>NC_050071.1:118146668-120819288 GCF_009764565.3 Dermochelys coriacea | reverse complement strand
CATCCAACCTCCTTAGCAAATCCATTGTCCCAAGGTGCTTCTCCCTGAATAAATGGTCACTGAGTTCTAGCAACCCACAATTGCCCTTGGTCTGGCAGAGACTTACGGAACAGTGCCATACCATGGTGGATACAGCTTATCAGAGTGGCATTCACGATCCAGCAATTTTCATAGCAACAACTTCATAATGTCAACCAGAATTCATAAATCATACATAGATTCCTCAAATCATCACACGCTCAATATCATGCAGTGGGCTATATCCCACTCCTGTTGAAGGCAAGGGGAGTAAGATGCACAGATTTCACGTAAGCAAGCTTGGGCCAGTGAAGAGGAAGGTCTGAGACGTACAAATTTTGTACCAATTGAACTATGTCAATACAGGATGTGAATTTTTATTGAAGTACTTATATCGCTACAGCCCCTAGCATGGATGCAGTTATACCAATGTTAAGGTGCATCATATTGTTATTGCTTATTTCCCTTCTCATACATGATAAACTATACTGGTATATGACACTTCTATACTGGTACAACTGCATCCGTTTAACTATACCGGTATACTTAGGGCATTACAACATTCTAGTTTAGACAAGACCTAAATCACAGAATTAAAAGCAGATTAAATAATTATCTTTATTTTCAAAAGGTTTAAGTCATGAAATGATGTTCAGAAAATCTTGAGTTTGCCCACAAAATGTGCACAACTAGTACAACTAGTTGTATTTTAATATAATTTGTTATGTTAACAACCAGGTATTTCCTGTATTTTGACAGGTACTTCTTCTAATCTAAGCCCCACAGCCATTTAAGTGGCTATCAAGCACTGTTGCAGGCATGCCTATGTAATTAACAAAATTACAGTATATATCATATCTTAGGTTGGATTGCAGGCAATTAAATGTTGTCCATCCAGAACAGACATTTTGTATGCAATCAATTTACAAGATACAACAAATCTCAAACATGCAAATGTTTACTTTCAGGCATAGCTTTTACAACTGTGAATAGTCCCACTGATTTCAAAGGGATTATGTCTGGTGGTTAGCATTCACAGCATCCAGGCCTTAATCAGCATGCTTAATTGTGCAACTTTGCTCTCTCTCCAGATGTTTGCATGGTGCTAAACTGGTTTCATCATGCTGTGTATGAAGATAAGTACTTCCTTTGAAAATGCATTGCATGCCTAATTTATTTTGTACCCATTTAACAATGCACATGAACTGGCAAATGCCATTTTTATGTCACACAAAAGAAGTAAGACATTTTTAGCAGCTGACCATCATAACCCATGCCACTTTGGGTTTAAGTATCAGTACTTGCTGCCATGGCAACGCTTTAACATTGCTAGTGAAGACATACCCTCAGGTTTTGTCTACACTGCCAATTGAATGACAAAAGTTTTGTCGTTCACAGGTGCTTAAATAAGCCCCTCCCTAAAAGACAAAAGTTTTGCAGTGGCAAGTGGCAGTGTGTATGGCTTATTGTTGGATGGAGTGCTCTCCTGTCGACAACGCGAACCCCACTTGTTGGGAGTGGAAGTATTTTGTCAGCAAAAGTGCCGAAAAACAGCATTGACACTGCCCAACTTTCAGCGACATCGCCATGTCGCTAAAAGCTATGTAGTGTAGACAAAGCCTTAGAGCCACAAAGAACACTTCCTCAGGTCTGGGAAAGGTACTCTGAGGGTATATCTACACTACAAAATTAGGTCGATATTATAGAAGTCAATTTTTAGAAATCGATTTTATACAGTTGCTTACATATGTCCACACTAAGCGCATTAAGTCAGCAGAGTGCGTCCTCACTACTGTGACTAGCATCGACTTACAGAGAGGCGTACTGTAGTAGCTATCCCACAGTTTCCCGCAGTCTCCGCTGCCCATTGGAATTCTGGGTTAAGCTCCCAATGCCTGATGGGGCAAAAACATTGTCGCGGGTGGTTTTGGGTACATGTCGTCAGTTGCTCCTCCCTCCGTGAAAGCAACGGCAGACAATCATTTTGTGCCTTTTTTCTGTGCAGACGCCATACCACGGCAAGCGTGCAGCTCGCTCAGCTCACTGACACCGCCGCTGTTGTGTCCTGGGTGCTGCTGGCAACAGACGGTGCAGTAGGACTGCTAACCGTGATCATATACCACTTCCGCGGCAACTCTGCTCTGCTGCTATTGTCTCAGTAGTGAATTTCTCAATGTTGTCTGTCATGGGCTCCCAGGTATCCGTGTTCTTCCTCGGGAAATGTGTGCAGTGCTAACCGTCGTCCTCCACTGCTTCCACTGCAACTCTCCTCTCCTGCTCTCTTGAATCTACGTCACAGGTCCTCTCGTCGTTCTCTATAAATATCTATTCTCGAGGCATCCGTCTTTAGCCACTGCTTCTGCTGCAACTCTGCTCTCCTGCAGATGCCATACAACGGCAAGCATGGAGCCCGCTCAGATCACCATGGCAGTTATGAGCATTGTAAACACCTTGCACATTATCCTGCAGTATGTGCAGAACCAGAACCTGTCCTTGAGGGGGCCACTTAGGGATCTGGGGCAAAAATTGGGGATTGGTCCTGCTTTGAGCAGGGGGTTGGACTAGATGATCTCCTGAGGTCCCTTCCAACCCTGATATTCTATGATTCTATGATTCTATGAAAAGCAGGCGAGGAGGCGACGGCAGCATGGTGATGAGAGTGATAAGGACATGGACACAGACTTCTTTCAAAGCATTGGCCCTGGCAATTTGGACATCCTGGTGGCAATGGGGCAGGCTCATGCCATGGAACACCAATTCTGGGCCTGGGAAACAAGCACAGACTGATGGGACTGCATAGTGTTGCAGGTCTGGGATGATTCCCAGTGGCTCCAAAACTTTTGCATGCATAAGGGCACTTTCATGGAACTTTGTGACTTGCTTTCCCCTGCCCTGAAGCGCAAGAATACCAAGATGAGAGCAGCCCTCACAGTTCACAAGCGGGTGGCGATAGCCCTGTGGAAGCTGCAACGCCAGACAGCTACCGGTCAATCGGGAATCAATTTGAAGTGGGCAAATCTACTGTGGGGGCTGCTGTGATCCAAGTAGCCAACGCAATCACTGAGCTGCTGCTATCAAGGGCAGTGACTCTGGGAAATGTGCAGGTCATGGTGGATGGCTTTGCTGCAATGGGATTCCCTAACTGTGGTGGGGCGATAGATGGAACGCATATCCCTATCTTGGGACCGGACCACCTTCGCAGCCAGTACATAAACTGCAAGGAGTACTTTTCAATTTTTTTCCCCTTCTTATCTGCGCTAGCCTCTGGGAAGGAGATGATGGGGGAGCGTTGAAACATTTGCAGCTGTGGGAGGAGAAAAAGGTAGAGTAGTATTTAAAAAGACACATTTTAGAGAACAATGGGTAGACTCTTTCATGGTGAAACAAGCTGTTAACATTACATAGCATATGTGCTTTTGGTACAAGGTCGCATTTTGCCTCTTATATTGAGGGTCTGCCGGTTTGGTGTGAGAGATCACAGACGCAGGGCTGGGCAACAGAATTTGGCTTGCAGGCAGCCATGGTAAGCCACAGTTTTTCGGCTTCTTCAACCTTCATAACATGTGGGTTTCAAACAGCAGAGCCCTCCTTTCCCATACCAAGCACCCGTTGGGTTGGCCATTTAAAAGGAGGGGCTGTACTGGCCGCAAATGCATCCCAAGTCTTCAGGGCAAATTAATTATTAAACACACTTGCTTTTAAACCATGTATTATGTTTACAAAGGTACACTCACCAGAGGTGCCTTCTCCGGCTTCATGGTCCGGGACCCCACTTTGGGAGGGCTGGGAGGGTATTGGCTCCAGGGTGATAAACAGTTCCTGGCTGTTGGGGAGAACGGTTTCTCCGCTTGCCTGCTGTGCGCTATCCTCATGCCTGTTGCGTGAGACTCCTCCCTTGCAGGTGTCCACGGACAGTGGTGAGGTAGTAATAGGGGCACTCCCTATTGCATGATTTGCATGCAGCTCATCATAGAAGCGGCATGTCTGGGGCTCTGACCCAGAGCAGCCGTTTGCCTCTCTGGTTTTTTGGTAGGCTTGCCTGAGCTCCTTAATTTTCAAGCGACACCGCTGCAGGTCCCTGTTGTAGCCTCTGTCCATCAAGCTGTTGGAGATTTTGGCAAATATATTGGCATTTCGTCTTTTGGAATGGAGTTCTGATAGCACGGATTCGTCTCCCCATACAGCGATCAAATCCAGTACCTCTCGTTTGGTCCATGCTGGAGCTCTTTTGCAATTCTGGGACTGCATGGTCACCTGTGCTGCTGAGCTTGCCATGCTGGCCAAACAGGAAATGAAATTCAAAAGTTCCCGGGGCTTTTCCTGTGTACCTGGCCGGTGCATCTGAGTTGAAAGTGCTGTCCAGAGTGGTCACAATGGAGCACTCTGGGATAGCTCCTGGAGGCCAATACCGTCGAATTGCATCCACACTACCCCAAATTCGACCCGGCAATGTCCATTTCAGCGCTAATCCCCCCGTAGGGAGGGGAGTACAGAAATAGATTTTAAGAGCCCTTTAAGTCGAAAAAAATGGCTTTGTCGTGTGGACTGGTGCAGGGTTAAATTGGTCTTATGCTGCTAAATTTGACCTAAACTTGTAGTGTAGACTAGAGCTGAGTGTCACAGCTAAATGCAAGGTGGAACAGATTGTTTAGCATAAGTTAGCACACATTCTAAGGGACCTCTCAAGGTAGAGTGGCCCATTACACCTCTGCAGTCATAGGACAAAGACTGGGGAGTAGTGGATTACAGATTGTTGTAATAAAACATAAAGCCAGTGTCTCTCGGAATCACAGAAGTGTAGGACAGAAAGGGGCCTCAATAGGTCATCTAATCCAGTCCCCTACACTCAAGGCAGGACTAACTAATAATTAGACCATTCCTGACAAGAGTTCATCTAACCTGTTCTTAAAAGCCTTCAAAGATGGAGACTCCACAGCCTCCCTGGCTGTGATGAGCTGCCAAAATCTTAACAAGCGGTTCCCTCCTCACCCCACATGGGGGTCGTGGCCCACCCCCTGGGACTCCTGCCCCATCCACCCCCCCCCCCCGCGTTCCTTGATGTCCCTCCGGGATCCCTGCCCCATCCACTCCCCTCCCTTTTCCCCTGACTGCCCCCAGAACCGGGCAGGAGGGTCTCATGGGCTACCGTAGTGGATGCCCCCCCCATCCCTAAGAGCCAGAGGGACCTGCCGGGGGATGAGGTCGGAGTCCCGGCGGTGCTTACCTGGGGTGGCTCCCAGGAAGCATCCAGCAGGTCCCTCTGGCTCCTAAGGGAGCGGGGAGCGTAGCTGGGGGGGCAGGGGGAGCAGCCACTCCCCCCACTGATCACATCAAAAGTGGTGTATTAGGACTGACTCCGTGGGTGATCCAGGGCTGGGTTTCACCATAGGGAAAATTTGGTGGGTGCAGAGCACCTACCAGCAGCTCCCCGCCCCGTGCCTGGCCCCAGCTCACCTCCGCTCCGGCCTCCGCCCCTGAATGCGCTGCCCCGCTCTGCTTCTCCGCCCCTTCCCCGGCTTCCCACGAATCAGCTGTTCACACAGGAAGCCTGGGAGGGCCGAAAAGCAAGTGGCGGCTTCACGCTCAGGCCCAGGGAAGCGGAGGTGAGCTGGGGTGGGGAGCGGTTCTCCGGCCCGCCCCCACTCTCCCCCCCGGGTTACCTCCTGTGGTGCAGGCGGCCCTCCTCGTGCCCCCCTACCCCCGGCCCAGCTCACCTCCACCTCTGCCTCCTTGGGCCTGAGCGCGAAGCCGCCACTTGCTTCTCACCCTCCCAGGCTTCCCGCACAAACAGCTGATTCGCGGGAAGCGGGAGGGGGAGGCGAGGAGCAGAGTGGGGCAGCGCGTAACTCGGGGCAGAGGCAGAGCAGAGGTGAGCTGGGGCGGGGCAGGGAGGGGAGCTGCAGCAACCACATTTTCCCCGTGGGTGCTCCAACCCCGAAGCACCCACAGAGTCGGCAGCTAAGGCGCCACTTTTGACTGGTTGTTAAGTGTAGAAGCCCTTTTAGAACCGGTTGTCCCGCGAATTAACAACTGGTTCCAGCGAACCGGCTCCAGCTCACCACTGCTCCCTGGGCAATTTGTTCCAGTGCTTAACCACCCTGACAGGAAGTTTTTCCTAATGTCCAGTCTACACCTCCTGTGCTGCAATTTAAGCCCATTAAGAAGCAATCCTCAGAGATTGAGGAGAAAATTTTTTCACCCTGCTTATAACAACTTTTTATGTACTTGAAAACTGTTAAGGCCCTTCAGTCTTATGTTCTCCAGATTAAACAAACCCAGTTTTTTCAATCTTTTCTCATAGGTCATGTTTTCTAGACCTTTAATCATTTTTGTTGCTCTTCTCCGATACTAAAATCATGGACTAAACAGAGAAACTGGAATTATGGTTTATTACAACATCAGTAACTCACTAACCCCCACTTTTTGTCCTATGCCTGCAGAGGTGTTAACAAGCTGCTGTACCTTGAATGGTCCCTTTGTATATGTACTAACTACAATTTATTTCAATTGGAGTCAGGGGCCTAAATGCCTCTGAGGATCTGGGCCTAAAAGCCAAAACACTAGCCAAATGATGTGGTCTAGATCAGGGTTTCTCAACCTTTTCATACCGGGGCACTGCCTTGCTGCCTTCCTAAACCGTGTCAGGGAGATCTCAGGGACCAGCCCCAGTCCATGGACCAGTTGCTGAGGAACACTGGTTTAGATTCTATGGGTCATATTTACCACTGGAATGAATGGGCACTGTTCTACTGAAGTCAAGGGATGGTTCATAATGCATTTGTCAAACACGTTAAATGCAAAAAAATTCTGTAGAAAATGGTCTTTTTTTTAAAAAAGGATTGTGAGGTTTTTATGGCTTTTTAATTTCCTTTGATATTCTTCTATTCTATTTCACATCCTACTACTTCTCTTCTTTCTCCTTGTCTTCACTTTCACTGTTTGCTCTTACTTACTCTGCTGTGCTTAGTTATGTCTGTGGCAGTGTTAAGTCCAGGAAATGAGTTTTGTATCATGTTCCGAAGTCTGCAAGATTTATGGGCACTCATCTCCTCCAGTAATCAGTTCCATAGCTGTGGCCCTTGTAGCTAAGAAAGCTTTGTCTCCTACTTTCATAAGCTTCCCCCTTGAGGAACTTAGTTCCAGGGGAACTTAGCTGTCAGGATGGTCATCTTTCTGAAGGGAAATAAATGTTCTTGGAGGCGTCTTAGGCCCCTTTCAAGGAGATCCTGGAATATTAACTTTGAGCTGCATGCACAGAAGAAATTAGGTATCTAAGTCTATGTTTTAGGCACCTAAATCCTGGTTTCAGGATCACTGGGATGCACAAAAACTCCTGACTAACTCTGTAAGCACCTAAACTGACTCAACGCCTTAGCCATTTTTAGGGTAAAAGTTCCCTAGGCACCTATCTTTCAGCCTAAGGGCATGTATACTGCTGCCTTCCTCTAGGTTTGTACACCTAAAGCCCACATGAGTCCCAGATTTCAGAGTAGCAGCCGTGTTAGTCTGTATTCGCAAAAAGAAAAGGAGTACTTGTGGCACCTTTGAGACTAACAAATTTATTTGAGCATAAGCTTTCGTGAGCTACAGCTCACTTCATTGGATGCATTTGGTGGAAAATACAGTGGGGAGATTTATATACACACACAGAGAACATGAAACAATGGGTTTTATCATACACACTGTAAGGAGAGTGATCACTTAAGATGAGCCATCACCAGCAGCGGGGGGGGCGGGGGGCGAAGGAGGAAAACCTTACATGGTGACAAGCAAGGTAGGCTATTTCCAGCAGTTAACAAGAACAATGGGGGGTTGGGTAGGGGGGAGAAATAACATGGGGAAATAGTTTTACTTTGTGTAATGACTCATCCATTCCCAGTCTCTATTCAAGCCTAAATTAATTGTATCCAGTTTGCAAATTAATTCCAATTCAGCAGTCTCTCGTTGGAGTCTGGTTTTGAAGTTTTTTTGTTGAAGGATAGCCACCCTCAGGTCTGTAATCGAGTGACTGGAGAGATTGAAGTGTTCTCCGACTGGTTTTTGAATGTTATAATTCTTGACGTCTGATTGGTGTCCATTTATTCTTTTACGTAGAGACTGTCCAGTTTGACCAATGTACATGGCAGAGGGGCATTGCTGGCACATGATAGCATATATCACATTAGTAGATGCGCAGGTGAAAGAGCCTCTGACAGTGTGGCTGATGTGATTAGGCCCTATGATGGTGCCCCCTGAATAGATATGTGGACAGAGTTGTCAACGGGCTTTGTTGCAAGGATAGGTTCCTGGGTTAGTGGTTCTGTTGTGTGGTGTGTGGTTGCTGGTGAGTATTTGCTTCAGGTTGGGGGGGCTGTCTGTAAGCAAGGACTGGCCTGTCTCCCAAGATCTGTGAGAGTGATCTGGATCATACCACACGATCCATTGTCTACAGCCAAGCTCTACGATATAACCGCATTTGCTCCAACCCCTCAGACAGAGACAAACACCTACAAGATCTCTATCATGCATTCTTACAACTACAATACTCACCTGCTGAAGTGAAGAAACAGATTGACAGAGCCAGAAGAGTACCCAGAAGTCACCTACTACAGGACAGGCCCAACAAAGAAAATAACAGAACGCCACTAGCCATCACCTTCAGCCCCCAACTAAAACCTCTCCAACGCATCATCAAGGATCTACAACCTATCCTGAAGGATGACCCATCACTCTCACAGATCTTGGGCTATCCTTCAACAAAAAAACTTCAAAACCAGACTCCAACGAGAGACTGCTGAATTGGAATTAATTTGCAAACTGGATACAATTAATTTAGGCTTGAATAGAGACTGGGAATGGATGAGTCATTACACATGGTAAAACTATTTCCCCATGTTATTTCTCCCCCCTACCCAACCCCCCATTGTTCTTGTTAACTGCAGGAAATAGCCTACCTTGCTTGTCACCATGTAAGGTTTTCCTCCTTCCCCCCCACCCCCCCACTGCTAGTGATGGCTCATCTTAAGTGATCACTCTCCTTACAGTGTGTATGATAAAACCCATTGTTTCATGTTCTCTGTGTGTGTATATAAATCTCCCCACTGTATTTTCCACCAAATGCATCCAATGAAGTGAGCTGTAGCTCACGAAAGCTTATGCTCAAATAAATTTGTTAGTCTCTAAGGTGCCACAAGTACTCCTTTTCTTTTTATGAGTTCCAGAGTGATTCACAGGCCCCTGATCAGCAGAAAAGTGCAGAGAGCAAAACCAACCATTGTACATTGCCTTTGTGGACCTAACCAAAGCATTCAACGCAGTCAGCAGAGCATGTCTATTTGCAATACTAGAAAAGATAGGATAGCCACCAACCCTGTTAAGTCTTAAATGTTCATTCCATGACAACATGAGAGCAAATGTCCAGTTTGATGGGTCCACTTTGGACAGCTTTGAGAAGAAAAGTGGAGTGAAGCAAGGATGTGTTCTTGCCCTCACACTCTTATGAATCTTTTTCTCGGTATTTTTGAACTAAGCATTTAAGGACATGAAAGATGGAGTATATCTCCACACAAGATTGGATAGGAAACTCTTCAACCTGTCATGACTTATGTCAAAGACCAAAGTCAGAGAGGTGCTAATCAGGGAACTTCTATTTGCTGATGATGTTGCTCTCATAGCCCACGATGAAGATCTACTTCAAGAACTCATGGACTGCCTTTCAAGTGCTTGTCAGGCATTTGCTCTGACCATCAGCATTAAGAAAATGGTTGTATTAGTACAGGGGGTTTCCAATCACCTTAAATGCAAACCAGTTAGAAGTAGTCCAAAAGTTCAGTTACTTAGGTTCTACAGTGACCACCAATTTCTCACTGGATGAAGACCTAAATGTTCACATTGGAAAGGCTGACATCATCTTTAGTAGACTAACTAAAAGAGCATGGAACAACTCAAAGCTTACCTTCAAGACCAAAATGCTAGTGTACCAAGCTTGTATCCTCAGTACTCTCATGTATGGTGGGGAAACATGGACAATTTATGTTCATCACGAAAAAAGGTGAAACAGTTTTCACTTATGCTGTTTATGCCGCATACTCAACACCAAATGGCAAGATAAAGTCACCAATGCAGAGGTTCTTCAAAGGGAAAATTTACCAAGTGTGACAGTCCTGCTCAAGCAAAGACGACTGCACTGGCTGAGCCATCTGAGTAGGTTGGAAGACGGACGCATACCCAAGGACATGCTATATGGGGAGCTATCAGAGGGAATAAGAACAACAGGACGTCCCAAGCTTCGCTATAAAGACACATGCAAGCGAGATATGAAGGAATTTGGAATTGATCCTGACCAATGGGAAATCTTGGCAAGTGATCATAACAAGTGACACCATCATCTCCATCAGGGTATCAAAGCCCATGACAGGAGCTGGCTCCTACCGCTTGAAGAGAAAAGAGCCCGTAGGAAGCAAGCAGCTCCCAACCAAGACACACACCTTTGCAATAACTGCCAAAGATCGTGCAAATCTTGGATTGGACTATTCAGTCACATGAGACATTGCAAACCATCTACATCATAGGCTGCAACTCCCACCGTCTCTCATAGATGAAAGGATGCCAACAACATCACAAAAGATTGGCCTCTCCCATTGGCTAGCTTAAGTGGGAAGTCCCCTAGCATGCTGGATTTTATGAATCGCAGTCTAAGATGCCTGTTTCTCCCCATTCATTATATAGGGAGCCTAGGCTCCCAACTCAGGCTTTGTGAACCACAGAGATTTTCTAGGCTCCTAAATGTTAGGTGCAGTGACGCTCAGTATCACAACACCTAACTTCTGGTGTGCTCCAGTCCTTCAAGGCATTTAATTTGAACCAGTACATTGGAAAATGTTGTTGCCAGTAATTTAAAGTTATCCCAGGTCAATTGTAATATAATGAAGGTTAGCATGTAAGACTTTATCTTGACAATTATAAAGGGCCCAATCTTGCTCCCAATAAAAAACAAAAAACCCACAATGGAAATATTGTCACCAACATATAATTAGCATTGCCATTGACATAAGTGAAAGGAAGAGAAGATCCAGTATTTACCAAAATTAATTAAGTTTATATATTATTTTGTAATGCTTCTTGATGAAATTTACTATGGAAAACTTATTTACAGTACACATTTTGACAGAACAAAATATAGTATAATCTTTGTAATTTTAACATTATTCAGTTTTGTTACTTTTGTTTGTTTAACACAATACAACACAGAAATAAAGTTAAGAATAATTCCAATCATTTGTATTTTGTAACTTGTTGGGTGACCTGTCTCTACCTTTCTTAAGCTTTTGGCAGTCTGATAGAATCATAGAAATGTAGGGCTGGAAGAGCCCTCTAGAGATGAAACCTGTATCATTTATTTGTGTCTGTGTTTCAAGAAACTGACAGAGAATATTTGACCTTGAAAGATAATGGGGTGCAGTGAGTGGGGTAAGGAGATTCTCTTTGCTTTAGAGTGCAAGGCATTTTATGACAACCACCCTCATTGCCTTTTGTGCCCCCACTTGGGGAACCACCCATGAGTTGGGAAACACTGTTGATATCACATGAAATTGATATTACATGGTCGGGGTGGTGTAATTTGTTTGTTTACACTATGCACATGTTCTTATCTTCACTATGTACGCAAGTCTTGTTACTCTCAAACTGAGATAGATCAAAATGCATATAGGCAACCCAGGAAACATAAGCTCAGGTCACCCTAAGCAGCTGCAACGAACAGCTGAACTTGTCCCTCTAGGTCTCTGAATGCTATGGAACTTTCCTCTGACTGATCTATCCCTCCAGGTAGGAGCCAGAAGAACAGTAGAAAGATTCACCCTTAGCAGATTCACCATTTGCTTCTTCCGCTGATTTGTTACTGCTTTATTAATTTATTACAATACTTTCCTCACGAACAAAGGAGATGGCAACAAACATATATTCACTTAAATTGCACTTCATTAGAAACGTTTACACTCTTTAGACATAACAAGCTTATTGTTAACATAGCAGTTTCCAATTTGTGTAACTGGAGATAGGGAATGAAGGTTTTCTTTGCCAAGAAATCTAAAAAAAAAAAAAAAAAAAGCCAAAACACGTATTTGGTGCAATCTAGTCCATTTTAAATGGCAAACATATGCACTTGGGATGTAAAATACTAAACGGTGAAACGGTTAACTGGTAAACATTAGTCGTACTGGTTAACTGTCCCTAACCATTAACCCCCAGCCCTGGGGCCAGCTGGAGCAGCCCCAGCCCCTCTCCCTTTAATCAGTTAACCGATTAAATGACATAATTTTAATTGTTTAAATGATTGACTTTTTAAATGGATATTTACATCCCTAATATGCACCTCAAAAGTAGCTTTTTGAGACCCAGAACAAGTCATTCCTGAAGATGGTTTAGGTTAGAGGCAACAGCATGACTAGTAGACAGGGCACTGCATTGGCAGTCAAGAGATTTTTGCTTCTAATCCCAGCTCTGTCACTCGCCTGCTCTGTGACCTTGGGAGAGTCCTCTCTCCTTGCCTCTGTTTCCTATCTTGTGTCTGTCTTGTCCTTTTATATTTTAAGCTCTTTGGGACTGTTTCCCTCTGTGTTTGTGGCATCTAGCACCAAGGGATCCTGATTTTTGTTGGAGTCTCTAGGCACTACTGTAATACCAAAATAAATTATTAATAATTTAGCCGTTCAGGGGTGCTTCCTCATAAGCAGCGGATGGAAAGTTCACAAGTAGCCCCTGGGAACTTCAAGAGCCGCCTCCAGCACATCATTCAATTCACAATGTGTTATATGTATACAACAGACAACTTTCCTTGGCTGGGATTACTGCAGCATAAACAGAGTTAGACTGGCAACAACAGCTGCCTGTAGTACAGGTTATGGTAAAGTATATCATATCTATGTCATCATTACATACCTTAGATTCCATGGTAAGCCTGAGGGCTGGGAGTGAAGAGAGCACTACAGACCATAAATGTATTAACTTGGCTTGACAGATAAACAGACTTTGCAGTGCTGTCATTTGAATAGGAGAAATAAATACTTTATTCCATATGATCACTTACTGGGCAGCAAGAGAGTAAACAAGACATTTTCTTCCTGTACTACAGAAAACTTTGAGTCCTTACAGTAAAAGAGAAGAGTCCAGGATGCCACAGACATTACTAATGTTCTTAATGCACTCATAACACCTACAGAGTTGAGGTGTCAACACCAGATGTATGTTGAAATCTTGAACACAGTCCAATTTAGCTAGTTCACTGGTGCACTTAGATTTTGGAGTAAAATAAAATTGTTCATTAGCAAGTCATCACCAAGCAGAGTGTTTGTAATTGTTGCTTAAAGCAGGTGGGGGGAGAATGGGTAGAGAGAAGAAAATCAGGATCTTGGGGAAATGGAGACCTATAGGTGATGGATGGAGACCCTGTGGGGGAAATGGCACAGAGGAATAGGGGACTCTGGGAGAGAGGAAGATTGGTGCAATGCCTTAACAAGGATACAAAGAAAGAGAGAGAAGGTGTGTGACAAAGAACTTCATTTTCCAGTTCTCTCAATGTTTCACAAGCACTAAATGCATGTCAGGAAAACACAAAATAAGAAGTCAGGAGAAGCTCACCTGCTTGGAAATGCACCCAGAAGAATCTTTTTGATGAAGATTCAGTAACAAGATCCTGCTGATGATTTACAGTAATACAGTCTTGAAACTAATTGCACTTAGAACTACAAACAAAGAGCTAAGCAAGAACAGAGATAGTGCATTACCCTTCTTGATAAAGGAAATAGGACTGCACAGAGGTCTGTGATTGACACCATATAGGATCATGCATCATAGAACAAAGAAAGAAGAGAACAGGTTTAAATAGTTTTATTTGTGTTTATTTCCATTCACTGCACCCAACACTTACAACTCTTCTGATGTCAATACCACTTAGGGTTGCCATTTTTGGTTGGACTTATTCCTGGAGGTTTCATCACATGACATAATCTTTAATTAAAGATTAATCTTTAATTCCTGGAGCCTCCAGGACAATCCTGGAGCTTTACAACCCTAATACCACTGGGTGCCAAGCCTTTGTGACACTAAGAGCCACACTGGCAGAAGAGTCTGTGGATTTTACCTTGTACTGTACATAAATTTACTTTAAAAAAAGTTAATGTAATCAGAATATTTCCTTGTACTTGAATAGAATAGCTTGACCATCACCCATTCCTACAGTGGCCAGAGGAGTAGATCTGCAGAACAATACAATACTCTCTCCCTCCATTCAGCATGCTTCTGCATTGTTCCCAGTACCCACTGATCCTAGATATAACAAATCAAACCCAGGTATCTTGCAGGGTGCTGCAAGGCACTAAGAAAAGAGCCACTGAGAAGGCCGGGTACTGTAGCTTTTCACCCTGATTTACAGCTTTACAAACCATCCCAATTAAAGTAGTTGAAGATGGAAAATACCTATTTAGTTTGTAATTTTTGTTGATTAATAGGAGAGAATTTACTACCATGTGCAAAGTGTTTTGGAGAAAATGACAAGAGGTTTACAGGTTTAACCTGCATATTATCTGATCAGGGTAATCTCTGAAGGCTAATCACATTAGTTGAGTGAAAACCTCTGGCAGAGATTGTTTAAAAGGTCTCTGCAGTGTTACTATAGTTGGTGTGCTATAAGTGGCTGTTATTGGAAAGTAATTTAACTTTATATGTAGGAGTCAAGTTCATATTTTAAAACTGGGATTATGAATAGCAGAGGGAAAAACCTGCTGAGCTATGCATTTGTTTGGTTGCATTAAATGTGCTAAGTTAGACACTTTTTAAACAAGTATTTTATTGAGTTCCTCTTTAAATAAAATTAAAAATGTAACATAGCACAAAGAATTTTGGACTAATTTTTGTACGAAGGTATGAGTGTTCATATTCATAGATTTTAAACACCTTAAAATACAAATTTTAATGAAAGAAGCTTCTTAACTTTTACTGTTGTAGTGATGCCCATTTGTGTACTGTAGATATTCTCTGCAAGAATATTACTTGAATTTAGAAAAGGATGTTTTACTGAGTCACAACAAAGTCACTCTTTCCAGTTGGTTAAGCATCCAGGTCTCTCTTTTTCTCTCTCTCTCTCTCTTTTTAAATAAACAGCTGACTTTGGTACCCACTATAAAACATACCAAGTCATATCTGGCAGGGTCCAGAAAACTCTCCTCAATTTGCCAACTGTGGCCCTGATCCTGCTTTGAATCTGCTAGCATGGACCCCCAAATCTGCACAAGGATCTGTGCTAGCAGATTAGGGTTGCCAACCCTCCTGGATTGGCTGGGAGTCTACCAGAACTGGCATCAATCTCCCAGTAACTACTGAAAGTAATTCAAGAGACTTTAATAGGATATTAAAAAAAATAAATTAATATAATGTGTGCACATAATTCATACAGAAGTTCATTCATTGTTAAAACATAACAGTGTCATCTGATTGCATTTTTCTTTTACGTGGCAGCATAATGAAATAATACTTAATGTAAACTGGTAGTACTATCATAACTGATGCGTACGTGGGCTCATGAACTTTGGCTGTTTTTTCACCGAATTTCCTTGCTGAGCGCTAGAAAAATTACATTAACTATTTAGCTAGCAGTTCAAAACAACCCCCCCCCCCCACACACACAATAAAATGATGGCTTGATATTGTGAATGGGATGAACAATACAATTAATAACATTACATCATGTTGGAGGGGAAAAAAATCTGCCGGAATAGCTTCAGTCAGAGTTGGCGACCTTATAAGATACTGATGCAGGATTTGGACCTACAGCAACAAAATGTGAACATATAGGTCTTCTCACGTTTGCTTAAAAGTAATGTGAAGAATTAAATCTAGCTGAAACATATCAGATTCTTTGTAACATTGATAGATCTGGGTTGTTAAAGCTTCTGGGAGCAGGATGATTATGTGTCCCTGAAAACTTGAAATGCCCCTCTTTTTAGGACATGTTCATATGTCCCTTTCAGGTTTACAAAAACAGTATTTTGTCCTTCGTTATTATTAAAATTATTTTTACAAACCTCTGCAGATTGGCCACTCCAAGAAACTGAAACTATTGGTCAATTGAGCTGGCAAGATTGACAACAGGCTGATTAAGCATACCTGTTCTTAATGACCAATGTTTGCCAGGCCAATCACATATTGCTACTTTGCCCTCCCTGCCCCAAGAAGTGAGGCCTTCCCCAGCAGTGAGCCTATTTGTATTGTATGAGTCCTCAGACCAATTCTTCCTCTCACTGTCTATTATGAGAGTGTCATATAAGAATTAAACAGTCAACAGTTTATGCATTTTATGTGAAAATTACTTTTAAAGAGTATTTTACCCTAAATATTTCCTTCTATTTTAGCTTCATTGTGAAGAATATATTTTCAAATGATTAATGAACATTAATTCAAAATTGTTTCTACAAGTATGTAAAAACCTGTAATATGTAGTTGAGACTTTAGTCTGACCAGAACTGCAAAAAATTATGGAAACTTGACTTATTTAGAACTTCCATGATTTATTGTACTGTTACTTAAAATATAGTTGCTCATTTTGAAACTATGCGAGATTAGATGACGTGACACATTAACCTACCTACAAAGAACAAAAACTTAGTGTTACAATACAATTACTATTTCATCTATCTGCAGAGATGAAAGGGGTAACTGTCAAGGAACCAGTGAATTCAAGGAATTCTGATTTTCTCTGCTCCATAATGATAAAGAATCAGACTGTATGTTGATTTTCTGGGTTGCTCATAACAATCAGGAAATTCTCAGTTTTTTCCCCTCAATTGTCTTTAGTAGTATGATTGGCCCTTGTTATTGCAACAGTCCTCTAGCACATTTGAATCGTAATCACTAGGTAGTGATAAAACTGATCTGTTACTGTAGTTCTGATTACTTCAGGTGGAATAGTTTATATTTTAGGCAAAGTGCATTCTTTCCTGGTGTTGCAATACCTTTAATATTCTGGCTAAGATGCTGCCTTTCTTCCAATGACCTATTGAGTTTCTGGACATCTTCCTGCTCAGCCTTTGGAATCCCCAAAGATAATAGAATTGTTTTTAAAAATCAACTCAGAAAATAATTGCCTCTTTTTAATTGTTTCCTTCAAGACATCTACTTATTCCTGACAACAATTTGTGGCCTTAAGGCTTCGCTTCCTCTCTTGAAAGCATCCAACTGAGCCAAGCAGATTTTATAAATTCATATTAGGCTTGTCTAAGTAAACATATCTAGTTACAGTCTCAAGGACACTAGCTGAGTTCATCTTTTTTTAAAAGAATCTCAGACCTCTTTGTAACTAGTAGACATTTATTCTAATTATCACTTTATAGGCAAGGTAGTGGGCTAGATGGGTGACCACTAATGTGGTGGGGGGGGGTTTGTTAATGTATTGTAAGCAAAAGGGAGACTTAGAAAGGTGGTGACCCGTGCAATGGATTGGAGCATTGGCATGTGATATTGCAGACTGCCTTAATATACCTACTCCTGAGGGCATTCTGTGCCAAAAAATTAAAAATTCTGTGCACAATATTATAAAATTCTGCGAATTTTATTTGTCAAATAAATGTGGAGGCTCCAGCATAGCACTGGAGAGCACAGGCCTCTGGCTGCACAGAGGTGGGAGATCACTATGCATCTCCCTAATCCCTACACCCCTGGGACACAGGCTCAGCGATGAGGCTGAATCCAACCCTGACACAGCGCAAGGACCGGGCCCACTCCAGAAATACCCGACAGCCCTTCCCCTCCGTGCCAGGTTCACCAGGTGTGAGAAAGCAGGCTCAACAAGGTAGGATCCAAGTGTGGAGGGGCTTAGTGTGGGAGATCCAGGTGTGGGTTGAGAGGGTTCTGTGTGGGCAATCTGGCTGCTGGTGGCTCAGTGGGGAATCTGGGTGTGGGGGGGATCTGGATACACAGGGGCTTGTTGGGGGGTTCTGGATGCAATGGTATTGGGACTTTGCAGGGGGTCCAGGTGAAGATGGTTGGGGCTCAGCGGGGCAGGGGGGTCTGGGGGATACAGCTTGACAGGGAGGTCTGGGTATGGGGAGCTTAGTACGGGGGTCGAGATGCTGGGGGAATGGGGCTCAGTGAGATAGTGATCCAGGTGCAGTTGGTTGGGGCTCAGTGGGAGGGGATCCAGGTGTGGGTGGATCATTGGGGTGGTCCACGTGCAGGGAAAGTGGAGCTCATTGTGGGGGTTTCCTGGGTGTGTGTGGGGGATGAGGCTTGTGGGAGGATTTGGTATGAGAGGATCTGGATGCACGGGGTTTCGGTGGATGGGGGAGCAGCTCCCTGTACAGGGATCCCTCCCCCTGCAGCTGAGGAGCAATGGGTGCAGAAAGCATGGGTTGGGGAGGAGTTTGCAGAGTTTCCTACAGCCAGGGGAGAAATCTAGAGGTGGGTCTGACATGGCCCCGGATGCCATGCAGGGGAAGAGGAAGTCCCGTCTTCCCCAGCCCAGCCAGGACTAGCAGCTGAGCCCAGCACAGGGTAGGAGCCACCAATCAGGTCTTTCCCCTGCCCCCTGCCCCATAGTGATTTACCTCTCTGCTGGCTGCCCTGGGCATCTGAAACATACTGCTTGGGGAGGGTTGCATGACTGCTCTTATGGATTCCCTTTGTTTCCCTGCCAGAAAGTCATTTTTCTGCAGGGAAGCAAAGAAATCTGTAGGGAACATAAATTCTGCGCATACACAGTGGTGCAGAATTCCCCCAGGAGTAATATATCACACCCATCTATATATTAATAGGTCATTGGCTCCATTCAACCAAGGCATCAAAAAAGACTGGGTTCCTTCAACCACCTAAGAAGTGCACCAAGGCCAAGGTCTTTAAAGGTACTGAGACACAGCTCCACTCAGGACTGCAAGCCTCAAGTGATTTAGATAGCTAAGTCCCAGTTCCAAAAGCAAATTATGCACTTAGAAGCCTAACACCTGGTTTACACAAGTTAGGTCGACGTTAGTCATCTTGCATTGACATATGTATGTACGCATGTGTCTACACTCAAAATTTGTCTCTGGCTGACAGAAATGCCCTGTTATGGCAATGCAGTAAAACCAGCTCCCCAAATGGCCTGTAGCCATGGTTGATCTACTGAAGCCAAACTAATGGAGTATAGAGGCAGCGTGACCTGTGTTGACCCTAAATGTCCTCCAACCAATGTCCCACAATGCCCCAGTCAGTGAGCACTGTGCTCACAATATGAAACTTTTCTGCCCTGTAGCCAAAGAGACCAGGAACTTCCTTCCCCTCTTTATAACTGCCACATGTTTTGAAATGCTCTTTCATGGTTGCCCACCTTGGCAAGCCCACCTAGCAACTCATCTTTGTTGTTAGTGTCCAGCTGACCATGCTGGCTCCATGCACAAAGAAAGATAAGGTAAGGTTCCTATCTAGATTTCATATGGAATTTACACTGGGCATTACTACATTTCTAAGCAGTAAACAAACAATCAATAATCAACATGACAGCTGAGAGAACAAGGTACCCGAAGAGCAGGTCCGTGTAAGATCAAAAGCTTATCTCTCTCACCAACAGAAGTTGGTCCAATAAAAAATATTACCTCACCCACCTTGTCTCTCTAATATCCTGGGATCAGCTACAACAAGACTGCATACATCTGAGAGAACAGTTTAACAGAGATAAGCTCTCAGTCTAAAACATTTCAGTACCACAATAGAACAGGTAAAAAGCCCAAGTTTAGCAAGCACATAATTGTAATTGGGGAGGTCCTAAAGCTTTTGCATTTGTTTGGAAAAATAGAAATAAATAAAATTATCATCCACACCCATTGTATAGACCCTTTACATTACTGGAGCAGTGCAATGGGGCCTGAAGGTTAATGAAAATGAGGCCTCAACTACAAAGAGACCATGTGCAGAGTAAGAAACCATTCACACAAGGACCCAGTTGGCCCTTAATGTTTTTATTCAGTCATTTTTAATGACAAAATGTTACAATACATAATCCCTCCCAAGAGTTTGCTATGCATATACACACTTTTTTGAGTGACCCATAAAGTTCTCCCATAACTCCCCTCATTTTATATCTCTGCTCATTATGCCCAAAGGCTCTGGGCTGGAATTTTCCAAAAGAGCTCAAGAGAGATAGGTGCCTAGATCCCATTTAAATTTAGTGGCAGTTGGGTGCCTAGATCCAAGCCCTGGTAAATTGAAGGGAGTGGTGGTAGGATGCTTCCTTTGACAACCCACCTATCCAATGAAGGAAGGGGACCAGAGGCAGAGGGCAGTTTGAGCTTGAGAGAACTAGTGTGCCAGACACTGATGGGATAGTTTGTCAGGGTGTCTGTCTGGAAGGAAGCATCACAATATTATGGGCTGACTTGGCACTTGCCAATCCAGCTCCACCTGCTCCCTGCCCAACCTTTTCTATTCCCTCCAAACAGAGTATTAAAAGGACAAAAGAAATCCCCAGACATATATAAATTCATATTCTTTAATAAAAAATTGATTGTGGTGGCAGCAGACTAGAATTTTAGTACACCTGCTGTTAAAATGAAAGGTTCTTACAATTAAAAATCATTGATATGGTCCTGACTTTGGCCAGTTGCCTGCATGCAATGCTTGACAAGTTAAGTATACATTTAAAATGTGCCAGAAAGAATTTTTGTTACCATTTGTCTTGCCTCACCATATTTATGCAATTACTGAATCTCTTGGAATTTGCTTAGGTTTACTGCTCAATCAGTTCCCTTCTGTGGTGTTATCACGTTATTGACTTGAACTGGGACGATATAGAACATGGCTGCAACCAAGGTCCCATAGTGGCACCAAATCTTGTATAAAGGGGATCAAATAAGGTGTCTAAGACAAGATTATGTTTGTTGGTTATGATTATGCGATCTGTATGCATGTATCATTTTTGTATTTAAAGTTATGAATATTGGCTCTATACTGTCTGTATTTCAAACTTATGCTATGCTTCTGGGTGACACCCCAGACAAGCTGGTGTCAGCTCTGCCTAGCCTGCTTGATGGTCCATTAAGGACCATCAGCTATACAATTGACCCATTGAGAGAAGGCAGACGCCTTGTAACTCAGCAAGGTATGCAGGGATATGCCTATGGACAGAACTCTGAGGTTTTTCCATGCCATGTGATGGTCATCTTGTCTTTGAAACAAAGACAGACCACATGGCAAGAGAATATAAAAAGCTGCTGGAGCTCCTTCATCTTGTCTTCAATCCTGCTTCTTACCTCTGGAGGAACTTTGCTACACTGAAGCTTTGAACCAAGGACTGAAAGACCCATCCCAGCTGTGGATGTACTCCAGAGACTTGATTTGAACCTGCAGTTTATTCTACCACTATAAGCCTGAACCAAGAACTTTACCATTACTGTATGTAATTGATTCCATTTAACCAATTCTAGTTCTCATCTATTTATGAATAAACCTTTAGATTCTAAAGGATTGGCAACAGTGTGATTTGTGGGTAAGATCTGATTTGTATATTGACCTGGATCTGGGGCTTGGTCCTTTGGGATTGGGAGAACCTTTTTTCTTTTACTGGGGTATTGGTTTTCATAACCATCTGTCCCCATAACGAGTGGCACTGGTGGTGATACCGGGAAACTGGAGTGTCTAAGGGAACTGCTTGTGTGACTTGCAGTTAGCCAGTGGGGTAAAATCAATTCCTCTCTGGCTGGCTGGTTTGGTTTGCCTTAGAGATGGAAAAACCCCAGCTGTCAGGGTTCCTTCCCCACTCTGAACTCTAGGGTACAGATGTGGGGACCCGCATGAAAGACCCTCTAAGCTTATTCTTACCAGTTTAGGTTAAAAACTTCCCCAAGGTACAAACTTTGCCTTGTCCTTGAACCGTATGTTGCCACCACCAAGTGTTTTAAACAAAGAACAGGGAAAGAGACCACTTGGACACTTCTTCCCCCAAAATATCCCCCCCAAGCCTCACACACATCCTTTCCTGGGGAGGCTTGAGAATAATATTCTAACCAATTTGTTACAAAATCATCAAAGACCCAAGCCCCTGGATCTTGGAACAATGGAAAAATCAGTCAGGTTCATAAAAGAAGGATTTTATTTAAAAAAAAGAAAGGTAAAAATCATCTCTGTAAAATCAGGATGGAAAATACTTTCTAGGATATTCAGATTCAAAACACAGAGGATCCCCCTCTGGGCAAAACCTTAAAGTTACAGAAAACAGGACTAAACCTCCCTCTTAAGACAGGGAAAATTCACATAAAACAAAAGATAAACTAATCCGCCTTGCCTGGCTTACCAATACTGGTTGCAATATTGGAGACTTGGATTAGGATGGGTTGGAGAAGATGGATTTCTGTCTGGCCTCTCTCAGTCCCAAGAGAGAACAAACACGTAAACAAAGAACACAAAACAAAAGCCTTCCTTCCCCCAAGATTTGAAAGTATCTTGTCTCCTTATTGGTCCTTTGGGTCAGGTGCCAGCCAGGTTAGCTGAGCTTCTTAAGCCTTCACAGGTAGCAGGATGTTGCCTCTGGCCAGGAGGGATTTTATAGCACTGTATACAGAAAGGTGGTTACCCTTCCCTTTCTATTTATGCCAGCCTTGGGGTGTAACTGCTCTGCTTGAAGCAATTTGTCCTAAATCGGCACACTCAATTGGGTCCCACTAGAACCAGCATTGTTACAAGTGTATTTTAAAAGAAACAGTGATGATGACCTGGTCACAGAAATGATTAGGGGTGGGGGGTTGTGAGAGAAATGGAAGGTGTTTGTTACAAGAAACAGAGGAATTATGGATTCACCACTTGTCATGCTCCCTGGAATGCACAAACAATGCTTTCTACTCTAGCTTTTGTTTTCAAAGAAATGTCTGAAAAGCAGACACAAAGCTATAATCAAATCAGGGGACAAAGTAGATGCTGGTCATCCACCCATTCTTGTTAGCTTCATAGGAATACAGGTAACCTTTCAGTTTAATGTGAGGAATGTTTAATATGGATGTTTTAGTTTTAATTTTTAAACCAGCAGAGAAGGGAATTCATTTATCTTTTGAGGAAATGTATTGCTCATGAAAGTACTTGCTTGACAGCCCTTGGCAACAGAAATCCTTTGTTACTCATAGAAAAAATACAGTAAAGTCATTTAGCTTTCAAGCTCCTCGCTGCTCCATCAAAATGTGGAGTAACCCTGACCTATGCAGTATTTTATCATTAAATGGCACCAGATACCATGCATATGGGGTGAAGTTATAAAACATAGACAGGGTTGAGTGGGTAATTTTATGTTCTACACATGCCTGACCTAGCTGTACCTGTGTTGAACTGTACAACATTAAATATATTTATTGGGAAGTATGTTAACTTGGAAAGACATCAAAACCTTGGAAAGTGATAATTAACATTTTTTAAAGGGATTAACTGATCCTGGTGTGACCGCTCTGTAGTAAGCGGAGTCATACCAGGGGGCATTTAGACATTAATTTTTCTTATTTGCTATTAGTAGATTACCTTGTTTATTGAGCATTGTTATGAGCAGTTGCCTAGCAGGAATAATGAGAATGCAACACTTTACAATGGTATTTATTTACATATATATATATATAAAGTAGTGATTTTTGTTCCGAGTCATTTTGTCACTAGCATAGGCAGTTGAAGTTTTAGAGTTTTTTGTAACGAAGATGTACTGCCCATAAAGAATATGCCTCATATATTACACTTAGTCCCAGTTTTAGACACCTGGGAAAGAGTATTTCCAAATCACTGCATGCTACTGGCATAGGAGTAACATCTGGAGAGGCTGAGAGGGATATGTCCCCTCAGTGTTTTCTGTTCTTTTGATATATGTGTCAGTGCAATAGCACTTGTCTCCTGAATTCTCCCTCTGTCCTGATTTCCCCCACCCCACATATTTTTAATTGAAGTTGCAGTTGTGGCTGTGTGACTCAAGCCTAGGTGTCTGTCTATGGAAATTTTTTTTTTTTTAAGCCTCAGTACACTGCTTCCAAACCAATGTGGTTGTTTCCAAAGCAGGTAGTTGGCCAGTGCTCTACTTCATGGCTCTAGAGAAAATATGCCTTGAAAAGACTCCTCTGTTTGTTCTTGTAAAAAAAAAAATGCTGTAGGGCTTTAACTCCTACAGATTGAGAACAAGCATACTCAATTTGAACTCTTCATATGCCACTCTTTACTAAAAGAACCAACATTCTTCCCCACTCCAGATTTCTCTTTCCCTTTACAGAATCACCCAACTGCTCACATCAGGGCCATTTCCCTCCCTTTACCCACTGCTATCAGCCCAGTTACCTGATCTGGTCTAAAGGTTTTGGTTCCTTTCCTGACACCAGCAACTAATCTAACTCAGCTCCATTAGTTTCCAGCTACAATGTTCGGTAACACTGACACATGAAGGAGGTGGGTGTGATGAGATCCCCGGGGTGCATCCTTGAACTGGGGTACCGCTGTGCCCCCTTAACTCTACAGCCTGGGCTGTCTCTCACAATGCTTTGCTAGTGACAAGCAGCAAACCCCTCCAGGGACTATTATCCCACATTACAACAGCATGTGGAGGCCCACACCCAGCTAAATTACATGAATGCTCCCTGAGCCACTCACAAATCACACAGATAAAGACACCAGCAAATCTCCCAAGCGCCCAGCCTTGCACCCCAGAACTGTACCATCTTGCCCTGGTCAGAACCCTGACCAGTATAAGTTTATTCTCCAGTGCACCCCTCCCTCAGTGTAGAGAGGACACACACTAGTCTTTGTAAACTGAACAGATTTCCTAAGTACTTCAACCAAAACACACCGTTTTAGGTAAAATATAAATCAGATTTATTAATTACAGAAAGATAGATTATAAGTGATTCACCTTTTGTGCCTACCACTTACAGATAGTTACCAAAGAAAATAAAATGTAAGTGCATAATCTAAATGTTAAACCTTTTAGACTAGGCAGTATTTGGATCAAACAGTTCTCACCCCACAAGATGTTACTGTTCTTAATACACAGGCTTCCCCTTTTAGCCTGGGACCAATCTCCTCAGTTCAAGTTTTTATCTTCCCAGAATTCTTGGGGAGGAGCTTCCAGCATAGGTAGGGGAGGAGAAAGGTAAAAGCATAATTCCACTGTCCTCAGTCCATGTGCCTGGAAAACACTAGCCCAAACATGTTCTGGTGGGTTTTGCTGACTCACAGAGTTGAGCAATCCGCCATTGTGTGATGTTGTTCAACACTCTTACATTATTGTAAATCCCTTGTTACAACTCCCTTGCTGATTAATGGTCGTTTAATACCCTCCAGGAAGTGGACCACCTCCTTTGTTGTTACTGGGGAACTAGCAGTAGAGACTCTCAAACTTAGGACATATTTCAGTAACAACCATATAGCAAAAGCTCATAACTTCATACACACTAACAATATAAATATTTTGACAGAAGAATGGGTTTCAGCAAATCCTGACCTTTCATACGATATCTTCCATGGCATGCTTTGTATGAAATATATCATAATTATATGACAGGGGTGAATAAGGGGGTTCCAGGGTGCTGCTTTGAGGTACAGTGCACCACAGTGGTTAACACAGGGAACACATGAGGTTCTTCTGTCAGTGTGCTGTAGGTTTGGACTCACCCAACATAGGAGTCTGGCTGTGTCTCCCTGAACTCTCACATGCATATGCTCTAACTGGTCCTCAAAAAGCAAGAAACAACCATTCCTCAGATGTCCTGGGATAGGTTGTAGGGGCACTGTGGTGAATCAGCCTTTGGTCTGAAACAGTCTTGGGTAGGGTGCTCGGAGTACCGTGAGTCAGGCAAGGGCTGCAGATACTGCAGATGCTGGGCCCCAAGACCCTAACCCCTGTTGGGTCCCAAATAGCACTCTGTCAACTGCTGCCATCTTTCTCCCTAGACACCCTGCCTCATGACCTACTCTCACATCAATCACCTTAGAGCTTTCCTTTTCTGCCTGACTTATCAAATCTCCAGTCAAGAGCCAGGAAAGCAACAGCAGATTTACCCACAGCAGATTCATCACACTCCTCTCTGCTGACTGATCACTTCCTCATCCAATTCATCACATTGTTTACCTCATTCATATTGTCTAGCAAGCAGTGTCTCTGAGACTTCCCTTCATCTCCGAGTCCTATTTTGTAAAGGTCTAGGTAAATGGCACACATCGTGGAGTAAGTGCCCTTGTTCATCCTTCAAAGACTGGTAGCATGATGTAACCAAATCCTTCTTAACTGGCCATTACAGAGTTATTGGACACTTTGATCACATATAGAATAACTTCCTGTTGCAAGTCAAGATTTCTCTTCCCTACATGTGGATATTCAAAGCTTATCATCTCATGCAGGAACCTCAGCTGCAAAGATCAATTATGGGGCTACGATTCCTTTTCAGCTCACTCAAGTTGTACTTCCTTTTCTAAAATCAGGCAACAGCAGCTTCCTGTAGCCAGATAAAGCATATCTGAGTATTTTCTCAACTTCCTTTTCATCAAAGTGTCATCTGAGAATCTATAATCTAGGTGCTCTTTAAGGGCAAGATTGTGACTGGTTCTTACAGGTTCTCAGGGTGTGCGTGTGTGGCAAACAGTCTCATCCCACTTGTACCACTGCTTAAGGGTTAGTTGCACTGGTAGACCCTGTACTAAGGAGAGTACAATAACTTCTTCCTTCTAGTCTCGTAGCATGCTAGGCATCCCAAAGAGAACAAGGTAGGGACATCAACATGCACACAAAAAGCAGCCATCCCATTTCAGAATTTGCCTGCAAGCTTCACTGTTACTGCAGATCTAATTCCTGCTACCACAAACCTTACATGCAAAAAGAAAACTTCTTCCTTCCTTAGTGACCTTATGGCATAGCTCCCAAACCTCTTACTGAAGCAGAAGTGTCTAGCACTAGGTTTTAGTTGCTATAGTTTCCCTGCTCCTTTATCTCCTCAATGCAAATATACCTCACCAGAATTTTTTTCTGCCCCCAATTCTCCTGACTGCAGTTTCACTTGGAGCTGATGAATACAGCACAAGGAAGAGACACTACTCTGTTCCTCTCCATGGACACGGGAGCACAGCTGATTACAAAATGAAGCCACCTAATATTTCTGCAGCTTCTCTTGCCCAAACTCCTGCTGCTTATTAATCTTTACCATTTGGCAATAAAACTATATATTTTAAAGGATTCTACCACTTGTCAATAGTTCTGCTGAGGACAGAAACACAGCAAGGTTACAGAGTAGCAGCCGTGTTAGTCTGTATTCGCAAAAAGAAAAGGAGTACTTGTGGCACCTTAGAGACTAACAAATTTATTAGAGCATAAGCTTTCGTGAGCTACAGCTCACTTCATGGGATGCATTTGGTGGAAAAAACAGAGGAGAGATTTATATACACACACACAGAGAACATGAAACAATGGGTTTATCATACACACTGTAAGGAGAGTGATCACTTAAGATAAGCCATCACTAGCAGCAGGGGGGGGGGGGAAGGAGGAAAACCTTTCATGGTGACAAGCAAGGTAGGCTAATTCCAGCAGTTAACAAGAATATCAGAGGAACAGTGGGGGGTGGGGTGGGGGGGAGAAATACCATGGGGAAATAGTTTTACTTTGTGTAATGACTCATCCATTCCCAGTCTCTATTCAAGCCTAAGTTAATTGTATCCAGTTTGCAAATTAATTCCAATTCAGCAGTCTCTCGTTGGAGTCTGTTTTTGAAGCTTTTTTGTTGAAGGATAGCCACTCTTAGGTCTGTGATCGAGTGACCAGAGAGATTGAAGTGTTCTCCAACTGGTTTTTGAATGTTATAATTCTTGACGTCTGATTTGTGTCCATTCATTCTTTTACGTAGAGACTGTCCAGTTTGGCCAATGTACGTGGCAGAGGGGCATTGCTGGCACATGATGGCATATATCATATTGGTAGATGCGCAGGTGAAGGAGCCTCTGATAGTGTGGCTGATGTGATTAGGCCCTATGATGGTATCCCCTGAATAGATATGTGGACCAGTTGGAGAACACTTCAATCTCTCTGGTCACTCGATCACAGACCTAAGAGTGGCTATCCTTCAACAAAAAAGCTTGAAAAACAGACTCCAAGGAGAGACTGCTGAATTGGAATTAATTTGCAAACTGGATACAATTAACTTAGGCTTGAATAGAGACTGGGAATGGATGAGTCATTACACAAAGTAAAACTATTTCCCCATGGTATTTCTCCCCCCCACCCCACCCCCTACTGTTCCTCTGATATTCTTGTTAACTGCTGGAATTAGCCTACCTTGCTTGTCACCATGAAAGGTTTTCCTCCTCCCCCCCCTGCTGCTAGTGATGGCTTATCTTAAGTGATCACTCTCCTTACAGTGTGTATGATAAACCCATTGTTTCATGTTCTCTCTGTGTGTGTATATAAATCTCTCCTCTGTTTTTTCCACCAAATGCATCCCGTGAAGTGAGCTGTAGCTCACGAAAGCTTATGCTCTAATAAATTTGTTAGTCTCTAAGGTGCCACAAGTACTCCTTTTATTTTTACAGCAAGGTTAGTGACACTCAGCTCTAGGGTTTAGATACTACAGTGATGGCACCTATAAATAAGGTGGCCGAGGCACACTTTGCCCCACACTCCCACACCCTGAATCTACTATGCCTAGTTTCTAAAGGGAACCTACTAAGGAGAAAAGAATTGGATGTGTGCCTTTTTTCTTCCTTTATGATGGCATGAAAAGCGATTTAAAATTTTTGTATAGTTTAAAAAAGGCATTAGAAATATGAAGAATGTCAAGTCTGGTCTCTTTGATTTTGCTAAAGGTCTCCTTGGCATAACCCCATGAATTGGGAATTTGTTTTTGTCCCTTTCTCTTGGCATTGAAGTTTGCAAGTACATGTAGATTTGTAAAGAAGCTGGTTGCTTATTGATAGGTACCTTCTCTCCTCCATCCAAATGAGCTGGAGGGAAAAGGACTGAGCCAATGCAGGGTGCTATGTTACTCAGTTCAACATCCAGCTGGTAGAGTATTCCATAATCTCTAGATTGCAAATTAAATCCGGAGGTTACAGGTTTGAGAGAACACCAGAGGCTGCATGTGAAGAGGAGCACCAGCCACCAGCTGGCTATAGAGAAAAGGCTGGGCCATAAAGTATTGGAGACGAGAACAGTTTTGACTTCAATGGACACAGGCAAAAAAAAACCAAACAAACAAAAATCACATAGTTAAAGAGGAGAATAAAGTAACTTCTTTGGACCTTGTTTTGGGAGATCCTCAGTGCTCGAAATGGGAATCTCTCTAGATAATTATTCCATATACCTATTCCTTCTGCTATCAGTCTGGAACTTGGGGGTGGGGGGAAGAGAAGAGAGCAGGAAGGAATATGTGGAGTTAAAAGGTGAAGGGAAACATGAGAAAAAATTGGCATATCCCATTACTTTTTAAGAGGCCATACTGTACAAAAAAGTTGGGGGATGGTGGGAAGAAAGCAAAATATCCCCATTCTTTGTTAGGTGGGAGTGGACAGCAGCAGATCAACCCTGAGGAATCTAGATGGCCATGAAAGTATGATTACCAAAAGGGAAATTACCATTCCCCTCTTTAATTTTAACATTCTGCTCTGAATATTAGAAGATACATTTGCAACAGATGTTTCACAGGGAGAAACTTCTTTAATCCCTTCCTTCAGGCTAAATAGCTTTATAAAAATCCTCCCAAGGGCTTTGATAACCTAGTAAAAAAACAACTGAGCTACTGATAATCACTAATCTTGCAGAATGCAGTAGATCACAAAATGGACCTCTAATAATTTCTCACATCAATCAGATTTTTACTTGGTTATGATACTAATTGCACTCTTCATCTATTCTGAAAGAAATTAAGGGCTTAGATTGACTAGATATTTCAATTATCAAAAGTACCACTTTGACTGAGAGCAAGGTGAAGTTGACTCAAATATGAAGTGTACCAGATTAAAATAATTCAGGGTTAGATTCTGCCCTCAACCTGAATTAAGAGTAGCTGAATCGGACCTTATTAGGAAGAAAGCAGTTACTATACCTCAGATTCGATATTTAGAGAAATATCTCAAAGACTCTATCACAGGGCTCACTCACTACTAGTGGTGCCTCCTCCAGGCCATCGTGGGGATTAGCTCTGGCAGGCAGTTGTGCCTTCCTCTAGCTGTGTCTCTTCTATTATCCTAGGTTTCAGAGTAGCAGCCGTGTTAGTCTGTATTCGCAAAAAGAAAAGGAGTACTTGTGGCACCTTAGAGACTAACAAATTTATTAGAGCATAAGCTTTCGTGAGCTACAGCTCACTTCATCGGATGCATTTGGTGGAAAAAACAGAGGAGAGATTTATATACACACACACAGAGAACATGAAACAATGGGTTTATCATACACACTGTAAGGAGAGTGATCACTTAAGATAAGCCATCACCAACAGCAGGGGGGGGAAAGGAGGAAAACCTTCCATGGTGACAAGCAGGTAGGCTAATTCCAGCAGTTAACAAGAATATCAGAGGAACAGTGGGGGGTGGGGTGGGGGGGGAGAAATACCATGGGGAAATAGTTTTACTTTGTGTAATGACTCATCCATTCCCAGTCTCTATTCAAGCCTAAGTTAATTGTATCCAGTTTGCAAATTAATTCCAATTCAGCAGTCTCTCGTTGGAGTCTGTTTTTGAAGCTTTTTTGTTGAAGTATAGCCACTCTTAGGTCTGTGATCGAGTGACCAGAGAGATTGAAGTGTTCTCCAACTGGTTTTTGAATGTTATAATTCTTGACGTCTGATTTGTGTCCATTCATTCTTTTACGTAGAGACTGTCCAGTTTGGCCAATGTACACGGCAGAGAGGCATTGCTGGCACATGATGGCATATATCACATTGGTAGATGCGCAGGTGAACGAGCCTCTGATAGTGTGGCTGATGTGATTAGGCCCTATGATGGTATCCCCTGAATAGATATGTGGACAGAGTTGGCAACGGGCTTTGTTGCAAGGATAGGTTCCTGGGTTAGTGGTTCTGTTGTGTGGTGTGTGGTTGCTGTTGAGTATTTGCTTCAGATTGGGGGGCTGTCTGTAAGCAAGGACTGGTCTATCTCCCAAGATCTGAGAGAGCAATGGCTCGTCCTTCAGGATAGGTTGTAGATCCTTGATGATGCGTTGGAGAGGTTTTAGTTGGGGGCTGAAGGTGATGGCTAGTGGCGTTCTGTTGTTTTCTTTGTTGGGCCTGTCCTATAGTAGGTGACTTCTGGGTACTCTTCTGGCTCTGTCAAACTGTTTCTTCACTTCAGCAGGTGGGTATTGTAGTTGTAGGAATGCATGATAGAGATCTTGTAGGTGTTTGTCTCTGTCTGAGGGGTTGGAGCAAATGCGGTTATATCGTAGCGCTTGGCTGTAGACAATGGATCGAGTGGTATGATCTGGATGAAAGCTAGAGGCATTTAGGTAGGAATAGCGATCAGTAGGTTTCCGATATAGGGTGGTGTTTATGTGACCATCGCTTATTAGCACCGTAGTGTCCAGGAAGTGGATCTCTTGTGTGGACTGGTCCAGGCTGAGGTTGATGGTGGGATGGAAATTGTTGAAATCATGGTGGAATTCCTCAAGAGCTTCTTTTCCATGGGTCCAGATGATGAAGATGTCATCAATGTAGCGCAAGTAGAGTAAGGGCATTAGGGGACGAGAGCTGAGGAAGCGTTGTTCTAAGTCAGCCATAAAAATGTTGGCATACTGTGGGGCCATGCGGGTACCCATCGCAGTGCCGCTGATTTGAAGGTATACATTGTCACCAAATGTGAAATAGTTATGGGTCAGGTCAAAGTCACAAAGTTCTGCCACCAGGTTAGCCGTGACAGTATCGGGGATACTGTTCCTGACGGCTTGTAGCCCATCTTTGTGTGGAATGTTGGTGTAGAGGGCTTCTACATCCATAGTGGCTAGGATGGTGTTTTTAGGAAGATCACCAATGGACTGTAGTTTCCTCAGGAAATCGGTGGTGTCTCGAAGATAGCTGGGAGTGCTGGTAACGAAGGGCCTGAGGAGGGAGTCTACGTAGCCAGACAATCCTGCTGTCAGGGTACCAATGCCTGAGATGATGGGGCGTCCAGGATTTCCAGGTCCTCTCACCCTGCATCCTCTCTCACTCCAAGAACTGCAGCCTACTCTTCATGACTCAGCCCTCTGACTGGGTCACCCAACGTATTCCCCTTCTTGGAGTTGTGTAACAAAATCTTTCCAAAACAAACCATCTCAGGCCATCCACTGTCCTCTGCCCAGCCTCTGCCTGATCCCCAGTGGCTAGTAGGGAACCAGGACCCACCCTCTACTCCAAATTCCAGCTCAGGGGCCCTCTAATCAACAAGCAAGGCCTGCACTGTCCTCCCTTGCTGCTTTCTCGCCAAGATTTTTCCTACCTTCACCAGCCTGTCAACTCCCTCCTCTCAAGGAGTAACTGTGGTTTACCCCATAGCCTGTAATGCACCTCCCTCCTCTCAGGGCATGACTGCAGCCTGTTTCCCTACAGCGCCCTTCTACTGTCTGCTCCCTGGCTTTATGGAAATCCCACTTGTTTCTGCCCAGCGGAGCCGGTTCCCAATCAATCCTCTGCTCCCTGGCTCCTCCTCCAGGTGCAGCCTGTGGAGTTAATTGGCCCACCTGGCCACCTTTACCCCTTCCAGTCTTGTGTTGGGTAGACACCCCATCACTGAATCCTTGAAATCAATGGGAGCAGAATTAAATCAACCCTGAGCACTTCTGAAAATCCCACTCAGTATATCTATTAAAACTCAACTGACAAAGTGAAATTATTATCATTATTATTAATATTTGTTATTTGTCTTGCCATAGTGCCTAGAGGCCTCAATTGGGACTGAGGGCCCACTGCACTAAGCATTCTGCACACACACCCCATCATAAGTTAGAAAAGAGTCTCTTAAATGAATAATGCTTCTTCCATTTGGAAATTAATACACATTAAGAAATACTGGCTTCTGCAGGGCACTGCTTTGTGTGTCTGCTTTCTCACATCAAAGCCTGTAAAAAGCTTTCAAAAATGGACCTTAGATGTGAAAATGACAGCAGCACAGTTTCTACCTAGCAGCCAGGTCCAGTTTAAGACATAGACTTAGGCCGCCAGTTCCTGGAGTCACATGATTACCTCAGAATCGAAGTTTTCATTTAAAGAAAGTCCTTGTGATTCTGAAGCAAGACTTAAAAAAGTGACCCACATATAACTGATGCTGTGGAGTCTGCCTGAGTCTGAAGACAGCCTGAAATAACAGCACTGCCTACTCAGCTCAAAGGATATTAATTCCAAGATCTGCTGCTTTGAGAAGGGCTTACTAACACTGCCTCCCCAGGAGATGAATGTGGCAGGAGGGGAATATTGTAGCAGGTATTGCCCATCCACCCAACTAATGCACACTCCACAGCTAATGAGATGCACACACCACAGCTAATAGAGTCGCCTCTTCCACTGGAGAGGCGGGGTGACAGCCTGTTTGGTGGTGTGTGTGTCTGGCTCTGTGTGATTTTATGGGCTCCAACAAAAGGCAAACTGGCTGCAAAGCTGGGTGCATCTTGGGTTAGGAGATCAATTTATGAATGCATCTTTTTTCAAGTGGAGCAGCTCATTTGGGAAGTCTGTGTCCTGCATTGAAGAGATATGTCCAATACTTCCTTCATCACTTTAAATCCTTTCTTACAACCTAGAAATAAAACTATTTTTCTTTTCTTAATGCTGCTGCTTCAAATGATTCGATTTTTTCTAGGGCTGTCAATTAATAGCAATTAACTCACGTGATTAACTCAAAAAAATTAATCGCAGTTTTAATCACACTGTTAAACAATAATGGAATACCAATTGAAATTTAAATATTTTTGGATATTTTTCTATATTTTCAAATATATTGATTTCAATTACAATGCAGAATACAAAGTGCACAGTGCTCACTATATATTATGTTTTTATTACAAATATTTGCACTGTAAAAATGATAAACAAATAAATAGTATTTTTCAATTCACATCATACAAGAACTGTAATGCGATCTCTTTATGTTTCCTGGTCTGTGTTCTATCCTCATTCTGCCATATATTTCATGTTATAGCAGTCTCGGATTCTGACCCAGCACATGATGTTCACTTTAAGAACACTTTCACTGCAGATTTGACAAAACGCAAAGAAGGTACCAATGTGAGATTTCTAAGGACAGATTCAGCATTCAACCCAAGATTTAAGAATCTGACGTGCCTTCCAAAATCTGAGACGGATAAGGTGTGGAACTTGTTTTCAGAAGTCTTAAAAGAACAAACACTCCGATGTGGAAACTACAGAACTTGAACCACCAAAAAAGAATATCAACCTTCTACTGGCAGCATCTGACTCAAGATGATGAAAATGAACATGCGTTGCTCTGCACTGCTTTGGATTGTTATCGAGCAGAACCCATCATCAGTATGGACGCATATCCTCCGGAATGGTGGTCGAAGCATGAAGGGAACATATGAATCTTTAGCGCATCTGGCACATAAATATCTTGCGATGCCAGCTACAATGTGCCATGCAAACACCTGTTCTCACTTTCAGGGGACATTGTAAACAAGAAATGGGCAGCATTAGCACCTGCAACTGTAAACAAACTTGTTTGTATGAGTGATTGGCTGAACAAGTAGTAGGACTGAGTGGAATTGTAGGCTCTAAAGTTTTACATTGTTTTATATTTGAATGCAGGTTTTTTTTGCACATAATTCTACATTTGTAAGTTCAACTTTCATGATAAAGAGATTGCACCATAGTACTTGTATTAGGTGAACTGAAAAAATACTATTTATTTTGTTTTTTACAGGGCAAATATTTGTAATAAAAATAAATATAAAGTGAGCACTGTACACTTTGTATTCTGTTGTAACTGAAATCAATATATTTGAAAATGTAGAAAATATCCAAAAATATTTAAATAAATGGTATTCGATTATTGTTTAACAGAGTAATTAATCTAGATTAATTTTTAATCTGTGATTAATAGCAATTAATTTTTTTTAATCGCTTGACAGCTCTAATTTCTTCCCTTCCTCTTCTTGTAAGCCCAATCAATATATTGTTCTCACTCAAGATCACCAGCTGATGACTTGCTTGCTTTCATTGTTGGTTATTAGTTTCTATTTCACTGCTATGTCCGAAACAAAGGCGCTATATAAACACAGAACAAATGATGTCCTATAACAGAGCCTCTATGATTCCTTTGGTGTATCACCATGGATCCTCTTGCACCAATTCATGCTGATGAATAGTCTTAAAACTGTTTGCTCTCTATTGGAATTGGGGGCCAATATTTTTCCTAATTGCTCTTATGACTGAAGCCCTGTTTACGCACACTACAAACTTCAGTCAACTCAAGTTACATTTCGTACACCTTTTGAAGTTTATATTTTGCTTGGGTGCACAGATACTTGTCTGCTTGCATTGGCACTATGCATACTCATCACGAGTGCTTGCATCTATGTAAAGTGCATTGCACTATGGGTAGGTATCCCAGTGTCCCATGCTCTGCTGATAAGCACAATGCCTTTTGGGACATATTTGCAGCATTTTATGGAATTGTAACAATTTGCCCTGAGATTTCTGGGCCCTAGGGATGAAGTTCCCAGCATGCAACTTTCTCCATCACATAATACATTCCACATCCCATAGTTTCTGCACTGTTTTTTTTTAAATTCCACAAACCCATGGAGCACTTTTCAATCTCTGCCATCTCTGACGGAAGCTTGGAGCCCACAGAACTCAGCACTATTCTCATGAATGTTGCAAATTCTCTGGTACTTGCAGACCTTCAGGAAGTACCACAACAACTGGGATCACAATGAGAAAGATGAGGCTATCTTCAAGGAGAATTTGTCAATGGATGTAGCAAAAAATAAATTCCATTCTGCTGGCATTCAGGAAGCACCTGCAGACCGTGGAGTAGCACTTCTATGCCCAATAAATGAGCATTGGCTGATGGGTTCACATCGCAATGCAGGTTTGGGGTGATAAGCAGTGGCTGCAGAACTTTCAGATGCAAAAGGCCACATTCCAGGATCTGTGTGCTAAGCTCACTCCAGCCCTCCAGCACAGGGACACCAAAATGAGAGCTGTATTGACAATGGAGAAGCTAGTGGAGATCATGCTCTGGAAACTTGCAATGCCAGATTACTTCTTGTCAGTGGGAAATCATTTTGGAGTTGGTAAATCCATTGTGGGGGGCCGTTGTCCTCCAAATATGTATGTCCATTAGTCATTTCCTGCTATGCAGGACTGTGACACTCAGCAATGTGCAGAAAATAGTCAATGGATTTGCACCAATGGTGTTCCCAAACCTGGGTGGGGCAGTAGACAGCACTCATATACCTATTTTGGCTCCAGCTCACCTTGCTACTGAGTTTAATGGTGCTTTATTCTGTTCTGTACTTTGTTTTGTCTGTTATTACTTGAAACCACTTAAATCCTACTTTTTACACTTAATAAAATCACTTTTGTTTATTAATGAACCCAGAGTAAGTGATTAATACCTGGGGCAGCAAACAGCTGTGCATATCTCTCTATCAGTGTTATAGAGGGCAGACAATTTATGAGTTTACCCTGTATAAGCTTTATACAGAGTAAAACGGATTTATTTGGGATTTGGATCCCACTGGGAGCTGGGTGTCTGGGTGCTGGAGATAGGAATCCTGATCAGCATTTTTGGGTTAAAGTCTGCAGCTTTCGGGGCGTGGACCAGATCTGGGTCAGTGTTGCAGCAGGCTAGCATGTCTGGCTCAAGAAGGCAGGATTCTGGAGTCCCAAGCTGTCAGGGAAAACAGGCTCAGAGGTAATCTCAGCACGTCAGGTGACAGTCCCAAGGGGGGGTCTCTGTGACCAAACCCATACCCATCTTTAAAGAATTGTACAGAAAGATGTATGCAGGGACATTCTTTCCTGAGCAGCAGATTAGCATGGTTGATGTGAAAATGCCAGTAGTGATTCACTGGCCATCTTGACAACACGAAGGAAAGATTCAGCTACCAGCTCAATAAGTGCAGAATGGCTGTGGAATGTGTGCTGTTGATTGAAGGGTGGCTGGTGTTGTTTACTCCCTAGATTAGATCCCAGCACAAAAAACATCTCAATGGTTATATCTGCCTGTTATTTCCTGCCTCGTATCTATGAGGCAAAGAAGAAAAAGTTGCCACTAGGGGGCTGTCTGCTGAATTTGAATAACCAGATGCTATTACAAGAGCCCAACATGGAGCTATGCAGCTGAGAGAGGCTTTAAAGGTTCATGTTTCCAGTCAGACACACTGGTGTTCTGTCTTGAGATAAGGTCTGTCTTGTGTAATTTAAATCATGTATTTTTTGTTTTTGGCTGCTGGTATCTATTCTCTTTTGCCTGCTGCACACGGTAAATACTGCTGGGCCTGGGGCTTTGCTTCCTGCTACGAATCAGGTGGTACATTTATAAATTGACTGGGCATTTCCCTGAGGCTGTGGATTCTGTGGTGCTTGGTGTGAATTTATAAGCTCTGTTTAATTCCTTGACTGTCTTTCTGCATTCTGTAATATTTGTTGTGATCTAATAAAGATACTTTGATTCTCCAAAAATAGAACTTTGGGTGCAAAAATTAAGGGCACAAAATCGAAATCCAGACAAACCTATACAATGTCATACAAACATAATTTAATGGGGGAGCGGGGGACGGAGACTTAAAATTCCTGTTGGAAAGCAAGTTAATATTTATGTCCATTTGTGTGAACAAAAAGGTAGTTCAGTGTATGCATACACGTATCTGTGGTTTTCACAGGCAGAATATGTGAAGCTGTGGTTTTCCTTGCTGTTCCCAGGTGTTGAGTGGTAAGGATCAGGCCCATGATGCCAAATGGTATGCTGGGGTGGGTGGGGAAGGGAGCAGTGACCATGGAGTTCTTCAAGTTGTGCAAAGGCTGAGGAGTCCAGGATATTTGGACCTGTATATCTGCCAGGGCTTGCAGCATTTGGGTTTGCTGCCTTAGAAGACCCATTATATCCTGGTGGATTTCCAGCTCCTTGTCGTGCTGAGGCTCCCAGGCCTTTTGCAGGTGCTCTGTTTTTCTCCATGTTCTTGGTCAAAATGGGTGTCTAAGTCATAGAATCATAGAATATCAGGGTTGGAAGGGACCTCAGGAAGTCATCTAGTCCAACCCCCTGCTCAAAGCAGAGCCAATCCCCAATTTTTGCCCCAGATCCCTAAATGGCCCCCTCAAGGATTGAACTCACAACCCTGGGTTGAGCAGGCCAATGCTCAAACCACTGAGTGCCTTTGTTCATGGTCTGCTGCAGCACTGGCTTGCAGGATCTTGCTAAACGTGTCCTCCCTAGTCCTCTTCGTTCTCCTCCTCATCAGGGTGAGGTGTTCTGCAGGCATGGAGGGGCACCCCTCAAGGCCACCACGCCAGAAGCTGCTGACAAAAACAGACATGCACCATTAGATTTACTGTCACAATGGAAAGTGAAAAGTAAGTTTCAGAACACCCTTCCCTTATTCCATAAACACTTTTAATAAGAAATGCTTTCCAACCCTTCAGCTCTGGATCACCTCAGCACAGCACTGCTGTCCACAATGACTACAGCCTGGCAGGAAGGGATGTGGATTTTCTGTTGCATGAAGCAGTAGAGTTCTGGCCCCTATTCCATGGGTCTGAGCATAGGGCATGGCAATGATTATCGGCACTCTTTTCCACAGGAAGTGGTGATTTTGGCTGATATCTCACTCCTGAGGGTCACAAAGAACCCAGCTGCTACTGGAGTCCTGATGTTGCCTGTGCCTGTATGTCATTAGCCTCTTTGTTGCGAGGGTGCCAGCAGAACTCATTGCAGAGTGGCATGGGAAGGTGTCCTATTTAGGGTGACCAGGTGTCTGGTTTTTGACTGGAACACCTGGTCAAAAAGGGACCCTGGCACCACCGAGTGGGCTGTTAAAAGTCCAAGGTGCAGTGCTGTGGTGCTCAGGCAGGCTAGTCCCTACCTCTCCTGGCTGGCACCACACTGCGCCCTGGAAGTGGCCAGCAGGTCCAGCTCCTAGGCGGGGGGGGGGGGGGGGAAGGGGGACAACAGGGCTCCGTGTGCTGCTCCCGCCCCAAGCACTGGCTCTGCACTCCCATCAGCCGGTTCCCGGCTGGTGGGGGCATTGCCTGCGGGTGAGAGTGTCACATGGAGCCTGAACACTCCCTGCCCCATCCTGCACCCTGAACCCCTCATTTCTGGCCCCACCTTGGAGCCCAAATCCCCAGTTACAGCCCTCACCCCTTCCCATACCCCAACCTCCTGCCCGAGCCCAGTTAAAGTGAGTGAGGGTCGGAGAGAACGAGCCACCGAGGGAGGGGGAATGAAGTGAGTGGGGGCGGAGCCTCAGGGAAGGGGTGGGGCTAGGGTGTTCCATTTTGTGTGACTAGAAAGTTGGCAACCCTAGTCCTATTGTGGTGGAAGAAATGAGGCAGCCGTCCCTAAAAACCTTTGGAAGAGGATTGTAGAACACCGCCATGGAAGTTTCATCAATCTCTCTCAGGAGGAATAAAAGGACATCCCTGTTCACATAAACAAAATCCTCTGCAACAATCCCCTCCCCCCGCCCCCTTGTCTAGCCCAACCAGGGAATGAAAAGCAGATGCCAACTCTATTACCTCTGTTTATTCTACTTCTACACAAGCATAGGACACTGAAATGATGTGGACTGTGGACTGCCATAGCACCGTTCAATAATTTGCGTCAAATTTACTTCCTAACTTCTTATTTTCTCACATATACGAGTGAAGACAAGAGAAAAGCGCTATATCACCTGTGGGGGGACATTTTTCACAAAGTGACCATTCTATAGCTGACCTCTGAGTCCTCATTTTCAAAGGAAATCTGCACAACACCTTCAAAAGATGAGCCTGGAAGCTTAAATTCATAACTTTGCTAGTGAATAAAAATCATGGCCTGAAAAGACACACTGGATTTATGTCTTATTATAATAATTTATAACCAATTAACACCCCCCACAGCTGCTATTTCCCTCCCCTTCCTTCCTCCCACCCCCATGACTGGAGTGGGCCACTTCACCTTGAATGGTCCCTTAAATGCATCTGATGAAGTGAGCTGTAGCTCACGAAAGCTTATGCTCTAATAAATTTGTTAGTCTCTAAGGTGCCACAAGTACTCCTTTTCTTTTTTTGAAATATGTGTTACCTCCTTATGCTAAACAGTCTGTTCCACCTTGTGTTTAGCTATGACACTCTGGGTCCATTTCACAGATCTGAAGACATGCTCTGTGTAAGCTTCAATCTCTCCCCAACAGAAGTTGGTCCAATAAAAGATATTACCTCACCCACCAATGCACCAGTAAAGCAATGAAAAGTGAATACTTTGCCTTGTACATTTGGGAATAGCCGGGGTGTTGGTGGGGTCTATGCCAAGTATAGCATGAAATTTGTTGTAAATGCAGCAGGTCTTCAGTGCAGCACGAGATTTCCTGTTTCCCTCCCTTGCTATTCTTCAAAGTTCTTTCACTTTCACGTAGCCTTGCGGCTGATCCTTGCATTTTATACTTTGTTGTGTCTAGGTCTTCTGCCAGATCAGACCTCACTCTGACACAGGGTTAATTAACAGACTCCAGCCTTATTGTGGCTGCTTACAACATGGCTTCTTCAGCCTCATGACTTCTCAGACAGTTTCACAGGAGGTGTCACTTCCTAGCAGTTCCCCCAGAAAACAAGTCCTTTCATATTGTTAGCCCCTGTTAGCCCTTTGCCTGTGCAATCTGCTTGTAGATGTCCTCATTTCTATAGCTGTTCCATAGCTGTCTTTGCACAGCCTCCTCTTCCCACAGGCCCAGGAGATCCAACACTTTGTGCCTGCTCCAGCCTAATACCTCTCAGTTCACATGGAGCAGGCACGGTTGGGTTGGATGCAAACAAAGGTGATCTGCTAGGTGTGCTCACCAAGGTGGGAACCTAGTAAAGGGCATTTCAAAAACATTCAGGATTTTTAAAGTGGAGGGTTGCTTCCAGTCTCTGTAACCGCTGGGCAGTGGAGTTTAACATTGTGAGCAGAGCAATCACGGTCAGAGGGGTCAGGGCATTCTGGGACAGTGGTTGGAGGGTTGTTAGGGTTGACATAGGCCATGCAGCGTCCACACTTATACTGAGACCACCAAAATAGTTTGACTGTGGCTCTGTGCCATTTGGGGACGTGATTTTACTGTGTTGCTGTAACAGGCTGCTTACATCAGCCAAAGACAAATCTGAGTATAGACACATGCATAAATAGGTCAAAGCAAGGAGACCTATATCAAAATAACTTTGTAGCGTAGGCCAGGCCTGTGAGTATCTTTTTAGAAGATGTCTTCAAGAACTGTAATCCTCATGTCTATCTACCAAGGTCTAGGTATTATCTGATTGTCTATCCACATTCCTTCAGCTGCAGAGGTCTGCCTAGACAGAAGTCCACCCACTTTTGTCATCCTTAGTATAACTGACATTTAATACTGACGGACTAGATTACATTCTATTAGAAAACCAGATCTGTAGCCTTCCCACTTTTCTTCTTCTGGTCTCTTACAGAAGTAGGTAGCTATGACACTTCCAGGGGGGATCCAGGGTTATGAGGTACCTTACTATCACTTGCCCTTAGCGTGAGCAAGCCTTGTCTGTTCCCACCAGGGGCCAGTTTCCCAACTCCACCGGCCACGGGTGATACAAGCTCTCGCCTCTAGGCATATGCAGGACCACCTGCTTTCCATAAGGTTAGCGACAGATATGCTCCTGTGGCTTCTAAAGATCCTGGAGCATCCAGCCACTGTTCCTCTGGGCACTTGCAGTATTAACATTCATTGCTTCCAAAGAAGCCTAGCAGCCCATCTCAGCTCACCATTTTGCTAATTGGTTTTGAAGAAGCTGTTTGTGTGTCATTTTAATAAGCTGCTGTCACAAGTTCCTGGATGTAGAGGGCTTAAAGGTGCCAAATGCAGTTGGGTTTGTTATGTTAACATGGTTGTAAACATTGGGGCTGCAGCCCAGAGATCCAGCCTGGAAGTGGGATGGCATGATTCCACCCAGAAAAGAGGAAGGTAACAAAACCTGCCCCCAAAGGGGTGCACTTAAGACGGTCAAAAATGAGTCTAAAATATGGTTCACCTGGTAACTGCGACAAAAACCACACAAATATTATGAAAAGGGTGATTTTCCAGTGACTAAAACACCCTAAAGAATTCACAAACCCTTCAAAGAATACTTTCCACTTTATTGATAAAGCAATTCATTATTTTGATTCTAGAGAGATTTTAATATCTTGTGAAAGACAAAAGCCTGAAGCATCCTTAACTCTAGAGTCACTAACAGTGCCATAATATGCATGAACTTTGGCCTGACCTTGCAATTAGATCTAAGGGGCTGGACCCTGGCGCCATAGACTTTCCCTTAAACACTGAAATTCAGAAATTATAGTTCTAGATCGTTGACTGGCTAGTAAGTCAATACAGATTCATGTATTGAGTGCAGAATTATATTTATATTATATACTCACAAGATTTGATTGACTTTTGTATCCCCATTTCATCCATACAGTTTCTCTTTTTAAAGGTTGTGGATATAACAACCTATTGCTAGAGATGGATGGAAAATGTCTTTTTTTAACCCCATGAAATGTTTTGATGAAAATAACCACAACAACAATTTTAGTTGAATTTTTTCCATTAGAAAATGCTGATTTTATTAAAAACTGAAAACATTTTGGGTTTTGGCTCAAAAGTCAAAATTTTTCACAGAAAGCGGATATTTTCTGAAAGAAAAAAAAAGTTTAATAAACCCAATATTCTGTCAATAACAATAGACTGTCTTTCCCACTACCACCTAGATAACAAGGTTAATGCCAGTGCTCAGTGCAATATTATAGGCTCATGGGGCATTTTACGAGCACTTAACTGCCAACGCAAAGTCTAAATTATTGTGTTTAGTTTATACTATTCTCTGGCATTCCACATCCAGAAGCCTAAGAATGTAAGAATTTACTTCTGGACTGGCGGTGTTAATATTATTACATGTAATGAAAACCCTTGACAACTGTTAACTTAAATGCCTACTTACATGGAGCAAAATAACCCTTATTACTTACTGTTTGATAAAAATGCTCCAGCTGGTGGCTTTGTTTGAATCAATGGGCCGACATCTTTTTTAGGGCTGTCAAGCAATTAAAAAAATTAATAATAGCATACCATTTAATTATTTTTGGATGTTTTCCACATTTTCAAATATACTGATTTCAATTACAACACAGAATACAAAGTGTACAGTGCTCACTTTATATTTATTTTTACTACAAATATTTGCACTTAAAATAAAAGAAATAGCATTTTTCAGTGCACTTAATACAAATGCTGTAGTGCAATCTCTTTATCATGAAAGTTGAACTGACAAATGTAGAATTATGTACAAAAAAATAACTGCATTCAAAAATAAAACAATATAAAAATTTAGAGCCTACCAGTCCACTCAGTCCTTATTTCTTGTTCAGCCAATCGCTCAGACAAACAAGTTTGTTTACATTTATAGGAGATAATGCTGCCCGCTTCTTGTTTACAATGTCACCTGAAAGTGAGAACAGGCATTCTCATGGCACTGTTGTAACCGGCGTTGCAAGATATTTACGTGCCCGAAGCACAAAAGAGACTCATATGTTCCTTCATGCTTCAGAGGACATGCATCCATGCTGATGATGGGTTCTGCTTGTTAATGATTCAAAGCAGTGCGGACCGATGCATGTTCATTTTCATCATCTGAGTCAGATGCCAACAGCAGAAGGTTGATTTTCCTTTTTGGTGGTTCGGGTTCTTTTAAGACTTCCGAAAGCATGCTCCACACTCCGTCCCTCTCAGATTTTGGAAGGCACTTCAGATTCTTAAACCTTGGGTCAAGTGTTATAGCTATCTTTAGAAATCTCACATTGGTACCTTATATGCGTTTTGTCAAATCTGCAGTGAAAGTGTTCTTAAAACGAACAATATGTGCTGGGTCATCATCCGAGACTACCATAATGTGAAATATATGGCAGAATGAGGGTAAACACAGACCAGGAGACATACAATTCTCCCCCAAATAATTCAGTCACAAATTTAATTAATGCATTTTTTTTTAACGAGCATCATCAGCACGGAAGCATATCCTCTGAAATGGTGGCCAAAGCATGAAGAGGCATATGAATCTTTAGCATATCTGGCATGTAAATACCTTGCAATGCTGGTTACAAAAGCGCCATGCGAATGTCTGTTCTCACTTTCAGGTGACATTGTAAACAAGAAGCAGGCAGCATTATCTCCTGCAAAGGTAAACAAACTTGTTTGTCTTAGCAACTGGCTGAACAAGAAGTAGGACTGAGTGGACTCGTAGGCTCTAAAGTTTTACATTGTTTTGTTTTTGAGTGCAGTTATGTAACAAAAAAAAAATCTACATTTGTAAGTTGCGCTTTCATGATAAAGAGATTGCACTATAGTACTTCTGAAGTGAACTGAAATTTCTTTTGTTTATCATTTTTATAGTGCATATATTTGTAATAAAAATAATATAAAATAAGTACTGCACACTTTGTATTCTGTGTTGTAACTGAAACCAAGATATTTGAAAATGTAGAAAAAATCCAAAATTTAATTAATTTCAATTGGTATTCTATTGTTTAGAATTAACAGGGAGATTAAAACTGTGATCTTGATTAATTTTTTAATTACAATTAATTTTTTAAGTTAATCACGTGAGTTAGCTGTGATTAATTGACAGCCCTACATATTTTGTTAATTAAATATGGAGCAATATTAGAAGTAATTCTGAAACTTACAAAGTTGTAAATGGACAAATGAAAGTAATTGAGTCAAGATGTTTAGTACAATGTAATTGTGGGTAGTTACAAGGCCTGAATATTTGTATACTTATTGTTTGCAAATGTTCCAAGGCCTTTGATCACTGCACAGAGAGAGAGAGAGAACGCTAAGAAGTAACACTCATGTTGTGATGCCATTTTAAAGCAAGGTATATCACTGTGCTTAAACATTCCTTTCCAAAGTGAAACATTGCTGAAGATAGAATACAGTTGTGATCTACATTGATCGGGGAGAAATAGTTCACAGTAGCAGATGTATTTCTTTTTGTTCTTGAAAAATAAATACAATACTTAAGTCTACCATCAGGAAAATATACTGAAGCCAGTGGGGACTGGTTACATCATTTTGATCACATCATTGTGACTGAGGTCTTGTCTTCACAAGGAAAAAAGGCGTGTTTTAATACATGCTAATACCCTAGCGCAGACAAGCCAAGTTGTAGTTTTAACATAGCATAGGGCTTACCTCAACCAGCTGACCTACGTCTTCACTGCCAAAAAGGGATTTATTGGTTTTGTTTTGCAGTGAGATGATCAATGTGATATCTATCTTGTTAAAATGCTAGTGGAGATAAGAACAAATGGGTATAAACTGGCCACCAGGAAGTTTAGACTTGAAATTAGACAAAGGTTTCTAACCATCAGAGGAGTGAAGTTTTGGAATAGTCTTCCAAGGGAAGCAGTGGGGGCAAAGGATCTATCTGGCTTTAAGATTCTACTCAATAAGTTTATGGAGGAGATGGTATGATGAGATAATGTGATTTTGGTAATTAATTGATCTTTAAATATTCAGGGTAAATAAGCCTAATCTCCTGAGATGGCATATTAGATGGATGGGATCTGAGTTACCCAGGAAAGAATTTTCTGTAGTATCTGGCTGGTGAATCTTGCCCATATGCTCAGGGTTTAGTTGATCGCCATATTTGGGGTCGGGAAGGAATTTTCCTCCAGGGCAGATTGGAAGAGGCCCTGGAGGTTTTTTGCCTTCCTCTGTAGCATGGGGCATGGTCACTTGAGGGAGGATTCTCTGCTCCTTGAAGTCTTTAAACCACGATTTGAGGGCTTCAATAGCTCAGACATAGGTGAAGTTTTTCGTAGGAGTGGGTGGGTGAGATTCTGTGGCCTGCGTTGTGCAGGAGGTCGGACTAGATGATCAGAATGGTCCCTTCTGACCTTAGTATCTATGAACCTATAAGGGACTGTAGTTTTATTGCAAGGTAATTACATGAGGTTATTCACACATGGTGGGCATAGACCTGAACATGCCTAGTTACCTCATGGTAAACACTACAGGAGTCTTGTCTCCACTAGGATTTTCTCCACAGCAGGATAACTAATATGATAACTAAAAAATAATTTTTTAAAGCAGTGAGCACAAAGGCCTAGGGGTGACCGACCAGCTAACCTGTTAAAATACAAATTGGCTTGTCTACATGAGGGATTTAGTACTTATTGGAAACACAACTTTTTTTCTAGTGAAGATAAGGCTTGCATCAAATCAGAATGGTACATTTAAATAGGTGTAAGTTATGATACAAGGTAGAAAGCAATGGAGAATCAAGCCCAAAATCTGTGTTTTCCTGCAGAGAATGAGATGTGCTCCAAACAAAGTTGCTCTTGTATATAAAACCTTGTTTTTTGTGATTTCTGATCTTGAAAAGAAGAATAGTTACAGGGGACTTAGATGAAGTATTTAAGATCAATTTTTTGTACACTATAATGTTAGAACAAAGGGACACTTCTTAAAATTAATGGCAGATTTAAAGCAAACAGAAGGAAATAATTTACACAGCATGTAATTAATTTGAAGAGTTTACTGCAATAGGAGGTAAAAGTAGTTGGATTATTTTAAAAGCCTAGATAATTTTATGAACATCATCATCTATATTTACATGCTAAAATAAGGGTAATCAAATCTAATGTGTCAGGAAATAAACTGATCACTTTGGGGTCACGCAGGAACTTTTTAGCCCTACTCAACATTGTACAATTGTTTTTCAGCTTCTTTGAAAGCATCACGTCCTGGCCACTGTGGGAAGCAGGATACCAGATTTGATACTGTGACAGACATAAATCGTGTTGCTTAATGCACTACCAAGGGTGTTCGAATACTACAGTGATGAGTGTGATATATAAATATATATAATAGAACAGATAGTCTGTCTGGCCCAATATAACAAATCCTATGTTCCTAATCAAGTATTAAGGGAAACAACAAAAGAAAGAATGCACATAAGGTCTTCATGAGAATGAGTACATTGAGGCTCCCATTTGTAATATGCTGCCTCTCAAAATAGCAGGTTCCCCTGTAGACAGACCCTGAAATTCAAATGTGGAATACTCAGAAAACAAAATCATAACAGTTACTAAGGCTGCACCTATACTACAACATTTATAGCGGCAATGATGTAGCTGTGCCGCAGTAGAGCTTGTGGTGGAGATGGTCTAAGTGGATGGGAGAGAGCTGTCCCGTTGGCTTTATAACTCCTGCCTCCATGAGAGGTGGTAGCTATGTCAGCCAACATAGCACTGTCTACACTGGTGCTTAGGTTGGTATAACTTACATCACTCAAAGGTGTGGATTATTCACACCCCTGAGCAACGTAAGTTTACCAAAGTAACCTGTAGTGTAGACAAGGTCACAGATACATACACAATAGGAGGGGAATTCTGCCTATGTTTATAGTTTGTGGAATAGAAGAGAAGAACTGATGTGACCAATACAGGGCCCCAGGAAACTTTTGATAGAAACATAACATTCTGTTGGGCAGAAACATGCCTCATATGTGGGTATAGTGATAGTGAAGGGTGTGGGGCAGAAAGTCATGCATGAAGAAATCCAACTAAAGCATCTTCCCCACAGAAGGGGCTAGGGAAGCCCTGTTGTGGAGGAGAGATTAAATCCACAAGTGAAACTGGCAAAGGATTGTGTGCGGGCTGCAAATGCGAGTCACAGAAGCCCCAGAGTTATCTAGGAAAAAGCAACCACCACATCCATCATTGTAAAATGATCACTAGACAGACATTTAAACGTGAGGTGCATGAATTAGCTCTTTAAAGTCTGAGGTCTCAGAAATAGCTCTCTCTCATTTTGGTTTTATTAACATTATGCTATTAAGAAATGGGTTGCTGGGGGTTAGATCTTCACCCAGCAGGATTATACTTCTGTGGACAGTGTCCCAAAGAAGAAAATAACCTGGTTTATCTTGTGTTTTTATTGCAGACCTCCTGGATTTACAGCAGCAATCAAACCTTAAACAGAGCTTTGTTTTGTTTGACTGAGCCACGCAGCAAAATGGCCCACTAAAAAAGTAATTGGGCATAGCCCAAGCCTGGCTCACAAACTGGAAACAAACATGCTTATGCTCAGCTGCTAACGTGTTCATTGTCTCTGGACTTTGAGCTTGAACAGCACAGCACTACAATGCTCATTGCACAGAGAGGGTGCTCCACTGCAACTGACTACCAATTACCAGAAAAGGGGCCAAAACAGGAGTTTTCTGCTTCAGTTATAGGGGGCTGATCTTCCACTTCCCTTCTTGGGGACAGGAGAAAACTGTATTCACAAAACAAACTAGGTCCGCAGTCTCAGGTCCCCTTAGCCTAAAACAGAAAGGAAAGGGAAGGAGAAAATAGGTGAAGGGAGACAAAGAGAAAAGAATTGGGTGAGAAAAAGAAAAGGAAGCAAAACTAAAAACATAAGGCCAAATTCAGGTGGGGTGTCCGTGGCTGCAGCTCCCTTATTCCAGGTCTGATTTTGGCCCATAAGTAACTAAATTTGCCTTATCTTCTCCTTTGAAGTAATTTTCTTCTGTATCTTCAGCCTGAAGAAATTAAATGTCCCTGAAGAGTCCGCTTGTGATCTCTCCTCCTCTTTAGAGAGCTTGTGCTGTTTCCTGGCAATACAATGCAGAGATGCAGCTCTGAGACTCACTCTGTGAAGAGCCCACTCGGGAATAGCAGGGCCTTACAGGGATATTACTTAATTCCTGCTAAAGCAGAAGATATGACCTCCCATAACTGGGATTTGGAAGTGATGCCATGCTCAAGGTGTGGCTTCACTTCCAGCCCTGATTTCTTACTCTCTCAGCCAGTAAAGGCCAAGTGTGTTTGGGAAGCAAAGGCAGCACTTGGCCACTGTCTTGGGGCAAAGGGAAGGGAGGAATTTATTTCCTCACTCAAGACTGCCTAGACCTAAATGTGACACAGAAGAACAGTGCAGGGCACTTAGAATGATATAGAATCAGTGTCTTTAGCGTATAACATTTTCTGTCACCTTTGTGACTCAGCATTTTGCATATTAATTATTTACAGTGACAAAAGTGAAATATTAATGAGTCTGTGGGGAACTAAGGTAGATCAGGGTCAACCCTGTTAACAAGGGATAATTGAGAAGTGCAATAGTGACACCTCCTTGCTGATTAAGGCATCAATAGACTCAAACAGTGGGTCTCAAACTTTTTTTTAACTGGTGATCCCTTTCACATAGCATATTTAACACCATTATAAATGCTGGAGGCAAGCGGGGTTTGGGGTGGAAGTTGATAGCTCGCAACCTCCCATGTAATAACCTCATGACCCCCCGAAAATCCCAACCCCCAGGTTGAGAATCCCTGCTCTAAAAGCATTTTCATCTGATCCAATTTAGTCAGGACGGTAGCTACATGTAGGTCACAGTAGGGGCTCTGAAATGAGGAACAATAGCAGGACCTTAACAGTTGCAATAAGGATCCAGGTGATTCTCTGAGAATTAAAGGAACAAGAAGGAAAGTTACCTTTTGTTACTGAAATGCTTCCAAAAGTCATATCTATCAAAAAGTGTGTAAGGTATGACCCCAGATTTAAACTATCTGTAAAATGAAGTCACTTTGAACAGCAAGGCTGAAACTATGCTGGCAGCACTGCAAAAGCAACCTGGAGGTTATCAAGTGCTTGGCTCTCCTGATGTTCACAGTGGCCCTTACTGTGGTACTTCTGAAGAGGAATGTTGTAGTCGTCTTGCGCTTCTGCCCAGGTGGATACCTAGTTATTTCTCTGCCTCCCTTTAGAACCAGAGATATTTTGCTCTTTGTGTGTGCACCAGTCAGTTGCTGCCTCAATTAACAATGCAGAGACCCCACTTCAGACTGTCTTAAAATGAGAGAAAATGTTACTGGCAATTGCACCCAAATAAAAGTTATAAAATAATGAAAAAACCCCCACACCTTTAGGGATGCTATGGAAAGGGTCACTAGACAGACATTAAGCTTATTTGCAGGCTATTCAATTATGTAGGCCTACAGCATATTGTTAGCTAGTCTCGTCTTTGAAGCTTGTCAGAGAGCTGTATGACATCCACAGAGAAATGAGGCTCCTAGAGAACAAGGGCTGGGTACTTCTCAGACTTCAGACACTGGTTGCTAGCACAGCTCCAGCCCCTAATGGAGGAGTGACCTCAGGTTTTTCAGATTGGTGGAGGAGGAGCTGAGTTGAGTGGAAAAGGAAAATAGATGGTATAAGTCTAGGAAGGCAAGTGGAAATTCAGCCTGAAAGAGGATATTAAATATTCTCCATAAATATTTTTTATCATTTTGCTTACAATAGTCCCTTGGAAGCACTGAAGCTGAAATCCTTACCAAAGACATTTTACTCTATTGGGTAAAACTTGTTTGTTAGTTTAGTCTTGCTGGAAATCTAACAACTTATTTTGTTTAGAAAACAGGGCAACCAAATAAAACCCACCATAGCTATAATTACTAGGTCTTGCAACACAGGCTTATGAAGAAGTTCAGTTGGTCATATCTGAGACGTACCAACCTTGACAATATCCCACTGAAGGTTTAAAACATCTACTGCAGCAGATAAGCAATAAAGTGAAATTAAATTATTAGTATAATTAACTTCACTTCTAGTTGTAATCTCTTTCAAAAGAGCAGACAAGTAGTGAAATAAGCAGAAACATTTGGTTCATTGTCTAAAATAAAGTCCATAATCTATTTTTCTTGACAAAACTATAGCTAAATAATGTCAAAAGAAAAGGAGTACTTGTGGCACCTTAGAGACTAAAATTTATTAGAGCATAAGCTTTCGTGAGCTGTAGCTCACGAAAGCTTATGCTCTAATAAATTTGTTAGTCTCTAAGGTGCCACAAGTACTCCTTTTCTTTTTGCGAATACAGACTAACACGGCTGCTACTCTGAAATAAATAATGTCAGTTCTTCATTTTAGTGTTTTCCTACAACCGGACCCCTTCAAAAAAGAAGGAGTGGGAAGAAGGGCAAATCTTCAGAAGAAATAAGAGCCAGCCTAATCCCAGAACCAAACCCAATTTAAACATTTTATAAGGCATTGCAGGGTAAGTATATCCCACCACAGGGCATCAATAGGGCAGCCCTCCAGTGATGGGCTGCACGAGTCAATAGAGTAGCCCTCCAGTGCCAGACTACACAACCAAGCAGTCAGAGTCAATATGGCAGGGCAGGCAGCCCTCATCATCACAAGACCCACAGCCCAGCAATAAACTTGGGCCTTGCCACCAGAAGGGAGCAGGTGGCCACCCAATAGTGGGGTTGACTGCCATGGGTAGGGGCACCCAGGCCCTCCCTACTCCACAAGGTCCCTGTCAGTGGCAAGTAGTTCCACCATTGGGTCACCAGGGAACCCCCCCCAAAACACACTGACTCTATATTCCCAGGTTTCATAGTAGCAGCCATGTTAGTCTGTATTCACAAAAAGAAAAGGAGTACTTGTGGCACCTTAGAGACTAACAAATTTATTAGAGCATAAGCTTTCATGCTCTAATAAATTTGTTAGTCTCTAAGGTGCCACAAGTACTCCTTTTCTTTTTTCTATATTCCCAGTACCACAACCGGATCAATGTCTGGCTCCCCTGGCTACTTCCTATCACGTCTCCATGCTCTGTACTCTGCAGGTCCTCCATCTCCTTGGGAGTACTCAGAGGGCAAGACTTCCAGTAATTCCTACCCCTCGTGGGCATCAGTGGACAGCTGGGTACTCTACAGGGTCTTGGTATGGCTGGGGCTCCAGCAGCTTCTGCACAGAGACCTACAACACACATGCATGTTCCTCTCCACTCAGCCCAGACTGAGCTGGGCTTCCCTCTTTTATAATCTGCCTCCCATTGGAGCATGCCCAGTAAGGGCGAGGGGTGTGGTTAACCCCTAAAGGGCCAGTGTGGAGTAAGTACACCCATCCCCCTCTACCTGATGAAAGTGATGTTCTGCTCCCTATTTGTGCAGCTACTTCACATATTCCCTGGTAGTGTCCTAGCAGGTTTGGTAATCTATGCTTAACACTCTGCTGCTCTGGCTATCACAGTCTCTGGTGCTTCCTCTGGGCAGGAAGCACAGAATGCATTCTGGGATAACTGTGGATCCAAGTTGGGAGCTGATAGTACTGGGGAAGGCTCAGGGGTCAGGTGTATGGCGGGAGGTTAAAGTAACTTCATTGGAAACATTTTGGGGGTAAGAAGTACCTTGGGAAGGTAATTATATGGGGATGTGAGAATAGTATGTTAATTTTTCTTTATTCTTGGATCATTTACTTTTTGGGCTCACTGAATGATGAGCCATGAGTTGAATTTTCCATACTAAATTGAACAGAATATTCTGCACTGGGTTGCAGTTTTGCCCTATTACTCCTCCTTTCCCTGGTGTTGAGCATTCACATTTCCCAGTGACATGAGGCAGCTTTGTTGACTCTTCCCATATTACAGTGCAATGCCACAATGCTGAAAACACTTGTGTTTGTGTTTGATTTTACTACTGTGAGTAACCCCATTGAAATAATTGGATTACTCATGGTAATAAAGCTAAGTACATGCATAAGTCTTTGCAGGATGGGGACCCATGTCAGAATAAACAGTGTGCAGTAATACTTAATTCATTTCAAAGCACATTTGAAGTGGCATGTAAAGGGATAGTTTGGATACTCTGCCATGGCTGTGAAAATATTGCAGCTTATCACAAGTCTGACCTAGTAGATAGAGCACTAGTCTGGGACCTAGGAGACCTGGCTTCTATTCCCAACTCTGCCACTAGCCTGCTGGATGATGTTAGACAAGTCACTTTATCTGTCTGTACCTCATTTTCCCCAGCAGTAAAATGGGGATAATGATGCTTATCCTCCTTTCTAAAGAAATTTGATATCTACTGATAAATACTTTAAGAACTAGGTATTATTATTTAAACTGTTTTAAATTCTTCCATTTTAAGGCTTTGGAAAAGGTTTATCTTTGTGCTGTTGTGGGCAGGGCTCCTAAGACAAATCTCCTGCTAAGGAGACAAGTGGTTTGTGTGTCAGCAATGTGTCCTGTGAAAGGTGAGTTGAAAATGGATGTCAATGAAGTTTAGAACCACACTACAGCACTCTATGTAGTTGATTAATTGAGGCAGATATTTTAACCTAATGTCTGCCATTGGGCACCTAAATTCGGGCTGCTCCAGTTGGCTCAATAATGACACATTAAATTTTGAGCTTCTTGGATAATAAAAAAGTTCCATTTAGTGCCACTTACTGGTAAAAAGAAATTCATGATAACCATCAAATGCTAGACTAAAACAAGCATAAAATACACTGAAATAAATTCAAGATAAATCAGCTATATTTCAACACTATCTACTAGACTGCTGTAATTAATGTTGATATTAATACATAATTTTGTATGTGTAATTTTGTTTTATCTATACTGGAGTAAGGACAATAGTGTTTTCTGGGTATGTGGATGTGTCAACAGGCTCCCCATGAAAGCAGTATATAGTGTATTAGGAAAGGATACAAGGATTTTATTGTAATAACAAGACGTAAGAACCTGTGGGTAAGTCAACAGGAAGAGACATTTTAGTGTAAAACCTGAAAAGTATGGCTCAGACATCCTAAAAAGTTTGGAGGTGTCTAAGAAGGAGACAGGTCTGGAATCTGTGGATGGGTATGAATTTTGTACATTTTCATAATGCAGCAAAGCTTTCTTTGAGGAAATCAACCCCTTAGTTTAAAGTGGTTAACTGTTAATTCTACTTTAAGTGTGAGATTTGTTTGTTTTGTAGAGCTCTACAATACATGGTGGCGTAACAAATTTATAGCCATGTAGGAACTTAGCAATTATCTCAATGTTGTGCATTATGGTCACTTGCAGCTTCACATTGGTGGAAGGATAAAACTCAGCTCCTCCTGCTCTGAAAGAACAGGACTCTACTACTTGAGCTATGTGAGAATTTTGATTTGTTCTTAGCAGTATAACATACAGTTGAGATGTGATTCCTTCCATTAGATGGCAGTGGAGCTGTGCGCGCTCTCTCCCAGCTCCCCGCCCAATTCATTACAATAGTATTTCATTAGAATATGAGGAGTGATAGAAAAACAGCTTTAATGTATAATGCACTAGGGCATCATTAATGTGCAGCAGCAGAGTCTACGCAGACCACTTCATGTTCAATTTGTTAGTGTGCTTTAGAAATCACACCCCCACCCACCCACCCCCATAGTGAGCATTGCTGCTAGGGTTGCCATCTCAGACGTACAGAAAACCACGCCCCTTGCCTCTCTTCCCCACCTCATGCCAGCAATGGTGCAGGTGGGGGGTCTCTAACTTTCCCCACCTCCAACCGTGCTGCAGGCCCCTGTGTAGCAGGGGAAGAAGACAGCTCCATGTCCTATCAAACCTACAAGCAGCCAGCAGGGAAGATGGCCCCATAACAACAACCCCGCCCCGCCCCAACCCCTTCCTCCTCAAGATGGCGAGAGAATCCAGCTGACGCCGGAGGTTGCTGGGAAGGAGTGGAAAACAGTCAAGTCTTCCATGGGAGGCCTTCCTTTTAAAGGGCCAGGCCCATGGGAAGTCTCTGCTGAGTATTTCTTCCCCTTTCACTCCTAGTGCTGGGTAGCAGGGAGAGAGCAAAAATAAACTGGCTCATCTTCACTGGCAACTGTCCAGGCAGAACAAAATCGGGACAGGATGGTTAAAAATTGGCCAGGTGACAACCCTAATTCCTTCACCATGAAGCCAAGTTCTAAGGTCAGTCTTAAGGGCAAAGTCAGCACTGCTTGAGGGGGAAGACGACGGCGAGGCAAAGAGAAGGATGTCAGACTTACAATGCAGCCAGAAAATAATTTTGTGTACCTACCCCTTTCTGCTCGTTTCCAAAGTTGATGCTTTGAGAGCTGCTATACAAATGAACATATCAAGCATTCAGCTTTTCTTCAGAACTGCTGTGGTTAGCACTGGTGTAATTAGTGCTGAAGTAGGATTTACTCAGGAAAGGTACACACCCAAGGCCAGACAGTTCACCCTGTTAAAGCGCAGGCTTGGACTTGTATGATTTGGTCCTACTTCTGTGTCTGCCACTGACTTCCTTTGTGACCTTGGACCAGAGTTTCACAACAGTACCTGGGTAAGTTTTTAGTTGCACCGTGCAGTCACAGTGATTCTACATACACAGTGCCCTCATATTGTACAGTTCGGAAAATATGGCCCTAATCCCGCTGCACCTTAGTTTCCTCTTGTGTAAAATGGAGATAATATCTCACAGAAGAACTGAGAGGATAAATTCATTTTGTAAAGTGCTTTGGATCCTCAGATGGAAGGACGTTCAAAGTATTATTGTTCACCTGATACTTAGGCCTTGTTCAAAAGAGAGAAGTTACACATGTGCTTTCCCACCCAATTGACTGAATAGCACTTTGGATCCATATACATAAGTGCTTCAATCAATTGTTGGGGAGGCAACAGTCACAGTAATTTAGGTCTGGTCTACCCACAGTTTTTGTACCAATGCTCTTATGCCATTTAGGGGGGTGGTTTTTTGTTTTTGTTTTTTCCATTATTACTAACATATGTATACCATATCATCCCTAGTATGGATACATTTATACTGTCATAAAGATGCCTTATACTGCTATAGCTTATTTCCCTTCCCAAATGGGAATAAGCTATCCTGGTATAAGTACCTTTATATTGATATAACCATGTCCACACTAGGGAGGTTGTACATCCTAGACCTTAACAATACTGATAGTGTTAAAGTGGTACATTGTGTGTGTGCAGATGAGCTCTTATCCTAAAATGTTGTAGGGGTAAGGCCTCAATCAATTGAGGCTCAGGGGATTGTGGCACAATCAGTGCACCTCCAACAGCTGTTATCCTTAGGGGAGCTTTGGGATGAAATTCTCCATTATGAATAAAACCAGAATTTTTAAAATGAAGGGGTGTAAACCACATTTTTTCCAGAGAGAGAGAGCAATAAATATACGTAACGAGAATGCAAAACTAGCATTTTATTTGAAGGAGGAGAAACTTAACATGCAAGACAGGAAAGTAAACAGAGTATGATTAAACAGTATTTCAGTACATGGAGCAAATAAAGCTAGCAAAAACATTAGCATATGGAATACAGCAAAAAACCAGCTTCTTATGAGCTGTTTTACATCATTTAGGTCCTTTCTGCTCAAAATATTTATGACAAGAGCAAGTCATGGCTGCCACAAAGATGACAAATTCATTGAAGTCTACTTCAGAATCTCCATTTTCGTCCAGACCCTTGAAGAGTTTGTCAACAGCTTCCTTATCTTTCACTGACTAAAAGAGAAAAGAAGCAGTCCATAGTGAGACATGCAATTTATTCTGAGGTCCTAAAAGCAGCAGCAAAATTGTAAGTTACTTGAACAATAGAAATGATGTAGTATGGATCCAAACATCTTAGTATGAGGGTCTGTAGGGTTTAGGGGCACCACCTGATCCCCGGTGAAGAAAGTGTTAACCTCAGCTCAGTTTCTTTGTACTTTTCCACAGGTGATTAAGGGACTAAATATAGATTCCTTGCTTGGGAGGCAGAGGGAGTAATATGTAGGGATGGGGGTGAAGAAAAGGGTTCCACCAACTAGATTGTTACAGGGCTGGGCTGAATCTAGAGCAGTGGTTCCCAAACTAGAAGCACTGCTTTTTCAGGGAAAGCCCCTGGCAGGCCCTGCCGCATCTGCAGGTTTAGCCGATCGCAACTCCCAGTGGCTGCGGTTCGCCGTTCTCGGGCAATGGGGGCTGTGGAAAGCAGCGGCCAGCATGTCCCTCGGTCTGTGCCGCTTCCCGCAGCCTGCATTGGTCTGGAGCGGGGAACCGCAGCCAGTGGGAGTTGCAATCGGCTGAACCTGCAGACACGGCAGATAAACAAACCGGCCCCGCCCGCCAGGGGCTTTCCCTGAACAAGCGGTGCCCCTAATTTGGGAACCACTGATCTAGAGTCATCAGATTTCCTGTTATTGTGTTTTGCTTCAGTTAACTTGTTTTGATTTCTGGTTAGGTTCCTTTAGGAAAAAAATCCTGGCTGATTTCCCCAGGGCTTTGTTTCTGCTGAATCATTCCACCAGCTCACAACAGGATATGCAGAACTTTGGAACTCCTGTTATGCTAATGCAGTGCTCTGTAATTTAATCAGGACAGTACTATAACTTGTTGATCTTGATGGAGAATACAGAACAATACTTGGAAGACTATGGGGCCCAAATACTCCTCTCATTGAGGTCAATGCCAAAAGTTCCAGTGGCTTCAATGGAGCAGGTCCGTGGGTTCATAAAAGTTTTGTGTGTGTGTGCGCACACGCACATTTAAAAGGTCTGTGACCCAAATCCTCTCATTAAATGTATACTTATATATATGGAATTAAAAAATAAATGCTGTAGCTATCAACAAATCTATAGGTGCATGAACTGTACCTGCTTTAAAAACATGTTTAATGATCAAACTTGCATAACGCTAAAGATGCTAAACAAGATACTCCAACCCCAGCTAAAATCTTCACACCTGAATTTAAATACATCCTTTCGCAGCCTGCTCTCCCCCCCACCCCGCAAAAAAAAAATCCTTAATAAAATACATGTGTTTGAACTATCCTAGAAGGTCAAAAATAGGCTCCCAAGAGTGGGAGTATTAAAATAAGGCTTCTTCAGTGAGAACACGCTGTGTGTAGTCCCCATATATGAATATTTTGGGATTGTCATCTTGAGTGTTCCAGCTGATCTTAGTGACTTGAACATCTTAGTCACGAGGAGCTGTGCACACACAAGGCAGACTCTGAAGCATTAGTAAAGTTAATTTTGATTTACGGGATGAAAAAACAGTATCCTAGCCATGTCCTTTTGTTTTCAGCCTATCATAATTTAAATTGACCAGCTTGTTTCAAACTGCCCACAACAATTCACCTCTGGCTGAGATTAAACATGACAATTTCCAGGCAAAAATAACTTATTTTGAGAATGTTTTAAAGATTTTTTTGTAAAGGCTTACAACAAGTCTTGAAGCTTGAGTAGAGCTGGGTGAATAATGGAGTTGGAGCCTTTGGTTCGCTGGCCATTTCAAAAAGTCTGAAACTATGTGGTTAGGTTCAAACAAAATTGAAATGTTTTATTTTAATTTTGTCCATTTTAATATGTTTTTGAATTTTTAAAATAAAATTCAAGAAAAAATGTTTAGAAAAACGTTGAAATGAAATTTTTGATTTTGCAGATTTTTTTAAAATTAACCATGGAGCCAAATCAGCACAAATTCATGAAACATTTTGATTTTGCAAAATATGCATTTTTCATTAAAAATAAAAAAGTTTAGTTCTAATCTTGGCGATGATTTGTTCCAATGAACTTAAGAGGATGCAGTTTTTGTAATAAACAGAGGATGGCAATAGAGACCTATAAAATATAATTAACTAAAATAGTGTGGTTTTGTTGAAGCTAGATTTTATACAAATATGAAATTATATAAATATTGATCAGTTTTACTGTGAATTTTAAATACTTAAATTTTAAATACGTAAATTTTAAATACTTCATTGAAATCTGAAGGGTTTGAAGACTCAGAGTTTAATTAGTTCAATAGCCATTATTTTATTTTTCACTGATTTAATGTTATTTTTTTTTAATAAAATGAGGAATTATAACCTGAGAGATGCCAAAAACTCAACCAGAAATTCAGGTTTGTGACTAGTCCTGGCTGAACAATATATGACAAATTTTGTTCCTTTTTCTTTTTTCCAAATTATCCATAAACTGACTTAATGTTAAATTATTCAATGAATTATTTATGGACCCATGTCCATACCCAGGGTCCCTGGCAGGTTGTACTGGGGCAGCTAGCCTGCACTGAAGTCCATGCCACTCATCTTCACTAGTATTATTACCCATGCTAGATTAAAGCTACCATGGATATGCCTACCTGTGCTACAATTACACCTTAATTTGTTGTGTAGATGCACACAATAAAGCAGAGCTCTTGCAAATAGCTGAAGCCCTGAGTGATGACTGAACATCACACATAGATCTTAGTGCTCTAAGAATGTATGCACAGTTATTCGGAAGTTCAGTGTTGGGGGTGCACAAAATGGAAGCCACTTTTTGCACATTTGGCCCTGGGCCGTGGCAATTAATGGAAAAGAGTTTACATTTAGGCAAACAAATGTAACTCCTGTGAGGCATCAGGGTGTGTGAAAGCAGAATTTGGCCCAACAGCTTTATGGAATTTTTAGTGATATAAAAGAAATGGAAATGATCAAGAATGAAAGTTATTATGACTTCAAACCAAGTAAAATTGTTATTGTACAAGTAAAGTGATGTGCAGGAAATAAGGAGAACCAATAATAGAAAGTGAAGTTAAATTTTTGCATTTATACCCTGGGAAGCTAACACACATTATGGGTTGTGATTTGAACATTTGTTAATTTGCAAGAAAGATTTTGTGAATTTTTTAAAATAAATATGTATTTTCTCTTCTAGAGTCTAACTCACTAACCTTTGCGGCTAACTATGAATCTTTCTTTTAAAAAATCCCAAACCAGTAAATCTGGAAGGTGAGTCTGAGTACTGCAATAAGCAAGCCATAGTAAGGATTAAACTCAGCCCAGTTCAGCAAAACGTGCATTAGCCGTCTTTATGCTACAGAGACTCGTGCAAGACTTCAACAATCCCCAAAATGATACAATGACACTCGCCACAGCTACAGGCATGCAGTAGCTTGACCTAATGGGCCAAATTCTTCCCTTACATATGCATGCCTTGCTGTTTTAGCTCAGTGAGAACCAGGTGTCTATTTGTGAAGCTATGATTTACCTTTACTGAATGAAGTTTGATAAAACAAGTCTGGATAATAGTCTAAAAATATATGACTGCAATTAAATGCAAGTCAAGTCACAAATTTTAGAAATGGATTATTGGTGGCTATGGCCAAGTTCAAACATATTATTTGGAGCTTCCTCGAAAATGATAGTACCGATAGTGGAAATGTTTATGTTTTCTGATTGAAAAGTCAAAAGACGTGAAATTTTTGGGAAGGAAATTTTTTTAAAAATTTCCAATGAAGGGGAACTGAAGTGGAATTTTCAGCTGCCAGGCCGGAAGGCTACTGTCAATTTCAAAAAGTTGAAAAAAATGTGGCTAGGTTGGAACAAAAGTCTTCATTTTGAAAGTGAAATTGACAAGAGCCTCTCTGCCCAGCTGCCTGAGAAACAGAGAGCAGGGGCATTCAGCCTTTCTGGCCCTAGGGCGGGAGAGGGTGTGAGGGAGGTGGGGAGACATAGTTTTCCAGCTCTCTGTCTCTCTGGACCCTAGACCAGGGGGGAGGTGGGGAGGCAGGGGGTCTGGGGTCTCTCTCTCTCCAGCTAGTGCTGGGACTGGGAGGCTGATAGCCGGAGGGCAGAGAGCCAGGGACCAGGTGCTCAGCCTCTGCAGCCCTTCTGAAAACCATTTGTCAGACAGGAGCCTTCCAACAGGGAAGCAGGCCAAGCTGTCATTTCGATTTTCCCAATGGGAAATTGAAATTTTTCATCAAAAGTGAAATTTTCCTCACAGGAAATTTCAGTTTTGTGAAAAAGGAGTTCTTAATTGGAAAAATCATTCTGACAAAAATTTTCCAACCACCTCTAATGTTATCATTTTCTCGAAAATATCCTTTGAAACTTAAATGTTTTTAAGAATGTCAACTATCTCATGATACCACATTGCAGAGCATGCAATACTTGTCTACACTGGTATTTTACAGTGCTGCAACTTTCTCGCTCAGGGGTGTGAAACCCCTCCCCGCCGAGCTCTGCAAGTTTCAGTGCTGTAAAGCGCCAGTGTAGACGTGCTACAGAGATAGATGAAAAACATTTAAGAGCACATTCTCATTATTTAACAATGCTGTTATCTGAAACATTTTCTTTAGTTCTTTCCCTTTATTTGTTATTAAGAAGGACACTTCACAGACAGTTCTTCCAAGTTCATGTACTCTGTCCAACTGCTGTTTATATACCATACTTTATATACCATCTGAGTATACATGCTCAGATATCACAGTAAGAACTGGTATAAATGCCCAGACCAGGAGACTCCCCATTTGCTGTCATTATATTCAACTGTTAGCATCACAATCCTTTTTCACAGCAGTTAATTGAGACATCATATGGGATTACAAATTCTGGTGAGGTGTAAACAGCAGGAGCAGATGACTTCTGAAGAAGTAAATATACTGTTTAAATGCCATGGCCCTGAAAACTAGAGAGTGAGGTATAAGAAATACAGAAAACCTGACAATCAGGATTGATTCTGACTACCACATTCAGTTCTGTGATCTGCCTTCACTTTCAAAGCCACATTGTCAGCATGTTTCAGAGTAGCAGCCGTGGTAGTCTGTATTCGCAAAAAAGAAAAGGAGTACTTGTGGCACCTTAGAGACTAACAAATTTATTTGAGCATAAGCTTTCGTGATGAAGTGAGCTGTAGCTCACAAAAGCTTATGCTCAAATAAATTTGTTAGTCTCTAAGGTGCCACAAGTACTCCTTTTCTTTTTTGCGATTGTCAGCATGATGCACAAGAAAAGGTCCCACACAACTTCTCTTAACAGTAATGATTTCTGTAGCCAATTCCCTGCACAAAGCACCAAAAATGTCTCTCTCCATATTGCTTTAAGTCTATTACAGAGAAACTATAGTGAACCATCACTTTACCGAGAGGAAGTTGGGTAGCTCTTTTTCCAGGAGGGTCTTTAGTTCTCCTTTGGTGAGGGTTTGCTTATTGCCTTCAGCCCTGGAATACTTGTCAAAGACATCAATGATCATTCCCATTGCAGTTTCCAGTTCAGACATCTTTGCTGCTGGATTCTGGCTTCCTTCTTTGTGTGAATAGCCTCTGGTCCTCTTTTAGAGAGTAGAGGCTAAATGGATTCTGGGGTGCTTTATATAGCTATCACATCTCATGGTTACATAGGGAGTGGAGCCAGTTAGCAAATATCTACACCTTAAGCACCGCTTTTCATCATCTAGGTGCAGCTTGAAATCAAATTACTTTGTAAAGAAATTCAATTCAAAATTCAAGCTTTATCAGTAGGGCAGATCTGGAACAATGATTTATACATCACCATAAACCAGCCACTCCTTCAAGATTAAGTGTGAATAAAAAGCTTAAATTGAATCTGTAAATGACTAACAGCCCAACCCTTAAAAGAATGTATATTGGCCTGCAATGGTAAAAGAGCAGCAAATGACTTCCCATTCATTGCAATGGATGGCTATAGGGACTCTGAGAGCCGCCATCTTTTTCAAACGACAACCAGCTGAGTTGCAGAGTTCTCATGTGTGCAAGGGCCTGGGCAGCAGTTTAATTGAACACAGACTGATATATTGTACTGATGATACATAGACATCTGGGCCCTTGGACAGTGATGAGATTAATCTTTAAGTGTCATGAAACTGCTTAGTACTGGCCTACATCAGCATCAACAGATGAAGTGAGCTGTAGCTCACGAAAGCTTATGCTCTAATAAATTTGTTAGTCTCTAAGGTGCCACAAGTATTCCTTTTCTTTTTGTTTCATCAACAGAGAGTTTCTCTTTTCAACCTTACAGCAGCCATATCACCCATTCTAAAAGACAAAATCACACCAAAACATCATAGTATTCAGTAAAAAGAAAAAGAGGACTTGTGGCACCTTAGAGACTGACAAATTTATTTGAGCATAAGCTTTCATGAGCTACAGCTCACTTCATCGGATGCATGCAGTGGAAAATACAATAGGGAGATTTTATATACACAGAGAACATGAAACAATGGGTGTTACCATACACACTGTAAGGAGAGTGATCAGGTAAGGTGAGCTATTACCAGCAGGAGAGAAAAAAAACAAAACAAAACCCTTTTGTAGTGATAATCAAGATGGGCCATTTCCAGCAGTTGACAAGAATGTCTGAGGAATGGTAGGGAAGAAAAATAAACATGGGGAAATAGTTTTATTTTGTGTAATGACACATCCACTCCCAGTCTTTATTCAAGCCTAATTTAATGGTGTCCAGTTTGCAAATTAATTCCAATTCAGCAGTCTCTCGCTGGAATCTGTTTTTGAAGTTTTTTTGTTGTAATATTGCGACTTTTAGGTCTGTAATCGAGTGACCAGAGAGATCGAAATGTTCTCTGACTGGTTTTTGAATGTTATAATTCTTGACATCTGATTTGTGTCCGTTTATTCTTTTATGTAGAGACTGTCCAGTTTGACCAATGTACATGGCAGAGGGGCATTGCTGGCACATGATGGCATATATCACGTTGGTAGATGCGCAGGTGAACGAGCTCTGATAGTGTGGCTGATGTGATTAGGCCCTGTGATGGTGTCCCCTGAATAGATATGTGGACACAGTTGGCAACAGGCTTTGTTGCAAGGATAGGTTCCTGGATTAGTGGTTCTGTTGTGTGGTGTGTGGTTGCTGGTGAGTATTTGCTTCAGGTTGGGGGGCTGTCTGTAAGCAAGTACTGGCCTGTCTCCCAAGATCTGTGAGAGCGATGGGTCATCCTTCAGATTGGTTGCAGATCCTTGACTCCAACGAGAGACTGCTGAATTGGAATTAATTTGCAAACTGGATACAATTAATTTAGGCTTGAATAGAGACTGGGAGTGGATGGGTCATTACACAAAGTAAAACTATTTCCATATGTTATTTCTTCCCCCCACCCCACCCCCCACTGTTCCTCAGACGTTCTTGTTAACTGCTGGAAATGGCCCACCTTGATTATCACCACAAAAGGTTTTCCTCCTCCCCCCCCCCTGCTGGTAATAGCTCATCTTATGTGATCACTCTCCTTACAGTGTGTATGATAAAACCCATTGTTTCATGTTCTCTGTGTGTGTATATGTCTCCCCACAGTATTTTCCACTGAATGCATCCGATGAAGTGAGCTGTAGCTCACGAAAGCTTATGCTCAAATAAATTTGTTAGTCTCTAAGGTGCCACAAATACTCTTCTTTTTACGAATACAGACTAACATGGCTGCTACTCTGAAACCTGTCATAGATAAGACAAAAAGAAAAGGAGTACTTGTGGCACCTTAGAGACTAACAAATTTATTTGAGCATAAGCTTTTGTGAGCTACAGCTAACTTCATCGGATGCTGTAGCTCACGAAAGCTTATGCTCAAATAAATTTGTTAGTCTCTAAGGTGCCACAAGTTTTCCTTTTCTTTTTGCGAATACAGACTAACACGGCTGCTATAGATAAGACAGATTTTCCAGTGTTCTGGACTGTTTGCTGAAGTTATAGAATCTGTATGCATTGCTTATTAGAGGGTGAGGTTTATCTATATTTGCATGTGAAAGACTCACTTCAGATTTGGTTAATGTCTAAAAGGTCATTCAGTTTCCATCGCCTGTGGTTAAATTCAGTTATCTCTTCTACTTAAATGACAGCACTACCACATGATTTTGTAACATGCAGACAGAAGTATTTAATTTAATGAAGTGAGCCTACTGAGGTACAGGTAGAAAAACAGAGTTCTTAAGAACTATCTTATTCTGATACTTGACAATGTACTTATTCAGTTCCTATCAATTCTCTTCAGTGTTTGTCAAATAAATGCTTATGCAATGACCTACTTACTGTTCTTCATTAGCATTGGTTTCCAAAACCGGCTTAACCCAGGAAGGGAGGCAGGAAGGTTTGTGTTTTCCTTTTGTGTCAGTTTTTTTTTCTTTGTGCTTGTCCTTTTCTTCATTTTTTTTTGCTTCAAGACTTCGATCTAAATTCCACTGAAAAAGAGTCTTTCTGTCAACTACAGGAAGGTCTGGGTCATGCCCATAGTTATCAGTCTAATAAATGGCAAGCTGTTAAACCTTGTGGAGACCTGAGAAATTTCTGATTTTTTTTTAAATGAAAAAATAGGTCTGAGTCAGTTTCCGTTCACTTGTCTTGTTACCAGCCAGGAGGAACAGGGTTAATTTCTTTCTTGCAACAACGAGTAATGAAATGACTATGGAGACGTCACCTAAAGCAAGAACAAACTATCAGGAATTAAAGCACTGGGGGATAATTATTGAAAATCCTTAGACAGGTAACAAGTCTGCAGAAGTACTACCCCTTGGGGAAAAGTGCATACATTGGTTTTGTTCAAGAGACCCTGAAAACAAAAAACTGAGATTAGTATGAAGTGGCCAGCCTAATATAGAGGGGATCACTCTCACTGAATGAAAGCACTGATATGACACAGGGACCCAGATGGACAGCCCCTGCTGGAGGGGTCTGAAGGACCTTGAAACCTACTAGGGTCTCTATATGGAAAATGGGCAACACCTCGTAAGACAGGCCGGTATGTAAGCTATTTATTGTTTTCAAGATATGTTCTCTCTGTAATGCTTTTGTTCTAAATAAATACCTTGCTGGATGAAGGCAGGCTGGTCACTGGTATCTCTGTCATAGTTCCTGGGAGAGAGCAGGGTGCCAGGTGCTGAACTAAACTCATGTTTGCTAAGGTGATCACAGTGAATTGCTGGAGGAAATTGCAGCCTGAATCCCTGATCTCTGGAGGGAGAGGAACAGAGGTTCCCACCCTGAGAAAGGTGGTGGTAAAAGCCTGACACCTGAGTGGGGTGCCCTCAAGGAGGCCATGAAGGGGTTAGAAGTACAGTTACTTTGGTAACTATGACAAAACTCAGGCAGTGGTGTTTCTCAGATTTAACAACATACCTTAGCTGGTCCTGAATTTGGTCTTTGCCTGCATATCTGATTTCATCCCAAGTGGTTCCTTGACACTGGAAGAGAGAAGGAAACTTCACCCAACAACTGGAACTTGACTCCTCGTCAGAGATGAATTCTGGCCCTGTGAAATGAATGGCAAAACTTCCATTAACTTCAGAGGGGCCAGGATTTCATACTAGTCTTCCAGCCTGACCTCTGACAGACCAGTGACTCAGCTTGTACAAGGAAAGTGCCACAGCGGTGGCCAGAAGCCAATTACCAGACCACAAAAAAGAGCATCTTTTATTTCCCCCCTTTTCCTATGTTCTCTTGTCTATAATGGGTTGGAAAAATAGACTTGACTAAGCTAACAGGTATGTGAGGAAGCTGACAATGTTTTGTTGTAACTCATTTCATAGACCAGCATTTTAAATTAAGTTTAAAATATCCAATTAGTTGTGAAAGTTACAATTTCACTTGAATGCTTCACTTAATAAAGTAAAAGGTTTTCTCATTGCATGTGGCTTTTAAAAACGTAAAGCCTCAAACCATAGGAAAAAACACATATGTTTAGCACTAGCATTGGGGTATACAAATAACATCTAATTAACCCATAAACTAAGTGTCTGGAGAATAAGGTCCTTGTGTTTGATGACCTTCATTGCAAATAAATATTTGGTTTTCTAAAGATAATGTTTTATTCAGACTTAATTTGTAATGAAAGAGATGCCGGGGCTCAAGCAATTTTTTTATATTCACAACTGATGCAGCAAGTCCAGAAGTGCCAGGGTTATGAGCTGTCCAACTCAGATGTGCCAGGGCTCATCCCTGGCAAGCCCTGGCACAAATTAAGCACTGGTTATATTATACACTGTGGACATAATTTTTTTCTTCTTCCTTCCCTTTGTCCCCCCATCTGAGTCAGGCAAAAACCCGACCAATAAATTATCTAGTAAAATAATTCTCAACTTACGAACCACTGGCTCCCTGTTGTTTGAAGAGCCCTTTTAGCTGGTCCCTAGAAAGAAATGTTTTGACAACCAAGCAGTGGAATACTAGGGTTTGAGCAGTGGAAATTGGTCCATGAATGGATATCTCCTACAGCAGAGGTGGGCAAATTATGGCCCACGGGACCGTCCCCCTGGCCCTTGAGCTCCCGGCTGGGGAGGCTAGCCCCCGGCTCCTCCCCTGCTGTCCCCTTCAGTCCCTCCCCCTCAGCCTCAGCTTGCCGAGCTGCCAGTGCTCTGGGCGGCAGGACTGTGAGCTCCTGCCGGGCAGCGTGGCTGGCTCCAGCCAGGTGGCGCAGCTGCCAGTCCTGCTGCTCTGAGTGGCATGGTAAGGGGATGGGGAGCGGGGGGGGGGTTGGATAAGGGGCAGGGGGGGCAATCAGGGGACAGGGAGCAGGGGGCCGGAGGTTCTGGGGAGGGGGCGGTAAGGGGACGGGGAATGGGGGGGATTGGATAGGTGTGGGAATCCTGGGGGGCCTGTCGGGGCAGGGGTATGGATTGGGGTTGGGGCAATCAGGGGACAGGGAGCAGGGGGGTTGGATAGGGGGTGGGGTCCCAGGGGGGTGGTTAGGGGCGGGGGGTCCTGGGAGAGGGTGTTAGGGAACAAGGAGTGGGGGGTTGGATGGGTCAGAGGTTCTGAGGGGGGCAGTAAGGGGGCGGGAAGTGGTAGGGGCAGATAGGGGGCCAGGCTGTTTGAGGAGGCACAGCCTTCCCTACCAGGCCCTCCATACAGTTTTGGAACCCTGATGTGGCCTTCAAGCCAAAAAGTTTGTCCTACAGGGTAATCTGCAGAATGTATTTAAATATATTGTTGAATCAAGGCCTGGGAGAGTTGAAGAGCCATTGATCCAGTCCCCCTCCTTGATAGTATAAGATTATTTTCTGCAAGTTATTCTCTAGTACTTTGTTGTAGTCCAGTTCTAAATGAACCGACAGTGACTACAACTACAAAGACTATTCCAGTTATTTACTTGCAAAAAGCTTTCTGTGGAGAGAAACAGAAAAGAAGGCTACACCCAGAGAACTCACTTATGCAAAATAAAAGAGATACAGACAAAGCTACCATACCTGCACATCTATAACTGGGGCAAGATAACAGAGTGGCTGATATGGGACTTGATTAATAAAGAATTAAAGCATGGGTAACATAATTCATGCCATTTGTGATGCTCTGTACCTTGGGGGAACACCCAGCACTCCCATGTTCAACCTTATAATATGATTGTATGGTATCCAATGCAAAGTTTGTCATGTCGGGTGTCTTCGGAAAGCTCATGATGCACTGAGCATTGTTGTTATAGTGAAGTTATAGGTTTCAGAGTAGCAGCCGTGTTAGTCTGTATTCGCAAAAAGAAAAGGAGTACTTGTGGCACCTTAGAGACTAACAAATTTATTAGAGCATAAGCTTTCGTGAGCTACAGCTCACTTCATCGGATGCATTTGGTGGAAAAAACAGAGGAGAGATTTATATACACACACAGAGAACATGAAACAATGGGTTTATCATACACACTGTAAGGAGAGTGATCACTTAAGATAAGCCATCACCAGCAGCGGGGGGGGGGGGGGGAAGGAGGAAAACCTTTCATGGTGACAAGCAAGGTAGGCTAATTCCAGCAGTTAACAAGAATAACAGAGGAACAGTGGGGGGTAGGGTGGGGGGGGAGAAATACCATGGGGAAATAGTTTTACTTTGTGTAATGACTCATCCATTCCCAGTCTCTATTCAAGCCTAAGTTAATTGTATCCAGTTTGCAAATTAATTCCAATTCAGCAGTCTCTCGTTGGAGTCTGTTTTTGAAGCTTTTTTGTTGCAGGATAGCCACTCTTAGGTCTGTAATCGAGTGACCAGAGAGATTGAAGTGTTCTCCAACTGGTTTTTGAATGTTATAATTCTTGACGTCTGATTTGTGTCCATTCATTCTTTTACGTAGAGACTGTCCAGTTTGGCCAATGTACATGGCAGAGGGGCATTGCTGGCACATGATGGCATATATCACATTGGTAGATGCGCAGGTGAAGGAGCCTCTGATAGTGTGGCTGATGTGATTAGGCCCTATGATGGTATCCCCTGAATAGATATGTGGACAGAGTTGGCAACGGGCTTTGTTGCAAGGATAGGTTCCTGGGTTAGTGGTTCTGTTGTGTGGTGTGTGGTTGCTGGTGAGTATTTGCTTCAGATTGGGGGCCTGTCTGTAAGCAAGGACTGGCCTGTCTCCCAAGATCTGTGAGAGCGATGGGTCGTCCTTCAGGATAGGTTGTAGATCCTTAATGATGCGTTGGAGAGGTTTTAGTTGGGGGCTGAAGGTGATGGCTAGTGGCGTTCTGTTATTTTCTTTGTTGGGCCTGTCCTGTAGTAGGTGACTTCTGGGTACTCTTCTGGCTCTGTCAATCTGTTTCTTCACTTCAGCAGGTGGGTATTGTAGTTGTAGGAATGCATGATAGAGATCTTGTAGGTGTTTGTCTCTGTCTGAGGGGTTGGAGCAAATGCGGTTATATCGTAGAGCTTGGCTGTAGACAATGGATCGAGTGGTATGATCTGGATGAAAGCTAGAGGCATGTAAGTAGGAATAGCGGTCAGTAGGTTTCCGATATAGGGTGGTGTTTATGTGACCATCGCTTATTAGCACCGTAGTGTCCAGGAAGTGGATTTCTTGTGTGGACTGGTCCAGGCTGAGGTTGATGGTGGGATGGAAATTGTTGAAATCATGGTGGAATTCCTCAAGAGCTTCTTTTCCATGGGTCCAGATGATGAAGATGTCATCAATGTAGCGCAAGTAGAGTAGGGGCATTAGGGGACGAGAGCTGAGGAAGCGTTGTTCTAAGTCAGCCATAAAAATGTTGGCATACTGTGGGGCCATGCGGGTACCCATCGCAGTGCCGCTGATTTGAAGGTATACATTGTCACCAAATGTGAAATAGTTATGGGTGAGCCTCTCCTTTTGCCCCTCCACCCCCACGAACATGATACAGTTCTGTGCTGACCTAGAATCCTATTTTCGACGTCTCAGACTCAAGGAATATTTCCAACACACCTCTGACCAACATATTAACCCACAGAGACCTTCCTGCCAACACTACAAAAAGAAGGATTCTGGGTGGACTCCTCCTGAAGGTCGAAACAGCAGCCTGGATTTCTACATAGAGTGCTTCCGCCGACGTGCACGAGCTGAAATTGTGGAAAAGCAGCATCGCTTACCCCATAACCTCAGCCATGCAGAACACAGTGCCATCCACAGCCTCAGAAACAACTCTGACATCATAATCAAAAAGGCTGACAAAGGAGGTGCTGTCGTCATCATGAATAGGTCGGAGTATGAACAAGAGGCTACTAGGCAGCTCTCCAACACCACTTTCTACAAGCCATTACCCTCTGATCCCACTGAGAGTTACCAAAAGAAACTACAGCATTTGCTCAAGAAACTCCCTGAAAAAGCACAAGAACAAATCCGCACAGACACACCCCTGGAGCCCCGACCCGGGGTATTCTATCTGCTACCCAAGATCCATAAACCTGGAAATCCTGGACGCCCCATCATCTCAGGCATTGGCACCCTGACAGCAGGATTGTCTGGCTATGTAGACTCCCTCCTCAGGCCCTTCGTTACCAGCACTCCCAGCTATCTTCGAGACACCACTGACTTCCTGAGGAAACTACAGTCCATTGGTGATCTTCCTAAAAACACCATCCTAGCCACTATGGATGCAGAAGCCCTCTACACCAACTTTCCACACAAAGATGGACTACAAGCCGTCAGGAACAGTATCCCCAATACTGTCACAGCTAACCTGGTGGCTGAACTTTGTGACTTTGTCCTCACCCATAACTCTTTCACATTTGGTGACAATGTATACCTTCAAATCAGCGGCACTGCGATGGGTACCCGCATGGCCCCACAGTATGCCAACATATTTATGGCTGACTTAGAACAACGCTTCCTCAGCTCTCGTCCCCTAATGCCCCTACTCTACTTGCGCTACATTGATGACATCTTCATCATCTGGACCCATGGAAAAAAAGCTCTTGAGGAATTCCACCATGATTTCAACAATTTCCATCCCACCATCAACCTCAGCCTGGACCAGTCCACACAAGAGATCCACTTCCTGGACACTACGGTGCTAATAAGCGGTGGTCACATAAACACCACCCTATATCGGAAACCTACTGACCGCTATTCCTACCTACATGCCTCTAGCTTTCATCCAGATCATACCACTCGATCCATTGTCTACAGCCAAGCTCTACGATATAACCGCATTTGCTCCAACCCCTCAGACAGAGACAAACACCTACAAGATCTCTATCATGCATTCCTATAACTACAATACCCACCTGCTGAAGTGAAGAAACAGATTGACAGAGCCAGAAGAGTACCCAGAAGTCACCTACTACAGGACAGGCCCAACAAAGAAAATAACAGAACGCCACTAGCCATCACCTTCAGCCCCCAACTAAAACCTCTCCAACGCATCATTAAGGATCTACAACCTATCCTGAAGGACGACCCATCGCTCTCACAGATCTTGGGAGACAGGCCAGTCCTTGCTTACAGACAGGCCCCCAATCTGAAGCAAATACTCACCAGCAACCACACACCACACAACAGAACCACTAACCCAGGAACCTATCCTTGCAACAAAGCCTGTTGCCAACTCTGTCCACATATCTATTCAGGGGATACCATCATAGGGCCTAATCACATCAGCCACACTATCAGAGGCTCGTTCACCTGCGCATCTACCAATGTGATATATGCCATCATGTGCCAGCAATGCCCCTCTGCCATGTACATTGGCCAAACTGGACAGTCTCTACGTAAAAGAATGAATGGACACAAATCAGACGTCAAGAATTATAACATTCAAAAACCAGTTGGAGAACACTTCAATCTCTCTGGTCACTCAATCACAGACCTAAGAGTGGCTATCCTTCAACAAAAAAGCTTCAAAAACAGACTCCAACGAGAGACTGCTGAATTGGAATTACTTTGCAAACTGGATACAATTAACTTAGGCTTGAATAGAGACTGGGAATGGATGAGTCATTACACAAAGTAAAACTATTTCCCCATGGTATTTCTCCCCCCCACCCCACCCCCCACTGTTCCTCTGATATTCTTGTTAACTGCTGGAATTAGCCTACCTTGCTTGTCACCATGAAAGGTTTTCCTCCTTCCCCCCCCTGCTGCTAGTGATGGCTTATCTTAAGTGATCACTCTCCTTACAGTGTGTATGATAAACCCATTGTTTCATGTTCTCTGTGTGTGTGTATATAAATCTCTCCTCTGTTTTTTCCACCAAATGCATCCGATGAAGTGAGCTGTAGCTCACGAAAGCTTATGCTCTAATAAATTTGTTAGTCTCTAAGGTGCCACAAGTACTCCTTTTCTTTTTAGTGAAGTTATAGTAATTGTTGTTACAGTATTGTTATAGTTGGTAATTTCATGTATATAGTTATCAGACTGAAAATGTGTCCTCGTGGCTTAAAACAGGCGCAGGCAAAAATTCTCCAAGAGCAGAGGGGCAGTTCACGCCTCATTAGGGAATGTATGGCACAAACCCAGCCCAGCCTCACAGGAACAAAGGACACTGGCCTAGGCAACAACAAAGGATCTGTTGGACTCTGGAGTGAGTCGCCCCCCCTTTCCTTTGGTCAGTTTGGGACTGCGATGACGTAATGCTCACCTGACCCTGAAATGGGGGGGCAAAACCAAGAGGGAAGAAAGAAAGTGATAAAAGGGAGAGATGTTTGCCATGCTCTTCCTCTCTCTTCCACCTACACCTACAGATACCACACCAAGCGACTGAAGTGCTGATCAAAGGGGAGACCCTGGCTGAAGAGCAACCAGCCAGCCTATGGTGAGAAGCATCTAAGTTTGTAGGGGCACTGAAAGTGTTAAGATTTTTTTTTAAATGCTTAGTTCATGCACTAATTATTTTGGGGAAGTCCTGTGGCTTTTGTTAGACCAGGATATTAGACTAGATGATCACAGTGGTCCTTGCTGGCCTTGGAATTTATGAACTGAAGCTAGAAAACATGGTCATCAAATCTTATGCCTAGGTCACAAAAACAGCCCCTTAAACAATCTACATGTTTTTTTAAATGTCTGAGAATTTCTTAGCCAATTCTTCACAAGTAGTAAAAAGGAAGTACATGACCCAGTAATCAGTGAGGGTGACAATGGACAAAATGAGGTACAATAAGATCTACTCAGAGGAGTTTCCAAACAGCCAGTGCTGGGAAAAAGCAGTGAGTGCTTTTAGTAATGAGATGGGTAGGCCCACTAAAGCTTCCAGGGAAATTCCAAACACAAGGGGGAATAGTTTGCTTCCCTTGGGCTCTCCCTAGGTAAATGATAATGCTTATCTTCTGCTACACATCATCATTCTCTCGGGTGTCACATCACAGAGAAAACTGCCCACTGTCTGTGAGAGTGTTTGGGACCCAGAGGTGTCAAGCAAAATCTTTGCAAATATAATACAAAGACTTTTCTTTTGATTCAAAATATTCACTTATGAAGATGTTGAGGAAATGAGAAGTATTTCAGTGTTATCAGGTAACTTTCCATCTGTGAAAGTAGCTGTTTTCCATATGTGCCTCTCTCACCCTGTCTTTGTTCAGGTTATAGCTTGAGCAGATAAGAGCTCTCCAGAAACAACATACATTTCACAGAGTAACAATTTCTCAGCTTATTCATATGTAATTAGAGGGTGTAACATAACTGATAAGGACAGCTATTGCTTTTTCAGTCAGAAAATACTGACATTGTAATAATTGAAAAATTCAACCTACAGGTTAATAGAGGTACAATGTCTGAGCAAATCTGGAGTGTCTCCAGCAATAATGTCACCAGCTGAATGTGATAGCAGTAATTACTATCAGAAACAGAACATTAAATTAAAAACATTTGTTTATTTTGCACCTTAGGGCAAAGGAGGAAAAGACTCAATAATCTAGGCCCTTGATGTTCAGTACTGGCCTAAAAAATGAGACAGAAAGAATCTATTTTCTTAGGTTTTAATACTGTGCTTACTTCTGTGGTATTATTATTAATTAATTATTACTATTATTATTTATAGCTAATTGCTAAACCTGCAGCAGATGTAGATAACCATTAATTATCTATCATCTCTCTCTCAAATAATGTGCCTTTTCTTAACTGGACCCTAAATACACATGAAGAAGAATTATCTAACATTTAAACACAACTTAAACTTATTTTAAGCTTCTAAGTTTGAGGTCTATTTTCCATCTGAAATACCCCAATGATTATAAAAATTAAATGCCACACACTGAAAACACATTACTTCTTTTATGATAGTAGTAACAACTTTCCACTTATATTTATAGTAAAATTCACTTGCTGGTTTTGATGCAGTAGCCCAGTGAGGGAGTGTGTGAGTTGTACAACCTCATTTGTTTTAAAACAGTTGGAAGAAAAATAATTTTCCCATGGAAATAATTCTAGTGGTCTTAATATTTTCATTTCATTGGAGTTACTCCAGGGATGAATTTGGCCCAGTGTTATGACTATGGAAACACTATACCTATGTGGTTATTAGCGTATGAAGATGTTATGGTGGGTGTTTGTATAATGATTGTATAAGCCTGATTATGGTGTTGTTTTTATGCTCTGGTTTGAAAACAGACATTCTCAAGCAGATTAAAGTAATATGTCAAATACAATGTTACTCCTTTTTGACCTGAGTGGCTAGTCAAAGTGCAGGGGCCCTACTCCAGGTGGGAGTAGAAATTGATGATTGAGTCTGGTATTTTCTATGATGCGTCTTGTTTATTTACAAGAATGTACAAAGTCCTGCTTCTCTGTATGTGGAAGGAACCAAAGGCAAAAGGCAAGTTTAGCTTGCATTGAATTTTGACATATCCATGTGCACTAGTTTTATAATGTAATCATTGCACAATTATCGCAGACAGTCATAAATTTTACTCACCATTGTGTCTTCTATGTGTTTTCTAAGGGTTGTTTTATGGATTGTCCATTTTTTTTGGATGTTATCTCCAAACTTCTGACAAGCCATAATGTTTCTTTTCTATCTGTCATGAAGCTTGTATCCAGTGTGTGGTACAGAATCCATATTCAGTCCATCATCGTACTGAAAATTCTTATGCAGCTGGCAAGTGTTCCCTATCTGAAAAAAATCAATGGGCAGAAGCCAAATTATCCAAATATTCAGCTATTTATTTTTTATTTTTTTACATTGTTGTTATTTAATTTAACTCAATTTTTCCATAACCAGATTCTTTTATACCATATAATTATGGAACAGGGATTTTTTTCATACCAAAATTCTGCCTGGCACTCTTTTTGGCAGGCAGAATTTTGGTATGAAAAAAATCCCTGTTCCATAATTATATGGTATAAAAGAATCTGGCTATGGAAAAATATGCTACTGTAATAACTAGCATTCCTAGTACTACTAAAGGATGAGCTGATCAGGAATTTCCTTGCCTTGTAACCCTGTAATAAGCTCTCCACTACATTTACGACCCCCACAAAAGGGTTTGCTTCAGGTTTGATTCTAAAAATAGGTGATTGTAACTGTGGTAATGGGAGGGGAATCTTTAATTTTTCTGAGCCAACTCCCACTAAAACACTTCTGCCATCACTATTAAATGTATTACAAACTCAAAAATATATCATGATTAGAAATGGTCTCAAGCTGTGGAGTTTGGAACCAGATTCAGTCTGACTCTAATGAGGTGTACACCCTGCCAAGCCACTTAGAGCGCAGAAACCGTGCAATTGTAGAGCTTTAAAAAAACCACCCCGAAAAAAAGCATACAGCTTTCAGCACCCTGGCTACAGCGCTGTGGTGCCAGTGTAGACACCATGGTGATTACAGCTCTGCGATTGGCCTCCAGGAGGTGTCCCACAATGCCTGTTCTTCCCTCTCTGGTCATCGGTTTGACCTCTACTGCCCTGTCCTCAGGTGACCATCCCCACCCCATAAATTCCTTTGGAAATTTGAAAGTCCCCTTCCTGTTTGCTTGGTGATGCATGTAGTGGTCTCAGCATATCTTTCCAGGTGGCCATGCTGCTCCATGCACCAGGCAATAAACTCCTGTGCTTGACTCTACATAGTGTGGATTAATGTTCCTTCATGGAGATACTGGGCAATCAGCTGCTGCATGTTCTTTGGCAGAGCTGCTTTGTTTCTTGCCCCATTAACGGTAACTATCCTGCACCACTGTCCCATCCCATGGGGGGCAGGACGGGCCATTGCTGCACACAGGCAAGCCGCATAGGGGCTAGGGTGGAACCACAGGCTTGGAGAAGACCCTCCTTTGATTCCATGCTCACCCTCAGCAGCGAGGTATCTTCCATTATGATCACCTCCCGTGGAAAGTGTGGGGACAGGACTGATTATCAGACCTCCCTACAGTGCTGGCTCTCCCCAAGAGCCACATGCCCAGTGTACAGCAGGGTCCAGGAAGAGTGATTTACCCTGCCCCTGCGATTACACACCATTTTGGGGGTCTTGTGGCTCATGTGTGCTTGCCTGGGGTCAGCCAGTTAGTGACAGGTCTGTAAGTACTGGCTGTGTTTTAAAGCACTGAATCAGTGTTGTCTGTGTTGCAAACAATACTGCTTCTGTAAAATGTTGCATTTAAACTTCACAGAGATGACCTTGGGAGCACAGCCTCCCTTTTTGTTATCGGAAGCAGAACGGCTGCGCAGAATTAGAAAACAGCCAAGAAGAATGAAGGAGGACTTTCTGCGTGACATTATGATGCAGTCCACTGCCGAGAAACAGGAACTGAAGGAGTGGCGGGACAGCGAGAAGAGGGACCGAAAGGAGAAAGCGGCACACCAGAAAGAAGCCATGGAATGGCTCTTAAATATTATGGAGCGCCAAGGGGACACGCTCCAGGCAATACTAGCTCTTCAAACCGAGCAGCTCAGCACCTACCCTCCCCTGCAGACGCTGTGGCAAAACTCTTTCTCATGTGCCCCACAGACACCGCCAACACACTCTTATCAACCTCCTGGCTCCAGTCTCTACTCGCAGCTTTACACTCCTCCCTCCTCACAGTCCAGCAGTGTGGACTCTCATTACCCACTGCACTCAACCCATCCCTCTGCAGTTTGGCCCTGCTGAAGTACAGTACCCACTGCATTGCACTCCAAAGGAGAGGGTTGGATATGATCCCTGGACATACACAAATCTTTAGCCATCCCGGCTCCTCCTGGGACCTTCCCTTCCCCCATCCCCGTCCCTGCTGATGTATTTTTTCATTTTACTCTCTCCTTTAGTTGTTGTCTTTTAATAAAAGAATTGTGTTGGTTTGAAAGCAATCTTTATTCTATTAAGTGAAAGCAAAAGAAGCACTGCAAAGCAACATATAATTATGTTAAACTCCCTTCTTGCATCATGTGCACCAATCACCTCCTAGCATTACAAGCACTACAATCTGAGCATAGCAACAAATATTAGTGGCTTTCAGCTTCAAATTGCTGCCTCAAGGCATCCCTGATCCTTATGGCCCTGCGCAGTGCCCCTCTAATAGCCCTGGTCTCTCAGTCTGGCGGTTCAAACTCAGCCTCCAGGCACTGAACCTCTGTGGTCCAGCCCTAAGTGAAGCTTTCACCCTTCCCTTCACAAATATTATGGAGCGTACAACACGCGGCTATAAGCATAGGAGTATTGTCATTGGCCAGGTCCAGCTTCCCATACAGGCTTTGCCAGCACGCTTTTAAACAGCCAAATGCACACTCAACGGTCATTCTGCAATTGCTCAGCCTGTTGATGAACCGCTTCTTGCTGCTGTCAAGTTGCCCCATGTATGGCTTCATAAGCCATGGCATTAAGGGGTAGGCAGAGTCTCCAAGGATCACAATGGGCATTTCAACTTCCCCTACGGTGATCATCTGGTCCAGGAAGAAAGTCCCTGCTTGCAGCTTCCTGAACAGGCCAGTGTTCCGAAAGATGCGTTCATCATGCACTTTCCGGAGCAACCTGTGTTAATGTCTGTGAAACGCCCACAGTGATCCACAAGCGCTTGGAGAACCATTGAGAAATACCCCTTGCGATTAATGTACTCAGTGGCTAGGTGCTCTGGTCCCAGAATTGGAATGTGCGTGCCATCTATTGCCCCTCCACAGTTAGGGAAGCCATTTGTGCAAAGCCATCTACAATGTCATGCATGTTGCCCAAAGTCACCGTCTTTCGGAGCAGGATGTGATTAATGGCCTGCACACTTTCATCAACACGAGTCCAATGGTGGACTTTCCCACTCCAAACTGGTTAGCGATGGATCAGTAGCAGTCTGAAGTAGCCAGCTTCCACAGTGCAATTGCCACATGCTTCTCCAACGATAGGGCAGTTCTCATTCTCGTGTCCTTGCACCGCAGGGCTGGGGTGAGCTCATCAGAGAATCCCATGAATGTGGCTTTCCTCATGCAAAAGTTCTGCAGCCACGGCTCATCATCCCAGACGTGCAGGAAGATGTGATCCCACCACTCAGTGTTTGTTTCCCGAGTACAAAAGCAGTGTTTCACTGTGGTCAGCACTTCTGTGAATGCCACAAGCAATCTCGTGTCGTAGCTAGTACGTGTGGTGAGATCAACGGCGCACTCCTTTTGCCTTTGTAGTTTAAGGAATAACTCCCCTGCCACTCGTGACGTGTTAGTCAGAGTGAGCAGCATACTGGTCAGCAGTTCAGGATCCATTCCTGCAGCCCGAAGAGGCTAGGCGCACAGTACACAAACTGTTGAAAGATGGCACCAAATGCAGACAGAAGCACAGGGATTGCTGGGTGAAGCAATGCATCATGGGACACTGGGACAGGACCCAGGATGCTGTGGGACCCCTTCCCACAAGTCTTAGTGGCAGAAGAGAAAGAGGTGCTCTGTAGGATAGCTGTCCAGAGTGCACCGCTCTGAATAGCACTGCAAGTGCTACAAGCGTGAACACGCTGTTGCACAGGCAGCTGACAGTGTGAACACACAACAGCGGTTTCCCTTCAGCACTCTGAGAGGTGCTGTAACTGCTGGCGCTGTAACTTTGCCAGGGTATTTGTGCCCTAAATCAAAGACTAGTCAAATTCAGCGATCTGCTTCAGCTCATTATGCAGATAGGCCTATGCAATGAAGTTTGAATAAATATTCATATCCAAAATTCACCAAAGTTTGGAAGTGATTGGAGCTGGGGTTCTGGTTCTGGACAATCCTTCTTAATGATATAAATTGCTTCAAACACAACAATGAAACAACTTATTAGCATACAACTTGCCAAGGACACGGCTATTAAATAAAGTTACAATTTTTTAGGGGGGAGGGATAGCTCAGTGGTTTGAGTATTGGCCTGCTTAAACCCAGGATTGTGAGTTCAATCCGTGAGGGGGCCATTTAGGGATCTGGGGCAAAAATTGGGGATTGGTCCTGCTTTGAGCAGAGGTGGACTAGATGACCTCTTGAGATCCCTTCCAACCCTGATATTCTAAGAACTTAGAGAACAAAGAATTCTTCAGTTACAGATGAACTTCTACTCTCAGTTACACTGCATATTATACATGGGTACAACTCTATTGTCATCAAAGGAGTATGTGTAGAATGTGTTCTATAATCTCTTACAAACAATCTGCCTTTTTAAATGCTCCTCTTCACAGTGCTTTAGCCTCACTGTTCACTGCTCTCACAGCCTGCCCCACCACATCACAGCTCTCAAGACAAGACAGGAAACCAGTTGCTCTTCTCTTTACCCAGAGGCGATCTTCTCATTTGGCCTGAAGAGTGTAGCCACTCTTTCCACTTCCTTTCTTGCTCATTATCAGCTGGTTAGTTTTAATCAGTATTTTCATGAAACTATAAAGAACAAAATTTACCTAATGTAGTACAGGGGATAAATTGTCAACCAGAGAAGACACTACCTAATCTAATTAAAGCTAATGGCATTTAAAAAGTGCCTGTCACTACACTATCTAAACCAGGGGTGGACAAATTTTTTGCCACATCTGGGTATGGAAATTGTATGGCGGGTCATGAATGCTCATGAAATTGGGGGTTGGGGTGCAAGGGTGGTAGTGAGGACTCCAGCTGTGGGTGTGGGCTCTGGGGTGGAGCTGGGGATGAGGGGTTGGCGGTGCAGGAGGGTGCTCCAGGCTGGGACTGAAAGGGTACAGGGGGATGGCTCAGGGGTGCAAGTTCCAGGCGGTGCTTACCTCAAGGTGCTCCCGGAAGCAGCAGCATGTCCCCACTCTGGCTCCTACACGGAGGCGCTGCCGGGCAGCTCTGCACCCTGCTCCGTTCACAGGCGCTGCTCCTACAGCTCCCATAGGCTTTTGCTTTCAATAGCCAATAGGAACTGCGGGGGTGAGCTTGGGGTGGGGGTAGCATGTAGAGCCCCTTGGCTGCCCCTGCATGTAGGAGCCAGAGGTGGGACATGCTGCTGCTTCCAGGAGCCGCGCAGAGCCATGGCACATGCAGAGTGGGGCAAGCCCTGCACCCTGGCTGGAGCTCGAGGGCCAGATTAAAACATCTGAAGGGCTGGATGTGGCCCCCGGGCCGTAGTTTGCCCACCCCTGATCTAAACACTCTCCCTTTTCTGCTGCACAGAGTCTATAAAGGAGACACATTCATTGTGTCTGTTTCCAGAACCAAAGAAGAGAAAAGGACACAATAGTTGTGTATGGGATTTTCATGAGCTGAAGCCACACAGTGAAGTAGTGGCTGGTGGGTCTAGACAACATGCTGCGGGTCTAACTGATCACCATATTTGGTGGTTGGGAAGGAATTTCCCTCCAGGTCAGCTTGGCAGAGATTCTAATGGGGGTGCGGGAGGGGTTTTGCCTGCCTCTGCAGCATGGACTCGAGTCACTTGCTGGTTTAAACTAGAGTAAATGGTGGATTCTCTGTAACGTGACTTTTTAAAATCATGATTTGAGGGTTTCAGTAACTCAGCCAGAGGTTAGGGGCCTATTATAGGAGTAGATGGGTGAGGTTCTTTGAGATGTGCATCAGACTAGATGATCATGATGGGCCCTTATGGTCTTAAAGTCAATGAATTTCATAGCAGATAACCACAACAGCTCACACTCCTCTTCCTTGTTTTCAAGGCCTTCCATTGCTCAATCCCACTTTCATATCTTTGACCTCACTTCTTGATGTGCCAATGATGCCAAATTTTAGGTGCCCCCTTATTTCTTGTCCCATTCCAGCCTCATGCTTTTGTCCACGCTGGGTCACCTGTGCGGAGTTTAAAACAACCAAACAACACTAATTTAAGGGAGCCCTCAAAATGTGCCTGTAGGTTACTGATTAACCAAAGACCAAATCCAGAACCCACTGAAGTCAATGACAAACTTTCCAAATCCCTTGATGAGCTTATCAATGTAACCTTTGCTTTTCTCTCCCTTCCCCATTTTTTGTTTGTTTACGACTAAGGCCTTGTCTACCTTAGGGGTTTTTGCACCCATATAGCCACACTGATGTAGTGCAAACCCCTAACAGAGACACACTTCTCCAATGTAAAGAGTACTTGGGCAGTTTACCCATTTTCCAATTCTTCATAGAACGCTCACAGTCTATGCTGTGACAATTCAGGCTCCCCACTCTGCCCCAGGGACGTGTCTCACCCATCCCTAACTGCTTTTATTTATTCTGTAGCGTCTCTGCTGAAGCGGCCAAAAAGGGGTGCCAATGATGTGCATAGGGGACTTAGACCACTAATTTTTTTTTTTTTTTACACAAGTCACAGAATATCCATTGTATAAACACCACCTTTTAGATTGGCATTGACCCCCGTGGCATGCAGAGGAGAATCTTATTCCTTCTATGACTCAAGTCCGCTTCCTCAGGAAACCTCAGCTCTCAGTAATAATGTATCTGTGAGATTTGCAGTGAAACTGTTAGCTTGCTGCACAGTCTTCTGTTGATTGCAGAAATAAATGCAGGGGCATTTGTCTATTCTTTGCAAAACCAAGCTGGTACAGTGTTCACTGAACGAAGGTTCAGGTTGGAGTCTGAAGTAAAGCTCTGGAAAACTGGGGGTATCCACCTTATATCCATGGACCATTCTTGCAAATAGCAGCTTGGATGCCAGATACAAATTTTGTATCCATGCAGGACTCTGGAGCTGTAGCACAGACTCACCAAAGCAGGTGGAGGGACCCAGGCTCCCCAGGTGCTCAGCGACCTGGATCTGGCTCCGGCTCCGGCCAGGAGGGCGGGCCTAGGAGTCCAGCCCCGCCATGACAAGAGCTAGGCGGGCAGCTGTGGGGAGCTGCACTGGACCCTCTACCTGCCCTTGCCAGGGGGGCCCAAGCAGTCCCCGGCCCATGTCCCTACCCTCCAGACCCCCGCCCAGGGCAGGTGGAGGGTCCATACCGCGATTTCTCACAGCTGCCCACCCAGCTCTTACGGTGGATGGGCTGAGGCTTCGAGGCACCACCCCCTCACCCCTGCTGGAGCCAGGTCAGGGAGAGCCACACGGGCAGTTGGGACCTGGCGCAGAGTCATGGATCCGTCACCTGCCCTTGACCAGGCGGGGAGCCTGGGGGGCAGGGATATGGCTGAGGGCTGCTCTCAACCCCCCCTCCCTCAGTGGGCAGGTGGAGGGTCTGCCGCGGCTCCCCTGACTGCCCAGGCTCCCCGGCTGAGCTCCACACTTGCCTGGTGGGAGGGTTGGAGGGGAAGAAGAGGCAAAGGGGAAGGAGGCCGCCCCTGTGAAAAGTGGATGGGCAAGCCCCCCCGCCCCTTCAGGCACCAGTGGTCAATGCTGTGCAATGACCTGTCGAGCTGTTTAGAGCCCTGAAAATCCGCAGATATCTGCGGATATCCACATTGGCAGATGTGGATATCTGCAGACAACTTTTGTACATTGGATGCGGATACACGCTGGGCTTTAGTCTGAAGTCCATTTTACAAATAGTAACTCACATGCAGCCATCGCCCCACTGGGCTACCTGTATGAAATGCACATAAACAAATGAAACCTTACCAGGCCAAATTCAGAGCTGACATTAGTGGCTCCAACTTTTACTCAAGTCAATAGAGTAGCACTCACTTACTCCAGGCCCCTGTGTTTAAAACCATCATTTGTAGATACAAATTTTATATCCACACAGGGCTCTGGAGCTGTTGCACAGACTCACCAAAGCAGGTGGAGGGACCAACAAACAACTCTGCTCCGCTACAAAGCCAAGCAAATAATCATTGCCACATCCTATCTGCCAACAAAGTCCATTGGAGCATGGAGCCAGAATACAGTGGAGTCAGCTAATATCCCTTAAATTAGTTTATGGTAGATTTTTAAAGTTTTTAACACTTAATTTACCTGTTAATTTATTTCTCATCCTGGTTAGTGGGGACATTCAGCACATACTGGCAAAGTAAAATAGATTTAAAGTTCTTTGCAGTTCACTTTTCACAGGCGATTGCTACGAGGCTTAGTGAATTTCTTAAATCTTTAAAGACTGCCCCCCCCCCGCCTCTTGCTGTTATAAGCCAAGGGCACAGATGGATACATAGAGTTATATCAGCTTCTTTGTTTCTCAATGACCAGTCCACGGACCAGTGCCATTGCTGATCCCTGAGATCTCCTTGACACAGTTTAGTAAGGCAGGAAGCCTGTCCCTGGTATCAAAAAGGTTGAGAAACAGTGGTCTATAGTACCAATCACCCCTGCCAATGCACCCAAACACCACAGAAGAAGGAAAATCTGCTTCACACCTTCCTTCCACAAATGCCATTGGAGAAAGGCCCCACAATGCTCAAGTAGCTTTGGGTGAGGGGAGGGAGAACCCGCCTCCCCATGGAGGGTAAAAGATTTTTAAAAATTAGGAAAACAAATTTAAATGTAAGCCAAGGAGTATTGAAATCTGCAGTACTTAATTGCTGTGGCCAGTGCACAAACCCTCAGCAACAGCATCCTGAGGGTCCCATGACATCATAGCTGCCTTATTGTTTAATAAGGTTTTCAACTATGTGCAGAGAGGCGCTTTGAATCTAAAATCAAACCTTTTGAAATGTGGCTCTGGATACACCCTGCTCAGGAGGAAAGAGGCCAAAATGGTGGCAGAAATCAAATCATCATAGGTTCTCTTGAAGTTTGAAATGTTTTACTATTAGGCATATGGGTTTGAATGATCACCAAATGGTCCAGGGGACTGTCTGACCAGCCAGTGTTAATATCATTCTGGGTGCCAGAATATGACATGAGACTTACTATAGCTTTCTGTCTGTTTTAAAACAAGTCCATAGTGAACATGGCAGCAGTGGGAAAAATAAATCAACAAGCAAAATAAGCAGATGTGTGATTGTCGTGAGAAGTCCTCGACAGGGATTGCAAAGTCTTGTCTCATATAAGAACCCACAAGAGAAATGCAGCACATGTGTGAAATACTTCCTGATTGAGTAGGGCATAGGCAAAGGGTGTGAGCTCTGAAAATAAATCAGCTGGCTTCTAGCCAGTCAGCTCACGGATAAAAATAGGTCAGGATAACTGGGTGTAACCTTTAAGAGCCAGAACATAGAAATGTTGGTCATATACTGCAATACAGGCAGCTATTAGCAAGGGCAGATCCAGAAATCCTTACTGGGGAGACTATAATGTAATTTAATACAGTACTTACTAATAATGTCCAGCAAGAATATGATTCACAGACATGCTTCTGAACTGCGGCTCAGAACATGCCCCTTCGTTCTTAAGTATGTAGCCACATCTCCTCTTTGGCTTTCCTGGCTACAGTGCATCTCCTTGAAGTATTTTAAATGCAGGCCTAACCATTAGCAGATGGGAAAAACAGATTTGTTGCTAACTGCTTATTACTTACCTCTGTTGCATTATTGGGAGCTTCTTGGATCAAGCACTAAGACTTGCTATTAAAGTTACCTTCAGCTTTGCCAATTGTATGTGTCTCCTAAATTCCTGTCCATCCATGGACTGAGCCTGATATAAAACTTTCCTGGGACCTTATGACTTCCAGACTACTGACACGCTCACCCTGACTAGGCCAACAGCCATTTTCAACAATGCTACTTCTCAAACACCGGTCAGGACATTGCAACCTGGAACTGCAGATCTGTGAAGAATGTAATTTCATTTTACCCCTTCCCCTTTGTAAGTGTAAGTGGGGAATAGTCCCGCTCTTGTGGGGAACTTTCCTGGCTTCTGCACTACCCCAGTGAAGAGGGCTAGCGAAAGGATCTGAATCCTCGCTCCCATTTCCTTTACCCAGTGGCCTCCCTGCCCTTGAGGACTCCCCTTCCACTCTCCTGTCTGGCAGAGTCCTCGTAACCCCAACAAGGCTGGGCCCAGGATTCCTGGGGGGCTCGATCCCCAACCCTTCTGTGGTCACCTAGGACAGGGGCTAGGGTGTCCCCACTCCGGGGTACTCTCTCTGCACTGGGCACTTCTCTGACCCACTGACCATTACATACAATTTAAAGCAAATGCAAGTTATTTGATGAACAATTAATTTTAAAAAGAATAAGGAAAAATGGGAAAGGTTAAAGGAAACAAATCAACCTGCTCTGTGGCAGGGAACATCACCAAATAGTGTCTCTGGAATGTCAGGGCCGTTCACAGTCTGTTCCTTGTAAATCCCAGGCTTTCTTCTCAGGCCCTGGCTGTGCTGCAGGGATGCTGTGAGCTGGACACTTGCTCTGGTGGTGGCCACATGCTCTCAGGCTCTAAGTGGTAGGACCTTTCTTCCCAGCGTGGCCCCTGCCCTGTGGGGGTTACAATCCAAGCCTGGCCTGCAGAGCCTCTTGGCTGAGGCGTCTCCCTGTGCTGGGCCTGCTGCCCGGGGTCCCCCTCGCTATCCCCAGCTGCTCACCGCACCCAGCTCCGGACTGCTCCAGCCCCAGCTCCACCACTCTGTCTCTGCACTGCTGCTGCTGCTCTGCCTCCAGCTCCCTGGGCTGCTTCTTTGGCCCCTCTGGCTCTCGTTGCTGCAGCTCTGCTCCCAGGGCAAGTCTGCTCTCTCTGGGCTGTGCCTCTGGCTCTGGGGCTGCAGCTCTGCTCCCAGAACAGGGTCTGCTCTCTCTGGATCTGGCCCAGTTCTGCTCCCCAGCTCAACTCAGGCCCCTGCTTTCTCCTTAACGTGGCCCCACTCTGTCTGACCCTGGCAATTCCAACTCGCTCAGAGGACGGGACCTCCCTGGCCTCCTGACTCCCTGATTAGCCTGCCCGCCCTGTCATTCAGGCTGACCTGGAGCATTGGCCTCTCCCCATTGTTCCATGGGACTGTCAGTCTCAGGGTTCTGATTTCCCATAGACCCTTTCCTTTTTAGTACTGGGAGCTAGCCAACCAAAACACCCCCACTGACTGTTAGTTAGGGGGCAACAGTCCTCTGTGAGTGAGAGAGAGATTGCTCATGGAAAGAATAAGAGACCTACTGTTACTAACAGCTAAGGGAAATATATTTTAGCTCAACTGGTAGCGAACTGAAAAGGAGTACTTGTGGCACCTTAGAGACTAACAAATTTATTTTGTTAGTTTTTGGAGCTCATGAAATGTCAGATTTCTATTTCTAGCACCCCAAATCTATGTGATTTATGTAGCCAGTGTGTGTGTCATCAGCAATACACAGATGTGTTAAAATGTTCCTCCTTGCTCCCTTCTCTCCTCCTGCAACCTATGTACAATTTCCAGTGGATTCTGCAGCATAACATTGTAAATATACAGCTCCCACTCATCAGTTTTCCACAGCAAAGTAACACTTACTTCAAACACTGAAAACACTGGAGAACAAAAAATAAATATAAAATAATGAGCAAAGAAAACAAAACAGTGGCCTTTCCACTCATAGGACAAGCCCACAGAAATCTGTCCCACTCTGAATCATCACCAGTCACAAAGATGCTTCATGGCACTTTTATGAGGGCTTTATCCTGCAGTGGAGGGAACAAGCCTGTAGTAATTAATATCATGATGAGAGACACTGAGGCTTGTGGTTTAAATTATTTAAATTTAACAAAATAAGAAGAGAAATAACTAAGAAAATCGGATTTTATTTACATATAAGTTAAATACAGATAGATTTAGATTTATTGATAGACAGAGAGATGCTCTGTTGCCAATTGACACTCTGTCTCTCACTCTACACATACAGCTACAGACAGAAAATACTTGGAAACCATTCCATTTTCATTGAAAAGATATAGAATAACATTTAAAGTGTCAGCGTTGTTCCTGGGCAGTTTGGAAAAGCCAGTCTGTGTTTGCTGGCACCCTCCAGAACCATCTAAATCAGCACTCTCTTACATAATGATGAAGTCTACTTACCTGTGCCCACTGTTGGGAAAATAATCCACTGGCCACCTGTCCACAGAATGAATCTTAACAGCAGACAAAAAAGATTGCTACACAAACACACTGATGTTTCAGCTACTCTCTCTTTTTTTCAATAAGTCTAAAATACTAGCCGCTGCGTTTGTTTGCTGTTATGTTATCCCTCCTACTGTTACTTACACCTTATTGTCAACTGTCTGAAATGGGCCATCTTGATTATCACTACAAAAGTTTTTTTTCTCCTGCTAATAACTCATCTTAATTAATTAGCCTCTTAGAGCTGGTATGGCAACTTCCACCTTTTCATGTTCTCTGTATTTATATATATCTTCCTACTGTATGTTCCATTCTATGCATTTGATGAAGCCCACAAAAGCTTATGCTCAGATAAATTTGTTAGTCTCTAAGGTGCCCAAGTATTCCTCGTTCTTTTTGCGGATACAGACTAACACGGTTGTTACTCTGAAACCTTTACTCAGAAAGGCTCTAGCTAGCTTCTTTAATGCATTAACTGTCATATTCTATTTAGGATGTCATGCTGTCCTGCATACTAACTCACACTAAGATAGGGTAATGAAATCTCATGCTTCAGTGCATCTGGTGATCCCCTCAGTGGTCAGGAAGGATTTCATCCTATGCACAGTATTGCTCAACTATCTGGGTGATTATCAGTGTGGGTTTTTTCTCCATCTTCCTCTAAACCATCATGTAGTGTCCATTGCTTGAAGCAACACTTTTAATGGTTCGATGGTATTCAGTTTGGCAAATGCTCACAGTATGATTGCGCATCGTTATGTTTATTCCTGCACACTAGGAAGTGGGAACTGGGGGGAAGAGAAGCCACTGCATGACAATAAACTCCCAGGTAAATAATGAGATATCAAACTTTTAAAACAGCAACAACAAAAGACTCTGGGAATTTTGCATGAAAGTCAATAACAAAAATACTTTTCTCCATTATTTTGAACCAACCTTACTTCTCATACCATACTCGCTTCACTTTCACAATGGTGTGCCAGGGACAGCAAACAGACTTCACTGCATTTCAGTTGCACACTGGGAGATCAAGAAGCAAATTACGCTATTGTACTCAGTGGCTTGCCAGTTTTATCTCTCTCTCATTAGTTACATGAACTTTCAAATCAGGAATGTCAAAGTGGATGGAGGGTCCTTGCTGTTTTCCTCACATCTTCTAGATTTCCCAGCTGCCGCAGTTAGTCATGAGATTTACTAATCTTCTGCGTTTGATGCAAAAGTGACAGAGTGTTTGTTCTCCTGCTCTTTATCTTCATCTTGCTTCATTGCAAAATAATCAAGGGACTCATAAAGTGTGGAAATAGCCTTGAAAACCAAAGAAAACTCCCATCAAATTAACTTATACTATTAAAGTGTGTTTTAAGCTGAATAATTATCTAACACATCACCTAGAATAGGACCCAAGGAACCTGATTTGACCCATCTCAAAAGTCATAGAGTTCTACATTTAGAAATAAGCCCAAGCCACAATATTTGGATTCAAATGCAAAGTTTTCCCCATCTTTGGAACCAGGGATTTCATTTATCCCATTTAGGAAGAGGCCAGATGCAAAGTTCTCATTTGGATCTGAATCCCACAAAATTTGCAGGGGTTGATCCTGACTTTAAGTTCAGGTCCATTCCTATTTAAATGGCAACTGGGTTGGGTTTTCTACCACCATGACCTTTCAAGCCCTGTAATGTCCCCGCTATACATGGGTTTATGTGCAAAACCATAGTGCTATTTCCTTTAGTTGCTGTTTTCAATATAATCTATCTAGCGTCCAATTACTGTGCTACCTAGGTGCTATTTGGAGTCGTACAAAATGACCCAATTTTCATTTCATGAGTATTTGTAGGTAAAATCTTTGCTGTCTTTAGATGAGATCTGCAGCAAAATCCTGGGCAACCTAAACATCTCCCCAAAAACCCACATACATATGCATGCACACAGCACAAGTTTCTGTTATGACTGGGGTGTTTACCACAGAATCATCTTGTTAACTCTCCCAAAATCCTTAGCTTTGTGCAGTACACAATAGTGTGATAATGGACATCAAGAATTGGATGTTTTTTAATTTGTCCTCACAATAACTGCTTTGAGGAAAGTATTGTCATCCCATTTTTACAGAAGGGAAACTGAGGCCCAGATAGATGAAGTGGCTTGCAGTAGGAAATCTGTGACAGAGTCAATAATATGACCCAAGCCTGGATTCCCAGCCCACGTGATCATCCTTTCTCCCCAAGAGGTAGAAAATGACAACTGCCTATGATACCTAAACAAGTAGAAACTTTGGTGCTCATAGCTACACGGCATCCACTTTGTGAGAACGTAAATTAGAGATGGCAGATAGATTTGCACAGGATATAAGATGTGGATTCAGACATGAATAAACTTAGGTTGCAGCAGCATGACACTCGCTGTCTCCAGAAAAGGTACCTAATGCAACCCAGGAAAAAAATAGCAAAACCTCATTTAAAGCAAGCAAAAAACTTTCTAAACAATTGCTGCAAACTTTTGTGACACTTTTCATCTGATCCAACTAACAACAAGGTAGTCTTGGAAAATGAAAGATCACAATTCATATTAAAATGATCATATCTGTATTAGAATGTAAAAGGTACATGGCAAGAGGTGACTGTGGCTAACAGCCATTTAGTTATAAAATAACAACAATAATAGATCTTTCATAATTATATTCACACATCTTCTGGATGACTCTTGTTGTCCATGCAAGTCCATTGCAGCTAATGGCTATCAGTGAACTGATTGCTTTGCACCCCAGCTTTGATGCTTGCCTTCTCATTCTCAACACAATTTTTCTATGTCCTCATCAAATATTAACAAGTAACTGAGCTATCCACCATAATACCATCTACTTTTATATTTTAAATGAAATTAATAGATTTTTAAAAAAATATTTTGTCTGAGGTAATATCTTTTACTGGGCCAACAGAAGTTGGTCCAGTGAAAACTCACCCACCTTGTCTCACTAATATACTGGGATCAAGATGGCTACAACAATAGTGCAAAAATTATTTTGATATTTCCTGTAGTATTACAAAATAAACTCTTTAACATCGAATCACAGAACTGGAAGGGACCCAGGGTGAATCAATGCATTCTGGTGAAGAAGCTCTCAATTATATATTTTTCCAAAAAATTACTCTTGTCCTGACCATTTGTGCCCTCCACAGCAATAACCAGTGGATTTTCAGTAGTGGTAACAACAATGCGAATGTGGGACTGAGTATGAGGTGAGAAGCCAAGAACTTCTGTGTTTTAATAGCAGCAGCTCTGTCTATAACCACCTCTGTGGCCTTTGGCACTTTACCTAACCACTCTGGGCTTCATTTAGTGTAAGCCTGTGAAACTCCCACTGATTTCAATGGGAACTGTGTCTGCTAAGGTTGAATTTGGTCCTCTGTGTCTCAGTATCCCGATCTGTTAACCTTGGTATTGTGAGAATTTATTATTTAATGTTAAAACAGCGGTTTGATGATGTCAGGGGCTATATTTAAGTGCTAACCACCCCACAACCCACCCGTTATCCTGCTACAGCTAGTGTGCTTAGGGTTAGGTGAATAACTTCCAAACAAATGGAAATCAGACACAGCTATGTGTTTTTATGATGCCGCTGACATCTTTACTGCTGACTCTGGGCCAGATCTAGGTCCTGATGGCAGTACAAAGACCCATAGAGATGGCTTAACCAGCTTCATGGGGTGTCCCCAGAACAGGGGAATCTGGAGGCAGGTGTAACTGGTTCTATGCCACCCCCAATGTAGGGATGTCCTAGGCGTAGCCAGGGAAAAGGAGCATGGCTGAGTTCTACTGCATTCCAGTGATCTCCAGGTGCTGGAATGGTACCTTGAGCTGAACCAGGACCAAAGAGAGGAGCAGAAAGACAGTGTAAATCCAACTTTCTCAGTCCCTAGCTACACTGGGTGTTGCTCCAGCACCAGTTAGACACTGAACCTCTGAGTACAATATAGTATAGCCTCCTTACTTCTCTTGTTTACTTAATATATACATACGTGTGTTCTGTGCTTTCCCCACAATGTAAAGTACACTGAAGCTGCTAACCATGGCTGCAGTAGCAACAGGGGACAATGCTGAGGCATGCTATAGCATTTCAGGGGGAAGAGTATGATACAGCCTTCCCAGCATGCAGAGTTTTAAATAAAATTAAGCAAGTTTGCCTTGCTCTTATTGACAATGCATTTCATTTTATTTCATTGCTTTACATTGTGCAGTAGGATACTGTACTGTACTAAATAACAGCAACTTCCTGTCCTCCTGTTAAATTCTGTCTGCTCAATTGAACCTCCGTGAGAACCTCACTTCGGAGCTCACTTGTAGGCCGACCCCTGCTGTAAATCGCTTACCCATTCTGACGAGTTTGATGAAGAAGAATTTATCTCATCTGCTTCATTTCTCTCATTTTCTTCCTCCGGTTTGGTAACCTGAAGTGTCTGTTCCTCATGGGTCCTTCTCTCTGGCACTGAAGATGGATGGAACACATTTATGTGACATAAATACAAAGGAGAGCCATTATTTTGTTTATTACACATTTCAGGAGTCACATGTCAATGCTTTGTGAGGGTAGATTGATGGGGACTGATCTTTCATTGGTCTACATGGCATCCAAAGGAGAGTGTAGACCTACTATGTGCTAGTGAAGGGTGCCCAGACACCAAACTTCTGCGTTCCCTTTTATACACCATACAGCTCAGCTTTGCAGGGTCCATGTGTGGCAGCACATTGTAGAGACATATTTACTCTTTCCAGGACTATGAGTAATCCAAGCAAGGGAAGGTGCATAGTGATTGCAGGTGCATAAGAAGGGTCCATGCAAACACACATGGACCATGCCTCATAATAAATGCCTGGAATGCCCCACCTACCGCTCATTGCTTGTAGTACCCATGAAGAGCCAGGACTGGAGGCACAATAGTTGTACCATGCAATTCCCCTCCTAGTGCTGTTTTTTTAGGTGCACACATACTCTCAGACCAGCATTTTGCTGGTAGGGACTATATGTAAAAATGCAGTGCCACTTACCAGTGTTTTTTGAGTTCTGCTGCTTTTTGTAACAGAGATAGAAACAGCCCCCTGATATTAGGAAAGGAAAGATGGCCAGAATTGCCATAAAATGATAGTTTTCCATTGATCCAGCTTCTGCAATCAAACATTTCAAATCAAGTTACTTATTACTTAAAAGCACAATATATAAGACCATGTTAGGTTTTTAGATATATGTGTGTCCTACTGCCTCAATGGCTAGGTTCAATCCTAGTAAATATTAGATCCCACAAACACTTAAACATGTGTGTGATTTTGCTCATTTGAATAATCCCTTCAGTAGGACAACTTATGTAAACAAAGTTACACACATGCTTAAGTGTTCGCAGGTTTGGGCCCTAAAATAAAAATGATTAATGTTTTGCAATTATACAATAAAATAATAAAATATTGCAGGTCTGCAGCATTTTTATCCTGTTTAAAGCATTTGATGCCCATTGCAATGCTTGCCATAAGTGAATCAAAAATGCCTACTATTGTATCTCCTAATCTTGCTTGTTTTTATAAATTAATAAAACATCATAAATGATAAAAACTTTACCACTGGGGTGAGCTCATGACTAAACTGAGTAACGGTGTGACTTAGTGATGCAACCATTGCCCTTCCTCACTCCATCCCTCTCCCTAGCGTTTCTCATCCTCATTTACTGCCTCACATCTAAATTACAGACTGTAAGCTCTTCCAGGCTTCACTGTGTCATTCTATGTCTTCTGTGAAGCACCCAGCAGATCTAAGGGTGCTATAAATAATAATCTCATCAATCCTCTCAGTAATCATGTGATGTCAATAAATGAGCATTTGACAGCTGAGGAAACTAAAGCAGAGAGGTTAAGTGAATTGCCCAAAGCTACAGAAGGAGTTAGTGTCAGAGCCAGAATAAGGACATGGGTGCTCCTAATGCCCTTGTTTTTTTTGTCAGATCATTGGCTTTATAACCCTTAAGGGAGAAAAAAAGTAAGTAAGTAACACATTTCTGACTAAAAAATCTTCAGAGAGACAAATGAAGTGGCATCTCTATAGAACAATTCATGTCAACTGCTTGTTTACCTTTCTCTTCAACAATCAGAATTGTTCCATTTCCCAGCCCTTTTTTCATGAAAGGTATTTCGGTAGTTATCTCACAGAAGTAAGTTCCAGTGTCATTTCTTTTCACAACTTCGATCTTTAACACTGTCTTATTCTTGTGGGTGGCATTGGCTGTGCAGTAAAGTGTTGTTGATAGCTCTCTGCTGGTGCCCTCTTTAAAGGTGAGATGTTGTATTTTCCAGATTACTCTAAACCGCTCGACCATCTCATCGTTTTTCCAAGAACAGGTAATTTCAGCTGACATTCCAATGGATACCTTAATTTCTGATGGTGTCTGGCTGACTGTTAATTCATTGGTACCATTTGCTATTGACAAAAACCAAATAACTTTAAATTTAGCGCAGGCATAATAAAACAGCACAATAATAATTTATGGCATTATGGAGCCTATTTTATGACAACACCCTCACTTTTTAAAAGTTAGTTACTCCTGTTTTCTCCTAAATAATTACAAACACCTTAGTGTGACCCTGACAACACCTCAAAGCCAACTGGCAAAGAGTTCACTGTTCCGTAACAGCAACTCGACAGGCCTGACAAACTCACTACACCCAACACACAGCTGTCATGGTAACCAAAGCCAAAAAGGATCAAGTGAGATATCTAAGAAAAACTTATTTTTGCCAGATGTAGGTATGGATGATATTTAAGGAATCGTGAATAGGTAATGAAAATATGTTTCTGAGTCTATATCCCAGGCAGAGTTCACAAACAGGTTGTGTCAGACAAGGAGATATATCCTCACCTGTTTGCCTTGATTCACATGTAAACTAAGCATTGTAAACCAACATAGTAAAAGTCCATTTGTATAGGACAACAAGAAGAGGCTGTGAAGACAATGTGGTGTCAGCACCCCACGGAATAAACCACGGGCGGTCAGCCTGACTCTGGGGACCAACCAAAGAACTTTAGGGATATAAGAAGGCAAAAGGACAGTGCTTTTAGTATTCATGCAAGGTGGATCCGAGCCCTGTGGTTGATGACTCTGGGAGATTGTTCTAGGTGAGAAATATTTTAGACAAGGATTTTAGCCTGTAGAAGTTAAGTTTAGACTCTAAGAAGGATGTTATACTTTTTGTTTTATATGTAACCATTTTGGTTTCCATTTGTTATCCTTAGTCACTATCTCTTAAATTTCAGCTTTTGATAATAAAGTATGACAAAACTCTGTCCTTGCCTCCATGGGTCCCGCGTTTCCTGGCGGATTTCGCTAGCCTCAGAGGCTCACTGTGACCCTCCATGTAACCCTTCTTTCTCTAGAGACAAGGGTCACAGTCTACTGAGCCATTTTCATCATAAGCCAGCGAAGGAAGTGAAGAGAAATTATCCTTCCTTGCACAGTCTCTGTTGTCTCCCAGTCTCAGTGATTAATCAGGGGGCAAAGGTGGGGGGAGAGCCCGGGCCCACCCTCTACTCCGGGCTCCAGCCCAGGGACCCTAATAGTATCAGCTATAGTAGCTGACCTTTTAGAAACATGACATGTACAATTCCCTGGGCTACTTTCCCCACAGCAGCCCTCACTTCCTCAAGCTCCACTTCACCCTTACCTCAGGGCCTCCTTCCTTGTGCCTGATATGGTGTGTACTACTCAGCCTCTCCAACCGCGCAACTTCTTCCCACAGCTCCTGACATGCACCCCCACCTGACTAACTGGGAGGCTTTTAACTAGTTTCAGCCAGCCCCCCTGATTAGCTTCAGGTGTCCCAATCAACCTAGCCTTCTCCCTGCCTTCTGGAAAGTTCTTAATTGGCCTCAGGTGTCTTAATTGACCTGGAGCAGCTGCCATTTCACTTATCCTGGTACCAGGGATTTGTTTAGCCTGGAGCTAATATATCTATCTCCCACTACTATTCCATAGCCATCTGGCCTTGCCCTGTCACATATCCGCCTCCCTCTGCTCAACACCATCGAGTTGGGCAACTTGGGATGCCAGGCACTATGCTCGTGATAGACCATCAGCGTTGCCATGGTGGCATCCAGCCCTGTGCCGTATGCGGAACTGGAATGGATGGAGGGATAAGAACCACCTGGTGACCCTTGCATTCTTTTCCTTATTCCGCTGCATCCACTGGTCCGTCACAAGAGTAAATCGCCGGCCTAAGAGGTAATAACACAGTATCTCCATAGCCCATTTGACAGCAAGGCATTCTCTCTCGACTACTGCATATTTTTGTTCTCTTGGGAGAAGCTTTCTGCTTAGGTAGAGGATCGGGTGTTCCTCTTCTCCCACCATTTGCGACGGAACTGCTCCCAACCCCACCTCGGAAGCGTCTGTTTGTAATACAAATTCCCTGTTAAAGTCCGGGGCTATGAGTACGGGGTCATTTCAGAGGGCTGTCTGAAGATCTGTAAATGCCCCCTCTGCTGCGTCGGTCCACTTTACCATGTCTGGACCTCGGGCCTTGACCAGGTCCGTTAGGGGACTTACCCTAGTGGTGAAGTGGGGAATAAACCGTCGGTAGTAGTCTACCATGCCTAGGAACGCACGGACCTGCTTCTTTCAGGTCAGCCGGGGCCAGTTTTGAATTGCCTCTAGGTTATTCATTTGGGGCTTCACTATGCCCCTTCCCACAATATATCCCAGGTACCTAGCCTCTGCTAGCCCTATGGCACATTTAGCGGGATTAGCAGTGAGGCCAGCCCACCTTAAGTACTGCCTCAACTTTCTCCAAGTGGGTTCCCCAGTCTGGCGTATGGATGATGACATCATCTAGGTATGCAGCTGCATAACTAGTATGGGGGCGCAGTAGCTTATACATGAGGCGCTGGAATGTGGCTGGGGCCCCATGTAGCCCAAAAGGGAGGACGGTGTACTGGAATAGCCTATCCGGGGTGGAGAATGCTGTCTTTTCTTTAGCTTCCTTGGTCAGAGGAATCTGCCAGTACCCTTTTGTCAGATCCAGTGTAATCAAGAATCGGGCACTACCCAGTCGGTCAACCAATTCGTCGATGTGTTGTATGGGGTATGCATCAAACTGGGATATTTCATTCAATCGGCGAAAATCATTACAGAATCTAATGGTACCTTCAGGTTTAGGCACTAGAACAATTGGACTGGACCACTGACTGTAAGATTCTTCAATAACCCCTAATTCTAACATTTTCTTTACTTCGGCCTTGATTTCCTCTCTTTTGGTTGCTGGGATTCGGAAGGGTCTCAATGTTACCTTGGCTCTGGGGATCGTGCGGATATGGTGATAGGTCTCAGTCGTCCGTCCTGGTTTTGTAGAGAACACATCTCTGTTGCGATTAATCATGTCAGCTGCCTCGATCTTTTGGATCGGTGTCAAGTCAGATGATATCCTCACTTGCTCATGTAAGTTATCCTTCTGGGGAAGGGTCTCCTGCATGACTAAGCATGTCTCTCGATCGTGCCAAGGTTTTAGAAGATTGATGTGGTAAATTTGCTCCCATTTCCGGCGGCGTGGCTGCCGCACCTTATAGTTCATCTCTCCCACGGCTTTGATTATTTCGTAGGGTCCCTGCCACTGGCCCAACAGTTACTTTCTGCTGTGGGCACCAGTACCATCATCCAATCCCCTGGTTGGAACTGTTGAAGCTTTGCTTGGTGGTTATAATGGGTTCGTTGGGTCTCCTGTGCTCTCTCCAAGTGTTCCCATACAATGGGCGTAACTCGGGCTATCCGATCTCTCATCTGCAGTACATGCTCAACTATGTTCCTTCTGGGATTTGGCTCCTCTTCCCAGGCTTCTCTGGCTATATCCAATATGCCCTGAGGGTGGCGCCCATATGGTAGTTTGAATGGAGAGAAACCCGTGGAGGCTTGCGGAACCTCCCAGATGGCAAACATGAGGTAAGGCAATAGGGTATCCCAACCTTTCCCATCCCGGCTCACCACTTTTCTGATCATGGCCTTGAGGGTCCTATTGAACCTTTCCACAAGGCCATCTGTTTGTGGGTGGTATACAGAGGTCCGTAGGGCTTGTACATGGAGCAATGAACAGAGATCTTTCATCAGCTGGGACATGAAAGGTGTCCCTTGATCAGTCAATATCTCCTTGGGTAGCCCAACCCGGGCAAAGATCTGTACTAGCTCCTTAGCTATTGTCTTGGAAGCTGTGTTGCACAGGGGAACAGCTTCAGGGTTGCATAGTCCAGTACAACAAGCACATGTTAGTGGCCCCAAGCTGTCTTCTCTAGGGGCCCTACCAGATCCATGGCAATCCGTTTGAAAAGAACCTCTATTACTGGAAGAGGTATCAAAGGAGCCCGCAAGTGCGGGCGAGGGCTATGTAACTGACACTCCGGACAAGAGGTGCAGTATTGCCTGACATCTTCATGTACTCCTGGCCAGAAGAACCTCCGCAGGATCCGTGTCTGGGTTTTCTCTACCTCTAGTCCTCCAAACAGGTGACTGTGGGCAAGATTCAATATGGCTTTTTGATGTTTTCATGGTACCAGAAGTTATTGTATCTCTTGCTCCTGCATTTGCACCACATGGTACAGGAGATCTTTCTTCACTATAAAGTAAGGTCTGAGACCCCAGACCTTCCCATCCACGGGTATCCCTTCGATCTCGGCCACCTCCTTCCTGGCGTTATCATATCTGGGGTCCTCCGCCTGGTCCAACCCAAAAGTCTCTCTCCCAGGACTAACCTGCCCAAGCTCCCAGGGGCCGGCTTCTGCTTCTTCCAATGGCGCACTGCCATCATGGCTGGGGGGCAGCTTCTGGCTCACCTTCTGTGGTGGAAGTTTCTCTGTTGGCTGCTCGCGTCCATCTGCCTACTAGGAAGGTCTTCTGGCCCTGGGTCAGGATCCGGGTTCCCAAGGCCTTCGCAGCCTTCCTCTCCTTTTTTGTCTTCCGGGTCTTTCAGGGGACTGAGAACAGATCCTGAGAAATCTCAGCGAACATCGGGGGTTGACATTCCCCCAGTGACGAGTCGCTATCCTCAGGGTCCCCACCTCCCTCCAGCCTCTCCGGGAGGAGTAAATGATCAAACCCTGGATAGTCCCTCCCAATGACTACAGGATATGGGAGTTTAGGAACTTCGCCCACAGTCACCTCAATGGGATTTTCCTGAACCTCTATCTCCACTGGGATGGTGGGGTAATGGCTCACGGCTCTATGCACGCACGTCACTGCTACACGTTTGGCTTGTAGCAGCTGACTATTTTTTACCAGGTTACCCGATATGAGGGTGATAGCACTCCCAGAATCCACAAGCACTGTAGTCTCTGCTCCATTTATCCTCACTGGCCTTGTGTAATTATGCAGGGCTAATGCGACTCCCGCGAGGTGGATAAGGGAACATGGGACCTCCCAATCCCCCAAGTTACATTGCATAGGCTCCTCGGTGCTGGGACACTGTGCTGTTATGTGTCCCCACTCCCCACATGCATAACATCTATAATTGCTTTTAATCACTCCCCTATCCCGGGAGTTAGGGAGTTTAGTCCTGGGGCTCCCCCCACTCAGGCCAATCCCTTCTTTCTGGGATCCCCGCTGGTTTTCGCCCCCCCACCCTTCTTCCACCTAAGACTCCCCAGGTGTTTGGCTGCCCAACCTTCCAGGGTTGGGATCGGGTGCTTGCTTCGAAAGGGGCCTTCCTAGAGTAGTTGGGACAGTCCCCTGGCTGTCATCCGTCTTTCTACCAGTGTTATCTCGTCATACGTGGACGGATCATTCTGGCCTACCCATTTGTGGAGATCTGGCGGCAGTCCCCGCATGTAATGGTCTATGACCAGGGTTTCCAAAATCTCCTCTGGCCTGCTCACCTCGGGCTGTAACCACTTCCATGCAAGGTGTATGAGGTCGAATAGCTGGGACCTCGGGGATTTGTTCTCCTGGTATTTCCACTCATGGAACCTCTGGGCCCTTACCGCTGCCGTTACCCCTGCTCGTGCTAGGATCTCTGCCGTCAGACGGGTATAGTCAGTGGCATCTGTGGCAGGCAAGTCAAAGTAGGCCTTCTGGGCCTCTCCACACAAAAAAGGGGCGAGGATGCTGGCCCACTGCTCCTGGGGCCACGCCTCACAATGAGCAGTCCTTTCAAATGAGAAGAGATATGCCTCTACGTCATCTCCCGACATCATCTTTGGCAGACAACCAGTGGCCCTCAGGGTTTGCATCCCGTCGGACCCCTGGGCCTGGGTGGTGAGGATCTTCAGCTGGTCCACCACCTCTCTCAAGAGAGCACGATTTTGGGTCGCCTGGCTCATCAATAATTGATTGGTTTCCTGCTGTAGCCGCATAGACTCCTGTTGTGCCATTGCCTGAACCCGGGTGGCCTCCTGCTGGGCTGCTGTGGCTTGTACCAGAGCTCTTACCACCTCCTCCATTGTGGTACAAAGCAAACAAACAAAAACCAAAACAAAAAAAAATCCAAACCCCCAGAGCACTTTTTTTTTTTAAAAACCTCTTCTTCCGCCACGTTGTGAAAGAAATCCCACACGTGACACCAGTTGTGACAAAGCTGTGTCCTTGCCTCCATGGGTCCCACATTTCCTGGTGGATTTCGCTAGCCTCAGAGGCTCACTGTGACCCTCCATGTAACCCTTCTTTCTCTAGAGACAAGGGTCACAGTCTACTGAGCCATTTTCATCATAAGCCAGTGAGGGAGGTGAGGAGAAATTATCCTTCCTTGCACAGTCTCTGTTGTCTCCCAGTCTCAGTGATTAATCAGGGGGCAAAGGTGGGGGGGAGCCCAGGCCCACCCTCTACTCTGGGCTCCAGCCCAGGGACCCTAATAGTATCAGCTATGGTAGCTGACCTTTTAGAAACATGACATGTACCATTCCCTGGGCTACTTCCCCCACAGCAGCCCTCACTTCCTCAAGCTCCACTTCACCCTTACCTCAGGGCCTCCTTCCTTGTGCCTGATATGGTGTGTACTACTCGGCCTCTCCAACCACGCAACTTCTTCCCACAGCTCCTGACATGCACACCCACCTGACTAACTGGGAGGCTTTTAACTAGTTTCAGCCAGCCCCTGATTGGCTTCAGGTGTCCCAATCAACCTAGCCTTCTCCCTGTCTTCTGGAAAGTTCTTAATTGGCCTCAGGTGTCTTAATTGACCTGGAGCAGCTGCCATTTCAGTTATCCTGGTACCAGGGATTTGTTTAGCCTGGAGCTAATATATCTATCTCCCACTACTCTTCCATAGCCATCTGGCCTTGCCCCATCACAAAAAGTATGATTGTTTTCACTATAACTATATCTCGGTGCTGTGATGTTATATTGGAGCTGACCTCTGTTGAACCAAAGAGACAGGTGTGTTCTTTTGGGGATAGTTTACCTGGTAATTTCTGAGTGTGCCAGTGACAGGGTCTGGCTAGGACAGGAGATGTTTTCACAGGGGATAGTGTGCATCTATTGTTAACCTGCCAGACAAAGTAAAGGCTGGCCGAGCCCGGAGGAAATTGGTTGGATGATTAACAGACTGATGGAGTCAGGGTGCTGACACTTAGTTAAGCAGCAGCAAGTCTTTCTCTCGCTGAGGCAGGGAGGTAACAAAGTGGTCACAGTCCTGGGTACCCCAAGAAGGATCATAGATTCATAGATACTAAGGTCAGAAGGGACCATTCTGATCATCTAGTCCGACCTCCTGCACAGCGCAGGCCACAGAATCTCACCCACCCACTCCTACAAAAAACCTCACCTATGTCTGAGCTATTGAAGTCCTTAAATCATGGTTTAAAGACTTCAAGGAGCAGAGAAGCCTCCCTCAAGTCAACCATGCCCCATGCTACAGAGGAAGGCGAAAAACCTCCAAGGCCTCTCCAATCTGCCCTGGAGGAAAATTCCTTCCCGACCCCAAATATGGCAATCAGCTAAACCCTGAGCATATGGGCAAGATTCACCAGCCAGATACTACAGAAAGTTCTTTCCTGGGTAACTCAGATCCCATCCGTCTAATATCCCATCTCAGGGGATTAGTCCTATTTATCCTGAATATTTAAAGATCAATTACTTACCAAAATCCCATTATCCCATAATACCATCTCCTCCATAAACTTATTGAGTAGAATCTTAAAACCAGATAGATCTTTTGCCCCCACTGCTTCCCTTGGAAGGCTATTCCAAAACTTCACTCCTCTAATGGTTAGAAACCTTCGTCTAATTTCAAGTCTAAACTTCCTGGTGGCCAGTTTATACCCATTTGTTCTTGTGTCCACATTGGTGCTGAGCTGAAATAATTCCTCTCCCTCTCCTGTATTTATCCCTCTGATATATTTATAGAGAGCAATCATATCTCCCCTCAACCTTCTTTTAGTGAGGCTAAACAAGCCAAGCTCCTTAAGTCTCCTTTCATAAGACAAGTTTTCCATTCCTCGGATCATCCTAGTAGCCCTTCTCTGTACCTGCTCCAGTTTGAATTCATCCTTTTTAAACATGGGAGACCAGAACTGCACACAGTATTCTAGGTGAGGTCTCACCAGTGCCTTGTATAATGGTTCTAAAACCTCCTTATCCCTACTGGAAATGCCTCTCCTGATGCATCCCAAAACTGCATTAGCTTTTTTCACAGCCATATCACATTGGCAGCTCATTGTCATCCTATGATCAACCAATACTCCAAGGTCCTTCTCCTCTTCCATTACTTCTAATTGATGCGTCCCCAACTTATAACTAAAATTCTTGTTATTAATCCCTAAATGCATAACCTTACACTTCTCACTATTAAATTTCATCCTATTACTATTACTCCAGTTTACAAGATCATCCAGATCCTCCTGTATAATATCCCGATCCTTCTCTGAATTGGCAATACCTCCCAGCTTTGTATCATCTGCAAACTTTATTAGCACACTCCCACTTTTTGTGCCAAGGTCAGTAATAAAAAGATTATAGATTCATAGATACTAAGGTCAGAAGGGACCATTCTGATCATCTAGTCCGACCTCCTGCACAGCGCAGGCCACAGAATTTCACCCACCCACTCCTATGAAAAACCTCACCTCTTAAAGCGATTAAATAAGATTGGTCCCAAAACCGATCCCTGAGGAACTCCACGGGTAACCTCCCTCCAACCTGACAGTTCTCCTTTCAGTAGGACCCGTTGCAGTCTCCCCTTTAACCAATTCCTTATCCACCTTTTGATGTTCATATTGATCCCCATCTTCTCCAATTTAACTAATAATTCCCCATGTGGCACGGTATCAAATGCCTTACTGAAATCTAGGTAAATTAGATCCACTGCATTTCCTTTATCTAAAAAATCTGTTACTTTTTCAAAAAAGGAGATTAGGTTGGTTTGGCACGATCTACGTTTTGTAAAACCATGTTGTATTTTGTCCCATTTACCATTGACTTCAATGTCCTTAACTAATTTCTCCTTCAAAATTTTTTCCAGGACCTTGCATACTACAGATGTCAAACTAACTGGCCTGTAGTTACCCGGATCACTTCTTTTTCCTTTCTTAAAAATAGGAACTATATTAGCAATTCTCCAATCATTCGGTACTACTCCTGAGTTTACAGATCCATTAAAAATTCTTGCTAATGGGCTTGCAATTTCAGGTGCCAATTCCTTTAATATTCTTGGATGAAGATTATCTGGGCCCCCCGATTTAGTCCCATTAAGCTGTTTCAGTTTCGCTTCTACCTCAGATATGGTAATATCTACCTCCATATCCTCATTCCCATTTGTCATGCTACCATTATCCCTAAGATCCTCTTTAGCCTTATTAAAGACTGAGGCAAAGTATTTGTTTAGATATTGGGCCATGCCTAGATTATCTTTAACCTCCACTCCATCCTCAGTGTTTAGCGGCCCCACTTCTTCTTTCTTAGTTTTCTTCTTATTTATATGGCTATAGAACCTTTTACTATTGGTTTTAATTCCCTTTGCAAGGTCCAACTCGACTCGACTTTTAGCCTGTCTCACTTTATCCCTACATGTTCTGACCTCAATTAGGTAGCTTTCCTTGCTGATCTCTCCCATCTTCCATTCCCTGTATGCTTTCTGCTTCTTCTTAATCACCTCTCTAAGATGCTTGCTCATCCAGCTTGGTCTACAACTCCTTCCTATGAATTTTTTCCCCTTTCTTGAGATACAGGCTTCCGATAGCTTCTGCAGCTTTGATTTAAAGTAATCCCAGGCCTCCTCTACCTTTAGATCCATAAATTCTTCAGTCCAATCCACTTCCCTAACTAATTTCCTTAATTTTTGAAAGTCAGCCCTTTTGAAATCAAAAACTCTAGTTGCAGATTTATTTTTGTTAATCCTTCCATTTAGTTTGAACTGAATTAGCTCATGATCACTTGAGCCAAGATTGTCCCCTACAACCATTTCTTCTATGAGGTCCTCGCTACTCACCAAAATTAAATCTAAAATGGCATCCCCTCTAGTCGGTTCAGCAACTACTTGATGAAGGAATCCATCAGCTATCGCATCTAGGAAAATCTGAGCCCTATTATTATTACTAGCACTGGTCCTCCAGTCTATATCTGGGAAGTTAAAGTCTCCCATGATCACGCAGTTTCCATTAGTATTTACTTTATTAAAAACATTAAAAAGGGCTCTATCTATATCCAAATTAGATCTCGGAGGTCTATAGCACACCCCAAGCACTATCGTAGGAGAGGCTTTACTAGTTATCTTCCCCAATGCAATTTTTGCCCAGAAGGACTCTGTCTTATCCATTGCATCGCTTCTTATTTCTTTACATTCTACCTCATCATTGATATACAATGCTACTCCACCACACTTTGATCATATTGAAACTAACTGTCCCCTTGAATGCTGACAGGTTTCAGAGTGGTAGCTGTGTTAGTCTGTATCAGCAAAAACAACAAGGAGTACTTGTGGCACCTTAAGAGACTAACAAATTTATTTGGGCATAAGCTTTCGTAGGCTAAAACCCATTTCATCAGATGCTTGGAGTGGAAAATACAATAGGCAGGTAGTAGTAATGAGGCCAACGTAATCAGGTGGCCCATTTCAAACAGTTGACAAGAAGGTGTGAGTAACAGTAGGGGGAAATTAGGTTTTTTTCGCCATACTAATTTCCCCCTACTGTTACTCACACCTTCTTGTCAACTGTTTGAAATGGGCCACCCTGATTATGTTGGCATCATTACTACTACAAAAGTGATTTTTCCTCCCTTGGTATTCTACTGTTGAGAATAGCCCACTTCCACTTTAATTGAATTGTCTCGTTAGCACTGACCCCCCTGACTTGGTAAGGCAACTCCCATCTTTTCATGTACTGTGTATATATACCTGCCTATTGTATTTTCCACTCCAAGCATCTGATGAAGTGGGTTTTAGCCCACGAAAGCTTATGCCCAAATAAATTTGTTAGTCTCTAAGGTGCCACAAGTACTCCTCGTTGTTTTTGTCCCTTTGAAGTTTACCTCCATTGCTGCTAATGGCGCAGTAATGGACATTTCCCGAGTTTCATGCTCAATTTTCACTGAATTCTTAGGCCCTGTAAATCCTATACAGCCACATCCCAAGTGAGGACACCAGGATTTGGCTCTACATTTCTCATAATCTTAAAGACATTGGTCAAGTTTTATCAGAGCTGTGCAATCCCTTTTGAAAGTGTCAACCTGGCTTTTCTTCTTCTTTTGAATTGATGAAGCTTTCTTCCCACATAGAGAAGTTATAAAAATCTTTCTCCTGCTTTCTTTTCACAATGTGGCTCACACGAACTATTTATTTAATCCACCTTGATCATTTATAGTTCTACCGTGAAGGGTCCAATTCCAATCCTACCAAAATCAATGGCAACATTCCCATTTTTAATACAGTAACAGCAGCATCAGCCCCAAGAGCTGCAAAGGTCACTTGAAATTTTATTAAGATTTAAGAGCACACCCACAAGAAAACATTGATTTTTTTCCCCCTTCCTACTTTACAATACATTCTTTTTCAGAAAAAGCAGCTTTTGCCTTTATTATTATTTAAAACTTGTGCATTGTATCATTGCTTTGAATGGCATTTTAAATGCTGGGTAAAAATGCAGTATCCACCTGAAAGATATTAGAACTGAAATGCAGAATGACCAAGATAGAACATATTGCTGAATAAACATCAGAAAAAATGGGGTGGGGGGAAAGGAAGGGAAGAATATTTAAATAGTAAGATTATTGGGTTGCTAAAGTGGCATGGTACATATCATATTAATTTCAAGGTTTTTGAGCTAATTCATTTTAGGGTTTATTTTATTTTATTTTTATTGTATTAGACATGTTTCCTGCATCCCCGCCTTATTGGTTTCCTCTCTCTTTGTTAAAAACACATCAGAAAACATCGTTTTTTCTCTTATCTAAATATCTTAATTTCTCTCTTCTTCTGCTTTACTATTTAGTGCTATTACTATAATATTTAATGCTGTTCAGCTTTTTGCAATATAGTTTGAATGAAAGCAGTGATACAAAAACTAAACTGTATTGTATTTCAGTAGCTATTTGTTCTGGAAGAAAGTTTTCACAATATTTTAAATTTTACACTAAGAGTTAATCTTGATGAAGAACTTACTATAAAGGTCTCATTTTAAATGAAGGAAATTCATAATTATTAACCTGGTGACATCATTTTGGAATTAGTACAATGTAATTTTTAATCTTTGGATTTCCTCTAAGACAAACATTTTTGGGCTAATGCTCTTTGAGCAACTTCTTCTAATCGCATGGTATTTTGCCAATGGTAGCTTGGATTCAGCACAAACAATAATTTTGCCTTCTGCACTATAAAAACCTGAGTAATGTTCTCCCAAACATGCACATATGGAAATCTATTTGAAGGGCATGCACAGCAGCTACATATGTTTTAATTGATCTATACATATTTGGGGCATTAGCTTTTGGGTTTTTAAAACCAAGCTGATTTTTTTGATTAACCCTAGAGAATTACAGATATACCAACTGCACCAAATCCTAACCCCCTCAAAACTTCAAAGAACTTACCCAAGTAGACAAAGCACTCTGTCAAAAGGATAAGTTTCAGGATAATTGTGGTCATCACTCAGGATTATTTAAGCTCTCATCAGTGCCTCTCAATTGAAAGTCAGTAAGACAAGGAGTGAGAAAGAACGTGTCAGATGTGAAGTTTAACTTCCTGTTCCCTCTGCTGTAGTTACTTCATAACATCTGAAAGCAAACAACTTTATTCTAACACATCTCTTGAATTACAATGACATTCTTCTCTTTCAAAACACAGCCCAATCTGTCTGAATTGCTGAACATTGTTTTTTAAATTAAGCCTAACCGCTTGCCCCTTAATAATGAACATTATCAGTCTCTTGCTTTCTTCCTAGAGTATGAACACAGCGCTGAGTTTCCCCGCATATAAGTGTCCCATTTTCAAGAGTTTTTTGACAGTTACTCCTTTGGAAGCACTTGATAAAGATGAATTTCCCTCAGCTGCTTCATCCCTCTCCTAGCACACTTCATCCGTTTCATTAACCGTATGAATCTGTTTTTTCTAAAGAATTCTGTCTGAATCTGAGGATGAGATGAATATTCATATGACTGACACTAACCATTCCCATTACTTTATCTACTACATATTCCAATGGCATCATACTGAACCAGTGCAGCTCCACTGACAATAGCAACGGTGGACAGCGAATATAAACAAAGAACAGTTTGTTTAAGAAACAATTAAGCAAAGTAAGCTGTCATGGGATAAGAGGGAAGGTCCTTTTATGGATTGGTAACTGGTTAAAAGATAGGAAACACAGGGGAGGAATAAAAAGACAGTTACCTGTTCCATAATGGGTGTTCTTTGAGATGTGTTGCTCATGTCTATTCCATGTGTGTGTTCACCACATGCACCAGTGCTGGCAGCTGTTCCCTCAGTGGTATCCATAGCGGATTGGCTCTAGTGCCCTCTTGAGTGGCGTGCACATGCCATGGTATAAGGGGCACCTCCGGCTCCCTCAATTCTCAGTTCCTTCTTGACGGAAACTCTGACAGTGGGGAAGGAGGGCAGGTTATGGAATGGACATGAGCAACATCTAGAAGAACACCAGTTATGAAAAAGGTAACTGTCTTTTCTTCTTTGAGTGCTTGCTCATGCCTATTCCATGTTAGGTGACTCTCAAGCAGTACCAACGGAGACAGGTAGGAGTTCATGGACGTGCAGATTGCAACACCCGCTCTGCTGAACCCAGCGTCATCTCTGGCCTCCTGAGTGATGGTGTAATGCACTGTGAACGTATCAACCGAAGACCACGTCGTGGCTGTGCGGATGTCCTGGATCATGGGAATGTGCACCAGGAAGGGAATCATGGGAATGTGCTGAGGATGCCTGGACTCTGGTCGAATGGACCCTCATGATTGGAGGCGGTGGGACCTGTGCCAGCTTGTAACAGGTCTGGATGCAGGTGATACAGTTGGAAATCCTCTGCAAGGACACCGGAATGCCCTTCATCCTTTCTCTTAGTTCCGTCTCTAGCCAGGGGTGGTAGAGAAGGATCTGAAGAAGAAATGCCTGTGCATGCTGTCTAACCTCATGGCTGGTGGGGAGCAGCAAATGCATGGGTGGGACAGACAGCTACCAAAGTTCTCCTATCATCAGCACAGGGGCGCAGACACACCTACAGTGGAGGACCCATAGGGACACTATCTGAAGAAGAGTAATTCTTCCACTCTATTCAGCATTGATAAGGCTTCAGCTGGAGTATTGTGTCCAATTCTGGGCACCACATTTCAGGAAAGATGTGGGCAAATTGGAGAAAATCCAGAGGAGAGCAACAAAAATGATTAAAGGTCTAGAAAACATGACCTATGAGGGAAGATTGAATAAATTGGGCTTGGTTACTCTGGAGAAGAGAAGGCTAAGGGGGACATAAGTCTTCAAGTACATAAAAGGTTGTTATAAAGATCAGGGTGATAAATGTTCTCCATAGCCACTGAGGACAGAACAAGGAATAATGGGTTTAAATTGCAGTAAGGGAGTTTTAGGTTGGACGTTAGGATAAACCTCCTAGCTGTCAGCACTGGAACAAATTACCTAGGAAAGTTGTAGAATCTCCATCATTGGAGGTTTTTATGAACAAATTAGGCAAACATCTGTCGGACTTCAGTTTCATGCAAGAAAGCAAATGGAGGAAGAGACTTTTGATTCATTTTTCACTAACCTAAAGACAAGAAGTCCGGACGTGTAATTTCCAGACTCTGTCTGAGTCAATGATAAGAGATCAAATTGTGATGGGTACAAAAGATATTAGTGCGGAGGAGAGCAGGAAAGACTGTTAGAAGAGCCAGATCTAAATCTGAAAAAAGCAGTGAGAATTTGCCAATCTGTTGAACTTAATCAACAACTATTGTACATTTTAGAAAACCCCCCCCCACATAGATGTGAATATAGACTTAATAAGAAAAAGTGAAAAACAAGTCTATGGAGGGAAAACAGAGTGAAAATATTAAAATTAAAAAAATGAGCATATGAAAGAATGTTCTAGATGTGAAAGGAGGCACCAATCTAGACAAATGTCCAGCATATTGTCAAACCTGTCAGATCTGCAAGAAACAGAATCATTTTGCAAAAGTTTGCAAACAGAGAAGTCTGGAAAAACTTAGAAATGCACACTGAGCTCAAAATTTGAGTCTCAGAGAAGATAGGTTTCAAAGTAGCAGCCATGTTAGTCTGTATTTGCAAAAAGAAAAGGAATACTTGTGGCACCTTAGAGACTAACAAATTTATTTGAGCATAAGCTTTCGTGAGCTACAGCTCACTTCATTGGATGGAATGCATCCAATGAAGTGAGCTGTAGCTCACGAAAGCTTATGCTCAAATAAATTTGTTAGTCATAAGCTTTCGTGAGCTACAGCTCACTTCATTGGATGGAATGCATCCAATGAAGTGAGCTGTAGCTCACGAAAGCTTATGCTCAAATAAATTTGTTAGTCTCTAAGGTGCCACAAGTACTCCTTTTCTTTCAGAGAAGATACCAAATAAGGATTACAGAGCTGACATTACACAGGAAGAAAATTTGTTTCTGGGTATTTTTCTAGTTGCATGTATAACTGGTTTCTTTGTTTCATTTAGCTCTATATTATACATTGTATCCTATTTACTAATGTCAGTGAATAACTCTGGAAATGGATGTGCTAATTCCAGAGCCACATAAACAATTTATTGAAGATTATCAGTAATTGAAGGAATTCTGTTTAAAAGTAGTAGAATAGTAATTCCCTTAGGGTTAACAGCAGACATGTTGAAATGCATACACAAGGGATATTTAAACATAGAAAAATGTAAACGTAGAGCAAGAGTAGTTCTGTATTGGACACAAATGAACTAAACATGGAGGATTATATAAAAGACTGACATATGTCAAAAATATAGAAATGCTGAGTCTAAACAACCTATAACATTTATTCAAGAAAACAGAAGACCTTGGCCTAAAGTAGGTTTAGAGCTATTTGAATATAAAGGACATGCATAATTTATAGTTACTGATTATTTTTGGCATTTTCCTGAAATATATAGACTAAAAAACAATGTGCCAAACAAGTAATTAATAAAATTACATCAATTTTTGCAAGACATGGCATTCCCAATATAGTAATAACTGATAATGGACCTCTATTTCAGTCAAGAGTTTAAAAGATTTGCCATAGCATATGATTTCAGATATATCACATCAGGTTCAGGTTACCCACAGTCTAATGGGCTAGTTGAAAATGGTGTTAAAATAGTAAAAAGATTACTAATAAAGGCTGAAGAAACAAATAATGATTTATATTTGGCATTATTAAATTATAGAACATTGCCATTACAACAAGTTTTATCCCCTGCACAATTGTTATTTACAGAAAGGTTAGAAACACATTACCTATGTTTTTTCAAGAAGGGTATAAGAATAAATATCCATCAAGTTTGTAATCAAAAGAATTATTTTGATAGAAGATTGCATAAACTACCTTATCTGAAACCAAATGAGAGAGTGTACATCTATAATAGAAACTGGGCTCAGAAAGCCACTGTAACAAAAGAGGTAGTCCCTAAGTCTTATGATGTCATGACCAATAGTGCTCAAGTGTATAGAGAAAATTGGAGATGTTTGCAAATGTTACCTGCAAGATTAGATTTAGCTCACAAAAGAAATAATATAATACAGCAACAAGTACTGCAAGAAAATGAAAAGGATGTAATTCCTCTAAGTAATAAGAATAACTTCAATAATACAGGAGATGTGGTGTTATTGTGGCTTTAGGACAGGGGTGGGCAAACTTTTTGGCCTGAGGGCCACATCTGGATATGGAAATTGTATGGCAGGCCATGAATGCTCACAAAATTAACAATTCAGAGATATTCAAATAAACTCCATTTAATAAAGATACATTTTAGTGGAAATAAACATAAAACTTTGCTTACTATTATAAACATACCATCATAATTAAACCAAACTTACCCCCTTTCCACACACCCTTTGATTAATGTGAACAATGCAGCTAGTCATCTTTCTTTACAAAGGCATCAAAGTCCAGTGTCATTCTCATTGGGGAAATCCACATTCATTAAAAGTCTGTATATAGTAAGGGATTTTACCGAGGTGGGATGGGAGGACTCATAGGGTGTGGCATGGGGGGGCTCTATAAGGGATGTTACTGAGGTGTGGGGAGGGGGCAGGGCTGTCCCTAGCTATTCTGGGGCCCTACGCAGCCCCCCCACGGGGGTGAGGCACCACTTTGGGGCACCAAGCCTCCATGGGGGGGTGGGGCTGGCACCAGGCCTCCATGGGGGGACTTGGGAGGCAGGAAGGAACCGCCCCCCAGTACTCACCAGTGGTGTGGCTGGGGCCAGGTCGCTGTACTTCCCGCCGCCGGTGAGTGCAGACCCAGCCCTGCTGTGGTCCTCAGGGGCGGGAAGAGGCGGGGCTGGGGCGGGGAAGGGCTGGGGTGGAGCAGGGCTGGGGTTTTGGGGAAGGGGTGGAGTGGGGGCAGGGCTGGGGTGGAGCAGGGGTAGGGGCCATGGGGAAGAGGCGGGGCAGGGGCTAGAGCAGCACACAGCTGCGCAGGGCACCAGGAAATTTGGTGCCCCAAATTTCCTGGTGTCCTACGCAGCTGCATACTTTGCGTATGGGTAAGGACGGCCCTGGGAGCGGGACTCATGGAGTTTGGAGCGGTCGGCGGCGAGGGGCTCTACAGGGATGGTACCGGCGACCCCTAGGGGCCTTGCCAGCAGTGACGCCAAGGCAGCTATACCAGACACTGCCATGGGTGGAGGCACCCTAGCTGGGATGCGTGCGGCCCCTGGGTGGTTTTGAGAGTCTTGAGGGTGGGTCCGTAGGAGAGCAGGAGGGTCTGAGACGTGGTGATTGGCTGATGAGGAATGAGGCGAGTCTCTCGGAGGAGCGGTGCCTCAGGGATTAGTCGATCAAGGAGCTCGCAGATCCTAATTGGACTTGATTAGGGGTGGTATCCTGCGATGTGGCTGCCCTTGATCATTGGCTACTTTGTGCAGAGGTGGGAGATCACTTTGCAACCCCCTTCCTCCCGCCTCCAGACATAGACTTGATGGTGAGGCTGCACCCAATCCCGATACAAAGCAAGGGCCAAGCCTCCCCAGAAACACCCTGGGGTCCTGCCTATCCACACAATGCCCACCAAGAAAGCAAGCAAGAGGGACAGAGTCTCGCACACATGCCCATCCCTGGCCCCTGATCCAGGTGTAGGCAGGAAGGCTCAGCCTGGCAGAATCCAAATGTGGAGAGGCTTAGTGGGGGGGGGGAGAGGAGGGGATCCAGGTGTGGGGTGAGAGGGTTCTGTATGGGGCAATCTGGGTGCGGGCAGCTCATGGGGGTTCCGGGTGCATCGGGGATCTGGATGCAAAGGGTTTGTTGTGGGGTTCTGGGTGCAGGGGAGATGAGACTCTGCAGGGGGGTCTAGGTGAAGGTGGTTGTGGCTCAGCAGAGGGAGGTCTGGGTGTGTCGGGCTCATCGGGGGGGCGTCTGAGTGCTGGGGAGTGAGGCGGGAGTCCAGGTGCAGCTGATTGGGGCTCAATGGAAGGGGGAGTCTGGTACAGGGAGCTCCATTGGGGTGGTTCAGGTGCAGGCGGGACCCCACAGTGATTTACCTCTCCACCAGCTGCTTAAGCTGCCCAAAATGACATGCCCGCACTAATGGGGAAGGGCATGTGACTGCTTTTGAGGCCTCCCTTTGCTTCCCTGTCAGAAGTCATTTTTCGGCGAGGAAGCAAAGAAATCTGCGGGGGACATGAATTCTACATGTGTGCAGAGATGCAGAATTCCTCCAGGCGTAATTATACAGGAGGTCAGACTAGATGATCACAATGGTCCCTTCCGGCCTTAGAATCTATTAATCTATGAAAAATATTAAGTAAAATGCTATTTTCATTATTATCTAAGACCTCAGTGAGGTGTTACGTGAAAGCTAGCTGTGACTTCTAGTACTATTAAGCAAAGGCAATACAAAGAAACTAAACATTCAACACTAACATTACTTTTGAAGCAATAGGCCACGTTAATCCATAGGTTTAAATGAAGTGGTCCCTATTTGCTCTATGTTTTTCTTTCCCTTTTTTCTCCCTCCAGGCAGGGAGACAGCATGCAATATTTTGCACCATGCTAAAGCAAGCAGAATTCACAGTTTCTGATGCAAATCAAAATAACTAAAAATGACAGACCTGTTTCTGATCTCAGTGTCATGGGTTTAAATTTGGAGTAACTCCATTTCATTCTGCATATCTACACAGGTGTATATGACAGCACCATTAGGCACCAAAGTGCCACATTAATTCAAGTTGAGTAGAAAATAGGGAAACATATTTCATTTTGTTTTAAAAAAATCCAATTTTCTATAATGATGAGCATTTCTTTAGCTAATAAAGCACACCAGTGTGTGTTCTTTTAAAAAAAACAGGTTACCTCAAATAAATGCAGTTCTTACTATTTGTAACCAACACTTCTATAACCCTAAATGTAGTCCTTCACACGTAACTCCTTCCCAATCTAGTTATTAATGAACATTTCTCACAAATCAGTGTACATGCTGTCTGAACTTGGCAGACAACTGTAGCTTTACATTCTTTATGAGAACAAGAGACTAAATAATCCAGGCTCTTTGTATTGTAATCTGTAGAGGCAAAACCCACCATTTAAAAATTTTAAAAATAGATAGAACTGAAATGGATTTAACAATGCAAAGAAATAGAGTACAGCATCCCAGTTTCATATCCTGGCTGATACATTTGTACTGCAGTATAGATCAGGTCCTAGCCAGTCAGATATTTTTCTCTTTTTTTCTATTTTCAAGCTAAACATTTTTAATTTCTAGAAAAACATGTTTTAAATAGCTGACCTAAGAAACTATGGGGTAATTTCCTTTAAAAAGAAGCAAATGAACCAGCAACTAATTTTGATGATTTAATCAAGTTTAACAGTTTATTACAGAATAATTATCCCTTCCATTTACAATACTAGGAAAAATGTTCTCAAAACAGTTGCTTCATTTCTTTAAAAAAAAAATACAGCCAGTTGTTCAATAGTTGGCCCAGGAATAATCTGCCAACTTTCATTGATCTTGAAAGTATATAAAAAAGGTCCTAATTTCCTTTGGGTGAATAGTCACAGTAGAGTTTTCTGTGGTCTTTGTATTACCGGAGAGGCCTATAAAACGCAAAAATGCAGGTGTTTATGATTTGTCATTTACTCTGAAAAGCGTTATTTCAGATCAACTGCACATAGTATTTTGCTGTCTCAACATTTTTGACCCACCTAGGTTTGAACAGATTTTCTTTTCTAATTTAAACAGCTGCACCTATAACTCTAAGGAACACACATTCATAACTTATACTGTAAACTATCCACCTTTCTCTCTCTGCCTCATGCTACTGATACTAGTCCCACCCTAATGATACACTCAGGCAGAAGAAAAGGTGCACATTTCCAGAGTGTCCATGCTAATGGAGAGAAAAATCCAACACTTAATATTCCAAAACTGCTGCTTTACTGAGGTGGCTCTGCAGAAAATTAAATTGGCTTCACTACGTCACTCAGAACTGTGAAAAATCCACATCCCTGAGTGGTGTAGTTAAGCCAACCTAATCCCCAGTGTAGACAGAACTAGATAGATGGAAGGATTCTTCTGTTGACCTAGCTACCACCTTTCTGGGAGGTGGATTACCTATGCCAATGGAAGAATTCCTCCTGTCAGTCTAGGGAGAGTCTACACTGCACTACAGCGGCACAGCTGTGACATTGTCGTGTTTTAAGTGTAGATGAGCTCTTAGTATCTTACCTATGTTTGCCTATGTTTTTCAAGGTCATGTAGTCAGTGGCTTGGCCAAGATTACAATTCAAGAGACTCTTTTTTTTATATTAACTTTCAATATTAACTACTGCAACTTCTGTGTACCTTAAAAAATAACTCAAAACCCAGAACCATGAATAGAGTAAGATGCTTAAAAAAAGGTAAAACATGCAATAGAGGTCAGAAACAAAGTAAAATACCACCACCCCAGCCTGTGTGCAACAAATACACAACCACAAATGAACATGAAATTAGCCCAAACCACACAGTTTGGATACAGAACTCAACTTCCCCAAAGTCTGTGGGTTTTCTGATCTGGGTTTCTAATCATCTCTTATATGAACTACAGTAAAAAGTAAATAAATGCACAAGCTAGGGTCTGAGCATTACTGTGATAGATGCCTCAGACACACTCCAATGAATATCCGGGGAAAGACATTCTAGAGTGAAGGACGCTCAGTGCAAAACACTGACAATCCAGTCCTCGGTCCAAGATTGCACCTACTGAGAGTCGGTGCACAAAATGGACAGTGCTCACTTAATGATCAACTATTCAATATTTTGTTTTATTTCCATTGTTCAGTATGTGGCTCCAGGCCTTATTTACTGCACTATACAAACCCTGCTCATTGGCTTTCCAATGTGGCACATCACTACAGTATTTAAGTTCTTCAAAAACATTGATTTATCTTCCCCACACCCCTTTCAGATAAGGGGGAGGGGTATTATCATCTCCATTTTATAGATGGGAAACTGAGAAACGCTGGGATTAAGTTCGAGTATCCCAATTTTGCATGCCTAATTTGAGACATCTGGACCTGATTTTTCAGAGCACTTAGCATTATATAGTATTTCTATGTTCACAGTACAGCTCCAATTGACTTCAGCTACAGATGTAAATGCTTTACTTCTGGAAATCAGACCCCAGTCTCAAATCAGCCACCTGAAAAATGAGTAACATGCCATTAGAGACTACCGCCGAGTAGTCTAATTTAAGTGATTTGTCTAGCATCAAACAGGAACTCTGTGTCAGGGACAGAATGTAATTCTCTAGGGCAACATTCAATTGCCTTAATCATAAGATTATTATCATATCCTTTCTCTTCCTGCAAGCCCCTGCTTCATTCACTACACACCTTCCAACTCCTGCAACAGAGGTGGCAGGGGTCCTACAGAAAAGAGCCTTCTTTACTACAAAACCAGACTCACTCCAGAGCACACCCATCCTGTGCAATGAGTGAGGATGGGATCCTGTGGAAAAAAATAGTACGTGACCACGTAATTAAAGACTGTTTCATAATGCATCCTCATAAGTGGGCTGAATTAGGATTGCATGGGCAACCTTATTTCCGCGTTTCCTAATTTTTGAATGCTTGACTTTGCAACCTGAATACTGATCTTTTAACATTTTTTTGGGGGGTAAAATATCCTACGTTCTTAAAAGAAACAAGTGAAAAAAAGAGAATTTCCTTCATGTGGTATCATATTGACACTGATATGGGTCATCAGTACGGATGGAACCTTTAGATTCACTACACAGACCTCTGTGCTTGAGCTAACAAAGCAGCTGACAGAAGTAGTAGGTTGTCATTTCCTCTATTCTGATCAACACTAGAGGGGGATGAGACACTTTGCCAGGGGGTTTCTCAGTCATCCGCTGACATCAGAGGAATGTAAGACTCAAGAATCTTGAGTTCTATTCCAGGCTCTCAAGGGGACTGTGCTCTTTTACCCTTTCCCCAAAAAGTCTGATCCCTTCTGCACCATCTCTGTCCCAGTTCTGTGTCTTCCTCACCAGCTTCTTATCCCAATTCTAGTCTTGTGGGCTTCCAGTCTCCACAGGTTTCTCATCCCAGTCCCAGTCTCCTTGCCCATTTCCAGTTCAACTACAATTCCCCCAGCTCCTCCTGCCTCTTTTCCCAGTTAGTCCCATTTCCCCTCCCTCTCATTTCCTTGTCTGTACTATCTCTCCTGGCTTCCAGTCACTGCCACCCTACCCACATTCGCTCCCAGCTGCCCTCCCGGGGCTCCTCCTCCAGTCTCAGTATCTGGCTTCCTTGGCTACATGTCCCAGTCTCTTTGCCCAGCCAGTCCCAGTCCTTTTCCCACACCCTGGCTCCTCACACCCCATTGGCTCCCTGTCACAGTCTCCTTGCCCAGCCAACCTCAACCTTGCCATGCTCCCATCCCGTAGTTTTCCTTTCCCTTACATCCTCCCCGGTCAGCCTCCAATTCCAGTATCCCATCCCACCCTCAGAATCCTTGTCCCCATCTACTCCCTACCCTTCCTCCAAGGTCTAGCTCTTGTCATCCTCTGCTTTTGAATCAGGCTGCTTCCTCCTCCTGGTGCCTGGGAGTCACTGAGAGCAGAGGAGAGACAGTCTTGCTGCTCTCAGTACCCAAGCCTGGACCCAGCCTGGTTCACAGAAGTCCAGAGCCGCAATTGCAGAGACAATCCTACTCCGCTCCAGAGAGGAACATGCTCAGTACAGACAGAATGTATATGAATTCAGCTGCCAAGTTTTGCATGTGCAGTCTGCAATGTTTGGCCAAATGTGGGCAGATTTTCACAGGCATGGCAAAAAGGGATATTCCTTGCACAAAAGCCACCCATCTTCAAATTTCAAGTTCCTGCTCTAAAGTAGGGGGCTGGTTGAACTTCTCAAAGAGGAGGTCACCACAATTTTTTATTACATGTAAAATTACATATTTTTTCCCTAGCCTCATTCTCAGAAATAGCTGAATCATTTTGACTGAAATTTATGAAGAACATTTAGCCTGAGGCAGACTCCCAATATATAAAGTTTCAGCACAAACAGTTAAAGTCTGGCAAAGTTTTAAGCAATGAAAACATGGTCTTATAATGGGAAGTGTTAGGCAAATTTAATAATAGGCTGTGTTACCAACCCCACCTATAACAACTCTTTTAGATCATTTGAATCTGCTCAGTAAGACTGTTTCCTGAGCTGCAACATCCAATGAAAATACTATCAGTACCCTGTCAACAGCCTGGGGCTTGAAAAAAGGAAACAAAATCCAGTTTCCCACCCACCTTTGCTTAGATGTTGTGCTGATTTCCATTTCCATCGTTCCAAAGTGTTTATGTCCCAGGTTCCTGTGAGCGACCGCTCTTCTACCAACTCCACTGTTCCCAACCCTTTCAGCAGAGACTACATAAAAAGAAACCCCAAGATATCCAATTAATGTTACTTAAGAAAATGCCTACTGCAGCTCTCATCTGCTCAATAAGCAGCTGGGCAAGGGCAGATTTTTGATCTGTATTCTCAGAAGGTTTAACACTTTCAGCAATTCCTATCAGAGCTCTGTATACTTTAAAACCACCACAGATGATTCAGCACAAATGGATCCCCTTTTTAAGTCACCAGAGCACTTATTAGATACTGTGTTTTTGACACTGAAGAGGGAGGGCTCCTCTTTTGCGTCAACTGCCACATTTCCTAGTCAAGCAGAAATCCCATGTCAGGTGTTATACCTGCCCTTGTGTCCTCCAGCTGGGATGTGTGGTGTCACAATCTCCTATTTAAAAATAAAATAAAAAAATATTGCTGCCCAAACAATCAAAAGGGGAAACTGTCTCTCCAAGAGATACAGTCAAAGTGACCAGACACATAGTGCTGTCAAATGCATAAAACACAACTGGAGAAAAAAATAGAGAAAAAATAATTTTTAGCCTCTCTAAAGCTTTCACATTTCAGTAATCTCAGGTGCTACTTGCACCAACATTAGATAAAAAGAAATCACAGACAGGTATCTATAACATTCAAGTTATCACAGCAAATATTATATTACACAATCTACACAATAGGCCCAATCCTACTGATGCTGGTACACATTTTTCTCCTGTCAATGCGATGGCTGTTCAGCTAGGGTAAAAGCTAAGGCTGCGAATCATTCACGGATGTCACAGAAGTCACGGCTTCCGTGACTTTCTGTGACCTCTGTGAATTTTACAGTGCTAGTGTGGCTAACCCCAGGACCACCCCAGCAGCTGGGGAAGCCCAGGGACAGCACTCTGGCCGCTCCTCTGGCAGCCCCAGGCAGCTGGTCCCCGGTGCTGCCCTGGAGCGGTGGTGGGGCCCTGGGCTGCCTTCTGCCCAGACCAGCGGTGGCTGCGCCCGAACCAACTGCGGTGGGGCTGCAGGCCACCCCCCACAGCCCAGACCAGCAGTGACGGTGGCGGCGGTGCCGCAGGCCGTCCCCCAGCAGCAGTCTTCAGGACCGCCCCCCTCCCAGCAGGTCAGATTTAGTCACAGGTATTTTAGTGAACACAGGGCGGTGACTTTTTGTTTATTGCCCATGACCTGTCCATGACTTTTACTAAAAATACCCGTGACAAAAACGTAGCCTTTGTAATGGCTATTGTGGTGAAGGGTAGGGGAAAAAATGAACTCTAACCTCAGCTAGAGGCAGAGTTTTGCCAGTAGTGTCAGTAGCAGCATTACCGGTCCATTTTTTGAGTAGTTTCCAATTAAAGGAAGAGGAAGGTTATGTTTTTGTAACAAGATTCTTCTTCAGCAGTTAAAGATAGGCTGAGGGCTTGTCGACAAGGTGGGCTAATGTGTTCTACAGAGGGTGATTTCTAAAGCATGCTAAAGTGATGCACGCTATGGTCTGTTTATTAAAGGTTCCCTATTGCACTTTAAGATAGTATAGTTTCTAAAAGCTCTACATTAAAGCACACTTTAGTGCATACCAGAAGGTTCTACATGGGCCAATTAATGCACAACCCATTTGTGCATTTAGAAATCAAACTTCTGTAGAGCACATTACCCTACTGTTTAGACAACCCCTAAGCGATGCTTTAGCAAGAGTGGTTAATTTTACTTTCAGATTCACTGTTGCAGGCTGAGATAGCACAGGATCCTCTCCCACTTCATACATATGCCTGATTCTTAGAAGTACACGTCTGAAGTTTGCCTCCTCTTGTTTTCGTATACCTAAAAAAAAAAACCAAAACAGGTTTTATAATTTAATGCTAAAAACTCAAGGTTTCTTTTGGAAGTTACTCACCTCATATGTCTTGTCTTAAACTAAGATTTCAGAAAGAGCTTTTCAAAGGTACAAAACACAGGGAAACTCCCATTGACTTATTTACAGCAGTAGAATCTGAAGGTCTTAATCCAGCCAGAGCCCAATTGTATAGGTGCTGCATAGACATCTAATAAGAGACAAACACTACCTCAAAGACCTCATGGGGGATATTTTCAAAGGGAGTTGGGTGCTTAAATGGCCTTTATACTCTTTGAGGCAGGGTCTGTCTTTATTATACGTCTGCGCAGCACAGAGTTCTCTGACCTAGTTCAGGTGCTACTGTAATACAGATAACTAATAACGAGAGTCACAAAATAAAGAAGGAAGAGAAAAATAGCCTTTGTAAGTGTTACGCGCTGGGTAATCTCCATCTATAAATGACTTACTGCTAAAAGAGAACTTAACTTTGTAAATATTCTGTAGCTGCTCAGTGTGGTTGGAGCTGTATGTCCACCCAGGAATGCTTAGAGTCTGGAGATGCAGGTTAGCTGGGAGGGTTACAGGATCCCTCTGAACAGAATGAAGTTCTTGATGCAGCTTTGGTTTGTCTATATGTGAAATAAAAAACAAAGCTATCATGTAAAACATGGTTATATCAAGAAAGAGGACCCTTGCCAGTGGCATTGCACTGCCTTTGGAGGGGAAGAGTGTGCCCTCCCACTGTCTGAACTAGACCAGAAGTGGGTGAGGCACTGTCTCTTCAGACGTTCTGAGGTACTAAGCTGAAAGCAGCATGACTTGAACTGGCTGAAAAGTATATTAGTGCCCCAGTAAAGCATGCTTCATCAAGTCTTGCTGCTGCTATTCTACTACATGTCTTTTTTTATTTAAAAGATGTTTTAAACTTGGACTCAAAAGTTCTCTCAGTTAGCCACTGTGGCCAAGTTTTTGAGCCAATGGATGCCTAGAGTTAGGCTCTTAAATCTATAGAGCCAGGAATGTGAATAAGTAGCCCCATTTTCAAAGTTGCTGAGCATCCAGCATTTTCTCTTAAAAGGCAATGAGAAATCGTGGGCGCTTACCTTGGAAAAAGTGGGCCAGCTGTTTAGGTGCCTAAATATAGACTTAGGAGTCTGACTTTAGGCAAAACAAAGGAACAATTCTTAGTTTTAAAAAAGGTAAGTAGAACAGTTACCTGTTAGCTCTCCATACATAACAACTGGTCTGTGTTCTAAAGCCAGAGCACTTGTCTGATACAGACCATCAGCCACAGGCTTAGTTCCTAAGATGAGCCAGAACATTGGCCGAACCACTGAGATGTCATTCAAAGTGAGATTGTAATTCAGGTCCCACTCAAGGTTATTCCACAGTCTCCTATGAAGCATCACCTGCATGATGAAGATAAATGTCAGAACGGTCATCAGCTATCATGCTTTATTCGGATCATCAGGAGCCATGAAATTACTGTTTTATGGTTAAATCATTTTCATTCATTACCTCCACTTGCCCATTTCCTTGACTTGAGACACCATGAGATCTTTCTGCAAGCAGCATCAGCCTCATGCTGTCATCTTCAATGTACGCAGTCTGGACCATAGGATAATAGTTCTGAAGACACACAATAAATTAAACAAAAACATTAAGTTTGAGCAACGTAACGGAGCATGAACAGGATACACACTTGATTTTGGATTACAGTTTTATGCCTACCCGAGCCACTGTATTATTCACATAAGCCTTGTACTGTCTCTTCTGCATCTGATAGCCATTGTTGTCAGTGTAAAGTGTCTGCTTAGTGTTTAAATTTGTGCTTGTCCTGAGGATTGCCTCATGATTTAGTTCCAAAGGTCCAACTCTGTATTCTTGCTCTATCCTGTGGCAAAGCTTATCATCATAACCTCCTGGTATACTGTAGATTCTTGAATATGCCACATACATGTAATCCTGAGCAGTTATATTCCTACAAAACAAGAGGGTAAATAATGTGAAGTTTAGCAAATTAAACTAATATTTGATTAGTTATGTCAGGTCACAGTTTGCATTATTAATGAACCTGCAGTATTTTGTCTGGATTTTACCTGCTTTGTATAACTAGTGAAATGATTTTTAGCTTTTCAAATTTCAGAGATCCAATTTGTATAAATGGAAATTCTACAGTATTCCTTGGTGTCCCACACGTTGTGTGTGTATGTGTGTATGTGGGGGGTAGTATTCCTTGGTGTCCCACACGTTGTCTGTGTGTGTGTGTGGGGGGGTGTCATTCATTTTACTACATGTTCCTCTTATTTTGGATTGTTCAAAATTAAGCTATTTTTCTGTCATTTCTCCTTAATACACTCTTGAGTGGAAAGATATTATCTTGTTTTCCCTCCCTCCTAGAGCTTGCATCCCTCACTCCCTCTTGCACCGCAACCCCCTGCCCCAGGCTCAGCCCAGAGCCCCCTCCCACACTGTGAACCCCTCAGCCCCAGCCCAGAGCCTGAACCCCCTCCCAAACCCCAATCCACTACCTTAGCCCAGTGAAACTGAGTGAGGGTAGTTCCTGGGTTGCACTTAGATTCAAATAGTGATCTTGGGTGTAAAAAGGTTGGAGACCACTGCTGTACAGGATTACTCCCACATGTGTAAAGAGGATGAAAAATTCAAATGAGTATCTTTACCTGTAAAAATATTGCCTGATCTCTCTCATTAGGTTTCCAGAAACAACTTCCAGTCCCACTGCTTCTGATTCTTCAACAGCTGATCCATTTGGGGTAAATAAATAGTTATCTGAAATGGGCCCCTTCCTCACATCTCCATTCACATGATATTCAAAAAACCCCTGAGTTACTTGGACAGTCCAGTTAGTCTTCCTGTAAATTTATAAAGGGGAAAATGTATTATACAGATATACATTGTGTAAGTATTATCTGCAACGCTTAATTGCAAGGGAAATGAGGATGGGAATCTTAGAAAATATCTGTTTCTTTAGCTAAAATGAATAATTAATTAAATAGGCAGCAGGAAATGAGGACAGCAGGAAAAAATCATGGAGCAGATCCTCAAGAAATCAATTTTGAAGCACTTAGAGAAGAGGAAAGTGATCAGGAACAGTCAGCATGGATTCACCAAGGACAAGTCACGCCTGACTACCCTAATTGCCTTCTATGACGAGATAACTGGCTCTGTGGATGAGGAGAAAGCAGTGGACGTGTTATTCCTTGAATTTAGCAAAATCTTTGATACGGTTTCCCACAGTATTCTTGCCAGCAAGTTAAAAAAGTATCGGCTGGATGAATGGACTATAAGGTGGATAGAAAGCTGGCTAGATCGTCAGGCTCAACGAGTAGTGATAAAGGACTCCATGTCTAGTTGGAAGCTGGTATCAAGCGGAGTGCCCCAAGGGTCAGTCCTGGTGCCGGTTTTGTTCAATATTTTCATTAATGATCTGGAAGATGGCATGGATTGCACCCTCAGCAAATTTGAAGATGACACTAAACTGGGAGAAGTGGGAGATATGCTGGAGGGTAGGGATAGGATACAGAGGGACCTAGACAAATTAGAGGATTGGGCCAAAAGAAATCTGATGAGGTTCAACAAGGACAAGTGCAGAGTCCTTCACTTAGGAAGGAAGAATCCCATGCACTGCTACAGACTGGTCAGGCAGCAGTTCTGCAGGAAAGGACCTAGGAGTTACAGTGGATGAGAAGCTGGATATGAATCAGCAGTGTGCCCTTGTTGCCAAGAAGGCCAATGGAATTTTGGGCTATATAAGTAGGGGCATTGCCAGCAGACTGAGGAACGTGATCGTTTCCCTCTATTCAGCATTGGTGAGGCCTCATCTGGAGTACCGTGTCCAGTTTTGGGCCCCACATTACAAGGATGTGGAAAAATTGGAAAGAGTCCAGTGGAGGGCAACAAAAATGATTAGGGGACTGCAACACATGATTTATGAGGAGAGGCTGGATGAACTGGGATTATTTAGTCTGCAGAAGCGAAGAATGAGGGGGATTTGATAGCTGCTTTCAACTATCTGAAAGGGGGTTCCAAAGAGGATGGATCTAGACTGTTCTCAGTGGTAGCAGATGACAGAACAAGGAGTAATGGTCTCAAGTTGCTGTGGAGGAGGTTTAGGTTGGATATTAGGAAAACTTTTTCACTAGGAGGGTGGTGAAGCACTGGAATGGGTTACTTAGGGAGGTGTGGAATCTCCTTCCTTTGAGGTTTTTAAAGTCAGGCCTGACAAAGCCATGGCTGGGATGATTTAGTTGGGGATTGGTCCTGCTTTGAGCAGGGGGTTGGACTAGATGACCTTCTGAAGTCCCTTCCAACTCTGATATTCTATGATTCTAAGGCAAATGCCTCTTGCTAAATATTTGCCATCACAGAACCAACTGTAAATAATTATAAAATAGTCACTGGCCTCCCTAACAATTTCATGCAATTCCCAGTGTCATTTTGTATTTTCAGCAAATCGAAATGTTGCTTAAGTTATTCCCATTAGCTCAATGATTTGAAGTCTTATAAGAGCAAGATTTTCTTATGAACCTGGGTTCAAAGGTTCTCTACTGAATAAAAATGTAGGTCACATAATATAGGTCAAGCAGAATCTGGTCAGCTAAAGCAATTTTTATAGCTACATAAACTAACAGAACCCAGGACCTGATACGCAGCCCTGGTAACAAAGGGGGTAGCCTTAGAGACCTGAGCATAGGATGTGGAATCAGGAACTCGCCAGTTCTAATACCAACTCTGCCTCCTTCTTCTACTTGTGAAGTATGTAGAGTTGTGCCACTTAGAGCTTATACACACTACCACTATAACTTATATCGCTCAGGGGTAACATCTCTAAGCAACCCCCGAGTGACCTAAGTTACACCGAGCTAAGCGCCTGTGTGGACAGTGCTATGTTGGTGGGAAAGCGTCTCCCACTGACATAGCTACTGCCTCTCACTGAGGTGGTTTTATTGTACTAATGGGAGAGCTCTCTCCTGTCAGCACAGAGCTTCTTCACCAGACACGCTAGTTGTACAGCTGCGCTGCTTTAGCACTTCTAGTGTAGACTAGCCCTTATTCTTCCAACTTCCCTCCCACACTCACCTGCCACTCCCTTGTAAAGCAGGGAAAATACTTATCGACAATCTTTGCCGGGGAGTCATGAGGACTGAATTACTCAGTGATTATGAAGCTCTATGTAAGTGTTAACATTATTAATGGGCAATTTGTGTGTAAAGCATTAATTTCCCACAAAACCATTAGCAGTTCTGCCACAATCATTGACTCAGACACAGCAGGAATGAAGACTCCATGCAGTAAATTTGGTTCAACCAAAGGCTGGCACTTTATTGAATTTTTAAACCACCTCAAACACTAACTACCTGCCAGTGTGGACATCCAGCTAAATACCATGGGGGAGGTGTGGGGGGAGGCAGGGCCACAGGGGACTACTACCTTTCCCCACCATTTCAAAACAAGCTTTATGGTGTTCAACACGGTTGCTGATACCCCCACCACCCTTCCCTCGTATGAGGGTTTATACAGGGATGGCATGCCCCATCAGACACAAACTACCATACATCAGCAGGGGGTGGAGAAAAGTCAGAGAGGGAAAGGGGAGAAGAAGAGCCTTCAGATATAGTGTTTATTTATGTATTTCTCAAGCTTTTCCCATGCCAAGGGACCTGCCAAAACTTCAACAGTAAATTGTAACATTTCAATATCACACCCCACAATAACAGGCCTGAGCCACACAAATGCAGATCTGGATTCACAGTTTCTATCCTCCAAATTTCTAAGGTTGGTGTTTGAATCCAGATTTTTAATTTATCTCCATTCTAGAGAGAGGGCCCAATTTTAAAATGTGGACATGGAATCTGATCTTTCTCAATGTTCAAATCCAGGGCTTTGGTTCAGGCCCATCTCTAATAATAATGCTTATCGCTTTCCATCTTCAAAGTAATGTACAAACTTTAACTAGTAACTAGTTAATCCTCCAAATACCCCATGAGGGAGATGATTCTAAGCAAAAACACCTCTGTGAATGAGATCCAAGATCATTAGTAAGATGCATGTGCCAACTTGAAAACTATGGACTGGATCCGTCTGCCATTGTAAATCAGCATAATTCCACTGAAGTCAAAGGAGCTGTGGCAATTTACACCATATGAGGATCCGGATCTGTAAACCAACAGATGTATTCAGTTAGTTTGCACTGTTGGTCAGTTTTTTGGTTTTATTTCCTTTTATTTAAATATAAATAAAATAAAAGGAATGTCAAGTTCTCTTTAAGAAGTTCTCTATGTTTGCATCCTAGAGCTAGCAGTTTTAGAGAACGCAGTAGGAATTACTGATGGGGAGGAGAGCACTTGGCTATCATTACATCATGTGAGATCACATAAATTCACTGTAGATTCGTATTGTATCTGTAACAGAATATACTAGTGTAAGAGGAAAGGGGGCCAGAGGACCCCACTTCCAGGGTATTGGAATAAACAAAGACCCAGAAAATGGCCACAAGTGAGGAAGCAGGACCGGGGTACTGGGAATTGGATGAGGGGAGAAAAACCCCAGGACACTGTTCCTTTAAGGGCCCAGGTTCAGGGGCCCTGTAGTGTGGGGTGGGGCAGGTTTCTCCTCTCTCCTAGCAATCAGGAGGACCATTCTGGAGGAGGGCAGTATATAGACTGCCTTCTCTCCCAGAACAGGGGAGACACTGAAGGATGAGGAAGCCAGGGCCAGAGGGCTGAGTTCCAGACAGAAAGGGTTGGCACTGATGGCTTTGGATGGTGCAGACTGGAAGAGGAAGAGCTCTCGGCATGGCAGAAGAACTGGAACTAAGTATGAACTGTTGAATTGTGATTATGGACTTCATGCTGGGGGCTCACTGGGAATTATTTTGTGATTAAGGACTCTGAGGACTGCGTGAATTTTATTTGATGTTAAACCAGCCCTGGGAAGGGGTGCTGTGAACCACATCAGAGACTGTGTGGAGTGTTTAAGGGCCTATCAGAGGGGGCTAATGAGCAGGGTGCCTGCAAAGCCACAAGGGGGCACTTGGGCACCGTGTTATAGTATCTATTTTAAATATACTTGATCTCCTGAAGTTAGTACATTATAAAATTTAAGTTAGTTAACCATAATATTTTGGGGAAGTTCTATGGCCTGTGCTATACAGGAGGTCAGACTAGATGATCACAGTCATACCTTCTGGCCTTGGAATTATGAATCAATGAATATTTCACTGACTACACAGATTCAATACCACAGGGGGAAAAAGTATAGTCTAGGAATAAGACCATTCATTAGCTCACTTCACAAAATGAGCAGAAGGAAGAAGTTTTCAAGTCCTTTGATTGTAAAGCACTCTTGTTAGTTGTTAACCCTCAGAGGATAATATGTGATCAAGTATTTGGATTTCCTTTTTTAAAAAGAGTTTTGCTGATCATAAAATGCTGTTTGACTAAATGAAAAATGCTGGTAGCCTCACCTGTCAGTAATGCTGTGCATTAGATGAGTATTTTGGTCCAACATCACTGTGTAGCAGTCGTTAAGCACAGGAATCAGCCGTCTACTCTGATGATCAGCATGCTTTATGACTTTTCGTCCATATTTAACTGATCTCGCAATGAATGCAGATTCCTTGTCAGCTGAAAACTTAACGCTGTATCTTCGGTAACTGAGACCTCTTAGTGTGACAAGAATATACAGATCATAGGTAGAGGGGGATTCTACTGAGCTTTGGATCTGCAAGTTAAGAGAGAGAATGATGTTGTATTTCAGACAGAGCTAATTGGTATATGTCTAACATGTGCATATTTGAGAAGTCTCACCTGGTATCTTCACATGAGAATTTCCAAACATGTTCACCTTTAAAATTTAGAATTATGATGTTCTTTTTTTCTGTTTTGATAAGGGGGAGTTATTTAGCAACCTCAATTTAAGATTCACAGTTTTGTTTGAGATTAAATATTAGTGTCAAACTATGAGATTATATAATATTTTAACCAACTCCTTGCCAATATGAAATCAAAGCTGTTGATTTAAATGAGTGCAACAGTGCCTTCAAATACCAGTGTAATTGAAAAAACAAAAACAAAAGCAAACCTCACTTGAAACTAACAAAAAAGATGATTGACAGAAAAATGATTGGAACGTCTTGGGGGTTCCTCGGAGGCTACTTACACACTTCAAAATTGTGTTTTAAATCACTGTTTCCCAAACAGTGGATCCCAACCTACCAGTGGTGATGGAAAGGTTCTGGATCAGTAGCCACATCCAGGACTGGATTAACCCATCACTGGGCCCTGGCCTAGACAAACACAATTCTTCCAGCCTGGCGTGGATGGGGTGGGTGAAGAGCAAGCCTGTCGCACACCCATTCTCCAGTAGTGGTTCCTGTCCTGTGGGTCTGAGCCTGCTTGCCTACTCTGAGCATTGGAACCTGGCACCCAGGGTTGCAGTGCCAAGGTTTGCAGGTTTAGCCCAAGTGCTCCTCCATCATGGCAGAGGGGAGGCAGGGACAAACCTGACTGGTGCTATGAACCTGCGTGCCAGGTTGCAATGCCACTCACTGAAATTTGACCTGGATGCTTCTCCAAACCTGAGTAATGTTGCAATTTTGTTCAGCAAGTCGACATGCCTGTAGGAGGGAGCTGGGCCCAGCCCTGCAAGACAGGCACTGCCACTGTGGGAGAGCGAGCCCGCCCTGCACTCATCCAATTCCACACACTCCTCCCATGGGGCCTCTTTTGTTTCCTTAATGTGCCAAATAATTTCAAATCCTTGTAAAATATACAGGATCCTCCCCTTTGTCCTTAACATTATACATTTTGGGTGATACTTTCTGTTTTGGGAAAGTAAATTGGACTGAATAACTGAGATTTATAGGCAGGGTGCTTGATTACATGAGCAACTGGGGAAAAACCAATATAATCATGTTGTTCTTTCTAATTTATAGGAGAAGCTATTATGTCTTGCTAAGATGGGAAAGAAAAAAAGGGAATTGGAAATGACTGTACTGTAATGAAAGAGTCAGTTACAAAGAGAAATGCAATATATACATTAACATAACCACACAATACCTGTGCCAGTACAGGATGTCCCAATTCATCATACACACTGACTGCTGAGTGGTTCATAGCAACAACGACAAAGGTAGTGATGTTCCACGCCAGGGGATTATAGACAATTATGTATTGTTCAACATTCCTTGTACCTTTTCACGCACACAAAGTAAAAATACAGCTTTAAAATAAAAGAAACAGTAATGCACAGTCATTTTTCTTTTAAGGAACATACAGTACTACCCAGGTACAATACGATCACCATCTTTCAGGTTTCAATCTAAAAAATATGCCTCAAAGAGTGTATCATGGTTACACATTCAGATCTACATTTATAATACTGCATAAAGCCAATGCCCCTTTGGTATATTATTCTTCTGTTTGAACCACACAAAGGCCCAGAATTCAGAGAAACACATTTGACATTAATATTAATTACAACAGGCTAGCCAGTAAGTGATGACAATAAAAAGTTCTCCTCTATTTACAGTCATACAGCCTAAATACCAGTAGTGTTATGCAGGAGATTCTAGAGGGAAACCTAATTTCAGTATCCCATAAACAATGCAAAAGCTGCTGCCCAAAGCACGGTTTTCATTCAACAATAATAAAAGTCTCCAAAACAAACCAGCTTTTTTTAAAGGAACTCCACAATCTTCCTGGAATAAACAGATTCCTAGAACACATTAATAAATTCTTGCATATCCTGGAAGTAAATCATAAGGAAAATCTTCCATAAAGTTGACTACTGTATATCCTAGACTCCTTCCTCCAGTTAGGAAGACTAGTTAAGGAACTGTCTTTGTCATGCCAAATTCTCCTTTGGACACATGTCTGAAGGCAGAATTTGGGGTCCAGTCCTGAGGTCTTTAGTCACACAAAGCTCTGGGTCCCTACTGCATGATCTTTGGTTTTGGGTGCCTGAGACTTGGTGGCTCAGCTGCTTTGCTTGAGACTTGGTGGGTATCCTTGGTACATGGCCTCTTCCAAACGACGGCTTACAATTAGAGCTGGGCATTCAGTTCCAGGTTTTAGAGCTTTTTAGAATTTTCAGTTAACTGGAGAAAAAAAAAAATCAGTTTGGGATCTGTTCTACACAGGGTCTTCCAGGTCAAACCTGGGTCTTCCACGTCCCAGATGAGTGTCCTAACTATTGGGCTAAAGGTTGGGGTGGGGGGGAGGGGAGAGAGAACGGGACAGCAGCACTGGTGGCAGTGTCACCACCAGCTCCTCCTCTGGCCATTTTGCAAATGATTCAAATTATTTTTGTCGAACAGTTGCAAATATTTTAATAGATTCATAGATTCCAAGGCCACAAGGGACTATTATGATCATTGAGTCTGATCTCCTATGTAACAGAGACCACAGAGCTTCCCCAAAATAATTCCTAGACCATATCATTTATAAAAACATCCAACCTTGATTTAAAAAATTGTCAGTGATGGAATTAAGTTGTCAGTCTCTGGATTAAGTTTAGAAGTGCGAGCAACAAAGGTGATGTTGCGGTGGGAGTCTGCTATAGACCACCAGACCAGGGGGGTGATGTGGATGAGGCTTTCTTCTGGCAACTAACGGAAGTTACTAGATCACAGGCCCTGGTTCTGATGGAAGACTTCAATCACCCTGATATCTGCTGGGAGAGCAATACAGCGGTGCACAGACAATCCAGGAAGTTTTTGGAAAGTGTAGGGGACTATTTCCTGGTGCAAGTGCTGGAGGAACCAACTAGGGGCAGAGCTGCTCTTGACCTGTTGCTCACAAACCAGGAAGAATTAGTAGGGGAAGCAAAAGTGGATGGGAACCTGGGAGGCAGTTACCAGGAGATGGTTGAGTTCAGGATCCTGACACAAGGAAGAAAGGAGAGCAACAGAATACGGACCCTGGACTTCGAAAAAGCAGACTTTGACTCCCTCAGGGAACTGATAGGCAGGATCCCCTGGGAGAATAACATGAGGGGAAAAGGAGTCCAAGGGAGCTGGCTGTATTTTAAAGAATCCTTATTGAGGTTACAGGAACAAACCATCCTGATGTGTAGAAACAATAGTAAATATGGCAGGCGACCTGGTTGGCTTAACAGTGAAATCCTTGCTGATCTTATACACAAAAAAGAAGCTTACAAGAAGTGGAAGATTGGACAAACGACCAGGGAGGAGTATAAAAATATTGCTCAGGCATGCAGGAGTGTAATCAGGAAGGCCAAATCACACTTGGAGTTGCAGCTAACAAGAGATGTTAAGAGTAACAAGAAGGGTTTCTTCAGGTATGTTAGCAACAAGAAGAAAGTCAAGGAAAGTGTGGGCCACTTACTGAATGAGGGAGGCAACCTAGTGACAGAGGATGTGGAAAAAGCTAATGTACTCAATGCTTTTTTTTCCTCTGTCTTCATGAACAAGATCAGCTCCCAGACTACTGCACTGGGCAGCACAGCTTGGGGAGGAGGTGACCAGCCCTCTGTGGAGAAAGAAGTGGTTCGGGATTATTTAGAAAAGCTGGACGAGCACAAGTCCATGGGGCCAGATGCGCTGCATCCGAGGGTGCTAAAGGAGTTGGCGGATGTGATTGCAGAGACATTGGCCATTATCTTTGAAAACTCATGGCGATCCGGGAAGGTCCCGGACGACTGGGAAAAGGCTAATGTAGTGCCCATCTTTAAAAAAGGGAAGGAGGAGGATCAGGGGAAATACAGGCCAGTCAGCATCACCTCAGTCACTGGAAAAATCATGGAGCAGGTCCTCAAGGAATCAATTCTGAAGAACTTAGAGGAGAGGAAAGTGTCAGGAACAGTCAGCATGGATTCACCAAGGGCAAGTCATGCCTGACTAATTGCCTTCTATGAGGAGATAACTGGCTCTGTGGATGAAGGGAAAGCAGTGGACGTGTTATTCCTTTACTTTAGTAAAGCTTTTGATACGGTCTCCCACAGTATTCTTGCCAGCAAGTTAAGAAAGTATGGGCTGGATGAATGGACTATAAGGTGGATAGAAAGCTGGCTAGATCGTCAGGCTCAACGAGTAGTGATAAAGGACTCCATGTCTAGTTGGAAGCTGGTATCAAGTGGAGTGCCCCAAGGGTGAATACTGGGGCCGGTTTTGTTCAATATCTTCATTAATGATCTGGAGGATGGCGTGGATTGCACCCTCAGCAAGTTTGCAGATGACACCAAACTGGGAGGAGTGGTAGATACTCTAGAGGGCAGGGATAGGATACAGAGGGACCTAGACAAATTAGAGTACTGAGCCAAAAGAAATCTCATGAGGTTCAACAAAGACAAGTGCAGAATCCTGCACTTGGGACGGAAGAATCCCATGCACTGCTACAGACTAGGGACCGAATGGCTAGACATTCTGCAGAAAAGGATCTAGGGGTTACAGTGTATGAGAAGCTGGATATGAATCAACAGTGTGCCCTTGTTGCCAAGACGGCTAACAGCATTTTGGGCTGTATAAGTAGGGGCATTGCCAGCAGATCGAGGGACGCGATTGTTCCCCTCTATTCGACATTGGTGAGGCCTCATCTGGAGTAGTGTGTCCAGTTTTGGGCCCCACACTACAAGAAGGATGTGGAAAAATTGGAAAGAGTCCAGCGAAGGGCAACAAAAATGATTAGGGGACTGCAACACATGACTTACGAGGAGAGGCTCGGGGAACTGAGATTGTTTAGTCTGCAGAAGAGAAGAACGAGTGGGGATTTGATAGTTACTTTCAACTTCCTGAAAGGGGGTTCCAAAGAGGATGGATCTAGACTGTTCTCAGTGGTAGCAGATGACAGAACAAGGAGTCATTGTCTCAAGTTGCAGTGGGGGAGGTTTAGGTTGGATATTAAGAAAAACTTTTTCTCTAAGAGGGTGGTGAAGCACTGGAACGCGTTACCTAGGGAGGTGGTGGAATCTCCTGCCTTTGAGATTTTTAAGGTCTGGCTTGACAAAGCCGTGGCTGGGATGATTTAGTTGGGGATTGGTCCTGCTTTGAGCAGGATGTTTGACTAGATGACATCCTGAGGTCCCTTCCAACCCTCATATTCTATTTTAAAATCCACCATGACTCTTGGTAAACCGTTCCAATAGTTAACTAACCCTCCCTGTTAAAAACTGATGCCTTATTTCCCGTCTGAATTTGTCAAGCTTCAACTTCTAGCCACTGGATTGTGTTATACCTTTTTCTGCTGTATTGAAGAATCCATATTAAATATTTGTTCCCCATGTAGGTCCTTATATACTATGATCAAGACACCTCTTAACCTTGTATGACAAAAGGGAGGAGGAATAGCTCAGTGGTTTGAGCATTGGCCTGCTAAACCCAGGGTTGTGAGCTCAATCCTTGAGGTGGCCATTTAGGGATCTGGGGCAAAAACTGGGGATTGGTCATGCTTTGAGCAGAAGATTGGACTAGATGACCTCCTGAGGTCCCTTCCAACCCTGATATTCTATGATTCTCTTTGTTAAACTAAAAAGATTGAGCTTCTTGAGTCTATCACAGTAAGGCATGTTTTCTAATCCATTAATCAAGGATTTGGGTTGACCAAAACTGCATTTTTTGTTTCATAAACTATTTGTCCGAAAACCTTTGCCCAGCTCTACTTACAACGATAACACTTCGGCCATTTAATTAGAGCAGGAGAATCTGCTTCATACACCAATCAAGAAAAGCAAAAAGAATTTAAGATATGACCTTGTTTTCCTGTGTCTTTATTGTAAGCATAAGAATAGAGTTTTCCATTCTTCTTGGCATTGTCTGTGTCTAAGATTATGGATGCCATCAGTTTCTTCACATTAACTATTCCATCCATCAAGTGATTCATATACATGTCCTTCACCTTGGGGGATTCTGTCCCTGTTACACCATCATGGTGCTGAACCTTACATTTAAAAGAGATTTAAAAGTTACAATCCACTTGAATCCCAAATTTAGGTCTGCACAATTGAATTACAGTACTATGAATAAATCATCCCCACATGTGAGATAATTTAATGTACTGCTTTCCTATAACTGTAGTCCCACATTTGTATTTTGACTATTCCTAAAGAGTAATAAATGAAGCAAGATAGTCAAAGACAAGACTCACAAAGATTTCCATCTACCTTTTCCTTTCAGTGTGAGGTTATTATGAATGCCTGCCTACATAATCAGCGACTGGGTCACAAAAAGTGAAATACGTAAGGACAGATATTTTTTTCTGGGTCTCAATTTAGCCTTTAATTTTATAGCACAATATTACCTCCACAGTTGATTGCATCCTGTGACTAGGTGCTGCAGCATATAAAGGGTTAACAGGTCCCAACAGGCCACATGGCTGCTGTGGTCAGAGTGTAGAAGGAAGGGGAAGCTGGGTCAAAAAGAGGAAGAGAGTGGCTGAAGTGGGGAAAGCCTCTGAGGCTATTACCCAGTGTTTTCCCACAAGGTTTGCTTTGTTTTATGACCATTTTGTGGATAATAAAACAAGTCCTGAGGAAAGGGCCTTGAAAGGGCAGAGGCTTGGAGCTTTATTTGCCTTTCTAAGCTGGTGACGCCTACCACTAGCTCACATGCACACACACACTTAGATGCATAAGTGACAATACATAACCAAACAACTTGATTTGTGGGCACAATGACTGACTGAATCCTATTAGTTGTGCCCACCAACTAACCGCAGATGCAAATTATGGCCCAATACTTGCACAACAATTATAATTTGTGAATTCGTCTTCAGAAGTGACGTTTGGGTAACAGTGTATATAATTTTCCTAATAAAAAATGTGGAAGTTTACCTCAGAGACTGCCCATCGAAGACTGTGGAGCTGCTGTAAGGCCCAGAATTTACAAACAGAACCTGCTGGATATTTCTGAACATACTGTGTGAAAAACGACTCTCCAGCATAGAGAAGTGAACTTGCTCTCCGTGCAATTCCTTTTAAAACACTGCGGGAAGTATAAAACCCAGTCCACGCTTGAAATGGTTCTATGAAGAATTTGAGCGACATGAGACACAATAAAGTACTGTACCTTGCTTACTTCATTTTTGACTAGTTACACTCCTCAACTATGCAACTTCTTATCTATAAAAAGCAACAGCTGGTGAGGGGAAAATAATGCTAAGCACCCTTTCTCCACCCATTCACCGCAGAGCATTAAATAGACACGACCAAGAAGCTACAGTACTTTGTACTACAAACTTAGTAATCTGATTGCTGATTTGAGGCAATTATCTGTGAAAATACGCCTCTTCTTGTTGAAATTAAGTTCCCATGAAATTGTACAAGACAAATTCAGTAGTGTCATTGAAGCACATTTATTTTTAATCAATAAAAGAAGGGCTTTCTGATTGATAGTTATAATTTGTTATGAACCATCCATATGCCTGACTAAAAGGAGGAGGGAAAACAGAATGAGCTTTAATTTCATTTCCTTGGCTGGAGTAGAATGGGTGATATGGTAACAGCATTCAGGACTACAAAGAGATCGCAAAATGTATCAACAGATGCCCTCAAATGGTCAAAGAGGAGAATTTCAATTATTTGTTTCAGAGTAGCAGCCGTGTTAGTCTGTATTCGCAAAAAGAAAAGGAGTACTTGTGGCACCTTAGAGACTAACAAATTTATTTGAGCATAAGCTTTCGTGAGCTACAGCTCACGTCATGCATCCGATGAAGTGAGCTGTAGCTCACGAAAGCTTATGCTCTAATAAATTTGTTAGTCTCTAATTGTTTGTTTGTGAGGCTAAAAACAGAATATGTGGCCTTACAAAGTACACAAACATCTAAATATATACTGCAATAATGAGACAGGGTAAACCTGTTATAAAGAAGACGGTGATCAATTGTTCTCCATATCCACTGACGGTGGGACAAGGAGTAATGGGCTTAATCTGCAACAAGGACTATTTAGGTTAGATATTAGGAAAAACTTTCTAACTATAAGGGTAGTTAAGCACTGGAATAGACTTCCCAGGGAGATTGTGGAATCCCTGTCATTGGAGGTTTTTAAGAACAGTTTGGCCAAACACCTGTCATGGATGGTCTAGGTTTACTTGGACTTGTCTTTGTGCAAGGGGCTCGACTAGATGACCTCTCAAGGTTCCTTCCAGGCCTATATTTCTATGATGCCTTCTCTGGTATGAACATTGCACTTTTGTACCTAAATTGTCCAGAATCACACGTATACTTTGAGCTCCCAGCAGCATTGTGACAACCTGAGGAGCACCACATAGTGCAGCAAGTGCTGAGCAACTCAAATTAATGAAGATAATTTAACAGGTTTCCCAGATTATCAAGCGCTCCAGAGGTATAGGAGGACAAAAGGATTAGCAAACTACTCTAAGGTGGGTGATTCCACCCTCCCTAACAGTGGCAAATAAAAGTTCAGATATTTACAGATTTCTTTCATGTCCCCGCTTTGCCATCTCTTATCCTATCTGTGCATAACTAGTTCCTCTGGTCTGTTTTTACAGGACATACACTCTATTTCTCTCATCAGCTTTGTATACCTCTTTGGCTATTTTCCAGTTTATCACTTTCCCTTCTGTGCTGCGAAGCTCAAAGCACAGTGATCTTACTAACACTAAATAGAGAGAGACTGATTTTTTTAGGCAGTACAATAAGCTTACCCAATGCTGCCGAATCCTTATAAAGGCATCTAAATTTCATAGAATCATAGAATATCAGGGTTGGAAGGAGGTCATCTAGTCCAACCTCCTGCTCAAAGCAGGACCAATCCCCAGTTTTTGCCCACCTATATTACATCAGTGTAAATCTGATGACTTTAGTGGAGTTATGCCAGATTTACACTGGTGTAATAAAGCAGAATTTGACCCAGGATCCCTGCCCCAGAGTTCACAAGTTATTACCTTTCCGATTTCTAGAGACCTACTTCTGTAAAAACACCCAAGGGCAGCATGGCTTTAAACTAGTTTTTATATATAAACAACAGCATTGCACTACATGCTTATGTTTAGTGCACCTGCCATCACCCCTTCTTCCCCAAGTCCATCTTTGTATTGCTGTTTCCTAACCAGTTTTCAGCTTGTGATTATGCTTGGTAATTATTGCTCCTTCTTCACACGATATCTTGCATCTACCCACTGAACTCTCTCACTGAATTTTGCCTAGTTGTTCTAAATTCTGCAGACCTAATCCACTGTACACGACTTTCCCAAATCCCTGACTTGCAATCGTCAGGGGATCTGATTAGTGCATTATTACTCTATCTTTCAGGTCATCAGAGATTCACCAACAGTGGCACGCACGTACAGACATAGATATACTCCAAAACCTACCCTTCCTGGGATTTGCCTTTATTGATACTCACACCGCAAAGACAAACTTCAGGCTAAACTTTCTCCCACGCTGTGAAAAGAAAAGGAGTACTTGTGGCACCTTAGAGACTGACAAATTTATTTGAGCATAAGCTTTCGTGAGCTACAGTTCACTTCATCCGATCCTTAGAGACTAACATGAGATCCGATGAAGTGAGCTGTAGCTCACGAAAGCTATGCTCAAATAAATTTGTTAGTCTCTAACGTGCCCACAAGTACTCCTTTCTTTTTGCGAATACAGACTAACACGGCTGCTACTCTGAAACCTCCCACGCTGTGGTTTCCTTTCAGGACCCCTTGGGTTCCACCCCTTATTCCTGCTGCCTCAGAAAGACACTCCAACCCCTCTTAAATTTCAGAATTGGAGCTAATAGAGCCCACCAAATCGGAAAGAGTGAGTCAGGAAAAAAGCTCCTGTCAAGGTTTCTTCCCCACTCTGAACTCTAGGGTACAGATGTGGGAACCTGCATGAAAAACCCGCTAAGCTTATTTTTATCAGCTTAGGTTAAAACTTCCCCAAGGAACAAACTATTTTACCTTTTGTCCCTGGACTTTATTGCTGCCATCACCAAGCGTCTAACAAATATAACAGGGAAAAAGCCCACTTGGAAACGTCTTTCCCCCCAAAAGCCCCACAAGCCCTACACCCCCTTTCCTGGGGAAGGCTTGATAAAAATCCTCACCAATTTGCATAGGTGAACACAGACCCAAACCCTTGAATCTTAAGAGCAATGAAAAAGCAAAAGAATCACTTCTGTAAAGTCAGGATGGTAAAATACTTTACAGGGTAATCAGATTCAAAACATAGAGAATCCCTCTAGGCTAAACCTTAAGTTACAAAAAGACACAAAAACAGGAATATTCATTCCATTCAGCACAACTTATTTTATCAGCCATTTAAACAAAACAGAATCTAAGGCATATCTAACTAGATTGCTTACTGACTTTTTACAGGAGTTCTCACCTGCATTCCTGCTCTGGTCCCAGCAAAAGCAACACAGACAGAGAGAACCCTTTGTTCCCCCCCACAGTTTTTAAAATATCTTGTCTCCTCATTGGTCATTTTGGTCAGGTGCCAGCAAGGTTGTCTTAGCTTCTTAACTCTTTACAGGTGAAAGGGTTTTTCCTCTGGCCAGGAGGGATTTAAAAGTGTTTACCCTTTCCTTTATATTTATGACAGCTCCTTACACTCCTGTTACAATAAATTAACCCCAATGCCAGCTACTGATATCTATCGGTATATGCAGTGTATAAAAAACTTATTGTTAAGTACCTGTTGAATGGAGAAAAGTCTTGATAATTCTGAATATCCCATGTGAGGTTTCTGTTATACAATGCCTGGAAGTAATCACTGACAGTGGAATACTGGACGGTCACTCCAAATTGATCAGCATGCTTGTTAATATAATCTAATAATGGGTCCATGTTGGAGTACTGAACTGATGCATTAAAGAACTGTTTGTCACAACCCTGCAATTTAGAAAGTAACACATCTATATGAGTTAGTGTAAGTTATAGTTATAGCCAGAGTCCAAGAGCTGAAGACCTGAAGGGTCCATCAGATCATCTAGTCTGATCTCTTTGTATATCACAGGTTACTAACTACCCTCCAGTCAACCCTTACACCAAGCCCAAGAATCAGAATTTAGACCAATATATTACAGACCTCAGGAGACTGAATCATTGTGTGCCACAGGCAAAGAACAGGAGGGCCTGAGGTGCACTAGTGCCTAAAACTCTTGTAATGGCTGGGAATTGATTAAGCGGGACATCCCCAGAAGATCCTAGCAAGTGACCCACAGGTTATTAACTTCCATAATGAGGTAGTTTAACAATGTTCTTATATTACAATTCTTATCCACTGTAAAACATCCTTCTTCCTTCTGAGCTCATCTGCATAAACCAGTCAAAAGTTCAGAGCCTAAGTAGCAAGAATGGGTTTGGTTATTCAAATTGAACAACTGACAACTGACTGGTCCAATAAATATTATTACCTCACCCACCTTGCCTCTCTAATATCCTGGGACCAACATGGCTACAGCAACACTGACCAACTGCCATGATCGACAGGAATTAAGTTAGTCTACATTGCACAACTCACAAGAGCATGCATTTCCTTGGTAGGGAGGTTGCCCAATGTGTCTATCTGAGGTCTGGCAAGGGCAGTTTTCGGTCAATTCTCTCATTCCTTTGCTTGCTCTTGACAAAAAGAGAAGGAGTTTGTATGTATTTTTGTGAGCTGAGAATAAACAATCTTACGTCAGTGCTGAGTAAGTGGTGGAGAGGAAAGGAACAACAAAACACACTAACAATCTGGACAGAATAACCACATATGTTACACAATTTATTGACAACCTCCCACCTAGAATATGATAAGCCCTAGTCTAAAAAATGGATAAACGAATAGTTAAATGGGATAATGAATCCACAAAATATAAGCAGCCTGATTATCAAAAATGCATGTGCATAACTACACACTTAATTTGGATGCCCACTTGAACTGATTGCATCTGCATACTGAGCATCTGTGTGTACACACGTGTCTTATACAAAGCACAGCTATTTGTTATTATTGTGTGTTCAATCATAGCAAATGCACAGGAAAATTAGGCACACAATTAAAATTACTCATCCAGTGTATTATGTGTACACTCTTAAAATCAGTCTCATGGTAGATTTGTATGATGCACAATGATATATTCTTGGAAATCTTCCTCTTGTGCAAAAAACTTCTTTGAACACACTGCCTTTCAACAATGACCTCTGCAAGATTCCTACACCAGACCCACCTCACATCTTCACGTGATGTGTGAACCACAACATCTCTGTATGCATCATGGGGAATAAAGAACGCCTTCATAAATGTTAGTATACAACGCCAAGTTCAGTCTGCACTCATAATACTACAGGGTTGGGTGGACAGTTTGCACAGAAACATGAACTCACCCCCAAATCAGGGTGAATTCAGGATTATTTTTTGGTCTGCAAAAGTCAGCTTAGGTTTGGAAAGAGCCCCAAAGTGGCCTGATGATGACACACAGCCCCAGCTTTCACTCTAGCTCTTCTCTGAAGAACTTTCCTGCAGTTGACCCCAAACAGGCAATCCTCTGACAAAACTAGAGGTCCTGATCATGAGGGAATACCATTTACTAGCACAGTTTGTCTGATCACAGAATCAAAAGACCGAAGGGACCTCGAGAGGTCATCTAGTCCAGTCTTCTGTACTCATAGCAGGACTAAGTATTATGTAGACCAGTGGTTCCCAGACTTGTTCCGCCACTTGTGCAGGGAAAGCCCCTGGCAGGCCGGGCTGTTTACCTACTGCGTCTGCAGGTTCGGCCAATCGTGGCTCCCAGTGGCCGAGGTTCGCTGCTCCAGGCCAATTGGAGCTGCTGGAAGCGGCGGCCAGTACGTCCCTCGGCCCGCGCTGCTTCCAGCAGCTCCTATTGGCCTGGAGCAGCGAACTGTGGCCACTGGGAGCCGCGATCGGTCTAACCTGTGGATGCGGCAGGTAAACAAACCGGACCGCCCCGCCAGGGGCTTTCCCTGCACAAGTGGCGGAACAAGTTTGGGAAACAGTGATGTAGACCATTCCTGACAGGAGTTTGTCTAACCTGCTCTTAAAAATCACTAATGATGGAGATTCACAATCTCCCTAGGCAATTATTCCAGTGCTTAACCCCCTGACACTTAGGAAGATTTTCCTAATGTCCAACCTAAACCTCCCTTGCTGCAATTTAAGCCCATTGCTTCTTGTCCTATCCTTAGAGGTTAAGAACAATTCTTCTCCCTCCTCCTTGTAACAACTTTTTATGTACTTGAAAACAGTTGTCATGTCCCCTCTCAGTCTTCTCTGTTCTACACTAAACAACCTGATTTTTTTCAATCTTCCCTCATAGGTCATGTTTCTACACCTTTAATCATTTTGTTGCTCTTATCTGGACTCTCTCCAATTTGTCCACATCTTTCCTGAATGTGGTGCCAGATCTGGACACAATACTCCCGTTGAGGCCTTATCAGTGCAGAGTAGAGCAGAAGAATTACTTCTCGTGTCTTGCTCCCAACATTCCTGCTAATACATCCCAGAATTATGTTCACCTTTTGTGCAACAGTGTTGCACTGTTGACTCATACTTAGCTTGTGGATGTGTCATTAAGTTCTAAAGTGATACATTTACCCACGGCCATAGGACATCAGTAGTTTGGAACCAGGCTGCCCTCTTTTTAATGTTTGCCACCATGGTCTGTGCATAAAGGTGAATGGTGGCATCAGTAACAGGGACACTCATGTTGGGGTAAACACCATCTTTTGGTGGATCTGGGAAAACTGCAATTCCATTCCAATAGAACCCGGACCTAAGTGGAAAGAGAAAGCAACACACTACAAAAAGGACTTTTACAGCAAGTTGGGGGAAAAAATGGATGAAATCATGCAGGGATACAAATCCAATTTGGCACATGAGGATTCAGTAGCACAATTCCGGTTTACAATGGTTCTCAGTGTTTAGTTTCTATTACATCCATATGACTTATTAGCCCCCAATGGTGGCTAGTATAAACACACCGAAACTTAAGCTGTAGGAGAAGGTATATAGGTCTGATAAAAGAAGTATTTGGTTTGAGTTAAAATAGCCTGGAAATCTTCCTGCCCAGCCCCCGCTTTTCCTTACAAAAATATAATTTGCTGGCTAAGACAGAGTATCAAAGAGATTGTAGGTTTTAATGCAGGAGTTCTTAAACATTTCCATAGCATGGTCCATATGGCAGATTGTAAGCCACATCTATCGAGGTCCATTTCTTGATAAATGTGGCTTACAGTGTATCATAGGCTTTTAGACTGCCACCATCACTGTGGGCACCTTCCACATAAATCATTAGCACTAGCGAAATACCTGTCAGATTTCACGGAGTCTCTAGCTCCTTCTACATTGCATTCTATGCTGAAGAGGGATAAAAACAAAAACAAACCTCTGTCTGGGGTACTTTCTGTTTATGTTGGTTGATTTGTTCATTTTGGGTTATTTAGTTAGTTGTATTTCTTTTTTAACATTTTGGGGGGGGGGGTGGTGTCACAATAGAGCTATAAGTATTGCGTGTGCCACTATTGCTATGGTGGAAAGGCTTTTTTAAAGCCAATCCATTCTAACACTAACTTTTAAGGTCAGGAATGGAGAATAAAGATTCAGTCCTGTGAGTTGCTGAGCACCCTCACCTCTCATTGAAGCCAGTGGTCGCTGAGGGTTCTTAACATCTTGCAGGATTGAGTCTTAAGAGTCCTGCCACCTTTTAAGCCTAATAGAAGCCTCTGACAAAAGAGAAAATGCAAATTCTCTTAAACAGAATAAGCTCAGCAGCCAGTCAGTCATTCTACACTTTGCCTAAAATCCTAAGGGCTCATCTTCACGTGCAGCACTGCACCTGTGCCACTGTAGTGCTTAAGTGAAGACTCTTCTCCTGACAGTGTAGTTAATTCACTTCCCCGAGAGAAGCTCTCCTGTCGACATAGTGAAGAGTTAGATCAGTACAACTACATTGCTCAGGGGTATAGATTTTTCACACCCCTGAGCAACACAGTTATACCGGTATAGGTCTGTAGTGTAGACTTGGCCTAAAATTTGATACTACTGAAGTGACCAATATTCTGCAGGGTTTGGAAGCATTCAAACCTGTTTGAAAAGGGTATTTGCGATGGGGTGCAGTAGCGTTATTGATCCATAACGTGAGTGAAGATCTCATGGTTTTCAGATAAAGAGGGAAGAGCCCCTCCACACAAACTGAAGCTTTCTAAAAAACCAAAAAGAAATATTGCAGAAAAAGAATCACCATAAGAAACCAAACCTGCAGATAACAGAGTAATATAACATGTATAATATATAATAATATATATTATATATAATAATAATTAATAATGTAATATAACAGAGTAATAACACCTTGGGACTCAATTTTGCACTTCTTTACATGAACACAACTCCCACTGGCTTCAATGGAAGCTGTGTACATGTAACAGTTTTGGGCTAGCAGGGTCCAACCCAACTCCCACTGTAGTCACGGAGAGGTCTTCCATTGAGGAGGCACAAGGGGTAAAATCCTGGCCTAGTGAAGTCAATGAGCGTTTTGCCATTACCTTCAGTGAAGCCAGGATTTCATCCAAGGTTCATATAATCTCTGCCTAACACCAAGCTTATTGGGCGAGATTCTTCCTTCAGTACACATGTGCAACCCCTTATCTTCATTGGTTCATCATGTACAGCTGAGGGTAGACTATGGGCCATTATAATAAACAACAGATTTGGTATATCTGGGAGATTTTGCTCAAGATCAGAACTGGAACAGATGGGTTTATTTCTGAGAGATATCTACTCACTTCCCACCCATATTTTTCACAAACTTTTGTCCATAATAACTATCCAACAGTTTTACAAGTATAAATAAATTTCACTGGGTTTAAAAAAAATTCTTTGTCTCAGTATTCACTTAAATACAGAATCTAAAAAAAGGGAGCAAAAGAAAGATTTCTTGACTTGAAGCCTAAATTGCTATCTATGTTAACAGCATTATCTTACTTGCTATGTATTTAAGACCATTGTTCCAATCTCAAGGAGACTGTTCTCCTATGACTTGCCCTATTGCCCACTATTTATTGTGTATGTTTTTAAGATTAGAATAAATTCCTTTGTCTTTGACAAGAGGTCATGACGAAGTTTTCAACAGAGCAGAATCTGACAAATATTGTTTCACAAACAGTCTCACAAACATCTCACAAACAGTGCATTTTCTTCACATGAGAAAAATCTATACTTTTGTCTCGCTAAGCTCGGAGACATGCTTCTCTTGAAGTCAGAATTTACATACATCAGGAAAAGGCTGCAAAAGGGAGCTTGCATGCCAAACATTGGTTCCATTCTCTTGTGTAGTTTTACCTTGGTTTTCTGCATGTCATCCTTCAGATCATAGTCAATGCGAGAGATAAGGTGGGCATTAAATCCAGCCAGAGCATAAAGAGTAGGTGTAGTAGCAGAAGCTCCAAAGGGATCTACATGCCAAGAAAATCGAGGCCTCATCCCAAAGGTTTCATACAAAAATCCATGACCCTCTGTAAAGTAAAATTTGTTTTTATTAGTAACACATTTGTTCATCTTACAAGTTGCATTGGCATATGGTACTACAGTGAAGATTTATTTTTATTTTCAAATACACCTGAAGGTTTGAGGAATTTAATAAAGCCAAAGAATTCACAGCAGCAAGGTGCACACTGGTGATATTGCTTTGATATCCCAAGTATAACTGCAGTAAAGAGTTAATGAAAGAAATTATGACTAGATATAGAACTGGGAGGCAGTGGTGTGAGCCAGATTAAATTTAGGTTAAATCTCATATTGATGTCCAAATCAAGATGACAAGCTGAGTTTGAGGTAGACTCTGGTGAAATTATGCAAGCTGTTCTCATGAAATTTCAGCCACAGATCAATGAGAAAATAAATCACATCTGGTTTTGGATCCACACATTAAATGTCTCCCTCTATCCCCTATTTCCACTGAAATTAAATTAATTAAAAAAACCCATAGTCATTTCTATTAGTTTTAGGTTTAGTACTTTCCTTTCCATTTACTAAAACATAAAAGCTAAATTATGGGCTAAATTCAAATTGAGTGCAACCCTTTAAATAGAGTACAAAAAGAGCCAAGAAGTGAGTATAAAAAAACAGAATAGTGCTTGGGACCTTTAGTACTACAGAAATGCAAGATTGTCATTTTATAGTTCCAAGTTTGGAAATGCTTTTAGAAATATTTGAAGATATAATCATTTCTGTTTTATTGTGGATAGAAACTTATTCTGGGACTTCAGATCATGGCCTAATTTAATTATGAAATTTAGGGACATATTTTTTATTTCATCTCTTCCAAGCCTTGTGATTCTTACCATGTAAACAGTATTAGTAAAGGCTTTCATTTTCATTCTCTGACTGAAACACATTTCAGTGTGTAGTCTGTTTTCTCTTTAACATATGTTACCTAAGGGAATAGCGTATATAGTGTGAACAAGGTTGTTGTGATCCAATTAACTATACAGACAGGAGAGCATTTGAAACACAGGCTCCAAGAGCCCAAGCACTATCTAATCCAAGACAAACTCAGCAGACAATAACACAGGAATGAAGTGAGCTGTAGCTCATGAAAGCTTATGCTCGAATAAATTTGTTAGTCTCTAAGGTGCCACAAGTACTCCTTTTCTTTTTGCGAATACAGACTAACATGGCTGCTACTCTGAAACAGGTTTAGTTACATGGACAAAGACTGAACGGGCAATATTGAGGATCTGGGAGGGGAACATATGATGCTAATCTTTTTTAGAAATCAAAATCTGTTAGTTTCATTTGCTCCCGTCAAATTAGCTACCAAATCTGCATTTCCCTTTAAAAAAAATTATATGCATACACCTATGCACAGAATAAAATATGGATTTTAGAAACTTTTTAACCCTTCCACCCAAAAAAGAAGTGTTGACTGAATATGTAGCACATCTTTATCTCAAGGCTGTTCTTGGGAACCAAGGACTTTGTAATCAGTAAAACTGCCCATGTTCTAAGAGAGTATATAATGGTGAGCAATTAAATTACAAGCCAATTTACAATGATTTTCCTGTATACTGCAGTTTGTTGGTTGGAGTTTTTTGTATTTTTTTTAAGCAAAGAACTGTATGGTAAGTTTGCACTATACAGTAGATATTCATTTTTACAGAAACTTAAGTCAGTTCTTAAAAATCTAGGAAATAAAAATGAATTCAGAAACAAACAAACAATGAAAACTAAAAGTTAAACACCAAAGAAACATGCCTGTTAACTGTAAAATTTGGTCATCAATATGTGTCACAGCTTCATCATGCATCACCTGACCTCCAATTATGAATTCTAGTCGCCCTTCTTGAAGTAACTGATGTACCTATGATACAGAATATACAGAAGGCAAATGATAACACCATTACAATTTCAATCTTTACCACTAAGGCTATAAATATAGTCCAGGCCTTAACATGTTATCTAAGTGTGACATTTGTCAAATGTGGATCTACCTCGTATCCAGAGCGTACAGAGTGGTGTGGATATAAATGGAGAATTAAAATTGTTTCAGATCATCTTGGATAACAACCATTAATGGACCTATCCCTCCATGAACTTACCTAATTCTTTTTTGAACCAGTTATACCTTTGGCCTTCACAGCATCCCCTAGTAATGAGTTCCACAGATTGACTGTGCATTGTGTGAAGAAGTACTTCCTTATGTTTGTTTTAAACTTGCTGCCTACTAATTTCATTGGTTGACTCCTAGTGCCAGTAGTTCTAATCACTTTTCAAATGGAAGCTGTTCCATACCCCTAATTATTTTTGTAGAGCTTCTCTGTACCCTTTCCAGTTCTCATATATCTTTTTTGATCGGGGCAACCTGAACTGCATGCAGTATTCAAGGTGTGGGCGTACATAGATTGTAATGGCATTGTAGTGGCATTGTAATATTTTCTGTCTGATTATCTATCACTTTCCTAATGTTTTCTAACATTTTGTTAGTTTTTTTGCCTGCCGCTGAACATTGAGTGGATGTTTTCAGAGAGCTATCTAAAAAACCCAAAGATCTCTTTCTTGAGTGACAACAGCTAATTTAGACCTGATCATTTTGTATTAATAGTTGGGATTACCTTTTGCAATGTGCATTACTTTGCAGTTATCAACACTGAATTTCATCTGTCATTTTGTTGCCCAGTCACCCAATTTTGTGAGAACTCTTTGTAATTCTTCTCAGGCTACTTTGGACTTAACTATCTTGGGTAATTTTGTATTATCTGCAAACTTTACCACCTGTTTACCCCTTTTTCCAGATTGTTTATGAATATGTTGAACAGCATTGGTCCCAGTACAGATCCCTAGGGGACATCACAATTTACTTCTCTCCACTGTGAAAACTGAGCATTTAGTCCTACCCTTTGTTTCCTATCTTTTAACCAGTTAGTGATCCATGAGAGGACCTTCCCTTTGATCCCATGACTGCTTACTTTGCTTAAGAGCCTTTGCTTGTCAAAGCCTTTCTGAAAGTCAAGTTAGACTATACCCACTGGATCCCCCTGGCCTGCATGTTTGTTGACCCCCTCAGAGAATTCTAATAGATTGGTGAGGCATGATTTTCATTTACAAAAGCTGTACTGATTCTTCCCCAATATATCATGTTTATCTATGCCACTGCTAGCTCTTCCTCTGCCTGCACTTGTGGGAGCATCCTGTGGTCAGGCATCCTGACCCTGGAGGCTTCTGCCCAGAGTCCTGTACTTGACTTGCTGGGAATGTGGCCTGCATGTCCTACAGATGAAAGCCAGGCTAGAGGAACTACCCAGTGTGAGAGGTGTTTGTTGGTGGAGACCCTCGGAAACAGGTAAAACAGCTGCAGGGGGAGGTGGCTAATCTGTGTAGCATCTGGGAGCATGAAGACTTCATCAACAGGATGCATAGGGAGACACCTGGGATGGGGGATGCTAGCCAACTACAGAGGGACCAGAGGAGAAAGGACAAGCGGCTGCTCCATGGGGAGGAGACTGGCTGCTGGCTACGTAGGGCAGCAGACAGTGCTCCACTCCTACCAGCCAGGTCCCACATCCATCAACGTCAAAAACCAGTATGCTGTACAGGCATCAGAAGGAGAGGAGCTGACCCCAATGGTTGAGGAGGAATCACCTTCCCCCAAGGCTAGGAGACTCACGACCACCAAATCTAATAGGAGGAGATGTGTGTGGGGGGGGGTGGTGGTGATGGTTGTTGGGCCTCTTGTCTGAGGGGGACCGAGGCATCCATCTGCCGACCTGACATGATGTCCTGAAGGCGTGCTGCTTGGCTGGAGCCCACATCTGAGACATTATGGAAAGGTTGCCGAGGCTCCTCTGTCCCCGTGACTTCTACCCTATGCTTCTCATCCATGTGGGCACTAATGATACTGCCAGGTATGACCCTAAGCAGATCAGCAGTGAATACATGGCTCTGGGAGCAAGGGTGAAGGAATCAGGGGCACAGGTGGTATTCTTGTCCATTCTTCCGGCTGAGTGTAAGAGCCCAGACAGGGACACACACATTCTGGAGATGAATGCATGGCTGCACAGATGGTGTTGATAGGAAGGCTCTGGTTACCTCAATCATAGGAAGCTGTTCCAGGAAGCAGGACTGCTGGGAAGAGATGGGGTCCATATCACCCAGAAGGGAAAGGGTATCTTTGGATATTGACTCATCAACCTACGGAGGAGGGCTTTAAACTAGGTTCAGAGAAGGCAAGTGACAAAAGCCCACCGATAGATATAAAAAGGGTGATCTTAACAGAGGTCTACGTGTTGGATGGTGGGGAATAAAAAATTACAATAGGGTCAAAGGAGCAAAGAAGGGAAAAAGTGGGGGAGTCCACTCAACATCTTAGAGGTCTATACACAAATTCAAGGAGTATAGGCAGGAAGAAACATATGTTAATTATGACATAACTGACATCACTGAGATTTGGTGGGATAAACAGCTTGCTCAGGAAGGACATGCAGGGAAAAAAGGAAGTTAGGGTTGCATTATATATCAAGAATATTTACACTTGTTCTGAGGTCCAGAAGGAGGAGAGAGGCAGACCAGATGAAAGTTGCTGGGTGAAGATAAAAGTGGAAAAAACAGGGGTGAAGTCATGGTACAGGTCTAATACCACATCACCAGATGAGAAGGAGAAGGTGGTTGAGGCATTTCTAGAACAAATAACAGAAATATCCAAAACACAAGACCTGGTACTAATGGGGAACTTTAACCACCTAGACAAAAGTAATATGGCAAAACACAAAATGCCCAATACTTTCTTGGAATGTATTGGGGATAACTTCTTATTTCAGAAGATGGAGGAAGTAATGAAGGGGGACAGCCATTTTAGACTTGATGCTGACTAATAGGGAGGTACGGGTTGTGAATCTGAAAGTTGAAGGCAATTTGGTGAAAGTGACCATGAAATAATAGATTTCCTTAGAAAGGAAGGAGCGCTGTAGAATGAGGACAATGGACTTCAAAAAAGCTGACTAACAAATTCAGAGAATGGGTAGGTAAGGTCCCATGGGAAGAAAATGTAAAGAGAAAAAGGTATTCAGGAAAGCTGGCAGTTTCTCAAGGAGACAATATTAAAGGCGCAACAGCAAACTATCCCGATGTGAAGGAAAGATAGGAAGAGTAGTAAGAGGCCAATATGGCTCCATCTGGAGCTCTTTAATGAACTGACAATCAAAAAAGAATTCTACAAAAAGTGGAAATGTGGACTAATTGCTAAGGAGAAGTACAAAAGAGTTGCACAAGCATATAGGGACAAAATCAGAAAGGTTAAGGCACAAAATGAGTTATACCTACCAAAGGACACAAAAGTCAATAAGAAGAGGTACTATACATTATGAGCAAGAAAAAGTTGAAGGAAAGTGTAGATTACTTAGTGAGGGGGAAGAAGAGCCAATAACTGATGACACAGAGAAGGCTGAGGTGCGTAATGCCTATTTTGCTTCATTCTTCACTAAAAAGTTAAATTGTGATCAGATACCCAACATAATTAATATTAACAACAAGGATGAATGAACATAAGCCAAAATAGGGAAAAAACTGGTTACAGAATATTCAGATAACTTAAATATGTTCAAGTCAAAAGGGCCTGATGAAATTCATCCAAAGATACTTAAGGTAGCTGAGGTAATCTTAGTACCGTTAGTGATTATTTTCCACAACTCATGTAGGATGGGTGAGATGCCAGAGGACTAGAGAAGGACAAACATAGTACCTATCTTTAAAAAGGGAACAAGGAGAATCCTGGGGAATTAGAGACCTGGCTTAACTTCACTACCGGAAAAGATACTAAAACAAATTATTCAACAATCAATTTGTAAACACAATAGGATTATAAGGAACAGCCAACACGGATTTGTCAAGAATAATGCCTAACAAACCTAATTTTCTTCCTTGGGGAGGTCCTTGGATGGGAGCGAGCAATAGATATGACATATCTTGATTTTAATGAGGCTTTTGACACTGTCCCACATAATACTCTCAGAAGCAAACTAGGGAAATAAGTATGCTTATAAAATGTGTAAATGACTCCAAGCTCAGAGGGATTGCAAGCACACTGAAGGACAGGATGAGATTTCACAATGAGTTGACAAATTGGAGAATAGGTCTGAAATCAGCAAGATAAAATTTAATAAAGAGAAGTGCAAAGTACTATACTTAGGAAGGACAAATCAAATGTACAACTACAAAATAGGAAATAACTGACTAGGTGATAGTACTGCTGATAAGGATATGGGGGTTAGAGTGGATCACAAATTGTATATGAGTCAACAATGTGATGCAGTTGTGGAAAAGGCTAATATAATTCTGGGGTGTATTAACAGGAGTGTTGTATGTAAGACAAGGGAGGTAATTGTCCTACTCTACTCAGCACTGGGGAGTTCTCAGCTGGAATACTGTGTCCAATGTTGAGCACCACTCTTTAGGAAAAGTGTGGACAAAGTGGAGAGAGTCTAGAGGAAAGTAACTAAAGTAGTAAAAGGCTGAGAAAACCTGACTTATGAGGAAAGATTAAAAAAACCTGGGCACGTTTAGACTTGAGAAAAGATGACTGAGAGAGGACCTGATAATAGTCTTCAAATATGTTAAGGGCTGTTATAAAGAGGACAGTAATCAATTATTCTCCATGACCACTGAAGATAGGACAAGACATGATCAGCTTAATTTGCAGCAAGGGAGATTTGGGTTACATATCAGGAAAAAACTAACAATAAGGATAGTTAGGCAGTGGAACAGGTTTTCAAGAGAAGTTGTGGAATCCCCATGATTGGAGGTTTTTAAGAACCAGTTAGACAAACACCTGTCAGGGATGATCTTGGTATACTTGATCCTGCCATCCCACAGGGGGCTGGATTAAATGACCTTTCAAGGCCCCTTCCAAACCTACCTGTCTATGATTCTAACTCAGTTTTTGCATACTTTCCAACTTTTTGCTGCTTTTATTGAAGTGTCAGATATCAGCTTTGTCATGAAGATAAAAATAATAATGCAACATTGTTGAATCTTAATCCATGTTCCCTTTTGTTTCCTATACAATTACTATTCATCCTTTCTATAGCCCAGTAGATTTATATTCCCAAAGGACCACACAGATCTGATACAGTTTTCATAGGAGACTAATTGGTTTTTTGTTTTTTTGTTTTTTTAAAGATCTGACATACATATGGAGTTATTCCATGTGTAGCAGTTTTGGATATCTTATCAGAAACAGAGGTGTTCCCTAATCTTTTTTCTCAAAATTCTAGTTTAAAAGTATATTTTAACACCTGCCCCAGAAAAATACATTTAAAAAGAATTCTATTGCTACTGGAAATTGGAAGCATCTGCCCCTTTAGTGAACCACAAGTTGATTACAAATTTTAGCAAATGTGTTAGATATGGAAAAAACCTGATAATAATCTGGTTCCATTCTACCAAAGGTAATTCCATAAGACTGTTGTTATCTGCTTTTTAAGTAGTTTTCTGAAACATTACATTAGCTTTGAAGTCTCAAGTATCATCAAACACTGTCTGTCTGAACATATATTCTGCTATCAATTAATTTTAAAAATCTGGCATGTAGTGTTCCAGTTCCACAGCCAGGATGCTACTTTCCCCAGGATCTTTGAGTGAATGCCCCTATCACTGTTCAGATATGATGCCAGATTGTCAATTTTGGTTATAATCATCCATTCATGATGTTGTAAAAGTGTTTTAGGGCTGGAGCATTCACAAATTAGTTCCAGCTGAATGTGGGAAACCAGCTAACCGATATCTGGTGTAGGCACAGAACTGCCTCCTAATCTGCAAGAAAAGCATCTGAAGCTATTACTGCTCTTCTGGAGGGCATGTCCTGGAGAGAGACTTTTGACCCAGACTTCTGGGCATGAAAGCCTTTTTTATTTAAGTTTTGTGGAACTACTTAGAGGTTGAAAATATTTTTTAAAATCTTAATAAGTTAGACAACAGACACTTCTCCCCCCCCCCAAAACCTGGGGACAAAGCCTGTACTGACAAACATTTTTTTGTTGGGGGGGAGGGGAGAAGAGAGAAGCAAGGAGGGAAAGCTTTGAGTCCAGTTCTAAGTCCAACATATACTTCTGAGCAATTTGGTTCACCTACTCCCCTTTGCTTATCTCCAGTTACAACCGGGCAAGAGTTGTTTTCTTTATCCCAAATGATTACTGCATACTGGCCAAGGTCAGTCACAACGAGGTGGCCCCATGTCTCCCTCACCACCACTCTATAATGCACAGACTCAAACCTTGGAAGTATAGGCATGGTTCAAGTGTGAATGTGTAGTGTGGAAATTTGCATATGATGTGAGTTAAGAGGGTCTGTCTCTGAGCCCAATTGCTGTGGTACACATCGTCCCATGTGCTCCTCCTTCCACGCTGCAGGATCAGCTCCAATTATCTTGCTTTTATATATGTGTGTATATATATAAAAATTACACTCCAGTCAGAAGCAAATATTTCACAAATAGCTGGAGCTAGATTAATACTTTATACCATTTGAAAGTTGGGATTTAAGCCTTCAAATAATATAACTCTATTACTGTAGCAATTTTGTTATAGTAGCCACTAATGTTAGAATTCAAGTGAAAAAAGCAGGCCAATAATTGGACTGATGTGATTTCAAAGTCCAATACCTGGCAACTTGGTAGTGTTAATAACAAATGTTATAATCACTGGAAAGTTAGTATCATAGCTCTCCAATGGTATATAATTAATTTAGTTTTAATAATATCTGTAACACTTAAAGATTAAAACTACATTTGTTTCTAACTGTGATGTCTATAAGATAACCAATCACAAAACTATCACTGCATTTTTTAAACCAGCAGTACATTTTTTGGCAATGCTCTAAAAGTGAATAGAGCACATTCTGGGCTTTGGACCAGGATGATTCTCTATTGAAATGGACTGGAAAATAGAATGAGAGTATAAGGCTACTAAAAAGCAGCAGCTGTTCTGAGAAGCGAGGACACGACATTTAATTTTTCTACTGATTTTGCACTACGGAGATCAGAAATGGTAAATGGAAGCTTTTCTTACTGCTTGGTTCTGTAAAATGCAGAGAGAGAAGCACAATTTCAGCTTCCCTGAAGGTACTGCACATGAATATTAAAAAGAGAAGCCTTTTCCTTGCAGTGTAGGTTAAAGGGACACCATAAACAATTTTAATTAAAAGTTCAAAACATTTTCAAATCCTACACATGGAGGAGTAGCCTGGCTAGTTTTAGTGGATTTGCAGTAACATTTTCTGATTTAGAAACAATTCTCTCTTTTCTGTTGCGGTGCAAAAGACCCACACAAACAACAGGAGAAGCAAAGAGAAGCTAACTGACTAAAACAACTAAACTGACTATCTACAGAATGCTGTCAAATGCACAAGACAAACTATTTTTTCTCCTATCTTTCTATTATAGAAATCTTAGGTGCAAATGTACAGAATAGTAGGTAAAAAAAAAAATTCAGACAAGAGGTGTAATTTTAAATTGACACTGTTCCTCAATTAAAATAAACAAAACTGAGATTCCCCCCCCCCCGGAAAATGGATCATATTCTAATGTTACATGGAACTTCACAATGAAACAAAGGGGGATCTCTGGCATATGTGGAATATATGGCATAATACAGCCCTTTGTTATCTTTGCAGCTCACCCAGTTTTCTGATGCCAGACTTAAACTTGGATCACATGTATCGCAGCACAATGTGTTGCCACTAGCCTAGCCACCCAAACTTTGAGACCAAATAACTGTACCAAAATCATAGTTACTGAGATATAAGAAACATGGAACCTCCACAATGCCATCACTACAGAATCACTTTTCTGAGTAGAACCACACTTTAAATATCAACAGAGATGAGTCACTGTTCACAAACACAAGAAGTACACAAATGATTGCTGATCCTTACATTTTATTGTTACTACATCAACAGCAATAGCGATAAGTGTGTAATGCCAGAGTAAAAAGATAAGTGCTTTTTCATTGCTATTGATGTTTTGGCTATAGTTCAGAAATATCAGATAATTAACAGATATTAATCCAGTATCTTCTAATGCAGTTCAGTTCCCCAAGCACAATCTAACCCTAAAACTGGTGCATCTTGCCCTAAAAAAATCATTCTAAAGAAATAAGTTCTTATGATACTTCCTCTATCTGTTGCTAACAAAGCAGGGGAAAGGAGGTCGTGGCTGAGATGCTCCTAAATCATCCAGATTCCCAGTTGTGGTTGCACCCTCTTGGAGCTGTTAGCAGCTAGTGTAAATTGGAGAAGCCCCTCTGAGAAAGGGACCAGAGTTGCACATAGTGTCAGCAGGATCAGGGCAGTAGCATGGTCAGTTTTCAGCTGCCTTATGCCCCCCCTCCCCAACCCCACCCTTGTCGTCTGCAGTGTATGTACTTAGGCAAGAGCAGAGGGTCTGACTCTCAGTGTTAAAACAGGTTTCAGAGTAGCAGCCTTGTTAGTCTGTATTTGCAAAAAGAAAAGGAGTACTTGTGGCACCTTAGAGACTAACAAATTTATTAGAGCATAAGCTTTCGTGAGCTACAGCTCACTTCATCCGATGAAGTGAGCTGTAGCTCACGAAAGCTTATGCTCTAATAAATTTGTTAGTCTCTAAGGTGCCACAAGTACTCCTAGTGTTAAAACAGTAACTATAGTTGCATTACCTGCTGTTTATGTATATCTGTGGCTGTGGTGTCCCACCAGAGGCGAAAGAATTCCTGCTCCACAGCAATAAATTTGCGTTGCTTTTCTTTGACTAGTTCTTCTACAACGGAAGTATAAACATTGGCTGCATAGGCATGCATGCTTTCCTGCAAGGCAATTGAAAAAAGGATAATGTTGCACTTTTAAAACATATTTCATGCCTATTGCCTGTTTAAAATACATTTAGCTATGCCAGCTAGAAGGCAATGTTGGTCCAGTGGTTAGAATGCTCATTTGGGATTTGGAAGATTTGAATTCAATTTTCTGCTGTCATAAGCTTCCCATGTGACCTTGGGTAAGTTACTCTTAGGGCATGTCTACACAGCGCCAGCAAAGCCCACTATAGGGGCGTGATTTAGCGAGCAACACGCTAGAATGCGTTACAATTACCCTATATAGATCCTACTAGCGTGCTCTAAAAGGTACCTAGTTTGCTTTGATGTAGTCCCATCTCAAACAGTATGGCGTTAACATGAGTTAGAGTGTGGCCAGCAGGATCTCTATGGGGCACTTAGAGTGCAACACATTAGAATGCTCTACAAATCACAGCCCTCTAGTGTTCTTTGCTGGTGCCATGTAGAAAATCTCTTTGTTTCTCTCTGCTTCAGATCCCCATCTGGGGGGCAGTCAGGGGACAGGGAGCAGGGGGTGTTGGATGGGACAGAGGTTCTAGGGGCAGGGCGATCACAGGACGGGGGGTTGGATAGGTGTGGGAGTCCCGGGGGGCCTGTCAGGGGGCAGGGGTGTGGATGGGGTTGAGGCAGTCAGGGGACAGGGAGCAGGGGGAGTTGATAGGGGATGGAGTCCCGGGGGCGGTTAGAGGCGGGAGTCCCGGAAGGGGGTGGTCAGGGGTCAAGGAGCGGGGGGCGGGGGGTTGAATGTGTTGGGAGTTCTGAGGGGGGCAGTCAGGGGGCAGGAAGTGGGAGGGGGCCAGCCTATTTGCGGAGGCACCGCTTTCCCTACATACAGCTTTGGTCCATACAGCTGCGCAACCCCGATGTGGGGTTGGACCTTGCACCAAAAAGTTTGCCCACCTCTGCCTTAATGCTACAAACACATACATATGCCCCACCCATATGCTCATATTAACCTTTCTTCATATCAATGTGCATTTACTAAATAAGGAGCCAAGATCTGCTGTCCTTATTCAAGCAAAATTCTCACGGAAATCAAAGAGAATTTTGTGTGAATAAGGACTGCAGGATTGGATCCAAATGAGAAGCCTACACTCCAATAAAAATGCATATTTTCATTAGAGATCTATTGTAATTTTTTAACAATTAACTGAATAAAGGAAACATGTCTGACTGTAGAAAAGGTGGCCCAAAACATTTTTTAGCACTTGCCTAAATAATTACTTGCTCATATGGTGATTTTTGAGAGTTCTCAACTTTTTACAAAAATTATGAATGGATGTTTTAATACCAGTTTACACAGATGAAATTCTAACGATACTAATATTCCTTATAAAAAACCCTACCACCTAAATTTTAAAAGCTGAACAATGATCATTTCTAAAGAAGCTGCCACAGCCAGAGTTCTTACCTGCAAAATGCTTTGTTGGCTAAGAGACTATACGAGATGTTTAGCAACTTTAGGATCTAAGAGAATGTTTAGGATTGTCTTAATAATAAAAATCGGTCAAAGTAATCTTGGATTTAACAAAGATCTTGCCAGGGTGAAACCAGAAGCTAATCTACAACTTAATCCTGCAAAGTGCTGAAAGCTAAAAACTCCCATTGTCTTCAAGAGGAATGGAAAGCAGCTGTGTAATAGGATGTGAAACATACAAGTGATAAGAGAGTTGATTCTAATTCCTAAGCTCAGTAAATTAACATAGGTCAGGGTTACAAAGATTAACTCCCCTGTTAAAAGACAGAGGTCAGCGTGCACTGACTTCAGTAGTTACTGTCACATATTGCATCTCTCAGGATCAGGCCCACGGAGACTGAAGATGAGAGATGGCCATTTCTGAGTGCCAGAAGTCACTCTGCTGAATTCTGGAACTAGGGTGACCAGACAGCAAGTGTGAAAAACTGGGATGGGGGTGGGAGTAATAGGTGCCTATATAAGACAAAGCCCCAAATATCGGGACTGTCCCAATCAAATCGGGACATATGGTCATCCTATCTGGAACAAATGAGTTTCTTCATGAAGCTAGAAGAGATGACCAATCTTATTTAATCTTTTTATTACTGACCTTGGCACAAAAAGTGGGAATGTGCTAATAAAGTTTGCGGATGAAACAAAGCTGGGAAGTATTGCCAATACAGAGAAGGACCGGGATATGATACAGGAAGATCTGGATGATCTTGTAAACTGGAGTAATAGTAATAGGATGAAATGTAACAGTGAAAAGTGCAAGGTCATGCATTTAGGGATTATTAACAAGCATTTTTGTTATAAACTGGGGACTCATCAGTTGGAAGTAACAGAGGAGGAGAAGGACCTCAGAGTATTGGTTGATCACAGGATGATTATGAGCCACTAACATGATGTGGCCATGAAAAAAGCTAATGCGGTCTTGGGATGCATCAGGCGAGGTATTTCCAGTAGAGAAAAGGAGGTGTTAGTACCGTTATATAAGACACTAGTGAAACCTCATCCGGAATATTGTATGCAGTTTTGGTCTCCCATGTTTAAGAAGGATGAATTCAAACTGGAACAGGTACAAAGAAGAGCTACTAGGATGATCCAAGGAATGGAAAACCTGTCTTATGAAAGGAGACTCAAAGAGCTTAGCTTGTTTAGCCTAACCAAAAGAAGGCTGAGGGGAGATATGATTGCTCTCTATAAATATATCAGAGGGATTAATACCAGGGAGGGAGAGGAATTATTTAAGCTCAGTACCAATGTGGACACAAGAACAAATGGATATAAACTGGCCATCAGGAAGTTCAGACTTGAAATTAGATGAAGGTTTCTAACCATCAGAGGAGTGAAGTTCTGGAACAGCCTTCCAAGGGGAGCAGTGGGGGAAAAGACCTATCTGGCTTCAAGACTAAGCTTGATAAGTTTATGGAGGGGATGGTATAATGGGACAGCCTAATTTTGGCAATTAATTGATCTTTGATTATTAGCGGTAAATACGCCCAATGGCCTGTGATGGGATGTTAGATGGGGTGGGATCTGAGAATACTACAGAGAATTCTTTCCTGGGTGTCTGGCTGGTGAGTCTCGCCCACATGCTCAGGGTAATTGCCATATTTGGGATCGGGAAGGAATTGTCCTCCAGGGCAGATTCACAGAGGCCCTGGGGTTTTTCCGCCTTTCTCTGCAGCATGGGGCACGGGTCACTTGCTGGAGGATTCTCTGCACCTCAACCATGATTTGAGGACTTCAACAGCTCAGACTTAGATTAGGAGTTTGTTACAGGAGTGGGTGGGTGAGATTCTGTGGCCTACGCTGTTCAGGAGGTCAGACTAGACGATCATAATGGTCCCTTCCGACCTTAAAGTCTATGATTCTATGACCTTGAACATGTGAATATTTTTTCAGTATAAATTATATCCCAGGATGTAGACACCATTACAGCAATTAAAAAAAACCTAGTTATCTTGACTTTGTTTTAAAGTATAACATACAGACTGCATGCAACCACTATTATGGTGTTTATTTAAAGAGCTTAAATAGCTCAGTGAAAGGGATGGTATAAATACCTAGTCCTATATAGATAGTATCAGTTGAGAAAAAGACTACTGTAAAATATTGTAAGGGGGTTGCTGTATACTGCTGAAATCACACGGAGACATGGAACTCTATTCTGCACACTATATTTTCGCAAAACTCCCATTGTCTTCAATGTTGCTGTAAGGTGTATAGGACAGAATCCATAATGTTATATTACGTAGACTGTGGATCAAATGCTATCCTCAGATAGACAGGCGTAATTCCCCTTAAAGTCAACTGCACTCTATGGGTGTATCCAAGGTTAGAATTCAGCATCAATGGAAAAATTTTCAGCACACAAAAAAGCTTCCTATTTTCATAGAATAAATTATGTTGTTTTTCATGCTGTGAATGTGAACAATGAAAGGTCCAAAAGATATTGTTAATCAGAAGTGATACGTGATAACAAAGTAAACTCTGAAGAAACAATACACAGAATTTAGGACATTGGTGTCCTAAAGAGAATTACGTTTAGATTTCACTTTATGAGAGAAACACTTGAAAAGATCTATAGATATTCTTGGTGGTTTTTGACCAAAGGAATCACTGATGCTCATGATTTAATAATAGAGGAGCTGAAGTCTCAAGCAATTTTGTCTTCTTAGAAATTGATAATTAAAGTTTCATTTCTTTTTGAAGAATCTTCACCCATTGACAGATCCAAAATACAAAGTGCTTCTGTGTTCTTCCATGCAGTTACTAGGTATGAGTTTCAGAGTAGCAGCCGTGTTAGTCTGTATTCGCAAAAAGAAAAGGAGTACTTGTGGCACCTTAGAGACTAACAATTTTATTAGAGCATAAGCTTTCGTGAGCTACAGCTCACTTCATCCACCAAATGCATCCGATGAAGTGAGCTGTAGCTCACGAAAGCTTATGCTCTAATAAATTTGTTAGTCTCTAAGGTGCCACAAGTACTCCTTTTCTTTTTGGGTATGAGTTGTGATACTAAGGAAATAATTCAGTAACCCTTTTTAAAAAATAAAAGAAAAGAACAACACTGATTCCCTGTCATGCTATCAGAAGAAAAGCTCCCAGAAAAAATTCTGATCCTTTGCCTATTTAGTATGTTAAGTGTTGAAACATCATCCATATAACTAAAGGGATCTATACAACTAACTGAGATAGTATTTAGAAACGAAGACATGAAAGCTATTAAGGAACTGTTTGATTTTGCTTAGTAACTCACTTATTTAGCTGAAACTATTTTGTTAACATCCTTCTACAAAGCTAGGCTCCAACACCTCCTCAATCAAAATGTTATTTTTTTTATTTTAAAATGTCTCTTTCTAGTATGCTTCTCCCATCCCACTTATAACTCCTCTAAAAGAACCCTACAAGAATATTAAAATAATAATAATCACAATTTCTCAGCAGACTGACCCATCAACAACAATCCTAGCACACTGAATCATTGAATGATGAAAGTGTAGATCCAGATATACTCCAGAAGTGTTTTCTTCTTCTTAAAAATTGCATCAGGAGTGTCTTATCAAATAAACAAACAAACAAAATCAAAGAGACACGTACAAACATTTCTAAATTAACCATGCCCTCTCCATAACTTTCCTGACTCAAACATAATGTGAACGATCTAAGTGAATCAATATGAGCAGGGATTCATTATGGTTTTTGCAGGCTACTTCTGGCACGTCTAGCTTGAAGGATGGAAAACCAACCAAACCCCAGGGGGGGGAAAAAAAAACCCCTGTAAACATTATTTAAATCCTTGGCTTCACTCTGTAGACCCTGAAACCTAAGCTTTACCTAAGGTCCTTTGTTTTCAGTTTTTACAGATTAAAAAAAAATAAAAATAAAAAAAAATCCAGGGTTTTACAAAAGCTATTATTCATTATTTTTTACCCATTTTATCCCAATTTTAGATCATGAAAATATGATTATGTTAAGAAAATCCAATACATTAGATATATGTTTTTATGTTAATAAATTAGGCTAAGTGTTTATGCGAAGCTATCTTAAAATAAGGCAATGTATTGGAAGATTGTTCACAACATGTACATATGTGTACATACTGGTAATGTACAGTTCATTAAATAAATCACCGCTTTTACATTCAACTCTTCCTTTTCTCTGTTGCATTTTTTCTGTCCTCCTATCTCCCAATATTAACTCTGATATTTACCCAAAGATGTTAATTTAGTGCACCTACTTTCACTCATTTTTAATTTCCTGGGAAATTTTAATTTAAACAAAATAAAAAATGAAAATGAAGGGCCTTGACTATACCCATTGTGCAATAACTTCCAAATGCTGTCATCATTAGGGTGTGTCTACAGACAGAAGTTGCTCCAGTTTAACTGAAGGTAACTGAATGGAGATACTACAGTCGTTTAAACCCGACTAAATGGGAAATGTGGCCTTCCCCACTTCCCTCCTGAGCCTTATCTACTCTAGAGTTCCCACTGTTGCTATCACTGGTGCAAGTGCACAACCACACTGCCATCATCTGGCTGGGCCTGGAGCATTTACCCAAACTGTACTCTTTCCTTGTACAAATCTCAGTCTACACAACAAGACAGAACTATCGTTGAAGCATGTGCGGGCATAAGGGGAGAATACTGTATTTCAGCTAAACTTCTGCTACAGGGTTTGTTTTGTTTTGCAGACAGGACCTTAGAGAACGTAGAGCAGTGGTTCTCAAACTTTTATTCTCGCGACCCCTTTCACATAGCAAGCCTCTGAGCGCGCCGCCCGCCCCTTATAAATTAAAAACACTTTTTAATATATTTAACACCATTATAAACGCTGGAAACAAAGTCAGCTCGTGACCCCCCCCCCATGTAATCCCTGAGGGGTTCCAACCCCCAGTTTGCGAACCCCTGAACAGAGTTATGCTAGGGCCTAATTCTATGGCCCCTGAGCACCCGAAATGCTCACGGAGGAAAAGATCAGGCCTGTAGCTTACAGCAGTGGGGGAAAAGCATAAGCGAAAACCTCCCATCTGAGCCAGTTAGAGAACTGATCTGCCTCAGGGTCACTGCCCTGCGTTTCAGAGTAGCAGCCGTGTTAGTCTGTATTCGCAAAAAGAAATCCGTTCTCAGGCATCCGATGAAGTGAGCTGTAGCTCAGGAAAGCTTATGCTCAAATCAATTTGTTAGTCTCTAAGGTGCCACAAGTCCTTTTCTTTTTGCCCTGCGTTTGAAACCACTTTGCCACTGGTGGGGACGGCATGGGGAGAGGAAACACACCTCACATACAATTAGGAAACGGATGGATGGATTAGGAAACAGAGAGCCAGGACGGAAACCTCCCTGGGCTCACGCAAACACGGGGGCACCAACCGGGTGCCGATCGGAGACTTATCTCCGGGTGGTTGGTCTGACCCCCCTGGATTCCCTGCAGGCCCTCCAGTACCTGCTGGGAGAAGCAGCAGAGGGGACCCAAAGCAGAGACAATACTGGAGGCAGCTACCTGCACGGTGTAAACCCAGCCAACGTCCATGTGGCTGTGAGCGACCACAAAAGCCTTCAGCTCCCCCAGGCAAGCCGCCCGCGGGATCAGGCTGAGGAGCGCCAGCAGGAGACACATTGTGCGCCCGCACGGCCGGTGCAACAACCAGCCGGGAAGCGCTTGCAACATTGCAGCGGCTGCAACAGCCCGACTTCCGCACCCACCCTGCGCCGCAGCCCTACGGCCAGCTACACAAGGCCACGTCCTCTGCTCCTCCCGCCCCCAAGCTGCCACCACGCCTCCTCCGTGGTGCCATGGCGTGGGGGCTCGTAGAAGCAAACCACGCAGGGGAGAGAAGAGTCAGGAGCCGGGTGGGGCTCGCACCCTTCAGAGCTGGCCAATACCTACCCGCTCAGAAGAATCAAGGCGATTTAAAAGAATGACCAAGAGTTTTACAAAAAGAAAAGCAGGACTTGTGGCACCTTAGAGACTAACAAATTTATTAGAGCATAAGCTTTCGTGAGCTACAGCTCACTTCATCGGATGCATTTGGTGGGAAAAACAGAGGAGAGATTTATATACACACACACAGAGAACATCTCTCTGGTCACTCGATCACAGACCTAAGAGTCTTTTACGTGTCTCCCCGAAACACAGCAAGAGACTTTATCGCCAGAGAGCGATGCTGTTTAAAAAGTGCCTTAAGATTAAACGAAAACAAGGCGGCCGCCTCCCTCCCAACGAGGAGGGTTTTGGCAAGTCTAGGAATATTCACGAACGAGACAGTGATGTCCCATATTTTGCCTTGCGGGTACTTGTAGAGCACCCTCCGTATGCCCGGCACTGTGCAGACATGGAGTTTTGCAAATATTAAACAATTTTCTAAATTGCAGCTCTGTGCAAGAAACTGCCCATCCAAAACTGCAAGACTGAGTAGATCTTATATATTGTTGGCAAACATGATATTAATTTTCAGAGACTTAAATATTCAGACAAACTTTCTTTAATAATCTCAAACAATTTAAAAGCTTTTCTTTTAAAAAACCTTTTTTGTGAAATTTGTTTGTGAATGGGCTGATGGTTCAAAAATGTTAAAAGACTCTAAAGTCCAGACTCCATGAACACTTGAAATTTTCTACATTTCCAATCAAAATTAAGTTTTCTTTTACACTGTGAACCTGCTCCTTTTCCATTAAAAACAATACTAGTTTTATATAAGCAAGATCACATTCTATGGTCCTACGTTTGTGTTGTGAATCACATAGGCAGAGTCCTGATTCTGTGTGGTATCCCACTGACACTCATGGGAAAGGTAGAGAACATTATCCAGAGATGCTGCATGGAAGTCACACCTAAAGAGGCAGTGTTATACCAGTTTGGGGTGTGATATCATAAGCCCCTGATTAATCAATATACAGACAGAGCATTGAGGACCAAAATAATGCCCTATTTCTGATGAGGCTTCTGGCTATCAAAAAGCATAGGAGTGTTCCTGAGTATCCTGGTCAAATTCTGCTTTGGGCAAATTATGTCTACCTAAAATTCACCTTATAATTTCTGATGGACAAGCTAAAATATTTCAGACAGAATTCTGATCTCATTTATACCAATGCAAAACTGAAATAACAGTTGAAATTGGTGCTTATATACCAAGGTCATAGGTATGTTATATGTACTTGAGGTCTTGTTTACATACAGTTTGTGCACCAATTTACCAAAACTGGATTAGAAACTGATTTAGTTACATCAGTGCTATCATATGTTAGCCATGCCCACCACAAGAGGCCACACTGCAGAGCTGCATGCACACCATATCCTGAAGCAAATACTCACAAGCAACCACACACCACACAACAGAACCACTAACCCAGGAACCTATCCTTGCAACAAAGCCCGTTGCCAACTGTGTCTACATATCTATTCAGGGGACACCATCATAGGGCCTAATCACATCAGCCACATTATCAGAGGCTCGTTCACCTGCGCATCTACAATGTGTTATATGCCATCATGTGCCAGCAATGCCCCTCTGCCATGTACATTGGTCAAACTGGACAGTCTCTAGGTAAAAGAATAAATGGACACAAATCAGACGTCAAGAATTATAACATTCAAAAACCAGTTGGAGAACACTTCAATCTCTCTGATCACTCGATTACAGACCTAAAAGTGGCAATACTTCAACAAAAAAACTTCAAAACCAGACTCCAACGAGAGACTGCTGAATTGGAATTAATTTGCAAACTGGATACAATTAACTTAGGCTTGAATAGAGACTAGGCGTGGATGAGTCATTACACAAAGTAAAACTATTTCCCCATGTTTATTTGCCACCCCACGCCCCACTGTTCCTCAGACGTTCTTGTCAAGTGCTGGAAATGGCCCACCTTGATTATCACTACAAAAGGTTCCCCCCTCCCCTCCCTGCTCTCCTGCTGGTAATAGCTCACTTACCTGATCACTCTGTGTATGGTAACACCCATTGTTTCATGTTCTCTGTGTATATAAAATCTCCCCACTGTATTTTCCACTGAATGCATCCAATGAAGTGAGCTGTAGCTCATGAAAGCTTATGCTCAAATAAATTTGATAGTCTCTACGGTGCCACAAGTATTCCTTTTCTTTTTACCATATCCAGTGTATCCGTGTCCATGCTGGCACTGCCATTATATGTTCCATGCTAGGATTTCTAGGTGTGTATCCTTAGTGCCTCACTACCTGGAGCAGCTCTAGGAATTGGTTTGTGGTATATTGTGGGAGAACTTGTCTATCTTCCCCAGACCCTCTGTAGGTCAAATGTTACTATAATGTAATATAATTACACATCTTTTAAATGAGTTTGGTTAAAATCCTTTCCTTGAGTAACTGACATATGTGAACTATTCCAAGTAATTTGTGTTTATATAGCATGTTCTGCACCAAACTGTCCCAAAGTGCTTTCAGACTATACATATACACATGTATATGTGAATATACACAGAGAATTGCTCCAAAATAACAAAAGGCATGAATTAAAATTGAATTGTTATTTTGGTGGACATTCATATGTAGATCAGCCTTAATCCAAGACATCTGTATGGACAGATTTACTCCACCACAACTGACATCAGGTTCTGTCCCTTCTTAAAAAAGAGAAAAAAAATTGTGCAGTGTAAAACCCCTGATGAAGAGCCAGTAAGTTATGTGTATACAGAGAGTTTGTAAAGTAGTTTGATGTCCTGAATGAAAAGCACCTATCAGTGTTAGGCAATTTTATTGAGTTACACAGAGTGAGGCTCATTTCTGCCGCATTTCTGCTTAAATCCACTTTCAGATAAGTTCTCTCAGAGTAGGGCCATTAATTTGCCAGCTAATGTGGTGGACTGTGAAATGACTTCTCCCAAAAGACTATGAGAAAATAAAACTGCTGAAGTGACAAGGTCGATTTTATTGGCTAGAATATTTTGCATGAAGTACAATCAGGATCCACAGGTATTTTGTGGATGGAGTCAATAGTACTGAAAGTAGCTGGATGAAGTTTAGGCTTGAAAAAGCTGCAAAAAAGTTCTTTCTCCTCTTAATCATCAACATATCTTTCTTGATTAACCTTTTCAGTTCCCAGAAAACAAGTGAATATCCAGAAAATGAGGCCCAGGGACATACACTGTCTAAATGCATTAATGCTGCTGACTATACTTAAGAAGGCATTATTCAGAATACTTAAGAAGGCATTATAACCCTGGGTGATTTGGGTTAATGTCACAGGAGGGGTTAAATACAGGCATTTTGATTTATTTCTAAAAGTAGCTGAGGATTTCTGGAAAATACATTGCTTTCAGATTAAACCTACTACACATATTTATTTCTGAATGGCTAAGTCCTTTCCCAACGTTTTTACAAGGGCCCAAATATTCCATTATCTTGTGTGGAACAGAAAAAGTGGGGAGAGAAATTTGAGTGGAAAATAATTTGGGTGGGACAAGGGAATTAATCAAATTATGCAGTGGTCAGTGCAAATGCACAAAAACCTCTGTGTGCCAGAAGACCACGTAGAATGGTGGATACGAAAATGGGCATGGCTAGCTGAGTGACACTAAGCATGTCAAGCAGAAAATGTACAGAAGAAAATGTTTATTCCAAGACACATAAACTGCTGCACAATTGGCAAAAACTAGAGACGAGCCCCGTGTGATTATGCCACAACCAGGCAAGACTGATACTTTTTTTCTGTGGCTGGCCTTCAGTCCCCCAGTGTGGGCTGATAATATTCTCTCTGTACTATATGTTTGCGACTTTTATTATTTGCCCATGCAAGGAACACTGGTGTCACCATGCTTCCATAAAAAATGAGGGCCTCTGAAATACCGTCACCTAGAAAGGTGAGTACTTCAGCAAGATGCTGCTGCCAGCTGTAAACTAAGAACTCAGAAGCTTAGTACTAAATCATATGCCAAGAAAACTTCCTGGTGAACAGAACATTTTATGACAGGTTTCAGGGTAGCAGCCGTGTTAGTCTGTATTCGCAAAAAGAAAAGGAGTACTTGTGGCACCTTAGAGACTAACAAATTTATTAGAGCATAAGCTTTCGTGAGCTACAGCTCACTTCATCGGATGCATTTGGTGGAAAAAACATTTTATGTACTTTTAATTTTGCCCAGAGGTGTTTTTAGTGTATGTGTATGCAGGAATATAGAAATTTACAGTGTGCAGTTTACTGTAATCTGACAATGGTCTCAGTGTACAAAAACATTCACATGCAACCAGCACGTGTGCATACATATATATGACAGTGACACATAACATAGAGAGGTCCCCATTATAACCTGACAATTACTGTGGTGTTTGCGGCACTTACTCATCATATTTGCTGAATGGTCCAAGACTAGGAATACTTTGAATGCTCCAGTAAAGTCAATTTTACCTGCAAATGGTAATGGTCTTGTTTTTCATAGTGATCATACATCATGCATTCATGAAGCCAGATATGGGCTTGACCTGAAATCCCACATCACTTCTCCTTCATACTTAAGGGAGGCCCAGATTCATATCTGAATCTCACAGCTCAGGATTTTCTCTATGAAAACTGACAAGGTGGGCAGGGTAATATCTTTTATTAGATTAACTTCTTCTGATGGAAGGGACATGTTTTTGAGCTTCACAGATCTCTTCCTCAAGGCTGGGGAAGGTAACCAGAATGCCCAAGCTAAATACAAGGTGGGACAGTTTGCTAGCATCAGGGGTTCACATGTTGTAGGAGACCATTGAGAATGAAGTGGGTAATTATCATATCTATCTGCAATCCTACGACACAGGAAGGTAGCAGGCAGCAGGGTGTGAATGTAAGTTCTTAGGCTCCTCTTGTGCAGGTGTTGTGTGTCTATGAAGATTGCCTTGCCTACACTCAAAGGCTGGAACTAGTGGTGCTACCACACCCCCTGGCTTGTTCCCATCATATACAGGGTTTACCATTTGGTTCAAAAAAAGAAAAGGAGTACTTGTGGCACCTTAGAGACTAACAAATTTATTTAAGCATAAGCTTTCGTGAGCTACAGCTCACTTCATCGGATGCTTTTCATTTCTTTTTGCGAACACAGACTAACACGGCTGCTACTCTGAAACCTGTCATTTGGTTCAATAGCTCTCAGCACCCCCACTATACAAATCGTTCCGGCACCCCTGTCTACACTAGAGTAATTTGTCTTGACTGGTCATCAGTTAACTCTAGATAGGTAACCCTTCTGCACCTGGTAGTCTGGATGCTCCTCAAGCCTTTGTGCTTTTTACCTGAGGGGTCCTAGGGCAGATGCTTGTGGCGTGCCCAGAATAACATATTACTTGGCAATCAATTACCTTCAGTTAAAAAAACCCTTAGCGAGGCCATACCCAGAAACGGGCTTGAGGTAACTCAGGATGTTGGCTTCATGCCTGGGGCTGACTTCTGCCCCCCGGCAGCCTGGTGGATGCTCCCCGCTCTGACACGCCCACGTCCACACACCTTGACACGGCCCCGCCTCCCCCCAGTACATTCCTGCAGCCCCCTCGCCAGCATGTAGCCTCCGCCCCCGGGTTCGGCCGCTCTGAGGTGCGGCCCCGTGCCCGGGCCAATCCCCCTTCCGGGCCCGGACTCCTCTCACGCCTGTTGGGGCTGCTTTGCGGCCTCTCCGTGCCCCGTGCCGTGGGGAGGCTGCGCCGGCGCCACCGCCACCGCCTTCTCCGGGAGCTCCGGGCGGAGCCTCTTCTGGGCGCCCCGAGTCAGCCTGCGCTGCCGGCAAGCACCACCCGCTCCGCCGGGAGAAGGAGGAGGCGCCCCGAGCGCTTGGCAGCGAGAGCAAAGCAAAGAGCAGTTCCGGGCGTCTCTCGGAGGGAGGGCAACCCACATGTCCCAAAAGCAGGGTATTTGGAAACGTTCTCCCTTCCCCCAGGCACCTCTCGGCCATCCCTCCTTCCTCCCCTCTCCTTGCTCTGCCCCACCTGCTCCCCTTTCTCTGTTCCCTCCCCCGCTTCACTTCTCTTTCCCTTTTCTTCTGGCCTCCTCCCCAGCCTTCCTCCCTCTTTCCTCTTCTCGGCCTGCTATAGGGAGCACTAACGTGTGAGCTGCAGAGTCATCCGATGAAGTGAGCTGTAGCTCACGAAAGCTTATGCTCTAATAAATTTGTTAGTCTCTAAGGTGCCACAAGTACTCCTTTTCTTTTTGCGAATACAGACTAACACGGCTGCTACTCTGAAACCAGTTACTGACTGTGGCTTTGCTTGTTTGACTAGTTGGCTGCCCCCCTGGCGAGGATGCAGTTGATTGGTGCCTGTATCAGCTCAATGGAACAGCACAGTTTGAGGTCTCCGAAGGTAAGCGATGCTTGAACAGATGATGTTTGGTCTCTGCAGAAGCCATGCCCTACAACACCAGAGCTCTTTGGGCATGTGTATCCTATCTAACTAACTTAAACTCAGCCATGTCTAGATGAGGGGAACCCTGCTGTAATGATGGAGAAAGAGGCCACCTAAGAGCTGTGGACTGGTTTGGAAAGATGTGAAGTGTACATTTATGAATGTGTCACACACAGAGATGGAGAAATGTTACTGTTCTTTGTTAGCCGTGGGTGGATTCTAACATTTTGCATCATTGGAATACATAGAGGCCTTGGAAAATGTTTCAACTCTTTTTTTGTTTTGTTAGGGAGCATCTGGTCTGGTAACTAAGGGCCCAGCTTGTCATCCTTTACTGACTGGATTAACCCTTGAAATCTGTACATTACTGATTTGACTGAGGCCTTGAAATATCTGGTTGTGACATTTTAATTTTTCTTTTCAACACTGAAAGAGGAATTGGAGGTAACCTGGAATGTATTTGTTTATGGTATGAGTGACCGAATACAAATAGCATCTCTTTTTGTGTAAGAAGAAATAATTTTATTACATATGATTTTGAATATGCAACAATTTAAAAAAACCCAAAACAAATGTCAGCCTGCATGCTACAAAGTGTTTTTAAATATGGTACCATGGAGCATGTTTCAGTGGCGGCATTGATTTTTCAGTGGTATGTGAATAATATAGAATAAGGGCCTTATCATCATGATTTGTGGCATGGATTTCTTAGGATTCTGCATTTGCTGTCTGCATGACCGATCAGGAGTGGTTTTTGCCCTGTATTCCGCCATTTGGATTTGAAAAATGGATATGCTTCCAGGTGGGATTTAGATTCAGCATTTTAGTAGTGAATTAAAAAATTGGTAATGGTTGTGGACTATGTGTACTTTTCTCTGCTAAACTTATACCACCATAGCTTAAGTTCCATGGTGTATTTTACAAATTGGTTTTAGGTTTTTGTTTTTTCCTATCTCTTCTGCTAGAGGTTGGTTAATCAGAAGATAAAGGTTTTTTGTGAACAGCTCAGCAGCCCAGATCTGATGAAAATATTTGGAGATGGAAATGGTTGCTGGGAGAGAATGTGAACATATGAGTGGACATATTGGGTCAGATGAATGGTCCATCTAGTCCAGTATCTTGTTTGCTGACAGTGGTCAGTGCAGATCATGCAGAGGGAAAGAACAGGACAGGACAATTATCAAGTGATCCATCCCCTGTCATCAAGTCCCAGCTTCTTGCAGTCAGAAGTTCAGGGACACTCAGAGCATGGGTTGCATCCCGACCATTTTCTCTAGTAGCAATTGATGGACCTATCCTCCATTAACTTACCTAATTCTTTTTTAAACCCAGTGATACTTTTGGCATTCACAGTGTCCCCCTGGCAATGAGTTCCACAATGACTGTGCGTTGTCTAAAGAAGTATCCTACTTCCTTTTGTTTGTTTTTTGTTTGCAGCCTGTTAATTTCATTAGGTGACCCTAGTTCTTGCCTTATGGGAAGGGGATAAATAACACTTCCTTATTCATTTTCTCCACACCATTCATGATTTTATACACCTCGATTATGTCCCCCCTTATTTGTCTCTTTTCTAAGCTGAACAGTCCCAGTCTTTCTAATCGCGTATTGTATGGAAGCTGTTCCATAATCGTTTTTGTTGCCCTTCCATGTGCATTTTCCAATTTTAATGCATCTTTTTTGAGATGGGGTGATCAGAACTGCATGCAGTATTTGATGTGTGTTGTGTACCATGGATTTATATAGAGGCACTAAGATATTTTTTGTCTTATTATCTATTTGTTTCCCTAATGATTAGGCTCCTACCAAATTCACAGCCATGAAAAATGTGTCGCAGACCATAAAATCTGGTCTTTTGTGTGCTTTTACCCTATACTATACAGATATCATGGGGGAGATCGGTGTATCTCAAATTGGGGGTCCTGACACTAAAGTGAGTTGCAGGGGGTTGCAAGGTTATTTGGGGGGGGTCACAGTATTGCCATTCTTTCTTCTGCACTGCCTTCAGAGTTGTGCAGCTGGGGAGTGGCATATGTTGGCTGGGCACTCAGCTCTGAAGGCAGCACCTTTCCATCAGCAGCGCAGAAGTAAGGGTGGCAATGCCATACCATGCCAGCCTTACTTCTGCCCTGCTGCTGGCGGCAGCTCTGCCTTCAGTGCTAGGCTCCCGGCTAGCAGCTGCCATTCTCCAGCTGCCCAGTTCTGAAAGTAGTGCTGCCACCAGCAGCAGGGCAGAAGTAAGGTTCTGCAGAAGTAAGTAGCTGTACCGCAACTCCTCCTACAATAACCTTGCAACACTCTCCACAACTCCTTTTTGGGTCAGGACCCCTAGAATTACAACACTGTGAAATTTCAGATTTAAATAGGTGAAATCATGAAATTTACTATTTTAAAAATCCTATGACCATGATATTGTTAGATTTTTTTTGACTGCCACTTCACATTGAGCAGATGTTTTCAGAGAACTATCCACTATGACTCCAAGGTCTTTCCTGAGTGGTAACAGGTAATTTAGATCCCATCATTTTGTATATCCAGTTGGATTTTTTTTTCCAATGTGCATGACTTTGCACTTACGAACACTGAATTTCATGAGCCATTTTGTCTTCCAGTCACCCAGTTTTGTGAAATCCCTTTATAACTCTTTGCAGTTAGTTAAATCCAAAGCTATCCTGAGTAATATAGTATCATCTGCAAATTTTGTTACATTACTGTTTTGTTCCTTTTTCTAGATTATTTATGAATATGTTGAACAACACAGGTCCCAGTACAGATCCTTAGGGGACCCTGCAGTTTACCCCTCTCCATTCTGAGAATGGACCATTTATTCTTATCTTTTGCTTCCTATCTTTTAACCAGTTACTGATCCATGAGGGGATCTTCCTCCTTATTCCATGACTGCTTAGTTTGCTTAAGAGACTTTGATGTAGGAATCTGTCAAAGGCTTTCTGAAGGTCCAAGATAGGTTTCAGAGTAGCAGCCGTGTTAGTCTGTATTCGCAAAAAGAAAATCCAAGTATTCTTTATCAACTGGATCACCCTTGTCCACATGCTTGTTGACTCACTCAAATAATTCTAATACACTGGTGAGGTATGATTTCCCTTTACAAAAGCTGTGTTAACTCTTCCCCAACATATCATGTTAATCTGTGTGTCTACTGATTTGCCTGGTCCTGAAGTTAGGTTTATACTGATAGTTATAGGCTGGTATCTTTTGAAGCTTTTTAAAAAAAAAAAAAAAAAATTGGTTTCATTAGTTATCCTCCAGTCATCTGGTACAGAGGCTGATTTAAGCAATAGGTTACGTACCACAGTTAGTACTTCTGCAATTTCATATTTGAGTTACTTCAGAACTCTTGAGTGAATACCATCTGCTCCTGATGACTTATTACAGTTTACTTTTGTTCCAAAACCTCTTCTATTGACACCTCAGTCTGGGACAGTTCCTTGGATTTGTCACCTAAAAAGAATGGCTGAGGTGTGGGAATCTCCCTCACATCCTTTGCAATGAAGACAGATGCAAATAATTAATTTAGTTTCTACCCAATGGCTTTGTCCCCTTTGAGTGCTCGTTTAGCTCCTTGATTGTCCAGTGGCCCCACTGATGCACTTAAAAAAAAATGTTTGCTATTAGTTTTGTGTCTTTTGCTAGTTGCTCTTCAGATTATTTTTTGGCCTATCTAATTATATTTTTACACTTGTCAGAGTTTATGCTCCTTTCTATTTTCAATGTCAAGATTTGACTTGCAGTTTTTAAAGGATGTCTTTTTGTCTCTAACCACCGCTTTAACTCCATAGTTTAGCCATGGTGACATACTGTTGGTCCTCTTACTGTGGCTTTTTTTTTTTTTTTAATTTTTATTTATATGGGGTATGTATGTTGTTTTTTAAATAGTTTCCATGCAGCTTGCAGGCATTTCAGTCTTGTGACTGTTCCTTTTAACTTCAGTTTAACTGGTTTTTCTCAACTTTGTGTATTTCCCCCCCTTTTTTTTTTTAAGCTAAATGCTACTGTGGTGGGTTTCTTTGGTATTTTCTCCCCTACAAGAGTGGAAAATACCAGAGAAACCCACTTCAATATTGTGTGTGATTGAAAGCATTTATCATAATTCCTAGGCAGCATGTAATGTTGGAGACTTGTCATAACTTAGCATTTCCTTGATTTAAAAAAAAAAAAAAAGTTTGGATGAGTAAGATCTGTCACAAAGCAATCTTAAGGGCCTGAAAACGAAGGTTTTGCATATTGTGTATCCATGTGTATCAAACCTACTTAGATTAATGTAATTCTGATTAGTGGGTTATCATACGCTATACAGGACAGAACGAAATGTATGTTCAGTGCTATGTATCAGGGGGTAGCCGTGTTAGTCTGTATCCACAAAAACAATAAGGAGTCTGGTGGCACCTTAAAGACTAACAGATTTATTTGGGCGTAAGCTTTCATGGGTAAAACACCACTTCTTCAGATATAGTTCAGTGCTATTTTTTTCAATTAACTTGCTAACAAGGCTCAGTGTTAAAGAAAACATGTAAATTACTGAAAACCCAAAAGTAAATATTAAATAAATTAGATTCAAACAAGGCCAATTCACTGATCGGGAACTAGAGCCAGACTTACTTATTCCTTAAGAATAAGAAGATCATAAATATTCAATATAGGAACAAAGAATCCCATTCTGCCATCAGTGATGATATCGTAAATCCAATTTTGACCAATGTCTTAAAATGAAAGCTCTCTTGTACATCTTTCTGTGGTTCTTACTCATCATGGAGGTTAGATGAACTTCAGAGAGATGACTTGCTAGGACAAGAGCAGGAGACCAAGGAATACAAGTTTAATTTGACCAAACAAATTATACTTATGCTTTATAGGGCAAAATTAACACCTAGCATTGTAAATCTATTCACTTCAGTGGGTTTACTTTTGAGATGAATTTGGCACATACTCTTTTTTCCATTTTTTAGATTACGTTTTTTCCACTAAATGGTACTGATATCTAGGGACACATACATTAATCTAATCTGTATTCTTTGCAGAGGTGCATACAATCCTTACAAGGAGGCATCACTATAAACAGGTGGGATTCTATCCTTGATACAAGCCAAGTATAAGAACTCTGGATAAAGACCAAACTTTTCCCTTTCCTGAACTGGATAGGAATTTCAACAACAACAACAACAACAACAACAACCAAAATATAAGCTTCTAGGCTGCTCCTGCAGGACCTCACTGTTCCAATCCCTACTTTTTTCTGCCTCAGAGGGAGGCTGAAACCCTTCTTGTACTCCTAGGTTGGAAATTCCAGCTTGAAACTGCACTAATGGACATAGTGGCTTATCTGTGTGTACTAGGGTTTGCATCAATGTATCTACACCAGCTGATGATGATTTAGGCCTTATCTACAATACTAGACACCACAGTAAATGCACATGTATCTATCTCTATATTTATATTCTATCAATCAATGTGGTTTCGAGGCACTACTTGCTTCAGGTACTTTTGAATGCATGCAAATGCTTTGTGGTGCTCTATCAATTAGATTCCAGAATTGTGTACAGTGACATTTCTTTAAGATTAGGGATGAAAATTATTCTTTACCAAAAATAGATTTGAATGAGATGAAAAACATTCATTTGCATAACAGAAAACAGAAGCGAATATTTAAAATGCAGAGCACAGTAAGTTAAACATAACAATCAAAGCAAAGATAATCATGTTTGATTTAGTCTTGCTGTGTTGAAACAAAAATCCTATTTCAGATATTTCTACCTAGCATGAATAAAATGTATTTTACACTTACATTCTTCCAAAGCATTTTATGCATATTAAATTAATTTAATTTAAAGCCTCAAAAAGCTGTGTGGGGAGAGGTATGGTTATATCCTATTTACAAACGGATGAACTGAGACACAGAGATAAAGGGCCTGATTTTCAGAGGTGCTAAGCATCCCCAATTATTATTGACATAGTTGTAAGTACTCAGCACTTTCTGAAAATCAGGCTCTAAATTGGGGGTTCTCAACCTTTTTCTTTCTGAGGCCCCCCCAACATGCTATAAAAACTCCATGGCCCACCTGTGGCACAACTGATATTCTGCATATAAAAGCCAGGGTCAACATTAGGGGGTAGCAAGCAGGGCAGTTGCTTGGGGCTCCATACCACAGGGGCTCCCATGAAGCTAAGTTGCTCAGGCTTCGGCTTCAGCCCCACGTGGTGGGGCTCAGGGTCCCAGGGTTCAGGCTCATGTGGTGGGGCTTTGGCTCTCTGACCTGGACCCAGGCGAGTCTAATGCCAGTCCTGCGTGGTGGACCCCCTGACACCTGCTTGTGGCCTCCTAGGAGGCCCCGGATCCCTGGTTGAGGACTACTGCTCTAAATCACCTTCCCAAGATCACGTAAGTTATTAGCAGAGCCAGGAACAGAACCTAGGACTCTACTCCAGTCTCTTGCTGTAAATTCTAGACCACCCTACCTCCATATAAAAAATATAAGCTTTGCTTTATAATATTCTAAACAATGAACTCTTAGTCTTTGATTTACAGTAAACTGTTAGCTTTCATATAAGTTGCATATGGCTTTAAATTCAGTGTAGTAGTAATTTGCTTAAAGGAACCGTTAACTAAAATGTGTTTTTTGAAGTCATCAACATTAAAGTGAACACCTTAGGCACTTTCACATTGTAAGCAGATTTCAAGTTGTATTTTCTGCTCCCCAGTTTTGAAACTTTATTTAAGGAATTGGAAGCAGCACTATTGATATTGGTGCCACTTGATTTATAGACACTAACTAGCATGTTAACTTCATGCATGCTCTTACAGCCTTTCCACTCCATGAATAAATAGTACTTGATAGACTAGAGTACTTTTCTATATTGTGAAATGTGCTACTATGTAGAACTTGGTTATAAGAATGTATGTGGGAAATATGCCATCTGAGGGGATTAGAAGACATGCGGGAGTTAATTAACCTGAATTTCATCACCTTCAAGTATTGTTGCAAGACCCATTTCTTTGCCATAGCTTTCTTTCAAAAACAACAAAACAAAACCTAAATTAAATAACCTTGGGCTTGATTCACCACTGCATTATGCTAGCTTTATATCAGTGTCATTCCACAGAAATCAATGGAGTTATCCGCATAAAACTGCAGTAAAGCAGGGGTAAATCAAGCCCTGAATAACCAACATGAAAATAAATCAGAAATCTCTTCCCCATGTAGGTACTTTTAGACTTGTAATTTTCTCTTGAATAAACTAAATAGGTTGAGCATCTTTAGTCTCTCAGTATACTACATGTTTTCCAGACCATAAATCATACTTGCATCTCTTTTCTGAATCCTTTCCAGTTTTTTAAACATAGTTTTTGAAGCGTGGACATCAGAATTGGACACGATATTCCAGTAATAGTCTCATTAATGCCATACACAGAAGTAATATTACCTCCCCATACTCCTACTTCATATTTTCCAGCTTATACACATAAGGATCATATTCACCCTCTTAGCTAAAGCAACACCCTGGCTTATCATCATCATGTTTAATTGGTTAACTACTGTGACCCCTATGGTCTTTTCAAGGTCATTGCTTTCCAGGATACAGTGCCCCTTTCTTATAAGTATGTCTTACACTTCTCTTTCCTAGATATGTGACCCTCCATTTGCCTGTGTTAGACCAGGGCCTTGTATATCTTTTTTTTACATGATGACTTTAGATAATTGAATATATTCCTATTTGTTCTGTAGTATCAAATCTGAGGTTAAATATAGTTTGTTTTAATGTAATAGGCATAGTTTTATGATCTGAACTAAGTTACATTTAGTTTATAGTCATATGATAGCTTTCTCAAATGATATGTCTATTAGGGCTGTATGGAACCATTTTTCTCAGTAAGAAAAGATTACTAGTTGGTTGTGTTTATATGTTGATGGGTTTTGAAAAAACTTTCATTTAAATCTTTATGGATTATGTGTGGTTGTATGAAAGACCAGAACTTTTATTCATACAAATATTGTAAGAGTAAGGTATTAAATAGTTTATATACCAGTCATGAGAGAGAGCTTAAGGATTAATGGATTGTTCTGGCTTATTTACACTTGTAGTTATTGTGTTTTCTTGGAGTGAAAGAGTTAAGATTGTTTGGATGCTGATTGTTGAAAACTGTTAAGCTTAATGGTGTGTGTGTGTGTGCGCACGCAGGAATTTGGTGCTATGATTGTTATCAGAATGGTTTATAGAACCTTTTTTTCCAGTTTTTAATGGCAATTTTTGAATGGATGAGTTTCATTATATATTTTCCTCTAAAATGGCACTTAGCAATTGAAACTTAAAGTATTTTATTTTGTGATTTCCTTTTTATTTTGTAAATCTCTGATTAAACATGTTGGACTCTTGCTGCTTGACATAAAAAGCACTGTGCACTGTTCAGACAAGCTTGAGCAAACTTTTACCAGGCATGCAAAGAATTCCTGCCTCCCTGCCCAAGTAACTATGGTTGTTTAGCTATCTTTCAGGCTTTTGGACTACCCAAGTCCCTCAGCTTCTAGTCATTGCTTCTTGGCTCCAGCCTCTAGCTAGTCTTTGTTCCCTAGGCTCTGGGAGTTCCATTCCATGGTTCAGTACCAGATGTGGTTACCCAACCAGCCTTATTTCCAGACTTCAGACTTAGGGCAATGCCAACTCCCAAGCTCCAGCCTGCCCTCTTCTTGCCTCTCCCAGTCAACTCTCTTAGCTCTGGTAAGGTCTGCAGGTGGGAATCCTTACTCTGTTGATTCTTACAAGGTCTGCCAGAGTGGGACTTCCATCCCCATCTGCACAGCAGTGCTTGGATCTTCCCCTCTCTCTCCTCCCTCCAGGTGTCCAAGGCTCAGTGCTCCACATGATCTACTCAGCTGTGCCCTCCCCCAACTCCTGGGGGTTATGGTTTTATATGTGCTTCGATAGTAAAACTTTCCTTGCATGCTCTTCCAGCTGCATCCTGCGGAGAAGCATCCTGCTGTAACTTTTCTGAAAATTATGGATCTTATTCTATGTATATTATTTGCAGTTTTGTAGCGGTGTTGGTTCCAAAATATTAGGGTGACAAGGGGAGTGAGGTAATATCTTTTATTGGAACAACTTCTGTTGGTGAAGTTTTTGCCTGGTGAGGCAAGCTTTTGAGCTACATAGAGCTGCTCTTTAGGTCCTGACAAAAAGCTCCATGAAACTTGAAAGCTTTCCTCTTTCATCAACGGAATTTGGTCCCATACAAGATATAACCTCACCTGCCATGTTTTTCTAATATACATATATTAGTCAGCCAAAATCACAGCTTTTTGAGGCTTGCAACCTTTTGAATATCTAGCCCGTAGTTTAATAGGGAGATCTGCTTCTGTTTGTATACATGTGTTTATAACTAGCTACAAACACTGCTTTTGTTATAAGTAATACATTAATAAAATCAGTGACTTCAGTGGGGCCAAGATTTAGTCCCATATGTTTAATGTAATCTTATTTAATATAACTTCCCCTGAAGATAAATACTGGGAGGAGAAAAATTTCACATTCTAGGAATAGGCACTCTGCTTGAGGATTGAGTTGTGTACTAATGAATCTTCCTCCTTCCTCCATCGAGAGGCCTGTTCTCTTATCTAGGTGAGGGCTGTGGCCTGTGGATGCACCTACTGTAGCAGCAGAATCACCAACACTTGCCCAACCCCTCCCATCTCACTGTCCACCTGAAAGCCAGGTCTATGTAATCATCTAGGGCTCCCCAGGAGCTGGGATCTGTATAGGGCAAGTGCACATTTGTTGTCCCCTCCAAATTCTGTTTTTTATGTGCTGAAAAATTGCCTGGAATCTGCTGCCTGAGAGACCCTCTGCATTGCTGAGAAGGGGATCAAAATTTTCCCCAGAGTGCAGTATCTCAGGATATCCTTTAAATGTGTGACTATTGAATGAACTGACACAACTGAAAGGACCACAGCATGTAGCACAGTTCTGCACTTCAGGACTTTAAATTTCCAATGAGTAATTCTGTAAATGGGAACTCAAAAATCACAAGTTTAATGCAGTTTATATGGGTACAAATGGTAATGCCACCTTCATATCTATTTATCAGTTGTTTTCTGGGGAGCAAATTGCACAGGGATTTAAAGCAGTTTGTGATACTCCTGCTGTTTTTTAATATTTATACTGTATTATGAAAAAAATTGTTTCTGCAGTGAGAGTGAGTTATGCATGGGAGTCAAGCAGCTTCATCTTGTCTGTCTTAGTGTACTACTCAGATATATTGTACTTAAATCCCTTACATGAAATAATGATGAACAGCTCTTATAATCGCAGTATGAGCACTTGATAGTACCTGACCAGAAATGGAGGAAAGATTTCTATTTCAGCTCTGCATATTATAATTCAAGTAACTGTGGTGTTCACCAAGTCATTATATAATAAGCCAGAAGAGGGAGCTATCTTATAAATTACTAGCAATCTGAGCAACAAGGTCATTTTCTAAACCCTATCATGAGTTTATTTTCAGAGGCTTATTCCTTTATTTGGGTGTTTTTGGTATCAATGTTAATCTTCCAATGGCAAATATATAAAGTCTTGGTCTGGTCTAGTGGCTGCTGTCCCTTGTGTTCATGCCATTGTAAACATGGATCTTGAGGACGAATGGGAACTTGGCCACGTCCAGGCCAGCCTATATAGGAGTGATGTCAAGACCCTTTCTGTAGCATGCAGGGCATGTTTTGTGGCATTTGATACTCATCCATGGAATCCAAATATGGGGCATAAGTGGCTTATTTAGCCTCATGCTGGCTCCCCCCTCCCCTTGACATGCATAGAATTTTTCTGGGTTGTTCCTTGCACCTGGGGTATATTTCACCTTAAGTAAACAAACAAGGATAATGTATCTCGCTGTGTACTTTGTTCATCTGACAATTGTAGTTTAACTTTTTTTATTATAACTCTTCATAATATATTAGTAAAGTTGTTGCAAATATTGTAAAATTAAGGAAATCTTAATAGTAGGAAACCTCACTACATCATCTGCTATTAAGTCTTCGTTTGGTGGTGGAGAGAGACCGACAATTCTTATTCAGATTTCAAAAACTGTGGATAAGCTATGTTCTTGTGTATTTTGTTTACCTGAGTGCATGCTGTTTCATAGTGAGATTATTATTTATTAACCTATTGATCGAGAGCTGAATACTATAGTGATAAATCCTATCAAAGTATTGGCACCTACCAGTGGGTTCTTCATTGTCGGACATATCTTATTAACAGTTGATGCAGCAGTGTGGCTGATTAGTTAATCAATCTTTATAAAGTAATAATAGTCCACAAATCAGGTGGGTTTTATTTCTTTTTTTTTTTTTTTTGGTCTGGCAGAATGCTTTGTTTTCTGGAGCTTTCTTTTTATGGAGATAAGTACAGGATAGTGTAAGTACTTGAATTGCAGCAATACCATTAAAATGTGGGAATAATATATTACAGTAGCTATCAACGTTGACTGAGTACCACCGCATGAGGTAGGTTCCTGCTGTTGAGTTACTTCAGATTTCCAATTAGTAAATCTCCAAGTAAGATTTTGCCTTTGTGGGGTGTACCAGTGGATTCTATTTCATGTCTGCATGTGATATCTTTATGTGGCCTCAAGGCATATCTTCAATCTGCTAGGCTGTTGTAAAGCTTTTCAATGTAAAATTTTTTAAGGTTAATTCACTTGCAACACTTCCCAGTTCAAATGTACCAAAGTGAAGAATTGTGTAGCTTATTTTTAATTACACACTCTAGCATTCTTTCATTTGAAAAGTGTGTGTGTATCATACACACTTGTGTACTTATGCTTGTCGGATTTTTCATCAAAGAAACTAAAATTAGATCATTTTCATAGAATCATAGAAATGTAGTGCCGAAAGGGACCTCGAGAAATCGAGTCCAGCCCCCTGCACTGGGGCAGGACCAAGTAAATCTAGATCATCCCTGATAGGTGTTTGTCCAGCTTGTTCTTAAAAACCTCCAGTGATGCGGTTTCCACTATTCAGGAGCTTAACTACCCTTATAGTTAGAAAACTTTTCCTAATATCTAATCTAAATCTCCCTTGCTGCAGATTAATCAGATTTACTTCTTGTCCTATCTTCAGTGGGCATGGAGAACCATTGATCACAGTCTTCTTTATAACAGCCCTTAACATCTTTGAAGACTATCAGGTCCCTTCTGTCGTCTTTTCTCAAAATTAAACCTGCCTAGTTATTTTAACCTTTCCTCACAGGTTTTCTCACTCTTTTTTATCATTTTTGTAGCTCTCCTCTGGACTCTTTCCAATTTGTCCACATTTTTCCCAAAATGTGGTGCCCACTGACCAGAATTCTTCAACTGAGGCCTTGCCTTTGTTGAGTAGAGTGGGACAATCTCCATCCAACTCTTATATTTTAACACTCTGGTTATTACGTCCCAGAATATTAGCCTTTTTCACAGCTGCATGACATTGTTGACTCTCATTCAGTGTGTGATCCACTGTCACCCCTTCCCCCCCAGATCCTTTTCAGCAGCACTACCACCTAGCCAGTTATTCCCCATTTTGTAGTTGTGCATTTGATTTTTTTCCTTCCTACATGCAAAATACTTCACTTGTCTTTATTAAATTTCATCTTGTTGAATTCAGATCAGTTCTTCAATTTGTGAAGATTATTTTGAATTCTAATCATGTCCTTCAAAATGCTTGCTATCCCTCCCAGCTTGGAGTCATTCCCAGATTTGTTAAGCATATTCTTCACTCCACTGTCCACATCATTAATAAAAAATATTGAATAGTACCAGACCCAGGACTGTCCCCTGGGGGACCACACTAGATATGCCCTCCCAATTTCACAGCATATCATTGATGTTGTTATTCTCTTAGTACAGTCTTTCAACCAGTCGTGCACCCACCTTATAGTAACTTCATCTATCACATTTCTCTGGTTTGCTTATGACAATGTCATGTAGGACTGTGTCAAAAGCCTTACTAAAATCAAGCTAGTAACATATGTTTGATTATTTCTTCCTCCAGGAAGCCTATGTATATCAGCATATGAAATAAAACGAGATCCTAGTTGGTGTGTGTATGTGCACACGCTAATTAGGATCTTGTTTGAGATCTATTTAATGTATGTTTTAAATAGGCAAACCCAACACAAGATCTGTAAAGGCAATTTATATTTGAGGATCTCTTTATATGTTCTTGATTCTTCAGTTTAATACAATTTTTTTTTCAGAATGCAATAAAATTTTGTATTCAGCTGTTATTTTAGAATTTATGCCCAAGCACATTTTATATTGGCTCCCGTCACAGTGAACAGAAGTGACAATCAGAATGATTGCAGCAGATACTAACATCCTAAATGTTTCTCATTCTATTACATTTGTAACTTTCACAAGAATTTTTGGGAGTGTTATGTAAGACATTGTGCCACTACCTCAGTTGAAACTATGTTGGTGTTGCAGTTAAAGATGATCTATTCAGTTTGGAGACAATTGCATCTAGATGCTAAAGGGGGATCAGTGATTTGAAGTTTTATTCCTATGGAGGGCACAAGTTTTTCAAAAGGAAGTTATAAAAACTGTTTAGCATAGTTTAGCAACTGTTCAGTAACGTTGCAAACCTGTGATTTGTTCAGATATAGAATGAAAATAATACTTTAAAAATGTGGTGCATAGATCGACAATTCTAGAATCACCCACTTGTGTATCAAAACAATGCATTTTATTGTGTTTTTAAATGGACTGTACTAATGAAGTTGGCATGTACAATGTTATCCGCTGATCCTCTTAGCATAATAGGTATGTAAGTGGTAAATCCAAAATATGCAGTGATCTCTATGCTGTGTGGTTAACATATGGTCAGAGGAACTCCCCTTTGACAAAAAACATACAAGTTTGCAATGGAGTAACATATTGCCAAAAACAATATGTTGGGATAGGGGACTGGAAACTGGCCCCAGAGGTTACCTTGGTCCTTGAGTCCACCATGAGGAAGACCACCTCCCACCAGAGAAGATCTCCAGTAAAAGCATGAGCCCCCTCTTACTTAGATGAGGCTCCAGATTATCCCGTAACCTTCATTTATATTGAAGATTTCTGTTTTCTGTAGTCAATGGGGTATGTCTTCCTAGGTGTTCATATAGTGCAGAATCCTGAGACTGACTGGGGCCCTTTGGTTGTACTATGATACATATGAATAAGGATTACTAAAGAGTGTGTGTAACACATAAATATACCCTCACATACAGAACACTAAAGAACAATTGGGAATAGAACGCTGAGGTTACAAAGCTGAACACTCAAAAGTCAGGAGGTGCCAAAGTTAAGGTTGTCCATGTAATCTTACTTTGGCTGTATGCACATATGCCTGATACAGTTTTTGAATATATAATCTCCTGTTGTAATTTCTAGGGGACCCTGGACTCTTTCAGAGCACAGGTTATACAGGTTCTTTATTCTTCGCTTTCTTGTGTGCATAGAAGAGAGTATTTGGAGCCCTGTATACTGATAGCCACAGTTTTAATTCAAGAGCTACATAGTTAAATAACTGCTTATACCAGAAACATGCCAAGTTTTCTCTTCCTTATTTTTTCATAAAGAAGAGTTGCAAGCACACACGTATGCGCGCGCAAACACACAATTATATTAATGTAACATTTCAGTTGAGATCTTAACACAAAAGTAAAAATTCAAAGATTTGGTTCCCACAGCAACCATAAGTCAGTTACATTTCTGTCATCTGTGAAAGCATAAAAGCTCATATCCAACACAGTAATACAAAATGTTTCTGGTGTGCCAAGGTGTGAGGTACTGTTGTTGGGAGAATCATAAATTTTAATTTCCAGAGTTGTGTGCATTTACATCTCATCATATTTACTTTTTATGGATACAGTATACTGAAGGAAGACTGCCATAATCCGAGTGGCTTTTCCCCAATCTCCTTGTAAATGGGAGAGATCCCCGCTTTGCTCTCATATTGTGCACAGCCACTAGGTTACAGACAAAATTCAGCCCCTTCCTAGAGTTTGCCTGAACTGGCTGCCAAGCTTGCTTATACACATCAGATGTGTTCATCATAAGATCCTTTAATGATCTGCCAGCTGTGGATGTTGTAATGTTAAATAAGGTATTTTAACACTGTGCCTCCTAGTGGCCAAATTTAGTTTAGCATTCCACTACATCTCTCCCTTTAAGTTCTACCATTTACAGTATTTTCACTATCATACAGTTTTTGAAGTTCATTATGTATTAGTCTATTAAGTGTGTCTGAATCATGCTGGCTTTCTAATTACATGACCCGAGCGTATAACAACTTGGTCATCTGGTGGTCTGTTAGTTCCAATGACTAGCTGTGGTTGGTATGAAATCCTTAGTCACCATCTTGTTCTTCATCTGCCATCTATTGATTAGTTTTTTCTGGAGAACAAACTGCAGATGTTGATGTTTTGTGCTGAACTCCCCACTGTTAGTCTCGATCACTTATGATCTGGGTACTGAATTCCTTTTCTTTATGACAGCTGGAGTTGTCCATCATTTTTCTCCATCCATTTTGACATGAGCACAGTCACCAGGTTCTAGAGCTGGCAGTTCTCTGTGTGACATCTGCTGTAAGAGTGTTTGTAAGCTCTTAAAGCCTTTCTATCTGATTTTACTACTCTTCTCAGGTCTGGCCACTTTAGAGGGAGAACTATTGTTCCAACTTTGGAAAAGAATCTGAGTTGTTTTCCCATCAGGAGTTGTGCTGGACTACGTTTTTGTCTTTGCGATGCCCAACCAACACACTGACTGGTTGGTCCATTCATAGCATTTAGTTAATCCTTGATGTCCTTCGTGGATGAGGTTTAGGATTTCTTCTTTCATTTCATTTGGAATTATGATGCAATTGCCTTTAATCAGGGTTCCATTTGACTCACTTAATTGTTTGTGCACTGCAACACCATGTCCCACAAATTTGTTTTGAGGTAGGCAGAAAATGCATTTTTCCTCACTTAGCTCCAGACAGACTGATAAGGCTTAAGACTTTGAGGGTTTTGTTGTGCTCTTCCATCAGAGATCCATATATCAGAATATCATCCATGAAAACTACACCTCCATTTGTGTTTAACAATTCTGCCATCTTTCTTTGGATAATTTTAGGTGCATTGGAAATCCCAAAAGGTAATTTACAAAAGCAAAATCTCCCAAAGCGTGTGATAAATGTAGTCATGTTAGCACCTCCTTTGGCAAAAGGAATTTGCCAGGATCTACTCAAGGCATCCAGCTTGGAGAATATGTAGCTCCTTTCGCTTTGGGGAGGAAGGCATGCAGTGTTGGGAGATATGTTTCTCTCACAACTGCCTCATTAAGTCTTTTAAGATCCACACAGATTTGTATTTTTCCATTTTTCTCTATAACTGGAGTACTACTGGAGCACACCATGCTGATGGCTCAGAGCTTTTTTTGATTATGCCATTCCACTCCATTCGCTTTAATTCAGTGTCTACTTTATGAAGTAATGGGATAGGAATCCTGTGAGGTGCATGGACACTATATATGATTCAGTATGGTCTCTTAAGGTTACTTGTCCTGGATCTCCTTTCAGAAGTCCAGTATCACCAAATATTCCATTGACTTCGTCCACCTTTCTCACTACGCCCATCATGGCTGTCACATTGCAGCTGAAAAGGCTGTTGATCTGTGGTCCTTGGATCACTTACAATCTGAATGCATAGCTTTTGTCTTTGCAAGTTGTTTCTGTGATGAACTGGCCCAGGCAGTTCAGAATACCTCCAGGGTTTGTCAGAGCTATGTCAGGTGACTTCAGCTTTGGGAGGGCTTAAAGGTGATTGTAAGCAGTGCCGGCCCTAGGGGTGAGTAGTGTGGGGGACGGCCCAGGCACTGTGGTCAGGGGGGTGCTATCTGAGTGCCACAAGCTGGTGGGCTGGGGCTGCCGGAATGGGAGTGAGTGTGGGAAGTGCTTAATTTGTAATGAAAGAGGTGCTGGGGATCAAGCTGGGCAGCTGGAGAGCAGTGGCTGCTTTCCAGGCACCCAGCTCTGAAGGCAGTGCCGCTGCCAGCAGCAGCAGCAGCACAGAAGTAAGAGTTGCATGGAATGGTGTATTGCCACCCTTACTTCTGTGCTGCTGATGGTGGTGGCGCTGCTTTCAGAGCTGGGTGGCCATAGAGTGGTGGCTGCTGGTCAGGAGCCCAGAGGTGCTGGGGTTATGAACTGCCAAGCCACTGAGTGCAGGCGAGCCTGGAGCTGGAGCCCCTGGGCAGGGAGTGGGTGATGCCACCTGGAGCTGTTAGCCTGGCAGGGAAGTGAAGGCAGCAGAGCTTGCCCCTCAGGACTCAGCGAGCCAGTCCCTGAGTACCCCCCTTCTTGCAGGCATGGGAGGTAGCTGCCCACACACTCTCCTTCTGCTCGGTAGTCAGGAGTGTATGGGTGGAGGAGCCCATGGGCTCAGAAACTCCTCCCTATGCTGTTCAGCCAGGCTCCAAGGCCAGGAGCTGGTCCTTGAGCCCTGTACCCCAGGCTGCTGTTCTCAGACTCAAAGGGCACCAAAATACAAGTGTGCCCAGGGTGCCATTTTCCCTAAGGCTGGACCTGTTGGTAAGTCCCCTCCAAAATGACTCTGACATCCACTTCTGAGTCATTTTTAAAGCCAATAGTCTTGCCATGAATATTCAGTTTCACTCTCCAGCAGGCTCTGTGTTATCGAAAGTGATAGACAATCCAGAGGCATTGTTTCTGGGATCCGTCTGTAATATGAATCAATTCCCTGACTGCTTTGGAGTGGCAAACAGCTGCGAAAGTCCATATTCCATGCATTTATTACACTGTTTGTTTGCTTCTGGCTGGATGTGTATCCTATCTTGGGATATGACTTTTTCCATACCTTATGCATGTAGGCTGGAATTTGTCCCTCTTAGCCTTTTTTCTCTCTCTCTCTCCTTTTTTTTGGCGGGGGGGCGCCTCAGGGGTTCAATGTAATGACTTTTAGCACTCATGCTGCATCTGTTAACAACTACTAAGTTAGTGTCTTGTTTTTCAAGTTTGGCAACTTGCTGTTGGTGTTGCTATCTCACCAGCTCAGACTGCTTTGTTTTTTGAATAGCTCTTCAGTTGCAGCAGCTGTTTTTATCTGATGTTTTCATAGTTTGCATTCCCCAAATGACAGTTTTCAGCCAATGTATACAGAGCTAATTTAAAATATTCAACATTGCCCCTGGTTCTTTAATTCTCTGTTGAAAATATAAATCACATTTCTTTGAGTATGTATCAAACATATCCAGAACCCTTTCATAGTAATCTTTATGACTGTCTTCAGTCAAGTCAAAAGATTTGAAGATCTGCTCTGGCTGATTTCCCCATAGCATATATTAAAGAAGCTATCTGTATATCTCCAGGTTTTGTGGAGTTTGTTTGCAATATGAAATCTTGCAAAATATTGTTTCCAATCTGTTCTGAAGGTTTGTCAAAGCTGAAGTTCTCTGGGGCACTGAAGAGTAGCATGTTGTTGATGAGATCTTGTAACTTTAGTTGTTTTCCTTCACTCCACAAGCTTTGTTGCAGTTTTCCTTCTGTTTTTGTTCTTAGTTTACTCCTGACACCATGTCATGCTTCTGTACCAGATATGGACTGACTACAGAGCTTGCTTATACATGCGAGCTGTGTTCATCATAAGATTCTTTAATGCTCTGCCAAGGTATGGCTGCTATAAACTTTAAATAATGTATGTGACACATTATGCCACCAATGGCTGAACAGTATAATACAGTTTAGCATTCCAGTACATTGTCTTTTTTCTTAACTGATCTAATGCCCTGAAGCAGGTCTGTACTCGAAAACCTACTACTACTACTACTTTGCTACTGCAAAGCCAGTTTTCCCCCATTCTGCATTTGTGCATTTGGTTTTTCTTCCCCAAGTGTAGCACCTTACATTTTGTCTTTGTTGAATTTCATTTTGTTGTCTATAGTCCAGTTCAATTTATCAAGATCCACCTGAATGTTAGCTCCATCCTCTAAAGTATTGGCCCCGCCCCACCCCAGGTTTGTGTCATCTGCAAACTTGATCAGTGTGCTCTCTATGCCTACATCCAGGTCATTGATAAAGATGTTAAACAATGTTGGACCCAGAACAGATCCCTGTGGGACCCTACTTGAGATCTCCTTCCAATCTGACATCATTCCATTAAATTACTCTTTTTGTTTGTGGTTGTTTAACCAGTTATGTATCCACTTAATGATAGTTGTGTCAAGCCCACGTTTCTCCAGCTTACTTATCAGAATGTCATGTGGGACTGTGTCAAAAGCCTTGCTGATGTCCAGGTATATTATAGAATCGTAGGATTGGAAGGGACCTTGAGAGGGACCTTGAGAGTCCAGTCCTCTGCACTCATGGCAGGATTAAGTGTTATTTAGACCAGTGGTTCTCAACCTTTCTAGACTACTGTACTCCTTTCAGGAGTCTAATTTGTCTTGTGTACCCCCAAGTTTCACCTCACTTAAAAACTACTTGCTTATAAAATCAGACCTAAAAATACAAAAGTGTCAGAACACTGGTACCACCACAATTTCTATAACCAGATGTGGCCCTCAGGCAAAAAAGTTTGTCCACCTCTGCTCTAGTAGCTTCCCAGGTATCAAAGTCGGGCTGATTGGACTATAGTTTCCTGCCTCCTTTTTCCCCCTTTTAAAAGGTGGGCACTATTAACTCTCCTGTCATCCATGAGTTTGTAAATAACATTGCCAGTAGCTCTGAGATTTCTTCAGCTAATTCCTTTGGTACCCCCTGGTGAATAGCATCAGGCGGAGCTGGGTGGCGCTCCCTTCCTGCCCGCTGTGGGGGCTGACCCGGACCCCAGCCATACCCCTCCTAAACCCCACAGTTTGGGGACCTCTGAGTTAGAGGTTATAAACTTAAAACAACAGTACGTAAAAATAAGGCATTAAAAAATTTGTGGCTTGGATCCATTTCTGGTTGAACGAGTCAAGGAGTTGAAATGAGAGAAACACCTTGGAAATTTAATCTCTCTTAATTTTACTATAAAATAGAATCCTGCTAGTTAGCGCATGCCCTACCTCTCAAATCTCTCCTGAGAAACAGGAAGATTTTATTTTCAGCAAATATAGAACTGGGGTCTCAGATTCTTGAAACTTCATTATTTTTACAGAATACATTATAGTACATTTACTAATACTTAATGAAGTGCTATAAATAATTTAAACTAAACTTGTTAAATACTCCTTGCCTTTTCAGTGTTTGTTCACTTGCTTGCAAATTTACAGAACTGTCATTTTCCATAGATTTCCCACTCATTAGTGAGAGTATAGTAAGGCTCTTCTGTAATCAGTTGTAATCAGCTTATGATAATGAACATTTTGAAAAAATGATAATACACACAGTTATTTTGGTAAAAGGTAAAGTTCTTTCAAAATTACATTCTAGTATATGGGGCCCAATCCTTCATCCAGGTGAAGGCTATAGTAAAACTTCCATAGACATCTGTGGGAGCAGCATCAGGCTTTTCGTGTCAGTACTTGCTGACAAGACAATAGCTGTTTTTCTATAGGAAGTAATTGTAAAGTAAAGCTCCAAATGGTCAAACTGCCACTGTTTCCCTATTTGATGTGGAATTATGGGAAATAAAACACAGCTGCATCTCTTTCTGGATGTACTGAAATGCCTGTTAAATCAGAGCTTTTCAAAGCACCCAGAGGAGATGTTTATAGTTGGGGTATAGGACAAGTCATAAAATAAGAGAGGTTATTTGTTGCATTTTTGTGGTCAAGTCTGTCAGATCATATTTTCTGACCTGTCACTGGGTAGTCAGCATTGCCTGGAGTCACAAAGGTCAACATTTGAGCATTGTAGAATGATGGTTTATGATACTAGAGGTGCCTTAGGTCATGTTTTGATGTTTTACATTTCTATGCGAGAATCTTGACTTGCTGCAGCAGAGCTAAAGCATAGCCTGCAGGATAAATGCCGCACAGAGAGTTCAGTGGGGTACAAGGGTCACCCGCATCTTTAATATGTCAGAGTGGTTTGAAAGAAGTTGCAGGGAGGTCCCAGCATGATGATCCATCTTCATGCAAATGTCCAGCTGATGGGAGATGAAATCTTTTCCTTTATGGCTCCTGGAAAATTACCATTGTGTCCATTATTTAGCCAAAGTTTGGGTGCTACTAGATGAGAAAGCGTGTAATGTCAGAAGGATTTATTTGAGCTGTGTATGCATATTACTCAACAATTTTAGATAGGGGCATATTTTTACCTAATATGCCTAACACAGTAATAGATGTGCATGAGTTAAAACAATCCTTATTCTTGCATTATAAATATACACTGACTATTAAAACATTCCATGTACAGCGTCTTGACTGTCTCCTTCAATCACTTATTAATAACTTTTCTTAATAGCTTAACTTTTCCTTCGTAGGTGGTTGTCCTTTTACTGTCATCTTCTGAGACTCGGGTTATTCCCTTTCTTCATTTATGTTAAAATGTGGGTAACTAGAGTGTGTTCATCTCTTTTTCTTAACTACATTAGTCTGCATGTTCAGTTTTTCCTCATATGTCTTAGTTTCCCCACTTTGTATCATTCTCCTTTTGTGTTATCTAGTTTCTCTATACCATAGAAACTCAGTTACGAACGGATCGGTCAACCACACATCTCATTTGGAACTAGAAGTACACAATCAGGCAGCAGCACACACACACGCAAATACAATATGGTACTGTGTTAAACATAAACTACTAAAAAAATAAAGGGGAAGTTTTTTAAAAATGTTTTGACATGATAAGGAAACGGTTTTGCTTGTTTCATTTAAATTAAGATGGTTAAAAGCAGCATTTTTCTTTTCCATAATAAAGTTTCAAAGCTGTATTAAGTCAATGTTCGGTTGTAAACTTTTGAAAGAACCATAATGTTTTTGTTCAGAATTACAAACAGCCTTCATTCCCTAGGTGTTCGTAACTCTGAAGTTCTACTGTATCTTTCCTACATGGTGAGGATAAGAACTGCATGCCGTTACTTTAGGTGAGGTTACATGAGAGAGATACTGAGGAGATAATACCATAATGACTCAACGTAGCCCTAGGCAGATTTGGTTTATCTCTCTGATGCACGCTTTGGGTGTTATGCCTAGTTTCCACCAGTCAGCTATTGCACTCTTTATAGGTGAACTTTTTATTGCTCCTAGACCTAGTAGTACTATTTGGCCATCTATCCCTTTAGAAACTGGCATAATTGCTTAAAATTAGTCAGCTCTAATATGGCTCATGTAATAACTTCTCTTTGTATTGTTTAGACAGAGGTACAAAACAAAGTCCTAGTTCTGAACAACTCCAAACTTTGGGAAACTTTGGATCTTGATGAAAATGTTCTGGCTAGCTATTTCTGTATAGTGAGTCAAAACAAAATCCTAAATCTGAATGCCCTCAATCTTTGTTACATAGCCCTTTATCCTTTGGATGCATCTGAGTATCTCCCACTGACTTTCAATAGAAATTGTAGTTGCATATTCAAGGATGTAATTTGGCCCTTTTACTTTAACTTTTGTGAACTTTAGTATGCATAAAAATCAGACAGTAGGGCGCATTAAAACCATGTGTAATGCACAGAGACCACTGTACAAAACTGTCTAGCTCTATCAAGGCCTCTTAGTCTCAGCATGCAATCCCAGGTTTGTATCTCTTTAGCAGTCAGTGACAACTGTGCCAAATTGTCTGGGCTTTGTGCATGTAGGCCTCCAGAGATGAAGAGCAACTGTATTAACCTATTCAGCTCCTGTCCCTCTGGTAGAATCGTATTTTAATTCCAAATGATGATATAAGCAGAAAAATCCAGTTTAATTGGAACTTTAATGAGCACTACCCTGACATTATTTAAAACTTCCTTCTCAGCATGGTATTGTATACATATACATAAGTTTTTTTTTTTTATATAAAGACAGGAGGTTTGTTTCCATGCAATTCTGAGTCACCAAATTTCAAGAGCAATCACCTGTTCATTCACTACTGTGTCTCTTAAAACATTAGGGACATTCATTAATACACTTTTTTTTTTTTTTAAGGCATATCACTGACCAGTTTTCAAATTTCTCCCTTGTGTAGTAGCTGTGGCCAAAATGCTCACTGGTTGTTTTTAAACCTGTTAGCCTTCATATCTCTGCCCTCAGTTGTTCTTGGTTTTGCAAATAATGTAATGACATGATTGCCATTAACTATGCAATTATATTGCAGAAATGAGCGAAACAAGAACGAAATTTTTGTTCCATGTTTGTCCAATGCTTAGCACAACTGGGCTCTGGCCTATCACTGGGGCTCCTAAGATGTTACCACAATAGAAATAGTACAGCAGGAGAGGGAGTCATGCATTCCTAACTTGCCTATGGTACACCACAGAAATACAAAAGATAAGTTAACATAGGTAGCCCTCTGGATGGCAGCACACCAGCAGGGTCTACATGGGACAGTTAGCCCTGGTCTACACTAGGCGTTGAGGTCGAATTTAGCAGCGTTAAATCGATGAAACCCTGCACCCGTCCACATGACTAAGCCCTTTTTTTTCAACTTAAAGGGCTCTCAAAATCGATTTCCTTACTCCACCCCCAACAAGGGGATTAGCGCTGAAATCTGTTTTGCTGGGTCGAATTTGGGGTACTGTGGACGCAATTAGATGGTATTGGCCTCTGGCAGCTATCCCAGAGCGCTCCATTGTGACCGCTCTGGACAGCACTCTCAACTCGGATGCACTGACCAGGTAGACAGGAAAAGGCCCGCAAACTTTTGAATTTCAATTTCCTGTTTGGCCAGTGTGGCAAGCTGCAGGTGAGCATGCAGAGCTCATCAGCAGTGGTAACCATGATGGAGTCCCAGAATCGCAAAAGAGCTCCAGCATGGACCGAACAGGAGGTACGGGATCTGATCACTGTATGGGGAGAGGAATCCGTGCAATCAGAACTAAGTTCCAGTTTTCGAAATGCCAAAACATTTGTGAAAATCTCCCAGGGCATGAAGGACAGAGGCCATAACAGGGACCCGAAGCAGTGCTGTGTGAAACTTAAGGAGCTGAGGCAAGGCTACCAGAAAACCAGAGAGGCGAATGGCCGCTCCGGGTCAGAGCCCCAAACATGCCGCTTCTATGATGAGCTGCATGCCATTTTAGGGGGTTCAGCCACCACTACCCCAGCGGTGTTTTTGACTCCTCCAATGGAGATGGAGGCAACACAGAAGCAGGTTTTGGGGATGAGGAAGACTATGATGAGGAGGTTGTAGATAGCTCACAGCAAACAAGCAGAGAAACCAGTATCCTCGACAGCCAGAAACTGTTTCTCACCCTGGACCTGGAGCCAGTACCCCCCAAACCCACCCAAGGCTGCCTCCTGGACCCACCAGGTGGAGAAGGGACCTCTGGTGAGTGTACCTTTTTAAAATACTATACAAGCTTTAAAAGCCAGCATGTTTAATGATTGATTTGCCCTGGCATTCGTGGCTTTCCTGGATATACTCCCAAAGCCTTTGCAAAAGGTTTCTGGGGCGGGCAGCCTTATTCCATCCACCATGGTAGGACACTTTACCACTCTAGGCCAGTAGCATGTACTTGGGAATCATTGTAGAACAAAGCATTGCAGTGTATGTTTGCTGGCGTTCAAACAAATCCGTTCTTTATCTCTCTGTATTATCCTCAGGAGAGTGATATCATTCATGGTCACCTGGTTGAAATAGGGTGCTTTTCTTAAGGGCATGTTCAGAGGTGCCCGTTCCTGCTGGGCTGTTTGCCTATGGCTGAACAGAAATGTTCCCCGCTGTTAGCCACGCGGTGGGGGAGGCAAAATGCGACCTTGTAACGAAAGCACATGTGCAATGTATGTAATGTTAACAGCAAGGTTTACCGTGAAAGAGTGTACATTGTTCTAAAAAATGTGTCTTTTCAAATACCACTGTCCCTTTTTTTTTCTCCACCAGCTGCATGTGTTTCAAGGATCATAGGATCTTCTCCTTCCCAGAGGCTAGCGAAGATTAGAAGGCGAAAAAAAACGCACTCATGATGAAATGTTCTCTGAGCTCTTGCTGTCCTCCCACACTGACAGAGCACAGACGAATGCATGGAGGCAGACAATGTCAGAGTGTAGGAAAGCACAAAATGACTGGGAGGAGAGGTGGCAGGCTGAAGAGAGGGCTGAAGCTGAAAGGTGGCGGCAGCGTGATGAGAGGAGGCAGGATTCAATGCTGAGGCTGCTGGAGGATCAAACTAATATGCTCCAGCAGGAAAGGCAACAGGAGCACAGATCGCCGCTACAGCCCCTGTGTAACCAACCACCCTCCTCCCCAAGTTCCATAGCCTCCTCCCCCAGATGCCCAAGAATGTGATGGGCGGCCTCCGGCCACCCAGCCACTCCACCCCAGAGGATTGCCCAAGTAACAGAAGGCTGGCATTCAATAAGTTTTAAACTTTTAAAGTGCTGTGTGGCCTTGTCTTTCCCTCCTCCTCCACCACTCCTGGGCTACCTTGGTAATTATCCCCCTGTTTGTGTGATGAATTAATAAAGAATGCATGAATGTGAAGCAACAGTGACTTTATTGCCTCTGTAAGCGACGATCGAAGGGAGGTGGGGAGGGTGGTTAGCTTACAGGGAAGTAGAGTGAATGAAAGGGGCGGGGGATTTCATCAAGGAGAAACAAACAGAACTTTCACACCGTAGCCTGGCCAGTCATGAAACTGGTTTTCAAAGCTTCTCTGCTGCGCACTGCACCCTCCTGTGCTCTTCTAACCGCCCTGGTGTCTGGCTGTGCATAATCAGCAGCCAGGCGATTTGCCTCAACCTCCCACCCCTCCATAAACGTCTCCTCCTTACTCTCACAGATATTGTGGAGTGCACAGCAAGCAGTAATAACAGTGGGAATATTGGTTTCGCTGAGGTCTAACCGAGTCAGTAAACTGTGCCAGCACGCTTTTAAATGTCCAAATGCGCATTCTACCACCCCTCTGCACTTGCTCAGCCTGTAGTTGAACAGCTCCTGACTACTCCAGGCTGCCTATGTATGGCTTCGTGAGCCATGGCATTAAGGGGTAGGCTGGGTCCCCAAGGATAACTATAGGCATTTCAACATCCCCAACGGTTATTTTTTGGTCTGGGAAGAAAGTCCCTTCTTGCAGCTTTTGAAACAGACCAGAGTTCCTGAAGATGCGAGTGTCATGTACCTTTCCCGGCCATCCCACGTTGATGTTGGTGAAACGTCCCTTGTGATCCACCAGTGCTTGCAGCAGTATTGAAAAGTACCCCTTGCGGTTTATGACTTGCTGGCTTAGTGCTCCGGTGCCAAGATAGGGATATGGGTTCCGTCTATGGCTCCACCACAGTTAGGGAATCCCATTGCAGCAAAGCCATCCACTGTGACCTGCACATTTCCCAGGGTCACTACCCTTGATATCAGCAGATCTTTGATTGCGTTGGCTACTTGCATCACAGCAGCCCCCACAGTAGATTTGCCTACTCCAAATTGATTCCCGACTGACAGGTAGCTGTCTGGCGTTGCAAGCTTCCACAGGGCTATTGCCACTCGCTTCTCAACTGTGAGGGCTGCTCTCATCTTGGTATTCTTGCGCCTCAGGGCAGGGGAAAGCAAGTCACAAAGTTCCATGAAAGTGCCCTTATGCATGCGAAAGTTTCGCAGCCACCGGGAATCATCCAAGACCCGTAACACTATGCGGTCTCACCAGTCTGTGCTTGTTTCCCGGGCCCAGAATCAGCTTCCACCGCATGAGCCTGCCCCATTAGCACCATGATGCCCACGTTGCCAGGGCCCGTGCTTTGAGAGAAGTCTGTGTCCATGTCCTCATCGCTCTCGTAACCGCGCTGACGTTGCCTACTCGCCCGGTTTCACTTTGCCAGGTTCTGGAGCTGCATATACTGCTGGAAAATGTGTGTGGTGTTTAATGTGCTCCTAATTGCCAAAGTGATCTGAGCGGGCTCCATTCTTGCTGTGGTATGGCGTCTGCACAGAAAAAAGGAGCGGAACGAATGTTTGCTGTTGCCCTGACGGAGGGAGGGGCGACTGATGACATGGCTTACGGGGTTGGCTTACAGGGAATTAAAATCAACAAAGGAGGGTGGCTTTGCGAGAAACTGAATGACCCCATCAAGGATAGAACTCAAAACCTCAAGGATAGAACTCAAAACTGGGTTTAGCAGGCCGTTGATTTCACAGAGGGAGGGAGGAGAAAATGAATTCAAAACAAATCTGGTCTATTTCTTGTTTTGAGCCACTTCATGTATCTTTATGCATCTTGCTGGCAGCAGACTGTGCAGTATGACTGCTAGCCATTGTCGCCTCCTGGGTGCTCGGCAGAAGACGGTGCAGTATGACTGCTGGCCATCATCTTCTGCTGGCTAACCATCATCTTCTGCTGGCCATGAGATGAAACAAGGGAAATGACCTAGCTGAGTCACTCCCATATTTGCCTAGGCGCGTGGTTAAAAGAGCACCCAGGACTACGTCAATGACAGCTACCAGTCATACTGCACTGTCTGCTGCCAAAAGGCAATACACTGCTGCTGTGTAGCAATGCAGTACCACGTCCGCCAGCACCCAGGAGACACACAGGAATGGTTAGCTGAGCAGGTTCCGTGCTTGCCGTGGTATGGCATCTGCACAGGTAACGCAAGAAAAAAGGCGCAAAACGATTGTCTGCCCTTGCTTTTACGGAGGGAGGGAGGGAACGGGGGCCTGACGATATGTACCCAGAACCACCCGCGACAATGTTTTAGCCCCATCAGGCACTGGGATTTCTACCCAGAATTCAAATGGGCGGTGGAGACTGCAGGAACTGTGGGATAACTACCCACAGTGCAAAGCTCCGGAAGTCGACGGTTGCCTCGATGCTGTGGACACAGTCCGCCGACTACATGCACTTAGAGCATTTGTGTGGGGACACACACACTACTATATAAAAATGCTTTCTACAAAACCGACTTCTATAAATTCGACCTAATTTTGTGGTGTAGACATACCCTTAGAGCACAGTGGATTAGAGAGCTTTACAAATCACCCCCCTTTGGTGAGCTTTGCTGGTGCCATTTAGATGAGCCTTGTATGTCCGTGCAGAACTTATCACAATGGTTGGAGCCATAGTACAAATAATAATAATTTAAAGTCCTTTTGTTTCCATTTTGTCAATATACAAATTGGGAACATATATATGTATTGCATAGTGTAAAGCTGTAGACTGTGGAAAAAACTTGCATATAACTTTAAATATATGTTATAGGCTCTCTGTAAGACAATTTATTGAATAAATAATTATCCTGGAGCTATGTTTGTGTGTGTTTTGATTTCAAATAAAATATCCAGGTGCAAATCCTCTTTGTCTAGGTTAAGGCATAAAATCTTACAGCATCAGCCAGACATCTCTGACTCTCGGCCAAAAACATCAAGCCACTGCCAGCCAAGATTTATAAGCCTCTTCTGCTCATAGTCTGACTACTAAATATATTTTAATTTTTTCTTACCAATGAACCTCAGAAAAGTCAAGGAAAGAATCAATCTCTGCATTGAAACCCTCTGCACTTGCCTTTCAGCAGAGTTCTATTGAATTTGCAAACCTGGCTGAGCATGGGAGGGATTCTTCCATCCATTGCATCTTTCCAAATAAAAACAAGAACAAAAACAAACAAAAAATCACACCAAACCAAAAACTCGCAGCATCTTCTGTACAAGAGAAGCAAATCACCTGTGGTTCAGGTTCCAAACATTAGCATGAATGTTTGAGAAATGCCATTTGAGAAAAGTAAGAGTTACACAGACAAGGGAATTGAGTTTAGGGGAATGCAAATTTTGCTAGCATTTATCAAAATCTTGCTACACTAGCTGATAAATGTGATGATTTCAAACCAGCATCAGCATTGGACCAATGAGACATTCTGGAAAGCTACTGTACCTCAAAAAGTTTCTGGTAGTAATCCATCTTAAGTATTAGTTATCAGGATGTTTAGTGATCTTTATTCATGGAGGATGTAAGAAAATGTATGCTTTGAGACTTCCAATGCTGATTTGTATAAGCAATGCCAAGGCTGTTTTCCAATTGGTATTCATAATTGTGTTTAGAATTTAAAAACCTGAGAATCAAGAAAGGTTCTTAGAACTGTGTAACATTATATGCCACCTGTATGTTTAACAAATTACATGCTTTCTAATTATGGCATTCAGCTATCTTCCCTCTCCCCAGCCTGTCGATGTATGGATACCAGAGGAGTATGCATAAATTAGTTGGCCTAAAAACAACAGAGAACTACTGTTGTAGCTGAGAAGATTCATTCGATTATGTGTGTTTTTTAGTATAAGGAAAAATTATACTAACCTGTTTTGTGAGCAAAACCACAAAATACCTAGAACTATAGAAAACTGATTCATAAATTGTGTTACATATATGTTACAAATGTTGCTTCTCAAGCAAGAGGTGAGTACCTGTTGTTTTTACAGCTGTAGCTCATATATAGAGTGCTTTCAAGTTCTCTGAATTTCAATATTGCATATTTAAATCTGCTTCAAGACTTAGGTATAGGGTGGTTGTACTGACATAGAATAACAACCAAGCAAAGATGTACAGCATTTTTATTTCTTTTAGTATTCTTACATTTTATAGCTGGAACTTATTTTAAAGAATTTAAAAATAGACATTTACCACAAATTCTTCGTGGTAAGGTCTGTCTTCATATGTGTTTGTATAGTCCCTCACTTAATGGGACACTGATCTGGTTGAGGCCTCTGGGAACTACCACAATATAAATATAAAATACTAGCAATGATAAATTTTGGGTTAATTTCAGGCCTCCATTGAACTCAATAGGGCAATATCCACTTATACTAGCTCTGAATTTGGCCCATAGATTCTTAGAATAACCTTTAGATCTGATCTAAAAAGCCACATACATAGATTTATAGGTAGATGTATTTTGGACATAGGCAATATGTATATTGTTTTGTGTTATCCTTTTATACAATCAATATGGATTTCAAATTTTAGTCAACTATTTTATTCAAGGACTTTGCTCACTGTTGCAAATTTATTTCCCTAAAAGCTTTTATGAAAACTTAAGGCAGTCATTCTTGTGTACTGTATACAATGCTCAGTTACTATGATATTCAAGTGAGATACAGATCAAAAGCGCACCTATTTTCCTTTTCTGGGATAATTTAATGCATGTCTAAAGTGGAGTTGTTTTTGGTCAATGGGAGCCCAAACTCCACCATATTTATCTTGTCCTGATCTCTCAGGTACAACATTTTAGCAGTGAATTTGGACTTTTTAAGGAGCTACTCAGTCACAGCTCTCTGTATTGAGAGACTATTTTGTGTGCTTGAGATTTAGAAGCCACATTACAGCAAACTAAAAAAATTGAACTTCAAAGTAAAGGGAGAGAAATCATTCATTACTCTGAAAGTTCATTCATTACTCTGTGGGCTGACAGATTGAGCCATTAAAGGTGTGTCTGTTTTAGTTTGGCAGCTGGTTGCAGTAGGACTATAATTCTATTAATGCTTAAATAAAGAAAAAGAAGGAAATGTAGTTCACATGCTAACATATTACAAAAGTAAATGCAAATGTTGTATTTTTAACTTAATCTCTTAGTACATGAATCAATTGTATAAATCAATTAAGTAATGGGTAACTGTTCAGTCAGTAAGAATTTTTATGTAATCAAAACAAAATATTGCCCTAATCCAGATTATATTTTTAATCTATAACATAAATTACTTGAGGTCACCATGTGGTGGTGGTGGTGTAGCCATGTCGCTCCTGGAATATTAGAGAGACAAGATGGGTGAGGGAATGTCTTTTATTGGACAAACTTCTGTTGGTGAGAGACATAAACTTTCGAGTTTACGTAGAGCTCTTCTGGGATATACACTCAAAACTGTGTTCACCAAATAAGGACATTCCACTAGAGAAGTAGATAGCATCATGGAATGGGCCACCCAAATATCCTGAGAGAACCTGCTTCAAAACAGAAATAAAACCCACTACTGACCACACACTTAGTTGTCCTCTGCCTCCCCACACTGGAACGCATACGGGGTATCAAACAACTACAACCCATATTTGATGGAGAGCCCATCATGAAAGATTTTTTGTAAACCCTCTCTTCTGGCCTTCAAATAATCCATCCCCCCCACCCCCCAAGCTCTTCATCAGAAGCAAGCTCCCATCAGACCAGGACACACCAATTCAAAGCGGCACCAGACCCTGCCAGAACAACAAATGCAAAATGTGCAGATATATCTCCACTGTTACAATGATTAACACCTCAAACAATACACTTTTCAAGATCCATGTGTCCTACTCATGCCTATCACAACATGTGGTATACCCCATCCAATGCACTAAATGCCACAACAACTACTATGTGGGTGAAACTGGACAATCACTACACTCTCTCAAATAAACTCTTACAGGAAAATGACAACAAAAGAACACACCACATCACCTGTGGATGAACACTTTTCACAAAGTGATAGCTCTACATATGACATTTCAGTCCTCATCCTCAAACAAAACCTTCACAACACTTTCAAAAAATGAGTCTGGGAACTTAAATTCATAACAAATCCCTCCTAAAAGATAAGGTCAGAATGACAGTACGTACTAGAGATATTTTAATCAAACCAACATGTACAAGGTGATGGGTGATAACTAGCCACATCAGAGGGCAGTACAGACTTGTTTGTATCTGGGTATAAAGATGTATCTCCGGAGGAGTGTTTGCCTAGCCTAGGGAGGAACAGAAAGTCCTACCATTCACTGAGCTGGTTCATTGTTATGTGCATAGATGTATTAGTGATTCGGTAGAGTCTGTAGGATATTAGTACTGTGCTTCATCGATAATAAACATGGCCAGGCGCCTTTGTCCCTTTAACGGATCTTGTGGACATTTGGCAGTTCGCTCGAGGTCTGCCGTACCAGCTGTCTGTGCAGAGTTGGAGTGGCACACAAAGGGAACACACACATGCAGCCAAACATCTATTAACATCTAACCACAAACGTCAAGGTTTTTTGCTGTGCTTATTTCTATTCATGGCTGCCTGCAGTCTCTGGCATTGAACAGCAGTTTGGTCAGTCGCCATTGCGTTATTTTTAGAAAGAATGGGGTTGTAGGGCAGAGGAAAAAAGGCCAGTAATGTTTCCACTGATCTACGATAAAAAGAATCATAAGTATCTTGTTGATAAGTGGTGCCCCATATGAAGGCATCTTATGTCCAAACAGGCACCAATTATGTCTAATGTCCCAGAGGAAAGGAATGTTCTGCAACAGAGTTCAAGGGTTGGACTGATGAATTGATTGCCAGCTTTAAGCAGAAGTTCTTAATGGATAGATTGTGCTTTGCTTTAGGAGTTCCAGGAAGAATTCTGGCTCTGCTAGAATGCTTTCTGAGGTCCTTTTGGAATGCATATTGTAACAGCAGCAGTCACTGTGGCCCCACCATAACTCCGTCTCTTTTGGATAGACTAGTGCCATCTGTAGTCCGATCATGGAGCAGCATTTCCACTCCCCTGCTTCCCTCTTATGTACCCAATCAAGGTCTTTCATATTCTGTCCCATAGTGAATACATATAAGGAGATGTGCCTGCACACAGCCTCGGGTTGCTAAACAGCCCAATTAGCTGAGCCAAAGTCGTACAGTTTTAAAATAGCTTTGTACTCTTGCCCTGATCCAGTGCCACTGAAGATAATTGGAGTCTTTATGCTCACTTTAGTGTGTATTAGATTAGGCCCCCATGCTCTTTTATAATTAGCAAAGTATTTTGACTCCTAAAATTGTTTGACCACTTGGCTGCAGGTTATCTGACTTTAAGGTATGAATAAATAGCATGAGTAGTCTAATGTGAGAGCTGTGAAAATGTCAACTGGTTACAATGGTTGAAAATTTGTCTCAGCAATTGCATCACAAAGCATGTTCTGCTATAGTGCATCCCAGGTGTGGCGTTATTGACAGGAACTGTGACAGTGTAGATGATTGTTGCAACCAGGGTCCTGTACAGAGGAGGCCAAGTGGCGTGTCTATGGAAAGGTTGTAGTTTGCTGGTTATGATTATGCTGTCTGTATGTGTGTATCATTTTTGTATTTGAAGTTATGAATATTGGCTATGTACTTGTTTGATTCTAAGTAGCCACAGTGAAGCATTTGGTCAGCTTCTTGAGAAAGTACTATTCTCAGTAAGTGCCCAGTCAAGAAACGCTTGACTGACAATGGACTTTGGGAGACGCCAATCTACAGCTGAGCTTTTCTGGGAATGTTCAAACTATCATGTAAACAATGGCATTGGTCTGCAAAAAGCTGAATCATCCATAGACATGTGACTTGCCCAGGTGGCTACAGACTCCATCTTGTTGTTGTGATTTTGCACAGGAGAACAAAAGGGTTTCCACCCACAAGAGAGAGAATATAAAAGGCCCTGGAAACCCCATAACTTTATTTTCAGCTGGCTCAGAAGATAGCTTCTCCACACTAAAGAGATGCCTGAAAGAAACTGGAACAAAGGACAGTAACTTCAGGGGTGTGAGTGGTTGCTGGACCCAGACTAGGAAGGAGTCTAGTCTGTGAAAGAAGCTTATTGGAACATCTCTGAGGGTGAGATTTATCTGTATTTAGTTTCCTACTGTAGTAGGCTTAGAGTTGCATGTTTTTGTTTTATTTTGCTTGGTAATTTACTTTGTTCTGTCTGTTATTACTTGGAACCACTTAAATCCTATTTTTTATACTTAATAAAATCACTTTTTGCTTATTATTTGACCCAGAGTAAGTAAGTAATTCCTGGGGGAGCAAACAGCTGTGCATATCTCTCTATCAGTGTTACAGAGGGCAAACAATTTGAGTTTTAGCCTGTATAAGCTTTATACAGAGTAAAATGGATTTATTTGGGGTTTGGATCCCATTGGGAGCTGGGTATCTGGGTGCAAGAGACAGGAGTATTTCTTAAACTGTTTTCAGTTAAGTCTGCAGCTTTTGGGCGATGTGATTCAGACCTGGGTCTGTGTTTGTAGCAGGTTAGCATGTCTGGCTCAACAAGACAGGGTACTGAAGTCCCAAGGAGCTGGGAAAATGGGCTCAGAGGTAGTCTCAGCACATCAGGTGGTAGTCCCAAGGGGGTCTCTCTGACCCAACCCATCACACTGGCCTGTTATTGGTTGGGGGTAACCTTATTATGGATCAGGTGTGGCCACTGCCTTCTCTTCAGAATAAATAGTCACCACTATAATCAAGTGGCTAAAATAATAGAAGTAGCACCGAAAAACACAGGCACATGGAGAAGCTGAATCAAGTGGCCCAAGGGGTTTCAATGCAGGGGCTAAGGCTTTGATTGGTGGAACTTGTACACATGTATGCACTCGAGAGAAGACACAAGCTGAAACACCTCCGGAAAAGGAGAAGCAAGGTAGAGAGCCAGAAGGAAAGCTAGATAAACATAGCCTGAACGAGTTTGGTGCTATAAGCGAGGAAGCTGTCTTTTTTTTGTTTCTGGTTCTTTTTGTGTTCAGAGAAACTTGTGTTCAAGACTTTGTATATTCCTTGTAAATAAACAAGACTGCATCAAAGAAAATATCAGACTCCACATCGATTTCTACTCAGAGCTGGAATATCCGTGGGGTCGCAAACTTTGACTAGCTGTTTGGGCCTTTGGGGTTGTGAGTCAGTGATGGGGTGTGGTGTGTGGTTTTTTGTTTTTTTTTAAATAATTTTTAGACTCCAGATCAACCTGTCGCTGTGGTGGTCTTGCTGAATCAGTTGCTGCCAATGACACCAGCATCATAACAAGCTTCCTCCCAGCTGCCATCTGGTTACCTGCAGCTATGCAGCCATTATGGTCAGGTGAACTAATCAGAAGACTGAGAAGAAGGGAGTCCTGCATTCTCATCTTGTCTCTGAGACTGTCTCCTACTGTGACCATGGTCAAGTCACTTAGGGTCAGATTTTAAATGTATTTAGGCTCATAGGTGATTTCAGTGGGAGTTAGGCACCTAGGGATTTTTGAAAATCCTATTAGGTGCTTATCTGCATCATTAGACACCTAAATACATTTAAAAATCTGCTACATTTTTCTAAAGTCCATTAATTTGGGGTATGTCCCTATTTGGTGACAGATCAAGGGCTTTCTCCACAAACCACTTTGCCAGCTGTGATCAGCACGGATACTGAGGCTGGCAGCCCAGATGAAACTGTAACGATCAGTACAAACACTGCACTATCTGTGGGAGGTGCTATTTCATGGGGGCTGTAGGGGGACGTTCAGTTCTGCCTGCGTTTACTGGACTTGGTACTTGCAGAATTCCAATAAATCCCCGTGTTTTCTATGTAAGTATTGCAAAGCACTGGGAAGGAAGGAGCCAAGCATCCTCAGAAGTAGGCCCTAAGCTTTATAATTCCTTTCACCAGAGATCTTGCCACTTTGAGGGCACAATGCAAGACTTGACTGTTTGCGCAAACTTTCTTGCAACGGCATCAACTTGGAACAGACGGCATAATCTTGTTGGGTAATCAAATGAAAGAACAGCCCTTATTGAATAGTTGTGTGCAGTGCAGGAGAACAGTCCTTTCAAATGATTGCTGCAAGTTGTATGTTTAATTCCCTAGATATAGGGTTGCCAACTTTCTATTTGCAGAAAACCAAACACCCTTGCCGCACCCCATGCCCCCTTCTTTACTCCATCCAGGGGTGAAAGTAAGTCAGGACATCTACCGGTATGGGGCTGGGGCGGGGCCTCAGGCAGAAAGGCCGAGATTGGGGTCAGCATACCCCAGCCAGCCCTTCCACGCTGCCTAGCCCACGCCACCCAGGGCTCCTGTGTTGATTTAAAGGGCCTGGGCCTCCGGACAGTAACTGCAGTAACTGTGTCTGGAGCCGTGGGCCCTTTTAAATCACCAGCCCCAGGGCAACTTCTCCCTTTGCCCCCCACCCCACTCATCGGTGGCTGCGGGGAGGACAAAAGGGACAGGGACATTAAAGCGCTGCAAGGTCCTTTGCTGTGACAGCACTTTAACATTGCTGTGCGCCCCCCTGCCGCCCACGCCATTGGCGGTGCTTTAATGTCTCTGCCCCTTTTGCCTCCCCTGTCAGTGGCCCTGCTGGTATGGACCTTACCGGCAGGGCTGCCGATGCGGGGAAGGAGCAGTGACGTTAAAGCGCTGCTGCAGCAAAGGACTGACCTTAAAGCGCTGCCGTGGCAGCGCTCTAACATTGCTGCCCTCTCCCCACCCCGTCGGTGGCCCTGCTGGTATGGACCCTACCAGCAGGGGAGGCAAAAGGGGCATCGCTTTAACGTGGGCTAGGTACGGGCTGGTGCTGGTTCTTATTGGTACGCCATACCGGCCTGTACCGGTTCACTTTCACCCCTGACTCCATCCCCCCTCCCTCTGTCACTCGCTTTCCCCCACTCTTGCTCACTCGCTCAGTTTCACAAGGCTGGGGCAGGGGCTTGGGGTGTAGGAGGAGGGTCTGGCCTGGGGCCAAGGGGTTCAGAGTGCAGAAGGGGGCTCAGGGCTGGGGCAGGGCGTTAGGGTGTGGGAGGAGGTGCAGGCTCTGGGCTGGGGGTGCAGGCTCTGAGGTGGGGCTGGGGGTTTGGGGTGCAGGAGGGGGCTCTGGGCTGGGGCCAAGGGGCTTAGGGTGTAGGAGGTGGCTCTGGGCTATGGCAGGGGGTTGGGGCGTGGGAGGGGGTTTGGGGTGCAGGCTCTGGGAGGCACTTACCTCATGTGGCTCCCAGGAAGCTGCCAGCAACTCCCTCTGTCTCCTAGGTAGAGGTGCGGCCAGGCAGCTCTGCACACTGCCCCTGCAGGCAGCTGCCACCCCCGCAGCTCCTATTGGCCATGGTTCTGTGGCCACCCGTATGGCTAAGAGCCAGAGGGAGATGTTGGCAGCTTTTTGGGAGTTGCACGGAGTCAGGCAGGCACCTTGTCTGTCCCACTGTGGGCAACCAACCAGACTTTTAACAGCCTGGTGAGCAGTGCTGACTGGAGCCCACAGGGTCCCTTTTCTATCGGATGCCTGGCAACCCTATCTAGATGCCAATGATAGGCTGGATGCTTTGAAGAATGTGGCAGTGATATCTTAAATATACTTAATCTCATCTAATGTTGCTGTTTTAGGAAGTCCTAGCCTCACATTAAATTGCAGTTGTCGGGGAATCTTCCTTCCTCCAACTCCAAAGGAATTCCTGAATACAAGCAGGGATTTAAACAGGCATACTTTTCAAAATCGTATGAATGACTTTGAGAATGCGAGGGCCTATGGTCTTGGTCTTCATAAGAAGCACCAAATAGCCTTAATTTGGCACAGAGGCCTGGTAAGGTCTTGGAATGGAGAGTTTTAAGTGAAGAGCAATCTTTGGAACAAATGTATTTTGTTTTTATTTGCACCAGACTTGTATGTTAACTTGGGTGGGAATATTACTGACAGTAGCAGCAGAGTCTTTACTTTAGTAGTTCATCTTCCTGCTTTTTTAAGCAGTCTCTGCTTGGATGGTTTTCTCTCAGAAATAAGTGGTATTCATTTGATTAAAAAAAAAATCTAATACAACCATTTCATTACGACCATTCTTTTTGAAAGCAAAAAAATACGAACATATAGCAGATAACCATTATTCTGTGTTCAAAATATTCAATTTTGAATTTTAGAAAACCACAAAACAATTGCATAAAAGATGGACGTACAAGTCAACATAAGAATGGCCATACTGGATCAGACCAAGGGTCTTTTTAGCCCCGTATCCTGTCTTCTGATGGTGTCTGGTGTCAGTGACAGATACTTCAGTGAGAATGAACAGAACAGAGCAAATATCCTTCCCCGTCATCCAGTCCCTGTTTTTGGCAGTCAGAGGTTTAGGGACACCCAGAGCCAGAGATGGTCTCTCTGACCATCTTGGCTAATAGCCATTGATGGATCTATCCTCCATGAACTTGTCTAATTCTTTTTTTGCACCCAGTTATATTTTGCCCTTCTTAACATCTCCTGGCAATGAGTTCCACAGGTTGACTGTATGTTGTGTGAAGAGGTAATTCCTTTTGTTTGTTTAAACTTGCTACCTATTTATTTAATTGGCTGACCCCTTGTCCTTGTCTCATGTGAAGGGGTAAATAATACTTCCCCATTCACTTTCTCAACACCATTCGTGATTTTATAAGCTTTTATCATATTTCCCCCTTAGTTGTCCCTTTTGTAAGGTGAACATTCCCAGTCTTTTTAAGCTCTCATCGTATGGATGCTGTTCCGTAACTATAATCATTTTTTGTTTGCCCTTTTCCGTACTTTTTCCAATTCTAATATCTTTTTTGATATAGGGTGATTAGAACTCACACAGTACTCAAGGTATGGGTGTACCATGGATTTATATAGTGGCATTATGATATTTTCTGTCTTATTATCTATTCCTTTTCTAATGGTTCCTAATTTGTAACTTTTTTTCATTGCTGCTGCACATTGAACAGATGTTTCCCAAAAACTATCTGCAATGACTTAAAATATTTCTTTAGTGGTAACAGCTAATTTAGTTGTAACTTAGTGGTAACAGCTAATCATATTATATGTACAGTTGAGGTTGTTTTCCAATGTGCATTACTTTGCATTTATCAACTTTGAATTTCATCTGCCATTTTGTTGCCCAGTCATCCAGTTTTGTGAGATCCCTTTGTAACTCTCTGCAGTGAGCTCTGGACTTAACTATCTTAAGCAATGTATACCTACAAATCAGCGGCACTGCGATGGGTACCCGCATGGCCCCACAGTATGCCAACATTTTTATGGCTGACTTAGAACAACGCTTCCTCAGCTCTCGTCCCCTAATGCCCCTACTCTACTTGCGCTACATTGATGACATCTTCATCATCTGGACCCATGGAAAAGAAGCTCTTGAGGAATTCCACCATGATTTCAACAATTTCCATCCCACCATCAACCTCAGCCTGGACCAGTCCACACAAGAGATCCACTTCCTGGACACTACGGTGCTAATAAGCGATGGTCACATAAACACCACCCTATATCGGAAACCTACTGACCGCTATTCCTACCTACATGCCTCTAGCTTTCATCCAGATCATACCACTCGATCCATTGTCTACAGCCAAGCGCTACGATATAACCGCATTTGCTCCAACCCCTCAGACAGAGACAAACACCTACAAGATCTCTATCATGCATTCCTACAACTACAATACCCACCTGCTGAAGTGAAGAAACAGATTGACAGAGCCAGAAGAGTACCCAGAAGTCACCTACTAGAGGACAGGCCCAACAAAGAAAACAACAGAACGCCACTAGCCATCACCTTCAGCCCCCAACTAAAACCTCTCCAACGCATCATCAAGGATCTACAACCTATCCTGAAGGACGAGCCATCGCTCTCTCAGATCTTGGGAGACAGACCAGTCCTTGCTTACAGACAGCCTCCCAATCTGAAGCAAATACTCACCAGCAACCACACACCACACAACAGAACCACTAACCCAGGAACCTATCCTTGCAACAAAGCCCGTTGCCAACTCTGTCCACATATCTATTCAGGGGATACCATCATAGGGCCTAATCACATCAGCCACACTATCAGAGGCTCGTTCACCTGCGCATCTACCAATGTGATATATGCCATCATGTGCCAGCAATGCCCCTCTGCCATGTACATTGGCCAAACTGGACAGTCTCTACGTAAAAGAATGAATGGACACAAATCAGACGTCAAGAATTATAACATTCAAAAACCAGTTGGAGAACACTTCAATCTCTCTGGTCACTCGATCACAGACCTAAGAGTGGCTATACTTCAACAAAAAAGCTTCAAAAACAGACTCCAACGAGAGACTGCTGAATTGGAATTAATTTGCAAACTGGATACAATTAACTTAGGCTTGAATAGAGACTGGGAATGGATGAGTCATTACACAAAGTAAAACTATTTCCCCATGGTATTTCTCCCTCCCACCCCACCCCCCACTGTTCCTCTGATATTCTTGTTAACTGCTGGAATTAGCCTACCTGCTTGTCACCATGAAAGGTTTTCCTCCTTCCCCCCCCTGCTGTTGGTGATGGCTTATCTTAAGTGATCGCTCTCCTTACAGTGTGTATGATAAACCCATTGTTTCATGTTCTCTGTGTGTGTGTGTGTGTGTGTGTATATAAATCTCTCCTCTGTTTTTTCCACCAAATGCATCCGATGAAGTGAGCTGTAGCTCACGAAAGCTTATGCTCTAATAAATTTGTTAGTCTCTAAGGTGCCACAAGTACTCCTTTTCTTTTTGCGAATACAGACTAACACGGCTGCTACTCTGAAACCTGTGATTAAGCAATTTAGTATCATCCGCAAACTTTGCCACCTCACAGTTCACACCTTTTTCTAGGTCATTTATAAATTTTCAATCATCATGCTCATTCAGTCTTTGGCCTTTCTGCTGTTACTGCTATGAGGGGAACTAGCTGTTGTGATGTTTGCGGGATGTGAAAATCAGCTAAACAAATAACTGGATTGAGACTACGAATTCATTTCACTTAGGTTACCAAATAGCTTTCAGCTTTCACTTACTGTTGATTTGAGATGAAGTCAGACTACATTCTACAGGAGAATGTCCCCATTTCACATTACCAATTTCCTGAGCTATCCAATCCCCGATTCTCTGTATTTAAGTTAAATTTTGTACTTGCTTTAATTCTGTTTTTTTTATTTTTTTCTTTATTTCAAAATAAAACTTACTGTAACTCAACAGGTTTTCAATGAGCAATCCTTGAATCCTTTGTTTTATCAGCTTGAAGTTGATCATTTCGCAAGATTGCATTTCAGATGTTTGAATGTGCTAGATGTTATCGGAAACTGATTAGGATTTTGCTTTGCAATGTCTGAAAATTAATAAATGTTAATTTTTCTGCTGGAAGAAGAGGTTTTCATTGGTTATTTTTAATTTGTAAGTATTAAAATGCAATTACCCAAAATGCGCTCATGTTTTGATCCTTATTAAGGCTAGGCTGACATGCCTGAAAAGATGAATTGCCCAATAATTTTGCTCTATGATTTGGGTACATAGAAATAGCACAACCCAATTAAGATGCTGAGAGTACTTACTAGAGTGAAATCTATTTCAGGGACATAAATTCCCCTTCTCTTTATGCATAATTAATTTTGTACTCCTTGAGATATCTATTTTCCTTTTACTTGTTTTCAAACAACAGAGATCTTTGATATGTGTCTATTATAGGTCATCTGTTCTATTATAAGCATTGACCCAAGATCCCTAATGCTGATGTAAATGACATTTATTTAAAATATTTTCATGGGTTTACAAAATACAGTAGAACCTCAGTTATGAACACCTCTGGAATGGAAGTTGTTCATAACTCTGGAATGTTTGTAACTCTGAACAAAATGTTATGGTTGTTCTTTCAAAAGTTGATAACTGAACAGTGACAATACAGCTTTGAAATTGCTTTCCCCTTATTCTGTTAGTAGTTTACATTCTGTACTGTATTCGCGTGTGTGGTGGGGGTTCTTCACTGTTGCCTGATTGCATACTTCCAGTTCCAAATGAGGTATGTGGTTGACTGGTCAGTTTGTAACTCTGGTGTTCGTAACTTTGAGGTGCTATAGTATAGTCAAGTCACATATCATTCTGAGGCAAACATTTGAAATGCAACACTGAACTGGTTAGGCAAGAGAAGTAACTGAGAAAATAAACTGGGATGGGGATGAGTTCAAGAGTGGGGGAATCAGTTTAACTTTTAGGGGAAAATATCCTAGTTGAGTTTTTGTGCAGGAAGTGACCTTTTGGCTGCTAGGGCCTTGAGTATTGAGAGGAGATAGGCCTTTGGCAGCTGGAGTCCTGAGCGGGGAAAACAGGACACATGATTGTTTTACAGCTCTGAGGCCTCATCCTACTCCCATTAGATAGGATATTTTCCATTAACTTCAACTGGAGTTGGTTCAGTCCTCTTGTGTGCTTGTATCTCTTCCTGTAACTAGGGAATCTGGGACCTACTTTCTAGATATAGCCTTTCCTTTATGAGCTCCTGTTGAACAAATCCTTGCAATTATTAGCTAGCTTTATGCCCCTGCTATCCAGGCATCAAGAAAACTAAACATTAAGAATATGGTGTTAACTTCTTGCTTGCCAGACTCTTTTGGCACAGAGTCTAAATTTTCTATCATGAATATGTACTATTAAATGTATTTCAAAATCACATCTCGTTGAAAAGCACAAGAATTTTAGAAATCATACAAGATAGGAGTGTTAGAATGTAATCATTTGCATCCTCAGCTATTTCAGCTTTATTTTGGTGTACATAATAGGGCTGTCATGTGCCTTTCTTTCTAATTAGTGTACCTCATAGAGTTTGGTGAACATTTTGAGGAGGAAGTTGCGAGCTCCACCAAAAGCCTGCAAGGTGAAGTGATTCCAGCTGATCCTGGAAATTTTTGAATTTAGCTGTACACCAGTACTAATTTACCAACTGTACGTGAGATGCAGAGAAATCCATGGAACAAATGCATATTTGTGATCTTCATCCACTGCTAGTAGTTGATAGTTGGTCTAATCTATGCCTATTCTGTTCTATATAGGTTATCATTGTAGTAGCTGAGCGCCTTCCATTAGTGCATTAATTGATGTGACTGACAATTATTTGTCATGTATTTGTTCTCTCATCCTCTCTCCATGAGGAGAAGTGCAGGGCAGTGTTTTGTTTAGCATTTTTTTTACAAATATATGTTTATATTAGAAAAGGCTAGGTCAAAGAAATGAGGCTTGCACTTACAACAGAAGGTGGTGATTTTTGTGGTGGTCCTTAGCTCCTACAGGAGTTTATTCCACAGACTTGAGTTAGTCCCCAAGACAGCTTGTGCGTAAATCTTTGCTGGATCAGGGCCATAGATTATGTGCGGCTCATAAAGCTCCATTTTTAAGGTAATGTGACTACAAAGAGTTGCTCTGGGCTGACACCCGACGTATAAGTTTTTAGTCTGGTAACGAAAGTTAAATCTCTTGAGTAAGTTGGGTGACAATTTCTTAAAATTAAAAAATAATTTGAGGATTGTAGCTCTAGACATGTAAAAACTAGTTTACTGTTCTCTGATTTTCGAGATTGTCAAAAATTTTCAAATATAGGTGTGTGAAGTCAACCACCAAAATAAAAGTGGTCGGATAGAACACTTGCAGTTGATAACAGCACTTGTGTATGAAAATGCTTAACTTCGTTTTCCTTCATCTAAAAAGATTTCATTTTTTAAAAACAGAATGTTGTACAGTTCTAATCCATGTGCACTGTGTGCGCAAAAGAAGAATTTTTGCTGCAGATGAAGAGCAACTTTTAAGTGTGTACGTAACTGACAACTTTCTTGTGACTTACCTATGACAACTGGTAGTCATAATACAGCTATGTCGTAGAAGAGGCCAGTTGATGAACAGACATTGCAACACCTTACAAACGCTGAAAAGACACCATCCCTATCCCTTAAGACAAGGGTGGGCAAACTACAGCCCCTGGACTGCGTCTGGCCACTCAGACCTTTTAAATCTGATCCTCGAGCTCCATTGCCCTGCTGCGGCGCTCCGGTCGGGAAGCGGGGTCAAGGGCTTGCCCTGCTGTGGTGCTCCTGCATGTTCAAGACCCGCCTGATGGGCGTGAGGGCATGTTACTCCAGTTGTGCAACCCAAACGTGCTTCACGTGCCATCGGAGCCTGGAACCTGCAAGCCCACGTGCCTGCTACTTGTTGGCTTAGGTGACGCTCTAATATTTTAGTAGCGTTAATTTTCCATTGTTAATTTCGTGAGCATTCATGGTCCGCCATACAATTTCCCTACCCAGATGTGGCCTACAGGCCAAAAAGTTTGCCCACCCTTGCCTTAGGATTTATAATTTAAGAGTGCATCTACTCTGTACCCTCCTCATGGTGGTGTGTTGAATACATACACTATATGGCTCCCTAGCACAGCTGTAAATAGCAGGGTAGATGGTGATGCATGGTTAGATGAGTAAAGGCGTGCCTAATTTCTGTGGCTATGTACCCTACCTGGCTCTATATACGCCCAAGCAATGCTTCCCTTGTCTACACTGCTATTTTTAACAGTGTAGTGTCCCGCTGCAGAACCTTCCTGCAATGCAGGGAGCTGCCAGAGCCTTTCTTCACCACTGGCAAAGACACTCTGGCAGGGGAGAGGCAGGGAGGAAAGGCTACAGGTGCTCCCTGCTGTGGAGCCCCCTGTCGCAGGGAGCTGCTGGAGCTGTTCGCCACTGCCTCCCTCTTGCCAAAGCCTTTCGCTGATGTGTAGCTACATCCCGTAGTGTGGATGCAGCCTGCTTTTCATTGCAGCAGGTAACTACCTATTCCCTTTATGCTCCCACCAGTGGTGTATAGTGTAAATGGTTAGTAAGGGTATGTCTTCACAGCACAGTCAGCCCAAGTTATAGTACAAATGTTATCCCTAACTCCCCTCCATCCACACACACAAATGTCTAGCTCGAGTTAAATGGTGCTTTAAGCTCGGACCAACGGGCCCATTGGGGCGATGAGTTGAAGCTCAAGTGATGCTATTAATGCAGTAGGAATGCAGCAGCTCATCAGCAGCTATTTCCAATCACTTTGCTGATCCAGTCACTCTGTGCTGTTCATCAAATCACTCTGTGTAAGTTTAGTGTTGCTCTGAAGTATAATTGCTCTCTCTCAAGCTAGGCTAGCTCATGTACTTAACTCAAGCTTACTGTTGCGGTGAAGACAAGTACTAAAAGACACAAACAGGTAAAGGATAGGGGATGGAAATATAACATAAAAGCAAATGTGTGTGGTGAAGAATTGGCACAGCTCTATTACATTTGTTTAAATTGGGACTAGAGGTAAATGGTAATTTTAATATTTATAAATGAAGTTTAGAGCTCTGTCTTCAGTTGTGCAGCATGTGTATGTAAGATGTCCAAATATCGTGTGTTCCTTCACGCCATACTAAACATAGTATAATAAGAGGGGAAATAGTATTAGTTGAGAATGCGGTTGTAGGCTTAAATATAGTCTTCCTTGATTTATTGGTTTATGTCAGTGTAACGGGGTTGGATTTGCCTCTCGCGAGTGCCCCTTGGCCGAATGCGAGTGCCTGCACACTCTCTCTCTCTACCTGTTTGTGGTGGGTCTTTGCTGATTCAGCCCTCCAGCCAAGTCGTACACAGTCTGTCTGTCTGAGATATAAGCAACGCAACCCCCTTTCAGGGTACAAGTCCAACTGGGGTCTCAGTGCCCCCTGTAATGTCTCCCACAAGTTGTCCCTGTTCTGGGATAGAGCAGTGCCCCAGGGCTCCCTCCCTGGTGACAGTCTTTACTCTCTTAGGGCCCTTCCAGCCACAACTCTCCAGCTGGGTTGCTGCAGTTCAGTCCCCTGCTCTGAGGGTGCTTCAATGTCCAAGCCACTTCCCTGTGGCTGGTGGGGAGGGACCTCCCCTCTACTCCAACCCTCTAGATAGCAGCAATTCACAATGTCCCTTTAAATAAACTGCGTTCCCTGGGCCACTTCCCCGTGGCTCCTGCACATTCTTCACCCTTACCTCAGGGCATTGTCCTCATGGAGTCCCAGTTGCCAGCCTGGAGCACCATCTGCTCTCCTCCAGCTCTAGCCAGGAACTGATCTCAGTGGTCCTGCAGCTCTTCTTATACTAGCCTGCTGGGCCCTGACTGGTTGTTTAGAGCGGCTATGTGGGAAGCAGCTTGGAGGGTCTATCTACTGCCCTTTTCTGGGGCGGGGTGTGGCAGGGCCACAAGACATCCTGCGGGGGGCCTCAGGGCCTAGTCCACTCTGTCGGAGTCAGTCATAGCATTTCTTTACCCTTTTTTTACTATATTTTTGTGAACATAAATTATTGGTTCACTGCTTAAAAAGACCATGTGATTAAGGCCAACAGGAGGTTTTAGGAGATGATGTGACCACCCACCTATGTACTGCTGCTTTAATAACATTGAAGTGATGGTATATTAGTCTGTTCGTATTTCTGAGCAGATATACTGAAAACCCCTTTCCCTCTAGTATATTGGTTTATTTCCTCAACATGTGTTCATTTTTGCCACTTGTACAGCTACTATTGATTTCTGAGTGACATTTCCATTTCTTTTTTCAATTATTGTGCCCTGACTATTGAGTCTTATCTACAGTAATAACTCATCTATTTTCTTTATCCATTAAATGTACTAATTACATGTACTGATTATTTCTTACACTATAAAAAAGTGAACTGGAGCTGGAGCATTGACTTCTTTTTACTGTATTAAGTAATGTACAGTATTTTCTATATTAATCCTGTTGCATCTTAAATATATATCTTGTTTCCTGGGAGCCTAATTAAAGTTTATTAGAAGTTCAATACCCATTAAACTATAGATGAGCTCCACACTGAATGATATTAAGGTGGGAACTTCACATATTGCAAGAATTGCAATTCACAAATTGCATAGACCAAGGTTTGCGTGTGTGGTTGTTTGGTTGGTTTGTTTTAGTATTAAAGACTCTCTGCTAATTGAGGGTTTATTTTTCCTGACACATCCTCATAATTTCTACATTTTTCTCTTATTTCATTTTATTGATTAGTTAAACAAAAGCAAGATATATTTTAATGAGAGAGAAAACCAAGGTTCTGACCCTGTGATCAGTAAATTTCACAATACCAGGGAACATCTACCTAGACCAGTGTTGTTTTTTTCCCAACCTGTGATCTGCAGACCACTGGGGGGTCAGCAAACTATGTCTAAGATTTCAAAAGGGATCCTCATTGCCATTTAATTCTTTTTTTAGGGATCTGCAAATGAAAAAAAGGTTGAAAGCCACTGACCTAGACCACATTTCAATACATGGCTAATTTAATTCCATTTACCTAACTATTCTGTCACTTCAAAATGCCATTCCCTAAAATATTTAGTTTTGCTGGTGCTGTTAAAATGGTTGCTGTTTCTCACCCAGAGTTGTCTGCATTTTGATGATGAAAGGACTGATTCCTACATGGATATGATTTGTAGTTTTTTTTGAAGAGGTATGAAGCTTACAAAAGGCATTTTATAGATCAGTTGTTAATAGTATTGATTCAATGTCCTGTTCAATCAGTCACAGAAGAAACAAGTGCCTACCTGCCCCTTTGTCTTCATTTATGTTATAACTTTATTTATTTAGATTCTGCATCCTTGTTAATAATGAATCACTGAAATCAATGGAGTTATATGTAGAATAATGTACTATTCAATGTAATGGTCAGACAATCTGGCCTATAGATTGTTAATTCTTTCTAAACATGAACCTGAAACTAAAGGACAGTCACTGCAGCTCCCTTGAACGCTCAGGTCAGGAAAGAAAAATAACTTTTAGCTCTTATATTCATTGTTGTCTAACTTTTTGCTTCTGGTAAAATTCTCTCTGTACAGAAATCAGAAAAGGCCATAATCATGGTTACTCTTGTTTCTGATCTACTGTAAAGATTGCTAGTGGGATGTCTAAACATCTGCTCAATACATATATTGAGTTGTCTGTAAGATGTAAGTTTTCCTCTTATGTTGGACTTTTTTTCTATAACCTCCAAAGGGAATAACCTCCAAGTCTTTCTTACTAGGAGACATTTTCAGAACTCTCACATATCCACTCTTTGTTTGTTAAGCCTCCTTTGAATAGTGACTTATTATCTTTGAATCAAATACAGTCAACCACTCCTGATTACTCACGGTTATCTTCAATTGATGTGGCTGCTTTAAAAAAAAAAATGCTTCATGTCAACTTTTTTCCTCTTGATGATAACTTGATAATGTTCACTCACTGCTAATACATCAAACTAGATTTCAAAGCTAGAAAGGCTAGATCTAAGTGTGTATATTCTTATGAAGGGATTCAAGATGAATCCTGTTTTCTTCATAGGTGGCAATATGAAGCCTGTGTACTTGAAGCAGTGGATTTTTTGCAGGTTCATGTTGATTTCTGTTGGCTTGTCTTTCACAGACTTTCCAGTAGTTCTGAGCACTTTGACTGTAGTATAACTTTTAGAATTTGCTTTCCATTTTCTATTATAAGTGGCACAGAAACTCAGTAGTAGATCTCTTCTTTTGATCGGGGCAACCATTCTCCCTTTATATGGAGTTTTAGGTTGGAATGGACTATTAAATCATCTAGTGTGGTTAGTTCTCATATTGTCTCTTGGACCGCATAGAGGTCACTGAATGCATTATGCACTCCATGATATTCAGTGCAGAGCCAAATCTAACCGGTTATGGGATAGAATGCCAGTGAGAGACAGGTTTCTGATGCCATCCAGCAATCATGTATAAAGTCTTTGGAGACATCTGTTCCATTTTACTTTCATTGGATCTAAGTCGAAGATGATTTTTGCAGGGAAGTTGATACGCATTCAGAGCCGATGACTGACTGTATCACCTGAAAGAGTATTGGGTGATGGTTTGAGAGAGAAGGACCTATTTACTTAGAAAAATAGATCTCTTCATTCAACTTGAATTCATAGTATTTGATGTTTTTGATTTTGAGATGCAACAAATGAATGGTGTCCAACTTTGTTTCAGTCTTGACACCGAGGGGGCATGTTTCATTCCTATAGGTCATAATACTGCCCACTGAAGCATTGTATATCCTCAGCTTTGTCTCTCTCTTCGTCAGGGTGTTTGGTTTGGGAAAGGTTTCAGAGTAGCAGCCATGTTAGTCTGTATTCACAAAAAGAAAAGGAGTACTTGTGGCACCTTAGAGACTGCATCCGATGAAGTGAGCTGTAGCTCACGAAAGCTTATGCTCAGATAAATTTGTTAGTCTCTAAGGTGCCACAAGTACTCCTTTTCTTTTTGGTTTGGGAAAGTTTCTTCATGAGGTGCTTTATTACTGACAACACTTTTCTGCAGTGTGGGATTCAAGTTCTTTCTTCAGTGTCACCCATGGTATCAACAACAGAGATGAGGTAGGTGAAATCACTAACAATCTGTACTGGGTGATTGCCCAATAAGTTGTTAGAGCTTGCAGCATGTCCCAAATTGCCAACCAGAAGAATTTTGGTTTTATTGCAATTAATTTTCAGGCTGACTTTTGCTGCTGAGTTTTCCAGGGCTTTCAGTGATACAACTAGTACTTGTCTTTTTAAGTGCTTCATCTAGCTTGACCTTCTGTCTATCACAGGCCATTAAATTTCACCCAGTAGCTACCTCTATTACTAAGCCCAAAAACTTATACTAAAACATTTCAGTCCTCATGAGACTAATCTGTGTGCCACAGGCAGAGAACAGGATAGACCAAGGTGCCAGTAATGCCCAAGGCATTCACAATATCAGGAAACTGATTAGGTGAGAAGAAAAGGAGTACTTGTGGCACCTTAGAGACTAACAAATTTATTAGAGCATAAGCTTTCGTGAGCTACAGCTCACTTCATCGGATGCATTTCATCCGATGAAGTGAGCTGTAGCTCACGAAAGCTTATGCTCTTATAAATTTGTTAGTCTCTAAGGTGCCACAAGTACTCCTTTTCTTTTTGCGAATACAGACTAACACGGCTGCTACTCTGAAACCTGTCATTATGATTAGGTGAGAGATACTTAGATGATCCCAGTAGGTGAACAAAGCCCCATGCTGCAAAGGAAAGCAACCTTCACCACCCACACGGTGCCAGCCAAAGTGACAAGGGGAAGAATCTATTTCTGATCCCAAATCTAGTGATCAGTAGGACCCTAAGCATGTGAACAAGACACACCAGCCAAGCATCTAGAAAGAGGATTTTCTTCACCACCTCAGAATACTCAGAGTACACCATGTCCCGTGTTCTGCCTCCAGTTATGGACAATCTTTGATGCTTAAGAGGGACGTGGACTTCCCCCTGCCCCAACACAAAAGAATATACATCTAACCCAGTGGTTCTCAAACTGTGGGTCGGGACCCCAAAGTGGGTCAGGACCCCATTTTAATGCATTCACCAGGGCTGGCTTAGAATTGCTGGGGCCCAGGGCCAAAGACGAAGCCCAAGGGCTTCTGCTCTGGGTGGCCTGGGGCTGAAGCGCTTTGGCTGTGGCCCCCCGCCCAGGCTTGTGGGACTTGGATGGGCTCAGCTTTGGTCCCCTCTCCTGGGGTCATGGATACAATGAAGTTTGAGAACCCCAATTCTAACTAATTGTGCATTGGGGGGGGGAATCCTTCCTAACCTCTGCAGGCGACCAGCTGAAGCCTAGAAGCATGACATTTCATTATAATCATTAGCTTAGTGCAGAGCAGATTTTTGCCCCATATATTATTATTTTTCAATAATTTTTTTCCAATAAAAACTGCTAAAATCTTCTCTGAGAACCATATTATAAAATTATTTCATAGCAGGTAAGTATGTATACAGAAACATGCACACAGATACTTACTTATACTACTGCCTTTAAAATCCACTGAATGAAGATAACAAGGTCTGTTTTCAGCTCCGGATCCCTTTGCACAGCTTCCATTGTTGGAAACAGCTGGAAGATGATAGCAAAGGTTGTTCAAAGGCAAGTTCATTAGGTTACATTATATGCTGTGTTAAGGAAGACGTCAAAAGTATTTGGTCGTTAATTATAAATAAAGACGTAACATTTTCCAACAATACAATCTTCAGCTTTAAGTGTTTATTTTAGGGATTAAGCAGGGAAAGGTTTGGATGTAGGCCAGTGTTAATGGTATGAATGTTTTATAACTTACTACAGCATCTAAGTTCGAAAGCCAAAAGGATCAGTATGAGCCTTCCAACATTTGTAGAGCAAATCCAAATGTTCTTAGAAGTTTTGGAGCTACCTAACTCTTTAGTTGTACAGATTTTTTCCATTATTCATTATTTTCATTGGACAAACAACATGAATATGTCATCAGATTAGAGAGCCATATTTAAGAGTTCAAACTGCTTGTTTTAGTGTTGGGATTTATGTGAATTTTAGCACCATGCAACTCAATTTTTTTGGAAACTATATGTTATGACAAGAGGTTACCTCTTGGCTCTGCAAACCTGAGAACAATTTATCTGAAGTATTACATTTGTAAATGATACAACATGGCATGAGTTTTTGTTTAACATATTAAGATATGTTTTTGTTTAAAATATTAAGATACATATGGATAGACAAAACCAAGACATCCCTGCAGAGGAAACTCGATTACACAAGCAATGGTGTAGCAGAGCTAAATAATCCATGTTTTTTAAAGTTGTAAATGTAAAAGAAGCTAACTGCAGTAATATTTTATGCAGCTAGACTTGAATTGCTGCACAGTATGTGTTAGTGTTTAAAATATTGTGTATCAAGTGTGTTTTATTTCGGCATAATTTTAAACTACAGGCTAGACATGCCATTTAATATTGTAAATAGTTCTTTTTTTATTTAAATACAGAATAAGTAATTAGCAGTTCATCTGTTCATATAACTAGCCAGTTTATATTTTATGTTGCCAGCTGGTTTGAGATATGTGGAAGCCACAGACAAAGGTATCTTGGGTATAATACATTAAAAATACAGATTTTTATCTACTTGCACATGAATTTAAACTGGTCAGAAAATGCAAGAGTCTAAATCATTTATGGTATTATACTCTGCAAACATCAGTACCATTTTTAAATTGAAAAACAATTAAAATTAGAAAAAGAAGGGACAAAAGCACTTTGTTACATTTCAGCAAATGAGGTAGTTTTCAATATTAGAAATAGAATATTAAGTTATTTGTCCATGTGATTTTACCAAATCTCTTAACTGCATCTTCAAAGTCCTGTGTTGTTGTTGGTGCTTGTGTTTGGTGTCTGCTGTCCTTCAATTTTATTTTTACTGTGTCAGCTTTTATTATCATTAACAACTAGGCTCACATACTCACTTGTATCCCAGCAGGATTTCAGATTATTCTTCAAATTACAGCAATTTGTCATGGTGTCAGTGTTTTTAACCTATAACCCTAGGTAAACTAGAGCATTTGCACAGCCTAGATTTCACATACTATAGATTCAATATATATTGAATATAAACAGTTACGATAACATCGCAAATTCAAAGTTAAGGGTCAAAGTCTAGCCTTAACTTGCTGTGAATCCATCTCCAATTTGCTGTTGTGTTTAGAGACTGCAGTATTTCTAGGACACTGTAGCGTCATCTGCTGACAATAAAACATGGAGCTAAAGGAGTGAATTAAAGACAGAGAGGCAGTGAGTTAAGAGGGCTTCAATGATATCTGTACATTTTCTTATTTTTAAAGGGTATATTGTGGTACTATTAAATAAAAACAAATACGAATGAGTTCATAATAAAAGGAATCATATACTTACATACTGTGACAGATGGTACCTTTGTGTTCACGGCTTGCACGCTATTATAATTATATCTGTATAAAGTATACCTTGTGAAGTATCATCTCTGTATAAAGTATGCCATAATTTGCTAGTCCATATTGTCCTAATAAAATGTGTGGCAACATGGTATGTAAAGTTATAGGATTCCAAAGGCTTGCCCAAATAGAAGTTGGCAAAAAAGTCTGTCTCAAATAATAGAATGTGTGCTCTGCTTAATTTTCATTTAAGCCGTAAACAGAGTCGTCAGACAGGAAGGGGAACAAAGGAAGCTCAAATAGGTGATACAACAACAGGAAACATCCTTCCCCATAGACTTTGTCTCCTGAATCCCATCTGGAAATGTTTCTCAAAGGGGTCCCAGAACTATAAAAGGAGGGGCAGACACCCCAAAAGGATTCCTCCCTTTCTCGCTGTCCACGGCATTCACGGATTCATGGCTTCTGAAGGACAAAGGAAACAGGTTGGAGTAGGGGAGGGATCCTGATGGAAAGAACTTCAGTCAGGGCAAGTCTACACTTAAAAAGCTGCAGTGGCACAGCTGCACGGACAGAGCTGTGCCCCTGTAGCAGTTCAGTGAAGATGCTACTTTTCCAACAGGAGATTTTCTCCCATCAGCATAGTTAATCCATATCTGCAAGAGGCAGTTGCTATGTCAATGGGAGAAGCCCTCCTATTGACATAGTGCTATCTGCATTGGGGGTTAGGCTGGTATAACTACATCGCTCAGGGAGGTGGATTTTTCACACCCCGAGTGATGTAGTTATACCGATGTAAGTTTATAGTATAGAGCTGGCCTTAGTAAGAATGCTGGAATGTGATGAGAAAACCTTGCTTTGAATTTAACATCATTTAAGTTAGGGATCAGTTGCGTTTTTATCCTTATTTTCCTGGTAACCATTTCTGACTTTTATACTTCATTAGATGTATTCACTTAAAATCTCTCTTTGCAGTTAATAGATCTGTTTTATTTGCTTATCTAAACCAGTGTATATTTGGGGAAACTCCATTTGCGGTAACGTGATCTGTGCTTATTATTTCAACTGATGCATAACTGACCTATACAAAGTTGTATTGTCTAGGAGAGGGCTGGGCAGCACAGGACATACATTTTTTTGGGGGGGAAATCTGGGACTTGAGTGTGTTTTGGGGTCACCCTGCAGTGTAATTCAGGTCACTGAGAGCCAATGTGAAGCTGGGAGGCTTCAGCTCACAGCCAGGCATAGCTGGGGGCGACTTGCATGCTGGAGGCTGCTAGTGAGCAATCCAGACTGGAGGTTACAGCAGCAAAGCAGTGTAAAGGGCAGCCCAGGTAAGAGGGCTGGGGTGACACTGCTATTCATCGGTCTAGATTGTATCCTGGGTATGCCATACTCATTGTTTTGGGGGTAGTGAGGCACAAATGTTCCCAGATATGTACCACTCCCATTGACGTTCTAGGGCAAGCATTGTACTGAAGGGCCTCATCCTCTCAGGTGCTGTATGTCCATCATTCCCCATTGATTTCAGTGTAACTTGAGGGCTCTCACCACCTCACAGGTTCGGGTTTTCACACTCAAACTCTGTGAGAGGGTTGTGATGACATCATAGACCATATTAGTAAGTGAAGCTCGAGTGGTTTGCTGGTGTAATCAGAGTTCACAGATTGTAGACCTTCAAATGTATGTATATTTTAAGGGATCTTATGAATATAAGATGGGGGGGGGGGTGGAAATGTGATCACAATTAATGCCCAGGAATTTGCTAAAAAACTGTCAACTCTAATAACAATTTAGGTTTGCTGAACGACTTTACTGCTGAATGGTTTTACTGTGGAAAATCACAGAGGCACTTGTTTTCCATGAGGGTTAGAACTTTCTCAGATGCCTTTTTTTTTTTTAAAAACAAACAAACAAACTGTGTACCCTTGAGGGACTTCTTATTACCGGATTGTTTATACACTTAGTGGTGGTTCTTTTATATATATTATGTATTTTAAGTATTGATAGTATTTATAATCAGTGGCAGCAGACAATTATTGACAGGGGTTGAAATGACTTGAATTTATTTAGAGGGCTGAGATTTAGAAATTCATGCCATTACCCAAGTTTTGTGTGCTAACTGTAGTACTGCTAATAATTAGTAATCCCCACCTTCTTCCATGCTTCCCTCTGTCTTGTGTCAAATCAGTCTTGCTTACTTTGTCCTTCCTGCATGCTACTGCTCATTTACCATCTTCCTCCCCTCACTCCTCTTCTTGGCTCCTTTTCCTTATTTCCCCCTTGCATTGTTACCCCATTTGTGTTTCCTGGCTATATTATTTCCATTCCTAATATCTGGAGCAATGAATGGACTCCCTCACAATGTCTCCTCCATTCCTGCATCAGGTATAGGATCCTTCTCACTGTCCTTCACTCCTCAGTTGTTGTAGTCACATGGGAGAGAGAAGCTGTCAAAAAGCTGCTTGGTGATTGGCCACTTAGGCCTTGTCTACACTACGGAGTTAGGTCAATGCAAGGCAGCTTCCGTCGACCTAACTCTGTGAGCATCTACCCTAAAATGTCGCTCCTGCTGATGTAACACACTCGCTACAATGACTTAATAATTTCACCTCTGCGAGAGGTATAATGCTTAGGTCAATGTAGTTAGGTCTGTAGCGATGTGAGAGTCACTGTGTGGCACCTCCTACTGGTTGTCCTGGGAATTAGCTCAATTCCAGCTCTGAGCACCCTCTGTTTGGCTGGTGGCTCACCTGCCTTAGGTCCCCGTGTCCCTCCCAGACCCCAGTGCCCTTTTACCTCAGGGTTTTGCACCAGCAGTACCCCCACACTCTAGGTCTCCCCCTTCCAGGCAAACCCCCAACCCTCTATCCCCACCTTGTCTCAGTGGCTACTGCCAGTCATCTAGCCCCCGCTCAATGGGGCAGACTGCAGTCTGTAAACCACTCATCACTGGCAAGGGGGTTTGGCCCAGCTGCCTCTGCCTAACCCCAGATTGTACCTCTGCAGCCCCAGTACCTTCTTTAGGCCTTGTACAAGGCCTGCAGCCTGGGGAGTTGCCAGCTGGAGCTCCCCAGCTCCTCTTGCCTTTCCCCAGCACTACTCTACCTCAGGTGCCCTTTCCTTCTTCATGCAGTTAGGTCCATCTCTCTCCAAAGCTAGAGAGAGACTGACCCAACTCCTGGCTCACAGCCCTTTTATAGGGCCAGCTGTCTCCTAATTGGGCTCTGAGTGAGCTGGCCACAGCTGTGGCTGCTTCCTCAATCAGCCTAGCTTGACTGCTTTTCCCATGTTCTCCAGGAGTGGGGCAGCCACCCCACTGTAAGGTCAATGCAGCAGTGTAGCTACTGCATTAGTTATGTCAACTTTAGTGGCCTCCAGGAGCTGTCCCACAATGCCCCATCATGGCCCCTCTGGTCACCGGTTTGAACTCTGCTGCCAGGTACACAGGTACGCTTCCCTCTCCTTTAAAAGCTCTGCGAATTTTTGAAATTCCATTTCCTGTTTGGTTGGGGTGGAGAGCTCACATAGCACCTGTCCAGCTGACCATGTTGGCTGCATGCAGCAAACACACTCCTGTCTGGAGTACACTGGAGGTGGTGGATCTCTTGGGTCTGTGGAAAGAAGAGGCTGTGCAGGCACCGCTCCGAACCAACTGTAGAAAAATTGACATACAGGTAGATTGCTTGGGGCATGGTGGAAAAGGGCTACAACAGCAACATGCCGCAATGCCATGTGAAAATCAATGAGCTGTGGCAGGCGTACCAGCAGGCAAGGGAGGCAAACGGGTGGCATGATGCAGAGTTGCACAATGCTGCTTCTACAAGGTGTTTCATGCCATCCTTGGAGGAGACCCCACCACCGCTTCCAAGAGCCCTGAAGAGACTTCAGATGAGCTGAAGTCACAAGCCCCTACAGTGCACAGTGAGGTTGTGTTGGAGGAGGAGGAGTATGACGGATAGGTGACCAGGGGGATCCAGTGGCGTGGTGAGCCAAGACCACTTTCTGATGCTGGAACAGATGAGCCAGTCCCTGCCATCCAACACCAGCGAGCCTGATGCAGGGGAAGGAACCTTCAGCAAGTATGCCGTTTGCTTTGATATTGCAGGGAAACAATCCAGCTAGAAGAGATAGTGAAATAACCAACAGAGTTGCTACATTCCCCTGTACAGTTAGGCAAAGGGGGACCTGTGGAACAGTTTGTTTATGTGCAACGGGATGTCCCGTGAATCTTCCATAGAGATTTTGAGGAAACTTTTTCCTGGACAGAGTCTGCAATCTTCTGCCGAAGGCTTCTGAGGAGAGATGCCCTATTTCTTCCACCGTGGTAGGACACTTTCCCATGCCAGTTAGCAATTACTTCAGCAGGCACCATTGCAGCACACCAGGCTAGCAGCATATGGAGCTGGTTTGCAGCCAGACACGTGCAGGAGCTCTTCCCTTTCAGCCTCTGTTACCCTCAGGAGTGAGATATTGGTTAAAATCACCACCCCCTGTGGAAAACATTGCCAGTATTCAGTTCAAATGCCCTATCCACATATACTGGTGGCCATGTGTTCTCCACCTTGTTGTCCTAAATCGTCCCCTTTACCCTGGGCCATACTTACTATGGCTGGGGCTGCTGCCATGCTCCATGAATCCCAAGGGAAAGTGAGAATGTAGTGCTTGTAACTTGTGTATATCAAGTGAAAATATTCAGTAGTAGCTCTGTACATTGTGTCTTCTGCAGCTGGAAATGTGGCCTTGTGGGCTCCTCTAGTGGAGCAGCTCAGACAGATAAGGAAGAAAAGAAAGAAGATGGAGAACGACTTGTTCCAAGAAATCGTGGAAGTCTCTGGTGCTGCGGATACAGAGCAGAGGGCTCGGAGGAGCACCCTTTCGAACAGAATGGAAAAGAAGAGCGTGGGGAGGCGAAACACAGAAAAAGGACAGACGCACAGCAGGACTTGCTAATGCTTCTCAAGCACCAGACGGACGTGCCGGAGACTCTTTTTGACCTTTTGGGTCCAAGTGACCCATGCTCATCTCCCACTGTAGCCTATTGATAACTGTATTCTGGGACATCCCTAAACCCCCCCCTCCACCCCACTTTCCAAATATGTTCCAGAGCCGCTGCAATATCCCTACCTCCCCACCCCGAGAGAGAGTACACACAATCACAGCCACACATACACTGACCTGTGAGTGACATGGTTGGTTTATGTGTTTTTGAAATGAGAATGACTGTTCTTTCCCTTTCAAAGGTTGTTTTCCCTGTGTTTATGAGGGGGGAGGAGGAGGAAACACATTTGTATTCTGGATTATTTCTTCGCAGAGAAATTTTGCTTTTATGGAAAATTTTTATGAGTGTGTCCAGTTTCACAGAAAAATATGGAAATAGATTACTTTTTACATGTTTCAATGTGAAAATTGACTTTTGTACAATCACAATTTTGAATTTCAAAATGGTGGAAATGTTGAGGTTTTTTTACTTTATATATAAAAAAAAGAGAGAGACCATTTGAGTGGAAATCTGTTTCATGCAAAAACAGCATTTTTTTTCATAGGTTTATCATGAAACAGACCATTTTCACATTTGAAACTAGCTTTGGGAAGTTACATACAGTGAAGAGAAGTTATAGTAAATAGAAAAGGTAGACTGAGCTGGTGATGGCTTATCTTAAGTGATCACTCTTCTTACAGTGTGTATGATAAACCCATTGTTTCATGTTCTCTGTGTGTGTATATAAATCTCTCCTCTGTTTTTTCCACCAAATGCATCTGATGAAGTGAGCTGTAGCTCACGAAAGCTTATGCTCTAATAAATTTGTTAGTCTCTAAGGTGCCACAAGTACTCCTTTTCTTTTTGCGAATACAGACTAACACGGCTGCTACTCTGAAATCTGTCATTGGTGATATTAGTAACAAATCTAAGTTGTTTTGGTCTAGAGGGTGCAGAAAACTGTGAATCAAATCCAAAGAATATATCATTCAATGGAACTGTTCTCTTGGGGACAGTAGGAATCCTTTCTTTTAATTCAGTTTATTATCAGTAAAATCTTATCTTAATAAATTAGGTGTTTCAGATAAAATTACAGAATGAATGTGGCTGATACTTGAAGTTACTATGTTCGGATTAAAAAGGAGTTTCCAGGAGCTGTAGAATTCCAGCATATTCTGTTGATTTATAACTGTTGCTAAGTAACTAGGTTCCCGGTAGCTTAGTGTTTTGTTTTTTAAAAAAGACTCTGTAGCTTTTAAAGATAAAACCACAATATTTTAATTGTTTGCAAAGATGAAGAGGAATTTGTAGCTTTGTGGGTTTTTTTTGTTTTTTGTTTTATAAACCAAGTAAGGAGGAGAGGGAACCACCTCTCCCCAAATCTCCTGTATTATCTGTTCCACTGACAGTGTTCACAAATATAAGCTACTGAATGGTACCCATATAGTTATTAATTTGAGCAAGCTCGATTGGGAATGAGTGAACTGAATGAATAATCAGATTTTAGCTATGTCAACAAAGACCTTGAACTTAGTTTTCAAGTTAAACTCTGCGGTAATTGCTACTTTATTTACCAATATATTGTTAGTTACGATTGCTTTGTTTGAAAACAGTAATGAATTGAATTAAATGACTGGTTTAATACACTGGCTGGGCTTTTATTAGACTTTGAAATGCCTGTTTTCATTAAATACGTTGGCCCACCCGAATCTTAAACATCTTGTTTTATTATACATACAAGGGAAGTGTTACAGAACATTTTGCTAATTAGCATCTGGAGAAATCATAGGAGTTAAAGATATAAGACCTGCTATTTAAAGGATTGTTTAGACAGTACTCTGTCTAGTGCAGTTTTAAATGACTCAAGCAAAGGGTTTTATTCAACTTCCTTTTTGTGGACTGTTCCACACTGTAATAGACTTTGGCTATAATTTTCAAAAGTGCTAAGTGACTTTTGAAAATGGGACATAAGTGCTTAAGTCACTTAGCACTTTTGAAAATTATACCCTTCATTGTTAGTAAACTTCTTAATATGCAACCGAACATTTTCCATTGTTTAGTTTCTTCCTCATAATTCCTAGTTATTCCTTTTTTAACTGCTCTAAACAATTAATCACTCCTTGATGTTTACTAGTACATTCCTTTTAAATACTCGTGGAAGGTCAACATGAGTCGTCATTTGCCCAAGCTATACGTATTTTGTTCTTTTGTTCTTATCTTATAAATCATTTCTTCCAACTCTTATAATTTTTGTTGCGTTTTTGAAATCTAAGTGCTTTTTTTGGTACTGAGGTGGCCAGAAATAAACACAGTATTTAGGTAGATTCCATTTTATTGCTGCAGAATTGGACACTTCCCCATGTGAATTCTGACATTTTTTTGAGACTTCTTATCTTGCACACTCTCATATAGGCTACTGTCCTCTCTAATGCTAGTTTCTTTCAGCACTTCTGCTTCCCAAGCACTGTATTTTCCACCCACTGAATGTGGATTATTTTCTGCCAGGTTTTAATTGCTTTTATCTGCTTGTATTTAATTTAAGTTAATTTTTAGCTTGCATTCTACCAGATGAATTTCGTCTTTTAGATTATAACCTCTTTGGGGGCAGGAACTGTCATTTCTACGTGTTTGAATAGTGCCTAACACAAGGGGACCCAATCTGGTTTAGGCCTTTAGACACTAGTGTAACATAAATATGTAATATTAATAATTTTGATGATCAAGATAGTTTGGGAGATAAATTCACTTATTAAATCCCTGTTTATGTCCATATGGTTTGAGGTTTTTCTCCTTGACAGATTTGCCTCCTCCCCCATGCCACTTGTGAGTCATAGAGGTACTTGACTGAGTTGGTTCGCCCTCAATGTAAAAGAGAAGGAGCTGGCACTAGACCATATTCTGGAATGGTCCTTTGTCTCTGGAACAGGCTTCCCTCTCTGGTCCAGAATAGCTTGGCTGTGTTGCCAGTTAGGGCATGCTGTATATGCGAGAGCTGAGATGAAGGCGGGGTTTCATGGATTTCTGTGTATGAGAGAGGGGAGTTTTGTGTTCTGCTGACTGTTTAATTTTATTTCTGTTTTGCACACTTATGGCAGGGACATCTGGAGCATGGCATAGGCACCTCTTTTTTTATTTTTATATGCAAATCTAAGGAAATGTATTTTTTCCTTCAGCTTGATATGGAAGGGAGAAGTATTTAACTGTTCTCAGTGATGTACATTAGTACCAGAGAACAAATAACTTACAGTATACCTATCTGAATTAAAGATATTGACTAAGGGAAGGAATCAGGATAGATGTCCTGTCGAAGTCCCCATGAGGATAAATAAATTATTTCCCTGCAGTCCTAAGAAAAGTTGAATCCCTTAGTTTCCTTTAAAGTTGTTTTCTTTGCATGGCTGAGAGAGGAATGGAAAGAAAACAACATAGTATCCTGTTTATTGATTTTGCTAAATAGAGCTGGTGCTTGCTAGAAATTTCCCTGAAATATTTGGAGTTCTAAATTAGTAAAATATGTCTGAGATTACTTTTTAATGTGGACACTAAGATAATCTGCTAGTTTAAATTTTCCAAATTAAAATTTCCTAAATTTAAAAAAAAACTTGCTATTAGTGTATAGTTTATCTTGTCAATATCGAAGAAACTCTCCAGCAGTTCTGGATATTTTACAATGATGGCGCTGCATTATTTGAAGGGGTTTCCCCTTTTTTCCTTGCTTGCTCTGATGTGATCGTTCTTGTAGAAAGCATTTTACTTCTGCTGGTATATCTTCAAAATCTGATCCTTTCCCTTTAACTCTAAAGTCCCCACTTCTTACCAGCTTAGTCCTTCTAAAATGCTATAGCTAAAATAACTTTCCTATCCCAGTGCTCTGCTCATGTCACTCCTCCACATCCTTACTCTCTGAGGCCCTGATTCAGGATACCACTTAAACATGTGCTTAAGTCCATCCCTATTCAGAAAAGTACTTAAGCTTGTGCTTTCCTGAAGAGGGACCTGAATCCTTTTCAGGGGCTTTCTATCTCTCTATCCCTCTTTCCATATAGAGTTCAAAGGAGCTGCACAGTTATGCCATTGCCTACATCTCTGTTCTCATTGCCTCCTTCATGCCACCGCCGACCTATGCTTCACCCAGTCTCCTCTTCTGAGGATTCACTTTGTCTGTCTCCAGCTACTTACAACTTCGTACTTATGTCACACTATGTGCATACGTGGAAAAGGCTCCCTGTTTCCATTAACCAAACAAACTTTGAATCCTTTCTTAAAATTCTGTTCTTTCACCTTGCCTTCTAAAGCCAGTCTTCTCTCCAGCCACATCTTCTCCCAACCTCACACATGATCATTAATCGTTGCCTCCTCTCTGCCTAAATTCAGTAGCAAGCTACTTAGGGCAGGGATCTTGTCTTTTTACTGGAGGCAGTTGTTTTTGTACTTGCCCTCTCACAGGGTTTTTGAGTGATTCGTGCACCAGTCTTTGTCCGGAAACAGTCCCTGGTAGCGTGCCAGAGGTACCACAGCTGAGAGGCAAGCGCTGTAGACAATTCAGCTGCTCAGGCTCTGTTGGCCCTCCTGCCTCCTGCCAATAGTTTTCCACACCACACTCCATCCTGCTACTTCTCCTAAATTGCCACAGAATTTCCTGTCTTGGTGACCTACTACTAAACTGATTAGTCAGTTTTAAGTGTCCATGTAGAGCTTTGGTGTTGTGTAAATGGTTAACAGGACTATAATGGTGACATTGCTTTTGAAAAATGCTCACATCTTATAATCTTAGGGTTGCCCTCAAAGGCTTAAACTTCAGCCTTCGTGACACAGTGGAGGCCAGCTGCAGTAGAACATGGTGGTGAAGCACTGCCATTCTAAGTGGAATTCAAATGGGATGCCATCTCAATTGTCACTTCAAAGAGGAGGCATCCGATATGTCAAGCAGTGCTGTGCAGATATATTTGGCCTGATGTGCCATGTATATGAGGCAGCACCTAAGTGCTTGATGAAATATTCATTGAATGGCAGTATGAAGAATCAGAAGTAATGGAAGCTGAATTAAATTTACAGACCAAAATGGGAATTTCCTTTTGAGCACTCGGAGGACAAGAACAAATAATAACTTCTCCCTTTTCCCTCCTTGGTGGATTTATTTCTATTAGAAAAATTGCTAGGCGATTAAGAGCTTTGTTTGATGAAGGTAAAAGGTAATGGTGTAGACCAACACACTGGGCTGAAATACTACTAAAACCTTTTGCCAGAGCAGCTGGAGTAATCAATCCCCCCATCTGAGCTATGTACTGACAATGAGGGTAATATCAATAAGTAATGGCTCTGCATAACCCCTTGAAATTTTTGACTTTTAACTAACATGGAGCTGCACAAAACTTGGCAGCCATGCTTCATGTGTGAGATTTCTTGATGGTGAGAAATAGACACTGATTTGTCCCTCAGAGGCCTACAGAGCAGTCGTAGCAGCAGGTACGGGTGTGGTGGGAAGGGACAGGAATGTATTCCCCATATTCCTCAGAAACAGGGAGAGTGTGTGTGTGTGATGAAGGGAAAGGGTCAGGGCATCAGGGAAACCAGTAGGGAACAAGACATTGAGGGGAGGCAGGGTCTGCCATGGGATGGGTGATGCTAGGGAGATAGTTTGGAGTCCACAAGAGGGATTGTTTGGGGATGAGCGTGTGGAAGGGGTGAGCCTGTTGGGGTAAGACCTCTAATTATTTATCAAGCTTATTCGTTTTGTCCCATCAATGTGCCATAATCGTGAATTCAGCTCTGTGGATTACACTTTCCGTGACAAGACTTCACCTTTGAAGGAGAACTTTATTTATTCTTTGAATTCTAAGCTTTCTTGGGAGCTTCTTGCAGGCTGAATCCTCCTCCTTCCTCTTCTCATCAAAGCAGCACATGTTGCTCATAGGCTCCTGCCAAAGCCCACTCCAGGTGCTCCAATCCTATTTTTAGAGGGACAGCTCTTATTTCTGTCATTACATAATTTATATAGCTACTAACAAAAATACTACATACAAACAATACAAACACAACAATAAAATATTCAAACAAAATTATTACAGAATCTAAACAATATGAACGCATTTCTAAAACTTTCTATTGTACGGATCTCACACAGGCTCATTTGGTCCTTGGTCTTGTTTGCTGAGACTGTTAAAGGGGCCAACAGAGGTGGATATTTTTGTAATGTGGATGCCATGCTGCAGGTAGAGGGCAATGACATTGAATGGGGGATAGTTTTATCTATCTGTGTAGCTGGCTCACAGCAGGAGGTTGAAGAAGTTGCCACATGTCAGATCAGTCTTGTGACAATGGCATTTCAGCATCTTCAAAGGCTTCTGTTTGGGTGGCAGGATGTCTGTATGACAACCTAAGTTATACCTGTTCAATGCGGTAGCGATGACAACCTTGTTAGATGGAGCAGAAACATGTCTGTTAAAAACAGTAGAGGCAAGGAAACCAAATCGTTTTCAGTGTGAAAAGTTACAGCATATTTTTAACAACTGTTTGATTTTGTCACAAATGAGGAGATACTTAGATGATCGAGGCAATTTGCAACCTTGACCAGTTGAGAACAAGATGATTGCAGTGGTGAGATAATGATCAATGTGCAGAAGGCACACTGTTACAGAAGGTTGGTAGAGCTAAGGTTGAAAGAAAAATAATGTGAGGCTGACCATGAACGAGTTTGGAAGATGAAACTTTGAGGGATTTAAGAAGCCTAAATCCTCCCATGCTGACTCTTGCCGAAGGAAGAAAATGTGCAAGGGACTGTTTGAGATGGAAGTCCATTCTATGCCTCAGCTATACAGTAGTCATGTGAATCTGCTTCTGGGACTTTTGTCCAATAGGGACTGGATTTAGATCACCATCCCATCAATTAGGGAGCACTGGACAATCCTCTAATTATGACTTTCTGATTTGGGCTGAACTTGAACCATTTAATTTAGAGGGCTGCAGTTTATGGTTGTTGTAATTCTGGGAACTCATCCACTATGAAATAGACTAACTTAAAATGAAACAAAGAATCGCTTTCTTATTGCATCTTCAGATGGTATTGATTTTCTGACTAAACCACCTTATGCCAGATCCTTTCTGGAGGGTAAAGGACACACCAACTCTTGGAGCTGCTAATCATGACCCTGGGAGTCCCTCAATGCCAATTGGTGAGGGCACCCCATACTGTAACTCACATCAGGCCTGACATGCTCATTGCCCCAACACACCACTGTCATAATACGTATCTGAAAGGTGTCACATAAGGTATTGTGTGTAAACTGGTGAGACATTGGTCATGAAAATCACTGTGTGATGTATGTATGGGTTATACAAAATGAATGAGTGAGATTTATAGGTGAGTGCTGGAAATATGTTCTTAAATGCGTTGGGGAGTCAGAGTATAAAACCAGTTGGCTCTAGACAAAGGAATATGTATTTACCTATCTGACCAGCTTGGTTACAGGCAGAGAACAATGAAAATACGTTTACATATGGTAAACAAAGCCATCAAGCTAAACGAGTCGGGGAGAAGACCATTCAACAATCATTCTGGGGGGGCTTCCTGGCTCCTGAGACAAAGACAATGGACTTTGAGTAACAGAAGGGGAGCAAAAAAGACATTTGAATTATTCATCAGTTGGGGACATAAGAGGATAGCACTCTTTGAGACTATGCAAGCTGGACCCTCTTGGTCTGAAAGGCAAGAGGAAGCTTGGTTTCCTGCTGGAAACTTGATGTAAGTCAGAAACCTACTTAGACAAAGATTTGTAAAATTAAGGTATAGTCACTAGATAGCATGTTTTGTTCTGTTTGTAACCACACCTGTCTCATCGTTCTTGCTTAGTATCATTTAAATACCTGTTCTTTATTCATAAATTCTTGTTGTATTAAAAAAAATCTCAGTGCTCTGTATTAACAGTGGAGGGTGAGTACTCAGCTAACGTAACAGGGTGGGGTGTACGCGGCTGCTTTGGAGGCAGCAAACTTAATAACTTCTGTGGGTGTCTAGTGAGAGGGACTGGACACTGCAGAGAGACGGCTCCAGGGAGCTCAGGAATTGGGGTTTACTGATTGCTACCTGCAAGGCAAGGTTTAGACAGGCAGAATCTTGAAGAGTTTGCTGGCTAGGCTGACAAGCTGGTGTGTCAGTTCCCTGACACACAGAGTAGCAGCAGCAAAGTTCACTCCCGCTGAAGCAGAGCAGTAACACAGTAGCTCACAGTTCTGGGCAGTTCTGCTCAGTCCTGAGCAGATATCACACTCGCGTCTCCCAAACCCAGGAAACCCATTGTTAAGGCTGTCATCCTCTCCATAACTCCTATTTTTGTCTGTGAATTGTCTTTTTCCTGTAGAGCAGCATGTGATTTTTTTGAAAAAGCATTTTATTAACCCAATAAGCTGTTGCAATTCCTGGAAATCTTAGAGAAAGGTATGGTATCCTATCCTCCAATAGTCAGGAGCCCCTGCATGGGCTGAGAGAAAGAGAAAATTCCTTCTGTTTGCCAGTGGCCCGAGGGATGCAGGGGTTAATATTGCACCAGCTAGTTAGAGATTGATATGGAAAATGAAACTTTGAGCAGGCTTCAGGGACAGCAGCTTGGTAGGGAGAGTTGTCTTATCAGGGCCTTGCCTCAGCACCTGGCTCCTTATTTTTCATATCTACCTTTGGCTATTGTTGCAATTATTATCACTGTCATTATTTATTTGTATTTCAGTAGGATGCAGAGGCCCCAACTTAGATCAGGGCCTCCTTGCACTAGATGCTTTACTGGCTCCACCAGTTTTTCTCCTTTATTTCTTTCCATCAGCTTCAAAAGCTTTGTATTGCATCTCTCCAGGTGAAGGCTGGATATGGGTCCTGCTGGATACTACCAAAGCCATTCTGAGAATTGCCCAGTGGGGTTTACTTGTGAATATGTGGTGTGCCCTCTTTTGGTGCTGAGCATGTTCTCTTCATACTCCTGCTAGTCCAGGGAGCAAAAAAATGAACTTGGAGTCTGAACTCTGATCCCTTGTGTTCCACTACTGCTAGATTGCTGGGTTGGCACTAGCAGTGAATTTTGAACAGTTGGTGTAGGTGAAGATACAACCATAGTACAATGTAGTGCACTAAGAATCCTTATGAAATGTTCCGTGGGAAAAAATATAGTGAGGATGCTGAGGAAAACTTGTTTCCACAGTCTAAATTACTTGATAATGTTTGCTTGCTTTCTGAAATCCCCTTAGGCTGAGAGGAATTAGTTTTGTTACATTTCTTTCTCTGGAGTATCTGGGCTAAGTATAGATTATTGTGATTTTCTATTTGTCATTAATGTAAATATGATCAATAATTTGTTGATAGCGTTTTTCAGGTTGAAGCCATGTTGATAGCATGAGAAGAACATGTTGATAGCATGTTGGGCTATACAGCAATTCTTTTATTTTAGACATTCTTGATACTCCAACTGAATGAAAGAGCAAAAGCAGGATGTATAATGAAGCATGACAAAGTCTGGAGTTTGCAGTTGCTAATTAGAAACACCATGGAGAAATAATACTGACAGACAATTATCATTTTTTCCATTTCGGGGTCATAGTCAACTTATTTCTCATTGCTGACCTATTTTATATATGCTCCCCAAGTCATTTATATTTGGACACACTTTTGGCCGTCATTAATTGTTTTTCTTTTAAGGCTAACCTATTAAAGAAAAAAAGGAGAAATGGCATTCCAGTACTGTATGTTATAAGGATGGCTATAATTTTTACCACCAGTATCTGCACACCAAAGGCCATTCCACAAGAAAATAAAGAACCATTTGCAAGTATGTGGTACTTTGTGTTATTCTTAATTTATAATAACTCTGTTTTATGCATTTGTGACATGTCCATCATAGTAGCAAAACTATTAGGTCAATTCTTCTCCCAGATACAGACCATCTAATGCAAAGTTCTTGAGGACTTCAGAATAAGTGATACAAGAGAGAAGCATTTATTATCACTTTTGCTTCAATTATCTTTATGATAAATTCAGATATAGGAGTAAAGTGAACATAGGGATTTCCACAGCAAGACCCTGAAGAAGTCCTTTCTACAAAAAGTTGAGTGAGACTGGAGGCAAAATTGGAGAGTAGCTGTTTCTCACAGTATAATCCCCTGCTGCTTTACCCATTTAAATCAGAGATGCAGTCACTGAACTCCAGAAGATCTGAATAGGGCAATATATGACTGTACAATACAATATAATTTATTTGAATTTATTCAGGACAAAAAAAATCTGAATAAATAACAAAATAAATTCAGGACAAAATAAAAATCTGTTGGCCTAATTGGGGGAATTATCTGGTAAGCAATTTACATCCCACTACGTAAGCTAGATGTGGATAAAGGGAAAGAATATCTTGTTCTTAAATATCCGAGTTAAATCTGGAATAAGTATAAATTAAAAGGATTTGGGTAAATATTTTTACTGTGTTTTTGTAACTGTGGCTCTAATAGTATATTTTGTCCTACTTTGTTACATGATGTGAAGAAGAACTGGTGCATTAACTCTGATGCGTTTTACAATTGTTTAGTATATTAGTAAAGGGCTACTGTGATGAGCACAATATAAAATCCTATAGGGATGGATAAATATTTGACAAATTAAGATACTTGGAAATGTTCTGCTTTTGTTATAATTTGCATAGCTTCCAGATAAATATTTTTATTCAACAAGTTGCTTTGCACAACTCATTCTTTGTAACATGTTGATGAACAGATGTGTGGCTAACTCTAATTGAACTTTGAAAATGTGAAGGGAAATTTATGCCTATGTCTTGTAAATTTAACCAATGTGTTCAAATAGAAGAAATGATTTGTATGTCTGTGAAAAGATTGTCAGCCCAAAGAGACTATTTAGGATCCAGACGCTCTTTCTTTGCCTGAAATCAAAGTTTAATTGTTCTAATGATGGTCAGATTGGGAAATTTGGAGTAATCTAGTAAAATGGAACTTGGGGAACAGATGATGCATTATTTCAAATGTTTGGAGTTTAAGTCTTTCAGAGCCATATCCTGAGAGCAGTTTCTAACAAAACTCCTGTTCACTTCCATGGGACTTCTATGTACGTGGCTTTGTAGTAATATATGGCCCTCAGTAAACAATAGTACATTAGAAAATCTCTACAAGAAAGAGCCTGTATATATTCAGGGCCATATTTGAACCCTCAGCCTGGTTCTCTCCCAATCTTTGCTTCCTTCACTCTTGCTCTCACACTGCTGGGCATCTCTGGTGGAAATCCCATGATCAGGCTGACTTTCTGGACTTCAAATTCATTCTCCCCTTCTTCAGTTCTTTCCTCTTCCTAGCTAAACACTTTACTTCTGCAACCCAATTGAATCCTATATTCTCAGTCCCTGCTGCCTTTGCAGCACGTTTGACTCACCCCTCAAGCTCTTCCCATCTCTCTGCACAGGATCTTGCTGATTTGTTCCAAGAGAAAATTGACAAAATACAACATGACCTTGACCCTCCACTCAGCTTGCTTTCCCTTCTCTTCCAACAGCTTTCGCTTTCTCCTCCTCCTCCTCCCCTGTCATAGTTGCAGAGGTTTCTCCTTTGTTCCCCCTTCACTCGCCCCAGTGATTCCATTCCATCCAACAAAATCTAGGGGTTGGAAGTTGAAGCTAAACAAATTCAGCCTGGAAATAAGGTGTATATTTTTAACAGTGAGGGTAATTTAACTTCTGGAACAAGTTGCCAAGGACTATGGTGCATTCTCCATCACTGGCAATATCTAAATCAAGGCTAGATGTTTTTCTAAAAGATATGCTCTAGTTCAAACAACAATTGTTTTGGGGGAAGTTCTATGGTCTGTTTGTTCAGGATGTTAGACTAGTCACACTAGTTTCTTCTTGCCTTGGAATCTGTGAATGAATCTATTGCATCAAACATAAGTTACCTGCCTTCACCTTCTAGGCTCCTCACAGCCTATCTCCATGTTACTTGTCATCTATCATTCACTATCAAGATGGTTGATTCCTGCCTCCAGTTGGACCATGATGCCATCCTCTATCACCCATTTATTATATTTTCAAACAAGCACTTCATGTTTTCTCCTATGTCGTCCTTCACATTTGGGAGGAGCTCCTCATAAACATCCACAAAGTTACCTCAGTATCCTCCTTCAGAGCCCTCCTTTGCCTACAAAACAACTTGACAGCAATTAGGATGCTGGTATGCTGAGATGACTGCCTTTCATATTGACCAATATTGTCTCACTGTTTCCTTGTGTTCCCCACCTGTCTGTCTAGTGTAGCTTATTTTAGATTGTAAGCTCTTTGGGGAAGGGACCATTGTTTTTGTTTTGTGTTTATACAGTGCCTAGCACAATGAGGTTCTGGTCATGACTAGGGCTTGTTGGAAAAGTCCATGCAAGGTGCTACAGTAATACTACTACTATTAATATGCATATCTTTTTTTATTCATGCCTGCCCACCAGAAATTGTTTGTTTGTCAAATGTTTTATGTCCAGTTCAAATACAGACCATCAGTGGGCTTTTGTCCCATTTTACATTTCAGCTGTTTAGCAGCAAACTTCTGTTGTATCACACATTTGACAGGGACTACAAATTTAGGCCAGAATTCTGTTGTTTCCTCACATGAATGGACTCTCTGAAGTCAATGGGAGTACTCATGTTTGAAAGGTAAAAAGGATCTGGCTCATAATCTTGAGGAAAATAGGTGTGATGCTATTTTATAGGACCAAGGTATAGTTCTGTGACAAATTGAGATCTTTTATGTTACACCATCGTTCCTTATGAGACTGGTAGCTAAAAACTGTGAAAAATGGGTTAAGCTTTAACTGACCAAGATATAATGCCTCAGGATGTTGCCTGCACACCACTCAAATTCCAGTGGTGAGGAGAAAAATAACTTATTTCAGGACCAGAACCATTATCAGTATAGGTTAGAGACACAAATCCCAAAGAATGGAAAGACCTTTAATCTAATTGAAATACATCTGATGCACAAAGGCAGGAACTCGCTCTGATATACTAATGTGGAAATTTTAAAACCCACCTACGGGTGCCAGATGAGTGGTAGTCAACTCTCATCTGAGAGGATAGGCAGAAAAGGTTTAAATGGAACAGCACTTGCTCTTCTCTCTCAAGCTGTAGAAGCCAGGACCACCTGAGTTACAGAAGACCAGAGGGAGATATGAAGACAATGGTCTGTGAGCTTTTTAATAAGAATTTTTATCTGTTTGTTATGACTATTTATTTTTCACATTTCAAAAATAATTTTAGCTAGTTTCCAGTAATGCATTTTCTTTATAATTCACTTGTATTTTCCATGTTTGTTTTCTGTATCTTCCTGGGCAGAGTGGATATAAATCCTTTGTCCTTTATTTCCTTTATGTCCTCAGGTGTCTATTTTGAGCAATGATTTGTTTGCTTCTGGTTAATTGGATAAACAGGAAAGTGTATGAATATTATATATCTAGGGTAAAGTTCTAGCCCCATAAAAGTCAATGGCAAACATCTCATTGACTTCCACATGCCAGAATTAGGAGCCAAGTGTCTAAAGATGATGGTGAGAAGGTCCTCTTGGGTTAAGTTATACAAACTGTGGGAGTATGAATAATTTGAAGTATAACCTTCAATGTCCATTTAAAAATTTCTTATTGTACCATAAAAACAATGAGATGGACATGAGCTCACAAGGTGAAATCCTGGCACCAATGAAGGTAAACTAATGTGGGGAAAATATTCCAGGTCCCTCAGATTGATTAGGAGTATTTTATACAAAACAAATGTCATTAGTTGCAGAGTCTACTTTCTTAATTTAATGGAATGCTAGGTATAATTTCCATTTTGTTATATTTATAGTACTCTATGAACTGTAGCTAATATTGTCATCGATATTTACGATGTACTAGTTTTCTACAAATATAGAAAAATCAAAATTGCAACTTGATCTATATACTGAAATTAGATGATATACTTCATAGTAATTGTGCTTCTCATTTTTAAAGCCTTGCAAAGAATAAACTAGCAACACCCCTGTGGGAGTTGGGTAGAAAGCAGCACTATAATTTAATAGGTAAAGAAATAAAGGGGGAGAGATGAAGTGACCTGACTTGAGTGACAGTAGGAGATAGTGTTAGAGCAGAGGTTCTCAAATTGGAAGTGGGGGTGGGTGGGCCCTTCTGGGAGGTGGGTGCAGAATGTATTCGGGGGAGTGGGGTGCATGCAGTGTGCACACATTTAATTGTAAGCATGGACCACAATTACAGTTTTGCTTTTACTCTTATTACAATAGATAATTGGCTCATTTGGGCAACAGAAAAAAAAAAACCCATCTCAAGTGAAAAAACAAAGAAGCCAAAACTGATTCAAGTGAAGCACCACAGTCACTTATATCATTATATGTACGTACGTGTGTGGGTGTAGGTGTGAATAGGTGTAGGGGGGCATAGGGTATAAACTACTACAGATACAAAGAAGGGGGGCGCGATCAAATACGTTTTAGAACCACTGTATTAGAGGGATTAGAATTTGCTTGTTATTGCTTATATTACAATAAGAGAGGCTGCAGTTGAAATCAGGATGATTGTGTTGTATCTTAGATAGTTGTATAGACCCCATTACTGTAGTATCTGATCTCTCTTTAATGAGAAAGGGTAGGAAAGTACTATTATTTCCATTTTACAGATGGGCAACGGAGTCACAGAGAGACCAAGTGACTTGCCCAAGATGAAACAGGGAGTCTAGCCAAGCAGGGAATCATTTCTCAAATCCTGGGCTAGTACCCTAACTGCTGGACTATCCATCCTTGCTGATGTGCTAGGCACTGTACGAGAACCTAGCAGGAGACTCAGATCGCTTGAGTCCCTGTTCAGTGCTTTAACTATAAGACGACTCTTTTCTGGAGCAGACAGAAATGCGTATATTTTATTTGTGTGCATTTTTGCAGTTCAAGGTAATTGCTAGAATGTCTGGAGATTAGATGAGAATTGTTGTCTTTGCAAGTTGGCAGTGCTGCCTGCATCATTTGTGATGTCATGCCTCAATGTGCCATGTCCGAAGTCAGTATTTGTTAATGTCGTGGTTTTAAGTGATGTTTTAAATGCAGAAACAGCATTCCTGGAATGGCCATTTTGAGGGTCAGTATGTGTGGTAAATACAGGAAAAACAGTCTTGTGATGAGGTACTCTGCCATCGAGAGGTCAGCCCATCCTCTCCACATGGCTTGGCCCTTTTAAGGGTTTGGAAGGTCCTAATAGACACACATAGTGACCTAAGAGTCCTGTGAATGAATGGTGATTAGGGAAAGAGTCTGGAAACTGTACCTTTAAGGGCCTGATACCTTGCAGAGGAGGCAGTGGAAAGCTCCAAATCAACTGGGAAAGAGTTGGGAGAAGGGGAGCGGCATAAAAGCTGCCTCCTACCTCACGGTAATTGGATGCTGACAGGAGAAGGCAGGCTTGCTGAGCCCTCCAGATTGAAAGGCTAATTGGAGAGGGTGCTCAGAGGAAGGGAGTTGACCACAACTGACTAAGCTAAGGCAAGAGGCCTGAGATACAACCTCAGTCCCAGAGAGAGAGGGTTGAGGGGAACTGCTGTTTGAAGGAGAGAGATACTGACTGTCTTAAGGCAACAGACAGAGAGCTGCTAACAGTATGATCCAGCTGCCACAGGGAAGAGCTGAGACTGGCTTTTAGAAAACACTTCTGTAGTTGGTCCCAGGAGAAGCTGTGAGGAACTGCAAAGTCAGGGTGGGGGCAGCAGTCTGTAGATCTTGTGGAGATACCAAAGAGCGAGGTAAAGGTAGGAGCAGCCCTGGGAAAATGCTGGAGGGATTGAAGGAATGGTGCTTAGCTGCCTAAACAGGGTCCCTGGGCTGGAACCTAGAGGGGAAGGTGAGCCTGGGTTCCCCTGTCTTTCCCCTGGGCCAAAAAGAGAAACATGCGTGTCAAGAGTAAAAGAAGTCAAGAACGGCAAGTGCCTGATAGAGGCCGGGTGATGGACTTGAAAGACATTGGATTTTAAGTTTCCTATTTCTGGACTTTTTTCTGTTATCCCTGTAGAGGAAATGGACTGAGCAGTGACTTGGCCAGGGGGACTAGGCCGAGCACCTTGACAGACCATTGTGGCACCAGAACAACTACATGGGGCACTAGATATGAAGAAGCCCTGCAACACTTCACCCAGGCATGCAGCGGTGCTATAAAGGTAGCAGGCCTGATGACAAGTCTATCCAATCATTGGTGGTAACTTTAAAACACCAGCAGCAAATATCTCTATATCTACTTGAAGCACTGTTCTTCTACCTGAAATTTGAAGGTACAATGTTTGCTCAATGATAAGTGTTTAATCAATGATAAGGTGAAGTATCTGTCTTCATTTTATTTACTCAATGCTGAAATCTTTAGACTCCTATGGTTAATAGTATCTATCCTAGTGATTCCAAACAGTGACTTATATAGCACTAATCTTTCTGTTTGCTTATACGGCCCCTATCACAGTGTTGTCAGAGGCCCTCAAAGACTCTTAATGAATTTATCCTGAACAACTATCCTGTTAGTTACAAAAGAAGAGCTGAGATGCAGAGACCTTACCATGATTTGCCTAAGGTCACACAAGATGTCTGTCTGTGGCAGTTCTGAGAACTGAACTCAGATTTCTTTTGTTTTAAGTCCAGTGGCTAAACCACAAGACTGTCTTTCTACCGTAATAGTACTTCAGGTTTTTGTGACCGGTATTCCCTCCTTCCTCTTCCTACACTAGTAGTGGACCCTGGTGCACTGCTGGTTTGTCTTAATCAGATCTGTATATTTCAACCCACAGTGGTGCTAGCACTGCTTCAAATATTAGTCTTTTAAAACAAGCAACTAGTTAGTACATCTAAGATCTTGGTCTGGTGATCTGGTAAGATTGCCCAAAAGTTTGAGGAACATGGCTGGTCTACTCACTTAAAAGAGTTCAGTAATATGAATCTCTGTAACTGCACTTGTTTAAAAGGCTTTGGCAAAAGGATGTTTATTTTTCGTTGCAAATGAATGATATTTCAGTGACATTTCTCTTCCTTCCGAAGAGGCTCATCCCCATCATTCCGTTCTCTGGGTGAGGGGAAAAATACAGTGAGTGAGAACAGAAGCACTAAGGAACTCCCTCCATATATGTAATCTGCAAGCATTGCCTGTGTCTACCTCCCCCTACCTGTACTATCAAGTTGCTAAGAAACCTGAGATTTTCTGTTCCTTCTTGCTTTTTATTCTTTCATACATTATAATTTGCCTTTTAGTATAGAACTGTGGCACGTAAACTCTGTATTGGGTTTATTTCACCTCGTATTTTCCTTAGATTTCCTAATCTTTTAACAATTATTTTTTCATAGGTAGCTTTTGGCAGTTCACTGGTGTTTATACACACTGACACTGAATGATTGTTGCTTTTGCCGATTATGATAATATTGACCAGTACCAAATTGTACCTTCATGCTAGCGTGGAATATGTGTCAGTGCAAACCTATTTAAGCAGCCTGAAGTTCCCTTCCCCCCTATTTAAATTTTTCATTGCCCATTCACCAGCAGAAGAGCTAAAATAATTACCTGCAGTCTCATTTTTCACTTTACTACATGCAGATGTTGTGTGGTTGGGTAGTGAGAAGCTGACTGGGAGGGGCCTGCTCTGATGCAGCATAGGCATATGACAGCAGTAGCAGCAACAGCAATCACAGAGCTTCACCGGGCAGCCTTTGCTGCAGTACGCTGATTACCACTTTCTTAGCATCCGGCAAGATTCCACAGCAGCAAGCACTTGGAGCAGACTCTGCATGGGAGCTTGTTTAAGGAGTACGTGACGAAAGAATTGGGTTATTCTTTCACTGCAGGAGAAGTGCCTGTAGTTTCTCCACACAGACCCCCTCCTGGGTTTTTTGCATTCTTAATTTATTGGAGCTTTTGTCCCCCTTTCTTTTTTGCTATTATTATTATTATTTTATTTTATTATTCATCCCCCAAATCTGTGCTGCATCACTAGCTCTCATTATGCTGTGCTCAGTAGCCCAGTCTGTTCTCTGCCTCTGCTAGGCAGTGGCAGCATGGATGGTGCTCTTGTGACGACCTCTGCTGATTCTATCAGTCCACTGCGGATAGGCATGCTGAGTAATCCTGCTGTAAATGGGCGAGGACACGGACACACGAAAAATTAATCACAGCTTTCTTCGAGACCACAATTATGTGACTGAAGGTAACATAAATGTTGTCATGATTCTCTTCGTCTGCTCTTGACTGCCTGTGTTTTCCAAGCAAAAAATGCATTGCATGTTTGGATATGTGTTTTAAAAAATTCTGTGGAGTAGATGCTGCAGAATCAGTTTGGATTTGTTAAACCCAAAGGGTATTCTGTCATGCTAGCACAATATACTGAACTACATGGATTAGAGAATGTGTTACATTATGATCAATCTGCGCTAGTGAAGTATGCAGCACCTAGCATTGCATGCCTAGCAGATGCACTGGAAAAGATCAGAGACAAGTGATATATATTTTTTTTTAAAACAGACTTGTTAGCTCAAAACTCAAAAATAATCTGTAATATTAACTGTATTGGTGATTTACTGAAGGATGTGCATCTAATTTTGACAGTTGTATCAGAACATCACAGAAATTGCTGTGTTTATTTCCTTGAGAACAGTATAAATCTAGAAGCAATATGTATACATCATCTTTGGAATACTAGTGGCTTCCGCCCAGCTTCTATGTATGTGCAAAGGATTAGAGGAAAAGAAAGAACTGCAGTTTGAGTCTTTCAGTGGCTGGTAGCTTGTTACATAAAAGAGGATGCACCTGCAGGTGACAGATATTTTACACTGAGAGCCAACTTACCTTCCAGCCAGGTACATAGCTTGGGTCATGATACTGCACAGCTTCATGTTTCATTGCTGAAAAGTTGGTTGTAAAAATAGGCCATCATGAGATTGCTTGAACAGAGGAAATGTATGGTTATTTGTAATCATGGACTTCTAAATATGTATTTGTGTGTGTAGTTTTAACAGTGTTTTGAAGCAATAATAGCAGTATTGTAAGTGCAGTCTTGTGTAATAGGAGTATATTTAACATCATGTTCAATCAATACCACTTGAGACTGAATCTCCGGGTTGTGTCGTCATTTGATCAGTGTTCAGTCATCTAATGCTGTTATGTTGCATCCTGAAATATCAGCTGAGAATAGCTTGATTATTTGTGATTTGCATTTTTTTTGAGGATGCAGAGCACAGCAGGATTATTTATCTGCACTAGAAATACAAAGCAGATTTTCAAAGAGAAAATAACAAAACGCTGTGTTTGTTCTCTCTAAGCAGTACCATTGGCTAGTATAATTATTTGGTAATCTTGCCTGTAAGGTATTTCTTGCTTTTCGGTTCATGTGTTTTTGAATTCTTCCTTGTTTTTTTGATCATGTTTTGTTGTTTATAAGGTGCTTTATGATTACTTTTTTTTTAAACTCTTGAGTTGTGATTAGTTAAAATAACATTTGACAAAACTTTCTCTCTTAAATGTATACTAGAATTACAAAGATATACAGCATGACTTCCGCAGTGAATTACATGTTGAGGTTTTAATGCATGTTTGGTACAATTGTGGGCCTTTGTTGGGATGAAGACTGCAAGAAGACAGGGTACATTTTGATGTGTTTAATAGTTTTGGTAACTTTAGGGAAACAATCCCTTTGGATTTTGTAAATAATGTTTTGTAAAATATGTTTGTGTGTTGCAATATGTGGATTTTTAAAAACAAATTATCATATTTAGTCAGCATTGCTGTGTACAATAAGGCTGTGGCTCACCTTTTAGCTTCAGTTGATATTCAGAGCAGAAGGTAGTAATGATCTTCTATGATTGTTACATGTGGACTGACCTGCCTGAATCAGATCAGAACAACCCTCGAACAGGAATGTCAGCTGTAGCTATATTGTCTTTATGACCAGAAATCCGGATGACACATTTGGTGGATTGAACATGAGGAGTGGTGGCAGAGGAAATCTTGTGTTAGGGAAGTGTTGCTTCAGCAGCTCCATCTAGTGTAACACATCTCAGGGAAAAAGGCTGAATTAGGAAAAACTGACATACAACTCTTCTCTCCTCCATTATCTTGTAAACGTCACACCTTGGAGATCACAATACACATTAAAAGACCACACTGATCAGGAGCAGGAAGTAAGGAATAAGCCTTTCTTCTCTGAAATCCACCATGCTCTTGAGGATACCTTCAGTTTTAAAGTCCCATAAAAAGAACCTCCAGTAATTCTAATCTTTCACTAATGTAACTTTATTAGAACATATACTGGGGTATTAAGAAGTATTTGTTTCTTTTTTCAAAGATTTTGGTCATTGAAATAGCCTCTTAAGATAACATTTCTCCTTCATAAAAGTCCCACGGGAACAGCAATCACCACACATTATCCTATCACACTTCAGTATTATGCATAAATTAATTAACACAGAACATTCAGGCACAGAAATAGAATTAGCATTGATTATATTTTGGCATACAATTTTGTTCTGGCATAAAACAACTCTTGGGGTTTCTTTGATAGGGTGTAAATACAAATTTCCTGTTACCCACCCTCATCTGCCATGAAACTAGATCAAAGCAGAGGTTTTGTGATCTGGTTGATTTAAAATAAACAATTCTTGCTTTTTATTCAAACATTTTTTAAAATTACCTATTGTTTTGATATATCTAAGTCCACATGTAACTTAATTATTTTCTCCTGAACTCAGACATTTAAAACTGCTGTAAGAGACTCCCTCAATCTTCACTTCTATGCCTGCCACCCCATACAGCAAACTAAATTCACTTCCAGAAATAAGGCATTTCTGACCTTTTATTTACTTTTCCCTCTCCTTTCCTTAGGGAAAATAAATCAACAATCAAGAGGACATCTGAAGTTAATTATGGCATTGTTTCACTTCTCCCCTTCCCCCCCCCCCCCCCCCGCTTCAGTGCATGGATAACAGTACTGATATAAAGTTAAATGATTAAGTGACATCCAAATTCATACCTTATATAAAAACTATGTGCCAAATCTGGCTCATTCTACTCATGCCAGTGGACCAGTTGTTTTCAGTGGTACTATTTGCATGAGTAAAGCACACAGGATTTGAGCATATATTTTTGCTATTTTTAATGCCAAGGTAGCTCTTCCAAGCAGCATTGTTTATACTTCATTTATTTTACATTGGGGTTATCTGGGCTAATTATGATTTGCCTTAATTTTTAGAATTTAGGTTATTTTAAAAACTTCTTGTTTGGCTTGTCAAGGTTCTTCTGGGAAGTAGGTTTTAGCTTAACCGTGTCTTGTTTGGACTTGATCCTGCTGTTGTGTTTGCAGATTTCCACTTAAGTTAATGGCATTACAACAAGCATTAATTTGGGCCATTTTCTCATCTTAGCTCATAAAAATGTTTTACATTTAAGTGAGTTTAAAAAAACAAGAAAAACACAAATGTCCAGTTGAAACAAAAAATGTATTTTGCAAAGTTTTCATGTGCCAGAGATAGGTTTTTTAAAAAAAAATCTAAAGTGAATTTCACTGCTGTGTTATATTTTATCAGTACTGTTTCTTGCTCTTGCATCCAAACTCCTGGACCTGTGGGAATCATAGGGATGTCATTTGAAGCAGAGAACAGTTTTCCAGTGCTGGGAAAATATGTTGTAAAGATCATGTACGACCTCTACAGCTATAGAACATTGTTAAAGAGAGTAGGGAAACAAGGAGAAGAGACAGGTTAACATAGGACAGAACAAGGAGGTGAAGAATAGAGGATTAGGTCTATTGTGACACAGACTAAAACAGGGAAGGCAGAAGATGCTGTTTTTCAAGTAAAGAAATGGAGAGATACCAGAAGAGAAGAATGGTAGGAGAATAAATTACATTTGGAAGCTCTTTGGGGAAGAGAAGGTTCTTAACATGGAACCTCAACCATGCCTGGGACCTCTAAGTATAACTGTAATACAAATAATAAAGAGTAATAATAAACTATCAGGAAATGACCCATAGAAATGAGAAGTAGAAGAGAATCTGGCAGGAGTTCTCAACCTTTTTCTTTCTGAGACCCCCGAATATGCTATTAAAAACTCCGTGGCCCACCTGTGCCACAACAACTGGTTTTCTGCTTATAAAAGTCAGGGCTGGCATTAGGGAAATTGCCTGGGGCCCCATGCCACAGGGCCCCCCGCAAAGCTAAGTTGCTCAGGCTTTGGCTTTAGCCCCGGGTGGCAGGGCTCAGGGCCCCATGCTTTAGCCCCATGCAGTGGGGCTTTGGCTATCTGCCCTGAGTCCCAGCAAGTCTAATGCTGGTCCTGCTTGGAAGACCCCCTGAAACCTGCTTCCCCTCCCCCCCCGGGTTGAGAACCATTGGAATATGGTACAGTGCTGTCTAGAATGGATCAGAGAAGAATAGAGAGAACAGGAAAAGGATAAGCCTTACTGGGACTTTTCACATGCTTAAAGTTAGTTGGCTTAATAGTCCTAGTAATGAATGGGACTACTCATATTCATAAAGTTAGAGCACCTTTCTGAACTGGGACCTAGATGAGGGGGAAAAAACAATCTCTTTTTTGTTTTCCTGGCAGAGGATATTTTGGGGGCAAGGGATGAGATGGCTCTCTGGAGCATGTGCACTATATTTCTGGCTATCCTGTGTTCAGTAGATAAGTATTTGGCAGAAACAGAGAGAAAATTAACAAAAATTCACTACAATGCCTACAAAACTCTGTGGCAGGAGAGTGGGGGAGAGAATCCAGGGGAAACAATATCTCCAAGACCCAAGTTTACCGAGAGAATTGATCCTCGGAAAACTTTTCAGAAAGTTGGTGGAATTGCCAACCCAAGAGTTTTAAATCCAAGTGTCATATCCCCAAAAACCTGAGATTGGCCAAAAAACCATGATATTTTAAAAAAATAAGTTTGGGATTCTTTTAATTTGCCTTCTGGTTTTGTTTAACTTTCAGTTTTCACATTTTCAAGCTTTTTCTCTGAAAACACACAGAAAAGTCACTTTCTGCAAACAGGACCTAACAGTGGAGTGTGTGGTCTGCACATTTGTTTATCTGTGCCCCTAATTCAGCAGTGGCACTTTCACATTCCACTGTTTCTGTTGGAGATCATTCCTGTTCCTGGCAGAAAGGGTCTACATGGAAAGGTTGGCTGTAGTGCATTGTTTGCAGAAATGGGGCAGCACTCTTTCCTTAGTTATGGCCCTACAAATCCAACTAAAGTCAGCATAGCTGCATGGATATAACTGAGAGAAGAATCTGGCCTTTACGGTGCACCCATTTATATAACCAAATACAGTTCTAGAATTTGTTTCCATTGTTTAAATTTTATTAAAAGGTAGTAGCCATGTTAGTGATGTATTAACCTCTTTAAATGCTATATCTGAAATATGTGAATTATTAATAATGAAGCATAGAATATAGTAGTGAACCATATTTATAACCATTTAAAACAAATGTTTGTTGTACGGTGTGAAAATGCCATTTTTATGTAAACTGTTGTACATGTTGGAAACATTACAATGATTTCATGAATATTTTTGGAGGAAAATCAAAGCATGACATAAAAAACAGGATGTCTGTCTTGTCTAGCCCTTACTTTTAAATAATCAGTATCTATTCCTGTTTAATCCAAGATGGAGGAAATTATCCATCTTCATTTGCCAGGAAGGAATTTATATGTAAGCTTGTTATTAATAACCATCTTCAAACATAGAAGAACTTCCTTATTTGATGAAGGGATGGCGTCCTAGAGTGTCTTCTGCTCATATATGTATTACAGAGTGTTGTCGGTTGGCTTGTGTGTGTGCTCATTGTACACTGTACCTGCCCTGCAGATAGCTGGCTCAGCAGACCTTGATAGTACTACCCAGAAAGACCACAGACTTCGTTCATTTGCGAAGGTGCTCGGCCAGGATTATTGCTGATGAAGCACGGTACTAGTATGCTGTTACATATCTGCCCACGACAATGGACTCAGCTCAGTCAGCAGTGGGATTTTCTGCTGGCCCCTTGGCTGGACAAAGATGCCCCTCCTATGATCTCTTGTATGCATTGATATAAACAATTAGTTATTACACTTCTGACATGGTTAGTTACCGTCCCTTATACCCACTGGTTTGAGCAAAACACCTCCATCCATCATTCTGTTCTCCTATCCTTGTCTTTACATGGGGTTGGTATGTTCCTGTATCATCTCTCAGGACTGTGTTTATGCCATTAGTCTATGTTGGGATGTACCTGTACTAGTCTTGTAGAATGTGTTTACGTGAATACCCTGTACCTAGTACTTCTTAGGAGTGCCTGTGTTTTAACAACGCTAGCTCTGTTTTTGCCAAGTTCATGTACTGGACAGTGAATTTGTAAACAAGAATCTGCTTTATGACAGGGCCTGACTTATGGTCATAGCATGGACTGACTTTGCTGACTATGGTTCAGGCCTCAGGTCTTACACGAGGTCCAGTACTCCAGGCTCTCTCCTTCTACTATACAGAGGAGTGTAGGAATTGCTGTACTGGAATCAGAAGCTGTGGTCTATCTTGTCCATTATCCTGCCTTTGAGAGTGGCTAGTACCAGTTTTATCAAAGAAAGATACAAAGGATAGGATAACCTGTCCACAGGGAAAGTTTCCTTGTAATCATTAATGATTAGAGATTGTTTTATGCCCTGAAGATTGAGGGTTTATAGACCTTTCTAAAAAATGAGTTTTGTATTATAACTCTAGATGTTCTTACTAATTCTCATTCATCACTTGTAATCTGTTTTCTCTCACATCAGAAATGAATAGGGATGAACCCTGGTCAACCTTGCCTTATCCCAGAACTTCCGGTTATGTTCTTAGATGGTGCTGTGTGCAGTGGATCCAATCAATCTTTCATCCAGAATTCCAATCAAGTGAATATTTTGGACGGCCCTGAAACATTTTGGGTAGACAAGGTTTAGTCTGTCCAAGTGGTAGGCTCAGTCCTGTAACCCTTATTCATAGGATTTGAGGAATGTGGACATTGGATGCAGGATCTGGCCCAAAGTGAATTGCAGTGTAATAATACTTGTTGCTTATACTGTAGAGTTTACATATTAAAAAAAACTGTTAACCTAATTTTCATACCGTTTCTGGGAGACACTGAAAAGTGTTGTCAACGCCATTGTTCAGTGGCTGCCCAAGCCTACAGGCGAGTTGGCAGCAGAGCCAAGGCTAGATTTCCTGACTCTGGATTGAAATTTAAATTTTCCTGACTCCCATTCCATTGCCTTTACTCTAGACCAGAATCCAAAAGATCCCTCAGCATGCATTTGCTGTTGGTTGCTTGAAAGATGGCCTGTTTAACTAACAACTAGTGTAGCAACTGGCCATTTGATATACACAAGAGAGCATTTTAAAATTCACTGTGTTGTGAAATGTTTGGGGGCTTGGATTGTATTTTTGGAGAAAGTAGCATCCCTACATATTAATACTAGGGTGTGTGGGGCGGGTGATTCTTCAGTGCTTTCTATCTTATATTTTCATTCACACCTGTGTAATATGGGTTTTAAATGCTATTAAATTAGAATGCTGCTACACTTTTTACTTTCATTTTGCAAAGGTATAACTGACTACACAGGGTGCACAACATTGGAGAATTGGACTCTTTATATTTAAATTGGACACAGGGTTACATAGTCCATGTCAGACCAATTGTACACATTTTTTTAGGAAGTGGTAAATGTTGTCCTGTGTACATGAATATGAACTTTAGTCTCTCACCCAAATGTGTCCCACAAAGAATATGAACATGACACGCTAGAATGACCAAGTTATACCAGTTCCACAATTATGAACCCTACACAAATGCAAGTGAGGAGCGCAAATTCCCAGTTGCCAGAACTGCCAACAGGTGCCTCAGTGAAAAAAAGATCCCGTGTTTGTTTCAGTAATTTAAAAAAAAACCAATATTTGTCATGAATTCTGAAGTTCAAGAGGTCAACATTGCATGTATAAAATGCATATATAAAATATCTATCTATGCAAGCTTTGTAGATTTTCTTCTAATGGAAACTGACAGTTCAAAAGCACTGAATAATGTAAAACTAAAGAACATAGTGCACATAGAGCAGCTGTCATCGTTCACTGCAGGAGCAGTTTATTCAGCACATGCATCATTATGAAAAGGAAGGCATATCTTGTATTATATTTTATTTTCCATACAGACCTTAAGTCTTAATATAGTTCAGTAATGTATTATATACATAAATGATGAATTTAGAATAGACTAGCAATGGTCCCTACATGAATTTAAGATGAGAAACGTGATAAAATAACACTGAATATTTTATAGTAGAAAAAAAAAACTGACTATCTTTACTGCAGTCATAAAAAGATAAATCATTACTGCTTACATTGCATTACTGCGTCATTAGTGGTTTCTGGATCCTTGATTTCTCTGCCTCTGCTTAATTCATCCGCTTTAATAAGGATTTGAATAGAGAATTTATTCTAAGCCAAGATGTTATTTACTGATTGATATCAGAGTTGTTTTTGGGCAGGGAATTGATAGTACAGTAGGTGATTCAACTATCTCAGGTAATCTGAAAATTACAGTGGAGTTGATTGCAGAGTCTTCTATTTTTAAATAAGAAAATATTTTGGCTGAAGTGCATTGTAACATCCGGCTGTGTTTAATATTTTCCATGATCCAGAATCTGTACTTTGTGGGGATTTGGGTGTGCTTAGGAAATGCTGTGATTCTAAATATCTTTACGTTAGGGGACATTTTCTCTGTAGTGTTTATCCCATGTAAGTTGTGTTATTCTTTATGGTATATGTTAAAATAGTGAGAGAATTTTGTTTGGCAGGGTTATTTCTGCTGATAGACTATTTCCTAGGTTATTTTCTGGATCTTAGATGCAAATAATAAGATGCCATTTTTGGCTACTTTACCTAAAGCAAATTCAGTTAATAAAAATGTACATCAAGGGACTGGATACCTTAATGAAATCCTTCAGCACAACACATGTCATGCAGTTCAGTGGCTTTTGTGAATTATTTATACAACAGAGGTTTTGGATCTGTATTAGGGTTTCCAGGTGTCTGGTTTTCAACCGCAACAACCCGGTCTAAAAGGGACCGTGGCTCCGTTAAAAGTCCGGTCGGCGGCACAGCAGCATTAAGACAGGCTCCCTGCTGACCTAGCTCCGTGCGGCTCCGGGAAGCAGCAGAGATGGGATGGAAGAATCCCATGCACTGCTACAGGTTGGGGACCGACTGGCTATGTGGCAGTTCTGCAGAAAAGTACCAGGAGATTAGAGTGGACAAGAAGCTGGATATGAGTCGTCAGTGTGCCCTTGTTGCCAAGAAGGCTAAAGGCATATTGGACTGGATTAGTGGAAGCACTGCCTGCAAATCGAGGGAAGTGATTATTCCCCTCTATTCAGCACTGGTGAGGCCACATCTGGAGTGTTGGGTCCAGTTTTTGGCCCCCCCACTACAGAAAGGATGTGGACAAATTGGAGTCCAGCGGAGGGCAATGGAAATGATTAGGGGGCTGGGACACATGACTTATGAGGAGAGGCTGAGTGAACTGGGCTTATTTAGTCTGCAGAAGAGAAGAGTGGGGGGGTTTTTACAACAGCTTTCAACTATCTGAAGGGGGTGGGGGGATTCCAAAGAGGATGGAGCTAGGCTGTTCTCAGTGGTGGCAGATGACAGAACAAGGAGCAATGGTCTCAAGTTGCAGTGGGGGAGGTCTAGGTTGGATATTAGGAAACACTATTTCACTAGGAGGGTGATGAAGCTCTGGAATGGGTTACCTAGGAAGGTGGTGGAATCTCCATCCTTAGAGGTTTTTAAGGCCTGGCTTGACAAAGCCCTGGCTGGGATGATTTAGTTGGGGTTGGTCCTGCTTTGAGCAGGGGGTTGGACTAGATGACCTCCTAAGGTCTCTTCCAATTCTAATCTTCTGTGATTCTATGACATGTCCCTGTGGCCCCTAAGCGCAGGGGCAACCAGAGAGGCTCTGCCTGCTGCCCCCAACCTGATTGCTAGCTCTGCTGTTTCCATTGGCCGGGAACAGTGGCCAGTGGGAGCTGTGGGGGTGGCACCTGCGGGCGAGGGTAGCATGTGCCACAGAGCCTCCCTGGCTGCCCTTGTGGCTAGGAGCCAGAGGAAGATACCAGCTGCTTCTGGGAGCTGCTTGAGATAAGCGCCACCTCGAGCCCTCACCTTGTCCCGCGCTCCAACCCACTGCCCCAATCTTGAGCCCCATCCCACACCCAAACTTCCCCCCAGAGCCCACACCCCCTCCCGCACACAAACTTCCTCCCAGAGCCAGCACCCCTTCTTGCACTCTGAACCCCTTGGCCTGAGACTGGAGCCCCCTCCTGCACCCCAAACTCCTCATCCCTGGCCCCACCCCAGAGCCCACACCTCCAGCCAGAGCCCTCCCCCTGAAATCCAACCCCCTGCCCCAGTCTAGTAAAAATGAGCGAGGGAGGGAGTGGGGATGGAGTGGATGGGGCCTTAGGGAAGGGGCAGGACAAGGATGTTCAATTTTCTGCAATCAGAAAGTTGGCAACCCTAATCTGTACTGCCTTCTCTTTCCTACACACACATTTATTTGTAGCGACAGTAAGGACAGAAACATCTGTCTCTAATATGATACTACATTTGGATGACTTAATTATCAACATGGATGCTAAAGAAAGCAAAGCACAGAAACTTCAGTTACTTTTAATATCCTCTAGTTTCAATTTAACTCAAATCCTAACAGACCTTAACTGATGTCTCAATTCTCTCAATTCCTTCCGTTGCTTTTGCTGCTTTCTTGACATAGCCATTAAAAGTAGTTTGATTGTGCACACTGACACTATATTTACACAAATCCCAAGACTAACACTATCCTACAATTATGCTATTTGCATTATTGACAGTTTATTCAGAGTGCTGTGGTAGGTACTAGTTTAAAATAAAGTTAATCAGGGTTAATTTTTTAAAAAATTGATTGCTTTTCTCTCTGCCTAATAAATCCCTCAGTTTTTAATCATTAATCGAAGGGTTTAAATGCATATTATATGTCAAGTAAATAAAGAAATAATTCTGACAATAAACTGGTCCCTAATGTGCAGTATTTTGCTTTTAAACCATGATCCAGTCAACGTGACTTCAGGCCAGTGCTCAATTTGTAATGAAAGAGGGGCCGGGGCTCAAGCAATTTTTTTTACTTTTATAAACTGATGCAGTAAGCCCAGAGGTGCTGGGGCTCAGCCTTGGCAAGCCCGGGGAACCAATTAAGCACTGCCTCAGGCCCTGTTGAGTAGCAAAGGATTTGCGTTATTGTAAAAGTTGGCATTTTCCAAAGATCTCTGCTAAACCTTTGAGTTTTAAGATAATTTATGACTATAACGTTGTTGTATATTGTGATGTAATAGAAAAACAGATCACTTAGATGTCTGGCCACATGCTGCCCTCCAGTGTGTGATGCAGTGCAAATGGGAGAAGAACAGGGAAGGAAATGTAGCAAAAGATGAGGAGCAGTATCTCTGCTGTGTACCATTTTCTTCCATGGGAGCCTATGGAAGACCATCCATGCTGTACTGTTAGGGCTAGATGAGTTGAGAGGTGGGGTAGGGGTAGAAATGGACCTGTGAAGCATCTGCTTAATATAGCACACTTCCCTCAACCCTGATGGATTTCAGGGTGGAAATTCATGTGGTAGCTAATGTTCCTTCAGGGGGGTAGGAAAGAGACTGTGGCAGCCAGGTGTCCTCAGAGCTAGGCTCTCAGGGGTATTGGGGCCCTTGAAGCAGCATGGAGGGATTGATTTTTTTTCTCCTCCTCCATGTAGATGCCTTGGGAACTGCAGGGATTGGATCCAGATTTTCCCATGTATTTCAGACTCTGCATGAATTTTAGGCTGTGCCCTTTCCCTTGCATGTGTTACCCACTCTAGGGTTACCAACCTTCTAATGGCAGAAAACTGAACACCCCTGCCCTGCCCCCCACTCCATTCCCCTCTCTCTATTGCTCACTCTCCTCCACCCTCACTCACTTTCACTAGGCAGGGGGTTGGGGTGCCGGAGGGGGTGAGGGCTCTGGCTGGGAGTGTGGGCTCTGGGGTAGGGTCAGAAATGAGGCATTTGGGGTGTGATGGGGGCTCAGGGCTAAGCCAGGGGGTGGGGGTGCAGGCTCTAGGAGGGTGTTTGGGTGCAGGAGAGGGCTTAGGGCTGGGGCAGAGGGTAGTGGTGCGGGCTCTGGGAAGGAGTTAAGGTGCAGGAGGGGGTTCCGACCTGGTGCCGGGGGTTGGGGAGCAGGCTCCAGCTGGGCAGCGCTTACTTCATGCGACTCTCAGTCAGCAGCATAGCAGGGCTAAGACAGGCTCTCTCCGGAAGCGGCTGGAATGTCTGGCTATTAATCATAGGCCCCCACAGCTCTCATTAGCCATGGGTCCTGGCCAATGGGAGCTGCAGAGCTACCACTGGAGGGCGGAGGCAGCAGCGCAGAGCTTCTCTGATTGCTCCTCCGACTAGGGGCTGTGGGGACATGCCGGGCGCTTCTGGGAGCTTTGCGGAGCCAGGGCAGGGAGCCTGCCTTAGCGCTGCTGCACCTCCGACTGTACTTCTATTGGCCCGGCCAGCAGTGCTGATTGGAGCTGCCAGGATCCCTTTTCGACTAGGCGTTCTGGTCGAAAACTGGATGCCTGGCCACCCTAGTGCACTTCCAAAAGTAATTGTGCAGGGTGAACTTAGCTGCATGTGCTGAGTACTGATGGCCCTTTCCTGGGGGGGTTTGCTCTGGGAGGATTTTATTTAGGTCAAACATTTACAGGTTCCCTTACATTTCTGAAGTGCCTGAAAACAAAATTAATGTACAAAGAACTTGATCCTTCTTTGAATTATATGGTCAAACATGATCATGAATCTTGCAAAAATGACTAGAGCACATCCTACCCAGAAGCTAAGAGTTGGCTATATGAATTGAAGAAGCAGCTGACAGTAAGAAATATTCACTGTTGCTGAGGTCTGTGTATTTTGATCAGAATCAAATCATAAAAATAGAGCAAGAAATATCATTTTCTAATCTAATTTCAAAAGTGCAAACATGAAACCTCTGTCTTCTAGCCCAGGATTAGGCATTTACAATTTCTGTTTAATCATTGTCGAGTGCATGATTTCCAGGCCTCTTATCCTAAGCGGGGGGAGTACTGCCACCCGAGGGGTGGGGGACGTGAGCCTGCCCAACTCCATCGCATCCTAGCCCAGGGCCCTAACAGTGGCAGAGTGGTCTGCCACTGGGGCAGTGGGGAATCCACCCACAACATGCTGACCATGTTTCCAGCAGCACCACAGCCAGACGGTAGTCTGGTTCCTCTGGGCTCCTTCCTACCCTTCCCCCTTGGGTATACTTGCATCCAGGGGTCGTCCTCTGTCTCCATGGGATATACTTCCCAGGCTAACAGTAGCAGCTCCTCAGCATCAGGAATGACAGGGCTCTCTAGAGACTTGGCCAGTCCTTGGGGCAGTAGGGGTTCTCCTTGGCATCCTGCTCCGGGTAGTGCAGAAGAAGCATCTGTCTTCCTCAGCAGCTCCCTCCCAACTGAGCTGCTGAGCCGACCTTTTATACTTCTTCTTCCTGTCCCGCCCCTCTGCTTCTGCCGTGTGGGGCATGGCCCTCTTGGTTCCGCCCACCAGGTGGCTTGTGGCATTCCCTCTGCGTCTGCCTCTGAGGAGGCCAGGCCTCCTCGCTACAATCAATATCCTCATTTAATACCAGGAACTCAAGTTCATCCATCTTAGTATTGAGATGTAATATTTGAATAAAAGCACTTATAAAATGTGTCAATATGTAGTTGTCTGCCTTCATATGATGTAATTGAATGAGACATTTTCTATGACCGTTTCTCTTCAGTTCCTACCTGTACTTTATCAACTTCTTTTTACTAGGATATTGAGAATCCATTTAATAAATCCTTCCCTGAAGGATGTCTTTGTCTGAACTGTGTGCTCCTCTACACTTCTGTACCTGCTTCCCCCAGCCCTTAGTTTAAAAACTCCTCTATGACCTTTTCTATTGTACATGCCATTATAGAGGTGTCATTAGTGATTCCATAGTTCAGGTTGCATTGAGATTTGCCCATATAACAGGACTAAAATTCCTGCATTTCACACTTTAATGATTGAATTCTTTCTCCAGAATGGCACACTAACTCTTCAGAGGACAATTGAGTGTATGTGATTTTCTTTAGTAAAATAAGTACTGCATGGGTGACAGTTAAAAATGTTCCCTTTCTGAAATATTGCAAAAAAATTTCCAAATTTTTCTTTGAATTCTGTAGCTGAAAAACTACTGTTTGCCACAAACTCCAAAGTACACATTCATGTGCACACAGATACAGTCTGATAACATGTAGGACATAGGGAACTTTTGAAAGTTTTTAAATTAGACACACAACCTGAGTTTTGCTAAGATTAGCCATTTTCAGAGTTCAATTCTGTAATTTCTACATAAAAATTACCACCAACTTCAGAACAGTCACGAATAGCATAGATTATCCTTTTAACATTGTTTTTCAAAGCATTCAGAAAAACATCACTCAGCTACCATTTGTGAACTGCACCATTCTATGCAATCTGATGCCTGACTAATTTTACACTTCAATACAAAACACTGTACAGGGCAACTATGAAAACCACACCAATTCTGTATTAATCATTAACCAATTAACAGAGGCAGAAGTCAAGGGAGACTCTTTGTTGCTCAGGATGAGGGTGAAGATATGTGGGCTGTGAGTAATGGAATGCAGGTAGCTGAGACAGAGAGGAACAAGAGAACTGATCAGTGCAGCATGGTTGGAGAGCTGAATGACATACCTGTTTCTTTCCTTGCTATTTAGGGTTTGTGTTGATTTGCTATGCAGTCTAGCAACCATCAGTCAGAGTTACAAAGCCTTCTGTGTTTAAATTTGTCGAGAAACTCCACAGAAGCCTACAAACCAGCATCCTTGTAGCTGACAGTAAAGTGTCTCTCTGAAAATGTTCGAAAGGGAGTGAATAGTGTTCAGCTACATGCTCTTTTTAGTGGGAACCAGCAATGTCTGGCCTTTTTCACAAACAGTTGCCATCAAGGGTCACCACTGAAGACAACCCATGGCCTTCAGTGCGAAAATGAATGAGCCTTTTTCCTTTGAACTAGAGGAGTAACTCCTCTAGCTGGTAGCTATAGAGGACTCATCCTGTGAACCAGCCACTAGAGGGAGAGGTGTAATTCCCACACAAAGCTGTCTGTGGTAGTTCTGATGAAATTCTGTATGGGGAGTCATTGTTGGCCTGATTTGCGGTGTAGTGTGGACCAATTCCTTCCTCAGTTGAAGACAACTCAAATTGTCAACACACACCCTTTCACATAATTATCAGAGGATAATAGAGGATATTACATATTTTATTTCACTTATTCAGATTTTGCACCATTAAAGATCCACTCATTGAAAACTTTGAGCAAACATTCTGTAGAGCATAGCGTATTTTTGCTGTATTTTGTTGCTATTTCAGTTTAAAAACAAACCCCAAACAAGCATGGTTTTTACTGAGGAAAGGATGTATGGAGTTCGATTTACACAGTGAAATAGACAGTCACAAAAAGAGAGAAACTCAAAGATAAGCAAAATACCTGTCATCCTAATATTTCTTCACAACCAGTAATCCAGCAACCCTCCTGAGGTCTTTAATCAACTCATAATCCCGAGACCACCTGTCTTCCACATTTGATCTCCCCAGATTACAGGAAACGGTAGCCTGTATTTATTGACTGCAAGAAAAAAGAATCTTCATTTTTAATGTTTCATCGGTTTCCTCTGTTTGTACCTTACTCAAAGTAATTATCTGTGTCACATAATTAATTGCTCTGGGCCTAGTTTTCCCTTAAGTTGCATGAGTGTGATTCTCGTCAAAGTTGCATGTAGTCCCAAGCTATGTGTCATGAGCCTGAGTTTCTCTTCTGCATCAAAAAGCCATGGAAGGAGAAAAAAGTATTCACTTATTTCAGAGGCTTTGTTAGGTTTGCTACTCTTCTGCTTAGAGAAGTGAGACTAGCAGTGTTGTGAAGAGGTCAGGATGTCAGCTAATACTCAAAGAGAAAAGCATAGTAGATACAGTAGATCTTTGGCTGACCATGGAGATTCCATCTGCCTCTGTGCTCCCTCCCCTGTTCTCTAGTCCCACTTGCAGCATGTCACTTTGGTGGATACCTCCAGCTTGGTGCTGCTGCCAATTCTACACAGGGCAGGAAGGGAATTTATTGCTGCTCAGGCCAGCTGGAACTTACAATGTGTCTTGCTTTGCCAGCGATGCTGCCCTGAAAGGGGAACAGTTTATTTAATGGCTGTTACATCAACTCCTCTTCCCTTCTACATGGAGCTGAACTCCTGAGTTGCTGTTGCATGTAGTGATAGTGGGGGTGGGGGAAGGAAATACCAACATTTATCCACCTTTTTCTTATGAGCAATCTGCATCAGTCCACCATTCCTGCATGTTTGCTGCCTTCCATATCACATAGCAGAGAAGAACATTTGATTCAATTAAACCAACCAATTTATAAGATTCAGGCACTTGTAGAGGCTGGGTCTTTGTTGCTTGGCGATTATACTTTTCAGATGAAAATCATAGTTAGGCTGTATCTTTGTTAAAGAAAAAGCAGACAGTTATCATGCAAAATCATCATTTGCCAATAGGCGTTCCTATATATCAGCGGCACTTTTTATGTAAAAATCCATTGGTCTATGTGTGCATATTTATCCTTCCATACAAATAATAGAGATTGTTAATGGATTTTATTATTGCCCAAAGAGCCTTCCTGGTTAAATAAATCTCTCTGCAGAATTTACTGCTGCAATGTTCCAGCTCTGTTCCTACCTCTATTTCTATTTCTTGCACTTGCAACAAAACCACTGATAATCTGTGAGCAGGTACATCTGTAATACCTGTGTAGTAGGAAAGGGATTTAACCCACCCCCCCAGGGTAAGCCAACACTGGAGCAGTCATAAATGCCTCTCACTCTGCCAGCACCAGATTACAATCTGACTATTCAAAGGGGTTACGTTTGCACTTTACTAGTTACTAGTAGTTTTTCCTGTATTGTTAAGCCTAAAAATGAATTTTTGGCAATAGATTTTCACTCAATAATTCTTGCATCAAGCCTAATACCTTCTTTTTGTGGTAGGAGCAGTGCATTAGAAAGCGCTGTGCATCTGTAATTGTTTGGGAAGTTGGCCAGACTTTGACTGTTTCAGTTGTGATTTGTCAGTGAAATTTTTTTCAGTGCAGATAGTATGACATATAGGCAATCTGCTTCTGAAATAGCTCACATTGCTTTGTGTTCAATTTCACTTCAGTATTCTTGAGCTTATCACAGAACATTAGTTCTCATTCAGAAGATTTATCATGAACCACAATGTCACCCAGGGGTAGCAAAGAAGCTGTTAGGAGAATGCCTCGCAGTACTTGTTTTTATGAGCTGTTAGAAGATTGTAGATGCAAGGTATGATTTTTAAATCAGCCTTACAGAACTCCCATAATAACACCAGTCCAAATGTTAAATCTGTTCACACACTCTGACCATGACAGTGATGAAAAGCTAATAATGTTTCACCATCTTTCAAAAAAGATTTTCATGCAGCTATCTTAGCAGCTTTCAATTACCAAAGCCCTTGGTCCTTCCTGCTGCTGTTGTCTTTTGTCTTCTGGATCTACTTCTTCTCACTAACATCCGCTTTTCAGATCCATTGTGAAAAAACAGCTATTGCATCCAATCAATCAATCATTCTGTTCATGGCAAATAAATCCTTTAAACTCTTAAGTGACTCTGCTTACACACAGAGGGCTGGGACTCCCCCACTGACTTCAACTGGAGCAGTGTTAGGTCAACACAGAGTGCTTTTGACACTCCCACCCACCATGTTTTTTTTTCTTTAACTAGAATTATGGGTGAGCCCAAGGGACTGGGTGAAGGTTCAACGTCAGATTCATTTTGCTAGTAGAGCCCTTTATTTCTGAAATTGACAAACAAGGCACCTCTTGGTGAAGCTGGCATCCTGTACTATCAATGTTGTAAAAAGAAAAGGAGTACTTGTGGCACCTTAGAGACTAACAAATTTGTTAGTCTCTAAGGTACCACAAGTACTCCTTTTCTTTTTGTGAATACAGACTAACACGGCTGCTACTCTGAAACCTATCAATGTTGTGTTGCACCAATATAATGTAACCTATTTCGTAGTTGGATTAGAAGAAGAAATCCTGATTTTCTTTTGTTTCTGTCCTTTTTGTTGCTCCACCTTTTGAAGTGTACTGAACAGCACTGGAGAAACTCTGCATGCTCACCTTGCCTGTACCCCCGGAGAATTATACTTATTAAATCTTCTACCATACCTTCCTTCTAAAGCCACTTGCTACCATTAGGTTCCATGTGTGTAATCACTTTGATTCAATATTCAAACCTCTTCTTCCCAGTATTTTTTGGTGGTCTGGATCTAATGCATCTCATATTTGTACCAATATTGACCTCAGGTCCCGTCCAACTCTGATATTCTATGATTCTATGTCTATATAATTCCTCTGAATTCCACATTTAATGTTGACATTCAACTAAAGATGTCCCTGAATCAGAACTTCAAATTCAATAATCCTCTGAGGTTGGGGAAGGGAGTTAAATTCAATTTCCTGGATTCAAGTCTACTCCTATAGTTCTTGGTCTGGGCTGGATCCAAAATATTTCTGTTTCAGCTGTGACAAGGATGGTGAAAATCATATAAAACTGACCTTTTTGAAATTCCTGTGATTTGGGGCCAAAGTCTCACAAAAACATATTCGAGTTAGCTGTGGCTCATTTAACCTTGTACCCAAACTGCAGTTTGTGCCTAACCTAATGTGGATCTCTGCCTTGAAATCCTCTTTTGTGTATTGCTGATTCCTCCTTTCATGCTGCTAAAGCTGCTTTGATCTCTTTTTGGCCAATTTCCAGGCCGTCTTTTAATTCCTCTTTCCATACCAGCTTTAATTTCTGCTAGTAGGCAACTATATTTTCATCTCATTTTCAAGTAAGAACCTCAAAACTTTACCAATTCAAATTTCTCACGCTGGAAATATTTTCCAGTTTGACACCAGTTGTTATGGTTTCTGAGTACTCAGGAATATTTGGACATCAGTAGCACATTTATTTCTTTGCTGAGAGAGAAACGAATGAACACAGACTTGGGATAGCCTGTCCTTGACTATGTTTATTTGTTGTGTATACATATCCCTGTTGTTGCTCTGAGCAGGTGCAATGACTATTTTACTGCAGAAGAATAAACAGCAAAGTTTGCAGTTTGCAGAACTCTAGAAACCAGCTGTATTTTAAACACAAAACAAAAAAAACAAGTCACTTGCCTACTTGGTTCGTAAATGCCATTCCTTCTGCTGTCTGACTGTGTGTTTACATCCGTTAAATCCTGTCAGAGCACGAGCCTGGGCTGTCATCCAAAGCCACACTCCTCCTCTGATTACATGATGAAGATGACAGGCAAACTGCCTTGAAACTGGAAGGGCTGATGAGTCCGCATTTGTGCTCTAGATCACGCGTTCTCAATCTTTTTCTTTCTGAGGCCCCCCCCCAATGCTATAAAAGCTCCACGTCCACCTGTGCCACAACAACTGTTTTCTACATATAAAAGCCAGAGATGGCGTTAAGGGATAGCAAGCAGGGCAATTGCCCAGGGCCCCACGCCACAGGGAGCCCTAGGAAGCTAAGCTGCTCAGGCTTATGCTTCAGCTGCTGGTGGCGGGCTCAGGGCCCCAGGCTTCAGCCCTGCTCAGCAGGGCTTAGGCTTTCTGCCCTGGGCCCCAGCGAGTCAAACACTGGTCCTGCTTGGCGAACCCCTGAAACCTGCTCATAGCCCCTCTGGGAGCCCTGGACCCCTGGTTGAGAACCACTACTTTAGACGGAAGGGAGCCCTTTTCAACTCAGCAGGTCCCCCATTCTGTGTTCTTCTATTGAAAAGAAATTTCTGATTTAGGGGGAAAATGTCTTGAAGTCTCCATGGGTATAATCCCAACCCAGCTGAAGTGAGAGGCAAAAATCCCCCCCATTGAAAAATGGAGTCAGGATTTCACCCCAGATCAGGTGAGACAAGGTGGTAAGGTTGACTAGACTCCCCACTTGAGAGATTCTACAAACATATGCCATTAAGCCAACTTATTAGTGCCCAGGGAGCCCTGGAATAGCTTTTACTCTTTCCTGTGGGGTTAAGAGAGCCTCTCAAATATAACCTCTGTCATTGAATGTATCATTTTTATCAAAAAATCATTAAAATAAACTGGTAGAAAGAGGAAATAATGAAAATGATATTTTAATATCTGTTTTAAAGTAATTTGTTTCTCATACAAATAATAGGCTTCTGAAATAAAAGTGGAGCTGTTTTTTATGTAATCACTTTGTATGAAATTTGTGTATTTTCTCAAACATAGTCTATTACTTATTCCTTCTTTGAAGACCACACAGGATATTACACACTGTATATTGCCCCAGTTGTATGGCCAGTGAAGTTAATAGCTTTGCAGGGTTTGGGTCAGGCCCTCTATCCATGCTGTACACTAGTAAACATACAGTATATGTGTGTATGCACACACACCTTTGTTCTTATTTTGGAAACACTCACGTTTGTTGTTTAATCATTGTTTGACATTTTTAATCCAGTTATTTTTGTCTTCAGTAACACATTCTAGGTACATGATGAAACTCCAAGAGCATTTGGACCCTTTTACCATAGTCAATGGGAGAGGAGATGGAATAACTGCTTAGAAAATAGTGTGTCGGCATAAATCTCAACATGAACAAAAATCATGAGGTTAATGAGTAGAACTGTGTATATCTCCAAACCTGGACTAGTTCTACTGTATTGAAAAAATTTAGGAATATCAGCATACCCTATATTTCCCCCCATAAAATATTCAGCTGTGCCTGTGAACAAAGTTGCTATAACAATTAGAATACTTATCTTCCTCTTTCTTCGTTTCTATAATGGTTTTAAGAAATCTATTTAGAAACACTAATATATAATATTGTCCTGTTTCAATTTAGTATGCCATCAAAATTATTTTCATAATGTCCCTGTTTCTAAGTAGTTAAGTCTTCTTACAATTTCAGTGTGTGCATGTTTGCATTAGAGACAGGGGCACACCAAAACACTGGATCCCAACACACTTGAGCTTTGGGGAAAAAACCTGTCTGGTTTGGAACTTCATGGTATGGGCCCATCCCTTATTTATGGCTATATGAGCAGATCATTTGCACCATTCTAGAATATAGATCTTATTGTCTTTATTTTATTTTCTGGGCCTTTGACATAACTACCAGGGTACAATTGAAATTTATTATTATTTATAGGAATATATGAAGTGTTGGGCAGACATATTGCTCAATTTGTGTAAAACACATCCATTTCTCCATCTTATAATACTTCCATGCCTTGAATATTCATATGTAATTTTACTACTCACTACTTATTGTTTTCTTTTGCTTCAAGCAGAGATGTAAAATATTTTAAAAACTGCTGTCCAGATTTTCTCTCCAAGGATATTGAAGAAACTGGCACATGAAATTGCAAGCCCAATAGCAAGGATTTTTAGTGAATCTGTAAACTCGGGGGTCATACCCTATGACTGGAGAATTGCTAATATAGTTCCTATTTTTAAGAAGGGGGGAGGGGAGAGAAAGTGATCTGGGAAACTATAGGCCTGTTAGTTTGACCTCAGTTGTATGCAAAGCCTTGGAACAAAATTTTAAAGAGAAAGTAGTTAAGGATATAGAGGTAAACAGTAACTGGGATAAAATACAACATGGTTTTACAAAAGGTAGATCATGCCAGACCAACCTGATCTCCTTCTTTGAGAACTGATTTTTTTTAGACAAAGGAAATGCAGTAGATCTAATTTACCTGGATTTCAGTAAGGAATTTGATATAGTTCCACATGGGAAATTATTAGTTACATTGGAGAAGATTGGTGAGCAGTAAGGTGCTATTCAACATGAATAATATAGCATCAGAATCTGACATTTAATGGATCAGGATCAGAAAGGTTGTGAATCTGTTTATCTCCATTTGTTTTATCTTTCATTCTGTGCTCTGGAGGAATTATGCTAAATACAAAAAATGAAATTTTTATCTACTGAATGCCTCACATAGCAAGGGAAAGAGGTGCATTCAGTGTGCAACAGCTTATAAACTAATCTTTATTGTTTTTATTTTCTTTAGGGTGTAAAACAATCAGAGATGTTTAGTGAAGCTATGGCATACTGTATAATGGAACCCCTATCACACTTGATGCTCTAGAGATTGGCTCCTTGCTCCATCAGTGATCTGATATTAGTAGCATTCACCCTGAATGCTGAAATATCACTGTGGTACAGGAGCTCACTGACATGACTCTGGGGAACTGTGATGGACCTGTATGAACTGTCAGGCATGTTGAATGGTTGGGGGTGACCCAGGTAGGAGCAAAGCCCACAACCTCGCTTTCCCTGTCAGGTTTACAGGGAACTATTCCAGAGGCGTTAAGTAGATGGGGAATGAATGATATCCAAGATTCCTTCCATCTATCTAAGATACTTCTATGGCCCCTGTTACTGTAGTATTTCACCACTTCACAATATTTAATTTATTTATCTTCTCGACCCCTCAGGGATGTTGCTAGGTAGTAGTATCCTCTTTTTGCAGATGGGGAAATAAGGTGTAGAAAGGTTAAGCGACTTGCCACAAGAAAAGCTGTGATGGAGCTGGGAATTAAACCCAGGTCTCTCAAGCCTTAAGCTACCATCCTCAGCACAGGACCATCTTTCTGTACACAACAGGGTCAAGCTGGCATGCATAAAAGAAGTAGGAGAAAAGCAGTGGCCACTGGGAGAAAATCCAAATTCATCCTGAGAATAGTATATGTTATAATGTTTATACATTGGAAAGAAGACTTTCATTTTGGGTTGGGATCCCAGGAATGTGAGAACTTTATTTTTGATCTTTTAAATTTTTTTTTATCAGAAATAGGAAAAGACTTCTCGTTCTGTGAGCTACTTGCTGCTGGCAAAAGAGATTCCTTCCCAACATTCCCCCATGTAAGAGTAACCTAATATAATAAAAGTTTAAAATCTGTAATAATAATAATGACAACAAAGTGCCCACCCTTCCAAGACCTGGGGACATGCTTGAGACCCTGTACAACAATTTAAAATACAATACAATGAAAAAATCATAAGATAACATAATGCCAGGTTTAAAAAATCATGTGACATTATGAAAAACTGGAGTGGAAGGATCCTGTACAGGCTGAAGGTCCTTTTAGCTATTTGGGGCATTAATCTCATAAAGAGAAGTTAGCTCATTTATGCAACAAATATAGGTCACTTTCAAAGTGTGAAACTCTCAGTACTCAATGCCTCAGAAGATTACCAGAATAAAAACCAAAGCTGAAACTGTTCCAAATGGCTGTTTTGGAGCTTTCACTGTGTCCTGTTTATCGGCTTGCCTTTTTTGTGGTTGGGGAATTTCCAAATTCCTGCTACTTTAAGTCTTTTCAGGAATTATTAAAAATAAAAACCCTACATTTCAAAGTATTCTTTTTGGGGTTGTCCCCTATATCTCACCCTTCTTGTCCTCTCTAGGTCAAATCCTGCCCTTCTGAAGAAAAAATATCCTAGGTGGAAATACCTAGAGTATCTCTGTGTGTTGTTAGAGCAATGGGATTTGTAATCTATCATCAGTCCTTTTTGGTTGGATTTTCAATTGTGGTTGAAAGGGTTTTATATGCATCATGCTGTCACTCATCCAAACGACAGTCTCTACGTAAAAGAATGAATGGACACAAATCAGACGTCAAGAATTATAACATTCAAAAACCAGTTGGAGAACACTTCAATCTCTCTGGTCACTCGATCACAGACCTAAGAGTGGCTATACTTCAACAAAAAAGCTTCAAAAACAGACTCCAACGAGAGACTGCTGAATTGGAATTAATTTGCAAACTGGATACAATTAACTTAGGCTTGAATAGAGACTGGGAATGGATGAGTCATTACACAAAGTAAAACTATTTCCCCATGGTATTTCTCCCCCCCACCCCACCCCCCACTGTTCCTCTGATATTCTTGTTAACTGCTGGAATTAGCCTACCTGCTTGTCACCATGGAAGGTTTTCCTCCTTTCCCCCCCCTGCTGTGGGTGATGGCTTATCTTAAGTGATCACTCTCCTTACAGTGTGTATGATAAACCCATTGTTTCATGTTCTCTGTGTGTGTGTATATAAATCTCGCCTCTGTTTTTTCCACCAAATGCATCCGATGAAGTGAGCTGTAGCTCACGAAAGCTTATGCTCTAATAAATTTCTTAGTCTCTAAGGTGCCACAAGTACTCCTTTTCTTTTTTCAGAATTCCCAATCACTTCTGCCTCTCTCTGGTGCCCCCTTATGTATTTGCTGTTTAAAACAAACCAACAGATAACTTAAAAAAAAAAACCCAACAGAACTGATGTCTCATTTGTCACCACACCAAAAAAAGTAGTTTTGGGACAAAGCACATGTTTGGCCCATTCTTTGTCTTTTTGGTTCAGTTACTAGTCTGGTCCAGGGTTTGATGGCAATTTATTAGGACTGTAGTACTGAATCCAGTATCTCCAGACTTTTGTGAGAGCTTCAGACAGCTTTGCCCACAGGAATTGCAACCATGAAAGAGAACAGAGGAAATGTAGTAACAATGGTTAGGCAGCTGGTGTGCTGTGAGTTTCACTGATGACAATAATCTTATCATTACCTTGTGAACCCTCCCATGACAGTTTGTTGCATTTATCTGTTCTCTCATTTTATACTTAGATTGTAAATTCATAGATGTTTGTAGCATAATGTGGCCGGAGCCTCTAAGCACAACTGCAATGTGAAAAAATGAGGCCTGCCCATATAGACTCCAAAGATGACAATCGTTGTGCAACACCCCAGAGTTATCTCTGCTCTCTTATTGAACCCAGGTCTGGCTCTCGTAAGTTCCAGACTAGCACCCCAACAATCTTTCTTCTCTACTAAATAGCCTACCTCTTGGTTGGATTTTGTGTTTCTTCCAGCTCTTTTTGTGGCAGTTCCATTGTGTATCCTCATTTCTTCCCTTCTCCTGTGCCCTTAAGAAAGGGATTGCTGGTCTCAGACTGACTTCCCTTCTCCATATAATAGTGTGAGCTGTTACAATGTTTAAATATCTGTATTTCCCCTGTAACCTTAAGACCCCTTTCTCCAGAAGTGAAAGTAAAAGCCTGTGTGGACAGTCTCTTTGCTTCCTCTCCATGGAAGCTAAGGTGTGAGGGTGGGGATTTCTCCTTTCCTCTACCTTGTACATGGGCAAGAATAAAGAAGATGTTTATGCTGGTGGGGAGGTGGAAAGGTGACTAGCAAGGTCTTTCAGTCAATGTAAAGTGCACACTGATCAGCACTACGCTAGTTCTGCTGGGTTTAACCTCAGATCCAGTAGTGCTAACTGCACAAGAATCAAGGACTCAGTTCAGAGCTGCTGTTGTCAGTGGAGGACTGGTGGCCCAAATCCATTATACTGTATATCAGCCCGTTGGTATTTGGTGTGGTTGGATGACTGAATATCCGATTTTGCTTAATATGTATGATTTACTGAGCCTAGTATACAGTTCATGCTTGTTTAAGGGACATAAGAGTTCTTCGCTCTCGTGCTACTATTTTTTAATTGAAATAATGGCACTAGATTAAAAGGAAATTGTCCAGATTGCGATAAATAGGACTTTTTTAAAAACATTAAAATATGGGGAAGATACCCATTGATTTAGACAAAAATCTTCAATTCTGAGAGTTCACAATATCCATTTGCAAACCTGCATCTGCCTCAGTGACTTTGCATCTCAGAGGTAGATTGCACTTGTATATTTTCACTTCTTTTCAAACAGCAAAATCAAGTCTTGTAAAACCAACATAAATGAGCAGAGTAAAAACTAAATCTTCCCCGAGGTATTTTTAATGTATGTATTGGTCTTTTTTTCAGTGGGGAGGAAGACATTTTTGCCTCCCCCCCCAAAATATGCATTTTTCTTCTTTATGTCCAAGCCTGTTTTTATCCTATTGCCTCCTGCCATGTTTTTCATTGTACATTCCTCATGTGTTAATAGGGTTGGCATTCTTGGAACAATGGGTTTAATGAACTGAACAAAGTGCTTTTTAAGTCAGTTATATAATTATTCCAAATGGATTCCTATGGAAACCTGTACAAAAGATGGTTGATCATATGTTCATAAACTAAGCCCTTAAAGCTATATTTAACTAACATACTGTATAATAGAGAGTGAATGCTGTGTAGAGGCGTTAGTTATTTATAATGTAGTGCCAAGAGGCCTGGTTCAAATGTAGTATTTAGGGAGACTGTTTTCCAAAGTAGGAACCTTAGTTTCTCAGTTCCCAAACTGTAAATATTGAAGCTAATTGTACCTCTTAAAACATTAATTTCATTAATTCATCTAAATCCAATGTTTATTGAAATTCTCAACACTAGTAGATTTTTATCAGATGTAGAATAGAATCATAGAATATCAGGGTTGGAAGGGACCCCAGAAGGTCATCTAGTCCAACCCCCTGCTCAAAGCAGGACCAAGTCCCAGTTAAATCATCCCAGCCAGGGCTTTGTCAAGCCTGACCTTAAAAACCTCTAAGGAAGGAGATTCTACCACCTCCCTAGGTAACGCATTCCAGTGTTTCACCACCCTCTTAGTGAAAAAGTTTTTCCTAATATCCAATCTAAACCTCCCCCATTGCAACTTGAGACCATTACTCCTCGTTCTGTCATCTGCTACCATTGAGAACAGTCTAGAGCCATCCTCTTTGAAACCCCCTTTCAGGTAGTTGAAAGCAGCTATCAAATCCCCCCTCATTCTTCTCTTCTGCAGACTAAACAATCCCAGCTCCCTCAGCCTCTCCTCATAAGTCATGTGCTCTAGACCCCTAATCATTTTTGTTGCCCTTCGTTGTACTCTTTCCAATTTATCCACATCCTTCCTGTAGTGTGGGGCCCAAAACTGGACACAGTACTCCAGATGAGGCCTCACCAGTGTCGAATAGAGGGGAACGATCACGTCCCTCGATCTGCTCGCTATGCCCCTACTTATACAACCCAAAATGCCATTGGCCTTCTTGGCAACAAGGGCACACTGCTGACTCATATCCAGCTTCTCGTCCACTGTCACCCCTAGGTCCTTTTCCGCAGAACTGCTGCCGAGCCATTCGGTCCCTAGTCTGTAGCGGTGCATTGGATTCTTCCATCCTAAGTGCAGGACCCTGCATTTATCCTTATTGAACCTCATTAGATTTCTTTTGGCCCAATCCTCCAATTTGTCTAGGTCCTTCTGTATCCTATCCCTCCCCTCCAGCGTATCTACCACTCCTCCCAGTTTAGTATCATCCGCAAATTTGCTGAGAGTGCAATCCACACCATCCTCCAGATCATTTATGAAGATATTGAACAAAACGGGCCCCAGGACCGACCCCTGGGGCACTCCACTTGACACCGGCTGCCAACTAGACATGGAGCCATTGATCACTACCCGTTGAGCCCGACAATCTAGCCAGCTTTCTACCCACCTTATAGTGCATTCATCCAGCCCATACTTCCTTAACTTGCTGACAAGAATGCTGTGGGAGACCGTGTCAAAAGCTTTGCTAAAGTCAAGAAACAATACATCCACTGCTTTCCCTTCATCCACAGAACCAGTAATCTCATCATAAAAGGCGATTAGATTAGTCAGGCATGACCTTCCCTTGGTGAATCCATGCTGACTGTTCCTGATCACTTTCCTCTCCTCTAAGTGCTTCAGGATTGATTCTTTGAGGACCTGCTCCATGATTTTTCCAGGGACTGAGGTGAGGCTGACCGGCCTGTAGTTCCCAGGATCCTCCTTCTTCCCTTTTTTAAAGATGGGCACTACATTAGCCTTTTTCCAGTCATCCGGGACTTCCCCCGTTCGCCACGAGTTTTCAAAGATAATGGCCAAGGGCTCTGCAATCACAGCCGCCAATTCCCTCAGCACTCTCGGATGCAATTCGTCCGGCCCCATGGACTTGTGCACGTCCAGCTTTTCTAAATAGTCCCTAACCACCTCTATCTCTACAGAGGGCTGGCCATCTCTTTCCCATTTTGTGTTGCCCAGCACAGCAGTCTGGGAGCTGACCTTGTTAGTGAAAACAGAGGCAAAAAAAGCATTGAGTACATTAGCTTTTTCCTCATCCTCTGTCACTAGCTTGCCTCCCTCATTCAGTAAGGGGCCCACACTTTCCTTGGCTTTCTTCTTGTTGCCAACATACCTGAAGAAACCCTTCTTGTTACTCTTGACATCTCTTGCTAGCTGCAGCTCCAGGTGCGATTTGGCCCTCCTGATATCTTTCCTACATGCCCGAGCAATATTTTTATACTCTTCCCTGGTCATATGTCCAACCTTCCACTTCTTGTAAGCTTCTTTTTTATGTTTAAGATCCGCTAGGATTTCACCATTAAGCCAAGCTGGTCGCCTGCCATATTTACTATTCTTTCGACTCATCGGGATGGTTTGTCCCTGTAACCTCAACAGGGATTCCTTGAAATACAGCCAGCTCTCCTGGACTCCCTTCCCTTTCATGTTAGTCCCCCAGGGGATCCTGGCCATCTGTTCCCTGAGGGAGTCAAAGTCTGCTTTCCTGAAGTCCAGGGTCCGTATCCTGCTGCTTACCTTTCTTCCCTGCGTCAGGATCCTGAACTCAACCAACTCATGGTCACTGCCTCCCAGATTCCCATCCACTTTTGCTTCCCCCACTAATTCTACCCGGTTTGTGAGCAGCAGGTCAAGAAAAGCGCTCCCCCTAGTTGGCTCCCCTAGCACTTGCACCAGGAAATTGTCCCCTACGCTTTCCAAAAACTTCCTGGATTGTCTATGCACCGCTGTATTGCTCTCCCAGCAGATATCAGGAAAATTAAAGTCACCCATGAGAATCAGGGCATGCGATCTAGTAGCTTCCGTGAGTTGCCGGAAGAAAGCCTCATCCACCTCATCCCCCTGGTCCGGTGGTCTATAGCAGACTCCCACCATGACATCACTCTTGTTGCACACACTTCTAAACTTAATCCAGAGACACTCAGGTTTTTCCACAGTTTCGTACCGGAGCTCTGAGCAGTCACACTGCTCCCTTACATACAGTGCTACTCCCCCACCTTTTCTGCCCTGCCTGTCCTTCCTGAACAGTTTATAACCATCCATGACTGTACTCCAGTCATGTGAGTTATCCCACCAAGTCTCTGTTATTCCAATCACGTCATAATTCCTTGACATCACCAGGACCTCCAGTTCTCCCTGCTTGTTTCCAAGGCTTTGTGCATTTGTATATAAGCACTTGAGATAACCTGTTGATCGCCCCTCATTCCCAGTATGAGGCAGGAGCCCTCCCCTCACAGACCTTCCTGCCTGTGCTTCCTCCCGGTATCCCGCTTTCCCACTTACCTCAGGGCTTTGGTCTCCTTCCCCCGGTGAACCTAGTTTAAAGCCCTCCTCACTAGGTTAGCCAGCCTGCTGGCAAAGATGTTCTTCCCTCTCTTCGTAAGATGGAGCCCGTCTCTGCCCAGCACTCCTCCTTCATGGAACACCATCCCATGGTCAAAGAATCCAAAGCCTTCTCTCCGACACCACCTGCGTAGCCATTCGTTGACCTCCACGATTCGACGGTCCCTACCCAGGCCTTTTCCTTCCACGGGGAGGATGGACGAGAACACCACTTGCGCCTCCAACTCCTTTATCCTTCTTCCCAGAGCCACGTAGTCCGCAGTGATCCGCTCAAGGTCATTCTTGGCAGTATCATTGGTGCCCACGTGGAGAAGCAGGAAGGGGTAGCGATCCGAGGGCTTGATGAGTCTCGGCAGTCTCTCCGTCACATCACGAATCTTAGCCCCTGGCAAGCAGCAGACTTCTCGGTTTTCCCGGTCAGGGCGGCAGATAGATGACTCAGTCCCCCGGAGGAGAGAGTCCCCGACCACCACCACCCGCCTTCTCCTCTTGGGAGTGGTGGTCGTGGAACCCCTAACCTCAGGACATCGCATCTCATGCCTCCCAACCAGTGGAGTCTCCTTCCGCTTTCTCCCCCCAGACATATCATCTGGTCCACTCTCCGCATTGGTACCTGTGGAGAGAACATGAAAGCGGTTAGTTACCTGTGTCTGTGTTACTGGAACCCGGACATTCCGCTTACCTCTTCTGGAGGTCACATGTTGCCAAGCTTCTTCACTGGCCTCTTGGCTCCTCTGTGCAACCTGCTCTACATCTTTAGAGCTTTGTGCCCCTAGAAGGCTATCCTGAGTTTGGTCCAGAAAATCCTCAGTCTCTCGTATACAACGCAGGGTCGTTACCTGTTGCTCCAGACCTTCAATTTTCTCTTCCAATATGGAGACCAGCTTGCACTTTGTACAGACAAAGTCGCTTCTGTCCTGTGGAAGAAAGACAAACATGGCACATCCAGTGCAGGTCACAACAGCTGAATCCCCCCCTTCCATATCACCTACCTACTACGGAGCTTCCTCAGAGACGTTGGCAAGATGTAAGCCTCACTGGGCTCACTCCAGGCGAACTCCCAGGCAAACTCCTGCTGTGAGCTGCTCTGCTGTCCCCGCTGCTCCGCTGGTTCGCTGCCGCTCAGCTGGTATATATGTCTATATTCTTGAGGTCCAGTTTTCAAATATGGCACATGTTTAGGGGGAGGGATAGCTTAGTGGTTTAAGCATTGGCCTGCTAAACCAAGGGTTGTGAGTTCAATCCTTGAGGGGGCATTGCGGGATCTGGGGCAAAAATTGGGGATTGGTCCTGCTTTGAGCACAGGTTTGGACTAGATGACCTCCAGAGGTCCCTTCCAACCCTGATATTCTATGACATTTAACAGAATCTCCGTATAACAGGATTTGGACAACTTCTTAAGGTGCCCACATTTGAAACTTGATCCTGAAATATTTTCCAATATAACTGGAAGTCAAAATAATGATGCCCTTTCTTTTTTGCCACTTGTACCTCAAAAAATGAGAGTACAAATGTCTTAAATATTGGATGAATCTGGATTATAATAAAAGTCTCAAGATAGTCTTAAACACTTTAAAGTACCTTTCTTATGCTGATAAGTGTCTATGAAATATGGCACCTTGTTATTACTTAATATATTTTTCTCCTCTTCATAGTTAAAGCCATATTTGCTGACTTTATTATTCTTATTGGTGCAAGTCAGGATTGCTGGTGACTGTACAAACACGTGGGAACGTAAGGTCTCTGGCCCCAAACTGCTTTACTTTTTACTTTTTTTTTTTCTAGCCCTAGAGAATTAATACAGTTTCTCTGGAGGGGGAGTGCGCAGCATTCTATTCTGGCTCACACTTCGCAACGTAGTTTAACATTAGATATGTTAACTAAGTTGTGAAAATGCATAAGTTTGAAAGAGCACATCTTCCTTTTCAGATTCCAGGTCAAGTTTTTAGGACTGGCAGCCAATGTTCCCTCTAATTTTTTACATCCATGTGCGGAATGAATTTTGTTATGTGCACCAACATGGAGGTGATGTGTGGCGGGGGTGGGGCAATGGGGTTTGGAGTGTGGGAGTGGGCTCAGGGCTGGGGCAGATAATCGGGGTGCAGGGGGGTGAGGGCTCTGTCTGGATGCGAGGGCTCTGGGGTGGAGCCAGGGATGAGGGTTTGGGGTGCGAGAGGGGCTCAGGGCTAGGGCAGATGGTTGGAGTGCAGGGGTGTGAGGGCTCTGGGGTGGGGCCGGGGATGAGTTGAGGTGCAGGTTGCCCCAGGACTGCAGCGGGGAGAGAGGACACCCCCAGACCTTTCTCACTGCAGCAGCCCGGGACGGGGAAAGCGTCTCTTCCCACCTGTGGCAGCTCCGGAACTGGAGCCAGGGGAGAGGTGCTTCTCTCCACCTGCACGTTCCTTGACAGCCTGTTGCATGGGCACACAGCTTAGAGGGAAGTTAGCTGGCAGTTTAATTAAACATTTTATATGGAATTTCATATGGAATTGCAGAATGATAATAAGCAACCCTCTCCCTCTCTTGTCCCCATAGTGTCAGTTTAAAAAAAAACAAAAAAAAAACCCTTTTGTTTTTTGGAGTAAAACTGAACTTTAAAATAAAATTGCAGTGTAATTCTGTATTTTTCTGAACATGACCTCTGGTTGCAACAAAAGCCATATAGCATTAAGGGCCTTAAAATTAATTAAAATAAGAATCAGCAATCAAAGGGGAAGCTTGCATCTTGACAATATAACAACACAGAGAAGGACTAAGAGGAGAGATGAATATGTAAATAGAAAAGTAACAAACTTGGTTTAAATTAAACTAACCAATAATTATGAAGAGTGAACATGGCTCCCTGAATTGTCTAAAAGTCACTGCTTTCTTTTACTATTGAATGGGAACTACAATCTCTGAGGCCTTCTCGAAATTGCTGGACTGGCACTCTTGAGAGAAGTACCATAAATCTGTTTTTTTCTGAGAGATAAAGTATATTTCCAAAAGCTTTCTTAAAACTTCATTTTTTTATATATTCTTCACCAGAAAATATGTATTTGGCTTACCAGGGCTTGATGCTTACTGCTATGTGTGTGGGCAGAAGAGAGCAAAAGTGGACATCTCAGGGAAGAGGACACAGAAATGGGGGATTGGTAGCTCTGCTGCATATTTCCCCATCCCTACAACCCCATGGAAGTCCAGCTGCACTCACTCAACAGAGTGAAGGTGCAGTTACTCTCTATGGGTTGGTCACTTTGTGACTGTGCAAACTTAATGTTGCAGTTAGTGCTAGAAATAACATCAATTCATCCTCCACCCCCGCCAGCCTGGGTAGCATGCTTTCCTCCAGAGCTAACCTACTGTGTAGGGGAAAAGGGCAGCCTGTAGCCAACATGGAGGATTCCTGGATTGTGTGGTTGGCCTCTGATGTTCTGTTGCATCCTAGGTATCCATTGTGTTTGCATGCTTCCTCCTCCCCAGACTCTGTGACTTTCTATTTCTCTTCGTCTTCATCTTAAGAAAGGTGTGTAGAAAACTCCCCAAGGAAAACCTTTCCTCTACCAGTAATTTTTTTCACAGGAGGTAATCATCTGGACTTAAGATATGATAATGTAATAAAACTATACATTAAAAAATTCCTAATTAGCCGGGACTGGAATAACTTTCCTTTTTTCCCTTATGTGCATTCTGCTCTGAGTAAGCTAAAATTTTAAATTCATTTTCAAGGTCCTGAATATCTGGAAAAGCCAGCCTGTTTTATTTTTATCCTAAGGCTAACTTGAAGGCCATCAGACTCTCTCATGTATATATGTATTCACTGCAAAATGCATCTCTTATCAACAATATATGTGCATGTGATGGTGTTGCTATGATATTTCCTAAAGTGTCCAGTTTTTATATAACTTGCGCTAAATTTACATGTTATGGTTTTTTTTCTTTGGTGTTGATGGTACGTTTAATGTTGGAATATTTTGTAGCTCTCTTTTGTCTAGGTTCTTAGACTGTGTTCATCACTATAACATTTTTCCCCACCTAGTAATTGCTTTTGAGTTCTAAGTTTTACATTTAGATAGCACCTTTTATTCAGAAGGATTCCAAGTATATTTACCCAAGTTTTTAAAAACGTTTTGGCCAACCTTTCATACCTCATTGAGATACAAAATGGGAGTGAAGCAAATGAGAGTTTTGCACAATTAAGGTCAGTGGAATCAGACTTTATACACAGGAATTACTACTGAGGAGTGGACCCACTTCTGGGGTGAAATACGGAAACTGTGCAACAGCTTACAGCAACAGTGCACAACAGTTTGAAGGGGATTTGAAGGACACTTACCAAGTTGAAACTGCAGGTGGAATCATAGGCAGGCGAAGTGTAATTATCCACATTTAGAATTTTGCCAGAACAACAACTCTGTTGTCCCCCGCTTTGGAGAAATTCTGTGAGAATTTGAGTTTGTATTAGAGATCTCTCTTCCCGTTACTGACCCCAGCCTGACTCTGCTTAGTTTTTTAAAATTGACATTATTGCCCATAGTAGTATGAATTCAGGAAGACTAATTGTGCTGTTGCTCTGTAGTGCTTGTTGTGTAAGAGATTGGGAGAGCTGAGATGTTGAAAGCCTGATTTTAAAACGCAAGATTTAATGTGTTGATATTTTAAAACATGTCCCTTTTTCTAATGGGGAGAAATTGTTTGTCACAGTCTTTATACAATTGTAACCATCCTTTTTGGCTAAACCTATTTGCTTTTAACCAGCTCTGGATCACATATGCACATTCACTTTATGGGCAATATGCTAGCTCTTGATCCAGTTGCAAAATTCACATTGCTGTCAGATGAAGTTTGTAATATCAATGGCACTAAATAGTTCTTGTAAACAGGGCCTGCCCTAGATATTTTGGCATGCACTGCAAACTCCTAGTAAAACGAAACAGTTGAGCTGCAACCTGCCTATCTTGTGTATCTAAATCTAGCACCTGTGCATTCCCCTGATCAAAAAAAAAAAAGGATGTGATGCCTCTGAATGTTACAAAGAGATTGCTCTTGGAAGCAGACAAACATGTATTAGTAAGGTTTAGGAAAATTGTTTTTGATCCAGTAAAACATTAGATTCATCACAACACTGAAAAGAATAATTTATTTATGTATTTCAAATAGGTTTCTCTCTCTTTCTCTCTTTAATGGCCTCTACACTGATATATACAAATCATTTGTATGGGTGTCAAACTAAAACCTGCTGGGTGAAAAAAGAGTCTTCCCCACTGGAAGCTGCAAGAAGTAATGGAAGATTACTTCCATTGGAAGTAATCCATTCCATGGATTTGTTTTTAAACTTGGCTTTCTGACTGTGTAATTGCTTCATGAGGATAAACACATTTGAATCACCGCAGTAACAAAACAAAATGCAGCTATGGAATGTGCAGGGTGGGACAAGACTGAAAAAGGACTACTCTTGTATTAGAATAATCTGTGCGCAAATGCTCTTTTCAAAGCAGTCAGGAGGGGCAGTGAAGGCACTTTCCATCTTAAAATGGGGGCAGGGAGAGACAGCGAGAGAGAGAGAAATTTGCTTTGAAATAAACACCAGAGTGAGGGAATATCCAGAGTGAAGACCGTATCGTTGTACATTCTGAACATCTATGAATTTTTGAAAGGCTAAGATTTTGGACCTTGGTGAGTGCTTGTCCACTTTGGGGTTGAGAGATTATTTTCCACAGAATTTAATTTCCTTTTGTACTGCATATTCTAGTTCTTTAGTTGTTAAAGTTGCTAAGTTTGTTAAGTATTAGGCAGATGCAGCAAGAGCAGCAGAAATTCACAATACAGGGACCCAAATCATTGCTAGGATAAGTAAATGAAATGCCATTGAAGACATGAAATTGGCCACATTCGTTATAAGAAAGGGGGGCTTTTTATAGTACCCAATAACTGTGAAGTGGGCATTGAGATTATTCTTTTTTTCCTACACTTGTTATGTGAAAGGTGCTGGACTGACATCCCTGGAAATTGAAGTCCTCTATTTCTCCGCAGGACAGATATAGCGTGGGCGGCAGCAATGTAGGCTTCCGCGCACTGTTCTGCCAATAGAAAAGGAGTACTTGTAGAACCCTAGTCTCTAAGGTGCCACAAGTACTCCTTTTCTTTTTGCGAATACAGACTAACACGGCTGCTACTCTGAAACCTGTTCTGCCAATGTGTCTCAACCCTGTTCTGAAGAGATCTCTTCTGGAGGTGAGTGGGTAGCTTAGTCTCTATGTCCCTTCCTGCCTCTGATGGTTGCCAACAAGGCTTCCAAGTGGTTTTTATTAAGTGAACACTTTTCCACTACAAAGTGGACTGGGACTGCTATTTGTCTTACATAAGTCTTCAGTGGGTAGTAACTTTCTCTTACTACCTGTGTGAGCTGGATTCATACTGATCTGCAGTACTTTAGGAGACTGCAGTCAAATTCCTGTGTAGTTAAATGGCAGACACAAATTTTGTCCTACCTTTTTGTTTTTGTTTGAAAAGCCCATGTAAATGCTATATTAACACACATTCACATGCATGCGGATAGCTTAATGCACTTTCTTCCTAAACTTAATGAGCAAAACCAGCTAGTGCAAGCAGCCCAGCTCTCTTAGAGAACCCTGCCATAATAAACAGGGGTGAAGCACACAAAAATTTGTTAAAGAAATTAATCTCTATTTCCTTCTTTTAAAGGGAGTGTTTGTACTTGATTTTAATATAAAACTGTATTTTGACACATTCCTTTTTCATGTCTACAATGTAACTTAATATTAACATATATTAGGAAAATTAATGTCCTTACTTTGAATTCAGTGAAAGTGATAATCTGAAGCATCCTAAACTGCTATGAAATGATAGTCAGTGCAACCAGATAAGCATTTGAATTCTAGTAGGCAGCTGTCATCTAATGCAGAAGCCATAAGATAGAACACTTGAAAGACACTGATGATGGCATTGATAAGCCGGCAGTGTAAAGACAATGGCAGCTACTTGTGTGGCAGATAAACATGTTGCAGTTGTTCATCTTCTTGGATTTGCTAACCTAAAATACTGGTACTCTGAACAAGCAAGGTGAATGCTACTTTTCCCAGAATCCTGAATCTTTTAGAAGAATGCATGCACTTAAAATTTGGAAGCTCTTACAAGGTCACTAAAGCCATTGAAAATCTATTTTTGCAGCTTTCGATGCGTTGTCCAAGATATTACATTGCAGCAACCTGATTTTTTTTTTCTTGATAGTGCAGGGGACGGGATATAGTTCTGCGTCTACTTGACTCTATTTATGTGACTGTTTATAGCTGTATATGGATACTAAGAAAATATAACACTATTTAATCCAGTTCTTTTTCTTGTAAACTCATTGTTTTGGATCTTTATTAAACTTGAAGAAATATGAAAAATCATATACTTACCATAACATGCACAAATACCTAGAAATAAAACTATCTGTAGTGATTTATTGCAGAATTGGTGTTTCTTTTAAAAGATATGTTTGAAATTGTGTATATATAATATACAACAACAACAAAATCAGTGATATCCCTAAGGGGCCCAATTATGCCTTTCTTGTACATCCAAAACAGTTACTGACTTTAGTGGAATTTGGGTGCACAAAGGTTGGAGGATTGACCCTTATTTTATAATCCAAGAATTTTTCATTGGTATTTAAGATAGACTCATAGACTTTAAGGTCAGAAGGGACCTTACTTACTGAAGTAAGGTAAATTAGATCCACTGCATTTTTTTTCTAAAAAAATTGGTTATCTTCTCAAAGAAGGGGATCAGGTTTGTTTGGCATGATCTACCTTTTGTAAAATCATGTTGTATTTTGTTCCAATTACCGTTGACCTCAATGTCCTTGACTTTCTCTTTCAGAATTTTTTCCAAGACTTCACATACTACAGATGTCAAACTAATAGGCCTCTAGTTATCTGGATCACTTCTTTTTCCTTTCTTAAAAATAGGAACTATATTAGCAATTCTCCAATCATTCGGTACAGCTCCTGAGGTTACAGATTCATTAAAAATTCTTACTAATGGGCTTGCAATTTCATGTGCCAATTCCTTTAATATTCTTGGATGAAGATTATCTGGGCCCCCCGATTTAGTCCCATTAAGCTGTTCGAGTTTGGCTTCTACCTCGGATGTGGTAATATCTACCTCCATATTCTCATTCCCATTTGTCATCTACCATTATCCCTAAGCTCCTCATTAAAGTCTGAGGCAAAGTATTTATTTGTTTAGGTATTGGGCCATGCCTAAATTATCCTTAACCTCCACTCCATCCTCAGTGTTTAGTGGTCCAACTTCTTCTTTCTTTGTTTTCTTTTTATTTATATGGCTATAGAACCTTTTACTATTGGTTTTAATTCCCTTTGCAAGATCCAACTCTACATGGTTTTTGTCCTTTCTCACTTTATCCCTACATGTTCTGACGTCAATAAGGTAGCTTTCCTTGCTGATCCCTCCCATCTTCCACTCCTTGTAGGCTTTCTGCTTTTTCTTAATCACCTCTTTGAGATGCTTGCTCATCCAGCTTGGTGTACAACTCCTGCCTACGAGTTTTTTCACCTTTCCTGGGATGCAGGCTTCTGATAGTTTCTGCAACCTTGACTTGAAGTAATTCCAGGCCTCCTCCTGCCTTTAGATCCACAAGTTCTTCAGTCCAATCCACTTCCCTAACTAATTTCCTTATTTTTTTAAAGTTAGCCCTTTTCAAAAATCCTAGTCACAGATCTGTTTTTGTTTATCCTTCCATTTAGTTTGAACTGAATTGGCTCATGATCGCTCGAACCAAGGTTGTCCCCTACAACCATTTCTTCTATGAGGTCCTCCCAACTCACCAAAACCAAATCTAAAATGGCATCCCCTCTTGTTGGTACAGCAACTACTTGGTGAAGGAATCCATCAGCTATCACATGCATCCAGGAAAATCTGAGCCCTATTATTATTACTAGCACTTGTCCTCCAGTCTATATCTGGAAGTTAGTCTCCCATGATCACACAATTCCCATTAGTATTTATTTAATTGAAAACATTAAAGAGGTCTCTATCCTTATCCACATTGGATCCTGGTGGTCTATAGCACACCCCAAGCACTATCGCAGGGGAGGCTCTAGTAGCTTTCTTCCCCAATATGATTTTTGCCCAGACAGACTCTCTTATCCATTCCATCACTTCTTCTTTCTTTACAGTCTACCTCATCATTGATATACAATGCTACTCCACCACCTTTGCCTTTATTTCTGTCTTTCCTAAATAGCACATAACCTTCAATACCTGTAGTCCAGTCATGACTACTATTCCACCATGTTTCTGTTATCCCTATAATATCTGGTTTCATTTCCTGCACCAGTTGCTCTAGTTCCTCCATTTTGTTACCTAGGCTCCTCACATTAGTGTACAAACATCTTAATTTTTGCTGTTTGGCTTCTCTCACATTCTTTACCTGATTAGGCACGGACATTCTACTGCTAATATCACCTATTAGACTGGTATGTACACTACTCTTCCTCCTTATGTCCATTCTCCTACCCATGGCTGTATCCTTTCTTACTTCGTTTTCTTCCCTCTCAATTTAATTTTATATGATAAATTATTACCATGTGTAGAACACCTGATCAGTGTTTATGCAAAGGTGTTTGAACATCTACATTGTTTTTTTTAATTTTGAAGTAAATATCTGTTTGAGAGTCTGTCATAGATGGTAGGGTAACCTTAGGAATTGTATTATTAGAAGTATTCAACTTACATAACTAATAAGTCACCTTAAATGAAGTTTGCACAAGACTGCCCAAACACTGTGAAATGGATTTTGTGAATGCATCACAGATCAGAAGTCTGTCATTTTTTTTGTTTAAAGGTAGGCCTGAACTGCAGTATTCAGATCCAGAGCTGAATTTCCCCAAATTTGTGGGGGTTTGAATCCAGACTTTAGCTTTAAGTCCATCTCTGGTTTACATGAACCTTTAAAAATAATTGCATAACTTACCTCAAATAAAGTAGTATTGCAGTGTAGTCCATTTTCAACTTAAATACCAAAATATAGTTAGATTAACAATAGTATAATAGAATGGTGATAGACTTCAGTCTGCTCATATTGTATTTATACCATTTTCGTTTTTCTAATGCTTTGTATATTGTCCTTGAATTCTACTTCATAAAGAGCCATATCCTGCCACCATTACTCACATTGAATAGTGCCTTACCCCACAAATAGTTCCATTGATTTCAATAAGAGTGTTTGCAAATCAAGGTATTAGTCCATGCAAGTAAGTGTGGCAGAATGATCATGAAGCCTTGCTCACATGACTAGTTCAAATGACTAAATTGGGACTTGTCCCCTGAATCAGGACTGAAGGATTAGGTTTATGCTGTAGTTAGAAATGTGCAATGGTTTTAGTATCACTTCTTTACCAGTAGTTTTATATTAGTGTTTTTAATAGGATTCTTGATGATGTGCAGAGGTTGGGTGTAACTGAAAGTTAAACTAGCCTGTGACATTTATACATAGTTTCTGAGTTAGAGTGAGTGAGTTTGATGTCCATTTAACCTCAAAATCATCGAGATAAATAAAGATAAAAACCATGAGACTTTTCAGAAACGTGGTGATCCAAGGATGATGATCATTAACCCTCACTCTACTTCAGGTGCCTAAAAGTATCCTCCATAACACATTAATTGCTGGAATGGGGCATTCAAAGAGTTAACACTTGTAGTGCTCTAAAAAGAAGTGTTAATGTGGCATTTTCAAAAGCAAGCATTTTATTTGAGTACTTGTGGCACCTTAGAGACTAACAAATTTATTAGAGCATAAGCTTTCGTGTAGCTCACGAAAGCTTATGCTCTAATAAATTTGTTAGTCTCTAAGGTGCCACAAGTACTCCTTTTCTTTTTGCGAATACAGACTAACACGGCTGCTACTCTGAAACCTGTCATTTTATTTGATGCGCTTGAAAAATGTTTTACATGTCACCAATAGTCTGGTAAATATAAATGACTGAAATGCAGCAGAGGCAAGATGTTTATAAGCAAAGCATATGTCCCCACAATCTGCAGGGAAATAATTGTGCTTCCTATATCATTTGGATCCTTAAACTAAATACTCAGTGATCAGGATATAAAAGAATAGTTTTAATGACTTATCATGTAATTACCATGAACTACCAGAATGTTACCACACATAATGTGTGGTCATTGGAATTAATTTGTTACCTCTCTCTTTCTAAGTTTTGCAAAAAGAAAAGGAGTACTTGTGGCACCTTAGAGACTAACAAATTTATTTGAGCATAAGCTTTCGTGAGCTACAGCTCACTTCATCAGATTGCATCATGAAATGGAGCTCACGAAAGCTTATGCTCAAGTAAATTTTAGTCTCTAAGGTGCCACAAGTACTCGTTTTCTTTTTGCGAATACAGACTAACACGGCTGCTACTCTGAAACCTTTCCAAGTTTTGCAGATGATTTAAGTTTTTGCTCATTATTGATCTCTGTGTCACAAGTTTAAATCCAGCCCAGCTCATTAATGATTGAAAATCGTTATCAACTGGTGGCTGTTTGGTGGCCTACATGAAACTTGTTTGTATGTTTTATTTATACATCACTTAATAAATTTGGCCCTGATATTGCAATGCCCTCCATATGGGAGCAGGTGTCTGCCTGCACGGAACTCTTTGCAGGATCAGATTCTAACTTGGTAAGCTCATTAGGGTAAGGAACACACTTTCCTTTGTGTTTGTACAGTACGTGGCAAACAGAGGCCTTGATCCTGGCTGTGACCTTCAGGCTCTACCATTGTACAAATAATAAACAGTGTGCTGATGCATTTTACAGGCACGTAAAGAAAGACAATGTCCTGACTCACAGACCTTAGAACTTGAAATTGATTGTCTCAGGCCAGTGCCTGGAGGGGGTAGCTGCAGACACAGCACACATAAAGAATCGCAATTGGCGCTAACTTGCTCCCTTGCTAGCATGCTCAGCAAAGGCCTAGGACTGAACTATCATCATTTCCCTATAGTTCATTCCTTTATGCGCACTACTAGGGCTGATGGGAAATCTTCCTTTGATATTTCCCATCTATCTTGTAATTTTCTTACTCCGTAAGTTGTTTGCAGTGTTGTTGTAGCCATGTTGGTCCCAGGATATTAGAGACACAAGGTGGGTGAGGTAATATCCTTATTGAACCAACTTATTTTGAAAAGAGAGACAAGCTTTTGAGCTTACACAGAGCTCTTCTTCGCATCTGGGAAATCTACTCAGAGTATCCAAGCTAAATACAAGGTGGAATAGATTATTTAGAATCAGTAGTTAACACATATTTCAAGGGGCCATTCAAGGTGAAGTGGCCCTCTATAGTCATGGGGGAGGGGAAAGGAAGAAGGAAAAAAAAGGTGGCAGAGGTGTGTATGTGTGATTAAGTGGGTTATAGATTGTTTTAGTAAGCCGTAAATCCAGTGTCTCTATTCGATCCATGATTTTAAGCATCCTAGCAAAGTTCTGAATTAACTTCCCAGGCTCGTCTTTGAAGGTATTGTGCAGGTTTTCTTTGAGAATGAGATTGAGAGGTCAGATATGGAGTGATCACTTTGTGCAAAGTATTCACTCATAGGTGATATGGTGTTTTTGTCTTATCATTTTTTAGCGAGAGTTCATTTGAGAGCATAGGGACTGTCTGGTTTTATCTATATAGTTGTTGTTGGGGCATTTAGTGCACTGGATGAGATACGCCCCATCTTGTGAGAGGCATGTGTAGGACCCATGGATCTTGAAAGGTGTGTTGTGGGGGGGGGTATTGACATTGGAGATATGACTACAGGTTTTGCATCTGTTATTTTGGTATGGTCTGATGCTGCTTTGAGTTGGTGTGTCCTGATCTGTGGGGAGCTTGCTTCTGATGATGAGCTTGGAGAGGCTGGGAATTGTTTGAAGGCCAGAAGAGAGGGTTCAGGAAAGATTTGTTTCAGGGGATAGTCCTCATTGAGTATGTCTTGTAATTTTTTGCTGGGTACCCCATGTGGGAGTATTCAAGTGTATATCCCAGCCTTTCTCCTCTGAATGTATTCTGTGGTATCTGAGTGTCTGACTGTAGATAACTGATTGCTTAGTGTGTTTAAGGTGTTTACTGTATCTGAGGATATATCATAAAATCCTTCCCCAAACAATTCCAAGAGACATTCTACAACCTCATCCACCACGAACTCACACCAGGGGCCTTCTACATGCTTCCCAAGATTCACAAACAAGGGAACCCAGACAGACCCATTATAGCCCACCCTTTCTGAAGGAATATCCGGACTCGCAGAAACCATCCTCAAACCACTCACCAAACAAAGAGCCAGCTTCCTCCAGAACACAACCAACTTCCTTTGGAAACTCAACAACATTAATAGCCTGTCTCAGAACACCATCCTTGCTACCATGTTTTTCATCTCCCTTTACACCAACATCCCTCAAAATGAAAGCATTGTGCATGCCTCAAATATCAAGAAGACACAACCCTCAGATATCCACCCTAAATGTATCACCAAATTCATCCATTTCGTCCTCAATCATAACAATTTTACATTCAGCAACAAAGATTTTGTCCCAACTCTGGGAACAGCCATGGGTACTAGGATGGCCCCCCAATATACCAGTCTCTTCATGGCTCACTTTGAGGAGGAATTTCTGAACAATTGCACCACGAAACCATTGATGTACATCAATGACATTTTAATCTGCTGGGCAGATGACCTGAACTCCCTCAGAGATTTCCATCACCACTTAAACAACCACCACCCATCAAACACTTTCTAGAATATTCCCACACTAGCATCAATTTCATGCACTCCATGATCAGCTTTAACAATGGAACCCTACCGACAAATATATAAAAGAAGCCCCTGGATCACCACATCTACCTTCACAGGTTCAGTAACCATCCCAAACACACCAAGAAATCAGTTATCTACAGTTAGATACTCAGCTATCACAGAATATGCTCAGAGGAGAAAGTCTGGGATATACACCTTACACACTTAACTGCCTTCCCCAAACAAGGATACTCCACCAGAGGAGTAGATCACATCATGGAATGAGTCACTCACATACCCCGAGAGAACCTGCTTCAATACAGATGTAGCCCCTCTCCCCTTCCGACTGCACACCTCTAGTTGTCACCTACCACCCCATATGTGGTATCAGCAAACAATTACAAACTGACATGGTCAGCCGCAAGTATTTAATTGAAGTGTAGACATGCCCTCTGAGGACATTTCCCAGACCTGAAGAAGAGCTTTATATAAACTTGAAAACCTCTCGCGCGCTCTCTCTCTCTCTCTCTCACCAATAGAAGGTGGTCCAATAAAAGATATTACCTCACTCACCTTGTTTCTCTGATACTCCATAAGTGTAAAACCATCACCTTGTTGACCACTTAGTACATTACAAAAGCAACAGTAATTACCTTCCTTCATTGTGCCCGCGCGCCCACACACACACACACACACACACACACACACACACACACACACACACACACACACACACACACAGAGTTCTTCTGTGTCTGAAGCTATCCAGGCCCACAGAGATGTTGAAACAGGAATTCTCTTATATACAGAATGCCTAGCAATCTTTCCACTCTTCTATTTAATTTTATGATGGGGGAGATTTTTCAAAAGCACGAAGGAGATTTCTGAGCACAAGTCCCATTGTGCTCCTAAATCCTTTAAGACACTTTTGAAAGTCTCTCTCCCTGAATCTTTCTGCAAAATGTTTTTAACATCCAAATACAAAAATATTTAGAGACAAAATGCTACAACCCCCCGGGTAATATATTCAGACAAAAAGCAAAAGATTATACAGAGTCTGAGTCTTCTCCCCATTGTCATATTAAAATGCCATGTTATCCACATTATGCCAGTGATTTGTGTATCAGCGTAAAAGGGTTCATCACAAATTGGCATTGAATTTTTCCAAAAGAGAAGCTAATGAAATCTGCCACAAAATGAAATGAGTTTTCCAAACTTCCTCTCTTGACAGTAGTAATGGTGAGTTTTAGAGTATTGAGAAGGATTGACTTTACATTTGGAAGGGGGAATGTTCTTTTCAAATGAGGTGTGCAGAGCAAATTTAGCGTTAAACCAACAGAAAGCAGAGAGATCCAGGCCCTAGAGTCTCTAAAGTGGGTGTAAAAAAACAGATGTATTCATTCTTGAATGTTGTCCTCAATTGCTACCTTAGGGCCAATACGGTGCCCACTTAAGTTGATGGAAAGATTCTCACGGACTTCAGTGGGTATTGGCCCATGCAGTTCTGACATTTTATAGACTGGCTATAGCATAGTCAAGTCCAATATGTGCTTCCACATAAAAAAGGTAAACCAAGGCTTTTGTTTGCTTATGAAATGTAGGAAAATGTTCTTTAGACAGATTGTTTTTGTAAAAGAGCACACAGTTTAATCAAAATATTAAGAAGTCAATGAAAGTTTATCTTTAGTGAAAGAAAAGAGATTACGTTCCTATGAAATTGAACTGACTTAGACTTCAAGAAAAAAAATTAGACCAGATTTGAGGATAGCTTGGATTTACATGGACAGGTCAAGTTGAGATTGAATAACTTGAGCACTGAACTCAAAGGGTGACCAGATGTCCTCATTTTATAAAGACCGTCTCAATATTCGGGGCTTTGTCTTTTATAGGCACCTATTACCCACCACCCCTCTCCCGATTTTTCACACTTGCTATCTGGGCACCCTAGTTATCAACCAGATCCTGTCTTTGGATATTTGCATGAAATCCTCATTGATTTAGTGGCAAATCTGAAGGCAAATTTTGGCCCTTGGTTTGCAGATGAAGATGAATCCATCTTCATTTTTCTTATCAAAAGTAGGAGACTGTTACAGGGTATACTCACCCTTTAAGGCCAAAGGAGGAAGTCACTGGGGCCAGGCTGTCCTGTTCCATGAGGCCTGGGGCAGAGAGAGGTTGAAGGAGCAACAAAGATGGATGCTCAGAGAGAGGAACTGGCCGTGGTTGGTAATTGGTGAGTGGAAAGTCCGAGGTTACAATTCATGTTACACCCACACCAGCCTCTTGGGGCAGAGCTCCCCTTTTTCTCAGACAACCAGGAGTAGCTCTGGGAAGGAGCTCTGCCTCTTTCCTTATATCAGAGAAGTGCTGGAAGGACAGGAGATGCCTGGTAACCTCTCCTGCTCCGAGGCCAGGCAGAATGAGATGGAACTATATGACTGTCTCCAAAAAATATGGAAGAGGATTGAACACCCCTCCCCCAGCTGGAACTCTGGAGAGAAGGGACGTTTGCTTGTGAAGATTTTATTCAAGTTTTTTGTTTGTTTGTTTGTTTGTTTGTTTTTTGAAAGACTGTTTCCAATCTGGGCAGAGTTAGGTGGGAGTAGTTTAAAGGGCCAGCTGGGAGAAGCTGGCTTCGAGTTGCTGCGTGCTACAGAGACCTTACTCAATGGTTCACGATGACTGCCTGGTGGCATTCTGTTGTGAGCATGGTGCTTGTCTCAGAGAATCCCTGTCTTGTATTAGAAGAGGCATATAAAAATTGAGGGTCTAGCTTGTGTCCCTAGTAGCATCAGTGGCACTTCCCAAAGTCAGCGTCCCTGGAGAGAACAAAGGAAGGCAAAATGCTTCACGAGTGCTGAGGAGTGGCTGCTGCTGCTGTTTTGGAAGTGCATTGTGCACTCCCCAACACAGCTTTCTGAACCACCGGCCTGTGCAGAAAGGAGGTGAGGCTGTTTTTCCCCTCACATTGTCCTCTTTTGGGGTCCACACTGCTGGCTGTGCTTTGACTGTCCAGGTGCTTGCACTAAGGGCTCTTACGAATAGTAATGATGCGGGAATTGGGCTGCCCTGGCAAGGATGCCCAAGTGTATTTGTATGTGAGGACTCCCTTCCCTGTCCTCACTCCATCCCTTCAGGCACATGAACAAGAGGAAGCAGAATCTGGCCTTATGGGTCTCTTGCCAAACAAACTGTAAGCATAAGTATGCAAGTAATTTGTTGTTTGGAACAATCTCAGTTGCTTTCAATGGGAGCTGTATGCATTTCCTTATGTGTTGCAGAGGAACTTGACGAGTTCAAAGTAGATCTCCTACTGTCTCTGAGCCTAACCTTCTGAGGGGCACAGAGAAAGAGAAGTATGAACATAAATTGAATTGTGCCATGCCTGTGGTAACAATATTTTTCAATCCACAGTGTTCTTGATTTCACACTGATACGGATCATTGTTTGCAGCATTTCCCTCCCAACGATATTTCTCTTCTAGAATATTTATAAAATTTTTCTTGTGCTACATGCCAGCTGGATTATGCAGGATTAGTGTTTTTAAAATGTGCTTATAGACTAGACTGAGATGTGGAAATCTGTTCTCACTCCTTCTAAGTCATTGACCTATTTTCATGAAGAAAAAATGGTAAATGAATAAAATGTTAATGCTGTAATATTAACTAAAAATGATGAGTTCTCCACTCAAGGGATCAGTTTTATAACATAAATTAATTGAATGTATCCAAGTTAATTTTAAAATGCCTTGCAAAAGAAACAGCTGAGCAGCTATTTTAGGTGATTTAGGCACAGAACGATGTTGGAATGATGCTGAAGGTATGATTAGCATCAACAAATTCCAGGCCATTCAAGTCTCATCCATCCTGAAAACTTGATAAACAGTGCCAGCTAACAGGATATCTTCCTCCTGTGGTTGGGGGTTTGGCATTTAGATTAGAATACCAGTCCACATTGTACTTAAGCAATGCAAGACAAATGGTGAATCTAGCTCTACTCAAGACACGCAGATGTCTGTACTATTTCTCATCTGGGATACTGGTCATATGATACTCATTACCTGCCATCAGTTCAAAGTTAGAAAACCTAAAATCCAAACCAGGCATGTAATAATAAGGATCACTGTTTTTTGTTTTATAGTGTTCAAAGGCATATTAATGTTTTGGCAGAAGGCAAAGAAAGAGATGATGTGAAATCTTGGCCCCTTTGAAATCGATATGAGTTTTGTTATTGACTTCAGTGGGGCTAGGATTTCACCCTTGGTCTATGCCCCAGAGAGTTTACAATCTAAATGTTAGATGTGACATAAGGAATGAGAGTGATGAACAATAAGATGAGGAGAGGGAAGGAGGATGAGGGTTACAGCAGTAGAATTATATGGGTTACTCATTTAGGTCTCAGTGTTGATCACCTTACTCCATAAGCAGTGCCAGTACAGTTAGAGGGGCACACATATAGTAAGGTGCTATTCAGTGTAAAAATATCAGTCTGCATGCACCTAAGACCACCATATACTTTCAGTGTGAATGACAAAACAAGGAAAAAACAAACACCCCAAAGTCTCCAAGTGACAATACGGCGTATGTCCCTACTGCAATGGGCTGCATTTGCTGTGCCTCCTGAAAGGGCAACAAGTTGTCTCTTTAAAAATGTAAGGCTGCAGTACATATAGAAACCTACTTAGTTGAATGGATACATACACCACAGAGTAAATTAGAGATAGAACAGCCTTAACTCTACATCGCCTCCTTTTGATGAATTAAAGTAAGATCACTCATTTTATTTTAAATATTTTTTCTGTTTGATTTCTCTCTTCAAATCAGGTCGAGGGAAGCAACCCATTCCATTACTGAACCTTAAACTGCTCTGCTATGCTTCCTTAGCTGTCATTCTTTTAGGATGCTTACAGGGGTTACCAGGACAATAGAATAATCAAACACTCTTCATCGTCATTATAAAGAAATAGGAGCAGTGTGAATGCATCTGTTGCGAGTCACTGACACTTTACGATTGCAAGGTTTGTGATTTACATCTTTTATTTATCCTTTCAGTCTGTTGCATTATGAATAAGCTAACCCCTCGATCCTCAGTGCAGTGTGATAATCCGCATATAATCCTGAATGCATAGTAAAATATTTGGGATTAGCTTCTCTGATCTACTCTGCTCCCTTTGTGCTGCCTGAGTGGGGGAAAAAGGAGAGGTGGAGACTGCCTGTAACTCTTCTGCTGGAATACCCCTGGTGTGGAGGAATCCCCCAGGTGGTACAGAATTACCATGGACAGCTCAAAAGAAAAGGAGTACTTGTGGCACCTTAGAGACTAACAAATTTATTTGAGCATAAGCTTTCGTAAGCTACAGCTCACTTCATTGGACATGGACAGCTCCTACACCTCCCTCCTGCAGCCTCCAGTGCATGGGGCACATAAGGTCTGGCGAGGGGTAAGAAAGAGGGGAGTGGCCATAGTGTGATAGTCCCTCAGGGAGTATTGCCAGATGGTGCAAGTCAGAGTAGGCTCAAGCTGGGACCAGGGCCCTAAGTGAGTCTGTGGCAGCCCTCCCTCTGTTCTGAGCCGAGTAGAAGCGGAGCACTGGAGAGCCTGGCCTATCATTTAAAAAATTACTAGTCCACATTCTTCTCTGAATAATCCTAGTGGGGTTGGCTGTAGAAAAGCAAAAGAGGGGTATTTGGCCCACTCTGTGCACTGTCAAATATTGGGTGTGGTGGAGGAAATCTGGTTCCAAACACTTCAAAATATAATATAAATGCCTGGAAAACCTTGCTTTTCAGAAAACCTGAAGCTTTTCTGAAACCACAAAGGTGCCTTTTAAAATCACATATTTAATGTCAAGTTTCTGCTGAAAGCCAACCTTCTTGTTAAAAGAAAAGGAGTACTTGTGGCACCTTAGAGACTAACAAATTTATTAGAGCATAAGCTTTCGTGAGCTACAGCTCACTTCATCGGATGCATTTGGTGGAAAAAACAGAGGAGAGATTTATATACACACACACAGAGAACATGAAACAATGGGTTTATCATACACACTGTAAGGAGAGTGATCACTTAAGATAAGCCATCACCAACAGCAGGGGGGGGAAGGAGGAAAACCTTTCATGGTGACAAGCAGGTAGGCTAATTCCAGCAGTTAACAAGAATATCAGAGGAACAGTGGGGGGTGGGGTGGGAGGGAGAAATACCATGGGGAAATAGAAAACAACAGAACGCCACTAGCCATCACCTTCAGCCCCCAACTAAAACCCCTCCAACGCATCATCAAGGATCTACAACCTATCCTGAAGGACGAGCCATCGCTCTCTCAGATCTTGGGAGACAGACCAGTCCTTGCTTACAGACAGCCCCCCAATCTGAAGCAAATACTCACCAGCAACCACACACCACACAACAGAACCACTAACCCAGGAACCTATCCTTGCAACAAAGCCCGTTGCCAACTCTGTCCACATATCTATTCAGGGGATACCATCATAGGGCCTAATCACATCAGCCACACTATCAGAGGCTCGTTCACCTGTGCATCTACCAATGTGATATATGCCATCATGTGCCAGCAATGCCCCTCTGCCATGTACATTGGCCAAACTGGACAGACTCTACGTAAAAGAATGAATGGACACAAATCAGACGTCAAGAATTATAACATTCAAAAACCAGTTGGAGAACACTTCAATCTCTCTGGTCACTCGATCACAGACCTAAGAGTGGCTATACTTCAACAAAAAAGCTTCAAAAACAGACTCCAACGAGAGACTGCTGAATTGGAATTAATTTGCAAACTGGATACAATTAACTTAGGCTTGAATAGAGACTGGGAATGGATGAGTCATTACACAAAGTAAAACTATTTCCCCATGGTATTTCTCCCTCCCACCCCACCCCCCACTGTTCCTCTGATATTCTTGTTAACTGCTGGAATCAGCCTACCTGCTTGTCACCATGAAAGGTTTTCCTCCTTCCCCCCCCTGCTGTTGGTGATGGCTTATCTTAAGTGATCACTCTCCTTACAGTGTGTATGATAAACCCATTGTTTCATGTTCTCTGTGTGTGTGTATATAAATCTCTCCTCTGTTTTTTCCACCAAATGCATCCGATGAAGTGAGCTGTAGCTCACGAAAGCTTATGCTCTAATAAATTTGTTAGTCTCTAAGGTGCCACAAGTACTCCTTTTCTTTTTGCGAATACAGACTAACACGGCTGCTACTCTGAAACCTTCTTGTTGTGACATAAACTCCCTTAACGGGGTTTTGTCAGCAGGAAAAGTGATCATAAAACCATTAACTGTAATGCTACAGCCTCTCTAGGCAGTACTATAATAAATTGCATATTTAAGATTAATTTAATCAACCCCTGAATTTTACCTGACCCAAAATATTGGAGTGTTATTTTACCAATAGCTCTCCTTCCTGCTTATCTACAGGCCAGAGTCCATGTAAGTTTGCATTCTTCTCATTTTGTTCCCAGTCCTTCATCCACCACTTCTCTCTTTATCTGACCTCTATTACCCTGTCTTTAAAAAGTTGCGCAACTCCAGATGGTTGATTTTCTGTGGCTGGAGGATGTTTATTGAAAAGCAAAGGGATTTAAATAAGACACTAACCAAGTAAGTTAAAAATAAAAAAGTAAAAAATAATCATCTAGCTTTGTAGTAGTCCTTGGGAATATAAATGCAGTTTCAGCCTTCCACAAGCTTTAGGACTGAATTGGACTGGCCCCTTTTAAAGACTCCCCATCTTGCAGCTAGGCTTGTCCTCTTTGATACCAAGGGTTTGCAAGTGACCAACAAAAAAGTCTTTAAAGAGTCTATTTAGACCAGAGATTATCCAGTACTGGCCGGTTCCTTTTTACTATTCTAATTGCACAGTAGCTTGCTTTTTTTTTTTTTTTTGAGTTGTGCACACCCAGGCTTGTGTGTCAGTGGTCGTAGGTGAATAGTAAAAAAAAAAAAAAAAAAAAAAAAAAGGACATACTGAGGATCAATTCCCTAGCTCAGTGGTTCTCAGCCTGTGGTCGGACTATGTCTAAGATTTCCAAAGGGGTCCACACCTCTGTTTGAAATTTTTTAGGGATCTGCAAATGAGTAAAGGTTGAAAACACTGCCCGAGCTGGTCATATGGACCAAAGAAGGATTGGTTGGGGATTGGTCCTGCTTTGAGCAGGGGGTGGGATTAGATGACCTCCTGAGGTTCCTTCCAACCCTGATATTCTATGATACTATAAGGTCTTTTTAAAATTTGTTTAATCAATATCTTCCAAGCTGGAGGCTCTGTTTGAGGGGAGAGACACTTGACAGAGAGAAACATCAGTCCAAGCAGAAAAAATAGGTGAATTTTTGATATTGGTTATGAGTGAAAATAGAAGCCTCCCTTATGAGGAACAGGATATATCATCCAAGAAGACAATTGCAGTGATGATATGATGAGTGAAATTTTGGCCCTGCTGAAGTCAACTGCAGAACTCCCATTGACTTTAATGGTGCCAGGATTTCATTCAATTTGTTGCCTGGCTGAACAAGTAATTAGTTATGCTCAGTTATATATTATTAGTAGCAGTATTACAGTGGCACCAAGGGTCCACAAACAAGGTCCAGTGTGAGCACGTAACAGAGATGGTCCCTGCCCCAAAAAGCTTACAATCTAAGTATAAGATAAGGGACAACAGGTGGGTACAATAGATAGGCGGCGCACAAGCTAATAGTGACAACACTGATCAGCTTGATACGCGGTGGTTCCAACACACCAGCTGTCTAACCACATACGAAGTTCCCTTTTCATTATAACCCAGTATAGTTACAGAGCTCCGATGAGTGTAGCTTGTGGTGGATTTTGATGGGCACATTAGACCAAGTGGACTCTAAAGAGAGTTGTATTGTCAAAGTATTCTGCTAGTATGGGCCAGCATTTTATTTTATTGTATTGTAAGGCTTTTTATACGTATGTACTGTTCTTACTAACTGCTGGCCAGAGAGCCCAGACTTAAACCAATAGCTGAGTCTTCTATCCAGTGGCTAAATTTGTTGTGTGTATTCTGGATGTTACTGCATCCAAGACTTGAACCAGGATCCAATACATCAAGTTGCATCATGAGGGTCCAAAACATATCTGAAGTACTTTTTAAGTTGACTATCACCATTGTATCTGAGCACTGAATCTAGCTAATCAGGTGAGAACTGTATTCAGTTTGTCTCAGCTACGAGTTCTTTCAAGGGTACATCTATAATGCAATAAAAAATCCTTGGCCCGAGTCTGCACCTGGGTCAACTGAATTGGGCTTGCAAGGTTCAGGCTACATGGCTAAAAATTGCAGTGTAGACTTTAGAGGTTGAACTCCAGCCTGGGTTCTGAGACCCACTGCCATCACTGGGTTTCAGAGCCTAGGCTCAAATGTCTACACTGCAATTTTTAGCCCCTCAGCCTGAGCCCCGCGAGCCTAAGCTGGCCGTGGCCATGCTGCAGGTCTTTTACTGAAGTGTAGATGTAAGCAAGATGTCTAGTAAGCAGAGGTCACTTGTTGTTATAATTGTTTTTACCACTGAGTCTCTTTCTCTTATTTTGTCTTGCCAAAGTCCTTACTTTTTTCTCAAGCTTGATTGACTTGTTTGAAGTGCTTTGTGTAAGGGATACAAACAAATCAAACTGCAGGTATTCAAAATATTTCCATCTTTGTTCCTGGGGAAATACTAAAAAATAAATAGATGGATGAAAATTGCCTGTAGAATGTAGTAAAATACTATTTTTTAATCATGATTTACTTATTTACTTTTCAATCCATTTTTCATTTAATTGATTAAATGTAAAAAAAAAAAAGTCTTTCAAACAGTGCCATAAATCAGTATGTGTCACAAATCATTGTATAGGAGGGCTCCCCCCTGTAGTTATAATAAATCAATAGCTTTTTCTTTTGAGGACAAATTAAAGCAGTTAGCCCTATGTCAGCATAAAAGACTATCAGTGAATACACTTCTTTATGCCACCAATGTTGCGTCTTAAATAATTTTCTAATGGTTATTGGCTATGATCAGCTGTATATTGCAATGTAAACATGACATGCTTCTTAAGGAAAAAATTGTTACACTTAGAGATTCAAATCTATAAACACAGGCCCTGATCTTGCACCCAGGACCATAGTTTCTACTGATTTAAAAAGGAGTTGGGTGTGTTTGTTTAGGGGCTCATTTCAGAGACTATGCAAAGGAGGTTTGGTTTGTCAAAAAATAACAGTAGATAAAATCAGCTGTGGCATAGTAGATGTAGGCAAGGGGTGTTGTCTAATGGTTAGCACACAGGACTGGGAGTCAGGAGATGTGTTAGGGTTTTATTTGTGGCTCTACAACTGACTCACTGTCTGACCTTAAGCAAGTTACTTGCTGTGCCTCTGTTTCCGCATTTTTGAAATGGGAATGCTAATATTTATCCACCTTGTGAAGAGGCCTAATTAACATATGTTTGGAAAGCTCTTTGAGATCATCTCATCAAAGGTGTTTTATAAATGCAAACTATTATTATTACTTGCGAGACTCAGGTTTTCAAAGACTTCTCTGGGTTCTTGGTCCCCACACAGACAGGAGCTGGGTCCATTACCAGGTTAAAACTCCCAGGCTGTACTTGCGCTATGAAAAGATCTATGATTGACAATTATTTCTGGTGAAATCGGATTCCCTCAGCTCCATCTCAGCTGGTGTTGGTTGGGCTGCTGGTGAAGATGGGGTCAGACAGTGCTTAGCACCCATTGCTGAGGGACAAGTTAGAAAACTTGTTCCCTTAGTGGTTCAACCCATTGTGTGAGTGATCACTGCCAGATTTTCTCCTTTATTTCTAGAGTTCAGATTTTGAAACTACATATTGGGTTAGGTCCCAGCCCATGCTAAGCCCTCTTTGCACCATTTCCACAAAAATTCCCCCCCTTAGCCTGCAGTAAACCCGTGTACTGGGGGCAGGAGGCTCGTGTGCTCATGTAGAAGAGTGCAGAATGATTGGGAATCTTAATGTGTTCTCCCATGTGAACAAAAGCATTTTCTTATAATCTAGAAAGGTGGCAGCACTAACATTAAATGTACTTTTCTGGAAATATTTGTAATTTGATCCTGAAAAGTATCCTGCAATGATTGATGATGACATAGTTGAGGGTAGTTTGAACATGAAATTTCATGTTCAGATTGTTTGGGTAAATTGAAATTTTGTGGGAGTGTGGTAGGCCTAGGTGTAGGGTTTTCTTCACTGGCATTTTATTTTAAACTACTTGACATTTGGCTCAGTCTGATGCATCCCAAAAGCAAAAATTTTGCTCTCCAGCAGTGTTGATATGAGCTTAAGTGAACAGTATCCAGAGAGCGGATGAGCTTTGCTACGGACAGGGAAATTGCTTCAACTCACCCTTCAGTTTGGTGGGGGAATTTTCCCAAGGGTTTCAGAGAGCAAATAAGTTGTGTCTCTACTTAGTTGTGTACTGTCATCCATCACCATAGTAGCTAAGCACTTTTTCATGTAAAATCAATAGCAAAGACCCCAAGTTGACTTTGTGGAAGTTCTGGTTCTCCAGAGTAGTGTGATGTACTGGATAAAGCACTGGACTGAGAGTCAGGAGACGTGCATTCTATTCCTGGCTCTGCCACTGGCCTACTGGGTGACTTTGGGCAAATCACTTCACCTTTGTGCCTGTGAAATGAGAATACTGGAAAGTGATTTGGGATGTACTGGCGAAAAGAACTAAGCATTATTATTCTTTTCAGAGTCAAAACTTTGCTTCAGGTAGAGGTTTTTTATTTTGTTAATTTAATTTTATTATTTCCTCGGTTGGTTGGTTAGTTGGGGGCTCAGGGCTAGAAGTGGACATCAGTGATTGTGACTGTAATTCTTATAGTGATAAGGCAGGCTTTTTTCAAAAAGGAAGGTTTGGCTTGCTGCATTTTCTGAAGACAGTCCATCAGCACATCACTGATTTGGGGTCAGATCCAGTATTGTCTGAGGTGCCCTCTTCCATTAATTTAAGGGCTCTCAATCTGGGAGTCATGTTAAACCTGTCCTTCCCTTATTGCTAAAGGAGAGGGCAATCCTTGCTAGATCCTGGTATCATGAATGGGGCTCCTGGAAGGATCCCAATAAGGAAAAAGTTAAGAGTGACTAAGAAAATGTATTAAATAGTATCTCCTCTCCCCCGTCACGCTCCCCCCAGCATGGTGGATAACCAGAGGATAGTAGGATAGTTTTGTTTTGTGGTAGCACATGTAGATACTAAAGATCTTGTGACACTTTTGGCAAACGGAAATGATGTCCTGGCCACCATTATCTCACTTATTATTATTTTTTATTATTAGCATCTAATGTCAAAAGCTGGGTATATGCTACAATTATATAAGTGCATATTGTTTTTTCTAATTATCTACACAGTTACTCTGCTCTTAGCATTCAGTTCCTTACTTTGAGATTATACCAAATTTTGTTTCATATTGGAAGGTTAGGTTCTTTCAGTCTGTGTATATGGTTCATAAAATATCTCTACCCAGTATAAGTGGGTTGTTGAACTTGTATCAGAGCTCTGATACAAGTTCTTTTGCAAACTGTACGTACACCTTTTACTAATTCCCTTGAGAAACTAAAGGTTGCCTTCTGTTGCCACTACACTGATTATAATTGCTTCCCGATTGTGTTCTATTGAAGTCAATGGCAAAACTTCTAACTTTAGTGGGAGTAGGATCAGACCCTAAACTTGCTATATCATATGGTATAAACATGTATCACCATTACATAACAAACAAGGTCTGATTCTGCACTCCTAACAGGGTCAAAACTTCCATCACATTCCAGCAGAGCAGGATTAAGCCACAGCCTAGCTTTATTCCGATTTGAACATCTGCATAAAAATCTGATTTGAAGACTCATTTGGCCCACCAGATTCCTTCATTTCATATTAGATTGCCTCATATGACATGAGGTTAAAAATAGAGGAAAACATCACCATCTGCATTTTTGGATACCCACTGTGCAAACTAGTGGTAGCGTGTCGTCCACAAATAAGTGTGAGCTAGTGTCACTTTTGAGTCCCAATGTAACAGAGAGGAGATAATTAGTAAAAGGGAAATTGACTGAAAATAGCACTATTTCATACTATCTAATTTTAAAAATATGCAGTTGCTAGAATAGAATCTGAAGGAAAAAAAAATCTCTCAGGGTATCCTATTGTCATCGTGTAGGTTCAGTCAGATATACCATAAAAAGATGTGTGGGGTTTAAATGTTTTATATTTGTTTTTTAAAAATTAAAAGGGTACAATAAATAATAAAATATAACTGTATGGCCTCTATCTTTCAGTCTTTATTGAAGTGTTTAGTACTACTGAAGTCAAGGGTTATTCACATGAATAAGAGTTGTTTTTAATCCCATATTTTTGGTTTAACAATACAATTAGAGAAATAAATAATAGCAGAAGAGAAATTGAGAGATACAGATTAGACCATGGAGAAAAGATGGAGGTGTGCATATGTACAAATAGGTTGCAAATAAGGGTAGATTAACACACAAGCCTGGATTTTTTTTCCCCCTCTTTATCCACACACAAAACAGCCAGCAATTTCATGATGAAACTCTAATGAGAATTAGAAAAGGACTTCTGCATTTGTTAGCACAAAGGAAAATAGACCTCCTTCGGAGTTTCTGTATTTCAAAGCTCTTGCGTGTATTAAAATGCCATGCAGGCTACAAGGAATCCTTCTCAAAAGATGAAACATTATCATTTGAAAAGAAAATAGGTACTTGTGACTTTTCACCACCTGGGTATTAATGCAGCCAATTACTGTGTCCTGCCTTTCAAATATTATTACATTAGGGCAAGAAAGGAGCCGATACTGTATTTTACATGACCTTTCTGATGCTATATATACACACATAGATTTGTGTTATTTGTCTCTGATTCGCCAAATGTTTCTTATTTGTGGCTCAAGGCATTTATTTATTGCAAGGCTTCAAGCTGTGGTAAGCAAGGTCATAGATTAAGAATTGATTTCCACAGTTGTTCTAGCATACAAACTAAATTTCACTTGGTTGGTTTTAAAAACTGCAGCTGGACATAAATTCAGCTTTCCATCATTCTCAGAGTCCTAATGTTAAAGAAAATGAGAAAATATTCTGTGTACATTATATGTTTAATTTAGCCAGTCAGCTAAGACTGCCCATGAAAAGCGAAGTGCTCATGGTCTGCAGGCTTCTAAATGTAACCATATTGTTACTGATCTGAGATTTATTTTATTTCATCTGTATTCTTATTCTGTTCTGAATGTATCTTTATTTGGCCATTAAATATTATTCAGATTTTTGTAAATTATGTTTTGAGCAATTTTTGTATGCTTTCTTTATTGTTTTTACTATATGCTTCCAGATTGTTAATTTCTGTCTTTAAATGTGGCTAACAGGAATGTAGATTTCAAAATGGAATACAAGCCCCTTCATCTAGAAATAGATATCCTGTTGCTATGTTACCTTACTGTAACTTAGAGCACAATAATATTGTCAGACTTAAAATATGATTAGACTGTACATTGAATCTCTCTGCTAATGAAATGAATAGCCACCAGGGCAAAGGGTTTCTTCAAGATAAGTCTTTGTTATTGATGATAGCAATAGTAGAATTTTATACTAGGTGGTATTCTGTGCATTAATTAATTTGTATAATTTTTAAGTATGGATGTATAACTTTTCTTCCTAGGGATGTTGCATGTGATATGAACTAACGGGGTAGTATGTTGTAGAAAGGACATCCGAACTAACCATCCACCACCCTTTTGTCCATGAACTTCTGTTGATGATGCTTTTGAATAAAGATTTTTGATATGGCACTATGCATTCCATTTTTGATACCATAAATTAACAGAACAAGTCTTAATATGTAATGCGCAATGTATAGTCCTAATTAATATTCAACATCTTCACAGTGCTTTACAAATATTAAATATCCCTATAACACCCCTGTGAATGCTAGCACTTATTCATCTCCATTTCCTCTTATAGAGAAACTGAGGCACAGAGTAAATGATTAGTCCATGGTAACAAAGAGTGAATCATGCCAGTTTAGAATTCCTGACTCTCAGCCTAGGGTTCATGCCACACCTTTATAAAGTATTCTGTTGCAGAGAGGCAACTTGACCTAATAGTAGCGTATATAATCATGGGAAATGATCAGGAGAATTGCATCCACACAATCACTCACTGCTGCTCCTGTTGTCCCCATTCTGTGGTTTTGTTGATGCCGTACAGGCTTCAGGAATGGGGCAGTGGGACATTCTGGAGTCTTACTATATTCAAACGAGGCTATTCAGTCTCAGTGCTCCCCTGCCAAAAAAAAAGAATGGCTTAGAAAAAACAAACAGAACTGCTCCGCCCCCCCCAACCTCCCACTACGCAGTGAATACTCCCAGTTGATCAGTAGCACTACATTCCAGAGAGAAAATAATATAAGTGCTGTGCTGTACTCTCTTTTTTGTTGTTGTTATTACAGTGCAGTGAAATTGAATGGTGAACACAAGGGGAACTCAGATATTTAATGCACTAAATGGTTTTCTTTGTAGTGGCTGCAATATGTATTGAAAGAAAAACAAGCAGAAAGAGGTTTTATGGCTGATGCTGGAGGAAAACAGTTTGGCATATATAGCGAGATAGTTCAAGATAGGTCAACTGTATGAAAATAAAAACTGTTTTAAATTAAAATTCCTTATTTCAATAACCTTTAAAATAATCTTTTGGAGAAGGGAATCTGTACAGCTAGTTTGTAAACTAGTTTTCTCCCCTTTCTGGGCCAAATTTTGCCCTAACTCAAGCACATGCACTGATTTTAATGGGAACCATGAACAAGCTATTCAAAGTTTGCATCTGACCCTTTAGCTTCATTTTTGTATATGCCTACACTGCACTTACACAGTGTGATTGCCCCTGGTGTAGACATAAATCTAGCTAGCTCAGATGCCAGAGCAGTGAAGCTTCAGCAGTGCACAAGAGAGGTTCTGCATAGGCTTGTACAGCCCGCACTGAGGCACATGCTGCCAAAGCTGTACCGCTACTGATTGATACCCAACCTAGTTAGATTAGTTTGCAAACTCTTTGGGGTTTTTGTTGTAAATGTGTTGTAAATACATTAATTTCAATTAATACGTTAAATTAAATTAACATTGTCAATGTTAATGAATGAATGAATGAATAAATGAAGAGAGAGAAGAATTCCCCCATTACTTTGGCACCTACTTATAGTGCTGTCTGGGGAAAAAACGGTATCATGATAGTCAAATAGGTTCAACCCACTAAATAGTCATGCTTCTGCAAGTGATGGTCCAGCATCATTGTAAGCCCTGCTAAGAGGGATTGCTGTTACCAAACCTCGGAGTCAGGAGGGCATGTTTTATGAGTTAATTATTTCAAACATGGTCAGGACAGCTTGCGCAACTGGTCAAAAGATTTCCAACGATGCTCAACATATGGAGACTTTCTATGGAAGGACAAAGTCAAAAGTTATGTCAAGAGTCTCAAGACTGATTCCTTTCCTTTGAACAAATCCCCTCAGCAAGTGAGGAAATTGAGTGGTATAAACACCTAGGTAGACAGGGCAGGCTTCCTTGTATGTAGGTGATGTCTACTCAAGGGCAAGACCAATACATTAGCTCTTGGTGATGCATACCAGATCTGAATGATATCCTGTTAAAGGGCATACATAGGCTTTATTAACAGACCCGACATTACTCAACTAAATACTCATTCAGGAGGAATGCAAAATACTCCTTTCAGATTCACCCACATGAATTTTCCTCAAGTCAAAATGAATTGATGAAGGAACCTAAAAAACAGGTGCCTTCTGGTTCAATGATGAGGTTGGTGTAAGAATATGAATAGAATAGAATTCTTCTGTACCCAAGAGGATTGCCCTAACAGCAGGTATTGTCCTCAGTTCCCTCAGTCACCCTATTCACCTGTCACATAATCTCTCCCCAAGAGGAGACATTTTCCATTCATACAAAGACCCGTACCCCCAAAAACAAACATTTCACAAAAAAAGACAAATGGAAAGGGAGAGGGAAACTGATTTTTCCTTATTCCCCAGATACTTGTCCACATCCTGTACAGTGCATTCCAAAGAGACAAAAAGAACATGGAGTGGGTAAAGAGTGTCAGGCTCTGTTCATATAGGCAGAAAGAGCAGACACTGCAGTGTCCATAGAAAGGAGTTGGCAGTGTGTTTCAGTGGAAGTTCTGCCCACACTGGGAATGGAAGGTTGAGCCCTGTTTTGGTAGACTATTTGTATTTGAAAATAAATTCCATTAATCAATATAATTGTGTTTACATTGCTTTTTGTGATACTTCTTGCTGCAGAAGATGTGTATGTATTGGTTGGTCACTGTGCTAAATATCCTCATTTGGGTTTCTCTTCATATCACACTTATTGCATGGATGTCAACCTAGGGCTTGATGCAAAGCTCATTGAAATCAGTGGACATCTTTCTGATTTACAGAGGTAATGTTTGCAAAGTGGTTTGGCAATGGAATGTGTTAATAAATGCTCAGTATTTTTTCCATGTCCTGATTTTTGCACGTTTCTAAATCATGTCAGAAAGCACTTCACTGTTTTTAAATGTTTGCTTGTTTGTATTTTAAAATGTAGCTGTAAGGCAGTATTAGTACTTTACCAAGCATTAATGTTTGAGTTCTTCTGTGTCCAACCTTTCCAGCCAGAGAGCCGAACGTGTTATTTCAGAAAGGTCGAGGTACTTTAGAATATATTTTCTGTGGCGCAGGCAGCACGAAGGGAGCAGAGCTGACCTGCACATGTCTGGCTGTCAGAGACGAAGCGTAACTCTTGGGGGGCACGTGACTGCTGCACACGTCTTCTCTGAGCTGAGAAGCAGTAGCAGAGCCTGAAGCACCAGGGCAGTTGCAAGCGAGTGCCTCGGGGAGCATTGTATGGCAGCTGGGTTCCGCAGGCAGGGGGCATCGCCGGCTGGTGCCAGGCTCTTTTGGGGGAGAGGCAAGAGCACGTTGGGGGTGCATCTTGGAGCTGTGCCACCTGCCTTGCTTGGGGAGCACCCAGCCGTACAAAGACGTCCCTGTTCAGGGAGCAGGGCAGGGAAGGCTGCTGGGCGGGCAGCCAGCGCCTTGGCTCCCACAGCCCGGAGAGCCAGGGGCCCAGGCGGCTCCCACCAGCTTCTGATCTGCGGGCTCCTGGTAGGAAGTGACAGTTTTCAAACGGTGGGGGTCCCCTAGGTGGGTGTGCCCCACAGTTGGAAAACCTCTGTGCTAAATGGAAGGCAGAAATCCTGTGGGGGGACAGGGACGTGACCCTGCATACCCCCTACCCCCACCCCACACGTCGCCTCTGTGTGGCTGGGGATTCCCCCAGTTCATGGGAGTTTCCAGTGAGTGTAAAACTAGCATCCACAGCTTCTATATCTCCCTCTCTGCAGACCCTGGCATCAGGAATATGTTCTGGGGGTTGGGAAGGGCGTTGTGGGAGCATGTTGTACTTTGCCTTTCCTTAGCTGCCACACACATCTTTGGGAACATAGCTAGTTGGCACAAGTTTAGAGCAACAACAAGGCTGTTCTAATCTGGTCTGGATCAGAAAATCAGAGATTTATAACCAATTGCTGGTTCTCAGCTTTTCCTTTTTTCCCCTATCCTGGGCAGCTGGGCAGGCTGCCCGAGGTTTAGGAAGGGCCTAGTGAGCTCCCGTGCTCTCCCTGGAGCTCCCTCAGTCTGTCAGGCTCCTACCTTTGTCCAAGCAACAGAGCTGATTCAGACATTTCAGTTTGCTCTCACTTTCAGCTCATAATCAAATACACATTTTCTTAATACAGTACTCTGGAGGCTAACACCTCAAAGGAGCACCTCAAAGGAAATAAGTGTGCCCAGGTCACAGGTTACACACCATTGCTCTACCTCCTGGAACTTGGCGTTGAAATGTGCCCATTGTATGGTGTTAAGAAGGGGCATGCAGTAGGTTGAAAAAGGAGCCTTATATTGTTTAAAAATGAGACAACGCAACCAATGGGAATAATTTGTACTGTAGATATTTTGACCCTCGCAAATTTGGAATGTGTGGAACCCATCAGTACATCATTTCTGTTCTGTACTAACTCCATTCATGACTCATACTTTAGCCCTCTAGCCAAGAAGAAAAAACAAACAGGAGCAGAAAACTTTTAAATTACAAATTTGTTTGTCTCAGACAGAAAGCAAAGCTAATCCACAACACAGCCAAGTGTGAAGCAATTCTGCTCTAAAAATTCCACCTCTGTGCTTTTACCCCGCTGCTGTGATTACATCTGAGCAGCTGTAAGTTTTCAGTACTGCGGCAGCAGTTTGGTTTCAGTTTTTAATTAAAAAAATTCTCATAACTAGGGAACTGAACAATAGAGTATTTTTTCCCCTAGATTAAAAAATGGTTCAACTATGGGTGAAGTGCTGTTAATAGCAACCGTTGTGCAGCTGGAACGTGGAGAGATTCAGCAAGCATGAAATAAAGAAAAGTATGTTAGAAAAGGAACAAATGTAAAATAATACATGATTAAAAAAGTAGTTTTACTGTTTTCCTTTTTTCTTCACCTCACTCATTTCCCAAAATAGGCCTAGTGATAATTTTTTAACTAGAGGAAGATGAGTTCTCTGGGAATTAATTTCTCTGTATGCAGTTAGAAATTCACTGTTTGGGAAGTACCTGAACTGTAATATAATACCAATACCTAATAATAACTAACAGTCATACATTAATAACTAACAGTCATACATTTAATACTTTGGAATCCCTGTAATTTACTACTCTGCACATATGTTTTCTAAAGGGATATAAACTTGATTTAATTTAGTACCACACTGTAAAGTAAGCTACATTAAGGACTTTTTGACAAAGGCACACAATTATACAGTATTTAGACACAGATAAACAAATATATTAAGCTGCATAATACTTATATCATATATATTGAACGTTTTCCATCAGATCCTCTTTCCTTTGACTGATATCACAATAGAACAAAATGAATTAGATGTTAATAGCTCTAAGTAGTGCAGGTTGAAGAGAATATTCTGTTGGGCAGCGTATACCTTACATTCTTTGGTACATTTGGGGAATAGAAAAAACTACTGTAGATCAAAAGTGAGAATAGTTATATCTTTGCTATTTGGATAAAAAAAGATATCTCAGACCTCTGTGATCTAGTCTCTGGGAGAGCAAGCCATGCTCAAGTCATTGTCTTTTTGACATTTTAGCACTAGACATGAAAGTCTGTATTAGGTGTCTGTATTAGGTACATTTCAGTGGGTAAAGGCAACTTTTTTTGTTTCTAGACACTGTGCTATACCATCTGGCCACCAGCCACTTTATACAAATCTCACAACAATATCTATCCACTTTATGGAAGGACTAATCTGTCCAGCCAACGTTTACAATCGGATGATCTGAATGGAACCAGGAAACATTTCCACAATGAGAACTCACAAGTACTTTTGGTTGAAAATTCAAATTATGAGAATTTGCACTGCAGACTTTCTAAAAACATTTAGCTAAAAATTCATTTAGTTGTACAGAAACAATAATAAATCCTAGAAAGAATAGATTTTTTCAAGCCATGGGATGCGTAGTTGATGGCACCGTAGTTTATAAACAGGGACTGTAATTTTTAACATTCTTGCAAAATACCCTAGATCTACATATGGCATCTAAATATTTCAGATGTGAACACTTACCCAGATGTTGATATTATGGCCACTGAACTCCAGTTGTTTGGTAAGTATGTTAAAATATTTTTATTAAATGGAACTTATTTATTCTTTACCAAACTAAGAGTTTTTGTAATGGATACTTCATCACTGCAAATCAGTGTTACTATATGGACCCTTTTTTAATCCTCAAACCCAAGCCAATGGTAGATATAATCGTTCTGATAAACTTGAGCCTTGATTTGAAATACCTTTTATGGAACATTAAAATGAGGTTGAGAAGCCAGAACATTACAAGAAACTTGCACCACAACTTTCGCTCCGTGGACCATCTGCTGAGTGTTTTGCAGTGCCTTGCATGCAGTATAACATGGCTCACACATGGCACATTGAAAGAGCTGGCTCAACCAGAAGGAAGTGGACAAAAACATGCAGAAGCTGAGTGGGAAGCTTGAAGCAATTGAAGATGTAGAGGTCATCTGGTGTAAAACACTTAGGTATGCACTTCTTTTACCAACAAAATGACATAGCACTTGAACTGTTTTCTAATATGTGTATACACGCTGATTTGTTGATGTGACCATGCTAATTTGTTGTTAAGTTGAAGAAGAGAAACTGAAAACAACAAAACATATATGGGCCCAACTCACTTGTCACTGTGAAAATTTTTTGTCCACTTCTCAGCCCTCTCTGTAAAAGGCTGTTGGATAGAGCAGTTTGGCTGGAGTCCTAATGATGTAGGAAAGCAAAAGAGGAGGACCTTCATTAGTTACTCACTCATGTGAAAGTGACAAAGGCTGAAGATTGCCAGTGCACTGGTCTGTGACCTGTAGTACCTGACCTTTGTTCTGTAGGCCAGATCATTATGTATTTGATCCAAGCCATCGTTCTTGGATCTTGTGTTGTGTTCTTGTCCTGTCCCTGTTCACTCATCTAGGACATGGGTCTGCCAGTGTGTTCTGAATGCTGTATTTCATTTTCCATTTTCTTCTCTAACGGGTTTGCAGAATTCATACCCAGAGAAGAAGAGGGGTTTTGGTCTCACCTCTCATATTTATATAAACCATGAGAATCTGAGAATGGTGTTTGAAGGTTGGGAATAGTTCTCCACCTCTTTCATCAAAAACGACTCTAGTAACTCCTCCCTGCTCTACTGCTGTTGGTTTCTTCTGTTCAGAGACATGGACATGTCCTGATTCATCAGTATATTTTCCCATCCATGTGCGATTTTTGTTTTAAAAAGAAAGATGTGGAAATTACATTGACTATGAGATACAAATATAGATTGGAGGTGGGTAATGGAAAGAGGTAGATACTTAGGTCTAATCTGGGAAAAGGAGTGAGGCTTTCCTGCTGTCTGTTTCCCTTTATCTTTAGCTACATGAGGGGTTTTGTTTGTGCTTTTTCTGTGCACTCCAATCTTTACACCTATCTACAGATGGAATGTCCACTGGATTAATTGGAATGTTTTCTCTGCTTAAACCTCACTCTCTTAGAGCTGTCCAGGAGTATTCTGTGGCCCAAGATGAGGCTCTCTGCCATCAGAACTGGTTGATACGGAAGATCCTATAATTTTGGGGGGCAAGGAAAAAAAGCAAATTTCAAAATGTTTAGCAGAAATAATCCAATGGCTTTATTTTTACATTTTTGTTTGAAAGATACTACTTGCTGGCTGCAGAGTGTGTGGATTCATCTTCCTTCTGGAGCCTGAAACAGGTCACCACTAGAAAACCTTACATTCAACCTGGCCGTGCAGAGAACATGGAAGGGGAGAGCATCTATGAGGTTGATTCTGAAGATGGGGTTGGAGGTAAGGGTGCCATCACTTGTTTTGTTTCCCACCACTGGCTGATTGATTACAGGGAGTCCTTCCAGTGACCTGACTGCGGATGCCACAGAAGATGAACAAGTGTTAAGGTTTTCTTCAGTTTATCAATTGTATTGTCACCTTATAATACATGCAATGAATAAAGGTATTTTTTGAAAGCAGTTGCTTCCTAGAAGAAGTGACCTATCCAGAGTCTGCATGTGTTTTATTGTAATTGTGATTTTTATTGTAATTGTGTATTGTAATTGTGTAATTGTTAGCTGGAGCCTGAGGTTTCTTTATAGGTGACATAAATTCCAAATATTTATAAATAAAGGTAGATGAGACGTTCACTTTTCTCCTTTTTAGTCACTTCTCAGGAGCTTCACTCTTTTCTGTTTGCCATCTTCTGTCAACAGTTTTCTTTGCTGAGTGTAGAAAATGGCAGGAAACAGCTGCTTCTGTTACTTGTGGAACATGTGTACTTAGGGAGCATTGTTTCCCAGTTCACACTGGTTATGTGAGAGTTCTGGAACAATTCACCTAACTTCTCTGTGCTGTGTTTTGCTCATCTGGAAAATGGGATTAACACCCCTCTCATACTTTATTGGGTATAACAGGCCTAATTATTTGTGAAGTGCTCTGGAAACCTTTGACAGATATTACAGATGGCAAAAACAGTGCATGCTGCTGCTTCACTCCCAACTTTTAATATAACCCAACCTCTGCTCACAGTAACTTCTGCAAACATCATTATCCAACATAGAACTGTATACTGAACTGCCTGTTTCACTGTACTACATGAGCGTCATGAACTGCTAAACCTCAGAACCCTCAGGAACGTGCATATCCGAGTATAATGGGAAAGAGCTCTGCTCCAAGTCTGCATATCAGCAACATAATCATATTGTAGTTACTGAACTACATTGGAAACCTGTCAGGGTATTCTGCATCTTTGTTTACTTGATCCCTTTCAGTGATCCATATATTAGTTTCCAGTGCATGGTGACCACCTGCACCAGCAGTTCTGCACATGCTAGGCGGTAGAATGGCTTCACTTACTTAAATGGTACTGATTTGTTAGTTTCCTTCTGCTTGCAACAAGGAGCTTGCAGGTGTTCCTCAGTTATGCTTATTATGAACACTCAGAAAATACTGACTAATTTTTAATTAGTAAATCCAAGTAAGATAACTACTAATGGTCACATCAAATTACTAATTTTTGTTGAAAATTGTTTGGTAATTTTCAGTTACTAACTGATAGTAAAGTAAACGTTTACTTGTGTAAGAGACTTATCCAATTATATAACAAAAAGTGTACAGATATTTATCCATGCAAAAGATAGGCCAAGATTGCCCTCTCCAGTTAGGTGAGTGAAGAGTATTTAAATACCCCTGGAGAAAGAGTGGTTACTGTCTCCTTGCAATTGTTCTCCATTCCCCAGAATACTATGGAGTCCTTGCTACAGGTTCAATGCTGGTATTGGGCTCTGTGCATTTTTGTTGGAGGGACAGGGTAGAGCCTGAAGTACTCTGTAGTGCACAGTCTTCTGTTGACATGGAGGATATCCAAGCAGTTTTCACGAGAGTTCATTCGAGAGTGTAGTGATTGGCATGGTTTCACCCACATAGCTGCTGTTGGGGCATTTGATGCACTGGTTTAGGTACAGCTACGTAAAATGAGATAATCATTATGCTTTCAACTGAACTCACACAGAAAAATAAGACAAAAACATCCTATCACCCATGCGTGAACACTTTCACAAAGCGATCATTCCACTTGAAATCTCTGTCCTTGTCCTCAAAGGAAACCTGAAAAACACCTTCAAAAGACAAGCCTGTGAACTTAAATTCATAACTCTGCTAGACCCCAAAAATCATAAAACCAGTATCTCTGGTTTTATGGCTCACTACAGCAATTTGTAACCTACTAACCCTCATTTGTCCTATGACTGCAGAGGTGTTAATTCCCCACTTCACTTTAACTGGTCTCCTGCAACCTTCTGCTTAACAATCTGTCCCACCTTGTGTTCAGCTGTGACACTCTGATTACTTTTTCCAGACCTGAAGTAGAGCTCTGTGTAGCTCGAAAGCTTGTCTCTTCCACTAATAGAAGTTGGTCCAATAAGATATTGCCTCACCCATGTCTCCCAACATGGCTACAACAACTCTGCAACTCACATGTTTAATGGAGTTACTCTGGTGAGAACAGAATCTGGACCAACACATTCAGGGCTTTTTGTTTTGTTACTGATTTCAGCAAAATGACAGCATTTTTACCATAAAGGTCTGTAATGATTCCTTGAGCTACAAAGAGACTCACTTCAACAGGATTCAGGGCTTGCCTACCCTTGAAATGCTATGCTGCTGTAGTGCTTCAGTAGAGATGCTCTCTATGTTGACGGGAGGGGTTCTCCCTTTGGTGCAGGTAATCCACTTCCCCAAGAGACAGTAGTTAGGTCAATGAAATAATTCTTCCATCGACCTAGTGCTGTTTACACGAGGGGTTATGTCGACTTAAATATGTTGCTTATGGCTGTGGATTTTTCACTCTTTAGTGTAGACCCTGCCTCAGTTTCAAAATAATTTGTCACAGTCTGTTGCTTATGCTTTTTCTTCTAGTACAAGATTGGGATGTGTGTGGGAAACAAAACAATTTCCATTCTGAAAACATCTGCTGCTGTGGGAAAAAGCTCCTTGGGGAAGGACCTGCCTTTTTGTTCTGTGTTTATGCAGCACCTAGCACCGTGGGGGTCCTGGTCCATAGCTGGGGTTCCTAGGCACTACAGTAATATAAAAAATAATAAAAGCCAACCTGCTGTGGCTCCAAGGCCTACCAAGTACTGTTTGAGATTTGGAGAGGAAGAATGATTTTGTGAATAAAATGTAAGAGAGCTGGGATCTATTCTTTGCTCTTCCACAGACCTTGAATGTGGCTTTGGGTAAGTCCCTTGAACACTCTGCCTTGGTTTTCTCATTGATACTCGTATATCAAAATTATAAGTGTTGACAGTTTTTCAATCAAATAACTAAAGAGGGCCTTCTAAATAATTTTACCAAACACACTGCAGTTCTGCACTCAATAAAAAGAGCTTAAAAGTGGAGCGTCAACGTTCATTTTCCATAACATGTATGGGGTTTGGTTTGGTTTTTTACTAAGGAATGTGTATACTTTATATGAGAAGGGTTCGTGACTCCCATTTGAGACTTATGAGAATTACATATGTTTATAGGTAGAAGCACAGATTCCATATCAGAATGACATTGACAGATGACATTTCAGCAATTGGTGACAAAACCAGATATATGCCACTTTTCAGCTATATCATTAGAATGAGTCAAAGGAAATTAATAGCTCCAAATAATGAAATGTCATTTGGGTTTCACTGATTCTAGATACACAAGTTTTTGTTGCAAGCATCTTATTTAAGGCTGAATTTATTTTAATGCATAATGGGCCTGATCCTCAGAGGTTTTGAACGCTCACTGACATCAGCTGAAGTTTCAGGGATTCTGCAGCCTCTCCAGATCAGATCCAAAGTGTGGAAAAAAAGTGACTCTCTAGTGCAATATTTTATCCACCGTATGCAAGTGTGGGAATTCAGGCCAAACTTTTCAAATTTGGGAGCCTAAAGCAAAGTGCCTGAATCCATATTTAGGCTCCCAAATAAATGCCTGATTTTCAGAGGTACTCGGCACCTCTGATCTCTAATTCACTTTAATGGAAGCTGTGAATGCTCAGCACCTCTGCAAATGAAGCCACTTATTTGGGAGCCTAGATACAGATTTAGGTGCTTAACTTTATGCTGTCAAGTTTTAAAAATTTTGGTGTTCGCCTTTAATGTTAGTGCAATTCAGAAGGATGGATTGGATGCATTGTGACAACATTTTACACTTCATGAGTCATTTCCCCATTTGGTGGCAGATTTTTCATTGGCCTTTAAATGGATCCAAGTGGGGCAGGGTTCCCTATTTCTCCCTGGCCCATGCAGGAGCCAACCACAATTACAACTCTTGTGCCTTCCTTTGTCCTAGGAGCCCTGGAAGGCATTATCATCCTGAGGCGTTGGGACTCCTCATGGCCTTCCAGGGCAGTGTGGCTCTACCCCACGTTCACTGTGGGCCTGTGCCAGGTGGGCACAATTTAGCTCTCAAATTTTATTTTCAGTAAGTGATTGTCCCCATTTCTGATGTCTCAGCCCTCTCATCCTGCTTGTAACAGGAAATAACCATTTGAATAATCATGTGGATTTTCAGGATTATTTTCAGATGTTCCCTGAGAGGATTTTAATCCCTTTTGTTATATTCTGATACCTATGAATAGATTATCCGTCACTTATTCAGCCAATTCCATTCGTTGTCAAACTGGGAGGCATATCAAATGGGGCCCTGGACCGCCTGGGTCTGGTGCTGGTCAACGTTTTCATTAATGATTTGTATAACGCAGTGGAGAGTATGCTTATAAACTTTGTGGATGACACCAGCTGAGAAGGGTTGCTAGCATTTTGGAGGACAGGATTAGAATTCAAAACAGCCTTGGCAAATTGGAGACTTGGTTTGAATTCAACAAGATTAAATTTAATAAAGGTAAGTGCAAAAGTGCTACACTTAAGAAGGAAAAATCAAATGCACAGCCACAAAAGGGAAATAACTTGCTTGACAGTAGTATGGCTGAAAAGGAACTGGGGGTTATTATGGTGAATCACAAATTGAATATGTGTCAACAACGTGATACAGTTGCAAAAAAGGCAAATATCATTCTGGGGTGTAATAACAGCAGTGCTCTATGCAAGACATGAGATAACTGTCCTACTCTTCTTGGCACTGGTGAGTTCTCAGCTGGAGTACTGAGTCCAGTTCTGGACACCACACTTTAAGAAAGATGTGGACAAATTGGAGATAGTTCAGAGGAGAGCAACAAAAACGCTAAAAAGTTTGCAAAATCTGACCTACGAGGAAAGGTTAAAAAACTTGTGTGTGGTCTTGAGAAAAGAAGACAGAAGGGACCTGATACATCTTCCTGTATGTTAAGGGCCATTATAAAGAGGACAGTGATCAATTGTTCTCTATGTCCACTGAAGGTAGGACAAGAAATAATCATCCTAATCTGCAGCAAGGGAGATTTAGGTTAGAGATTAGGAAAAGCTTTCTAACTATAAGGGTAGGCTTCCAAGGACTAGAATCCCCGTCACTGGAAGCTTTAAAAAACAGTCTAGAGGAACACCTGTCATGGATTGTCTAGGTATACTTGATGACCTCTTGAGATTCTTTCCAGACCTATAGTTCTATGATTATTAAGGATTTTTAATACACAATCCTATTTGTTTTTGCAAAGAGTCTGACGGTGAATATAAAAATGCAGAATCAATACCAGGGAATAAACATTTCCTTGCTGCCTGTATACTGTACTTTACTGACATTCTGCAATTTAATAAATATTTGAGGATTTGGTTCTGCATCCCAGCACCAAGCATACCAAGAAAAAAGGTATAAATAAAACCATTTCTTACAGAGAGTAGGCCATATCAATCCCTGGTGTAACTCCACTGGCATCAGTGGTGTTACACCAGGCCCAGATGTGGCTTGCTATCTTCACTTGTGGCTCTGAGTCAAGCAAAGAAATACCCATTACGCATTAGCTAGGTCACAAGTTAGTTGCTATGGTAGTCAGCATTTTTTTAACCAATCAGCTCTCTTTCAGGATGATTCAGCCCAGAGTAACAAATCAGTCACACTGCACTAGAGCTGTAATCAAAGCAGCAGCTATTGTTAGTTTTAAAATCTACAGAGATTTTGCAAACAGAAATATTTGTGTTAGAAGAGGATATGTACAGTACTGTATCACTGCAATATATTTTGTAATACATTGAATTTAAACAAGTTGGGGTATTCCGATCAATAGTAAATTGTTTAAAAAAAATTCAGTAAATGGGGTTAATTATGTCCATAATTTGGCCAAAAACGTGTATACTACAGCAATACACAGAATGATACTTTAGTTACAGCCTTCCAACACAATACAGTGCATACCGGTCTCTCTTCTTTCAAGCTACTAAATTAAAGTAAATTATTGCCACTAATGGAAGACTCCCAGACTGTGCTGTCTGTTTGCTTCCTTATTGTACTGTTATCTGGCTAACTGAAAATGCTGCAAGACTTCTCCAGTAATGTGAAAGCATTTTTTAAAGTTATGGCTGTATAGTGGATAAGCTTTCTTAGTTTGTATAATTTCAGAAATGTAGTAAGCTGTAGACAATAGCAGATGTTAAGGGTTATGATTTCAAACTGCCTAAAAATGTGCATAGCCATTAGCATGGGCAAAAAACTGCATTTACACATGGAAGCAGGCAGCTAAACAGAAGTCCACTGACAGGGAACATCCAAACTGGCATTGCTGGAGCTCTCCACAGCATTTGATAGGATTGGCTGTGGAATCCCCCGTCACAACTTATAGGTGCAGTAGCAGTAACAGGATCACACTGAGACACCTTCACCTATTGCTCTTGGGCTATGATTAGAGAGTTGTGATGGGCACTTGCATCTCCACTTCCAGAGCTCCCACCTGTTGAGTCCTGTGGGGAACCATCCTTTCCCCAATCTTGTTCTTCATCTTTATGAAGCCATGAGGGGAGTGAGTTTGTGACACGTCATGAACTAAAATGCTAGTAATATGCAAATGGCATCTAGGTTTACACCATTTCCCATCACAATTTAAATAGCATCATCTTCCAGCAATCTAAGGGTTTGACTGAGATCAGCAACTGAATGACAAGTGACTGCCTGATGCTGAGTCCTGAGAAGACAGAGGTGATGCTAGTGTGGAGGGGGAAGTACTTTGAAGAACTTGCCACTTCTGTAATATCACTCTGCACTGATAGCATCCTCCTTCAGATTGTTAAAGTCCACAGTTTCATTGTGCATGTGGATTCCTCACAGCTTCTGGATACCCAAATAGTGATGGTCACAAGAAGCTCCCTTTTCCGTATAGAATCATAGACTATGCAGCTGGAAGATGAGCATGTGCTTTCCTGTCAGATTCAGTCTTAGCCACAGTGATCAATGCATTCGTGACCTTCAGACTTGATTACTGTAATTCTGTGTCTGCTTATGAAATTGTTGACTTTAAAAAAGCTACATCTGGTTCAGTACACAGTAAATCCTTTGCTTAACCAGAAAGGCTGCCCAGAACACTCGCCCCAGTGTGTGCTGTGCTCTCTTCATTGGCTCCTCATGAAATACTGGGTCCAACGGAAGGTCTGGATCCTCATTTGCAAAGCCCTCCATGGTACTGGCCCCAGATACCCAAGAAGCCGCCTTATACTGTGTGACCATGGCTACCTTTGATGGTGACATTGCACTAAAACAATGGAAGTGTCAACCTCAAGATTAAAGGAGTACTTGTGGCACCTTAGAGACTAACAAATTTATTAGAGCATAAGCTTTCGTGAGCTACAGCTCACTTCATCGGATGCAAAACCTCAAGATTGTAACACATGTGCAGGAGACAGACTTTTCTCACTGCTTTGTCCGTGAATTTGGAACTCATTCCTGGAAGGGATCAGGATGACCACGAACTTCAGTTAATTTCAAACAAAATGCAAAATCTGCTTATTAGCCTTCCCACAATAATACTAACAAAAAAGAAAAGAAAAAAGTCCAGATTGGAAGGAGGGAGGGAGAGAGTGTGTGTTTTATATATTTATAAACTGATCCCATCTACAGCATTGGTAAACTGCAAACCTTAATTATCTGCTCTAGGATGCAGATAAGTTTAAAAATAAATTGTACCTGGACTGCTCCCAATTGACTGCACAGGTTTGTTTGCTTAAATTGTTCTGCTTCTGGTCAACTGCAGTTTATATTAGTTCCAGATCCATGCATTTCAGACAGAAGAACACAGTTCTTTTGACTAACTACTTTTAGTAAATCCATGCCTACCCACTAGTATAGCCCATAGAAGATGTGTATTTGGTGATGCATGGTTTTTGGACAATGGAAGAATTTGGATGGACCAACAGTTCATTGTGGAGGCTGTTGGTCTAACACCTATGTTCTTTAACATTTTGAATCATCACTGAAGGCTAAGGACACAACTGAGCCATTAGACTGTGAAAAAATAAAACAAAATCCCCAAACACAAACGAACAAAACCAGATCCTGGTATGCTAGGTATATTTTCCAAAAGAGGCTGATATTTTTATAGTACTTTGTGCTTAGGAGGGTCAGTGGTTGGAGCAGTTTACTGGTGGTTTATTTTTTGGTATTTGGATACAAGGTTTTTATTTGTCGTTCCTTTTATTTTCATGAACCAGTGGTCTATCCTGTGCTCCAAGAGAGGCAAGCTAAATTACACAATGTATGGTAAAGACAAATTGTGCAGTGTAGCATGGAAGATACTTGGTTGAGTGGTGATATGAACTGTGAGATGCTTTATATCAGCCATCACTTTCTTTTGGAGCTGAATTTGGAGAGATGGGAGGAAGAGGGAAATGACTGAATAATTCTTACTGGGTATACTGTATCTGTGAGTTGCATTCAAATTTATACAGGCACAGTGATGAAAAATATTACTGGTTTGTAAACGTTAAATAGATTGTAAACTTCATGGAACATTTCCTGATGGTGATTATTAAATTTAAGAATTTGTCTGTTCCATCGGCATTTTATTAATATTCTATTAAGGCAAACTTTTCTTAAAAACCATTGAAATTTTCTTGTTTCATCATGCTGCTGCTGTTAAATTGCTGTGCATTCTGCATGAGTGTGGGTCTCACAAAATTTGTTTTGTATTGTATTCTCCTTGAAAAAATAGTGGTGAAATCCTGGAGTTTTGTCATTGACTTCAGTGGGCTAGAATTTCACCCTCTGACTGTACATTATATTCCATACTGATTATATATTTGTACATCCAAACACTGTTGTCATAAACATACAGCTATGGGTATCATAAAATCCCTTCTTACCTGTAAAGGGTTAAGAAGCTCAGGTATCCTGGTTGGCACCTGACCAAAAGGAACAATAATGGAAGAAGATACTTTCAAATCTGTGGGGGGAGGTTTTTGCTTTGTTCTTTTTGTTGGTTCTCTCCGGGTCAGCGAGGCATCAGGACAGGGAAAATACAAAGCCCTACTTGAACTAAGTGTCTAGATTACAAAAATTGTAAGTAAATCAAGGAAATGCGTTAGTTTCTTTTGTTTTAGCTTGTGAATTTTCCCTGTGCTAGAGGGAGGTTTATCCCTGGTTTTTGTAACTTTTAAGTTTTGCCTAGAAATTCTCTGTTTTGAATCTGATTGTCCTGTAAAATTACCTTCCATCCTGATTTTACAGAGGTGTTTCTTTTACCTTTTTTTTTTTTCTGGACGTCGGGTTCTGTCATCCTAGCCTTTCTGCACTTAGCCTAGCTTAACCGGAGAGCTAGAAAGAAAGGAAAAAAAAACACTTGTGAATTCCTCTGCAGGAGGTTAACTACCCTGCCCTCAGGCAGAGAAAAAAAACTCTGGCTGCTCTCAGCTTAAAACCTCCCTGCAGCAAAGGGGAAAAAAATTATTTAATATCCTGAGGTTTGTGCTTCTGGTTCAAAATGATCCCACCGCTCTGCCACCATGTTAGGGTTCCCTCCCCACTCTGAGCTCTATGGTACAGATGTGGGGACCTGCATGAAAGACCCCCTAAGCTTATTTCTACCAGCTTAGGTTAAAAAGTTCCCCAAGGCCCAGATATCTATTTGTCCTTGGATTGAGGTGTGCTGCCACCACCAAGTGATTTAGACAAAGAATCAGGGAAAGGACCACTTGGAGTTCCTATTCCCACAAAATATCCCCCCCCAAGCTTACACCCCCTTTCCTGGGGAGGCTTGAAAAATAAACAAGGTGAGCACAAACCAGACCTTGGGTTTGTAGGACACTAAAAACCCAATCAGATTCTTAAAAAACAGAACTTTATTATAAAGAAAAAAAAGTAGAAGAAGCACCTCTGTAAAATCAGGATGGAAGGTAATTTTACAGAACAATCAGATTCAAAACATAGAGTAAAATAGCCAGTCACCAGAGCTCATTTAGCCTGTTATAGCAGAGTACGCCGTATAGTTGCTGTTTATACATCCTACATATTCTTGCAGCCAATACTCGAGCTGTGAATGTCATGTTCCTTAAGCAGCTGCCTTATGCATTGAAATAAGAGTCTCCATCTAGCTGAAGGACCTGCACTAAATTTGACTCAGTTTTAAGTTACTTCTTGCATATTTCCCATATATTAGTCTCCTGACAATTAAAAAAAAAATACAGGATTCAGATACAGTTTCAGATCCAAGTAGGCAAGAAAGGTTTGGGTTTCTGGAGTGGGTCTGTTGGGAGAGAAAAGAGTGGATGCAAACTCTAGATAGTTTTTACTTTATCTGCTTTTATATTTATTTACAGATGTGAACATAGTTCATATTAGTGGTTTGATCAAGGATGAGCAAAAGCAGCAACAAAACTTAGGATATCAGGTGAAATGGATATTGCAGTGAAAAATATTATAGAAATAGTAGCACTATAAAGCTCTGTCTTCATGCCCCATCAAACTGCTCTTATACAAAGCTATTCATAACTGCTGTTAGATCTAATTAGGCTCCAAACAAATTAAAGTTCCTCTCTAAGAACCTGTGCTTGGATTATCGCTCCAGACGCATTTATACCGAAAGACAACCAGCTGCCAAGTTGTTTGGGTGTTGACTGACTTAATAAAAAAATTACTTATTACATTTTAAATGAATGTCTGCTTTTGAACAGTGCACTGAGTGAAACAATTTAGTAATGATTGGTTTTTATTCCTTACTCAAGTCCATAGCCATAGAGGGCATCATTTCAAGTCGGGCAATGCTTTGGTAAATCCAACCAATTCAGATACTGGGATTGTCTTCTGCAGTTGCCCTTGCATTTTAACTCATCTGTTGGAAGCTCCATACCAGATATTAATTTCAATAAAGATTATTGGTTTAATATGTTAATAGCTTTTTGCTGCCTTTCATTAATAATCATCCTTGCTTACTGGCCACACTCCTATAATGTAATCCACAAGGGAAAGTGATTACATTTTAATAGAGCTGCATCTTCTAAACAAAGTTATATTGAATAAGGTTGAAAAAATTCTTCAGTTTGGTTATATGCAGAATAATCTATGTCCCAATATTTTATTCACAGGGGTGTCCAGCTAAAGGCCCATAATTTACCTTTTTCGTATACCTCTCTTACAGTATGGTGCTTATGCATTTATTTTTACTTAATATATTGGGGCAAATTCTCAGCTGGTGGAAATGGTCTTCGCTCCCTTAAAGTCCAGTGGAGCTAGAAAAATGTACCCCATCTGATGACCTGCCTCATTGCCTATGAAAGAATATCTTTAACTGGATCCAATCTCACCATTAACCAAGGTGCTACTTCTAATATTGCAAATGTAAGTACAAAGAACCCTCCCCTCCCCCTGTCAGTAGGCTGCTTGCAAGCACACATCTGACTAACTTGAATGGATTGCTGCTGTTATGTACCAGGACTAGAGTCATACTTTTCCTACAAAATGATAAATGTCTTTATAAAAAGAAGCACTTTGATACAGTACTTTATCTTGCTGATTTTTTCAAAGCATTGCAAATTTAGACATAAACATTTGTAACTAAGCATTGAAACCATCCTGGTATGTACAGTAATATTTCTCCATATTCAATAAGTTTATTTGCTTTCCAATTTAGCTACCAGTACTATAAAAAAAAAAGTTTGAAAAAAAGTGAAACTGCAAGTTAAAATGGAGAAAGTATTTCCTCATGGTTATTTTCTGTCATGCTTCCTGTTCAGCCACTATATGAGCTGTTGCAGTGAGTAAGATGTGGGTTGCTATTCCTCCTCTATGCAGATGACACCCACACTAAAAAAAAATTTAATTAAGTACACTTGTATGCATTCTGAATTTTTCTCTAAGACAGTTTGTTTCTTTGGAATACAGTATTTTACTTGCTTGGCTGTGTGATTAATTTATTTTTCTTTTAATTTTTTTTAATGCTTCTATCATACTCTTTGTCATTGCATTCCCTGAGCTATTACAAAAGGAAAGAAGGAGCATAATCTATGTGCTATAGATTGCTATCTTGAGGGCTCTGTATTGCATTTCACTGACTGACTTCTAAAGATTTGTTGAAATCCTGTGCTCTTACTGTGCAAGAAGAGAAGGGGGGTTTCTTCATTATCCACCACATATCTATCAGTTGAACTGTTCTGGGTGGAGAATAGATTGGTTAATGTGGGCTTTCCTCATTAACTGAACAAGGATCTTACACTGAGGGTTTTTTTAACTTAACGAATTAGATAGCTCAGATCAGGACTGTGATAACAGTAGGAATAAGCTTTGGAGTTGATGTGGAGGGGGGGACAAACGAAGAGATAACTTCTTGAGTCTGATCCAGTTACTTTCATGGAGATTAATATCGTAATGCCATAGAGCTTTTGGCTGCAACCTGTGAATTAGAACCATGTCTTGCTTGGCTGAGGAAGTTTACCCTGGAAATTATTTCTCTATTATTGGAAGTGATTGTCAGTGCAAGATGCCAGCATTGCTTGGAGAAGCAATTGTTCAGCCCTTTTTCAAGAAACCTTCCCAGGAGGTGGAAAATGTTCACCATTTTTTGCCTTGTCTTGAATCTCACTTTTGAAAGAAAGGCTATCGAGGGCTGTGTGCAAGGAAATTCTCGTGACACATTGAGGCAAATCAAAGAAATCCAAGGACTCTGGGTTTAGCCCTAAATACAATATGCAGGCTGCATTGCTTGGGGTTATAGTGATCCTTGGTTGCCTCTGGATACCTTTGCTCCTCCTGTAGTGTCACTCTGAGACCCTAGCAGGAGTAGACAAAGTTATTCTTGAGTGGCTCTGTTCCCTTTTTTCCCCAAGGTCTCAGGGAAAGGTATTGGGTGCCTGATTTCCAACTGCATCAGGAGCACTCTCATAAAAAGTTCTACAAGGTTATTTTCTGTCATACTTCCTGTTCAACCTTTATGTGAGCTGTTGGGGAGATAGTGAGAAGTATTAGGCTAGTCCTCCTCTGTAAAGATGACATCTTGCTCCGTATCTCCATTTGTTTGGATCATGGTGACGTACCCAGTGTCTAGCTGAGACTGATGCTTGGTAGAGGGTCAGTTGGCTGAGACTCAATCTAGAGAAGACTGAGCTAATGCTAGTAGGCAGTATGTGGCAAAAATTCTTTAATTGTACAAGAGACGTGGAGGGATGTCTTTTGGGAGTGAGGGTGGTGGTTCAGTTGCTGAAACACTTCACTCTGAGTTTAGGTTTAAACGCTGCAGCACTTTTTATGATAATACGTGAAAGTAAAGCAGACTAGTGAGTTTTCATTGTCTTAGCTGTCTATGGCCTGGGTTGAGTATCACTCCTCTAGATGTGCTTTCCGTTGATCAGCAAAGGTGTTTTTTATTCTAATGTAATCCCTGCTTGCTCATGGTTGCTGATGCGCCACCACTTGTAACATTGACTCTCACAGGGGCATCGGCAGTGGGTTAAGGTTATAGCAGGCTCATCAGTCTCTAGCTGGCCTAGCCACCTCTGGGGCACAGAGTGCTACTCCCAGCAAGCAAGGGTTACAATAAGAAAGAGATTCTTTTCATGATTGTAATTTTGGGCTGTGAATGATTATTCCTTCTGACATGACTCTTTAACAATATACATATTTTGTTGAGAAGTTAATGCAAAGGTCTTATAATTTTCTTGTCTAATGAGTGCAACACAATTAATTGAACAGCTATTCCCTTTCAGTAGGTAGGAACAGGTCATAGCTCTGACATATGGATAATTGGCAATTTTATGTGTGTTATTAGTGGAACATGAAGATGATCATATCTCTGGTTGCTTAATTATGACGCTAAATATGACATGATTCAAGTTGCCGATTGTGGTCTGTGTGCTTCTAAACACTAGACTCATTTATCAGAAAGTTTAGCATTCACAGATAGAAAAATCCTAAGGTAATTAATTCGCAAATGTATTTCTTGGATTGAAGGTTACATTGTGAAAATTTTATAATTGGGCTTTATTTCAAGATCACTGGAAGTCAGATCCTGTATGTTGTTCCTATGCATCTTCAGATGGCTTATGTGATATAAAGGGAGAACTTTATGATAATAGTTGTTACAGGTAAAGGTAGAAGTGATCTCTATACTTAGGTTGAGAGAAGAAAAGGATGCAAGATTCCCCCTCCCCCCCTTTAAAGGAAGTTCTAACGCCTCTATTATTTCAAATTTTGCATGGAGAAAGCCTCATTGCTAGGGAAATGCATTTGTCCTAGGAAATTCCATTCATATTTAGCTGTGTTACAGATTACTAAAAATTGCCATTTCCCTCTCTTACATGCATTTCTCGAGAAAACTTGGGCAGCATGTCAAAATAATAATGGAACATGAACATTCTAAAGAGCAGCAGCCTGCACTGCTCTGGAAAAGTCTGGGAACTGTCAGAGTAGCTATAACAGCAAGAGTAGGGGAGGGAGATGGAGTGGATTGGGCTCACCCATCTTGACCATACCTCTGGGCCTGGCATATGTCTGCAGCACCCCATCCCCATTCTGGGAGCACCACATATGGGTGAACTCCAACATTATTCAGGACACAGAATGAATGCACAGTGGGGCTATAATAAAGTTGCATGGAAAACCTGAAATCTGGCATTTCCTGTTGAGTCTTTGACTTTGAAACCTAAATAACTTTCTTTTCACATTTAATGTGTAATGTAATATATCATAGTAACACTCAGCGTCCCCACGCGGATGCTAGCTAGAGTTAGAATGTGATGGTGTAGAGGTCTGTCGTCTTAGCTCCAATTCAAGAGTATAGAGGACTGAACGTACCTCTGAAGCAAGAGCAAGAGGAGGAGATCCTTAAGGGAAGAATTCTAAGAGTCAGGTCCAGATGGAGCTTATTGTGCTGGATGTGGTATAAACACATTCAAATGCACAGAGCCTGCTTCAATGATGGTACAATCTAAGATGACAAATGACAGGCCAAGGATTTGGGGGAGTTGTGCATTAAAATGCATGCAATTTAATATACATATAAAAAGTAACTGACAGCTGTCCCCTTTTGGTTCTCAACCTCATTTATTAACTGGTTGATTTCTCGTAGGCATTTCAGCTGAGGAAGTCTTGAGGAATGATTTGAGGGAGGAAAGAGTAGTGTACTTGATCCATTCAGAGATGACATTCAGTGCATAAGGGGCAGTGCTGAAGAAGGCAGGAAGAGTGTTGGATGAGAAGCTGACAAACAGGCATGAGAAGTCAGCATGGGTAGTGGAATGGAAGATAGGGAGGCAATGAGATAAGAGACCAAAGTGACTTTAAGTAGTTCTTCATCCCCTCATTGACAAATTGAGCTGTTTCACAAGCTCCCTCGTCTCAAGAGGTCCTGACAGGAGGAACCTTCCTCCTGCTCTAGCATTGGAGATGCTATCAGCCTTTTATGCCCTTGAGTTGGAATTAATGAGACTGACCTCACCTCTGCACTGTCACATGGAGTCCTAAAGCCTAATAATCTGTGTCAATATCCTGAATTAATTTGCTTATTGCAAAATTGCCATCTCTTCATCCAAAAAAAAAATGTTATTTGCATTGTTGTTGTGTTGGGCCTAGGATACTGGGGAGACAAGCTGGGTGAGGTAATATCTTTTATTGGGTTAACTACTGTTGATGAAAGAGACATGCTTTCAAGCTTACACAGAATGAAGAAGAGCTATATAAACTCAAAAGCTTGTCTTTCACCACCAAAAGTTCATCCAATAAAAGATATTACCTCACCCACCTTGTCTCTCCAAAAGTAAATAAATAAATACCTTTTCATAACCCGACTCCTGTTCCTCTAGTCTCTTTGCTGTCACATTTAACAACTTAAGAGTGAAATCCTGGCCCTATTTAAGTCAATGGGAGTTTTGATATTGGTTAAAGCAGGAACAGGATTTTGCCCTATATCTTTATTACTTATTTGGCTTTCCTGTATTCTGTTTTGTCTTTTTTAAGCTTTTGTGTATTGAAGCCATAAAACGGGTTTTCATTAGGGCATCACAAATGGTTTCTTGGATCTCAGGCTGCAGTGAGGTGCAGCTGTATACTAGAAATGAATAAAGATTGATAAGATTGGAAGCATTTTTTAATTTTTTTTAATTTTCTGCCTGAACTAATGTGCAGTGGAAACCAATAAAAAGTCAACATTACCAACAGCAACCATACAGTGCTGTTGGAGATACCGGTTTTTCACTTGCACTTAAAATATGGAATGTCAGCAGTATCTCCAGTACTGCCATGTGGTGACTATCGACAAACACTGAAATTTTAATGTCCACTGTTGTAGCATATATTTGCAAATATAAATACGCTGAATATATCTTTACAAATTGCATACAGAGTCACTCTGTAAAATGTGTGTGTGTGTGTGTGTGTGTGTGTGTGTGTGTGTGTACACATCTCACACACTGTCCTAGACCTATTCTAGTTCAGGTTAGCATTTGAAAAGATGAGATGGGTATTATTTTATTAGTTTAAATAATTGTTATTAAAACATATATAATTACATTTTTAAATTACTGGTAGTTGTAATCTGTTTTTGCCAGTACTGTACAATTTAAACGGCTCGCTTTAATTATCTGACTAGTAAATTGCTGTTGCCTAATTGCTGGGCTACTGGGATTCATTTCTTTCATAATTAATATAATGAATCAATGTAAAGAGTCAAAACAATAGGAATAAAATACAACAAAGATAATTAAATGAAGAAACAGCAAAAGTAAAACAAAAATGCTGGTTCCTTTGCAGCCCAGTTATTTTTGGTTTGCTTATGGACAATGGCATTCTTCTGCTATATTACCCAATCAGTACTTCCTAATACTATCATATAGATTATTATGTGAAAGAAAAAGAAGGAATACCCTTAAGGGATGTTGAAGGAAATTCTCTTTGGCAAAATTAATTAGGGATTTAGAATATGTTTATCCAGGTTTTACCCATTATACCCATTACCCATTATACTTTGACTGATAAAATTGAAACCAAGCATTCATGGCTATAAACTAACTGCTTTTGATACCAGATTGCTTAATAAATAGGTAATTATGTTTAAGGCATTAGCATGTGTATGTATTTATTTTTTCCTGTTTGTTCAGTGAAAATGCCAGGAAACCTTCAACTTAAATAAATTACCATGTAAGCCCAAGATATCCAGTTATGTTTTTATGTTCAACTTGTATTTTAAATAATTTTTAATGCTGCGCCTGCTGTAATAAAAGTAAATTAGGATTTGTCATGTTACTTGATTTAAATAAAAAAGAGCGCTGGGGGGCACAGAAGTACAAATTGGAAGAGTTAACTCAATTCATATTGTTTTGTGTAGCAATTAATTAGAAGTAGAGAATAAAAGTCATTAACAAAACTTGCCTTTTAATTATAAAGTAACAGAATTTCAGGTTTAATCATAGGTCTCTGTTCATTCAGTCTTTGAAGCCACAGCATATTCTGTACTCTTGTTTTTCTCTTCACAAGGAATCTGATTTCAAAATACAGTACTGTCCCTAGACAATAATGGATCCTACAGCTGAGTCTCTTTGCAGCATCCCCTACTGGTTTATTTATGGTACAGCTTTGACACTGATATCAGCTGAACTCTGAGTGCTCTAAGCGCTTTCTGGTTACAGTCAAGCTGTTGCCTCATCTCGTACCAATGGGGAAGAACACAAAGAGAAGGCAAAAACTGTGAGGTGTGAGGAAATAAAGTTATAACCATACTGAGCAACATATCTTCCCTGCTTCGGGTGACCAGATGTCCCATTTTTAAAGGGACAGTCCCATATTTAAGCCCTCCTACAGGTGTCCTGACTTTTTCTTTAAAACGGGCAAATTGTCCTATGTTTTCTATCTCTTTCCCCCCCCCCCCCATCAGTACTGGTGGGTCCTGCTGCTGGCTGATCTAACTGATGATGGGGTGGGTGTGCAAGGCTGGTTGTGGGGCAAAGATGCAGCATGCAGGGCCGCCGCTTCTGGTCCGCCAGCGCAGTCCCCACCCTGTGCCGGCTCTTGGCCAGCAGGGGCCTATCCCATTTCTGGCTGGCACTGGTTGTGGGCTACCATGGCAGGTGAGTGCAGGCAGGTGCCAGGCAGTAGCTGGTTATGTGTCGCCTCTACTGCCCCACCCAGGGCCACCCAGAGGATTCAGGGGGCCTGGGGTTTTCGGCGGCAGGGGTCTTTCTGTTCCGGGTCTTCAGGGCACTTCGCCGAAGACGTGGAGCAGAAGAACCCCCGCCGCTGAAGTGCTGCCGAAGACCCAGAGCGGAAGAAGCGACGGCGGATCCTTCACTCCGGGTGTGTTCGGCGGCACTGAAGGACCCGCCGCTGAAGTGCTACTGAAAACTCTCCTGGGGGCCCCTGTGGGGCCTGGGGCAAATTGCCCCACTTGCCCCCCCCCAGATGGCCCTGTCCCCACCCATCGACCCTTCACGATCTCTCTCTGTCCTTTCTCTGCTTTGCCCCTTCGCACCTCAGCTCCGCTGCTCCTCCATATCCCCCCCAGCTGAGCACGTCCCGCTCCCAGTGCTGTACAGAGAGCTAGCCCCTGGTCAGAGCGCTCAGCTCACCAACAGCCTGACCAGCAGGCTCCTTCCTTCCCCCACTGCCTCTGGCTGGGCCAGCACCCTGGGAAAGCCGAAGACCCTCCGGTCCCGGGCGCTGGCCAGGAGGAGCCGAGCCCTGCATGTACCAAAGCCCCCCACAGCATTGGCATGGGGAAGCCTCTCCGCCCTGCAGCGAAGCTCTGGAATGGCCAGTGGGTGGGGGGAGAGGAAGCAATTTCCAGAGGGTTCATGCCCTGAACCTGCAGGCTCCATAACAGACCCTAGGGCAGGGGATTAGTACCCCCTTCACCTGCCCCACCTTACCCTGCTCCCAGGGAGCCTCGGGCTGCTCTGTCCCCTAGGCACTCTCCCCTGCTAAGCTACCCTTCTGCCCAGGTTCACTGAAGGCCCTGGTGCACAATGCATCATTAGGACTTAACCCCTTCCTGCCCATGCTGTTGGGAGCGGGGGAGAAGAGATGAGCTCTGCAAAGACACGGGCCAGGTCATCCCTACCCCACCTCCTCCCCCACTGTGGCTGGAAGCAGTTCCTGTCCCTTCCCTCCTGCACAGTGCCACAAGGCTGCTGCTGGCCACATTCTGGTGTGAACCTTGGCAGAAATCTGGGGAAGGGGGCATGTGACCCTGCGTGTCCCCCCCACCTGTTGCCTTGGGAAGATGTGGCACCAGGTACCAGGAGAGGTGGCTCTGTCCTGGGGGCCCAGGCAGGCATGGAGGGTGGAGAGTGCCGGGCAGGGAAGGGAGGGTTGGTCGGTCATTCTCCCCCCGCCCCCATGTGAGAGGGGTGTACGGGAGTGTATGTGTGTGTCACCTCTCCCTGTGTGTATGTGTGAGGGGTAGGGGTTTGTGTGTCATCCCTCCCTGTGTGAACCCTAAAGCCTTAAAGATAAGAAGGAAAAGAAAAGAATCCAACTATGCAGTATTTCTTTTTAACAGGAGTTCACTCAACTTGATGTTAATTAGAATGTTTGTACTATATAGTTCTGATTGATTGCCTCTGAACTCGCTTGAATACGAGTAATTTTACCAGGTGTCCTGAATTCAGCATAGGGAAATATGGTCATCCTAACTGCTGCCTTGTTTGTGTTACTTTTGCAGAGCAAGAGAAAGCTTAATGCAGTTGTCTATTTCTCTTTTGTTCTGCCATTTTACCTGCTTTTCTTGACGGTTAATTTAATTTTTTAATTCTCCATAATAAAATGATTGAATATTCAATTGTCCATTGAAAAAACATTTTTCTTACTAAAACAATCTGATTTCACCATGTGCCAATAAAAAGTTCACAATATGCAGATATCACAAGTGGCTTTGTTTGTTTTTTTTTACAGATTGTTCAATTAGTGACCAGTTGCTGTGACTAAAAGTTTATATGGCTTTGAATCCAGCATTATAGAAATAAATTTGGTAAACTGTTTTTTAATCTGGAAATCTGTTTACCTGTTAAATGTATGGGCTACCAGTTTTTGGTAGCTTGAGGTCTGCTATGTTTTGAACTGTTTTTATCAACTCTTTAGTAGGAATGGAGCTTTTAAGGAATGATACTTTAGTGCAGAGAAAGAAAAACTGCTGCAAACACAGTGAGTAAAATGTTCTGGTAAAGAATCTTTAATTGTTTTAAAGAGAGCCACAAATGAGGTATTTTATCCAGTACTGATAAGAAACTCGGAAGTTCTTCATACTGCATTCGCATGTGCTATGTGAGGTGAATTAGTTATTAGCTGAGTCTCCTAGGGGCATTTGCACTATAAATAGCTTTTCCAAGTCTCTTGCTTCTATCCTTTTCTGCAATGTATTGTAAACCTGCAGACCTACACACAAATGTCTATAATCAGTAGAATGATAAACCTAGTGTGGGCATGGCCATTCCAGATGAAGGTCTCTCTTTAAAAATATATGTGGCTTCTGTGGCACACAAGCCTATGGAATGCACCCTACTTGCCCCTCTTACTTGCCCAGAAAAAAAAATCTGCTGTTTGTATCTTCTGTAACTTTCAGACACCGATTGCTCTAAAGGAAAATCCAGGCCTGTTTGCGGAATATAATCCAAAAATGGCAAAAGAGACCTTTAGAGAGGAGGAAGGGGAAAAATGTTTTAGAGCTGTAATGAGCCTGAAACCAGCCAGAACCTGAGTTGGGCAAACCAGGCCTATTTGGTTAAACAAATGCAGGTTAAACATAAACAACTGCAGGTTAGTTCACAGCCTTGTGGTTTATCCAAACTGGATAAAACATGGTGGTCTCAATGGTAAATTGTTCATTTGGGATTTTGTTTTGCAAGGAGAGATGGAGACTTCCATGCTAATGGCTAACAAACCACTGTGCTCTAAACACAGATGCTCCTATCATCCTGTTCAGAGTACTTCAGCAAGCATTTGCACTCCTCACAAATACTATATCTGACTACCACTAGATGGTATTCAGACTGTTATAAGCACAGTGGGCTTAATTCTCAATGGTAAAGATCCCACAGACTTTAGTAGTGCAGGATCAGGGTCCATGTTACTACTTCAAAGTTTCAAACCAGAAACTTGAAGTAATACTTCCAGTGGTGTGATCCCCACAAACTGTGGACCTTGATGGTGTTAATGCAAATAAGCTTCCAGTTTGAGTAGCACAGCTGAAAATAATATTTTGAGCAGAACACTTGGGTTTATCACCACTTTTTCCACCCCCATCCTTGTCGTTTCTATTAGGGCTGTCGATTAATCGCAGTTGACTCACGCGATTAACTCAAAAAACAATTAATTGTGATAAAAAAAAGTTAATCATGATTAATCAGTTTTAATCACACTGTTAAACAATAGAATACCAATTGGAATTTATTAAATATCTTGGATGATTTTCTACATTTTCAAAGATACTGATTTCAATTACAACACAGAATACCAAGTGTACAGTACTCACTTTCTTATTTTTATTACAAATATTTGCACTGTAAAATGATGAACAAAAGAAATAGTATTTTTCACCTTATACAAGTACCATAGTGCAATCTCTATCATGGAAGCGCAACTTACAAATGTAGATCTTTTTTGTTACATAACTGCACTCAAAAACAAAACAATGTAAAATTTTAGAGCCTACAAGTCCACTCAGTCCTACTTTTTGTTCAATCATTCAGACAAACAAGTTTGTTTATATTTGCGGGAGATAATGCTGCCCGCTTCTTATTTACAGTGTCTCCTGAAAGTGAGAACAGACATTCACATGGCACTTTTGTAGCCAGCATAGCAAGGTATTTACGTGCCAGATATGATATACATTTATATGCCCCTTCAGGCTTTGGCCACCATTCCAGAGGACATGCTTCGTGCTTATGACACTCTTTAAAAAAAATAATTTTTTAATGAAACTTGTGACTGAACTCCTTGGGGAAAATTGTATGTCTCCTGCTTTGTGTTTTACCCACATTCTGCCATATATTTCATATTATAGCAGTCTCAGATGTTGACCCAGTATGTTTATTTTAAGAACACTTTCACTGCAGATTTGACAAAACGCAAAGAAGGTACCATTGTGAAATTAGCTACAGCACTTGACCCAAGGTTTAAGTATCTGAAGTGCCTTCCAAAATCTAAGAGGGACATGGTGTGGAGCATGCTTTCAAAAGTCTTAAAAGAGCAACACTCTGATGCAGAAACTACAGAACCTAAACCACCAAAAAGGAAAATCAGCCTTCTACTGGTGGCATCTGACTCAGATGATGAAAATGAACATACGTTGGTCTGCACGGCTTTGGATTGTTATCAGGCAGAACCCAACATCAGCATGGACCCATGTCCTCTGGAATGGTGGTTGAAGCATGAAGGGGCATATGAATCTGGCGCATAAATATCTTGCAATGCTGCGTACAACAGTGCCATGCGAACGCCTGTTCTCACTTTCAGGTGAACCTGTAAACAAGAAGCAGGCAGCATTATCTCCTGCAAATGTAAACAAACTTGTTTGTCTGAGTGATTGGCTGAACAAGATGTAGGACTGAGTGGACTTTGTTTTATTTTTGAATGCAGTTTTTTTATACATAATTCTACATTTGTAAGTTCAACTTTCATGATAAAGAGATTGTACTACAGTACTTGTATTAAGTGAATTGAAAAATACTATTTCTTAAATTTTTCAGTGCAAATATTTATAATAAAAAAATATAAACTGATCACAGTACACTTTGTATTCTGTGTTGTAATTGCAATCAACACATTTGAAAATGTGGAAAACATCCAAAATCATTTATATAAATGGTATTCTATTATTAACAATGCGATTAATCGTGATTAATTTTTTTAATCGCTTGACAGCCCTAGTTTCTATATAGGTTTGGGTGTATCTGGGGCCTTGTAGATCTGTGCGTAAACCTCACTTATGTTTATAGGGGTTATGGTGATGTAGGACATTGATGTATTATGCCTAGAGCAAAATATTGCCAAAGTGTTTCTAGTATATTTTGCATTAGATAGCAAAACTATATATAAATCCAGAAAGGCCTGTACCTTATCTATCTCTCCGCATTTCTGTCCCCATACTCTAGAGACAAAAGTCCAGGTTTGCTGATCTGGGGCTGATTACATACGAACACTGATTCAGATCCTCGTGTATGGTGTGGCTTTGCTGCTGGTGTAATTTGGCCAGAGACCCATTTTAAATGCCCCAAAGAGACCCAGTGTAAGATTGATGCTGCAGTGACACAGAGCCACTGTAAGGGCCTCGCATTCTCCTGGCTGTTGGTATTGTGAGATAGAGAGAGCATGGCTGGGATACCTCTAAACCAGGGCTGGGCAAACTATGGCCCACGGGATTGCCACCCCCCTGGTGCCACGGGCCCCGGGCCGCTCCCGAAAACTGCCAGCACCATGTCCCTGCAGCCCCTGGAGGAGGAGAGGCAGAGAGCTCAGTATGCTGCTCTCGCCTGCAGGCACTGCTCCCCGCAACTCCCATTGGCCGGGAACGGGAAACCACAGCTGATGGGAGCTTCAGGGGTTGTACCCACAGGCAAGGGCAGTGCACGGAGCCCTCTGCCCCCTCTCCCTCAGTGGCCGCAGGGACGTGATGTCGTCTGCTTCCGGGAGCGGTGCGGGGCCAGGGCAAGGAGGCAGGGAGCCTGCCCTGGCCCCACTGTGCGTGGCTGCCACCCCAGAGCCACACCAGGTAAGTGGTGCTGGGCTGGAGCCCACACCCTGAATCCCTCCTGCGCCCCGCACCCCAACCCCCTGCCGCACCCCGCACCCCTCCTGCACTCCAACTCCGTGCCCCGAGCCCCCTCGTATACCTTGCACCCCTCCTCTGGCTCAACCCCTTGCCTGGAGCCTTTTCCTGCACACCACACCCCCCCACACACCCCATACTCCCTCCTGCACCCCAGCCCTACATTCATGGCCCTGCATGCAGTTTCCCCACCCAGATGTGGCTCTTGGGCCAAAAAGTTTGCTCACCCTTGCTCTAAATCATGCCGATCCTGGATTGTGTTTCCTGCGCCTGTGGCTATTGGTGAGTTAGAGAAGCCCAGGGAATAGCTGCTTACAGATCTTGGTCAGGGTCAGGGTGGTGCAGAGCCATAGAAGATTAAGGCCCAGATCCACAAAAGTACTTGGGAATCTAAGTACCAGTTTTAGGCTCCACCGAAATCCACAGAACTCCTGTTCGGCTACCCCCGAACCCTGTCAGCAGTACTAATGTTTTTGCAGTAAATGTTCCATGGGTGCCTATGTTTCTGCCTCTGAGCTTGGCACTGCTGTCTTATTGTTGACATCTGCACACATAAGCCCCAGCGCAATGCACAACCCGGGGGAAGGTGGACAGGTGCATACCCATCTTGCCTGTGAGACTCCGTCTGCAAGGTCCACCTTGTAACTTTTAGCCCAGGGGTTAGAGCACTCACCTGGGGTGCTGGAGACCAAGCTTTAATTCCCTCCTCCGCCTGACAAGGAGAAAGGATTTGAAGAGGGGTCTGCCACCTCTCAGGAGATCTATGTGGGGTTCCCTTAGTCTCTTCTGTGGAAGCTGTTCCACTTTGTATAAAATAATTAAATAGTCATAGCCTACCTTATAGGTTTTGGGTCAGATTCCTGGGTCTGGCCAAAAGTGGCAGTAGAACAGGGGTGGGCAAACTTTTTGGCCAGAGGGCCACATCGGGATTGCGCAACTGTATGGCGGGCTGGGTAGGGAAGGCTGTGCCTTCCCAAACAGCCTGGCCCCCGCCCCTCCTACTTCCTGCCTCCCTGACTGCCCCCCTCAGAACCTCTGATCCATCCAACACCCCATGCTCCTTGACCCCGACCGCCCCCTCCCAGGACTCCCCTCCCCAACTGCCTCCCAGGCCCCCACCCCTATCCAATCTCCCCTGTCCCCTGACTGCCCTGCCCCCTATTCACACTCCTGTCTCCTGACTGCCCCCGGGACCCTTATCCAACCCCCCTGCTCCCCGCCCCCTTACCATGCCGCTCAGCGCAGCAGGAGCTCACAACCCCGCTGGAGCAAGCCATCCCGCCCGCACTGCCCGGCAGGAGCGGTGGCCAGAGCGGTGACGGCACGGCGAGGTGAGGCTGCGGGGAAAGGGGGACAGCAGGGGAGGGGCTGGGGGCTAGCCTCCCCAGCCGGGAGCTCAAGGGCTGGGCAGGATGGTCCCACGGGCCGGTTGTGGCCCACAGCCTATAGTTTGCCCACCTCTGCAGTAGAGGGAAGTCTGCAAACATGTTTAATGTATGTCTAAGCAGCAAACTAACGTGTAATGCCGTTTCTTGTACTTATATAAATAAAATTGCCTGAATCAAAATGGTACATGAGCACTGTCGCTTTTAACAATGAAAATAAAAAGTGGTATAATCAACCTGGCTATGTGTGTTTATAGGAATTTAAATATTTTCATATTAAATGTATTTAACTTGCTTGTATGACCTTGTACTTGGTGCCTTACAAGGGGGTGCATTATCACCACAACTGTTGTTAATATTTTCTATACCACAGTGATTTGATTCTCAGTTTAGAGCCTCAATTGTTGTAAATCAGCATAGTTTCCTGACATCAAGAGAGCCATCTGAAAAGCTGGCCCATTCTATTTATGCTGTCAAGGTTGGCTGAGTACTCAATTCACTCAAATCCTCTGTTACAGTCTCTTTGTCACATAGGGCTTTCCTCCCAGTATTTCTACTGTAATACAGAATGTAACCAGAAATGATACTCTATTGTAAGCATCAATCAATGCTGCTTCATATACTGTGCAGTGAGGTGTTATAATAACTTGCTTTTATTTATAACATGCATCTTTAGAGGTGGACTGCAAAACATAGTGGATTTTATTTCAAATTGCAAATTTTTTGCTCCTGAGTCAGCATTTTCTTTTTGCTGGAAAATTTTCCCATTTATCTCTCAGCCAACTTTTATCCAGTCCACTGGCTCTCATTTGACGTCATGCTAACTTTGTAGATTAGTTTTTTATGAGAAATACTACTAAAATGTTTTGGAAATTCACAAATTATCTCTGGGGCTTTCCCTTGCTGTGTTAGGTTAAGAGCTTGCTTAGATTTCTCAAGCACAGTCTGCTCCACACGGAGTGCTTTCCTCAGTGATTAATTTCCTATTTAAAGTATGTAAGAAACTAAAATAAAGCAAGGGACCCTGAGTCTCCTCTGCTCTGCACTTCATCTACCCATTTCTACCTGTGTAAAAGTGAATTCAAGGGCCAGACTGAGTGTTGAGAAAGGACATGGGCGCAGACTGCCTGAAGGAGGCATCATTCCTCAGAAACAACCTTTGGAAACAACATTCAAAAACCAGTTGGAGAACACTTCAATCTCTCTGGTCACTCGATTACAGACCTAAAAGTGGCAATTCTTCCACAAAAAAACTTCAAAAACAGACTCCAACGAGAGACTGCTGAATTGGAATTAATTTGCAAACTGGATACAATTAACTTTAGGCTTGAATAAAGACTGGGAATGGATGTGTCATTATACAAAGTAAAACTATTTCCCCATGTTTATTCCCCTCCCCCCCCCCACTGATCCTCAGACGTTCTTGTCAACTGCTGGAAATGACCCACCTTGATTATCACCACAAAAGGTTCTCCACTCCCCACCCCCCTGCTCTCCTGCTGGTAATAACTCACCTTACCTGATCACTCTCATTACAGTGTGAATGGTAACACCCATTGTTTCATCTTCTGTGTACATAAATCTGCCCACTGTATTTTCCACTGAATGCATCTGATGAAGTGAGCTGTAGCTCACGAAAGCTTATGCTCAAATAAATTTGTTAGTCTCTAAAGTGCCACAAGTCCTCCTTTCCTAACCTTCAGAGAGAGACAATTCTCTTCCTGCTTTCTCTAGCTGCAGAGAGTTAGTATGCTGCTGACAAATTATGAGACCTTTCCCCTTCACCCCGCACGCACGTTAGCAGTAAGGTGAGGAGGGTGGAGCCAAGGTTTTGTGTGGTCCTTGCTTTTCCCCATTCACTTCTTTTCCCACCTTATCCAGGAAAGGGGGAAACAAGCAGGGACACAGTGCCTAGTTGACTACTCCTGTGTGCCCAGAACCAAGTTCCAGATAGCTTGAGCAGAGCTGTAAGGTAGGAGTGAATGTGTGTGTGTGTGGTTTTTACTGCTTTGTGCAGGCATGTCATCCAAGGTATAGCCTAGCCCAGAGTGAATGTAAAATGCTAGCCAGTCAGAATGACAGCATTTTACATAAACTTGACATGGGTGAAATCCTGACCTCACTGACAGTGTTAGTGAAGAATCAGGCTCAAAGTCTGCTTTTAAAACATCAAGACTAGACAATGCGGAGTAAAGGGATGAAATTCTTCTCTCAGATACATGGCTATAAATGCAGAAGAAAAGGAGTACTTGTGGCGCCTTAGAGACTAACAAATTTATTTGAGCATAAGCTTTCGTGAGCTATAACTCACTTTATCGGATGCATTAAGAATGCATGCTTATGCTCAAATAAATTTGTTAGTTTCTAAGGTGCCACAGGTACTCCTTTTCTTTTGCGAATACAGACTAACAAGGCTGCTTCTCTGAAACCTATAAATGCAGAGTAACTCCACAGAAACTTTTACATTAGATCTTAAGTATCCTTTAAATTCTTACCGACAGATGAAAGCAACTTAATTTTAACACTTCTGTCTCTTTTGATTTTTAAGAAGCTACTTCTACAAATCCATGTAACATGTCTTTCTATCTCTATCTCCTGGGTGTCTTCCACATAAAATCAATAGCAATAGCAAAATCCCCCAAAGTCTTAAATCAGTCTATCCTAGGACCTCATCCTGCTTCTGTTGACATCAGTTAAAGTTTTATCACTGTCGAAGGCTTGTTCCTGCCCTGACTAAAATCCATGGTAAAATTATAAAGGATTATGTCCCAAATGTGGATGATCTGATAATGGGCCAAATTTACAATGGGAATTTTCATCATGTAAGAACCACTGAATTTGCTCCACTGTTAGTGAGTAGACAAGGTGAAAAAAGCAACAAGATAGAACATTATTTTTAGTAAAGTAATTCCAATGCACTCTCGTGTATTTAAGAATTTTTCAACAATTATGACTGGTGGCTAGTGCATGCACAGGTATAAGGGTTAATTAAATCAAGTGGTGAAGTTTGTAGAACAGGGAATGCTTCATTAAGCCCTGTGTGAATTAACATGTACAATCTGTTCACAATACCCTGAGTGCCATTCATTGAGACAATGTAATTACTGCTTACACACACTTTCATTAGTTTTGTGTTTCTTCCACTGTGTTTGACATATATGTTGTCTTCAGTAAAAGACAGGAATAGAGGAGGGACTGCTCACTGGTGGGCATCTAAGCATATTGACAGTTAGCAATTTATTTTTCTTTTGACTTCTGAGACGTACTATCCCAGATGTAATTAAGCTTGTAATCAGTCCAACTAACACATTTTTCTAAAATTCCATATCCAGTTGGTGACTCTTCTGAAAAGCCGTTTCTTTTGCGTTTCAGTGTTTTAAACAGCTGTGAGCTGGACACTTTAATTTCCCTGCCCCAGACTGCTAACAACTCATGTTTTTTGTTTCTCTTTGAATGTTCTCTAGACTTTTTTTTTTTTCTTCAGGGCAGGATGCTCTCACTGTTTAAGGTTGCATAGCAAGGGACCTATATCCTGAGGGGGGGAATAACCATCTCTCTCTAATGATCATAGTGTCTAGGCGGCTGTGTAATTGAGGCAGTGGAGCCTGAGTATAAATTTGACCCCTAGACTCCCAAGAGTCTCAGAGAATTATAAATGGACTGGGGAAGAAGCGTAAAGCATGCTGCCGTAGGGGAAGACCTACCTGCATCAAGTTTTACTTGCCCACTGTGCTGCAAAGGTTGCTGCCCTGGGAGGGTATGTTTCTGCTCAGCTATGATAATTAGAGTAAAAGATACTTACTTCTCAAATAAGGTGTCAGTCCTGCAAAGATTTACACACATGCTTGGCTTTAGTATATGAACAGTTCTATTGACTTCATTGGTACTATTCAAATGAGAAAAATTAAACACGTGTAAGTACTTGGAGGATCAGGGCCATTGAGTATAAAACAAACAGTAGTGCATAGTATTAGTTTGGATGGTGAAGGAGGGGTGAGGGCAGTAGGAAAGACTAAATAAATTAGCCTTACATAAACTTTTCTAATCTGTACATTACTCTTTATAAAAAAAAAATCTTATTGGAATTTAGTGCTCATAAAAGAGCAATAGAACTGATGGAACAGCGCATGAGAGCACATTCAGCAGCCCGCCAACCTTATTTTGCCCTCCTCGCTATCCTCTCAATAGTCTAAACTCTGACCTGAAAGGAACAACTTTGCAGGGTGACAGAAGAACTTAATATCCACGGACACCTTGAGCTCTGCCAACACGAGTGGCAGTAATGATGGGGCGTTTTGCCATGTGGACATCTGTCCACTGGGCCCAAGCCTGAGACCAGCAAACATCTTCACTGAGGCCTAGGCCTCTTCTAGGGCCTACTCCAAAACCCATTCATGTCAATGGAAAGACTCCCATTGAATTCAGTGGGCTTTGAATCCAACCCCTGTTCTCCATTATGTTTTCTAATTTTATTATATGGAAAAATAATGGTGAAAACAATAGAGGGCGGGCAAAACTACCAATTATATTTTCTCAAACTAGGAATTGCTGCATTCTATTTCCAGAGGAAGGCTGAAATTAACAATCCATGTCTTTTAGCTTTTTTATATACAATACCTCTCACTATGGTATTTAAGACATGATAACTAGTAATAATATAATACACTTTATTTACATAGCATCTGCCTACAAAAATTTCCCAGGTTTGCGGTAATTCAAATACAGATTAATAACATAGAAGAAAACAGGTCATATCAGTATATAAAGTATAGCATTATTAAAATCAATGTGCTGTGCTAGAGGCCTTCTGAAATATGAAAGGTTTTTATTGTTATTTAGTTATTATTTATTTGGTACAGTGCTGTAGGTGTGCATGATGCCATACAATTAAAATGATCCTGCCACAAGGATCTTATAAGTTAGGCAGAGCACAGCAAGAGATGACAAACAAAAGGCAGATGAGTATGGGGAGAACGAGGGTTACAAAGGCAAACACTTACGAAAATGCTTTCACAAACACATAAAAAGCTTTTACTTCTGCTTTTACATATGTTGTCCCCCTCCAGCAAACACACACGTTGTCTACACATCTTGCTGGTTATTAGATTTTTTTACTGTATTCAATGTACAGACTGTGGTCCTGATCTTGCTCCCCATGAAGCCGGGGAGAAACTCCCATTGATTTTAATGGTGCCAGATCAGGCTCTGAGAGGGCAAAATCTGTCAGGAGGCTGGGAGTGATGGTGAAGAGATTAGAATTATAACCCTTTTTTAAAAGGGAATAATTCTCTATTCTTTAAGTCTCAGGTCCAAGGGGAGAACACTCCATATTTCAGCACCCAGAGACAAATATATAGACAGTGCTCCTTGATTCTAAAAGCCCCTCACTTTAATAACCCTTTCCCATGTACCTAATTGTTCTTCATATTATAGTAGCACCCAAAATGTGCCAGGCTCTGTACAACCTCTGGAAAACACAGTCAGTGTTCTGAAGAGCGCACAGTCCAAAAAGACAAAGTTGGGAGGAAACATACAAGTGGTGATGATATCTGCTCACCTTGTTAGTTCCATTTCAATATGTTTTAATATATTCCAAAAATAAAAATAGTTTCAAAAGTAAAGTTGCTGAGTTACATTGTTCTTATTTATCACACCAACTACAAAGCCCAAGCACTCTGTAAGTAAAGAAAGCAATAAAAAGGACATCATAAATATTATACTGCCCATGTAGCAAATACAATATTATATATAAAATAATGCATATTTCATCACAACAATCTTCACTCTGACACAAAATGAATACTATTCTTCCATCATTAATTTGTGTGTCTTTAATCCAAACATATATAAATTGTTTATATTTCTTTTTCAAGAGAATTTTGTGTTTTGTTTATATCTTGAGATTTACTGATATCCTGAAGCTGAGGGTGGGGGTTGGGTTGATACCTTCTATGTTCTTTTTGTACTGACTAGTATAACTGCAGATATTCTTATTTTAGATGTATAAATGTCTAAAGCTTGTTTGAATCATACCAACATCCTTGCCTCAGTAATCTTCTGTGGCACTGAGCCTTCACAGGTAAATGATGCATTAGCATAATTATTATAATCATTATTAGCATAATGAACATCAGTTTTTAAAATCTGGTGCCTTTTAACTTCATTAGGTACCACTTGTTCCTGTACCATGAAAAAAAGCAAACTAAAATACCCAGATGACTTTCTCCATGCTAGTCATTATTTTATATACCTTTGTCATATCACTTCTCATTGGTCTCCTATCTAATTTAATCATTTTTCTTGTGCACTTGACCTTTTTGATTTCTGATGCCTACTCTTGCAATTTCATTGCAAGTTTCATGATATTTGGTGATTTTTCTTAAAGCCCCAGCTGCTGGAAGAGATGGCATGAAAATCTCAGCTTTCATTTAAAAAAAGAACAAGTTTCTAGTCCTCATGGTAATGGAGAAAAGTGGAAAATGTGACGCAAGAGCACCCTAAAGATGCAGAAATAGAAGGCAAATAAAAACAGGCTAACATTTGTAAATTTTTTTAAGCGGTATGATTTTTTTAAGCTAGTCTCCTGATTTTTGCAGGCCTGATTCATGATTTTTGAATGCTTGAGGTTGGGCAATACCGTTTCAGGGATAGGGTGATCAGAAATGACTACAGTATTCAAGATCATAGAATCATAGAATCATAGAATATCAGGGTTGGAAGGGACCCCAGAAGGTCATCTAGTCCAACCCCCTGCTCAAAGCAGGACCAAGTCCCAGTTAAATCATCCCAGCCAGGGCTTTGTCAAGCCTGACCTTAAAAACCTCTAAGGAAGGAGATTCTACCACCTCCCTAGGTAACGCATTCCAGTGTTTCACCACCCTCTTAGTGAAAAAGTTTTTCCTAATATCCAATCTAAACCTCCCCCATTGCAACTTGAGACCATTACTCCTCGTTCTGTCATCTGCTACCATTGAGAACAGTCTAGAGCCATCCTCTTTGAAACCCCCTTTCAGGTAGTTGAAAGCAGCTATCAAATCCCCCCTCATTCTTCTCTTCTGCAGACTAAACAATCCCAGCTCCCTCAGCCTCTCCTCATAAGTCATGTGCTCTAGACCCCTAATCATTTTCGTTGCCCTTCGTTGTACTCTTTCCAATTTATCCACATCCTTCCTGTAGTGTGGGGCCCAAAACTGGACACAGTACTCCAGATGAGGCCTCACCAGTGTCGAATAGAGGGGAACGATCACGTCCCTCGATCTGCTCGCTATGCCCCTACTTATACATCCCAAAATGCCATTGGCCTTCTTGGCAACAAGGGCACACTGCTGACTCATATCCAGCTTCTCGTCCACTGTCACCCCTAGGTCCTTTTCCGCGGAACTGCTGCCGAGCCATTCGGTCCCTAGTCTGTAGCGGTGCATTGGATTCTTCCATCCTAAGTGCAGGACCCTGCACTTATCCTTATTGAACCTCATTAGATTTCTTTTGGCCCAATCCTCCAATTTGTCTAGGTCCTTCTGTATCCTATCCCTCCCCTCCAGCGTATCTACCACTCCTCCCAGTTTAGTATCATCCGCAAATTTGCTGAGAGTGCAATCCACACCATCTTCCAGATCATTTATGAAGATATTGAACAAAACGGGCCCCAGGACCGACCCCTGGGGCACTCCACTTGACACCGGCTGCCAACTAGACATGGAGCCATTGATCACTACCCGTTGAGCCCGACAATCTAGCCAGCTTTCTACCCACCTTATAGTGCATTCATCCAGCCCATACTTCCTTAACTTGCTGACAAGAATGCAGTGGGAGACCGTGTCAAAAGCTTTGCTAAAGTCAAGAAACAATACATCCACTGCTTTCCCTTCATCCACAGAACCAGTAATCTCATCATAAAAGGCGATTAGATTAGTCAGGCATGACCTTCCCTTGGTGAATCCATGCTGACTGTTCCTGATCACTTTCCTCTCCTCTAAGTGCTTCAGGATTGATTCTTTGAGGACCTGCTCCATGATTTTTCCAGGGACTGAGGTGAGGCTGACCGGCCTGTAGTTCCCAGGATCCTCCTTCTTCCCTTTTTTAAAGATGGGCACTACATTAGCCTTTTAGATGCGGGACCCTGCATATTTATTTAATAGTTTGTTTACAATATTATTGTTTATCCTTTTGTTAATGCAACTAAACATAGGCAATATAAAGTTTTACTTCCCAGTTCACAGCAATACCAATTGGTACAGAAATATTATTGAATACATCACTTCATTTTTGTGATAGCTGTGACTCTAGCAAAAAGTACTTTGTAATGTGCTTTGCGATCTAAATGATGTTGCTTAGGGCTGGTCTACACTATAATGTTAGGTTGGCTTAACTATGTAACTCAGGGTTGTGAAAAATTTCACACCCTGTGTGATGTAATTAAGCCAATCTTAACCCTGATGTAGACACTGCTAGGTTAACGGAAGCTTCTGCCTCTTGGCAAGTTGGTTTTAGTTCAGCGACTGAAGAACTCCTTCTGTCACTGTAGTAAGTGTCCACCGTTACAGTGGCACAGAAGCAGCATTGCAGCTGTTGCGTTGACATACCCTTCTTTATTTATTCTAGGTAGTTTTCACAGAATTAGGGCCTAATCTCACAGTCCCTTATGTCTGTGAATAGCCCTTCCCCATACAGATAATCACACTGGATGTCAATGGGTAAAGATTGCTTGTGTGAGATTTCAATATAAGGTCCTCAACCAGGTGTCAGTACAATATCTCATTATTAAACAGACTTTGTCAAGCTGAACTCGAGTCAATTAGAAAATGGTTAATAATCGTTTGTTATTACACCTGCCTCTGAGTCCTCCTGCCAATACTTGTGGATTTACAACTGCATTTGTCTCATTCTCACAATGTTTTTTTTTTCCTGCTGTTGCTGTGTGAAAGAATCCAGATAAAGAACAGGGGAAAGTGAGCAGAGTAAAACAGTGGAATTGATTATGCAGAAACTGCTGTCAAATGCACAGAGCAAGCCACAGGGGAAAGTGGACTGTACATAAGGTGCTGTCAAAAAAACAGAATGAAAACTAAATTCACTGAGATCCATGTGTGAGCATCAGAGGACAGAATCTGCTCCATAATGTTTGCATTTTGACGCAGGCTCAAGTTAACAACCTTAAATCCAAGATATCCATACAAGGGAAAGAGAGAAGTAATTCCTGTTATACAAAGATATCAGTATTTCCTGTTAAAATGAACTTAGGTTTTAAAGGTATTTAGGCACCTAAAGATGCAGATAGGGATTTTCAAAAGTACCTAAATTCCTAACTCCCTTTGAAATACCTTTAAAAATCTGGTTCTTCGTCTGTGTACGCATACACAGTGTTTAGATCAGGGGTCGGCAACCTATGGCAGGCGTGCCGATTTTTAATGGCACGCTGCTGCCTGTCGGGTCCCAGCTGCCAGCCCTGCTCAGCCGGCTGCCAAACCCAGGCCGGCAGCAGGCTGAGCAGGGCCGGGGCTGGGGCCGGGACCCCGGCAGGCAGCAGTGTGCTATTAAAAATCCTGCCTGCCCTGGCCCTCTCTTCTCTGCCCCGACCCCTGAGGCAGGGTGAAGAAGCTTGGTTCTGCTGGTTGCTGCTGCAGGGCAGGCAAGTTCCCCCCCTCCACCGCCGGTGTGCTGGGTTCCTGCCCCTCCTCCTCTTCCTCCCCGCCGCCAATCAGCTGATGGCCCTTGTGACGGAGGGGGAGAAGCGGAGCCGCAGCATGCTCGCTGCTCTGGGGAGGAGACGAGGTGGGGACGGGGCCTTGGGGAAGGGGGCTGGAATCAGGACATATCCCCTCCAGTCCCCTGCCATGAGCCGCTCTAGGCAGGGGGCTGGGAGCATGCCCACGACCCTAGCCCTGACCCCTACACCCCCTCCACATACCCAGCCCCCCCATGATCCCAACCCTGACTCCAGCACCCACTCCACATACCCAGCCCCCCACACTCCATGCCCTGACTCCTGCATCCTCCTCACACACCCCCTGCCCTGACTTCTGCACCCCCCATACATACCCAGCCCTCTGACACCACATGCCCTGATTCTTGCATCCCCCTTAAATGCCTCCAGCCCTCTGCCCTGACTTCTGCACCCCCCACACACACTCAGCCGTTGGCCCTGACTCCTGCACCCCCCACACATACCCAGCCCCCCCACCCCATGCCCTGACTCTTGCACCCCCCACATTCCCACCCCTACCCTGAGCATCAAGCGGGAGCTCCTGCACCCCTCGCACCAAATGGGAGCTGCCCAGGTAAGCACTCCACACCCAAACCTCCTGCCCCAACCCTGAGGCCCCTCCCTCATTCTAGCTCCTGGCCAGACCCTGCACCCTACCCCTGGCCTGCTCCTTCACCCCCAGCCCTGTGCTCAGTGTACTCCCACCCTCAGCTCAGTGAAGAGAGAAAGGAAGAGAATGGGCTGGAACCAGAGAGAAGCTAGGTACCCACTGTATGTGGGCAGGGCCGGGATCCCAGACCGGCAGCGGGCTGAGTGGAGCCGGCAGCCAGGACCCTGGCTGGCAGGAGCCGGTGGATGGAATCCCAGACTGGCGGGCTGAGTGGCAACGAGCTGCGCCATTCAGCCCACTGCTGGTCTGGGATCCCGGCTGCTGGCCCCACTCAGCCCGCTGCCGGTCTGGCTGCAGCCCCTTGCCAGTCGGGGTCCAGCCGCAGGCCCCGCGCAGCCTGCTGTCGGCCTAGATGAACAGAACCCCAGGCTGGCAGTGGGCTGAGCAGGCCGGCGGCGTAAGATCAGCATTTTAATTTAATTTTAAATGAAGCTTCTTAAACATTTTGAAAACTTTTTGTTTACTTTACATATGACAATAGTTATATATAGACTTATAGAGAGAGACCTTCTAAAAAACGTTAAAATGTTACTGGCATGCAAAACCTTAAATTAAAGTGAATAAATGAAGACTCAGCACACCACTTCTGAAAGGTTGCCGAACCCTGCTTTAGACACTGTTCTAATTAAAGAGTGATACCAGTGTTAATTTTATTGATAACACTTGTCTGAGATGTGCTGAACAATACAGAAACATTCTGTGTGTCAAATGGAAACAGATTATTAGGAAAATCTCATAACATTCTTCACCTGTTTATATGAGTGCTACGTCTTACATACATGGCTGTATTTATCAAGGCGCTTGTTGTGTTACTACATAATAGAATACATTTTTAATAAGACTGGATAAGAAGAGCTATCCCCATGAATATGGCAGTTAGTCTATTTACACCTACCCACATAGGTTAAAAAGACAAAAACATGTATTTGTATAGCCTCTGTTGCTCAATTCTTTTTTTTTGGTCATTATTTTCCACAGCTTATTTTATATGCATATCTTCCTTTTATATTATCGTCATGATGGTATTAATTTGGATGTGTAAATTAGCTTTTCATGATGTTGTCATGTCAGCATCTGGATTCAAGATGTGCTGTTTCATAAGCATCACATCCTACTGTGTTTCATGAGAACTTCCCCTTTCCTAATCTAATTATTCACGAGGAACCCTGGGGATTGTGCTAATGGGTATCTGAAGCTATAAACAGTAATGAAAGCAGTTGTGTTACCACTATGCAATTAAGTGTATATGGATTATCATTCATATAGTTAAATTCAGAATCCTTGTCACTGTTTTTTGCCCTGTTCAGTATATAAAGTATTTCAAGAGCTTTTCACTAGAGCTGCAGTGAAATCACAAGTTGATTTTAACATTTCTCTTTTTAAAGGCTGGGCTTTAAGCAAACAAACATGTAGCCTGATGCAAGAAATCATTTTTATGACCTATTTCGTATTACACTTAGAGAGGAAGGTTTTCTGTCCAAGGCATCCAGTCTCTAAAAGGTACTAGATTTCCCTGGAGGTTACCGCAGGGTTACTCTCAGTTTTCCCTTTACTATAATGGCCATCAGACTGATAGGAGGCAATGCCAGTGTTATGCTGCTGCTGATGGTAACATGTCAGCAGACACTCTAATTTGTATGACCTTTGGACTGGGATCAGTTCTCTGTCTATGTTCATTTGGAGCATGGTGTTTTGATGAATGAAATTAAAGTATTTGAATCAACTAATCCGTATGGTTTATGCTCATAATTCTGTTTAACAAATGCTGATGGTTAATACCTAATGGCCTGATCACGTTCCCATTGAAATCAGTGGGAGTCTTGCTCTATTTAGTTCAATGAGAGCAGGAATGAGTCTTATGCCAGCAGAAAATTATTTATAATATTCTCTGCTGATCCATCACTAATAGGAATTAGAACAAGAGTTTTACAGTGATGTCGGGCAGAATAATTGTCTTCTTTCTTTTAATTTAGCAGATTTATCTATAGCAGTAGTAGTCCCCAGGTAACCTGTTAGAGGCATTCCAAGCGTTGTTATCCTGAGCAATGGGCAGTATGGTCACCTGCTGGTTTGACTTAAATCAGTTGTTGTAGATGAATATAGCTTCTTGGACTACTGTCTCAAGGAAGTACCACACCAGACTTCCTACATCAGGCAGCTGCAAAGGCTGCTCTTGATCTTTGGGTAAAATCCTCTCTCTCTCTCTCGCTCTTCGGGTTTTTGTTTTGTTTTTTTGCCATGGAGCACATGGTATTAAGCATTTTGTGGTGTTCCCTGGTCCAGAACCTTAGTGATATCAGCCTCACAGCTGGGCTTTGACATCCCATTGCAAAGCAGAAGGCTCTGGGTGTGAAACTATCCTCTGTATTTTATTTATTTTTATTTATAAATGACCAGGAAATTCCCATGCTATGTGCTGGGCACCTTCCCAAAACTTAGTCAACAATTTACAGCAGCAAACAATAGACTGTTCTATCCCCCCACCCACCGCTGCGTACACACACAATATAATTAAGAAATGCCCATCTATATGCACAGTGGAAAAACCACTAATTTCTAAACATCTCATAGTAACCCTGCCAGCAGATCCCTCTGACAGTTCTCGCTCCTGCTGCCCTAAGAGGAAAGTTGGATTTAAAGTAAGGCTAGAAGGATAACAAGGGTAGACTTTAGTGGACCTAGTGAGCAGCACGTCCTATAGGTGAGGGAAATTCACAGACATACCAGCAGCTTCTTCTTTTTGATAATGGGAGAATTCCAGCTGAGAACCTTCTCTGGTCGCAACTGAGTAAGTATGGTGCAGAGAGGGAGTTGGCCTCTCAGCCTGATTCCCAAACCACTTAGGGCTTGAAAGGTCACCCTAGATTCCTCCCTCTCCAGGCAGTCACAGACAGTTTCTTGCAGTTCCTGAGTGCCATGTGCTCTTGGCATGAAACTCCACTCACCAAGAAAGCTATTGTGATCTGCACCAATTTCAGTTTCTTAGTGCTCTAGAGGTGTAGCCATGTGCATGTAGCACATTAATCTATGCTTATGGTGACAAAGATTAAGTAAAACAAAGTCAGCATCTAAAAGAAATGGTTGCACTCACCTCACCATATGTATGGAAAGAGACTCTTGGTCATGACTGCTACCTTCAAACAGCAAACTACAGTGTAGACCCATTTATGCGCGAATCTGTTTAATGCGCGGTAGCGCCATGCCTCCCAGTGCTACCTATTTAACATGCGAGACTCGTTAACACGTGGTACAGGAACTTGCTATGTAGTGCTACAGATTTGCTCACTAACTCACTGACACAGAAATCGACAGGAAGTGCGGAGTGGAAATGTGTTGTATGTCTTTACCGATATTGGTAAAGACGTATCACGCATACTTAGTCATTGTCACGCTAGAGAGATATATAATATATAGTAATTATATAGTAATATATATACTACATTAGAAAATTTTAACTAGGCATATATATAATGCCGTAATATAATGGCAGTGGGCAAGCGTCAGCATTTCTACACTGTAAAAAAAAAAAAAAAAAGCTAGCTGCAATAGATAGAGTAAATAGTGGAGAAACCCAGGCCAAAGTTTCAAAAGATATTGGGATTGCCAAATCTACTCTCCGAGGCTAAAAAACGAATCTAATGCTTTGTACAATATATCGATTCTGCCCCGGGGCTTAAGTGAAAACTTGTGCGCTATTCAGCAAAACCCACAATAGACAAAGCCACACGCACATGGTTTGTTCAGGAAAGGCTGAAAGGAATGCCGCTAAGTGGGCCAATTCTTCAAGCCCAAGCGACAAAATATGGAAATTTAACAGGGGATGAAAGATTCCAAGCCAGCAAGGGGTTTATAAGTTGTTTTAAAAAGCGTCATGGCATAGCGCAGGTATCGATTTCTGGAGAAAGCAAATCAGCCGATGAATTGGCCCCGAACGCATTTCATCTGTGGCGAATGACAGACTTCATAAGAAAGAAAAAAACACCATCATTTTCTGCTCTTTCTGGCTCGCATTTTTTTTCTAAGTGAATCATAGACACTTTTTTCAGTATGGCCCTCTTAACCCGTGGTCTGTTAACACGCGGTCGTGACGGCTTGACTCCCGACATCCGCGCGTAAATGGGTCTGTACTGTAATGCCAGTTGCACTCTCTCATGTAATGCCTGATGTAATGCCTATCACATCTTCTAGTTGCTTCACCGTACTTACCAGCATTCATAGAATCATAGAATCATAGAATATCAGGGTTGGAAGGGACCCCAGAAGGTCATCTAGTCCAACCCCCTGCTCAAAGCAGGACCAAGTCCCAGTTAAATCATCCCAGCCAGGGCTTTGTCAAGCCTGACCTTAAAAACCTCTAAGGAAGGAGATTCTACCACCTCCCTAGGTAACGCATTCCAGTGTTTCACCACCCTCTTAGTGAAAAAGTTTTTCCTAATATCCAATCTAAACCTCCCCCATTGCAACTTGAGACCATTACTCCTCGTTCTGCTACCATTGAGAACAGTCTAGAGCCATCCTCTTTGAAACCCCCTTTCAGGTAGTTGAAAGCAGCTATCAAATCCCCCCTCATTCTTCTCTTCTGCAGACTAAACAATCCCAGCTCCCTCAGCCTCTCCTCATAAGTCATGTGCTCTAGACCCCTAATCATTTTCGTTGCCCTTCGTTGTACTCTTTCCAATTTATCCACATCCACAATTTATCCGCATTACCTCTGTCTGACTTGGGCTGAACCTTAGCCTCACCACAGTCCCATTATAAAGACACTGTCACCCATGTCCCATTATAAATATCATGCATTGTGAAGATCCAACACTACAACTTTCTACTAAGATCAACTATTGAGGGGGAAATAACGTTTATACTCCAGTCCTGTTTTCATAATAGTGAGGTTTATTGTATTGTACTAATATGGTATTGTAATGTATATGTTTTCCTTTAATTTCAGGGAATAATGATCAATATATTTAATTCATCAATTGATGGAATTCTCATCGATATAATTCTCAATGGCAGATATGTTTAATGTCGGTGATTGATATGATGCCTTTAATTACTGAATGACTTGTATGTCTGCCATCACTCTTGTATATATGTATTAATGTTAATGCATTAATTTTTTTATTTCAGTAAGAAAATAATAAAATGTAATAACAATTAAGGCCCTGATTCTACAAACACACTCAAGGACATGTGTAACCCATGTGAATAATTTCATGGCTTCAATGGGAAATGTTTTTAGGATTCTCCTCTGGCCTAACATTTTTAAAAAATAAATACATTTTCAACTTGACTCCAATTCATGACTTTAGTGGATCTGTTTTGTTTGGCATGATTTCTAATAATACTCTTTTGTATTTTATATGCATTTTGTAAATAAATTGTTATTAAAATGATATTTAAGCTTATTTTTGTGCCTATTTTTCATTGTTAACTCATTTTGTCTCTTTTTTTAAGGCAATTTCCAACAAATCCCTTAGATGAACAATATGCTCATTTACAGAGATTATAATTGATTTTTGGCCCTGTTTTTAATACTTTGCACTGTAAACGGCATCCCAATAGCTAATAATCATTATACAGATGTTTGAGAGCTCCTTCCTGCAGAGTATGATAATTGAAGTCTATAAAGTATCATGAAACTGCACATTGTTTCTAATTAGTACAAAGCAGTTCCTCTTATGTTCAGCATCATTTTACTGGCCCTCTTGCCTTCATTGTTTTACCAGCTGGCTTCTAGATCATGTTAGTTATTCAAGAGACATATAGAAAAATGTGAGATTTTCAGTGTGGTTTGTAATGTCTTGTTTTCCTTTACTAAACATTGCCAGTTTAAAAAACCATGTGGGCTGAATCTCTGTAACTGTCAGGTTCCAACTCACCAGGCACTGTGGCATACTTCAAAGGGACTGTTGTGTGAACTCAGTGTTAGTATAATACATTTCTTTTTCACGTGATAGGTTTCTACTTTAATGATTCTCATTCATCTGCTCGCTGAAAAAAAAATGACCTTTTTAGGAACTCCTTGGAGTCGGATTTTTATGACAGAGCAATCAGAGCAAAAAAAAATTCCCCAGCTGGAAATGCGGTGCACCTGGAACCAGCAGGAGGATGAGTTTCAAACAGTGAGCAGTGAAAATGTGCTGTATTGGAATAGGCTCAAGATCTCTGTGCAAATTAAACAGGAGGAGCCCAGTTTTATTGTCTTCTTCAGCTTCACTGTGTGAACCATGTGCAGTTAGAACCTCAGACTTTGGCCTATTTCTCAGAGCCTGACTGCACCCCCAAAATCTTACTACTTCCATGCAGCATGGGCAAATCAGCCAAGTGCACAGCAATGTGTTTCCACCTTCCAGAGATCTTCAGGGATCAAGAGACCTGCTGTTGTGCAGGAGTTTGGAAGTGGGCAGGCTGGTGGAGGACTGCAGGGCTTTCATGGTCTCCAAAGCAAATACTAGAGGAAAGTGACCTGAAGAAGAGCTCTGTGTGAGCTCAACAGAAGTTGGTCCAATAAAAGATATTACTTCACCCACCTTGTCTCTCTCAAATCCTGGCTCCAACATGGCTCCAACAACACTTCAGAGGAAAGTAAAGGTAGATAGTCTCTCTGCAGGGACCCTGAGACAGATATGGGCTGACTTTGAGAAAGAGAGAACATGTATTGCCCTGCCCTGCACCTAGCGTTTGGGTGAGTCGCAGTGCAGTGCATTCACAGTTTGGCCCAGTGTGTTGATTTACTTATCCCTCTGCTTACACCTGACAAGGATTTCTCATTGATTCTCTAAGGACAGGATTACCTCCCTGGAGCAGTTAAAATGCAGGAGCTTCTGCCTTCCTAGGACAATGGAAGCAGCTACAGTTTTCTCTGTTGGGAAGGTTACTGCCTTAATGAAGAAGGAGGCTATATTGTAAACCCGTGATTCTCTTTTTAGAGATTCCAGAGTCAGCTTTTTTAAAAAATAAATAATATGTTTCAGAAGTTCTGATGGTGCTATATCATGCTATTGGTTTTAAGTGATTGTTACAAAGAGGAAGGGTAGTCTTGTGGCTAAAAGGATTTAGGAAATCTGGGTTCAATTCTTGCCTCTACTGCAGAATTCCTGTGTGATTTTTGAGCAAATAATCTCTGTGTGCCTCAGTTCCCCATCTGTATATCATTTCTTCTATCATTTTTTGGTCTTGTCTCTTTGAGTCATGGACTATCTATTACTGTGTTTGTACAATAGAATCTGGGGGGAGGGGCGGGGAGGTAGAATTCTAGATCTACTGTAATGCAAATAGTGAGTCCCTCCCCTCACTGGTTTTAGTGGGGAGTTGCATTTAAGAATCAGTGACCTATTACTGATGGAATGGGAAGAGGGTAAGATGATCCTTGAAGGTGCAACCTCAGCAAAGGAGAAACCCTCCTTCTTCTCACCTGCATTGGCTGCCAGCTTCTTTCCATTATACGCTGGGTTTGGGATACAATCCAAATGTCAGGCACATACCAAACTAGATATCAGAAATTTAGGTTATATAATAGAGTTAGTGCTCAAACTAGTCTCTAGCACTGTAGTATTTTAGTCCAGTGGTTCTCAAAGCCGGTCCACTGCTTGTTCAGGGAAAGCCCCTGGTGGGCTGGGCCGATTTGTCTACCTGCTGTGTCTGCAGGTTCAGCGATCGTGGCTCCCACTGGCCGTGGTTTGCCACTCCAGGCCAATGGGGGCTGTGGGAAGGGTGACCAGCACGTCCCTCGGCCCATACCGCTTTCTGCAGCCCCCATTGGCCTGGAGCGGCAAACCGCGACCAGTGGGAGCTGTGATTGGCCGAACCTGCGGACGTGGCAGGTAAACAAACCAGCCTGGCCCGCCAGGGGCTTTCCCTGAACAAGCAGTGGTCCGGCTTTGAGAACCACTGTTTTAGACCACTCAAGCTACCATGTTGCAACAATGCTACTCTGTACTGTGGGGAATGCAGTAATCATGGGACAAGTTTTTTAAAATCCAGTATTGATTGCAGGTCAAATCATTGAGGATGCATAAAAGAGCACGTGTACATCTAACTACCTGATTACGCATACAGATCAGGGGTTACATGTCTAAATGTTATTTGTGTGGCTTGCAATTATGTGTGCCTGCAACTAATTGCAGCCCTCAGAAGCAGCTCTCCAAGCATATAGCTCCAGTATTTATGGACCTGGGGATGGTGCAGATTCCCAGGACCTGCAGGTTTGGGAGGCCATCACCATGACCCTAGAAGCCCCTCCTACCTGAAGGGATGTCTCTGAGAAAATTCTGAGGTGATTCTCAGGCAGGTTTTTCTATAGGAAACAGATCTGGACAATTTGCATTTCCTGACTTGCTTTTAACTTTTCATCCTTAATGTTACAATAATGGAGGTTTTTGCATTTAATTTCTTTTCAAACATTGTTAGTATTTAAATGGTATGAGGCTCTGAAATTCACATCTCCTAACTGAATGTGGAACGGAACAGATCAGTTCCCATCTTCGCTGCTGCTATTGTTTGGCTGGAAACAGTCTTCTGTAAGGCTGCGTTAACAGGGCAGTAGCATACCTGTATGCTGCTAGATTCTAGTACAAGAGGCCAGGTGAAATCACAACCTGCCCCACCAGCCAACAATGCTGCTGCTGTTTTAGACTGTGTCCTGCATTGTACTCTTTGTATTTGCATTGTGTTCTGATTTAGTAACACTAGATGATCGCTGTCCATTGAGACTAATACAAAATGTGATGTGTATTTCTGAGGCTATATATAGTTTTTGACGTTTCATTACAAAACACAGGCTAGGATTGATGCATTGTATTTGAATTAGCATGTTCTTTGAATTGTTATTTATCACTAATTAAAGGAACATAATGTATTCAGATACAATGAGCCAGGTTCATCATCGCTTTGTACCTGGTACAGGGCTCAATCCACCAAGGTGCTGAGCTGTCTACCCCGATGCAGCAAAACACTTAAGCAGATGTTTAACATCAAGCATGAGTGGTCCCTTTAAGGTCAATTGGGTGACATACATACTTGAAGTTAAGCAAAAGCTTAAGCAGTTTGTTGGATTAGCTCACAGTGCTCTGAGCACCTTGTAGGATTGAGCTAATACAGTAGTGTAAAGTGGATGTAAGTCACCACCAAATTATTATTTTTGTGCTGTATGCACTCATTGGCACTTTGTTTACATTAGTGTAAATAACTACAGGGCAATGATGTATCAGGCCAATGCATCAATTCTATAAACAGTCTATCTGTGTTTGGTAATGACACTTTGAAAAACACAAGCACTGTTCATTCTCATATCAGCCTATTTACTGAAACAGACTTCCTTGCCTCTTGGTATTCTACTGATATTCATGCCCTGTTATGAGGTCCTCAGGTCATATTACGAAAACTGGACCAACATAAAGGCAGTTTGATTTAAGCAATGGAGTTAATTAGTTATCTTTATTTATGTATACGTATATTGCTTTTGTTTTTAATTTTCTCAAAACAGCTAACCACACCACCTGGATTATTCTGAAAGGTCACAACTATTGATTTCAAAAGCTGTTAAGGAAGGATGTAATGTCTTGTGATAAGTAGGATACTCATCAAAGCAGTATCAGGCACTGCACAAAGTCCAACAGCCATATAATCTTGTCACACACCCAGAGGCAAATTCAGAGCTGTCAGCTCAGCTGCCTTTGGAGCTTGCCAAGCAAACAGATACTAACACCAGATGAGTGTCTAACACAGCTTGGCATCAAACTCCTGTGACAGGCAGCAAGCCCCATGTTATGACCTTAGCTGCTGACCCACTGCTGGAAATCACAGAGGAGAAAATAGGGAAGGATGAATAGTTCTAATTGTTATTTAAAATAGAAAAATCGATTACTTGCCAATTTATTCATCTGGAAGCCTGGGATATATATGTGTGTGGAGGGAGAATATATACCATTTTATATGATAATTTACTTTAAATTAAATTTTTAAAAAACCAATAATAAAATGGCATCTGAAGGTTATATGCAGGTGGCTCTCTAAGATGATATTTGATTTTAAAAAAACTCATCAAATACTTCTTGCTGTTTGCAATAGCCAGTATTCCACTCTCTATTTCATAAAGAACAAAAATGTGCTTTTTACTTGGACCAGAAAATTAGTAATGACATGTATGTTTTGACTGCCTTTCCCAAACTATTTATCTTCCATGGCACTTATCTTCATGTACTTGGATGTGTAGAGATGAAAGGATGGTAAAAGAATACTTCAGATTCTGTTCATGTTCCTGCTAATCATGTTGGGCCAGATCCAGTGCTCATTGAAGTAAGGGACCATCTTTCCATTAGTTTCAATGGGTTTTGGATCAGTGAACTCAGCTTGGATTTTGTTTTTAGATAATAGAGATAAAATACAGTTTGTTTTGGCCACTTCACTTCTTTTAAATACAGAGTCTGGTTCTTATCTCACTTGTACCAGTGTAAATCATGAGCAAATCCATTGTTTTAAAACTGCTGAGAGTTTGGAATCAGGCCTAGGAGTGTTTAGGAGCCTCCTTAAAATGTGAGCGGCATGATGGGGTGGAGTAAGGTTAGTTTGTGAAGTGAGGAAAAATTGCACACACTCTGTGCTAGAAACGACAAATGTGCAAACTGTTGATATTTGTGCATAGGGTGACCAGATGTCCCATTTTTATAGGGACAGTCCCTTTTTGGGGGGACTTTTTCTTGTATAGGCACCTATTACCCCCACCCTTGTCCCGTTTTTGCACAGTTGCTATCTGGTCACTGTATTTGTGCATAAAGTAAGTGCTCTGAACAAAGGCTCCAGTATTCAGTCTTATGTGCAATATCCCCTCCGGTTTACATGGCAGCATCAGGACTGAAGGCCAAAGCAATGCATTGTTTCTGCTGTGCTTGTAGCACAGGCTACAGCAAACCCATACAATTGTACTCCCCACCTTCCGCACGCTGAGGAAAAAAACTCCAGCCAGAGTCCCCAAAGCAGAGCACAGAGTTGGAAATTTGGCAAACCAGGGCTGTGTCCAGTTGGTCCATGCACAGCAATGATCCACATGGCTCACATTCAGTATAGCAGACTGTGTCTGATGCTTCCCCCATCATCACTCCATATTGAGCTGGAGCTGCTCAGTTGTCCTGGCCCTTTTATTTTGGGGCTTATGATCCTATCTCCTGGATCCATCCCGAATAAGTATAACCCATTTGCATGGGCTGTGTTTGCCCTTTTTCTGCACAGGGTCTGTCCTATTGTTAATGTGCCCTGTTCATTGGGGGTCCCAAATCAGCAAAACATTCAAATGTGAGCTTGAACTGAAATTAATGAGGCTTAAATATATGTTTAATGTAAAGCACATGCTTAAATGCTTTGCTGAATAGAGCTGGTTTGCTGAGCCGTGGTCTGTACTGTTTGTCTTTCAGTGTTTGTATAATTGAGACTCAGTGTGTAGCCTTGCACAAATCACTTGACCTGTCTGTTCATTTCCCCCAGGTGTAATATGGAAATAGTAACACAGGGTGTTGGGAAGATTAATGCAGTATTGTCTATATAAAAAAACCCAAAAAACCTTGAACATGAAAACTGGTTAGTGCTAAATATGATTGTTTTGTGTTACTTGTAAAAACAATGTGTCTGTCTGAAATGTTTACATGATTACTTCTCCTGCACCCCTGGCTCGTAATGCTCAGTTTAAAAACTTTTTTTTTTTAAAGTTCAGAACTAGCTGACAGTCAAATCCTGTTAATGTTTATGTTTCATAGATAGGAAATATCCATTCTGAACATTTTTGTTTGGTATAGGATTTTAAATTTTAGATGACTTTTCAGTGCTCCTTGTGTATATTTAAAATGAAGAAGTTCCCTTTAAGGTCCTAATAATCTTTTTCTTTTTATGTTTGAATTGCAATAGCCCTTTTCACAAAATTGATGCTTGCTGAACGCAGACTGTCACTGTATTTATTCTGTGTAAGCTAAGAAGAAAACGATAAGACTAGTCTATACTGAAAGACGGATTTTAATAAATTAAGTCCTTTCAGGTTTTGGCATTTGTTTGCTCTGAAAGGAGAGGGTACCTGCAAGGGCTCTCCATGATCCCATTCAGGCATTGTTTCCTAGCATTTTTTAACCCTTGGCAGCACCACTTTTAATCTGTCTGCTACTAGCTGCCAGGCTCTGTGGCTCCTCAGTGTGAAATTAATAGGGAGGGGTTGAAAGCTCACAGCACAGACAGGGTTTATTCAATGAGCATCAGTTTATACCCAGTGCAGGAAGCCGTAAATACATGATGTGATGCCCATGGCAAGTTTTGCCTTCTTGCACCTTATGGTTACTTGGTAATGGGAAAGGACTGACACGGTTTTGAAATTTTCATAGCATTTGAGCAGGGTGTTTTAAGCCTGTTGTTGAATCCTGATCTTTCACAATTAAAGGTGGTCTTTTGCCAACAAACACTGAGAAATAAATGCCCAGCATCATACATCAGCAAGGAATAATTTGCATAGCATATGTTGTACAATATTTATTATACAGAATTTTTTGTGTGTGTTCAGTACCGATATTTCTGTTGATAGTTTCAGACTAAAATATTTATGAAACTTGGAGATTGTATTTCTGGTCTTTAAAGATTAAATATCTAGAATAACCATCAAGTAACATTATTGAACAGTTTAAAATCACCTGAGATGAATGGCTTTCTAGCAAATCAGCTAATCCATTTCCATCAATGATAATGAAGTAGTTCAGGGGTTCTCAAACTTCATTGCACCGCAACTCCCTTCTGACAGCAAAAATTACTGTACAACCCCAGGAGGGGGGACTGAAGCCTGAACCCATGCTGGGCAGGGGGTGGGGGGACAAAACTAAAGGGCTTCAGCCCCAGGTAGGGGATCTATAACCTGATCCCTGACACTCAGGGCTGACGCCCATAGGTTATGGCTTCAGTCTTGGGCGGGGGGCTCCAGCCCTAGGCCTCAGCAAGTATAATACCAGCCCTGGTGACCCCCACTTTGGGGTCCTGACCCACAGTTTGAGAACTGCTGAAGTAGTTAATGAAAAAGGAAAAGGGAATGTAGCATATTCTTTACCAATTCAGATAGTATTTTATACACAAAGGTCAGACCTTCATAGGATCAAGTAATAAAGAGATACCGGGTTCAGTAGGACCAATAGTTAAGAGTCATCCATGCAGGGATCTCAAGGTGCTTTAAAAATTGACAAATTAAGTCTTAAAAAACTCTGCTGAGCTAAGGAAACTATTTTATAGGCGAGGAAAGTGAGGCACTTATGGCAAAAATTTTAAGACGTGGCCACTAATTTTGGGGTCTGAACTTTTGGGTATTCAACTTGAAACAATAGTGGCCTTAATCTGCACTGTTAAAGGTAGTTGGAGCTTTTCCATTAACTTCAATGGGCACAGGATCAAGTCCCTACAGTTTCATTTTTAGAGGTTTGGGATCCCCACAACTCTCAGTATTACAGACACTGATTAGTTGCTCAGCACCTTTGAAATCAGGCCATTGGTGTTTTAAACTGGACATGAAAATCAATGCCACTTTAAAAAATGTAGACCTATCAACTTGTTTTCACATTGGAAGCCTTTCCCAGTGCTCAGAATAGAATCCAGATCTCCTGATATGTAGGCCTGTGCATTAGCTGAAAGACCATCTTTCCCCCATTGACTTTGCTCCAAAACTTGTTCTAGTTGATTAATTCTATCTGTCAAATGGTCCCTATATTACTGGTTAGTTTGTAGATTTTAAATTTATTAAATGTTGTAAATATTCTTTAAAAAATCACAATGCAAAGAGATACTTATAGTTACGTTATGGGTTTTGCACAGTAAATCAGGTAGGGACAATTTGTTTTAAAAAAACCTAATAATTGTGGCCATTAATGGCAGCCTTTAACCCTCTGTTTAGGATAGGATCTCTATTTGGGTGAGCACATGAGCATTTGTTTAAGTGTTGTCTGGTATAGACCTGGGATTAAGCACACGCTGAAGTGTTTTCCTGTACTGGCCTTGGATACTTAATGACATGTTTGTGCAGCTGGTAGCAGGGTTGACTAGAATGAGCAGCACCCAGCATTATACACTAGTCCAAGCTGTGTCATGAGTTGAAACCTTATAGTGTTCCTTGCTCTGGGCAAGCTCAGCAGCTCTTCTCCCAGCTCCCTGCTAATCAAGTGGGAGCTGGCATTGCTCCTGCTGAGCAGCTGCAAAGTGCATAGCGCAACTAAAGTCCCAATCGGGATGTATGCAGTGTAGCTGTTGTTGATCCAATAAAAGATATTACCTCACCCACCTTATTTCCCCAGGTAGGATTGTCAGGGAAAGAAGCCCTGAGCAGTGCTGATGTATAGACCTTACTTTTCCAGAGTGCTGTTCAGCATTTAAGGCCAAGTATACCAGATTTCACCTCAGGAATTTGTTACATTTAGGTAACAAAGAACCATTTAGACTCAGAAACCACCATATCCTTGAATGAGAAAAAAGTGCTGGATGGGACTGAATTAGACTGTTTAGATTTTGCCATGAATACATTTGCTCATGCTAGCAATGGAGCCAGTCACAATATTAATTAGGAACACAACCCCATCAAAGGGAGTGGATGCACTGACTCTTACCTAATGTGGATTCCATCCTCTTGTTGGTTGATGAGCCTGTTTCACTAATCCCTGAAACACTTAGGGTCATAGAATGCTACTGGTATTTGTATGACAGTAGCAACCAGAGGCCCCAACTGAGATTGTGCCCTGTTGTGTTATGCACTGTACAAACACAATGAAAGACAGTCTCTGCCCCAAAGAGCTTACGCTCCTAAAGCACAAGACTGACAGACGTTTGGAGGGAAAACAGAGGCATGGAGAGGTGAAGTGACTTCCTCAGGGGTGAGGTGTGAACACAGTCCAGATCTCCTGGCTCCCATGTACTCCCTGTCTACTAGAGTACACAGCCAGAACAGTTTCAAGGGGGGAAATTCTGCCATTGTTAAAGAATGACCCTTCAGGTATTTAAAAAAATGAAGATTCACTTCAGCTTCATACATTTGGTTTTTAAAATGATCTTTTCTAGAGTTTCTCAGAAACTTTTGAACTTTTAGTGAAAAACAGAAAAAAATAGCAACATTTTCTTTTTGCAAAAAATGTTTTGCATTTTCTGACCACCTCTAAATTTCCCATAATGCATTTCATTGTGGTGATATTCAGTTTATACAAGAACTTGTGTGATATTCTGTCTGGTCTGCCTCTTGTCTACTTTTATGTCCCACTGTTTTGTAACTCCGTCTGTGGGTAGTGAACTTCATTACATTTGTCAAATGATGCTTATTCAGGGACTTCTATATCAGTGTGAAAGAGGATTGCCTGCAGCCATGCCAGGTTGTGTCATGATCTTATTAGGTCTCACAAGCCAAGTTTACACCAGGTCAATACTTGGATCAAAGACATCCGAAGAGCTCCTTGCTGCTACAGAAAATGAAGTTGGTGATTCAGTAGATGACATTCTTTCAACAATTTCCATCCCACCATCAACCTCAGCCTGGACCAGTCCACACAAGAGATCCACTTCCTGGACACTACGGTGCTAATAAGCGATGGTCACATAAACACCACCCTATATCGGAAACCTACTGACTGCTATTCCTACCTACATGCCTCTAGCTTTCATCCAGATCATACCACTCGATCCATTGTCTACAGCCAAGCGCTACGATATAACCGCATTTGCTCCAACCCCTCAGACAGAGACAAACACCTACAAGATCTCTATCATGCATTCCTACAACTACAATACCCACCTGCTGAAGTGAAGAAACAGATTGACAGAGCCAGAAGAGTACCCAGAAGTCACCTACTACAGGACAGGCCCAACAAAGAAAACAACAGAACGCCACTAGCCATCACCTTCAGCCCCCAACTAAAACCTCTCCAACGCATCATCAAGGATCTACAACCTACCCTGAAGGACGACCCATCACTCTCACAGATCTTGGGAGACAGACCAGTCCTTGCTTACAGACAGCCCCCCAATCTGAAGCAAATACTCACCAGCAACCACACCCCACACAACAGAACCACTAACCCAGGAACCTATCCTTGCAACAAAGCCCGTTGCCAACTCTGTCCACATATCTATTCAGGGGATACCATCATAGGGCCTAATCACATCAGCCACACTATCAGAGGCTCGTTCACCTGCGCATCTACCAATGTGATATATGCCATCATGTGCCAGCAATGCTCCTCTGCCATGTACATTGGCCAAACTGGACAGTCTCTACGCAAAAGAATGAATGGACACAAATCAGACGTCAAGAATTATAACATTCAAAAACCAGTTGGAGAACACTTCAATCTCTCTGGTCACTCGATCACAGACCTAAGAGTGGCTATACTTCAACAAAAAAGCTTCAAAAACAGACTCCAACGAGAGACTGCTGAATTGGAATTAATTTGCAAACTGGATACAATTAACTTAGGCTTGAATAGAGACTGGGAATGGATGAGTCATTACACAAAGTAAAACTATTTCCCCATGGTATTTCTCCCTCCCACCCCCCCCCCTCCACTTTTCCTCTGATATTCTTGTTAACTGCTGGAATTAGCCTACCTTGCTTGTCACCATGAAAGGTTTTCCTCCTTTCCCCCCCCTGCTGCTGGTGATGGCTTATCTTAAGTGATCACTCTCCTTACAGTGTGTATGATAAACCCATTGTTTCATGTTCTCTGTGTGTGTGTATATAAATCTCTCCTCTGCTTTTTCCACCAAATGCATCCGATGAAGTGAGCTGTAGCTCACGAAAGCTTATGCTCTAATAAATTTGTTAGTCTCTAAGGTGCCACGGGTACTCCTTTTCTTTTTGCGAATACAGACTAACAAGGCTGCTACTCTGAAACCTGTCATTCTTGCCCTCTGAGTCAGCACTGAATCAATGCCTTAGTATATTGTTAGGGATAGTGTGATGCTGAAAGTGCTGTCTTTTGGATGAGGCATGAGTCAGAGGTATCCTGACTTGTTCTGATAAATACAGATCCCACAGCATTTTTTGTAATAATAGTAATGTTAATTCCAGTATTCTGGCCCACTCCAAATCCAGTAATTGACCATCCAGATTTCGCCTGCAATTTCAACTGGATATAATATTTATTTCCATTCTCTTCCCTAAACTGTTGCATGATATTGGGGTTTGTTCTTAAAAAAGCTGCCACGTTTCATCCAAGAGGTTGCATTTTCAGAGTGGGTGAAGTGATTCTAAAATGTCCCTTACTTGCCTTATGTTCTGAGGAACACTTAAAATTTGAAAATGTTTCAGTGTTACCATAGAGATGGAAAATACCCTGAGATTTTTAGTCAAAGTTACAGGGAGTTTGTCTGACAAAGGTAAGAGCTGAATAAAAATGAGTAAGGCCATTAGGATTTGGACCACAGAATGGATGACATGGGGACAATAATATTCATCTAAGGTATAATAATCAAAATGTTATGGAGGTACATGATGTGTAGATTAATATTGTGTATAAACTACGTATTTTGACCTGTATCTTTTCTGTATTACTTAAATCAAGAAATCTGAAAAGGTGTGAAGCCAAACCAGCCCTAGAGAGAGACACTGGACAGTAAATTATGAATGTGGATAAAAGGCCAATGTGATTTTGATCTGCATGTGCAGAGACGCCATCACAGAACACTGAGGTTCTAGTCACTCCCACGACAGATCTCATGAGACTGCTCCTGGAACACTGCAATTATTTCTTTTTACATGAATATTGGAAAGGTTCTGACAAACCTTAGGGAGCACAGAGAAGAGCAATGCAATGAGAGATCTGTCTGGCATTGATTTAAGAAAAACATTGAAAGAACTGGAGTACTTGTGGCAAATTTGTTAGTCTCTAAGGTGCCACAAGTACTCCTTTTCTTTTTGCGAATACAGACTAACACGGCTGCTACTCTGGAAACCATTGAAAGAACTGAATATATATAGCGAAGCAGGAGCTGTGGGGTAATGGCAGAATGGACTACAATTTTTGAAATAATGTAGACACCAAAGTTGGAGAGGGATTAGTTAGAGAGGTGCAAAAGGGCATATGTAACTAGCTGTATTGGGATGAATTTAAGAAAGAGATACTTTAGGCTTCAGAGTAGCAGCCGTGTTAGTCTGTATTCGCAAAAAGAAAAGGAGTACTTGTGGCAACTTAGAGACTAACAAATTTATTTGGCCATAAGCTTTCGTGAGCTACAGCTCACTTCATCGGATGCATTTGGTGGAAAAATCCAGTGGGAAGATTTATATACACACACAAAGAACATGAAACAATGGGTTTTATCATACATGCTATAAGGAGAGTGCTCACTTAAGATGAGCCATCACCAGCAGGGGGGTGGGGGAAGGAGGAAAACCTTTCATGGTGACAAGCAAGGTGGGCCATTTCCAGCAGTTAACAAGAATGTCTGAGGAACGGTGGGGTGGGGGGGAGAAATAACATGGGGAAATAGTTTTACTTTGTGTAATGACCCATCCACTACCAGTCTCTATTCAGGCCTAAATTAATTGTATTCAGTTTGCAAATTAATTCCAATTCAGCAGTCTCTCGCTGGAGTCTGTTTTTGAAGTTTTTTGTTGAAGGATAGCCACTCTCAGGTCTGTGATCGAGTGACCGGAGAGATTGAAGTGTTCTCCAACTGGTTTTTGAATGTTATAATTCTTGACGTCTGATTTGTGTCCATTTATTCTTTTACGTAGAGACTGTCCAGTTTGACCAATGTACATGGCAGAGGGGCATTGCTGGCACATGATGGCATATATCACATTGGTAGATGTGCTGGTGAACGAGCCTCTGATGGTGTGGCTGATGTGATTAGGCCCTATGATGGTATCCCCTGAATAGATTTGTGGACACAGTTGGCAACAGGCTTTGTTGCAAGGATAGGTTCCTGGGTTAGTGGTTCTGTTATGTGGTGTGTGGTTGCTGGTGAGTATTTGCTTCAGGTTGGGGGGCTGTCTATAAGCAAGGACTGGCCTGTCTCCCAAGATCAGTGAGAGTGTGGGTCGTCCTTCAGGATAGGTTGTAGATCCTTGATGATGCATTGGAGAGGTTTTAGTTGGGGGCTGAAGATGATGGCGAGTGGCGTTCTGTTATTTTCTTTGTTGGGCCTGTCCTGTAGTAGATGACTTCTGGGTACTCTTCTGGCTCTGTCAATCTGTTTCTTCACTTCAGCAGGTGGGTATTGTAGTTGTAGGAATGCATGATAGAGATCTTGTAAGTGTTTGTCTCTGTCTGAGGGGCTGGAGCAAATGCGGTTATATCGTAGAGCTTGGCTGTAGACAATGGATTATGTGGTGTGATCTGGATGTGATATACGCCATCATGTGCCAGCAATGCCCCTCTGCCATGTACATTGGTCAAACTGGACAGTCTCTACGTAAAAGAATAAATGGACACAAATCAGACGTCAAGAATTATAACATTCAAAAACCAGTCGGAGAACACTTCAATCTCTCCGGTCATTCGATTACAGACCTGAGAGTGGCTATCCTTCAACAAAAAAACTTCAAAAACAGACTCCAGCGAGAGACTGCTGAATTGGAATTAATTTGCAAACTGAATACAATTAACTTAGGCCTGAATAGAGACTGGGAGTGGATGAGTCATTACACAAAGTAAAACTATTTCCCCATGTTATTTCTCCCCTCCACCCCGCCCCCCACCGTTCCTCAGACATTCTTGTTAACTGCTGGAAATGGCCCACCTTGCTTGTCACCATGAAAGGTTTTCCTCCTTCCCCCTCCCCCTCCTGCTGGTGATGGCTCATCTTAAGTGATCACTCTCCTTACAGTGTGTATGATAAAACCCATTGTTTCATGTTCTCTGTGTGTGTGTGTATATAAATCTCTCCTCTGTTTTTTCCACCAAATGCATCCGATGAAGTGAGCTGTAGCTCACGAAAGCTTATGCTCAAATAAATTTGTTAGTCTCTAAGGTGCCACAAGTACTCCTATACTTTAGGCTGGATCAGGAAAAACTTCTGACAGGGATTAGGCTGCAGCATAGTCTCCCAAGGAGTCCTCATTCACTTGACCATTTAATATTAGACAGAAGAAAGCACTAGATAATATGCAGTATTGATTGAAACAATCCTGCCAAATTTGGCAAGGCGTGGAGTAGATGACCAAATATGGCTCTTCATCTCTAGTTTAGATTATTCTGTGCAGATTTAATTTAAAAACAACAGTATTTTGAGCCAAAATACCATTGTTGTTTTTAATCAAGTGAAGATATTCAGCTCTGCCACTTCAAAATATTTCTTCATGTGCCAGTTCATATATATTTTACAAAGCTGAGCTGAGGTTTACAGTCTGGTCAGAAGCATTTGCCCATTGGCTATTGAGGCCACAATCGCTGTTCACTTCTTCATGAATTCTCTCTGTGTCTGATCCTGGTATGTTAGGGGAAAGCTTGGCACTGCCAGGTGTGATATGAAAAATATGTATTTGAGGAAGGATGCAGGGTGACCGCTGAACCATCTATTTTATAAAGCCCACTGTACATGTAGGGTTACCTCCTGGCTGGGATTTGACCAGCCTGGCCGGGTTTTTATGGATTTGCCAGTTTCCAGAAAAATAATTTAATCTGCTGGATTTTTATATGGATCTAAAAATTTGCATTAGTATCACAATACACTGTTAAATATTTACGTGTCTAGCTAACAATGCTGCAGTGTTTCTACTTCCACAGTTTAAGTGAAAATAGATCAAAACTGTTGAAAATACAGCAGCTGTCTGCCCACCAACACGCAAGCGCACCACATGTGTGTGTGAGAGGGTTTTAGTCATGTGAGAGTGAGGAGATGTGTAATGTTCTCAATCTTATCTGTATGTGTATCTCTCTAGATACTATAAGTGGCTATTGTGTGTGGGGGAAGGGTGCTTTGGAGTTGCTTTGAGGTTGGAGGTTGAGGATGTGTCAGGTTTGCCTGGTGGGTGGGTGGATGCCGGGATTTTTTGCATTTCAAAGGTGGTACCCCTATGTACCTGTGAGTGAATCAACTCTTCCAACATGGAACATTTACATATTCTGAAGGGGGAATGTGGCAGTTAACCACACTGTGCATTGCAATAATAGTTCTCCAGTGTAGGAGTCCACATAGGATGTTACTGCAGGGTCTGGAGTTCCCAAAGCACAGATGGACATGCAGGGGAAATGTTCCAAGAGGAATTATCTGGAAGTGTATAAAAGGCTTTTCAAATTGATCCTACTCCCTCCCTTGGAAAGAGCCAAGCTGGCTAATTTTCATGAAAACAGCATGACTAATGTTTACCTGTGGACAGATATATTGCATAGGGGGTTTTTTTGTATGTGTGGCGATTGTCGTCTTCTCTTATTTACTGGATCAATAAAGATAATTTTCTAATGCAGGGCAAATTTTTTACTAACGTGCTCCATAGAATACAATGAAGACATATTTGCTCTGCTCTTTACCAGAACATCTTAATTGTCTTAAATATATTTAGAATTTCTAGTTCAGAATTACCATCTTAGTATTACTAGGGGGAAAGGCATTAACCAAAGCACCTGCGAGATTCAGAGGCCCCATCTTTGCTACAGACTCTACAGCAGCATAGTTATGGCACCGTAGCTATGCTGATGTAAGTAACCCCACAGTGTAGACACTGACTATAGCGATCAGAGGGCTTTTTTCTGTCACTGTAGGAACTCCACTACTCCAAGCAAAGTTGCTAGGTCAAAGGAAGCATTTTCCATTGACCTAGCTGCATCTACAGTGGGGGTTAGGTCGGCATAGCTATGGCACTCGAGGAGGTTGATTTTTACACTCCTCACTATGTCAGCCAAAGTTTTAAGTGTAGATCAGGCCTGAGTTTTACTCCAAATGCCATCATTAGCAATGGTACTTCATGGACACTTGTTGCTAATCTTTTTTAAACTGTTACAGTTTTAAATCTTTGCTCCAGAAATTGACACCTAACCTATGCACAATATTATAATCATACCAACATGTATGATCCATCATCTTCTGACCCAATTTTTATTGACGTTAGCAGAAAGACTTCCAATTGATTTCAGTGGGCATTAGCTCAAGCCCTGTGCATATTATAGTGTGTTATTGTGAGACTCTCTGTATCATGCAAACAATTCAAGGAAAAAGAAAAGGAGTACTTGTGGCACCTTGGAGATTAACAAATTTATTTGAGCATAAGCTTTCGTGAGTTATAGCTCACTTCATCGGATGCATTCAGTGGAAAATACAGTGGGGAGATGATTTATATACACAGAAACATGAAACAATGGGTGTTATCATACACACTGTAAGGAGAGTGATCACTTAAGATGAGCTATTACCAGCAGTGCGGATTTGTTCTTGTGTTTTTTCAGGGAGTTTCTTGAGCAAATGCTGTAGTTTCTTTTGGTAATCCTCAGTGGGATCAGAGGGTAATGGCTTGTAGAAAGTGGTGTTGGAGAGCTGCCTAGTAGCCTCTTGTTCATATTCCGACCTATTCATGATGACGACAGCACCTCCTTTGTCAGCCTTTTTAATTATGATGTCAGAGTTGTTTCTGAGGCTGTGGATGGCATACCACATACCACACAGACTATATACAATATTGTTAATCTATCCAACTATACTCTTAGCCCAGCAGAAAAATCTGTCCTATCTCGGGATCTCTCCTTCTGCCCCTGCACCCCCACAAACATGATACAATTCTGTGGTGACCTAGAATCCTATTTTCGACGTCTCCGACTCAAGGAATATTTCCAACACACCTCTGAACAACATACTAACCCACAGAGACCTTCCTACCAACACTACAAAAAGAAGGATTCTGGGTGGACTCCTCCTGAAGATTGAAACAACAGACTAGACTTCTACAAATCCACACAGACACACCCCTGGAACCCTGACCTGGGGTATTCTATATGCTATCCAAGATCCATAAACCTGGAAATCCTGGATGCCCCATCATCTCAGGCATTGGCACCCTGACAGCAGGATTGTCTGGCTATGTAGACTCCCTCCTCAGGCTCTATGCTACCAGCACTCCCAGCTATCTTCGAGACACCACTGACTTCCTGAGGAAACTACAATCCATCGATGATCTTCCTGAAAACACCATCCTAGCCACTATGGATGTAGAAGCCCTCTACACCAACATTCCACACAAAGAAGGACTACAAGCCATCAGGAACAGTATCCCCGATAATGTCACGGCTAACCTGGTGGCTGAACTTCGTGACTTCGTCCTCACCCATAACTATTTCACATTTGGGGACAATGTATACCTTCAAATCAGAGGCACTGCGATGGGTACCTGCATGGCCCCACAGTATGCCAACATTTTCATGGCTGAACAACGCTTCCTCAGCTCTCGTCTCCTAATGCCCCTACTCTACTTGCGCTACATTGATGACATCTTCATCATCTGGACCCATGGAAAAGAAGCCCTTGAGGAATTCCACCATGATTTCAACAATTTCCATCCCACCATCAACCTCAGCCTGGACCAGTCCACACAGGAGATCCACTTCCTGGACACTACGGTGCTAATAAGTGATGGTCACATAAACACCACCCTATACCGGAAACCTACTGACCACTATTCCTACCTACATGCCTCCAGCTTTCACCCAGATCACACCACATGATCCATTGTCTACAGCCAAGCTCTACGATACAACCGCATTTGCTCCAACCCCCTCAGACAGAGACAAACACCTACAAGATCTCTATCAAGCATTCTTACAACTACAGTACCCACCTGCTGAAGTGAAGATACAGATTGACAGAGCCAGAAGAGTACCCAGAAGTCACCTACTACAGGACAGGCCCAACAAAGAAAATAACAGAACGCCACTCGCCATCACCTTCAGCCCCCAACTAAAATCTCTCCAACACATCATCAAGGATCTACAACTTATCCTGAAGGGCGACCGATCACTCTCACAGATCTTAGGAGACAGGTCAGTCCTTGCTTACAGACAGCCCCCCAACCTGAAACAAATACTCACCAGCAACCACACACCACATAACAGAACCACTAACCCAGGAACCTATCCTTGCAACAAAGCCTATTGCCAACTGTGTCCACATATCTATTCAGGGGACACCATCATAGGGCCTAATCACATCAGCCACACTATCAGAGGCTAGTTCACCTGCGCATCTACCAGTGTGATATATGCCATCATGTGCCAGCAATGCCCCTCTGCCATGTACATTGGTCAAACTGGACAGTCTCTACGTAAAAGAATAAATGGACACAAATCAGACGTCAAGAATTATAACATTCAAAAACCAGTCAGAGAACACTTCAATCTCTCTGGTCACTCAATTACAGACCTAAGTGTGGCTATTCTTCAACAAAAAAACTTCAAAAACAGACTCCAACAAGAGACTGCTGAATTGGAATTAATTTGCAAACTGGATACAATTAATTTAGGCTTGACTAGAGACTGGGAGTGGATGGGTCATTACACAAAGTAAAACTATTTTCCCATGTTTTTTCCCCACCCCACCCCCCACTGTTCCTCAGACATTCTTGTCAACTGCTGGAAATGGCCCACCTTGATTATCACTACAAAAGGTTTTCTTCCTCCCCCCCCCCCCGCTGGTAATAGCTGATCCTTACAGTGTGTATGATAACACCCATTGTTTCATGTTCTCTGTGTATATAAAATCTCCCCACTGTATTTTCCACTGAATGCATCCAATGAAGTGAGCTGTAGCTCACGAAAGCTTATGCTCAAATAAATTTGTTAGTCTCTAAGGTGCCACAAGTACTCCTTTTCTTTTTGCGAATACAGACTAACACGGCTGCTACTCTGAAACCTGGCATAATTCAAGGAAACACTCTATAAATGAGCCATTAGCAAGAACACTTAACTGTATAGTTGAATCTTCTTGCCATTAATCTGTTTTAATTCAGTCCTTTCTCAGGACCAGTGCCCAGAATGAGTTACTGTTACTCAGTTGTTACTCAGGGCATCAGTAATTGGCCCATTGTAAAAAAGCACCTTGTTTTTATTTTTTGTCCATCTCTTTCTCTCTCCCCCAAAGTGTGGTTTGATTGTCACGTTTTATTCAGTGCACTTAAGCCAGGGGTCCCCAACTTGAAACTGCTGCACTCTTAATTTCAACAAGAGTTCTGTCTATGTGGTGGGGCTAGGACAAGGTCCCACATGGATGAGCCCGTGCATATATTATCTTACCAATAAAAGGCTGCTGCTGTTAGTCAGTAGGAATTTCACAGGATCAGGAGAAAAGAATTCATAAATATTTCTTTACAAAAGAGGATACTACACACCAAAAGAGCTGGTCATAAAACTTCCACACAAAAAAATTGACAAGCAAGTAAAAAGTAAATCCTCCACCAGGAATAAATTTTGCCCCCAAACCTCCCACCCCACTGCTTGGGCAGTGAAACCTCCCTCTCTATGCTGCAGTGAGACTCATGCTTTTAGGATAGTTACTAACAAATGGTCTGATCCGAAGCCCATTGAAGTCCACATAAAAGTCAAATGCCATTGGCTTTCATGGGCTTTTGATTGGGCCCAAATACAGTAGGTCCATTGCTCTGTTATATTAAAGTTCAGATCAGCATGCAAAATTCAAGGATCAGGTAAACACAACATTTACATTCCCACATCATCTTTTATAATTTGAATCAACATTAGCTGGGGCAAAAACCAGAGTTTGTCATTCTGGATGCAGAGGAAATGCTGTGTGTCCCAATATATGCTCATGCGGAAAGTGGCCAGACGAAAATGTGTGTGTAGTTGTGGGCAGCGGCGTATTAACGCTTACGCCAGCAAGTCCTAGGCCTAGGGCGGCAAATTTGCAGGGACGGCAAACTTATAATAGCAGCCAGAGGCTGCTTCCCCCAGTGCTGGTTCACACTTTCCCGCCCCCCCCCGGCCCTGCCCCAACTCCACCCCTTCCCCGCCCCCTCCCTGCCCCTATTGGTCCCCTTCCCCAAATCCCTGCCCCAGCCCTGCCTCCTCTCCTGAGTGTGCCACATTCCCTCCTCTTCCCCCTTCCTTTGCGAACCTGTTTCGTGCACAAGCACAGGCAAGGAGCGGGGAGAAGCAGGACCCGGCAGCGCGCTCATGGGAGGAGGCAGAGTCGGAGCGGAGGTGAGCTGCGGCGGGGAGCTGGGGGCAGGGGCGGCAATTATTTCAGGGCCTAGGGGTGGCAGAATCGTTAATCCACCACTGGTTGTGGGGAGGGTTTATCATTGTCTGCAAAAATGAAAGTGACGTCACATTTGCCTATCCCCAGCCCTTATCAATTCTGCCCCCTTCTCTGTTCTGGCCTCCCAACCCCCACTTAAATTAATTCTGACCCCGCCCCCTCAGCCTCACCTCTGTTCCTTCTGCCCACCCTCTCCCAGGCCTATGGGGCAGGCTGTGACAGGGTCCCCTCCCACCTTACAGACTGGGCGGAGTAACTCCAGGGATTCTTCATTCCTCCTCCCCTCTTCCCAAGGAGTTGCTGGAGGGGGAGAGAAGCAAAGGAACTGACATGTTGCTCACAGAAGAGGGTGGGGAGGAGGAAGTGGAGCCGCTCTGATCTGTTGGGCTCTTGTTGCTTTCCGTCCCCTCTCATGAGAACAGATTTGGCTCCTGAGGTGTGGAGGGAGAGAGCTCTGCCTGCTTCCTGGAACAGACTTGATGGCTGCTATGGCCCGGGAGGTAAGCGAATGCACTCTCAGTGCATTCTCTGGCTTGAATCATAGAAGATTAGGGTTGGAAGAGACCTCAGGAGGTCATCTAGTCCAATCCCCTGCTCAGAGCAGACCAACACCAACTAAATCATCCCAGCCAGGGCTTTGTCAAGGGTTTTGGTTTTTTGCCTTCAAAACCTCTAGAATGGAGATTCCACTACCTCCTAGGTAACCCATTCCAGTGCTTCACCACACTCCTAGTGAAATAGTTTTTCCTAATATCCAACCTAGACCTCTCCCACTGCAACTTGAGACCATTGCTGCTACTTCTGTCATCTGCCACCACTGAGAACAGCCTAGCTCCATCCTCTTTGGACCCCCCCTTCAGGTAGTTGAAGGCTGCTATCAAATCCCCCCCACTTTTCTCTTCTGCAGACTAAATAAGCCCAGTTCCCTCAGCCTCTCCTCATAAGCCATGTGCTCCAGCCCCCTAATCATTTTTGTTGTCCTCCACTGGACTCTCTCCAATTTGTCTACATCCTTTCTGAAGTGGGGGCCCCAAAATTGGATGCAATACTACAGATGTGGCCTCACCAGTGCCAAATAGAGGGGATAATCACTTCCCTTGATCTGCTGGCAGTGCTCCTACTAATGCAGCCCAATATGCTGTTAGCTTTCTTGGCAACAAGGGCACACTGTGGACTCATAACAGCACATTGTTGACTCATGTACAACTTGAGTAGTACAGATTTTATTTCCTGGGTCTACAACCTATTGCAGCCTGGCGCACTTTCAGCACTGTGCAGAGAACATAACGCGTCCAACAGAAGCAGTGGATTCTGCTGAGCCCTTTCATTTCCCAGACAGATTCTTACACTGAAAATGTTCCAGCATTAGCAGCATTTTGCCCATAGTTTTAGAAAGCACATTAGGTACACTTAGAGTTCTCTACTTCTTGGCCTAAGGATATTTTTCCTACACAGATGCCCATATTAACAGAATACAATTAATTCCCTGCCCTTTCAACTCCTCCCAGGATTAGTGAGTAGCCACACATTTTATGCAACTGAAGATAAGTGACACACTTGTGATCCCATCCTGAAGTCTATGAAATACTGACGCATACATACATCCACTCAAGCTGAAAGATCATAATAGAGCCTATCATATATTCTGTTTTAAAAAATCCTATATTTAAGTGTTTATTTTTAAATAATCTTTCTGTTTCTCAGTAATAGGACAAGGTTTTCATTTTACATTAGTAATGGTATACCTCTCCCGACCTTCCCCTAGCATTTGATAGCTCACAGGGAAAGCTACTGGCAGTAGAGGCTTTCTGAAATTTTGGGCTGGATTAGTAAAAGAATAATGGGAACAGATGTTTTTAATTCATAAAGTGCATCAAATAAATGTAACTTCTACTTCTCATTTAGATACTTTTGAATTTTAGTGAATACATTTAGAGCCAGATTTTCAAAAGAGCTGTCTACATATCCTGGTTACAGAGTAGCAAACGTGTTAGTCTGTATCCGCAAAAAGAACAGGAGTACTTGTGGCACCTTAGAGACTAACAAATTTATTTGAGCATAAGTTTTTGTGGGCTACAGCCCACTTCATCGGATGCATGCAGTGGAAAATACAGTAGGACAATTTTATATACACAGAGAACATGAAACAATCGGTGTTACCTTACACACTATAACGAGAGTGATCAGTTAAGGTGAGCTATTACCAGCAGGAGAGAAAAAAAACTTTTTGTAATGATAATCAAGATAGGCCATTTCCAGCAGTTGACAAGAACTTGTGAGGAACAGTAGGGGGAAAAATAAACATGGGGAAATAGTTTTACTTTGTGTAATGACACATCCATTCCCATTCAAGCCTAAGTTTATGTAGTCCAGTTTGCAAATTAATTCCAAGTCAGCAGTCTCTCGCTGGAGTCTGTTTTTGAAGTTTTTTTATTGTAATATTGCGACTTTTAGGTCTGTAATCGAGTGACCAGAGAGATTGAAGTGTTCTCCGACTGGTTTTTGAATGTTATAATTGTTGACATCTGATTTGTGTCCATTTATTCTTTTACATAGAGACTGTGCAGTTTGGCCAATATACATGGCAGAGCGGCATTGCTGGCACATGATGGCATATATCACATTGGTAGATGTGCAGGTGAACGAGCCTCTGATAGTGTGGCTGATGTGATTAGGCCCTATGATGGTGTCCCCTGAATAGATATGTGGATACAGTTGGCAACAGGCTTTGTTGCAAGGATAGGAGAAAGTGTTAATGTTTTTGTTGTGTGGTGTGTGTGGTTGCTGGTGAGTTTGCTTCAGGTTGGGCGGCTGTTTTGGGGGGCAGATTTTCAATAGGGCTTAGCTGTCACTAACGCCCACTATTCTCAGTGTGAGCTGATGAATGCTGAGCTGATTTAAAAATCTGGCTATTCCTTTAGGTGCCTAAATGGGAGCTGTTGAGTGCTAAGCACTTCTTAAAAATCTGTCCCATATCACTGAAGGTTGATAATTATAGTAAACCGAAACATGTGTATGTGGGTAATATTCTATATGTTTGACTATAACTCAGTATACATATGGATCTCTAATTTACCATCACACTAGGCATTTTAATTTAAATTATGCTAATAGTGAGGATTAACTGCAGATTATGATTCTAACATTTATTTTCATGCAAGTGAAATAATTTGTTCTTCCTGCCTTCTAGCTCTTTTTCTCCCCTTTCATTTCAACTCGACAGTGTTTTGTAAAATAGGCTGGCCTGCAGTTTTGATGACATTCACGTCACCTCAGAAAATAGTTCTTGGGGTTCTATATTTAAAAAAACAAACCAAAACGACTGTTTTAAACATTTCTCATGATATGTTTTTATGGTGTTGAAATGATCTTCCAAAAACTCTGCCCTGGAACAGACCATGTCTTGTAATGCACAGCGTGCAAAGGAGACTCGGTGCTACATTTGTGCCTCTGTGGAGGCACTTACACTCCTTGCACATGAGGATGGGGATTCCAGTGCTTCCAGGAGTGCTAAAAGCCTCAGAGAGGGTAAGGAATATAATTTGTGACACAGAGCTGAGTCTGTAGCAAGAGACTCTCTGCATTGCTAGCGACATTGTGCTCTTCCTGGTGCATAACCCTTCTACTCTCAAAATGCAGGCAGTGCCCTTAAATCATGATCTCACCTCTAGAAGTCTACAGTTCTTTCAGTTGTCAGATTTTAATGGCAGGCAGACTTTTAAATGGGTAGCTTGCTATTGCATTCCTCGGTATATCTTTTGCGTCCCTAATTTCCTGTATTTTTATGGAGCCTTTGACATTTCTAATGGTTTGCCTTTTCTCACTTTTTCCTTACAGCTGATATTATTTCTACAGTTGAGTTCAATCACACTGGAGAACTACTGGCTACTGGGGACAAGGGAGGTCGGGTTGTTATATTCCAAAGGGAACCTGAGGTATGTTTGTTATTGCTTCCCGTCGTAATTGCTTGCTAAGCTTTTTTTTTTACACTGCTGAGATCTAATAGATTTTTTGAATGCTATCAAGAGTAACAAAAATGGAATGTTACTTACTTTGAGAAGGGTGGGAGGTAAGTGTCACTCCATGGAGCATTCTGTTAATTGCTCTGTTGTGGAGATCACAGATCTTGGCTGAGAAAACGGGGTGAAATCCTTGCCCTGTTAAAGTCAAGGGCAAACCTCCATTGACTTCAGTGGGACCAGAATGTCATCACCCAAGGTGTTTTGCCATAGGGATTGTGTGAAAAAGGGGCCTCAGAAAAGAGTCTCATTCAAAAGTGTGTTATTCTTTCAGCCTGTAATATTTAGGTTCAATTAGGTGAATAAAGGAAGATAAGAGTCTTAATTCAGAATTTCCCTGCTATTCCTAGTTGCTATCCAAGGCCAACAATTGAAGTACAGAAATTCTAAGTTAAGGAAAAGCTGTTTTTGTTTTTTGTCTCTTGTTTAGTCTGAAATTCAGTTAAGGTTCCATGAACAAGCTTAGCTCTGCGTTTAGTAGCAACCACACCACACAGTCTATAACATCCCTCCTATGATATCGTTCGCTCTTCCTTTTCAAATTCTGTTCACCTTCCCTTGTATCATAACTATTGAATAAGTAGTGTCATACTTTGCCCGGTTTTGTTTTGGAGAATGATGTACACTGTCATTTCAACCAGTATTTGGCCAGTGGATGGGGTTAGCCAGAAGACTTGATTATATATGGGTACTTCAGTCTTATATGCACACTGAGGGGGAGAATAGCAGTCTGTGTACTCTGTAGAGACAGGATGGATTGGACAGATTTGTATTTGGTGGCTTTGCTTGGTGGCTTATTAGCTTATTAGATAGTGAAAGTTGGCTGGTGAATCTTGGCGTGATTCTCACCTATTTACACCCACTTTACAGTCTCCTTACGCTGCCAGAGAGTGTTCATGAGAATCAGACCTTCTATGTTGCGGATGGACTGTGAAGGTGTTGTGACTGTCCTGTAATGGGGACCTGTGAGGGGAGAGGACAGATCTTTCTTTGGTTTGTACAGGAATGATGAGAAGTAAGGAGTGTACAGCAGGCTGATAAAAGGAGGATGGATTGGAGGAGGGTCTGTAGCTCCTCGCTGGAAGAATGTAGTTTGTACATTAGTATGGCGAAGTATGGATATTATCCTGGGGCATGTAGAAATGGAATGCAGATAAGTGAAGTCTTTGAACCATGATTTAAGGACTTCAATAGCTCAGACATGGGTGAGGTTTTTCATAGGAGTGGGTGGGTGAGATTCTGTGGCCTGCGCTGTGCAGGAGGTCAGACTAGATGATCAGAATGGTCCCTTCTGACCTTAGTATCTATGAATCTATAAGTTCCTGGGGTGTGGCTAAACATTTCCAGGAATGCAGGGAATGATCAGAGTTAAGGCTGCTTGTGAAAATTAAATTCTGAATTCCAGATTGTCACATGCAGTTTTTTAATAACCACAATATTTTACTAAGATTTTTACTGAAGTAATTCCTCTTTTGCATTCCTAATGATCTTAACAAAGGCTTTTGTCTGGGTATTGAACCTCATTTTAATGCCCATGAAAAACTATTTTATTTGTCACTGTAAAGCAATCTGTCAACAGCATGTTTTAAACTTAAAATAAAATATTTCTAGGATTGTTATATTTATGATGGCTACTAGCTTTTACCTCAATCAGCTCAGAAGCTGGAGATAAAATACTGATATCATCAGACACTTTTTTGTTTCTCCGTGTTCTTCACAGAGTAAAAATGAGCCTTACAATCAGGGGGAGTACAATGTTTACAGCACGTTCCAGAGCCATGAGCCCGAATTTGATTATTTGAAGAGTTTGGAGATAGAGGAAAAAATTAACAAAATCAAGTGGCTACCACAGCAGAATGCAGCCCACTCCCTTCTGTCAACCAATGGTAAGATAGAAGAACCAGTACAGGAAGTATCAACATTCTGCTCTGGCTCATTCCAACCCTGCTAGTCTCTCTTGCCCACTATTTCCCAATCTCATTTAAAATTAAATTTGCATTTTAATAGTTTCCAGTTTCAGAGTCTACTAAGAAAAATTGTTACATGGATTTTGATATTTACTATTTGTAAGTTTTATTCACGTTCACAGACGAGGATTCCTATCTGAGTATTCATGAGGCATTTAGGGATGGAGAATTGTGAAATTTTTCGGTGACCAAACAGAAAAATCATTTGTTCAGCTCCACTTAAGGAGCCATCTACTTTTGCTAGTAATATGAAGTTCTGTTTTGGAAAAGCAACTATGCAAAAATGGGACCTTTGTACTCAATAACTATGCTATGTATGTGTATGCAGAACTATATCTGCTGACTTAAGTAAAAAAAAAAAAAGGAGTGGGGGGGGGGTTTAATGCTTTTTACTCCTGTCAGCCCTTCAGAACCAACTCAGCTGAGAGAAAGATGGATTACATTTCCTTCTAATGCATTATCAACAGAATTGTTTACTAAGTTCCAAACAGTCACACTTGGGTTTGTACAATAGAGACCTAGTGATACTGCTCCTTCTTTGCAAATACTTAGAACTCTTCAGATGAAAAGTGGCATATAAGAACTAACTAAGGGTTTGTAAAGGTGTCACTGTGGGAATAATCTGAAAGCATACAGTTGCACAAGTGTCACTGAGGAGATAATTTGACTTCCAGGCCCTTCATTACCATTGATGATGCATGACATGAGTAAAAGCCAGCTTGATTCTCAGATGTCAGGTTGAGTTGACAGCACTCTGATGTAAAAAATGTTTTACTTGTAAAACTGAGCAAATTTAGAAATTACTGACAGATAATAAACATGGAATACCATAATGCCATCTTAGACAATTGCTTTTTAGAACAGAACTGCTCTTTAAGGCAAGGTCATTACTTCTAGTCAAGCTTTACAACAATAAAACAATATTCACAAATTAGAACATTAATGTCTAACATTGATCAGTGGTTCTCAGCCTTCTTGCATTGGGACTGGGTTTTTAATACATAAACCTTTTTTGGGTACTTTGACATAATACACAATTCTTAGTATTATATTAATTAAGGGCCAATGGGAGCTGCATTGATGCATCCAAAAGCAGAATATACCATAGCAAGTGTGAAAAATTGGGACTTTTTGCAGGGAGGTATAATTGTGTTTATAAGACAAAGTCCCTAATATCGGGATGGTCCTGATTATATCAGGACATCTGGTCACCCTAAATGTGTCACATCTCTTTGTGCATGTGGAATGGTTTTACTATTTGTTTTCCTTTTGGCAGCTGACATGAAACAGATCTTTAAAAGCTAGCTAGAGTAAGGGCTAAATTTATCATTCACAAAAGAACATGGCATTTGACAGTTCATTTCTGTACATCTCCCTAGTCTCAAATATCGTCCCTTATTCAAACAAGTTTAACAAAAGAGTCCTATTTTAATATAGGCAGAAGTTGATTCTCTGTTTTAGAAAGCAAACCCTGTTACTTCCATTCTGAAGTATGTTTTTAGAAACCTCGGGAAATACATGGGGCTCAGTCCTCGGCTCTACCGAGTTTAAACTTAGCACAAACTCTAAGTCACCTTCCTGCTTCCCCGATCGTGGGCTTGCTGGTGGGTTTTGAAATGAGCTGTCTCAGGGCTGCCCTAAGTTACCCTGGTTGCAGCCAGACACTTGGCCAGCCAAAGATTCGGCAAAATATTATGTGCTCTGCTCTGCCCCTTCCCAGCTCAGGCACAACCCTGACATGCCTCCTCTGCAGAGGAGAGTGGGGGGAATACAGGTGGCATAGTCCTGAATATGCGGGGTTTGGACACTCAAAGATACCTCTGTGTTGGGGGAATCCATCGCTGCCCCTTTAGGGCAGTTTCTCATTGCTTGGCACTGGTGTCACTGAGGACTGAGCCCATGGTATTTGTAGAGGATGGTTTAGTCGGTAGGGCAGCGGCCTAGAATTCAGGAGACCTGGCTTCAGTTCCCTACTCTGCCTGTGTGACTTTGATCATGTTGTTCCCTACCTCACAGAAGAGTTGTGAAGATGCATTTATGATTCTGAGGTGTTCGGGTACTTCAGAAGAGGGGGACATGTAAATACCTTAGATCAACAGCAATTGGTTATTGTTCAGACATTTTTTTCTGAATCCAGTACTTGGATGCAAAATTAAAATAAAGCAGAGCTAGAAAATTATGTTTAGAGTCTAAAGCACAGTTGTGGTCAGAAAAGTGAGTGTGTAAAAATAGCATTATGCAGCAGATCTTCTCCCACAGAGCAAATTCTACCCACAGATACAGATGTGTAGCTCCCACTGAATTAAATGGAAGACACATCCATGGATCTAAGGTCTGAATTTGGCCCCACATGTCTTCACATCATATTTGCTTCTAACAGAAACCAGTTTTCAGTATGGCAAACCCTGCAGGGGCTACACAGCTATGGGAGAGGGAGTTGGATTCTTTCCAGTTCACACATCACAGCAAAATCATCAGCGAAGTTCTGATTGCAGCATTTTTATTAATGGAGACAGAAGGACCCCACTGGGACTTTCAGTCCCAGTGTGGGCTAGCAGTGCTTGCAGTCAGCAAAATTGAAGTTTGACTTGTAAACTGAGCTAATTAGATATTATAATAAGAAATCATTGTGATTCATTGATCATTCTTTGCACTATGGGAGCCAATTTCTGACTGAGTTACATCAAATAGCTCAGAATTTGGCCTATACAAAGCCTTTCATCTGAGGATTTCAAATTGCTTTCCAGACACTAATTAATTTAAACTTCACAACACTCCTGAGACTGAATGAATATGGAACCTCACAATGCCATTTCTACAGTCCCTTTTCAAAGCATGTTGACTCTTTGAATATTTAAGGATGATGCGAGTCCAGAGGGCATACACATGGAGAAGACAATCAGCAAATATGATCCATTTAACCATTAAACAAGCAAGTTTTCCTGCAAAAATTTATGTGCTAATCAATAGAGGTCAAATCTTACCATGAAAGAGATGCATCTAATGTTTCTTCTAATGGTGTGTATTGGCTTTAATAGTGAAAAGTGAAAGTTGGATTGATTTCATCATTACATTTTTAAAAACTTATGAATAGCATGCTAGTTAGATGGGAATTTTCATTGAACTGTACACACTTCATAATAAATCTGACTACAATCCACAAAGAAAAGTAACTTGCCAAAAGGAAACATAAAGTGTTGTAATTGTAACTTATATTTGATGTTAACTAGGTACAGCTGCTCAAATATAGGTTGATATAACTAAAGTCATAGACTGTAACTGTTCAGTGTTAGGATTTTGTTGCATGAGGGTTAATGGGTGAATCAAAACTTTTACGCAAGTTACGTCATAGCTATAATGCAGTTCATTTTCTTTTCTGGAAGAAGTAGGTTAATTGATTTTAAAGCAAAGTTAAACACACTACAGATATGAAATGTGACCACTTTTTTTCCTATCAGATTGTATTCTTTTTAAAGACTGTGTATAACAATTGTGCAGTCTACATGAGTGGGCAATGCCCTTTAAAGTGTGTCTTGTTGTTGATTTTGCCTCTTTTTAACACTGCCATACTTATCCTGGCATGTTTTGTCACGCCAGCAGTACTCTTTGTAGGGGTGCAATGAATTTGGGCGCTGCAACAGACACTATTACTATTAGATCACACACATTGGAAGCTCAGATCAGAGCCATGATCCCTCAGCTTCAAAAAAAAAAAAAAAAAAAAGTACAGGCTTCTACCTCTTGAACTGAAGGGATTGTTCCTCAGCTGACATAGCCTATGTAGGAGCCAGCCACTAGAGAACAGCATAAATGTCATGCACACCCAGTCAGTGCATTCAGAGGAAGGGTTTGAAATGGTTATCAACTCCCAGCACATTAGTGTCCTTTTTTCTCCCCACTCCTCTGCCTCATACCCATCCCAGTGTGATACCTCTCCTTTATAATTTTCTCTCCGTATTTCCCTGCTGCTGTTCTTCTGTCCTTGCCCCCCTCTTGGAGAGGGGGAACTCCTAAATATAGCCTCTGTGCTTTCTTGGTCTTTTCTCTGCATGAGCCTGTGAGGTTAATAATAATAAGTTTCTGCCTATTCTTGCAGCAGGCCATTCATCAGCTAGACAACTGATCCACCGAATACTCCTAAGGCGTTGCTTCTGAATATCCCAGCAAACTGGACCAACCTGCATGGCTGTGCTTTCATGGGGAAGGGACATAGGTTCTCAAGTGTGTGCATTCCACAGTGAGCAGTTTAGGTCCACTCCCCCTATTAAGTGTGAAGCAGAGCTATGAGAGCAGTTTCTGCTCACTTTGTTAGCAGGCAAGAACAGGATGAGTCACTTGTAGATTCAGTAAATCTTTCATGAGTCAGCAGTTTTGCAGTTAGAAAAGTGGGTCTGAGTTGCAAAATTGAGTTTAGGTGAGTGCTCTGTTTTGGTAATGTTTCTTATCTTAAAGGTGAGTAACAGAGTTCAAAGTCTCCTGGCTAATAGCAACTCTGGTTTCTTTTTTTAAAAGATAAAACTATCAAATTATGGAAAGTTACTGAACGAGATAAGAGACCAGAGGGATACAACTTAAAAGATGAAGAAGGGAAACTTAAAGATCTGTCTACCGTAACATCACTACAGGTGAGCTACTGGGCTCTGTGAGAATTCTTTGTCCAATGTCCAGTTGATTCTCTCACTGATAAAGTATATGCTCTAGGGCCCTACTTCTGCAAAAGATTTAAGCACATGCATAACTTTACTCATGTGAGTAGTCCTATTTGCTGGATTGGAGCTTTAGGTCCTAAAATATTGTCTTGAATCCCTGATTTCTCTCAGCAGTAAATATTTTATAGTGTAGTAACCTCCATGAAAGGCGTGTAAAAAAAATTACCATCAATTTATTCTAGCTAGTCAAATTGTAAACTGTTTGAGGCAGGGACCATCTTTGTTCTGTGTTTGTACAGGGTCTAGCACAGTGGGTTTCTGGTCCACAATTAAGCTGCTGGGTGCTACGATAATACACACAAAGAACGATAATAATATATGTAAGCAGATCTATACATATCTAGTATTTGTTTTCAAAGACTTAATTTATTATGGATCAGAAAAATTATAGCCTTTTTGTCTCTTGACAGTGTTTGATGAGCATAAAGCAGTGAAAGAAATACAGTAAATTATTAAAAATGTAGTTATATTTCATTCCCTGCACTATGCTGAGTTTCTCAACATATACACAGAAATTACTTTAAAAATTCATATTTAATATTTTTTGTAGGTTCCTGTATTGAAACCTATGGATTTGATGGTAGAAGTCACCCCCAGAAGAATCTTTGCTAATGGTCACACCTATCATGTCAACTCAATTTCTGTCAACAGCGACTGTGAGACATACATGTCAGCTGATGATCTCAGGATTAATCTCTGGCACCTAGCAATCACGGACCGGAGTTTCAGTATCCTTTATTATGATTGTTTGTTCCACTGTTATTCACACTCAGAGGGCTTTTTAAAAATCTATTTTAAAATGAAATGCATATTTTAACATTCATTTTTATTTTAAAAATGCATCCCCCATCACAGTCTCTGGGAGTATTTGTAACAGATAAATACATAATTTTAGATCATTTTGGGTGGTAAAGTTGGTTACCAGTTCAAATCAGGGTATTTTGATAGATAATTACCAACCTCCAAGTTGATTAGTGTCTAGTTACTGACAGTCTGAATGATCACTCATCACCTGACTAGGCTACCTTATTCCCCCATCTCCCACAGACTTTTTATTCTGAGTTGCTCCTTAGTGGGTGAAAAGGGTTTTCCGAATTGACAGTCTTTACTTCTGCATGCTCACCCCTATGAGAAATACTGATTGAGAGATGGTCATACCAGGTCTCTCTGTGACATGCCTGGCCTGCCTGTGTCACAGACCCCTTCCTCCCAGTTTTTACCAGCAGCTGCATCTATCTGTAGTGCTGGCACAGAGCTGTGCATTATGGGGTATTCTAACCATCTGACAGGGCACCACCTGCAGTGCAGCAGAGTGGGAAGGGGAAATCAGCCTGGAGGAAGATGATGTAGAGAGGAAAGGTTGACATTTTCCTGGAGAGGGAAATGTAGACTAAAGTGTCTAGATTGTGTGGAGTGTAAAAGGATCATTAAAGGGAGGCACAAACTACTCTGAGGTCAGGATAGAATGCTGGGTCAGCCTGCCCTGCATTACTGCACTCTTATAATTAAGAACATAAGAATGGCCATACTGGGCCAGACCAAAGGTCCATCCAGCCCAGTATCCTGTCTACCGACAGTGGCCAATGCCAGGTGCCCCAGAGGGAGTGAACTAACAGGTAATGATCAGTGATCTCTCTCCTGCCATCCATCTCCACACTCTGACAAACAGAGGCTAGGACACCATTCCTTACCCATCCTGGCTAATAGCCATTAACGGACTTAACCTCCATGAATTTATCCTGTTCTGTTTTAAACCCTGTTATAGTCCTAGCCTTCACAACCTCCTCAGCCAAGGAGTTCCCCAAGTTCACAGTGCGCTGTGTGAAGAAGAACTTCCTTTTATTTGTTTTAAACCTGCTGCCCATTAATTTCATCTGGTGGCCCCTAGTTCTTATATTATGGGAACAAGTAAATAACTTTTCCTTATTCACTTTCTCCACACCATTCATGATTTTATATACCTCTATCATATCCCCCCTTAGTCTCCTCTTTTCCAAGCTGAAAAGTCCTAGCCTCTTTAATCTCTCCTCATGTGGGACCCGTTCCAAACCCCTAATCATTTTAGTTGCCCTTTTCAGAACCTTTTCTAATGCCAGTATAACTTTTTTGAGATGAGGGGACCACATCTGTACGCAGTATTCAAGATGTGGGCATACCATGGATTTATATAAGGGCAATAAGATATTCTCCATCTTATTCTCTATCCCGTTTTTAATTATTCCTAACATCCCGTTTGCTTTTTTGACTGCCGCTGCACACTGCATGGACGTCTTCAGAGAACTATCCACGATGACTCCAAGATCTCTTTCCTGATTAGCTGTAGCTAAATTAGCCCCAATCATATTGTATGTATAGTTGGGGTTATTTTTTCCAATGTGCATTACTTTACATTTATCCACATTAAATTTCATTTGCCATTTTGTTGCCCAATCACTTAGTTCTGTGAGATCTTTTTGAAGTTCTTCACAGTCTGCTTTGGTCTTAACTATCTTGAGCAGTTTAGTATCCTCTGCAAACTTTGCAGAGTATATTTTTGTTTAAATGGAAAAAATAATTCCCCTGTCCACCAGCCCTCCTCTATGCAATACATGCACCTCTACTGCATGTTGTTTATTACAAGCAAAAAGGGAAAATGTTGATGGAAAGCCCTTGCTGAAGTGTTGGCATCGCATCACAAAATTATAATGCAGTCTGTTATTACAAATCCCTAATAAAAGAATAGGGAACCCATGCATCCCATCCCCTGCAATAATTGTGTTTGAATACAAAACGAGGGTTAAATATCATTAAGGCTGTGACACTAGATGACAGAAGCCAGGATATAGAATCCAATGGAATTATCTGGCATCTGTCAGTTTCTGTCACAGCTTCTCTATTATTCAAACATTTTTCATTCAATTTTCTTTTTAAAGTCTTTTCTATTGTTCACTGATTGGGAGGTTAATTTCCATCGCTCGGGAGAATGAGACACTGATTGCACTGCCTGGAGCCTAGCATTGTGTTGACAATTTCTGTGCTTACTTCCCCACATAACTGTGCCTCCATGCATCAATCCAGAGATAGTCAAATTGTGCCAGATGGTCTGCGTCTTTATTATATGGTTATATGTTTACTAAGGGTTTAATTCATATACCATTAAAATCAATGAACATATTTACAACCACTTTAATTAGAGTTAGCTCAGGCCCAGTAGAACTAGGGAGAGAGGCCCATTTCAGTGGAAGGTAGAAGTCTAAATACCTTTGAGGACCTGAGCCAAAATTTCCAGACTTGGTTACTTAAAATAAGGCATCTAAATCCATATTTAGGCACTTAAATAAAAGCGGCCTGATTGTTCAGAGTTGCTGAGCATGTAACGTTTCCCTTTGAAGGCATTGTGGTTACATCATGGATGAATTTGGTCCTTACTTTCTACCAGACAAATAGGAGTGACTAGAAAGTACTGGATATAAACCTAAGCCAGCCCAGCACCAAGCCCCTCCAATCTTTTCCTCAAGTCTGGGAAAATTTGAGTTTTGCCACTAGCCTCTCTGCCTTTCTCTCATGGCTGTACTTGTGAGAGGACAAAGGAGTAGGAACTTCCTGGAAAGGGACAAGAGTTTGGGGCACTGAATCCCAGGGACTTATCAGGGGTTTCCTTCTCCTCTGCCACAAGAGCTCCTTCAGGACCTAGACTGCCATTAGCTGTGTCCCTGTGTGGCTACTCTTAGCTCTATTAACTCCATCCTGGGTTCCATTTGGAAATGGGGGCTCTGCAGAGGACATTGCCACAGAGCATAGCTGGGTCCCCTGCTGCATGCCCTCTTCCCATTAAAACCCTGTGAGGTCCATTCATGAGGACCCCCACTGGAGAGGCATCTGCAGGAGAGCTGTCCTCTGCTCCCCCTTATTCTAACCTCTGGTTATTCCATAATTGCCAGTTATGTGGTTTCTTCTTTCCACCTTCCTTTGAAGTATCTGTTTCTGGCCACTCTGAAAGGCAGGATCCAGGGTTATGGAGCACTGGTCTGATCCAGTATAGCAGTGCTGGTGTTCTTACGTAGAGTATTCAGGACAGTTACTCTGCATAATCAAAAATATGTAGGAAAGACATTAACTGCATTACTAATGGCAATCCTTTATGTTACATCAAGTCTGGTGTGAAGGATACAGAATTCCAACACAAATGTCTTGGTTAATTTTTAAAATAACCTAAATGTTAATTATATTTAAATATGTCCAGATTGATTTTTTTAGGCGATTTTCCATGCTAAAAGCGTGAAGACTAAATATCAGCCCCGAGTGAATTTCTAAATCCAAGATATCTGTAAATCCCTGAAAATAGAAGGGTTACAATAAAAGTAATGATATAATCAGAACTTACAGGGTCCGAGTATGGTCCCGGATAATATTTCACATGTATGTACAGCTTTATCTACAGATCCTTTATACATATTAATTCATCCTCACAACAGCCTAAGAGACAGGAAAAAAGTATTTTACCCACTTTTTAGAGATGGGTTAAGTGAGGCAGAAATGTTAAGTGAATTGCCTAAGAGAGACCACCTTATTTTAGATTTCAGCATCATTAAATCTCAGTACAGCTGCCCTCATTATAAAAAAAAACTTGGTTTTGGTTTTCAAAAATGCTTGGCCCTCCAAAGATACACCATAAAATCCATGGTGTGTGTGTATGTATGTATGTATGGAGGTGCCTGAGTGGTCAGAAAAAGCTGAAAGACAGACTGTTCTTATGACATAACTTCCTGCATGTCTCAGAGACAGAACAGTTTGAAAGCAAAGCTGTTTGAGATTTAATACCATTATTCAGGAGTTTAGCATAGCTATTCCTGTGTATTCACTTACTGCTGTGAGAGCTGTGTTACATGCATCCACAAACCCTCACAGCAAAATATTTACAGATAATTGATGATGTTCTTAGAGTTTTTAGTTGAACCATTGATTTAATCCTTACAACACGAAACGATTCCCCCATAGAGCCTCCAGTTTCCAGGTGTACTCGGTTTGTGGGGTGGGGGGAACCAAGTAAATTTCTAAGAAGTAGTTGGGGTATGGAAAAGTTCCTGCATGTGGGAGGCAGGATGGCTTGGGACTGTTGTCTGTATGGGTTGCAGTGGGAGGGGTCTTGCAACTTGGAGGCAGGCTGGCATGAGTACAGGTAGTGAGAGACATTAGGCAGTGGTGGTTGGGCTGGGAATAAATTAAAGGGACTGAAGAGACTCTGGCAAATGGAAAGGAGAAGAAGCTGAAGTGTACAGTCCCAGCAGATAGTGGATTGACTCCTGCAGCTGGATAGTGGTTGGATGGGAATATTCATTAAGGGGAGCTGGAGCAGGGCTGATCTGAAGTACCTTTTAGGTAGAAGTTGCATATGAAGTTGAATTAGCTGTAGATTACCCTCATCATGGTGGTAAAAGAAGGATAAGACAACTGGAAGAGGTGGTTTTAGATCTGCGTTAGTCTGCAGAGAGAATAAATGTTTGTCCATACAGTTACCCAGCCTGCATATGCATTTGTGCAGGTGCACCTGTCTCCATGAGATTTTGGTCTGGCACATTAAGGACTAAGGAACCAATAACTAGATGTCATTCTGCCTGCCTTTCCATTCTGCAGAAAACAGTCATCTCTGATATAAAACTGTCTGGTTTTTTAGGTGGATTGCGTTTTGGTAAAGCATGAGGTGTTGCATAATGCAGTTAGGACCAGGCATATTAAGAGAAGAAATTCTGCCAAGCATAAAGTTTAAATTATAAATTAATACCACTGGGCTCAATGCTGCCTGCTATGCACACCAGAAGACTCTTTTTAAAGTCAGTAAAGTCAAACAATTTTAAAGATATTGGTTTGTTTCCCAACCTTTTTGTTAGATGGAACGTGAATGAACACAAAGCAAAATAAGGTGGCCTGAGTACATCAAATACATGATGTACACAAGGCCCAATTACATCAAATTAATGAATTGAATATATATTAGCCTGAAATGGCATTTGTTAATAAATGATCTGGCAGTGATGCATCTTTGGCCTGGTCTATACTATGAGTTTATGTCGGATTTAACTGTGTTAAATCCAAATTAACCCTGCACCCGTCCACACAACGAAGCCATTCTTTCGACATAAAGGGCGCTTAAAACCAATTTCTATACTCCTCCCCAACGAGGATATTAGCACTGAAATCAACATCGCTGTTTGGAATTAGGGTTAGTGTGGATGCAATTTGAAGGTATTGGCCTCCAGGAGCTATCCCACAGTGCACCATTGTGACCACTCTGGACAGCACTCTGAACTCGGATGCACTGGCCAATGTACAGGAAAAGCCCCAGGAACTTTTGAATCTCATTTCCTGTTTGGCCAGGTGAGCTCATCAGCACAGGTGACCATGCAGTCCCAGAATCGAAAAAGAGCTCCAGCATGGACCGAACGGGAGGTACTGGATCTGATCGCTGTATGGGGAGAGGAATCCGTGCTTTCAGAACTACGTTCCAAAAGACGAAATGCCAAAACATTTCAAAAAATCTCAGAGGCCATGAGGGACAGAGGCTACAGCAGGGATGCAACACAGTGCCGTGTGAAACTTAAGGAGCTCAGATAAGTGTACTAGAAAACCAAAGAATCAAACGGACGCCCTGGGACAGAGCCCCAGATATGCTGCTTCTACACTGAGCTGCATGCAATTCTAGGAGGGGCAACCACCAGTCCCCCCCCCCCCCGTCTGTGGACTCCGATGATGGGGTACTCTCTGCCATGCCTGATGATTTTGCAGATGGGGAGGATGAGGAGGAGGAGGACGAGCTTGGGGAGAGCTCACAGCACACCGTTCTCCCCGACAGCCAGGATCTTTTTATCACCCTGAATGAAATACCCTCCCAACCCATCGAAGCCGGAGAAGGGACCTCTGGTGAGTGTACCTTTTAAAATATAATACATGTTATAAAAGCAAGCATTTTTTAATGATTAAGTAGCCCTGAGGACTTGGAATACTTCCACTGCTACTGGAAAAGTCTGTTAACGTGTCTGCGGATGGAGCGGTAATCCTCCAGGGACATCTCCATGAAGCTGTCCTGGAGGTACTCCAAAAGCCTTTGCAGAAGGTTTCTGGGAAGAGGAGCCTTATTCCGTCCTCCATGGTAGGACACTTTTCCACGCCATGTTAGTAGCAAGTAATCTGGTATCATTTCATCACAAAGCCCGGTAGCGTATGGTCCCGGTGTTTGCTGGCATTCAAGCAACATCTGTTCTTTATCTCTCTGTGTTATCCTCAGGAGAGTGATATTGTTCATGGTAACCTGGTTGAAATAAGCGAATTTAATTAAGGGGACGTTCAGAGGTGTCCGTTCCTACTGGGCTGTTTGCCTGTGGCTGAAAAGAAATCCTCCCCATAGTTAGCCACGTGGAGTGGGGGCATTGGCGCTGAGCTGTTCGCGTTTGGCTAGCAGGGATCTTCCCTGATACCAGCCAGGCGGTGGGGGGAGGAGTAAAGCGATCATCCCAGATAAGTGGATGCGGGAAGGGAGTTAGTTTGGTTTCTGCTGCTGCACGTTAACAGGAAAACCGCAGCACTAAATGGCCAACTCAACAGGCTTTGCTTGGTATGGGAAAGAAGGGCACTGCTGTTATGAAGGTTGCAGAAGCCCTGGCTTACCATGGCTGCCTGCAAACCGAATTCTGTTGCCCGGCACTGCGTATGTAATCTCTAACACCAAAGCCGCAGGCAATCAATACAAGATGCAAAATGCGACCAAAATCACATGTGCTATGTAATGTGAATAGTGTTGTTCACCGTGAAAGAGTATAGCCATTGTTCTGTAAAATGTATCTTTTAAAATACTTCACTCCCTTTTTTTCCTCCAGCAGCTGCAAATGTTTCAAGCCTCCCTTCTCCGTCCCAAAGGCGATCTCAGATAAGGCGGCGAAAAAAACGCATGCGCGATGACACGTTCTCTGAGCTCATGCAGTCGTCAGGCACTGACAGAGCTCAGCAGAATGTGTGGAGGGACACAATAGCAGAGTACAGGAAAGTGGCCGATGAATGTGAGGAGAGGTGGCGGCAGGAAGTTCAGAGGAGCATGAGGTAACGCTGGGGCTACTGCGGGATCAAACGGACGTGCTCTGGTGTCTGGTGGAGGTTCATGAACGGCAGCAGCATCACATACTGCCGCTGCAGCCCCTGCTTAACTGCCCTCCCTCCTCCCCAAGTTCCATAGCCTCCCCACCCAGACACCCAAGAATGCGGGGTGGGAGGCTCCGGGCACCCAACCACTCCACTCCAAGCAACAGAAGGCTGTCATTCAAGAAGTTTTAAAGTGACCTTTTCCTTCCCTCCTCCCCTCCTCCCACACCCCACATGGGCTACCTTGTGAGTTATCTCCCTATTTTTATAATCAATTAATAAAGAATACATGTTTTTTAAACAATAATGACTTTATTTCCTTTGCAAGCAAGCTGTGATCAAAGGGGGGAGGGTGGGTGGCTTACAGGGAATTTAGAGACAACCAAGGGAGCAGGTTTTCATCAAGGAGAAACAAACAGAAGTGTCACACAGTACCCTGGCCAGTCATGAAACTGGTTTTCAAAGCTTCTCTGATGTGCAGCCCTTCCCGCTGTGCTTTTCTAACCACCCTGGTGTCTGGCTGCACGTATTCAGGGACCAGGCAATTTGCATCAACCTCCCGCCCCACCATAAACGTCTTCCCCCTTACTCTCACAGAGATTGTGGAGCAAACAGCAAGCAGCAATAACAATGGGAATATTGGTTTCGCTGAGGTCTGAGCGAGTCAGTAAACTGCGCCAGTGACCCTTTAAACGTCCAAATGCACATTCTACCACCATTCTGCACTTGCTCAGCCTATAGTTGAACAGCTCCTTACTACTGTCCAGGGTGCCTATGTACGGCTTCATGAGCATTAAGGGGTAGGCTGGGTCCCCAAGGATAACTATAGGCATTTCAACATCCCCAACAGTTATTTTTTGGTCTGGGAAGTAAATCCCTTCTTGCAGCCATTTAAACAGACCAGAGTTCCTGAAGACGCGAGTGTCATGAACCTTTCCCGGCCATCCCACGTTGATGCTGGTGAAACATCCCTTGTGATCCACCAGTGCTTGCAGCACCATTGAAAAGTAGCCCTTGCAGTTTATGTACTGGCTGCCCTGGTAGTCCGGTTCCAAGATAGGGATATGTGTTCCGTATATAGCCCCACCACAGTTAGGGAATTCCATTGCAGCAAAGCCATCTAGTATGACCTGCAAATTTCCCAGAGTCACTACCTTTGATAGCAGCAGCTCAATGATTGCGTGGGCTACTTGCATCACAGCAACCCCCACAGTAGATTTGCCCACTCCAAATTGATTACCGACTGACTGGTAGCTGTCTGGCATTGCAAGCTTCCACAGGGCTATTGCCACTCACTTGTGAACTGGTATTCTTGCGCTTCAAGGCAGGGGAAAGCAAGTCACAATGTTCCATGAAAGTGCCCTTCTGCATGCGAAAGTTTCGCATGTCTGGGATGATTCCCAGCGGCTCCAACGCTATCCGGTCCCACCACTCTGTGCTTGTTTCCCCGGGCCCAGAATTGGCGTTCCATGGCATGAGCCTACCCCATTAACACCATGATCCCCAAATTGCGGGGGAACGCAGTTTTAGAGAAAAGTGTGTTCATGTCCTCATCACCATGCTTCCGTTGCCTCATCGCCTGGTTTTTCAGGTGCTGGTTCTGCATAAACTGCATGATAATGAGCGAGGTGTTTACAATGGTCATAACTGCTGCTGTGAGCTGAACGGGCTCCATGCTTGCTGTGCTATGGCGTCTGCTCCTGCTCGGGCAATCCAGGGAAAAGGGCACGAAACGATTGTTTGCCGTTGCTCTGACCGAGGGAGGGGTGACCGACAACATGGCTTACAGGAAATTAAAATCAACAAAGGGGGTGGCTTTGCGAGAAACAGAATGGCCCCCTCAAGGATAGAACTCAAAACCTCAAAGATAGAACTCAAAATTGGGTTTAGCAGGCCGTTGGTTTCATGAAGGGAGGGAGAAAGGGAGGAGAAAATGAATACAAAACAAATCTGGTCTATTTCTTGTTTTGATCCACTTCATCTATCTTTATACATCTTGCTGGCAGCAGCCTATGCAGTACTACCGCTAGCCATCGTCATCTCCTGGGTGCTCGGCAGAAGACAGTGCAGTATGACTGCTGGCCATCGTCGTCTCCTGGCTGCTCATTAAAAGACAGGGCAGTAGGACTGCCGGCAGGACTGAATCACCATGAGATGAAACTTAAAAAGGTAAAAGGGTAATGACCTGGCTGAGTCACTCCCATGTTTGCTCAGGCATCCCTGGCCTCATCGAGGTCGGTTAAAAGAGCACCCTGGACTATGTTGACAATGGCTACCAGTCATACTGCACTGTCTGCTGCCAAAAGGCAATAAGCTGCTGCTATATAGCAATGCAGTACTGCGTCTGCCAGCACCCAGGAGACATACGGTGACGGCGAGCTGAGCGGGCTCTATGCTTGCCGGGGTATGGCGTCTGCACAGGTAACCCAGGAAAAAAGGTGCAAAACGATTGTCTGCTGTTGCTTTCCAGGGAGGGAGGGAGGGAAGGGGGGCCTGACGATATGTACCCAGAACCACCCGCGACAATGTTTTAGTCCTATCAGGCATTTCTACCCAGAATTCAAATGGTTGGCAGAGACTGCGGGAACTGTGGGATAGCTACCCACAGTGCAATGCTCCGGAAGTCGATGGTTGCCTCGGTACTGTGGACGCACTCCGCCGACTACATGCACTTAGAGCATTTGTGTGGGGACACACACAATCGACTGTATAAAAACGCTTTCTACAAAACCAACTTCTATAAATTCGACCTCATTTCATAGTGTAGACAAGGCCTATGTCTTACTCTTTCCCTCTGATGCAGCTCTGCTACATAAAATGAACTACATTCTGTTTGCCCAAGAGGCTGGATGTGACAATGACACAAACAACAAATATAACAGAAGAGTTTCTGGACACTCGCACTCATTTGAACATCTTTATGGGCTGCATAAAAGAGCAGGAGAAGCAGTGGTATTCCATCAATGCTATCAGCATAGCACCGATATGAGTTTTTAAAAAAGAAAGTAAGAAGGTTTGATTTGTAAAATTTTATTTGAAATTAAAATAAAATGGTTTGCTGCCATTATTTCAGCAGCTTTACAAATCAGTGAGAATTATTCATTTCTATGAAAATAGAATCATAAGCCAATGTAGATCTTAGGCTTGTTTTAATGTTGGAAAATACTTTAAATCAATCTTGCAAAATTCAACTTGGATGTTTGCCTGAGACAAGTAATTTTTTGACAAGTAAGTAAAATATAATTGTTTTCATTAGCATTATTTTCATTTTGGTGAAAGGCAGACAAGTAAGTTCTGAGTAAGTTTTGCGTTTTGGCTGATACATTTCCATAAAATAATTGCAAGGCATCTTTAAACCTTTCTCTCTGTTTGCAAACCATACCTTGGTGAGAGCAGAATAAGGCACATTGCACCACAAAAGGAATTTTGCCTCAGAGGAATTTAGTATATCTTCTTCTTTCTTTGCTCGGAGATTTAACATGTTTGTTTGCATTAGAGAGAGAGAGAGAGACTGCATCCTTAATTATACATATTCTGTACTGAGAAAGTACTGAGGCAGAGATTGCTACATTTGTTAATGTTCTGTCTGAAATGGCTTAGCAGTATTGCCTATAGCTTCAACCTTTAAATAAATTATTTTGGATATGGTGAACAAGAAAACAGAACTGCTGGAAGCATACTGATAAGGCTTACTTTACTTCAGTAGCAATCTTTGGATGATCTAACCATACTAAATATTCTTTATGAGCATGTATATGGATTGCTCACACAACTATGCAGATCATAGCACTTGAACTCCTTTCATTTCCTGGTAGCACGCTATTTCACTCCAGAGGCTGCCGTGGCATTGCTATGGTAACAACAGCCCCAGTTCCTATATGTACTTATCTTGACTAAAATACTCATTTCTCAGTCAGGTCAATATAGTCCAGGGTTATCCTGTTTTAATAAAAAAAATCCTTCTTTAATGTCCCAAAAGGGGTAAGTTAATTAGCAAATCACCATAGGCCCTTCTTATAATCTAATGTATTCCAGCATTTGAAGCATATCATGGATGGTCACATCATTAGGCTCTGTATCTTGTGGGAATTAATTTACTTTGGAAATATGCAAAAAAAGCACAAAAATAGTTAGCCCCAAATAGCACTGCACACAAATGCATGATCTACTTTGTGGTAGGTACAATTGCATCTGAAAACTTCATTAACACAGTACACATACATACATATTGTTCTGTAATGGAGCCCCTAGGCTGAGGAATACCCACTCTTATAATATTGCCAGGCTTGTTTCCTTCAGTGCAGTGGTTTTGGATGCAAGCTAATACACAGCATTCTCTTGACATTTTTGTGGTGCGATGTGCTGACAAATTTGTGTCCGTGGAATGAGATAAGGTTGTTTCTATAAAAGTCTTCAAACATGATGATTGTGCACAGACTATTTGCAGTTCATTTCTATTCCCATGGACAAATGCATTCTCATACAGCCCCGCTTTCCTCACAAGATCATTTATCTCGTACAAATACTTTTAGTTTGGGAATTAGTATATACAAATAATTTCTCATCTGCTGTTGGAAAGTACATAAAATCCATTTTTAATGCTTCCTTTAGTGCTGTAATCAAGGGCAGGCTGTGCCACTCTATCATGCATTTAAAGGCATACTATAGCATGGGATATTCAACCAGAAGAGCTGCTGCTGGCTGAATCTTGAGCCTTAATTTTGATTTTTATTTGTTCTGTTTCTCCCTTTCACTCTATCACAATGTCTCTCTCATACACTCTCTTTCTGTCAAAGCGTAAGTAAGTATCAGTCGGCAAGGCAAAAGTCAAGGCTATAATTAGGAAGTAAAGAACTTGAGGCCCTACCAGCCACCTTATTCCTTAGGGTCTGGCACACATCCAAAATTGGAGCACCCTTAGTAGAATTTGAGTTGAAAAACTTCAGTTAATTCAGCTGGACAATTAGGTTTTGGAACAGTGTAAGGCATCTATTGGTCTATTGCTTTCTGAGGTTACTGATCCTCCAAATGAAAATAAGAGTTGCCAATAGAAACCAACAGAGACTAGGGGCCTGATCCAATGCCCATGGAAGTCAGTTGGAGGATTTCCAGATTCTAACGGTAATTTCTAGTAGAGCCTGTGATGCTTCCCTTCCCCCTACCAATAGTGATACTGAGTATGTTTTGGGGGAAAAAGAACAAAACAAAAAACCAAGCCAAATTTAAAAAAGTGGAAATAGAAAGTAAATACCAGCCATCACAGCTCACTTAATCACTGAGAGTCATCCTTTTCCTCATTTTCTGTTGAAACTGCAACCTCTCTGGGGCAGAGGCTTTTTCTCCTTAAATATTTGCTAAGTGCCTTCGAGCTGTACATACACATATGACAGCAAAAGATATTCAAGGTCCCAATTTATGTATAAATATGTACAGCAGGTCCATCATGCTCATAGATTTTGAAGCCAGAAGGGACCATTAGATCATCTGCTCTGGCCTCCTGTATAACACAAGACATAGAATTTCACCCAGTTACCCCTGTATTGAACCCACATCTGAAAGTCCAATGAGAACAAGTATTCCTTCAATTCCTTCCACATGCAGAAGATGCAAAATGGGCAGAAGTTGTGAAAACCATTCAGGACAGAGAAATCGTACAAAGGAATCTAGGGAGATAAGGAAACTGCAGAGATGTTAGAAAAATTGCAATTCATCTTGGGAAAAAGCAAGCCAATACATCTCTAGGAAAATAATAACTGAGTGTCATGATGTGCTGGGAATAATATTTCATTATTTGTCTGCTTCTGGGCCAACAATGGATATATTGTCAGGGATTTGTGTTTTTACTGCTTAAAGCAGAAGGAACTTGTGATGCTGTTTTCTATGCAGTGGTGCAAGTATGGTGGTCTGGTCCGGTCTGCCGTACCAGTGAGATATTTATAGGCGGTACTCCATACTGGAAAGACACAGGAGGAGCAGAAGGTGGGGCCGCTGGGCGACCCCACACCAGCAGCTCCTCCGGCACGGCTGTACCGCCCCCAGTCCCACCCCCCAGCCTGTCCATGCAGCTGCATCTCCTGTCTGGGGTCTGTACAGCAGCCCCGCCAGAGGACAGGGCTGGGCGTGGTACAGCCACACTAGAGGAGCTGCTGGTGTGGTCATCCAGTGGCCCCACGTTCTGCTTTAGCCGCTGCGGTTCCAGAGAGCCCTGCGGTTCAGAATGTCATCCTCTTGCTTTGCCAATAGCGGGATGGATCATGGGGAGGGGACGGGGAGACCAGGGGGGCCCCGGATGGGGGGGGCATGGAGGAGTCACATGGGGGTTCCATGGGGAGGTCATGTCCCCCCCTTTAGCTGGTGCCCCCCTTTCGTGTCCCTCCCATGAGTGCAGCATACCAGTAAGAAATGAATTCTACTTGCCCCACTGTTTCTGTGTGACTATTGCAAGCCTTTAAATGGAGTAAAGTAGCAAAAGTCTTGTTGCTGATCAAGATAAGTGGCTACATTGCTGATGCTTAGCATTGCATTGGACCAACAGCTCCCTAAACATCTTTATTTCACTTGAGGGCTGTCTTCTTCAGTTGCTGTCTCCTGTACCCCCAGAGTCCTAATTTCTTTACCCTGGTCACATGAGAAGCGGCCTTTCCAAAATGATCAGGAGTTTGTTTAGCATTACATTTATTTTTTATTGATAATTTTTAATAAGAAAGTGGCTTAATTTTCAAAGATGCTGCAAATTCCCAGGTTACATTGATTTCAGAAGGACTTGCAGGAGACAGTACCTTTGAAATTCAGGCTATGTTTTTAAAAAGGTGTTGAAATTACCAATACAATTGCTGACTTTCATGCATTCAGTAGTTTAGGGACCAAAATGCATTTGATAAAAGGTTACCGGTTGGTTTCCCTGAAATCTAGTTAATGTAGCAGGTTAGCAACATTTATGAATCCTTCCTGCTGTGTCACCTAGGAACATCTATATGTAGGAGCAGTTATATTGCAGGAGATCACTAGTGCATCTACTCTGGTATCCTGCCTCTGGCTGTGGCCTATGCCTCAGAGATAGGTGAAAACCTCCACCATGGGGCATGTAGCCATTTGTGCAATACTGTGTATTGGATAGGGAGAGAGTTCTTTCCCAAATCCATCTGGCTGTTGACATAAGGCCCGAAGCAGAAGGAAACTCAGGAGAATTCTATAAGTGCTGCAAAGCAGTTGAACTTCTGGAAGAAGCCTTTTTATCATTCATCCTTGGGAACTAGTCTCTCGTCAGTATATTCTTTATCTGATGCCCCAGAAACTGAGGCTGTTGTTCTGTAAGGTTAAATTAAGTGTTTGCTGCTATCCATCATATTGCATTCTGACTTTTTTTAATGAGTAGTTCCCTATTATATTGGTAATTGGAAGCTTCACAAATATGGTCAAGATTTTAAAGTTTGGCTCCTCAATTCATATTTAGGCACCTAAATAAGTTGCCTGTATTTCAAAAGTGCTGAGCTCCTCCCAGCTCCCACTGAAGATTTTAAAATCCCGGTCTGTGGTTTTTATCCCCAATGTTTACAGGTTTTTTCTATGAATGTCATGGACCTGGACAAAATGGTTGTATTAATTATTCATATTATGGTGATTATGGAGCAAGATAAAGCCCTGTATTTATGTTTTTCCTCATACCACATCCTAAGCAACATACATACAAACTCTACTTTTATTCTGCTCTTGTCAGCTATTTAGAATGAAATCCAAGTTTCCAGGAAAGTAAAACCAATTCTTGTTTTCATTAGTTGTTGGGAAAGGGACCTTTGAATTTCTTACTGTACTGAGAAGTTCCCAGCTGATTGTATCAGTAATAAATCCCAATGGAAATCAAGGCAGTATAGATTTGTGACCTGATGGGCAGGATAGCGTTGGTCTCTAACTACTGTAAGTTTGTGCATTTCTCTAGCAGGTAGAAGGACCACAGAGGTAATTTAAGTCTTGTTTAGCTGATTTAATAGTTCCTGAGAGTAAATTCAACAGTGAATCTTTAAATAGAAAAGATGGAACAACAATATATATTGCCCCCCGGTCGTGTCATACATCTTCATGAAACAGTTTGTATTTACTTTACAGAGTGCTATTTGTAACATTTAAAATAAGCCCCCAAACAATGGTAGCTTCAACAAAATGTATTAATCACTAGACTTTATTTTATTTATGCAGCTAATTGTTACTACATACAGAACTTTACCTACAGGTTCAACAAATCTGCCCAGACTCAAAATAAAATGATGCATGCTTTTCTTTTTTGCATTAAATTGAAGAAAAACACTTCTAACTCAGAGAGAATGAAATCCTATATTTTTTTAATGGAGCCCTTAAGCAAGGAGTATTAGAAATCCTTTATTGCATACAATCTGATTTTTCTTTAAACTATTTTAGATGCTACGTGGGGCCCAAACCAATTGGCTATGTAACACTGGATAAACAATAATTAAGAAGAATAGAAAAGGAATAAAGAATTCTCCTGATAGATGGCCCTAGGACCATTCTGGCTCCATGGGTGTGCAATTAAATAACCTTTAAGACAATACCTGTTCTTTGTAACCACTGTGCAGTCTATTCATGGAGTAAAAGAATTCTGAGCTTGAAACAGAGTATCTCATGCTGTTATCAGAGTAAGGATTTTTGAAATAAAGTTGCAGAAAGATACCCTGATGGATAGTTTGTTACTGCCTGTTTGGAAAGAATCCGGCAAGGTTCGTTCTCTCTCTCTCTCTCTCTCTCTCTCTCTTAAATGGAAATGACATGAAAATGTTAACATCATCAGTCAAAGAATGAAATAAGTAATTTATTAAAGATATTTCACTACCTGGCTTCTCACAATTGTAACAAATTTGTAAACAAAACCTTTCACAAATGCTAATAGACATTTGCAAGAAATGTTCAATCTTATTTTTGCAAAGTGGAAAAGGGGAATAAGCCCTATTGCATTTCTAGAATTATATAAAGGGTTTGATCCTACAAACGCGTACATAAGTAGCCCATATTTATGCAACATCCTCATTAAAAGGAGCTGCAGTGATTAATTTATGAGGAAAGATTAGGGTATCAGTTCTACTCCTATTGAAGTTATTGGCAAAACTCAAATTTGTTCTGTAAGTTTAGGATTGGGCCCTCAATCCACCTGAGGAGGCATTTATACCATGTTCACTCTGCTTTGAGTGCCTTAACTGAATACTTATGCCTAGATTGTAAACTCTTCAAGGAAGGGGCTATCCTCTTGTTATGTGTGTGTATTACAGTTTACTAATATTCAAGGTTTTTACTCAAGAGTTTGGTTTGGTGATTTTTTTTTAAACTATCCCTGTCAGAATCAGCAGGTTCTCTACCTTTTCCATTACTTTAAACTCCAATCTGGCTTCATGGCTACCAAGTAGTGGATAAGAGAAACCTATATGGTAGATCAGGGGATTGAGAAGTCTGGTGCAGAATTCTTGCACTGGGCCCCTGACTAAGATCATCCTCTGAGTAATTTAAAACAAGTTTTGTGTCAAAAGCAGGTGGCATAACGCTGCAGTAATGGATGGCCATGTGTGGGGGATGTCGGATAGAGTTATAACATTCAACCTCTAGCTCTCTAAAAAATAAATTGGAAGGATTGGGCCTGGCTGGGAATAATTATAACTGAAGCCTAACTAATTTTTGGCAAAGAACAGGGTTTGCCTTTGAATGAGTTAATTTAAGATGGTTTTATTATAGCTGTGGCCTTAGGATAAGAAGTGCACTGCAGATTTGTTTTATAAAAAAATTGTTAATCAAAATACCTAATTTTCTTACTTATCACTCCTGTGCATGCACAATTAAGTAGTATGTGATTAAGTTATCTTTTTAATGGATTTCCTCTTTATCTATCACTCATTCATGTAGACTTTTCTGTAATGTAGTTGCCTCCAAATAGACACACATACCGTTCGTTAAGTTGTTGTGGTGGTGAGACAAGTGTAAACATAAGCATTAATATTCACTTGGATTTTAACTGTGCAATGAATTTGACAAAGGAGTATCTTTATGATTTTAAACTGTATTTGTTAAGCACAGACAGTGGAGCAAACAAAGAGCCCACTCCTGCAAACTCTTATTATTGGTCTTAATTTTTAGTAAAGAGAATAGTCCTGTTGATGTTGCCTAGTAATGTGTGCAGGATTGGGCCCTTTATTTTATTCCCTCCCCTGAGAAACTGGTAGATCCTCAAGTCACATGTGGCTTGTGGGCCAGGCTTCCAGTTTCTTCCACAGGCCAGAAAGCGGGTGAGCAAACCCCATACTCCTTCCCCACTTTCACCTGGTAAATGTAGGAAACTCTGCAAAGAGCCTCAAGGAGTTTCCTGGCCCCTGTATTGTTTTTCCATTGTGGCATGAGCTGGCCTTTAAGCCTTATCACCATTATGCTTTGATAACAATTTAGGGGGAAAGGGAACTGACTGGGGCAGAAGAAAAAGAATAGAGTGAAATTAAAATGTAATCTTTTGCAGAATATTAACTTTAGCCTGCCAAAAAGAAACACATAGTATAAACTTACATACTTATAAGGTAAAGCCAATTGACTTCAATGAAGCCAGGATTTCACCCAGTTTCTTGTATGTTTGTAGTACTTGTTCCAGGTGGTGTTGTGTGTTCTATGTAATAGGGTTAACATTTTACAATAAGTCATTTGGTAAAGATTGCTTGGAATGAATTATTTTCCAGTTTGTGTAGGGACCATGTAGTTGGTCCACTCCATTTAGCATGAGTGAATTACTCCATTATACATGAGAATACTTCTTAATACTGGAATAGCACAGACTTCTTCATGTCCTTTACCTCTGGAATGAGTGAGCAGAGGGTAGCACCAAAAATCAGGTCACACTACTGGTCCAGTGGTTTGTTCCACTGGAATCTTCAGTGCCCTTTCAGACTCTGAAATCCTTCAACCAGAGAGACTTGAGAAATATAGCACCAGATAATAGCCCACAGTGAACGAGATCAGAGAGATCTTATCGCATGAGTAGTTCTTACACTGGAGAGCATTGCTACTGGAGTCAGTGGAATTACTTGTGTGGAAAACGGTTGCAGGATTGGGTCCATGGTCTTACTGGTTTTATTTCTGCAGCTGATGAGTTTTTGCCAATAAGGTGGGCCTGTGTGAGGCTTTTACTTTTTATGTTTTGATTCCCCTCTGTATTCATTTCTCATTGCACTGATTTAAAAATGTACTAATCGCTAATGTTGCAGGTGCAGGAGCTGTGTCAACGTAGAAAAAACATGTATTGTTAATTTACTGTAAGTTAGACAAAAAAGCCATTTAGATGGTTCTAGGTACAATTATATGAAAAGATAATGTATAAATAATTCAATCAGCTTTGCCAGAGGGAGGAATTCTTAAATGAATCTAATTATTCTCATTCCCATGTGATTTTTGGACTTGAAATTAACCTTGCAAAATGTAATCTTTTGCAGAGTATTAGCTTTAGCCAACCATAAAGCAGCACAAAGTATAACTTGCAGTGCTCATAAGTAAAAATCTATCTAATTTAAAGGATATGGAATGCAAGAGGTAAAATGTCTGTAATCAAATTGTTCAATACAGATTTGGTCATCTGAGTATATAAATGGAGTGCTATGCAGCTTCATGTATGTGCATCCCTTTCTTTCAAAGTGACATTAAAAACTGAGGTCCTAGCTGCCTTTCTTCATATTAAAGTTCCCGTGACACTTCTGGTCAGAGTAAAAAGAAAAGGAGTACTTGTGGCATCTTAGAGACTAACAAATTTATTTGAGCATAAGCTTTTGTGGGCTACAGCTTACTTCATCGGATGCATGCAGTGGAAAATACAGTGGGGAGATTTTATATACACAGAGAACATGAAACAATGGGTGTTACCATACACACTGTAACGAGAGTGATCAGGTAAGGTGAGCTATTACCAGCAGGAGAGAAAAAAAATCTTTTGTAGTGATAATCAAGGTGGGCCATTTCCAGCAGTTGACAAGAATGTGTGAGGAACAGTAGTGGAGGAAAATAAACATGGGGAAATAATGACACATCCACTCCCAGTCTTTATTCAAGCCGAAGTTAATTGTGTCCAGTTTGCAAATTAATTCCAATTCAGCAGTCTCTCGTTGGAGTCTGTTTTTGAAGTTTTTTTGTTGAAGATTTGCCACTTTAGGTCTGTAATCAAGTGACCAGAGAGATTGAAGTGTTCTCCGACTGGTTTTTGAACGTTACAATTCTTGACGTCTGATTTGTGTCCATTTATTCTATCACATAGAGATGTCCAGTTTGACCAATGTACATGGCAAAGGAGCATTGCTGGCACATATCACATTGGTAGATGTGCAGGTGAACGAGCCTCTGATAGTGTGGCTGATGTGATTAGGCCCTATGATGGTGTACCCAAATAGATATGTGGACAGAGTTGGCAACGGGCTTTGTTGCAAGGATAGGTTCCTGGGTTAGTGTTTTTGTTGTGTGGTGTGTGGTTGCTGATAAGTATTTGCTTCAGGTTGGGGGGCTGTCTGTAAGCAAGGACTGGCCTGTCTCCCAGGATCTGTGAGAGTGATGGGTCATCCTTCAGGATAGGTTGTAGATCCTTGATGATGCGTTGGAGAGGTTTTAGTTGGGGGCTGAAGGTGATGGCTAGTGGTGTTCTGTTATTTTCTTTGTTGGGCCTGTCTTGTAGTAGATAACTTCTGGGTACTCTTCTGGCTCTGTCAATCTGTTTCTTCACTTCAGCAGGTGGGTATTGTAGTTGTAAGGAAGCTTGATAGAGATCTTGTAGGTGTTTGTCTCTGTCTCAGGGGTTAGAGCAAATGCAGTTGTATCATAGAGCTTGGCTGTAGACAATGGTTCATGTGGTGTGGTCTGGATGAAAGCTGGAGGCATGTAGGTAAGCATAATGGTCAGTAGGTTTCCAGTATAGGGTGGTGTTTATGTGACCGTCGCTTATTAGCACTGTAGTGTCCAGGAAGTGGATCTCTTGTGTGGACTAGTCCAGGCTGAGGTTGATGGTGGGATGGAAATTGCTGAAATCATGGTGGAATTCCTCAAGGGCTTCTTTTCCATGGGTCCAGATGATGAAGATATCATCAATGTAGCACAAGTAGAGTAGGGGTATTAGGGAATGAGAGCTGAGGAAGCGTTGTTCTAAGTCAGCCATAAAAATGTTGGCATACTATGGGGCCATGCGGGTACCCATAGCAGTGCTGCTGATTTGAAGGTATACATTATCCCCAAATGTCAAATAGTTATGGGTGAGGACAAAGTCACAAAGTTCAGCCACCAGGTTTGCTGTGACATTATCGGGGATACTGTTCGTGATGGCTTGTGGTCCATCTTTATGTGGAATGTTGGTGTAGAGGGCAAATACTCACCAGCAACACACCACACAACAAAAACACTAATCCAGACCTAAAAGTGGCAATTCTTCAACAAAAAAACTTCAAAAACAGACTCCAATGAGAGACTGCTGAATTGGAATTCATTTGCAAACTGGACACCATTAACTTAGGCTTGAATAAAGACTGAGAGTGGATGTGTCATTACAAAAAGTGAAACTATTTCCCCATGTTTATTTCCCCCCCTACTGTTCCTCACATGTTCTTGTCAATTGCTGGAAATGGCCCACCTTGATTATCACTACAAAAGATTTTTTTTCTCTTCTGCTGGTAATAGCTCACCTTACCCGATCACCCTCGTTACAGTGTGTATGGTAACACCCATTGTTTCATGTTCTCTATGTATATAAAATCTCCCCACTGTATTTTCTACTGCATGCATCTGATGAAGTGAGCTATAGCTCACGAAAGCTTATGCTCAAATAAATTTGTTAGTCTCTAAGGTGCCACAAGTACTCCTTTTCTTTTTGCGGATACCAACTAACACAGCTGCCACTCTGAAAACTGGTCAGAGTAGACATTTACCCCATTCTCCATGGCCAACAGTTCCTCTCCCTCTCCCAAGCTTGTTGTGCAGTGCTTGCTGCCACCTGCCAATCTATTCAGGTACTTAATGAATGGGCAGTTGCAGTTGCTTTGGGATCCTTTTGGGATGAAAAGTGCTCTATAAATGTAGGGTAGATTATCAGTAGGGTTGTTATTTGTAATGTAATTCTGCCATTCTTATACTGAATATAAACTGCAAGTCTTGCCCAGAATTAGTACTCTTAAAATAAAACCAACACCCCCCCTCAGCTTTGTACTACCTGAGAAAGCAAATGATCCTTGTGCTCCATAACTGTGTAGTTCATAGATACTGTGATGGTAGATATTTTTAGAAATACCACCCACGGTGGCTAAGTGATTTAGGAGAATGAGCCTTACTGAGATTCAATGGGATGAATTCTCCAAAGCCATTTAAGTGCTTTTTAGAAAAAAATTTCGCCTTACATAGATACCTAAAATAGACATCTAGTTCCATTGTATTGTTCATTTTCGAGTGCTTTCTGATGCAGCAGTGCAGTTACCTTCTGTATGAAAAAATCCTATATAAAAAAGCCAAATCTAGAATAGGCTTTGTTTTACTAATTAAAAACAATCACCTATTTTATAGAATTATCTACGTTCACATGTATGAGTCCATCACTGAGTTACCTGAGCACTTAGAATAGGAGAAAATAGGTTTACACTCCTACAACTTTGTTTCTAACTAGATTACACAAAACATGCATCAAAGTTCTTTGTGCAAAACATGTAAGCGGATTTGAGAAGGAAAGGCTCCTCCTTGCAGGCCCATGGATGAGGGGCTCTGCGTTCCCGTATGTAGGAAATATAGACCTGTAGATCTGTCTAGTGGTAGTTCCACTGGAAATTCCACTGCCTCATCTTAGACATCAGGAAAAATTTCCCGACAATGAAATCTTATAGGTTGTAGAACAGTCCTAAGAGCCAAATTCTGCTTGTTTTACTCATCTGAAGCATCCTGTTGATTTCATCTGGAGTACTATACTTTTTCTGTTCTTTGTTATACTGTTATTCCCATTCCTTGAAAACCTTACAACTAGATTGTACAGAGTACTAGAAGACAGAGTACAGACTAAACCTGCCTAAGAGGAGCTGGACTAGATTATTTAATAGATCTTTTCCATTTCAAATATATCTGATCCTATAAATGTTCATTTATCGGAGGGCTAGGAAATGGAGAACAAAGCAATCCTGAGTGATTTTAGACAATCATATTTACACAAGCAAATGGATCAAGAATATATGACCATGCAACCTGATGATTAAATACTGTATGTTGAAAAATGAGGTCAGACATTTCAGCCCACAAGTACACTCCCACAGAACCAGTTGTGTGCAGTTGTGGTCCAAGAGACAGAGTTACACTGGTGTAAAGGAGATCAGAATCAGAGACCTGGACTCTTATGGGGAACTTTAATTGAAGATGCATATTTAGAGGACCAAAGAGTCTTCCAGTATAATGAAGAAATTAACTGAGAGTATTCTAGTGCACTTAAACTATGTAGACTGGTGGACAGAGCAGTAGCCTGGGACTCTGGAGATCTGAGTTCTAGTCTTGGTTCTACCACTGGCCTGTTGGGTGACCTTTGGCAAGTGTGTTTGCATCTCTATGCTTCAGTTTTTCCCATTTATAAAATGGGTATCATATCATGACCTTCTTGTAAAGTGCTTTGAGATAGAAGGATGAAAAGTGCTATATAAGAGCTAGGTAGTATTATCATCATTGAGTGTCCCCAACTCTCAATTAAGTCCCTGAGAAAGGATGGTCTAGTGGTTAGGGTGCAATCCTCAAACTTTGGAGATGTGCATTCAAGTCCCTGCTCTGCCACAAACTTCCTGTGTGATCTTGGGCAAGTCACTTAGCCTCTCTATGCTTCAGTTCACTCTCTGTAAAATGGGGATGATAGCACTTGCCTGCCTCACAGGCATGGTGTGAAGATAAATATATTAAAGGTTTTGAGGTGGTCAGATTCTACGGTAATGGGGACCATATAAGCACCATCGATAGATGGCAATTGGCAGGAAACACTTAGCACTTCACAGTATTAGGCCTTCTGAGATTTAAATTTCCAGCAAAGAGACCAGGCAGTATGACTTTGCACCAAAGTTCCCTAGTCTGATGTGACATCAAAAAAATCATTGTCCCAAAGATCGTGGAATTAAAGAAATGAATTGCATTGACCTTGTACCATTAAGTCATTTTAAAGCACTAAATCAATCACTAGCATTAGCAGGTATTAGGTACAAGAAAACTTAAAGGAGCACAGTTATGCTGCGTCAATGTTGCTGTGGCTCAAAAGAGCTGAATGGTGCAGATGATGTAATTGGAACTCTAGGTTTAAAAATAATCCCATATGCTACATGTTTTTAGCACAATGCTGGGAGAAAGCTGTGTACTGATAGAAAAGGACTGCCACTGTGGCTATTAGGAGTAGTTAGAATATAAATACTGGGTCATCTCTCTGCCTGAGGAAAGACAGTTCAATTAGGAGAAAAGGCCAGAAACATTAACCTATTGATGATCCATTCCATAAAGCTATGACTCGAGAACAGGTTTGAAAGATACAGATTCAGAAGAGAGGATGGCCTGATAAGACAATGAAAACACATAGTATTCCTTAAATAAGAAAGAAAGAAAGAAAGTGTTTATATATATATATAATTCCATGTTAAAAAGTCTGATAATTAGTTTACTACTTTTAAAAAAATTAAATTGACACTGTGTCATTGAACATATTGAGGGTTGATTCTGGCTTCCGACTGTATGTGGTACTCCCCCAGTGCCCAGACACGGTAAAGAAACCACAAGAGGCTGGGGGAGAATTCCCTCAGCACAAGAGTAGCATAGGATTGGCATAACTGGTGCAGGGGCATACATGGTGGTATATGGCTCTGTTTCTGGAATCATTGCACAGAATCTTCCCCACGCTCTTCTTTTAATGAAAATATTGTGGTCAAATTATTAATTAAGGAAATAACTCTCAGAATTACCGAAATGAAAACAGTACAAACTTTAGCAAGTCTACACTTGGTTTGTAATGCGAGCTCCATTTGCTGGCTGACTCCCTTGTTTCTAAAAATTCCCATTACCCGAATTTAGGTTCTTGTCTGAAATGTGAAATCCATAAAATCACTTTTATGGAAAACTCACCATTCCAAACCCCCTGTTTATACAAAGTACATGTCCGTGTGCTTCTTGGACAAATGGGGTCCACTGCATTTTGCTCTGAGGGCCAAATCCTCCAGCCCTGACTCATATTTGCTCTGGCAAAATCCCTGTTGAAGCCAGGGAAGATCTTGCCAGACTTGGAGGATTCAGTCCTGTACATGGGATAGCTCAGGGGTGGGCAAACTTTTTGGCTCGAGGACCACATCTTTGTGGGGAAATTACATGCAGGGCCATGAATGTAGAGCTGGGGCAGGGGCTTGGGGTGCAGGAGGGAGTGTGGAGTGTGGGAGGGTGCTCAGGGCAGTGGGTTGGGGTGCAGCAGGGGGCTCAGGGCAGGGGGTATGGGGCTCAGAGCAGGGGATTGGGGTGCAGGAGGGGCTCAGGGCAGGGAGTTGGGGTGTGGGGTGCAGGAGGGGTTCAGGGTGCTGGCTCCGGCCCAGCGCCGCTTACCTGGAGCAGCTCTGGGGTGGCAGCAGCACACAGTGGGGCTAAGGCAGGCTCCCTGGCTACTCTGGCCCCGAAGTGGGGGGACGTGGGGGCAGAGGGCTCCATACGCTGCCCTCTCCTGTGAGTACTTCCCCCAAAGTTCCCATTGGCCGCAGTTTCCCATTCCTGGCCAATGGGAGCTGTGGAGGGAGGTACCCACAGGCAAGGGCAGCGTGCGGAGCCCTCTGCTTCCCCAGGGGCCGCAGGGACGTGGTGCTGGCTGCTTCTGGGAGCGACACAGGGCCTACGGTGCCATGGGGGTGGCAATCCCATGGGACAGATCCAAAGCCCTGAAGGGCCGGATCTGGCCTGCGGGCCGTAGTTTGCCCACCCCTGGTATAGCTTGATTTGTGCATTTTATTCAATTACAAGTTTTCTGCCAAACCCAGTTCCTTGTAGGAATCCCTGGTGGTATCTGCTGGAGAAATAGCTAGGTTTTTTAATATATACTCTGTGGTTCAAAGGAGATAATCTATTTTCAGGAAACTGTGCAATGTTCCCATTATCATAAAAGGAAACATCCTGGAACTCTTTTCATTCAGCAGGAGCCCTGCTTATTTTCCACATTCTCATTATACATATTTTGGCACAAGCATAAAGTGGACCCACTAATTTATATTCTAGTTGATCAAGTGAGGGAGTCTCATTAATGCAGATTTTGGATTGGGGGCAGGTCATCTTCACAACCTGCAATAAAAAGAAACTTTACTGAATACTTTCTCCCAGAAGGGGATGTTCCTGTTCGATGCAATGGCTGACAGGCAGTGGAACAAATCTCCTGTCATGTTGTCCTCATTTTAATATCATCTGCACAACAGCTGTTGGCACTAATCCTGTAGTCTCCATCCTGTACTGTGAATAATGCCGAGGCTCACTTTAGAACCTGTCCATTCCCACTGAAGCCAATGGCAAAACTTCCACTAACTTCACTCATATCAGCAAGGAGCCTTTTAGTAACCAGAGACCCATCTTTCCTTCCCCCATCTTAAATACTCCTTTTTCCTGCTACTTAGGGCGTTGCTGGTAGAGGGTACATAGGGGTTGAATATATCCTGCTTCATGGAGTCCTGCCAGTGGAGTAGCTGTGTATGCCATCACATAGTCTACAAAGGGATTAAAAGTAATGAGCAAATGACTTGCTCCTGGAGGCACTCAAGGCATCCCTGTAGGAGACTGAGCACTAACTTCACAGGCCTTGGTGTGCTTTCTCTGCTCTTGTAATAATACTCCCTCCACTACTAACTCCTTCCAGCTCTGCAGATCCAGCTGTGAGAACTCACCCTCCACCATAGTCTGCAGGCATGTTAAATCTTTCATGTCCATCTTTCCCTGGAGAACTGCTAGAAAATCCATCAGCTCCCTAGTAGCCTCATCCCATATAACTGAGCCAGGCACTGGAGAAGCAGCCCTGTATGGAGCAAGATAGTGTTGAAATGAGTTAGGAGGGTCTGAGATACTATTTCCTTGGTGAGTTTAAATTCTTTATTTTAATATTATGTTCACGTGAATCAATGTTCTGCCTGTGCTTGCCAGGCCAATCGGGAAAGCCTGGCCTGAAGGGGAGTGTAGCAGTAGCACATGGTGTCCGGAGCATGCATAGTTTTCAAAGCGGGTGGCAATGAAGGCACTTTGTGGATTTGCTGATTCAGTCCTCCCTCCCTCCCATCCTTGGCCTCTGCCATAAATTAAAATTAATCTCCCTTGTCAGGCCCCCGGGGAGTCAATAGCCGTGTAAACACCACTTGCCTTTTCTCCAGGGTGAATCTCTCCCACTTAAGCGCAGCAACCTCCGCTTGTTCAGGGAAGTGTGAATTGCAGCCCTTTGAACTACTGAGGGTGAATCAGTCTGTATGGCTTTTCCATCTTTCTAAAGCATGTGTGCCTAGATTCTCTCCTGCATTGAGATCCACTTGGTGCAAGAGGAAGGTGGGGATATCAGAGCATCAGATGCATTGTAAGCACTTCTCTCATTTATACCAGCTAGCTATCATCTTTAAGGGCCCATATGCCAGCTGTGAACTGTTGTGGCACAGTTGTGTTCTACACAAGATAACCCTCCCTGCCTCCAGTACACCCCATACACTGGTATTGGGGGGTGGCAGTTAATGTAGGAGCTGCTTGCATCAGCTTTGTGACATAATAGAGTCCTGTCCCCCCCCTTCCCACAGAGGAATTTTTCATTTGGCTCACTACTACCAGCTTCCATCTTCTTTTGAGCTGCTCAGGTTGCACAAAGGGAGCTGGATCTAGAACAGAGAACCTGGCCTGTATTTCTCTGCTATAGAATACCAGGTAAAACCCAGCATAAGGGAGTAATGGGAAAATAAAAATGCAAAGTGTCTCATGGGAGATGCTTCTGTTCTGTGTGCCCTTCTCTTGTCATACTAGTTTAAATACAATGCCCACACATCACCTGTCAAGCCATACTCGATAGTTGTCAGATGGATGGCAAAAATTAAAAGATGAGAAAAATGTTCTTTTGTGTGACATAATCTGTTTTTGATACATTGGGTTATGTAGCTCTCAAAGTACTGGGCTATTCCTACACATATTACAAACTTATGAAGGGTAAATCTCTTCAACAGTTTGTGTTTCTTTTGTTCATTTTACCTTAGTATAGGGGTTATACACTTGTTTTATTTTTGCTTCAATCTGATGAAATTTTGGGTTTTGTTCATACGTTTAATGTATGATCCATGAAAGGCAGCGAAGTTTATATTGTCCCAATGGAAATGCAGATCGCATCTGGAAATGCCTTCTGTTCCAAGTGTTTTATGTATTTCAGCTGGGGAAATGGAATATTTAATTTCATTATTCAGCATGGGGCTATTCATTTTGTACAATGAAGGGAAATTCATCAATACCATCTTCAGCTTCCAGAAAAATGATACATGGTGTGACTGTTTCACACACTCTATTATATTAATATCTTTCTCATCACTCAGCAATTATTCATCTTCTCCACTAACAGGTGAAATTCTTGCACCAAGTTACCGTAATTCCTCTGATCTCCTGAAAGCAATTCAATCACTGAAAACAATTGCTTTTACTAACAGATTTCTTCAGACAGATTTACCAAATGCAAATAACCAAATAAAGGATATTTCTGCCAGTTAGAATTTTAAGAACATTTAGACATACTTCATAATAGGTGGTAAACCAATGTTATCACATCTTGGTATTCGTTGTACTAACATTAATGATGATGGATTCCTGGAGATGGATGCAAATGTGATACTGTAAGTAATTTCTTAGGAATGCCATTGAAATGCAGCATTAATTCATGTCCTCTTGTTATGAAATGTCAGCAGCTACTCCCATTCCTCACTGCTATTTTTCTTTTTAAAACCAATTCAGTGTAATATATGATATGGTCAGTGTGAAGCCAAGAAAATTTATGATAATTTTATCTACACTTGCATATTGTTACTTTTAAATTTTAATTTCATTTTAGTGCTTCTGAAATCTACAGGCTCAGGAAGATCAAGAGTAGTTGTAATTTCTATGATGGGCCTGACCCTGCTCCCACTGAAATCAATTAAAGTTTTTCTGTCTGCTTCAACAAGCACAGGGACTGGCTTAGTAAGACAACATGTGACTTTTCTGGCCATTAATAAAACAACATTTTCCTATTACCTCATTCTCCAGGAATGTTCAAATGATCTCTTATGCCAATTGATTCAAATGTTATGTTCTGGGAAGCATGACAGCTGGGAAGGAGGGCCCTGTGTTTAAGGCTCCAATCTGGGATTCAATAGATCTATGTTCACATCACAGCTCTATCGTGGATTTTCAGTGTGACTTTGGGCAAGCCACTTTTTCTCTCTGCCCCGCTTCCTTATCTGAAAGATAGAATAGTAATACTTTCCTCTTCCACAGGGGTATTGTGAAAATAAATTCATTAGTGTTGGAAGGTTTGCAGACACTACAACGATAAGGATCATAGAGAAAATACTCTTACTCACATCGGTTTCAGAGTAGCAGCCGTGTTAGTCTGTATTCACAAAAAGAAAAGGAGGACTTGTGGCACCTTAGAGACTAACAAATTTATTTGAGCATAAGCTTTCGTGAGCTACAGCTCACTTCATCGGATGACTCTGCATACTGTTACTCTTTGTTTTCACTGTATGCCTGTAATGGGGTTCGCTCACTACAAGAGCATCTCCTCCTCCTGGACAGGCATGGCATAGCAGTTCTTCCTGCATGGCACCCCCTGCCAGTGGTCATTTCGTCACTACAGTGGTCTCTCTTCCTGTAATTCACGGTGCTCCCTACTCACAACTCATCCCTCTGGCTAGGTCATTATATACCTCCACCCTCACCCCCTTCTGGGGTATCAAAGTCTTGCTGGACTAGCTGACCAGATTGCAAGATTGAAACAGTCCAGCACCACTTCCCAGTGGCTGGTAGGGGAATCCAGGTCTTTCCTCTATACTGGATTCCAGTCCAGCGACCCCATAACCAGCAGCCAAGGTCTACACAGTCTCCCTCCTTGCTGCTGTTTCTCTGAGCTTCTTACTACCCTACTTTTTCAGGCCTTCTTTCTCCACAACTCTTCTGGGGTTGACCCTTCTTCCAGAAGCAGGATCCTAGGACTTATTCTCCCTGCTAGGTTTCCTGCTCCCAGAGAATGACCACAGACCCTCTCCCTACAGCCTCCTAGTACTACAGACTTCCCTCTTTATAATCCTTTGCCAGCTGGGCATCATCAGCAATTAGTATTTATCAATCCCTGGGCCCTCCTCAGGTACAACTGTGAAGGTTAATTGATCCCTTCTGGGCCCCTTCACCCCTTCAGAGCTGTGTGGGTATGAACACTCCATCACAATGCCTCTTCAACTATTGTTTTTTTAAAATACTCTTCTTCTAGGAAATATTTCTTCCTCCTTTTCCTCACCAGAAATCTCTTTTCTCACTTTCCCTTTCCTGAGCTGTTGTCTTATATCTTCTCTTGTGGTTTTTTCCCTTATCTTTCCCAGAGCATAAGATCACCAAAGCAGGTGATCTATATGAATGACTGAGGAGTACAAAGTAAGTTATGCATCATATCAGTAATTTTTAATAATAGTGATTGGATTGGCTGATGTGTACATGGGTTACTTAATTGGTGTGATATATACTTCAGATATGAACAATTAAAGAGCTCAGAGCTACAGTCCTTTTTTCACATAAATTTACATTGATTTCAGTAATAAGCATTATCTTCATTGGGAATTTTCCACAATGGACGGCACTGCTGGAACTTCAATTTGTAGTGAAGCTAACAATATATTCTATGTTTATGATTTTTTCTTACCAAATGGGCAAATTTCAGAGGTCCTTTACTCAGCACCTGAATTGTCTACATATTTTCACATCTATAATTTGGCACACACAGAACTCTGATTTGTGCTTTCTAAATGCATTTGCCCTTGTGGATAGATTAGTTAGGCATCTACACAATTTGTATTCACAACTGCAGGACCCAAACCTGTTCCTGTTATATTCAATGACAAAATTCCCATTGACTTCAATGGGAGCAAGATTGGACTCATTTTGAAAAATTCTATTTGGAAAAGGTGAGACATGAAAAATTGGAGGCACCAGTTTTTTGATGCCATTTTTTTAAATGTAGCCCTCAGTACAATTTTCAAAAACAGCACACAATCGTGCACTCTTATGCATGCACAAACCTTGATTTTTGCATTGAGACTGGTACATATTCACATTCATCAGTTTGCATACGTGCATCTGAGTTTGTGTACAATTTGCATGTGCAAAAATGCACATACCTTTTTAAAAACCCTCCCTAAGTTGCATAATGATGTAAGGCAGTGATTCCCATAACTTTAGGGCAACCATACAAATTGACCAGACTACAGGCTTGATTCTGATCTTACATACCAGTGTAATGGAGTTACACTGATGTAACTGCTGTAAATGAGACCAGAATCTAGCTGAAAGTCTTTTAGCTATACTAGTCAGTGACCTTGATATCCTTTATCAGTAGGCAGACTTTCTTGACACTTGCACTGATGGAGATAAGGGGGGCAAAATACCTGTTAGGTCTTCCAGTCTATCTAGCATCTGTGATCTACTAATATATGTCAATTATAACCAATTAATCCCCCTTCTTACATAGCATTAGCATCTTTTAGGTCTGAAATATCCTGGTAGCTCATATTCATCTACCATTTTGTTATAGTCCGTGACACTTCTGAATGTCTGTTTAAGGTTCTAATTCCATTTGGTGTTCCAGCATAGAGCCTATATCATCCCACAATTTTCCATCTGCTTGGCCTGAGATTCTAAGAACATGCAGTACAAACAATATAAAACCAACTTTTTATTACCACCATCCAACCTCTAGGTCAGGGGTTTTCACAAGAAAAGCCTCTGGTGGCCGCATGCCATTTGAGAAACGCTGCTCTAGGTTATCTAACCACCTAGTGTTATATAGCATAGAATTAGGTTGAGAGGAAAGGAATGTATTGTAAGGAGGAATTCCAAGCACAGGGAGGGGCATGAGTAAGGTATGAAGCTGGGAATGGGAGAAGCAGACGCAAGGGAGGAGCTAGGAGAGAGATTTAGAGGAGAGGAGGGAATGAAGGGAGAGAGAAAGAGCAAATAAAAGCAGGCTGGGGCAAACTGTGAAGCACTGAAGTGGAGGACAAGGGCCCTTTACATTGATACAGCAAAGGACAAGAAGCCAGTGAAGGAGGGGATGATGAGGTCTAAAGAGTGGGAGAGGAAAGTTATTGTAGCAGCAATATTTTAAATATTCTGGATGGAGGGAAAGTGAGATGTACAGTCACTGCTATCTATACATCAGTATTATCAGAACTACAGCAGTAATTGCCATTGCAGTTATGGGGAAATACTGATGATTGTGATTTGCCAAGCAGTGCAGGGTATTTAGCTACTGATTGTCCTTTAGTTTAAATGAAAGATAAGTGATCAAATCCCCTGAACGGATCTGAAAAACCTCAACTGCCATATCTCCATCACCAATATTTTACTGCAAATGTAGGCATATTAATGACATCCACAGTAAGGTATGTTAGATAATGGCCCTAAATTAATTTTGTTATGAAAATTTAATTGTCTCTATGGTGCAACCATCAAACAAGAAAAGCTACTGCCAAATAGAATAATGCTGAATGTCTCTTCTCAAACAAATGAGAATGCCTTATTCAAAACTAATTTATTTGTCTGTAAATGTGTGGAAAATGTCTATACAAACATGCGGCCTTCAAACAGGTGGCAAGATTCATAACTTACTTGTAAACAATTTAATTTTCCTTAATAAAACCGCCATTCAGATATTGTAGATATAAAGCCAGCCAACATGGAAGATCTGACAGAAGTGATTACTGCATCCGAGTTTCATCCCCACCATTGCAATCTCTTTGTCTACAGCAGTAGCAAAGGATCCTTGAGACTCTGTGACATGAGGGCATCAGCCCTCTGTGACAAACATTCCAAACGTAAGTTCCTAAACTACATTTTGCTGCAAATGCTTGCTAAATGTTCATCATTTGTAGACAGTACACCTCTGTGTATGTACTGGAGTGCAAGATGTTACAAATGTGCTAGCTTGTCAGTAACAAACATGCTAAAAAAAAACAAAACAGTGACAAAACTGAGCAAAACCATTGAATCTATACAAGAGTTGTTTAGGGACTTGATTGGAAGCACTTCTCTAACTCCTCCTCCTTGCAGTTCATACTACAAACACAGCTGAGTGAAAAACCCACAACCTGCTATCAATAGACAGATGGTTCTGAACAATTTAGATAGTCTCTTTGTGAAGAGTCTATGAAAGTACTGTTTAGTATGGATGTGCATCTGGTATTCTGAAGTGCAAATTTGAGTTTTTGTGCAAGCATATTTTGTCCATCCAAACTTTATACAAAAAAAAAATTCCAGGGAAGCATTTTCAGGGTGCATGAATGTTAAGGTATCACTTGAAGTTTTGGCCCCAAATTTTTCAGATAAATGTAATTTCTAAGCATTGTTTTTGCTCAGCTAAACAAACGAAGTAACTAATAATATAAGCCATGTATATAGGAAAGGAGGTTATTTCAAAATTGAACAATAAAAGGAATAAAACGTTGTGGTACTATAAAAAGTATTCAATAGTTGGCCTAATGTGGATGTATATAGCTTGTGAGATTCATATCAGAAGTTGTAGCTATTCATCTGATGACCAAATGAGGAATGTGGAATCTGCAAATGGAAAAAGGGAGTTATCTTAAATTCATGATAGCACCAGAATATAAATTACCATGAGGCTGTCTTTTTTCATGAAGAGTCTATGAAGTGAGGTATGGAATACATTACATTATGAAATAATCTGGCTATCAGCTCTTTAGAGTCCAAATAGGAGAGCATAGACATATGGAGTCCTTTGAAACCCAGCTGGAGAATGGTGTAAGTGTGATAGGTTTAAAGATATCAAGGTGATATGATGGAGAGGGCATTTGCCAATTTGGAGAAGCTTTTTAAATGGACCGAGGTTAATACATAATGAAAGAGAAAACTAAACCAATAAATGGCACTCACGTTACTTGGTTCTGATATATGTTTTCTTGCCTGGGGCAAGGATAAAATATTGAACCTAAAGATAAATGGTTAAATTATAGCTCTGACTGCCCCTGGAAAAACCTGCGGAGAAGCTTAGCAGTTCTAGTGCCCAAGTGGTGGTGAAGGGAGGCATAATGGGACAGTCAGGGAGCAGCACTTACTATACTTGTACAAAAAGTGTACTGTGTGCTTTTTCCTACTGATGCCCACCTGATACTAGTTGATACCTTGGGAGGATGGGGCCCGGCCACGTCTCTAATCTGCTCTATGGAGGTCTAGCAATTCTAGTGCTTTTGTAGGCCTTTTGTTCAGAGAGTGTACACAGACAAACCATGGTGACCCCCAGCAGGGGTGAACTGGAGAAAAGGGTTTCCCTACATCACTTTCCCCATTGGACCTGTCTGGGGTCAGCATTGATATCGGCAATAACGTGTACATAAAAAAGCAGGCGAACCGTGGACTGTGAGTACCATACATTGGGAGTTAAGAATAAAACAGGTGCAAAAAAAAAATTAATGGTACAAGCTCTCCGCACCTCAAATATTTATCTAACTAGGACTCTGAATTTCATTGGAGCCACTAAAAAGTAGAAGTTAAAGAAGATCTTTAATTATTTGTTTATAATTCAGTGTGAACGGGTGTGTAACAGCATGGCATGCACCTCTTGCGAGCGCTCCCTTTTGGTCAGGTGTGTCTGCACTTATGAGTTTATGGTGACCCCCTTCTGGCAATTTCTCTAGCAGTTTCTAGTGACTCATCCCTCTGGCCAAGTCACTCACAGTTTGTACAGAACACAACTCAAACAGATCTTTTCTTGGTTATTAGTCCAACAACGTCTTTAAGCACTCTTGACCCTGGTAGAGACCGTGCCCCCAGGGCTTCCTCCCTGGAGATTCTTTGCCCACTCTGGTCTGTTCTGGCCCCAGCTCTCCAGCTGGGCCTCTTAACAGTTCAGATCACCTTCTGGGACTTTATCACTGTCTAATTGTAAGCCACTTCCCCAGTGACTTATGGTGTGGACCCAGGCTGGCACACTACTCCAGGTTCTAGCACATGGACCACCGTGTCTCTTTAAACAAAACTGCTTTCAGTTCCCTGGGCCACTTCCCTGCAGTCCTGAGCCTTCACAGTGCTTCAGGGCTCTTCTATGTTCAGGCCCAGCAGCTAGCCAGGAGCTCTTTCTCTCTCTCCCAGTCCCTGCCAGCACTGAGCTGTCCATGGTGCTACAATGCTGACACTGGTCTGCACTGTAGCTCCTTTTATACTAGCCTGCAACCCTCTAATTGGCTAACCCCTTGTAGCCTCCTCCTGATTGGCTGCTTTCCTGCGCCATTGCTCTAGGACTTAGCTCCACAGCTCCTTTCCTGGGAAGGGTATGCAGGACCCTGAGGCCTCTTACAGGGGGCTTCGGGGCCTAGACCATCCAGTCATAGGGTGCATAAAAATGAAATCCAGTCTGCATTTCATACAGTGCATGAGCTGAAAAAATTACTACTGTCGCAAAGGGAATATGTGCTATGTTGGTCACACCAACCTGTGACGTTTTTTCCTTCCTGCCTTTCACAAAATACTTGAATACATATAAAACTATTATATTTATCTAGACCCAAGTTCCCATTTTTTTATTCTCTTCCTGTTTCAGTAGCAATTGCCATGTGTATGTGTTTGAAACCATAATTGCTATCTGCCCTGAAAATGGTGGATTTGGATATTGTCCAAATATAAAAAATTCCACACACATCAGTGTTCAGATTGGCCCACTACTGATGTAGGGCCTGATCACTGTCCCATGGAAGTCATTTCAGAATCCCCATTGGCTTGACTAGGAAGAAGACTGGGCCCATTATGGATTATTCCATTCCTCCATATTAGTGGAGATGCCTAGTATTTTCATGATGTTCTGGCTATTGAGATACATAGAGCACAAAATTCAGTGTAAACGAGAGTGCTGCAGCAGACGTGTATTGTGACTGGGCCAGGGGAAAAGTGGCCCAAAACATCACATGGAGGAGGAGCAGAATAGGGAGCTCCTCCTCCTAATAATGTAGCAGCTGTTGAGTTGCTGTGTTCCTGTTGCTGCAGGTTGGCACAGGCACATTTTCTTGAGCTCACAACCTGTTTTCTCACAGTCTGCTCAGATCTGACCTACTGTCATGTGGCCAGTACCTATGAGAAGCTGAGAACCGGATGAACACCTGTTAACTCTCATGGAGCCAAATCCTGGGATTGAGCCTTTCTGAGGCACTCTATGCTTCACAGAATCAGGCCTTCAATGTCTACTTGACATTGTTGAAGTCAATGGGAGGTTACTGAGTAACTGGAAATCTTCTTGTATAGAGGGAACCCCAAAAAGCATATGCACCACTCAGTTCCCACTGAAGTCTTTTGAGGCAGACAGGTCTTATTAATAGGAAATATGCATTTGAGGGTGTAATGCACTAAAAGTGGTGCATAGGTCTCTGCACAGGGGTGAATTTCTTCAGGAGTAGACACCCAGTGGCGTAGCCAGGTGGAGAAAACAGAAGGAGCAGAGATAAAAAAAGGCACCACCCGCTTGTACTCACCCGGCGGCACTCTGGGTCTTCGGCGGTGGGTCAGGTCCGGGTCTTCAGCGGCACTTCAGCGGTGGATCCTTCACTCGCTCCGATCTTCGGTGGCTGAGGGACCCCCCACCCCCGCCACCAAAGGCTGGTTAAAAAAAAAATTTAAAAGGCGGCAAAAAATTAAAAGGCACCACTTCTGCTCGCTGGGAGAGCCCGCTCCCCCCTAGCTGTGCTACTAGACACTGAATAAAACTGCCATGATTGAGCCCATCAGATGCAAGGAAAAAAGCAAGTGCTTAGAATTGGTTAGGATGTGGTCTCTGTTATTGCTTATTCTTAGAAAATAACCTTCCACATAATTCCGGCAGTATTTTGCCTTTGTTAGCTGTATACCTTTGTGCTTTGAGGGAAATCAAATATTGTGAGGAAAGAAGAGAGTGAGACCAGAATTTGGGTCTTCGTTGTGCGTTTTTCCTGTCCTACTTATATTGTTTTCTTCCATAATACTTTCATTTCTTCCTATTAATAGGCCTGTATGCCCCTGTAACACAGTGCCAAATGCCAATCATAATGTGTCATACAGGAAGGGTAACCACCTTTCTGTATACAGTGTTATAAAATCCCTCCTGGCCAGAGGCAAAATCCTTTCACCTGTAAAGGGTTAAGAAGCTAAGGTAACCTCACTGGTACCTGACCCAAAAATAACCTATGAGGGGACAAGATACTTTCAGATCTGAAGGGGGGAAAAAAGGCTTTTGTCAGTCTGTGTATACCTTTGCCAGAACAGATCAAGGATGCAAGCCTTCAACTCCTGTAAAGTTAGTAAGTAATCTAGCTAAAAATGCGTTAGGTTTTTTTTGTTTTGGCTTGTAAATTTGCTGTGCTGGAGGGAATGTGTATTCCTTTTTTTGTGTCTTTTGTAACTTAAGGTTTTGCCTAAAGGGATTCTCTATGTTTTAAATCTAACTGCCTGTGAGATTATCTTCCATTCTGATCTTACAAAGTTGTTCTCTTATCTTTTTTTGTTCTTCTAATAAAGTTCTGTTTTTTAAGAATCTGATTTGTTTTTTGGGTTTTAAAAATCCAAGGCAGGTTTGTGCTCATCTTGTTTATTCTCAAGCCTCCCCAGAAAAGGGGGTGTAAGGGCTTTGGGGGATATTTTAGGGAAATAGAAACTCCAAATGGTCCTTTCCCTGTTCTTTGTTTAAATCACTTGGTGGTGGCAACCTACTGTTCAAGGACAAGGCAAAGTTTGTACCTTGGAAAAGTTTTTAACCTAAGCTGGTAAAAATAAGCTTAGGGGGGCTTTCATGCAGGTCTCCACATCTGTACCCTAAAGTTCAGAGTTGGGAGGGAACCTTGACATAACCTATTAAAACAATAATGCAGGAACCCTGAATGAAAAGAAGGCATTTTATGCCAGAAGGGTGAGCAAGGTCTAATGGTCATTGATTAAACCCTATTTCCAGATCTGTGAGTCAGAAAATAGCCCTTAATGTAGCATTGCTGCACTAAACTGGAGTCAGCTCATTGAGAAACTGAGTGTGGAGTATGTACAACAGAAAAATTGACAAGGTTAATGATAGAACTTTCAAAGCTTTACAAGGAAGAGTAGTGAGTACTGCTGATTGGATTGGTTTGATTATAGCTCACCTTGACATGCAACACTAGTTCCATAAACTCTATAGCAGTCTAAAGCGTTCATCTTAAAATAAATCAGCCAGGCTTTCAGATGTTAGCAGGACAATCTCTTTGATATCTGCCCCATGAATTTTATACCAGTCAGTATACACCTGTTTTACAAATGATTTCCGTATATTCCCAATACGCTCCCCAAGCCAACTCAGCTTGGCCTTATGCAACCTTTCCCCATAAGTTACTCCATCCCCCGTATTTAGAACAGTCTCTTTGACCTTGGGCATGACTCTCCTACTTCAAATCTCCTCTCAAAATTCACTTCTAGTCAGTTTTCAGTCACTGACCTTCTCCAGAGCCCCTCTTCCAGACATTGTCCCCAGATTAAAATGTATTGCAGTATTATTAGAAATAAACAAATCCAATGAGTAACTTTTATAAGATCATAGGCTTATTACTCATATCTCATGAACTATTACTGTTTTACACTCCTTTCTCTTATGCTTTCTCCCCCACCTTTTAATTTTAATCCTTTCCTGTGTTGTCTAATATAGATTTCAAGCTTTTTGAGGCAGGGACCTTTCATTTGTAGATATTTATAAAGCACCATGCACATATATAGTACTGTATAAATATGTACTTAATATGGGTTACACTAAGTACATTAACTCAGTACAGTAAAAAATCTTGAAGGCTGCTACATTGCTAGACAGAGAGTTCGGTATATTCATAGAATAGAAACCAGCATGGGCAGTAGCAGCACTGCAAAGTTTTCCCCCAACGTGTCACAACCCTGACCTGAAGGAAGCAAATCTGGGAACAAGAGGGTTTCATGCCCATTCAAATAATGTTGCCCCTGCCAGGACTACTAATAGGCTGCCAATTAGCACAGTTAGTTGTGATGTGGACACCTGTGTCCTAGGCACAGGTCCGAGACCAGCAGATCTATTTACATAGCTCACTGAAAGATCATCAAATACTGACATTTGATAAACAAGTTTGAAATGTTGATTAAAGTGTGTCCGTATTGGAGCCATGTCAGTGTTCACTTACATTTGCTAATGGACCACATGCATCTGGCTCTGATCATGACTTCTCTTATACGTGACCTACTTCGGTAGGCCTACATTTTCAATGTAAAGCTTTAGTTTAGAAGCAAGTGCAATATCATTACTCAAGCTATTTTAACTAATAGTCTGAGTTCAATACATATTTCTAAATGTACAGCTGTTTTACTTCGGTTTGGGCAAGACCACTGCTCTTTTAACAGGCATTTGAACGTTAGAATGAAGAATTGAGCTGACAGCTAGAGGCAAAAGATAGGGAAAGAATATGCCAGGGTGAATAAATAATGAGAGTCACTGGAGACTTGGCACAGTTTATGCACTTTTGAAAATTCAGCCCTATAGGATATAATCTGTTTAAACTACATATTTTGTTTTAAGTTGAATTTTCTTTTACCTCTGGATATTCCTATAGACTATAAAATATATACTTCTTCCATGGAGTGTTTTAAATCAACTAACTCAGCTGATTTAAGATTCTTCTAGAGATCCATTGCCAACATGCAAAGTTTGCTATATGAGGGGAGGAATGTGTTTGAAGTGATTGAAGCAAGGAAGATGGAATCTGTTTAACTATAAGCGATACCAGTGTATCCTATGAAGTTTTTAGAAGTTACAAACTCCCCTAGCACATAACTCTCGTGGCTTATAAATTTTCCATCAGAGTTCAGGCTTTCAACTCTAAAAGATTTCACATGGTTGAGAACCAAGGACCTCAAGCAGGAACCACTTAAAAACACTGTTTGGTCTCCATGCATGGCCTGGTGTATCAAGAACAGAGGAGGATCTTAAAATGTGAAAGCAAACCTGAAATCACCCACCACATGGAGACCTGGAAAATGTTCCACTTGGAAATGTTTGCAATTTTTGATGAAAAATGATGAAAACATTGCTTATTTTAAACATATTTTAAAACTAAGTACATATGCAGCATTTTTGTAAGTTTATAGATGACAGGACAATCCTGGCCCAAAGGTAAACATCTAATAATTATGCCCTCTTCCTTAAAGGAAGTGTGAGCATAGAATTGAGGAGGTCCTAGCACCCTCTACCACCTCTATTCAATTATATGGATAGTAACTCATCCTTAAATGGTCTTCCAAAACCAGTGGAAAAATGAGTTTCCTATGAGATCATAGTTCAGAGATTCTGTAATTTATCATCTTTCCCTTGACTGTTCCCCTCACTTTTTGTGCCCCAGTCATCAAAGAAATGCCATCATGACAGTGGTAATTACCATTGACCTTCCTGTGAAGGAAGGCAAGAGAAAATTCTGCCACTCTTTTTCGGGTGTTGCTGCAGGTGTTTGCATGCTATCAATATACAAGTGGTCCAGATTTTCACAATTGTGTCACAACTGAGCAATTTTAGAGAAGATCAACGCTGACTGTTGTTTTGTTCAGTCTTTATGTATATGAATCTGAGTGAGAACCTGAGAGACCTTAACAGCCTGTGGTTTAGATTCCTCACATTTATCCAATATCTCTTCAAACCTGTCCTGATTTCTTTATAGTGCAGGACTCCTAATGGGCCTTTAATGTTCAAATTGTAGTTTCCCAGATTTTTACCCACTAACTTTTAAATTATAGAGCGATCTCATTTTTGACCTCTGATGATTTATATTTTCCAAAGCAGTGAATTAATTGCTCAATCATCTGTAGACTTGCGGCTCTCTTAATGCTGCTATTTTGGAATCTGTTTCTTAAACCTGGGCCCACAAACCATCCATTTTACTTCCCTAATGCCCTGCCTATTCTTCTAGGCATGAAACAACATCACCATTTTAGGAACTAATGATGTTACTGGCTCCAATAATTTTCCTTTAGAGATTTCTCTTCTGTATTGTAACTATTGTAAGAGCCATCATTTACAAGGAGACTTGTGCAGAACAGCCTGGGAAGGATGGTAATAAGCAGGAGATGTCAGTCCAATGATGCTGTTTTCCCTGCTGCCACAGCATTCACTTAATTAATGTTAAATTATAATGAAACATTGAAGTTCCCATTTTTTGGTGTTGCTGCAGGTGTTTGCATGTTATCAGTATATAAGTGGTCCAGATTTTCATGTTATGCAGATACAGTGGTACAGATTTTCAGAACTTTGACTATGAAGAATGAGTGGGCATATTGCTTGCCTAATTTATATACACAATTACATTAATTTTGCATGCAGGTCATCACTTGGACATCTGACAGACCATTTGCACACATCATCAGCCATTCTGAAAATCTAGACCAGGGGTAGGCAAACTTTTTGGCCTGAGAGCCACATAGGGGTTCCAAAACTATATGAAAGTCTGGGTAGGGAAGGCTGTGCCTCCCCAAACAGCTTGGCCCCTACCCCCTCCCACTTCCTGCCCCCTGACTGCCCCCCCGGGAACTCCACCCCTATCTACCACCTGTCCTGCTCCCTGCCCACTGACTGCCGCGAACCCTATTCACACCCCTGCCCTCTGACAGGCCCCCCGGGACTCCCATGCCTATCCAACTGCCCTCTGCTCCCTGACTGCCCCCCGGGACCCTCTGCCCCTTATCCATCCCCACCACACACACTCCCTGTCCCCTTACTATGCCGCTCAGAGCACCAGGACTGGCAGCCGCACTGCCCAGCCGGAGCCAGCTGCACAGTCTAGAGTACTGGGGCAGGCCGATGGCTCTCACAGCTGCGCTGCCCTGCAGGAGCTCGCCGCCCAGAGCACTGGCAGCACAGCAAGCTGAGGCTGCAGGGGTGGAGGGACAGCAGGGGAGGGGCTGGGAGCTAGCATGTCCCTGCTGGATTTGCTAATTAATATTGCCCTTTCCAAATGAATGATGCTTGTTGTAGGACTGAAAAAGAGAGAACTTGTGTTCCTTTTGTGTGAGCTTTACATTTAAAGAAATTATCTTCAGATTACTGCTTCTGTCCTCATGCAAGTCCGTCATCTGAGACAGGTGTGTGGGGGAGGGAATGTTCACATTATGTGTTTTCAGAGGCAGCTGTAAAAGTAGGTCTACTCCAGGTTGAGAACTGTGAGGTCATGTGATATTGTACAAAAAACAGTTCAACTTAATCTGAGCTCTCATAACACTTCATCACACGTGTTAATAAAGGTTTGTTTCCCTATTGAAAGTCTGGACTTCGGCTTTAAGAACGTGTTGCTAATGCATGTATCCATTATTCCATCAAATCCCCCATTTTATGTAACTTAGATATAAAAATGTGCCCACATCTTGGTAATTTTACTTCTCATAAATTTCCTAATTACAGTTGTCACTACAGATCTATCACTCCAATTTCACACATAGTGAACCCAATCCTGTAAAGGGTCCTTCTTTGTGCAGAAATCTCCCTGGATTCAGTAAGAGATACCTTGTGGGCCATCTGCAGGATTGGGCCTCATCAATGTAAGATTGTCTTTGATGTAGAGCACTTCTGTGATGATAATAATAATTTAAAATAGATAATGAAAATTAGGAACTTCTACTGCAGAAAGACAGTTATTAGTTATGCATCTTTCCCCTTGATTATGCAAATATATTAAAATTAAATAAAAGTAAAAAGAAAATTGTCTGTCTGATTTATGTACTTGCAGCCATCAAATAGTAAGAAAAAATCTAGTACTGAAGCAGGCATAAATGATTTATCATTTAAAAAGGCATTTCATTAACCTCCCAAAACACACAAACCCAGTCAGAGCAAATAATTACTGTAAGATTTCTTTAATTATTCAGTTAAAACTGCTATCTTGTTTTTTGTTGCAATTTAATATATTTAAATAAACATCTTCCATTGTCTTTCCAGATTTCCATTTTTCGTTCAAGATGCCATTTCAATGGGTCGGGGGGAATTATTTCTTTCAGATTTAGGCCCCAATCTCAAAGATTTATACATGTGCTTAACTGTACATACCAGGTAGTCTCATGTCCCATTAACTTCAGTGGGACTACTCAAAGTTAAACATGTTTATAAATCTTTGCAAGATTTCAGTTTAATGATGCTCTGCCTTTAAGATTACCCCATCCCTTCCCCCATTTCCTTGCATGTGATTCTTTAGCACCACTCTTTATTAACAAACTCCCTAGTGAAGCAACATTTAATATAAGCATCTCTACAGTGAAGCTCTCCCCCATTGATCTTTATGTATTGACCTAGTTCAGCCCTCTTGCACTGTCCCTTGCATCTTGTGACAAGTTGCAGCAACTCACTGTAGAATACCAGATAGTAAAACAGATTCTAAGATATTGATTGATGGTTTACATTTAAATTCATACTGTCTAGCTGTATTGATGAGAAATTTTGCTTTTATATCCGGGTCACTGGCCAGAGGTGTGCTAGTTGGTGGTTGGTATTTGCAATCTAAAGGGGGAGGTGGAATTATTTTTTGAGAAATTTTACCTTTTATCACATAAGGACAGATAATGACATGAAAGTGAAATGGACATGCAGCCTCAAAACTAATTTTTGATGTATTTGATTTAAAACTGGATAGGCAATCTGAGAAGATTAGGGTTAATATAGCATAAAACACATTGGTTACATAGTTGTCATAATTAATTATGAAATTATTGAATTCATGTTTCTTAGCTAAAGTAGACTCAAGAATACTTATAAATGTGTATATTTTATTAATAATATTTACTTGAAAGATGAACAGGAAATTACAAAAAAACCAAAGCGAATGTATGAGAGGATTTACAAAGTAAGAATAAGAAGTGAATATAAGAAGTTAAAATATAAAGAACTAAAGTACATAAATATTAGTAATCAAAATCTTATCACAAAATAGTTAAAACATGCCAAGTGTCGGAGACTTTCCCCATTGGTATTGATTTTATGTGGAAGGCACTCAGACATTATGATGATGGGCATCAGTGTAACATCCTAAAATAATTCTCTGATTCTGGGGAGAGGATTTTGGTACCAGTATGGAAACTATGGCTAGTTCGTGCAGGACCTTGCATATTTGCCTGTCAAGTTTTATTTCAATAAAAATTTATTGAACTGTCAGTGACAGCTCAACCAAAAGTTATTCCAAAGTTAGAAACTTGAACCATGTAGAGAGTACACAAGGTAGGACAGTATACAGTATAGAGACACAAGGTAGGTGAGGTAATATCTTTTATTGGGCCAACTTCTGTTGGTAGAAGGGACAAGCTTTCGAGCTACACAGATCTCTTCTTTCTTCTTTAGATCTGGGGAACGAAGCATCTGCTTCCAACTCCAGACCTGAAAAGAAAGAAAGCTTGTACCTTCCACCTATAGAAGTTGACCCAATAAAAGATATTACTTTACCCACCTTGTCTATCTCATATCCTGGGATCAACTCAGCTACAATAACACTGCTAACAAATAATACAGTTTCATTTCAGTTCTAAATTACCACACCTAGGTAAGAATAATTAATAACTAAGCTTTCGTCAGTCTCTCTCTCTCACACACGCACACACACACACACACACACACGCACACACACACACTACACCCAAGTATGCACTTAATGATTCAAAAATACTTCTAGTTTCTTCTAAAATTCACAAGGAAGTACAATTACAGGTAATCTGTAACTGTAACCTTGGTCCACAATAACCCCTTACAATACTTTAACCAAATGTTAAAACAATGGTAAAATCCTCAGCCAGATTCTCAACTAGATTCTCTAAATTGGCATAGTTCCATTGCAATGAAAGGAGCTGTATTGATTCACATAATTTGAGGATCTCGTCCCTTTTCTTTAAAACCATACATAAATTAGTTCAAACTTCTCTATCTTTGTCTGAAAAGTTGTCAATTTAATTTGACACAACTGAAGATGAACTATCCCTAAGCTCTAGTTTCACTGCACCTAAGCACAGTTGAAGTAAGTACCATGCTGAACTAATGTAATGAATGTTCTATGCTCAAGACTCTTCATTAACCACATATTAAATCAAAATATTATTTGTAGACCTATAGAATGAATCTTATTAGTGAAAGAGAAGTAAATACACATTATGGGTCAGATCCTCAGCTGTTACAAATCAGCATACGGAATATGCAGATTTATATTAGCTATGATCTGGCCTGCATACATTTAAGTCATTTATATTGCTTTTAAACTCATGATCATACTTTCTGAGGGGCATTTAACTTAGAAAAACCAATTAATCAGCTGAAAATAAAATGATATTGTCATAAATATAAAGGGAAGGGTAAATACCTTTAAAATCCCTCCTGGCCAGAGGAAAAGCCCTTTCAGCTGTAAAGGGTTAAGAAGGTAGGATAACCTCGCTGGCACCTGACAAAAGGATCAATGAGGAGACAAGATACTTCAAAGCTGGAGGGGGAGAGAAACAAAGGGTCGGGTCTGGTCTGGGTGATGCTTTTGCCGGGGTAGAACAGGAATGGAGTCTTAGAATTTAGTAAGTAATCTAGCTAGATATGCGTTAGATTATGATTTCTTAAATGGCTGAGAAAATAAGCTGTGCTGAATGGAATGAATATTCCTGTCTTTGTGTCTTTTTGTAACTTAGGTTTTGCCTGGAGGGATTCTCTATATTTTGAATCTAATTATCCTGTAAGGTATTAACCATCCTGATTTTACAGAGGTGATTCTTTTTACTTTTTCTTCTATTAAAATTCTTCTTGTAAGAAACTGAATGTTTTTTTCATTGCTCTTAAGATCCAAGGGTTTGGGTCTGCGATCACCTATACAGATGGGCGAGGATTTTTATCCAACCTTCCCCAGGAGGGGGGTGCAAGGTTTTGGTGAGGATTTTGGGGGGAAAGACGTTTCCAAACGACTCTTTCCCAATAATAAACCCGGTTAGACGTTTGGTGGTGGCAACGAAAGTCTAAGGGCAAAAGGTAAAATAGTTTGTACCTTGGGAAAGTTTTAACCTAAGCTGGTAAAAGTAAGCTTAGGAGGTTTTCATACAGATCCCCACATCTGTACCCTAGAGTTCAGAGTGGGGAAGGAACCTTGACGTGATGGCAGAGCGGTGGGATTAACTTGGAATCATTTTGAGATCAATTTGAGATTTTTTGAACCAGAAACACAGATTTTAAAAGGGAATTTTTTTTCCTTTGGGCTGCTGGAAAGCAGGTTTCCAACTGGAAGCAGTTGGAGTTTTTTTTCTCTGCTTTGGGGGCCCGAGCAGAGACAAATGGAATTGTCTTTGTGAGCTGGAGTCTGCTCTACCTAAAGGCAGGGTAGTTAACCTCCTGCAGGGAATTCATGAGTCTTCACAGACCTGAAGTTTTTGCTTTCTGTTTTTTTTTTCTTCTCCTAAGAGCAACTAGAGGGGTTTTCTGCATATTTGCCTGGAGACAAAGGTGTCAGGGTTATTTTGGGGGGGGGGGGGTTTCTCTGTAGGCTGACAATCACTATCAGAGAACATAGGTATCTGGACAGCACAGCAAAATTTTACAAGCCAAGTTTTTTGTTTTTTTTTTGTTTTGGTTTTCTTTCTAACTCTCGGGTGTAAAGTTAATTAAAATCAGAGAGGTTAGGATGACAGACTCCACGGTTCAACAAAACCTGGAATTAGCCAGATTTGAGGCTGAGGAAAAAAAGGAATATGAAAGATGGATAGAACTCATGTGGATGGAGATGGATGCACATGCGTCCAGGAAAAAAGAAATGGAGGCTGCCCACAGGATGGAAATGGAGGCAAGGGACAAAGAACTGGAGGAGAAGGAAAAAGAGAGGAAGCATGCACTGGAGATGGAGAAGGCAAAGGCTCAGCAGAATAGACCAACAAACCCTAACAATCCTTCTCCAGGTACCACTTCCCATCCCAGAAAGTTCCCCACCTACAAGGCAGGCGATGATACCAAGGCCTTCTTAGAAAACTTCAAAATGGCCTGCCTTGGGTACAACATCTCTACAGACCAATACATGGTAGAGCTGAGGCCGCAGCTCAGTGGACCCTTAGCTGAGGTGGCGGCTGAAATGCGTAAGGAACAAATGAACCAGTATGAACTGTTTAAAACCAAGGTGAGAGTCAGAATGGGGCTAACACCCGAGCATTCCCGTTGGCGGTTCAGAGCCCTAAGGTGGAAACCAGACGTGTCATTTACCTGACATGCCTACCACATTGTGAAACATTGGGATGCCTGGATATTAGGAGCAAGTGTTAAATCTCCAGCAGATTTGCCCTTCCTAATGCAAATGGAACAGTTCTTAGAGGGTGTTCCCTGAGGAAAGAGAAAGATACTTCCTAGATGGGAAGCCCAAAACTGTAATCGAGGCGGGGGAGATTGGAGCCAAATGGGTGGAGGTGTCAGAGAAGAAAAAAACTGGTCGCAGTTGGAGCAGATACCAGAAGGGACAACCTCAGACAACACCCTACTACCGGGGGCAGCCCAAGGCCCCACCTACCCCGCAAGGAAGCCTCCAGAAACCTTATTGTCCCGCCACACCATTCTCCAGCAACCCACCTCGCCCTAGTGACCCGTCAGCTGGACGATGTTTTAAATGTTACGAGCCGGGACATGTAAAGGCCAACTGCCCCAAGAACCCCAACAGATTACAGTTCATTGCACCAGAATTACCCCGAGGTCCTCAGGCCCAGATACCTCCCAGATACCCTCGGAGCGGAGGGAAACTGTGAGTGTGGGTGGGAAGAAGGTCACCACGTGGAGGGACACCGGAGCACAAGTGTCGGCTATCCATGCTTCCTTAGTGGACCCCAATTTAATCAACCCAGAGATCCAAGTGATGATTCAACCCTTCAGGTCAAACTCTTTCAATTTGCCTACAGCCAAGTTGCCTGTCCAGTACAAAGGCTGGTCAGGAACATGGACTTTTGCAGTTTATGATGATTATCCCATCCCCATGCTGTTGGGGGAAGACTTGGCCAGTCATGTGAAGCGAATTGTCACCCGCAGCCAAGCTAAACAAGCCGTCACACCTAGCTCTGATCCGGAAATTTCTACCAGGACCCGGTCAGAGGTGATGGACCCAGACCCCAGGCCAATGTCTGCAACAGCAGTAGTGGATCCAGTCCCAGAGACCCAGACAGAGCCAGTCCCAGAACTGGAACTGGCGGAACAACCAGCACCAGACACATTGCCCGCACTGAATCCAGTACTTGCAACCCCAACACCAGAGGGCCCCACTGAACCTGAACCGGCAGCAGCTGATAACCCTACACAAGAGGCTCAGCCAGAGCCTGAACCCCAACATAGTGCACCAGCAGAGAGCGGTTCATGATCAACAGAAACGGCCCCATCCCCTACATTGCTTCCAGAGGGACCAAGCATAGGTCCACAATCTAATGAGGAACTGATGTCTCCTGCATCAAGGGAACAGTTCCAGACCGAACAGGAAGAAGGTGAAGGCCTCCAGAGAGCTTGGACGGCGGCACAGAGTAACCCACTGCCTCTCAGCTCTTCTAATCGATCCAGGTTTGTTATAGAAAGAGGACTTTTATACAAGGAAACCCTTTCTGATGGACACCAGGAAGACTGGCATCCTCAGAGACAGTTGGTAGTTCCAACTAAGTACCTGGTCAAGCTCTTGAGCTTAGCCCACGATCATCCTAGTGGTCATGCTGGGGTGAACAGGACCAAAGACCGGTTGGGGAGGTCATTCCACTGGGAGGGAATGGGCAAGGATGTTTCTACCTATGTCCGGTCTTGTGAGGTATGTCAAAAAGTGGGAAAACCCCAAGACCAGGTCAAAGCCCCTCTCCAGCCTCTCCCCATCATTGAAGTTCCATTTCAGCGAGTAGCTGTGGATATTCTGGGTCCTTTTCCAAAAAAGACACCCAGAGGAAAGCAGTACATACTGACTTTCATGGATTTTGCCACCCGATGGCCAGAAGCAGTAGCTCAAGCAACACCAGGGCTAAAAGTGTGAGCCAGGCACTAGCAGACATTTTTGCCAGGGTAGGTTGGCCCTCCGACATCCTCACAGATGCAGGAACTAATTTCCTGGCAGGAACTATGGAAAGCCTTTGGGAAGCTCATGGGGTAAATCACTTGGTTGCCACTCCTTACCATCATCAAACAAATGGCATGGTGGAGAAGTTTAATGGAAGTTTTGGGGCCATGATACGTAAATTCATAAATGAGCACTCCAGTGATTGGGACCTAGTGTTGCAGCAGTTGGTCTTTGCCTACAGAGCTGTACCACATCCCAGTTTAGGGTTTTCACCATTTGAACTTGTATATGGCCACGAAGTTAAGGGGCCGTTACAGTTGGTGAAGCAGCAATGGGAGGGATTTACACCTTCTCCAGGAACTAACATTCTGGACTTTGTAATCAAACTACAAAACACCCTCCGAACCTCTCTAGCCCTTGCTAAAGAAAACCTACAGGATGCTCAAAAAGAACAAAAAGCCTGGTATGATAAACATGCCAGAGAGCGTTCCTTCAAAGTAGGGGACCAGGTCATGGTCTTAAAGGCGCTCCAGGCCCATAAAATGGAAATGTTGTGGGAAGGGCCATTCACGGTCCAGGAGCGCCTGGGAGCTGTTAATTATCTCATAGCATTCCCCACCTCCAACCGAAAGCCTCAGGTGTACCATATTAATTCTCTAAAGCCCTTTTATTCCAGAGGATTAAAGGTTTGTCAGTTTACAGCCCAGGGAGGAGATGACGCTGAGTGGCCTGAAGGTGTCTACTATGAAGGGAAAAGTGCTGGCGGCGTGGAAGAGGTGAACCTCTCCATGACCCTTGGGCATATGCAGTCACAGCAGATCAAGGAGCTGTGCACTAGCTACGCGCCGACGTTCTCAGCCATCCCAGGACTGACTGAACGGGCATACCACTCCATTGACACAGGTAATGCTCACCCAATTAAAGTCCAAACTTACCAGGTGTCTCCTCAAGCTAAAACTGCTATAGAATGGGAGATCCAGGATATGTTATAGATGGGTGTAATCCGCCCCTCTGGCAGTGCATGGGCATCTCCAGTGGTTCTAGTTCCCAAACCAGATGGGGTGATACGTTTTTGCGTGGACTTCTGTAAGCTAAATGCTGTAACTCTCCCAGATAACTATCCAATGCCATGCACAGATGAACTATTAGAGAAACTGGGACGGGCCCAGTTCATCTCTACCTTGGACTTAACCAAGGGGTACTGGCAGGTACCGCTAGATGAATCCGCCAAGGAAAGGTCAGCTTTCACCACACATGTCAGGTTGTATGAATTTAATGTACTCCCTTTCGGGCTGCAGAATGCACCCACCACCTTCAAAGACTTGTAGATGGTCTCCTAGTGGGATTAGGGGAATATGCAGTTGCCTACCTTGACGATGTGACCATATTTTCGGATTCCTGGGCGGAGCACCTGGAACATCTACAAAAAGTCTTCGAGCGCATAAGGGAGGCAGGACTAACTGTTAAAGTTAAGAAGTGTCAAATAGGCCTAAACAGAGTGACTTACCTTGGACACCAGGTGGGTCAAGGAACTATCAACCCCCTACAGGCCAAAGTGGATGCTATCCAAAAGTGGCCTGTCCCAAGGTCAAAGAAACAGGTTCAATCCTTCTTAGGCTTGGCCGGTTATTACAGGCGATTTGTACCACAATACAGCCAAATCGCCGCCCCACTGACAGACCTAACCAAAAAGAAACAGCCAAATGCCGTTCAGTTGACCAAAGAGTGTCAGAAGGCCTTTAACCAGCATAAAGCAACACTCATGTCTGACCCTGTGCTAAGGGCCCCAGACTTTGACAAACCGTTCCTAGTAACCACTGATGCGTCCAGGCATGGTGTGGGAGCAGTTTTAATGCAGGAAGGACTGGATCAAGAATTCCACCCTGTAGTGTTTCTCAGCAAGAAGCTGTCTGAGAGGGAAAGCAACTGGTCAGTCACTGAAAAAGTATGTTACACCATTGTTTATGCTCTGGAAAAGCTACACCCATATGTTTGGGGACAGCGTTTCCACCTGCAAACTGACCATGCTCTGCTACAGTGGCTTCATACTGCCCCGGGAAATAACAAAAAACTTATTCGGTGGAGTTTAGCTCTCCAAGATTTTGATTTCGATATCCGGCACATCTCAGGAGCTTGTAACAAAGTGGCTGATGCACTCTCCCGTGAAAATTTCCCAGAATCAACTGGTTAAAATCATCCTTGAGATGTGGAAAATATTGTTAGTCTTTTATATACTTGGTAGTATATTAGAGGTGCATGTGTCTTATTAACTCTGTTTTTTCCTAGAGCTCCAGGAAGAAATCCCAGCCAGCGTTTCACCCTATCTGTGATTTGGAGGGCATGTCATAAATATAAAGGGAAGGGTAAACACCTTTAAAATTCCTCCAGGCCAGAGGAAAAGCTCTTTCACCAGTAAAGGGATAAGAAGCTAGGATAACCTTGCTGGCACCTGACCAAAATGACCAATGAGGAGACAAGTTACTTTCAAAGCTGGAGGGGGGGAGAAACAAAGGGTCTGGATCTGTTTGGGTGATGCTTTTGCTGGGAACAGAACAGGAATGGAGTCTTAGAATTTAGTAAGTAATCTAGCTAGATATGCTTTAGATTATGATTTCTTTAAATGGCTGAGAAAATAAGCTGTGCTGAATGGAATGAATTTTCCTGTCTTTGTGTCTTTTTGTAACTTAAGGTTTGCCTAGAGGGATTCTCTATGTTTTGAATCTAATTACCCTGTAAGGTATTTACCATCCTGATTTTACAGAGGTGATTCTTTTTACTTTTTCTTCTATTAAAATTCTTCTTGTAAGAAACTGAATGTTTTTTTCATTGTTCTTAGAATCCAAGGGTTTGGATCTGTGGTCACCTATGCAAATTGGTGAGGATTTTTATCCAACCTTCCCCAGGAAGGGGGGTGCAAGGTTTTGGTGAGGATTTTGGGGGGAAAGACGTTTCCAAACGACTCTTTCCCAATAATAAACCCGGTTAAACGTTTGGTGGTGGCAGCGAATGTCCAACGGCAAAAGGTAAAATAGTTTGTACCTTGGGGAATTTTAACCTAAGCTGGTAAAAGTAAGCTTAGGAGGTTTTCATGCAGGTCCCCACATCTGTACCCTAGAGTTCAGAGTGGGGAAGGAACCTTGACAGATGTATAAAAGTCTCTATTACCTATCAAGTGGAATGAATGTACTTGAATTCTCCAGCTTTGTTTGAAAACTTGCAATGGCTGGTCTCTCAAAATTCCATTAATGTCAAGTAGTAGTGTATGCCTTACTTTGAGATCACTGAGGTCTTCCGTTAAGGATTTAAAAGAAGGAATGAGTTAATTTAGATTGTAAGCTCCTTGGGTCTGGGAATATCTGTCTTGTGTTTGTATAGCAGCTAGCATAATGGGGCCCTTGTCCATGACTGGGTCTCCTAGATGCTTCTGCAATATAAATAATTAAATTTAATAATACGGTGCTTATCTGGGGCACATCTTGAGTTGCTCCCAGAAGAAGTGTCATCAGTGGCCAGCTCAGGATCCAGTTCTTAGTTTTTCATCCTGATTTTTGGGCTAGTGAAAAGCCAGATGTTTTCAGCTAGGGAAGCAAATGGCTTAAGTCATCCTAGCTGAATCAGAAGAACCACCATACTTATGACATGACTTTCCATAAGTCCTGTCAGTGGAGATTGCATTTGCATGTTCTGTGGGACCTCCTTTTATGTCATTTATGAATTCATCTTTTACACAGTAGAATCTCATGTCATCTATATGGAGTCTCCATCATCTTGCAGGACTACTTTTGTTTTTTATATTTTTCTGATAACTACATGTTGTAGAATGTATGTAGGCATAATTCAGTTTTACCCTGAATCCATTCCGCTTTGAAATAGCAGAAACTTTTTTTTGTCTATAATCCTACTCTTAGTCTGCAGTAACACAAGTTCCAAGGCTCACCTCTCTGTTCAGAATTATGTGACATTATCATCAACCTTACAGTTTGCTTGTTTTAGTTTACTGGTATTTCAACTGTAGAAAAGCCTGGCAGTTACCACAGAGTTCCTCGGTCTTGATAACAGCTCTTTTCAGAGATTGTGCTGTCTAGGTCTCTCCTTTTTAGTTCTATGAAAGACTAGTTTAACTGTAAAAAGAACAGGAGTATTTGTGGCACCTTAGAGACTAACAAATTTATTAGAGCATAAGCTTTTGTGGGCTACAGCCCACTTCATCGGATGCATAGAATGGAACATATAGTAAGAAGATAGATAGATAGATATGTTCCATTCTATGCATCCGATGAAGTGGGCTGTAGCCCACAAAAGCTTATGCTCTAATAAATTTGTTAGTCTCTAAGGTGCCACAAGTACTCCTGTTCTTTTTGTGGATACAGACTAACATGGCTGCTACTCTGAAACCTAGTTTAACTGTGTTCAGTTGACATTTCTTTTGTCCTACCAATATACTATTTATTTTGCATGAATTTATAACAGTGTAGCATAGCTTCAGATAATAGATGGTTGTTCTAACACCATCACCCATTATATCTTAAGGGGTTGTTATTGTTTTAACTTTAAAACAGATCCCTTGGCTCTTTGAGTAGCATTATTAATATTTCTGCTTTGAAACTGTCTGTCCTATAGCAATGCCTTGATGAGCCTGTGCTTTATGTCAGTCGAGTCAGAAGTATCGAGGACAGAAACTCTGTATCTTGGGGGAGAAAGTAATTGTTTTCAGAAAGTTTGAAATTTTACACCAAGTCTTTTTATGAGATATAAAGTATCATGGAGGTTTTTTTTCAACTGTTTGTTAGGATACATGATTGTTTGTGCTGTGTTGCATTGAAGCAATACTGCATCCTTATACTGTGAAGTGTGTGTGTGTGTGTGTGTGTGTGTGTGTGTGTGTGTGTGTGTGTTAAGAATCATGAACAGATAGGCTAAAATTTTGACACTTGAATGATTAACATTAAGCAAACAAACAAAAGTGGGCTGATTTTCTGTGGTGCAGAATACCCACTGCTTCCATTGAGTCTAGTAAAAATTGTGTGTGCCCACTGTCTCAGAAAATCAGTCCAGCCAAACAAAGGAAAACATTCTGCAGGAATGTAACTTTTTTTAATGTAATTTCATCAGGTGTAAATTATGTTTTGGCTGTTCTTGGAAAAGAGGACACATGACTTCTAAAATATCCACTTAGTTCCAATCTGTTTTACACAGCAGAATAGGGGCTCTCAAATATTTTTTCCATAGTGGAGAGTGCATAATACCAAGTATTGTTTTGTAGTACCATCTCCCTTTTATTCCCAATCGCTTCATATTCCTGTTACATCTACAGCAATTGCCTATGTGGAAAATAATATTGGGAAACAAAGTATTTTAGCTGTATTTTACAGTAATTTAGCATCTGGGAATAAGGAGGAAGAATTGGTGCCAGAGATGACTGGCTATCTCTCCACACATCAACAGCATCTGTGGATCACCTGTGGGCCACAAATCACAGACTGAAAACTTCTGCACTAGTACTCCCTGGCACCTAAAATATATGTATATTGAATATAAAATGGAATAAGCAAGTCCAATTTGCATATTATCATCTGTTTTTGGCAATTAATATAAAATAAAAACATGTTTATGGCAAACACACAAATGGGAAGAGTTAAAGTTGTGTATTCAACATTGGCTTATGTAACTCATTACCTTTTTAATGGTTGATTTCTCATCAGAGTTACATGAATATTAAATTTTTTTCATTGAATACACATGATGTAATTATAGGGGAGATTTTCAAAGGCACAAAGGACTTTTAGGTGCTGAACTTTGGTTGAAAATCAGTGGGATTTGGGCACCTAACTCCAGCTTGTGCCTTTAAAAATCTTCCCCTACACATCCCTCTATATCTTTACATAATATATAATTCCACATGGAACAATATGTTGAAGAAACACTAAGGTTGCAGTTAAGGACTTTTAAGTCAGGAAATTCGCAAGGTCAATATTTCACATGGAACCTGAACTCTGCTCCATTGTACTTCAGTGTATGCCACACAAAGAGTCTGTACAAATTACTGATATACAGCACTAGTGTCTTGTTCACTATGTACTTTAGATGATGCGTCTTACAAGGATGTAGGGAAAAAAACTTGTCATGTATTATATAGTTTAAGAAATAGTATGTGATCATGTAACTAATGATGATTGTATTTAAAATGGTTTTGATACAGTAAATCAGTATGTTATCAACATAGCAGTGATATTGCATTCAAAATGAGTATCAGTCTGACTGAATGACGGTGTGTATTGTTGACAAAACTGCTGCCTCTATAAATTTTGATTCTGCAAATGCTACCAGCACAGGCTGTCCCTATTCATATGCGTAAGCCCACTGACATGTGAGTAAGGAGTTGCAAAATCAGGCCCAAGATAAAATGGTGGAAAGGCAAGCTACAGCAGCATTATGTTACACACACTGACCTATATTGTCTCCTCCTCTCCTACATTAAGAAACATATATAAAGGCAAAGAAATTTGGATTTCAACTCATGGAGTTTCCTTCAGATTTTTCTTAGAAGGAAGCAATATGATTTTAGGCTGCAAATTGTTTACAGGCTTTAGGGGAGCAATATTATGGAGCACATCCATCAACCCAATCTTTCTCCTTTCCTCACTCAGACATTTTTCTGTGAAAATAGGTACTAGTTTTAAATCTGTAGCAAGAAGCCAGGGGGATTGGAGGGGCGTTAGAAGAAGTTCAAGGCGGAAGTTCTGCAGTGAAGCAAAATTTGAGAGCTAATGCTCTTTGTTTATTCTAATAAAGTCCTTGGGCAGTGTTAGAAGAAAATAACTGTCTCTGTCATTCTTTTATCATTTTCACATAGCAGTTCCCTTTCAAGCTGCAGAGCTTGACAGATGGGAGATTATTCCACAGACCCACTGGCTCCCTTGTACATGCTGTTTTCCCTGCTTGTTCCTGCACATGGTCCTCTCCACTGTGTCAGGCAGTGAGATGAGTAAGGTGGAAACAAAAGAAAGCAGTGGGAAGTTATTGAGTTTAAACCTACAGAGTCACAAAGATAGGAAATCAAACTTCTGTAAAATATTTGTTTCACACAAGTTACAGCAAATCCATATAACTGCATCAGATAAAGTCATAGCTAATGATAGCACTGCCTCTACCATTAAGACCATATTTAAATCTAGGTTCTGTTAAATGAAAATTCAAATGATACACGATTACTGATGATTGTGTTCATCAGCTTGTGCAATGGTTTGCAATTGGACAATTAGCTTTAGCATTTTGATATACCGGTAATTAACGTTGAGAAGGGACAATTGCATTTGGTGTATGAAATCCATTTTTTCATAACTGAAGGTAAACAGTTAGACTTATCAAAGTTATTTAGTAATTGCTAGAGAATTATAACTTATTTTTTAAGCAGCTTTCAGCAAAACTCTGGTTCCAAATCCCAGTCTAATGAGATTTCTCTTGTTATATAAAATTAAAGCAGCTTTGCACTCTCTTGATCCTGGGCTACATATGCTATACTGGTCTCCCAATGTGAATTAGTGAAGACCAAAGGCTGCTTTACCTTACACGGATGCTAATGACTCCAGCAAACTATTATAGCAGGCAGAGATGCCCAGGGTGATGGGATGCCCTAGCTACTTCCCTTTCCCCTAGCATGTCTCTTATATCTGCTGCACACAGGGGTGTTATAGAGATCATAAAACCACCCAAAGATGCTCCCTACACTGAGGCGATCTTCCTGGGGCTAGCTACTCTGCTTAAAGGAGTTGCTTACAGCAGGGCTACTAAATTCCATTTTCTCTCACATTAAAGAAAGAAAATACCTTTTTAAAAAAGGGAGTGAACCTTGACTTTAATACCTAAATTAATATTTGAATATAAATAACCTCATGATTTATAGTATTCAAGGTATTTACTGTAGTAAATATAGGAAAACAACAGGGAATACTGCAGATGATGAGAGAATCCTATCTATTTCCCTTAAATAAGGGCCACAATTGTACATGACCATTATGACTATGTAATGAAATAGAGAGCATACCAGTTCTGATCTAACTCCTATTGAAATCATTGGCAGAACTCAGCCAGAACTGTAGAGCTTTTAAGCTGAGAAACACAGAGAAAACTCATCACTGTCATAAATGAAAGAGCATTTTAGTGGCTTTTTTCTTTCCTGGTTTTAATAGCTTTACATCATAATTAGGAGGTTGAAATTCCCGTCATTCACAATACACGGTTTGGACAGATTAAAGGGAAGAGGTGTGAGAGATGATAATTGCTTTGTGCTCATCAGACTTCTATTGAAAACTTGACAGGATAATTACAAAATATCTACCTTACTGAATGTCTCCACACATTTTCAGAGAGCTGTTTAAAGGTGTTCGTTTACTCTCAGGCTGAAAAGTTTTTTCTTTCTTTCTTTTGATGTAGTTAATTATCATTTAGATTTGTTGTATGTGTTTAAATTCAGAGAGTCTATTCTCATGTGCAAGCATGGCTGCGTTTCATGCACCACCCGCAAAGAAAGTTGCCCATCATTTTCTGAGTTAACCCACATATAATCAACTCTCTTATTTTTCAGCATAACATTATTTTGATTCTCTGAAGCTGTAACTTAGATACTTTGAATTTTAGAGAGAAGTAAATTCTTGGTGGACTACAAAAAGTAATCACGCACAGATGCATTTTATTTATTTTGCTCTCTTTAAGGGTGCGGTGGGGGAGAAAGCCACTTTACTTATCTAAATACTTAGTAAACTATTTTCCTCAGTTACTTGCAGACACTTCACCTCAGACTGTGAACTTAACACGCAGAAAAAGTATGGTTAAGTGGTTAGCAAAGGGGGCTGGGAGTCGAGAGTCCCAATGTCTCTTTCTGACCCTGATGGGTGCTTGGGCTATTAGTTCTCCTTGTACTGATTAACATTTATGTCACTCAATCACTATAACAACTTGTGGTTGGCACATTGCTGACTCCCTATGTTTGCAAAAATCTCCACAGTATTCTAACCGGTTTTAACTGGTACTTTATAATATATGTTTCCTAAATATCAGCACTTTAGGAACACTTGCTTAATGCAATATTCTATCTTATGACATCTTGTGATATAAGGTCATTGCTATCTTGTGACAACTTATGATCTAGGGTCACTTACCGGTTAGTTGCTCCTGTCAAGTCTCTAGGCCTTAGGCCTCAGTTTAGCTAAGCTATTGTCTTATAGACCTGAGGCCTGTAGGCCCTGTGTTACAATATTAATTAATACTTATATTTCATGTTGATATCTGAAATATACCTGATATCTTTTATTGTTAGCTACAGCTCTTCAGTTTTTGCATCTGTGAAATAGGGGTGATAATTCTCCTTTTGAAAAATAATGTTGAGCTCTTCGGATTAAAGGACTGAGTGCATTATGATTGTTGTTGTTGTATACTGTAGTGTATACTATATTTCACTAATTTTAACTCTTCATTTTAGGTCAGAATTTTTCAGAGAGGCCATTTTCATAGGTGTTGAGTACCTGCCTCCTTTAGGCTTCTTTGAAAATCTCAATCATAATTAATGTTTTATTATATTGTACAGCACCCCAAATGCCTTGGCAGAGGATGCAGAGGGCTTTTTTCTTAAGAAAAATAAATAATTAATAATAAATACATCCCACAGAGTAATCAGGGTTGCAGCTGGTCAGTAATGGGATGGAAGCCCTTCCAGGACAAATAAGGTGCAAGAATAGCGATGGGGATTCACTAACTGTGCCACTACTGAACCAGCTGATCCCGTCAAGTCATGCGGGATCTCTGCTTCTAGAGATATTACATAAAATGAAGTTCTAGAGCTGGGCAATGTTTTTTGGATAAACCTCTGTTCTGGGCTAAGGTATTCGAAGCACCACAGGCCTGTCAGGAGTACTCTGAGAAAAACGAGGCTTACAAACAGCTGTGAGTTATTGGCTTTACTGAAGGTTAGTGACCCACCCGCAACGGGGACTCCAAGCATTGCAGTCACGGAGGCGGGGAACCCAGTACACCGGAGCTCTGCCTGGGATGGAGTTTGACGGAGGGGCAGACGGCCAACGTCAAGCACTATGCAAGAACAGCTCATGAATATAGAATTAGGTACTTCCCAAAAGGAGATTTCTGCTGCCTGGCAAAGGGCCATGCGAAGAAGTTATAATCGGATGATGGCCGGTTCTAGCTGAATTTCTATGTCCTGCAATAACCTCTCAGCGCGAGAAAGCAGAAGTTCCCTAGCTAGGCCGTAACAAAGTCTTCTGCAGTCCCTTACAATCTCTTTTTGGCCAAAATGCAGATTTGGGTCAACCAAAACATTTTGCCAAAGTTTGTCAAGTTTACAAGATTGTTTCAGTCAAAAAAAAATTTTTGTCATTTTTGAAATGAAACATTTCCATTTTTTATTTGAAATAACTTAGTTTTGAAACTTGCTGCAATTTAAAAAAAAGTTAACATTGGCCAAATGAAATAAAACATTTTGTTTCATTTGATTTGACCCAAAACATTTTTATTTATTTTTTTTACTTTTCAGTTTGCCAAAAAATTAAAAATCATTTTGGGTTGACCCAAAACAGTTCAGTTTTAGTTTTTGTCTTGGCCAGTGAACTGAAAAGTCAGTTATTTGAACAACTCTGTTCTTGACTTCTTGTGGACGTGAACGATCCCTTGTCGTGTTTTGCAGGATCGTGACTAATTTCCATTTAATACATACCTTCCCTCACCAGTTTTAAATGGAAAATTTGTTTCATTTCCTGTCCTCAACTTTTTCATAGGGCTGTACAAACGCAGAACAAAAAGATAGTCTTTTCCCCAAAGAGTTTCAACAGCTGCTGTCTTTAAACAGAGGGGTGGTTGTACTTCATTGGTGGATGAAATGATTCTTATGTGTATAGTTTTGTAAAGCAGTCTGGAATCATGCTGAATGAAAGGTGCCACACACGCTTAATCACATTATAAGCTCTTTAGGACAGGGACTGTCTTTTTTGTTGTTTGTTTGTACAGCACCTAGAACAATGGGATCCTGGTCCATGACTGGGGTTCCTAAGCGCTAGTGTAATACAAATAATAAATGATAATTCTAAGCTATCATTGTTACTCAATTCTAAACTGACATCATCTGTAGACAATTTAACTGAGCCAACACATTTGCTTCCTCCAAAACTGTCAAAGCCCATGTTCTAAAATGTGAATCTTTTACAAGGTGAATCTTGTATTCTTATCATGAAGAAATTAGCAGCCAGAAATTATCCATACCATCATTTTATATGGTATGGATTTGTACCTTGAACCATATTATTTCAAAAGAGAAGCACATAATAAAGAATTGTATAAAGAAACATTTTTATAATATTCTAATTTCTTTTTCTCTCTTTTTTTTTTAAACCAGTTTTTGAAGAACCGGAAGACCCCAGTAACAGATCGTTTTTTTCAGAAATTATCTCTTCAGTGTCGGATGTTAAATTCAGTCACAGTGGCCGATATATGCTAACAAGGGATTACCTCACTGTCAAAGTTTGGGATCTGAACATGGAAACGAAGCCTATAGAAACATATCAGGTAGATGTTTGCTATGTCTTAAAGTGCAACGCTGCAAAAACATCTCAATATTCCAATATATTCATAGCGCACTATAGATCCGCAGTGCTTGTTCTGAGATCACTGTTATACCATTTTAAAATAAATAGTAGATATGATCCACTTGAGAACTGGTGAGAGAGCATTACCTCTTCTGGAGTCAATGGAGCTATACTAAAGTTGAATTTGGCCCTTAAAACAACTGCTGTCTATATCAAGGGGAATCATCTCTTCAGTTCTGCATCAATATGTTCATTATGCAACTCCACAATTTAATGGTTGTAATAAAGATGTAGGTTCGAGTTTTCAAGAGTGCTCAGCATTGGCCTAACTCTGGTCCCATTGAAATCAATGAGAGCTGCACCATTAAGTTAGGGGGAGCAGAATTAGGCCAGTGCTGAGTGCTTTTGAAAATCCCACATGTAGATGTCTTCTTAGAGTTCTGAACTGGCTTAATCCCAAAAGAAACCCTTGTTAAATCATAATATTTTCATCACTGTGGGAGTTTGGCTAATGCCAGTCAGATACACACAAGGTGACAAATTCAGTGTTGGAGCATGTAATTCTGCTGACTTCAGCCAATAGTGAATTTGGGCCCTGGAGTCTGTGCCATCTGGTAAGAACAATCTGAGTTTAAAATATTCTAAGATCACTCAAAGTGGGACAAGTGTGCCCCCAGAACGTCCTTGTTGCAAAAATACAATGGGAAAAAGCAATTGAAAACTATGTTCTGCATAAGTATATGTAAAATGAAAATCTTTAAAAGTACAGGTTTCAGAGTAGCAGCCGTGTTAGTCTCTATTCGCAAAAAGAAAAGGAGTACTGGTGGCACCTTAGAGACTAACAAATTTATTAGAGCATAAGCTTTCGTGAGCTACAGCTCACTTCATCGGATGCATTTGGTGGAAAAAACAGAGGAGAGATTTATATACACACACACACAGAGAACATGAAACAATGGGTTTATCATACACACTCGATCCATTGTCTACAGCCAAGCGCTACGATATAACCGCATTTGCTCCAACCGCTCAGACAGAGACAAACACCTACAAGATCTCTATCATGCATTCCTCAACTACAATACCCACCTGCTGAAGTGAAGAAACAGATTGACAGAGCCAGAAGAGTACCCAGAAGTCACCTACTACAGGACAGGCCCAACAAAGAAAACAACAGAACGCCACTAGCCATCACCTTCAGCCCCCAACTAAAACCTCTCCAACGCATCATCAAGGATCTACAACCTATCCTGAAGGACGAGCCATCACTCTCACAGATCTTGGGAGACAGACCAGTCCTTGCTTACAGACAGCCCCCCAATCTGAAGCAAATACTCACCAGCAACCACACACCACACAACAGAACCACTAACCCAGGAACCTATCCTTGCAACAAAGCCCGTTGCCAACTCTGTCCACATATCTATTCAGGGGATACCATCATAGGGCCTAATCACATCAGCCACACTATCAGAGGCTCGTTCACCTGCGCATCTACCAATGTGATATATGCCATCATGTGCCAGCAATGCCCCTCTGCCATGTACATTGGCCAAACTGGACAGTCTCTACGTAAAAGAATGAATGGACACAAATCAGACGTCAAGAATTATAACATTCAAAAACCAGTTGGAGAACACTTCAATCTCTCTGGTCACTCGATCACAGATCTTAGAGTGGCTATACTTCAACAAAAAAGCTTCAAAAACAGACTCCAAGGAGAGACTGCTGAATTGGAATTAATTTGCAAACTGGATACAATTAACTTAGGCTTGAATAGAGACTGGGAATGGATGAGTCATTACACAAAGTAAAACTATTTCCCCATGGTATTTCTCCCTCCCACCCCACCCCCCACTGTTCCTCTGATATTCTTGTTAACTGCTGGAATTAGCCTACCTTGCTTGTCACCATGAAAGGTTTTCCTCCTTCCCCCCCCCTGCTGCTGGTGATGGCTTATCTTAAGTGATCACTCTCCTTACAGTGTGTATGATAAACCCATTGTTTCATGTTCTCTGTGTGTGTGTATATAAATCTCTCCTCTGTTTTTTCCACCAAATGCATCCGATGAAGTGAGCTGTAGCTCACGAAAGCTTATGCTCTAATAAATTTGTTAGTCTCTAAGGTGCCACCAGTACTCCTTTTCTTTTTTTAAAAGTACAGTTGGGCTGGTCAATAATGCCTAGCTATCGACAGCCCTGCAGGAGATCAGGAGTTGAAAATGAATATTCTGCTGTATATATCTCACATTCTAGGTCCGTGGAGGTAAAGCCCAGTATTCCCTGCCGTGGGAATAGTGTTGTGGGGTTTGGGTTGTTTTTTTTTTAATTATTTACCTGAACTCCTGGTAACAGTTACTAAGAACTCAGGAGTCTGGTTTATCAGGAGTGCCAAATGCCACCATAATAGTATTTAGGGTCTTCTTTTTCTTTTCTCTTTAACTGTACAAGCAGCCAATACAGACTCAGGTTTCGGGACACATCCCATTAGTTTCAGTAGGAGCTGTGTAGCTAAATCCCATATTAGCCTTTGAAAATGTCAATTTACATTCCTGTAAAGCCACAAACTGACTTTCTTCAGTAACTTAACTGCCCTAATAGTGATAAATGTGTTAGAGATTTTGGTTCTTATGCGAAACATGATGAGAAGTGAGGGAAATTAAAAACAGTATTTGGTATGTTACATCCATGTCTAAGATTTTGGGACTTCTGGCAATGTGTTATTTTGCATATATGTTAATGTGGTAAGCAGTCTTCTCCCTAGAGGGAAAGAGATGGTCAGGCCAACCTGTTTGTCTTGAGTCTGACATCTGCTTTTATTTCCTCATGTACGAATCTTTGAAATAAGCTGGCCATCTTTAAATCAACCTGATACCTAGCAGTGGGGCCAATTAAAAAGTTATATTTCTCCATGTAGAGATATGGGAAATGAGTAAAATGTAGATTTTTTCAGTACTGACTGCAATAATCAGAAGCTTATAAAACGATGGAAAGTCTAAAACTAGGTCTTGCTGCCTTCCATGAAACTATAGATTCTCTTTGCTTTTCAAACACTTACCCTCTGTAGAGAGGATAGTGATGCCATTGATATAAATAAATCCTTTGCAGCTGACAAAACAAGGAAGATCACGAGTGATTTATGAGAGGATGCCTCCTGGGACAGTATAACATCAGTGATTAGGATTCAACAAATTCAGGCTATTTTCTGCAGCCTTTTGTCCTCTTCTCCTTGGAAAAGATGGTTCTGGGTTTTATAGAAAAGAGAAAATGTTCAAATATTATACTTTTTAAAATATATTTTTTCTCATGCAAATATTATGTCCACCAGGCCACAGACACACGAATGTCTGGATAGCAAATGCAAATTAATAAAGAAATATTATTATACACCTTGACATGTACTCAGAAGGCAGCAATTAGGGCCCAGATTTTCAGAACTGTGCATTTTTGAATATACTGATATTTGCACATGTAATTACTACAACTGCACATGTAAGCACAATAACTGTGGGTGCAAATTGGACATGTATTTGCTCATACACAGTTCTGAAAATTTGGGCTTGGTGGACTGTATCTACAGATTATGCCTTTCTAGCTGCAAACAAACAAATAACAAAGAAAAGCCTACATACAAAAAAGGGAAGTGAAACGTAAAATGATAAACAAAATAAATAAGAATATTTGAGCTACATCATTTCATCTAATGCATCATAACCCAAGTAGCAATTATTTACTGTAGGGTAAAAAGATTTCTCATCTATAACATTAATATTGCTTTAAAATGTGGTGAATGTACTCAGGATATAAGATACTTGTTAAGAGGCTTGTTTTGTCATCTACTGCAGGGGTTCTCAACCTTTTTCTTTCAGAGGTCCCCTCAACATGCTATAAAAACTCCACAGCCCACCTGTGCTGCAATAACTGGTTTTCTCATATAAAAGCCAGGGTGGCTTTAGGGGGTAGCAAGCAGGGAAGTTGCCTGGGGCCCCATGCCACAGGGGCCCCCATGAAACTACATTGCCCAGGCTTCAGCTTCAACCCTTGGTGGCAGGGCTCAGGAACCTGGGCTTCAGCCCCATGCAGTGGGACTTAAGCTTCCTGCCCCAGGTCACAGCAAGTCTAATGCTGGCCCAACTTGGAGGCTCCCCTGAAACCTGGGGGCCTCGAACCCCTGGTTGAGAACTACTGAAAAACTGTATCAGTCTCCCCATGTTGCTACTATTTTGTGTCTAAATTTTCTCCTGTTTTACAGTAGGTAGTGCTATGGACAACCTTTGTAAAAATGGGTTCTTCATAACAAGAACTTGTGTACATTAAGTAACTGAAGATCAGGGGCAATTTTTATCCTCACATCCCATCGATAATATTCATTACTCAGTCCCAATATTATATTATATTTTGAACTAATCTTTGTAATGTATCTCAAACTAGCACTACTTACTTTAACAAACGCCAGCTTCTCATAAAGCACAACTATAAAGAGATGCAGACTTCCAATACATCCTGTGCAGGACTCTGAATTACATTATCTTGAGCCTATTGCCACTAAATAAAGTTAGAGAAAAATGATATCCCTCTGATGTGCTCTGAACTGTGCCCTATTTCTCTTCTCCATTTCCCCTTTAATTGCTAGAAGGAATCTACATAACATGATTCCATTTCATGCTCAGCACCCAGCCACCTGTCCCCTCAACGGGGTGGCCAACAAAAAGCCTCAGGTGTCTGGAATCAAATGGCACTTGCACTAGCAGCAAGGGGGAAGCCCTCACTGCTTCCCATAGTCAGCCCAGTTAACTAATATTAAAACTCTCTCATATTGACTTGGCTCTGTTTTGGCGGCTTATCACATTCTGCCCTCGCTGTGTTTCCCCACCACATTCTTTTTTACAGAACCATCCTTCTGCCTTTCTTTTGCTGCCTGTGCGCTTTTCCACTCCATCCACCTTCCCTTCCTCTCTGTTGCTCTGATGAGTTCACCATTTTACCTGCCTTCCTCCTACTCCTCATGTCACTCATATATGACTTGCTCTCAGAGAACTGTTAAGCATATTGCTAACTGAAACAACAACGTGGTATATTATTGCAACCTTTGGCCTTTTTAATCCACTATGCCTGCTCTTCCCTTGTTGTAGTCATCATTGTACATTACTGGATGTCTAAATTTAGACTGCTGTAAAGTGCCATGTGCACACATGGAATGTATATATTTTGAAAGCTAGATGAGATTGTTTCCATGAAGGGTCACCATAGGAGATTTTCCACACAGGACAAGAAGAGACAAGTTTTATAACTGCTCCACTGACAGAATTTAGTTTCTTGGATATCTTCTAAACAAGATCACCTTGAGGTCAGAATAATACAGAACTCTGTTATCAACAACCAAACGTGACCATGTTTGTGGTTAATATCAGTGTGATCCCAAAGTGGGCAAGGCCTAATGACAGTAATTCAGACTAATGTGCTTTTTGTCATGACAATCCTTGCCTGAAATAATTTGTTCCATCAAAATAGCTCCCCAGTGTTTCCCCAGAGTGTAGAATGTCTGGATAATTCTGTCAAGGGTTTACATAACTGAGGAACATGGTTCCACAAAGGAAAATTCTGGTGGCAGTTCATTAAGAACATAATTAAGAATATTATGGAAATTGGAGTACTTGTTGCACCTTAGAGACTTACAAATTTATTTGAGCATAAGCTTTCGTGAGCTACAGCTCACTTCATCGGATGAAGTGAGCTGTAGCTCACGAAAGCTTATGCTCAAATAAATTTGTTAGTCTCTAAGGTGCCACAAGCACTCCTTTTCTTTTGCGAATACAGACTAACACGGCTGCTACTCTGAAACCTATGGAAATTGGAACATTTTTCATAGATGGCGAGATAGCAAATATGAGCAATACTTGGACAATAAAATCCAGTTTTATCATCAAACCGTGATAATGTGGGCTTTACTTCCAGAATTCATTAAGCAGTGGATCAATTTTATCATAATTATTAATAATAATAATAATTATTAATAATAATAATGAAAAACCTAAGTGTACAAACTAAAGTACTTCTATTGCTTGTAGTATTAGACTTTTTTTTAAAAAAAAATGTGTTTTCTTGCAATGCCAGTGACCACAGATTATCTCACTGAAACCATGTTTCTAAATGGTCAATCACATCAATCCATTGCATCGAGGGTAGGGGAGAGAGGGCAAAACTGGAGCACTGTGCCACTACGGAAGTGATGTGGAGCTTCCAAGAGTTCCCAGAGAAAGCCACTCCTGTACCAGTCTTAGAAGTAGAAGTGTGTGCTCCCTTCCACAGCCGCTGACTGGTGCAGGAAAGTATGAAGTCATCATCTGGAATCATCCACACAACTGCTGTGCTGCCTTTGCAGAGGCCAACACAGCAGTGATCTTGGTAATGTTGGCACATGGTTGCCTCTAGTCATTGTTTAATTTACTGATGCAATGGAAGCTGATTTGATAGCCTCATCTTTATGATGGTTCAACATTCCATGAGTGGGAGATGACAATGGAAAAACAGGGCAGATGTTCAAATTTTTAATCGTGAAGATTCTCACAGTTATCCTGGAAGGTATCAGTGTGAGCAAGAGTGAAAAGAAAGGTCAGAATGAAGAGCCGACAAATGAGCGCTGGCATTTGAAAGCCTGTGAACAGAACATCAACGCCTTGATAACGAGGAGTTAGGAACTTCTGAAATTCAGAAAGAAGAATGAAAGTGGAGGAAACACAAAGCACTGCCTAGCTGATTAAAAGTTGTAGAGCTGAACGCACTTTTCAAAGGGAGCATTAGTCACAGTGGTCAGGTGGCACATGGAACAGAAAGCAGAAAAAAGAGCATGAGGAGATGAAAATGGCTAGGCAGGTGGAGATCTGAGACCACTGAATACTATGTATATCATTTTACTGCTGCTTCATCCTCTCATCCTGCCCCATCCTTTTTTGTCAGTTTCTTCCATGTGTTGATTTTTGTGCTAGGCAATCAGGATATTGATGAAAGGGCCCCACTCCTATAACACAAATTAACACAATAAACACTATTAACACAAATAGTCTCAATCCTGTAATACAATTAAAAATATTAACAAATGAGACATGATCATCGCCTCAGAGGTGCGTGACAATTAGGGAACCCAGCCAATTTCTGCTGAAAAAATCTGGTGCCCATCAATAAGGGAAGATGGAATGATCTCATTATGAAGGTTACATGAAGCATCCACCATGAATGTGCACCACTATGTGCAACATTCAGTAAATGCATTTAACTGGGAAACATTCTACCCACATCTCCACATGTTTATTAGGTATTAAGTAAATAGCGTGTTCAGCTGACGTACTTTAACTGATCATATATAGTATAGGATGCTCATTAATCTAATTCTGAAAATTGATCCATGACAGAAATTTATAGCCCATAAAAAATTGAGTTAATTTGCAAGTTTGTTCACTGTACAGTACAGAGCAGCTGTTGCAAACAGTTCTAATTTTAATAACACTTGAGTGAACTAGCCAGACAGAGCAGTGAAACTGGTATTAAAGTATCTTGTTGGAGAAGATTCTAGACCTTCGACCAGTGGAGGATGCTGAAAATGCCACAGTCAGGAGAGCCAAATTTATCTCTGACATAAACAGACATAGTTTCCATGAACTTCAGTGGAAGGGGTACCTTCTTATGCCAGGACTAAATTTGGTCCTTATGCTACATTGCATTGATATGGTACTTTCTCAGAAGTCATCTATACAACATTCATATCGCATGGAGGTGTTGGATTACTAGGCCTTGTGCAGGCAGGAATTCTCTGGCTTCTTATTTCAATGTGGGGGTAAAGAACACCATACAGAAGAAAAAAATTGAATTAATTAAAGGACTGATGCAATGCACATGAGTTCTGTCCTCTATGATAAACTCACACTCCATAGAGGTATGCAGCCTAAAACAAGGTCTTCTGTGAATCTTACTTTCAAACCATGCAAGATAAGAACTCATGGTTTGTTTTCAGATCTCAGACATCATCATTGATATGAAGTAGCTAAGAGCGGGAGAGAATTCTGGGTACTAGTCTATGTAAATAAGACACCACTATACAATATTTTACTTCTGAATTGCTGTATAATGTAATACCACAGATTATAGTTTTTATAAATGGAGCAGGGACCTCGCTCTGAGCCCTATATTGTAAGTGAAAGTCTATATAGATCTTGGATTATTATTTTTTATTATTTAAGTTAGATGATTCATTCTCTCATTAGCACATCTGCTGAATACAACAGGGAAGATCCATTTTGGAATCAGGCTAGAGTTCAGAAATTCACACTAACAGGAATCAACCAAGTTTGAGAGAGGTAATCTACAGTATGCTCAAAAGAGCATGGTCTAGCCAGAGCTTTCCTGCTCCATTAGTTCTATAGCACTCTTTTAATTGAACTATAGAAAAGCACAGATCTCTTGTTTAAGAGATAGAAGTACTCTCTATCTTTGTAAAATCTACCAACCTGTAAGACCAATAGTATAGAACATTTCTAAAATAATGATTTGTAAAAACTGCACTGTCTTTTTCTGTTAAACAGGTCCATGATTACCTTAGGAGCAAGCTGTGTTCCCTTTATGAAAATGACTGCATCTTTGACAAGTTTGAATGTGCATGGAATGGATCAGACAGGTAACCCATCCTTATGTTCATCACTATTTTAATTTCACCAAGGGGCTGCCAAAGGATGGAGTATAATCAATAAATCATCTGTGACTTGTAGTTATTGTACACATCAAGTTACATTTTTCCATATCAGTGTCCAGTCTGTTATTACTGTTGCACCTTTTCACCCCCTCAGCCACAATTTAAGAATCTGCAAAAAGAAAAGGAGTACTTGGGGCACCTTAGAGACTAACAAATTTATTTGAGCATAAGCTTTTGTGAGCTACAGCTACAGCTCACTTCATCGGATACATCTATATTATGATATACCAAGTTAATATAATTAATACCACTGCCTCCTTCATAACAACAAGGATAAGATTACTTTTTCTAAGAACCAACTAGCTGTAGAAAGTGCCCTCACTCCTTGCACAGCATTCCCATTGACATAAATGGCTGGTCCTTGTGAGGACTGAGTAGAGTATGTGACCCATAATATTCACCACCCATATAAGCGAAATCCATCCCCTCATACATCTAAAAATGGGTCTGATTTTCTATCTCATACACACAGAGATACAAAATAATGCTTTATCATGTTATTAAATACATTATTTTCTTTGGACTACAGTTGCCTTTGCTCAGTTCCTATTTTACTCCAGGGAGAGAGGTTCTCTCTTTACTGAGGTGCTACAACCTTCCACCATATTCTTCATGCAGAGAAACTATATTCCTCTCTAATCTCTGACCTGGAACTGCCCTACTGAGTTGATGGTTCTCTAGCTATAAAGTACCTTTCTTTAGCCCAATAGGTGCACAGATGTTTCACAATTCCACAAATATACCGACCCACAATTCATAGAATTCCCCAGAGTATCATGGAAATTAGAAACAGGAAAGACTTACTGAGTCATCCTGTTAATGTAAAAACATTTCCTATAGCATATTCCCAAGTACTTCATCCAGCCTAGTTTTAAGTTACTCAGTCAACTGAAGTTGCAAGACCATTGCCTTTGGGATATTCTACCTGAGCTTAATTTATTTTATCCTGGGAAATGGCTCTGTTTCAGCATTGCGTAAATTCTTCTATTTTATGGACTACCAGCCAGTGACCACATTGGGGCAAAATCCTCCACAGTGTCTTGCGACACCTTGGGAGTAGGCTCTCTTGTGCCAGGGCTAACCAGTCCTAGAGAAGACTGCTGGTGCTGGGCATGACTCAAGATGTTTGAAAATTAGGATTGGCTCAGGTTTGGATAAGCATCCAGAGTTTTGGGTGCTTCTCTGAACCTCTTGAGCCTGCAGAGAGTAGATAGAAACATCAGAACAAGAGGCTTTCTCATGAGAGTCCCAGTACTACTTGCTTCCAGTCAGGGGATGGAAAGATCACCTGAATAGTCTTTTAGGGGGAATATTGACACTTATCCCAGCCAGAACCTGGGAGTGCAGAACTGCAAAAAAGTGTGGGTATGGGCAGGAGAGGGGAGTTAATCAGACATTTCAAAACCATCACAAAGCTTCAGGAGTTTCTTAATATCTTCAAAACCATTTCATCCATGCTTAAATGGGAGCTCTAAGACATTATGCTTGTAGGCCGCCATGCATTTGCACTCTCAGGTACTTTCTTCAGTAGATGCTCTCATCCTCAAAGTATCTGGATAACTACATGTTAATAATAGAAGAATTATTCAATATTGGGTTTAAAATGAGAGTAATTGTTTCAGTCTAATTCTCACTTGACAGATCAGAAAGATCAACATAGCATGAAATCAACTGATCCTCATTAAGTGGGAGCATTCCATTTGTAAAGGCTTAATTTATCACACTGTTTATATGTGGGAGGATAGTTAATCTTGCACAGTTCTGAATCCATCACTAAACACTGCTTATTAAAATGGATGGGATACCTGGCATGATCTTAAAAAAACAGCAAGCACAACTTTTGGTCAGATGTTTGACAAAAGACAACATTCATTTTATTTTAGTTTAGTTTAGTTTTTCTTTTCTAAACTTAGAACACTTCCTCTTAACAGGCTGAACAAGAATTAAATACATCACTGCCAATTTTTATCATTAGGGTGACACTTGCATTGATACTCCTGAACAAGGATATGTGATCTTGCTCATATAAGTGGCAATTATTTTGTTATTTCAGTGCACAAATATGGATTCTGTACTGGAGTTTTTTAAGGAAGAGTTCCTATCTTTTTAAAAAATACACATTAAGATAGATGGTCTGATATGTTAAAATATATATTTTAAATACAGCTTTTTGCAGAAGGTAAGACAGGCCTATTAGCACTTGGGGATTTTATGGGGAGTCCCATAACGATATTTGCGTTAATATAAATAATTACAAATATAAGGATAGCATTTTCTTTAAAAATGCTAATCTAGTTTTAGGATATTCAACAGGTTAAGTGGCACATTAGAAACATACATGGTTGCATTTAAAAATTAAAAGCATGATTATATATGAAAGTTATCATCTTTTTAGTTAGTTTTTGTTGCCATTAAGGACTTAATTCAGGATCACAATGAGTCCCATTGTTGAGTCTGTTTACAAAAAAATCAATGTTCACAAGCTCTGATTAAAACGTGATTGATGCTCAGTAACTCCAATGAACAGGAACTAATACAATCAGACAAATCCAATCGCATTTGCTGAAGGAAACATTAATCATTATATACTTGGGCAAGAACAGCAATTGCGGGAGGTAAAGAGAGGGTCTTAAAAATAATGCAACCAGCTGAGCACATATTATGTTAGTTGACTGTGTTAGAATAAACACATGCCATGTATAGTGTGTATATATATATGTATGCTTACATGACTTCAGAACATGCAAGCTTTACTGTATATAGCTGTTTTATTTAAAGATTTGAGAGTGCAAGTGAATAGAAAAATTAACTAATAACATGTAAAACAGTGTCCCCTTCCCATCGCCAACCTTGGAATGCAAATATGCACCCATTGTTATTTCAGGTTTTATCTCAAATGTTCTGGAATTAACAGCAATTGAACAGGTTATCTGTAAATTACAGTGTTCAATTTCTGTTTCACCTGACCTCCTCCTGTACATTCTAGATGATATTAAGAACTACGTACATTAATACCATTTAAAAAAAAATAAAAACTAATTGCTTGGAGGGAAGCCTTCAAAGGAGTATTTCTGCTTCCATGGTGGTGAGGGCCATACAAGTAGATAGATGAAATCACATACAATTATCGAAGAGTCCTATGTCTTCATCCAGTTAGCTTCTTGAGTCTACTCTAAATCTGCATAAGTGGCAAGTTCCAGTGGACTAAACCACTAATTTGCCTATGACTGCTTTAATCAAGATTTGGTTTTGTACACTTGTCTACTCTAGTCTTGTATGATGCAGTGGTGGGTTGATAGCAAAATCCACAGTTAAAATGTAGAAGAAATCACTCAGCAGATCAAGACAAAAGTTGGCATCTCAAATTTTATTTCTGAGGAGATTGGGAGTCCCTTGTTTCTCATTCCCAGTCCCATCCAGACCAGTTATATGGGTGTCCCATAGCTCCCGAGCCTATTATCCAATCTTGTCCATCAGCAAAGGTGCTAAGATTCCCCACTGATGCACCATCTGATTTGTAGTCATGAAACCTTCTGTCTCAAGCCAGTCAGTTCCCGACCATCACCGAATCATGTTGTATGGTTCCCAGGTGAAAATCAAAGAGAAAAAGTAATTCAGGAGAGCTGGCAGTATCTGAAGGAGACAATAGTAAAGGCAAAACTTCAGACTATCCCCATATGAAGGAAAGATAAGACTAATCGAAAGAGGCGAGTATGGCTCCACCAGGAACTCTTCAAAATGTGGAAACGTGGACAAGTTGCTAAGGAGGAGTACAAAAGAATAGCACAAGCTTGTAGGGACAAAATTAGAAAGGCCAAGGCACAAAACGAGTTACTAATGAGGCACCTAATGAGGGACATAAAAGGTAATAAGAAGAGGTTCTTTAATACATGAGGAGCAAGAGAAAGGCAACGGAAAATGCAGGTCCTTTATTTAGCAGGGAAGAAGAAATAATAACTGATGGTATCAAGAAGACTGCTTCAGTCATCACTAAAAAGGTTAATGGAGACCAGATACTCAAAACAATTAATATAAACAAAAAGGGAGAAGGAATGCAAGCTAAAATAGGGGAAGAACCAGTTAAAGACTATTTAGATAAGTTGGATGTATTCAGGTCAGCAGGGCCTAATGAATGTCATCATAAGGTACTTGCTGAAGCAATCTTGGACCCATTAGCTGTTATCTTAGAGAACTCATGGAGGATGGATGAGGTCCCAGTGGACTGGAGAAGACCAAACATAGTACCTATCTTCAAAAAGAGGAACAAGGAGGATACCAGGGAATTATTGACCAGTCAGCTTAACTTCAATACCTAGAAAGATACTGGAACAAATTATTAAACCATCAATTTGTAAGCACTTAGAGGATCATAGAATTATAAGGAATTGTCAGCATGGATTTGGCAAGAACAAGTCATGCTAAACCACCCTAATTTCCTTCTTTGACAGTATTACCGGACTGTTGTATTGTGGGAGAGCAGAAGATGCAATATAGCTTGATTATAGTAAGGCTTTTGACACAGTCTCACATGACATTCTCAGAAGCAATTAGGGAAATGTGGGTTAGATTCAATCAGTTGTGCACCACAATTTAAAGACCATACTCAAAGAGCAATTATCAATGGTTTGCTGTCAAACTGGAAGGATGTATTTCGTGACGTCCTGTTGGGGGTCAGTCCTGGGTCCGGTACTATTCAATATTTTCATTAATGATGTGGATAGTAGAGTGGTGCGCATCCTTATAAAATTTGCAGATGAAACTAAGCTGGGAGGTGTAGCAAACACTTTGGAGGCCAGGAATAGAATTAAAAAATGCCCTCAATTCATTGTCTGAATTCAACAAGATGAAATTCAATAAAGCAAAATGCAAAGTATTTCACTTAGGTAGGAAAAGTCAAATGCCCAACTACAAAATGGGGAATAACTGGGTAGGTGTTAGTACTGCTGAAAAGGATGCGGGGTTATAGTGAATCACAAATTGTGTATGAGTCACCAATGTGATGCAGTTGTGAAACAGGCAGCTATTCTGGGGTGTATTAACAGGAGTGTTGTATATAATACAAGGGAGGTAATTGTCCCGCCCTACTTGGCATTGGTCAGGCCTCAGCTGGAGTCCAGTTTTGAGCAACACATTTTAGGAAAGATGTGGACAAATGGAAGAGAGGCAATGGAGTCCAGAGAAGAGCAGCAAAACTGAAAAAAGTTTTAGAAAACCTGACCTATGAGGCCAGATTAAAAACAAACTCGGCATGTTCAGTCTTGCGAAAGGAAGACCATGATGGGGAATGTGACGTGTGGTGGTTCACATTCACTGAAGGTAGGACAAGAAGTAATGGGCTTAATCTGCAGCATGGGAGATTTAGGTTAGATATTAGGAAAAACTTTCCAACCGGAAGGACAGTTAAACTCTGGAATAGGCTCCCAACAGAGGTTGTATAGTCTTCATCATTGGCGGTTTTTAAGACCAGGCTGGACAAACGCCTGTCAGGGATGGTCTAGGTTTACTTGGTCCTGCTTCAATGCAGGGGGCTAGACTTGATGACTTCTCAAGCTCCCATCCAGCCCTACATTTCTATGATTCTATAGCTCCTCCTTTAAAGACCATATGAGCTTTGGGTGACATTTTTCCCTAGTGCAGAGAGCCAATGGGATGCTCTCCACATCACTGAAACCCTACATTGGGGTTGCAATGTGGGGGGCGGGGGGAGTATAACTGTTGAGCTTTGCAGCAAGGTCTCCACACCCTGGCCACTACTTGGGAGTGTCTGCATTGGCCCGCAATAGGTCAATGTTAGTGGGGGGTTATAGGCAAGGCCATAGGATCCATGGCCATGTGGAACTAGTGACCCGAAGACCTACTGACTTCAGTGAAGCCAGACTATCACCCCTTGCAATGGAGGATTTTGGAGCAGGACACAATCACTGTTTCAGACTATGGGCTGGATTAGGGGTCAGCTTGTGTTTGGGGAGAAGATAAATTCCATCCCTCTTTCTCCAGCCCCTGCAGATAGTCTTGCAAAAAAGCATGACTACTTAGGCTTTGTGCAAAGGTATGGAAGCACTGAGAGGGTACATGTCTCCTTTTGTGATTTTGTAGTAGATCAAATACAGTCACATCAAGTTTATTGGTAAACATCCTTTTATTAAAGTATTTGGGGATAAATGTTCTCATAGCACTTGTTTCTCTAAACTTATTAACAGTGTCCAAATCAGGGCCTGCTGCCCTGGGGGTGAGGATGGGTAAAATAGGACCTAACCAGGGTCACCCCTTCTCCCCTTTCACACCTCCCCTGGATTTAGAATGTGGAGGGGAGACCCCACACACACTCTAGGGACACTAGGGACCCAGTTGGTGCCTCCCCTCAACCACCCTACGTGAGCTGCAGAGAGGAGCCAGCCAGAGAATCCACCTGGTAGAAGCAGGAGCAGACCAAGCAGGCACCTTTGGACATCTAGTCAAAGCTCTGGAATGTTCTCTGACTTCCCTCTGCCCTGCACTGATTCGCTGTTTGCTCCAACCCCCGTCCCTTCTCACAGCCTCTTCACTTCAGGTTCACACCTGACTACACTCTCCTCTCCTGCCCTGTTCCTCTTACCCCCTCTCTCCTTTTCTTTCCATTTAGCTGATCCTCTCCTAAGTAAATTCACCCCCACCCGCACCCCAAAAAATTGTGGCACTAACCTGATGTTTGCTACCATCACATTGTTCACCCTGTATGTGTGTTCTACCCCTTCCACCAGCCTGTTCCTGGCTTGTCTATTTAAACAATATTATATCATTGTTTTCGTGTACTCCCCCGTTTATCTGTATTCATCTATTTTCTCTCATCTTATACTTAGATTGTAAGTTCTTTGGGGGCAGAGCCTGTCTTTTTGTTCTGTGTTTGTACAGTGCCTAGCACAATGGTCCCTGGTCCATGACTGGGACTTGTAGGTGCTATGATGATAAAAATAATAAATAATAATAATTTAAGGCTGTAAGGAAATGAATTTCACGTATAGAAGTCACAGATGCAATGAATTTGACCTTATCCTAGTAACTCCTCAAACATCTTCCTTGGCAACATTCATTTAAAGAAATGTGAAAGTATACAATGCTGTCAACTCTTGCTATTCTATAGCAAGTCATGCAATATCTGCTGTTTTTCTTAAAGACACAGCTCTTGGAGTCGTGAGCTTACATTTCATTCAAATAAAAGTTTCATAATTATGGAGACAACTTGAAAATTTGAACCTTAAAGGCCCAAGAATTAGAATGCAAATAAAAAGAACCCAAGAATTATTATTTTAAAATCTCATTTTTAATCAATCAATCTAATGATTTTGGGGTTCTGACTCATGATTTTTGAACACTTGGGATTAACAATATTGAAGCAACCTTACAGTCTATTAAATGCCATGAGACAACGAGAGACCATGTAAATTCAGAAGTCCATATATATTAAACTGCACAGTAACACAAGTTTCTGAACTCCAAAGAGTTCAATTACATGGCAGGGAAAAGTAATTGTACTGTACTGATCCACTCCTGTTCATGGTAGAGTTAGTGTATTCTGCTATTTATTCTTGCTTTTGTTTTCTCCCTCTTCAGTGTTATTATGACAGGTGCATATAACAACTTCTTTCGAATGTTTGACCGAAACACCAAGCGGGATGTTACCTTGGAGGCATCCCGGGAGAGCAGTAAGCCACGAGCCATTCTAAAACCTCGCCGAGTCTGCGTAGGGGGCAAGCGAAGGAAGGATGACATCAGTGTCGACAGTTTGGACTTTACTAAGAAGATCTTGCACACAGCCTGGCACCCAACTGAGAACATAATTGCTATAGCAGCGACAAACAATCTGTACATATTTCAGGATAAAGTGAACTCAGAAATGCACTAGACCTATCAATATCTTTCTGTATTTATAAACCAGCCTTTTGAGAGTTGTAGAAGGACATGATCTTCACAAAAGCGTGGTCGTTATGGTGGAATTTGTAGATTCCCTCCCTTCACCCCTCAGTCTGTATCATGGTTGGTGGCAACCAACTGTTTTAAATCACTGCAACTGTATAATTGTCTAAGTAAAAAGGCACTACTGTGAATTCAGTGCTGTGGTCTATGTCCATTTTTTAAACCATCAGGGGTATTCATTTCAGGACTGATCCTGTGAGGTGCTGAGTACCCTAAGCTCCAGCTGACTCTTGAAGGGACAATGCTTCACAGGACCAGCATCCTGCTGTGCTGCATTCTTTCACAGTCTGCAGTGTTTAGTATGTTATTAGAGCTTTTCACATTGGTCCCTTGATTTTTTGCAGGAATGCTTTCTGGGTTTTCAAAGACAAGTAGACTTATTTATGAGTGTAGGACTAGCTGTGTCCCCCATACATTGCTGCATACAGAAGGAAGGCCCTAGACAGTTAATAAGATGGAAGCAAAAGAAATTATTATGTTTATTAACAAGTGACAAGTTGTCCCTATTTCCCTTATGACATTCCCCGTCCCTAGCATTGAGCCCTCATGGAGTTCCACAAACACGTTTACAATTTTTTACTTCTGCTATAAATCCTGACTTTGTATTTCAACTTTCTGAGTCAAAAAATGAAGAGTGTTGTCCATAATCTCAGCTACCTTAGTTTAAAAAGGCAACTTGTTCTGCAGGTACATTTCCAATCACACTGTGGAATGTGACAATACATTTACAGTGAGTGCCATTTAAAAACTCAGGATTTGCCACTCCATGGTGACTATTCAACACATATAAAGATACACTGGTTAATGCATATACACGTGCTATTACAATTTTGAGATGGGATTTTTCAGAAATCCTCAAGTGTTGGCCTAACTCTGCTTCACTGAAGTCAAACATTGAGTTAAGTCAGTGCTAATCCCTTATGAAAATCCCACATGTGATGTTTATTGCATCACACTTATTACTTAAACTTGGTATTTGCAGAATCCCCAGGCAATACAGGTTTAACTGCTATGAATGGTAACTCAAGAGTTTAGCATGGCTCAGTGAATTTTAAAATGACTGTAAAATGACTGGATGACTCCTGGTTGAAACGGAAAACTAAAATTCTACTTAAATTGGTTTATACCGTTCTTTCTTCAATTGAACTTCAGTGTAAATGGAAGATATTTCCTTTAGGAAGTGTATAGAAATGGTGTACCGTTTTGGAAATGCTTTTTAATCTAGGAAATATTTCCACATGACTAATCTATGGAAAATTATTACCCCAAATGATTTCTTCTCAACTCATGAGTAAAGGAGTGTAATTGACTCAGATGCTTTGGCTGATCTGCTATTGTTAAAAATCCCTCACTTTGAAAAGGTTCTTTAACAACCTTACATTCTTCACTGACTTTTTGGAAAATGGAGAATGAACTAATAAATGAACCTGCATGCTTTTATATTATGATTTGGGGGGGAAAATCTACTTCCAAGGTTTACAAAAAAAGGTAACAACTTTTTATATGAAGTCTTGACATGACACATGAACTATGTATGTTTAAAATTTTTTAGATTGATACTGTCTATTCCGTGTGTAGAAGCACAAACGCATGTGCATCAGTTTCCAGCCATAACTATACACATACAGTATGAAATATGTAGGTTAATTTTAAAGGGAATGAGGAATGTTTGTTTATAAAATACTGTATACCCTAGAAGACGTGGACAGTATTATATGTACATATTTATTCTAATTAAAGTTAACAATCAAATTTTTTCTTGTAAAAAGGTTTAAGAATGTGGTAAATTGTATAGAAATTGTGTTAATGCCAAACTACTGCTTCAAGGGTGTCATACACTTTCTTTGATTTTTGGCCGCCTCCATTAACCTTTGTAGCCCAAAAATGCTAACAGCTCATACTGGCGTTTACTGCTAGAAGTACTGTAAAACATATTTAGCTTCTAACATCCTCAAGTAAGAGTCAATATGTAACTTATTATAAAGCAGATCTTAATACAACAGTAATACTATTTTTATTTCAAGTACCTTATTCTGTTTCAGGTTTGGGTACCAAAAAGATCTTATTAAAATAACTAATAAAATACATTTTTGGAGCTTTACAAAATTATTGATTTCCAGACCAAAATTATATGATGTGATTACTGAGGAAAATATGGAAATTCTTTTAAAAACCAGTATCACATTCATGACTCTCACATCACTGCTATGATTCAGTTTCCTGGTCTTCTTGACTGTAAGAAAGTTGACATTGTCATTGTGAAACTTTTAAAACTTTTTTTCGTTTTTGGTTTGAGCTTTCAGTGGTGTAGAGTAAATGATGGTAAAGTTGGTAAATCAGATTGTTTGGAAAGCTGTTGTACATGGCTGCATTCTTTGTGTTGCACAAATTAGCTAACTTGTTGAATAAAAATATAAATATGTTAATACCAGCTTTTTCAATAAAATGACTGTAAAAATTGCATAAACAAATAACTCTGAGCTGTGCCTTATTTTTAAGCTAGATGTTAGGCATGTAGGTGCTTTGGAAAATCCCACTGGTTACCTAGCCACATCTTTCAAGTGCTTAAACACGTTTAAAAATCAGGCCTTTAAGAGCCTAAATCCTAAATGAGACTAAGGATATGTTGACACAGCAACAAAAACAACAACAAAAATGCAGCAGAGAGTCTCAGAGCCTAGGTCTACATGCACAGGCTCATCGGGCTCACAATACAGCACTAAAAATGGCAGTGTAGATACTCCGTCTGGGGCTGGAACGCAGGCTATGAAAGCTAGGGAGGCCTTTTTTGTTGTTTTTGCTGTGTAGACAAAACGGCCTAAGTCACTTTTGAAAATGGTACTTAGACTCCTAAATTCCATAGGTGGTTTTAAAATCACCCCAAGTCGGAAAGAAACAAAGAAAAAAAATTATGATAGATAAATGCAAACAAAGAAGAAAACATTTTAAATCTATGCAGCTTGCATACAGACAAAGTTCCCACTGAAGTCAATAGGAACTTTGCCACTTTAAAGAAGGCAGGATACAGCAGGTAATTTAAGTTGAGAAAAACACGTTAAAATATTAACAGAATATTGTAATTCCTAAATGTTACATTCATCTGAGGAGGAGCCCGAGTTCTGTCAGAAGAGGGAACGTGTGTGTGTCTGTCAACACGTTTTTAATTATTTTAACACCTGACAGAAGAACTGTATGGGTTTATAAAATGCGAAGAGGGAGCCCTGGCCATCAGAAAAGAGACACAAATATTTAGTTTTCTCATTTTTTTTAAAAAACAGCAGCTAACATCAAATATACAGAAGCAGAAATTCTGTTAGAGCCACCCGTCAAGAAAAGATTCATGGTTAAGCAGCGGCACTGAGCCATTCCAGGGGAGACTTAATACTTAATTGGGAAACAAGTCACATGTCAAGATGAAAACAACATGGCAGGACAAATCCCTCAAAGAAGCAGTATTATTATGTTGTGGTGATACAAATTAAATCTGCAGTGCCAAATCCTACAGTGAGGAAAAATGCCCACTGAAGAAAATGACAGGTTTCAGAGTAGCAGCCGTGTTAGTCTGTATTCGCAAAAAGAAAAGGAGTACTTGTGGCACCTTAGAGACTAACAAATTTATTAGAGCATAAGCTTTCGTGAGCTGGTGAGCTGTAGCTCACGAAAGCTTATGCTCTAATAAATTTGTTAGTCTCTAAGGTGCCACAAGTACTCCTTTTCTTTTTTTGAAGAAAATGAGTTCATCTAGGTCAGACTGATTTGACCCACAGAGCGACTTCCACACTCAGCAACGCCAGGAGAGCAAAAGAATTTAGCATGAAGCTTCTTCAGAAACATGGCTAGATTGTACCTATCTTTATGTTTATGTGTAAAGGGCAGGAGGATAGACTGGCATGGTCTTATACACCTCTCCCTTCGTTTACCTCTTGTTTCCCCTCACCTGGCACATTTCCAGTCCTTGACCTACCTAGTCTCATTTGGCTTATCAAATACGAGTAGATAGTGGTGGGATAAAACTCAGTTCCAAATAAACACATTAAGCAATATGCCCATTTCCCTTTGCAGTTTCTCTCTTCATCCCTAGTGCCCAGCAGGATAAACATAAACCAGACGGCAACCTCCATTGCTGTAGAAAGTTCAGCAAACATATTTATTAACAGCACATGATAACCTGTTTTAATGCTATTGATTAGTGAAAAACAATGGCAACAAGAGCTGCTTCTCTTGGTTCAATGCCACCTACTATTGTTATTTGCAGTCAGTGCAGCCACTTTGCTCCAATTTTCAGTTTGAGGCTAGTTCCCCCATCTAGTAAGATTAAGATGACATTTCTAACCTTCCAACGCCACTGTTAGGATGAAATTCACCTCCGCAGAGAAGGCCAGCACAAGAACTATGCCCACTTTATTCCTAGTTTCAGCCTATGTTATTGATTCCCTCATCCTCCTGATTCCATAATCACATCTCCTGTCCATTTGCATTCTTCTCACTAATTGTGTCATATCTAAAATTAGAGTCTGATCCTGCACACACTTACATAGGCCCTCAGGAGGCAACAGGACTACTAATGCAAGGAAAAGTTTGTAGGACTGCACAGACCACAATGAGAGATTATGCCATACACTATCAAAGAAACTGAGGAACCACCTGATCAGCATCCTATACAGCAAACAGGAAAACATCAAAAAGGAGCTCTCCAATCTGGAGATTCTCATAAATAACCAACCTTCCATACAAACGGACTTTACTAAAATAAGACAGGAGATCTACATTACACACTTCACCTCTCTACAAAGGAAAAAGGACTGTAAGCTGTCTAAAATCCTATCTGCCACATGGGGCCACAACAGTGGTACCCCTAACTCACCCAGCAATATCATCAATCTATCCAGCTACACACTCAGCCCGGAAGAAGAGTCTGTCCTATCTCGGGGACTCTCTTCCTGCCCCGCCATCCCCACAAACATGATTCAGTTCTGTGGTGATCTGGAAGCCTACTTTTGTCATCTCCGACTCAAAGAATACTTTCAAGATAACATTGAACAGCACACTGATACACAAATACCCTCCCACCAACAGCACAAGAAGAAGAACTCACATGGACTCCTCCTGAGGGTCGAAATGACAGTTTGGGCCTATACATAGAATGCTTCCACCAACATACACAGGCAGAAACTGTGGAAAAACAACATCGCTTGCCTCATAACCTAAGTCGTGCAGAACGCAATGCCATCCACAACCTCAGAAACAACCCTGACATTATAATCAAAGAGGCTGACAAAGGAGGTGCTGTTATCATCATGAACAGGTCTGACTACCAAAAGGAGGCTGCCAGACAACTCTCCAATACCAAATTCTACAGGCCACTTTCCTCAGATCCCACTGAGGAATACACTAAGAAACTGCACCATCTACTCAGGACACTCCCTACACTAACACCGGAACAAATCAACATACCCTTAGAGCCCTGACAGGGATTATTCAATCTACTACCCAAGATCCACAAACCTGGAAACCCTGGATGCCCCATCATCTCAGGCATTGGTACTCTCACTGAAGGACTGTCCAGATATTTGGACTCTCTACTCAGACCCTATGCCACCAGCACTCCCAGCTATCTCCATGACACAACTGATTTCCTGAGAAAACTTCAATGCATTGGTGATCTTCCAGAAAACACCATCCTAGCCACCATGGATGTAGAGGCTTTCTACACAAACATCCCACACACAGACGGAAATAAGGAAACAGATCAACAGAGCCTCCTGCTGCAAGACAAGCCCAAGAAAGAAAGCAACAGAACTCCACTGGCCATCACCTACAGTCCTCAGCTAAAACCTCTCCAATGCATCATCACTGATTTACAACCCATCCTGGACAACAATCCCTCACTTTCACAGGCCTTGGGAGGCAGGCCAGTCCTCTCTCACAGACAATCTGCCAACCTGAAGCATATTCTCACCAGCAACTACATACCGCACATTAGTAACTTTAACTCAGGAACCAATCCATGCAACAAACCTCGATGCCAACTCTGCCCACATATCTACACTAGCGACACCATCACAGGACCTCACCAGATCAGCCACACCATCACCGGTTCATTCACCTGCACATCCACTAATGTAATATATGCCATCATGTGCCAACAAGGCCCCTCTGCTATGTACATCGGCCAAACTGGACAGTCCCTATGTAAAAGGATAAATGGACAGCAATCAGATATTAGGAATGGCAATATACAAAAACCTGTAGGAGAACACTTCAATCTCGCCGGACACACAATAGCAGATTTAAAGGTAGCCATTCTGCAGCAAAAAAACTTCAGGACCAGAATTCAAAGAGAAACTGCTGAGCTTCAGTTCAAATTTGCAAATTTGACACCATCAGCTCAGGATTAAACAAAGACTGTGTCTGGCTAGCCAGCTACCAAAGCGGTTTCTCCTCCCTTAGTGTTCACACCTCAACTGCTAGAAGAGGGCCTCATCCTCCCTGATTGAACTAACCTCGTTATCCCTAGCCTGATTCTTGCTTCCATATTTATACCTGCCTCTGGAAATTTCCACTACATGCATCCGACGAAGTGGGTATTCACCCATGAAAGCTCATGCTCCAATACGTCTGTTAGTCTATAAGGTGCCACAGGACTCTTCGCCACTTTTACAGATCCAGACTAACACGGCTACCCCTCTGAAGCTTTGTAGGACTGAACTACTTGGGGCAGGATAGATGTTGTCTTTGTACTTCAAAACTCATACAATGCTTTGGGTGCTGTACAAATGACAATGAATAATAAGTGCTGAAAATACTTTCCTCAGGGCTGTAATGCAGAAAAACCTTATATACAGAAAATCCTTTGTATTCTTGTCTCAGTCCCAGCTGCTGGGCCAGAAAGTCATTGTGGGTGAGCATTCTTTACGCACTTATCCACTGTAAAGACGTACTCCACATTGTGGCCCAATGTGAGGACCCTTCAGGCAAGGTATAACTGACCTAGGCAGACTGACTTGGGTTCCGACATCTATACGTGTTACCCTGGTTACAGATTAAGCAGTCACAATATTGATAATGACTCGTCCTGTCATTTGCTAAGTGTAGCCAATCAATAGAAGGTACAAGGCATATAACTGATCACATTTCCATTAAATAATTGTTTTAATTACAACAGTGACCATATATTTTATTTTCATGTAACATTACTGCTCATGAGAATAATAGGACCTAAGTAAATAAAAGAATGTATCTTTTTTATATATAAGGTGCTCTTTTTTAGCACTTTTGTGAAAAGCCATCACATTTGTTAAAAATAACTAATATCTGGAAAGAGGAGAGAGCACTGGTTTCATACCAAGTAGAATGTGAATTTCTAACACAGCAATAAATAACAGCCCTTTCTGAAAAGACCTTGTCAGAACCAAATGTTTCTTCAACCCAAAGACAGATTAGCTCCAAATGCAGGGACAAATGTCTCAAGCTGGTGTAAACTGACACAATGACAATGAGCAATTCCAGCTGAGGGCCCATAATATCCTTAAAAGAATAAATCTCTTATAACTTTCTATAGATCAATGGATTCAACTACTGGAAGAAGGAGCTGTTCTGGAAAAAGCCAATGTAAATAACAAACAAAAAGAATAATTTAACCTGGAATCAGGGGCCAAATTGAGGGGGGGAGGAAGGTTGGTACTCTTCCAAGCTCCACCCACAAAATAAGCACGTCACCCAAATGAAACACCACTCACAGCAGATTGGGCAACTACTTTAGAGATGATCATGTGTCTTGCTGAGCCTCAACCTGGAATTTGGCTCAATCTTGGTGGGACTTGAATAGGGTTGCCAACTGTTGAATCACACAAACGCAAACACCCTTGCTCCACCCTTTCCCTGAGGCCCCGCCCCGCTCACACTGTTCCCCCCTCCCTCTGTCACTTGCTCTCCCCCACCCCCACTCACTTTCATTGGATTGGGGTAGGGGGTTGGGGTGTGGGCTCTGGACTGGGGCCAAGGGGTTCGGAGTGGGGACCGGGCTCTGGGCTGAGCCTGGGGTGCAGGAGAGGGTGCAGGGTGCAAGCTCTGGAAGAGAGTTTGGGTGCAGAAGTGGGGGGGCAGGGCTGGGGTATGAAAGGGGGTGAGAGGTGCGGACTCTAACTGGGCTGCACTTACCTCATGCGGCTCCCGATGGGCAGCGCAGCAGGGCTAAGGCCAGCTCCCTGCTTGCCCTGGCCCCACACCACTCCCAAAAGTGGCTGGCACATTCCAGTGGCCCCTGGGGAAAGGGGTCTCAAACATGCATCCCGCGGGGTTATTTTCTGCAGCCTACCAGGTCCACATAGCCTCCCACCCCCACCCAGCATTTACCTAGAGTGGCTCCAGCTGGCCCAGCACACACCGGGGGCATGGCAGGCTCCCCGTCTGCCTGCCCTGCTCCCGCGCCGCTCTGGGAAGCTGAAGCTTCCATTGGCCGCAGTTCCCCATTCCCAGCGAATGGGAGCTGTGGGGAGCGGTGCCTGGAGGCATGGCCAAGGCAACACACAGACCCCTGTGCCCACCCCCCAGGTCCCAGCCACTTTCCAGAGCAGTGCGGGACAGGGCAGGCAGGCGGGGAGCCTGCCCTGCCCCCGGTGTGCGCCAGGCTGGAGCCCACCCCCCCGAACCCTTCCTGCAGCCAAAACCCCTGCTGCACCCTGACCCCCCTCCCCTGATCCCTCTGCTGCCCCCGCACCCCTCCTGCACCCAAGCCCCTGCCGCACCATGCACCCCTCCTGCAGCCCCTGGGGGCAGGGAGGAGATGGAGTTGGGGTGCGGATTTCGGGGAAGGGGTTGGACTGGGAGCTGGGAAGAGGTGGGGCGGGGCGGGGCCTCATGGAAGGGGTGGAGTGGGAGTGGGCAGGGGAGTCAGTGTTGTGGCCCTTGGGCCAATGTACTAGTCCTCATGTGGCCCTCATGGTTATTTGAGTTTGAGACTCCTGGGCTAGGGGGCTCTGCACACTGCCTCTGCCTGCAGGCAGTGCCCCTGCAGCTCCCATTGGCTGCAGTTCCCAGCCAATGGGAGCTGCACAGTCGGCACTCAAAGTCGGTGGCTCCCCAGAGGCCACAGGGACATGCCAGCTGCTTCCGGGAGGGGCAAGTGGCCAGGGCAGGCAGGTAGCCGGCCTTAGCTCCACTGCACTGCCGGACTTTTAGCGGCCTAAAATCTCCCAGTTTGGCTTCAGTAGCCTCCCAGTGGGAGCAATTTGAGATAGTGGGCACTTTTAGTAATGGGAAAAATAATGAGAAAACCCAGGCTCTCACTTTATATCATGAGTGGCATTTCTTGGGTGTAAGTTTCACAAACTTTGGCAGAAGTTTCACAAAGGCTAGTTATCTGCACTACCAGCCTAGATGGCAGTCCACAAGGATCACAGATTGGATATATGAATTCTGAGGACATGTCAAACTTCAGACCACCTCATCTAGTTGAAAAAAATCTTTACAATAAAATATACAGTGTTTTGTGTTCAGGGGTCTGGGCCCCATTTAGTCTTCAGTTGGTAATCCTGACGGTGTCTACCCGCCTGCCTGCTGCCGCCCAAAATGCAGAAAAGGGATATCTAAAATCTGGAGGTCACCTGAGACTGAGTTACTATAGCGAGTCAGCAGTAGATACAGGAACAGAACTCCAAACTCTTGACTTCTGGGTCTGTGCTCTCACCCCAGATACCACCATCCTGCAAATTCTTTGGTTCATCAAACTTAAAAACAATAGAAAAATTGGCCAACTGGGTACAAAGTTTAAATAAAAAGAGATCTCAAAGGCTAAACGTCAAAAGCAAATAAATTAATTAGCAATAGTAAGTGAATAGGTAAGTAAATGTATTGCTCTCTGTTTGGCCCAACATTAGCCAACGTTTAAGACCTTACAGATTTGTTTCCATTCGGAAGCGGAATAGTTGATGTGAGTCAGGTACATTCTTTCGTGTAATCTTGTTTATTTATAAACAATGTACACAGAGCCCTGTTTTCCTGAGCAGGAACAACAACATGCAGTTGCCTTTCTCAGAAATCACCAGGTGTTCAGCTCCTACTGAGTGAGTTCTCTCTCTCTGCTTCCTCTCAGAGTCACACTCACATCTGTTTCTCCAGGCTTTCAGGCCCTAAGGCTGTGTCTATACTGCAGAGTTAACCTGAGTGACTGGCATCCGGATTAGCCTTACTCAGGTCTGAGTGTCCTCACTGCAAAGCCCTACTCGTGTTACTGCATCCTCACAGCTTCTGCCCTTGGCCACGTGTAGGGGCATAGCCTATGGCTCTTTGTGCTGGGACATGCTAGGATTCTTTCCTGGTCAATTGTGTCCATTGCAGGAGAACTTGTCTGTCTTGCTGGGGAAACAGTGAGAAAGGCATTGGAGGAACATTGGCACTCAAGTGATGTATCCTGCATCCTCACTGCAAGGTGAGCGGGTTCCAGCCTGAGTTCAAGTGGAGCCAGGGTTCTAATCCACACCCGCAGCTGGGTAAATCCTAGCCTGCACCTAAAGCACCTCTGAACCCAGGTTTGAGGTTTTTCTATGTGGAAGGTTGGGGGGGGGGAAGCTAAAATCCAAGCAAGCACCTATGTAAACTGGGCAGTGTAAACATATCCCAACACACTCACAGGCTGCAAAACTGATACCCTAACTCCTGTGTTTGCAGTCAGGGAAATCCCTCACCCAACACATTTAGCTCTGACAGTCCATTGTTTGCAGCTGTTGCTTCCTCTATAAAGTGACTTAATTCCTCCTTCTGTTGAATCTGAAAGAATGCTTGGCACACCCATTGACTTTAATGGAGTCTGTTAGGGTGTATCTACGCAGAAAGCGGCAGCAAATCTCAGATCCTGGGTCGACAGACTCGGGCTCATGGTCTGAGGCTAAAAACAGCTGTGCAGATGTTCGGGCTCCCTTCCCTTGGCTTCAGAACCTGCGCTCCAGCTGAACCTGAATCTCTATACAGCTGCTTTTAATACCGTAGCGTGAGCCGAGTCTATTGACTCGGGCTCTGAGCCTCGCTGCTGTGAACTGCCGGCTGTCTGGATGCACCCTTCTTGTCTTTGGATCACAGACTCACCCGATAACAACCAACAGCACCTTGCAACATCACTGTATTGAATACATGTAATGTAAACAAATATGCATGGTTCTAATTCATTATGCTTTTCTATTCAAAAGGAGGCTAAATGGGTGAGCATCTCTACAGTCCATTTCTGAAAGTTATACTTCTTTCCTGTGCTGCCAGCACTGAAAGGCCAATTTTGCCAGAATATTTTCTAAGTAGAAGATTTACAGGATTTGAGTGACTGTATCTTAGCAACCACATATGCTTATAAACCCAGTTCGACTGTTTCAATTTTTGAGTTAAATCTACCACAGAGAGGCAGCCTTCATGTACCATGCACAAAACCACTGCAGCAGTTCATTATACAGAAACACAATTGTCTTATACAAATGCAGTCTCAAAAATGAGTCTGAACAATGGAATCTATTCTCTTTCCCCATAGTCTCTCTATGAATTTCACATAATTTCTGTTGGACAAGCTATTCATAGCTATCTGAGTCATGCTGTCTAGAAACAGGTTGGGGAGGCAGGGGACCTAAGAGTCAGTGCAGAGGTACAAGCTCTCCACAGAGATTGTACTGGCTTCCTGCATAGAACCTAGGTATTTGGGGACGAAGTGTCAACCCTAATCCCCCAAGGAGTTCTTGAGACAAATTCCACAAGAAGAATCTTGCAAAATTCTTCTCATCCCAGAAACCATTCCCACAGATTTTTCCTTAGGAAGGCATGACCTGTTCCTATGATATTTACCCTTTCCCAAACCTTGTGTAGCAAGGAGCAAACCCTGAATCCAGAATACAATTGAGTCATATTTTGCATAGCTTCTGAGATAATAAAAATTAGTATTTATATAGCTCGTTTTCATCCACAGATTTCAAAGTGCTTCAGAAAGATGTTTTAACATAAGCATCTCAGCTGGAATCAGATCAGTTATCCCAGGATAAAGAGTTTTCAGAATAAAGGACTGAAATATTTCCACTGAGATTCCCCATTTAATGTAGCACAAATAAGGATCACTTGAGCAATTTTCAGAAGTAGCTTTAGGAGAGATTTATGAATCAGACATTTATAAATACAGGAAAGGATTTTTCACAAGGAGAAGGCTGAAGAATCAATGTACTGCAAATCTGGCTATGAATCATCATCATCATCTGCCCACTATTTGTCCCAATGAAGTGCTATGGATGCACATCAACATACAGATGTGTTATATATTAATTGCATTCACAAGACCATGCAAAGTTAGCACATTTTGGAAAATCTCTCTTTTCCCCAAAAATATTCACAATACCATTTTGCACCATTTTGTGACCTCAACATGTCATGAAATGGCAGTGTTTGTATTGAACTATCAAGGTTTTGAAATTGCATTTGTTTAGAAATTTAAAAAAGCTTTACTGGAAGGAAATTACAAATTTCAAACCCTTAAATTTTTAAAATTGAAGGTTTTGCTCAAAAAATTGTGGTCCCATTCTTAAGAGAAAAAAAAAACAACCATGAAATCTGTAGTGTTTTCCAAAATTGGTCCAAATCCATATTTCAAGATACGCAAATTTCACTGAATATTCTACACAGCCCTGATTTGATTTTTGTATCTTTTCCCTTTTATTAACCTACAATCATAAGTACACTGTGTATGCAGCATATTAGAATAACTGATAAGAAATTTAAGTCACCTTTGCAACTTTGTCCCTACCAAAAATTGCAATTTGTCGACAAACACAGAATAATTATGCTCTGAACTTCAGCAGCATGTCACTTGGCAAAGGTTAATTTCTGACTTTTCTATGATAGCTCTAAGTAAAATGTCCTGACATTACTTGCAAGGGAAGCTGTATTGATTCTTTTGTCACTTTACTGTCCAAGGTCAATCTGAATGGTTGCTCTTGTAGACAGACATGGCCATTTTTATCAGACTAGGGAATAGAGCAGACCTTAACATCAGAACTCAAGAATCAAGTTACCTCTTTATAGCTCTTTGAAGAGGCAGGATTCCTGAGAGTGGAACATACCATACAAGTTATTACAACTCACTCTTGTGATGTAAAAGATTACACAAGGGAAAAAAACCAAAACCAAACCCACACAGTCCAAGCTAAAGTGGAGCGCTAATCTCAGGCATCTACCTCTTTAAAGCATTTGTAAACTACTTCTCACCTTATTACTGGGATCATTTCACAAACAAAGCTGGGACTACATTTGAGTCAGATTCTGTCTCTGACCTGAGTTTGGGGACTACATCCTTAAGCAGCTAAACTCTCTTAAAACAATATTTCCATTATCTAAACAATTTATCATTTGAAGCTTTATTTTAGTAATTATTTACTGAGGTTATAATTCTTCGCCTGAGGCAACAAAATGGATTGTTGTCATGGAAACATCTCTGCTGTCACAAGCATGGGATCCTTTTGAAAAGTGAGGGAGGAACTGAAGCAGGATCTAAAGAAATGCTTTGGTGCAATGTTTCTCTTTTTAAAGCAAAGAAATCATCTAAAAGACAGAGAGCTAGACCTGGATTTTGGTTCCAACCCACCCAAAGTTCAAGGGTATTAGGAGCCAGGATTTTGGTTCAGACCTATCTCTAATGTAAAGTGACACTAAGCTACTGCTGCCAAGAACTGGCATCTCCCATAGTTAGTTAGCAGCATCTGCAAGGCACTTTGTGTTGCTGAATTTGCTATTATTGTCAGAAAAATTCTGCCTACCATCTTCAAACTAAGCCAAAAGACTAGTAACAAACTGCTGTTATAAAACACCTGCTACAGTATCTCCATTTGATTTGCAATCTGTTTGACAGAATGCTGACTCTGAACTCTTCACCATATGGGGCTTTTTGCTTGAGCTACCATCTTGTCAAACAAAATGCCAATCGATTTATGTTGCATAGGAGGCTTTGGAGAATTTAACATAGATCTAAAGTAAGAGAGGCTGTCAATGTCCCATAAAAAAAAAAGATAGCCTTTGTACTTCATTCCCAAATTAATTGCAACCATTGTAAGCTGGCCTCTGTACATACCTTTATTGTTCAGGTATTATAGAGTCAAGTTTTATTAATTATCTTTTAAGTGTTGGTGGTGTGCTGGATGCAAAACAAGACCCAGAAGAAAATCCGGTTCCTGCCTGGAGTGACATCAGGACTGAGCTGCACAGTGGTGAAAGTTACAACAGCACCAAAAACAAATTAAACTCTAAAACCTACATTAAAACAATGTTAATGAGGTGTGTAAGCCCCTCAAAAAGTAGCTAGTCTGCAAATTGTCTGGATAGCATGTTTAATACAGCCTCACTCTGTGTAGCTGCATTACGTACTCTGTGGTTCTTATATGTGCCTTCATCACAGGGTTCCACAAAGTGGAGCAAATACTTATCTCACTGCTGTGGCCTCAATGTGGGAACCACCATAGGCATAGCTAGTCTGCTCATCACTCTCACTGTAGAGTTAACCAGGACAAAAACAGAGAACATGGTTACATGTTCTGTCTAAGGGAGATTTTTATTTTTCATTTTCATTTCTCTCTCGGAAGTAGTAAAAGCAGGGTCTCCTTTTAGTGTTTCCCTCTTGAGAAAACATTAAAAGGAAAGAGAATACAGTGCAGGCTTTGAGTGCCATCTGATGGCATGGATGAAAACCATCCAGTTATTTTATTATTATTCTGAAGCAGACAATGAATAACTTTAAATTCTAATTTTTAAGAAACTGTCACTGGTAATTGACCAAATAAATGATTGGCCTCACAAGAGAAAATATATGCCTAATTGCATTATGTTTCTGCAAAATTTGCTGAGCTATTAGTAAAAACAAAAGATGATCTAGATCTGTATATGCACCAGATGGCAGCTACTGGAATGTGTACAGTTTATGGACAAATCCTCAAATGAACATAAATCAGTACAAAAGTGGCAGTTTCTTACCTTGGATTCTCTTTTCTGGCTTTTTTACAAGCATATATTGAAGGAACACAACATCTCCTTCTCTTAGGTGTGATTTGGATACAGTAAAATTATTGATTTGCTACAATGCTAAATTGTAGATGTGGGGCTGGATGGTGCAGGTAATTAACAGCTGGATACAAACTTTTAAATGCATATGGTACGTTACTGGTTCAAAGTCCTGGTCAGGTGGTGTCAGTACTGTCAACCCCCAGGTGTTCAAAAATCATGAATCTGTCCCCCACTCCCATCATGAAATTGGCTTAAAAATCATGAGCCTCTACCTAATAATAAATCTGGGGTTCTTTTTGTTTGCCTTCTGGTTATTGAGCCTCTAGCTTATGCTCAGATCATGTTTTCAAACTTTTATCTGTGACCATAATGTGCAGAAACTCACATTTTTAAATGAAAGCTGAGAGTGTTGTGTAACTACGTGACTCCAGGGGTTGAGGCTCTAAGGAAGACAGTAGATATTACAAGACTCTCAATACAATCATCAGAGTTGGCAACACTTTGGTAGTGAAAATGGGAAGGCTTGATTGACGCAGCTGTGTAGGCCCCTAGGAGACGATACAGCCTGCAAGAGCCATAGAGCTTGTTTTACCAGCTCTGTGCCCCCTCCACGTAAGGTCTGGTGTAGGGGATGTTCTGGGGCAGACCAAGAGGGGCATCCAGGGCATTCTTTTCTCCCAGCAATTCTGGAACCATTGTAACAAAGGTACAATTTAAGGTCCTAGCGCATACCAAGGGAAAGCACTGCCCAGCAGCTCCTGAAGAGGTGCAGTAGCCTTCTCCTGCTGTCCCTGCTTTGGTGTTATTCCCTGATTATTGCCTAATGACTGATGTGAAACAAACAGGTGGTTTCATTCCTGTCCTAGCCTGACGGGTGCCCCAATCACAAAAAACCCTCACACCCTAGATGGAGATTAGCCGTCACCACGTTCTGCTGTCCCAGGTAAACTGAATGGGCTGCCGGGACTGGACTAAGCTTTCGTATCATAACAGGGCAATCGCCCTGCTCTAGTTAAGGTCCAAGCCAGGTTTCAAATCAAAGCTCAGTTCTTCTAAGTGCTCCAAGTCTATGTGGTGACTCAGAGTGCCTCGAAATCTGGTAGGCCTCAAGGGGTGGGTGGGTGAGGTTCTGTTACTGATCCAAATCTGGGGCCATTTGACAAAGGAGTTCCTGAGCAACAGCTCCCACCCTCCAAAAAAGTTGTGTTTTTTTTGTTTTTGTTTTTTGTTTTTTTTAAAACAATGGGCTGCTTCTTAGCATATGAGTAATATGCCCCGGTGGCACGTGACCAGGATTCATCACCGAATTTGGTCCTCTGGTTGGATCATTAATAGCGTCCCTGGCCTGGGCTGGATACTGACAGGGAGTGCGAAGCGAACGCTGATCCGTGCCCTCCTTCTGACAACTGACTTTTGCTCACAGACACAGAGCAAACAAGAGCTCAGATCATCCTATCAGCATGTCCAATGCTTGAGGATTACCCCCAACAGCGAGCCTGGTATTCACCAGCCCTTTAGGGGAAATCAAATTAAAACTTTATTTGAAAAAGATGTTGCTACTTTATTTTACAAAAAGAAAAGGAGTACTTGTGGCACCTTAGAGACTAACAAATTATTTTAGTGTCTCAAAAGCCTCTCAAATTGAAGTGCCAGAGGAATTATAGGAGGCATGCAGGGGCAGAAGAATTAACAGGATTGTTTGCTTTCACAATTTCACACCAGATGGATAGCTCAAGCAGATAAGCAGGAGTGTTTGGTCCTAAAACACACCCAGCCAGTGTCCCTGCGAGGCCCCACCTTGAAAAGACCACATAGGTGAATTAATATCTTTTTCTGGACCAGCTTCAGTTGGTGAGAATCAAGTTTCTGAGCTTACACCCAGGTCTCCTCTCTGTATAAGCTCAAAAGCTCATCTCTCACCAGCAGAAGCTGGTCCAATAAAAGATATTAACTAACCTACCCTCTCTCTCTCCTATTCTGGGACCAATATGGCTACCACAACCTTACATACCACCTGGAGCAGAAATTTGGAAAAGATTAGATAGCATATTGCTAAAATCTGGCTCGAGCAAGGTAATGGGTTTTTGTTTTGTTATTTTTGGGGAATACAATCCAAGTATTTTTGTAAAACAAAATTAGATGTGTCAGTATTGCTGGCAGGGGAGGGGCAATTTAGGTGGTGAAGAAATGTGTGTGTGTGGGGGGGGGGAAATGGGATGAGAGGGATTTGGGGCTGCATCAAGGGAAGGGGTATAAATTGAGATGGGTAGTAGGATAGGTGAGGAAGGGAGGAACATAGGGTGAGTGGCAGTAGGAGAATAAGGGTAGTGTGCCTGTTAGCCTGACATTGTCCCCTTTTATGTGCACAGCAGGATCTGGGGCATCCAAGCCCCCCTCTCCCTACACCCATGTGAGCTGGGATCTGGGCATCTCTGATTCCCCTCCCCTGCCGCTCCTCATATACATGCCAGGATCTGGAGTGGGGGAAGAGGGCCTTAGCCACCTATGGGGCTAACACCCTCCTTGCTCCCCTTCATGGAAGCCTGGTTCTGGAGGGACCTTGCCTTTCTGGGTGGTGTCTGGGTCCCTCTTCCTACCACCACAGTAGCTGAGATATGGGATATCTAACCCCTCCTCCCTTTCACCATGTGTGTGGCAGGAGCTGGGGAGACCCTGCCCATGTATAGAAGTCTGCCCTAACCTCCCTCCATGAGAACCAGGTTCTGGGGAGTTGTTATTGGATGTATCCAAGTGCTGCCCCCCACATCTGTGCACCGGGGGCCCCTACCCATCCATAGATATTCATAGAATATCAGAGTTGGAAGGGACCTCAGGAGGTCATCTAGTCCAACCCCCTGCTCAAAGCAGGACCAATCCCCAATTTTTGCGCTGGATCCCTAAATGGCCCCCTCAAGGATTGAACTCACAACCCTGTGTTTAGCAGGCCAATGCTCAAGCCACTGAGCTATCCCTCCCCCCAGGGGGATCTGACCTCCCCACCCCCATGTAAGCTGGGGGGTTGGGGGGGCTTCCCTTTCTGTGAGTGTTTGAGCCCTTTCCCCTGCCTACGTGAATGCACACCAGGAGCTAGAGGGCCCTCTTTCCCATTTATGGTGGTCTGACCTCTCTTACAAGACATGTCCGGAGAGGGGGACTGGACCAGACCTTTCTCCCTACCCTTTCATGGGATTTGGGGCGCTCTGTCCCATCAGTGGTGTCTGAGAGCCCCCCTCCCCCCCAAACCAGGATCATAGAAGCCCTGTGTTTTTAGGTGGGAAGATAACGGGCATGACAGGAGCATGCCCTAAAAACACACAGCTGACACTAGGGGGAGGAGCCTCTTACAACAGGTGTGTTCAACTTGTATCAGACACTCCAGCAGTGGGGAGAGGCAAAGGAAACATCCACAAACATGAATGGAGTGGTTTGCACATCTCAGAGCTATTGGTTCAGGCTGTACTTAGCACCATGGAGTATTTGCTTTCTGCTGAGAACATTTCATGAAAACGAATGGACCAATGGACACCTTTGGGAGCCTGCAAGTCTGAACTTTGAAATCCAGCCTGGGCAGAAATCTGAAAACCAACCTTAAACAGAGGGGAGGGGGGAAAATCTGCCTCTCTCAAGGTTATTTATTTAAGAGATATAATCTGAGTACAACAGAATATTCAGAATGAGCTGAAACTCTTGGAAAAGAAAATAAATTACACTCACTAGGAGGGGAGGGGGAATAAATTGGAATGAGGGGTATGGGAAAGAAGGGATGTGGGAGAAGAGGGGAGGGGTTGGAGAATATGAAGAGTAGGGGAGGAGCTGGAGAATGGAAGTGGGAGGGTTATCAATTCTCCCCTTCTGCCCCTTCTCCCCTTCTGCCCATGTGCTGGGATGTAGGGAAGCACTATCCCACTGCAGAGGTCTGAGCCCCTCTTCCTGCCAGCTGTGTGTTCTGGGATCCAGGAAGTGACTAAATCACTTGCCCAGCATCACACAGCATTATTCCCAGAATCAGGAATAGAACCACCTTTAACTCCTGTTGCTCTGTACATCTGTCTGTGCTCTATTAAATAGCTTTTCTTAGATACAGCCCAGATGAATCATTAGCTTGACTTCTGTTACTCAGGCAAAACTTCCATTGAAGGGGATAGATTTGCCCAAGTAAAAGCTAAAAACAGCAGGCTCTTTAACATTATTCAATAGTGAGAATACAAATTTTCTTGATTCAAACATTTGAAAAGAACCTAGACATTCAAATGTGTATGATTTAAAAAAAAGCAAGTACTTAACTTCAAAGTGAGAATAAGTGTAGACATTTTAAAAGAGTGCGAACATTGTTTGACCTTCCCTCTTTCCTGCAGAGGGGCTGAACGAACACACACACACACACAGCACCAGCAGAACAGGTAAACTGACCAGTTTCAAAATCAAGGTTCATCATGTCTCATGCCAGATTTTTTCATATAGGAACTTTGTGATGTTTTGTAGTCTCTCTGGCGGCATCCCTCCCCATCACCTTTTATTTGGTAGAAGAAGATTCTGCTCCTAAGCCAAGGGCCAGAGCCACCACACAGAAGCCCTGGGCCACCAGCTCTCCTTTGTGGCTCTCCTCTAGCTCCTGTAACAGTTCCAGTGAAAGTGAACTGCCAGGGCTTTGCCCATTGGCCACTGACTGCTAACAGGACACAGGAATTAGGACAGGGACAAGCACCGTGTTGCGAACTTTTGTGATTTTAAAAAACAAGCAAACCTGCCACAGTCAAGGTAAAGTCTCACATGATCTTCGAATCCTGGCTTCCAACCTCATGAGGTTTCCCTATTCAAAATGGCCACAAGGGAGTGAACGCAAAACTGCCTCCCAGTCAAGACAGCCACCATTCACTTTGGACTTTGCATGTGGAAGTGAGATTACCCAGTCAAGATGGCTTCCACCTCTGACTCCAGTTTCCTCACTAGCCCAACATCTGTAAGGAGACAGGTTGAAGCAGGACATAGCCTGAAAGGAAGAAGGAAGAGATTGGGTCTTGGAGAATATGGAATGGCAGAAAGGAAATATATAAAGGGGGGGGGAGTTGGAGAAAGGGAGATCATTAAGGGAAAATGTGAGTAGGGGAGGAGTCTGAGTATGTTAAAGAGGAAGTTGGAGAGGGGAAGGAGACAGGACAGCGATAAGGGCAGGGGAGAGGGCATGTAGAGGGACAGATCGGCAGTTCCTCTGCTCCACGGGTTAGGAGAGGATAAAAGGAGAGAGGCCTGCATTTTTGCATGTGCAGTTTTGGTTGAACTTTGCCTCACATGCACTTTGAGGCAGATGGCTTCCCACAGCTCAAAACAACAAATGCAACAACCCGCACCCACCCCCTCCAAGTATTTTCCAGTCTCATGACATTTTAAGACAATGATTTTGGATGACCTCACTCATGGATTGTTGAATATATGGGAACTACAGTAACCACATCAAAGAACAGGACGGGGTGGGGGGGAGATAGGGAGAGAGAAGGGGGTCCATCTACACCAAAACAATGACAAAGTTTTTGGTTGTTTTTTTTGTTACATGACATTAATTTTACTAAATTATGGATCAAAGTCATTAGTTCCATTATTATTTGTACAGCTTCAGCAATATGATAGGGGCTTTAAAAACAGGTATGAAGACAGTGTTTTTGCCTGGAACAACTTAGAGTCTAGATAGGTAGTGCTCTGAAGAGAAGGACTGCGTTAATAGGCCTTGCAAGCAGTAGATGTTTAAAAGAAGGGAAGGATAGAGGAATGAAAGACTGGGTCAAGAAAAGGGTTTTCTGAGAGTCAAATACTGCAATATGTTCTTGAAATAATCATGCTATATAATCTGAACTGTACAAATTGGAATAAAGTGGAGAAAAAAGGAAAGTGTATTATTCAGATCATGTAGCTACAAGAAGTTCACAGCTTGCAATACTACTGTATCTTGAAATAATATGAATTATAATGTCTAGCACTCCAAAACTGGAATAGTGTTTTAAACCAAATACTAAAATGTAATAAGGTTTATAATTTAAAGCTGTTACAATTGGATTGGAAGTAACTACTCACAATGTCAAAGCATAAGCAATGAGTGTAGAATCCCATTTTAATTCAAGTTTGTATTTGCATATATTTGCACAATACATATTATTAACCAGACATTTTATTTCCATCTCCATTGTAGATTTTTTATACAGCGCTTTTCAATTGATTTGGCTTGCCTATTACCTGTACCACCACAATACCAGTCTTACTAACTGGTGCCCATCATTCACATGCTATCATGGATTATAACTGATAGTCTCATATATAGCTATCGTAGCCAGTTACAGTGAACAGCATATTCATTTTAAGAAGAATACTTAAATCAAACTGAAATGGAAACTTGAGCTCTTGTTGCGACTTTGTTGGTATATGAAGTGGTGTCCACCACCAAAAGACCTGTTCAAATAAAATCTAATAAATAGCAAAGAAGTTCAGTTCTATACACGCCAATCACACGGCACCAGATTCAACCTAGTTGTACGTTTAACACTTCTCTAGAAACCACGGAATAAATTCAAGAAACATTACATCTTAGGTTATCTACAAGATATCCATTCTACATGTGAAAGTACATAAGGGCAATGCCGTGAATATTTCACGAGTAAAGTGCTTTTAACATCAAGCAGATGAATATACCCTAGTGTTGTACCACAGAAAAAGAGTTCTTTTTGGATAAAAAATAGTTCATGCATCTACTCTGCAGCAATTCTGTGCATTCATGTATAGTAATACTTAAATAGAATTTATAACCTCAATCCTACGGGATACAAGGACTGGGTACAGTGTTTACACCTATAAAAAAACTCAACCAATACTCTGGAATAGCATACATTTTGAACATCGTTACAGCAGGTTTTGTTAAGAAGCCAAACCTTTGGTAGTATTAATGCAGTATACACTGAAGATACCATTGAACCAGTATATGAGTTCAATATGCAACTGACAGGAATGGAGAAAAGAAAAAATCAAAAGCAAATTTAATGGCTTTTTGCACTGTGCTTCTCCAGTCATGCTCTATTTTCACATGCCTTCCTGCGGGTGTAAGTTTAGACATGCAATTTAAGCAAGTGATTGCTTTCAGTTCAAAGACAGGCCACTTGCTGCCAAGACGACCCTCCAGAATTGTGCTGAAGTCAATTATACTTCCTTGCCTCAAGTTCAACAACACTTTCTTAAACTCGTTGCTTGCCTTCAGCACAATATCTTTGGTTATATCCTCCTCCTCTACAACTTTAGTTCCATTTTTGCCATTGAAAGGCATGCCCACAGTTATTTCGAATTTGTATCGATCAAACTTTTTCATGTGACAGTCATGCTTTGTCAGATACTTGAGACAACACAGTTCCTCCTCCGCCATGGTAACATTTTTTGGGTCACACACAGGGTAGGTTTCACCATACAAACATCTAATCCAATCACCAATAAAAAGCGGAAGCATGTTTATTGCAGATTCTGCACTATTTTCAATTTCTGTAACCCTGACATATTTGAACCGCCCAGTCCATGTAACTCTGTGTCCTTGCAGATGACTACATACAATTTGGGTGCGTGCCATGTTAGTCTCCTTCCATGACCGGGGTCCACAGAGGAAGCCATACTGATTCCATGTCAAGGTAGAGTTGTAGACTTTCATTCCCTCTGATCGGTACACATAGAACCAACAGAACAATACTACAGCTGTAATCCACACCAAAATGAGTTTCACAATAGAACTTTTGGTTAGGGATCTCATCATTTCAACGATGGAGAAGTTAGTTTTTGTCCACCATCGTAAAAACAAAGGAATACCACACAACACAAGAGTCACCACAATCTTCATGAGCTCCAAAGATATGAACCACTTTATGAAATGCACAAGACACATGAGTGCAATGCCTACCATTACAACTGGGAGTGCAAAGAGAAACAGAAAATAGCCAACTGATGCACGAATGAGACCAATACAGGAGGACTCTTGCAGAATAACCACTGAGAATTCACACCACATGAAACACACCATGTAGGGAATCAGGTAACAGTAGGTGCCTTTAAAATTCCGCAGTTGTGCCATTCTAAAGAAGAGATAGAACAAGTACAGGAACAGAAGGCATGGGATGCTCACATTTAGTATGAAGAAGTGGCCTATAGGAAGAGTAAAGAAGGTTTTACCTAAGAATTTCAAATAGCCCAAATTTATAGGTAGTATCTGCAATAGGGAGAGGGAGCCAGCAGCCACCTCAGTCATTAAAGCTCTTCGTGTGTAAGGTTCTGCACAAGTGCTTAAACTCATATAACTTGTCACTGTGAAGAAAACAGAGATGGTAGCCATCTCTGAGCATGGTATGAAGTCTTTGCTTGCTATAGGGAAGGAAAAAATGACAAAGAAAACTGAGAGCAAAAAGTAAACATATGGCTCTAAATGATTCCACCCAAAGTTCACTTCTGCTTGCTCAACATCTAGATTTGGCTCGAAACGAAGCAATAAGTCAGTCAGGGTACGGAAGTTTTCCCAGGCCTTACTGTCTTGAAAGACTTTCAGCGTGCAAATCACCATGGAAATGAAGGACAGATAGAAGATGACTAATGGGATAAAGAAGGCAAAAAAATCGATTGTCAGATTACTGATGATGAAGAAGAAGATGAGGGCATTGATGTGGTGTGTTGGAATAATAGTAGACAGCCAGTGCATTCCTGCCTTAGATGCAATATCTATAAGATACTCTTTAATTTCCATAATGGCATGAAGTGGATATTTTACAACCTGAAAAGAAAGGAACACAGTTTATTTAACAACACTTTTGTACATGTACAGTATATATATTCATGTTAAAGCAGTAGCTGTAAGTCAAGCCTAGCTTGCTTTGAAATACTTCTATTTCAAGAAGAGTTGCACGACAAAATAGGATTTTCTCTATGACCATTTTTTTATATTAACTTCATCAGATGAGGCACAGTTTACATTACCTCTCTATTTTGATAACAAAATTTCATCATCAATAGGTTACATCATTTTTTATTAAAAAGCTTCCTAATCTAGCATTCTGCTCAATTAGGTTCCAACTGAACTGCCCATTGGTATTGTAAAGATGAACTACAGGGCTGCAATTCTGTACCATCTTGTGTCATTCCTTCAGCTGTAAGTGTCCGCTTCTCCAGTGATTCTGTCACACACAGTGCATTGTTATACAGATTTACACTAAGCAATTGTTCATGTGACAAGTTACTATAAGGCAAGCCAGGGTGTGACTCTGTGGCATGCTGGCTTGCTGCACAGTACTGTCCCACTTGGACATTGTTACAGCCCAGTGAAAGCATGCTAAACTGTACACTAAGCCACATTCCAGAACTTTCACATTGCTGTAGCAGTGTTCTCACAGGACATTAAGCTGGTGCTTGCCAAACAGTAGATTCACACTGTGGCTTGCTATGCAGTAACTTGCCTTGTGGACAAGCTTTAAGTCTTTAAAGGTAGTTTGCATTTTTCCAAAATTTTCCTTCCCAAGTACGTAAGCAAGCAGTTATCAAAAACTATTAATCCTTTTCAATCTCTTTATTATTATAATCAGCTAGTACTATTTCATTTCCCTCCCTATGCACAGATCTAGGATTATTCCTTTAACCCACCATCAATTATATTATAGAGCCTTTAATATTCTACTTATCCTGCAGGGGATGACCTGCCCAGCAGGGTGACTTGTCAAACAACACTGGAGTTACTGTAAGAAAAGACACTGCCTTTCTGCAGGACAGATGGAAAGGACCATCTAGAAAGAGACCACATCTCAAGCAAATGTTGAACTAAAAACGTTGGCAAGTGTAGCTTCACAGCCTCAAAACACCACAAAAAAATTCAGTTTCCATGGTGTGCCAAACATATGCCTTTATATCAAGTACTTCAAGGGAAAGGCCAAGAAGCTTTCAACAGAGATTTATATTTCATACTAGCTGGGGCAGAAAGCCCAGGAAGTTAAGAGTAAGGCTTTTCACTGGTGAAGTGTCCCTTCCAAGTACATCATCTTCAGAACATTAAGTCAGTTACCTGGAAGCACTAGAGGAGATATATTGCTTTTCTTGTCCCTTAACATTTAACAATGTCCAAGGAGGACAAATAAAGAACTGATTTGCTGATGGCAGCATGATGTTCCCTAACTGCTGCCACTTGGAAATTTAGATCAATGTATGCATGTGTCTCAGTTCTCATGTTTAGATTTTGTTTGTACTGTTTAACAGTGAAGCGTTGATTTGCATAAACCACTGCCAGCCAGTTTCATCCTTTAATTTCCTCACAGAAAGTGAGCTGTCTTACACATCTAGTCCATTGCTGTGTTTTCCAATTTGTATATGCAAGTTTACAGACTTAATTTGTTGATTTACCGGTCTCTGTAATTAATAAATGCAGACATACATCTAAATACAAAATATGGCAAAAGAGAGGCATGTTGTCCTCTGCAAGGTGAGTATGAAGATATATAGTCATCTTCCAAGAACAATGTTTATGTTTTCAATCCATCTTCCTTCTAAATTTATGCCATATATACAAAAACATCACACTGTGTATGTGTATATATACACAACTATACACTCACACAAGTTGTATCAATGATACTGTTTGGTGACTAGATACAAGTTTTGAAGGTAGATCATTTGAAGGTAGGCTATTTTGGCCATAAATAAATTAACTAAGAGTCCTTCAATACATATCAAACAATAGGTGCTTAACTAGTTTTCACCTTTAGTCGCAGTGGTAGTTCCTCGGGACTCTTTCCAGCCAATTCATCATCATCATCATCATCATCCTCCTGCACAAACAGGTTAGTTGGGATGATTCCCTTTGCATACTTCTTGGTTATTTCAACAAAATCATCCAAAGCAATATAGTTCTTAGCTGCAAGTTATAATGAAGATAACAAAAAAAGAGCTCAAAAATTACAGTACTAGCATCCCATTAATTACAAAGCATGGACCAGCCTTTCTAGGACTGATGTGGAAATTATTTTCAAATAAACTTTGTGGCTGTATTATGGAGAAATTGAACTCTTGTTAACAGGTGTTTATTTTGTGACCTGTTCAGAGGTAGCAAATTAATTTTGGTGGTAATAAGTGGTCACAATACAACTTTATTTGAGCATAAGCTTTCGTGGGTAAAAACCGCACTTCTTCAGATGCATGGAGTGAAAATTACAGATGCAGACATAAATAAACTGACACATGAAGAGAAAGGAGTTACCTTACAAGTGGAGAACTAGTGCTGACAGGGCCAATTCGATCAGGGTGGATGTGCATGTCACTCCCAATAATAGATGAAGTGGTGTCAATTCCAGGAGAGGCAAAGCTGCTTTTGTAAGGAGCCAGCCACTCCCAGTCCCTATTCAAGCCCAAATTAATGGTGTTAAATTTGCAAATGAATTTTAGTTCCGCTATTTCTCTTTGAAGTCTGTTTTTTTGGTTCAATTATAGCTACTTTCAAATCTGTTATAGATAGCAGCTTTGCCTCTCCTGGAATTGACACCTCCTCATCTATTATTGGGAGTGGACTACATCCACCTTGATCGAATTGGCCCTGTCAACACTGGTTCTCCACTTGCGAGGTAACTCCCTTCTCTTCATGTGTCAGCATATTTATGTCTGCATCTGTAATTTTCACTCCATGCATCTGAAGAAGTGGGGTTTTTACCCACGAAAGCTTATGCTCAAATAAATCTTTTAGTCTTTAATGTGCCACCGGACTCCCTTTTGTTTTTGTGGATACAGACTAACACAGATACCCCTGATACAATACATCTTATAAGTGTAGTGGGTCATATTTAGACCAGTATTTATTACTATAATACACAAATTATAAGAAAGAAGAAATAAAGTGAACGAACATGTTCATCTGAGAACAGTATGAAATACATAATATTGCATTTGGTTAGACCGCATGTATTTCATATTTTGTGTCCAAGTTTCATCAGGATTAAAGCTACAGTAAAGATATTTTCATCTGTCAAAGATATTTGTATGCTTATTCTAGTGCCCTGCAATTTTATAAGGTTTCAGATCACATTATTATTTATCTGAAACAACTAGGACTTCCCCTCCCTTTTAACATTTTGGGGGTAAAAATAATTAAATTTTCAGTAGCTCTGCCGTGTTAAAAAAGACAGAGCCACAGGAAAAGAACTCCTCAGAGTCTAACTGAAAGTCTGCACTGAGTCAGAAGTCAGTTCTCTGGTGAATACACGGCATAAATTCCTACTATATTTAGGAAACCTCTAACTCAGTAAAATGAGCAATGCCTCATAATTCTGTCACACACACACACGACCCCATATAATCTCCCTCTATCTAATCTAATAATTTTGATATGATGCGAGACTGGATATTATATACTTTTTTCCAACTATATTGAAGTATATTTATCAGCATGCTATGAACCATCATTAGAAGTAATCAAACTGAACGGACACCAAACTGAACATTGCTCATTTACATAGTGTAATAGCATGATTTTCTCATCTTGTCTGTTTGCTTATTTGCTAATTCTCCAAATACAGATGAGCACAAAATTAATTATTTAAATACACTACATATGCCACTACTTAAATTTAGGCATGTTGGGGACAAAGTGGCACAAGACTGCCGCTGTATACAATAGTGGGGGAGAAGGATTTTAGCCAAGGACCCTGAGAAACAAATCCCTTATGACTCTTTCAAGAAGTGTCCACCCAAAGTACGACAGACATTTTAGGCATGTTCCCTGTTATGAAGAGCTTTGAATCTCAGATAGCACTAAAAGAAACAAAGACAAGAGTAACATAATTGCATCACCATGAGTTATCTTTTTTTGAAACGAGAGAGAGAGAGAGAGCAAGTGAGCGAGCAAGCGAGCAAGTGCATGCGTGTGTGAGCCTGTAAAGTGAGAGAGTGGGTCTGAGAAATGGTGGGGAGGGAAATGAGTTTCTAAAAAAGGAAAGCTGAAAAGGATGGAGGAAGAGAGTTATCAGGGGAGGGGCAGGATGAAGAGGAACACTGAGGGTAGAGCATGTGTGAGGCCCTGGCTGCAGGGTGGGATAGTGGGTGATTGGAGGCCAGAATAACCAGTCATATAAAGTACAAAAATTCATATTTTTAACTGAGGAATTTGCTATAACATTATGCTCCTTACAACTTCCTGAGGCCCTGCTGCAGGGGAGCTCAATGAGTGAGGGCTGCCATGGGCTGCCACTTGGCTTCTTCTACACCAAGAGGGCAAGGAGACTCCCCTCCAGCCCTATAAATGGAATGGAGGTTGGAGGGCCTCGATTAACCCCTGTGAACCTCCTGAGGAGTACTGGGATACAAGATCATGTACACAATTGTCTCACTCGCCTCCAACAGCTTGTCCCAGTCACTGTAGATTAGCCAGTTTCCATGGTAAACAAGTTTGATGTCAATTATAAGGAAGAATTAATGCCAACTTTCCCCACACACTGAAGCACCTGATATTGCTTCAAATATGAAAGACTTTTGAATGACAAAAACCTACAACAAGCTTCCCACACAGTAAGTTTAGAGGGTCAGCTGACAAAGATACGAATGCTCGTCTGCTTAATTCTTATCTGAGCACAAGTTACACATAGGAAATTGAAACAATTGTCTGAGGTTTAAAGTACAGGATTTAATGTATTGGATTTGTGGTCTTACTGTAATTTTAAAACATTCCTACACAAACATTCCTTCCTGCTACTAGCAGCACTCTAGGTATAAAGAGAAGGTACAGGAACGTAACGAAAAAGCAGCATCATATACTTTAATCTTCAGTTTCACAAGGATATATGTTGATTTGTTCGCACATTTTAAGTGTATATTTTAAAGTAATTAATCTTGCACACTGTGCATGCCAAGGAACCATCAAGAAATGTGTTAAGTTTTATTCCTTACTCCTCTTTATCCCTATGATCCCTCAGATTATCTTTTTTTTTTTTTTTTTTTTTTGCTATTCACTTACAGATTTAGGGTCTGATCCAAAGCCCACAAAAATCAATAGGAGTCTTTCTACTGACTTCAATGGTCGTTGACCTTATGGAACAGACAGCTTGTTCTGTCGGGACATACATGGAGACATTTATAAAAGAGTCTCTTCTCAGCTGTAGAATTAGAAACAGAAAGGACAATGGAAAAAACTGCCTAGGGAAGTCCTGCAATCTCCTTCTCTGGAAGCTTTCAAGAAGAGGAGAGGGTTGGAATAGAGAAAAATTCTTTGACAGCACTTCTGGGATATGCTGATGGGGAGAGTTTAGTTTATAATATATGGCTGGCATGTTATATTTACATTCTCAGGCATTATGACCACTGTCCACAGACAGACAATGTCACCTATATATCATCCTACTGAGTTCACCCCATCTCAAATCTTTGCTAACAGGCTTAAATCAGGCTTCCAAGTGTTGGCAATGCATTAAATCAGAAGAAAACTTGCCTCTGGAAAAATGCACAGCATAAATGAAACTGATTGGGTCAGGGAAGTGAATATTAGCTAGGAATAGCTGCTTCTGCTCAAGCACATCTCTGGAGAGGAGAGAACAGCCTACCTCCTACTTTAAGTGTTTGATGAAAACTTCTCATTTCTAAACGCCATTAGTAACTTGACACCCAAGTTTCTCTTCAATTAATATTAAAAGCACATGTTGTACACTTTATTATTCAGATTTTTCTTCAGTTTGGTTATGACAAATTCCCTGCCTCCCCCATTTGCAGTAAAAAAAGAAACGTGCACATCAATTTCTGCCTACACTTACATGTAGGTTCATTTACCCTCCTATTATTTCATCTGCCATTTAAGCCTTCAGAAAATTACTGACCCTCCCCCCCCCACTATAAGCTGCTGAAGGATTCAGAACAAAGTGGCTTGTTTTGCATTTATTTGCTATCAGAATGAAGGAGAAACAACAATTCAGAAGATCAGCAGCTAAGGGATGGAATGTGCAATAGCATCATCCAGTATGTGCCAAAGCAAAAGATTTTCCAATGAACTCTGACCACAGCACGCTTTCCAATGGAGAGAGAGAAAAAAGAAATGTGGCAGTCTTGGCCCTAAACATTTTTTCAAGAAGTGGAAATTGGGTCACACTAAGCTCTATGTGGGTCAAGTCTATATGAAAAGTCTGTCAAGGCTGGGAATAAAATTCAGGCCTGACTCCCATCCCTTTGCCTTAACCAGAGTATTGTCCTTTCCTCTCTCTTAAAAGCACTATATTATAGCACTTCTCATAAATATGAGAAGTTAATGTAAAACCAGCAAAAAGCCCCAGTTCATCTTGAGAATGTTACTGTCAGTGCAGAGTCTCACATACATCTGATGAGCCACAGGCTACATGGAAGGAGAGGACTACAGTGACCCTGATTGAATCTCGACCTGAATTTTTGGGAAGTTTTAGTATTATACAGGATTAGTTTTTAAACCGTAGGACATCTAAAACAGCCCTAAAGAAGAGTGAGACTGATTTTATATGAATTTTTACATTTTATATATTAGTATGAAAACGGAATTAGAATTGTTCTATACATGGCCTTAACTGAAGTTTAGGTTTAACTACACTGCTCTCAGTACAATATGGATTGTTTGTCCCTTTGTTCCTTCACCATCTTAGTTTTCAGTCTTTAAATCCTCCTATCATTTCTTCAGGTTTTCCTTTTTCGAAGAAATAAGTGATGTATATGAAGATTAGCAGCTGCAGATCAATGGTTGGAATACAGCATTCCCATGCTGGATCAATACCAATACTCCATGTAGTCTGGTATCCTCTTTGACAGTCCCCATATCAGAAGCTTCAGAGGAAGAGGTAAACCACATAATTCATAATTATGAATTAACATACCTACATACCCTGAAGGGGAATGAAGGGAGGGGATTATCTTTTTAACACCAAGCAGTGGACTCTTGACTTGCAACCTGAAGGAGGAAGGTTGATATCCCTTATAAATGCGTTTTGTTTTTAAATCCTAGCTAGTGTAGTTTTTATTTTCCATTTGAAATGTTTAATCCTTTTTTCAATCCTATGATGCCCCAACCTCAATAATCTTGTGGTGGCAAGTATCACAGCTTAATGGTTTGTGGGGATACATGGATGAGAGTGAGGAGGGCATTTCCTTTCATCAGTTTTAAATTTGCTGCCTTTTCACAGTCAGGTATCTCTATATTCCTGTACTGCATGAAAGGTAAACAGAGCACCTCTCTCTACATCAATCATTTTTATCAACCTTTCTATCTCACCTACTAAGCAAGTAGTAGTCCCGATTTTCGGACTAGTTAGGAGTCCAGTCCTTCCCAACAATTTGGAATCTTCATGCCCCAGATCAGAATTTTAAAGCTTAAGCTTGTCTTTATTTTAAAACCTGTTAGTTTTCTTGTATAGGTGTCATAAGAGCCAAGCCAGAACTTTTTAACCTATAGAAGATATAGCTTCCTTTTAGCAGTAGCATTTTTACCAGTTAAAAAGTGAATGAGGCTCTCCCTCCTCAGCAAGAGCCAAGATAGTAATAATTATGATGTGTCTTTAGCTGCTGCTCCTCTCTTTTCAGAGCTGAATAGCACTGTGACCTCTTTCGGCTGGGGAGGGCTGGATGGTGTGCCCTTCAGATGCCAGGAAAACTGCATCTTACTTGGCCATAAGAAGAGACGTTTCTTCCTTAAATTTAAGTCTGGGTCTCTTGAGCGATAGGTGAAGATAGCTAATCACAAGGATAGCTTTTAGGGGGCTGGTGGGATACGGAAGGTCTGTTTAAATCAAGTATTTATGCAGGAGACAAATATGAGAGAGAAATTCTCAGTGAGGGGGTGTAGTTTAACAGTTACAGCAAGGTAACAGAGGCTGAAGAGCTGTGTACATTAGATGCTAAGCTTAAATGCTGTGTAATCAGATGATAAAAACGTATTATGTTAACATACTGTAGTTGAGAAATAACTTACAGCTGGTGCAAAAGTATTTAGCAAAACAAAACAAAATTAAATCATGGTCATTACATTTCAAACAGGATGTAAAAAGAAAAGGAGTACTTGTGGCACCTTAGAGACTAACAAATTTATTAGAGCATAAGCTTTCGTGAGCTACAGCTCGTACTTACGTTCACTGCTTACTAATCGTTCCAGCATTCTTCTTTGCTTCTGTACAGACTTTGGAACTGGGCCAGGTTGTTTTTCACCATCTGCTCAATAACAGAAGTTCACAAAGTAGTCATTAAGCGAACAAACGACAACAAATGTCATTAGCTAAAGTAGCAAAAATATAGAAGACAGTAGCACCTCAAACCAATGAGATAAAGGTTTACACAAGGGCATATGCTACCAAGTCCTACTGTGGCAGAAATCCTCTAAGGCGGCTCTACTTAGGGACAAGCAAAGCTGCCTCTAGAGCAGCTGTGATCCTTAGGGTCTACCACCCATTTGCAACAACAGGACACTGAGCGAGAATCTGCTGAATTCCTTGAAAGAACTGCATAGATTGAGTGGCAACACAATGCTAAAAACAGAACTCATTTCATCATGTACTTTTTGAAAGTAGAGAAAGTGGCCGTAATAGTACAATTTGATTTCAGCTACAGTGTTAAAAAGAGGAATAGTGTTTAGATCAGGGGTTCTCAAACTAGGGGTCAGGACCCTCAGGGAGTCGCAAGGTTAATACATGGCGGGTCTTGAGCTGTCAGCCTGTGCCCCAAACCCCGCTTTGCCTCCAGCATTTATAATGGTGTCAAATATATAAAAAAGTGGTTTTACTTTATTGGAGGGAGGCGCACTCAGAGGCTTGCTATGTGAAAGGAGTCACTAGTACAAAAGTTTGAGAACCACTGGTTTAGATCATTAGTATATGCTTACTTTGTGATGCATTTTCAAGTTAGTAACTTCAAATATCTGGCAAGATACTCAGAATGCTTTGTTACTGATAAAATTAAAGTAAATAAGAGCATGTTTTTCCAAAAAAACACTGAGTTTTGATTAAAAAGTTAGTCATTTCTAATCTTTGGTGGTTCTCACTGGTATTTAAGTGAGTCACCATACATAAGCAAAACTCCTGACAGCATATGAATCAGCTTTAAAGAATTAGAGTGAGCAGCTGATAAAGGTCATTATCACAATTATTTTTCCGTGAATGAGTTACACACTTATTTATTTTATTTTTGTATATAGTCTTTTAGGTTTTAAGTTGTGTTCTGCTTTTAATTTTGTGTTTTAGATAGGATCAGTTTCTTTTCTGGGATACTAGATGCCTACCTTCATTGTCAACTTGCCCAACATTCTCCAGCAGTTCAGAAACTGCTAACTGCTTCTTCTTCTTCGGATTTAATTTCCAGTACATAACTAAGGCAGCTTTTCTCACAGCTCTCTCCAGATCAGTCTCGGATGATAATTTCTTCACTTCTTGCTCATTCTCAGAAGTGATGCCTCAAGAAAAGAAAGTGCATTAGATATTATCATCCCACATTTCAGGAAGAAGTGACAGACATGTCCACAATTTGTTATTTTTTTTCACTTTAGTTCTAAGTTTTTGGACAAGTTGATTCACATGTCATCTTCTCAAGTTAACTAAATGTTTCCTACATTATTCTGTGTCCACAGCTTACCAACAAATATTATACATATCTTAAAATGTATAGTGCACTTTAAGGATTGCATAAGATATGTTCCCTGCCACAAAAGAGTTTGTAATCTTGCCTGGAGACAAGACAAAAGGACAACAGTACAGGTAAAAGATGACATCGATAGAGCACTGGGGATGAGAACAAGGTAGGAAGTATTATGTAAAGAAGTGGGTTTCAAGAAGAGATCAGATACTTGGCAGACACGAGGAAGACTATTCCAAGCGTAGGAAGTGGGATGAAGGAAGGCGTGAATCTTGAAATGGGAGAATATGATACAGGGAACCAATTAGGCGAGAGGATTGAGCAGAATAAAGGGAGAATGAGAGGCACAGGAGAAGAGAACAGCAGCAGATATGTAGGTGGGGTGTGAAATTAACTTTAAAGGCAAGGATAAAGAGTTTCAATGAGTTTTGGTAAGAAATAAGAATCTAATGAAGGAATTCAAGTACATGATTGACACAAATACTTCTATATGAAAAGTCATATATTGTCCTTTTAATTAAACTACTCTAACATTCGATCAGCAGCAGTTCAAATAATTTGCTCCAAATATACCCAGATTTTTAAGTATATTTTAACCTGTCCCTCCAATATTTTAATGGAGGATTATTTGTAGTTAAAATAGACTAAAGAGTTAAAGCTCCTAAAGAACCCATACCTCTTCTGTCTGCTAAGCATCTCCGCAACAGCTTGACAGCTTCCCTTCGACCCTGCTTAGCAGCAAGAATCAGCCAGTCAACAGCACTACAGTTGTTGAGTTCTTCATCCTGATCTTCTGCTAATTTCAGGTAATGTTTTCCCATCTAGAAAGAATGGCGAACAAACAAAATTCCTTAGCTATTTAAATATCTTCTGTTCTCTTTATCTCAGCGAGTGAAGGCTACATCTGTGAAGGAGGTGGTCAAATAAGCTGAATCCAACACTGAGGCACACAGTTGTAAGTTGTCCTCAGCAAACTGGCTGGAGATCAACTTCCAGAACAAGATGCAAGCAGAAGCAATGACTGATTTCTGGCACATTTGATGAAGTCAACAAATGAGTTAACATTAGGTAGTATACGACTAAATGCAGCAGTGAACACTAGTAATGCTAGACAGAAAGAGCAGACGCTAAGCGAATTCATTTTTATACAGTACTGCAAGATCAACTTTAAAAATGCAAAATGAAGTGCCATAGCAAGGTATCAGTGATGGACAGGAATTTAGATGAAGTAATCTCTGTAGAGGGCCTTGATATGGTGGCTCTCAACCTTTTCAGAGTCAGGATGCATTTGAAAATATTTATAGCTTGTTGTGATCCAGTACATAATTTGGGGGTGAAAGCTCTGGGGAGGTTTCTGTCAGGTCCTCATAGTGGCAGCTCCTATGCTGTGCGGCTGAGTGGGCTTGGCTCTCCAGTCCGGGCATTGCAACCTCCGGGGTTGCACCGCATGTCTTCTCCACTGACTCGACTTTGTGTGAGCGGAGTTGTGACCTGGCTTATGGGGTTGCAGTGCCACTTGATCAAATTTGGCCTACCCACCACCATGACAGCTGAGTGCATGGGGAGATCATCATGGTGATGGTTACACATGAAAGGAAAATAATGCGACCCCCTAGAGTATCATATCATTATGAACCCCAAAACAGTGAATCTATGCTGTAGAAGTGAATTGTTAATTATTCTTTTGAATGATTCTGCAGCACTAAACATCCCCACCTTATAAAAAACCTGAACTTCTCTTGGAAGGTTAGCAGGTCTGACCCAATTCTCAGTTCTTGGACGCACACAGGTGGACTCTTACACTACCCATCCACACAAATCCAGTTGCAGGATCAGGACCTTTAGGATTAAATGTACACTACATAGAATTGAAGCTACCAGAAAAAATGCAAATAGGCAAGAGATCTCAGACCAAGTAAACCAAACTGACAGTGTACAATCACTACCATGGCACACCTCAACTCAATGAAATGGAAAAGCACATTGATGCAGGAGCAGATGAAAGAAGAGAGTAAATGGCAGAAAGTCAAGAACGTAGCTTAGGTACAAGTACCATCACTGGCAATTTGTCATCATCGCAAACATACTGTTAGCAAGATTTATATGGAAGTTATTGATTTGAACAAATTATGTGGCAATAAAACCTGTGCCAAGAACAGCTACTCCTACAGTGTGTTTATAGTTATAGCCACCAGGTTTTTGACTAAACCCCAAAACATCAGCACTTAATACAGCTCCTCTAAACATATCCCATAGTCCCAGAAACTGACATCTGCCAACACAAATCATGGAATCAGCCATAAGAATGACTATTGCACAAGGAACCACAGCCGAAGACATGGGTTTTGTGATAGAGCTTTCTCTGTAAGGTACAGTAGCAGCATCTGTAAGTAGCTACCTTTTGAAGAGAACATTTTACCCTTATTTCGGTTCTAAAGATACATAAAACACCCCCCACTAATTTCAAGAGTTTAATTAATAGAAAATCAGAGCAACCTATACCTAGCCTTTCCATGAAACTGCACTGAAAGATGCTATATGCTAGGCTGTGATCTGCTCTTTCTGAATGAGTATTGTGCAACAGTGGCTTTAAAATGAGATTGGTGATAAAACTTTTGCACAAATGTTTTCATTTTCAAGTTACCAAAATGTAAAATGGCTAGAAGCCTTTTGACTTGAGGTGGTTATAGAATATCCATTCCTGCTCATTCCAGCTTGTCAGGTAGTTTTAATGTTAACTTGAGGATGCTCTTTGTTTAGATTGTGAGCTAAAACTAGGAGGCAGAAAGAGGTACTTAGAACCAAATTAACGGTGTACATCTTCAGGTTACTCCTCTAACATGAGCACTCACTCCCTCATACCACTGTGCTCTGCTAACTGAAACAGAGTGGTCACAACCAGTCAAGAGTGCAGAGACCCTGTACCGTAACAGACATGTCACTGCCTCTTCTCCATTATGCAGTTCGGATTGTGGGTGTCTCATCTGCATAATTACTGTACAGTTATTTTTCCATAAAAGTACTGTACACAAATCCCTGGAACCGAGTCTGAGACACAGAATGCAGTGTTATTTCAGTATAACCTTACAGTGATTTGTCCAAGTTCATGAATTTTGAGTCATTTTTTTTTCCTAGTCAATTTTTTAGGATGTAAGCAAGCTACAAATATCACTACCTCAGCTTTTCACTCACTTCCGCTGAAGATGCACACTCCCCACCCTGCCCCATCCTCACAATGGACACACTCTTGGCTATCAAACTGACAAGAGAAAATCTGTTTACATATTTTAAACAAGATTTTTTTTTTAAATCTTGTTTTCCTCCTTCCTCTTGTCCCTCTCCACAGGACAGTAGGGCTCCAGGCTCCTAACTAATTTTTGGTTTATTTTGAGACTAACATAATTAAACCTGAAAACATACTGATATTTTTAAGACAATAGCCTTATTGACACATAGGCATCAGAGGAGGGGGAATAAGGGTGGAATGAACCAGGAAGGGTAGAGAGATGTCAGGTTTGGGTTTTTTTTAAACCAATTATCTTCTCCGTGTTTTGACAGCCAATTTTGCTTGTTATTGCTCAACTTTAATTTAAAAATGTTTAAAGCTGCAGTGCAACAGTAATATCTTCCTGACAAGAATGCAAAGACCATATTCTATGTTAATAAACTCCTCAGATGATAGCCAATTTATTAGTCCAGAATATCATTAACCGGGACTGTGGCTTACTGTTATTTAAACAGGTTTTGATTTTATAGAAGAAAACAGAGAAGGACTTTCCAGCAGTAACCTAGGAGTTCTGTTTATATATTTCTTACACTTCACGATCCTTTTTCCCGTTTACAGAGGGTCAGCAGTGCCCATGACTCTGTCACTCCTTCCAAACCTGTGTGTCCTGTCTTGGAGTTCTGATCTTCTCTCTTCAAATTTCCCTTAAAGTCTCTCCAAAGTCAGTTTAATATATCCTTTCTTACCGTCCTCTTCCTCCCATGCTTTCTTTAATATTTGTTCTTCTCCCATTCTTATAACATGTCCAGCCTATTATTAGGAGTCCCAAGTTTATCTTGCCTCTAATTTCTTCCATGTGCACTGTCTACCCTCCGCTTGTCTGCCATTCTCCTCAATATATTACTTTCCACAACGGGCGTCTTCTTTCCCACCCACCCACCCCCATCCCCATAAGACCTACTGTTTCCAAACCATGCAGTAGGCAGGGAAAAACACACACAAGATACAATTTTGCCTTCAGTTTGTTACTTAATTGCTGGTCCTACAGTACTCCTACCACCTTTTTCACTGTCACCCATGGACATTTGGTTCTTTTCAGTTTTCAAGATCTCTTCAGGATGGCTCTGCTGTGTAGTAGTTCTCAAGTACACAAATTCTTCTGATTCAGCTTCTCTCCTAAAACTTCAGTCAACAGCATCTCTTCTTCCATCTTGCCTACATGCATAATTTCAGTTTTCTTTGGGTTCACCTTCAAATCATAATCTTCAAACCGATGTCTACTCCGATACCATATTTACCAATTCCTCTTTGCTGTCAGCCAAAATGGACAAATCATCAACACACGTTACTTTTCTCTGTGTCTCCACAAGTTTCGTTCTACCATTTTGGCTTACATATTTCTTAATCAACTAGAAATTACAGGTTTTTGTTCTTTGCTGGAATTGGAACCAAATTGAGGGTTTTGGTGGCAAGGATCCTCCAACTTCAAAATACCATTACCCACAAAGGTGTTTGGCTGTTTTAAAGGCCAGGAACTTTTCAGACTGCTCCCTTCTTGTGGCTGCCCTCAAATACCAGAGCTGAAGAACATGGGTGAAAGTGTGCAGGATGTTTGCACCAGTTCTAGAGATTATTTATTTATTACTATTACTATTACTATTACTAACTATTACTATTAACTATTAACTATTCTGTTGGGATATTTACCAGAGTGCAGCAGCACTCAGATATTCTCACTCCTGACCCCCATCTCCAATTTTCTCAAACGTCATTGCTTCTCAACTTAGAAGGGCCATTTGTGACGGTGAGATGACAGTTCAGTCTCAGTGTCGTTCAGGCCTTGTCTATACGAAATTAGCACATCTGTTTGACCACGTATATGTTTCTACTGATTTAATTAAAGTCAATAATTTAACAATTTTAGCTGAAGTGATTTAAAGTGAGGATTAAACTAGTTTAAGTGCAACTCCATTAGGTGTTTGTACCGGTTTAATTAGAATTTTAACCTGATCTAATGAAACCAATGTATTTTTTTAGTATAGAAAAGCCCTAAAACTGCTAACAAATATCTTCAGGGACAGAATTAAGATCAACTCAATTCTCGTAGGCCACTGAACAGCCAAATGGTAGCTAGTTTCAGTATCTAGAGGGTTTTTTAAATGCATTTATTCAGCATAGACGAGGAAAGTTATAGAAAGATCTCAACCTGTGTATATGAATGCCCTTACTAATCCATCATACCAGGAAACATACTTTGCACATTTTCAAATGGCCCAAGGTTGGTGCTATTGAGTCATTTGCAAACCTTGAAACAACTCAGAGTTACATTCCTCTAGTATTATTCATTATTTGTATAGTCGTAGTACCTACGAGCCTTAGTGCTGAATGAGCTTTGCATTTTGTTCCAATTGTAACAAATTAAAATCAAAACAGTATCCAACAGTCACTATATGGACACTTCCCTCTTCTCTCATTGTATTAGACACTGGACAAAAAACAAATGACACTCCCGACCCCAAGATGCTTACAATCTATAATTAACTTTCACATCTACCCCAAAGGCTAGTACTGGACTGGAACCTGGGAAATCTGATGTCCTTCCTAAGTAAGGAACATTCCTCCAGGCCAAGAAGCTATTTGGCATCATCTCACTTTGAACAACTTAAAAATTCTAACAAAGGATGTTGTTCAACTGAACAGTTTTTGGAAGACCCCACAAGAGTTGGAAGTGTGTAGTAACATTTTCTGAATTTAAATCACAACAATGCTCGAAGTTTCGTCAGTGTTCAGAGATGTTCAAAGCTGTTTCCAGTGATCTCTACAGATATGATTTCAGAAAGAGCTAACATACATTTATTTTATCTATTCATAGTCAATAAATGGCCTCTAAAGAGTATAAAAAAATAGTAGTGACAACATATAAAATTACCTCCGTTTGGGCTTTTGGTTCTCCAGCTTTCGCCTTTTCAAGCAGATCCTCAAAGAGTACTTCAGGTTCCTCCTTCATGGCTTCTACAAAGCAACCCAAAACCAAAACTGATTTATTAGCAATATTCAATTATTTTCATGAGTCCTCAGTACATTTGGCTAGAGAATTCAAGGAGAACATCTAAATGTAGAGCATGATGTTTTATAGAAACAGCAATGCAGTTCTAGCAAGTTATTACATTTATAGCAGCAATTACTCAAACCTTAATAATTTTCACTGGAATGCTTCCCAAGATGCAACATTTCCATTTAAAAAATCCTTTAAGATAATATGAAATTCAATTATTATGTTAACCAAGAAGAGTGTCAGAAAATATAAGTTTCAGAGTAGCAGCCGTGTTAGTCTGTATTCGCAAAAAGAAAAGGAGTACTTGTGGCACCTTAGAGACTAACACATTTATTTGAGCATAAGCTTTCGTGAGCTACAGCTCACTTCATCGGATGCATTTGGTGGCGACCAAATGCATCCGATGAAGTGAGCTGTAGCTCACGAAAACTTATGCTCTAATAAATTTGTTAGTCTCTAAGGTGCCACAAGTACTCCTTTTCTTTTTAAAAAAATGTAAGTGTTATTTGGCATCCCTTACAAATATTAACCCATATTTGTAACACTATCCCAACCACTTATATAGGATAAAATTGTCAATTAGAAAAGTTTTCATTATATGTGATAAGTATCTGCATTTGTATTTAATAATACTACGGCTTGTCACGGTTCAAATCCAATAAGAAAAAAAAATATAAAAAAAGAGTTCCTGAACCCTTAAGAAATTTGTTGTTCTGGGCAGAAACAGGGCCTTTTAGAGTGTTATGAATCTGAGGAATGAGAAGCTACTCTTCAAAAACACATTCAGTGCATTTGAAAGGTCAGTTTTTTAATCTTTGGAGTAAATGAAACACCAGTATCAATGTCTTTTTCTTTTTAAACAACTCATTGTTTTGTATCCTGTCCCACATTTATGTTTGCCTCCCCATTCTTTTCCATATTTACCAGATCAAAGTGATTTTTAGCTTTCATTCCCAAAAAGAAAAACAGTGCTGTCCACGTACCCAGCCAAAAACAAGGTAATCAGATTTCTGCATGATCTTAACTCATTTTGTATTTATCAGGAATCCCATGACCTGATTTATCTTGTGAATGATAAGCTACTGCCTTCTAGTTTCTTGGAAAAGTTGAAGCTTGGTAGAACTGCAAAAGCTCTGTGAGGATGCACCTTAAAAATTCTCACTAATTTTATTTCAAAATATCAAGCGTCAAAATGTAGACGCTCAATATGCATGCGAGTGAGAGATTAGGGTGGGGAGGGGAGAAAGAGTTGGAAAAATTACCACTAATTCACAGGAAGTAAAGCACCTTTACTAGCCAGCCCAGAGCTGTAGCCTAGAACTGGGTGGGAAGAGTTTCCAAAAAAATTTCTACTTACTCAGTGGGATGAAACAGACCTTTCAACATTTGTCATGACAAATGAAAGATCTGCCCCATCCCCCCAAGAACAGCCAATAGCCCAATGATTAGGGTACTCACTTGGGATGTGGGACATCAAGGTTCAAGTCCTTGCTTTGCCTAACTCGTATCAGGGACTTGAACCTGGGTTGTCTCCCATAACCCAGGTGAATGCTCTAGCCATTAGGCTATTGGCTATTCTGGGGGCTCTCTCACCACCTGACCCAAGCAGCCTTCCTGTTGAAAGTTTTGTAGAAATTCGTTCACAGATTCCAAGGCCAGAAGGGACCATTGTGCTCACAGGACACAGCTTCCCCAAAATAATTCCTAGAGCATATCTTTTAGAAAAAACATTCCATCTTGAATTAAAAATCATCAGTGATGAAGAATCCACCAAAACTCTTCACAAACTGTTCCAATGGTTAATTACCCTCACTCTTAAAAATTTACATCTATTTCTAGCCCGAATTTGTTTAGCTCCAACTAGAAACCATTGGATTGTGTTATACCTTTCCTTGATAGCTTGAAGAGCCCATTATCAAATATTTGTTCCCCATGTAGATACTTATAGATTGTAATCAAGTCACCTCTTACCATTTTTTGGTAAATACACAGATTCTAGGACCTCAATCTAAGGGCTTGTCTATACTGCATGCTAAATCAGCACCACTGCAATCGATGCAGCAGCGTTGATTTAGCGGGTCTGGTGAAGATGTGATGAGTCGATGGGAGAGCACTCTCCCATTGACTTCAGTAGTCCACCTCCCAAAGAGGCAGAAGGTAAGATGGCAGGAGAGCGTCTCCCACCAATACAGCATGGTGTAGAAACTGCGTTAGGTCAATGTAAGCTATGTTGCTCAGGGGGGGTGATATTTTTCACCCCCGAGTGATGTAACTTACATCGATTTAAGCGGCAGCGTAGACCAGGCCTAAGACAAGTTTTCTAATCCTTTAATAGTCCTTGTGGCTCTTCTCTGAACCCTCTCCAATTTATCAACATCATTCTTGAATTGCGTGCACCAGAACTAGACAGTATTCCAGTAGCAGTCACACCAGTTTCAAAATAACCTCTACTTCTACTCAAGATTCCCATTTATGCATTCCTAGATTGCATTAGCTTTTTTGACCAGAATCATGCTGGGAAGCTCATGGTCAGCTGATTATCCGCCATTACTGCCAAATCTCTTTCAGAGTCACTGCTTCTCAGGATATAGGATGGGGGACTCTAAGTATGACCTACATTATTTGTTCCTAGATTCAGCTAAATGTAAATTTTATCCATTAAAATGCATATTGTTCACTTGCGCCCAGTTTACCAAATGATCTAGATCGCTCTGAATCATTGAACTGTTTTCTTCATTATTTACCACTCTCCCAATTTTTGTGTCATTTGCAAATTGTGTAGTTTCTTTCAAGTCATTGTTAAAACTGAAATAGTGTAGGGCCAAGAACTGATCCCAGCGGGACCTCACTGGACGAAGCACAATGACGATTTCCCATTTACAATTATATTTTCAGATCTGTTAGCCTAATTTTAATCCATTTAAATGTTTGCATGTTATTTTTATATCATTCTTGTTTTTTCAAGCAAAATGTTGTGTGATACCAAGTCAAATATTTGGAGAAGGTTAAATATACATTAGCTATATCAACCAAACTTGTAATCTTATTTAAAAAACAAAAAAACCCCTCCACAATATCAAGTTAGTTTGGCAGGATCTATTTTCCATAATTTGCATTGGTTACATTATCCTCCTTTAATTCTTTATTAATTGAGTCCTAAAATCAGCCGCTCTATTAGCTTGCCAGGGATCAGTGTTGTAATTCCCCAGGTCAGCCCATTTACCCTTTTTAAAAATTGGCACAACATTGGCTTTCTTACAGTCTTCTGGAAATTCCTCAGTTCTCCAGAACTTATTAAAAATCAACACTAATGGTGGAGCAAGCTCCTCCACCAGCTCTTTTAAAACTCCTTGACGCAGCGGACCTGCTGATTTTAAAATGTTTAACTTCAGGAGCTGCTATTTAAATCCTGCAGAGATACTAGTGGAATAGAAAGTGTTATCACCATATGATTAGACTACATAATCTGTTTTTTTCCCCTCAAATACAGAACAGACACATTTATTGAACACTTCTGTCTTTTCAGTATCATTATCAAAAATTCTACCACCATTTTCATCTAGTAATAGACCAATACCATGGCTGGATTCTTTTTGTTCCAACATATTTTAAAAACTCATTATCCTTAACTCTGCTGGCCATACATTTCTCTATGTCTCTTGGCTTCCCTTATCAATTTTCTAAAATTCCTAACTCCTGATATATACTCATAACTACTAACTTCCTCTTTGTTATATATTTTTCAATAGCTGCCTTCACTGTCTCTCTAAATCAGGCCAATTTTTTAATGAACATGGCCCTCCTTTCTCAATTGTGGGATTGTAGCTTTTTGGGTATCTAGTAAGGTTCTTAAATGATTCCAATTATCATTCAAATTTTTCTGATTAAGTTATTCCTCCTAGATGATTTGATTCTCAATTGTTTTTAGCTCTGTACAATTGGCCCTATTCAAGCACCATGTATTATTGCTCTGGACTTTATTCTGCTTGTTTATTATAAATGCAATCAAGTCACGATCACTTGTACCTAACCTACTGTTGAGAGCAAAGGCATATTTTGACTTATAGAAGACTGCTGTGAATGTTAAAACTGCTCTGATAACGTTTAACAGAGTAAACGTAGGTAAAACTGCACCTGTAAGGAATTGCCGAGTAATCATGTCTGTGAATTAAATATAAATAAAGTCGTCAGAAAGCTAGAAAAGATGGGTTTGAAATAATGTTAAACCTGTACTGACAGGGAAAAATGTTAACATGGAAATGAGACACTAATAGAGATGTATAAGAAAAGATAAAAAAAAAAAGTTAAATTTTGTGTAACAAAGGGAGGTTGAAGCTGTATTGTCCAGTGCTGGAAGTTACTGAGGAGATCGTCCTGATGAGCCTTCCACTTGAAAGTAACTGATTACCACTTCCTGAAAGGTTTGCCTTAATAAAGATTTGTTAAATTCATCTGCTGAGTAAGTGAGTCTCAAGCTAACATCCCAACGAACCAGGCAGTTTGCAGATTGGGCTAATAGCCAGTATCCAAGGAACCACAACCTAAGGGAATTGATGGGGTTTAAGCAACGATGGAATCGCTGGGGAGATATGTAAATGAATATCTGGCCAGACCTGGTAGGGGTCCCCTTAAGGAGGTGGACATTCTCACAAGCCAGAATCTGTTTGAAGTGGTGGCTGACGTGCTTGAAAGCAATTTTTCTGGCAACCAAACGGTTGCCAAGAAAAGGATAGAAGCAATTGTTCAGGGTTGGGTAATGACAGCCAGAGCTTTTGTGAAGCAAAATGAAACACTGACACTAGAAGGTAGAAAGAAATAAAATGCAAGTTAAAGAAATGCAGAAGGGTGAGAGACAAGAACTGAGACACAAGGCCACTGAGCTACAGGGTGCTACAGTGTATAAGCTGAGGCTTTAATTGAGAAAGCTCAGGAACATGAGGAGCAGAACAGGATTCTGCAAATACTGCTGGAAACAGTGCCACTGGAGAATACAGAACTGACAGGAACTCAATCAGCGAGACTTTTGGAAGGAGAAATCATTAACATAGACAGTACTATCTAGGGCTCCACCACCTCCTTATATTACACTTTTTCCTTCCTTAAGCAATCTGAACTCTAAAGCTGTCCCTATTGCACTTATAATTCACATCCACAGTCCAAACATTTGGGGATGTACATGTACAGAGATGAAGGTTAAAAATTTTCATCAGAGGCGATATCAGACTGACTGGACATACTGGAGTAAAAATGCCTCCTGCTCCAGAATCGAAGCAAGAGGATTACCCATGGCCAGAAACAGAACTTAACAATGGACTAATGGTAAATCGTGAACATTAGATTATGTACAATAATGTTCAGTACCAAATGATACCTGTAGTATTGAATTTAACCAATTTTAACATTACCACAGCAGTTCGGTCTTATTCAGGGGAAGATGGAAGAGACGTAGGAACAGTACTAGGACTTGGGGCACTGGGAACATCAGCATGGAATCAAGTGAGTACTACAGCATTGTGGGAAGAAAATCAGAAAATGAAAGTTCAAATTACAAACCTGTTACAGTTAAACAAAGCAATGAGTATATAGGGAAGGATTTAAAGGATGTTCAGGAAGCTAGTATAACAGGACATCTAATTAGGGAAGTAGAAACAGCTAGCAATGAAATAGTGGGGAGGGAGGGGGAATCACAAATCATCCTAATATATCAAAGGCAAAGACATGTTTCATAATACAGAAACTACAGGTAGACTAAAGGTGGGGAAATGCCTGGGTTCATAACAAATAAGATGTAGGAAAAATGGACCAAAGAAAAAAGGAGTAGATTAGCGCCTAATCTGGCACCAATCAAGAGTCTATTATGCTGAGAAAAGATGCAAGTTAGATGAAACATGGATCATTCCTATGATACTAGCAGCAACAAGTGAGGCATTAAGAGTGTATAGTGTTCAGATCATAGATATATTGAAACCTATCATGGTTAAAGGAATGTGTCTCATCCTCAGATACTGTTAAGGATGGGCTAGGGGAGTCAGGAAAGCCCCAGATTCCTCATGATGTTCCAAGAGATGTGGTACATCTGGTTATGTTGTGATGTACTGCAGAGTGCATTCCAGCACATAGGTTCACCTAGGATGAAGAAACCTGAAATTGCATAATATGGCTGAGGTAATAGGGAACAAGGTCCAGCAAAGGCTGGAGAAGCCAAATATTGGATAACCTAGTGGGTCAGATACTTCTAATATGGGACACAAACATGTTATGATGACTGGCCACTGTTCTGCTTAGTTCCAAGAAAGGATACCGGAATAGTGGATAAGGTAATTTTTCCAGTTCCCCAGCATGAAATCCACAATGTAACAGCTGAAGCTGATGCTGTCCTAGACTCTGTGGTACAGCTAAGCAGAGATATTCCACCATTGCATTTAAATGTGCAGTCCTTAATGAGCAGACATCCAGAACATTAATTAACCTTAAGATAGGAGAGTCGAAATATTCAAAAAATGACAAATACACTGGGAGATGCATTAGCATATAATACTGAGGGAACATATGTGGATATAAATGATATCAATGCGCTTTGTAACTGTGCAAGCCATACTAATAGTGGTGTTAAATGCATTGATTTGAAAGTACAGAAGGTTGGTTAGGCAGTTGGGGAAAAAAAAAAAAGATGTATATGAAATACAGGCTTTGCTGAAAACAGGAAGGAGTCTATGGCTTCATCGTGGGAGGTATGGGGAGGGAAGGCATATTTAGGCCTGATAGAAGTCTGCTGAGAATGTTAAGAGTTTCTTCTGATAACATTCAAGAGTATACGCATAAGAACAACTGTGCATATATAACAAATTGTAGAGTAATCATGGTTGTGAGAAAAAGAAAAGATAAAGTAACTAAAACGCTAGGTAATACCATTTTGAACTAACATTAAATCAGTACTGACAGGGGAGAAAAGTTAACATGGAAATGAGAAACTAATACCTATGTATAAGAAAACATAACAAAAGACTTATAAGTAAGTTTGTGTAACAAAAAGAGGTTGAAGTTGTACTTTCCAGCACAGGAGATGACTGAGATCATCCTTGCAAGTTCCACTTGCAAGTAACTGATCACCACTTACTGAATGTTTTGCTGTAATAAATTAGACCTGTTCGCTGAGTAAGTGAATCCAAATCCAAGATTAATTTTTAGTTCTGTGATCATTCCTCTTTATTAGACCTTGTCCTAACAGAAAGAAGTCACCGGGCTGGCTGCAACACTTTTTGAGTTAGGAAACTGCCATCTATAGAATTTAGAAATTACAAGGATTTTTTAGTATAAGCAGCAAGAGATCTCCAGCAAATGTCACTCAGATTGAAATCCCCCACGACTGCACAGCATTTCCCCTCTACATGTTATACATAGTCTCTTTATGCACCTGTCATACTGTTCCCTAGCATGATTTGGTGGTCTGTAGCAGATACCAACTAATACTCCATGATATGCTCCCGCTAAAAGCTCTGCCAAAACCCTGTTTTGTCAAAAGATTCCCAACCAGCTCTACTGTAGCCACATGGGAGCTGCACATTCAAAAGCTCATTCCAAAACCTCACCTGCACCACACAATCTTGCAAGGTCAGCAGGCACTGCACTATACTGGGTAAGGTTCATATTTAAGGCGTAAGCAAAATGAGAAGATATGATTATGAAACAGTTACTAACCCTAGGAAAAAAGAAAAAGAGTACTTGTGGCACCTTAGAGACTAACAAATTTATTAGAGCATAAGTTTTCGTGAGCTACAGCTCACTTCATCGGATGCATTTGGTGGAAAAAACAGAGGAGAGATTGATATACACACACAGAGAACATGAAACAATGGGTTTATCATACACACTGTAAGGAGAGTGATCACTTAAGATAAGCCATCACCAGCAGCAGGGGGGGGGAAAGGAGGAAAACCTTTCATGGTGACAAGCAAAGTAGGCTAATTCCAGCAGTTAACAAGAATATCAGAGGAACAGTGGGGCGTGGGGTAGAAATACCATGGGGAAATAGTTTTACTTTGTGTAATGACTCATCCATTCCCAGTCTCTATTCAAGCCTAAGTTAATTGTATCCAGTTTGCAAATTAATTCCAATTCAGCAGTCTCTCGTTGGAGTCTGTTTTTGAAGCTTTTTTGTTGAAGGATAGCCACTCTTAGGTCTGTGATCGAGTGACCAGAGAAGTGTTCTCCAATTGGTTTTTGAATGTTATAATTCTTGACGTCTGATTTGTGTCCATTCATTCTTTTACGTAGAGACTGTCCAGTTTGGCCAATGTACATGGCAGAGGCACATGGCACATGATGGCATATATCACATTGGTAGATGCGCAGGTGAACGAGGCTCTGATAGAGTGGCTGATGTGATTAGGCGATTTGAGTGTTCCAGGTGCAATTCCCAGCTCTGCCATGGACTCCTCCCTCTGTGTGACCTTGAACAAATCGCTTTGTTTCTCTGTGCCTCAGCTTTCCAGCTATAAAATGGAGATAACAGCACTTCTCTCTTCTGAGATAAATATATTGAAGATTAGGTGGTGTTCAGGTGCTATTGGGATGGGGGCCATATAAATACCTTAGATAGAGAATTCCTTTTGAAATTTAATGTGATTGTCAACTTGATTTTCGATTCATAACAGTGCTTTAACAAATCAACCATAAAGCTCAATACAGTTCTCAGGCAGAACATTTTTTGTGAAGCACCTTTTTAATTTTCTTAGCTCGTCATTGCAATGGAACACAATAAACGGCAGTCACTAAACTAGTTGACCACCATTTTTTCTGCAGACTGCTACAGAAGGCTATCAGGTCATATCTACCCTTTTGGTCTATAGAAGGACAGCATCTGTCACAGTAAGTTGTCAAATGGTAAATCCACATTATAACTAAGTAAATATTTACTTACAATATTTTGCTCCCATTTAGAAGCCAGTTTTATTTCATAAACTCCCCTAAGCTGTATACAAATGTCAAAAGACTTCCTCAGAAAATTATTTCAAATATTGCACAATCCAAGTGGAAACAAACACCCTGAAGGATCTAAAGAACTGGTCCAAAATACAGGCTACTAGTTTTTCACCTCATTTGTGCGCTAAAGTGTGTAGAAGTTGAGGCAAATACAAATGATTTCTGAAGTGCATGGGAGTGAGCAGATGCACATTTTCCACTCTGCTGCTTTTATGCCCTCATGTTACTAAAAGATATTTTGATCCCTGGATGGCTGCTGAAATATTTACTGTAGGCATTTAAGTGTTTCATTTAAAGGTTAAAGCTGTCACATCAAATATGCTTCAGGAAGAGGATTCAGTTATTCAATCAGAAATGCATTATAAACTGCTACTGAAAGACCCTCATAATGATACCTATCAGATTGTATATTCATAATATCAGGAATTTTGTGTACAATTTTTTTTTTAAAAACTCTTCCAAGTTTCATAAAACTATTATTGAGATATGGCTATCAAACCAATTTTTGTCAAACGGTAAATAAATGTTTATATAAATTCTCATAAAAGACTTTCAAAATACAAGCTAAATGTAAATATAGTTTTTGATATAATAAAATAAGTAGAGCAAAGCTACAAGACCATTAAGCTTATTTAGTTTTTAGAATTTTATACAGTACTTCACATATGGTATTTACTTGAAAAAAATAATACAAGACCTTTTGGTGAAAACAGAGCCATAAATTACATTTATAATACAACTATGTAAAAATATATTTGTTAAATATCCAATAACTATAACCTGCCTTAATAAGACTAACACAGAGTGGCACTCTAATATGTTACAATCAATTCTATGAAAGATATCTTTAACTTCAGTGGAAGCAGGCACTTATTTTTACTGCATCTATCCCCCAGCCATCCCATTCCACTTATCTGCAAAATTTAATAGAGAATGCGGTAGTAAAGTCTTAGGTATTAAAAACAATACTACCCTGCATTTACAAATAAATACTAAGGATAATTAAACTACATTTGTGAAAATGAAAAGCGCATTATTATTAGGCTTGGCAGAATTTGATTAGGCTTGGCAGAATTTGATTTGTTATAATTTTGATAGATAATCATCTATGTTTATTTTTAAGCATTTTTTTCAGATGTTTATTTAAATTTTCATAATCGCAGGAAATTATGGGGCAAAGACAAATTATTATTTAATGAGTAGAGACAGATTCAAAAAGTTCAAGCTTTATTGCCATTAAAACACAAATTGTCAACATCACTTGTCCAAACATGCAGAGTAAATAACCTTAAATCAAACTCAAATTCTCAAGCAGCATTTTTTTTATTTTGCCTATGAATTAATTTCAATTATTATCAATAGAAATATTTTGTCATGGGTTTGTGGGTGTTGGGTGAAACTGACATTTACCAACATTTACAAATAAAAATCTAATCCTTCCAAGCCTAAGTATGACAAATATGATTCCCCCCCCCACCCCATTTGTTCATTTATTTGCTAATTTACAGAAGCCAGAAGTCTATGGGTCTCATAATCAGATTGAGCTTGTGATGTTTTGCTGCATAACATCCAAGTAAAAATATGGAGAGAAAACTTCGATAAAGCACTGTGTATGAACACCATCTTTGGGAGACAGCAAGATAATCCTCTTCAACATTAACAGTGTCAGAGTTTAAGGCCGAACAGGACAGGACCACCAGATCATCTAGTGTGACTTCCTGTATAGCACAGCCCACTGAACACCTTCACATGATACCCAACCACCACAATTAGACCAAAGTATTACAGCACTCGGGAGATTAAACTATATAAATATTAAAAAAAAAAGAGCTTATATATCTGGAAGGAGCAAGCCTTTCTGATGCAAGAGTCTAAGATGTAAAAGATTCCCAAGGTTCACCAAAACTAAAAAGGGTAGAAATACCTTTCTATTATGATCTAGAAATATGATTATAGGTTATACAATCTCCCGTCCAATATCACAGTGCAAGTCAATGGCAGCGGAATTCCAGATTTGCCCCTCCCCACATATAGGGCAAGATGGAAGTGTAAGTAAGTCATAGTAACTAAGTTGACTCTAGTCACACACATCAATTTAAGCAGAACAGCGAAAGTATATTACAAAGACAGACATATTAACATATACTTCAGAACAAACTACCATTGTTCTTCTTGAATGCATGCTGCATTTTATATTACAGGTATTTATATGTTGCCCTCCACTGTAGCATGCAAGTCCCTTCCATTTGTGAATTTTAAAGTGCTTTACAAAAGGTTAGGTATTAATATTGCTCTTTTACAGGTAAGGAAACAGGTAGAGATTAAGTGATATGCCTAAAGTCACAATAATAAATCAGTGGCAGTCAGAAATAACCCCAACAACTGCCTCCAATCCCAGTTCTAACCACTAGACCACCCTTTCTCCCCAGAACAAGAAAAAAAAGCTTTCCAGGTCATTTTTAAAATTAAAGTTATTTAACATGCACAGAGAGATAATGTCGTACACAGAACAAAGGAAGGAGAAATAAGAATGTTTATTGGGTACCTACTTACCAACCATAGCAGCCTACTCATGGGGTGGAGGGGTTTCTAGGAGTGGGAAGGGTGCAAAACCCACAACCTTCGAAATCAAAAGTCATAAGCCTTTTGAGCTAAAGAACTTCTTGTTTGGCTGTGAGAACGTGATCAGCTGTACAGTCAGTGAGGCTAGAGGGAGTCATGCTTTCACACATACTAGGCAAGCGTATTACACAAACACAGGTAAAGGACCTCAAGACCTTTTGGACTGGAAACGTCAATAAATAATTAGATGACATGACCACCAACTTGTGCACTAAAGAAGCTTCTGAAAAAGGAAGCAATAAGGGAGGCAAAATATTCATTTGCAATATATATATAACTTGAAAAGAAATTATAGGTTTTACAAGTGAATGTTAAAACTGCATGGAAAATACTATTGAACAAAAGATCTTAATGCATTAGGTGACACCCACACTAAGTGTACGAGGGAAACCTGTTTGGCATACCCATTTTTCATGATCACGACTACAAGCATCGTACGTGGGCTCAGGGGAGAACATGACAAGGCTTGTAAAAGGAGGAGGAAGAAATCAGTGTTTGGAAAAATTTTAGATGGCCAAATATGAAATTTTTTGTACTAGATTCACATTTTAACATCACAGCAGATACTTCAGAAATGCTCTCTAATAGAGAGAGAGAGAGAGAGAGAGCCAAGAAATCAACTGCATCAGCGTGTGCAAATATGCAAGTTAAGTTCACACTTGGCCAGTAGTATTTAGCGTCTAGTCTATTTAATACATAGCTAGAAAAAATGTAAATATGAGTGTTTTTGCATCATGTACAAAGATGTTTGCCACAAATCTGGCACTTGCCCTGATAAACGCGCAAGCAAGAGGATCAAATAAGAGTTGTACAGGAAGCATTAAGTCTTAATGTGTAGCTGTTAACTCACATCAGAAAGAAATCTTGGAGTCACCATGGCTAGTTCTCTGGAAACTTCAGCTCAATGTCCAGCAGCGGTCAAAAAAGGCCGACAGAATATTAAGAGCTATTTGGAAAGGAAAAGAAAATAAGAAAAAAATAGCATCATGTCATTATATAAATCCATGGTATGCCCACACCTGGAATACTGTGTCCAGTTCTGGTCAACCCTTGTCAAAAAGGATATAGTGGCACTGGAAAAGGTTCAGAGAAGGGCAACCAAGGTGATCAAACGTACAGAATGGCTCCAAACAAGGAGAGACTAAATGGATTAGAGCTGGTCAGCTTAGAAAATAGACGACTAAGGTGAATATGATAGAGGTCTGTAAAGTCATGAATGGGGTGGAAAAGGTGAATAGAAAAGTGTTTTTTTGCCCTTTCTGACTCAATACAAAAACCAGGAGTCACCCGATGAAATACAAATAAGACCAAGTACTTTCTCACACAATGCATAAACAACCTGTGAAACGCATTGTCTTGAGATGTTGTGATGACCAAAAATATAACTGAGTTCCAAAAAGATGTTTGTGTAGGATAGATCCACCTATGGCTATTAGCCAAGATCATCAGGGATGCAACCCCATGCTCAGGGCAACCTAAACCTCTGCCTACCAGAAGATAGGAGGGAAAGACAGGGGTGGATCACTCGATAAATCGCCCTGTTCTGTTTGTTCCCTATGAATCTCTGGTTTTGGCCACTGCTGGAGACAGGACACAGGACTAGACAGACCATTGATCAGACCCAGTATGGCTGTTCTTATGTTCGTCGTCCTCCACCCCTACCACCTGCTGTGACAGCTTCCAAACATTACTAGTATAGTATCTGCTGCTGTTGCTTTAAGGATAGCATCAGCACAGCTTAGAATGTTTGTGTTCAGTTATTATGGCAGGCAGCCAGAATTTTTCTGAAGAATGTAAGCAAGAGAAGAAAATGGGAATTGTTTAACACTTTCTTGGTCAGCAAAAGCTGAATGTAATTTAATGGAACAAGAAAAGGTACTTGTGTTTCCTGAGGGAGTTCCCTTTGCCAAACATCAAAGGCCTGCTGCAAACAATGGAGGGCTAAGAGCTTCTCAAAGAAAAGGTCACAAGAATATTTTATAATGGAAAGCACTAGGCAGTCTAAGTATAGGTAAAGCTATGGGTCAGGCACGGATTCTGTGACTTTACAAAACCTCCACGACTTCCTGAAAATTCCAATAATTCAGCCCTGTGGCGGAAGGACTCTGGCTTCAATAAATCTGTGATTTATTGTTTATTGCCCATGTCCTATCCGTGACTTAACAAAAATACCCATGCAAAAATCGTAGCCTTAAGTATAGGGTCACTATCAGCTACCCCTTATAATAATATCGAACAGAGCTGGCAACCTCTCTCATCCCACATGTTGAGAATTCAAAAACAAAAATAGCGTGTGTTTGTTTGGGATGGGAAGTAGTAGTACTCAGGAGGAGAAAGAGAGAATTACAAAGTGATGCTGCATCACACTCTATCCAGTAACAGCCTGTGGTTCTTTAATCAGGATGGCTTGAGCAATGAAATAAGCTACTTTTAAACTCCGATCCGGATTCTAGATGCAGAAAAAAAAAACACATGACAAAATAAAAGATTTACTTTACAAACAGGTGCTTTGGAAAACGTAGCTATAAAATATATGTAAACGTAAGGAGTTTGGCATATATTCCCTGGGGAGGGCGAGATTGTTAGAAGTATGATTTAAAATGGTTCTCTCTGGTGCAGATTTAGACCATTATCAATGCACTTTTTGAAGGGTAATCTGTACATTCTGTAACAAAAATTGGTGTTCTAATAGCTTTTAAGTGTCATCAGATCGTACTATTAAGCATTCAGAAGAGCCAGTTTCAGCCTCCCTGGAGAAATACTCCTACTCACATTCCACAAGTTCCAAAAAGTTCTCTACTGTTCTGCATTGTGCCTATATAGGAATAAAGTATTTAAAAGCAGACCTTAAGCATTATGTTCTGCATTGTGCCTATATAGGAATAAAGTATTTAAAAGCAGACCTTAAGCATTATGCTTTATAGAACAAGGAAAGCATGCACATAGATATAGGCCCTGACTGAAGATGCTCACAACTTATTTTTGCAAATCATTACTGCTGTTCTTCAGTTTTCTCTAGCCTTGATCTCACTAACTCAGGGATGGGCAAATTTTTTGGCCTGAGGGCCGCATCGGGTTTCTGAAATTGTATGGAGGGCCGGTTGGAGAGGCTGTGCCTCCCCAAACAGCCAGGCATGGCTTGGCCCCTGCCCCTATCAGACCCCCCTCACTTCTCACCCCCTGATGGCCACCCCGGACCCCCCACCCTATCCAACCTCCGCCCCCTTCGTGACTGCCCCTCCAGGACCCCCTGCCCCATCCAACCCCCGCTCCCTTCCTGACTGCCCCTCCAGGACCCCTGCCCCATCCAACCACCCCTTCTCCCTTGCCCCTAACTGCTCCCACCACCCCATTGAACCCCCCTCCTTCCCGTCTTCCCCCCTGGAACCCCCACCCCATCCAACCCCCACCCCCTGACCGCCCCCCATCCAACCCCTCCTCTCCTTCCTGACTGCCCCCCCCCGGGATCCCTGCCCCCATTCAATCCCCGTTCCCTGCCCTCTGACCATCCCAACCCCTCTCCACTCCCCTGCCCCGAACTCCCCTGACCTCTATGCAGCCCCCCCCACCCCCTTACCATGCTGCCTGGACCACTGGTGGCTAGTGGCACAGCTGCACCAGGACAGACAGCAGCGCCACGCAGCACAAAGCACTGGGTCAGACAGGGCCCTGCAGCCTTGCTGCCCAGAGCATTGTGCCGCGTGGCAGCGTGGCTGTGGGGGAAGGGGGACAGCCAGCCCGGCCAGGAGCTCAGGGGTGGGCAGGATGGTCCCATAGGCCAGATGTGACCCGTGGGCCATAGTTTGCCCACCTCTGCACTAGCTGCTCATTCATGAGGGTAGACTCTTGAATCCACCCATGCAAAAAAAGTATAGGTTTCAACTGAGCTCTGTGCAGGAACAGAGGTCTGTCAATGCAGATCTCATTGCAATAACAAGGCCACATATAAAGCTTCCATGTTATGTGATCTTAGGGTACGTCTGCACTGCAAACGGAGGGTAGGGTATAGTTCTGGAAACAGACACAACAGAATTAAAATTAACAAATTCAATATTTGGTGGGGATCATGCATCATGTACAGCAACACCACTCACACTAAGGGCAAAGCCAAGCCCAATCAGCACAATTAGTGAAGACAAGAAAGCTCCAAACCATATAAACAAATAGCAGTAATACAGAATTAGTGATATCTTTGATATCATTCCTGGCGTATGCTCATATACCTATATACTCACATGCTTCCTTGGGGATATGGTAGTGAGAGAAAAGACCCGCTCTGTCCCTGGCATGCCAATCAAGTCCAATGGTCCAGATCCAGAATGACCTACCTGTTAACCGAAGATTGACTCCCTCTACATGGTGGCCTGGTCTACTATAGAGCCTATGGATGATTGTCATGAATATTCATGCAAAAGCCCAGCCTCCCATCTCCACATCCAACTTCTTCACTCTAATAATGTTGGGGTGCCTTTATCTTATACGTTAGCATATTAATGGCTTTACCTTATTACCAGAGATGTCAATTAATCACTAAAGCAAATTTTTGGTAGGCATCTGCCAACAATTTTATCCTAAAATATCCAAGCCTGGTATCAGTTTAATGTTTCTGCTGTTGCCTGGTATCATTATGTACAAACTTCCCCCTTAAACACTCTATTCCCAGTTCCCCAAAACCTTGGGGCAACCGTTTGGCCATTTATCTATGCTAAAGTTCATAGGTCTCAAGCCTTATGCTAACTTTCTTAAGCCAATGTCTTACAGGAAACGGGCCTGTTGGTTTCTTGCATTACTGCTAAGTAAAATAAAACACAAAAGCTAGTTCTATGGGCTACAGTTTACACTAAACCCATAGCACTGAGTCTCGGAAGCCAGGTCAAAGCATAAGGAAAGCAGCTCAACAGACAATACTAACCATACCGGTAAATAAAATGTAATATAAAGCCTTTTAATACCATAAAATGCACAGCTAGTTTAACCTTTCAAGAAGCATTTCAATTTGTTGGGCAAATGAAGCTTGGAATATTTTTTTTTTACAATACTGTGAATAAAGTATTTTCATGATGAATGTTGTCAGACATTCCATTTTCAGTATCATGTAGGGGCACACTGACAGGGCTGTTAAAAGTCTAGAAACTCAGTCCCGCTTTCTCCAGGAGCAGTAGTGTTTTTGTAGTTATGTTAAGAGTCTTAGTCACACCACAACTGCAAATCATCAAATCACATTGAGCTCCAAAGGGAGCAACTTTTTCATCCCCACAAAGTGTGGATAAATCACGGAGAGCAGTAAAAAAGTGTGTAGGTGGAAAAATGAAAGCGGTGATATCATAGAGTCTACATATTTTAAAAGTTATCAAAAAAGAAAGCAAGATTCTAAAGGCATTACAAGAAAAATTTGCATTTCCTTCCAGTGGAGCTATTATCGTACAATGAACATTTAAGTCATTTAAAATAATTCACACACACAACTGTAATTATAAAAAACAGCTATGCCTTCTTTTTCTGCACAAGATTCTTTGTGCAGAAATATCCCTCACCAAACTCTTGATTTCTATATTCTAGGGTCGGGATAAATCATTAATATAGCCTATAAAACAAAATATTTAGAACAAGGGATAATTTTTACTTAGCAATTTGTTACAGAATTTAAGAAATCCAAACACTTGAATAGTTAAGATCATAAATCTTACATCCCTCTCATACGTTCATAGATTTTAAGGCCAGAAGAGACAACTATGATCCAGTTTGACCTGCTGCACAACACACAATTTCAATAATTTCTGAAACGGAGGGAATTATTCTTCCTTATTACATAAGTGAATAGTACTGAATTACAGTTGAAATAGAGCATCTTTCTAAGAAAAACACACAAACTCAGTTTAAAGATTCCACGTGATGATCAATGTGGTAAATTACACCACTTAACTACCCTCATGGATAAAAGCTGTGTCACATCCAATTTGATTTTTCCAACTTCAAGCCACTGGAACTTATTACACCTTTGACCCTTATATTAATGGTCAAATGATTAGTGGTTAGATTAGAACCTTAAAACAATAGTACTGATTTGGGTCAGTTACCAGAAATCTCAGAATACACATACCACAAAAAAACAAGACCTTGGAATTTCATTTCACTTTTGAGGAGTAGCAGATGCTGTATTGACAGTAGTGAAAGAAAGTACTCTCAGTCAGCTTCACTGGGAAATATTTGTATCCAGTTTTCAAATAATAGACAGTTCTTAAAACATTTGTACTATCCCTGTCTTGAAGGCGCTCCTTGCATCAGCCAATATCAAAACCTCCCCATGTTTTAATTTTTGTGGTGTAACGAGAATTTTGTAGGGCAGACAGAGGGACACAAAGAAACACTAGAAACTTATTCCCCCCGCACACTTTGCAAAAAAAAAAAAAAAAATTTAAAGTTTTACTCTATAAAATTACCTCCAGGTGCTATAGTTGTCAAAGATACTTAACTCCACAAATGAAAAGCATACGTATCTTTTCGGACGGGAATCACTAGAGGAATTAATATAAATTTTAGAATTAAAAAATGGCTACAACTAAATTTGGAAATGCTATCCTCCATATTTTATATATATATATATATATATATATATATATATATATATATATATATAAAGCCACTGACATCTACACTATCAGGTCTAAAATCCTGGTCCCAGAGGTGAAACTAAGCTGGTACGGTCCATTATGGCGTACCCATAAGAGCTGGTACACAGCCGACCATACCGGCAGGGCCACTGATGAGGGGGGCCAAAAGGGGCAGCTTGCCCGGGGCCCAGCAATTTAAAAGGGCCCAGGGATCCTGGCAGTGGCTGGAGCCCCAGTCCTTTAAATCACCACCAGAGCCCCAGGGCTCCCGGCTGCCACCGCGCTACCACTACCACGGGGGTCCGGCAGTGATTTAAAGGGCCCAGGGCTCCCGGCCACTGTTACCACAGCTGGAGCCCCTGGCCCTTTAAATTGCCATCGGAGTCCCAGTGTAGCGATAGCACCAGCCGGGAGCTCCGGGGCTCCAGCAGTGATTTAGAGGGCCTGGGGCTCCGGCTTCCCAAGTGACTGCAGCTAGATTGACATAGCTGCATCTGCACCAGCGGTTATGTCGGCCATAGCTACAGCATTCAGGGGTGTGGATTTTTCACACCGCCGAGTACTGTAGTTATGTTGTCCTAAGTGTAGTCCAGGCCTCTGTTACAACAATTTATAAAGTTAACTCTTCTGTAAAATATACACAATAACTAGACTCCTCCAAGGATGTGTAGAACCCCAAATATATGTACAAGCATTGTGTAAAAGATAACCCCCATTCACAGGGTTCTCAATTTGTACGAACACTACATAAGAACGGCCATACTGGGTGAGACCAAAGGTCCATCTAGCCCAGTATCCTGTCTTCCAACAATGGCCAATGCCAGGTGCCCCAGAGGGAAGGAACAGAACAGGTAATCATCAAGTGATCCATCCCATTGCCTATTCCCAGCTTCTGGCAAACAGAGGCTTAGGGACAGCAACCCTGCCCATTCTGGTTAATAACCATTGATGTACCTATCCTCCGTGAATTTATCTAGTTCTTTTTTGAACCCTGTTATAGTCTTGACTTCATCTGACTGCTCAGGATTCCAGAACCCTATTTCTCTTCTCTAATAGACTTGTAATAAACAAAATGCCTGTAAGACCAAATACATGGATGAAGCATCACCTAATTATTAAACCCTAAAGCCATAACATCTTCAAAATCCTTTCAAACTCCCCAGTCATACTGCTTTCTGATCCCCCCCCCCCCTTTGCCCACTAGACCCCTCAAACCCTGCTGAGTGATGGAACACAATGGCCATGGCAGGTAAGTATTTCTGCCGTGTGCAAAGGAATATACACAAAGACAGTCTCCTTCACCCCATTCCCTGGCTTTCTCCAAGCCACAGGATGTCCTATCCCTATCATTAATGGGGAGGGAGCTTATCAGTCAACATCCTTTAGGAGAGACGGTTGCACTAACTGATCAAAAGCTATTTACAAGCTACCACATAAAAGTTATTGTAAGTGGGATGGAGGGTCCAGACTGCTCTTTGTAGTCAATTCCCATGTTCTCCAAGGTATTGTGTACTTTCACCTCCTCTTGCAATTCTGAGGAATGCCAGGACTGTTTTTGCTTTAAGCAGTTACTAGCTTTCCTGTATATTGCAGACACGTATACAGATGACTCATTGATTCCAAGCTCCAGAAGCCTTAATTAATCATGTACGCACATCATTCACTGACAAATTCCCTGTCAAGGCACATTTTTTGCTAAATGGATAGAAAGTTAACTACTCTGATTTTTGTTTAGTATTCAGCCAGTACCATTTCTCCCACTCCTAATTTATACACAAATTTATTTCTGCAGGTGCTCTCCAGAAAGACTATAACCATTCCTGACAGGGGAAGGTGGGAAGAGAAAGTTCATTCTATTGAAAACAGACTCTTTAGGTTTGCTGAGTCTCTGCCTCATGTTGAGGTTTACATTCAAATCAGTACTGATTTATATAAAAAAAACCCTCATGTTATCATTACCACCTACTGTGAAATCAACTATTTCAAAAACATTCAAAAAGCACACAGATTCCATAACAGCAGATTAATAGAGGTACTGAGAAATTGCATGACTTGTTGATGCAAGATACCTCAACACAGGAGCTTGATCCAGTGGGACTATTTGTATTCTCAAAGTTAAGCATATGTTAAGTATTTGTTGGATTGGGGAAGAGTGCTCAGCACCTTGTAGGAGTGTCCCCTAGATCAAGAGAAAGAGGTTACACAGAACACACAAGTTCTCTTGACATCTCCGTAAGGTTATTATACCTTTAAACATAGCATACACAGAAGTAGTTAGGGAAAATATATTACACAGATACATAGATTCCAAGGCCACCGTGATCATTTAATCCAACCACCTATATAATATGGACTGCAGAATCTCTCCAAAATAATTCCAAGAGTTTATCTTTTAGGAAAAACATCCAATCCTGATTTCAAAATTGTCAGCAATGGAGAATCCATCATGACCTCGGTAAATTGTTCCACGGTTAACTACTCTCACTGTTAAAAATGTGCGACTTATTTCTAGTCTCAAATTGTCTAGCTTCAGCTTTCAGCCATCGGATATTGTTCTACCTTTCTCTGCTAGACTGAAGAGTCTATTATCAAATATTTGTTCCCCATGCAGACACTTATAGACTAATCAAGTCATCTCATAATCTTCTCTTTGTTAAGCTAAATAGACATGTCCTCTAAAATTTTACTGGCAGGCATATGAAGTGCTAGAGTAACAAGGGAGTTATGTAGGCCATCCCAGATAAGTGCACATATGTTTATACCATACTAGCAAGGTATACAGAGCTTGAGATACTGTAAGCATGTTTTAAAGATGGCATTCTTAAAAGAACCACAGTATATAAATTCTCCCTCCTCAAAATAAGTCTTTAAGTCACTACTACTCATAGAAATTACTGCTTCTAAATCACTTCAACTACAAATTTAAGTCTGTAGAGTTGACAGAAATATGTAAAATATATGTAATGAGTCAGCTGAAAGTGGTCAATACCTTTAATATTTTGCAAATTCTAACTGTATTTCATTTGGAATTACAGTGACAATCCATTGAAATTATTAAAAGTTATCTACAATAATCAGCTTCACATATATTTCTGCATGACACTTGGGTGGACTTTTCCATTCTCCTCTACCTGTTCACAGTTTCAGTCACCACCAAAAAAGGTATTAACGACACACAGCAGCTGCTCCAAGTTACTGACTCCTTAACCCACTCAAGTAAAAAGTCAATTTTTGCCCTCTAATGAGGAGCCTGCTATCCTATGTTTTTCCTTTCAAAAAGGGAAAGAATATATAATTCAACATGGCTACTTATAGCCTGGACTCCTCATTCTTCCTTGGCCCATCGGCAACATAGCATCTCTCCACTTAAAAACAACTACAAGATATTCTGATTTCCATCATTCTCCACTGGGAACACCTTCTCTTTCAGTACTACTACTTTGCAAAAAACATTAATACATTTTGAGTAACCTATTCTTCTTTGTAACCAGAATCTCTTTAAAAAACTCTATCCATATCCCTATTTTATGTTTAAACTTGAATGTGTCAAGGCTGGGGCAGAAGAGGAACTTCATTCCCCTGTTTCAAATAAGGCTCTAGGTTGGGTTTTGTTGTATGTTTGGTGATACTTTTGGAGGAAGTGGGGGATTTTCCTTCCCCAAAATCCAAGGAATCAGTATTATGGTAGGTAGTATTCGTTGTAGAAAAATGCTAAGTCATGCATAGTGCATGAAATAATTTGACATACACAGCCACATTGCCTAAATTAAATGTAATCAATCATGCAGGAAAAAGACCCAGGCATCATGGCAGACAGTTCAATGGAAACAGATGCTTAATCTTTAGCAAAGTTTAAAATATTGGGGTAAGTTATGAAAGGGATAGAGAATCATACTGAAACATATTACTACTGTATAAATTGATGGTATGCCTACACCCTCAATATTGTATTCAGTTTTACTCATCTCAAGAATCGTAAAAGAAAGAGAGAGTCCAGAAAAAAAGGGTGACTGAAGTGATTAGAAGCATTGAAAAAGACTTCCAAAATGAGGAGAGTTAAAAGGATTAACATACATAATTTAGAGAAGAAACATGATAGAAGTATACAAAATAATGATCATAATACAGGTTATTCAGATGTTTTTGTTTATCCTCATAATACAAGAACAAGGGCACATTCAATAAAATGGAGAATAAAAGTAAATGCTTTTTTTAAATTAACAGAATGCATTGTCAACATACTGAGGGGCCTGCAAAGATGTGTAATTGAGACAAAGAGTTTAGTAGAATTTTAAAAAATTAGACATTTATACAGAATCAGAAATTACCCATATTGACTGGAAAGGGAGAATATCATACCTGCCAGCATCCTTTATACAGAGTACCAGTAGATTGATAGTAGGTATATATTTTCATAATTTTGCATAATTCATGAATAGAAGCCATGCGTTTCTGTTTTAAAATGATACTATAACAAAGCATGATACAGTTCAATGCCACATTTCTCACATTGTTGCTATTCTCTTCTTCATGTTGAAGAGTACTAAGAAACTGGGGGATGAGAGAGAGGGGAAACAAGTATCTGCTAGCTCGAATCCTAACTTAATAATCATCATGTAATTAACGTCAAAAGTATCAATTCTTCAACAGCTCTGTACTACTTTATTAGTGGGCGAGACTAGAAAGCTGATAATGATATATTAAGGATGCAATTAGAAAGTCAGGAATTCAACAAATCATTTTTCCCCCCTAAAATTTGCTCATTGGCTCAAGGGAACTGCCTTAATTCCAGAACTGCCCCTCCCTAATTAGGTGAAAATTGTAAATCTGAAAACTATTGGCATAAAACCAAAGATATATTTGTTTAAAGTTATGCTTTGTGGCACTTAAATTATTAGAAGTTAGGGAAGCAAAAGGTTAGTTACTTAGATTGTAAACTCTTACATGGATCACAGATTCTTTGGTCTTTTTTGTTATTGGTATACAGTACCTAGCATGATGGGTCCCTGTTTTCTGATTAAGGCCTCTAGGAACTTCTATATGAGAAATAGAAGACTATTTTAGAGCTGGGATTATTAAATCTTAAATCACTCCAATTTCATATGGAATTCTATCCTAAACCCAGAGAAAGAAAGAGCAGCAGTTTGTAGGACTGAGGCCCTACCAGGAAACCCAACCAAACACACATGGTGTTTAGATTTATGCTTATGAATAATCTCAGGGACTTCAATAGGACTACTTACTTCGTAAAGGTAAACAAGCATGTAAGTATTTGTAGGACTGGGGCCCAGATTTAAAATTTTTATTAAAGCTAATGTTAAAAAAAAAATTATATAATACATAGGTGAGAAAGGAGTGTCTGTACATCTGGGTATAATCACTCTTTTCTCAATCTATGTATTATGAGTGACTATACTCAGATGTACAGACACTCCTTTCTCAACCTATGTATTAAATATATATATATATTTTTTAACATTAGCTTTAAGAAAGAATTTTAATTCTGGGCCCCAGTCCTACAAATACTTAAAAGAGCTTTAAAAAACCGCAGTGGACTGGTTAAGTCTGGAACACAGAGGTGTGGTATGCAGGTGTGAGATTCCAGACTAAGTTTAAAATCTGACTTCAGGGGTCCAGAATACTGCAAATGGAAACGTCTCATTCCAGGAACTATGGGGAGAGCACCTTCACTTTCCATTACTTTTAATAATTTATTAAGACTCTCTCCATGCAACTCGAAAGCACCATCTTGATTTTAAAAATTTATCATGAATTCTGATCAGAACTCCTACATACCTACTAACCTATCCACATTTTTCCATGTGAATTCATTCAAGAGCATAGGTGCACCCACACATGCCTATCACAACACGTGGTGTATCTCATTCTAGTGCACTTAATGCCCCAACAACAACTAAGTGGGTGAAGTGAGGCAATCACTATACTCTCAGATGAACCCATACAGAAAAATAAGAGACAAAACCACCATATTGCCCATGAGTGAACACTTTTCACAAAGCAATCACTGCATATCGGACCTCTCAAAACTCATCCTCATCAGAAACCTGCAAAACACCTTAAAAAGGATGAGCCTGAGAGCTTAAGTTCATAATTTTGCTAGACACTAAAAATCGTCGACTCAAAGACATTGCATTTATGGCTTATTACAACAACAATCTGTAACCCACGAACCCTCCTTTGTCCTACAAAGGCAGAGTTGTTAACAGCCCACCTCACCTTGAATGGTCTCTTGCAACATGTGTTAACCCCTTACACTTAAGAATCTTATATATAGCTGTGACATCGGAGTACCCTTCCCAGACCTGAAAAAGAGCTCTGTGTAAGCGCGAAATCTTGTCTCTTTCACTTGGCTCCTCGGAGCTAAGATCAAGCGTAAGTAGCCTCTCAGCCTATTAAAGGCTATGATCAAGTGTCTTGATGTGTTTGGTCTTTTGGCCCCGAGATGAAAACCAACAGAAATTGATCCAATCCAAGATACTGTCTCACCCTCATTGTCTCTCTAATGTGTAATCTAGTTACTTTTAAAAAGTCAGTTAAAAGCAGTTTCTGGTATTGTATTGCCTTTGTGCTTGAATCCCCTTATTAGTTTTTGTGGTTAAAAACCCATCTCTCTTTCTTGTTGCTGTGTGAACACAGACATAGAAAATAAACAGGGGAAACAGACAATTATACAAAAAACAAAAGAAAAACTCTCTCTCATATCTTCCATCTTATAATACATAAAAAAATTTACACAGGAATACATTTTTCAAATTGAAGATGTCCCTTCAAGTATAGGAGTTTATAGCAACAATACCTCTAATGTCTTGATTTTAGAATATGCAAATCTTGCATAATTAGTATTTCAGACTCACCGTTTCTTTCAGCTCTCTCCCTGCTGTTAGAATGGCTGGTAGCTAACGGGGAAAAAGTTGCAGAGGACAATGAATCTCCTGAAGGTGAACCAGGTTTCTGATTACTCTCACTATGGCTCACAGTAGCAGCTGCATTTAGCTGAGACCTTACTTGCTGTGGCTGAGGGTGAGAAGGACTTGAAGGATCAGGATCTGAATCCATTTCACCTGCAGGCAAAAAGTTAAATTTATAATTAAGAAAAAAAGCACACTAATAATTAGGTGGCATGCATCTTATGTAAAACCAAAGTACAAACCTCTTTAAGCCCAAATACATGTTATGTTTCTTGTTCTGATAATATGTACAAAAAGTCAGAAACAACATAAAAGCGTTGGCAAGCTTGCTAAGGCATCTTTTACACATGGAATTATTCAGGAATAGCTAGTGCTTCTCTGCTGCCCCTAAATAGTTTAATGCAGATGGGACAGTTGGTTGAAATGCAGATCAGAGGACGGGACTACCAAATCCACTCTCATAACTGCGTCAGTGTACAAATATCTATACAAAAAACAGCGGCTGCCCATCTGCACTTCGTATTCAAATCATGAAAGGGATGTGCTGCAGACCCTGAGGCATGCCCATGAGATGGCCGTGAAGAAAAAGTCCAACTCCCCCACTACAGTCCTTTAACCAAAGAACTCGGATTTATGTATATAGGGGTGAATTTCATCCAAAATGAGCAAACTCCTTTTGCCTCCCTGCCCATCCCCAAAGTAAACACTGTTTCATAGAAAAACATTTGACAAAATCTTTAAGGAGGTGGATTTTGAAAGGCATAAAGGACAGTTAGGAACAAAACTCCCATTGAAAATCTCCCCCATGAAGATCAAAAGGTCACTGCTATTTTGCAAAAGGTTCCTTAAATACGTAACCCTCATAGAAAAAAGTTACCTGAACTTTTTCTTTTACAGGACTGGAAGCAGAAGGATGTGTGTATTCATAGCAAGAAGTGTGATAAATCATATCATGTTTGAAACTGACTTAGCTGAATTTGAAGCCTGAGCACAACAAACTTTGAAGAAGCTACTTTTAACAGTCAGCCTATTAAACACCTCTTCTAATCCTTGATTTTCCAAAAACATGCATAGCCATGTGTAATAAAAATAAGCTATGAACATATAGCCCAAAAGTATTATAGTCTCAAAGATCACTGACTTCAATGATTTGGGCTGACAACTTGAATTCTGCTTGTAGTGTGATAACTAAAAATTCTAACTCATAAAGCAACAAACATGTACATGATTAATATTTACCTTGTAAGGTACTAAGTAATTTCGACAACTCACTTGCTGTGTTTTTTTATCAAGAAAAAGATTACAGTAATGGTGACTACTTGCTTTCTGTATTATATTATAACTTCTATTTCATATCACAAATAACTAAAACAATTCTGCCTTAACAGATGCACAAAAAATGCAGAGATTAAAATGACCTTTCCCAGTAAAGCAGCAGAATTATTTTTAATCATTATGATACAAAAGTTCTCTCTTAGTTGGATTCATACTTAACCCTGCTACTTTAAAAGGGAACATGGATGGGGAAAATAAGGCAGAAGATAGGATCCCTGACAGTAAGGAATAAGAAAGAATCCTCTTCCTTGGCCACAGTTAACTAAATTCTCCGTAACTGATTCGGGGGCTTCCTATCAGTTCTTTACTTTAACAGGTTAGTTAATTTGTTAGTCTCTAAGGTGCCACAAGTATTTCTTTTCTTTTAACAGGCGAGAAAAGCATTTCCCCAGCATTTCCAAGAGAGGACAAAAACGTAACTTACTATAAAAAATAAAGAGACATTGCCACCTTCAATTAGGCCAAATATTAAAACTTTGTAAAAAAAAGTTTTTATAAAATGCAAGCCCTTTAGAAGTGTTTTAAAATTAAAAAGTATTAATGAGGACATTTTTAAACAAGTAAACATTCATCTGAAGTGATTAAAACCCAGCCATTGTAGCACCAAGAATCTGAATGTGAAACTGGGTTTTAACAAAAGTTTAACTGACTTCACTGTCCAAGCTGAAAGAAATACAGAAAGTAAACAGAGCATAGACAAAAGTGAACTAAAAAGTGATTTTTAAAACAAATCTTACTTTTATGACCTAAAGGGTTACTAGTAGCATAGGCAAATTTGTTTACAACATTTGATTTATAACATGAACAGCCTTTTAAAAATGCGAAACATAACAAGTATGTATTCAGTGACCCAGTCTCTCATGTGCTCTCACTGTCTTTTCATGTTAAAAGCCCTCGGCAACAGACAACCCCAGTGACAATACCCATCCTGTGATTTGCGTGAAATCCTGAAAAGGGGATGGGTGGTTAGGGTCAAGTTTTAAAAAAGGTCCTAAGCCAAGTAAAAAAACAGCATGTATAAAACCTTGTATATGTTCAGAATACTTTCTGAATAAGCATTAATAAGCGATCCTGCAAAGGACAGCAAGGTTTGTACAATACTGAACACAAATGCAAGGAACGGAATTTGAGGCTGGATTGTTTGGTTTCAGAGTAGCAGCCGTGTTAGTCTGTATTCGCAAAAAGAAAAGGAGTACTTGTGGCACCTTAGAGACTAACAAATACATTTATTTATTATTTACAGGTGCCACAAGTACTCCTTTTCTTTTTGGATTGTTTGGGACTCCCTACCAAAAAAGGGTGTTTGGCACACTCTCTGATGAGCCAGCGCAGCTATCTCAAAAGGGCGAAGAAGAGCAGATGCTTTGCTTGCCCCAGTCAGAACAGTTTCTTGGGTGCACCCCCCTGAAACGAAACTGAGAGCCTCTTAGGGGCTGCCACCGTCTGGCTCCCACAGCCTCCTCCCGGTGGGGGAGGCTGGAGAGTTAGGAGGCAGGTTTCCGCAGTGAGCAGCAGCCCCAGGAATGGATGAAGCTGGGACGATGCTGGATCATAGAAAAGAAGCTGGACATGACAATGCAACTTACAGCACTGCCCGAGGCTGGGGCCAAGGTCCTAGTGCCGGGTCCTGCCTCCAGGGGACACTGCTCAGAAAGGGGGGGAGACAGGCGGTGGGTCCCTCTCCCGAGGGGGATGCGCACAGCTGGGGAGGGGTCCCTGCCCCCGAGGGGGGTTCACAGCTAGGGGGACGCAGGCAGTGAGTCCTGCTCGCGAGAAGGGTGCACAGCTCGGGAAGGGGGGTGGGCAGGCGGGTGCACACAGCTAGGGAGACCACCGGGAGCCAGGCAGTAGGATCCCCCCCAAGAGCTGCAGGGACGGAGAGACCCAACACCCGGAGCCGTGCGGGCAGAGGGCTGTACCCAGCCCGCAGGGGTGGTCGTGCCCAGCGGAACGAGCTCGGGAGCGGGAGAGGGGGGGTCCCCCGCCTGCGGCTCCAAACACTCACCTGAGCCCGGCAGGGCAGAGTCGGGCTCCGGCTCCTCCCGCGGCTGCGCGCAGACTCAGCGCGCGGCGCCCGCGTCCCGCAGCCCTAGCCCGGGAAGCTGCCGGCCCCGCCCACCGCCGCGGCCGGAGCCAGCCGGCGCCTCGCGCAGGGGCAGCCCGCCTGCCACTCACCGCGCTCCCGCTCCCGCCCCCCGCTCGCTGGGGAGCCGCTTTGCCCCGGCCCTGGCTGGGGAGCGGCGGGCTGCGGGGGACGTTGCAGAGCCGGTGTGGCGGGCGGGGGGAGGAAGGGGCGGAGTCGCGCTGCGTGGTTTCCTGCAGCGAGAGCGGGAGGCGGCCGGAGGTTACTGCCCCCGCGGGGCCTTGCGAGCGGGCCTGGGAGCCGGGCACGGGACAGAGGGGCCGGTGCAACGTGACCTGCCCCGGGCAGCCCGAGGCACAACAGGTCCTCACCCGGCCCTGGCCAAGTTTGGACCCTCCGCGCCCACAGGCTGGAATCAGAGGCGTTAGCCGCGTTACAAGACTGCGGGAGCGAAGGCCGGCCCGTTGCCTCCAAAGGGAGTCGGTGCAGTTTGCGTCCCCCCGAAGTTGAGGCTGCAGAGATTCCCTGTGGCGCTGAAATGCCTCCCCGAGAGAGCCCGGCTTTCCGCAAATCTCCAGTACTTAATAACTCCCATCAGCTGGGGCTCCTAACGCCTGCTCAAATATTCATCACTGCATCCTAGCATCGCCTTCCTGGGGGCAACGGAAACCACACAGGAAGGCTGTGGCAGGGGAAGTGAAGCCAGCTCTCCGGTGGCGCAGGGCAATGCCTGAGCCATAGGGCGTGGTGGGACGGACAAATAAATACAATAAAGTGCAACATGTTTTTCCCCAGACTTGTCTGTTCAGAAACGCAGGGGGGCCGGATCATGACTGGTACAAGTGAGTCGTTCATGGCTTCTCCTGTAATGGCTTTATCTAGGTACGAACCTGGTCCCCATCCATATACAGTAGGATGTATATACGGCGTGGGGGGGACTGGATCAGTGTTCAATTCACACGCTCTGTTAGTGCCTGACCCAGGCCAGGGAGGCTAATGATCTTAGCAGCAGACCAAAGTTGGTGATGACTCCTGGGCACGTGCCACATGAGGCATGGTGCACATAATCTAACAAGACCTCACCCTTATGAAGACCTCAGGAAGGGAGGTTGTTCATAACTCAGAAATGTCTATAACTCTGCATGAAATGTTATGGTTCTTTTAAAAGTGTACATCTGAATGCTGACTTAATACATCTTTGAAACTTTACTACACATAAGAAAGTGCTGCTTTTAACCCTCTTAATTTAAATGAAACACGCACAGAAACAGCTTCACCAGTTGGAGAACACTTCATTCTCTCTGGTCACTCAATTACAGACCTAAGAGTGGCTATCCTTCAACAGAAAAGCTTCAAAAACAGACTCCAACGAGAGACTGCTGAATTGAAATTAATTTGCAAACTGGATACAATTAATTTAGGCTTGAATAGAGATTGGGAATGGATGAGTCATTACACAAAGTAAAACTATTTCCCCATGTTATTTCTCCCCCCTCACTGTTCCTCAGATATTCTTGTTAACTGCTGGAATTAGCCTACCTTGCTTGTCACCATGAAAGGTTTTCCTCCTTTCCCCCCCCCCTGCTGCTGGTGATGGCTTATCTTAAGTGATCACTCTCCTTACAGTAAAAAGAAAAGGAGTACCGGTGGCACCTTAGAGACTAACAAATTTATTAGAGCATAAGCTTTCGTGAGCTACAGCTCACTGTGAGCTGTAGCTCACGAAAGCTTATGCTCTGATAAATTTGTTAGTCTCTAAGGTGCCACCGGTACTCCTTTTCTTTTTGCGAATACAGACTAACACGGCTGCTACTCTGAAACCTCTCCTTACAGTGTGTATGATAAACCCATTGTTTCATGTTCTCTGTGTGTGTGTGTATATAAATCTCTCCTCTGTTTTTTCCACCAAATGCATCCTATGAAGTGAGCTGTAGCTCACGAAAGCTTATGCTCTAATAAATTTGTTAGTCTCTAAGGTGCCACAAGTACTCCTTTTCTTTTTGCAAATACAGACTAACACAGCTGCTACTATGAAAAAAGTTTCCTTACCGTGTCAAATTTTTTTAAAACTTTCTCTTTATTTTTTAGTAGCTTATGTTTAACAGAGTATTATACTATATTTGCTTTATTATTTTTTTTTTAACTCTGTTGCTGCTTGATTGTGTACTTCCACGTGAGGTGTGTGTGGTTGACTGGTCAGTTTGTAACTCTAAGGTTCTGCTGTAGTATCTGAGTGCCACCCACGTGGTTACAGATACCAATCTCCTTGCTGCTGGGGAGGAGAAACATCTTGACTAGTTTAGGAGGCAGAGTTATTTAAGTTATGTGTGAGAGGCCTGGTTTGCACGTAAAACTTAGATTGACCTAATTGGCGCAGTGGGACCTCAGAGACATACTTAAAGTACCCTTTTCAGAGTAGCAGCCGTGTTAGTCTGTATTCGCAAAAAGAAAAGGAGTACTTGTGGCACCTTAGAGACTAACAAATTTATTAGAGTATAAGCTTTCGTGAGCTACAGCTCACTTCAGCTTCCTGTAGACACTGCTAGGTGACAGGAAGAATTCTTCTGTCAACCTGGCTTCTGCTTCTTGCGGGGGAGGATTTACAACAGCAACAGAAGTAGCCTTACCGTTGGTGTTTATAATACGGCACTACAGCACTGCAGAGCTTGCTGCCACTGTAGAGTTTGTAGTGGGGACATACCCTGAGATCGGGATTGCTTTCCTTGAAATACGGGGTTGCCATCATACTCTTGTTTTGTAATCCCCATCTCTTGTTTTATGAGCTAAATTGTGCCTTCTAATATACAGCTGGATATTTCAGTGGGATTAGCATGTGTGTTATTCTCCCAGAAATGTTTTCTCCAAATAGAGGTGCACACATACTCAAAAAGGTGAAATCCTAGCCACATTCAGTTAATAACAAAAACTGTCATGGCTGCAGTGGGGCTAAGATTTCACCCTAATTTTTTTTTAAACCATAGTAGGAGCTGGTCTCAAATATCAAAGATCATACAAGTTCTTTTAATTGCTTTTTCTTTCCTATGTTCGTTAAATACAGTTAATTTACTATCTTCCCCTGTCCTGGTTTCTTGCTTGCTGAGAGCCTGCCCCAGTATGCTCCATGAAGGTGGTCCTCTGTACCTTTTGTTCAGCATTAAAGAATGGTGTCTGCATCTGTATAGGTGCTGGAAACCAAAGAAGGGTGCTATTTCTTACTCCCTTCACTAAGGTTTTAGTGTATTTTTTCTTCTCTGGTTGAAGAAGGCAGCTTTCTATGATGTGCTAATGTTCTGTGCTGGCATTTTTAAGCTGAAAAAAATCATTGAGTGGGAGAAAGTGTACAAAGTTAGAAAGTGAGTCAAATTCCACTTATGTACAGGAATAAGGCTTAATGGTATCATACGATGGGATTGCAAAGTACTCAATCTGCACAGAGCAGAAGGGGTTTTTTTAGCCTAACTTAAAACTTTGAGGTGCAGCCATGGGGCAAGTGGATGCAAACCAGAGCAAACTGATGATGTTATCTCACTAAGTGGCGAAAAAAATCAATTTTAGAACCGAAGCTAGTGCAGAACATTTCATTGTTGACTTAGACTAAAACACCCTTTTGTGCAAGACACAAGAAGGGAAAAAAGCCCTAGAACCATTAAACAAGGGTAGTAACATACACAGTGGAAATATTATACATGCACAGTGGAAACATAGTGGTTGAAAGCTATAGTAAAGAAGAGAACTATTAGACATAGATGAACATGATATGTTGGGAAGAGTTAACACAGCTTTTGTAAATGGCAGTCATGCCTCACCAATCTATTAGAATTCTTTGAGGGGGTCAACAACCGATGGGTTTTAGCCCACGAAAGCTTATGCCCAAATAAATATGTTAGTCTCTAAGGTGCCACAAGTACTCCTTGGTTTTTTTGCACATACACAAGGGCTTTCTAAAAGTCCAAGTAGACTGTGAAAAGGTCCTATACCCAAGGCTCTTAAGTAAGCTAAGCAGTTATTGGATAAGAGGGAATCCATGTCCTTTCATGGAAAATTAACTAGTTAAAAGATAGGTTTCAGAGTAGCAGCCGTGTTAGTCTGTATTCGCAAAAAGAAAAGGAGTACTTGTGGCACCTTAGAGACTAACAAATTTATTATGCTCTAATAAATTTGTTAGTCTCTAAGGTGCCACAAGTACTCCTTTTCTTTTTAGTTAAAAGATAGGAATAGGGTGGGAATAAATGGTCAGTTTTCCACTATGGAGAGAGGTAAACTGCAGGGTTCCTCAAGGATCTGTACTGGGACCTGTGCTGGTCAACATATTCATAAATGATCTGGATAAATGGGTGAACAGTGAGATGGCAAAATTAGAAAATATTTAAATTACTCAGGATAGTAAAGTTAGAAAGGGATCTCACTAGACTGGGTGACAAAATGGCAGATGACATTCGATATTGATAAATGGAAAGTAATGAATATTGGAAAAAATACTCCCAACTATACATGCAGTGGGATGTGTCTAAATTAGCTCTTACCATCAAGAAGAAAAAAAAAATCTTAGAGTCATTGTGGATAATTCTCTGAAAACGTCTGCTCAGTGGGCACTGGCAGTAAAAATAAAATAAAAATAAAAAGCTAACACTGTTAGGAATCATTAGGAAAGGGATATAAAAGACAGATAATACCATTATGCCACTAGATAAATCCATAGTATACCCATACCTTGAATACTGCATGTAGTTCTGGTCACCTCATCTCAGAAAAGATATATTGGAATTGGAAAAGGTACAGAGAAGGCAATGAAAATTAGGGATATGGAACAGCTTCCAAATGAAGAGAGAGATTAAGACTGTCTCTTCAGTTAGAAAAAGGATGATTGGGGTATTACAGGAGGACTATAAAAATCAGGAATGATGTGGAGTGTGAATAAGGAATTGTTATATATCCTTTCACATACCACAAGAATGAAGTTAATAGGCAGCAGGTTTAAAAAACATACATAAGACATTCACACAATGCCTGTCAACTTGTAGAACTCATTGCCATGGGATGTTGTGAAGGCCAAAAGTATAACTGGGGTTAAAAATAAGTAGATAAGTTTATGAAGGATAGATCCATCAATGGCTATTATCCAATATGTCCAGAGATGCAATCCCGTGCTCTGGATGTCACTAAATCTGACTGCCAGAAGCTGGGACTGGACCATAGTGGATGGATTACTTAATAATTGCCCTGTTATGTTCATTTCTTCTTAGGCAGTTTGCACTGGCCACTGTAACAAGACAGGCTATGGGGGTAGATGGACCGTTGGTCTGACCCAATGTGTCCATTCCTATGTTTTTATATGAATTGTTTTTTTAAACACATGAACAGATGCAATAAATGTTAAATAAATGTCATCTAATGAGAAGAAAATGTGATATATACTGAAAATGACATTCATAGATATACATTTCGAAATATTAACATCTGTATATTTCCAAATGTATGGGCATGTCATTTTCAGAAATAAAACAATTCACAGAAATGAAACTGGTCCTATCTCTATGTAAATCATTTTTCATGATTTAATTTGATTAAATAATTTTAACTCAATGCAATTAACTCAATTAACTCAAGCTCAATTAATGTACATACATATATTTTTACAATAGATTTTTCCTCTGTGTATGTATCCCTGCTCTAATATTTTTTCTGGACTATGTTTCAGATCCCTACATTTCTCTGTAAATTTATCACTTTGCTTGGTTACATTTGTGATATTTTAAACACTATTTCTGTTGTTCTATGAGAATGATTTTGCTTGAATTGCTCCTAACCAAATATTTCTGACATTCAGCCTTTTTTTTTTTTTAGTGCAGTAGGAGGATTTAGTCCTTTTTTGGCACTTACTCACTTCTGACAGCAGCTATTAGGCAGAACTTGATAATAGGTGGGATAAGACGAGCAGACAGCATAGAGAAGTTCTCTAGAAACTGAAGCACTTTTATGAAGATCACAAACTCAATCCACTGTACCTGTGATTTTATTCTGTGTATAGTGGAGGATCTGAAAAAGTATATATTACAATGATTCCCCTAAAGCATCTATCAGATTCCAAGGGGAATCATGGCAAGTCTGCATACACTAATATTGCTACTTTGTGCTTATATAGTAATATTTAATTAGTGGTGAATCACAAAAAAATCAGTTATTTCTACTTTATTGGGACTTTTACATGGGTTCGAAACTTGATATAAATTAGAGTTCATTTCAGGAGCAAATGGCACTACAGTCTGAACAAATTTTAGCTTTTTATTGAAAGCAATTGAATCCGGATAAACAGATTAACTCATTTCAGTTTTTTCCTCCTCTTCAGAGGAAACTAAACAATTCTCTTGAGACAGTTCATGTGTTTTAATCTCTTGCCCTTTGGGTATACTCTACTGAAGGACTCTTGGGCAAAATTACCACCACATTTTAAGAGCTCCTATGGGAATAGGGGAAAATATCACTAAATATGTCCTAGCTGTGCATAGGATTTGTGGTTAATAACATGGGTCACACTATGATATAAAACTTTGTGGAAACAGAAGACTATAGGGTTTGGAGTGTATTGAAAGGGGTGTCTATAGTTGTGCTGTAGTGTTACTGCTATGTTGGTACTAAATTAAGTTTCATTGGAATAATACTTAGATTTATACAATCACTTTTCATCTTCAAAGTGCTTTAAAAAACAATAAATTTTTACACAGCCATGTGAATATTTGCCAAGATTTTCAGAAATAGGAGCTTAAATGAAAGCTCCTGAATCCATATTTACACAGCTAAAGTAACTGCCTGATTTTCAAAACGTCTGTGCACACAGCAGGTCAACGAGAGCTATAATAAATATGCCTTGAATTTAGGAGCCTAATTTTTGTCTCCAATTTTTGAAAATTGTGATATCCCTCCATGTGTTTTGCCGAGAGATAAAGGTATGGGCCCTGGATTCCAAATTTTCCTGACCATTTGGAAGCCTTGTGTCAAGGTTCTTTCCCCACTCTGAACTCTAGGTGGGGGGGGGGCCTGCATGAAAGACCCCCTAAGCTTATTCTTACCAGCTTAGGTTAAAAACTTCCCCAAGGTACAAACCATATGCTACCACCACCAACTGTTTTAAACAAGGAACAGGGAAAGAGACCACTTGGAGACGTCTTCCCCCAAAGTATCCCAAGCCCAACACCCCCTTTCCTGGGGAAGGCTGGATAAGAATCCTCACCAATTTGTACAGGTGAGCACAGACCCAAACCCTTGGATCTTAAGAACAAATAAAAATCAATCAGGTTCTTAAAAGAAGAATTTTAATTAAAGAAAAGTAAAAGAATCACCTCTGTAAAATCAGGATGGTAAATACCTTACAGGGTAATCAGATTCAAAACATAGAGAATCCCTCTAGGCAAAACCTTAAGTTACAAAAGGCACAAAAACAGGAATATACATTCCATCCAGCACAGCTTGTTTGACCAGCCATTAAACAAAAGAAAAATCTAACGCATTTTCTAGCTAGATTACTTACTACCTTTACAGGAGTTGTAAGGCTGCATTCCTGATCTGTGTGATGCTTTTGCCAGGAACAGACAGACGAAACCCTTTGTTCCCGGCCTCCAGATTTGAAAGAATCTCATTGGCCATTTTGGGTCAGGTGCCAGTGGGGTTACCTTAGCTTCTTAACCCTTTACAGGTGAAAGCATTTTGCCTCTGGCTAGGAGGGATTTTATAGCACTGTATACAGAAAGGTGGTTATCCTTCCCTTTATATTTATGACACCTTTTCATTATTAATTTTTCCTTACCTCAGAGGCAAATTGAAAAGGTTACTGGATGTAGCAGCCATGCAGTTAAATTCTAATTGCTTTGAATGAATGACATTTTAGAAAAACAAAGTTGTTTTTAAGAAAGTGAGTTTTTGTAGTCTGAATCTAATATGGTTTTTATCAAGGACTTAAAATGTATGTATTGTATTATTTGTTCAGTTGCTTCCTTAGGCTGGAAGTCTGGTTTTATTTATATAGGACTCCTGCTACTGCAATTTGCTTCCCCCACCCACCAATTTATAGTTGCTTTAAGATATAGTTCTATACAACTGATTTGGCATTCAGTGGGTATGCATAACAAGTGTAACCTACATGCTGAAGTGAGGGTGGTAGCAGGTAAAACAACTAGCACAAAGGTGCAAAATGAAAATGAAGCCTTCCTCTGCTTCTTATGCTTATACTATTCCCAAGGTTTTATTCACCCATGTTACAAGTCACTCCCACTGACTTCAAGGCTGAATATGGTCTCGGTAGCATGCAGTAACTCCCACTCATTGCACTAAGCTATTCAGTGCAAAAGTTGGTGCAAAGTACACTCCATTGCCACTTATGACAAGATTACATCGAATATGTAAAATTTAGGTGTAGTTTATATCACTGCTGAATTTAGCTCACTAACTTCTACAGAAATAATCAGCTAAAATCCAATACATGCTGAAAATATACTTTGAAAATGAATCAAGTTCACTCATGGTATAAACATCCATTGTCAACTCCAGTGGCTTCATTTTGGCCCAATGAGTTTTATCATGCATGATTGGTTTGCAGTTGCCATTGTCAGATTTTGCAGTAGCTTAGCTGCCAATCACTGCATCTGAAAAGACAAAAGTCAGAGACTATTGTAAGAATTTTGATTACAAGCCCATTTTAGACATTTACTGTGCTTATACAAAATGCCATGGCAACAAGAACAAAGGATCCCATAATTGAACCCACCATGTCATTTTGTGCAGGAACAAAATCATCACTTTCACAAATACTGTATAAAGTTAGAGTCAGTACTAGTTGCCTCCGGCCAATTCTTTTAAATCCTGTTCACTCAAGATATGATAGACAGTAATACATGCTATTGCTTGACGATATATATACACCATGTACTTGGCATACAAGCAGAAATAAATTACTGTCTTAGTATACATACAATACATCAGTGAACTCTAGGAACTGAGAAGATTAGGTGTATCCGTTAACCCCTACATTGGAGGGCCTCTGCTCAACCTCACTTTGGATGTAAAATGTGGTGCAGTCTTTGAAGTTCCGATTTTCTACTGGATTATCTATACTCCAAAGGGGACATCAGAGGTATGTTTTGCATATCATCACAAAGGTAATTTGGAATGAGAAAGGATCACAGTGAACTATAATACTTCACATTTATATAGACATTTAATGATTAAAATAATAATAATAAAAAAACACTTCACAATTGTCTACCTCCATTGCTGTTGAAATGTGGCCACCTCTGGGTCAAATCACACCAATGCAGATGAGAAAGTAACCACCCATAATTCCTAGGAGGAAGAAATTCTCAGTGATAATTTCACCAGATTAGTCAAGAGAATAGTATTTATTCTGGTCTATTCCCCTTCTACTCTATGCAAATACACCATACAATTTAAATAAAGATCTCTTCTATCATCCCATGTTACAATCAGAAATGGATTAGATTTTATTCATCTGGATATATAAAAGCGTTCTGTACTCTGACTGGTACTGTTTCTAGAAGCTGATAAGCAATTAAACATTCATTCAGGCAGCATTAGCTAGAGGTCTGTTGCTGTGAAATTGGTAAGGATTCAGAAATGCATGGCAATGTGGCATCTGCACACTTGGTGTACACAGATATATTAAGAGAGGCAATGCACCGTAAGTAGTAAATCTTGTAATAGCCGAATGATCTCAAATGATCTGTACTCAAAGATAGAGATTTTATATTTTGTCTCCCATTCAATCCAGAGGCTGGGCCTGACTGTCCACTCTATTAGACCAGTTTACACCAGTAAAATTCTATTTACTTCATTGGCATTACACCAGCCTAAAACTGGTATAGTGGGAAGAGGATCTAGTGTGTAGGCTCTAGCACACATCCTGAACAATGGAGATTCTATATTATGGTAGTGACTAGGGACCAACCAAGAATGGGACCAAAATTGGCTGCACTCACCTCTCATGAGCACCCCCGGTTAAGTATGTATGTGCCTGCACTTTCTCCCCCTGTAGCCCTTGTTGGGCTTAAGTCCTTAATTAGTCCCACAGCCTATAAACGGCTTGATACAAAGGCCGAGACCATACTCCATGGCTTCCCCTAGAAGAAATGTCCTTGCCCTCTCGGGGCCTTTTAGGCCCCAACTCTCCTGCTGGGCCATTAAAGAGTTCAGTTTCCCTTCTGGGGTGCATCAAAGTCTAGGCCACTTCCCGGAGTGGCCAATAGGGAGTGGAGGGTGTAAGGTGTCCCCTCCCTGGTGCAGCCTGGAACTGGGGTACCACTGAGCCCTCTAACTCAGCAGTCGGGTTCCCTCTCACACTGTGCTGCTGAGACAAGCTGCAGACTGCTCCCAGTCCTACACTCCCACCAGCATCTACATGGGCAGGGACATGCCCAGCTGCAGTTACATTCAGGCTCTGGCTAGCCACTGCATGAAACAATAGAGAGGCTACAGCCAAAATACCCCCAACTCTGCAGCCTAGGACCCCAGAGCTGTACTGTCCCACCCTGGTCAAAAACCTGACCAGTATGAATTTGTTACCCAGTTCGCCTCTTCCTCGATGTGCAAAAGAATATGCACACCACCCCTTGTTAACTGAGCTAGGATTTTTCCAGACACTTCACTGGAAACAAGTTTATTACTACAGAAAGATACATTGTAAGTGATAATAAGTGATAGCAAACAGATCAAAGTAGATTACCTAGCCAAAAAAACAAAACAAAAAAACCCAAAACCAAACTGCAAGCTACCCTAATATACTAGATAGTGGTCTGCTTGTATCACTCAGGGTAAGAAATTACTAATTCAAATCCTATATTTCCATACACAGGCTAGAAATCCCTTTAGCCTGGGACTAGCACTTCTCCCAGTTCAGTCTTTGTTCCTCAGGTGTTTCCAGGAGTTCTCATGTGGGGAGTGAGGCCCAGAAACAATGTCACTCCCACCTTACATACCTTTACCATGTAGTGTGAACCCTTTGTTCCTAACTCAGTTCCTAGTCCAGTTTGTGGAAAAATACAGGTACCAAAATGGAGTTCAGCATCATGTAGACGCCCTTGCTGAGTCATAGCAGCCATTATTCATAGGCTGTCTGGAGTGCTCTCAGGAAGCCTCACTAGGTAGGGGATAAGCTTCTTTTAAGACCTATTGTTTCTTGTAAAGGGCCAATTATCTTGAATAGGCCCTTCACAACCAGCTGACTAGACTAGAAGCATTTTTTCTAGTGGGTGTCACCCAGGTATAACCACATTTGAAATATAGATATATTGTGACAGGTTGGATCACAGAAACCAACTTGGGGCTGCCCACTGATGTGCCAAGACTACTTCACCCCTGCTTTCCTGCCCTGGCAGTTTCAGATTCTAGAGCCCTACCTGGCTGTGCCAGACACACTTGCCGGCCACAAACAGATCCAGGTCTGAACCACGTGCCCCAAAGCTGCAGACTTAACTGAAAGCAATTTAAGAAGTGTTCTTGTCTTTAACACTCAGATGCCCAACTCCCAGTGGGATCCAAACCCCAAATAAATCCATTTTACTCTGTATAAAGTTTCTACAGGGTAAACTCAAATTGTTTGCCCTCTCTAACACTGATAGCTATGCACAGCTGTTTCTGTACCCGCCCCCCAGTATTAATACATACTCTGGGTTAATTAATAAGTTAAAAAGTGATTTTATTAAGTACAGAAAGTAGGATTTAAGTGGTTCCAAGTAATAGACAGAACAAAGTGAATTACCAAGCAAAAGAAAACAAAACAAGTCTATGCCTAATACAGTAAGAAAACTGAATACAGATAAAACCTCACCCTCAGAAGTTTTCCAGTAAGTTTCCTTTTACAAACTAGTCTCCTTCTAGTCTGGGTCCAGCAATCACTCACACCCCCTGTAGTTACTGTCCTTTGTCCCAGTTTCTTTCAGATATCCTTTGGGGTGGAGCTGCTATCTCTTGAGCCAACTGAAGACAAAATGGAAGGTCTCCCATGGGCTTAAATAGACTTTTGTGACTCCCTCCTCTCTTCTATGCAAAGTCCAGCTCTAAGATGGAGTTTTGGAGTCACATGGGCAAGTCACATGTCCATGCATGACTCACTTTTTACAGGCTGCAGCCATTGCCCACATGCTATTTTGACTGTCTCCAGGAAGACTTCTTATGTGAATTGGAGCCTTCCAAGATCCATTGTTTGTTAATTATTTCTTGACCGGGCACTTAATTTGCCCATTCCTTTCTCAAGAAGCTGACCAAATGCTTTACAAAGGCTTCTTAAAAATCAAGGAAGTACACAGCCAATATTCATAACGTCAAATACAAAAAATGATACATGCATACAAATAGTATGAATAGATTCAGTAGATCATAACCTTTACAGAGGTGTGTTACATGGCATATGTAGCATAAACCATTCCAGTCATATATATAGATAGATATACATACACACACACACACACACACATATGAATATTGACTAACTTTAGTTATAAAAAGTGACACATGCACACAAATAGGATAATCATATTTAGCAAATCATAGCTTTTCCAATGATACCTCACAAGACATATCTTGTACCAGATGCATCATAGTTATATCACAATCATACAACTATGAAGAATATGGGGTGCAGTGCCACATGGGGACCCAGACCAACCCACTCTCCCAGGTCCCAGCCCAACAACCCTGCAGATAGCAGCCATCTGCCGTGTCCCTTTATCTAAACTGTATCACTGCTCTGATTCCCTAGGGCAGCTTGGATGACCCTCTCCACTGCCCTTTTCTGGGGCGACGTGTGGCAGGGCCACAAGACCTCCAGCAGGATGCCTCAGAGGGTCTGATATGCCCCATCACAGGAACTAGGATTGCCAATTTTCTAATTGCAGAAAATTGAACACCCTTACCCCGCCCCTTCCCCAAGGCCCCGCCCCTTCCCCATCCCTTCTCTGAGGCCCCCACTCCATCCCCCCTCCCTCCGTTGCTCACTCTGTCCCACCCTCGCTCATTTTCACCGGGCTGGGGCAGGGCATTGGGGTGCAGGAGGGGGTGAGGGCTCCGGTAGGGGGTGCAGGCTCTGGGGTGAGGGCTCTGGCTGGGGGTGTGGGTTCTGGGATGGGGCTGGGGATGAGGGGTTTTGGTGCAAGAGGGGGCTCCAGGCTGGGGTAGGGGGGTTGGTTGTGGAGGGGGTATGGACTCTGGGCTGTGGGTGTGAGCTCTGAGGTGGGGCCAGAAATGTGGGGTTTAGGGGTAGGAGGGGGCTCTGAGCTGTGGCTGAGGGGTTTGGAATGTGGGAGGAGGATCCAGGCTGGGACTGGGGGTTTGGGTGTGGGAGGAGGTGTGGGTGGCGCTGACCTCAGGTGGCCCTGGCATTTCCCAGGGATGGAGGAAGTACACGCGGCTCCCGGGAAGCAGCTGGCATATCCTGCTGACTCTTAGGTGGTGAGGTGGCTAGGGGGCTCTGTGCATGACCTCCACCTGGAGGCACCGCCGTTGCAGCTCCCATTGGCAGCAGTTCCCGGCCAATGGGAGCTGCAGAGCTGGCGCTCAGGGAAGCGCCTGGAGGCGGGGGCAGCGCACAGAGTCTCCTGGCTGCCTCTCCACCTAGGAGCTGGAAGAACATGCTGGCTACTTTCCAAGAGTCGCATGGAGGCTGCCTGCCCTGCTGGCACTGCGGCCAACTGAACTTGTAGCACAGCTGACCGGCGCTGCCAAGGTCCCTTTTCGACCGGGTGTTCTGGTTGAAAACCAGATGCCTGGCAACCCTAACAGGAACCCATTGCAACAGGCACTGTACAAACACAGAGTGACAGAGAGTCCCTGGCCCAAATAGCTTGCAATCTAATTACAATCAGACACAAGCATAGTGAACAATGTGATGGCAGCAAACAACATGTTAGTGCCTTGGTTATTTTTATATTTCTTTATTTTTATTGTATTTTATTTGGTGGAGTTTAGTGAGGATGGGATAAGCTAAATGGATAAGAAGGGAAGGGAAAGATGACATGGAGGAGACAGGGGAAAGGACAGTGCAAGGGAGAAGGGATGAAGGGCAGGTGAAATGAGTCTGAAGTGAGGGTATACACTGGGGAGTTCCTTGATGACTGGGGAATCCTCCTCCCAAATCTAAACAGCATCTAGCCATTATTTCAGATTCAAGGCTGGAATATCCTTGGCAGCGCCTATGTCTCTGAACACAAGCAGAAATTGCTGGTGATGCCAAATTCTCCCCTACCAATTCCTCTCCTAGCCTAATGCTTGTCTCCACTGCCCTTGTCCCAAATCCTTATTGGCTGGCAGCACACAAGCAATCTGCACCAGCTGCCTGGACTCCTGTTCCTCCTGGCAAATCAGCACTGTTTCTGCTGCGGGCTTCCACACCTGCAGAGAAAGGGGCAAGGTTTTCCTCTTTGTGAATACTGACCCTGTGGATCAGTAATGCAAGTCAGATGCCAAATTTTTTATTTGTCCCCATGGCTATTCTTTTTCAACAAGGGACATACAATATGAAGAATGTGAAGAATTTGTACCCCATATTTGATTAGTATTCAAAGGCCAAAAGTACTACCATTATTCATATTGGCCAGTATTTGTGCTTGATCAAATAGGGAGGAAAATAAAGATAAATACTCAGGCCCACATCCACAAAAAAGAGTTGTGATACTCATTGTTGCAATGCCTAACTTTTAGGTGCCTAGACAATCACAGGAACACCACTAGGATCCGTAAAGCCTGAGTTAGGGACCTATGCTCCCTATACAAAGAATGGGGAGAGATAGCTCCTTAGAATGAGATCCACAAAACCAGCATTCTAGGCAGGGAGCTGCCTAACGTAGCCAATGAGAGATACTGGCGAGAGGCATTTATGCTAAGCTCCTCTCTTGGAGTTTGTCACCTAAACCTCGGCTGCAGAAAGGTACCCGTCTCTGCTAGTGATGGTAGGGGTATGGTAGGCACTCCTCTGGCTAAGCAAACTCCCTTCCATCATGCCTTTTTGGAATCAGACGCAACTCCCTCACTCTATCAGATAGGCCCAGCACTAGAGACAAAAATTCCAGTAACACAGCTCTTCCTGCCTCCTTTCTCTGGTGCCATCTCTGCTACTTCCAAGTGGCCCAGCTTCATTCCCGCACTCCTCCCAACTACCAGACCTCTCTATTACATTCCTTTCTCTCATACTCTTTCAGTTCCACACACTCTCCTGCTCATAGATTCATAGAGTTTAAGGCCAGAAGGGATCATTAGACCATCTAGTCTGACTTTTTGTATATCACAGACCATTAAATGTCACCCAATTACCCCTGTATTGAGCCAAATGTCTTGTGTCTGACTAAAGTCTAATTGTGTTTGACTGAAGCGTATCTTCCAGAAAAGCATTCACTCTTGATCTGAAGACATCAAGAGATGGAGAAGCCACCAATACCTTGGTAGTTTGTTCCAATGGCTAATCACCCTCATTGTTAAAACATTTTGTGCCTTATTTCTCATTTGAATTTTTCTGGCTTCAGCTTGGTTCTTATTATGCCTTTCCCACTATATTAAAAACCCCATTAGTACCTGATATTTTCTCACCATATATGTACTTATACACTGTAATCAAGTTACCTCTCGTACTTCTTTCTGATACACTAAACAGACTCATTAAGTCTCTCACTGTTAGGCAGTTTCTCCTGCATTTAGATAATTTTTGTGGCTCTTTTCTGCACTGTCCAATTTTTCAACTTCCTTTTAAAAATATGGACACCAAAACTATACACAGTATTCCAGTATATATCTTATCAATGCCATATGTACAGCGGTAAAATCATCTCCCTATTCTACTCACAATGCCCCAGTTTATACAAAAAAGAATCACATTATCCCTTTTTCCACAGCATCGTAATGGGAGCTCATGTTAAATTACATGTCCACTATGAGCCCTAAATTCTTTTCAGAGTCACTGTTTTCCATTCTAGTCCCCCATTATGTAGGTATGGTCTGTATTCCTTGTTCTTGGATGTATAAATTTGAACTTGTCTGTATTAAAACACAATTTGTTTAATGGATGCAAGTTACCAAGTGATCCAGATTGCTCTGTATGACTGCTCTGTTCTCATAATTATTTACCACACCACCAAATTTTGTGTCATCTACAAATTTTATCAGTGGTGATTTTATATTTACTTCCAGATCAAAATGTTGAATAGTGTCAGACCTAGTACTGATTCCAGTGGAACCTCACTAGAAACACTCTTATTTGATGATGATGATGATTCCCCATTGACAACTACTTTTTGAGATGTCAGTTAGCCAGTTCATATCCCATGTAATATGTGCTTTACTGATATTCTGTAGTGCTATTTTTTGCTAAATGTTGTGCGGTATTAAGTAAAATGCCTTACAAAAGTCTAAGTGTATTACATCTATGCAATCACTTTTATCAAACTGGTAATCTCATCAAAGAATGAAATCAGGTTTGTCTGACAAAACCCATTTTCCATAAAGCCCTGTTGACTGACATTACTTATATTCCAATCCTTTAATTCTTTATCAGCTGAAACCTGATTAAGCCTTTCCATTATTTTGTCCAGGGTTGATGACAGGGTAACTGGCCTATAGTTTCCTGGGTAAGCCTGCAGCCGTTTTAAAATATGGGGACAACTTTAGCACTCTCCTAGTCTTCTCAAATTTTCCTGGTATTTCAAGTGTGCGAGGCAGGGGCTCCATAGTCAAGCCCCCCCAGACACTACTGCCAAGTCATTTATACTGTCCTTCTCCCCACTTTCTAGCACACAAGGAGTTCTTGGAGTAAAACAAACAGATAAAAGAAAGGTCCTCTCTTTCTCTTATGAGAGGGGAATCTGAGTGAAAATAAAGAAAAACAAAGGTGGCCTGTCTCTCAAGCAGCTCTTTGAGCTTGGTCTATCAGGGTCTATTGTCCCTTAGTGGGGTCTACCTCTGGATCCTTTTCCTGAGGTGTACTGCTTTGCAGCTGGTCCATGCAGTTTAAGGAGTGGTGAGGCCTGTGACTGTCTCCTTCTCAGCTAACCTGTCTTCTGTCTGCAGTCTCTGAAGTGGAGCAGTCCTTCTGTTCACCACTCCTTCCTGTGGCAGGTTTTCCCTTTTTAAGCTCCCCCCTCCCCCACTCCAGGCAGAGCCAACCTTGAAGAGGCACCTTGTTAGTGCTGAACAGGCCCAGAAGAATTTGTTAGTTTCCTTTCCACTAGAGAGAGGGTGGGTCCCTTCACACCAAGAGCTATTAAATTTAACAACAATGGGATCTGATCTCCTTAGTCAACTCTTTTAAGACTCTTTGATGCAAGTTATCTGGGCCTGCTCATTTAAAAATATTTATCCTTAGATGATAATGAATCTCATCCTGAGTTACTAATGGACTGTGAAATATTTCATGTGAGAGGATTACATTTTCCTTCTTTCCAAATATAGAACAAAAAATATTTTTTGAACTTTTATGCCTTTTCTGCATCATTATTAACAATTTCATCATCTCCACCCCCAATTGTTCTGTATTACTGCTAGGATTTCTTTTGTTCCTAATATGCTTAAATAAGTCCTAATTGTCCTTAGTCCTGCCAGCCATGGATTTTTCCCTGATATCTTTAGCTTCCCTTATCAATTTTCTACACTTCCATACTATCTATTTTATATTGATTGCTATTTCCTTTCCCTTCCCCCCCTTCTGTTATATGTTGCTTCTTTTATTTGTAATTGCTGCTTTCACTTTGCCACTGAACCAAGATGAGCTTTTAGCCAAAGTTGTCCTCTTTCTTGATTGTGGAATCATGGCTTTTTGGCAATCCAATAAACTATTCTTAATGAACTCCCAATTTTCATTCACATTTTTCTGTCTATTTTTTCCCTCCCAATTTTTTCCCTCCCTCCCTCCCAGAGGCGCAACTCCCTTTCATTCCATTCCTCACCAGTGAAGAATCATATTTTATATCCAATAAATACTAAAAAAATGGATGTGTCAATCCCTGTTAAAATATCTTTCCATTGTGCCCTGCTCAATGAGCTTTTATATATCCTAGAACATGTTACTTGTCTATTTATTTCGTCATTGGGAGGAACTCAGATACCATGATGATGAACCAAGTATAAACTTCTATACTCAATATACAGTATGTCTCATTTAATTTGGATAAGTAAATGGCCTCTGTGGCCTCTGTGGCATCATTAAGTAATGATGTTATATTTGAACTGTTTTGATGAATAAGATGGAGAAATACTGCATCTACTCCTCTAGCCAGAATTCTGTTTCTGTCTAACTGTAGGAACACACTGGAATTTTATAAGGGTGAAGGAGGTTTTTTTCCACATAACTTCACTATGAGCCAGATACTGCTTCTCCTGATATTAACTTCAGTGGCATCAGCATTTGGTCCTATGAGAACTGCAGTGGCCTCTGTAACAAAATAGCTTTCATTCCACATGCTACCGTCTAGATGGGCCCAAAAATCCAATCTTTCCCAAAATACATGGATACTTGGATCAGAAACGATGGCTCAGATCATTACAAAGAAAGAGGCCAACAGTGGCATTTGGAATTGGATCTGAAATTTCCTAAAGTTAGGCAATGTTAGTAGGGGTTTGGTTCTGGTTGAAATGAATTTGACACTCTTTAATATAAGATGTACACGGCTGAGCCAGCTTCCCTTATTTTAAAATGAAATAATCTGTGGCTTAATTGGGGCACATAAAAAATGTCATGTCTTCAGTCAATTGCTACATTTCATGCAGATGGGTCCCATTAACCTCTTGAATTGTGAAGTGTGCTACAAATTTTCTCCTGTAAACCAATAAAAATAATTGATATGAAAATGAAGACATAATCATTTGCACGTAGTGACCTCTAGTGGAAATGAATTCCATATCTATCAACAAATGATTCATCAAAGCCTAGAGTGTTCTATCCATAGAGGTGGCTGCCAGCTTAAAAAGACACATATGCCACGTTTTACACAATATATGCCTGACTGTCTTTTATGGATTACTAACTCCTACCTCTCCTTAAAAAAAGTGAAAAACCCCAAACCAGTAAGAGGAAAATAGAACTTACAAATCTGCCAGGATTTCTAAAGGATTTGGTTTAGATTTCCCTTCATGTGCCCGTTAGATATTTTGGTGACTATGGGAATTTCCAACACCCTCCAAGAATACCAGAATGTAAAATGTTTATTTCGCCTTGTGAACTGGTGTAGCTCTGCATCAGATTTATTGGCTTCTGAGCTACAGTTACTTGTGGCACCTTAGAGACTAACAAATTTATTTGAGCATAAGCTTTCATGGGCTAAAACCCACTTCATTGGATGCATGCAGTGGAAAATACAATAGGAAGATTTTATATACACAGAGAACATGAAACAATGGGTGTTACCATACACACTATAATGAGAGTGATCAGTTAAGGTGAGCTATTACCAGCAGGAGAGAAAAAAACCCTTTTGTAGTAATAATCAAAATGGGCCATTTCCAGCTGTTGACAAGAACATGTGAGGAACAGTTGGGGGGGGGAATAAACATGCCCCCAACCTGAAGCAAATACTCACCAGCAACCACACGCCACACAACAAAGACACTAACCCAGGAACCTGTCCTTGCAACAAAGCCCGTTGCCAACCGTGTCCACATATCTATTCAGGGGACACCATCATAGGGCCTAATCACATCAGCCACACTATCAGAGGCTCGTTCACCTGCACCTCTACCAATGTGATATATGCCATCATGTGCCAGCAATGCCCCTCTGCCATGTACATTGGCCAAACCGGACAGTCGCTATGTAAAAAAATAAATGGACACAAATCAGACATCAAGAATTATAACATTCAAAAACCAGTCGGAGAACACTTCAGTCTCTCTGGTCACTCGATTACAGACCTAAAAGTCGCAATATTACAACAAAAATCTTCAAAAACAGACTCCAATGAGAGACTGTTGAATTTGAATTAATTTGCAAACTGGACTCCATTAAATTAGGCTTGAATAAAGACTGGGACTGGATGTGTCATTACACAAAGTAAAACTATTTCCCCATGTTTATTTTTCCCCCCTACTGTTCCTCACATGTTCTTGTCAACTGCTGGAAATGGCCCATCTTGATTATCACTACAAAAGGGTTTTTTTCTCTCCTGCTGGTAATAGCTGCCTTAACTGATCACTCTCGTTATAGTGTGTATGGTAACACCCATTGTTTCATGTTCTCTGTGTATATAAAATCTTCCTACTGTATTTTCCACTGCATGCATCCAATGAAGTGGGTTTTAGCCCATGAAAGCTTATGCTCAAATAAATTTGTTAGACTCTAAAGTGCCACAAGTACTCCTGTTCTTTTTGTGGATACAGACTAACACGGCTCCCACTCTGAAACTACAAAAAGAAAAGGAGTACTTGTGGCACCTTAGAGACTAACAAATTTATTAGAGCATAAGCTTTCATGAGCTACAGCTCACTTCATCGGATGCATTTGGTGGAAAAAACAGAGGAGAGATTTATATACACACACACAGAGAACATGAAACAATGGGTTTATCATACACACTGTAAGGAGAGTGATCACTTAAGATAAGCCATCACCAGCAGCGGGGGGGGGGGAAGGAGGAAAACCTTTCATGGTGACAAGCAAGGTAGGCTAATTCCAGCAGTTAACAAGAATATCAGAGGAACAGTGGGAGGTGGGGTGGGAGGGAGAAATACCATGGGGAAATAGTTTTACTTTGTGTAATGACTCATCCATTCCCAGTCTCTATTCAAGCCTAAGTTAATTGTATCCAGTTTGCAAATTAATTCCAATTCAGCAGTCTCTCGTTGGAGTCTGTTTTTGAAGCTTTTTTGTTGAAGTATAGCCACTCTTAGGTCTGTGATCGAGTGACCAGAGAGATTGAAGTGTTCTTGAATATTATAATTCTTGACGTCTGATTTGTGTCCATTCATTCTTTTGCGTAGAGACTGTCCAGTTTGGCCAATGTACATGGCAGAGGGGCATTGCTGGCACATGATGGCATATATCACATTGGTAGATGCGCAGGTGAACGAGCCTCTGATTGTGTGGCTGATGTGATTAGGCCCTATGATGGTATCCCCTGAATAGATATGTGGACAGAGTTGGCAACGGGCTTTGTTGCAAGGATAGGTTCCTGGGTTAGTGGTTCTGTTGTGTGGTGTGTGGTTGCTGGTGAGTATTTGCTTCAGATTGGGGGGCTGTCTGTAAGCAAGGACTGGTCTGTCTCCCAAGATCTGTGAGAGTGATGGGTCGTCCTTCAGGATAGGTTGTAGATCCTTGATGATGCGTTGGAGAGGTTTTAGTTGGGGGCTGAAGGTGATGGCTAGTGGCGTTCTGTTAACTGTTCTGTTCTGAAACTACAGTTACAGCTACAGTTGTGACAATCACACAATAGTCGTCTACCAAGAGTGCTCTAAAATGCACAGACTCACCAAATAAATAAATTTTAAAATGATTAACCCCAATAGAATAAAACTTTAGCTAAGCACAACCTCTTGTCCAGTTGCTCAGTTTCAGCCCACACTGGTCTGATTAAAGCATTTCTGTCTAGCTGCAGAGTGAAAAACTTTTCTGCTGAGGCTCCCATCTGTGCTCTCTAAACTGCACGACACAGGCACAAGCTAACTACCCTCCTCCTCCAAGAACACAAGCTGTTTTGCTTGGCTCCAAACCTGCACTTGGTACACGTCAGCAAACTTATCCCCGTATTTCTCTCTCTCTGTAAGGTCACGTATGCTCCCTGCATAGGAAGCTTAATCAGCATGTCTTAATTTTGAATACCTTTAACATAAAGGATGTTGTAAGAGATATTTTTAGGATACAATGAAGATTTTTTACAATGTGAAATTGCCATATTATAAAATAAGCTTCTGACCTGACCATAAACCATAAGACAAACAAATATATTAGGTCACAGTCTACTCTCACTTACTTTATCACAGTGCAATTCCTTTAACTTGAATGGGGTTTTGCTAGTATTGAGGAGAGCAGAATTTGGCCCATTATTTAAAACCTTAAAAGCATTACATTAGCAATGAAACATTCAAACTGAAACTGAGTTGGCTACCTTCAAACCTTTATTGTTTCCTGTCCAGAGAGCTGACCACTTTTATTTCTAAATGATCTTTTAATACAAATATATAGACAGAGATGTGGAAGGAAAGGGAGAGTGGTAAATAATTAGCATATAGTTATATCACCAAGAAGCTCATGATTTGTAACAATTGTAAAAGTTACCTACATTTTTCCATAGTAGTTACACAAAATCATATTGCCATAGGGATCAGGTACATTGAAATGTCCTCTCTGCCCATTCAATACCTTACCTCCCAGAGGGAGATTTTATATTTAGCTGCTGTATGTAACACCTATTCCCATGAGCATTTTGATTATATATTTCAGGAATTAGAGTTCCACTCCTGCAACTGGATACAAAATTAGTGGCAGGTTTCAGAGTAGCAGCCGTGTTAGTCTGTATTCGCAAAAAGAAAAGCAGTACTTGTGGCACCTTAGAGACTAACAAATTTATTAGAGCATAAGCTTTCGTGAGCTACAGCTCACTTCATCGGATGCATTTGAGCTGTAGCTCACGAAAGCTTATGCTCTAATAAATTTGTTAGTCTCTAAGGTGCCAAAATTAGTGGGACTCCATGAAGAGTAGCTCTCCACTAACACCATTTTGTCAGATCAACTGTATTCTCACTCTCATCTGACAAACTTGTATGGGACAAAACTATATTATGCACAAACAAGAGAATGGATTTGTTCCCCTTCCTCCCCCCCTCGGATTACTATCATCTTTATTTACAATCATAATCCTGATTATTTGACTGACATTTATAAGGCTCCCACCAGATGGCACCCGAAAACCTCATTCTTCTCTGCTAAAACATTCTCTACAGTTAGGACGAGGGTAAAAATGCGTATTATTTGCCAAGTGACAATCATGGGAAAAATTGATAGTCTTTATAGAAAAGTTAAAATAATTAGAAAAAGGAGCTTCCCGAAACCCCCATATTAGAAACATCAATTCAGCTATGTTACAAAGAGGGATTTGTAAGCTCTTTGGGGGGCAGGTACTAACTTTTTGTTCTGTTTGTACAATGCTAGCACAATGGGGTCCTGGTGTATGACTAGTGCTCCTAGATACTAACACAATATAAAGAATAACAATACATTCTCAAGGCAGAGTTTGCATTGATTCATCTTGGCTTTTGAGGAACTGTGTAAGATACAGCCAGTATAAACTTTTATTTTACTGATTAAAGTTGATAGAAGCTTAGACAGAAAACAAATCTCACTAGCAAATGTTTAGACCAAATTAAATCCATGTCTCCAGCTATGAAATGAATGAAAAATCCATTTATGTTCTTACTCCAGATCCATTACTGTGGTATCCAAGTGCCTAAATAAGTTACGGATTTTGGAAAGCAGTGTATTCTGAAGAGGATTCTCCATTACAATATACCCTTAAGATTGTTTTAGTATTTTACGGTATTAAATTCCTGCCCTAAAGTGAACAGGCTACTAGATCTCTAACTACCTGCACTACTTTGGGTCTGGTCATGCTGGTATTGAAATCAATGGGTGTTTAGCTGTTGAATTTCCATAGAAGCAGCATCAAGCCCTTGCTGATCAAACTGAACCAAATTATGCGCTGTCATTCCTCCATTGAAGTCAGTTGCATTATACTGCACCAGGGATAAATCTAGCCCATTGTATCCAGAAGCATGTCAAATTTGGAGGCACTTGGGGTAGGGAAAATCAAATAATTACTGTGTGTGTACAGATTTCAAATTGCTAGCTAGTTCCCACTTCTTCTGGCCTCACCTGCCCCAATTAGATATGTCAGTCTTTCAAAGGTACATATATGCCTCCACTGCCTAGTATCTGAGCCCCTCACAGTCTTAAATGTATTTATCCTCACACCACCCCATTGAAGTAGAGAGGTGGTATTACACCCATTATACAGTTGGGGGAAGTAAGGCCCAGAGGCCCAGATTTTTAATAGTACTGAGACACCTAACTCCCATTGATTTTAATGGGAGTTAGGTTCAGTGCAAAATACATTTGATATAGAAATAGCCCTAGCCCAACCTCTGGCTCTAAATACACCCACACTTTGGATGAAGTTTGGGTCTGGATCTGGGTGTTAGTCTGGGATTTGGGAAATCTGCGCTCAGTTTCCTTCTCTACCACAAATTCCCTGTGTGATCTTGGGCAAGTTGATGTTACTTTTCAAATGAAATACTCCTGCTGTCTGTCAGATCAGAATGGTTTATGCTTGTTTATATTTAAAGAAACAATCTTTGAAGAGTAGAAGGGAGAGTACTGGTGCTGGGGACTTCTTATATTTTCCCAGCAGTAGAGAAGCCAGCACCAGTAACATCCGCACCGTGATTGGCATCAGGACTCTAGATCTGTAGTTAATAATAGATCCACAGGCACAGCTAAGACCTTGATACCAGTACTCAGTCCTGTTCTGGCTGGGGAGGAGCGGGGGGTTCTTGATATCAGTACTAGTAGGGTGACCATCCATTCTGTTTTTAAAGGGACAGTCCCATTTTTTGGGACTTTTTCTGATATAGGCAGCTATTACCCCCCATCCCCTGTCCTGTTTTTTCACAGTTGCTATCTGGTAACCCTAGTACCAAAGCTGAGAGGGAGCCCTTACTAGTGCTGGTCTTTGGTACTGGGGTTGACTTGGCTTCAGATGTGCTGGAGGAGTCAAAGGGCCTGTCAAACTAGCCTGATCAGGCCTTTCCCTGAGATTTAGAAGAGTCAAATGGCCGATTAATCTTTTTTCCTCATTAGGTTTTTCCTGCTCTGGGGAAGAGGATGGGTGCTGTAAATCACCGTTGCTACAGTGCTCACTTGTGCCCTGCCTTAAGAAGGTAGAGGTGGTACCAAGCGTCAATGCCAAGGCCACAGTGAGTACAGACTTCAATTTGTGGGACTGATGGCTTTTCAAAAGGGCAGAGACCTGGATATCGCTTCTCAGTACTGGCCAAGGAAGCTTTTGGGGGAGAGTCTGTACTTACTGGGGCACTGAAAGAATGGGAATTTTTGTGGGTATAGTCCCTTTTTGGAGTCTCAGGTACCATAGGTGCTGACTCTGTGGGTGCTCTGGGGCTGGAGCACCCATGGGAAAAAAAAAACAGTGGGAGCTTAGCATCCATTGGCAGCCCCACAGATCGGCTCCTCCCCCCCCCCCGAAGCCCTTCAGCCTGCGGCAGGCCCCACTGATCAGCTCCTTCCCCTCCCTCTCAGCGCTTTCCACCTGCCATGATCAGTTGTTCAGCGATGTGCAGGAGGTTCGGGGAGCGGGGTAGGAAGAGATGTGAGGAGGGGGCAGAATGGGGTGGAGGTGGGAAAAGGTGGGGCAGGGCGGGGGTTTGGTGAAAGGGGTGGATTGGGGGTAGGGCATGGGGCAGAGTGGGGGTCAAGCACCCCCAGGGAACACAGGAAGATGGTTCTTCTGTGAGCTACATGTTTCTGAACCTAATACTCCCTCATTGATTGTTCCAACAGAAAAAGTGTTAGCAGAGTGTCTCTGGAAAGGTGGGTTCTCGAGGAGGACTGGTATGCTGAGCAAAGGCCTGGAACAGGGCCCTCACCCAAACAAACCAGAAATGGGTATGTCCAAAGGTTAAGGGGATAAGACCACTGCATGATGGGGAGGGCTTGAAATCTGGTTTGGGCTCAGCCATTTGGCAGGAAGGTACTGAGGAACTAGAACAGGGGTTGCAAAATTATATGGAGGGCCGGGTCGGGAAGGCCGTGCCTCCCCAAACAGCCTGGTCCCCGCTCCCTATCTTCCCCCTCCCACTTCCCGCCCGCTGACTGCCCCCCTCAGAATCCCCGACCCATCCAACCCGCCCCTGCTCCTTGTCCCCTGACTGTCCCCTCCTGGGACCCCCACCCCTAACTGCCTCTCCGGGACTCCACCCCCTATCCAACCTCCTCTTCTCCCTGTCCCCTGACTGCCCCGACTCCCATCCACACCCCTGACTGGCCCCCTGGGACTCCCATGCCTATCCAACACCCCATTTGCCATCCCCTGACTGCCCTGCCCAAAACCTCTGCCCCATCCAACCGCTCCGTCCCCTGACTGCCACCCCCAGAATGCCCAACCCATCCATCCCCCCTGCTTCCTGTCCTGACTGCCCCCCAGAACTCTCAACCCATTCAACCCCCCTGCTCCTTGTCCCCTGACTGCCCTGCCCCGATAGGCCCCCGGGATTCCCATGCCCTATCCAGCCCCCCCCCGAACCTCCGCCCCATCCAACCGCCTCCTCCTCCCTGTCACCTCCCATCCCCTTACCATGCCGGAGCCAGCCACGCTGCCCGCTCTGCCCTGGCGTCGCGTAGCGCTGAGGCTGCGGGGGAGGAGCCGGGGGCGAGCCTCCCCGGCTGGGAGCTCAGCAGCCGGGCAGGACGGTCCCGCGGGCTGTAGCTTGCACACCTCTGCACTAGAATGAACCGCATTATTAAAATTAAACTGACTGAAATAATAGTCTCTGCCAAAGTCCAGGAGAATGATACAAAGAGAGGTTGCTATGAGGCAGTGGGCAGATCAGGCAGCGTTCTGTCTCGCTGCCCCAGATGGCCAGAGGGTGATTGGGGATGCCCTGTTCCATTGACCTTCAAGTGAGGAGGACACAAAGAGCACAGGAGTGGCCCCAATGGACCCTACCCGTCAAAGATTCAGCATTTGTGCACGTGAGGCACGTATGCATCTAGAATGGGCCACGTACAAAGACAAAGAATTGCATGTTCTGTTCCCCCTCCAACCTAACCCCTTTTCTGTGTTACTAATTGTATATAGGATTAGATTTAAAAACCTAACTTTATAGACATACGCCATTTATGCCCTTTGTTTCCAATGTGAAAACTGTGGGAAGAGCAAAAAAAGTAAACAGACCTAAAGTCTGATCCACTGAGGCCAGAAGAAGCCTTAGCTTACACAGAAACAAGACCAAGCTATCATACAGCAGTTTCAGAGTCTGGCTGTCTCATCCATTAGTAGAATTTTGCAACAATGAAAGTGAATGTTTGAAGGCAAATCTATTTCAGCTGTATTAAAAAGTACACCAGGACACAGGAGTACACTTCTATTAAATTTGTCCTTTAAAACATTTGTTTTAAAACAAAACTTGAGTAACTGAGATCCACAATTTAAGTTTCTTTTTAATTAGAATTAGTAACCGTTTAATTAGAATGAATAATTGTTCGCTTGTAGGGGAAGTGCTGTCTGTAACAGATGGAGAGATGCAAATTCTTATATTTCCCCCTCACTTGAACCATCTTGCCCTCAAGTCATTGCAGCAAAACCATCAGGGTGAGGACTTAGATAAAACTCCCTTTGGAGACCATAATTGAGTAAAGGGGGATCATGTTAAAAGATGGGCACTGGCTGTCCCAGGGGAGGAGTGGACTTTCCCCAAAGGACGTCTGCTCCATTCAATGCCTTCGCTTGTTCAGGACTTAATGTAAGCTTTGAAGTCCAAAGCCTAGTATGAGAAGGAGGGGGAATATTGCTTGAAAAAGAAAAATGGGTATTAAGTCAAGCCAACAAGTATTGAAAATCAATCCATTTGCACAATGAGAGTTGTGAAATGAATTACAATTTCTTGGTTAAAGTTAAGATAACTATAAAAAGAATATAAATAGTTATCAAGAGATTTATTACTACTACTGAGTGATTTAATAAACATTACTAAATATTCTTTCTTGGATACTTCTCTGACTCCTAATACCATAGTATCTGAACACCTCATGCTCTTTAGTGTATTGTCCTCCCAGAACTCCTGTGAGGTAGGAAAGTGCTATTATCCCCATTTTACAGGTGGGGAACTGTGGCACAGAGAGACCTATTCATGTACTTGCATTCCATTTGGGTGAACATATTAACTGTCATACTAAGTTGAAAGTCTTATCTCACAAACAAGCAAATCTAAAGCAAAACTGCAGTCACTAGCAGTAGGCCAGGGCATTTGGCAATGTGATTGTTCATTTATTTAATTCCAAAGGTTAGAACTAATGAAACTGATAATTCTTTTTAATTTTCTAATGTAAACACAACTCTTAAAGTCTTGTGGGCTCCATCGGCATCAAAGTGCATCCGATGAAGTGAGCTGTAGCTCACGAAAGCTTATGCTCTAATAAATTTGTTAGTCTCTAAGGTGCCACGGGTACTCCTTTTCTTGATGGGAGGATGGAATCCTTTACTGTGGTGACAAAATGCTACATTATACATTTCACACCTACTCCTTCTCAAGGGAATAGTCTGACTCAGGACAGACCCATTGCCACATATGACATTCAAGCTCTTGTAACTGATGGTAGGGGACTTCACAGTGCTTTCACAAAGTCCTCCAGTGTTCTAAAGTGGGAGCACAATCTTCCTTGGCTGAGGTTCAGCCTTGCAGAAGTTTAAAAATGTTTGTGCTTTTCTCTTGCTAAGAATGCCATTCAAAAGAGTGGGTGGGGTGTAAGAGCTACTTTTCATCCCTATCCAGTAGAGAGAGGGTTAGATGCTGCTGGTTAGATCCCTGACCACACTGGGTAGTGCTCACAAAAACACACATATAAATTGTTCATTTTGCTAGCCATTTAGTTTTTAAAAAAAACAAACAAAAAAACAAAGTCAATATGCTCAGATATCCCAAAGATTAGGCAAAAGGGGATTTTATATATTCACAGTAAAAGATGCACCTAAATATTAACATGGGCTTAAAAGGCCAAACTCAAATTGTGGTCTAAGTAGCTACAATTCCATTGATTTGCACCAGGTGTATCAGAGTGTCTTCCTAGATTTATGGGGGGAAGCAAGACTTCCAACAGAAAGTTTCAGACCCTGAACTGAGCTAGGTACATCTTACAACAATCTTATTACCAAAAATGCATAGTAAAGAGAGTTGTGCATACAGATTGTTCATATAGTTGTTTATACAGATTAAAGACTCTAGAAAAATAAGGCTAGGGATGTGTTGTTGTTTCAATTAACCTTCAAATCTCTTTATTGCCAGAACAGAAAGTTATTTTGAGTGAGTTTTTTTCAGTTTCTCTCTCTTCCGTAAACCAAAAAGACAGCCCGCATTTTAAAGACCACCCCCAGCTTATTCAGGAAGCATCTATTACAATGAAATATAGTGGTCACTTGAAACAAAAGCTGAAAAGAAAAAAAACAGAACATGCTATGGGTTATTCAAATGAAAGCAGCAGTGCATATTCCAGCTGGCAGTTCTGGGTCATCTTCTTTCTGCCTCTTCTTAAGTGCCAAATAGTAGATGTTGCCAGCAGGCCTCATTGGGACTCTGTAAGAAAATTACACAAATGCAGCACAGAACAACAGATGAAAAGATTGGTCACCATATCCACAGCTAGATTACAAGTGCTGGTAGAGGTTGTTTTTCATTAATACTTTTACTAAGCATAAAGGTGCACACAACAGCAAGGAAATTTTCACTAGCTGAAGTATCTTCTACATTCTCCCCTTTACCTCATTGTAGGTATTTTTATTTTGCTGTGTATCAGGGGATGATTTCCAAATTGTATCAGAGGAATTGTTTAGTGGTTAGAGTAGCAAACCTGCATTCTGCTTCAGGCTTCATCTCCCTTTGACTCATTGTGTGATCTTTGGCTAGTCCTTTAACCTCATTTTAGCCACATATGGGTAGCTAAATGAATCTTCACCCCTTCTCAGCTTTCAGGAAGCAGAGCAGGGAGTGACAGCACTGATCTGTTCTCCTCCCACTTTCCATGCTCTAAAACTGCAACTGGAAGAGTGCAGGGAGCCCAGATTGAAGCTCTTATCCTGGAACTGCACTACTCAGTATCTTGCTGAGCATCAGAGCAGTGTTATGTGTTATGAGTAAAGCTACAATTTTGTCACAGAGGTCAGGGAGCCCATGACTTGAAGAAGCTGTGAGGTATCCATGCTCCCCCAAACTCCAAGCTGCTGTGGGCGGTAGGTAACCCCCACTACTCCCAGAACTTCTTGGCTGGAGGTGGCTGGGGGGACCCCAGAGCTTGGAGCCACAGGTGAAGGGGGACCCCCGAAGTTCCCAGCCAGGCTCTCAGCAGCTGCCCAGTGGCTCTCCATTTTGTCATGGATATTTTTAGTAAAAGTCAGGGCCAGGTCACAAGCTTCCATGAATTTTTCTTTATTGCCTGTGACCTGTCTGTGACTTTTACTAAAAATACCCATGACAAAATATTAGCCTTAGCTGTGTGCCAAGAGGATGCCTAGCTGCACAGGCACACATCTTCAAAAGAACCCCGGAAAATGCCTCACGTGCCCCTGAATCATCTAGTTCTACAAAATTGGGGCAGATCTGTCACTGAAGTGTCCGGGTGAGCATAATTCACTAAGAGGAGAGGCACAAATTGAACCCTTCCAGAATAAGTAATAGGACAAAAAAAATGATCAAATGTTTATTGCATATTTACAAGTAATCTGACTCTGGACAGAATAAATACCTACAGTGTCTTATTTATATAAAGTATGGATAATTCACATCCCTTTTTCACTTTATAATAAAGCTGTTTAATATTTACACACATACTATGAATTAATGATTACAATAGGAGAAACTTTTCCCTCATTAAAAATATAATTTGCTCTTTTTAAAGTTATCAAATTAAAACAGCAGACTCCTTTATTTTAGAATAGAGGTAATACTTACATCAGAAACTTTATCTGATGATGCCATTTGAATGGATTATTGTTTTGGAGTGGGGTATCTTACAGAACAATCAGAAAGACATGGTCCTTGACCAAAGAACAAAAATCTAGATTATCTGCAAAACATATGGAATACATCATATGAGCAAACAAACAAACAAGCAACAAATCTGTGCGGTGCACTGAATGTTTACTACTTTTTTTATTTAAGAAATGAGGGGAGGGCCTCAGAAGGCAGGTGAGATGTGGAGGCTTGAGTGTAGGGTATTCTGTTATGGAGGAAAATTAAATAGCCCCCAAAGAAAAAAGACCAATCAGTGCACAAGTGTTTATTATGCACGTGCACGTACACACACACACACACACACACACACAGTTAGTAATACAAACTCACAAAATACTGCACGCTAAATTCCTCTACTTCCAGCATATTTAATTCAGATTCTCAATAAAAAAGGGTTTTCCAGACACACAAGAACCCCCTCCTGGAAGATTTAACTGGGTTAACTCAACTTCTTCATTCCCGACTCCAAAGCCCCAATCTTTTTGGCGTGTCCCAAGGGAAAACCTCCTCCAGCATTACCCTTGGAGACAAACTTCGCTTGAAAAAGCCTCTACTGGGAAGTAAAACCTGTAATAGAGTAAAGTCTCTGGGGAAAAGTCATTACACTGAACTGTCTAAATAATGAAAGCAAAGTACAAACAATTCACACATGGACTAATTCCTACTAGTACAGCACCTCAATTAGGCCAAATAAAATTCCTTATGTATGAGCGGAGGTACCTGCTCTCTTTTCTTTTAGGTCCCAGTCAGCTGCTCTGTCACCCATACCATCATTTCCCCCCATGAACCCACTTTAATCCATGGTTATTTGCATGTGCAAGAGTCTACCAGAAAACACAGTGGTATTGTTTAAGAATAATTTAGCCATTCTGTAATTAAATTTGAATGGATAATTATATTGTAGACACCTTGGGGAAGGGAAAAGGTCCTTTTGCTTTTCTGTCAAAGACCATGTTATACCTACTGAACAGGGCACCAATAAATAACAGTCACAAGATGGAGTTATTAGGCAGGTTTCCTGTCCAAAGGGCAGGGGGGAAAAGCTAAGATGACGACTTGTCCTTTGTCATTTTAATCTTCTGTTTCTGTATCAGAAGACGTGCATTGTATTTTGAACTCAAGGCAAATAATGTTGTCTAAGTATGGGATATTACAGGTGCTTTGTTTCTAAAACAGTATTTTAATAGGAAACAATCCCTGATGTCAATTTGAGATCTCAGTCCCCAATCCTGCAAGGTGCTGACTCTCTCCCAAGAGGTATTGACCACCTCCAGCTTGAACAGAAGTCAATGAGGTTTTAGACGGCTCAGCACCTTGCAGTAGTGATCTTACACAGTAACCCACTGTAGAGTTAGAACTGAATGTCCAGAGATATGCTGGAAGACTCTACACACCTGCATTGCAATTAAATAAGGAGATGGTATTAGCCTCCAATATTGTGTGTCTCACCCATCATACATAGAGATGGTCAAACTTTCTCAAAATTCACCATTTTGATGAAACTTTTCAAAGAAATTCCAAAGAAAAGCCAGAGGATGAATTTTTTGTCAACATTATGAAAATCGCATCTCATTTTTGACCAGGTCTATCAGAAAAATAGACCTTTTATTACAGAAACATTTTAATATGGAGTACACTAGATTTCCCCCCCTATTCTATATTGTTACTGCTAATACAATATCGTTTTTTTGGGTATAATTTAACAGTGTGCTTCTTATACACAGGGGCCAACACAGTAGCTTTTACTAAGCATGAATACTTATGTGAGTAAGGGCTGTAATATTGGTCCCATAGTACATGCTCAGTGCTGCAGACCAGATCTATAAAAACAATTTTAATAAAGTAAAAGAGTACTATTACATTACAAAATTAATAAGAGTACTTCTACTCAGTGTTTATCCTGAAAAGCCCGTGCTTGTATGAGTAGCCATTACTCTTGTGATGAATCACTTTGATATCAATAGTATTACTCACATGAGCAGGAATTTTGCAGTATTGGGTTCATTAACTAATTAATCTTCAACATCCTTGAAACAGGTTAAGTATCCTCATTTTACAGTTAGGAAAACAAAATCTGACAGATGACATGATCATCATAAAAACAAGTAATACAGACACCTATGACTAGAAGTCATTTCTACAATAAGATGCAATTGCAAAGTTCTGCCAGTAAAACATCATCTAATGTAGATTTTAAAGAACACCTTTACAGCTGGGCTGAAAGCAAATCACAATTTTATGCTTCATATTTACATGTCACATCAAATGTTCTTGTGGGTTTTCAGTGAGCAGAATCCATCCCAGAAGTTGTACCTTCAGTTTTCCATCATGTAGTAATTTCTATAAGTCCTATGAAAGTAGAACCTAACAGTGCATTCTCCTTCAACTCACACTCCCCCAAAAGGGTTATATAGGAGCAAAGCTTCACAAATACTTTCTGCTGAATGTAACATTAAAAAAGGGTCCAGAAGTTGTACACAGTACATTCTGAGCCTTCCATCCATCAGGAACTCTGTGACTGTGACCAAACAAGCGTCCTGATTTATTCTTCCCTCAAATGCCTATAGTCGCCATCCTGGTAAGATGTCCTTTGCAAGAACCTAGAAGACCATACCATCATACACATCTTTCCCAACCTAGCTATTTTTATTTTCAAACTTCAGAGCAGAGAAGTGTAATTTACAGCATTAGCTGAAAGGGTATATTGGTTTATGCTTCAGAGTTAAGGAGAATGTAAAGTGACTGCAATTTATTACTTTAACACAACGGCTTATGAAACACAACCACTAGTTTTAGATGACTGAGTTTACCATAAAACAGCCATAAACAAAAATAATTATATTCAGTAAATCATTTAATACCAGTCATATTTTATGTGTTTCTGAAGAAAACCCTTTGAACACAGAAGGCTACCTAAAAATAATAAAGACTTGGGAAGATATCCGTGGAAGAGGGATGATGTTTGTTAGCATTTTCCCATCTTTTCAAATCTTAAACTTCACTCTCTGTAAAAAAAAAAAAAAAAATAAATCCAAAACAAGCTTAGATTTGGAGTAAAAGCTGTATTTTTTCTCTCTGTGTACATATATACCTGTAGACATACAGATAAATATACTCAGTACATTTATTTGAATCTCATATACATAATGCATTTATATGAATTTGATCAGTTATCAAAGCAAATGTTCAGTGTATTCTTTTGAACACTGCACAAATGTTCTAAACATGCACTCATAGTTCTCCGATAGTGCTTTTCTTTAAAAACAACCAATGCACTAAATTTAAATCAAAACAATTCTAATAAAACATTGTAGTTAAGATCTGAATTGCTCAAAAATAGGGAAATTCCAATCTAAAGATCCTGTTACAACTTTACCTTTGCCACACTGCATAGTTCCAATTCAGCAAGGTATTTAAAGCACATGCCTAGCTCCACGCATGATGAGTCCCATTGATCTTAATGGGAATACTCACATGTGTAATTTGGCATATGCTTAAGTACAGTAATTCATTGAATTGGGGTGTAACGATATGAATGCAGAAAACTTTACCATCATATATAATATATTGTGTAGCTAACTGCACGTGCTCAATGGGACTCATACAAATTATGGTTGCGGTGGGAAATGTAACTTGATATTTTAAATATACGTAAGAAAGAATATCCAAACTATAATGCTGAATTAACTTTGTTTTTGGAATTTAATATATGAAACATTCTCCTTCATCTTTCTGAAGCTCACATTTGGATTGCAAAAGCAAAACAACTGATGACAGGAGGGTGAGGGGGAGAATGTTAGTTTCTGGAGCAAGGTTCCTTCAGCCCTCAAGACATCAGAGCCATTAAACAAGATAGTGTAAATGCCAGCTGCTGTTTGTTTGAAAGGATACAATGTTCTTCAGTGACAAAGCCACTCTTCTATAACAACGTCAGATTGTTTTATGCATGTGTTGCTATGGTGAGAGAGAAAAGAGTTGATGAAAAATTGGATGACTACTTGTCTCATTGCAGAGAAAGCAACAGAAATTGAAGATTAATGTAGTCTAGACCCATCGTATCTTGTACCCTATGCGCTTAATATGCAATACCCAAGCATACAAATTGATACTTTCAACATTCTGTAAGCCTTCAAGATGTAGACCTTAACAAATTACAAAATTATTCTTTCATATCATTCAGCTACACACACTAAACTACTTGCATGAGTGCAGAAGGTGTTCTTGCTACTGCATTTCCTCAGAAATTTTGCTCAGAAAGTGGGAGGCAGCTTTAGTTAATAGCTGGAGCACCACTAGCCAAAGCTGCTGAGGGGGCGTGGTACTAAATCAGCACTTGTAGGAGTTGACCTGTAATTCTCATAGTAAGTTGAATTTCTGAAAATCCCAATTTATGGATACCTTTTAAAATATCTTGTTTTTTTTCTGTCCATCTAGATATGAGGTTTTTTTTATTGTGCTCTCTTAGCTGAGTCTAGTTGCTGTGTAAATTACAGACACTTACTTCCTTTCTCCCACTGCCTGAAACAGTAGCCAGAATGGTTTCTTTAAAACTATTTTTTATTTTCCAGCACTGCCCTGTGCCAGCGTTATCTCTCTTCAATATACATTTCCAAAAATCTGTTCTGCTGATCATGAAGCAAGAATTGAGAAATTGCTTCCTGCCTCTATTATCTATTTTCCAACTGTCTCTTGACTCCATCCACATGCTCTTAAGGCTCTTCCACTGCACTTCCTCTCTGCCCTCCCACATACAAGTGTCCTGGGTCACCCTTCCCACCTACCTCTCCAATGATCCTGATTCCGGACTATGCAGAGGTCCCCAAACCTCTTCCCCCAGATGCAGACTCCCTCCTGTCTTTTGAAAAGTCTCCCAGTTTCCCTCACATCTATTTTCATCACAAGATTGCCCCAAATTCCTCCCTAGCTGCCTCTGAAATACAGGTTCCTTACTCCATCCTCATCCCATCTGTAGATTCCCTACCACAAAATCTCTTAAGCTCCCTCTCCAGTTGCCTCCCAGCTGGATTCCCTCCTCTCTCACTCATCCTGGGGAAAGCTCTGCAACTAGTATAAATTATCTTATCTCCGCGGATAACGGGTATGACAATTTACACCAGCTGAGGATCTGTCATCTGATATTTGTATCATTTCTGGTCATCGGAGGCAAGACTAGTGCAAGGGAACTTTTCACAGTTTCATATCTGATACAACAACAAACACCATACAGTTGTTTGTGCTAAGTATTCTGAAGGAAGAAAAAATACTAGATTTTCATTCCAGATAGGCAAGTGATACAGATGGAACAGTTAAATCAAATAACCATAATTCCAGCTACATTTTAAAGTACAATTACACATTTTATTTATGCCAGTGACAAGTACCATACTATTTACAAAACAAATGATTGTAAGTTTCATGCTAAACAAGCATGTTTAAAAAGCAGCTACTTTTTGTTATTAACAACCTGACAACTGGTACATTTTAGATGTTCCATTCTATGCAATTGCAGAGTATTAACATGGTGCCAATTTAAAATGAGGAGCTACTGCTGGATATAAGTTAATGAAAATTTGGAAATAGAGCAGCAGTAAGCAAAGTAATTTGAATAAGTACTGGAAAAAATTATTTTCATATGGAAATAATGCTCCCAATTGACAAAAAGGGTGAAAAATTGAGCTGTTCTTTGCAAATATAAAAAAAATGTAAAAGATTTAATAACTACAGATGTTTCCATTCAAGGCTCTATGTGAATGTACTGTAACAAAAATAATAGTCTGTTATATATTAGTGATCATCTCACTGTCTCAATTTTTTTGTCTTTGAAATTTAAATATGTAATAAAGCAACCATATCGTTTGACTGTTTCTGAAGTGTCAATGCCTTCATATAGCCACCTAACATAGTACAGGGCTGCATAGTTTCACTTTATGCAAACCCCTTATCATAAGTACTTATTTAAAACAAGAAAGGTGAGAAGATTCAGACATCGAGTTCAGTTGTGAGCAAAGGGAACCACACATCAAAATAGCTCTGAGGCCTCGGCTTTTAGCATATTGTAATTTCTAATCACTTCGAAAGTATCCATAAGGCTAAATTCTGAAGGTAGAGCTCTTTTTGGAGTCAAGGGTCATTTTGCCTGAGTTAAGGATTTCAGTATTTAACCCATAGAATTTAAAAATGGAGGAGACGACCTATTAGGTTAACTTATCTAAGCCATGGAAGGCAACACAGGATTGTTGCATACAGAACATTAAGGGGCAGATCTTGTCCTGCTGAAGTCAATGAGAGTTTTGCCATTGATTTCAATGAGGCCTGGATCTTACCCTAAGTATTTTGTTAGTCTAGTGTCAGGTGACAAGCAACAGGGGTTCTATCAATTTGTCTTTCCTTAAAAGTTTATTTCAAAGTCTATCAGATCTCATTATCAAAAACTGTTATTCACCCTATTTTTTCCTTTCCTCAGTTTTATCCATTCAGCTCTAGTTATAACCATTGAGACTACCCTAAAACAATTATTTCCTTACTGGCTTTTTATACTTTACAAACACTTGTACATAGTTATCATATACCTCTATTGTATTAAGAGTCATGCTATTCCTGTTTAGCTGTTTCATTCTCTTTCTTCATACATCAATCATTACAGTCTCAAGAATTTTTGTTAAACTTCTCTGGACCTCCTTCTGGTTTATCAGCATCTTGACCTACCTCCAATATAATAGGAGTGGTCTCCTCATTGGTGCAGAAAGAGGGACTATCATCTCCTTAGTACATGATACCACTGCATATATGCAACCCAACATACAGACTGGCTGTTTTGCTGTTATATTGCACTGCTGTGCATTATTACCTTTAGATCTTTTTCTAGCATTACTGCTTTCCAAGGATCTGTCGCCCATTAAGCATATGATGGTTGGATAATTTTTTCCAGGAAGATTAATTTTTCCAAGATGAATCTTGTTTCCTAACTTTCTATCCATACTTCTATGCTATTCAGTTCTGTGCACTTCTGTTCTCTCTAGGTCAATCTGCATTCTTTATTTGTCCTCAGCAAAGACATCTCAAATTCTAGCATGCCAGATTTAAAGGATATTGTGCTCTACCACTGATATAGCTAATGTACAGCTATGGACTTCATTATTACATAAATACATTTTAATAATTTTGTGTCTATATGGTGTCTATCCAGCAGTTTTCTAGCTGTTTCATAACACTTAGAAATAAACACGAAAATATTAAAATGTGCACAAAAGCCTTTGGAAAAGAAAAAAATCAAGAACCTTTTTCTTGAAAGGAGGAAAAGACTAATATTGTGATATTTGTGCAGGATATTAAGAGCCTCAGAGCAGCAGAGGCAAAAATAAAGGCAGAAACTTTATATGCCAACATGCCTTAAAGATGTGTGCCTACTAATGTGAGCTAGTAGGTAGAATGTCAGTGTGATAGATGTGGATATGCAATAATGTTATGAACACTGGTCAGTAGGGGAAGTTACTGTACACTGAGGTTTTAAAATTTTCCTGTATGAATGCACTGATTTAGCTTAATGGGGGGCTGTGGGAAGAACAAGCAAGACGGCAATACACAATGGTCCCAGATAAGCAACTTTGCAGCAAACATCAGATGCAATTATGAGACAAGGGCATACTTCAAGTCTCTAGGTTGAAGTGACACAGCTGTTTTGCCAGGCTAGGAATCAAATGGGCTACAAACAGTTAAAAAGTTATTTGATTCCTGAGAAGGGGCCATTGAGTTGCCAAGGCTCTCCAGGGAGTGTCAGTGAATTCTACAGGGAGACAAATTGACAGAGAGAGGCTCTACAGAAGAGTCCCCAGATAGAATATGGTTAAACACCTGGTAAGCTAGATGTGTGTAGTGTGTCCTATTGTTTTTAAGATGGTCTTCTCTTAACTGCTTTTGTTCTAAATAAATGATGCTTTGCTTTAAGGTGGCTTTTGGGTCACTGCTTACCACTGTCACGGTCTCAGAGGGAACAGAATTGCAGGGTATTGACATAAGTCAGACATGTGGACGGAAACCATAGTTGCACAATCCAGGACCCACTCTGGGGCAAATCACATGATCCCACGCCAAGAGAGAGGGGATGGCTCGAGGACTGGGACTTAGGGAGGGGGTATGCAAGAAGAAATCAGGAGGGGTCAGAGATGCAGTTGCCTGGTAACTGTGACAGTCAAAAGCTCAGTAAGATATGGTGGGATCCAGTCCAGAGGGCTTTAAATTCTTGTTTCCTTGTGGTAACTATTCCACCTTTAATTCAGAACACTTGAGCATGGGAAGCAAAAGGACTATAATGAATCTGGCTAGCAACAGGGTGAGATCAGAGAGAATGATGCTTGTCCAATAACGTAAGGAACCTGGACAACAAAATGGAGGAATCAGAACACCCATACAGGACGTGACACCAGATATCGAAAGAATAGAAACATGATGGAATAGCAATCGTGCCTGTTATTCAGGTATTGAAGGATATGTGTTGCTCAGGAGAGAAAGAAGTAAAAGAGAAGGTGGTGGAGTAGCACTGTGTATCAATAATGTGGTAGACTGTAAAGAAATAAGAAGTGATTGCGTGGGTAAAACAGAATTATTTTGGATCAAAATCACTTTGGTGAAGGATTGTAAAAGATGTTCTACAGCAGATTCTTAGGGCTTGATTTGCATATGGATAGAGATCTCTTTAATATTATTATTAGAGCTATAAATACTACTGGAAACTGTGTCATTACAGTAGACTAACTTCCCAGGTAAATGGGATGACCTAGGTAAATATAGGCCTGTCAGCCTGATATTGATCCTGGGCAAGATAAAGGAGTAGGATGCAGGACTCAGTTAATAAAGAATGTAATTAATGCAAATGAACCTGGGTTTTATGGAAAACAGATCTTGTCAAACTAGTTTGATAATCTTTTTGATGAGATTACATATTTGTTTGATAAAGGTAAGTGTTAACGTAATATACTTAGACTTCTGTAACGCTTTTGACTTGGCATCGCATGACATTTTGATTAAAATACAAGAATGATATAAAATTAACATGGCACAGATTAAATGTATAAAAACTGGATTATTATATAGGAGGAACTGAATGACCTGGAAGACTGGAGTTATAGAAGTAAGATGAAATTTTATAGTACGAAGGGCAAGGTCATGCACTTTGGAACTAATAAGAATTTCAGCTATGTGCTGGGGACTCATCAGTTGGAAACAGAGGAGGAGAAAGTCCTGGGTATATTAGTCAAGCACAGGATGACTATGAGCCAGCAATGTGATGCCAGCATGAAAGAGGCAAATGTGATCCTAGGATATATCAGGTGAGGTATTTCCAGTAGAGATAGGAAAGTATTAATGTTATTGAGTACGGCACTCGTAAGATCTCATTTGGAACACTACGTATAATTTTGGTCACCCATGTTCAAGAAAGTGAATTCAAACTGGAACAGGTGCAGAGAAGGGCTACTAGGATGACCAGGTGAGTGAAAGCACATCTTGCAATAGATTAAAAGCATTTGGCTTGTTTAGCCTAGCAAGATGAAGGCTGAGAGGGGATATGATTGCTCTCTACAAATAAATCAGGTGCGTAAACACGAGGGAGGGTATTTAAGCTCAAGAACAATGTTGGCACAAGAACAAATAGTACATGAGTACATGTAGGCTGGAAATTAAGAAGTTCTCTAACCATTAGAGCAGTGAAGTTCAGGTACGGCCTTTCAACAGAAATAATGGGGGCAAACAACTTAACTAAAGATAAGATAGAACCTGACAAGTTTATGAATGGGAAGTGGTTGCCTGTGATAGCAAGGGACTGGAGTCAGGGGATGTCTATACTGCTATTAAACAACCTTCCCCCTCATGGGATCCCAGAGCCCAAGCCCAAATATGCACACCACAATTAAACAGCCTTGTAGCCTAAGTCAGCTGATGAAGGCCAGCTGCGGGTGTTATATTGTAGTGTTGACATACTGTCAATAACCCAGAAGTCCCATGGTCATATTCACAGAAACTACCTCAGAAGAAGATTTTAATGGTATCTGTTGAACAATAGTAAAACAAAAGATCAATCACAGAAAAAAAATTGACTTACTCGTTTCCACTATTTGCAGATGAACCTGGAACAGCATTGGAACCATATTTAAATTTTCAAACTCTTTTTCTAAAGTACCGCTATATGCCTTTATAGATGCAAAATCCATTTCCAACTTCAACTGCTGATTCTAAAATTGTACAAAAGGTGTTTTAGCTTAGGAACACAACATAGTCACCTAGCAGTACATGAAAAAAATGACAAAATAATTTCATTTTTGATTCCCAGATTTGAACATTTGGCCCACATTTGCCAAATTGAACTAATCAGATAAATTCAGCATGGTAATGCAAAGTTATTTGGCTTCTGGTTCTATTCACAAGTGTCATTCTGGTAATTTCATCATTTCTCATTTGTATACAGTGGAATCTGCCCAATGATAGGGGGAGGACAAATTATTTTTTCACTACAAAGGGGTTGAGATTTGCAAATACAAGTGCATGCATGTGAACAAGAAAGCTCAGACAGCATATTAAGCCAGTTGATTAAAACTGAGATACAAATTATCCAAAATTCAAGAAGTTGAGTAATAATGGACATAGTGGTAAAAATGAGAGACAACTGTGTAGGAAGTAATAGAAAAAGAGCAGCAAAGAAAGACCTGGGAATTAAAGTGGATTATGAAAGGAAAGGCCAAAAAGAGACCTGGTGTAAATGAGGAACTCCTTGTTTCAGTGGCGTTGACCTGCTGACAAGAAGTCTGAATCTGGCTAAATTTAATGCTGGTCACAATCAATTAAATGCCACACTGGGCCTCAATACTCAAATCGACATGGACACACAAAGCCTTATTCAAGAGTCCCACTGAAATCAACAGGACTCCATGGGGGGCGGGGGTAAAAGTCCATATGCCTGTCTGCAGGATCAGGCCCTTGGAATGCATGAACAGGAGTATTACAGGCAAGACAAATAGAGTGGTTCTTCTGCTGTACTTGGGCCTCACCAGTTCAGTTCTGGACATTACATACCTCAAAGAATTCAGAGATGAGCAACAAGAGTGATATAAAACAACAAGGAGACAGAGCCTCAGCTGGTTTAAACTGCTGTTGCTTCATTGAATTGAATGGAACTGTGCCAATTTACACCAGATCTCAAACGTTTTCAGAGTACAGAAAAACTCACCATAAAATTCATATAAGCAGAGTAGGATTACAAAAGGAACAGAAACCTTCATGTCTGTGGGCACGCTTAGTGTTCAGACATTGGATTATTTACCTTTAGATCCTCCAGCTGCTTTTTTAAACTTTCCTGGTCTTCATATGCCTTTGTCAAACTTCTTTTCAGTTCACAAAGTTCAAAGTCTTTAACTGTTAAAAAAATAATTTTCAGTTTAGATTGTAGTATCTTCTACATACCTTTGAACAAAAACCATAAAAGAAACAGAACTGAAATTATAGCTAACCCTACCTACACCAAAGCTGCCCACTAAGAGTCAATTTCAAAGTTAGAGGTCGCTACATAACGAAGACATATGATAGCAAAGGCGAACTACTATACAGTCACAGCATGACAGATGACTATCAATGTATTGAAATAAAGACAAAAAATAGTTACTCATCTTTTTGTAACTGTTGTTCTTGGAGCTGTGTTCTATTACACTGTAGCGTATGTGCGTTGCGTGCACCAGTGCACGAGAGTTTTGTCTAGCTGTATCTGTAGGGGCGGCCCCATCCACTCTGTTCCTTTTGCTCCAAAATGAGGGTATAAAGGGCAAAGTTGCTCCTCCCCGACTTCAGTTCCTTTGCACCAGAACCAATGGTAGACTCTGATGTGTCAGGGAAGGAGGGTGAGTTGTATAATCGATGTATGCAATACATCTCAAAGAACAGTTACAAGAAGGCAACTGTTTGTTCTTCTTCGAGTGTCCGCATGTGTCCACAGTGTAGGTGACTGCCAAGCTGTTACCCTAGGGGGTGGAGCTTGGAGTCTCATTGTAACAGGGACTGTAGAACTGCCTCCCCTATATTTGTATCCTCCTGGAATACAGCAGACATTGCATTATGTCTGGTGAATGTCTGAATCTAAGACAGGTGTCCATAATAGCCACAAATGCTGCTGAGGTCAAACATGCTCTGGTGAAGTGCATCGTAAGTTTGTCAGGAGGCATTACTCCTTTGACAGCATAACACTTTGTAATGCAGTTGGTGATCCATTTTGAGAGCTTCTCAGTTGTAACAGGATGACCTCTCATAAGTTCTGCATAAGAAATGTGCAGCAGGAAAGACACCCAAAAGGGTTTTGTCCTATCCAGGAAAAGAGCCAATGCTCTGCGGAAACTCTACTTGTGATTATGCAGAGGATTAGGTAGAGGAGTGGGGATAGAAAGGAACTGGGGGGTATATCTCAATTCCACCATGCTTAGCACACTCTTATCCAAGATAACGGCCTGCCAGGAATGTAGGAAAAAGGACAACCTGCCCCAGAAAGATGTGGACAGATCAATGAGATCCAGGTCAAATAGCATGCTGTCCATGACATAAGAGTAAAAATGACTAATTTGGGGCCTATGGCTGCCAAGCTGAAGAGTGCAAGGAAGTAGAAGGCATCATTTTTCTACTCTGTGACCTTGGTCAGCCAAACGAAAAAGGACAGTATTACTGTTTGGGCTGGAATTGAAGATGGTATCTTGTCTCCTCTTTGTCATCACCATATAGAGGCCCAAGGAAATACATTTGTTTAGTCTCTAAGGTGCCACAAGTACTCCTTTTCTTTTTTGCAAACACTGTTTGAGTCCACTAATGTGTGCAAAGCCTTATCTGTTTTAGCTGAGAACAGAGCACATCCCTTGAAAGGAAAGTTGTTAATTGTTTGTTGTTGGAATCCTGGAGGACTGCAGTCAGGAGGATCTGTGCAGAGTCATTACTGTCGCCATGGCCCTAGTTGTGGAATCTGCTGCATTTAAAGAAGCCATATGACTGATTGAGAAATGAAACATCCCTCTGCAATGAGCAACTGGAGTCTTTTGGCAGTCTGCCAGCAACCTCCCAAACTGCCTCCCAGTTTGAAAAACTACACTGCGACCACACAGTGCCACGGTTGGTAATGTGAAATTATAAACTTGCTGTAGAATAAATTTTTCTAACACAAAAGTCAAGCTTTTTGGCATCTTTGTCCCTGACGGTAGCCTCACCTCTGCCATGATGGCTCCTCTCACTCACCACAGCCACAACAAGTGAATCTGGTGTGGGATGTAAACAGAACTGTTCAAACCCCTGGAGCTGAACCTGATATTTATGTTCTGTTCTTTTGGCCACAACTGGAGTAGAGGCAGGGGTTTACCAGATGGTTTTGGCTGGCTGCACAACGGCCTCACTTATGGGCAGGGCAACCCTCTCTAGTGGGGTGGGATGGAGAATATCAAACAAACAGTTTGAATGTCCAGGGAGGCTGCCATCTTCTTGAGGAGCTCCTGATGTACCTTAAAGTCATCCAGTACCTGGGAGGATCTTTCTGAAACGAGGACCTCATCAGGTGATGAGCAGGACACCTGCATGACAGACAAGGGTGAAAGCTCCCAAGGTTGCTCTTGTGGTCCAGGATGGGTTATACTCTTCTGGAATGGGCTGAAAGAAGTCTTGGGCTTGAGATCCAAAGGCTCATTGGTACCAACCGTGAAAGGTCTCCCAGTACTGACAGGAGATGACTCCCTCGTGGAAAGCCTATTTGTATCGGGAAGTGATGAAGTATATCTGGAACCTGGAGGCATCCCCCGGGCATCCAGTAGGGGCACTGAGGGCGCTGGTATAGGACTGGGCCCTAGGCACATCTGCCCCCCAGGCATCCCAATCCCTGGCTAAGGTCCTCTCAGAACCCTGTCTGAGTGCAGGAATGGGAATGTGATGAAGCTCTAGACTCTCAGTAGCAGGATACCTGAGAGCCTACCTTGGAGTCTGATGAGGAATCAGAGTATTCCAGGAAACAGGAGGGGTCCACGGTGACCAAGAACTGGATCCATGTCAAGGACGCAATACTGGAGGAAGAATGGATGGCTTCCTAGCCACCAGTAAAGTGTGGCTTGGAGGACTGGTACCAGCCCAGAAGATGTAAAGAGTTGGTACCAGGCCCAAAGATGATGGAGCCTGACTAAAGTGCCAATGGGGAACTGCACCTAGCCCAGATGAGTGTCCTCAGCCTGAGGCAAGGGTGAAGGCAGCACGGACAGCCACAGCATAGCCTCTGGCCTACTTGGAACAGATGTAGGCTGCTGACCTGCAGGAATCAGGCATAAGCACTCTGTTGCAGCCAACGAGGTAGCAGTCTCAACAGTCACTGGGAGGCCACTGAATTGACAGCTCAATTACAACGTCCACTTGTATGAGCCAATACTAGGAAGTAGCAAGGCAAAGGTACTAGATTGGACTTCTGTAGAGGAGTTCTATACTCTAGACTTTGAAGAACTGGATACTGATTTCTTCTGAGGCTGAGGCTGTACTGAGGTAATGGGCCTCAAATAATATTGTCCTAGTAATGGGGATCACCTCTGGCTCCAGTTTGATGGCATTTAATATATATATAAAAAAAAGACTTCTCTCTACAATTTATTTTTCAGAATATACAACTTACATTTCAGAAGTCTGAAGATAAACTCCTGCAAAAAACAAAAATCAGATGAAGCAAAGTTCTTCTGGGAGGTCAGGCCCGCAAACTGAAACACATCTGTTGAGTCAATTATTTCTTCTGACTCATCTTTTTCCTCCTTTTCTTCTTGCAGTTTCTGATGTTTAGAGAACTCAGCCGTTTCTTTCTCAAACTCTCCTGGAAAAAATAAATAAATAAAAAAATAAAACAATTAAATGGGTTTCAAAAATTAACCACTTCTTCTTAAATCAAAGATGTTACAACAGATTCCACATTTTTGGAATAACAAAGATTTGTCTGAATATAGTTGAAGTTTTTATATGAAGTAAAACTTTTAGATGGTACAGTGGTGAGCACTAAACAGTCACCACATACCAATAAGAAAAGGAGTACTTGTGGCACCTTAGAGACTAACAAATTTATTAGAGCATAAGCTTTCGTGAGCTACAGCTCACTTCATCGGATGCATTTAGTGCATCCGATGAAGTGAGCTGTAGCTCACGAAAGCTTATGCTCTAATAAATTTGTTAGTCTCTAAGGTGCCACAAGTACTCCTTTTCTTTTTGCGAATACAGACTAACACGGCTGCTACTCTGAAACCTGGCACATACCAATAGTTACCATGCGACAGCATTAGACATTTCCTTACACACAGAACAGGGAAAAATAGTCATTTATCCTAAATACAATGTTCTCGTTAGCTGTTGATGTTTTACTGGTGATGTATTCCTCTCATCCCCTTTATTGGTGATTATACTTTTTTTTTGACAGAAATAATCTGATATTATATAGCATTTATTAGATTAGCAAAACTTATGTGTAAAAGGGATGTTATCAATTCAAACTGAGCCAGTAATTTACATTTTGTTAAATCACGGAAAAAAGAGACGATTCCAACATAAAGCTTCTGCAGAATAGCTGGCCTTTCAGCACGTTATCATCGTACAAGCCACTTAAACTATCTAATAGACTGGATTTCAGACCCCATACTCGGAGCACGGCTGTACATGCTGCAGCCAGGCCTCTCCACGGTACCTCTGAAATCGGTGAGCTTTATAGGCACTGAAGTTCAAAACACACTTTCAGAGGTCATCTTCTAGTATAAACTCACACATATCAGTTAAATATATTTATCAATTGGCAGTAGAAAATTTTTGGTATAATAATTATAATTGATCTGTCTTGGAAATACTGCTATACATGTACTTGAATAGTAAAAAAAGAGTAAAATATTGTTGATTTTGTACAAATATATGTATATGGACTTCTGTTTGAAGCTTAGCGTTACATACCACTAATGTGTACATACGTCACTACTTATTTTTCCCTAGAGGGTTTTGTGGTTTGTTTTTTTAAAATTACTGTAGAACCAATAGCATTATTAGCAGAGTTAAGATTATTTTGTTGCGATGCCATATGCATTTCCTTTTCTCAATAAGGATAATGCGTTCATTATGTGGGTGCTTTAAGATTTACAATGTGAAGCAAACACACAAATAAAGCAAATAGATTAATAAGGAAATGCTTGGGTTTTGAAAGTGATATGCCAGACAAGTGTCCTGTTCACACTTAACACCCTTATCCTTTTAAAATCAAAGTGGTTTTGGTTTTTTGGAATTGCCTATTCACTATTTTTTAATCTTTTATTTTGTGTGCATGTCACAAAAACACAAATTTTCCCAGTTTTTAAAAGGTGGAAAGACTAGGTCATATCAAATGGAAGGAGTGAACAGTACTTGCCAAGCTATCAATGGTAGGAAACCAAAATCCCAGTTCTCTGACTAGTACTGAAATTGTAAGAAAACTGTGTCAGAGAAAATGAAACAGATTGCTTGGTACATTTGAAAAGATGGTGAAAATCCTGGATGAGTAAAGCATGCTCCATCACAAGCAAAAATCAGAGTCTCCTTATTTTGGTCATCTATGATAAGGGTCATCACAGAATAGAGTTTTGTGCCTCGTTTTAGAAATAGCAATTTCCTGAACATTTTATTATTCCTTTCCTTGAAAGTTGCCTGATGTATAAGCCGAAGTTTCTATAATTTGGAATTTTGTGTGGTCACTGAGCTGCTGTTTGTAAAACATATTATACAAAATATTAAAAACTCACAAAATTATTAAGAAAAATGAGTCACTAAGTTTTTAATTTCTAAATATACTTAATTATTAAAAAATAATTAAAACAAATTCCAATCAATGAAAAATGTGAAAGCATGATTTTTCTTTTTCAGTTACTAAGTATATATTTGAGAAAAATCAGTCTTATAATGGGACACCGATTATATTAACTATGAAGAGGCTATATGAAGAGGCTAAGAGCCAGCTATTTAATGGACTAGATTTGTATACCATCTTATATTAGTACCATTACCAGTTGATAGACTGTTTGAATTGCAAGCTAGCTTGATTAGCATACAATTTTAATACTACCTGTTAAATTCTGTCCGTGTTGCTTTCCCATAAGGTGTTCTTTCTTGTTATGAAAAGAACTGGAAAACTGGTTACATGTCCGACAATACAGGTCATTGCTTTCATCTCTCTGTTTTGATGAAAGAGACAGAATAGTGAGAATTAGAAGGATCTTTCAATATCTGCTAAATAATGAGTAATTAAGAAACATTACCTACTGAATCAAAAAAACCAAACCAAACCAAAAAACCCTGAAACCTCCTTTGCTCCTAATACAAACCAGATCCCATCAAGGCATGGGTCACAAAGAGATTTCACAAGACAATGAGAATTATGTAGGGTTTTTTTTTTTATTTCGGGGCAAATCCTGACTCCATGGGCACAGAGGGCGCAAGGGACAGTGATACTGTTTAACTGGACTTCATCATGGGAGCTCCTTTGCCCTGTCACTCTGGGGATATTCGAGGCTGCAGTGGGTGAAAGTGGAGGCTGGAGAATCCACTGCTATTCAAGTCTTCTAGTCCCCCTCCTATGGGCTTCCAGCCCCAAAGCAGTTCTGTTGCCTGGGGTTCAAGATTCCTTCCACTTTTTCTCATGGAGATCATCAGTACTGATATAAGTTACTTGGTCTGTGCAGAGGATTTGGGCCTAAGTGGTTTTATTTCTTCCTTTAAGGAAGTGTTGAAATGTGCAATAATGTCAAAGGAGAGCACTATTATTGTCTTCTTGTTTACTGATCAAGGCACTAAGCTGATAAATAAATGTGCTGTAATGAGGGTTAGAAGTCACTAAAACAGAAGGTGGGTCACCATAAAACACATAAACCCGGTGTAAAGTGCCCCCATGGGAAAAAGATGCTTACAGTTATCCAAATGGATGGTGCAGTATTAGCGCTGAGGCATGTAAACGGAGAATGAAATAAGAAAAAGTAGGCTGCCACAATAGAGAAATGCAGCCAAGAGAGGTTCCTTTAAGTGTGACAAAATGACATGCATAGTAAAACAACTGAATAAGATAGTCCATGTAAAGAGTCACTTTGATCCTGTGGAGAGAGATTGGCACTCTGAGTATGGAGAAATGGTTTCTACTCCTAGCTCTTCGGCTAACTTGATGGCCTGCCTCAGGTCACACACTTAAACATCCTCTGGCCCTGTTTCTTTATTGGCAAATATGTAGAGTAAAACAACTTACAAGCCATTATTAGCAGTACGTTTGAAAACAACTGAGTATATTCAATAGTGCAATTACTTTCCATAAATTTTTGTCACAACTTTATGTCCATGTTGAAGTGAATGCAGATTTCAAGTTGCCACAATTCCAAGTAAAATAATTTGGTTTTGCTTTTTTAAAATCAGACAAGGAACACTGATTCATGCACTGAGCATCGTCCATTGTGTACACTGAATGAGGAAGAATCCTAAGGGAAAAGTAATATGTGATCATTTAATTAAAGATTTATTATAATTAGCGCTTCTGTTTTTCAGGGTTTAATAATTTCATTTGAAAGAGTTTACTTTTAGCAATTTTTGAGTTTTATTCAGATGTCCAAAAATTGGGGTTTTTCGGGGCTCTCTCTTTGTATATACTGTATTGAATAATGTACATTTTATATGTTACTTACTACAGTAGAATATACTAGTATGAGTAATCTCTTTGTAAGTGTTCCATCGTTCCCTTTAATGTAGTACTATTTCAAATAGCACTACATTAAGTGCACTAAGGAACATTTAGGCTATGTCTAGACTGTACATCAGTTGCGGCAGAATGTTGTGAATGTGTTGCTACCCGCCGCACTGAAATGCAGGCTGCGTCCACACCGTGGCATGTAGCTACACATCAGTGAAAGGCTCGGAAGGGGATGGGGCGAAAAGGCTCCAGCAGTGGAACACACACTGCAAAAATAGGCAATGCTTGGGTAAGGAGAGTGCCGTGTACGGAACATAGCCACAGGGTTCAGGCATGCCTTTCCTTGCTTATGTAGTGCCTCACAATCTATTCAGCTATTTATACCTGTGCCAGGGGAGCATGTAGTGGCCAAAAGAAGTGTGCAGTGTAGACATACCTTCAGTGTGCACCAACAGAGTCTACACAGGACAGTTAATGCACAACACATTAGTGCACTTTAGAAAGTACATCCCTGTAATAAACAATTACTGGTCCACATAGACAAGCCGTTATGATAGAACCTCAGAGTTACAAACACCTTGGGAATGAAGGTTGTTCATAATTCTGAAATGTTCGTAACTCTGAACAAAACATTATGGTTGTTCTTTCAAAAATATACAACTGCACATTGACTTAATAGAGTTTTGAAACTTTAAAATGCAGAAGAAAAATGCTGCTTTCTCTTTATTTTTTAAGTAGTTTATGTTTAACACACTACTGTATTTGCTTTTATTTTGGGTCTGCCTGATTTTTTTTTTTTTTTTTGCTGCCTGATTGTGTACTTCTGGTTCTCAATGAGGTGTGTGGTTGACTGGTCAGTTTGTAACTTGGGCGTTCGTAACTCTGAGGTTCTACTGTAGATAAAAATAGCCATTTCTGCTGTTCATTGGATAAACATCAATTTCATTTTATTTTTTATATTGGCACTGTTAAAACCAAAATCCAGAAGCTCTAATCATCATGCATGCACACAAGGAGGTAGAAATAGAGTTGCAAAGACAATCTTAATTCTGGCCTTTCCTAATTTTTGAGTGCTTGACTTTGTGATGTTAGCATTTTTTTAGAATAGTTTTTGTGTGAGTACAACACTGTATGTCGTTATTAAAATAAGCTATCTGACATTAACTAGTTAAAACTTTTCAACTTTCTGCCTCCCACTCTCACCTCAAATACAGTTTCAATGTATTTACATCTATTGTTGACAAAGAAAGAGCTTCATTCTCAGATCTACTTCCTAGAGATATTGTTCCTGATGGAAAAAACAAGTTCTATTATTTTAACTGTAATACAGAGAACAAGTCAAGCAACTTTGGAAAAAAAATTCAACTAATAACTGGTCTAGTAGTGCCCAGGTTTGGCCACAATATATTAGTGGTAATCTTAAGGGGACCATCCTTTTATAATGTGATAAAAATTCTTAATGGTTTTTTTCAAAGGAAAAATACTTGTTTCCTTCAATGGGATTAGATTTTTAAGCACATTAAAATTAAAAAGCACACCAAACTAGCATAAGATCTACACAAAGGTGTATTTTTTTTTAAAGACACTTCTCTGAATCTTCAAAAATAGCTACTTGCCCTCTCTAGCATTTTCTTCCTCCAGGTTTCAGAGTAGCAGCCGTGTTAGTCTGTATTCGCAAAAAGAAAAGAAGTACTTGTGGCATTAGTCTCTAAGGTGCCACAAGTACTCCTTTTCTTTCTTCCTCCAGAGGATTTGAAAGGAAGTGTCCAAGATTCTCTCTCACAACTCCCTAGCAAAATCTTAAATATAGCATGACATTCCTTTAACAAAGGTTTTTTTTCTTAAAATTGCTCAAGTCACATCACTGCCAATATAGTGTACTGAACTGCTCCCAGCTGAAAGAAGCTTGCTGTGTTAACTGCAAAGATAACTACCAAAATTACTGTACTATGCAATACAAGCAATAATGAAAATGAATTGCCAGTCTCTTTCAAGAGCTCTTTGCACAGGCAATAGAAACTTAAAGTAATTCTATTTAGCAATCGGTATTTACTGATATAATACTCACACCAAAATTCTAATCTGAATTACAGAATACAGGGTCAAGGAGTTGTAAACTTGAATTACAGGATCTGCTGTAAGCACTGAAATGCATAATTGAAAAACAATAGGCACACGCTGGGCAAATTTAGGGTGTAAAGATAGACAATTGCTGACAATTCAGCCCCTTTCCCCTCTCTTGTAAGAAGAGGTGCACTGTTTTAGAAATCCAATATTTATTTCCTTTCTTCACTTTATTCCAGGAAGTGTCAGTTTGCAGCCGATGAAGTGAGCTGTAGCTCACGAAAGCTTATGCTCAAATAAATTTGTTGGTCTCTAAGGTGCCACAAGTACTCCTTTTTTTTTTTTTTTTTTTTTTTTGCAAATACAGACTAACACGGCTGCTACTCTGAAACCTGTCAGTTTCTAAAAGTACAATCAGCCTTAAAGGGCAAGCAAGGAGGTAAATCTAAAGTAGATGATGATAAATAATAGTAATTAAAAGGCAAATCAGATAAAATGTAGACACTAAAGCACCTTTTTATTAATCTACAATATCACACATACTTGCATAAACACTCATTGCCAAATATTTCTTCAATGGAAACGTTCAACACGCTGTAGCTCATGAAAGCTTATGCTCAAATAAATTTGTTAGTCTCTAAGGTGCCACAAGTACTCCTTTTCTTTTTGCGAATACAGACTAACACGGCTGCTACTCTGAAATATATCTCTGCTTTCCTTGAATTTTAAGGCTTAATAATTATGATATTATAATTAATAGCCTGATGAAATTAAAAAAATGTAGTAACAATGAGATGTTTTCAAAACCTGGGTCTCCCAGAACTCTCTTCCTAGCAATTTTAGTTAGGGTATGAATGGGATATTCCTTCATTTCTTTAAAATAATTGACATTTATAATTCTCTAACTTACCACACAGAGTCTTCACTTTGTGAACTGCTCTTCTCTCTAAGAAAGCTTGATAGGCTTCAGAGTCTTGATAGGCTTTCAATTCTTTCATATAACTTTGTTTATCCTTTTCTGCTTCTTTAATATATTTCTGCAAAAGAGATACAATACTTGCTATAATATGCCTCTTCTAGTTTGCTGCCTCTTTTAATATAAGCTATAAGATGATAATGAAAAGGCTTACTTGCCTTCCTGCTTGAGAAAGTTGAGACCACTGAGCAGCCAGCATCTTGGTTATTTCAGTAAAAGGCAAATCTGGATATTTGGCCTTCGTTTTAATTCTCCACTCATTCAAGAATGTTACATACCTAATACCAACAGTGGGCAATATATCAGCAATTAACAATACATAAACTAGTAAGATTCATTTGTGCTTACATATATATTGAAATATATATGTGAAATATTGCCTGGTAGTTAATCCTTTATAAAGTTAGGGAACTGCAAGTTATACAACTCTCACATGACTAAATGAAGCTTCCCTCAAATCATTATCAAGAAAAATTCCCATATGGGTACACAAATCTGCACTAACCTATAGATTGCAAGGACACATGACTGCTAAACCTATAATACATTCCCTTTAGCCATATCAGTTTATCCCTTCACTTTTGTATTGGTGGGATTAATAAAAGGTGTCCATCAAAATGCAGTTTGAGGATTTCTAACATTTCCAAGCTATAAATATTTAATTGCCCTCAGAGACCACTCCCAAAGCCTTTAGCATTCTCTAAATCTCTACAGTTCAGAGTCCCAAGTTGCTTTAATATACTGTATACAAGAGCGCATATTAAGAGAACAGTAAATTATCTGAACAACATAATGCTATTATATAACACACTTACCCTGTTGTAGGGGCACGAGGAGCTGAAAATTCCTTTGGAGGTTTCCTTTTCTTCCCTTTAGGCCAGCCACCTTTTCTTTTCTGGGGAGGGAGGGGAGATAAAATACTTGGGATTACACTGCCTTTCATTTGCAAGTCTCAAAGCAAAGTCTCACTTTGTGAACACATAGGACTCTCATTTAGTGAACTATTATATATGCAGAGCAGTTACATTGGAACTTTCACTATACCGTCTTCACATTACTACTATTTACAATTGTATGAAGTACAATTATGGTTAATTAGAATGTTACATATGCCCCATATATGAGGTCTCTTATGCTTAATGTACAGCTGATCTCCTTCCATTAGTAGTCACTTAACAACATATTTTAGTGGTTGTTACTAAATTATATGAAGTTTGTCCAGTCCTGTATTGTTACTCTGAACATGTACCTTTGGCTCACTGGAAGCTTGATCCTTTATGTCCAGATGTCCTGCTAACACAATGTGTTGCAGTGCGTGAGATGGTAGATTACAAGGATACACATGAAGTATGTGACTTCCTGAAGATATTCCTCTGACTCCACTGGAGAAAAAAAGGGCTGTGGTGTCATTAAAGTAAAAAAAAAAAAACAAAAAAACAAAACAGCCTTCAGAAATCCATATTTGGAAAGAAATTTCTACTATCTCATACTTTAACTAGGCCATCCACAGCTCAATCATGGGTTTGAAAAAATTGTGGGTTGTTTTTATATTTAAGGGTGCCTCTAGTAAACATGGACTAAAAAAAAAAATGCCTTATCTAACCTTTCTGTTTGATCTTCTATAATGGTCTATTAAATCCTGTTCTCATAGGATTTAGGTATAATTATGCCGTAATCACTGTAAAGCGGGTAGAACAATGCTGGCAGTCACATGGTATTTCACCAGGACATAACCTTTGATGTAAGATGAATTTCACTGTTAATCATGTTTATGCTGTTATAATCTATTCTTAAATGTTTCCACTATAAATGGAAATAATAAATGTGAACATGACACTGAACAGTGATTAATATTATGCTTTTTCCAAATATTAGGGCTGTCAAGCAATTAAAAAAAATAATTGCAATTAATCTCATTGTTAAACAATAATAAAATACCATTTATTTAAATATTTTTGGATGTTTTCTACATTTTCAAATATATTGATTTCAATTACACAGAATACAAAGTGTACAGTGCTTACTTTATATTTATTATTTTTATTACAAATATTTGCACTGTAAAAAAAATAGTATTTTTCAATTAACCTAATACAAGTACTGTAATGCAACCTCTTTATCATGAAAGTTGAACTTACAAATGTAGAATTAAGTACAAAAAATAACTGAATTCAAAAGTAAAACAATGTAAAACTTTAGAGCTTACAAGTCCAATCAGTCTTACTTCTTGTTTAGCCAATTGCTCAGAAAAACAAGTTTGTTTATGTTTGCAGAAGATAATGCTGCCTGCTTCTTGTTTACAATGTCACCTGAAATTGAGAACACGCTTTTCCGTGGAACTATTATAGCTGGCATTGCAAGATATTTACATGCCAGACGCACTAAAGATTCATATGTCCCTTCACACTTCAGCCACCATTCTAGAGGACATGCGTCCATGCTAATGACGGGTTCTGCTCGACAGTGATCCAAAGGAGTGTGGACCGACATGTTCATTTTCATCCTCTGAGTCAGATGCCACCAGCAGAAGGTTGATTTTCTTTTTTGGTGGTTTGGGTTCAGCAGTTTCTGCATCAGAGTGTTGCTCTTTTAAGACTTCTGAAAGCATGCTCCACACCTCATCCCGCTCAGATTTTGGAAGGCACTTCAGATTCCTCTGTCTTGAGTCAAGTGCTGTAGCTATCTTTAGAAATCTCACATTGGTATCTTCTTTGCATTTTGTCATATTCGCAGGGAAAGTGTTCTTAAAACGAACAACATGTGCTGGTTCATCATCCGAGACTGCTATAACATGAAATATATGGCAGAATGCAGGTAAAACAGAGCAGGAGACATACAATTCTCCTTAAGGAGTTCAATCACAAATTTAATTAACATATTTTTTTTAAACAAGTATCATCAGCATGGAAGCATGTCCTCTGGAATGATGGCCGAAGCATGAAGAGGCATCTGGCATGTAAATATCTTGCGACGCCAGCTACAACAGTGCCATGTGAATGCCTGTTCTCACTTTCAGGTGACGTAATTAAGAAATGGGCAGCATTATCTTCCATAAATGTAAATAAACTTGTTTCTCTTAGCGATTGGTTGAACAAGAATTAGGACTGAATGGACCTGTAGGCTCTAAAGTTTTAAATTGTTTTGTTTTTGAGTGCAGTTATGTAACAAAAAAACTACATTTGTAAGTTGCGCTTTCAGGATAAAGAGATTGCACTACAGTACTTGTATGAGGTGAACTGAAAAATACTATTTCTTTTGTTCATTATTTTTACAATACAAATAGTTGTAATAAAAATAATATAAAGTGAGCACTGTAAACTTTGTATTCTGTGTTGTAACTGAAATTGATATATTTGGAAATGTAGAAAAACATCCAAAATATTTAATAAATTTAAATTGGTATTCTATTGTTAAACAGTGTGATTAATCGCAATTAATTTTTTACATCACAATTAAAAATTTTTTTGAGTTAATCGTGTGAGTTAACTGCAATTAATTGACAGCCCTACCAAATATACAAGTATCAACATTCTTTACCTCCAGATAACTTTCCTACTGCTAGGGAAACACTGAAGTTTATTTGATTTGGGAATCTTAGAAGAAATCCCTTTGTTTAATTCTTGGTCTCATAACCAAGTACCAGTGGTGAATATTGTACATGTTGAGAAGATACGATACACTGTCACTGACAAAGGGTACTATAGGGTACTTGTCTGACCTCTGTCCAATTCCATCGCTCCCCCTGCCAGTATCTTCCCACCTGGAGTGGAGGTGACCCAACCCAAGGGCTTCTTCTGGGGAAAGAGAAGTTTTCTTCCTGGAGAGTGGAAGCCATAATAGCAAGTGGGTTGAATGTTGGAGAGGAGACCACAGTAATCTATTATTCACCTCTCAGCTCCCTTTAATCCCACAAAAGAACTGCTCCTGGTGAGGGACAGTGGGCCTGAAGCCTTCCCTACCTCATTTCAACATGGACTAACTTTCCAATGGTAGATCCAGTAATTAGGGAATAGGGAAGGGCAGCTTTTTCGCGGGGGGGACTCTCTCCTATTTTTATGGGCAGCTTGATTCTTCCCCCCACCCCTTGCAGCTCCAAATAGGACTGATTTTTACCAGACTCCCCCTACTACTCATAAGATGAGGTGAGTCCTACAGGAGGCAACCCCTGAACCTTCCCCCAAATGAAGCACACCTTGTTGCCAGGGCAACAGCAGGTTTAAAAAAAATCCTTTTAGTAAAATAGCTCCTTTTATTGTGCATATTGGCTTAAATCTTCAGGCAATAGACCACAAAACTGAACTATTTCTATTCTTGGGCACTATTTTACTGATATGGCCTTTGAAGATGATCCATGTTTGTATTATACACTGACCCAAAAACAAATGGGTATAAACTGGCCACCAGGAAGTTTAGACTTGAAATTAGACGAAGGTTTCTAACCATCAGAGGAGTGAAGTTTTGGAATAGCCTCCCAAGGGAAGCAGTGGGTGTAAAAGATCTATCTGGTTTTAAGATTCTACTCGATAAGTTTATGGAGGAGATAGTATGATGGGATAAAGGGATTTTGGTAAGTAATTGATCTTTAAATATTCAGGGTAAATAGGCCAAATCTCCTGAGATGGGATATTAGATGGATGGGATCTGAGTTACTACAGAAAATTCTTTCCTGGGTATCTGGCTGGTGAACCTTGCCCATATGCTCAGGGTTTAGCTGATTGCCATATTTGGGGTCGGGAAGGAATTTTCCTCCAGGGCAGATTGGAGAGGCCCTGGAGGTTTTTCGCCTTCCTCTGTAGCATGGGACATGGGTGACTGGAGGGAGGCTTCTCTGCTCCTTGAAGTCTTTAAACCATGATTTAAGGACTTCAATAGCTCAGACATAGGTGAGGTTTTTTGTAGGAGTGGGTGGGTGAGATTCTGTGGCCTGCGCTGTGCAGGAGGTCAGACTAGATGATCAGAATGGTCCCTTCTGACCTTAGTATCTATGAATCTATGACTGTATGTAAACGCAACTATCTAGCAATGTTACACTGTATTTCTACAACATCTTCATGTTAGATGTAACTAACTAAAAATCTTGTGTTTATCCCATACTTTCAAAATACGCATTCCTTCTTTTTTACTGTGATCTATGCAACGTGGGCATTACAGCACATAATCAAGACTCCAAAACATCTTATTTTAGACAATGACTCTGAGAAGCTCAGCTATTCAATTTATTGATTCAGAGAAGGTCTCTTTTCAGTCTCCACTGGGCATCAGATGCAGTTTCAAAAGCCATAAAGTTTATAAAATGCATCACTGAAAGGCTGTCCATCAACAGTAAACCTAACCCACACTGCAGCGTTTGCACTGGAGATAAAATACTGTAATTGTGAAAATGAGTTTCCTTATACAAGGTCAGAAGCAATAGACAAAGAAACTAAATTGTAGTTTTATTGTCAATTGTATTACTAGCATTTAAGACAGACAAGTAGTGTAAACAATGTATCAAAAGTCACACAGTACCTTCTGTTTGTTGTTCCAACTCCATAGCTAGTTCTATCTATCCTATATATGACAACGCATCTCTATTGGCATTTGCAGCAATACACAGAATTCTGTGGGGAAAGATATTTCTTATGCATTATAGCTTTAATACACAATTACTGTTACTGTACAAAACCTGCATGATAGTGTGGAATTTTATAAAAATGCTTGCACTCCCCTTGAAGTCAATAGAAACAAAACTAAGACAAAGCAGAGCGCTTTTAAAAATCCCACTCATCAATTATTAGCCTGCTTGGACACAAGAACTCGCTTACACTATAAATCTTTTTTGTACTGGTGTATTTGGATGTAGCTGCATAGGTGAAAACCTCTAGTGTAGATGAGCTCTGACCACAGAAATCTAGATCAATATTGTGTATATACAGAGATAAATACAGAGACAAGGATCACACGCCAAATTCTCCTCTCATTTAATCCTGTGCAACTCCCACTGGCTTCAACAGAGTTTTTGTGGGTGCAACAGAAGAGAATTTGACCCAAAACCTTCATTCCAAGCCTGATCTTGCCAGGTGCTAAACCCACACATCTCCCACTGATGTCAGTACTTCATAGATCAAGACCTCAGTGACGTTTTTTTGAAATGCAATCTTTAGCAACTACTGAACACTAGTAGCACACAAATAAAGAGAGTGCTTGATGTGACAAGAAAGGAGGCCTGATCGTAAAAATTTAGCAAACATGCTGTTGATTTCAGCCATCAAAACAAGCACATCTGACTGCTTAAACATCTTCAGCAGCAGTACCCAAGACTGCCATTCAACATTGGGATTAGTTGGATTATTTTCCAGGACATTCATTTTGTCTTTTTTTCTTGGCATCCAGAATTTTTATTTTATTTTTAAAAGGAGGGCGATTTTCCAAATTGCTCATATAAAGAAGAGAGAGACCCCAGTCTTAGAACAAAGATAGAGTTCCATCCAACATAACAGTCCCTAAAAAGAGGGAATGGGGGAAAAATTGGCCTTTACTTTCTCCTGTTTTAGAGACCCAGTTCAGCAGCCTTCTCTAGCAGAACTCTGAACAGCTGAATGGTGCATTATGTATTAAAACAAGCTCGAGTGAGCCACAGATACAAGTCCTTGGGGATTTTCTTCTTAAGCAGCATAGTAGCCTCTATTTTTACCTCTGTAATCCTTGATCTCTTTTTATTACAGCTAATCATCTAAACATACAGATCTATGTTCAAGAGAGCCATGTATGTGGCATTAGAAATCAATCGTCATAGGATGCTTAAAAGCTGTATCTTTGACGCAGATATTGCTCCTCCTCAACAATGGATTAATATAACTCTTCACTGGTTTCCCCTTCAGTTTATGGGTATCATTTCCAAATGCTTTATTCCACTATTCGGCAGCATGCCCACTGATTTTTTAAATATGTTAACGTCACTATCAATTTTATGTGATTCAGCAATGTACAAAGACATAGCTTGTCAGACTTTACTTAACTCATCTGTTCTATGTACATAATACATGAGAATTTTTAGCAAATTTTAGACTATTTGCAAAGCACTCTTCAATTAAAAAATGTTATTCCCCAGATATTGCTATCAGAAGTTCACATATCACAAATAACCTGGTTGCTTCAGAACAACTTCTTCCAGGCACAGACCTCAAACAAAAACAATGTGTACTCTAAATTGAGCGGAAGTCGGAGTAGCAAAGACTGGTGGCAACACAACTAAGCAGGAGCTGAGGAAGGGCCCAAACGTGAATGTGGAGAGCCTAGGCAATTCTTTGACCAGTGCCTGATGCAGTGCCCCCCATCAACATCCTGTACTCCTGAAGAACTATACGAGCTAAGTGATAACACCAAGTCGTGGCCATGTTTTTGGAGCAACAAGGTATGATGATGATGGGAAAATTATATACAGACACATATTTAAACACAGGGAAGGTAGAATTGTATAGCTCTGTTAATATTGACTTCAACCTACAATGATTAAAGCTACATTTGGGAAACATTTTAGTTCTTAACTGTATTTAGATTGCTTGGACTATTTAGTATTCTGTAAACGTTCTTTATTTGGTATGAATACTCAGTGATGTGCTATTTTTCATATAACACTGACCTATGACACATTAAGTCAGTGGACTGAGTGAAAAAGAAGTGCATCTTCACAGCTGTACATCCAAGATAGAGAGTATAATTTCACCCATAAAATAGCATTTTTACTATTAAAACAAAGATTTGGTTCTAACAAATTATGCATTCACTCCATCCACACAAAGCACAAGCATTTAGGCTCTAGGCAAGTGAAATGCAAGGTAGAAACACAGCCTCCAACACAAGAATGCAGCTCTCAAAGTTATCACTCTATTCTATGAGCTGCTGCCCCTCTGCAACCAGTTGCATAGGGTACTTGATGCAGCTGTGCCTAGGTGATCTTCCACACCTGCCTAGGCAGGATTGGTACAGAGAATCTTCTCTTGGTGTTCAGAGGGCGTATAGGCATCCCATGTGCAAATACGCAGCTGGCCATTTGCCTGGGCAATCCCTATTCTATCCCTGTGTCAGCCCCTCCCCCCCAATGGGGGGTCACTCTGTGTTACTACTGTGTGATTAATAATTTTACAACTATATTTTTAAAAAGTAATTACATAAAAATATACTGCAGGTTTCAGGACCCTCTAGCAACTACTAGCTGAGCTACTGTGAACCTCTCAGACTGAAATAAAGGTCTTGCAATCAGCCTTCAGAGAAAAAAAAAGTCATTCACATATGTGAATTACCCAAACAACCAACTCTTAAAGTGAATAATTCTATTCAGCCTCCCTTAAGTTTCCCCTAGGAATAGTTTATTCTTCATTTCCTATCCTGAACAGTTATAACATTAATAATATTCATTGTCAAGCTGTGAGAAGTTTTAATATGACAATATATTATACATAATTGTTGCAGTGTTGCTGTGCACTATTAAACAGTTGCCTGCAGGTGGCTGCATTTCAGTGGTGGTTGAAAACCATACAATATAAAGCAGGGGTGGCCAACCTGTGGCTCCAGAGCTACATGCAGCTCTTCATAGGTTAATATGTGGCTCCTTGCATAGGAACGGACTCCGGGGCTGGAGCTACAGATGCTAACTTTCCAATGTGCCAGGAAGTGCTTGCTGCTCGACCCCCTGCTCTGTCCCAGGCCCTGCCCTAACTCCACCCCTTCCCCCGAGCCTGCCATGCCCTCGCTCTTCCCCCTTCCCCACCAGAGTCTCCTGTGCACCGTGTAACAGCTGATCATGGCGGGCGGGAGGCATGGGGAGGGAGCGGAAAGCACTGATTGGTGGGGTTGCCAGCGGGCAGGAGGTGCTGCAGGATGGAATGGGGGGAGCTGTTGGGGGGCTGCTGACATATTAGTGTGGCTCTTTGGCGATGTACATTGGTAAATTCTGGCTCCGTCTCAGGCTCAGGTGGGCCGCCCCTGATGTAAAGCTAAAGTCTGTGCTTGGACCTGTGCATCTGACTTTCAATTAAAAAAACAAAACAAAACAAAAAAAACCAGTGAGAGGCTTCTAAATTCACAAGTTGAGGATTTGGTCCATTTTTTATAAATCAGTTTGGAAACATCTTTGGGATCCTTCTTCATGAAGGACAGAATGTAAGTTTAAGTTGTAATTATTCAGAGCTGAACTTTTAAGAACTTCTTACAACTTGACTTTCAATAGAGATTGAGTGATGGTAGATTTTAAAAAAATGTTTCTGTGACAGGTCAGTTTTCAATTGTAGAAGTTCATTTAGAGTCAGAACAACTCATACTGAAGACATTGCTATGCTGCAAGAGAGCTCCAGACTTAAGTGCAGGTTCTTCAAGATCAGAGCATCAGTATTTAAAAAAAAAATCACAACAAGAGAAGAATTAAAGAGTATATTTTCTTACTATTTCAATACTTTTTCGTTAGGAATATGGATATAGGGAAATCAAAGTGCCTTTGTAATTCCAAACTATTTAGTTCTGAAAATAGTAAAACACTTTTAAATTACTTTTTTTTCAAAAGTTGCTCTTTATAGTCCCCTCAGACCTGCTTCCATTGAATTAAATGGCAAAATTCCCATTGGCTTCAATGGAAGCAAGGCAGGGCCTAACATTTTCTTGTGTGGGTCTTGTATAGCAGTGGTTCTCAACCAGGGTATATCAGCTCATCTCGATATTTGCCTAGTTTTACAACAGGCTACATAAAAAGCACTAGCAAAGTCAGTACAAACTAAAATTTCATAGGACTTGTTTATACTGCTCTATATACTATACACTGAAATGTAAATACAATATTTATATTCCAATTGATTTATTTTATAATTATATAGTGAAAATGAGAAAGGAAGCACTTTTTCCAGTAATAGTGTGCTGTGCACTTCTGGATTTTTATGTCTGATTTTGTAAGCAAGTAGTTTTTAAGTGAAATGTACAGTAGTCTGGAAAGGTCGGGAACCTCTGTCATACAGCACCTTTCATATACAAGGTGTTCTCTACCATATGCTTCACTAAGTATTGAAAAAATAGTTAAAATCTGGTAGCATAATGCCTGTGGAGGCAGCAACAATATATCAACCTCTGATCTTGACAAAGCAGTATTAGTCCTGTGCATTTTTGTGACTGAGTGCAGGAAGTGAACACCTCAGTCTGTTTTACTTTATTTTACTGAGCAACAGACTGCTGGTCAAGCTACTAGTTTTATATGAGGCAGCATGAGATGTGTAAGCTTTACTAAGACAGATATAAAAGATGAGCAAAAACAACCTGGCTCCACAGCTCAGGGGTTAGCACACTGGCCTTGTAAACTAGGGGTCGTGAGTTCAAAAGTCACTGGAGCCTGTACAGCAGTTTCTGACAGGGCTGTTGCCCCAAGCAGTGAGGTGCTTCCCTTTCTGTAGGTATTTATTAGTTTCAAAGGGAGGGAGCTCAGAGGTTTGAGCATTTTCTTGCTAAACCCAGGGTTGTGAGTTCAATCCTTGAGGGGGCCAGTTAGGGATCTGCGGCAAAAATTGGGGATTGGCCCTGTTTTGGGAAGGGGGTTGGACTAGATGACCTCCTGAGGTTTCTTCCAACCCTTATATTCTATAATTCTATGCCCTGACTTTAATATGGTAGCCATGTGCAGCATTAAAACTAGACATCTTATCTGAATCAGAACAATAGCTGTATTTGCACTATAATGGAAGTACTAGTTATGAGCCCAAGTTCTGATACAGAACATGATTATTACCCTATAGGTTCTTCCCCCTGGATCACAACAACACCCTCTCTCTTTGATGACATGAGCCAACACCAGGTACAAAAATTCTCATGAAGGACAATGGGACTAGCTCATGTTGAGTCCTCTATATACTTCACATTTATTTACATTTCCTAGAAAACAAATATCTGGCATTTATGTAACATCTTGAAACAACGACCAGTTATGATAATCAGGCCCTTTATTTTCATACACTTTTAAGGCCAGAAAGGACCACAGTGATTATCTAGCCTGACCTTCTGCATAACACACACCACAGGACTTCCTTGAATTACTTCCTGGTGGATGTTTCTAAAAGATATGCTATAGTTCAATCTTGATTTAAAAACTGCCAGCGATGGAGAATCCACTGTTGAATTGTTCCAACTGTTAATTACCCGCAGTGTTAAAAATTTGCACCTTATTTTTTAGCCTAAATTTGTTTAGCTTCAACTTCCAGCCATTAGATCTTGTTATGCCTTTGTCTGCTAGACTGAAGGGCTCTCTATTTTCAAATTTCTATCTCCCATGTAGGTACTTCCAGACTGATCAAATCATTCCTTAACTTTCCCTTTGATATGCTAAATAGGTTGAGCTGCTTGAGTCTTGCACTATATGGCATGTTTGCCACTCTTAATTATTGTTGGGGCTCTTCTCTAAACTCTCTCCAATTTATCAACATCCTTCCTGAATTGCTGACATCAGAGCTGAACACAAGACTCCAGCAGCGATTGCACCAGTGTCAAATACAGAGGTAAAAGAACCTCTCTCAAAATTACTGATTATACATGTTAGAATCCCTGTCATATGGGGCATAGCTGCCCTCTTGTGCCTTCTTCTGGCCAAGTGTGGTGCTACAGGTGTTCCCTGCCTCAGTTTCCTCCTGTGGGATTCGTGTGACTCAGGCTTCCAGAGGGGACATGCACAGAGTTTAGTTGTTGCTGTAACAAATGTTGAAGCGGGAGGTTTCCAGAGCCTGGCCTCTAGCCTGAGTCTGAAGATCTATATTGTAGTTTAACATCCCCATAGCCTCAGGCCTGTGAGTCTAAATCAGATGACATGGACCAGCTGTGGGTATTTAATTGCAGTGAAGACATGCCTGCTGAGTCTGCCATAGAGCACTGACTCCCAGGCTATTTTCTTGGAGTCCTTCCACAAGAGCCCAACTTGTTCCTTATGGTTTTTCTGAAACTGAGGTCTCTCAGACCTGTTAAAAACATCACCCAGCTGATCAGGACCAGCTGCTGCTGATGGGGTAGCTAATCTGGACAGGTCTGGCTGAGTTCAGCTACCCTTAAAGGGCCAGCCAATTTATGACAATCACATGACCACCACAGTGTTTGTGCTGGGGGTTCATGTTTAACAGATTACCCACTGTGACTTGACTACTCAGCCCTAAATCTTTTTCAGAGTCATTACTTCCCATGCCAGATTCTTCCATGCTCTAACTTGGTCTCCATTCTTTGTTCCTAGGTGGATCATAGAATCATAGAAGATTAGGGTTGGAAGAGACCTCAGGAGGTCATCTAGTCCAATCCCCTGCTCAAAGCAAGACCAACACTAACTAAATCATCGCAGCCAGCGTTTTGTCAAGCTGGGCCTTAAAAACCTCTAAGGATGGAGATTCCACCACCTCCCTAAGCAGGGGTGAAAGTAACTTAAAGGACTTACTGGTACTCCAGAGCCCTAAGCAGGGGGCATGGCCTCCACCGGAAGAGGCAGGCCGGGCCCTTTAAATCACCCCCAGAGCTACCAGCTGCAGAGGCAGCTGGGAGCCCCGGGGCTCGGGGCAATTTAAAGGGCCCCGGGCTCCGGCTACTGCAGCCCCGGGCCCTTTAAAGCGCCGCCCGAGCCCCACTGCCGGAACCCCTGGGATAGTGGTGGCAGCAGGGCTCCGGCAGTGGGGCTCGGGCGGCGCTTTAAAGGGCCCAGGGCTCCCCACAGCTGCCGGAGCCCCGGGCCCTTTAAAGCGCCACCCGAGCCTTGCTGCCGGAGCCCCTGGGGTAGTGGCAGCAGGGCTTTGGTGGCTCTTTAAAGGGTCTGGGGCTCTGGTGGTGCAGTGAGCCCTGGAACCTTTAAAGCACCAGCCTGGGGAAGCCGGTCTGGTCTGACATGCTATACTGGCTCTTGCTTTCACCTCTGTCCCTAGGTAACCCATTCCAGTGCTTCACCACCCTGCTAGTAACATAATATTTTCTGATATCCAACCTAGACCTCCCCCACTGCAACTTGAGACCTTTGCTTCTTGTTCTGTCATGATGACCGTACACGTGGCTGAATTGTTCGCTTTCACCCATTTTACTGACTGATCCAGAGTGCTCTGTAGCAATGACCCACAGAGGATGACAATATTGGAAAGCAGATATTGAAAAAGCAAAGCTGTGCTCAAAGCCAATTTACAGAGTAGATAAAAGTCACAGTCTGTCTAGGTCACAATAGAGCAGGCAAAAGCCAGGCCTGGGAGGCTCCAGCATATACTATATTTAGCAGCAGCCTCTAAATATAACAAGACTTCAGAGGGGATTAGAAACTACAAAGGTCTGGCCTGGAGGAAAAAATACTAGCAGTTGCATTAAACTGACAATTGTGCCAAATATCTGTGGATTGTGACTGCGCAAAATAATAAAAAGAAAAGGAGTACTTGTGGCACCTTAGAGACTAACAAATTTATTAGAGCATAAGCTTTCATTGGAAGCAAATGCATCCAATGAAGTGAGCTGTAGCTCACGAAAGCTTATGCTCTAATAAATTTGTTAGTCTCTAAGGTGCCACAAGTCCTCCTTTTCTTTTTGCAAATACAGACTAACACGGCTGCTACTCTGAAACCTGTCAAAATAATAAAAGGAGACCTATAGATCGCATCTTCTTGGAATCTTAATATTTAAGAGTCTAGCTTTCTGAAAGCCATAAGCTGGCTTTCTTGAGCCAGCAGTATGCCACCTATATACGATGTATGGCGCTAATTAACAAATATAACTGCTGGGCACACCACCACCTACCTCTTTTAGGGCAGTTAAGCCGCTCTACTGAAAAAGAGGTGGGACACACCCTATGCAGGAAGATGCCTATTGGACAAAGCACACCAACAAAGGGAAATTACAGTGAAAAGTCTCATTCCCTGGGAGCCTGATGTTTGAGTTTAGCGTGGAAGGCCCACTTTATGCTGCGAGGCTGATTGCGCCATGGGTTTTAATCAGCGAGTATCAGAGTAGCCGCCGTGTTAGTCTGTATTCGCAAAAAGAAAAGGAGGACTTGTGGCACCTTAGAGACTAACAAATTTATTAGAGCATAAGCTTTCGTGAGCTACAGCTCACTTCATCGGATGCATTTGGTGGAAAAAACAGAGGAGAGATTTATATACACACACACACACAGAGAACATGAAACAATGGGTTTATCATACACACTGTAAGGAGAGTGATCACTTAAGATAAGCCATCACCAACAGCGGGGGGGGGAAGGAGGAAAACCTTTCATGGTGACAAGCAAGGTAGGCTAATTCCAGCAGTTAACAAGAATATCAGAGGAACAGTGGGGGGTGGGGTGGGAGTAGTAATACAACGCCGGGCAGGCAGTGGGGCGCTGTAGGAATGCCAGCAGCATGGCCCAACAAGCAAGCGATCAGGCCGGGCTGCTTCCCGGGGACCAGGAGGCGCCCCCCTGAGCGCTCTGGCAGCCCCGCTCCCAGGGCCGGGGGCAGCCTGTCTCTGTGCAGACTAGCGGGCCCGGGCAGGCTCCGCGCAGCAGGCGCTGGGCACAAGGGGTGGGCGGGGAGGCTGCGCGCACCGACTCCCAGGGGAGAACGAGGCTTCCCTCCGCTGGGGCTGGGCCCCGGGCGCACCACCAAGCCCCCCCCGCCCTGCCAAGCCCCCGCCCTTAGCGCAGCCCGGCACCTGCCCCCTCCCAGCGCGGCCGCCTCGCCGCTCCCTGCAGCGCGGGGGCAACGCTGCACCCCGCGCGTCTGCCCCCCACGAGCCGGGCCAGCCCCGACGGCCGCCGCCGCAACTCGCCCGCCCACTGCAGCAGCCGCTGCTCTCCCCGCCCCGGCCTCGCCTCCTCACCCGCCCGCTGGAGCCGCCGCCGAGGCCGTTCCCCGGGGCTCGGGCGGGCAAAGCCCGAGGGAGCCGGTGGGCTGCGGAGAGACTGGAGGGGCCGCGGCAGGGGCGGGCACCGTGGGGGAGCGGCGCTCTCCGCCTCCCGGAGGCGGGTCGGCGGGGCCAGCTGGGGAGCAGGGGCGGGGCCCGAGCCGGTCTCTAGGTACAGACACTGGGCGGGGCGGCGCCGCCTGCTCCCCAGCTGCATCCAGACGGCGCTGTAGCCGCAGCCGCCGGTTCCTCCGGGGGCCGCGTCCCAGCGAGCGCGTAGGAAGCCCGGCGGGCAGCTGGCTCCGCTGCGGCGCTGGTGAGCACCTCGGGGCGGGGTGAGTGAGGAGGTGAGGGGCGAAGGATGCTGCTGCTGCTGAGCCCGGAGCCTTGGATGGCGTGGGGCGAGTGGGTACCAAGTGCCGCCCTGGGGGAGTGGGCACGGCTGGGCTGTGTGCCAGGCTGCTCCTTTCTACTCTTCCCTTTCTCTAGCCCATTGCGAGGGGGAGCCCTTTCCCCGCCTACCCTTCTGACCCCTGGGAGCTGGACCCGGCGCCGGGACCCCCCCCCCCCGGCCCTGCTGGGTGGGGCGCAATAAGTTGCGCTGCCACCTCCAGCACCGCCGTGAGCAGAGCTGTGGGGATCCACCCTGCTGCATTCATCCCCGGGGCTGCTGCTCACTGCGGAAAACTGCCTCCTAACCCCCCCGCCTGCCCCCACGCAGGAGGCTATGGGGTGGGCGCCGATGCTAGCCCTTCAGATGCTCAATCTGATGCAGGATGGTCTCACTGTCCGGCTGATTGTGGTCTCCACCTCTCTGCAACTCTGGAGCAGCCATCAGAAGAGCTCGGGTGGGGCTGGGGAGCGCCTTGCTTAAAAGGGATTTCATCGCTCCTTAGGTGCTATTGTCCACTCGTTTAAAGGCGGTGGGGGCCTCCCTAACAAACTCTCTGAGGGAGATCGGGTAAAGCCCCTCTGCTCCCCTCACTGCTCTGTTCTGCTGGAGGGGGAGCTGGCATGAATGAGGCTGAGCTATCCATCTCAGACCTTCGGGGGGGGGGGGGACAATTGTCCTATGTATGTCTCTATATTCATCCCTCTGTATTTTTAGGGTTTCTATTTTGTTTATTTCCTTTTTTATTGGTATTATTTGACATCAAATTTTGCTTTCCTTGATTTCAATGGGGACTATTCATTTGAGAGAGGCCAACAGGATTTGGATCCAAAACTGCAAGCCCTACGAGCATGGAATTCCCCCTGAAGTAGATAAGAGGCCTGCACTTAGAGGATTTGCAGGATAAGGCCTTCATTTATGCAAGGTGTTCAGAGGGTGATGGGGCTCCTAATAAACATTATTTATATAATGTACTTGCTTAAAAGCACACAAGTGGTTGTCTTCAATGTCCTTTTCTGTGTCAACATTTAAAAAACATACTGTTCTGGAGATTTGGATGAGTAGTCTGCACGTCTATTTTCAATGTAATTCCTGTTTGTTTGCCTGTCTATATATCTTTAATGACTGGCTGAGATTTGAGAACTGTTTTTTCTCTCCCCCCTCCCCCGTTCACTTGAGCACCACAAACAGCCTTCAGATTTTAGGCCTCTGCAAGTGCATGGAGCTCAGTGGAGAAGAAGGGGTTTATTTTTGATTAAAAAGGGAAGTGAAGGAGGGTATAGTTTAAACCAGCAAACATGCAGTGTTTTTTGATTATCATGCTGTTAAATATTTACAGTTTAATTATCACATTTATCATCCAACCATACATCATTAGTCCCCTAAATGATTCAAATTGATTCAAATGTAACTTGTTGCCTGAAAATAAAAAAACGCTATCAATGTAAAACAATAATCCTCCCCCCACCCTAAATCCCTAATAAAATTTATTTTCAAATGAGTAATTGTGTAAAATGCATCTAGTGAACTTTATGGCTGGGAAGAAAATTAATTCCACTTCCTTTCAAGAATCCTTTCTTTTGTGACTTCCCCTCACAGAGATCATTATCACATTCTTAGGCCTTGCTTCTGCAAATGTGCATGTATGCATCTTTTACATGATATTGAGATTACTGATAATAGACTACTGATCTACTGATACATGTATGTTTGCAGGAGCGGTGTTGCTGCTCTGACTTCCGCACATATTAGGTGGCAAAGGCAGAAACTGCATTTCATGGTTTGCTCGAGTGGAGTGGTGAGTTGAGGAGCTAAAGGGGACAAATGTATGCAGGGGTGTTGGATGCTGGGACTCTGCAAGGGGGCATATTGAGTATATAATACATACATGTATTGACTGCTATCTATGTGAATATATATCAATGTTGATTATATATTTAGTGGGGTCTTGGCACAAATATCTTTAACTTTAAGGTAAGGTTGCTACACTGCATAGCTTTCCAATGCAGACTCTAAAAAACAAGGAAATAAGCAAAGTCATTCAATGCTGGACCTATGCTTTACTCATCATTTTCCCTTCTCATCTTCCATTATTTCTATCCACCCACATCCACCATCATTCTGAACAACTAACAGCAGCCTTAATTCCAGACATACATAACGTAGACCAACGGCCACAAATGTGCAGATTTCAACTATAATTTTTACATTAAAAATTAATACTAAATGTAGGACAATCATTAACGTACATCACCCACTCATATAAATTGTTTTCCTAAACAATACAGAAAAACATATCTCAAACCCTAACTCACTCTCCCACCCCAGTAAAACCATCCCAGAGCTATGCCTGATGTAAGTTAGGGGAGTGATACCAACTGAATATTTTTCCAAGGTAGAGCAGATTTTTTGTGAGAAATTTTTTCTTTGAAAAATGACCTCTTTTCAGAAATGGAAAAAAAGGTGCTCTTCAATTTTTAAAAATTTTCAAAACTTTTTATTTTGAAAAACTATTATGAAAACCTAGTTCCTGATAAATTGAGAATTTCTTTAATGGTTTCAACTAAAAATGCCATGGGGAAAAATCAATACATTCTGAATTCTGAAAAACAGAAACAACATAATATTTTCTGTTTATGTGAATGTGTGTTTTGGAGTTTTTAACCCACTGTATTCCAGGAACAGAGATGTCCTCAGTCACTGGAGGCTTTGTGTGAATTATGGTGAATTTTGGAAAAAAATTTAGCATGAATATCTTAATTTCAAGACTTTTGCAGGCTTCTGTAGCTCAGTTCCTCACCTAAAGTCCTACATCATCTCCCTTTACTTTACTGGGACCTGTGGTTTAAGTGAAGGGGAAGCACATAGAGTTCTCTTATCCTTGTTGCTGTGTTCAGGGACGGGTCTGAAAATCCATTCTCTTAATATTCTGGAACATGGGGTTCTTTTCCCTTTATGAGATGAGATGGGAAAAGTTTGGCACAGAACTCTTCTTATGCCTGGGTCCCCAATTTCTCCCCACAACCACCTCTGAATTTGACGTACTCTTTTATTAATATAGAATGTGTGTAGTTTTTACATATATAAACACCCAAAGAATTTTGGGAGGCATCTGCCTGCAGGTGGGTTTAGAGTATGTTCTGATAAGCTGGGATTCTACCTGACTCTGGGTGTGTGGAGGAGCTTAGAGAAGGCACTTTGTGAAATCAGGAATACAGAGTGAAAGGTTGTCTTGCCTGCTGTTTGATGCTTGGTTTTGCTACTTTTGAGCCTATCACTATATAGTCACAGTGCATTTTGTTAATTGTTCACAATGTCTCCATAATATGATAAGAGACTTTGTGGAGGGGAATTTTTTTGAAATTAAGGGGAAAAAAAACCCATAGTTGGGTCTTATGGCAACCACTAATTTATCTACCTCCCCATCCTTTGGCTTTGTGGAGGGATTTTGTTAAATATATGTAGATTTTTTTTTAAATGTTCCACTATATTTACTTGGGTTTCTCCTGATTCACTGAAACTACGTTTCTGAGGTCAGGAGCCTGGAAAGATTAGCAAAGGATACGAGACCTAAAGGAATATGTAAGGGGCCTTTAGAAACTATGAATAAACAAATTACTAGTTTGGGTGAGCTTCATTTCCTTCAGGTAGTATAGTCCACAGTGTCTTTGTTTGTTAGTTCAGTCTAATGGTGGGGAATGGTTGAAAATGAAGGAAGTTCCCTGGCATTACAGGCTTATTTTTTATTTTATTTTTTTTTTTTTGGAGTGCTGGGTAGTAGGTGTGAAATGCTAGCAGAAAGCTAATTTGGTCTTTTTTTCTAAGATCTGGTACTATTGATTTAACATTTTTTTTTCTGGAGGTGAAACTCTGATTAATCAATCAATGTAAAGGTTAAAAGAGACAAGCTATCTGCATGGTCATCTCTGTGTGAACCTCTTTCAGGTGTTGCTAACTGCAGCCCCAATTACTGTGCAGGGCTCTGTTGTTGCAGGTCATTGCAGGATCAACTCAGCAACTCTCTTGTTTGCTTTGTGAAGTTTTCTCCTGTCTCACTCTTTTTTACTTTCTTTCAGGCTATTTTAGCAATCTTTTGCCTAAGCTACAATTTCCCAAGTTGAAACTCATGTACATGTCATATTTCCTCATGTATGTGTCATATGTCAAAGTGCCATTGAATTCAGCCATAGTCCCCCTTTTACCTCTTGAGTATCTTGGAGCCACTCTAAAAAGGTATGGCTGTCAGTTATTTTCAGTCACCCTTGTTTATTTAGCTGTCACCTCCTTGTTCTGTACGGAAGTGTCATTGTCAGTGTGACGCTACTGCATGTCGTAGTTTCACTTTTGCTTTAGTTGAATTTTCAGCATGTGCTGAAAAGGAAATACATTGTCTTCTGGGAATATCCTCTATAGGATGCACATATGTTACTTCTGTTAAAGCTAATGGTAATTACATTTTGAGCTTTACCTACTCTCCTCCTTGCTTTGATTTAGCTATTCAGGTAAGAATGAGGAACCTTTTTTTTCCCTTCTGTGAAATTTTGTTCTAGTATCTTGTCATCATCTTGTTTTAAAAGAAAGCAACCTAGGTGGCAGCTTGCTGGCCCTGGAGACTGAATTCCTTTCCTTTATTCATATAATGGGAGCAAGAACAGACAGCTATAGTGCAATCTTCTTCACACTTTTCTTAGCTGTGTTCTGTAGTGACCACATGTAGATTGAGGGGCGTTTCATTCTGTCCATTCATTTTGTTGATATGTCCCAAGATGGTGACAATTGGAATGATTTTTTATGTGGATTCCTTTGTGAGGTCACAGTAACACTTCCTATAGCTGTCAGATGCTGTTTAAATCCCTACCTATCTGGGCTGGATTTGAACTGATGGGCTAAAGGTGCAAGGTTCCCTATTCCCTTACCAATCCCCTATACCATCTTGTCCCTCTCCTCACTAACTCCTTTTTCTCCCCCACCCCATTGCAGTGGAGTGGGAAATAGTCTCCCTTTCACCTTGAATCTAAGCAAATACATATAGGTGGGTATGGTGGGTCTATCATTTTTCTGATACTGTGACGATTTCTTCATTTAATCCTTTCTGCCTTCCCTGTGTGTGAAACTGCACTTCAAAATCCATCCCATAGGGTGGAGGGATCTAGTTGTGATGGTGATATTGCTGCAGGACGGCTTCCTTAAACTGATTGCTGAGGTGTTGGAAGATGATGCTGTGACTATGAGGCAAACCCTCCTCTAGAGGTGAAGAGCATCACTCTTACAGTGCTTCCAGCCTGCACAGATGCCACTTAACAGATGCACATTGGAAAAAGTAATCCAACTATACGTATAAAATGATGGGGTCTAAATTAGCTGTTACCACTCAAGAAACAGATCTTGGAGTCACTGTGGATAATTCTCTGAACACATCCATTCAATGTGCAGCGGCAGTCAAAAAAGCGAACAGAATGTTGGGAATCATTAAGAAAGGGATAGATGATAATGCAGAAAATATTATATTGCCTCTATATAAATCCATGGCATGCCCACATCTTGAATACTGCTTGCAAATGTGATCTCCCCATCTCAAAAAAGATATATTGGAATTGAAAAGGTTCAAAAAAGGGCAACAAAAATGTTTAGGGGTATGGAACGGCTTCCGTATGAGGAGAGATTAATAAAACTGGGACATTGCAGCCTGGAAAAGAGACGACTAAGTGGGGATATGATTGAGATCTACAAAATCATGTCTGGTATGGAGAAAGTAAATAAGGATGTGTTATTTACTACTTCTCATAACACAAGAACTAGGGGTCACCAAATGAAATTAATAGGCGGGTCATTTAAAACAAACAAAAGGAAGGGTTTTTTCACACAATGCAAAGTCAACCTGTGGAACTCTTTGCCAGAGGATGTTGTGAAGGCCAAGACTTATAACAGGGTTCAAAAAAGAACTAGATAAATTCATGGAGGATAGGTCCATCAACGACTATTAGCCAAGATGAGCAGGGATGATGTCTCTAGCTTCTGTTTGCCCGAAGATGGGAATGAGCGACAGGGAATGTATCACTTGAAGATTACCTGTTCATTCCCTCGGGGGGCACTTGGCATTAGCCACTGTCGGAAGACAGGACATTGGGCTAGATGGACCTTTGGTCTGACCCAGTATGGCCATTCTTATGTACTTAACTGCATCTTGACATTTTCATTGGAACAGATCCTGTCTTCATCTTTCATTAACAGCTGGGTGGCACTGGCTTGATGTAGACTTTGTTATAACTCATTTTTCTTCTTGACTGGATTCCATCCAAATACATTGCAGATCTTTCTTTCATAAAGAAGAATCCATTCACATGCAATCTCTCTCCCATTCCTTGACTTTTTATTTAAATCAGAAGTGCATTCTATCCTAGTTGTACATATTGGGTCTCATGAGAATTGCTTTAGAAAGATGAGTGCAAACTGAATTTCACTATGGGGAAACTAAGAGCATTCAGTGGACCAACATCAATGATAGACTTAGAGAAGGTGACTCGCTGCATCTATTCAACATAATCCCTTAACTTTTGCTTGGTGCTTTGGCTACTATTGTATCACAGAGTTTACTCTGAAACAACCCCACACATTATAAAGAGTAAACTTTATTTTTTTTACATTCAATAGTGTAAATGTTGTCCAGTGTTTTAGTTCTCCAGCTCTTGACCAACATATTTATTATTATTATTTATTTTATTTATTTATGTGAATGTGTTTTGTCTTTCTCCACGTAACACACACTTTATTTCTCTCTTTGCTAGTGAGGAAATATTTTTGTAGGTTTAATTTTCCATATTCTTTTTGTCTGTCAAGAATACGACAGATTCAGGGCTGTCATGAAGAATGTTAACAGCTTTGGGAACTTCAGGTTTACACTGGAATGTCAGAATTGGGGGGGTGGCCGGGGGAAAGAGGTTGTTCTGTCTGGACTTCTGTAGTCCTGACTCTCCTGGTGCAGAAAGTATGTGACTGGCTGAGAGGTGGAATGTGCCAAAGTGAGTGGAATTTTGAAGAATCTGGCTCTTAGACAGCAATGATGTACAGTATTTTTTCCCCCTGTAGTAAGTTACCTTATAGTTGTAGGGTATTATGCATGTTACTTTGTCTTTTCCTTGACTCCTTACACAGTCCCATTTTTTATTTTTGTGGATTTTCTGCATGGCGGCATTTCTCAGTGGTTATTTATTATGGCATCGTACTAAATAGGAAGCTTTGACAGCCTCTGATTTTTGTAGTAAGCTTGTAGGATTTCTTACTCTCAGTAGCATGCTACCTGAGGACTGCGTGGCCAATAGTCTTGCCTTTACATTAGTAGTCTCGCCTTGACATTAATAACAACAAAGAAAAAATACACCGGGAAAATTTCCCGGCATAACTGTAGCAAGAAAATTATTTTCTGCTCTCACTATTCCAGAATAACTCCCTCTTTGGACAGGCTGCTCCTAAATAAAAGCATCTTTAATCCAGAATTTCAAAATAGTATGCCCACACATGAGGGAGCTATTCCAGAAACAGCTTAGTGGAAAGCATCTATCCCACTATACTATGCCAGTAATGTCCTTGAGTTGACAAGCCTGAAGAGGTTCTGTGGGAAATGGATATGTTGGTGATGTGAGAGAAACACAGATTGGATGAGTGGTAAAAGACTGAGTGGAAAAAATAGGTAGGAGTAGGTGTCTGAGTCGGGAGCCTTGTTGATGAGGTGGGAAAATTTTGGCACAGAACTTTTCTTATTCCTGGGTCCCCTTCCCTGCATAGACATGCCCTTGGATAAGAACCTTCCCCCAATTTCTATACTTGCCCATTCTGAAGGTAATTTTCAATTGGTGAAATTCACCCTGGGCAGAGGACCTTGTGTCCCACTTCAGCCTTTAAAGGGCAAATACTATTAGAGCCCTGATCCAAAGCCCACTAAAATTCATGGGAGCCTAAGGGCCCCAAGGTTTTCATTCAGCTTGAGCCTAAGGGGTGAATAAAGTGGTGCACAGAGCCTTCTTCCCAGAGTACATTTTATCCAACATGTTAAAATTTTAGGTTGTGGAATACTTCTAGCAGGGCTGCTAGGTATATCAACATATATATCCATCAAAACAACTGCTGTATGCCCAACTCACCAAAGGAGAGAGGAAACAGGGAGGCCAAAAGAAACGCTTTAAAGACACTCTCAAGATAAACATCAAGAGATGTGGCATCTACACCACACACTGGGAGGGAGACAGCAGCCCAGGATAGGGATAACTGGCAAAGACTTGTTGGAGAGAGAATGTCCACTTTTGAGGAAAATTGCATTGCCCTGGTCGCAGGAAAAACACCAGCAAAGAAAGGACAGACAACTGTCACGCAGCAATCATGGCCCAACCCTGTCTTCCAACACCACCTGCAATGTCTGCCAGTGAGCCTGTGGCTCAAGGATCGGACTCCTCAGCCACCAAAGGACCCATGAAAAATAAAACCTGTGAAAGAAATCATCCTCGCCCTTGAGGGATCACCGATGATATACATGTCATCAATGCTGGTCTTAGAGGGGCTCTGTCAAGTTAAAATTTGCATGTTCTTTAAACAAACAAACAACACCAACACTTTGTATTTCTAACAATTGCTTAGATTGTTAAAAGTGAATGAATTTAAAGAATTCAAGTCTTCACTTATACATTTTATTCTCTGATTCTCCAATGCTAGAACAGTGTCACAGACAATGCAGTACAATGTTTAAATCCAAACAAACAGTTTGCTTTGAATTAAAAACAAAAATCATGATAACGTTTCTAACAATATTGGGCTGTTCAAGGCCCTTATTCTGCAGTTTGTTGTGGCTGGATTTTTTCATTTGTGTGGAGCCCTGTTGACTTTAGTCCTGTCATATACAGTGAATCACAGGATCAGGGCCTAAATCTTTACTTTCAGTAAATGGAGAAACAATCCTGTAATTTGGGTTTATACACTCTGTTCCTCTCTTGAATCAGGCTGATGGGAATAGTAAGCTATGTGCAGGTACATTGTTTTATTCTCTGATATCAGAAGAGTTTGATCTGCTTGGAATAATCACTGTAGAAGTATGTCAAGGAGAGAAACCTGTCGGTCTGTTCCCCATAATACAGAAAGCACAGTTCTGAAAACTGGTGCTCATTGCACATTTGGCACGGCAGGAAAAAAACAAATTGTTTTGTCAGCTTTCATATGAAACATTGGTCTAGCAGGAGAATGCCTTGTGCCTTATGTAGATACTATAGGTATGTACAGTAGGAGCTCTTTCTTGTCTTTGCATTTTATAACTATCACTTGTAAAGCTCTCCTTTTGAGAAAAAGAACTTGTTCAGATGCTTTCCCCCTCACCCTCAGGGTAATCTGTTTTTATTTTCACAGCTTTAGTAAAAAAAAACAAAAAAACATTTCCTCCTACATAACCTGCTTTTTCATTCACTGCAGTTCTCTTCCTCTTCACTCATGATAAATATCAGCCTCTTGTGTCAAATGCAGTTAAGCCTTTTCCAGTATGTAGTGCAGTGTGAGTTTTCTCAGTTATATAATGCACACTTTCTCCACTTCTCCTCCAGTGAGATTGTCCGTATAAGACTGAGTGAGTGACATAGGTGTTTGGGGGTAGGAGAATCATAATTATAAGAATTTATGTGATGTGATCGTAATAATCTTATACTGATTTATATTTGTATTCAGATTACACTACATGGCCATAACTTCATATTTATTTAAATGTGTAGTTTTTATTACTGTTTACAAACATGCTTTTTTCAGTCTTTCTGAATTCAATGTAATCTTTGCATATGAAGATATCAGGTTGGATATTATATAATTAGCAAAAAGAAAAGGAGTACTTGTGGCACCTTAGAGACTAACAAATTTATTAGAGCATAAGCTTTCGTGAGCTACAGCTCACTTCACGAAAGCTTATGCTCTAATAAATTTGTTAGTCTCTAAGGTGCCACAAGTACTCCTTTTCTTTTTGCTAATACAGACTAACACGGCTGCTACTCTGAAACATATAATTAGCAGATACCATGCCATGTCTTTGTTTTAATGGAATTTTTCTAAGTGTGGTTACAGCTGGAAAAGTGACCCTAAAAACTGTATTCCTTTTCTCAGGGTATCTGATCTATGTGTGTCCAAGTAATAATAGCAGTTTTCTTTAATAACAAACCTCTAATGTGCACACTAGCAGGGCTTTCAGCTGTGCTCTTAGCATCAGGCCTCTATCACCCTTCTGCTTTTCTTTCCATGGGAAAACACTCCATGGATAGACCCCTTCTGGGTTCTAAATGTATTGTGGTTCTTCTATCCAGGGGGCTGGGGTGCAGACAAACTACAGAGGCCATGTAGGGGGATTAGAACATCTCTGCATGATGTGGATCTATGTAGCAGCACCCAGGAAGTGGGACTCGTACATCGCAGGCCGTGTGGCTCCATTGTCTTGGATTGAGTGAGAAGAGATATGCCACATGCCAGTGCAGGCTAAAGTCTGCAGTAACGGCTGTGTTGATACCCATAAAGGTGGGGAGGAGTCTGTCCTCTGCACCTATGGAGATGCTGCGTACAAAATGCCAAGTGAATGGCCCTTGCCAGGGGGTTGAGAATTTGGTCCTTGTTGAATTATTTTCACTGCCTGGGTATAAGAGACAGAATTCATTTGTGTGTGACCACTCTCCTGTACTCCTGCTTGGATTTGCATTGTTGGTACATAAAAAAGCATCTCCTCACTTGCCAACTGACCAACTCTGATATAGAAGTTGGAAACAAAATAGACATGGAACTTGATGTCTTTTGTTTTTAGTTATTTTTGTGACTAACCAGACTGTTAGTTAATCTGGATGATATTTCAGAAAAATGAAAATAATAGTGTTTCTACATTTAAAAGAGAAAAGAGTGTAGTAGTTAAAGTAAGAGATAAGCCAAGTTGATGAGTTTAGGGTAATTAACATACTAATCCTTCATTATCTGTGCTGCCTGGTCATTTGTAACCACTGGAAAGAGATTCATGGGTTCTTTAACAAAAGAGATATTGGATTTAGTTTTTCCATTGCTTTGTGTGTTGCTGTTACACATTGCCTTGTACACTCTGTCACTTTCCAGGTCCTTGTGATAAGCATGAAATGTAATTCAGGAAATCTTGGTATGGTAATCTTAAGAAAAACAGTCTTTGTGCTGAGACACATCCCAGACTAATTGTCCTGATAGAAGTGTTTGGACTGCATATTCATGGTGAAAAAGCAGCACCTTAATTGAGTGATTGACCACGTGGTAGAAGAGATAATGGGATTCACAGACTGCCTGATTCCCATCACAGAACAAATCTCTGATCTGTTTGTATGTAATAGTTAAACAAGCTTAGGGCTCAGGCTGCCAGTCACCAGATATATTCTTTTCCTTCCCTCCTCCATTCCCCTTTTTACCCTAATTTATTTTTTCAAAACAAAGCCATTTATTTCTTTAGTCACTACTGTTTCTACTAAAAAATCTTAGTAAAATAAATGTAAAATATCTACCCTCTGAAGCAGCTTTGTATTTGATTTGTAGAGGGATACATTGGTGGAAGAATTTTTCACTGAATGATAGCCTTAGCTTTGCTGAGAAATAATTACCATCTGAAGCCAAGATTCCATGTTTATGGTCTGCTGGCCTTGTTTGGCTTTTAGAATTCCATGTCTCTCCTTCATCCCTGTCACAGCTGATGTTCTCCTTTTCTTGAAATCTGCTGACCGGATGTAGCAGCAGAGACTGTAATCAGAAGGCCCGAGAGAAGATGTGGAAATTTAAAATCCTGGGTCTCTGCACCTAGCACATTTCTTACTGCTTTTTGTGAATCCCATCTCCAGTGTAAAAAGCACCCACTGTGGTGATGCAAAGTAGCAATTTATCACTAGAAACAGTGTTGAGAAAAATAGCCACTGTTACTGAGGAACTTCTAAGGTAAACTAAGATGGTCCATATAACACATACCCTTCAAGTCTGTTGAATCATGTCCTATTTAGAGTGCAGCATAAAGTACTTCAAAAAACATTGATATAATATCTTAAGAACATGAGAACGGCCATACTGGGTCAGACCAATGGTCCATCTAGCCCAGTGTCCTGTCTTCTGACAGTGGCCAATGCCAGTGCTTCAGAGAGAATGAACGGAACAGGCAATAATTGAGTGATCCATCCCCTGTCGTCCACTCCCAGCTTCAGGCAATCTGGCTGTAGCCAAACACAGAAACATTAGATACGGATTTTCATGTTCTAAACTGATAAACCAATCATCATGTCACATTCTTAATTTTTTTCTTTGTCAGAGGTGTTCTTCCTTTTCCCATCCCAAGCTGTGATATCATTATCTCCTGCACTCTGCTTTGTCTTTCCAAACCCACAAACCGTGTGTCTTCAAGGGGTCTGGAAGGGGTTCTGTGACAAGTGGCCTGGGTCTGAAATGCACATTTATGAGCGTTACTCTCACTTTCCTCCCACTACCCTTTTATTACCTTTTCTCACTATTTTATGTATGCTTCTTGTCACTATAGCTGGCCTTCTGCTTGAAGGAGTGAACTGAGCTCCCTTTAGTGTTTCATTAATGTCAGTCCTGATCATCTGGCGGATGTTGAATGATACAAGGCTGACTTCCTCCCTCAGGTGATCTGTAGTGCCCTGTGCATCTGCCATGTTGGTGGGTGAATGACAGAGCCTGAAACTGGAAAGAATATTTCCCCTTGGGTGCTTCCTTTAGGAAACTAAGCTGTTCCTAGGAAAGAATGTTCTTGTTCTAAGGTTCAGAAGGGACCATTACAATAATTAATCTGCTTTTCTACAAAACACAGGCTGTAGAACTTCACACAGTAATTTCTCCATCAAGTCCAATAACTTGTAATTGAACATGTAGAAAGGCACCCACTCTCAATTTAAAGACCCCAAGTGGTGGAGAATCTATTACTTCCCTTGGTAAACTAATTCAGATGGTTAATTATTCTCATTGTTAAACTGTTCTCTTCTTTTAGTTGGGATAGGCAATGTGGCCTCCTTGGTAGAGCACTGAACTAGTACTCTGGACACCTTGGTTCTGTTCCTAGTTCTGTAATCAGTTTGTTGGGTGACCTTGGGCAATTCATGCCACCTCCTTGTACCTCGATTTCCCCATCTGTGTAATGGGGATAATGATACTGACCTCCTTTGTAAAGTGCTTTGGGCTTCACTGATGAAAAGTGCTATGGAAAAGTTATATGGTGTTATTATTTATTAGTAGCAGTAGTCTGGTTAATTTACTGCAAAGAAAAATAAACCTTCCATGTTACAAATGTGAGTTAATGGAGAAAGAAATTAAGTCATGCGTGTATTGAATATATTGATCATAATCTTTAACTGGAGAGCTCTTTATGTTGTGCAGCAATTTTTGACAAATAAATTGTTCTCACTATTGTTTAGAAAGAAGACAAACTAGTGGTCTTGCTGCCTAGCATATCTGGTTTAGGCTGTGGTAACTCATTAGAAGATTCTAAAGTATGCAGTATTACATAGATGGGACCCTATCTTGTCAAGTTAAATATGGTGCACTCTGGTTGTACTGTTAAACTAATATGTGGATAATCCAAAGACAACATAATCTAGCTGGACAAACAAATTATCTGACTGGTTCACCTTCTTGGCAAGTTAGAAATGTAGCAATTTTTTAAAAAGTGAAGCACAGAGAAAATTGCTCCTGGCTTCTTATTCATTATATATTTTTTCCAATTTGTGTGGATTCAAAATTAAACTTTATTTGCACTTATTTATTTATTTTATTTTGTAATTTAAATATTCATTAGTTATTCAGATACAGTGCAACCGTTTGACTACAGATGTATGGTCACTGCAGACTTGCTACTCTGGACACTGCTCTTCATTTCAGTATACCTGCTAATAAAAATACAATCAGCACGATCAAGAAGTGGATCTGACAATTCATTTCTCATGATCTTTTGTTGATACAGTCAGCATCCCTTGCTATGTCTTAGGGTCTCATCCTGAGAGTGCTTCTAACAGATGCATAGAGAAGACTAATTATGAAAATTCATCAGTACAAATACATTATTTTGTTTCATTTTATTTCCATTATGTAGCACCTCAGGAGACAAAAGAAAAGAAGTTCCTGACTCACGGAATTTGTATGGGCATGATGCTGAGAGTTGTTGAGCTCCGATTGAAATCATGGGTCCGATCCTTCACTCTTTGAAGTTGATGAAAGCAGGATTTGGACCCATAGATGGTAAGTTGACAGGTATTTGACCTGCATATTTCATACAATATCACACACACCAAAATGCTATATAAATAATGTGGAACAAAATAGCTTGTTAAATATCTGGCAATATAAATAATTATAAGCGGTGTTATTTATGCACTTATCAGTTTTATGTTTCAAGTTAGAATATCTTTTTACAGTGTAGGAGACTGATGATACTAATTACAGTCACTGAGCACAATCCAGGCAGGTATTAAACAAGTTCTTCATCTCCCAAAGCTGTTCAGTCTTGACCTATAGCCAAAAAAAGTTAATGGCTATTCATTTAACTGCAGTATGCATTGTTGTCAAATGAGAAGTTAATACATTTGGTGTACATAAGAACAGCCCTGATGGGTCAGAACAATGGTCCATCCAGCCCAGTATCCCGTCTTCCTATGGTGGCCAGTGCCAGATATTTCAGAGGGAATGAACAGAACAGGGCAGTTTGTCGAGCGATACAACGCCTATGCTCCAGTCCCAGCTTCTGGCAGTCAGAGGCTTAGGGACACCCAGAGCATGGGGTTGCATCCCTGGCCATCTTGGCTAATAGCCATTAATGGATTTATCCCCACAAACTTCTCTAATTCTTTTTTTGAACCTAGTTATACTTTTGGCTTTTGCAACATCCCCTGGCAACAAGTTCCACAGGTTGACTATACGTTGTGTGAAGAAGTAATTCCTTATGTTTTTTAAACTAGCTGTTTATTAATTTCATTGAGTGACCCTTGGATCATGTGTTTCTGAAGGGGTAAATAACACTTCCTTAATCACTTTCTCCATACCATCCATGATTTTATAGACCTCTATCATATCCCCTCCTTTGTTAGCTTTTTTTTCTAAGTTGAACAGTCCCAGTCTTTTTAATCTCTCCTAATTTGGAAGCTATTTCATGCCCCTAATCAATTTTCATCACCTTCTCTGCATCTTTTCCAATTCTAATACGTCTTTTCTGAGATGGGACAACTAGAACTGCATGCATTATTCAAGATGTGGGTGTACCATGGATTTATATAGTGGCATTATGTTTTATTATCAATCCCTTTCCTTAAGGATTCTGACATTCTGTTAGCACTTTGACTGCCACTGTATGTTGAGCAGACGTTTTCAGAGAACTACCCACGATGACTTCAAGATCTCTTTCTTGAGTAGTAACATCTAATTTAGACCCCCATCGTTTTGTGTATATATAGTTGGGTTTGTTTTCCAATGTGCATTACTTTCACTTATCAACATTGAATTTCACCTGTCATTTTGTTGTCCAGTCACCTAGTTTTGTGAGATGCCTTTGTAATTCTTGACAGTCAGCTTTGGATTTAACAATCTTGAGTAATTTTTTAGTGTCTGCAAATTTGTCGCCTCACTGTTTACCTCTTTTTCCAGATAACTTATGAATATGTTGACCAGCACAGGTCCCCATACAGATCCTTGAGGTACCCCCGCTATTTACCTCTCTCCATTCTGAAAACTGATCATTTATTCCTACCCTTTGTTTCCTGTCTTTTAATCAGTTACTGATCCATGAGAAGACCTTCCCTCTTATCTCATGACTGCCTACTTTGTTGAAGAGCCTTTGGCGAGGGATCTTGACACAGGCTTTCTGAAAGTCCAAGTACACTATATCCACTGGATCTCTAGTCTATATGTTTTGACCCTCTCAAAGAATTCTTATAGATTGTTGAGGCATGATTTCCTTTTACAAAAGCTGTATTGACTTGATCACAACGTATCATGTTCATCCATATGTCTGATAATTCTGTTCTATTCTGTAGTTTCAATCAGCATGCCTGGTATTGAAGTTAAGCTTACTAGCCTGTAATTGCTGGGATTGCCTCTGGAGCCTTTTTTAAAAATCGACATTACATTAGTATCCACCAGTCATCTGGTATAGAGGCTGGATTTAAGTGATAAGATACATATCATACCACAGTTAGTAATTCTGCAATTTCATATTTGAGTTCCTTCAGAATTCTTGGTTGAATACCATCTGGTCCTGGTGACTTATTACTGTTTAACTAGTCAATTTGTTCCTAAACCTCATCTATTGACACCTGTAATTGGGCATTGTAGGTTATGATTATACACATTAGTCAGATAAACTTAGTGCGCTCTTGTCAATGTCTTTGTTTTTAGAAGGTTACAGATTGGCATAAGGTTGTGGGGAATCTTCTTCTACCTACCTAGCTGAAAAAGTAAAACATGTGGCTGCAGACAGCAGGTGGATCCTGCGGCCTGACTGCGAGCCCATTGATGTCAATTCAAAGACTCCCTTTAACTTCATTAGGGTTTGGACTGGGATAGTCTAACAGATATATTCCTTTCTTTGGTTAAACAGAGTCTCCTTTTAAAGTTTTTAAAGGGTTCAACTTAGCCCTGGTCTACACTTGGGGGGAGAATTGATGTAAGTTACACAACTTCAGCTACGTGAATAACGTAGCTGAAGTTGACGTATTTAGATCAACTTGTCTTCATCACGGTGAGTTGACTGCTGCCACTCCCCTCTCAACTCTGCCTGTGCCTCTCATGGTGCTTGAGTACAGGAGTCGACAGGAGAGCGCTTGGGGGTCGATTTATCATGTCTAGACTTGACGCGATAAATTGATCCCCGCTGGATTGATCGCTGCCCGCTGACCCGGCGGGTAGTGAAGACATACCCTTAGTTCTGTTAGGTCAGGAGTCAGATTTCCCTGATATAGTGTCAGTTTCCAGCAGAGAATGCATGAAGACCACGAGCATCAAAGATTTGAAATTCCTCCCTGTTTCACCTTTGGTAATAGTGGTGTCACCCTAGTTCCTAGTGAATATTTGTCCACATCTAAAAATCAACACACAATTTGTCATGACTGAAAGCCTCAACTCAAGACTAGAATAGCAGAGATGTTGTATAGTGAGGTAAGTATTCATAATGCATGGCAAAGCTTGAGTGGAGAAGTTTGCACAGTGCCTAGCTCCATTCAGAGCAACCAGATCACAAAGTCAATCAAGCACTAGATTAATCCAAAGTCTTAAATTAACTGATACAAAAGAAATTATTTACTAATTTTAAAAAAAGTTAGGTTTTAAATTTATGGAATACGATGACCTAGAATTGTGGAAACCCTATTTACTATGTGTACAACAAAATTTTTGCTTGTTTGGATACTTTCATTGGAAATACATCACATTTTTGTGACAGTCCTTGGGAGATTACAGTAAAATTATTCCTTGAGCACTCATTAGGACATACAAACTATGTATTGGGATAAGGTGATTTTGGTAAGTAATTGAACTTTAAATATTCAGGGTAAATAGCTCTAATCCCCTGAGATGGGATATTAGATGGGTGGGATCTGAGTTACCCAGGAAAGAATTTTCTGTAGTATCTGGCTGGTGAATCTTGCCCATATGCTCAGGATTTAGCTGATCACCATATTTGGGGTCGGGAAGGGATTTTCCTCCAGGGCAGACTGGAAGAGGCCCTGGAGATTTTTCGCCTTCCTCTGTAGCATGGGGCACGGGTCACTTAAGGGAGGATTCTCTGCTCCCTGAAGTCTTTAAACCATGATTTGAGGACTTCAATAGCTCAGACATAGGTGAGGATTTTCGTAGGAGTAGTGGGTGAGATTCTGTGGCCTGCGTTATGGTAGGGGGTGGACTAGATGATCAGAATGGTCCCTTCTGACCTTAGTATCTATGAATCTATTGCAAAATTATCTAGCAGTTCTCAATTCCTTAAAGGTAAGTAAAGGATTAAAATCTATCAGTGTGGCTCTTTCTTTCAGAGGAACAGGCATCTGATTCCATTTCACATATAAATGTTTTCAATTATCCAAAATTGTGTGTAAAGGTGCTATTATTGTAATATCTGTTGAATGACAAGACACTCAGTCTTTTCTAAGCATTCTAATAGTTTTGAGAACTTGTCCTTGTTTTCTTCCATTCACCATCTGTCAGCTTTCCTTAAGCCATGCTGTCTAATAATTAAGGGCATGGTTGGCACTAGATAGAATTTATTAACCTTGGCTTTATCTGTAGCTTGGCTAAAGTTAGATTTTTTTTTTTATGTCCTTGATTAGCTTGCTGTGTAGAGCTTGTTTAGAATCGAGCAGGATATAAAATGGTATTGCACTAATACTATGCTGGGTGTTAAGATGAGGGTCTAAATTCAGCTATGCTTCACAACTACTTGCAGATGTTTTAGAAACGTATCTAAATTTGTTCCCTTAAAATAAATATGTAGTTTTTTAAAATGTACTTGCAGCTTTTACATGGTTAAATTCCTGCTGGACACAATATAATCAAGAAACATACAAAAAAGCTAGGTTAATCAAAGGCTTTGAGGCTACATAGATCCAGCCCCTCTTTGGAATTAGGTATACGTTTCCACATCATATATTTTCTTCCAAATATTTAAGGCTAATAAACAGTGTATAATCTAAACCTTTGTTATTAGCAATTAGTCTCACTTCTGTGTAAAGAAATTGCATCTCTCCTAGTTTCTAAATTCTTCTTTCATCAATATTTTAATGCCTCCTTGAAATTAACTAGTGTCATTTTTCCTACTCCATTTATAAGATTGTGTACAATGATTAGGGCACTACAGTTGTTTAACACTGTATGTTTCATGATTAGTCCTACCCACTCTGTTGAAGTTCTGAGGGGGATTGGTCTTATGGTTAAAGTACTGGACAGGGGTGCGAGAGACCTGAGTTCTGTTCCTTGCTCTGCCACAGGCTTCCTGTGTAATCCTGGGCAAGTCACTTAGGGCAAGAATTTCCAAAGTGATTTTAGGGTGTTTCAATTTTTGATTTCCCAACTCGTGATACTGTAATGAAGGCCTGATTTTTTTCAGAGGGGCGAGTGTTCAGCACTTACTTTTAAAGGAGCATGCTTTTCAGACTCTTCTGCAGAGCACCCAAAAATAAAGGTACCCATGATACACAGATTGCCCTGCTTAAAATGAAAGTACCCAGGATAACCAGTCACTTTAGAAATCTTTACTTTATAATCTTTCTGTACCTCAATTTTCCATTGTTAAAAGTGGGTAATACTTCCTTTCATAGAATCATAGAACTGGAAGGGACCTCAAGAGGTCGTCTAGTCTAGTTATCTTTGTCTTGCCTATTTAGATAGTCCCAGCCGTGAAGAAACAATCTCACACTTTGTGGCCTTTATTAGACTAGGATTTAAAGATGTTATGTTAGCTAACATGTTCTAACTAACATGTTTTAAAACTCTAAAGTAGGCATGTATTGCATACTTTAACATGCTATGCTGGGGGAATTAAATCTAGGCTTCCCCCTAGGCTTCAACTCCACCGGTTCAGTACATGTTAAAGGCAACGTGCCTTATCTATTGTAGACTTAATCGTTGTTAGGAAAAATATGTTTTCTCTGCCTTTGGATTAATCCATTGTGGAGGTGAACCTATGATCTCCATGTGGTTACTCTTAAAGATCACTCTTAAAGAAACTCCAGCTACAGGTATGATGAATGCAGTAGCCTATTTGATTAGAGCAGCGGTTTTCCAGAGGGTCTGTGAGTCATGACGGGGCTGCCGGCCCTCTGATCAGCTCTGGCCCCTCCCTCCCAGTGCCTCCTGCACACCACGGAACAGCTGTTCAGGAGGCGCTGGTGGGGAGAGGGAGGAGTGGGGAGTGGGGTGGAAAGAGGCAGGGAAGAGGAGGGGAAGGGGTGGGGTGGGAAGAGGTGGGGGTGGGGCCTTGGGGAAGCGGTGGAGTGGGGGCGGGGCCTGGGGTTGAGTGGAGGTTTAGCGCCCCTGGGGAAAATTAGAAGCTGGCTTGGGAGTCCATGAAAAATTTTAAATAAAAATGGGGGTCCTCAGGTTGCTAAAGACTGAGAGCCATTGGATTAGAGCAATGTGTGCACAGGCAACCAATTTATTTCCAGGTGCATTAAAAGGAGTTGTGTTTGATCGGTAAAGCCCTGTGTTGTAGGTGCCTGGCACTGTGGGATAGCCCCTCTCTTCATGATCTTGTGAACAGATCCTAGATTTGAATTCCACTCGCAGCATCTGTCTGGGTTTCCATTCCTAGTTTAGATGGGCAGGGTGGATTGCTGGAATGGAGCCTAAAGAGGTTTCATATGGCCTCTGTGCTGGGCTAAATCCTCGGAGCTGGGGAATGCTGGCCAAACTGAACCCCTCTCCCACAGCAGGCCAATGGGTGCCAGAGACTCCCAGGAGAGGAGCTACCTACTGTCCCTTGATGAGTGTCTCCCTCCCTTGCCTCTGGGATAGGCCCCCTTTCACCAGGACCCATCAATTTCCACCACCTGTTGATGTGGGTGAATGGCATTTCTGATCCCTATCTCTTGTAACGTTTTCAGCCTCTTGAATGTAGTTTCTTTTACTTATTACTGTTAACTTCTTGCACTTCCTTGTTCATCTCTATGGTTCTACATTTCTTAGTATTTTGTTGTTTGGTAGATGGCATATATAAAGTTGGGCATAGTTGATTTTATTTCAGCAGTTTTTGTTTTTTCCTCTTAATCACATTTAAATTTTACTTTGCTACCCCTAGATTCCTCATATGTCTGTACTAGACTTTTGCATCGTTTCCCTCACCCCTCTCTTACCGATTTATGGTTGCTCCTTAGGCACACCTTCCTTATTTCAATTTGGTTTCATTCAGTCAAGAATTGCTCTTCTTTTGTGGGTGTTTTTGTCTTTACTTTGTTGCAGTGTGTGTATGGAATTGATGCCTTCATCATGGCCACCGGATTAGAAGGTTTTGCTTTTCTTGGCTCAAGGGCAAAGGGTGGCATTGACTGCAGAGTGATTTTCTACACTCTAGTACAGACAATTTGGTATAGTAATTTCAGAGGAGTTAAACTCTATAGTTAGATATAGATTTCAAACACAAATTATTTTCCTTTTTTTCATTTCTTCCTCTTCCCCTGACACTCGGACAGCCAATTGTTGGTACAAGATTACAGGCTGTTGTATAATTTAATTTGCTTTCTTACTGAACTACCTTTAATTACTGTCCAGTATTAATGTAAGGATTAGCCTTACACCGTGGAGATTGAGCTGCCCTTACTTGTGGGGGCAGAGTTTGATGCCTGAACATCTTTATAATATAAAAACTACCAATAAAACTACCAATGTAGTAGAGCCAACTGTGTGTTGGTTAGAAATAAACTATGGAAATGTTTAAAAATTGTTAGTCTCTAAGGTTGCCACAAGGACTCCTCATTATTTTTTGCTTAAAAAGAGTAAGTTGAAATGACGGTTATCCCTAACTGTCTTGTATTTGAAGTCATTGGCTATATCTATGTATTCTGCGACAACCTTGGTCTAGGAGTGTCATTTCATTATGGTTCAATGAGTGGTGCTCTTATCCAGTGGTGCTCATCTCCTTTCTGGGCTTTAAATCATTATGTACCTAATATTAAGTTGAAGTGAATAAGTTTAGTAAGGAATGGTATATAGCCATTGTCATGTATATAATATCTTAAAAGGAAAACTGAAATGATAGTTACCGTATTTCTTCTGTTTGCTAAATATTCCATTAATTAGGACTATATCTTTTAAAAAAACATTCTGTTTTTGGGAACAATTTTTTCAGTATTTTCATAACATTATGCAGCCTCTCAATTGGAATTTGCATTTTACTGATACTTCCCAGCAGGAATACCCTATTCTCCAAACAGTTTGAGACAATGAAAATGTTTCTTGCATTTGCATGTAAATTAGTGTAAGGCAACTTTATATTCAGTGTAGTTTAAAATAATGTGTTCTGCAAAATACTAGTAACTGTCTTAGAAACCACTTTAAATATCTCTCATGTTCCGAGGCTGATTTGGCATTTCCTATCTCCATATTATCAAGATTGACAGCTTCCTGTTTGTTAAATTACTCTTAATTTAAGACTGCTTTCTTCTTCATAAATGGACTATTTGATTACATTTATATAATTTTCTTTACCTTTAGAATAGATGCTGTTAATGCAGTCTAGTCAATTTAAAACAAAATGTGTTAAGCTCGTTCAGGTATTTTACCTGGCTCTCCCAACCTCTCCCCATTAATATTTGTACTTATTATCACTCTCCTATTTTTTTAAAAGCACGTGTTGCTGTTTTCTTTCCTTTTTGTGTGGTGAAAGCCCACAGACACCATGACTATATATAATGCACCAAAGTAAAAAAACTGGAGAAAAATAGATCCCTCTCCCACTAATCTCATTCAGTTATAGAAATCTGTGTTGTTTTTAATATAATGGATGAAAAGATTCTGATGGGAAAGTGAAGTTTTGTTGTTGATGGTACCCCTTTTAAGTGGTTGTTCAGGTCCATTACTTGCAGAAACATACGTATGCATTTGGTAGATATTGAGGAAGATGGAGACAGATGTTACTAATCCTTTTGAACCAGGTGATTAGGTTAGATGAGTTTTAATTTCTTTCTTTGTTAAAACCAGATGAATAGGACATGTCATCAAGGCTTCGTTAGAAGACATAACTAAAAACCAGAAGAACAACTTTACATGACTGTAAATATCAGCACTACAGTTGTTTGCAGCAGGTTGTCTTCTAAACTAGTATCTCCTTTTTAAAGGTTCTTACTGTCCTGAAATATAATAGCTGTGTCAATTATATTCAGAGTACACAATATTTGGTCTGTATATAGTAGATTTTTGTACATTGTTCTGCACAGCAGTCTTTGGAATTTGACGATGTTTTTAATCTAATTTGCAAAGACAACTGAAAGAGCTTGAAAAATTGAGCAGATATCAACTAACCAGAGGTGGATACAAATGTTGAGGGTGGGTTTAGACGACTAAGTCTCAATTGCAACATGCTTGTGAAAAACCCAACAACTGTCATCGGAATAGGCCAGGGAGAGTGTGAGGGGATTTCTTCCAATGTGCTTTTCCTGGACCCCATTTGAGAATTCTTTCTTTCATATCTGTCTCTGCCTAGTAGGTTTCTTGTTAAATGTGAAAACTCCTGCAAAGTATGGAAGCCGGATGGAGCTTTTCTGTCCCTTCTACTCCCTGAGAGCTTGCTGGCTGATGTTAGGTTGCTGGTCCTTCCCTACTGTACTTTCCCCCAGCCCTCTTTTTTAGGGCCTTCTTCCATTGTGAGTAGCTCCACTGCTTGTCTCTATTGTTGCTCATATAATAGCTTTCCAAAACAGCATAGTCCAATTGAAATTGTCATAATCCTTGACAGATTAGAGGTACCCTCACAGGATTCTGAATAGCAGCTGTAAAACTGATTTGAGCCTTGCTATTTTCATGCTACTACTGTTTTGCAAAGCTAGGAGCGGCAAGCAGAGGGCCTGGAGCTGTCTGCAAAATCAGGCAATGCTATTAGTTCCCATTTGGATTATTAACTTCACATCTATAAATGCTAGGGTGATAGTGATCTTCTTAAGGCTATGGTAATAATCCAAATGGGAACTAATAGCGTTGCAATTCTCTTTATATTCCCTAAAGCTAGTATTCAGGTCTAACATAGAAACTCTCCTGTGTTGGATGCAGCACTTTTTGCGTGAGGAAATTGTCATTCTAGAATATTTTAGAAATTCCAAATAAGTTTTAGTACTGGCAGCCTGAGACCTCCAGCATTCATCATTCAGATAGAAGTCCCCCATGATGTCACACCATTTTTTCCTACGTGTTACAGACAGGGCTGATAAGGAGCTGGTCATCCTGTTCTCTATGTCTCCTCCCAACAGCTCCTGTCTAACAATGCAGAAGAAAGATTTGGAAATCGTAGCTTCCCATTCAACCAGCACAAGAAAGCGGGGACTTTTAGATGTACAGTGAACCGGCCATGTTCACGCTATAATTCTTGGTTAGTTTAACTTCAAAAAGTTTGTTACATATTATTCACACACTCGTCTCATCTAGTCCTTTTCTGTATTATTATACAGTAAAGCTCCCTATTGGTATTTTCTACTATTTTTACTACATACATCTTGCTTCCCCACTGTTTTATCAGAACAGAGGTCTTCCAAACAGATGCGTACATTGTGGGCTTTTATATTTGTAATGGCTTTGCTGCCTGTCTCTCTGGAGTTGTTAAAAGTGCCTTTGAGCTGTTTGAATGTTACCAAATGGTCACAGTTTGGAATTCAGAAAGTGAAGGGCAGGCAAAAGTTACAGGACATACGTGCTGAACAGTTTGTAATCTGGGTGACATTTTAAATTTTGATTTGTGATTTTTGAAAGAAAATCTTTTTTCATGCAAGAGGAAAAAATAAATAAATAGTCCAGGACTTACCCTATTTTGCAGATACTGGGCTAATGTGCATCCTAGATAATTCATGTGGTAGTTTTGCTGAATTACTTTACAGTATGGAAATTCCACAGTAGAAGGGAAAACTTCTCTTAGAGATGCTTAAAATGTTGATCTGACTTTTTGCTGCATGTTGGGTTGTGTCTCAGTGATTATGGGTTGGGATGTGTTTGAGTTCTTTCATCCTTGATTTATTGCTAGATGCAGCTCTACACATAGGCATCAGTGTTGGAATATACAAGTGGGACTGATGCTGTACGTCAGTGGTTCTCAAGTAGGAGTCTGGGGCCCCCTGGGGGGGCCATGAACAGGTTTCAGGGGAGCTACCAAGCAGGGCCAGTGTTAGACTCACTGGGGCCCAGGGTAGAAAGCTAAAGCTGAAGCCACAGCCCTGAGCCCCACCACACAGGGCTGAAGCCGAAGCCTGAGCACTGTAGTTTCGCGGGAGCTCCTGTGGCATGAGGCCCCAGGCAATTGCCCTGCTTGCTACCCCCTGACCACCAGCCCTGGCTTTTATATGCAGAAAATCAGTTATGTGGCATAGGGGGGCTGTGGGTTTTTATAGCATGTTGGGGGGGACTCAGAAAGAAAAAGGTTGAGAACCCCTGTTGTACATCATATTTTGAGATGGAGAATGCTTAGACAAAACAGTATTGTTCAGATTAATGTGATACTCTTTTATTACCTTTTGAAATATCCTGACTTATTGCTCAGCATTACTATTTATATTAGGCCCACGAGTCCTTTTTAAGCACTTAAATAGGAAATACGCTAACACTGTTATAATGAAAATGTTTAGCCACCATTTAAAAACTGATTTACTAGTAGTTACCATACTTAATCTTGAGTGAATCTTAGATGTCACTTTATGGCACTTGAGGCAAGTGTTGAGTTTTATGGTTGCCAATCCTGTCCATCCTTGTATTGAGTAAGATGGATGTTGGCCGCAGTCAAAAGAGCCCAGTCATAATGCTACTATATAAATTCATGATGCACCCACATTTTGAATACTGTGTCCACTTCTTTGTTGCCCAATTTCCAAAAGGATATAGTGGAACTTGAAAAGATTCCAGAGAAGGGCCAACAAAAATGAATCAAGGTATGGAACGGTTTTCCATATGAGGAGAAACTTAAAAGATTCAGGCTGTTCAGTTTAGAAAGAAGACCCCTATGAGGAGGATATGATACAGGTCTGAAAAGTCATAAATGATGTGGGACAAAAAGTGAATTGAGAAGTGTTATTTACCCCTTCCCACAATAAAAAACCCCAGAGGTCTCACAATGAAATTAATAGGAAGCAGACAAATGAGCAAATACTTTCTCACACAATGCACATTTAACTAATAGAACTCATTGCCATGGGTGGTTGTTATGACCAAAAGTATAATGGGGTTTAACCCCCCCCCCCACACGAGTCAATGGAGGATATGTCCCTCAATGGTTGTTAGCCAAGATAGTCAGGGATGCAGTCCTATGCTTGGGGTGACCCATAACCTCTGTCAGAAACTGGGAGGGAAAGATAGGTGAGGATCACTCCAACTGCATTGTTCAGTACAGTCACACTGAAGGTCTGGTGCAGGCCACTGTCAGAGACAGGATACTGGGCTAGATGGGCCATTAATTTGACCCAGTATGGCAGTTGTTACTATTCTAGTGAGAGATTCCATTCCTGTTGACGTCTGTGGGGAGTTGGATCAGACCCATAATCCATCTTTTTCTATCTTTTTAAATATAGTTTTATTTTGTAGTGAATTTGGGTGCTCGTGAAAGATGCAGTTGTCCCTATAACACACTGCTACTGTTCCTCTTCCTTATTTTCAAGGGATCACTTCTAACCGTGAGTAGTTCAATGATCATTCAAGTCCTTGGCTACTCTGAGATGCAGCAAGAATTCCATTTGTGATAATTGTATTGTGATATAGACAGTGGTTTTCAAACTGTGGCTCACGGACCCCAGTACTGAGTTGCGGAATGTAAGGCACTGGGTCGTGGCCAGCTCTGGTCAGCACCGCTGACCGGGCCTTAAAAGTCCCATCAGTGGTGCTGCCTGGCTAATGCAGGGCTAGTCCTTCTGTTCTGACACTGTGCTGTGCCCCCAGAAGTGGCCAGCTGCTGGTCTGGCTCCTGGGCGGGCGGCAAGGGACTCCACATGCTGTCCCTGCCCCAAGCACTGCACTCCATTGGCCGGGAACGGGGGCCAAGGTGCCTGTGGGCGAGAGCCGCATGGAGCCGTGTGCGTGTGTATTAATCTTACTTATAATATCTGTATTATGTGTTATAAGGTAATATTTTGTGGTATTTGCTCTGTAACTGTAAAAGTGTTTGCTAAAACTGTAAAAGCCCACAGTCAGGAGAGAAGCATTACCAAGTGTGAAATACTAGTTTACACAAGAAGTGTCGTCTTCTGCCCAACAAAGAAGGTTGTTGTGATATATCAGTGGACAACTACTTTGTTGATTGTTTTCCCCAGACCCCCAAAAAGGCGATGGGCACAAACTCTCATCACATCACATCTTGATCTCTGGCACAAGGGAGTAAAAATCCCTGTCAAGAAGAAATTGTCATCACTATGCTGCTTGGAATTTGAAGAGGGCAATATTTCTAAGCATATGCAAAGGATCCACAAACTGCTTAGCTTGAGTTAGCCTTAAAGGACACATAGAACTTGTACACTAGAGCAGCTTCTATTACTTCTTGGAACCTGAGACTGTAACTCGTGTGTGTGTGTTACTTTCTTTAACCTTGTAAATAACTCACTTGTTTCCTTTACTTAGTTAATAAATCTTTAGTTAGTTTATTACAGGATTGGCTACAAGCGTTTCCTTTCGTGTGTGATCTGAGGTGCAGTTGATCTGGGAAAATGCCTGGTCATTTGGGACTGGGAGTAACCTGAATATTTTTGTGATAGATGGTCCTTTACACCAAAAATCACAAAGGCAGGCTTGTCAGGGTGGTAAGATAGACTGGAGTGTCCAAGGGGACTGTCTGTGACTCCATCATAAGGCTGTTATAGTGCTTGAGGAGTACCCACTTGATACTTGATTGGTGAAATCTAATTATAGAACCCACAATTTGGGGTCTGCCTTGAGTTGGCAGTCATGCTCGTGAACTACTCTAGACAGCTTGACAGAGGGGGATTTCCCTTTCCCTGGGATTTGTGCCTTTTTTGAGCCCTTGATTCAATGTATTAATCAGCAATTTCAGCAGCCTCCTAAACTGTGGGAGGTATTTTTTGTCAGATGGAAAAAGTAGAATTATTTTTCCTCCTTGACTTTTTTCACATACAGTAACCATAGGTATCACTTGTAATAATAGTAAGCTAAAAAATCTGTTTTTTTTTAAAGTTGGCCATGTCCCTTTTGAAGATAACTTAATTACATATTATATTGACAGTTACTCTTTGGAAGTTTCACCCAGGATTTCAGGTTTTCTGTCTCATCATTACCATGGCAAATCTCAAGAGGAAGTAGCTTCCTTGCAGATCAAGCGCTACCAGATGAATCTCTCGCTAGGTCTTAAGTCTTTAAGACTGACTGGCTGGATATTCAGATTATGTCCATCATTGGTGCTGTAATCATGCCACCGTATTTTTGGGTGACCATGTGATTGCTGGCCATGTAGTGACATTCCTTGGTAAACATGCTTTGTAATTTGTTGGTCTTCCAACCAAAAGAGTGCTGATAGAGGTGGTTTCTGGGTTTGGCTACAAATGTCATTGCTGATGATGTCCTGCCACTTTCTCCTCTACTGGAAAATACAGTCCTATAAAAAGAATTCAGTTTTTCATACTATGTTAAAGGACTTTCCCAAAATGCTGTATTGTAGTTCTGAACTTCTACCATTAGATGTTACCTTTTATAATGCATGTTCTCTGTGAATTAAACTATACAATATTTATCCCAGCCAAGATATTTAATGATATCAAAATATAGCTCCAATTGCTTTGAATTAGTTTCTAGGTTTAAAAAAGGTTTTAATACAAGTATATTTGTATCAAAATATTTAATATTGGAATACTTAAAAGGAAAAAAGTGAATTTGGGGTCATCCTATTCCAATCAACTTGTGTACTGCTGGTGAGTGAGAATGGGTTACCATGGAATGATGTATGCTACTTGTATGGTAATGACTACATTATTGATATAAGTTTCCACTTGCAATACTGTAGTTCATTATTTCTAAGAGTTAGAAGCGGTTGGAAGCGTGTCGTGATAATAAATGCTAAGACTCACAAAAAGTGCATCTCCCAGCCGTGAATGCTTTATGAATATTTTTAGCCTACTAATAAAATTGTTCATGCCTTTCTTTGCCTGAGAGAATTGCTGCTTCCATTGCACATCAGTAGTCTTAATGTGATTGGATGTAGGCTCTCTGATGATAAACCAGGATGCTTCTCAGGATTTCGGCAGGTTTATTTGTGGTTACAGCAATTTTAAAACCTTTGCAGTTACCCTGTCATGCTTTTAACCAGCTGAATCCCTGATCAGGTAGGAGAAAATATGGAAAGAGCAAAGCTAGAAACCTTTGGAAATAATTAACACCTTTACTCAATTATCCTCAGTAATTGTGGTGTAAAAGTCAGGCATATATGCTGCTGTGTGGTGTTCATTTTGTTAGGGAAGCCCAGTGAAGTGCACTGCAGAACTTCTATTTTTTATTTGGATACTTAATCATGTATTGATATCTTTCTCTTGGAAGCTACTTACAAAATTTGTTAAGTGTTCAGTGCTAAGAAAGTTTTAGCCATCTTTAATAAATGGACAGCTCAAAGCAGAGAACAAATGCAGGTCTTGATGGATGTTATCTATGAAAATGAATTAAATGAAAAGATTTAGAAAAGCCTTTCTACTCATCACCATTAACATTTTAAATGTTTATTCTGTAGCCTGAATATCCAGAGATAATACCATAATGAGTCTTTGAAATTCCTGAAAGTAACACACAAACAGTACTCCTTGCTATGCGATTTTACTGAGTCAGCAGAAGTAAATCAAAGCACATAGAATAAACTCAGGAGTATAACTCAAGGGGTGGCCCTGAAGTCTTTAGAATTTCTTTATGCATTTATACTACACTTAGCATCATAGTAGCGGTATCTGGCCCAGGCCGGGGAAGCCGGTGGACCAAATACGGTGATGAATCCTGGTCATGTGCCACCTGAGGCATGTTGCGCATACACTAAGAAGAAGCACCTAACAAGGTTATTTCTACGCTAGAAAGGTCCATACATCAATTTCTTCCCTCTTTTCCCTGAACCATCCGGGGCATTTAGAAAAAAAGTAATTTTAGCTTCCCTTAGGCCTTCAAAGATCTGATTCCAGAAGGTGTTGCAAAATATATCCAGATACATGGTGTAGGAGAATACAAATTACTATGGAACAATAGTAAAGACAAATCTAGGAAAGCAATAAAAGAACCAAAGCATAATGCTTATACTGAGGTGGAGGAAGAAATGTGAGGAGAGGAAAGAAAGGAGGATCAGAGAGCTGGAATTTTAAACTGTGTTCCAGATTATACAGAAGGGGTCTCCTACTGTATCAATAATTAGGATGGAGATAAAGTAGTGGTGGCTATAGTGGAGATTTGAGAAGCAAGGGAAGTCCCAAACTGCCTTAAAAATTATGAAATTAGAAAAAAAATTGGGGTTCTTTTCATTTGGTTTCTGGGTGTTAGGGCAAACTTGGGTCATATCTCCCTAACTATACGGGTTAGAACCCTTTTTTCCCTAAAGTGAAAGATGAGATTCTCACATAATCACTTATCTCCAGCAACTGCGGGTTTAATCTAAGATGCCAAAGATCCCAAAAGTTGAGTCACTGAGTCATCCTGAAGCATTTGTTTTTATTTCTGTTATCCAGAATGTCAAGTTTGGCTTATTGCCTGTATTTGTGAAGATACTGAGTGCTGTTTCAAGTATGAATGATCTGTTCAAATACCACAATCTAAGCCATGCACATGCACCAGATTTTAAGTGAAGACAATAAGTGACTCTCCCAGTTGCTGTATCAGGTGTGTTGCCTACAAAACTGCTCAGGAACGATTTGTATAACATTTTCAAAATTGATCTAAATTGCAAGAATATAGTGTGCTGTGATGATTCTGGAATGCCAACCCCAGTATTCTTAGAAATGATCTTTTGCACATGATCTTTGTATGAGACTGTGATGGGGTGGACTAGTCCCAGAGCACTTCTAGTGGAGACCTCAGGGTCCTGCTACACCCAGTCCCAGAGAGAAACAGAAGAGAAGTCCTCCAAGCAGTTTAGAGTGGCTGCAGGAATGGCCAATCAGGAAGGCCATATAAAAAGGAGCATCAGAGCCAGTCAGGCAGTTGCTGCTTGGAGCTGGCTGGCAGAAAGCGCAGCAGGATCATAGACAGCTCAGTGTAGGCAGGGACTGGGGGAGTAAGAGAGCACCTGACTGGGTGCTGGGACTGAGTAAGGACTGAGCCCTGGGAGGGCTGCAGGAAGATAATGTCTCCAGGGAAGAAGCCCTGGGGGTATGGCCCCATACCAGGGCCAGAACTACTTTAAAGACTGAGCCAAGGGAGAGCTAGCGAGACACCAACCGAAGGATACTGAGAGAGGCTCTTGGTGGACTGTATACCCCGGAAGGGGTGTCTTCTGATTCACATATGTGAATTTACACACAGACTGTGTGAGAGACTCGGCCAGAGGGCTGAGACACTGAAAAAATGCTTGAAACCACCAACTAGGGTCACCAGAACTGAAAGACTGCAGACATACCTGACCAGAAGGGGGTGCTTGCAAGAGGTGCATGCGGTGCCATTATGGCGAGACACCTTTGTCCCTATGTTGTCAGCAATTGTTCAATTCATTTGGCATCCTCTGTAGACCAGGGTAATTTATTTTATGAGATAAACAGTGTCATAAATATCAAGGGAAGGGTAAACACCTTTAAAATCCCTCCTGGCCAGAGGAAAACCCTTTCACCTGTAAAGGGTTAAGAAGCTAGGATAACCTCACTGGCACCTGACCAAAATGACCAATGAGGAGACAAGATACTTTCAAAGCTGGAGGGGGGGAAAAGACGTTTCCAAGCGGGCTTTTTCCTGGTTATATATCTGTTAGACGTTTGGTGGTGGCAGCAATAAAGTCCAAGGGAAAAAGGAAAATAGTTTGTACCTTGGGGAAGTTTTAACCTAAGCCGGTAAAAATAAGCTTAGGAGGTTTTCATGGAAGTCCCCACATCTGTACCCTAGAGTTCAGAGTGGGGAAGGAACTTTGACATGGTGGCAGAGCAGTGGGATTAATATGAAATCATTTTGAGATCAATTTGAGATTTTTTTGAACCAGAAGCACAGATTTTTAAAAGGAAATATTTTTTTTCCTTTGGGCTGCTGGAAAGCAGGTTTTCAGCTGAAAGCAGTTAGAGTTTTGATTTTTCTCTGCTTGGGAACCAGAGCAGAGACAAAAGGGGATTGTCTTTTGTGAGCTGGAGTTTTCTCTACCTAAAGGTAGGGTAGTTAATCTCCTGCAGGGAAATTCACAAGTCTTCACAGACCTGAAGTTGTGTTTTACCTAAGAGCAACTAGAGGGGTTTTCTGCCTATTTACCTGGAGACAAAGGTGTTAGGTTTTTGGGTTTTTTTAAGGATTTTTCTGTAGGCTGACAATCACGATCACAGAACATAGGTATCTGGACAGCACAGCAAAATGTTACAAGTCAAGTGTTTTTTTTTTTTTTTGGTTTGGTTTTCTTTCTAACTCTCGGGTGTAAAGTTAGTTAAAAACAGAGAGGTTAGGATGACGACAGACTGCACTGTTCAACAGAAGCTGGAATTAGCCAGATTTGAGGCTGAGGAAAGACAAAAGGAACATGAAAGATGGGTAGAACTCAGACAGATGGAGATGGATGCACAAGCGGCCAAAGAAAAAGAAATGGAGGCTGCCCACAGGAGAAAAATGGAGTCAAGGGAAAAAGAAATGGAGGTAAGGAACAAAGAACCGCAGGAGAAGGAAAAAGAGAGGAAGCATGCACTAGAGATGGAGAAGGCAAAGGCTCTGCAGAATATACCAACAAACCCTAACAGTCCTTCCCCAGTAAACTGCTTCCCATCCCAGAAAGTTCCCCATCTACAAGGCAGGCGATGATACTGAGGCTTTCTTAGAAAACTTCGAAATGGCCTGCCTTGGATACAGCATCTCTACAGACCAATACATGGTAGAGCTGAGGCCGCAGCTCAGTGGACCCTTAGCTGAGGTGGCAGCTGAAATGCCTAAGGAACACATGAACAAGTATGAACTGTTTAAAACCAAGGCGAGAGTCAGAATGGGGCTATGACCCGAGCATTCCCGTTGGCAGTTCAGAACCCTAAGGTGGAAACCAGACGTGTCATTTACCCGATATGCCTACCACATTGTGAAACATTGGGATGCCTGGATATCAGGAGCAAGTGTTAAATATCTAACAGATTTGCCCTTCCTAATGCAAATGGAGCAGTTCTTAGAGGGTGTTCCTGAGGAAAGAGAAAGATACTTTCTAGATGGGAAGCCCAAAACTGTAATCGAGGCGGGGGAGATTGGAGCCAAGTGGGTGGAGGTGTCAGAGAAGAAAAAAACTGGTCGTAGTTGGAGCAGATACAAGAAGCGACAACCTCAGACAACACCCTACTACCGGGGGCAGCCCAAGGCCTCACCTACCCCCCAAGGAACCCTTCAGATACCTTATCGTCCCACCACACCATTCTCCAGCAACCCACCTCGCCCCAGTGACCTGTCAGCTGGACGATGTTTTAAATGTAACGAGCCAGGGCATGTAAAGACCAACTGCCCCAAGAACCCCAACAGATTACAGTTCATTGCACCAGAATCACCCCAGAGGTCCTCAGGCCCAGATATCTCCCAGATACCCTCGGAGTGGAGGGAAACTGTGAGTGTGGGTGGGAAGAAGGTCACTGCGTGGAGGGACACCGGAGCACAAGTGTTGGCTATTCATGCTTCCTTAGTGAACCCCAATTTAATCGACCCAGAGATCCAACTGACGATTCAACCTTTCAAGTCCAACTCTTTCACTTTGCCTACAGCCAAGTTGCCTGTCCAGTACAAAGGCTGGTCAGGAACGTGGACTTCTGCAGTCTATGATGATTATCCCATCCCCATGCTGTTGGGGGAAGACTTGACCAATCATGTGAAGCTAGCCAAGAGGGTGGGAATGGTCACCCGCAGCCAGGCTAAACAAGCAGTCACACCTAGCTCTGTTCCGGAAACTTCTACCAGGACCTGGTCAGAGGTGATGGACCCAGATCCCAGGTCAATATCTGCAACAGCAGTAATGGATCCAGTCCCTAGAGACCGAGACAGACCCAGTCCCAGAACCGGAACTGGCGGAACAACTAGCACTAGACTCCTTGCCAGTACTGAATCCAGTACTTGCAACCCCAACATCAGAGGGCCCCACTGAACCTGAACCGGCAGCAGCCGATAACCCTACACAAGAGGCTCAGCCAGAGCCTGAACCCCAACATAGTGCACCAGTGGAGAGCGGTTCACGGTCAACGGAAACAGCCCCATCCCCTACGTTGCTTCCAGAGGGACCAAGCATAGGTCCACAATCCAATGAGGAACTGATGTCTCCAGCATCAAGGAAACAGTTCAAGACCGAACAAGAAGCAGATGAAAGCTTCCAGAGAGCTTGGATGGCGGCACGGAGCAACCCACTGCCTTTCAGCTCTTCTAATCGATCCAGGTTTGTTGTAGAAAGAGGGCTTTTATACAAGGAAACTCTTTCTGGTGGATCACCAGGAAGACTGGCATCCTCAGAGACAGTTGGTAGTTCCAACTAGGTACCTGGTCAAGCTCTTGAGCTTAGCCCACGATCATCCTAGTGGCCATTCTGGGGTGAACAGGATCAAGGACCATTTGGGGAGGTCATTCCACTGGGAGGGAATGGGCAAGGATGTTTCTACCTATGTCCGGTCTTGTGAGGTACGCCAAACAGTGGGAAAACCCCAAGACCAGTTCATAGTCCCTCTCCAGTCACTCCCCATCATTGAAGTTCCATTTCAGCGAGTAGCTGTGGATATTCTGGGTCCTTTTCCGAAAAAGGCACCCAAAGGGAAGCAGTACATACTGACTTTCATGGATTTTGCCACCTGATGGCCGGAAGCAGTAGCTCTAAGCAACACCAGGGCGAAAAGTGTGTGCCAGGCACTAGCAGACATTTTTGCCAGGGTAGGTTGGCCCTCCGACATCCTCACAGATGCAGGAACTAATTTCCTGGCAGGAACTATGGAAAGCCTTTGGGAAGCTCATGGGGTAAATCACTCGGTTGCCACTCCTTACCACCATCAAACAAATGGCCTGGTGGAGAAGTTTAATGGAAGTTTTGGGGCCATGATACGTAAATTCAAAAAATGAGCACTCCAGTGATTGGGACCTAGTGTTGCAGCAGTTGGTCTTTGCCTACAGAGCTGTACCACATCCCAGTTTAGCGTTTTCACCATTTGAACTTGTATATGGCCGCGAGGTTAAGTGAAGTTGGTGAAGCAGCAATGGGAGGGATTTACACTTCTCCAGGAACTAACATTCTGAACTTTGTAACCAACCTACAAAACACCCTCCGAACCTCTCTAGCGTCGTGGGAAGGGTCATTTACGGTCCAGGAGTGCCTGGGAGCTGTTAATTCTCATAGCATTCCCCACCTCCAACTGAAAGCCTAAGGTATACTATATTAATTCTCTAAAGCCCTTTTATTCCAGAGAATTAAAGGTTTGCCAGTTTACAGCCCAGGGAGGAGATGACACTGAGTGGCCTGAAGGTGTCTACTACGAAGGGAAAAGTGCTGGTGGTGTGGAAGAGGTGAACCTCTCCATGACCCTTGGGCATATGCAGCGACCGCAGATCCAGGAGCTGTGTATTAGCTATGCGCCGACATTCTCACCCACCCCAGGACTGACTCAACGAGCATACCACTCCATTGACACAGGTAATGCTCGCCCAATTAAAGTCCAACCTTACCAGGTGTTGTCTCAAGATAAAACTGCTCTAGAACGGAAGATCCAGGATATGTTACAGATGGGTGTAATCTGCCCCTCTGGCAGTGCATGGGCATCTCCAGTGGTTCTAGTTCCCAAACCAGATGGGGAGATACGTTTTTGCATGGACTACCATAAGCTAAAGGCTGTAACTTGCCCCGACAACTATCCAGTGCCACGCACAGATGAACTATTAGAGAAACTGGGACGGGCCCAGTTCATCTCTACCTTGGACTTAACCAAGGGGTACTGGCAGGTACCACTAGATGAATCCGCCAAGGAAAGGTCAGCCTTCACCATCCATGTCGGGCTGTATGAATTTAATGTACTCCCTTTTGTGCTGCGGAATGCACCCACCACCTTCCAAAGACTTGTAGATGGTCTCCTAGCAGGATTAGGAGAATATGCAGTCGCGTACCTTGATGATATGGCCATATTTTCAGATTCCTGGGCAGAACACCTGGAATATCTACAAAAAGTCTTCAAGCGCATAAGGGAGGCAGGACTAACTGTTAAAGTTAAGAAGTGTCAAATAGGCCTAAACAGAGTGTCTTACCTTGGACACCAGGTGGGTCAAGGAACTATCAACCCCCTACAGGCCAAAGTGTATGCTATCCAAAAGTGGCCAGTCCCAAAGTCAAAGAAACATGTCCAATCCTTCTTAGGCTTGGCTGGTTATTATAGGTGATTTGTACTGCAATACAACCAAATCGGCACCCCACTGACAGACCTAACCAAAAAGAAACAGCCAAATGCCGTTCAGTAGACCGAAGAGTGTCAGAAGGCCTTTAACCAGCTTAAAGTGACACTCATGTCTGACCCTGTGCTAAGGGCCCCAGACTTTGACAAACCATTCCTAGTAACCATGGATGCATCCGAGCATGATGTGGGAGCAGTTTTAATGCAGGAAGGACCGGATCAAGAACTCCACCCTGTAGTGTTTGTCAGCAAGAAGCTGTCTGAGAGGGAAAGCAACTGGTCAGTCAGTGTAAAAGAATGTTACACCATTGTCTACACTCTAGAAAAGCTACGCCCATATGTTTGGGGACGGCGTTTCCACCTGCAAACCGACCATGCTGTGCTAAAGTGGCTTCATACCTCCACGGGAAATAACAAAAAACTTATTCAGTGGAGTTTAGCTTTCCAAGATTTTGATTTCGATATCCGGCACATCTCAGGAGCTTCTAACAAAGTGACTGATGCACTCTCCTGTGAAAGTTTCCCAGAATCAACTGGTTAAAATTGTCCTTGAGTTGTGGAAAATATTGTTAGTCTTTTTATATACTTGGTAGTATATTTAGAGGTGCTTGTGTCTTATTAACTCTGTTTTTTCCTAGAGCTCCAGGAAAAAATCCCAGCCAGTGTTTCACCTTATCTGTGATTTGGGGGGCGTGTCATAAATATAAAGGGAAGAATAAACACCTTTAAAATCCCTCCTGGCCAGAGGGAAAACCCTTTCACCTGTAAAGGGTTAAGAAGCTAGGATAACCTTACTAGCATCTTACCAAAATGATCAATGAGGAGACAAGATACTTTCAAAACTAGAGAGGGGGAGAAACAAAGGGTCTGGGTCTGTCTGGGTGATGCTTTTGCCGTGAACAGAACAGGAATGGAGTCTTAGATTTTAGGAAGTAATCTAGATATGTGTTAGATTCTGTTTGTTTAAATGGCTGAGAAAATAAGCTGTGCTGAATGGAATGGATATTCCTGCTTTTATGTCTTTTTGTAACTTAAGGTTTTGCCTAGAGGGATTCTCTATGTTTTGAATCTAATTATCCTGTAAGGTATTTACCATCCTGATTTTACAGAGGTGATTCTTTTACTTTTTCTTCTATTAAAATTCTTCTTTTAAGAATCTGAATGCTTTTTCATTGTTCTTAAGATCCAAGGGTTTGGGTCTGTGTTCACCTATGCAAATTGGTGAGGATTTTTATCAAGCCTTCCCCAGGAAAGAGGGTGTAGGGCTTGGGGGGATTTTGGGGGGAAAGACGTTTCCAAGCGGGCTCTTTCCCGGTTATATATCTGTTAGACGCTTGGTGGTCCAATAAAGTCCAAGGGAAAAAGGAAAATAGTTTGTACCGTGGGGAAGTTTTAACCTAATCTGGTAAAAAAAATAAGCTTAGGAGGTTTTCATGCAGGTCCCCACATCTGTACCCTAGAGTTCAGAGTGGGGAAGGAACCCTGACAAACAGCATCGTAGATAGCTTGCTGATATGTGTCTGTAAAAGTGGTCTGTATGTCTGTCTTTGTTCAAGTCTAGAGGATAGTTCTTTTTCACCATCCCTCCCCACCTCTCTAAGAATCCTAAATATGTAAATAAAAATGAAATACTAGTTAGTGGTGGTACAAAGGAGGGGGAATTGGTCAGGGGTGTATGTATATTGAGTAAGTGGTGTTATTGAGCCAAGGTCTGCAGTTTTAGAGTTTGAAGGTTGGCTTTTAGAGATCTGAATGAAGGAGGTGTATATGAAATGTGATGTTGAGAACAAAGCAATAAGCTTCTTTTATATCAAAAGGTGGGATTATCCTTTCTATCTGTACTGTTTTGAAGTACATGGGACAAATGAGGTGTGTTCTGTTTTCCCCAGAGTATTTACAACTTGTGACTGATTGCTCTTACGATATCACAATTCCAGTTGCAACCTAGTTTTTAAATTGCCCACCACATATGAAGAACTCCTGTAAGTACAGTATATGCAGTTGCAGCCTCTTAGCTCCTTTTGTAGGAGAACAACTTGTGTGATCCACTTATTTATGAGAGTTTTATGTCTGTAAAACTCTTTGAAGATGAAAAATGTTATATTATTGCTATGTAGTAGGATTAGGCTGGGTCATTGCCAGAGGTGCATAATAATAATTAAATTGCGATACAATGATTATCTATTTTATGTCCTAAATAATGCCCCAGAAGGAAGACTATAGTCTTCTCCCAACTGGCCACAATAATTTGCAGCTGTTTTCAGAAATAGAAAAAACAATTAGCCACCCTAAGTTTTAGACTCTGAGAAGTATACCCAAAAAGTGTTGCATGTCCACTTAGAATGTAGTGAAGGTAAAATGACATTTGTAAAGCCCTTTTGACTTCTGTAGCGACTGTCTTCTAAAAATCTCTAATTTATACTTAATATTATGATTTTTGTGAAGTGCTTTTGGAGAGGACAAGGACCTTGTAAGTTACGTAATATTAATAATCTATTTATAAAAGCCTTCCCTTTATTTCTTCAGGATAGTGGATATATTTATTAATACGGCTGGGAAATTTGAGCGGCTTTCTAAATGTTCCATTAGGGTTGACTGCAAAACTAAAATGTAAAAATGCAAGGACCTTGAAATACCTTTCTCTGAGGCTATTATGTATTGGCCTTGGTCTCTTGTGCGTAGTTGTCAACATATTGCATTTCTGACTACTATGTCTTTTCTGTGTTCAGATCTTCCTGATAAGTTAGTCTCATCTTTTGTGGAGAAGAAAAATTATAAAACACACAGTTGGATACAGTACTAGCTGTGTTTTGATGGAGAACACTTGGACTCCAAGAGTTCACAGATGAGTTTGAAGGCAAGAAAACCCTGAACTAGGAAACAGATTCTTATGTCCTTTCCAATTTACTTTATTGGAAGAATGAATTATTTTGAGAAAAAGGTGGCTTTGTGATTAAGGTACTGTGAGATAACTGGCTCTGTAGATATGGGGAAAGCGATGGACATGATATACCTTGACTTTAGCAAAGCTTTTGATACGATCTCCCTCAGCATTCTTGCCAGCAAGTTAAAGAAGTATGGATTGGATGAATGGACTATAAGGTGGATGCAAAGCTGGCTAGATTGTTGGGCTCAATGAGTAGTGATCAATGGCTCGATGTCTAGTTGGCAGCTGGTATCAAGCGAAGCACCCCAGGGATCTGTCCTGGGGCTGGTTTTGTTCAATACCTTTTTATTAATGATCTGGATGATGGGTTGGATTGCACCCTCAGCAAGCTGGCAGATGACCCAGAGCTGGGGGAAGAGGTAGATACGCTGGAGGGTAGGGATAGGGTCCAGAGTGACCTAGACAAATTGGATGATTGGGCCAAAAGAAATCTGATGAGGTTCAACAAGGACAAGTTCTGCACCTAGGATGGAAGAATCCCTGCTACAGGCTGGGGACTGACTGGCTAAGCAGCAGTTCTTCAGAAAAGGACCTGGGGATTACAGTGGACGAGAAGCTGGACATAAGTGAACAGTGTGCCCTTGCTGCTAAGAAGCCTAACAGCATATTGGGCTGCATTAGTAGTAGCATTGCCAGCAGATTGAGGGAAGTGATTATTCCCCTCTCTTTGGCACTGGTGAGGCAATATCTGGAGTATTGCATCAGTTTTGGGCCCCCCACTACAGAAAGGATGTGGACAAATTGAAGAGAGTCCAGTGGAGGGCAACAAAAATTATTAGGGGTCTCGGACACATAATTTATGAGGAGAGGTTGAGGGAACAACTGGGCTTATTTAGTCTGCAGAAGAGAAGAGTGAGGGGGGATTTGATAGCAGCCTTCAGTTACCTGAAGGGGGGGTTCCAAAGAGGATGGAGCCAGGCTGTTCTCAGTGGTGGCGGATAACCGAACAAGGAGCAATGGTCTCAAGTTGCAGTGGGGGAGATCTAGGCTGGATATTAGGAAAAATTATTTCGCTAGGAGGGTGGTGAAGCACTGGAATGGGTTACTGAGGGAGGTGGGGGACTCTCCATCCTTAGAGGTTTTTAAGGCCCAGCTTGACAAAGCCCTGGCTGGGATGATTTAGCTGGGGTTGATCCTGCTTCGAGCAGGGGGTTGGACTAGATGACCTCCTGAGTTCTCCTCCAACCCTAATTTTCTATGATTCTCTGGACTGGCACTTGAGAGACCTGGGTTCATTTCCTGATTCTTTCATAGACTAGCTGCGTGACCTTAGTCAAGTCAGTTAATCTCTGCTTCAATTCCCCACCCGTAAAATGGTATAATACTTCCTTTCCCCTATTATTTGAGAGAACATATGGGGGGACAAGACAGGAAAGGAACAGGGAAAAGCCTGCTCAATAGCATGCTTCTCCCACATCATTTTCCCTTTTTACTTTCTGAAATCCTCTCTGTAGGTATTTCATGGAGTCAGGGCTCAAGAACTAGAAGGTGACAGAGCAGCCAACGCCAATGTAGTAGATACTTTCTGCCGGATCATTTTCCTCCTTTCTGAACAGTCCCAGGGAAAATCTAACACACGCTACTACTGACCAAATCAGACTAAATGTGTGGCTTTTCCCTTTTGTGTTTATGGAGCATATGCACAAGTGTAACTGCACATTTTACAGTTTTTTGTGTGGCTAGTTTATGGAGGTAGTGCTGTTAGATTTTTACCTTTTTGTAGGTAGTGAGGAATGGGATTAAAGGACAGATTTAGAAACTATGGCACTATCGAGGACAGGCCAACGTGTTTTAATGTCTTTTCATTAAATTTCTCTTAAATGAAATTAAGTATATACATCTATAATATTAAGTATACATGTATATAATAAGATGATTATGTAATCTAATTTTTAATGCACACCTGATCTGGCTGCTGTCATCTCAGTGTATTATAGAGGAAACAGAATATGAAATAGAAATGCTGATGAGCCTTATATTATATTATCTCTTTTAATGGTAATGAAAGGACACTGCCAGCAGGAAGTTCTAAAGCTTCTTATTTTGTTTCCCCTTAGCATGCTTTATATTTGTGTTTTACATAACTTAATGTGTATTTACTCATTACATAATTAGTATAATTATAAAACAGACGTGATAGAAATTTACAGTTAGATACTACCTGGCTAATGAATAATGAGAAAATCACAGGGGATTAAATTTGTAGCTCTATTGAAGTTACAGGAGGTGCCAACAGGATTGTATTTATCCCAGTGTGTGTGTGTGTTTACATATGTATATAATTGTGTGTGTGTGTGTGTGTGTGTGTGTGTGTGTGTGCGGTTTTTCTTTTTTTCCTCAAAAGTGAGAGAGAAAAATATACTTTATTAATAAATATATTTGGTATTGCATGTTGTGAAAATATATATCCTCACTTTAATTTAATGTCCAGTACCATGTGAGCTGTATCTGGATTCTAAAGTGTGTGGATGTGCCCTTTATAAAAATATATAAAATGTATGCAGTGTTGTTGTAGCTGTGTTGGTCCCAGGATATGAGAGAGACAAAGTGAGTGAGGTAATATCTTTTATTGGACCAACTTCTGTTGGTGAGAGAGACAAGCTTTCGAGTTTACACAGAGCTCTTCTTCAGGTCTGGAAAACTAACTCAGACTGTCACTTCTAAATACAAGGTGGAAAGATTGCTTAGCGTAAATAGTTAATACATTTCAAGGGACCACAAGAGTCAGAATTAATCTTTTTTCACGTACTTGGATAGCTTTGGATCAAAAGTGTTGTAACTAATATCAGTCTGTGTAGTCTTAATAATTAAGGTATTGTTTGCAAAGGTCTGGGGATTAAACATCTAACTGCTTTCATTTCTTTTTCTCATCAACTCTGGCAACATGAACTGCAAATGTCAAAAAGAAAAGGAGTACTTGTGGCACCTTAGAGACTAACAAATTTATTAGAGCATAAGCTTTATATAAATATATAAATCTCTCCTCTGTTTTTTCCACCAAATGCATCCGATGAAGTGAGCTGTAGCTCACGAAAGCTTATGCTCTAATAAATTTGTTAGTCTCTAAGGTGCCACAAGTACTCCTTTTCTTTTTGCGAATACAGACTAACACGGCTGCTACTCTGAAACCTGCAAATGTCAAGCAATTTTTTCTCCTATATTTATTAGTAGGGGTCTACTTAAACTGTGGAGAAATGACACACATTTCATGGGTTGGTCATGGCATAACTAGCAAATTTTGTGGATGTGTTCCTACCATGCTACTTCTGTGCTGTTGCTGGCAGTGATGCTGCCTTCAGAGCTGGGGATCAAGCCAGCAGCCACTGCTCTTTGGCTGCCCAGCTCTGAAAGCAGTGCAGAAGCAAAGGTGGCAATACTCTAACCCCTCTTTTGACTCAGGATCCCCAGTTTGAGAAATACTGTATACTTTTGTATACTTTTATCCTATACTATAGTATACTATAGGGTAAAAGTATACAAAAGACCAGACTTCATGGGGGAGACCAGATTTCATGGTCTAGGACACATTTTTTTAGGGCCATGAACAACAGCCTCCTCCCAAAGAACCTGGGAAATAGTAAATGCCTCACAGGGGGAGAAGGGGTAACACATTGTGCAGGGGTACATTAGCTTTGAATCTTCCTAGTCTTTGTTAAGAAATGTTTCAATTATATCAAGAAAACCCCCATGTTATGAAGAAAAGTGAACCAAACGGGATCCGTATTATTTGTACAGCTTTAAGAATTTTACGGTATAAATTACTGTCAGAATTCTTTTTCTTTTCCTTTTTTATACTGATTTTCAGTCTGACAGCTTGGCACGATAATATAGGGTGAAGACTGTAAGCAGTGTTTAGGCAATTGTTTTGTCCCCTGCCCTCTCCTTTGATGTCCATTATTCATTTTTGAAAGAAGTAATAAGGTTTTTCCTGTTTTATTCAGTCACAGAAAATCTGCATCTAGGCTCTGCCTGCAAATATAAATAAAATAAAAGCAAAAGCTTTATCAAGTAGCATGTAACCTTTAAGGGGAAAATATGACAGCTTAATTAGGGAGGAGCTGCTTTTGCAAGAATTATAGTATTACATGAAATATGGTATGTTCTTGCTAATAACCTTTCACTGGATCAATAGTACAAAGCTAATTAAAGAGAACAGGATTTAGGGAACTTGGCATCAAAGTAAAGACTACTTGCAAATAAAAAATATAGGAGTGTCAAGTAGTCAAACATCTATGAAAGTCTGTTCTTCTTCAATTCCATTGGGGATCTTTTATGAGATGCTGTTGCCTTTACAGGTTACTTTCCCTGGTAGTTCCTTAGAGAAACTTGTTTATGTACACTTTGAACACTAGACCTGGAGCTGAGGTGCTCACAAACATTCAAGCAATTTGATCTTTCAGAAATTTTAGCTCAAACATTGATGTGCAGGAAGCAACTCTTCACCATGAACTGATTCTAGTTACTCTTTTCTCTGGGCTTCAAAATGTATTTTGTACACGTCAGGGTTCCTTCCCCACTCTGAACTCTAGGGTACAGATGTGCGGACCTGCATGAAAGACCCCCTAAGCTTATTCTTACCAGCTTAGGTTAAAAGCTGCCACCACCAAAGTGTTACACAAAGAACAGGTTTCAGAGTAGCAGCTGTGTTAGTCTGTAGTCGCAAAAAGAAAAGGAGTACTTGTGGCACCTTAGAGACTAACAAATTTATTAGAGCATAAGCTTTCGTGAGCTACAGCTCACTTCATCGGATGCATCCGATGAAGTGAGCTGTAGCTCACGAAAGCTTATGCTCTAATAAATTTGTTACTCTAAGGTGCCACAAGTACTCCTTTTCTTTTTACAAAGAACAGGGGAAGTGCCCACTTGGAAATGTCTGCCCCCCCCAAAATATCCCCCCAAGCACTACACCACCTTTCCTGGGGAAGGCTTGATAAAAATCCTCACCAATTTGCATAGGTGAATACAGACTCAAACCCTTGGATCTTAAGAACAATAAAAAAGCAATCAGGTTCTTAAAAGAAGAATTTTAATTAAAGAAAAAGTGAAAGACTCCCCTCTGTAAAATCAGGATGGTAAATACCTTACAGGGTAATCCGATTCAAAACATAGAGAATCCCTCTAGGCAAAACCTTAAGTTACAAAAAGATACAAAAACAGGAATATCCATTCCATTCAGCACAACTTATTTTAACAGCCATTTAAACAAAACAGAATCTAACGCATATCTAACTAGATTGCTTACTAACTCTTTACAGGAGTCCTGACCTGCATTCCTGCTCTGGTCCCGGCAAAAGCATCACACAGACAGAGCAAACCCTTTGTCCCCCCCCTCCCCTCCAGCTTTGAAAGTATCTTGTCTCCTCATTGGTCATTTTGATCAGGTGCCAGCAAGGTTATCTTAGGTTCTTAACTCTTTACAGGTGAAAGGGTTTTGCCTCTGGCCAGGAGGGATTTAAAGGTGTTTACCCTTCCTTTATATTTATGACAGTACACTCTAAAAGAAGCCTAAAAGGTAGCAGATTGGCATGACTGTCTTCATTGTGAGTTTTCTGTAGCGCTGAGCAAAGGAATACAGTTAATTACCATTTTGGATCAGACTCGTGGTCTGTGTAGTCCAGGGGTGGGCAAACTTTTTGGCCCCAGGGCCACATTGTGGTTGCGAAATGGTATGGAGGGGCGGGTAGGCAAGGCTGTACCTCTGCAAACTAAAGTATGGAGAGGGTGGGTGGCAGTATGGGTCTGCTGGTCTGGGTAGTGGCTGCAGAACCAAGAGAATGGGCTTCTAGTCTTGGATCTGACGCCAAAATTGGCATGATGTATGTATTACTGCTTGTTTTTTAGTGTTCAGAGTGCAGTCTGGCATGCTACCCATGCCTGTGCAAGTTAATCTAGCTGTGTAGTGAAGTGCACCTCTTGTCAGGTGCGTGCTGAAGGAGACACAGCTCTACAGGAGCTGCTAACACCTCTTGCATCTTTGCACTGTAAAAATATTTGAGTGACCCATTCATCTTATTTAAAATCTGTATATTCTGTTGTCTGTGCAAAAGGAGCAAGTTAAAGCTGTTTTTAAAAACCCACTCACTGTGACAACACTTTTAACTATTGTCTAACTTAAAAACCCATTCTTATCAAGCATGAATTGATTTTTTTTTAAATAGGGGTGGGGACTAGGAACTTAATTCTGGCTAGCTGGGCAAAGCTTCGGGAGACCTATGCAAAATAGGCAATAGGAGGGCAATAAACCCATTTAAATTTAGCCATTTTGTGGGAAAACTTTGAATCCTAATTTTGCGTAGTGATGAAACATGTATAATTCAAGTAAGATTACAAAATTCTACTCCATCATTTGTTCTGGATGACTAGATTTTTTTTTTCCCCAATGAGCAAAGTATCATAAAGGTTTACTGCCCACCTCTAACTATTCTCATCAATCCATCAGGGTAAAGAGGAATAAATAGACTTTGTGCTTCTGCTTGTAAATTTTCATTTTAATTCTAGAAGGCTGAAATCAAGTAAGGCTAGGATGCTCTAGTTCATAAATGCAAATGACATACCATATTGGCTATCATATGGTTGCTGTTATGTTTTTTCCCCTTTTAATATATAAATATTTGTTCTTAAGTCAAGTGGTTGTGATGATTTTAGAGGGAAAAACATTCAAACCAGCCAAATTTTAATCCTTTTTAGCTTCTTATTGAAGAATAAATTCCAGGAGAGAATCCTATATGCTTCCCCCCCATTATTCTCCACTATATTTCCTCTCCTATCCTCTTCCTTTGTCTTGTCCTCCACAGGCTAATTTACACCTACTTATAGTTTTTTTTTTTTCCATTATCCCTACCATGCTTGGACCAGCTTTGCTATTCACATGTGCCAAGTATGCATTCTCTTTCTCCAGATTCCTCCTTAAAATGAACGTCTTTCCAACCCTCCTTTTGTTGATCTCACCAGTGATGTCTGCATTACTTCTTGTGCCTGATTAGTTGTCCTCTGTTTCACTGTATATAGTAACAAGCAGAATTAGACTGTAAGCTCCAATGTAAATCAGGATTAATTTTGCTGAAATTAGTGGAGTTATACTGGACTAGCACTGATGGAAGGAGGAGGAGAATCAGACTCATTATCTTTTCATGTATTTTTGCAAAGAACCATGTAGATTTGATAATACAATTATAAAAATTCCTTTTCTGCATTGGCTTAATGCTTGTGTTGTTCATTTGTTCCTCCTATGGGAGTTCTCTGAGTGGGGGCTCAGTTGTGGTTACTTAGATATTGTTAATCTTATTTAGGCAGATTCTCCTCCTTTAATTTAATCTAATTCAGTTGTAAGGAGAAGAATGTCTAAGGATCCACATTTGTGTAGTGTTCTCCAGTGAAAACTGCTGATACTTTTAAAAATCTGCCTTTAATTTTTGGTGATAGTAAATCAAAGTAATACCGCAATACTTCCATTCAGTTCTGTCGGGGCTGTTTACAAAAATTAAAACAATATAATTTGTTACTATCTGAAGTTAGTACTTTGAAGATAAAGCATTTTTGTTCTTCATTCCCTTTGGTGTTTGCTAGCTGCATCAGCATCTGATTGTCCTCTTAAGCACAACAGTCTCTTGCACTCTTTAACAACCTTAATGCCAACCTGCTTAGTGAAGTAGGTCAGAAGTGTGTAGCAGAGCTATGATTGTGGTATGGATCTGTTTTCCATCTCCTCATGTATGTGAGGAAAGGGAAAAGATGCATGTGTATAGTCAGGATGCAATATGCATCATTTCTATGCAGAATTGTGTCGGTTATGTTGGTAGTTGGGAATAGGGCTTTTATTATTACAAAGGATATTATCAGCAGTGAGGTGGAATATGAGAGGCGTATAATGCTTTAATGATGGTTCAGTGAAAGTGTATGTCAGAGGTGAGCAAACTATGGCCTGTGGGGTGAGAAGCGGGTGTGCGGGGAGCAGATAGGGGGTGGGGGCCATGCTCCCTTCCCTAACCGGCCCTCCGTACAATTTTCGAAACCTGATGCGGCCCTCAGGCCAAAAAATTTGCCCGCCCCTGGTGTATGTTGAGATGGTATCCTGGGAGCAAGTGTGAAGATGTAAAAATCTGTGAAGTGGTTCTCAAGTTGTACATGTATGGTATTCTTTCTGGGGAGTTGGCTAAGTGTGTGAGTGTGCGCAAGGATCTGGAACCTTCTGAATCTTATAGTGAACATCAGAACGTAAGAATGGCCATGCTGGGTTAGATCAATGATCTGTCTAGCCCAGTATCGTGTGTCTGACTGTGGCTAGTACCAGATGCTTCCAAGGGAGTGAACAGAACAAGGCAATTATAGAGTGATGCATTCCCTGTTCTCCAACCACCAGAAGCTGGGATTGGATGTTTAGGGACATTTGGAGAATGAGGTAGTATCCCTGATTGGCTAATTGCTATTGATGGAACTATCCTCCATGAAGGTATCTAATTCTTTTTTTAACCCAGTTATACTTTTGGCCTTCACAGCGTTCCATGGCAGTGAGTTCCACAGGTTCACTTTGCATTATGTGAAGAGGTACTTCCTTTTGTTTGTTTTAAACCTTCAGCCTATTCATTTAATTAGTAGACCCCCTAGTTGCTGTTACGTGTGAAGAGGTGAATAACACTGTGACTGTTTGAATCACAGAAACCCCCTTGAGAATTGCCAACTGATGTGCCGAGACTACCTCTGAGCCCATTTTTCCTGGTAGCTTGGGACTTCAGTGCCGTGCCTGGTTTGAACCAGACACGCTAACCTGCTACAAACACAGACCCAGGTCTGAACCACATCCCCCAAACACTGCAGGCTTAACTGAAAACAGCTTAAGAAGTGTTCCTGTCTCCAACACTCAGATGCCCAGCTCCCAATGGGGTCCAAACCCCAAATAAATCCGTTTCCCCCTGTATAAGCTTATACAGGGTAAATTCATAAATTGTTCGCCCTCTATAACACTGATAGAGAGATATGCATAGCTGTTCCTCTCCCCCTCTCGCCCAGTATTAATACATACTCTGGGTTAATTAATAAGTAAAAAGTGATTTTATTAAATACAGAAAGTAGTATTTAAGTGGTTTCAAGTAATAACAGACAGAACAAAGTGAATTACCAAGCAAAATAAAACAAAACACGCAAGTCTAAGCCTAATACAGTAATAAAACTGAATACAGATTAAATCTCGCCCTCAGAGATGTTTCAGTAAGTTTCTTTCACAGAAAGGACACCTTCCTAGTGTGGGCACAATCCTTTCCCCTGGTACAGCCCTTGTTCCAGCTCGGGTGGTAGCTAGGGGATTTTTCATGACTGCCGCCCCCTTTGTTCTGTTTCGCCCCCTTTGTTCTGTTCCACCCCCTTTTATATCTTTTGCACATGGCAGGAATCCTTTGTCCCTCTCTGGGTTCCCACCCCTCCTTCTTAATGGAAAAGCACCAGGTTAAAGATGGATTCCAGTTCAGGTGACATGATGACATGTCACTGTAAGACTCAAAGCCCTCATTCCTCCCAGCCTGACTCACAGGAGGGCCTGCAAGCAAACAGAGCCATCCACAGTCAATTGTCTCAATTGATGGGAGCCATCAAGATTCCAAACCACCATTAATGGCCCACACTTTGCATACAATAGGACCTCAGGGTTATATTTCTAGTTGCAGATACAAGAGTGATACATTTATACAAATAGGATGACCACACTCAGTAGATTATAAGCTTTGTAATGATACCTTACAAGAGACCTTTTGCATGAAGTATATTCCAGTTACGTTATATTCACACTCATTATATGATTTTATGAAAATATGCTAGAGTGCAATGTCACAAACACTTTCCTATTAACTTCTCTACACCATTCATGATTTTATAGATCTCTATCATATCCCCCTTAGTTCTCTTCTCTCTTCTCTCTTCTCTCTTCTCTTCTCTAAATTGAACAGATCCAGTCTTTTTAATCTGTCCTCATATGGAAGCTGTTCGATACCTCTAATTATTTTGTTGTCCTTATCTGCACCTTTTCCAATTCTAATATATATTTTTTGAGATGGGGCAACCACATCTGCATGCAGTATTCAAGATGTGGATGTATGTAAGAACGGCCATGACTGGGTCAGATCAACAGTCTTCCAACAGTGGCCAATCCCAGGTGTCCCAGAGGGAAAGAATAGAACAGGTAATCAAGAGATCCATCCCCTGTCACCCATTCCCAGCTTCTGGCAAACAGCAGCTATGGACACTATCCCTATCCATCCCATGTGCCATCAATTTAATATAGTGACATTATGATATTTTCTGTTTTTATTGTCTTTCCTAATGGTGCCAAATGTTTTGTTAGCTTTTTTGACTGCTAATGCACATTGAGCAGATGTTTTCAGAGAACTATCCACAATGACTCCAAGATCTCTTTCCTGAGTGGTAAAAGTGAATTTAGACCCCATCATTTGGTATGTACAGTTGGGATTATTTTTTTTGAAAGTGCATTATTTTGCACTTATCGACAATGGATTTCATTTGCCCTTTTGTTGTGCAGTCATTCAGTTTCAAAGATTCCTTTGTATCTATTAACAATCGGACTTAACTAGCTTGAGTAATTTAGTATTGTCTGCAAATTTTGCCACCTCCTTGTTCACCCCCTTTTCCAGACAACCAATGTGAGTATGTGCATATTGAGGCATTGTTTGAAGAGGATAGAGGGCAGGTGGCCTGGGCAATCTTCCCTGGTCTCCTTTTTTCCCCTTTAATATTGTGACCTGAAACATGCAGGTGATCATGATGGTCCCTTGTGGCCATAAAGACTGAGTGTTAGATGGAATCTTATGGGTGAGAGTGAATGGGTTGTAAAAGGAGGTAAAGAGCTTGTACATCTCACCCACTGTGGACCTGGCAAGTAAATGTATGTGTGTTGACAGGGCATATTGGGACGTTGCTGAAAGAGGGCAGAGTCAACGTGGCATGGACAACCTCTAATGGTTCTGGTTTTTTGAGAAGCTTTGAGTTTTGCTCAACTAAGCATTCTGCATGGGGATGACATACCACCAATCAGCCTTAACTCTGTGTTAACGTAGCTTTTTGCCATTGAATTTCCTCCTTTTTTGAATAGGAAAAAAGATATGTTAATAGTAATTTATGTAGTTGGACATGTCATGCCGCGCAATTTCTGTACTGAGCCATCCAGTTTCCCCCTCTCCCATCAACTGGTCCCTCCCATCCCTGCTTCAGTGCACTTCCCCAGCCATGCCCCTGACTCATTGACTGCGTTCCCTCCCCTCCAACCTGGCTTCCTTCCATCTACTGTACTTAGCTCCCCTGCCCCATCCTCTAATCGCAAGCAGGGAATGCATCTCCCTGAAGTCTTCAGTCCCTGGTATATAAACGTTTCTATTGCTATTCTCCCCCCCTCCCTTACTGGGCTCACATGTAGTGCCTGGAATGAAGGACAACTGTGTTACAACAGATTGGTGATCCTGGTTGTGTTTTAGAATGGTTGGAAGGTGGAGTTTGTTGCAGGGACAGTAAGAGAAATTACAGACAGGGTTTCTGTGCCAAGAGGACTCTCAGCTTTATGTTTGATAGAAAGGTCCTCTGGCCCCGTCCAATAGGTCTGTCTCATTTCTGATGGTGAGATGTCAGAGCTTGTAATGTTTCTATGCCCGGGGTTCTCAAACTGGGGGTCGGGACCTTTCAGGGGGTCACCAGGTTATTACATAGGGGGGGTCGCCAGCTGTCAGCCTCCACCCCAAACCCTGTTTTGCATCCAGTATTTATAGTAGTGCTAAATATATAAAAAAGTGTTTTTAATTGATAAGTGGGGGGGGTCACACTCGGAGGCTTGCTGTGTGAAAGGGGTCACCAGTACAAAAGTCTGAGAACTACTGTTCTATGCCATACAGTACACTTTTTCTGGTCAGCCATGAACCATCCCATTTCCTGAATAATGTTCTTCCAACACTATATTAATAGCTTTCATGTTGTCTCTGTAGCAAATTATTCAAACACTCAGCCAAACTGCAGAAAACTATCACAGCTTCTGGATGCACATCTCTGTTGTAGTCCAAATCTGCACTCTCATGTTGCATAAGGTGTACACCAGGAATATGGCCAAGATCATTTCTGCCTGAATGAATCACCACAAAGTCAGAGAGATCACAACCTCTTAAGTCACTGGTTACATGCAACAGAATGGGAAAAATCTGATGCCAGCACAGGCCATCTCTTTGTACCCAAATCACCCTGTCGTTAGCAATCCTCATGTCGTGTTGAGCTCCACATTCTCCCACAAACTTCTGCCATCTTGTGATTCAGAAGTTGCCCAGAATCCACATGCTAGCAATCTTGGCAGTGCACATATTTCTTTCCCCTCAGCGGTCCAGATACCTGTGCTGTTATTACCAAACCGCTGCACTGTACGTCTCTGGAAACACATTAATCTGTCTCCAGATGAGGAAGTAGCTTGTCTCCCCCTTTCCCCAATGCTCTCAGCCTTCCACTAGTAAAAAACAGATTTTCTCAGACAACTAATCCAAGGCTTTTCTACCACCCATCCTCATTTGCAAACCCCTCTGCAGCTGCAACCCCTTTGTCCACCCTCTACCCCAGCTCCTCCACAGGCCTCTGTCTCCATCTCCTTACCACTGTACATAACAAAAATTTTGGTTAGACTGGCTGTTGACCGTTCTGCTGTGTTCACATTAAACCTGTACATAAAATAAAAACATGTTGTAGGGTAACAGAGATGACTTGTAGAAAGAACATGAGTTATTAAATCTTTATTTCACAGGTGTACAAAGGTTTGGATTAGAAATTTCAGTGGCGGGATTCAGAGTAGCAGCCGTGTTAGTCTGTATTCGCAAAAAGAAAAGGAGTACCCGTGGCACCTTATGCATCCGATGAAGTGAGCTGTAGCTCACGAAAGCTTATGCTCTAATAAATTTGTTAGTCTCTAAGGTGCCACTGGTACTCCTTTTCTAGTGGCGGGATGTTCACTGGGGCAATGACATCGGCACATTCTCTTAAACTGCCCAGGCAAGCGTAAAGTGACTGCATAGAAACTTCACTTTTTTTTTCTTTATTGGTGTATGTGCCTTTGAATCCTTTCAGAATACACATCTACGTAAGTGAAAAAGTGAACATCATCTTAAATACCATTCTCAATTTGGGTCCCCCAAAGATTTAGTGGGTGCCATGCAGAGCCTTGGGTAAAACTCAACAGATCTAGACCATTTTGATCCACACCACATCAATAGTTTGATCTCTAGCGCTGTGCCAAATAACATACCTAGAACTTTTTGAAAAAAGGCTATTTTTGGGAAGGCTTATATCTCTGCAATGTCAAGCTCAAATGACCCCAAATTGGGTCACTAACCCGACCCTTCTCCCTCCTGAGGCACACCAAATTTCAGAGAAATCCAACAAAACATGTTGATTTTAGATGACTTAGAATGGTCCACATTTAAACGGAAGTTGTGATACAAACTTAACTTTAGTTATGCTGCCGCACCACTATATTTAAGATGAAGTTCCAGTCCAGTCATGTGACTGTAGCATTAGAGGGTGGTTTGTGACATGAGAAAAATATTTCAATTGTTCTGTTAACATCATATATTGGGAGCCATCTGATAATTCTTACTTATACAAAAACATAGAGTGAACTGATTTAAGGATTGCTGGTTGGCCACAAACTTTGTGATTTATATATTACAAATGATTTGGAATCTGAATCTGTAATTTGGATAATATTTTAATGTTAGTAGTTTAAACTAACACATTATTTCCACTGGTTTGCTTGCTTTCTGAAATATAATGGCAAGACAAAAAAAAGTAAGAGAATTATTGGGTTTCCTGGTTTCTGTATCACAATTGTCAATTTTTTAAAAATATAAAAGGCTTGGAATTCAGGAAATATTTGCTGTTGCTATAATGGGTGATTAATGCCCCTCCTCTTTTTTAAAAACACCTGCTCTGTTAACCCATCAGTAAGCAACAGTTTGATGAAAGTCCCCACAGCAATGGCATTCAGCTAGATTCCTCCCTGCTCACAGAACTACAGAGCTTTATCTAAGTGCTTGCAACATGCATGCAACTCTGCAAAATAGACAGGAGCACTATTTGTTACATCAGAAATGAGATTAAAAATAATCGGCTTGCTAGTACTTGTCCAATTATGTGCTCAACAAAAATAGGTATCCTACTAATAGAGGTAAGGGAAGGTTAGGGATCATTTATCAGTTATCACTTATCAGTTAGGGAAGGTTCTATACAGAAGAAAGGCCCACTGCTTTTGGAAGCTCAGTGCCTCCTGGAATTTGAGAAGGAGTCCCTCTTCTTACAGGATCAGGAGCTAAAAATTATATAAAATAGATCTGGGGGGAGGATATTTTCAAAGACACACAGGAGAGATAAGCACCCAGCTTCCATGAGTTGGGTGCCTAGATTCCCTTTGTGTCTCTGGAAATCTCCCCCCTTACAGATAATAAAAAATTAAAGCCCTGTTTTCATGTTTTCAGATATAGGTTTGTATCCCTTATATATCAGATTAAGACCAGTTTAGCTGGGCAAGAACTAGAGAAAAGTATAATAGACCGATCATAGATCTTAAACTCTACAGATTATTTTTTGTAAAAAGGTTAAAAGGAAATAATTACATTGATTTGTTTAATTTCCCACTCACAAACTGTAAAACAAAGAATAGTTTATTGGCTTTTCCATTTGTGAAATTTGGACTTGGTTGTTTTCTCTCCAATACTGGAGGTATTGGTGCTAATGTAAAAGGTATTGCATTGGTATCTATCATGCTTTAATTGGCTTTTTTGGGGTTATTTGTATTGCACTACAGTGGAAAGTGATAGATATAGATATCAATAGATATAAAAATATTAACCATCTCTTCCCAACTGTGGCACCCACCAAATTTTTTTTAAAAGTACTCCTCCCAACCAATCAAACCAGCCGCATACTCAAAGTGCAGTGCTGAATTTTGGTCCTACTAGCATCTTAAAATAGAGTCATTCTTATGCTGAGAGGCACTGAGCATCCTCAGTTTCCACTGAAGTGAATGGGAGTTGATGTCACTGTATTTTGCATGATTGAGCTCAAAGTAAATATAGGTCATAGAATTTAAGGCCAGAATATCATCTTGTCTCACCTCCTGTATATCACAGGCCATCAACAGCACCTACACACTAGACCCAACAACCTGTTTGTAGGAGCTTGTATGTAAAACACAAATTCAAATTGTACAAATTTGTATAGCTCTGTTCAAAAAATACACTGCACTTTTCAGAGAGATGCCAGTTGACTTTGACCTTGGGGTCCTGCAACACTGTATGTATTTATAGTTTATCCATATTCTCGATCGCTATTTTGTTGCAGTATAATATAAGGTGGTGATAATTGTTGAATTTGTCCCTCACTAGGTTGATGTACAGCATTTGAAGTTGTGTGGTTTTAATTGTATTTAAGATGCTTTATGAAATATTCCTCTGACAAGTTTGAATAATTGCTGAGGTGTCGGTAGAATACTGTTCAATTATTTATTGGGTGATGAACTGAGGCTTAAAAAGGAGAGTGTCTTTGCAATCCTGATTGGCATTGTGCATAGTGAGAAAATCCCTGGTAGCACTAAAGAAAATAGGCACACCATGGTGTTTTGGGCTTTAATTGTTTAGGAAAGTGTGGGTGTGGGTGTTTGGGGGACTGCATATTGAGATACGGAGAACCTATATGAAGCCGTAAATTTAACACTACACTGTGCATCTTTCTCCAGTGGAAAATCTGTGTGTTCTAAAATGCCCACACATTTTTAAGTATTCATGTGCTGTATAGAATATACTAATCTGCAAGGATTTAGAACACCTTGTCCCATTTCCTTCTGACCACATAAATTACGTCATATCAGGGATTGAATTTTTCTTTTTCATTCATATGTGACTAACTCCTGTTCAGTAAGGAAAAACACATCTGGTGCATGAATCAGGTCAAATCTGTATAGCTAAGTGTCTTGCCTCACTAGGTCTGTGCAAAGCCTGCAACATTTGCTTTTGTAAAATGCCTGTAATTTATTTTGAAAGTATGGGAAAATATGGTTCAGCAGTTTGTGTGTCTGTGTGTAAAATCTCTAAGTCTTCCTTTGAATGAGCCTATAAGCAAAATGGATAGGGGGATGGAAGGTGAAATGTGACCTTTAAATAACTCTGAGGTGAAGTGATTTTACTTGTTCCAGAGCAACTTTTCTTGGACTGAGTTAAAAGTCTTTGAAAACTGCATAATGAAGAGGCATAGTAGATTTCTTCCCCCTCACCAGACTTGTAAAGGGTACACCTAGGGAAGAATTTGCTGTGTGTGCATGTTCATGGCTAGGTTAGCCACATCATGAAAATGTCTAGCCTAACATATTGCCACAGTTCAGTAAGGAAACCTAGGAGTAGGGGAAGAGTCTCAAAGACTATGGAGTGAGTTGTGGAGGCTGCTGGAGGCTTTGTAATGGTCAGAGGATTCAGTTCTACTCTGAAGAGCCTTAGGAGATATGTAGTTGTGAGAGGCCTCTCTGTATCCCACTAAGATGAAATTTAGAAAAATGAAAATTTAGGCTAAATATCAGGGGAAACTTCCTCTCAGTGAGATCTATAGGACTGTGGGATACTCTCCTATGGGAAATAATGAAAGCCCCATCTTTGGAGACATTTAAAAGTAGATAAGACAAGGTGCTAAAAATATACTTTATAGAACAATCCTGCATGGCAGGGTAATGGATTAGGTATTCAAGGAGGTCTTTTCCATCTGTTATTCCATCTAAAAATAGATATAAATACTAATTTACTATTTAAATGTGTATGACCCACATGATGAGTACTCAAGCACATGTACATTTTAAATAAAAATATATTTAATGGTCAGTGTCAGCTATTCTTCCCAGCCCAGAAAAACCTCAAGACTTCCCCACTTAACCACCAACTCAGTAAAAGCCTGGGTAAGTAGGTGGGCTTTATAAATACCTCAAGGATCAACATCTTGAGATTCTGTTGGACTAAAGAGAAGAAGTGAATTCCAGAAGCTAGGGCCTCCCACCAAGAATTCTCTGTCAAATTTAGGGATTGTCATCTTCAGATACCTTGGCATAATAGGGAGAGATGATATCACTGGTAAAAGGCACCTGAACTGTAATGGGCTATAAGAATGGTTTATGCTATTGGGATAGTATCCACTAAGTCTTCATCTTATTCAGTGGAAAATCATATATGATCTACATTTTGTGCTTGCACAACATTCCTGCAGAGATACTTAGCACAGAAATGTAGAAATCTCTTACCTCTTTCTTCTTATTTTTTCCTGACTTTCCTGACCTCTCTGCAAAAAAATCTTGCTAACATTTCCTGTCTTGTTCAATTGTATCTTATCATGATCCTTTAGTCTGAACTACTGCATAACACAAGCCGTAGAATTCCACCAAATGATTCCTGCATCAAGCCCATAACCTCTGGTTGAGCTAATTTTGTGTTTTAGAAAGTCCTCCAGTATTGATTTAAAGACATCAAGAGATGAGTTTACCAGCAATGGAAAAATCTGATGGTTTCAAGTCATCAGCTAGAAACTAAAGAGAAAGGAAATCTATCCTATTATTATGACACTGGCAAAAAAAAGTATAATATGAATTAAAAACACTCTGTATAAATAGCCATGTAAAGGCAGGGGAATGCTGGTAAAAGCTTTTTATCTCCGTGAATTTCCTGTTTGGTGATACAGCTACAAAACTAATATAGTTCAGGGAAGAGCTAATAACAAAACCAAAAAAAAAAAAACAAACCAAAAAATTGTCCCGAAGGAGAGGAAGTTGGAAAATCTAAATTAGCTAGTTACTCGAGATGCACCTGGTGAGGTCAGTTAGTTTAAGAGAGAACTATTGCTGAGCAATGAGTGCTGCATGCATAGGCTTCAAGCATTTTAAAGTACTGTACTAAGCTAATGAAGTGTTTTGATCTTTATTATGTAGAAAAACTGCCAGCCAGCCAACCACTTCAAAGAGCCTAAAAACCTCCAATAAGTGAAAAGGTAATGAATAATTAATAATTAAATGTTCTTTTTTTACACACTCTGAACAAAGATTTGCTTCTGTACAAAATGACACATGCACATCATGATACCTGGAGAAACTCTAATTATGGAAATGCTTTGACAGTTGTAGTATTTGGATTGTCTGCAAACAGGGAAATTGGGCAATCATACGGTATATTTTTAACAGAACTCGAGGCAGCATTAGAAATTGATATTTTTAATAGAGGAAAGTTAGCTTTAAATTGATTTAACATTAGACTTTGAGTTGACACTGCATAAAACAATAAAAACACTGGTAGTCCAGTGAAATGGGCTGTTTGGAAACAGAACTTAAAAAAAATAAAACCACCAAAAATCAGACTGTAGCTTGATGATTCTTGAACACCAATAGCAAGATATGTTCAAAAGCTTAGCTAAGTGTCTCAAGTAAAATATATAGACTTTAGCCATTTCATTTCCTCCTCCCTTGCCTCGGTAGTTGTAAACATAAATTGTTCAATATCTACAATACTTCATTCTGAAGCTATCCATGATAGTAACAAGTGTCTATTTAGTGATGTGCTAACAATATCTTAACAATGAGGAGCCACAAAATTTCCTCTTTAAACTGTGATAGACCTATTGTGTGTGAGGGGATGGGGAGTGGGCAGGGTGTGAAGAAATGGCCTGTGTTATATAGGAAGTTGGAATGGATGATCACAATGGTCTCTTCTGGCCTTGGAATCTATGAATCTGTAAGTAGAGCATGTACTTGCAGAAGGAAGTGAGGTAATACAGAACATTTATTTGTATTCTCATTCAGAGAAGAATATTTTCTCATAACTGTCACTGAGAACAGAGGCCACATCTCTTGGCAAACAAAATTAGATTAAGTGCACTTGCTGGAAATGTTTGTTTATCCAGAACAAACAAAATTCCTGGCATATTAGGGGGTATAACATAGTTCCTGATCCTGTAAGTATTTATTCATATGCTTAACATTGAGTACGTGAATAATCCCATTGGTCCTGTTGATTTCAGTGGGGCTACTCACATGCTTAAAAGTAAGCATGTGTAACTGGTTGGTTGTAGAAGCAGGGAATTAGTATTGCAGTTCTGCAGTAGGGAAAGGGGGGTGTGTGTGTGTAGATCTCAGGGTAGGTGTCTGTGGTACAAAGGATATCTTTAAACAAATAATGCGCCCATCACCGTGTTAACTAGGTTTCCTGCTATCTCTGGTATCTTTTACTGTTTTTTTTTAAATCGGACTAAATTTGCTGTATTCCAAAGGGAAACAAATGTATTCTTCAGAAATATTTTTATCAGTCCCAGCGAGGATTCCTCTCTGGCAGGGAAGACTAAGCAGTATGCAAAAATGAAGTGAATTCCATTAGACAGTGGAGAAATTTGTCCCCAATCTTTCCTTGAATTTAATGATAGATTTTATCATTCAGGAGTCCTCTCCAGCATACCACTGACTCTGTTAATAGCTTTGTGACAAGTCCTAGAGGAAAGCAATTACATTTAAAAGAAACCATGAGGATTTTAAAACAAAGGATATGTGGCATGTTCTAAAATCACATATGTGGCATGTTCTAAAATCGCATATGTGGCATGTCTATGTTACGATGCTTGTAATAGGCTGGCAGTGTTTGCTAGATGTACTACACCCTGTTAGCTGGTGTTGATCCTGTTGGGGAAAATTGAAAGTGGGTTTGGTTGACTTGCATCTTATTTGTGCAGACAGCTTGTTGTCCTATCTAGATATAGGAGATGTAGAGTAGTTCTCAGGCACAGTGCCTGGGGGACAGGCAGGCTTCCTAGGGCAGTGGGTCTCAGTCTTTTCAGACTATTGTACTCCTTTCAGGAGTCTGATTTGTCTTGTATACCCAAAGTTTAACCTGACTTAAAAACTACTTGCTTACAAAATCAGACCTAAAAATACAGTGTCTCAGCACACTATTACTGAAAAATTGCTTCCTTTCTCATTTTGTTTGTATGAAATTTTAGTTTGTACTGACTTCACTAGTGCTTTTTATGTAGCCTGTTGTAAAACTAGGCAAATATTTAGATGAGTTGATGTACCCTTTGAAAGATCTCTGTGTACCCCCAGGGATATGCATACCCCTGCTTTAGAATCACTGTCCTAAGGGTAACTTGGATTGTGGAGAAGGCTTAGCCTGGAGTAAATTAACCATGGGCAGCCAAGCCTGAGAAGAAGGCTTAGGCTAGGATATCATGCAATATTATTTTGGAAGCATCTTTCTATGAATAAACCTGAGACCAGCCTCATTCTTTGACTCGGTGCATGTATTGCTATTTAGAGTGTGTGTAGAGGGGGACTCCACCAATTTACAGAGTTGCTTCAGGTCCCCTTCCCCCCGTACCTGATAAATCCAGTTTGCTTTTAGCGTGCACATCCCTCCTGTTAAATTAAGGGCTACGAGAAATAGAGTAGCCCAGAGTTATACGCTATCTTAGTTTTTTTTTATTGCCAAAAGTGCAGTATATGGGGTTTTACAAATCTTCTTAATCTATTGTATATTTTACATTATATATTTGGAGTATTGTCAGTTTCTTTGAATAACTTCCATGCCTTAACAAAACCTAGCATTTTACTAATAAAGGTCTTAAACTTCAGAACTGTTGAGCAACTGTAAATTCCATTGTAGTTGCTGGGAGGATCTGGTGCTCAGCACCTTTCCAAGTTCAAGACCAAAAGGACTAAAATGCTTCATCTGATTAAGTGAAGTTAATTATGAAATGTTTATGGTCAGGTCTTACGTCTATTTTATTAGTCTGGCTTGTGTCAAACATTAATTTTCCATCATAAAATATTTAGAATGAGCTTGGTGGTTTTGTATTCTGAGGTGTTCTTTATTTGCTGGAGTATTCTGGTACAGTACATGCAGGACTGGACCAAGTCTTTTAGATTTCTCATTTTACAATTCTGTTTACAGTAAGTTGTGTTTCAGATTAGTATCTTGACAGTACAATTTGTAAAACAGAATATTGGTAACTTTTTTGGGGAGTTGCAGCAGGGCTGATTTTGCAGTGTTCCCTAAGGTAGACATTACCTAGAAGCTTGGCTTAACATTTATAGCCAGTGGTAATGTTACGGCTGCTAGTGATTGGAAAATAACATTAAAAGAAACTAGGTGCTGGAATGCTCTCCTCATCTTTTTTCGGGCAAGTGGTTCTAAGGAGTCTTTTGATTCTCTCATCAAGATGAACTCGGTTTCTTGGAATAATGGCATAAACCTTAATAAACACCAAACCATGTACTTGTTAGATGGCTGGAAAATGGCTAAGTAGGGTTCTAGATGAAAGTTGTCAAGAGTGCATATGAAACTTAATGTGTTTTCTCATAGGTGGGATATCATTCTTTCCCCAACACTTAAGGCATTTCTTTGTGAGGCTAAAAGAATGGATAATATAATTTCCTGAAAGCGCTGGGTAGCAGGGAGAAACTGAGCTCTGATGTTCTCATTGGTATATATGAAGGGCAGCCAAAATTACATGTTTTCCCTCTATCCCCAGTTGATATTCAATACAATGCTTCTACTGTTTTTCTTTCACTGTTTCTTTCCAAAGCTGCTTGACTTCATTTCACCAATGCTCAATGAGAGGGAAGTGAAGTACAGTGGCTTTGCAGGAGATAAATTGATTTTAGTCAGCTGGGTTGACTTCACGGAGCAGCTCCCAAATATCGATATTCAACACCAAGGTGCTCTCTTCAGCGTTGAGTGTCTGAGTTCCCTATGCTTCCCCATCAGTGTCTGGCTTTTCCTGGAGTAACTAAAGAATGAAGAGCCTGTAGCCCAATTGAATCAAGGAATAGAAAAGAGAAATTTGTACCAGGCTTGCTGTTCCATCACCTGGCCCTGCAGTGGAGCATAGCATGTTGTCAAGAAATTTAGACTTTAGAAAAAGTATTATGCTATGACCTGCTTTGGTTTGCATAGGTGCCCGCTTTTTTTAAAAAGGAAACATTGGAAAAAAGTGTAAGGGTGCATGTGATGATCAAGACTACATCTGTATGCCACCTACAGCTGTTTTCATGTATTAGGTTAGCAAATATTTGTATTGTCTTACAGCTCTTTGAGCTGAGAGAGAGTGGTTCTTGATTGTTCTGGAGTTCTGCTTGTTTGTGTTGACATATTTTCATGCCACATATGCTTTGAAAGATCAAGAATGTAAAGATCAAAATGTGTTCTTTTCACATGTCCATCATTTCAAGGAGTAAATCCAAGTTCTGAAGTAAAAATTAGCATGTAGTATATGATAGAAATGTAACTACCTCACTGAGTTTCTTCTATAGTTCCTAATTATAGCATTATAAGTCATTAGTTAGTTAATTTCTCCTATTTAAATACAAATTGCTGCTTTTAAAAATTAACTTAATTTTTAAGTGACTTTCTTGACACTTCGAGTTGTACTCTTCACTGAATTTCTTATGTGAGGAGCCAGAACTAAACTTCTTAGACTGTTGTGCGTGACTGAACTATGTTCTGTAGTCTTGCTCGTATGAAAACAGATAGTTAAAGCTTTTCAATAGGCAGCTCGTCTGTTTGGAACATAGAATGACCTGCATATCTCACTGTCTCATGTCACTTCCTGTACTTGCCTCCTCTTCTGTGAATTATGAGTAAAAGTGTGTTTTGTTCTGCTGTTTTTAACTTTCAGTAGGAGAATAGTTTTAACTGTCAAATTTCTTTGTCCTGATGGCTTCCATAAATTGTGCTTGTCATGCCGCTCTTATTTTATTCTATCCTGGTCTGGTGGTGAAAAGATGGTTGTAAGAATAAGGTAGAAAGTTCACTACAAGTGAAGTATGACTTTGTTCAGAAATTCATGGAGGAGCGTATTGCACATATATACTTGATCATGTTACAGTTGAGCTTTGATTTCAACCATTTTGGGCAAATGTATTTTTACCAGAATAAATATTTGGGCCAAGACTTTTGAAACTGGGTGCATAAATCCATAAGTAGTTGGCCTGAGCCCACGTGCTTTTTCAGGGTAGATTATGCAAAAATTAATGGAAAATGCTCAGTAGTACCTTGACATGGATTGAAGGTAGACATAAGGACTCATCATTAAGATAAAGATGGGACTGCCAGTTCTCCTACAAATGGGTGTGGTTCTCCTAGGTCATTCATGAATCTGACTTCATATTGCACTGTAATTTTTCTTCTAACCTAAGTTCCTGTGTTGTTCCTCTTTTAGATCCTAATACCCTTGGTTCATAGTGTAATGTTTCTCTATTGGAAAGAGAAGTTGCACTGGTGTTATCTGCCACATTTGGGATTGTCAGGGTTCCCTCCCCACTTTGAACTCTAGGGTACAAATGTGGGGACCCACATGAAAGACCACCTAATCTTATTTCTACTAGCTTAGGGTAAAACTTCCCCAAGGCACAAACTCTTTGCCCTTGGAGGGTGCGCTGCCACCACCAAGTGATTTAACAATTAGGGAAAGGACCACTTTGAGTTCCTATTCCCCCAAAATATCCCTCCAAGCCCTTACACCCCCTTTCCTGGGGAGGCTTGAGAATAATATCCTAACCAATTGGTTACAAAATGATCACAGACCCAAACCCCTGGGTCTTAGGACTCTAGAGAAATCAGTCAGGCTCTTTAAAAGAAACAGAACTTTATTAGAAAGAAAAAAGGTAAAAGAAGCACCTCTGTAAAATTAGAAGGGAAGCTAATCTCCCAGGGCAATCAGATTTAAAACACAGAGGATTTCCCTTTGGGCAAAAACTTTAAAATTACAAAAAGAAAACCAGGAATACATCTTCCTCTCAGCACAGAGAAAATCACAAGCCAAAATAAAAGTAAACTAACACATTTCCTTGCTAATACTTACTAATTCTAATGGAGTTGGATTGCTTGCTTTCTTGATCTCTCTCCGGCAAGCACACACAACAGAAAGACAAAAGCCTTTTCTCCCCCCCATCCAGCTTTGAAAGTATCTTGTCCCCTTATTGGTCCTTTTGGTCAGGTGCTAGCCAGGTTACCTGAGCTTCTTAACCCTTTACAGGTAAAAGGATATTGTGCCTCTGGCCAGGAAGGATTTTATAGTACTGTATACAGGAAGGTTGTTTCCCTTCCCTTTATATTTATGATGGGGGAAAAATCTCTTACTACTTGACAAAATACACTTCTTTTGTCCACAGAGAGGGCACTGTAAGGGACCAGAGAACAGAGGGAGTTTAAGTAGGACTTAAAGAGAGGGGGTCACTTGGGCCATAAAGGAGAAGGATGTCAATTTTTTGAATGAGATGGGAAGGTATTGGATTGCTCAGTGGATCGATGTTAGTCTGTGAAGATCTTAATCTCTGTCACTGGTTTCTGCTCTGAGATTTGGGTAATGACAAGAGCTATGACTAGTGAATGATTTTGGTTTCACTAGCAGTTTTGAAAAATCAAAACCAAAAATTTTCAGGTCAACTTTTTTTTAAATTATTATTTTTTTTTTTTTACATTTTCAGCTAATCGAAAAGTTGGAAGAAACTTTGTTTCATTTTGATTTCAGGCATCTTTAACCATTTTTTAAAATAAAACAAAAGAAAATGTAGAGCTAGAGTCATAAGAGGACTAAAGTGCCATTCACAAAACATAAGAGATGATGGTGATGCCACCTCCCCACCTCTAGCTGTGACCAAATTTGAATATTTGGTTTATGCTTTATATGAGTCGATGGTCTCATTCCAGTGCCTAGCAGGTAGTCATCCACTTCATGGAAGCAACCTTTGCAATTTTTCACTAATAAGCTTCCTTAGTTATCATCACAAGAAAGCAAAGGTCCACACATAACTAAATACTTGAATCACTCAAGCCCTGTCAGTACTACACAAATAATTCTGTTTAAACGTGTTTTTTGGGCATGGTTGTGGCTGCATCATGCTGTAGCATGATTAAATGTTTAAGCTTAGGTAGAGTTAAAATGTAGTTCTTTAACATACTTATAACTTTGTTTTTCTGCTCACACTAGGAGAAACACCATGTTTCAATATGCTTTGGCCAAAACCATTGTGTTAAATAACATGTTGGTTCTTTTAGTGTAGAAGGGGCCTAAACAAGGTCCCTTGCAGATCACTGTAGAGACACTTTAGCAAAGTAGTGTGGAACATGTTGCATTGCCATTAGCTATATTTCACCTGTTCTGTGAATAAACAAAAGTTCATCTTGTATACAATTAACCTAGGTTTCAGAGTAGCAGCCATGTTAGTCTGTATTCGCAAAAAGAAAAGGAGTACTTGTGGCACCTTAGAGACTAACAAATTTATTAGAGCATAAGCTTTCGTGAGCTACAGCTCACTTCATTGAATGCATCCGATGAAGTGAGCTGTAGCTCACGAAAGCTTATGCTCTAATAAACTTGTTAGTCTCTAAGGTGCCACAAGTACTCCTTTTCTTTTTACAGTTAACCTAGTATCTTTCACAAACACTAAATATATTTAGAGAAGTTTAAAAGGATAGAGGCAGGAGAGAGAGAGAGAGAGAGTAGATTGTGCCTTTTGTGTTCTGGACAAACTTCCCTTCTTTGACTAAAATGGGTTCTAATGTCCAATGCTGTGTGAGGGCTATTGCTGTGCACATAAATATTGCAAGTATAATGATTGCTAAGGTAGTCTATTAGCTCATTGCCCTTTGAAAGTGCCTTAAGATTCTTGATGTATGAAAAGTGCTAGGAACAATCAAATTATCTTCTCTTGGCATGTGAGAGAGTGGTAGCTTAGTGGGAAGGTATATATGTATGTAAAAAATAAAATTCTCGACTCCTGGCTGTTCAGTCAATTGACCTACTCCAGTCACATCCTTTAACTTCTATAATGTGTAATGCAGCAGAAAATGGCTACCTTTTGTATTTTGTGACAGATACAAGTGTGAGTGCATCTTCAAACTAGTGCTTAAAAAACAAACATAAAGAAAAGTTAAGATCTTGCATAAACTAAGGGGAAGTACTCGGGATAATTGTCACTTCTCAAACAGCTCTTTGAGAAAAGTTGTGCATCTGTATGTTGTGAAATTACCAAAAACGATTTGGGGTAAATGCTGTTTAGGACTCTATCAGTTTGAGAATTGGGCTTTGCCAGGAAATACACCTATCTGCTACTTCTGTATTTTTACTTATCTGTCAACTTTAAATTTTCTTTCTAATAATTCACACCCTTCTGTCACCTGTAGACAGATAGCGGATAGGTGTCCACTTCATGGAAACCACTTTCAAAACTCTGCTATACATCTGTTGTGTATGGTATCTGTTTTTTAGCTTGTCAAATCCATTCCAATATGTCTTTGTTTAACTAGTGATTTAATGATTATTGTTGTTTTTATTTATCATTTGAAAGCACCCAAAAGCCACAGTCAGGATTATAGTTCCATTGTGATGGGCACTGTACAAACAAAGGAAAAGAAACAGTCTCTTCTCTGGACTTCTTATGACAAGTTCCCTAATTGAGTGCTTTTATTTCCATCTTTATAGACTTCATGCTGCCTGTTCAAGACACGACAGTCTTGTCCTAGACATTGCATTATAGGACATTATTGGCAAACAATTAGTATGTTGATATGTTCTGGATTATTTCTTCCCCCCCACCCCCACCCCTGCTTAAATGAAATTTTCAGCTCTGCAGTGAACATGTCTGCTCCAGTGCATTGTATTGGAGATGGAGTCTTCTCTGCCAAAGCAAATGTATCTCATAGCATTTCAGTAGTTTGAGTGGTATCTTGGGATTCAAGTGGACAATGCAATAACAAGGTACACAATATTCCCAGTTTGTGTCTTAGTTGTAATGTTTAACATTAATAATTATTAGACATTGCATTTCTATCTCCTTGCATCTGTGGCTCTCAAAGTAGTTTCAAAGGATAAGTCGGTATTATGCCTATTTTACAGATGGGCAAAGAGAGGAGGTAAAAGTGCACAAGTTCATGAAGCAAAAAAGTCCAGAATAGGAATCTAGATCTCCTGACACACACAGTTCCTTGCTCTAACCTCTAGATATGCCACCTCTAAAGTGGTTTATAGACCAACAAGAAAATAAACTCTACCATGCCACCCCGCAAATGAATTCATAATAACACTAATAAGTCTATCCTCTGGGTTTCCCAGAGAGGCCTGTCATCACTTTGTTGTATTTATGTTGTAACTGCTTTGGGGCAGAGACTGTTTCTGTCCTTTATAGCTATAGCTCTACAGCAGTGGTTCTCAACCAGGGGTATGCGTACCCCTGGGGCTGTGCAGAGGTTGTCTTCCAGGGGGTACATCAGTTCTTCTAGATATTTACCTAGTTTTACAACAGGCTACATAAAAAGCACTAGTGAGTTCAGTACAAACTAAAATTTCATCCAGACAATGACTTGTTTAGACTATTCTATGTACTATACACTGAAATGTAACTACAATATTTATATTCCAATTGATGTATTTTATAATTATATGGTAAAAATGAGAAAGTAAGCAGTTTTTCAGTAATAGTGTGCTGTGGCACTTTTTTATATTTTTATGTCTGATTTTATAAACAAGTGGTTTTTAAGTGAGGAGAAACTTGGGGGTACACAAGACAAATCAGACTCCTGAAAGGGATACAGTAGTCTGGAAAGGTTGAGAACCACTATTCTATGGAACTCCACACTCGTACTCTCTCTCACATGGTGGTGTGAAATGGTTAAATAATGTGAAATTATATGGGATCAAGATGATATTTGTTACAAATGAGAATACATTTTCGCAGCCTTGGTAATCCTTTTTACTGGTTTTATGGACCTACAAATCCTAGAGGATATTTCACTAATCCACATAGTATCCTGAGTGCTGGATTTCATATTTGGGTCTCTGAATTAGCTGGAAGGTATTAGAAGTGTATACTTAGCCAAAAAGAACAACCATGTCAGTAAACTCTGCTACGCTGCCAACAAAATTGTCATTTGTAGCATAGACAAGAATTTAGTTGTGTTTCTTAACTGGGCTGAAGTCCCATGTATGTTACAAATGGTAACTGGTTGTAGCTAAGTCAGCGAACAAGGAGTGTAACCCATTTTCCCAGCTTCGTTGTATTTGTATTTTGGACAAGCTCTAAATTAGCTTACGGGCCACTTCTTTCTTTTTCTTTCCTAAATATGTGCCAAGCTTAAACAAAAACTGTTTGCCCTTGCTATTGGTTGACCCATGCTCTCTTTTTGGGTGTCGACCATGACAAAACCAGTAGATGCTGATTTGGTGGCTTGTTGCATGTATATGATTTCAGTTTTTAAAGTTTGAGGATATAAAATACTGTAGATCAACTGGCTACTGTGGATTATTATTGCTGTAATTATTAACATTATTAGTCCTTCAAATGCTTAACTGTATTTCAAAATTCTGAGATGTGGTCTTGATCTCCTGGAAGCCCTTTGTTAAAACTCTGCAACCAAACTAATGGAGGGTTTGGGTGATTAGGGCGCTCACCCGTTTCTAGATTGTTATTTCTATCAGGAATGGTTGGATTTATCCTTGGGGTCATAAAATACTTCTAAATAGCAATTTTAAGGGCCTCTTGGTTTTGGCCTTTAGAATCAATCGTATTGCCCCAGGTGAAAAAGTCATCACCTTGGATTTCCCACAGCAGATTTCACCAGTTCATAGCATTGGTATCTATTTATTTTTCAGAAACAAATGATGAACATATCCAGAAAAGTGCAGCTTCATGTGTTTAAGTGGTGTCTCCTTCCTCTTTGATTGCAGCAGTGCAAAAGCATTATTGTATAAACACGAAAACAAAGGGATATTTTACATTACTCCTCAACCTGCCTCTCTCTATCCCATGGGGTCAGAGGGTAATTTTATTTGTAGGAGCTTTTTTTGTCAAAATATTGCCAGTACATCAGTGGACAGAATTCTGCTCAGAGTTTGCTTTAGCGTAAAATTTTCAAAAGTATTCGAGTGACTTGGAAACCTTAGTTTAATTGAAAATCAATGGGAATTAGGCTGCCAAGTCACTGACATGCTTTTGAACATGTATCCTGTGTTCCTTCATCATATTTTTATTGAGATAGCCACTTAAACTATATGATTTCATTTCTACTTTTCCTTTTCTTGAGTTAAGTATGTAAAGTTTTATGGTTCTTTTCCTATTGGTGTTTTGCTAAATAAAATTACCAAATGACTGTTGCATTTTAGGCTGTTGTAGTTTTATGACTAGAGAGGTTTACAGGGTTTAGAGAAGAGTTGAATAAGAAATGGTGTGATAGTTTAAAAATTTTTTTTCTGTAGCACATGTTAACTCACAACTTTTACTTAATGTCTGAAAGGGCATTCAATATGAACCAGCTGAAATGTCTCTGAGAAAACTAGCCTCTTTACATTGTGGTTTTTATTTTATTAGCAACGTGCACTTCTGCTGACAGGTGCTCTTTTCCTGTCTTTACAGCTCTATTGGCCCTAATAAATATGGATATTTTGGTGCAGTAGCACGTTTGCATACATTAGTGTCCTTTTTTAAATGGCTTTGCTGACCCAAGCAGTGGTCTGAGATCTCATTCACTAGGAAGTGATTATCCAAATACTCAGTAAACAAGGCACAATATAAAATCTCTGTACTCAGAGTTTACTAAATGCAAAACAAAGACCCCAAAAGCCTGTCTATGGAACATTACAGTTAAATGCTAAAGTTAGGAAACACAAAGGAAAATCTAAAGGCTTTCATAGTAACATTACATAGTAACCATATTGTAAATAAATGCAGTATATTCCGTACAGTGACTATTGCAAATCCTTAGATTTTATGTTTCCTCGTGTCTTTTGTTAATTATATTTTTATCTCATTTTTTCGTCTTTGTTTTGCATTGAATTGCCTTTCTTTAAAGAAAAGAGGGAGGTTGAAGGAAAAGAAATGGCCCCAATTCATCTAATTCATACTTCACTGAGATAAACTGGGGAAGAATGAGTTCACACGTCTGGTGCTCTTTGGCTGGAATAACGGAACCGCAGCACACCTGCAAAAGCAAGAAGTGAAGGACACAGTAAAAGAAGATGTTGAAAATTTTGGACATGATTTTGCATGAGTGTGGAAATGAGAGAACAGTGCTGAGCCCCAAATACTGCTGCTGAGCTTGGAGTTTATGACTAGTGAAGTGGAATAAGGTGTGAGGTATGTTGCTGTTGGTTAATGTGCCATAAGGAATATTGTGCTCGGCATATGTCACGAGGCACTGAAAGCTGTGAGAGAGGGTATTTTATGGGACGTGTGAGAAGTATGTTTATATCTGTATCTGCCCTTCCTGTCTGTGTCCGGTCTTGTAGTCTGTAGGTGGATTTCTTCTGCATATGTGGTTAAAGCAGTTTGCTGGGTACCAGCAGGAATATTCTGAATGAATGAAAATGGTTAGTCTGGGTGTCATTTGCACGCACAGTGTCCTGCCCAGGCCCTATCTCCTCTCCTCACCCCTGGTACCAACATATAATAGAATCCAATAGGATAACCCCTTTTTATTGAGTCCGGGGAGTGTTAGCTTGCTAGTTTAATGCTGATTTCTTTTCAGGTCAGCTTTAAATCTGAACAGTATTTCTCTCTGGTTATTCATAATGAACCAACAATTTATTAATTCACCCAGAATCACATTAATATGTAATCAACAGTTTGTCACTCAAACGTAGACACAACCAATACAGTCTTGCAAGCCATTGTCACAGTCTACGGTTTGAGGGCAGTTACATCAAAGAACAATGCAAATCACCAGGATTTCTTATTACGTTTACTTATGATCAACAATTCTCAATTCCTTAGTACTTAACACATTTATCACACTTGTCTTTAAGAGTCTTTGAAGAGTATGGTTACTTCTCATTGACTAGATTGATGCACCAAGGACAAGTTTAGAGTATTAAAAGTAATTGCTTAAAACAATTCTTTTCCATTTCTTTTAGGTCAATTTGCTTGGATTTACAAAGGAGTTAAAATCTAAAATATGGTTACACCCACACCTTGTATACTTTGTGCAGTTCTCCTCACCCCATCTCAAAAAAGATGTATTAGAATTGCAAAAAGTACAGAGGAGGGCAATAAAAATGATTAGGGGCATGGAAGGAGGAGAGATTAAATAGATTGGAAGACAAATTATTCATAGTTTGTTTGATTTACAAGGAAACAATGTCTGGTTTATAATTTGGGGGTGAAAACACATGACTTGGATTTCTTGGGGTGACAGTTTGCCCACTTTGACCTTCAGCCTTATTAGCCACATTTCTAGTTTAACTTGCAGCTTCCCTATCCATCTCTTGTCTTGATCCACTCAATGTGCAATGGGCATATGAACTTTGCATAAAAAAGCAGGGTGTGAAGCTTGCTTGGTAACTTAGTTCTTTTTATCTAGGTTGGGAGAGAGAGAGAGGGGCTTTATCCATATGCATATCATGAGAGATTCTTGCTGAGGTGATTAGCAATATCCTGTTAGCCATTTTTGTTTCTATACTTTGGGAGGTGAATGGGTAAAGGGTCCTTAAAGTGTTTCATATTATATGAACAATTTTCTTGTTGTCTTTGTAAGTGGATCCTATTTTGGGATAAACAGAAGTGTATAACTTTTTCTAATTTTTTTTGAGGGCTAGAAGGAATCATTAGTTATTAATCAGTCAAATCATATCTGTTCCATATAGCCTTTACAGATGTAAAGGTTTTCTCAGGGTGGATAAAACCCAATGATATTTGAAAAATAAATGAAAATAAATCTGATTTTTTTTGTTTAAATTAGAATTTTTATTTAAATATAGCTTTATATCTTAAAAATAAACCTATTTAAAATTAAATTTGAAATTGACAACCTATGGTAAGGCCTAAATTTATTATACTCTATTAAAATGTAAATTAAATGCAACTAATAATACTAAGCAGTATGTGTGTGCTGCCAAGCTTTAAAGAAAGTCAGACCACTGAACTTGTGGAAGTAACTGGCTAGGCATCTGGAACCAGAATTTATTGAAGTGCTAATTCAACTTGTGACAGCAATAGCCCCTTTTGTAGGTGCAGAGTGAATATTTTCTTCATTTCAGTTTATTCAGCTAGTTCAGTTTAATTGCTAGTTCATTCAAAGTTGAGAAACTGATTGAAGAGTTTAAAAACAAACTTTTCTGCTCTTTCAGCTCCCACTCTATAAATAAAAACTAGATGTAAGAGGATGAGCTTTGCTAGTTCTAAAATCTTGAAGGACACAGTGTGCAGAAACAATCATTTAAATTCACTAGCTATAGAGAACACTTTCTTTACTTAATAATCAGTTTTAAATGCAAAACGTGTTTTGATAAACTTTTTTAATCTATCCAGCACATTTAAGGTAGATTTATTTAATAAAAAATGCTTTTTTGTGTATTTTAATTGAATTTTCATTTCAATCCAAGTGTAACTTGACACACATCCCAAGTAAAAAAAATTTAATCTAGTAAATAAGAAATGCATCATTCACCATTTTCTAACACAATAGAAATGTAAGTTAAGCTATATAATGGCTTAATTAAATGTGTATAGCTATAGTGTAACCTCCTGGCACCAACTCCCACCCCCCAGATTTAGCATATAGACTATATATAGTTTCAAATAAACATGTTTCCATGGTTACCAACCACTAAACATCAACCTTTGATTCGGAAACTAAATAAAAAATACAAATGCAAAACACAATTAAAGTGCAAAAAGAAAAGGAGGACTTGTGGCACCTTAGAGACTAACAAATTTATTTGAGCATAAGCTTTCGTGAGCTACAGCTTGCTTCATTGGATGCAACTAAAGTGATTATTTAAATCAATTTGGCTTGCTGATTTAAATCATGATTACAATTTGTGATTTTTAGATTGCTTCAATTTTAATCAGTCCCTCCTGGGGTTACTTTTATGGCAGAGCACTGTGCCTGTTTCTTTGCATACCTCTTTGCATTGGTGCTGCTAACCAAAAGCAACTAGTGATTTTAGGATGCCCATCTTTTACATCTTTAAAAAAGAGCCAATTTTTCAGGGGCTAGGTGGATGCTGAGCAAGTTGGGCATCCGAAAATGGAGGTTCCCCAAATAATTAACCAGTTTTGAAAACGTTGGCCATGATGCATGGAGCTAGTTATTTGCTTCTCTGCGTCTCGTCCATTGGTACTTAGTAGCCTGCAGAGTTGAACCCTATGGGAGCTTAATTTACTTGAACGGGAACAAGATCAGTTTATTTGCATGTTGGGACCATTGTGCTATGTATCTTTAAGCCATGCAATGTATATCTACACTGAAGTGTAAACCCAGAGTTCAAACTCAGGCTGAAGTCTAAACTCTCTTATGTCTACTCACAAACCAAGCTAACGCAGGGCTTGGACCCAGTTTCCCACAGTGATGGAGGGTCTAAGTCTGAGTGAAGCTGGGACCCAGACTTCAAGTCCCCCATTGCTTTGTAATGTTGACACAGTCCCGCTCATCTTGTACTTTGAGTCGTCAAAAGTATGCCACAATCTTACAGGCCAACTTTCTTTGTCCTCTTGACAGAGCAGTTTGCAGGACAGTCGAGTTTTCACACATTCCATCATGAAAAAAGGGCTAGAGTGGCCATATTTTGGGAAGGCACTAGGAAGTCTGGGATGTGGTTGGTTGGACATGTGTCTGCATACTTCAGTCTGGGTGCGGGCCCAGATTAGAAGATTGTCAACCCTAAATTAAGAATCAGTGTAGATGCTCAAGGTCCACTAACCCTAGGTGTACATTGCAATCTAGACATACCCTCATATTGAAGCAAGCAGCTCTAGCTCCGGACAGACCAGTCTGAGATGCTGTACTCTGTGACGTAGCAACTATGGCAGGGCTTTGTTAAAATGGATGCCTGTCGTGTCATGGATGCCTAGCACACACTCTTGGGTACTGAAAAATAAGTCCCAGCTGATGCCTTTTGACTATGCTCAGAGGTAAAGGGTTTATATCCATCACATATAACATTCCCCACTTTCTCCTTTTCCCTTTTCCTCACTTGCGAAGGGCCAACTGCTAAGTAAGGTCATAGACCATTTTCAGACATGCAATTTGAAGGCTTTGTTGTTTTTTTGGGCACTGTTAAATTATTGAGGAACCAAACATTTTCAGAAAGCTGACTAGTTAGTTTTCTGTATGAGCCAATAACTGAAGACTGGCTGAAGGGATTTTCTTCAAACTTTCCAGAAATACACTATTGGCTAAAAGGTTTCAGAGTAGCAGCCGTGTTAGTCTGTATTCGCAAAAAGAAAAGGAGTACTTGTGGCACCTTAGAGACTAACAAATTTATTTGAGCATAAGCTTTCGTGAGCTACAGCTCACTTCATCGGATGCATCTGATGAAGTGAGCTGTAGCTCCCGAAAGCATATGCTCAAATAAATTTATTAGTCTCTAAGGTGCCACAAGTACTCCATTTCTTATTGGCTGAAAGAAAGCACAGACAATTTGAACTCCAAAATAAATTTTTTTTTCAATTAAAGCAGGGGCTTCAATAGGATTTAGGCAACTAACCTGCTTAGGCACTTTTGAAAATCTCAGTAGGTGCCTATCTACATCTCTAGATGCCTAAATACCTTTGAAAGTCTGCCCTTGAGTATACTACTGGTAGGTGCATTTCATTAACAGCAGTAGCCAATTATATCATCTGCTGTAATAACAAGTGGTACTGCTAGGCAAGAAAAGAACCCCAGCAGCCTGAGGGAAGGCTGGAGAACTCTTTTTTCCTAACAGCTTAATGGTTTTTCATATAACGTAATAAATAATGTTGGAGTTGACAGAGAATTTCCATTTTTAATAAGCAGAATGTTCACACATTACTTTGTCTGTAAAGGAATTACAGTTTAGTATGTCCTTGCTGAAATGCCAGGAGGAGGTTGGCAAAGATCCCTGAGTGATTCTTTGCGAAAGAGGAAAATATCTGAGTATCACGGGGATTGATTTTTTCCTGTTACTGTGACTCTAATTGGAAATGGTGCTTTGTTCATGTAAAACAAGCAAGAAGTTCTCCATTGAAAGATAATAATGTCTTTGTATCAAACAGTTCCTGTTCCAGACTGTTACGCTTGACAATGTGTAACTGGGCTGGCCAAGACTTATGGGAGAAAGAAACTTCTGTCATCTCCTATTACAGTTCACTCTTTGTAGCTTCTGACTGGGGATGTCTGTTTCCATGAGTAGGTGAGGAAAACAGACTAACTAGATTTTGATTTTTAAGTATCTGGACATATAAAGGAGGGCAAAGGCAGGCTGAGTATTTGCTGAGATACAAAAAATACAGTGCATCATTTTTATGGTCATTATGAAACCCTCATTCAGTGAGCAGCATTTTAGTACATTCAGCTGTTTAACTGAATTCTCAGAAATGCAGTGATGTGTCATTTTGCCTATAGAAATAGATGTATTTAGATGCTAGGAAAAAATGCCTTTACAAGAGATTAGTGCAAATTGAGCTGCAAAGGAATAGCTTAGCTTGCATAAAGTTCAGACAATGTGTCTCTAACCTACAGAAATACTGATTGAAGGTTTCTAGAAGTATAAAATGCATGTTTTCCTCCAGTGAGAGTTTATTTTAACTGTAATACTGCAGTCCAGGCAACTGAGATTCAGATGACCTGGATTTGCGTCACAGGTCTACTGTTGACTCAGTGTGTCTCCTTGGGTAAGACAGTGAACTTTTCTATTTTCTACCATTTATAAAATGAGGATAAGAAAAATTACCAGGCTTTGTAAAGAGCTTAGGGATCCTTGGAGCAGGAGTTGATGGTGATTTATTCTCTTGGATATTATATAGTGCACTTTATGTTGGTTAAGGAGGATAATAGAGATATATACGCGGTGGATGGTGGAAGTGAGGTAATTGGGAATGAGAAGGGAAACTGAGATGGAGTGTGGATGGGGTGCTGAATGACTTACCTTCTTAGTTCCTTGGGTTTTAGATTATTCATTGGTGGGCATGCAGTCTAGCAACCTCAATCTGGTTATTGATAGAGCCGTTTTTAAAAAAACGGGGTGAAATTCATATCCACTTCATCAACAATTTTCCTGATTTTCTTGTTGAAATTTCAGCCAGTTCTAGTAGATAAGGTTTTTTGTTTTTTTGGGAATACATAATATACAGAATCATGTTGTAATATAAGCATTATGGTGAATTACATCTCCAATGCCCCTTTGATCATCTCACTTGCCTTCTATCTACTAATCTATCTCAGCCAAGACTTATTCTAATATTCCAAACCTTTGATCAGTTTCGGACATCTGCCTTTCTTCTTTTTAAATTAAACAGGCAAGTAAATGTGACCTGTGACTAGAACCAGCAGTTTTAATCCCAGACGAGTGAAAGGTTTAGTGTCCAATATCTCATGACCTTTCAGGAACTTTATATCACTGAAAAGGAGAGTTTTCTGGCTTTCAAGCTGGCCACATAACATTTGCTTGCAGATCTAAAAGCACCCCAGATACAGTATCAGACTATGATTTTGCAGGAATTTTAAATGTTAGCGTTCATTTTTCTCTTCCTCTGGGCCCCACAGGGTGAAACTATGGTAACGATAAGGCATTTGGCTTTAAAGTTGGAGGGATACAAGAAAGAGTTGCAATAGAAGTTTTTAAAAACCATAAACATTTCTGAAATATAAAATATGTGGTATGAAAAGAGTACATGTTGGCATGATGTGACCACAGTATGAAGTTGTGGGCACTGAACTGAGGTGACTTCAAGGAGAACTGGAACTACGTGTTTGAATAAGTTCTAATCACGTATGATGGGTTTTCAGGATAAGAGTCTGCCGACTGTAGGCTCTTCAGGGCAGGGATCTGACTTTTTATTAAGTGCCATGTACACCTATCTGCTGTACCTTCATAAATGATAAAAATGTTGACCTGTGTTTGTTCACTGTATGTTGCTGTGACATTTGGGTGCTATAGCAAAAAAGAAACTGCTATAAAGTACTCTTGTCAGTAAAAACAAACAAAACAATAGATCAGTCATGATGCTTAAAGACCTAAATAAACACGGATACCTTTCAAAGTGTCCAAACAACAGTTCTAGCTAGGCTCTGAGGACCACCTGAGGAACTGAGTGAGTGGACGTCTGAAGTTGGTGCCTTATCACCATGTAAAGAGCGTGAGGGCTGCAGACATCAGACACAATTGCCATATCAGCAGTGTTTCTCAAAATATTTATCATTGTGAGCTGAATATACGGTCCACAAAGTGTTACCTTGGCCGCACATTGAGAACCACAGTGCCCCTCACCTAGCCCCACCCCCACAAACGCCTATGCCCAGCACCTTCCACCCAGAGACCCCTCCATAGAGCAGGGCCAGGAGCAAAGAGCTAGGCATGGAGCAGGGACCCCAACCCTGGATCCTGCTGCATGGGGACCTTGGAGCCCGCTGGTAGGGCCAGGTGGTGGTGGCTGGTAGGGTGGCCAGGCGGCTGGAAGGGTGGCCAGGTGTCCAGTTTTTGAATAGGCCTGGTCGAAAAGGGACCCTGGCAGCTCTGGTCAGCACTGACGACAGGGCCGTTAAAAGTCTGGTCGGTGGCACAGCGGAGCTAAGGCAGGCGCCTTGTCTGCCCTGGCTCTGTACAGCTCCCCTCCCACACCTCAATTTCTTACCCCCACCCTGAGCCCCCTCCCCCACTCCCTCAGCCCGGCACCCCCTCCTGCACCCCAAATCCCTCATCCCCAGTTCCATCCCAGAGCCGTCACCCCTCCCGAACCCCAACCCCTTGCCCAGCCCAGTGAAAGTGAGTGAGGCTGGGGGAGAGTGAACGACAGAGGGAGGAGGGCTGGAGTGGGGTGTGTGTGTGTGGGGAGGGGGGCGGCTCAGAGAAGGGGCAGGGTAGGGGGCGGGACAAGAGTGTTTGGTTTTGTGCAGTTAGAAAGTTGGCAACCATATTGGCCGCAGCAGGGCAGCCCGGAGCTGCTGCGTGGCAGGTAGATGGCCCTGGCCCCTGTGGCCTTTAGCACACAGCTGAGCTGGGCCACCGCTGTGTGCTAATTGGGCCGCGGATTGAGAACTGCTCCAGTAAAGCATACATTTTGGGAAAATCTTTGTCCTTCAAGTTTCTAAAACACAAGCCACTACCACTTGAACTAAAGAATAACTTCTTTCATTGGTAGCAATAGGGAGTCCTTTAGCCTTTCTCTAGCCTCAGGTGGGTCTTCACTAGATCTGCTAAATTGACTGCACTGATTGCAGCAGTGTCAATCCTCCAGTAAATGTAGACGAACTCTTAAACTTTGGTTGACAGAGGGGAAGGACTCTAGAGAAAAAAGTATCAGAAGGAATCAGAGATTCCCTTCTCTAAAAATTGTACATGTCATTTCATTGTTCCTTATTTCTATACTAAAGTGAGAAAATGCAAAAAAATTAACATTGGTACAAGATTCTACTCAACATTGCATGTGTTTTTGATTGCTGGTTAGACAGATGATAGGTTTATCTTTTAATACAGGTTGCAGAATAGTGTCCAATGCAATAAACTGATATTTTTAAGCTTGACATTTCCTAACCTGTAAAGTGAACATTAAATTACCATAGGTTTGTTTCTGCATTAGGTATTGCCTCACATCTTATTGTTCGTTATTTGGACAAAGGTGGTCATTGTTCAATCAATCCCTACCAGCATTACCATGCTTTGGCAATGTTTGAGGTCATGGCTGGATTAAGACCTTTAGAGGCCCTAAGCACTGAAAAGATTATGGTTGCCCCCCCCCACCCATGTAATTCAAAATAAAAACAATACTATCATAAAATTTTATTTTTCAAAATGACACAAAACTTACATGTATGCCAAAATTAAAATTGCTTCTTTCTAGATTTTCTGATTGCAAAATTCTGGATAAGTTCATCGAAGCTGACTCGACAAAGCATGTCCACTTCCATACACAATAGGGAAAGTGAATCAAGTCTGTCCTCACACATTGTTGTTCTCTGAGGGTTTTTTATTCTTTTCAGCTGAGAAAAAGGGCGTTCTGCGGAGCAGTTAGTAATCAATGTTAGAAAAATACATAGTGCGATCTCTACATTTGGAAATACACATAGTATTCAGTCTTTCAGTATTGTGTCATGAAGATCAATGTGACTGAATTTCATTTTTCCTGTTTCATTAAACTTTGTGCGCATGTAACAGTGGAACTGCCATACTTCTCCACAGAGATTCATGTTCAAGTCAACAGGGAATGAGTCAACTAGCTTTTGGGAACCTTGTGAATATTGTTCATCAGATAAGTCCATATCGTTTAGAAAAGAAAATCTACTCGATACTTCTTTGTACATTTCACCCCTCCTCTTCATATGAGCTTCAAGTGTATCAATTATAACGTAGTCAGTAGATACGCAAAATTTGTCTCTAGGATTCTGTGCTGTTTCTGTTGCACTGCTATCATTTGCTTGTTTTTTTCCTGATTTGCTTGCGGGGACTGGGCTTCTTTGTAGTTAGTATCAGGCAAGATATCTTTTGATATGTCTTCATATCTTTTGAAATCATTCCTCAAAGTGTGTAAGTGGTCTGCTAATGATTGACAGAGGTCTGCACATGTTTTCAAATCCAATTCTTTTTCTTGGAGAGCTTGACTGGTGTGGTAAAAGTGTTGTAAAATTTCATTCCACCTGGTCAACATGAATACAAACTCTAGTTCTTGCATCTTGTTTGCAGTGTTTTCTGCCTCTCGTAGAGTTTCTCCCTTTTGTGATTGGTCTTCAGCTATACTTTCTAATGCATCCACAATCTTTGAGTAGGACTCCAGAATTGCACTTGTTGCCACTGCATGTGCCTCCCAGCGAGAATTAGAAAGAGATTTCAGCACACGATCATTGCCCAAATGTGTTTTAAGAACTGCCCATTGGTGTGTTGAGGCAGAGAAAAATGTATAAAGTAACTGGACTGTTGAGAAAAAACTTACTGTCACCGGACAGCAATCAAAACTTATTGCCACTGTGGCCAAGAAGATTGAATGTGTGCAGCACATGGTATGAATATGGCATACTTGTTATGTTCTAAAAGCTTCTTCTGCATTCCTTGATAACGCCCTGACATGTTGGCACCATTGTCATAAGATTGACCTCTGCACTTTGAGAAATCTATTTTGCAAACGTGACACAAATAATGCAATACTTGATTTGCCATTTCTTCACCAATGTGGCTTTTCAAATTGAGGAATGTTATAAATCAACCCACATACCAGGATCTTTTCTCCTATTATTGACAGCATGAGCAGGTTCAGTCTCTGACACATCCACACCTTCTAGAACAGCATCTGTTTTACCACCAGGAGTAGGATGATCAGTTATAGTCTCTGATACATTCACATGTTCTGGAATGGTATTTGTTTCACCAATAGAAGAAAGGTCAGTGTCTGAAACACCTACAGGTTTTCGAACAATGTCTGTGCTACTGAGAGAAGATGTTGTTGTTTCTGATAGATTCACTTTGAAAAATGTCAGCTTTGGAAGATTTTGAAAAATTTCACTAGTTTTTTGTTTTTCTTCCACCAGTTTGTTTCTGTGCTCCACTCAGTTGGTTATGTTTCAACCTGCCCCTTATCTCAGTTATCTGAATTTAAAAAAAACAAAAACAAATTACACAAGGTACACTATTTGTGTGTGTGAGAGAGAGAGAGAGAGAGAGATAAATATGAAAGAAAAACAAATCAATATGTATAACTCTGAAGAATATATCAATAATAAAACAAAATTTGTTGCAATACATGATCAGATCTGATTTCCTCGCATTATTTCGATCTACATTAGTAGGATGCCCCCCGTGGTTTAGGTGCGGATAAGTAATAAAAAAGAGAACAGGAAAATGGAGGAAGTGTGTGTAGTGGAGTGTAAGGAAGTCTAACAAAGTTCTGATTTTTCCCATGATGAATACTTCAATGCTTTTTTTGAAATATCAAATTTAAAAAATATATATATTTTATATTTATATAATATATTTATATTTATATTTATATTTTTGGTGCCCCCTGTTTTGCTGGTGCTCTAAGCACATGCTTAGTCTGCCTATTGGGTAATCCAGCCCTGTTTGGGGTCAGTGAAGGACGGGGGGGGGTGTAATCATGGCCCTGTACTGCTCAGGTGTAGAGAAGGAAGCAGAGTGCACCATCATCTAAGTCAGATTCATTGTGTCCACTGTGGTGTGTTAGAGATCTCTTCCATTATTTACAACCAGTTTATTTGGTACTGAAGTAAGGCTCATTGACCTGTAATTCCCAGAAATTAAGGTTTTATAGGGGTTAGCAGTCACAACTCTCTGATTGCGTGGAGAGGAGACTGTTCTCTGTAGGCATTTAAACCATGTCCATCACTTTGGTGTCTGCATGTCTGAAGTGGATTGTCAAACTAAGACACAGAATTGCTTTGGGGAAGAAGATACTGATGGAATTTATTGAACTTCACATGACTACCAAGGAGTGAAAATTGGTATTTTTCCTTTTTTTAAAAATAAGAGTGAAGGCAGTCTTGGTGATTCCATGAAGCCTTTAAGTAGCATATTCATTTCTAGTAGTGGATTGTGTAAGCAACATCTGTTGTGTTAAGAAAAAAGTGGAAGACAGAAATCATTGGCATGGAGGTTTGGGTGGTATAGATTTTTCACTTGTTTTTTTCGATTTTCCCATATTAAGCTTTTTGTGAAATACAGCCTAGGTTATTAAGCCAACTGGCTAACAAACACAGGTTTGATGCAGCAGAGCACTTCAGCACGTTTATATCCCATAGACTTCTTACAAGTGACTCAATGGGGCTTAAAATAAGTGTTTAACTTCAAGCACATGGTTAGGAGCTTTGCTGATCCACTTCATCTAGTTACGTTAGGAGCTTGTGGGCTTTTTCACTTAATATGTTTTTTGAGCAATCAGAATATACTTAGGAACATGATAGAAACAAGTAAAGACACAGTTCCTGTTCTGAAGGGATTACAACCTAAATCTGACACGGCAATATAAGTGAGGGGTAGTTAACAGACAGCCAAGACAAAAAATGTGGGAGGAAGGAGAAGACAGACCAGGCTGACAGTAATAAGATTTCATAGTTCCTCAGTAAAGGATTCAGAGTAGCAGCCGTGTTAGTCTGTATTCGCAAAAAGAAAAGGAGTACTTGTGGCACCTTAGAGACTAACAAATTTATTAGAGCATAAGCTTTCGTGAGCTACAGCTCACTTCATCGGATGTATTTGGTGGAAAAAACAGAGGGGAGATTGATCTCCCCTCTGTTTTTTCCACCAAATGCATCCGAATAAGTGAGCTGTAGCTCACGAAAGCTTATGCTCTAATAAATTTGTTAGTCTCTAAGGTGCCACAAGTACTCCTTTTCTTTTTTTCAGTAAAGGATGTTACTCATTTTGGTCACTTATATTTTTTTTAAATATTACCTTTCCTTCTCAATTACTTGTTGTAGGCAAAATGGTAAAAATTAGTTTCTAAGGCTAAGTAGGGGGAATGGTTTGATGAGAATGCATAAGGAGCAGAAGTAGAGGAAGCCATGGAGGCAGGATTGGGAGTAGAAGCAGTACTGCCACCATTTCTTGAATCTGACTGAAAAACTTGAATGAATGGAGTGATGCTCCAAACACCTACTTTGCCTACATATTAAAAACAACTAGGAACATTCATGTTTGTTCCACTCATTTGGTGGAACTGTTGAAGAAGTCCTTATACGCAGGAGCTTGGTGCTAATTGTGCTCTTGTTAAGCTTTACTCTGGTCCAGATGTAAAGCTGAGGGGAACGTGAGGTGACAAAGAAGCATAGGAAGTGGAAAGAGCTTCCAAAATCATTGTCCCTCCCCCCATGACAAGTCAGAGCATTGGGCCTCAAAACCCTGACGGTAAGATCAACAGAGTAGTAAACTAGGTTTGTTTACTGTTTAACCGAAAAATCCCATAAAATATGTTGGCAGTTTAAACTGTGGTATCGTAATATCTGAGTGATATTTTAGTAAAACTGCAATTCTGTACCTCTAGGCTGATCAAATGGATTTTGGTTTAATAGCTTAGCTCTATTGCCAGTGGAATGCCTAATATTTAGTGACATATTTGTCTTTAAAATGAAGAAATACAGCTCTGAATCTGACAGCATGAATCCCTTATATAAGCAGCGATGAGAAGGGAATGATTTTCTTAGAGATATATGAAAGCCATGTTGAAGTGACTGCTTCCTAGAGCAACTAGTCCTAGAACACATAAAGGGAGAGGCAATTCTTGATTTAGTCCCAAGTGGAGCACAGGATCTGATCCAAGAGGTGAACGTGGCTGAACTGCTTTGTAATAGTGACCATATTGTAATTACATTTAACATCCTTATAGGGCAAAAATACCAAAGAAACCAACTATTAATTTCAAAAAGGGAAACTACACAAAAAGGAATCGAGTTAAATCGAAATTAAAAGGAACAGTCACAAGAACGAAATGCCTGCAAGCTGTATGGAAAGTATTTAAAAACACCATAATCTGGGCTTAAACTAAATGTATACCTCAAATAAAACAAAAAACAGTAAGAGGATCAAAAATGCCACCATGGCTAATCAACATAGTAAAAGAGGTGGTTAGAGACAAAGACATCCTATAAAAATTGGACGTCAAATCGCAGCGGATAATAGAAGCATAAACTCTGGCAAGTCAAGTAAAAATATAATTAGGCATGCCAAAAAACAATTTGAAGAGCAACTAGCAGAAGAGGCAAAAATTAACAGCAAACATTTTATTAAGGATATCAGAAGCAGGAAGCCTGCCAAACATTGGGGGTTGGGGCACTGGATGACTGAGCTGCTAAAGGAGCACTCAAGCAACACAAAACCACAGGGGAGAAATGAAGTGAATTCTTTGCATCCGTCTTCACTACAGAGGATGGGAGGGAGATTCCCACACCTGAAAAATTCTTGTTAGGTGACAAATCTGAGCAACTGTCCCAGACTGAGATGTTAGTAGAGGAGGTTTTGGAACAAATTGATGAATTAAACAGTAATAAGTTATCAGGACCAGATGGTATACACCCAAGAGTTCTGAAAAACTCAAATATGAAATTTCTGTGGTATGTAACCTATAGCTTAAATCATCCTCTGTCAGATGACTGGAGGATAGCTAATGTAACATTGATTTAAAAAAAAAAAAGGCTCCAGAAGTGATCCTGACAATTAAGGGATGTTAAGCCTAACTTCAATACCAGGCAAATTGGTTGAAACAATTAAAAGAAGAGGAGAACAGAATTATTTAACACGTAGATAAACACGACATGTTGGGGAAAAGTCAACACTGCTTTTGAAAAGGGGAATCAGGTCTCACCAATCTATTAGAATTCTTTAAGGAGGATCAACAAGCTTGTGGACAAGGGTGATCCAGTTGGTACAGTGTAGGTGGACTTCCACAAAGTCTTTGACAAGGTCCCACACCAAAACTTCTTAAACCAAGTAAGAAGTCATGGGATAAGAGGGAAGGTTCTCTCATGGATCAATAACCAGTTAAAACATAGGAAACAACGAGTAGGAATAAATAGTCAGTTTTCACAGTGGAGAGTGGTAAATGTTGGGCTCCCCCAAGGATCAGTACTGGGATCTATGCTTTCAACATATTCATAAATGATCTAGAAAAAAAGGGGGTAAACAATGAGGTGGCAAAGATTGCAGATATTACAGCATTACACAAGATAGTTAATTCCAAAGCTGATTGCAAAGAGTTACAAGGGATCTCACTAAGCTGAGTGACTGGGCAACAAAATGACAGATGAAATTCAGTGTTGATAAATGCAAAGTAATGAACATTGGAAAGAAAATCCCAGTCTAAATTCACTCAAGAAAGAAAGAGATCTAGGAATCAATGTTGGTAGTTCTCTGAAAACATCTGCTTAATGTGCAGTGATGGTCAAAAGAGTTAGCAGAATGTTAGGAATCATTAGGAAAGGGATAGATAATATGACAAAAGATATCATAATGCCACTGAATAAAGCCATAGTACAGCCACACTTGGAATACTGCGTGCAGTTCTGGTCAACCCATCTGAAAAAAATCTATATTAAAATTGGAAAAAAACATGGAGAAGAGCAACAAATATGATTAGGGGCATGGAATAATTTCCATACAGGCTGGGACTGTTCAGTTTAGAAAAGAGATGACTAAAGAGGGATATGACAGAGGTCTCTAAAATCATGAATGGTGTGGAAGAAGTGAATAAAGAAGTGTTATTTACTACTTCTCTTAACTCAAAGCAAAGTATCCCCAAATGAAATTAATAGGCAGCAGGTTTAACACCAACCTAAGGAAGTACTTCTTCACACAATATACAGTCAACCTGTGGGACTTGTCAGGGGATTTTGTGAAGTCAAAAGTATAACTGGGTTAAAAAAGTTAACTATACATTCATGGAGGAAAGGTCCATCATGATCTATTAGCCATCACAGTCATAGATGAAATCCCATGCTCTAGGTTTCCTGAAGCCTAGGACTGCCAGAAACTTGGACTGGATGACAAGCGATGGATCACTCAATAATTGTCCTGTTCTGTTCATTCCCTCTGAAGCACCTGTCACTAGCCTCTGTTAAAAGACAGGATACAGGACTAGATGGACCATTGGTCTGATCAGTATGGCCATTTTTATGTTCTCGAGTGTTGTTTGTTTAAGGCTTGGTTCATTTGCTAATGTTTGTATAGCCCTTTGAAAATGCAAAGTGCTCTGTAAGAGCTAAGTAAGTGTGTTCATTTTAAATGGTTGAGAATCTTCTTCATGTTGTTGTAAATATTGCACAGATGAATGATTTCTTCCCACCATGGCTGATTTCCCTATCATCTTTGTTCTTCTTGCCTTTTAGCATGATGGTTCTGCCAGTGCAGCTTTGTACTTATACCTTTGCTTAGGCCTTTTCTGTTTTGTGGTGTTTTCTTTAGCCACCCATCTTTCTATTGCTTTTCAGCAGCCACTCTTCAGCTGTTACCTTTAGTGGATCCATGTGGAAGGGTTCAACATTTTGAAGTGCTAGTTGATATATTAGATGAAGATTGAATGTTGGGGAGAGGGAAAAGCAATAGCTGTGTAATTTTGTGTCACTACAATATGTAGTGCATCTCTTGCTTGTTAGTTCTGTGCAGCATATTTACCAAGTATTCATTAAGGGCAATGTATTTGCCACTTCTATCCATGCTGAATATTACTTTACTTTGCCCTAAAGCAACAAACGTCTCCTATTCCAGAAATCCACAGCTGGAGGCAGGAATGAGAAAGATACAAAGTATTGCCTAACAACCTGATATACAGATATTTTACTGATAATATAAAGTACATGAATGTGTGAGAGAGGCTTAAAATAGCAAATAAACTACATCTTAACACATTTTGAAAGGATGAGTGGCTCTTTTATAATGGAACATAGGGTGATAAATCAAGAAGGAAAGAAAACAGACTGTGAATTAGAATGACTAGTATTGGAACAAATGGCTACATATTTTTCTATTATAAAGCAGTGGTTGTTATTGCAGCAAGTACTACATAGGACACAGCAGCGTCATGTCCCTACGTCCCCATAGGGATTGCCTCACCTTCAGGATACGTAACATTCTCTCCTCCAGTGCTAGGAGGTAGTCTCTATGGTTGAGTACCATTACCTTCTGCTTTTTCACATAAAATAAAAGCCTTAGTTTTGAGCCAGGTGTAAACTGAACCAGGGAAGGCTTCCAAATTCTGCAGGCAATGCCATTGTTACAGGAAGGGGGACTGGGTACTGTTGCTTTTAAGGTGACCAGGGAAGTCTGCCTGTGTTTGTATCCCCAACCAGCATTACCTAACTGCCCTAGCAGATGGCTCCTGTCACTCCAACTTGGCAATAACATATTTTTGTGCTTCACTGTTCATCTTACTGGTATTATAAATAGTTTTTGTGGGTAGTTTGGGAGATGCAAACTACTGAGAACAAGGTTTCAAATGGACTGGACTGTCCATGGTCAGAAACCTAGCCAAAACACCCAGAACTCTGAGTGGGCTGGTCATAGGTGAGGAAATGGAATCCAAAATTCTGCTGCTCAGCTAGATGGGAGTGCAATATTAGCCTTCTCCTCACTCCTGCTTTCGGAACACTACCTGAAATGTCATAATGTATGCGAGTAGGATAGTGGCACATAAACTGCAGCTGGAGTTTGTGTATATTTCAATTTGTAATCAAATCTTATGAATTTATCTTGGATTGTTTTCTGGCTTTTTTAAAATAACTACTTTATTTAGGACGTTTTTACAGATGTACCAGTAGTAATGAAAACATCAGAAAGAAAATGTTATTGCTACCTCTGAATTTATTCTTTTGTTCAGAGAAATATCATGCCATAATGTAATCGTCCAGTCTCTTTTTACAGGATGTTACTTTAGTGCAGTGAGCCTTTTTACAGCACCCGGAATGTGGTGGTTGTTTCTGGTGACTTGATTACATTGAGTGAAACTGTTAATTCTGCTCATTTATAAAACCAGGTGTGTCTATCAAATGTTAATATTTAAAATATGGATTTTGCGGTCAATTACTTTGTCTGAGTACTGAATAAATGGTAGCCAAATACCTAAATATTTTTGTCTTCTTTCTGTTTTGATAGATATGGAATTGATGGGTTAAGTTTTCCATAATAATCTCACATGTTTTAGAAACACTTTTCTAATTTGGGTCTATTTGTTTTTTTTCCAGTGAGAGGTTATCAGTAGCCTAGCAGCTACCAGGATATCTCCATTTATTTGAGTATGACCATTTCTGCAAGGAAGTACCAGGAGAATTACCAAAAAGTCATTGAGTTTTCTTATATATTGCTACAGACTGAGGTTGCTAATCCTCTTTTCCAGATCAAAGCCCATTACTCTGGAGTAATTTGTCTATCCAAATTGTTTTCCCATCATGTCATAAATGGGCATTTCATTGCTATACAGAAGCTGTCTGGAAAGACTGATATAAATTAGCTGTATTTTTTCCTTCTACATTGGCTAGAAACCATTGCTTTTATTAAACTTAACTTTCTATATAAAACAACTTTCCTAGAAAAGTTGAGAAACATAATGTCTAAATTGAAGGTACTCCTACTGTAAAGTGTGTGGGCCAGTTAAGTTAGTTTTAATTTCTAAAAAATTAGAAAAGTTTCTTTGAACAGCTGACCAACTAGACTTTTTTGTAAAAGGTCTTGTGTTTTGGAAATGTTGCCATTTGGGGAGCACCATGGATCTGTAGTCTGTTCCTTCTCATCTCTCCTGTGAAAGGGCTGATTGTCATCATGCAGTGCTTCCTGACTGGTGGATTCAAACTTTCTCCTTGTTGACTCTGCTGTTGCTCTTTAGTATTTAAAAAAACAATAATTTCCTCACCTGACTCAAATGAAACAAGTGCGTTCAAACCATGTGCCTGAACATTTTGTTACACGCTAATTAGTATGGAGTGTCATGCCCAGTTCTATTTTGAGACTAATTTAAACCACGTCACAATGCGCAAATGATCAGTTCTTGTATTGTCCAAAGAATGTGTAAGAGCACTTTATTGTAGTAGGATAACATAGATGGGAGCCCTTACAAATGGATATTAAGAGACTATATAAAGTAACAACATGATAGTACAGCAATTGTAGTTGGAATATTTATTGACAAAATACTGAATTGGATAAATGAAAAATGATCTAATAGATGAATATTACTTGGGAAGTATTAGGCACTTAAAAATGCCCTTCTCTTCCTCACCTTAGTACAAAATAATGCACTTTCTTCAGCCCAACCTGCAATGCTTCTTAAAAGGCGCTAAGTTATTTTAGCACTTTGGTCCCAGTCACTCCTTCATTCTCATCAAATATATTCCTTAGCAGTAGAGATCTTGACAATAAGGAAATGGATGTGCTGACTGTATTTTTGGCTTCATTAAATGTTCTCTGGATGGCTGACATTGTTGAATAACTAACCTGGAAAGTTCCCCCCTGGAGGATCTAGTTCTTACCCAGTTTACTGTGGACCGAATTGTGCAACCACTTACATGTGGAAATAACTTTACTTCCGTGTGAGTTAGTTTTCTGACCATGGGACAATGCAGATAAGTGAAGTTACTCATATGAGTAAGTGTTTTCAGGATCAGGTATTTCATCTCCAAGCTTGACAAGCTGGAAGCAGGCTTGAGTCCCTGCTGAGTTTGTTCTGTGTATAAAGAACTCTGGCTGGCCTTCCATTCTGTCAGTCTTGCCTCTTCCACAAGTACTTACACTACCTGCATGTGAATTTTATATTTGTGAGTTTTTTTTATGCCAGTGCAGAGAGCTGGGCTAAATCTGCCTTTTTATTCATGTCGTTTGGGCAGATGGCAGCCACTTTTATTTGGCTATCTTCTAAATTATATGTGCGCATTACCAGACTTAAGAGGCTGTCCACAGATGTCACACTTACTGCAGTTTTATTTTTGGAGAGCTAATATTGCTGGTGTTGACTAAAAGAAATCCTTTTATTTTAGTGGGTAAGGTATTTTCATTATAATGAGGGAGGGATCTACCCAGCTGAGCTCTTAGCATATCACATTTTTAGACAGTCTCTTTCCTTTTATACCCTCCTTCCTTTACTACAAGAAAGACTATTTCATTAGTGAGCTTGTGAACTTAACACCCACCATAAAAGTGCTCGAGCCAATGAAACCGCACTTTTCCAGCGGGAGAAGAAAGAGGAGTGTTTTTCATTTACAAGAGCCACATAACTCTGTTTTACATTCACTGCCACATTTCACAAGAGTGAGGTGAGGAAAGGAAAATAGGGGTTTATTATCATCAGAACATTCTTTGGTGCTCCATATTTGCAGTTGAGTTCCTATTACTTTACATAGCATAGATCATTGACACTGGAATTTGCTCTTTTGTATGTTACAGAGGCATCTATTTGTCACAGTTGAGCTTTCCCTTTTGTACAGTGACCTATAGGTACATTATTTCACTTATTTCAGAGAATCTTATTCAGAACAATATGTAATTAATATTATAGAAATTATATATATGTATAATTTGTGTGTGTGTGTGTATATATATATTGAGAGAGAGAGAGAGAGTATAAAATATAGAAAGGACTATTTAGTGGAATCTTCAGAGAAGCCTTTAGATAGGAAATGAATATCAACTGTGTTTCATTTTATGGGTGCGCATGTCTGTGTGAATTTAGATTGCTTGTTTGTGAGATGTGCCAGACTAGCAATCCTAGATATTGCAATCTTCTCTTTATCCACAGAAGAGGGACAGCAGCATTGTAGGCTTCCCTACTGCACTGCCCAGTCTGTGCCTCATCCCCATCCTCATCATGAGCTAATGGGACCATCTTTAGGGTTGAGCTTCTTAGTCTACAGTACTTGGGCTATACTGAGGCTGCCAGAGGTGTGAATAAGGTGATTTATTGGGGGCACTACTTGCCTCTGGGACCTGGACTGAGACTTGCAAGTTTATTTCATAGCTTTTTTTTCATAACTGAGCCAAGGCATTTTATAGGGTGAAAAATTGATGAGTTGCAAAACGTATCCCTTACACAATTTCCTGTATTTTGTTTGTTTGCATCCTGATGACATTTGTTTTCTAGGTACTTTTCACAATTGTATTGTACTGTGGTGCTACACACTGTTGCTGTTTGTTCATGCTTGTGCCCTGTCAAATATATTATCTAAAAGTATATAGGAAGCCCATTTCCTGCAATGAAATCTGTGAGATCATAAGGGCACCTAGAGGATTGGGAGCCTGCGATTATGTGAGCTAAAGTAGCATTCGTGCCAAACTCACCTCACAATTTAAAAATAAATAAAATCCAAATTTAACAAGGAATTAAGAAATGTGCACATAGGACCTCACCAAAATTGATTGACAAAGCATGCATCTTTTCATTGACTTCAGTGTGCTTTTGGATTAGCATTACAAGCATAACACATTATCTTTCATTGTTGTTTTAACAGCTATTTCTTTAAGCACAAGACAATGATTCCTCCCTAGAATTAGTTATTACATACACAAAAAAGTAGTGTCAGAAGCTATAAACTGAAGTTAAATTTAACTTCTTTGCAGTAAAGGAAAATTTCAGCTCTGTCTCTAATAGGAAAGAATGGAATGAGTAGGGAAATTTTACTAATTTACTTCTATTCCTAAAAGTGTATTTTGATAAATGGAGAGATGGATAATGGTTTTCATTAAGTGCTCCTTTAAAACTATTTGGAGAACATTCTCTGAGGTACTTACATAAATAAATAAGTAGTCCCAAATGAGATAAGTGCTTGTGTACCTTGCTGATTTGGAGTCTCAAAATTTACAGAGAAAGTAAGTGAAATTGAAAAGGATACAAAGTTATCATTTGACTCATTTCCAGTGGTTTATGCTTTGTGTTGACCAACTTTTAAAATGACAAACTGTCCACAGAAGCAAACAATGAAACATTTTGAAGGGCTAGATGTGTCAGGTTTGGGTCAGGGATTTAGGACTTCTCCCTTCTTTGTCACTGTTTTGAATTTGCTCCTGGTTGTCTGATATTTAGTGATCCACTATATGTGAGATGAGTTAGGACCTTCGCTGAGACAGATGTCACAACACCAAAACCGCTATTACAGTTGACTTTCTAGCTGGAAGCCCCAGAGAGACCAAAATCTAGATAAACATGGCCAATTCATTTACCTCTCCCAGAATTTCTACAATTCTTACAGCGCAGGAGGTACCAGTATGCATATTAGAAATTAGCTTTGTGGCAAGGGCATACAATTTTAATAACTGAAATATAGGAAAAGGCAGACAAAAAGAAGCCTCATTTAAAATACTCAACGCTTTAATTGCCACGGAGAATGCCATTGTGAGTGGAGGTTTCCATCTAGCTGATAAGATAGGCTGAAATGGATTGGTATTTTTAAAAAATTGACACTAACTACAGAAAGAGGTCAAACAATTTCTCACTGAAAGGATAATAAATTGTCAAAATGGCATATCAGTTAGGGATTCTATTTTTTTTTAATCAGTCAAACAATTAGATGGGCTCCTAGGGAAATAATTTATTAAAAGGGGGAGCCTTGATGAGAGCAAGAGTTATGCTTTTTCCAAAAAATGTCTTGTGCCCTTAAAATTCAAAAGGATCTGTAAAGAATTGTCTGTCTTTGCAAAGCATTTAAATGTAATTCCTTAGTACAAGCAAACACAGCTGAACCACAATAAGATTTTTTTTTTTAAGGAAGACAGATCCTCAGCTGGTATAAATAGTACAGCTCCACTGAGTATATAGATTTATACCAGCTGAGGATCTGACTTTGTTTTCAATTCAGGATGTGGTTAAAAGATGGTAAAAGATTAAAAAATTAAGAAAGTGTAGTGCTAAGCTGTCTAATTATTCTGTGTCTATGAATGCAGAATAAATAAAACAGTGATTAACAATGATAGTAATGGGCTGCTTACATAGGTGTGGCAACATACCAGAATTCTGCTGCACATGCAAAAGTAGTAATGTTCAGGTCATTTCACACTGTTGACGTATGGTGTACAACAGCTTTGAGATGTGTTCAATATCCCTGAATCCTGATGGAAACATTTAAAAAAAAAAAAGCTGTAGCCTATTTACCATAACTTTAAAATGTAATGTGGCTATTAAAATAAAATCTTAAAGGCAAAATTACCATTGAAACTAATTCTGTGTTTTATAATTGTCATGGGTGATCTTTAAGGTTCTGGCAATATAATAAAAGATTATCTGTTTATTTAAATTTGCATTTCGATAGCTGCAGCGTCACTGAAAGTTTGTATTTAAAAAAAAAAACTAGTCAGTGGATCCTCCTAGCAAGCAGCTTTCGTTCCTCAATTAATAAACGATTGGCTTGCCCCAGTTTGTGTGTCAGACAGGAATATCATCCTTGCAGCCAGGATGTTACAGGTGCTGATGACCCAGCTGGCACATCTCATGGCATTGTGTTGTGGTCTTTTGCCAAATCCCCTAATGCTAATGAGGCATGTCTACACTACAGCAATGTAGCTACAGTGCTTCCTCCATCAACAGAAGGGGTTTTCCAATGATGTAGTTTATTCATCTCTCTGAGAGACGGTAGGTAGGTTGATGGAAGAATTCTGTTGACCTAGCTACGTCTATGCTGGGGGTTAGGTTGACCTAATGACAATGCTCAGTGTTCAACATTTTTCACAGCCTTGAGTGATGTAGCTCGGTGGATCTAATTTTTAAGTTTAGAGTAGGTCTCAGTAACTCCTGTCTTTATACCATCTTCTCTCTGAGCTCAGATTGGCTCAGCTCCGAGGCTGGGAATCTGTAAGACATGCAGCTCTGTCATCCCATAATAGATACTTTCTATATGATAGATACTTTCTAATAGATACTTCAAGAGACCTACTGAACATGCTTAGTAACTCACACCCTTCTGGGGTTTTCTTGGTACTTAACTGAGACTCCTGCTCTGCTCTCTGAATGTATGCAGAGAGAGAGATTCAAACAAATCATAGAAATGTAGGGCTGGAAGGGACCTCAAGAGGTCATTTAGTTCATCTCCCTATGCTTAAGGAGGACCAAGTTTATCTAGACAATTCCTGGTAACCTATTACAGTACTTAACTATCCTTCTAGTTAGGAAGATTTTCCTAATATCCAGGGGTGAAAGTAAGTCTAGGGACTTACCAGTACGGGGCTGGGCTGGGGCCGGCTCTGGCCCCCGGAAGGGATGGGGCCTTGGGCGGAAGGGCGGGGCTGGGAGAGGTCAGAGCCAGCCTCGGCCCCCCCTGTACCGGCAAGTGCCTTCTTCCCCCTTCCCAGGGTAACAGTGGCAGCCAGGGGCTCTGGCAGCAGTTTAAAGGGCCCTGGGCGGTAGTGGCGGCATACCGGCTTACTTTCACCTCTGCTAATATCTAACCTAAATCTCCCTTGCTGCAGATTACTACTTGTCCTGCCTTCAGTGGACATGAGGAGCAATCCTCTGTATGATAGCCCTTAACTTAGACTTGATGTACACTAGGAAATTAGGTCGTTATAACTCTGAGCAAGACAGTGAAACTGACCTAACCCTCAGTGTAGACAACACTAGGTCTATGGGAGTATTCTCCCGTCGACCTAGCTACCGCCTCTTGGGGAGGCAGATTATCTACACTGACAGGAGAAGCCCTCCCATCGGCATAGATAGCATCTTCACTGAAGCACTACAGCTGCACTTCTGCTGTGTTTTAAGTGTAGACAGGCGCTTATTTGAAGACTGTTATCAGGTACCCTGGCAGTCTTCAGTCCATTCCTTCTCACCACTGCTGCTCTCCCTTTTGTTATATTGCAACAGTTTATTTTTTAAATCTAAAGCATGTGCGTTTTATTAGCACTTGGCATAGATGTTTGGAATTGCCCAGGACCAGCCAACACATTATTAAAAGTGTCAAACCCTGTCTATATTAGGTGCTAATACATTTTTAAAAAGCACTTAATTAAAATATGTTGGCTAACACATTTAAAAAAACTTAGTTTAGAGAAGGCCTAAATGTGTTCTGGGACAACTTCAGTAACTGACAGAAAGCTAATGATATGTTTGAAAATTGTAAGATTGTTTCTTGATTATTGTGACTAAGATTCAATTGTTTGTCAATCTGATGTATTTATGAAGGGCCTGATTTTATAGTCCTTACACAAGCAATTGTTGCTCACTAGTTGTCCCCTTCAAGTGACTAAGGATTGGAGGACTGGACCCAACAACTGAATATTTTATTTTTTATTGCTAATGACATCTGCTAAAAAAGCAAGATGAAGACATTGGGGAAGCATAAAAGGGGATACAAATTCTAATTCAGATCTTACTGAATGTGCTATTAATTTGTGTCTGGTTTTTGGTTAGCATTTTTTCATGGCTGTATATTTGGAGACCATTTCATATCTTTACGTTCTAATTTCCCTTTTCCTCAAAATCTAGTGTTCATTGTTTTTTGGAGACTTGGACTTCATAGGAGAAAATTCAGTTAACATATTAAATGGGTCTGTCTAGGTTTCCGAGTCTGCTGTGGACCTTTCTTGTAAGGTGATTACTGTCCTCCCCTCATTCCCACTGATTTCAGGAGCTTTTCAGGAAGTGCTCAGACCATGCAGGATCATGCCCCAAATGTACAAGTTACGGCTTGTCTACATGGTGCATTAGTCTGCACTAGAGAGGTGTAAATTCTAGTGCACCCTAGCATGTCATGCACTAACTGGTGCATGTGAACCCTGCTGGTGCACACTAAAAGTTCCCTAGTGCACATTAATGTAGTGCTGTTTCAACCACTACTACATTAATGTGCACTAGGGAACTTTTAGTGTGTGCTAGCCGGGTCTACATGGGTCAGCTAGTGTGCAATGCACTACGTGCACTAGAATTTACTCCCCTCTAATTAAGACTGACACACCATGTAGACAAGTCTTTAGTCCTCCTGTTTATTCTCCTAACTACATGTTTTAAAATATCAAGAGGAACATGAAATGCTGGTTGGTTGTTTAGTTTAGAAGAAAGTTTAGCCAGGGAGAAAAGAGGTACTTGTGAAAACTTAAAAGTTCTTGTTCTTCTAGCAATATCTAACTGAGCAGGTCATCATCTTTCAATATTGTTTCAGTGTTCCTTTTTATTACTTTCTCCTTAATTACATTCTTATAGTAAGCATCTCATATCCATGCACCTTGCATAATTCTTTCTCCTCTGGGTTTTAGTTTTCACATAGCATGGAGACTGTGTGCTTACACTGGTGCTGAAAAGGATTTCTTCATTAACTGCAAATCAGGCTCCACTTTTCTTGATCCTTCTTACTGCTGGTGCATGCTCTTGATGTGGTGATCTCATGGCTTAGTGATGCTAGTCCGGAATCTGGTATTTCTTAGGTCTGTAATGTAAATCAGCGCCCAGATTTTCCAGGGTCTGTTTTGTATTTATTTTAGCTAATATTTTCATCTCACTCTACATGTATTGAAGACCATCAATAGATATATTGTTGGAAACACAGTGAAATCCTCAAAAGGCCATAATCTTATGCATTTAGCAAGGTCCAAATTGGCTCCCCAAAACTGACGAATGGGCCTAAACAGCAAATTAGTGTGCTGGGAAATCAAGTCTTACATAGGGGGTTGAGGTGCTCGCATGAATCCAGATCCCATCAATCTGGGATGGTTGGTTGATGCCTAATTCAAAAAAGAATCTACCTGTGACTCTCCCTACGAGTATCAAGGGATGTGAGATACCTCCCCACTACCTGCCCTCAGCATGAAGCGGGCTTGTCTGTGCCTGCTGTAGCGCAGCTCCCTGAAACCAATAGTCTCTGGCTACACACGCACAAGCCCCAACTTTCATGTCTCTGCAGGCCTCAGCCTCTCTGTGCAGAGTAGTGATAGACACACACCAACCCCCAACTCCTCAGAGTGCTCCCTGGTATCCAGCCCCTGTCACTGGACAATCTCAGAAATTGCCAGGTAAGTGGTCCCCAGAGAGACAGTGTAAACATAGCTTGACTTGCACAATGCAGGATCAGGTCCTTTATAACATTACAGGCCTGAAATATATCTATAGTGAAACAATCATAAATTTATGTTACAAAATCAAAAGTATAACATGCCTCTAAACTTAATTTTAACAGCTAAAATCCTTGATTAAAGTAGTTTCTCACCTAAAGCAAGCTCCCACTGTCACTAACCCACCTGGCTGGGATCCTCTGTTCATTGATGCAAAAAGCACTGTCCTTTTTGGTCCCTCAGTCCTTCTCCCTTCCTCTTGTATCTCAAAGCCCACGGTTTTTATCTACAGAGCCAGGCTGACCTCTATAGTTTCTTTCCTGCGGTGCTGGCTCCAAGGTGTCTTCACATACTCCTGTTTACTGTGTATGCAGGTGGGACTTCCACTGTATTGACTTAGAATGCATAATTTACATATGACTGCATGAAACCTGTCACCTCTGCCTGAGACAGTCATTATACATATTTTCAGTACATACACACCACTCCTTAAATAGCATCTATACATACAGCTCACAACGATTATGAAGATCAGTATGATATATGCTTGTATTAGACACCTTGCACCATCTTTTTTAGATGAGTACTAAGAAAGTAGCATGTGGGGTTTAATGAGTTTGTCAGGCCTAATAGCAGTTGCTGTTACAGAACAGTGAATCCTTTGCCATTGAAATTTGATGGGTACTTAGTCATTCTTACAGTCTACATATCTTTAGACAATACTGATGCCACTTCCGTCACATAGTGAAGCAAGATGGTTTAGATTACATCTTTGTTCTTTTGTGTTTTGACAGATGTCACTAATACTGTGCAGGATTTTCTCCTTATTGAAGAGGAAGGGGATGAATCAATAGAAATCAAACTTGAGGGGGAAAATGTCCCATACTTGAAAATTCAGTAATTCATCTACTTGTGTTGTCCACTCTACGTATTTTCATCTTTAATTAGGACACAACTGTCTTGGAAGCCTGTGGACCAGAGAAAGGTATGGCATTGCTAGCATGGATGTGTACATTTTTTAGATGTAAAACTATATAAACTATAGACAAATTTATTCCAAATATACGATGCAAACTTTTATTTTTAATGTGTTTGAGAATGAGATACAACTCCTCCTTGCATTCAAACAAACAAACAAGAACATAAGAATTGCCATACTGGGTCAGACCAAAAGTCCATCCAGCCCAGTATCCTGTCTGCCGACAGTGGGCAATATCAGGTATCCCAGAGGGAATGAATCTAGTGATCTCTCTCCTACCATCCATCTCCACCCTCTGACGAACAGAGGCTAGGGACACCATTCCATACCCATCCTGGCTAATAGCCATTAATGGACTTAGCCTCCATGAATTTATCCAGTTCTCTTTTAACCCCTGTTATAGTTGTAGCCTTCACAACCTCCTCAGGCAAGGAATTCCACAGGTTGACTGTGTGCTGTGTGAAGAACTTCCTTTTATCTGTTTTAAACCTGCTGCCCATTAACTTCATCTGGTGGCCCCTAGTTCTTGTATTATGGGAACAAGTAAATAACTTTTCCTTATTCATTTTCTCCACATCACTCATAATTTTATATACCTCTATCATATCTTTTCTCCATCCCCTTTTCCAAGCTGAAAAGTCCTAGCCTCTTTAATCTCTCCTCATGTGGGACCCTAATCCAAACCCCTAATCATTTTAGTTGCCCTTTTCAGAACCTTTTCTAATGCCAGTATATCTTTTTTGAGATGAGGAGACCACATCTGTACGCAGTATTCAAGATGTGGGCGTACCATGGATTTATATAAAGGCAATAAGATATTCTCCATCTTATTCTCTATCCCTTTTTTTTTTAATGATTCCTAACATTCCGTTTGCTTTTTTGACTGCCGCTGCACACTTCGTGGACGACTTCAGAGAACTATCCACGATGACTCCAAGATCTCTTTCCTGATTAGTTGTAGATAAATTAGCCCCCATCATACTGTATGTAGAGTTGGGGTTATTTTTTCCAATGTGCATTACTTTACATTTATCCACATTAAATTTCATTTGTCATTTTGTTGCCCAATCACTTAGTTTTGTGAGATCTCTTTGAAGTTCTTCACAGTCTGCTTTGGTCTTAACTATCTTGAACAGTTTTGTATCATCTGCAAACTTTGCCATCTCACTCTTTACCCCTTTCTCCAGATCATTTATGAATAAGTTGAATAGGATTGGTCCTAGGACTGACCCTTGGGGAACACGACTAGTTACTCCTCTCCATTCTGAAAATTTACCATTTATTCCTACCCTTTGTTCCCTGTCTTTTAACCAGTTCTCAATCCATGAAAGGATCTTATCCCATGACAACTTAATTTACATAAGAGCTTTTGGTGAGGGACCTTGTCAAAGGCTTTCTGGAAATCTAAGTACAATATGTTCACTGGATCCCCCTTGTCCACATGTTTGTTGACCCCTTCAAAGAACTCTAATAGATTAGTAAGACATGATTTCCCTTTGTGACTTTTCCCATGTTGACTTTTGCCCAACAGTTTACGTTCTTCTATGCATCTGACAATTTTTTATTCTTTACTATGGTTTCAACTAATTTGCCCTGTGCTGACGTTAGACTTACCAGTCTGTAATTGCTGGGATCACCTCTAGAGCCCTTCTTAAATATTGGCATTACATTAGCTATCTTCCAGTCATTGGGAACAGAAGCTGAATTAAAGGATAGATAACAAACAATAGTTAATAGTTCCGCAATTTCACATTTGAGTTCTTTCAGAACTCTTGGGTGAATGCCATCTGGTCCCGGTGACTTGTTACTGTTAAGTTTATCAATTAATTCCAAAATCTCCTCTAATGATACTTCAGTCTGTGACAATTCCTCAGATTTGTCACCTACAAAGGACAGCTCAGGTTTGGAATCTCCCTAACATCCTCAGCCGTGAAGACTGAAGCAAAGAATTCATTTAGTTTCTCCACAATGACTTTATCATCTTTAAGTGCTCCTTTTGTATCTCGATCGTCCAGGGGCCCCACTGGTTAATTAGCGGGCTTCCTGCTTCTGATATACTTAAAAAACCTTTTGTTATTACCTTTTGAATTTTTGGCTAACTGCTCTTCAAATTCCTTTTTGGCTTTTCTTATTACATTACTTGGCAAAGACTTTTCTGGTCCTTCAGGTGACCTTTGTGTATTTATAATCCATAGAAATTGAGACCTGGATTTCTACGTGTCAGAGAATGGTCATGTACATGGACCATTTGTGTAAATCAGTGGTTGTCAAACTTTTGTACTGGTGACCTCTTTCACATAGCAAGCCTCGGAGTGTGACCCCCCACTTATAAATTAAAAACACTTCTTTATATATTTAATACCATTATAAATGCTGGAGGCAAAGTGGGGTTTGGGATGGAGGCTGACAGCTCGTGACCCCCTATAACCTCGCAACCCCCGAGGGATCCCGATCCCCAGTTTGAGAGCCCCTGGTACCTGCTGTAAATGGTACCTGCTGTAGAGATCTGAGCACAGGATACTCCCTTCTATTTACACAGGAAAAAGGTAGTAGAAGTCGGTGGAAAATGGGTGGGGACAACAGCTTAGCTCCATCCACTCATCTGCTCCTGCTCTCAAACTTGCCTCATCTGTTCTACAGTACTGTTATGGGAATAAGGCTGCCTGCATCAGGAGGGCCAGGTAGCTGCCACTCTACATGGCTTACTTATTTTTGGATCATGAAAGATGCAAGTCCCAAAGCAGAGATAGTAACTGATACTGGAAGCAATATTAATTTCCACATTGCAAGGTCTTTTCTCCTAGGAAGGAGAAGTCTGACTCAAAGGATGGAGTGATTAATATAAGCATTGCTTATTAGGCAGCTGTTACATATGCAGGTGGTGAGGGGGCAACATCAGCACAGAGGAGAGAATGCCTGTCAGTTTTGGACCTCCTTTCCCTGTGGATCTTGTAAGGTTTGCATGTCAAAAGCTCTGCCACCTCCACTGTCACCAAACCCCTCCACTGTGTTGAGAACTTCACACGGTGAAACACAGAGTTTCCCCTTCTGGTGGCTTTTTCATCATGGGAGGATAAATCTGACCCCAAGTAAGACAAGTGCTACAGGAAATAACATCTGTACAATGGGTGACAATTTTAATTGAGAACTTGTTTGAAGAAGAAAATAGTGAAGTAGAAATGTGAAGCAAAGAACGTGCCGTAGGGCCTATTTGGGTACTGTTTGATTTTCTTGCATGACACGTAAGTACAACTTATTGGTAGTTCATTAATATCTTATATTTAAATGCTTGAGTGTGGATTCACTAAATCTAGATCATTATAAAGATATGTAACTAGTGGAAAAAATGTGCAAGACTGAAGATTTTTCAACGTTCATTAACATAATTAGCTTTAATATGGAACAGAGAATTGTTTTAGCTAATAAAGTTTTGGAGGAAATGATAAACTAATGTGACCCCAAATCCTTTCTAGTTTGTAATAGGAAGGCATGAGCTGCATTTGCTCCTGGCTGCGCAATGAGATTTAGCTCCTTATGATGAATTGCATAAGGATCAAACTTAGGTCACAGGTAGACATAATGGGATGATTTTTGTAAACAAAAGCTAATAATAAAAAATGGATGATGCTGACTTGCAGGAAGGCAAAATAATGCTGCATTCCAAAACTAGTTTTCTGATGAAGCAAAAGCTCTCTGATTTTAAATCTCGTAGGCAATGCTGTTTAAAGATACTCTTTATCCTTGAGTCCGTGCTGTTCTTACTCATCTGAAAAGCAAGAGTTGAACATAGATTAGCAAATTGATTTAGACTGATTACCTTGTTCAGCTGGCTCTGTGTCTAAGACGCATGTTACAGAGGTGAGAAAACTATTAGAAATGACCAGTGGATTTGACAAATTTGTCTTTTTTTCTGTTAGCAAATTATCCATAACAAGCTTCATCTTTTACAAAATTGCTTGTGTGGTATTATTCTGTGAAAAAGGTTTGTGCAGAGATATTTCATCCTGTGAATGTCTTGTGAACTGTTGCTATGTCTGTTGCTTTAAATACTACCATCAGTAGCTTGCTACTTGTCTTAATGGACAGGTTAGTCAGTCACGGGGGCTCGTTTGTTCCTTGAGTCAACGACTCTGAAATCCAAAAGACCTGTTAAAATGGCTGCATGAAACATATTCATAAAAGACTGCTGTCATAAATATGAAGGGAAGGCTAACCACCTTTAAATCCCTCCTCGCCAGAGGGAAAAAACCCTTTCACCTGTAAAGGGTTAAGAAGCTAAAGATAACCTTGCTGACACCTGACCAAATGAGGAGACAAGATACTTTCAAAGCTGGAGGGGAGAGGGGGGAACAAAGGGTTCTCACTATCTGTGTGTTGCTTTTGCTGGGACCAGAGCAGGAATGCAGGTCAGAACTTCTGTAAAGGGCCAATATGCAATCTAGTTAGATATGCGTTAGATTCTGTTTTGTTTAAATGGCTGATAAAATAAGTTGTGCTGAATGGAATGTATATTCCTGTTTTTGTGTCTTTTTTGTAACTTAAGGGTTTGCCTAGAGGGATTCTCTGTTCTGAATCTGATTACCCTGTAATGTATTTACCATCCTGATTTTACAGAGGTGATTCTTTTACTTTGTCTTTAATTAAAATTCTTCTTTTAAGAACCTGATTGCTTTTTCATTGTTCTTAAGATCCAAGGGTTTGGGTCTGTGTTCACCTATGCAAATTGGTGAGGATTTTTATCAAGCCTTCCCCAGGAACGGGGGTGTAGGGTTTGGGGGGCTTTTGGGGGGAAAGACGTTTCCAAGTGGGCTCTTTCCATGTTATATATTTGTTAGACGCTTCGTGGTGGCAAAAGGTAAAATAGTTTGTACCATGGGGAAGTTTTAACCTAATCTGGTAAAAATACGCTTGGGGGTTTTTCGTGCAGGTCCCCACATTTGTACCCTAGAGTTCAGAGTGGGGAAGGAACTTTGACAACTGCTTATATGAATATACACATTTGCATGAGCATTTGCAGCACTTTCTCTCATTATGGAGATATTCTTGCACACAAAATTGTACAAAATTCAGAGAGAAACGATGGGTCAGTGCTTAGGGCATTAGCTTAGAACTTCAAAGTCCCAAGTTCACTTCATGACCGACTTTCTGTGTGATGCTGGGCAATTCACTTATCCCTTTTTCCACTTCCTTTCCCCGTCTGTAAGATGGCAATAATAGTACTTCCCTACCTCCCTGGGCGGTTGGGAGAATAAATATATTAGAATGTGAAGTGTTTTAAGATCTACTAATGAAAAGTACTAAATTAGAGCTGGCTCTTATTATATGATTGTTCAAGGAAAGCAAATGGGAGGGGGATACAAGTGGTGTCAAAGGAAATTGATGGTTATAATCAAAAGATGGTTAGATGGTTCATGAGTTCTCTCTTTCAGTATTTTCCCAAATCTGGCTGTAATCATCTTTTAATAGTATAAATACTTTTCCTTTTCTTAATGAAAATGGCCACCGGAAATCATTCATATGTTGATTGTAACAGGAATTCAGCATTAAAAAATAAGACATGGAGGTTAATATTGCATAAGGGGGCAAGCAGGGGCATGGACCCCCCCAGTAACCAGCAGGGGTACAGAGCTCCTCTGTCCATATGGGGAGAGTGAGCTCCTCTGTGACTGGGCTTTAGGAGGAGGGAGGGCTCAGCATGTGCCCCTCCAAAAGCCTTAAATGTTTATACTTGTCCATGCTCCTGCATTATAGGGTAGATAAAAAATTATTCTTTTAAAATTAAAAAAAATCAGATATTTAAATTGAATTTTTTGAGTTTATTTAAATTATATTTTTTTTCTTTTAAAAACAAACCAGTTTTAAAATGAAATCTGAATTTAATACAAAATATGTTAAGGTCTAAACTTATTATCTCTTGAAACATTTAAATAAAAATATATATGCTGAATTCATGATCTTTATCAAAAACTTTTAAGTTAAAGGAGCTGCTTTTCTATATACAGAATCAGAGGGAAACATCTAACTTTTGAGGCTGAGCTTTATAAATGTGGCACAATAAGTCATGTATTGTATTAAGAACTTGATCCTGCTGGGGACTTGGGCTGTGCTGTGGGGTGTAAGAGACTGGCAAAATCATCACAGGTGTTGGGAGCTGGCCTCTGACTCCAGGAAACACCATTATGTATCTCATTAAGACCAACTACTCAACTGAAATAATCAGCTTAATTCACTGACTGCAGTTAATTCTTGTTTTAATAACTCAGTTAGTTGTAAATATGAAACATGTTTCAATAAGAGATATTTATGTATCCAAAACATTTAAGGTTGTTTTGTTTAATAAAAAAACTAAATTTTGGATGCTATTTTGTGAGTGTAATTAAATTCTAGTTGCCATCCTAATGCAATTTGACACAAATCGTGAGCAAAAAGTTAATTATATAACAGTATATCATTCACCATTTTCTAATATACCAAAATATACAATTAATAAGAATCTGAAAATAAGCTATAGAATTGCTTAAATAAATGTATATAGTTAAAATGTACACTCCTAGATAGCAAAAAGATTTACCAAATGTAGCGCAAAGGCTCTGTTTAGTTATAAATCATATCATTCAAACATGATATCAACCAATGAGAATGTGCCATTTTTAGAAAATAAGTACAAATGGACAAGTTGATTAAAATTGATTATTTAAATAAAGGCTTTCCACTTGGTGATTTAAATCATGGTTTAAATCATTGATTTAAATTGCCTTATTTAAATAAATCAAGTCTGTAGCATTATGCCTGCTTTCCTGACTGTTGTGCGTGTGTTTTGATCATTGATCATTTCCATGGGACTTAAGAGCTTAAATGCCTTTTCAAAATGGGACTTGGGCATCTAAGTCGGTTAGGTGCTTTTAAACATTTTATATTACTGTACATAAATCATCTAAACGAGTTTGGCTTTTCATGGTGATGCTAGAAAGACTACTCACGTGAGTAATAAAGACTTAATTTCACTCGTCCTGGTGAATTTCACTGAATAATATTGACTCCTTGGAAATTCACCCTGTGGGACATGGGGATTTTTTTAAAGCTCCAGCAGATCTATGTGACAATGATAGAAATGGGAAAAGAAATGCATGAGAATTCTTAACTGTTATTGCGTCTGTTCTTGAGTTTGGGGTGGAGAGAAAAAGAGAACTTTGCAACACTGCCACAAAACTGTGTGTGTGTGTGTGTGTGTGTGTGTGTGTGTGTTTTCTTTTGTGGAAGGCTGATCTTTTCCTTGGAAAATTCTGTCTCCCAGCATCTGCAGCTTGGAAAGCCAGGTATTTTTCAGCCACTGTTACCTGTTCCACAGTTTCATGAATGTGGAAATTTGCCAAAATTACTTTTTTCCTCCCCTTTTGGTACATCTTAAAAACATTCCAAATAAAATTTTGATTTTTGCATTAAAAACAAAGATGTAATAGTTTATTTTTATAATTTATTTGTAAAGCTCTGTAATCTGACAAGCTCTCAGTTCAAATATGAGCTACTTCCCCTACCTTGTAGGTCCCAGAAATTCTCCAAGTACAGCAAAGTAATAGTGCAGTGTGTTAATATCTGGGTAGCTTTTTCTACCCTCTAAGCACAAGGCTTTGCTAGAAAGGCAGCAGGGTTGGCGGGCTGTACATGTGCTGGCACGGTTTCAGCATGCACTTCGCAGTTAGATAAGCGTAGAGGTAGAAGTGTTCTTGGTGAGATAAGTTAAGCAATGTTCTGCTCAGTGACTTACAAGAATTCATCTCCATGTTGGATATTCATGTGTGTTGTGAACAAACAAACAACAAAAAAAGGAAGATTTACATAACCAGCAGCTTCTGTGAAGTTCTACTTCATATCACTGACTGAGACTTATGGTCCCATATTAAAGATAAAAAGAAAAGGAGTACTTGTGGTACCTTAGAGACTAACAAATTTATTAGAGCATAAGCTTTCGTGAGCTACAGCTCACTTCATCGGATGCATTTGGTGGAAAAAACAGAGAAGAGATTTATATACACACACACAGAGAACATGAAACATGAAAATGAGAACATGTTCTCTGTGTGTGTATATAAATCTCTCCTCTGTTTTTTCCACCAAATGCATCCGATGAAGTGAGCTGTAGCTCACGAAAGCTTATGCTCTAATAAATTTGTTAGTCTCTAAGGTGCCACAAGTACTCCTTTTCTTTTTGCGAATACAGACTAACACGGCTGCTACTCTGAAACCTGTCATATTAAAGATAGTGGATCTTCAGAGTGCTATCCCAGCTACTTGCATATTCATACAGAAGAGAAAGTATGAATCTCTTGTATTGCTTTATATGGTGTATACTCAATAAACAATCAAGGAAGGGTAGACAGGAAGTCAGGAGACTCAGTTTTTTTTCTCGCAGGCTCAATGTCCATACTAGTAAAACTACAGTAACTATTACATGATTGTGCCTTTAAACTTTCTGGAATATTCTAGATGGTAAAAGTGGTTTCCAAAAGATGTAGATTCAAGGCTTCAAAATTTTAATAATTATTGAGTATTATTTGTCCTACATATAAATTACTGAGAGTAGGGATGGTGTGAGCTGAGGTACGTGTGTAGTTTTATAAGGATAGAATGAAGTGGGACGTAACTATATTAATAAGAAGAAATGTCTATATTTATATTTGATTATTCTTACATAAAATTAGAATGCACCAGGTTTAAAATGTACAGAGAAACATTTACATAGTTGCCATGAGTGTTTGGTTTTCAGAAGAACAGTTTAAAAAAAAAACCACTACTAGGGCTGTCCAGCAAAACAGCAACAAAAAAGCCAACCAACCAAAAAAACAAAAAAAACCCTACACCCACTACTGGGAGATCGTCATATAAGCGTGTTAAGTGAAGTCTTAAACTAAAAGCATTTTAAAAATATAATTTTCTTTTCACTATTTTGTACTTTTTTTTGTATGACAGTGGGCTTGGATAATGAAAATCTAGTTTCATTTTCAGAATCTTGTCTTTTAGCACAATAGTGAAGTTTTGCAGTTAGACGCTTCAGGGTGCCATATATTATTGGCATAAGAAAATAGGTTTCTAGTAGATCTCTTGTTTAATTCACAAAAATGTTTCTATTGGTCGTGTGAAAGCTTTTTATAGAACCTATACTTTATGTTAAAGTTGGCCTCATTCCTTTTTAAAAACCAAAAACATTGCACCCATTTTATTTGAGTTCAAGATGTTCAACCTTTTTTTGTTTAATATATTAAAGTGTGTGTGTGTGTGTGTGTGTGTGTGTGTGTGTGTGTGTGTGTGAGAAAACTAAAGTTTAATAAAAATGAGCAAATCTGCATAGTTCCAATAATACTTTAAATCAGTATTTCTCAATGACCGATATGTGAAACAGGACCGGTCTCGGAGATCTTCCTGACACAGTTTAGGAAGGCATCAAGCTGGTCTCTGGTATAAAAAAGGTTGAGAAACACTGTGCTAAGTCATAACTCGAAGTTACACAGTGTTTATCTAAAAAAGAAAAGGAGTACTCGTGGCACCTTAGAGACTAACAAGTTTATTTGAGCATAAGCTTTCGTGAGCTACAGCTCACTTCATCGAATGCATCCGATGAAGTGAGCTGTAGCTCACGAAAGCTTATGCTCAAATAAATTTGTTAGTCTCTAAGGTGCTACAAGTCCTCCTTTTCTTTTTGCAAATACAGACTAACACGGCTGCTACTTTGAAACCAGTGTATCTCTACAATGCAGTCAGAGGTGTGAGTGCAGCCCGTGTAGACCTACCCATGCTAACTTTGATGTAGCTGGCCCAAATAATAATAATAGTGAAGCCATGGCAGCACGGGCTGTACAGTCCCGCCCAGGATCCCTGACTATATACTTGAGCACCCATGCTGCTGTGATTTCACTGCTATTGTTGTTTGAACTAGCTAGATCAAAGCTAGCTTGGGTATGGCTACACATGCTGCAGTAACCTCTGACTGCTTTGTAGATGTTCCCACAGGCTCTTAATAACAGGTTTAATAACATCACATTTCTTAACATTCTCCTCTCTGAAGACATAGCAACTCCGCTGTATCGCTTTTGGCTCACTTATGTAATGGAAGGGAAATGCACATAAGCCCCCAAAGATATGCATGAATATGTCAGAGGGTCATGCACACATGCATACATTCAGTTTAGCATCTAACAAAGTGTTACCCATCAGTATTAGCAATGAAATAAAAGCAGCATAATTGGAGAAAGACCAACGTGATTTGATCATGTTCAATTTTGGGTGTGGATGCCATTACATAGTAAAATTGTTTAAACCTTTTCCTGTTAAGTGTTTGAATTGTGCTTCACAGGTTTTCCTGTGTTACGTTGTTGATTTTCTTGTGTGTTCTGCAAGTTCATAGACTTTTGTTGTTCAATTGGTGACACAGTAAAGGGCATTTATCTGTTGTAGGAAACAGATTCAAGGCTTTGTACCAACAATGGTGATGTAGTCAATGTGTGAGGAGGGATGTGTGGTGGTTTGTCATGACAATTTAGACAGAGAAATTTAAGTTAGTTGCTGTGTATTAAGTGGGACAATAACTAACAGAGCCAGCCACTGGTACTATCAGACTCTATGATCCTGGGTCCTACCTTCTCATCTGAGATATCTAGAAAAGTCTAGGTCATCTCAGTTTTCATTTGAAAATAAAAACCAAGCAAGACAAAACAAACCACAACTTTAATGCTTGTGAAAAATCCTTGAAAATGTGGTCACTGATATTTTCCCCATCCTCTCCCCAAATATCAATCATAATTTAAACTTCCCTCAGAGCCACCCAGTTCTTGCCTTAGTTGTCTGTGTCAACAATTGCTACAGGTCCTGTGATTTTTTTTTTTTTGCGGGGGAGGTCTTCAGATCAATTTTCAAGTGTAGATGGGAGATGACATTTAAACCTACAATCCCAAAAGCCATCTTGTTGGGGTACCATGGGGTTGTCAGACACAATTACAGTTCAGTGTAGTGGAGCTTAAATTTAAATGATTTTGGAACATATAACGCTTCTCAAACTGACAGTTATGTAATGAATTGGAAATCTCATCAAAGCTGAATGTTTGAGGTAAGGAGATTACTAAAATGTGCTTCTGTTTAAATGTTAAGCACTTTCAGGGCCTGATCCAAGGAGGTGTAATCGATTTTGCTAAGAATTAAGAGTGCACAGCACCTCCCAGGATTGAGCCCATACTTCCTGAAGGTTTTTACGCTCCCAACCTGCAATTATCCGATGAACAACTAAATAAATCTGATCAAAAAAGTAGTTGGCTAACGGCCTCTCTTCTTTTTCCTTCCCCTACAGCTTGTTGTTTTTCTGAGTGTTGAAACTTCACAGCATTTTAGAGATTGTCAGTGCTTGCAATGTTGTACTGTTTTGAATTAGAACAGAGCACTGCAGACGTTATCGGCTTTTCTGTGGCACTTATCACCATAGTACCAGAATGCCTCAAACATGAGATGTTTTAAAATTTTAGTACATACAAAATAGCAGCCAATATTGAATAATATACTCAGACTTCAGGGATAATAACATTGATGCAAAGATAGCAATATTGCTATCTTTGACACCAGATGGTGCTATTGCAAATGCTCTCGCAATTTGTTTATCTGATTATATAACGGGTTAGCTCTTGAAGAAATGCTCATTGTCAGCTGTAAAATTTTCTTTTTCTGCCTGAATCTCTCTGAATTATTTTTGAAATGTATAGCCCACAAGGGTAAACAAAAACAGTTATATCTGAAACAAGCACCAGATCATAGAAAACAGAAGGTTCCTTGTGGGCTTATCATGAGTCTAAATTAATTAATTATAATGTATTCTTTGCATATGCTAGCACCCACAACATGCTCTGTGCTTTCTAGAAACGAATAATTCTTGCCACAAGAAACTCAGTCTAAGAATACACTGTCAGGTACCCAGAGGTTAGGGGAAGGAGAACAAAAGGGAATTTTTATACATGTTAGTTAGCTTTATAGAAGTTAGCTAGGATGGCAGAAGAGGGTTCTTGAGTGATATAAATGTGGAAAGGATTGGGATGGCATGTTGTGTCTGTGGTCAGAAGCTTGTGCCAGACATAGGAGATTGCATGGAAAGAGGTGATTCAGTATGAAGGTGATTGTGACCTAGTGGACAGAGCACTGGCCTGCTGGGTGACCTTGGGCAAGTCACTTGGCTGCCCTTTGACTCAGTTTCCCCATCTGTGAAATGGGGGTAACAATGCTTACTTCTGTTATAAAGCACTTTCAGATCTACTTTTGAAAAGTGCTATAGGAGAGTTAGGTAGTATTATTAATAAAAGCTGACAAATGTACGTGTAAGGGGACTGTTGCCCCCTTACTAACATTCAGTGGGGGGTGTTTTAGTTGATAGCTCCCAGTACTAAAAAGGGGGAAGGGTTGATGGGGAATCAGGACCCTGAGACTGACAGCCCCCAGGAATAATAGGGAGAGGCCAATGCTCCAGGTCAGCCTGAATGACAGGGCGAGCAGGCTAATCAGGGAGTCAGGTGGCCAGGGAGGTCCTGTCCTCCGTGTGAGCTGCCTGGGTCAGACAGAGTGGCGCCGAGCGGAGGAGAAAGCAGGGGCCCAAGCTGAGCTGGGGGAGCAGAGCTGTGCCAGATCCAGAGGGACCACAAAAGCAGCCCAGAGAGAGCAGAGCCTGTCCAAAGAACAGAGTGGCAGCAACCAGAGCCAGAGGGGCCAGAAAAGCAGCCCAGGAAGCAGGTCAGTGCTGGGAGCAGAGTCACAGAAGCAGCCTGCAGAGCAGACCTGTCCTGGGAGCAGAGCTGTAGTAACCAGAGCCAGAGGGGCCAGAGAAGCAGCCCAGGGAGCTGGAGGCAGAGCAGCAGCAGCAGTGCAGAGACAGAGTGGTGGAGCTGGGGCTGGAGCAGTCCGGAACTGGGTGCGGTGAGCAGCTGGGGAGAGTGAGGGGGACCCCGGGCAGCGGGCCCAGCACAGGGAGACGCCTCAGCCAAGAGGCTCTGCAGGCCAGGCTTGGATCATAACCCCCACCAGGCAGGGGCGACGCTGGGAAGAAGGGTCCTACCACTTAGAGCCTGAGAGCATGTGGCCACCACCAGAGCAAGTGTCCAGCCCACAGCATCCCTGCAGTACAGCCAGGGCCTGAGAAGAAAGCCTGGGACTTACAAGGAGCAGACTGTGAACGGCCCTGACGTTCTAGAGACACTGTTTGTGATGTTCCCTGCCACAGAGCGGGTTGATGTGTTTCCTTTAACCTTTCCCATTTTTCCTTATTCTTTTTAAAATTAATTGTTGATTAAATAACTTGCATTTGCTTTAACTTGTATGTAATGGTCAGTGGGTCAGAGAAGTGCCCAGTTCAGAGAGAGTACCCCGGAGTGGAGACACCCTAGCCCCTGTCCTAGGTGACCACAGAAGGGTTGGGGGTCGAGCCCCCCAGGAATCCTGGGCCCAGCCTTGTTGGGGTTACAAGGACTCTGCCAGACAGGAGAGTGGAAGGGGAGTCCTCAAGGGCAGGGAGGCCACTGGGTAAAGGAAGTGGGAGCGAGGATTCAGATCTTTTCACTAGCCCACTTCACCAGGGTAGTGCAGAAGCCAGGAAAGTTCCCCACAACAGTGGAACTATTCCCCTGCTTACATACGGATAAGGCTGAGAATGTTGGAATGGAAAGATGACAAGTAGGGAAGGAACAAAGTTTCTGCAGAGCTTTGAGTGTTAGAAGATTCTTACATTTGATGCAGTAGACGATGGGGAGCCAGCACAGGGATTTGGGAACAACAGCAATGTGATCAAATCAACAGCAAAGAGGGTTATTTTTATTTTAGCAGCCATGTTCTGTATGGAGTGGAGAAGGGCAATGTGCATGTTTGAAAGGCCAGAAAGGAAGATGTTGCAATAGTCACATTAGGATATAATGATGACCTGCACAAGACATTTGTGAGGGAGAGAAAAGGACTGATCTTGGAGATGAGGAGGAGGAAGAAGCAGCATGAATTGAACTCTGCCTACGTGTGTGGGGCTAGGGAGAGGGAGGAGTTAAAATTATTCCCTGTTTGCAGGCCTGAGTGACTGAGAGAAGGTAGTGTCAACAGTGGGAACATAGGGCAAGTGTAGTATTCTGAGTGGGACTGGAGAGAGAGGGTAAAGTTTAAGGAGGTACCTAGTTGGATGAGACACATCTAGAGTTCAGGAATGCAAGCTGAGGCCAGACTGCTGTCACACAAATACAGATCCCTTAGTCATGTAACACCAGCCTCTATGTATGCTCAATTAAGATCTTTCCTACAACTCTGCCTGCCTGCTGAATCGCTTGTTGGTAATGAAACCATGTCAGGAGTTCTGTTTTGCCCATATTAGTACTAAACGGACAAGACATTGAAGTGGTTTCAGAAAAACAGACTGGGGCCATGCCTACTCAAGGATAAAAAACCTGTGGCTGGCCCAGGTCAGTTGACACCGGCTTGCAAGGCTCAGGCTCTGAGGCTGAAAAATTGCTGTGCAGACGTCTGGGCTCGGTCTGAAGCCTGAGCCATGGGACCTTGTGAGGACGCATGTGGTTGTGCGTGCACACATGACAGAGAAGGCAAGTTTAAAGAAATGCACCTTGCAATTAGAGCAGAAGGTTATCAGGCGTGTGATGGTCCTTAGTTCCTGTGAGAATTCATTCCAGAGTCTTATGCTGGCCCTCGAGAATGCTCTATCTCCTTTCATGCTTCTTGTACTAAGCTAGTTAACATTTAAAGTATCATGATTGGCATTTGAATTAGCACCTTTTGAAATAAACAAATGGGGTAGTTCCATATAATACTTAATCCTGCCATAGTTGCAGGGACTACTGAACTAGATGACTTCTCGAGGTCCCTTCCAGTCCTACGATTCTGTGATTCTGTGCCTTGGAGGTATTGTTTTCAAGTTCTCTGCAAACACAGGCAAACATCACTGCATTAGTTACATTCAGGTCATGTTTTTGCGACCATATTGCTTGAGACTATCATATTTTTAATGACAGCTGAGACTCTGGAATAGTTGAGAGTGCTACCCATTCACTCCTGATGATATTCTTTTGGCCATGCTCCAGGTTTTTGGGAAATATTGAACTAAGAGGTCTTTTCTACCAGTAATTTTGATGTTATGTTTGTTTTGCTTTAGTTTTGTCACAGTGCACTGCAGAAGCGTCACTCAGACTGTTCTCTACTGTACTGCAAATCAAAACATCTTTCCCTATCAAGAAGGCCCAAGGGTGGGATTAGAGAGAACAATTGGCGCCAGAAAAATCTGTTAGTTGAGGAAATGAGGATTTTGAGAAGTTTTAGTTTAATGGCACTGAGATGGCAGAATCAAGTGAACATATGTATGGTAACTGATATTGACTCTACACAACCCAGGCTGGCATAGGAGAAGAGAGTGCTATTAACTCAATTGGGTGGAGAGAAGAGGAGTGATTGCGTGGATCTGTAAATATGACAGTTTGTACTATAACCAATAAATACAATTGAATAAATCTTGCTGTCTAGCTACATGATAATACACATAGACCAGATATAAATGGTCAAAAATATCAATCTAAGTTAGGTAATTTATGGAACAGGTTAACAATTTATGGAGTGGTCTTGTTAGGATAGTCATTTAGGAGGAGAAAAGGTTGTATTCATAAGGAAACCAGGAGAATAAACATTTTCATTCATCTGTGGGAGGTCTGGCTGACATGTTAAAACTTATTCAAGTAAACAGTATACCCTATTCATTTTCTTCTATGAGAAATTGAATATTTAACTAACAGATTGATTTCTTGATAAAGAATAATAGTTTCTCAGACAGAAATGATCAGAGCATTTTTCTAGTGAACAACAAATCACTTTTTAAATTCCCTGAATGCCCCAAATAACCAAGCTATGAAGGCATTCAGCTCATCCATAAGTACAATGTAAAAAATATGTGCCAGTTACCGACTACTACAATTTGTGGTTGGATGCCCCAGTGCGAATTATTCACAAGGAGATTTTAAATTGCATATACAATAATCTCTTGCATACATCAACCAAGCTTTCACCGTTAGGTCGTTGATTATCTTTGTGTGTTTCTTTGTGTGTTACATTGGCTAAATCCCAAAGATCCTCAAAATATATTTGGGACTGTCTATTTTGATCTGTGGTCTGTAACACAGCTTGTATTCTGATTTGCCACGTATTAGTTCTAGATTTTGTAATTGTAACTAATCGCTGGTTTCTCTTTTGTGAACCATATTCTAGTGATGTATTTTTTGCTACTGTTAATATTTCTGAATAAATATCTTTCTGGTTTGTGGATTCAGGGCTGGGCATTTTATCCAAAAATATATAAGTAAAAGATTTTGAGGCATTTTTGACCAATGTGTTTGACTCTCTTGTCATTCCCAGAAAACATTGCATATGTGTGGTGACCTACTTGCCAACATCCTTTGCAGTAAATGTTGGCAGTGTTTGAATCAGTTTTGTGGGCCGTTTCTGTTGTATAGAAGTGAATTTTATTGGCATTCTTTCTGTGGTAGGGAGGAGTTTGTAGCTTGTGGATGATGGAGGATATTTACACATAGGACAGTTGTCAGTTCCCTGAAATTCTGCCTCTTATTGTTCCGTGTCATGCCTATGTCAGTGCTGTTCGAAGCTGCAGAGAGAGAGTGGCAGTTTGTCCTCCAAGGCTGCTTGCTTTTCAGAGGTGGTGTTTTTAAGTAATTCATTTTCAGTTTTAGGAAAGGGTACTGTAGATCTACCCAGTAATGCCAAAGCTAGAGATATTTTGTAAACATTTAAACTTTGCAGGTTGTATGAGGGTTTCACTCACGGCTCTGATTCAGTGGTACATGCCAGTACAGCATACCGGCACCTCTTTAATGCTGTCAGAATCTAAGCTTTCAATGGGGGGGAGAGGTAAGTCTCTGGCTGAAATACATTCAGGTTACATTTCTGAGGCAAAGTGACATAGGCCTGCATTTGCAGACTCTGAAACAGTATCTCTGAGGATTGTCACCTGCCCCATTTGTCTCTGAGTGCTAACGCAAATGCCAGGGAGAATACTTTAAATATCAACACTGTTAACTCACTGCTCATGAAAGCATGTAAGAAAAGGGAGGGAGCGAGGATTGTGCAGATCTGTATAATCTCCTATGAATGCCAGCTCATTTTGGCACCACAGTTTAGTGGGCTTGGGGAAGTACCGCCGTTCTTTACACCCCAGGCAGGAAGGAGTCAAGCCCAAGCAGGAAAGGATTCTGACCTCTGAGCAATCTGTGAGTGGCATCTCTGGGGGTGGGACTGTTGTTGTGGGTGGAAGAGTAGCACATCTGTCTTTCTCCCCATCTGGTGTTTGATTTTAAGGCTCAAACAAAAGAGAGTTGAACTAGGTCAGTCAGTTTTATTTTGCTCTTTGCTTGCCACAGTCTTCTGAGAGAGACCAGGTTGAGAATGGGGACGCTGGATGTTTTATTATAGAAGACAACAAAATATAAACATCCCATTTCTTTTTCCTCTCTATTTTAAAATATATATATTTCCAAATGCTTAGGGTGTCTGGCCAGTGTATTAGTCTGGATTTGTGTTTTGGTGTTTGCTAACTTTAAGGGATATTAATTTCAATGATACATGCAGAGGAGCTTGGCTCCTCCTCTTCTCTCAGGCTTTTAAGATGTGCACATGGTATCTAATACCCAGTCTAAGGTATTGTGTAGGCTGCCTAACAATATTCAGTGATGTATTTGGGAGTCAGTCACCTGGTTACTCTTCTATCTAGTAAAAGCTTTTATTTGACTATTCTGTTTCCAGAGCTATTTGTGGAAGAAAAACATTGTTTTCAGAACAGACTTGTTAGAAGTACCTTTGTAGACATTAGGGAAAGAATAGTAGTTTTGGTAAGCTGTTAACCACAATATCTCTAGAAAAAATGATAAACACTCCCTAGGTTTTTATAAGTCCCCATTACTTCAGTGTCTGAAAGCCTTGTATTTTAATTTGTCTTCATAACACCTCTGTGAGGTGTAATCCCTATTTTACCAAGGGATTAAGTGATTTGTTCAAGGTCACACAAAGAATCTGTGACTGAGTTGTGAATTGAACCTGGACCATTGGGTTACTATGGTGTGTATCATTTTCCCTGTGTAGATTTAAATGGCCTTCTGTTGCTCAAGGTTACTGCTGCCCTGGGAACTTTTGTCTCAGCAGCTGTAGTGATCGATCAGATTTTCTGTTTCCAAACTGCTAGGAGTTTTCTCATGTCAGAGGTTTACATGCTGCAGACCTGTGATACCACCATGATTATACTGTATTTCCATTGTTCCTATCCAGGGAATGGAGATGACAAAAACATTTTAAAAACGTGGCAAACAATCCATTCCAATATATTTACATTTACTTGCTGCTCCTTATGCAAGAAACCGCCTCCCTGAAGTAATATATAAAGTCAATACCTTGTCCTTCCTTCAGATCCTTTCTCAAGATCCAATTATACTGTCATTCCTGCTGCAAATGCCTGCAACAATTACTTATGTTATGTTTTGTCTTGTTGATATAATTAAAAAATCCTTTTATTTAGCAAGTTTTGCATGGAGCTAGTCTATACAACTGTGTGCCTCTGTCATTGTTAATCTCCTCCTCCTCCCCACCCATTCTGCATTTGTTTGTTACATCTAATTGTTACATTTTGCCTTTATTTAAAAGGTAAGTTCTGTGGGGCTAAGGCTGTCTTACTCTGTGATTGTACGGTGTCTTGCACATTGGGGCCTCAGTCTGATGATTTATTACTGTAGTGCCAAACTTCTTTTGTATGGTTTGGGTAGGTAGTAACGACTGTGAATTTGTATCTAGATTTGCTAGCCAGCACATTGCTGCATCAGTGAGCTGGTGAATGTCCTTTAGGCCCCCAGTGAAAGAACGAAGGGGACACTCGGATATGATGTGCTCCATCGTTTCTGCCTGGTTACCACAGTCGCAATCAGGTGTTTTTCTCATTTTCCATTTAAAGAGGGTTTGTCCACATCTTCCACGAGATGTCCTGATCCAATTCAGTCTGCACCCGTCTTTCCGACATAAATCAAATTCCCAGTGGTTCCTCGACAGGGTCAATGATGGGCTGTTTGTTTTGAGCGGTCAAAACGTTCCATGTGGCTCTCCATTGAGCCTCAGCGTTGAAGTTGGGTGTAAGGGTCTTTATATGGTTCCATGGAAGGTTGTGGGATTTTACTCTTGTCTTTGGCTGGTTCTGCAGGTCATTGTGCAACGGGATCCTCATGTTTGCATTGACATGGTTTAGAAAGAGAGATGTCTGGGCAGCTCTTCTAATCTGTGGAAGCTGAATGTGTAATGGAACCGGGAGCCAGTCAACTGGAGTCAATTTGAGCATCCCTCACACAGCGCTATTGAGTTGAGTGTCAAGGAGTTTAGTTTGACTGCTGAGAGACCACATTGGCACACAATACTCAGCTGCAGAATGTACCAAGGCAATTGTTGTGGTTCGCAGGGTCCGTGGACTGAAGCCCCATGATGTTCCTGCCAGTTTCCTGATAAGCGCAACATGACACCTGACCTTATTGCGGGTGTTCTCGAGGTGTTCTCGAAAGGTCAAACTCTGGTCCCGTGTAATACCAAGATACTTTGGATTAGCCTCGTGGCTGACGCTCTCACTGCAGAACTGCACATCAAGTTTGGCATTAGCCATTTTATTGTTCAGACGGAAAGCTGTTACTATGGGGTTTTTTTGGGTTAGGTCTAAATTTTCAGTGTTGGAAATAATCAGCCATTGTGCTGAGATCTTGAGTTATGGCATGGCTGATGGTATGAAGGCTTGTATGCTGAACAGCTAGGGCAAAAAGAAAAGGAGTACTTGTGGCACCTTAGAGACTAACAAATTTATTAGAGCATAAGCTTTCGTGAGCTACAGCTCACTTCATCGGATGTAGCTCACGAAAGCTTATGCTCTAATAAATTTGTTAGTCTCTAAGGTGCCACAAGTACTCCTTTTCTTTTTGCAAATACAGACTAACACGGCTGCTACTCTGAAAGCTAGGGCAATGTTATCCGCATAGATGAATTTCCTTAACTCCGTTGCTGATATGTCCACGGTGTATAGATTAAAAACTATCGGGGCCAGGACAGAGCCCTAAGGGATGCCAGTCAGCATTCATTATTGAATAATGCATGGTCTGTTGTGTTGAATACACTGCAGTGTGTGTACATCTGTTTTAAAGCAATGTTGGTGTGATTTATTGATTTCTGAAGCTCCTCCATGCCATAGAAACGGTACTTTAATTGCACAAATTTTAACAAACATATAAATTACACAGACAACCAGAATAACTGAAAATTTTAAACTAAAAATACCTCATCCAAATTCAGTAAATAAGAGCCCCACATTGTGCATTAAATCCTGACAAACTCTAGCTCTAGTAGCTGTCAAGCAAGGGTTGGGGAGGGAAGATTATAGGAATTTGTGACAGAAAATTAAATGCAGATGTAAATCCTTGGAGATATGAAAGTTTATAGGAATCTCTGAAGCTATAAAAAGCCTAGCTGATCAGTGTTGAGGGAAGGTTGCCAAATTGCTGCCAAAACTCCAGACCAGTGGGGCAGAGCAACCTGAGTATCAGAGGTACTTCTTTACAGTGCTGAAAGAAACCAAGAGTAGTGACCAAAAACCCATATCCTACGTTCTGGGGAGTTTGAAATCTAAACCCACATTTTGTGGCTTTGGCCCCAGTTCTGCTTTTTTAAGTGAAGGGTTTTGTTGTAAGAGAAGCAAAACACTTCCATAGTAGGGTGATGTAATCTAGTTTCCAAAACACGAGAGAGCCCTGCAGTGTGCACAAATGTGTCCCGCAGCTGCCCCCAGTCTTTCAGATAACATGAGCCCAGGTGACTGAGGGTCTCGAAGATAATGACAACACCTTGGCTAAAATCCAGAAGTAAATAGTGCAGAGAGCAAGATCAGAGATGTATACATATATCAATGGCTATATTGCCCAGCCTATTTGAAAAGTCAGTCAGATGTGTTCTGCACCATTTGAAACTCCCTAGTGAGCTTCATTAATTATATTGGTTACAATAGACTTGTTCAGAGGTGACAAAGATTTGGGTATTTGTTGCAGGGGCAACATTAGATAGGACCAGTCTCTGCCCCCAATTTGAAATTAACATCCCCCCAAATTTTGTAAGAGATTCCTGACTCAAGGGAATTATCCTGTGAGAGATTGTTCATTAAACTATTTTGGGCTCATGTAATGCTGTCAAGTAATATTTATTAATTTAACATTTTAATTGTAATAAAACAGAGAGGCCTCAGTCTGGTAAGGGCCTTATTGTCATAGGTTTTTACAACACCTAGCACATTGTATCGTTTCCTGGCTGCATTATAGTGAAGTTGTCATTCCAATAAGCAGAGCCATTCAAATGTCAACCGTGATGCTTCTTTATCATTGCTTTCTGTGGAGTTTGGACTTTTAAAAGTATTATTCTTACAATTTTTTACATGCCTAATTTGAAAAGAGGTCTCTAATACAATTTAAGGATATGACTACCCGGGACAGCACTTGTGAAACTTCAGTACAGGAAACCTGTGCAGTTTTTACATAAAGGATAAAGACATTTTGCTTTCTCCTAAAACATCACAGGTGGTATTTTTAAAAACATTCAGCATTGGCCCAACTCTGCTCCAAGAGTGCTTTCGAAAATTCCACTCCATGGGTCCATTGAAAAGAAAATAGGATTGTCAGTTTAGGAACTTAATAAATTGATATTTCTAACCGCTTGTCTGCAGTATAGTCAGGAAATGATTCTAGTTAATTTGATTTATATCCGATGGCTGAAAACAAAGTATTATTACATTTAACTTACTGAAGTTGTGACTGCTCTTGCTTTACTCATTCAGTCACTATTTATTACAGAGAGAAGAGAAGTGAAGCAGGAAACGTAGGTCATCTGAAGCTTGTGGAAAGTATGCCTTAGGCATTGTGAACTATGAATGTCTTCTTTCACACAGAAAGTTATTGGCTGATTATAAGGGGTATTTTCTAGAACATAGGTGAGGTGGCAGTCACTTTATAAAATCAGCACATTGTACCCTTGCAATTTGTCTTTATTGTTGTGTGTCAGAATAGTGGTAATTTTTAAGCCAGAAATATCCCTTCTTTTTCCAGCTTCCTGTAATGTTGAATAAATGTTAGGGTTACATATTTAGCACAGAACTACTCTCTCACATTCACAAGCCTAACTACGCTCATTGGGTGATCTGAATAGCACAGTAAGGTTTGTCAGGTTAGGGAGAATAAAAAGCGGTTCACAGTGTTTCTCTGCTCCCTAATAACCAGGCAAGATGAGCATCCTAGAGAATGAGAGAGCCCATGTGGCCCACTCCTTGCTCCATGGATGATTACCAGTGTCCTGGAAACTGTTATCCTGGTATATTTAAATCTGGATGACATGCATTGCAAATCTCATGCTGCTACTGATATGACATTCATAAAATTACTAAAAAATTATAGATGATAGTTCTCTGAAACAAAAAGTATATACTATTCAGGATAATTCTATATTAGACTTCATTCTGAAATACAATGATGAATTGATTATTGAACTAAATTAATGGTTACCTATGTGCAAGTGACCATGATCTGACTTCATTTATATGCAAACAGAATGTAGTCCCAACCAGTAAGATATGCATGACACTTTAAAAGGGTCAGTTTACCAAAGCTGAAAACAATTATGAGCAAAGTTTATTAGGAGGAAAAATGTAAACAAAATAGTGTGAATGATAATTGAGCATTGTTTAAGTAAACTCTGCTAGATGCCTTCATACTATCAATTCTGCAATGACAAAGGAAGGCTTTGTGCGTTAAAAAGTCATTCCGGTTAAGAAGGGAAGCGAAAGCAGCAATAAAACGCATAGAAAAAACAGTATGTGGAAAAGGGGAAAGCTGATTGCAGTGACTATAAATTAACAGTAAAAAAAAAAAGCAGACAACTGATAAGGAAAGCTAAAGTTATCAATGAGAAATCGCTGTGGCCAGTAGGGTTAAAGACAATCAGAAGGATTATCAAGAACATGTTAGGTAGAAAACAAATCATAGCAATGGTATAGATCCAGTACTAGACAGAAATGGTAAAATTGTTGTTAATGTAGAAAAAGCAGAGTGTTCAATAACTATTTCTGTTATATATTTGGAAAGTTGCAGTCTGACTTATGCACAGCTTAGAAAGATAATTCATTACTTTCTGTTCTGACAGTAACAAGGGAGGGCCTTTAAACAGCAGCTGGTAAAGTTAAATATTTTAAAATCTTCAGGATTGGATAAATTGCATTCAAGAGTTTTAAAAGAATTGGTTATTTGAAAGAAATGAGTTCTCTTAGCCACTGACTAAGAAAGCCTTCCTTTGTCATTGCATTTAACAAATCTTGGAATACTGGGAAAGTCCCAAAGGGCTTAAAAATAAACAAACAACCCCCCCAGAAAACCGCATGCTGTGCCAATATTTAAAAGGATTTGGACAACTGTAGCCTAACATCAATACTGTGTAAAATCATGGAAAAGCATTAAGTAAACAAAGACTATCCAGGGCAGGTGTTTGTCTAACCTGTTTTAAAAAACCTCCAGCAACTGGGATTCCATAACTTTCTTGGGCAATCTGTTCCAGTACTTAACTATCCTTAGAGCTAGAAAGTGTTGTTTTCTAATATCTAACCAGAATCTCGCTTGCTGCAAAGTAACCTGTGCACTGGGAGTGCAGAACACTTATAATTCTACTTTGGCAGCATTTACCATCCACTTTTGCATTGGTTTGCTCCAGCCGCTTTGCACAGTTCTAGCTTAACCTGGCTAGTGAAGTTAGGTTCCCAACTACTTTGGAGTGGTGCAAAGGAGCCAGAGAATAGCTGATTACTACTTGTACTATTCTCTGTGGATATGGAGAATAGTGGATCACCATCCTCTTTGTAACAATCTTTTACATATTTGAAGACTGTTATTTCCCTCAGACTTCTCTTCTCTAGACTAAACATCCCCAGTTCTTTCAACCTTTCCTCGCAAGACATATTTCCTAAACTACGTGTCCTCTGGACTTCAAGTTGTTCACCTCTTTCTTAAAGAATGGTGCTCAAATCTGGACACAATACTCCAACTGAGGCCTCACCAGTGCCAAATAGAGCGTATCAATTATCTCCCATGTCTGACATATGACACCCTAGAATGACATTTGCCTTTTTCTCAGCTGCATCATACTGTTGACTCGTATTCAATTTATGATCCAGTATAACCCTCAAATCCTTTTCAGCAGCACTTCTGCCTAGTCAATTATTCCCTGTTTTGTGCATTTGATATTTTCCTTCCTAAGTGTAGTACTTTGTATTTGTCTTTACTGAATTTCATGTTACTGACTTTTAGATTATTACTCCAATTTATCAAGGTCACTTTTTTATTCTAATCCTGTCCTTCAAAATGCTTTAAACCTCTCTGCATGCCATCTGCAAATTGTATAAGCACATTCTCCACTCCATCCTCCAGGTCACTATTGAAAATTTTGAATAGTACCAAACCCCAGACAGATCCCCGGGAGCCCCCACTTGATATGCCCTCCTAGCTTCATAGTGAACCATTGATAACTATTCTTTGAGTTTGGTCTTTCAACTGGTTGTGCACCCTCCTTATAGTAATTTTATCTAGATTATATTTCTTAATTTTCTTATGAGAATATCGTGTGGAACTCTGTCAAAAGCCTTATTAAAGTCCAGATATATCATGTCTACTGCTTTGCCTGTATCCACTAGGCTGGTTACTCTGTCACAGAAGGAAATTAGACAGGTTGGCATGATTTGTTTCTGACAAATTGATATTGGTTATTACTTACCACCTTGTTATCTTACAGATTTGAGCAAATCTGTGAACTTGTTTATTTGAGAATTTATTCCAGTATCTTTCCAGGTGTCCAAGTTAGGCTGACTGGTCTATGAATTCCCCGGGTCCTCCTTTTTCCCCTTTGTGAAGTTAGGTATTATAATTGCCCTTCTCTAGTTCTCTGTATTGGTGAACTCATACTTTTCAGAATGTACCATTTTATAATTTTATATTGTAATTTGGTGATTCTGAATCAAAGAACAATTGGACTAGAACTCTTACTAGAAACTTAAGGTTACCACTAAAATCCATTTTCTTGAACTTTCAATAAGGTCTTCCTTTGTTGTTATGATTTGTTTTTTCTTACTGTTCTGAGAAAGAGAGACAATAAGTCTACTAGCAGGTACAGTATTTATAACTGTAATTATCCATCAATTCTTTTTCTGATAGTGGGCATTCGCGATAAACCAGTATTCTGAAGTATTTTGATTTTTCTAACCTCACCAAATCTGCTTGGGCTAACAGAAGAATTCGAACCCAGGATCTTCAGAGCTAAAAGCAAAGACCCTACTGCTAGAGCTAAGGAACTATGTGCATTAGATAAAAACAGTAGCAGACTCATAAATCTCTTATGTGGATCACTCTGGTAGGACAGAGACCACAAATGCTTAGTTTTGATAACAGAAAAATGCTTTATTTTTGCAGCTCTAATATTATTGTTGGATCCTGATTACTGACCCTAAATTTTCTCTTGGAAAATTTGACTACAGTACAGATGTTCTTATCTTCAAGCATATAAAAAACCCACGGTTTGTTAATTAATGTATGTATCCAAAACTCCATAAACTTGGAATGATGTGCAGCATAATAAATGGATGTGTTGTTATGGGGTAACTTTTAAGCATTTTGCTTGTATTGTTCTCCTTTGCTGATTATCATTCTGCTTGCTTCAGTTCTGATTCCGGTTTGTTACTTCTAGTTTCTTCTTTATTTCTGTTCCTATACTATTTAAACAAGGTTCAGTTTTACACTGAGAAGAAGTCTAACTACAATAATTAGCATACTGTGTTTGTGGTGCCTTAAAATTATAATTAAACAAAGTCTGCATGATTGGGAATATTTTGATGGTATATAAATATTGGCTTTCACTACATAGGATTTTCCATTTGATTTGAGGTACAGTGTGATTAGTGGCTGCAAATTTATACAAAAGAGCTCAAGATGAAGGTGTTAAATCACTTAACACTGGGCAGTCCCAGTTAATTACTGAACTATGTAAATTAATGTTAGCTAATAGAGAGACTAATATTTTGTCTTAATTTTTAAAATTTTTATTAGTATTGCTGCAAAGCATAGATTTATAAAGATAAATAGATTATAAAATCTAGTATATAAGAGTTATTTGTCTCCATGAATGAAACTTCAGAGAATACCGCAATGAGTTTTTATATTATTTCAAATAATCAGATACAAGAGTCAATACTTTTGATCAATTTAATATAACACAATATTGAGCAGGTAGAGAAGGAAATATAGAGGAAGACTGTGAATTCCCTAACAGGGTATCTGTTCGGTTTACATGTCTTTCTTTTAACAAAAAAAAAATTGCTAAAGAACACCAGAAACGTATGGAATTAAAATAATCTAAAATAAAAAACCACAAAACTATTGATCAAAACGAGCTATTAAGCTGAGAATTTTTGTGATTACCTCCATCTATTATTTTCTCAGGAGAAGTTCTGTTTAGCTTTATAAAAAATAATCAGAAATGGAAGAAAATGGTAAATGTTGTTGTACGTCAAAGGAATGCGGTGTGTGAGACTAATTACTATGCATTCAGATTCTATATTACACCAAATGCAGTGTATTGAGCTATTTTCTAAATAGCACTTAGAACTCTACAAGTCAGTTATACTTGAAAGGAGGCTAGATGATTGTAAGTGTGATGGATGTATCCATTTTTCCTACAGAGAAAAGCAATGTTGTTTTTATGCATCTTACTGTTATCTAGGAATAAATTGAGTATGAAGTAATGTATGATTCAACAGCTTTGGAAGATGGAGGCTTTTTCCCCAGCTGTTGTGTGTTACATGTCAGTGATAAAGGGAATACTGCATTTCCTCATGTATTGAAGCTGCTGACGCAATTCATTGCACAGTCATCTTTAAAGCACGCAACCCAAAGGTACTCGGTGTGGAACCTGAAATGCATTATTTAAAAAATAAACCTAACCTAAAGGAAGATGTATTTATAAAATATGCATCCAAAACAAAACAAAACCACTCTCAATTCCCCCACTTTACCCCAAATATTGCAAATCCCAAAACCAAGACGCTTGTTTCCAAAATAATATTCTTAGTACTTTTTCATCAATAGGTCTCAAACACTTTACGAAAGAGGATAGGTGGTATGATCCCTGTTTTATAGATGGGAAACTGAGACACAGAGCTGTGAAACAACTTGTCCAAAATCACATAACAGGTCAATGTTAGAACTACGAACATACCCCAGCTCTCCTGACTTTCTATGCATTGCATTATGCGCTTAATGTTGCTAACTGATCAAAATGTAATCACGTATAACATTGTTTATGGAACCCGAGTATTCTAAAAACAAGAGAATGAATAATTAAGATGTCAGAAATCATACAGTGCTCACAAATTAAACAGTCTTTCCAAGTATAAAGAAATTGCTGTTTCACCACAACATATCATAATAACCTTATCACTAGCCCGTGGATTATTGGGTTTTTTTTGTATTTTTTTTCTTGATATTTTGATTGTGTTTTTAAAGTAGTGCCAAATGGGAAATAAAATACATCAGTGATTCTAGAATGGTTCAAGTACTTGTAATTGCTGCTTTCGAGGACAACATTGTATATGTTATGTAGGGGGAAAATAAATATGTAATTTATTTTTGGTAGAATTACTTGCGTATCTGTACTTGCATTACATAATTTTATATTTTGTTTTCCAACGATTTATGTGGTGGTTACTTTTTATCAATAAATTCAAAAAATAGTATTTATTTTGGGTGGTAATATACAGAAGCTTAGTTTCTGTGTGATTTTTTTTTCTCTTCATTTATCCAAGAAAGCTTCCTCCTAACAATACAGTAGGTACATGCAATTAAGTAATTATGGGGAGAGATTCAAAAATGCCTAAGGGGGGTTAGGAAAACAAGACACACTGAAATCTAAATCCCTCCTATGTCCCTGAGTTGCTTTTGAAACTTTCCCCCTTAGTTTGCTTTGGGAGAGCTTTAGATATAAGGCATCTCATGTTCTTTATTTAAAATTGTGTGGGAGCCATACAGTCTCTTTGTCTACTGTACAATGGAAGATTTTGTTATATATTTAATTAGTGGAGTAATTATTACTGTAAGGAAACATCTGTTTATTTCAGATAAGGGGTTTGGTTGCAGAATGACAGTAAGTTTAGGATTCTGAATAGATGTTACTCTTCCTAAAATGTAAGAATTGTTTTCTGCTTCTATTGAAATCAAGACCAAAACTCCCACCTACTTCAATTGTACCAGCATATGACCCCAAGTAAAATTTGAATGCAGTTTCGTAGTGCGTGTGTTCTGAATGGATGAGGAGAGACGATGCAGGGATAGACCCAAAAAAATACCCCTGCAAAAGCCCAAAATGAGTTAGTCTGTGGTAGAACTAGTCGGGAAAATTTCAGCAAAACAGGGTCTTGAACTTGGGTCTCCCACATGCCATGTGAATGAACCCACCCTCAGGCTATTTGTGTGGGTGTGATTGATTTATTGATTGTGATTTTTCATCCAAAAATATTGAAAGGTCTATTTTGGGATGATGCAGAATGGAAAATTTTTCATGGAAGGAGAAAACCATTTCTCACCCAGGTCTACTCTGAGGTTTGAAACCCAGTTGGTTTGCAGGAAACTATAAGTAGCACATGTACGTCCAATAATATGGAACTATGTGTTAGACACCATACAGGCACTGCAAGGATGGTCCCATATAAGTACCTAGATGTATAGTGCTGTGTCCCAGGTGCTTTCAGTTGTTTTCAGGAGAGAGCACTTCCTCTGCATCCCTCAGGCAGCTTCTGGGGTATATTAAAAGATGAGTCTCCCTCTGTACCCTACGTACTTTACAGAATGCACCACTGCATGCTTTGTAAAGTGCACATAAGATTCACAAGGACTTCAGGCCCTGTGCATCTTGTCAAATGCATAATCATGTGTGGGAGGTCACTTCACTTTATAAGGGACTAAAACAAAGGCTTCCACATGGACAAGCAGCTTAATTCCCCAGTCCCTGTCACTTGGTGTCTCCACAGGGGGCTGTGGCTGGCTGGAAGCTTTTAGAGGACAGTGGATTGTCAGGTTGTGGAGGGATGTAGGGAACAGTGTTATGGGGAGAGATGGTTTGCATAAGAAGAAATGCAAGTTGTCCTAGCAGGCACCTTCCACAATTGCAAAACTATTAAGGAGTGTCACGGAATAAGAGCAATCCTATTGTGTGGCTCCTTAACAGGCCTACAGCTACAGAAACGCCTGTCAGCTGGTGAAGCTTGTGAGAGAGGTCGCTGTGGTCTCCTAGAAGGTGGGGTCAGGGAGCCATTAACTTTGGAACTCTTCTGTGGACATTAGTAGCGGTACTTATCTCCTGTACAGGCCCAACAGAGCAAGAGGAGAGGGGAAGTCCTCTTTTTGCACACCTTGGGAGGACCAAGCAAGAACAGTTTCAGCCCAGTGGTTTTCAGAAAGATAGGAGAGGTTGTAAACAGGGGTTAGAATGGGAACTTCTATACAATCATAATTTCAATGGTGGCTGTACTGCTATGATATTGAACGAAACCTTCACAACAAGAAGGTACAACCAAAACAAAACTAGGTCCTAGCCTTGTTTCAAAAATGGAATCTGAAATACTCATTGATGAAGTACTGCAGGATATATTCATAAACCGAACTGTGAACACAATATTGGAGAAGGATAAGTTTGTATGTCTTTTCCATTTCTGTGCACTCAATATGGTGCTACTTAATAACTCATATTAGTGTGAAATCAAATGCCCATGAATCTAAAGTATGTGGTAAATGTGAGTTTCCTGGGTGGTTTTCTTGATGTTGCGATTGATGTCCGGGATTGCAATCTCTCATTCTTAAATATTGTAAATATATAAGAATTTGCATGCTGTAAATAAAAAGATCTACATGTTCTCCAGTTTAGTATGTAAAAATTGTTGCAAGGAACAAAATCTCTACTCTTGGAAAATTTTCAGGATCCAATTGCAATTCACTCATGCTTATGTGCTCATAAGTTGCAAGCAGCTTGACTCTGATTAAATGTTATCAATACTACCTGAGACAAGGTGGGCGAGGTAATGTCTCTTATTGGACACACTTCTGTTGGTGATAGGGCTTTTGAGCTTCACTAACCTCTTCCTCCAGTCTAGGGAAGGTAATCAGAGTGTCTTCAATAATACTTGTTCGGTAAGTGGCACCTTTCTAGAGTTCTTCTCATCCTCTAATGTCTAAGGCTGTAATTCAGCAAAGTGGTTAGGCGTATGCTTAAGTTCACCCCGTTCAGCAGAGCACTCAAGCTTTGAACTGTTTAAAATTCAGTATGTTACTTCATTCCACAGACCTACTGCTCTCTTCAGTTAAAACCACAGTTTGGGTTTGTGTGCTAGAAAATGTAAGACATTTAATTAAAGTCTTGTAATTATTATCTGTGTTAATAGCCTTGACTAGTATAGGCCAATTTATGTTCATAAAGTATTAGAAATGGAATTAAGAAATTTTCCATCTCTTCTTACGAATACTTTATAAATCCTTGCCAAGCTAGTTGCTTGCAAGGAGAAATATCCAAGTGTGCTTTTCCTGAAAATGACTAATAAGAGTATGTGCCGAAAATGCTTCTATAAACTGAGTGTCTGAGACCAGGAAACCATGGATATCTGGTCTACAAAATTGGTTTTAATATGCTTAAACATCAATCCTAAACTGCTAAAATATGTAGTGCAGCCTCCCCAAGGCAAGTGCTTTTTATTTAAGACTATCATGTTGATCTTACTAGATCTATACAAATAGCATATTCCTTTAACAAAAAATCCAAAGTCTATTATAAATTTTACCAGGTACAAATTTTTTTTTAAAAAATAAACAAAACATATACACACACACAAAATGAGAGGTGACTGCCTAGGAAGGATTACTGCAGAAAGGGATCTGGAGGTCATAGTGGATCACAAGCTAAATATGAGTCAACAGTGTAATGCTGTTGCAAAAAAAAGCAAACATCATTCTGGGATGTATTTAGCAGGAGCATTGTAAGCAAGAGCCAAGAAGTAGTTCTTCCGCTCTACTCCGCGCTGATTAGGCCTTAACTGGAGTATTGCATCCAGTTCTGGGCCCCACATGTCAGGAAAGATGTGGACAGACTGGAGAAAGTCCAGAGAAGAGCAACAAAAATGATTAAAGGTCTACAAAACATGACCTATGAGGGAAGATTGAAAAAAATTGGGTTTGTTTAGTCTGGAGAAGAGAAGACTGAGAGGGGACATAAGAGTTTTCAAGTACATACAGAGTTGTTACAAGGAGGCGGGGGAAAAATTGTTCTCCTTAACCTCTGCACCAAGGGTGGTTTAGGCTGGACATTAGGAAAAACTTCCTAACTGTCAGAGTGGTTAAGCACTGGAATAAATTGCTTAGGGAGGTTGTGGAATCTCCATCATTGTCCAACCTGCTCTTAAAAATCCCCAAACACCTGTCAGGGATGGTTTAGATAATACTTAATCCTGCCTTGAGTGCAGGGGACTGGACTAGATGACCTTTCAAGGTCCCTTTCAGTTCTATGATGAAACAATAGCAGAAACAAGCTTACTGATCTAATTTAAAAAAATCCCTTTAGCATCTTGATGGATAGAAGGTTACTTTCATTATGGGTCCTTGACTTTCCCTTCTTAGGATTCACTAAATCATAGGAAAGAGTATTTTGCTGCATGCAGACCGTTGTATTATTAATCTTTGGCTTAAAGGCAAAAGATGAAATCATTCTCTGAAGGAAAAATCCTGGTAAAAGAGACATTTTTTTTAAATGGAATCAGCATTCTCTGCCTGACAGTTTAGTTACTAACCAAACAGAACAGCAATTGGTTTTGTCTGATGTGTAGGAAGATTCTTTTTAACTGACATTATTTCTTGCCCACGTGTTTTCTGCCTCTCTTTATTTATTCTACTATTTCAGTCATGATGACTGACTAATTAACAATTTTACCGGCTAGAAATCAAGTTGAATCTGAATAGTATTGATTAATTTTGAAATCAAGGCTGAAATTCTGAATTTTGCATGGAAATTTCTAGTAAAATATAAAATATTTTGCATATAAAATAACATGCCAGCCACACTATTTCCTATTCTGAAAGCATATGACTCATGTACCCTAAAGAGACTTCTCTCCAGTAGATTCCATATGTTTAGCAGAGAATTGCTTTGCATATGTCTGTATTTTTTAGAAATGAGTGGTTTTTTTTTTTTTTACAAAGACACAAAAGCATGACTTCTATTGTAACGTTTAAGCAAACATTAGTCCTAGGACTTTAGACTTTTTCACAGTCACATGGAGAAAAATTGTTTTTTTGTATCTTGCATGCTGCATAGTATTTATAAAGTACAACACATTTATAAAGCTACAGCACAGCATTTATCAGCCACTTGTTAGCATGTGGCTGAAATGTTTCATTAAAGTTTAACATCTGTAGATTGGTAGACATATTATACCGCAATTTCTCATTTTGTTTTAGGAAGAAAAGTCTAGAACGATCTATTAATCATTTCAGTGCTGGTCCTGAAGAAAGGAATGGCTTTTGATGGTGACAGAGTGCATCCTTTGTATCCATAAAAAGATAAGTCGGAAGAAGAGAAATTGGAACTATTGATTGATATTGTTCAGCTGATGGGGTTTCCTGACACCACTGAAGAAGTCTAATGGATTTTCCATCACTAACATCACTGGAATGGTATGAAAATGGGACATAATCTTTCCTGGCAGAGTTGTTGTAAAATAAATCGGTTAGGTAAGATTTGCTGACTACATAAAACGTTTCCATCTCCTCCCCCCCACCAACCAAAAACTTAACGGTCACCAGTTGAATCTTAAACCATTTTGTAAGATTTTTTATTTTATTTTACATTATTCTTACATGCTTGTTTTAATTTAAAGGGTGATGGTTTCTACCCTGCAGAGGGAATTAATAAATTGAGAATCCACAAACTACTGCTGCAAGGAGAACTTGTCACTATAGAAGAAGGGAGTAGTGTTTCAAATTCATTTTTTTCCCTCCATCATTTTCTTCCATTTTTGCCATATGATATAATTTGTATTCAAGAACTGCCAAGGCAATGATACATTCAAAGTACACACACACATAACTCTGACCAAAGACAATGGCAGTTTCCTGTCTTAACGACTGCAGGATTACACACTGGGTGCTTTTGTGATGCTATATGTCAGGTTGCACCTTGTAAATTTATTAAATGAGTTGTTGAAGCTTCTGAATAGAAAGATTCAAATTTTGCCAAACTGTGGAATATTCTTTCCTTTTTCCAATGTCATTTTGTTCACAATCTTACTGCGTTGCCTCATGCCCTTGATCAAGAGCACTGACAGCTGTGGGATATTCAGCCTATTTAGGACTAGATCATGGCTGGTCCTAATGCAGCTGCACTGGAAGAATATGGGGAGTAATATACACTCTCTCATTGCATGGCCTACCTGCATCTGGGTGCCGGGTATAGGGTGGGGTTTGATAACAGGCTATATATGCCCATTGCTCCTCCCTGTGAGGATGTGAGCAGAGATGGACATGGGGAGGGGCAGGAAGTAGGAGGTGCCTGGACTTCTCCTCATCTCGCCAGTGTTGCTAACTATTGTGATTTTGTCATGTGTCACAATATTTGATGATTTGCTTCAAGCTCCAGGTGATTAAATGATGATTTCCGCTTTTAAATTTAAATTTTAATCAAAAGTTAGTTTCTAGCTTTTGTGATTACAGAGAAAAGCTTGGAAATGGGACCCAAGTGTATGATAAAGGCTCAAAAATCAGGAGGCAAAGTGAGAGAACCCAAATGACATTATTTTTAAAATCGTATTAACCCAATCTCATTAGTTTGGGAGGGGGGAAAGGCATGACTCGTGCAGCACTGCTTCCCTCAAAACACATTGACTGATGGAGGTAGCAGAGTGTGAGTGAGGCATAAGTATCTGCACCAGGTATAAAGCTGGTGAGAATTACACCCTTATTCCCCCTGGGAGCAAGAAGGGATCCTCTCCAAGTCACAGCTCCTTCCTCTGCCTGCTCCTGAGGTGGCACCATTGTGTGCTGCTCCCTGCACAGGGTATTGAGCAAAGGTTTAATTTAGCAATTAATGATCCTGGTTACAAACCATTTGATAAGCAATTGAGAGGATAGTGCTGGATTTGCTCGATTTCTGAATCTTTAAACTGTTTTTAAAAATAAAGTGGTGAGTGTTACCCTGAGTAGGAGTGATGAAAATGTGTTACATTTATGCAGTTAACCCCAGACTTTCCAGTGTAGGTGCCTAAAGTTAGATACCCAAATTCACCTGGATTAAGTACCTGATTTGCCAGAGGTTTTGAGTAATGGCAGCTGGCATTGAGCTTGAACTCACTGGAGGTGAATTTTGAAGTCAATGGGAGCAGTATGTGCTCAGCAGCTCTGTAAATCAGGCTACCTGCTTCATGCTTAAATCTGGGTTGAAGTGCCTAGCTTTAGGCACCCATATTAAAAAAGTTTGGTCTTAATGTGGCATAATATCTCCACATCTTATCTTCATGTGGCACATCCTCCACATGAGGATATCTTAAATCAACTGAAATGGAATGGCCCTGGCTCAGTCAGAGCTCAGGGATACTGTACAATTATTGACTCAAAAGTACGTGGTAACTTCCACTACAATATCAACATCACTTAACTTTGACTTGTTTCTGTCCTCCATATTTCCTGTATGCCCATGTCAAATAAGGCCACCTTGGTGTTTGTCTTTTGTGATAGAAATTCCATTTCTAAATTTACATACTAAAATATCTGTAGCTCAAGTGTTCTTACTCTTATCTAAACATATTAAGGTATTTTACGAAAGATCAGATGAGAGATGTAAAATAATTCTAGCAATCCAAACACTTGAGGGCGATTTTGATTTCCTTACTTGGAATTCCATGTGAATTTAGCCTATCATATCTAAATACAATAGGAATTTTGCTTGGATATGGGTTTCAGGAATAGCTCCTTGGAGAGTATCTGAGAATCTCAGTCTACCTTCAAGTTTAGAAGGAATTCATACTTTTGAAAGCTTTTGTCATGGCATTGAGTACTTCTAATTACAACCTCACTTTGGTTTATTTTAACCTCTTCATTAAAGATGGTCCCAGAATTTGAATCCAAATTTCCCACAAAAGTAGGGAGTAGTGGAGGCAATGTTTTGATTATGGGTCATCTCTAATCTAGAAGATAATGGAATATATCATATGGAGTAGCTAGCTGTTCTCTTTTATTAATAATCATCATCATCATCATCATCAAGGCAGAAAAAGACTTAAGAGCCATGAAGGGTTCTTGTTACATGGAGTTTGGATTTTTTGCCTTGAATTTGCATTTACCTCTAGAATCGCTGCACTACGCATATGTAATTGATTTTTAAAGCTATTTGGGATACCTACATTATGAATGGCTTTATATAAATCATATCAAATTTAACTGTATGGAATAATTAGATGATGAGTGTCACAGGGTGTGACTGCCTTCCAGCACCCTCTTCTGGCTAAGTGTGGCTTTCCAGGAACTTTCTGTCTCAGTTTCCCATCTTAGGAACTCAGTAACTCCACTTTGGGTCCTCTTGACTCAATGATACCCTCCTTGGGGCTGGTTTGTTATAAAATCTCAAACAAAATAGACCATAACAAAAGTCCCAAATAAACAAAAGTTTCTTCTGGCCAGTGTTCTCTTATGCCATATTCCCAGTCCCTTCAGGGTTACTTCTCAGTTTCTCTCTCTCTCTCCTTATGGCAGGAGACCTCTGCTCTTCTGGAGCTGGGTAATTCAGGCAGTTATTACCTCTCTGTTACCTCCAGGAGTGCCCAGTTCTCCTGCATCTGGGTTGTAATTTTAGTCCAGTGCAGGACCTTAGCCAGCTTCTCCCTCAGCTGTCCCATGTAGTTCTCAGGCTCAGAGGGTTTGGTAGCTGCCTTCTGCTGGTATTTGACCTTTTATGAGGGACTATGCAGGATATATGCTAGTCCCCATCCCTGATTGTTTGGGTAAGACGGAAACCTTGCCATGCTCTCTCTGCAGGGCTTCTCAGATCCTTAAAGATACAGTGAAAAGCATCATTCACTCCCAAGACGGCTTCCTCTCTCTCCATATCCCCATTCCATCCTTATATTGGATTTCTTGTATACATAAATGGCCATGCCACATGTTGCAGGGGGAACTGACAACTAGGCACCTTTAAGGGGAAGACTACCCTGTCACAATGAGATTTTATGGTTGGAAGGAGGTAGGGGTAGGACTACAAAACGAAACAATTTTTTTAAATTTTAGTAAATTAAAAAGGAGTCTCTGGTCTATTTATACTGGATCCTAATGGGAAACTGTGGCAAATACTCACTAGTAGTGTTATCTAATTCAGTAATTAGAACAAGGGCCTGGGAATCAGGATTCTAGGTTTCTGTTCCTTGTTTGCTACTAATCTGAGCAGAGAGGTGTTACTTTGGGCAAGTTACTTGACTCCTATAAATCTGTTTACCTATGTGTTAATTGAGTATGTTACTTGCATATTTTTGTTGTTGTTACATTATAAGTTAATGTTTGTGAACACTTTGTATATAGTGTCTTTAATTTAAGGATCTCAAACACCGAGTGCTAAAGACTGTATTTGTCTTCGGTAATAATACAACCACTGAATTAGCAAATACATTAAATAGATTTACTGGGGGAGAAGTGGCTTATTATTTGAAAGGAAAATTAATATCAAACATATTAGGTACCAAAGCAATATTTGTGTGCCTAATTGCAAATACCTTAAGAATGCCAAAATTGTGTCATATAATTTGGTGATGAAGATTAAATGGATATTTAAAAAATTGAAGTCAATTTGCCAACTAATTCACTGCCAAGAGTAAGTGCTGCTGCTCCTGCGTTCTGTGAATAACTTGGTGTTCTATAGGTGATCAGGAAGAAAATCAGATTTAGTTTCTATAACTAATCAGTATGCAAACTAATCTATGATTTCCTACTTATTTGGAATTAGAGTTCTTTGAATGGTATTGATACACTACTTGAATATTATATAAATCTGATTTAAATAAACAAACATTTTACCTGGACACATGCTTGGGAATATAACTGGAGTTAAAGGAGCTTAGTATTTTTGGATCTGATTTTCAGGTGGCATGCAATTTTCTGTAGCATATGCAACCTTATAATATATTACTATTTATAATTACAGAATTACAGAATTGTTTCTGTAAATAATAACTAGTGGTGACTTATTTCCTGACTCCCTTAAGGCAAGAGGTTGTAATGGAACTTTAAGTTAATATTGTACAATTTCCTGTTCTATTTACAACATGAATTAAATGTAATGACGCCTATTGAAGTCAGTGGCAAACTCCCACTGGCTTCAGATGACACAAGATCAGGGCCAGTGTCAGTTGTGAATGCTCAGTCTGTCTGAGGATCAGGTCCTAAATAAGAAGTGATTCATGTTTTTGTTAATATCTGCTCTTTAACATGACAAGAAGGAAATTAATTTCTGGGAAACAGGGTTGGAGTGGGTGCATATTTAGATAATGAAGTGTTGTGTGGGGACAAGTTACATGTTGCAACTTTTACTTTTCTGGTCTTTCTTTTCCACCTCTATAAAAGCACAGTATACTGTAACTTACTGGGTATGCTAGAGAAAAGTACTACAAATTTTTAATGCTTTTTATGTAATTGCTTGAAATAACACAGATTTATTTTATAATCCATTATGACTTTTGTTTGTTGATGTCTCATTTTGTCAAACCATGCTGCAGTCTAATAAGTCTGTTTCTTCTTCTCCGTTTCTTTCAGGATATGAAAGAAATCAGCCATGATGGAAAAGTATTATATGCAGGACTGTGTTGAGGACAACTTGCATTGTTAATGTCTAACAAAGAGGGTTGCTTGGCTGTTGGTTCAGTGTGGCGGGAGGGATTTTTATTGTAAACTTTAAAAATAACTATGTCCAAGAAAAGCCGTGCCAAGGGAGAGAGATCCGACATGGAGATAGAAGCAGTTCAGGCTGCTAATGAGGAACTACGGATTAAACTGACCAACATCCAGATAGAATTCCAGCAAGAAAAAAGCAAGGTATGTGTCTGCATGCTCTAAGAATGCTTCAAAGTGGTATGTTAGGCTATGAACCAGCAGACAATTTGACACCAATGTCTCTCAAAAATAATGTACTTTCAAAATTAGTTGATATTGGCTTGGATCTCCACACTGCTCTATGGACTGTACACTGGCTGAGGGACCATGGCCAGAATGAAATGAATAAAGAGTGAAGTATTAAACAGTGAGGTGTGTAGTGAAATGTAATTGTTCTAGGTCCAGTCTTATTTAAAATCTTCATTAATAACTGCAAGACGGAGTAAATGTCTGTCTGTTAAATATGCAGTGTTGCTAAATCGAGAAGTATTAACAAAATGTGACTAAAGGAAATAAAATGAATGATCAGGAGGTTTGTATCAGAGCTTAGTTTTTCAAACTGTGAAAGGAATTGAAGGGAAAGTTGAACTCCTAAATCACATTCAAAGCATTCCACATAAGTGCATATGCAGAATGCAGACTGACTGTGGAAATCATTGATGCAGTCCTGATTTGACCCCATCAGATTGCATGTGTTGTTGACTATTTGCATTTGGAACAGCGGTCTAAATGTTGCTCTTCACACTGTAATTGTTCCAGATATGTGAATAATCAGTGGCAAACCCAAGAGATTTTGTTCATTCATCAATTATATATATTTAAACAGCTGTTAGCTTATATAATTTTATATCCTTGCAGCATCTCAGAGGTGGATGGACCAGTAGGCTTATTATTAATTCATTTAGCACCTTCAGTGCACTTGACTCCCTACAAAACACACAGAATTTTATAGACTGCCAGATCCACTCTAATATTTTTTGTGCAGTTAAAGATAGTCTCAGAAGTGTTATATGTAACCCATAGCATGAATAAATATGGGTGAGATAATCATGTAAAGAATAAATTCTGATCTCTACACTAAATTTTTCACATAGCTGAGTAAAAGATTTCACATACATCCCTTTGCATGTGGATTCAGAGACCTGTAATCAGAGCAAACATTTTATCACGCACTAACACTCCCAGGTGGCTCATCTTGTCTTTTTCCATCATTATTTTTAAGGTAGATTTTGAAGCAGAAGCAAAAAATTCTCTGTCTGCCATTTACAAGATATAAAAATGGTCTCAACTAACATTTTTTTTCTGCTTGGTCTTTCATCTGAAGTCTGTTCTTCACTGGAATGGGAGAATCTTCATAAGATCTTGGGAGTTGTGATTCTGCCTTAGGCTATCAGCTGATCTCCAGCTCTACTTCCTCTTCTGTGCCCTCTATAACTTTCTGAGAGGGTAATGATGCTGGATCATAGGCTTCATCTACACTACACAGCTTTTAGCGACACCGCCGTGTCGCTAAAAGTCGGAGAGTATAAACGCTGTTTGTTGCACTTTTGCTGACAAAATACTTCCACCCCCTAGGAGCAGGATTCACTGCCATTTGCTGTGGCAAAACTTTTGTCTTTCGGGGGTGGGGGAAGGCTTTTTTAAGCACCTGTGAATGACAAAAGTTTTGTCATTCAGTTGGCAGTGTAGACAAAGCCTTACACATTGTTATTATTTTATATAGTTAATTTAAATAAAATGTTGCAGATGAAAACTCAGATTTTTTTTTTCTTTCAAACAAGATTTTGCTCAGTTGCTATAATAAATTCAGTATGGAGCTGGTGGAAAATCAGAATTTCTGTCCCCTGGGAAACTGACATTTATTTTTCATCACAAATTGCGACAAAATGTTAAAATATTTTGTGGAACAGAAAGTTATGAAAAACCTACTTACAGATAGTAATTTTTACTTCTCCTTCTTGCACATTCCTCCTTAGAGTTTACTTTTAAACTGTGGCGTTTGAGTTGCAGCCTGATCCCTTCTTAATGCTTCTTGTGGATTAGTCAGCAGAATTGGTGTGCGAACAGTACAGCCAATGTTATTGCTGTTCCCCTCTGCCTCCCCGTCACCTACAGATAAAATGAGTAAACTGTAATGCTGGGGGTGGTACAAAGCTTTCTGTGCTTCTTAGTACAACAGCCCAGGAAGCTTGCCAGCCATTCAGGCCCTGTAAACCCAGGGAGAGACTGACAATTGTGCTGTAGCGCCGCTATCCCTTTATAGGTTTCAGAGTAGCAGCCGTGTTAGTCTGTATTCGCAAAAAGAAAAGGAGTACTTGTGGCAACTTAGAGACTAACAAATTTATTAGAGCATAAGCTTTCGTGAGCTACAGCTCACTTCATCGGATGCATTTGGTGGAAAATACAGAGGGGAGATTGATATATACACACTCAGAAAACATGAAACAATGGGTTTATCATACACACTGTAAGGAGAGTGATCACTTAAGATAAGCCATCACCAGCAGCAGGGGCGGGGAAAGGAGGAAAACCTTTCATGGTGACAAGCAAGGTAGGCTATTTCCAGCAGTTAACAAGAATATCTAAGGAACGGTGGGGGAAATAACATGGGGAAATAGTTTTACTTTGTGTAATGACTCATCCATTCCCAGTCTCTATTCAAGCCTAAGTTAATTGTATCCAGTTTGCAAATTAATTCCAATTCAGCAGTCTCTCATTGGAGTCTGTTTTTGAAGCTTTTTTGTTCAAGGATAGCCACTCTTAGGTCTGTAACCAGAGAGATTGAAGTGTTCTCCAACTGGTTTTTGAATGTTATAATTCTTGACGTCTGATTTGTGTCCATTCATTCTTTTACGCAGAGACTGTCCAGTTTGACCAATGTACATGGCAGAGGGGCATTGCTGGCACATGATGGCATACCAATGTGATCTATGCCATCATGTGCCAGCAATGCCCCTCTGCCATGTACATTGGTCAAACTGGACAGTCTCTGCGTAAAAGAATGAATGGACACAAATCAGACGTCAAGAATTTTAACATTCAAAAACCATTTGGAGAACACTTCAATCTCTCTGGTCACTCGATTATAGACCTGAGAGTGGCTATCCTTCAACAAAAAAGCTTGTATATCAATCTCCCCTCTGTATTTTCCACCAAATGCATCTGATGAAGTGAGCTGTAGCTCACGGAAGCTTATGCTCTAATAAATTTGTTAGTCTCTAAGGTGCCACAAGTACTCCTTATCCTTTTATAGTATCTCAGTGCTACTGTGTTTTAAAAGACAATTCTCAGTTTTAATTTCACCATTCTATCAAATCTGAAAAAATATATATTTTTTATTTCTCAGCTATTTTGCTTCATTTTCTTAAAGTAGCTCATATATACAGGCAATGCCAGTGGCCTGATAGTGTGACTGCTGCATTATTCTGCCATTAGAAACCATCTGCTTTGGAAGTTACCTTAAACTTGTATTCTCCCAGCTGGAGAGTTGCCATCCATGGTTGCCATGGTGGAAACTCTGTGTTTATGAAAGGAAACAGGGATATGTGAATGAAAGAAGCCAGGCTGCATTGCCCTAAAATCCAGCACTTCTTTAATGCAGCCAGAACAATTGCACAGCAATACCTGTATCCCCTACAGTGCGGGTGACACCATCCACACTTCATGCCCCATACTCTCCTGCAAACCACACATTCCTGCCATCCAGGTAATGAAGGAGGGGATGCTACTAATCAGTGTGTCTAATGGAGGAGTAAAAGGGTAGATGCGAGTAAGTGATAAATGGGTAACAGTAAATCTGAAAGGATTAGGCCACACTAGTTGTTTCTTGTTGTCAGAGTATAGGGATAGGGACTGAGACAGAAGATTAAATCCTGGCTCTATAAAAGTTAATGGGGCCAGGATTTCACCTAGAGAGAAGTGAGTTTGATTGAGGAAATGACCTCGTGAGCTGTTACTGAGTTCTCTGTACTATCAGATCATGAAGCTCCTGCACAATGATAAAGAAGAGCTAAGAGACACAAGGAAGGTGAGCTAGTAGCAGAGACAGGTGGCAACGGATGCCTCAGACACCACAGTGAGACACCACAATGGATGCCTTAGATAGCACAGAGGTCTGTGGCCACAGTGGTGGCAATGTTTAAAGCATTGTAGCTCCTGGCTAAAGCTGAGGACTTGCCCTTTGAGAGCACAGAGCTATTGAGCAAGTGAAGAAAATTCTCTATACTCCTGAAAGACTCAAAGGCCACTTTGTGGTGCCTGGGAATTTACATTCCAGCCTGTTTTGCAAGCCATGCTGTATGCAAGCCTACTTGAGGCCACAGACGCATCCAACCACCACAGGCCACTGGAGTACCATGCCAAGAAAAACTCAAAATACAAGGGCCCTAGTTCCCCTCCTCCTCCTCAGCAGCATGCCCCACTCTTATGACACATCAGCAAATGTATGGAGCCACATCAGATCCAGTCAAGTGAGCACCTATTTTGGAAGCTGCCTTGCCCTATTCCATCGGGTGTGATCTGCCTTGATGTCAGACAGATCGGTGTCAGAAATCATTGCCCATGACTACCACATCCCCTTTAGGGCCCTGCGTCATTGTTTCATCTAGAAGCCACAGAGGAGGTTCCACCAGAGTTCAGGGGATGGAGCTCCTACTCCAGATATCTCCTCATTCAGAAGCAGAAAGGAGGCCTTTGTCCTATCCTAGTCCTGGGAGACTCAACAGATTGATATGCCTGGAGCCCATGTTTTTTGCAAATGTTAAATAACGAAATAAAATGAAAAACTAGTTGCTCCTAGAGATCCTATCATGCGGGGCTGGACTCAGCTCCCCACTGAACGTGTTCTGTTCTAGTCCAAGGGCTCACAGTTCCACTTTCTCAAGTTTGGCCTGGCTGCAGCACCGTCATGACAGGGAGGCAAGGGGGTGCCTGGCCCAAACCTGAGCAGTGCTGCAACCCTGTGCACCAGATTGCAGGGCATCTATCATAGCCCAGTGGGACAGCAGCTGCTGCTGCTGCAAGGTAAGTGCAGGGCGGGCTCACTCTGTAACCCACAGCCTGAGTGAGGAGCTGGACCCAATGTTGCGGGAGAGGAGCTGCAGGAGCTGCCACTGCAGCCCACATGGGGGCAGGACCTGACATTTATCCTCTCATTTGCTGAGGCAGTTTTGGCTGTCCAAACCTTTTGCAGATGTCCACACAGTCTCCCATACACCACCAGCCTGCCAGGACATAATATTTCAGAACCAAGGTCAGATGCTCAGTCATTACACCCAATGGCTTGGATGTTGGCTGGTTGAGCATTGGTGGCAGAGATTGCTCCCTACAGGTTCAGGAAGCTGCATTTCTCTCTCTGCTATTCTTTTCTCTTCCCTTTTGGGTTTGTCTGGTTTTGTCTTCTGGGAAGCGGGCTGAAGCTGTTGCTGCTGCTATCTTAACTGTCCTTTTGAGGAAAAGAGAAGTTAGTTATTTCCATCTTAGATACCATCTAAAAGACTGTCAAAAAGGATATTTTTCTCTTTTAAAAACTCTCTGCAGCTAAAGAGAAAGGGATGTTGTTAAAGTGAAAGCCTTATTTAATATCATGTCTTTCAGATGCTTTGCCCAGTTTAACTTCTTTTCTGTATCTCTAGTCAAACGTTACAAAGGATTTTTAATGGTGTATTTGCCATGGTGCTAAGCAGGATGAGGCCTCTGAATACCAAACTCTGAACCTTGTATAAAACTGTTTATTATGTTGGACAGTGGCTGAGTTATATTAACATCCTTGGCCCATATATTCCACCTAAATTAATGCAACAGTGCTAGCACTCTTTAGGTATGCCTGGATCATTGCAATTCTAATTTTGGTCTTAAATTTTACAAGCTTTGAGATCTTGAAATAGCACCTGAGATTCAGCCTAAAAGAGATATTTCACCCCAGTGGACTCGGTGTTTGTTTTATGATTTCTAAATTAATTGGCTCCATAAAATCTCCTGATTTCTTGAAATTTCTTTTGGGTGTGGAAGATTGGTACCGCCAAGATGGAATCTATAGCCAGTACAATGCTATGACTGAAAAGTGAGTTTTTGAAACTTAACTTTTTGATGTATGAAACTTAAGAAAACAACATGATGTTGTTATAGGAGCAACAATACTTTTAAATCTTCCTTTATAATGAAGAAAAGTATGGTAAACTGTATGTAATGTAAAGAAGAATTTAAAACACTGCTGTTGATAAAAAGCAAGAAAGAGATTACTTGGAAGAACTGAACATATATAAATCAGTAGTTCTGTCTGCTATATGTGCCAGGTACAAAGGGATTTATCTAGTTAACTTTCTGAACCATAAGCAATTTGTAGAGAAATGAAGAGGTAACAGAGAATTGAAGGGGGAAAATATAGTAACCATCTTCAGATAAGGAAGAGAAGATGATTTTGGTAAATACCATCCATGCTTGTATTAGATGTATGCTTCAGGGCATAAGTTAACCACTAACTGCATGGAGTTAGAAAGAAGCTTTCTCTTTGGGCAAGTTATTCCATGATTGTCCGTTGGGTTTTCTTGAAGTATCTGAACCTGACCAAAAACAACAAGGAGTCTGGTGGCACCTTAAAGAGTAACAGATTTATTTGGGCATAAGCTTTCGCGGGTAAAACATCACTTTTTCAGATGCATCTCCTTGTTGTTTTTGTGGATACAGACTAACAAGGCTACCCCTTGATACTTGAACCTGACCAGTGGTTAGAGGCAGGATGTATTGAAAAAGATGGGATATTCTGATTTGGTAGTTCTATGTTTGTGTCTTGTAAACCTACATTCTCAATCCTTAGTAAAATAATGGGGAGGGGGGAAAACAAGAGGGTACTTGTAAGCATCTGAAGGGTCATAAAATATTGAAAATAAGCAGAAAATTATAAAGAATAAATAAGGCCAGCCTCATTTTGATTATAATGTAAAATTAGTAGATGAAGGGAATACAGTAGATTTGATCATCAGATTTCTGGAACAGTAACACATGATTCAGTTGGGTGTGGCGGAAGGGTTATGGTCCAAGGATTGATGGACTTCTTTGTTAGGAAGAGCATGTAATGAAGCACATTAATTAAGCTCACAGATGGTACGAAGTTGGTATGGATAGAGATACAACACAATGGGACCGAAAAGCATTACAAATATTGCCAGGGATAACAATATAAAATTCAAGCCAGTACCTCTGGGGGAAGATATTAACACTCCCACACACTCGGAGGGAGGGAGATAATGAGTAGGTCATAATTCCAAAAGAGACCTGGAGGTGCTGGAGAACAGGAAATTAGATGATATTGCAGTGCAGTATGAAACAATTTCTAATAATTTTTAGTCCAAAGGTGAGCTAGGTTCCTCACAAAAAATACACTGCCCCATGTGAGATTGTGTACCGATTCTTAAAATCTGTAGTAGGAAGCCCAACTGCAAGGGCTTAGTAAGAGATTAGGAAGAAGCTTCAAAGTGAAGCAGAGAGAGATGGGCAGGTAGCTTTGGGAATAAGAGGTCCTATTTTCCTTAATTTAATAAAAGTCCCTTGTTCAGTTTTGAGCATAACGCAACTTGTTCCGTGATTCTTTGACATTGTCACATGACTCTCAAGATCTTACAATCTAAAGAGACACCAGGAAGGAGAGTGAGAAAGAATGGGAGAGAATAGGGAGAGCAGGAAAGCGAAGTTCTGGGTTGCATGTGTACATCTTGTTGGAGGTGTGGAGGTGCCACAGAGAGTACTTGTGAGCAGTGAAGTTGGGCCTGATGAGGAAAGGAATTCAGAGGAGTGTTGATGTGGTGGGAAAAGGATGGTGATAAAGGTCATATAGATAAAAGTGGGTGGCAGGGTGAGGCAAGGCTGACAGGTAAAATGACTGGCGGCAACAAGAGAGTTGTAATTGGAGGTATCTGATGGTGGGATAGAAAGTACGGGTTCTGACATCAGGAGGACTGAGGTGGTGGCAGTGTAGCTGTAAACCTATGCACTGTCTGTTGCTTCTGCCACTTTTAGCCTTGGGTTTGGAATAGAGGCATGTAGAAGGAGGTGCCTGGTACAGACTATAGGTTGGGAGGCCACTGAACTTAGAGTCTGATCTAATAGTGGAGAGGCCATGGGAGGCGAGCAGGCAGTGTCCATTAGAATATTTTCTGTAGGATTTGTGTATAAAAATTAAATTCTATAGGATGGATAATGTTTTATTTCTGATATTCTGTATGAGATCGTATACCACACTCATTATTACTGTAGTATCTGAATGCCTTCCAGGAGAACATTAAGCAGTGGGACTAACTTCTATCATGTGTTGTCTCTTATCCTCTGCCCAGGGAGAGATGTGTGCAGTGGAGTGTTTTGTTCTGGAAGTTTTAAAATATGTAATATAATACATATATATGCATGAGTGGGGCTATATAATTATGTTAAAGAAGGCAAGGTCGAAGAAATGTGCCTTGCATTTGGAGTGGAAGGTCGTGAAATTTGTGATGATCCTTAGTTTCTGAGGGAGTTCACTCCAAAGTTTTGGACCAGCACCCCAAAAAGCTGTCTCCTGTATAGACAAGATTTACCCTTACTATAGCAAGTTCCATTTTGCCAGAGGAGCAAAGTTGTCAGCCATGGTCTTCATCTTGGCCATTGAGCTCCTTGAAGGGAAGGACTGAGATCTTGACCTTGGTTCAGTATCCTATGGGAAGCCTGTGTCAGGAGCGGAGATAGGTTTGATATGTTTGTGGTACCCAGTGTTGCTGAGGAGATGTTTCAGTGTTCTCTACCAGCTGGTCCCTAGGGCCTGAGTGCTACATACCCAACAATACTGCATTGCTGTTATGCAGCCAAGAGATGACAAAGGTGTGAATAACTGAGACCAGGCCATTTTTTGCCAGGATGGGATGAGGTCTTCTAGACAACCAGAGATGATAGAAAGTGTTATTGGCAGATAATGGTATGTGAGCACTCAACATCGTCAAGGAATCCAGAAGCACTACTAAACTATGGACTGAATTGACCAATTGTGGGTGTGTACCTTCAGTTAAAAGAGACTGCTACATGTCTGTAAACCCTTCAGAATGCTTCCCTTTGTTCTATGTCTTGCTTGGGTTGCAGGAATATAACATTTAAAAAAATTAAATCCCACAGGATGGTTCAAAACCTTACAGAAAGGTTATGATTTTCTATTAAATGTAAAGGATTTGTAGAGTGATTTTTATAGAAACTCTTACATTTCTATAAAAGCCTATTGGTTTAAGTACTACTAAATTCCATAGAGAGTTTGCTGGTTCAGTGACTCCTGATGTCCTTTCTGGTCTCTCTCTAACTCAGTACATTTTAGCACCGGAACATCATAATCCAGTTCTAGATGATGGACAAGAACATAAAAAAGGCCATACTGGGTCAGACCAAAGATCCATCCAGCCCAGTATCCTGTCTACTGACAATGGCCAATAGCAGGTGCCCCAGAGGGAGTGAACCTAACAGGTAATGATCTAGTGATCTCTCTCCTGCCATCCATCTCCACCCTCTGACAAACAGAGGCTGGGGACACCATTCCTTACCCACCCTGGCTAATGGTAACTCATGTTTTTATATACCTCTATCATATCCCCCCTTAGTCTCCTCTTTTCCAAGCTGAAAAGTCCTAGCCTCTTTAATCTCTCCTCATATGGGGCTCGTTCCATACCCCTAATCATTTTAGTTGCCCTTTTCGGAACCTTTTCTAATGTCAGTATATCTTTTTTGAGATGAGGGGACCACATCTATATGCAGTATACAAGATGTGGGTGTACCATGGATTTATGTAAAGGCAATAAGATAGTCTCTCTCTCTTATTCTTGATCCCTTTTTTAATGATTCCTAACATCCCATTTGCTTTTTTGACTGCCGCTGCACACTGCATGGACATTTTCAGAGAACTATCCACCATGACTCCAAGATCTCTTTCCTGATTAGTTGTAGCTAACTTAGCCCCCATCATACTGTATGTATAGTTGGGGTTATTTTTTCCAATGTGCAGTACTTTACATTTATCCACATTAAATTTCATTTGCCGTTTTGTGAGATCTCTTTGAAGATCTTCACAGTCTGCTTTTGGTCTATCTTGAGCAGTTTAGTATCATCTGCAAACTTGTCACCTCACTCTTTACCCCTTTCTCCAGATCATTTATGAATAAGTTGAATAGGATTGGTCCTAGGACTGACCCTTGGGGAACACCAGTAGTTACCCCTCTCCATTCTGAAAATTTACTATTTATTCCTTCCCTTTGTTCCATGTCTTTTAACCAGTTCGCAATCCATGAAAGGATCTTCCCTCTTATCCCATGACAACTTAATTTACTTAAGAGCCTTTGGTGAGGGACCTTGTCAAAGGCTTTCTGGAAATCTAAGTGCACTATGTTCACTGGATCCCCCTTGTCCGCATGTTTGTTGACTCCCTCAGAGAACATTAATAGATTAGTAAGACATGATCTCCCTTTACAGAAACCATGTTGACTTTTGCCCAATAATTTGTTCTTCTATGTGTCTGACAATTTTATTCTTTACTATTGTTTCAACTAATTTGCCTGGTATGGGACGTTAGACTTACTGGTCTGTAATTGCCAGGATCGCCTCTAGAGCCCTTCTTAAATATTGGCGTTACATTAGCTGTCTTCCAGTCATTGGGTTCAGTAGCTGGTTTAAAGCACAGATTACAAACCATAGTTAACAGTTCTGCAATTTCACATTTGAGTTCTTTCAGAACTCTTGGGTGAATGCCATCTGGTCCCCGTGCCTTGTTACTGTTAAATTTCTCAATTAATTCCAAAACCTCATCTAGTAACACTTCAGTCTGTGACAATTCCTCAGATAATTGATCACATCTCTTGGTAATCTGTCCCCATGGTTAATCATTCTCATTTTCAAAATTTGCAACCTATTTCCAATTTGAACTTCCTCACTCAGCTGTTCTTGCTTCCAGCTATAATGCCATAGCAATATGGTACTCCATTTTAAAGTGCATCCTGGAATTCTTGACAATGTAGGCTATAAGTCATCCAGGGTCCCAAGGCTGAGCTGAGTAATTGCCCATATAGAGACAGAAAGGGGAGAGCTTTTAGCTTCTCTAGGGGTACCTCTTTGTACTTTGCTCCGCTATGTGGTAGGGTTTTTGAGTGTCCTTCACTCTGGCTTGGGTTACTTGGCACTTGGTCTTCATCCTTGTGCCACATACCACCATGATAGAGATGCTACAATCACTCCAAAGCAACATCCTTGATGAATCTCTGCTTTCTCATTCTCCATGGATTCCAGACATGGGAGGCCATTCTGCAGACAATGTGTGATTGATTCTCTTCCAAGAGCAATTCCTTTCAGCATAAAGCCAACTCCTTTGAAAAGATCAAACAAAACAGCTTCTTTGATTGGACTGGAACAGCTGCAGTTTCAGTGTGATCAATGTGGGTGTAAAACCGTATTTCATCAAAGCCTTTCTTGGTGGCCTAGCGACAGCTTATTAGAGTTCAGATCCTCAGCTTAATTCCTCAACCCTCAAGCTGGCATCAGCAAGGTAGCTGCTATGTAGGTCCTGAAAACAGTGTCTGCTAGCCAGCAACCGAGTAGAAGTGATGGACCCCAAATGAAGCATTATTGCAATACTGGACCTTTTGAAGGTGGTTACTGGGGAAGGACAAAGGTGAGAAAAAGGGGCAATTTTCTATTAAATGTATAGGCATTTTAGAGTGATTTTTATAGAAACTCTTACATTTCTGTAGAAACCTATTGGTTTAAGTCCTGTTAAATTCCATAGGGAGGGCAAGCTTGCAAACCTACAATATATTGAATTCCAGAACTGCATTGCAATTTGGCTTTGAATGTCCAGCAGCACACAGTTAATTTCAGAATGTTTTCACATTTAATTCAGTAGGAAATGAGTGGGCTCAGCACCTTGCTGGATAGAGCCCTATGAAATTATGCATAACAGTAAAATAAAATTTTAAGAAGATAACAATAGTACATGTCACATTAATAGAACAGAAGGACTGTTATTCATTGTGGATATCTTTAGTAAGAAACATTATGATCCGATCCTGCCAGGTGCTAAGCGTCCTGTGCATGATCATGAATCGAATCATTGGGAGTTGATGATTCACAACAGCTTACCGGAGATGCTCAGCAATTTGCAAGGTCAGGCCAAAGATGCACTGTTTAGCTAGGGCCCAATCCTGCTCCCATTAAACTCACTGAAAATTTTGTTATTGATTGATTTTAGAGGAAGCAGGATTGAGTTTTTACTGATTTGATTTTGGGAGACAGGTGTTGAAAAGAGAGAGACGATAATTCATCCCTGTTCTTGCGTTGTTATTGTGACCCTTGTAATGTTATTAATTATAAATCAGCAACATAGTAAAAAATTACTCATTTCAGAGCATTTCACATACTTTAATGTATTAAGCTTTTCAGGATAGCTTATTTTCAATAAATGTTCCTTTATTTCAGAGAACCCATGATTTAGTCATTAGTGGGCTATTTGATATTTCCTGTCCTGTTGCATACAGTTAGAGGTTAATTAATAAAGTTTATGTAAGAAATCGTGTTAAGGCTCTGGGCGCATGTTAAAAGATAGAGAATACATAAAATATATTCTAAGTTTTGGCTTTAAGGTTCAGGGCATGTCTACATTACAGTCCTAAGTCAACCTATGTTAAGTCGACTTGCAGCCACAGCCGTGATTACTGCAGTGGCTGATATCCATCATACCCTCCTGTCGATGGTGCTTTTCCTCACCAGGAGCACTTCCACCAACTGACGAGGGGCAGTGTGGGGAGCTGGGAGCCAGGGCTTTCAGTTCTGTGCTCTCAGCTGGGAGCAGGGGGCAGGCATCTGGGCTTCTCAGCTTTCTGAGCAGGGAGCCTCTGGGCAGCAGCCCAGCTGGGAGTGGGGAGCCATGGCAGTCAGGTTCTAGGATTGCGCTGTGAAATTGACAGGACGTGAAATTGACAAGACAGTCAACAGCCGATGTAAGTAGCACAGTGTCTAGACAGACGCTGCATTGCCCTAACTACACCGACATAAGCGCTACACCTCTTATGGAGGTGGAGTTAGTGTGTCAGTGTAGTATGGCACTTAGATTCGTGGGACAAGGCTGTGGTGTGTACATTGACATAATTAGGTCAACATAAGCTGCCTTATGTTGACCTAACTGTATAGTGTAGACCACGATAATATTGATAATTTTTAAGCAATTTTCTATTTTTATCAACTTAAGTTTTCACAATTCCACAAAAGTACGGGTTTTAAGCATTTTTTTATTTTTACCAATTTAAAATTTCAGTTTCAGAAAATTATGGGGGGGTTGGACAATACTTATTTAATGACAGCAGATGTTGAGATTCAAAAAATTGAGACTTTATAACCGTTAAAACACAAATTATCAACATCACATATCAAAATATACAAAATAAAGATCCTTAAATCAAACTCTATTAGTTCTGAAGCAGCATTTTTCTTAATTTGCTTATCTGTAAAGTTTGGTTGTTATTGATGGAAATGTTTGTGTGTGTGTAGAGTGAAATCAACATTTATTAATCTTTATCAATAAAAATCTAATCCTTTCAAATCTACTCATTCTATAAACTTTTCCATATGAAAAAATTTTTGGAAGCTTATTGATCAGTCTGCCTGTAGCTGGATCAATACAACAATAACCTGGAGCATAGAGATAAGCTTTGTCCCTCATCTGCAGGGAAGACGGACATGTTTCTGAGATCCCAGCACAAGTTATCAAATTGCAGTCCATCTGTATCTGAAAATATGAGTATTTAATTCACATTAAAATGGGTGAAATTACAATATTACATGATAAATAGTTTTATTCATTATTTTTTTGAAACTGGTGAATATTTAAAAGTATCGGTTTCTTTAGTATAATTTGGCTAGCATTGCTTCTAAAATAATTATGGAAAGATACAAGCTTTTATTCATAGTGTGTGATTTTAGTTCTGCTGTGTAGTCTGTCGTATAACCTAATGTTCGTTAATCTGGTTTGGAAATGCATTGTGTGAACCACAGCCTCTAAACTGTTGTTGACTTTAATGATGATTGTGTCAAGTGTGGTCAGTACAAAGTCAGTATGTTTACCACTCTATTCAAGCCCTGGTTTTAGTGGAAAGTATTCCTTCAAAAGTCGGTGTTGGTTTATGATGTATTAAACTGTGGTGTATTAAAACTGTTAAAATTACACACTATCGCCTTGAATTCTCAGAGGTTTTCTTGTTCCTGCTTCCAAGCTAGGTTGCTCTGAGGGAAGTGTGTGATCTAGGTATTTCAGCAGTCAGTCTGCAAAGATGCAGTTTAAAGCAAGATGGGGTGAGTTTTGCCTCTCTGCCTTAGTGAGTAGTCTATTCTCTCTCTCTCTCTGGTTCTTATGTGTTAAAGTTCTGGATTTTAAGAACTAAAGTAATGTTACGTTGCAACCTTCCTGAAAATTTTAAGTTTTTATTTAACTTCTCTGTTTGTAAGCCTTGAACATGACACAAATATTAATTGAATTCTAAGTTGATAGTCCAAAAAGTTGTCCTAAAGTGATCTCGTTTATCCAGGATGGCTGTTGCTGTCCCTGTGAGAGCTCTGCTATTGTTTAATTGATTCACATTTAGAGCCTAAGCCAGTGCCTGCTGTAGTCAATGGAAAGACTGCTGTTTACTTCAGTGAGCATTGGATCAGGCCGTTCATGTGCTGGCAGAAAATAAGTGAAGCTGGTGTACACATTTTGTGTAATGAAGCATACAGACTGGAGATTTTAGTTGTTGGGGAAAGCTATTGCACTTGATTTAAAAATGACCTTAAATGGACAATAATGCCCTTGCCTCCTGGCCATCCTGATGGACAGTAGCTCACTTAAATGTCTGACAATGTATTGTATAGGGTAATTATGTCAAGAATGAAGTGTTTTTTAAATGCAAGTTAAAACGAGAGAAAAATATAGACGTAGTTCAAGTCACAGTGAGGATTTTAATTATTTTTATAGAGGATAAAACAATATATATAACTTATGTGCCTGAGCAAGTAGGCAGCTATGATAACTATGAAAAATGTTTGTAAATGAACAGACCCCAATGGTTATATTGATTTATTTTGTCTTTCACATGTGCAAATGGCTTGTAAAGGGAAACAAAACTGGAATCACATATTCTTCAAGTGTGTAGTCTGTGGGTTAAAGAAAATGTTTCTTTCAGACGTTGTCCAAACCTAAACATATACAGATTAACATAAAAATGTGTAAGACAGGCAAGGAAGAATGACCTTTAGCATTCTTTTGCTGAAAATCTAGTTATTGCTTTGGCATCATTGTTTTATCTACATGCATAGGCTAAAGATTTAATTTACAAAGGCCAGTAGAGTAGATGTTCAAATCAGTGATGTCCAGGGTGAAAAACATCTTTTTTTTATTAGCTGCGGATGTCTTGACAAATTTGTCAGCTTCAGTTTATAGTACATGGGTCCATGCACACATAGTACTGTCTCTCTTGAATTAAAAAAACAATTTCCCCACGAGACTTAGGCCACTAAATCCAAAAGGCATTTTTGAAAATGGGATGTAGGCTCCTAAGTAACTTTGGCCCTCCTTGCTGCTTCTGCTGGCTAAAATAAGCTAAGCCAGCCTGGCTTCCTCTCTGCTTAGTCTATGGAGGGTAAATTCTGTTTGGAAACATGTATTTCAAGACTTAATTTCTCAGTTGTTAATAAATTCTCTTGGACGCCATCACACTCAGGACTACTTTAGGTTAAAAACTACCCTTCACCTGCAATATATGAATAAGACTGATTTTTAACTACTGTATGTCTTAGGAAATTGTTGCAACTGATTTATCCATGGGACAGTGTAGGTTTTCTTTGTTTTGTTTTAACAAGATTCTATGAACTTTCTTTTTCCATCCCTAAAATAATAGCTGTGATATATTTAAATCAGTGTGGGACTAGTCCCAGTTGTCAAATTTGGATGCCTAAATCAGTCTTTATTTCTACATTTGGCCATTTAGATTAGTGGATACGTGAATAAATACCTAATCTGAGGTCTAAGGTTTATTTTAAGCCCACATGCAAAACTAGGTGGCCTCAATTAAGCATGGAAGTTTGAAAACTGGACTTGTTGATTACAGTCTTGGAAATAAATATCATCCCTACATCCCTATCAGCTTTTGAAGATGCAATTACATATGGATAAAACGTAATTGGGGTAAACCAAGATATGTGATCTATTTCCAATAATGAGATATATTATTCTAGGGCAATATTCTTTTCTCTTTGCATCTGTTAGGCAGTTTCTTGGTGTAAGATGATAGTGTTGGTGCAGTAAAATCCTGCTCTAACGTACCTGGTTTAGAATTTTATTGCATACCTAGCTTTGGCTACAGCTGTCATAATCAGTGTTTATTCCATTAATAGTGTTTTAACTCACTTTCAGCGTTAGTTTTTCGTTCCCCTGCTGTGCAATAACTTCATTCTAGCAGAAGCACCACGTTGTGTGCATGTTTATAGTGTCATTCAAGAGCACAGGTCTTTGAATTCTCTGCTGTTCTGTGACTTTGCATTAGATTACAGAATCATATGCTGTGCCTATGTTGTGGCCTTCATTGTGATGGAGATAGCAGGAGTGTGTTACTGACAGTGATCATGTTGGAATATTTTATACTGGGCCAAATAAGCTTCTGTAGGGGAAGCAAACTTTTTTTCTGAACTAGTGTATAATTCCACATAGAAAAAGCATCACCATTCATGCAACCTTCTGAGTGTCGTCATAATGAGGTTTCATCACAGTGTGCATTGATATAATAGAATATAATACTGCTTTTAACTCTTACAGACCTTGGCCTACATTTTAAAAAGTGTCTAGTGCTTTTCGATGCCTCAATTTTTAGGTGCCCAATCTGAAACACCTTGAAGGGGCCTGATGTTCCAAAAGCTGTGAGTACCAGGTCTCTGAAAATCAGGCCTCTTTAAGGTGGGTTTCTCGAACTTAGTAAATGAAATTGTAGGCCCTAGTTTTCAGCTTTTACCTCTGAAATCTCACCCTACCAACAGGAGCCTTTCCTCCTTTGTAGTTCCTGCTCCTTTCTTCATCCCTTGATCGAGAGATTATTTCTCACCCCCTCAGCAGTAAGATGAGGAATAGGGGTCTTGTAGTAAAAGCAATGGACCAAAACTCAGCAGTTCTGGGTTAAATTCCCTGCTCTGTCACAGGCTTCCTATGTGAATTTAGGCAAGTAATTTAATCTCTCTGTGCGTCAGCTTCCCATCTATAAAATGAGCATAATATTTCTCAACAGAATAAGAGTGTTGTGAGGATAAATTAGTCTAAGGGTTTTTAAATTCTGAAACAATATGCACACCATAGAAAAAGCAAATAAGTTATCCACCACTCCGTCAAGCACTGGAATGCTTTCTGACATTCCCCCCACAAACAAAGAGGCTTCCTAATTCTCCATAATTCCAGCACCACTCTCCCCATCTGACCCATTTCTCTAAACTGGTTCCAGCCCCAAGGGAGCAGTCAAGAACTGGCAGCTTGCGGTGATTGGGTCACATCAAGAAAATAGGCTCTGGCAATAGATTTTAGTGGAGGGAGTCAGGAGAAAACAGGATTCACTTTTCCTGAGTCATATCTTGCCATGCCTTCTAACAGTAAGAAATGATCAGCCAGTAGAGTGCCCCCTAGTGGATTGCTAAAAACCCTGGAAATTCTTCGTCCATTTTACATGTTAAAAGAAAATATGCCAGTTTCCTAAGGGTGAAAATATATTAGATTTTGGTTGGAGAGAGGCCCAAGCTACAATGTTTGGATCCAAATGCAAACTTTCCCTGATTTTGAGGTGCTCAGATCTAGTTTTTCCATTTTATAGCAATGGCACCTGGGATGGTATGTTTTGGAGAGTCAGCATCACGAGCAGTCATGTTAAACCAAGTTTTATTTATTATGTTCCAGGTGGGTAAACTGAGAGAGAGAATCCAGGAAGTCAAACAAGAAAGAGAGCAGGAGCAGCACAAGCACACTGCCTACATCTCTGACCTGAAGGCTAAACTCCATGAGGAGAAAATGAAGGAACTCCAGGCTGTCAGGGAGCTGCTTATCCGGCAGCATGAGCAGGAAGTAGCTCGTATGGTAAAAATAAAAGAGAGTGAAATACAACGCTTGCAGTCGACGGTGAACGTGCTGCGAGATGGGGCAGCCGACAAAGTGAAAACCGCATTGCTAAATGAAGCCAGGGAAGAAGCTCGGAAAGGATTTGATTGTGAACGTATAAAGGTGCAGCAGGAGATATTAGAGCTGAAGTCTGGTAAAAAGCAGCTTGAAGAAGCTTTGAACAATATTATGCAGGCAGATAAAATGAAGGCTGCTGATCTGCGCATGGCTTATCAGTCCCATCAAGATGAGGTTAATAGAATAAAGCGTGAATGTGAGAGGGATATCCGCAGGCTGGTAAGCTTAATTAAACAATAAATATATTTCAGTTTACAGCAGCTATTAGAACATTATTGTGCTGCCCATGAAAGATATCGGAGTCTGGTTTGAAGCATATTTAATCGTTTATTGTTTGGATAATAAACACCCTATTCCCACTTCTTTCTTTTCCTGCAGAACAGAGGAGTATTGGCTCCACCCCAATCCACTCCACACCCCAGTCTACAGCATTACATCCTGTCACATAAAGAGAGTGGAAGTACCAAACCCCTGCCGTATGTTTCCACTCAAGAGATACAAGTTATTGGGTAGCTTTCTCTTCCTCTTTGCCTGAAATTCCTTTCCTTACAAGACCTTCTCTATTGAAGGATTCAAGATGTGTTCACTCTGCAGAGCAGAGGTACCCTTTCTGTGATGGACGTGCTAGCTATTTCAGGTACAGCGTACATGCTGCAGCAGTCTGTCTTTATGGGAACCGCTCTGGCAGAGTGAAGAGAAGATAGTTCCTTCTGCTTCCAAAGTATTGCCCATATCAATCACTTTCTTGAAGTAATAAGGATCATTGCCCCTTGTCACTTGTTCTTGGTACTCCTTTAAAGGGCAGAGGTGTTAGTGTGGGCCCAGGGTAACAGAGCTTTTCCTCCATTATAAGATTCACCATAGACAGCAACCTTCCCCTTATGAACAAAACAGAAGTTAAGTAATGTATCCAACCGTACTGATCCAAACCACTACATTTTACACTAGTGATACTGCCATGTTTGGGCAAATTACGACACAATAGTAGACTTACAGTAATATATAATGAAAAGGCCGTTCTATTTGGCATCATGATATTTTGCATGTATGGAGTGTTGAGATTTGGTTACTAAAATGAATTAAAATGATGATAAGAATGCAAATACCATGCAAGATAAATTATAAAAGAGGAATAGTCTCTCCTTGAATGGAGTACAGAACAACAGGTTAGTCATTCCACACTCACACACACACTCTCTCTCTCTCTCTCTCTCACTCTCTCTCTCCTGCAGTTACTTTGTCCCTTAAGTCAGTTGATTATTGACAGGCTATTGGGTGCTACAACTTACTAAGAATGCTCTAAAGGTTGTCAGGCCTTAGACTTTAGTAAGCATAATTACCTTTTCATATGTCTTTCCCAGTCTCTTAAAATCTGGCAATCCTAAAAACAGGGCTACAGAGTACAGGAGTTGAAGTCCAAATTATTCTAAGTGATCACATGACATAATACATAGAACTTGCATACTCTGTCTCCATGAGAACACAAGGTTCTTGTTGATTTCTGTATCCTTGCTTGGAAGAAAACAGATAAATAGTGCTAGGGGAGGGAGGACACAGCACATACTGCATGTGCACACTCCCTCAGAATAAAACAATTTTACGTCTAACATCCTTGGCAGTGTCCTTTTTTACTATTAGAAGATCAAGTTTTAAATAGGCAGAACAGTAATAGAACAGAAGCAGAGTCAGTGTTTCTGCAGGGTTGTCTGCAGTGATGATCTGACAATGATTATAGAAATGGCAAAAGCCTGCAACATTACTCATATATGTCATTTGTAACATAACCACAGTAAGCCCCACCCACAACTGATGGAGCCTCTTGGTCTTCTCTGAGTGAGAACCATAAGATACCTTTCCAGCTTCATGGTAGTTAAGGTTCTGCAAACAGAATACCTAGTCCATCTTGCTCAGGTTTCCAACAACTGAAAACATCTTGTTATTGAATTACAATTAGGCCAGAATTTTTACTAGCACAAAATCAGTTGGATAAGCTCCACTGACGTATGTAAAACAAGACAAAACAGGAATTAGTAGCCTTTCTTAAATACTCGGCAGAGTCTCAACATGATATGAAATTGGTTAGGTGTTCTGAATGGGGTTAGTTCCATAGTCTTGCTTCAGTTTTTAGTTTAAATAGCAGCTCATGGTTGGTGGTGAAATATTTTTCTTTTCATTGTAATACTTCCTCCTAACTTTGGAGACACCCCAAATGCCTTCCCCTTTTTCCGTTTAGCAAAAAAGAATGTTTGCCTGCCTTTCTAATGAAGGTCATAAATCTGGTTTGGGTGTGGGAGGATATTTCATTTATTTCCCTTTTTCTGCACAAGCATCAATAATGTCAGCACAGGTCTGAAAATGAGATTCAATTTGTGCACTGTTTGCTTTCATGTCTTGCTGTTTAGCAACAGTACAGAGCACTGCACTCTAATAAGGCTCACCCAATGCTTTAGGGCCAGGACTGGCCTGAGAGTAAAGGATAAAACTTAGGATTCAAAATCTGACTGCCTTATAGTCATTTAAATATAACAAGGTACTGGACAAATACATGCTTTATCTTGATGAGGGTTTTCTCATATATGGTAAAAAGCTAGTCTCTCACTTCCAGTTTTCAAGACTGATTTTTGACACCCTCAAGTAATTTCAGTCCAAGCATTTGGCTTCTCTTATTTGCAACCAAGAAAACTAATACGAAAGAAGATAAGACAATATCCACCCATTGTCTATCGATCATGTTGGCTATTATCTGAAAACAAGCAAGCAGACTGTACATACAATAAAAAAGTTGTATTAATTTTTTATTGAAGGTGTGGACCTTGCAAGCTGTTGAAAATGAGCTTTGAAAACTGGATAATGAGCTTTCATATATGTACAGATATTAAAATTAAATTTGTCACATAAGCAATGCTTCTATAGACTCCTGCTGACCTATAAAAAGTAGTCATAAAATAATATTTTAAAATAAATTCTTTATCAAAGTTTTGCTCATATATCAATGCTATTCAAATAACTGATTTCAGACACAAGCAATAGAAATGTTTTAATTATTTAAAAAAAATTCCTATGGAAACTGTTTTTAAAAAGCAGACATTCTCTTGCAAAATGTGGAATTCAAACACTGCAGCTCATCTTAGCTAATGTATGAGAACCTGAAAATGAAATTTACTAGAAACAAACTGGAGAGATGAAACTGGAAAGTTTTTTCATTGCCCTAGCAGAGAGAAATAGGATGAGGAGACAACATGAATAGCAATAAGAAAATCAGCTGCAGTGTATGTATTGTGACACAGCTCTGTCCTTGCCTCCGTGGGTCCCACATTTCCTGGCAGATTTACTAGCCTCAGAGGCTCACTGTGACCCTCCACGTAACCTTTCTTTCTCTAGAGACAAGGGTCACAGTCTACTGAGCCATTTTCATCATAAGCCAGTGAGGGAGGTGAGGTGAAATTATCCTTCCTTGCACAGTTTCTGTTGTCTCCCAGTCTCAGTGATTAATCAGGGGGCAAAGGTGGGGGGAGCCCGGGCCCACCCTCTCCTCTGGGCTCCAGCCCAGGGACCCTAATAGTATCAGCTATGGTAGCTGATCTTTTAGAAACATGACAGTACAATTCCCTGGGCTACTTCCCCCACAGCAGCCCTCACTTCCTCAAGCTCCACTTCACCCTTACCTCAGGGCCTCCTTCCTTGTGCCTGATATAGTGTGTACTACTCAGCCTCTCCAACCGTGCAACTTCTTCCCACAGCTCCTGACATGCACCCCCACCTGACTAACTGGGAGACTTTTAACTAGTTTCAGCTAGCCCCTGATTGGCTTCAGGTGTCCCAATCAACCTGGCCTTCTCCCTGCCTTCTGGAAAGTTCTTAATTGGCCCCAGGTGTCTTAATTGACCTGGAGCAGCTGCCATTTCAGTTATCCTGGTACCAGCGATTTGTTTAGCCTGGAGCTAATATATCTATCTCCCACTACTCTTCCATAGCCATCTGGCCTTGCCCCGTCACAGAATTTGTAACAATTTAAAATGGTATTTTAAAAATTGTAACCTAATATCCCTAGTCTACGTTATCTAACATATCTAAGTACTTATATTCCCCAGTCACTGAAGTATGTGAACAACATCCAAATAATTAAAATTGGAAATAACAATGTTTATACATAACTCAGCTGTCAGACATCTTTAGTAAAGTGAAAAATACAAGCTGCCTTCTCTGGAACTGTAGACTATGGCTCAGATTTTTCAAACAGATGTGCGCAAAGCCATGTTTGCACTTTTGTGTAGATGCAGCTTCAATGTGGAAATCCTCTGAACTGTAGTTGCAAATCAGGGTTGTGGAGGCATGCATGCACCTACATGCGTAACCCCAGTGTGCGTGTGTGCTTGCAAGTTTTGCATATCTAAGTTAAAGCAAAAGTGTCCGTAAACTTTTGTGCATGCCTTTTGAAAATGTCAGTCCATGCTGAAAATCAAAAGGTGCCCTTTACCAGTGTTGACCTTTGGACATTGACCTGATCTTGGGAGATACATACCTGAGAATAAATGGTAATCTATATGTTAGACTAAATTAAGCTGCTTAAGAAACGCTATAATGAAAGAAGGGGAACACAATAAAACAAAATAGGCTTTACAATAAGCTTATTTAAGGCCCAGTAGTGTTATAATGGTTATCATGATGTTTAGGAAGGACTGGCAGTTAACATAAATTAGCTTAAGTATTTGACCTAATGTCATAAGGTTTGTAGGAACTTTTGCAATATGTAGCTTTTGATAAATGAGAACAGCTCAGAAAGACAAAACAACAGATTTTGGTGTATTTTAGTATGTGTAATTGTGAATTTAACCACACTGATACACTAGAAATATTGGGAAACGTATTTATGCACATGTTTGGTGTCAACAATTGGAACCCCAGTTACGGTTTCCCAGACAGCCGTACATGGACTAAAGGCCAGAAAACAATCTAAATATGATCCCCAGACATGCGTGGTCAGGAAAAGAGGATATAAAATATGGTGTTTGATTAACCTTTAGTTGGGACATTAGGGATGACAGAATGGCTAAAGTCTTTGTACTGTCAAGCCCACTCATACTGCTCTCCACGTACTTCCCCTATTCACTTCCAAGAGTCTCCATAAGGCTGTGAGTATGCACAGTGTAGGGGGTTCTTTGTTTATATTTATCTTGCTTTATTATATTTTTCTCTGAGTTCTATTTTACTTGTATATTCTAAGTACTAAATAAAGTCCTCATGTTTCTATGCAATTCACCAATCTCATCTCCTATAATAAATGTATGTAGTAGCCCGGGTAAAGAACCTGTTGTTAGTGACTTGTGCAATTTGCACCCTACATTTATCAAAAGCTACACCAGAGAGAAGGCCACCAGCATGTTAGAGGAAAAAATTATAAATTTAGTTTCCAGATTGAGCTCTGTATTAACAGTCAGATTTCTAAGGAGATTTTTCTGTATCCATCATCACACACACCTACATCTTGGATTGGTACTGGAGAAACTTAATAGAACTCAGATTAACACTGAAGACAAAATGTTCTGTTTACTGAATTGCTTATAGAGTAGATTTTACTAAAATTAGTGTTTAATGTTTTACTCAATCTAAACTTTTAAATTATTAATTTTTAAAACATATATCTTAGTTGTTCTTACTTGAGTATCAACTAAAGCTTACACATTTTCTATTAAATCCTTTTAAGCCACTACAGCCAGACACTTGGTGAGTTTTATAGCACAATCCAAACCATTTTTGTTGACTGTGTAAAAGTGAAAGGAGATTACCATTATTGTATTTGTTGGAAAAAACAAATAAAATTTCATTCACTTTGTGACACTGGGGATACAGCTACCAGCAGGACCCTTATTAGACAGAGCAAACCTCTTTGTGTTAAAATACACAGTGGATGCTTCATGCTGCTTCCTGTGGAAAATAATACAAAGAATAGTCATTACAAATGCATTAAATTGATTTTGTCACTCACTTTGCACTCTGTTCATTTGCTGTATTATTTTAGTAAGAGGGAAGCTGAAGTATTGGTCAGTTTCACTTTATGCAGTAATATGCATAAAATTTGGGACAAGTTAGGCACACAGTTCATGTTTACGTGTGTGTGTGTGTGTGTGTGTGTGTGTGTGTGTGTGTGTTAATGAATGAATGAATGTTCATTTTGTTTCTGTTATGTGCTGAAGGTAACTAGACTTTAGTTTGTTTTTGATAGGTATTGTAATTCTTTAATAGAAAAGCCCTTATAAAGTCAGAGCTTACAATCCTTTCACATGCAAAACTCCAGTCAAACTTGGTGAGTATTATGTTCATGTAGTCCTACTAATTATCCAAGTCCCGAAAACAGCTCTGAATAAAGTAAATGGAAAAACTCGTTGATTTTGATGAGAGTAAGATTGGGCCCATGGGCCTTGATTTTCCATACATTGAATCAGGGGCAAAGCTCCTGTTAACTTCATTGGACACAGGATCAAGCTCATATTTACAAAGATTGGAATATTGAACATTAAATGAATTAGGATTTTTTGTTGCTACTGTATAATCATGCATTGTGATAACCTCACGTAATTGGTTGAACTGTAATGTGATATTACTTCACCTTCATCCCGGTAAGGAAAAAAAAAATCCTTGCTGCTATTAACTGAATCAGAGCAGAAATAATTCTTTTCAAGAGCAGCATTGATCAGCTGTGTGTCTTTGAAGCTAGATGGACAATTATTAAATATCCTTATTACCTCCAAGTCCAAAAGATCTAATTATATGAATTAGAAAGAACTTCCACTTCAGCGCCTTCACAGACAGTAGAGCTGGCCAGAGAAACTTTGACAGAACCTTACTGCATTAGAATATGTAGTTTTGTCAAAATCTAAATGCGTTGCAAAATCAGGTAGATTTTTCTGGAATTTCATTTAGATGAAAGAGGAGGGAAAAAGTTCCAACAATGTTGCAACATCCCTTTTTTACATTGTCAGAACAAAAAAAATTCAAATGTGTGTTTTGAAATGACTTTTTGTTTTTATTTTCTTAGTTTGTATTCTATTATCCATGATCATACAAATTTGTACAGATAAAAAGTATAAATTGAAATGAAACTTTTTGATTTTGTCAAAATGAAACCTTTCAGTTACTTGAAATAAATAAATAAAAATTTGGAATTTTCCTCTGTGGCAAGTTTCAATATTTTTCAGTTTTCATTCCATTTTGTAATGAAGCTAAATTTCAAAATCTGAAAATTCTTCCTGAAAGGGAACTGCCGTTCTCCACATGGCTCTAACAGAGACTACTGTGCTTGTCTGTAACAACACAGAATAATAACATGCATATTTGTTGCACAAGTAATCAGAGTCAGTTTAGAAACTTTTGTATTCTATCCAGTTTCTTAAAGGGATAAAACTCTTGTAGATTGATACAGTATGTTCAGAGAAACTTTTTCCCTTTCTGAGCTCTCAGGTAACTATCTTTCATTTAAAAACAAAACAACACAAACACATCACTAGCAAAAGATTAACTCTCCACCAGAAACAAATGTTGTGTTTCATCCAAATCGCCTTCTAAGAAAATACTCCAGTCTCCTAATTATAGGCAAGTGAGGCAATTTGCCCCGGGCCCCACAGGGGCTCCTATGAGAATGTCTGAAATCTGAGGTCTGAGACAGGGAAGGGGCCCCTGAAATTGCTTTGCCCCAGGCCCCCTGAATCCTCTGGGCGACCCTGATTATAGGGGTTATTGTTGCATTCGATGAAGTGAGCTGTAGCTCACCAAAGCTTATGCTCAGATAAATTTGTTAGTCTCTAAGGTGCCAGAAGTACTCCTTTTCTTTTTCCTGATTATAGGGAGCCCATCATCTACACATTACATGTGTTAAATTACACCTTTAAGGTACTGCCCACACTGATGGTGGTATAGAGGCACCTTGTTCCTGTAAAAACTCCAGGAGTATAGGGGGGTCATCAGCCAATGCACCACCTTTTGACAAGGTGCACTATGCACACAAATCCTGCATGCAGCCTGCACCACTGCTTTTGAAGAGCAGGGAAGAGGCTCCTCTGGGCATTCTCCTTTCTCTGAAGCAACAGTGCTGCACTGAAGATTTTTGGTCCCTCTCAGTGCAAGGGCTACAATTGTGCCTTGCTCCTGTACCGGAGTACAAGGGGGTTTGAACGAGGATGTTCTGGGGATCCACCCCGATTTATTCAGTCATGCAGGGCTGAGCAGAGTGGAGTCCCTGGTGTACTTCTTACAGTCTTTCCCTTAAACATGTATGTCTCTCTGTCATGCACAGCTGTTTGTCAAGTGATAGCCTTCAGCTGTGGATCTTGCTATCTGTTCCAGAGACCTTCTCACAGTTACATTCCAAGGATAAACTAACCTTCTGCAAAGACCTTACTTCCTCATTTGGCATTTCATTGTTGAAATTACTAGTTGTCTAAACATTCTGAAGATTTTCACGCTTCAGCCCAGAAGCTGAAGGATAAAACATTCCACCATGACATTTTTTTACCATGAACCCAGCAGATCCAGTTGCAAGCTCCTATATTATGACTTAAGAATCCCTTTTTTATTCTTAGCATTCACACATAATACTGTCAAGGCTGGTAGGCCTGAAATGTGACTCATCTTTCATATCTCTTTACAAAGTATGTAATTCTGTATGCATCTTTCTTAACAAAAATGAATGAAGTAATGAATGAAGTCCTTAGAATGAAGTATTTTAAGTCAGGGAATCTAGATAGAAAACTGTTAGTTTTAAAAGTTTGTTGTTCTTCCTACCCCATTTCATTTTTCCCTGCCATGATCAATAGTAGTTTGGGTTTTTCTAACTTTGAACATCTTTCTCAGTGAACATAAGAATTGCCATAATATATTGGAGCAGTGGTCCATCTTTTAGTCAATATTCTGTTTCTGACAGTTGCCAGTTGCTTCAGAGAAATATGCAAGAATCCTTGTAATGAACACTTGTGGAATAACCTGCTCATCGGGAAGTTTCTACAAAACATGTCCGCATATATGCTCTTAAAGCATAAGAGCTTATATCCCATCTTAAAAAAGGGGGGTAGTAAAATTTTGGTTAAAAAAGAAATTTAAATCACTGCATGACTTGGCATTCAAGTCCCAAAGGGACTTTTGGGCACTTTTAAAAATATAACTTTGTCCATTTTTTACTGTTCCTAGATCTTGGCATTAGATGCTCTTATTTGTATTAGCAACAAAGTATGCTTTGAATACATCTACTGTAGAGAATGTCTGTTTCTACAGTCATTGCCTAGTTCACTTCCCCACTCCATATTTTGTGTTCACAACTAGTATTTATAGAATCATAGATGGCGGAGCTGAGAGGGGTCCATTTAGGTCCTCTAAGCTGTTCCCTTGCAACATAAAGGTCATTGTTCTTTATTAATTTCTTCTTTAAATGTTTTATCTGAAATCCACCTCCCTTCTTTGGTAGTCTCATCCAGCAACTAATCTGTTTCACTGTCAGGGTATCCTTATTCTTAATCTCAAGGATGTATTGTCAAGAAACATTTGACTTCTGGGAAAAGCACTGTATATTCTGTTCTACAGTTATGCATCCAATGAAGTGAGCTGTAGCTCACGAAAGCTTATGCTCAAATCAATTTGTTAGTCTCTAAGGTGCCACAAGTACTCCTTTTCTTTTTGCCAATACAGACTAACACGGCTGCTACTCTGAAAGTTGGCTTGGAGATTGCTTTGAGATGGATGAGTAGAGAGGAAGATCCTACACTTGGCAGTGCAGCACTTGGCTTTTTCCACTTTGAAAAACTGAGCATGTTATTGTCTTGGTAAATCTAGCTTTTGATTCCCTGGTAATTTGTCTTTCAACTTTGAGAGGCCAAAGTTCCTCTTTTAAAAGTCTCTTTCTTAATCTTATTGTTATCCATGCAAGTATGAGATATTTGCCAAAGAAGATCTTCTTCAGCATGGTTGTATTGAGTCTCATTCATGTTTGAAAGATGCATATTGTTGAAACATTTGTTTCTGGTTGTTTCTCCCAGTGGTTGGGGAAAAATACCTGTTCTTAGAAATCCGGTTTTGATGTTGACACAGACTACTAATGCCATCTCCTCACCAAAATGATAAAAGTTATTGCTATATTTAATAACTACCCATTTGACAATGCAACAAACGTGCTTTAAATATAAATTAGAAATGATACTTTAGAAAATTGTAATTTTAACCAACTGCACAATATTTACTCTAAAATTACATTGGAATACCCTATGCTGTGATTTTGCACTGATATACCTCTGCAGCCATTGATGGGTGACCCCTCTTTTCCCCGTAATATTACTTTGGGGTTCAGGGTGTGTAATAGATTATAGTTATAATCAAAATGAGTAATTTCAAACCAGTTTGAATCCGATGATGCCCCCCCACCTCTTCCCCCTACATCCATTATGTGCAAGTGCACTATACACTGTTATGTAAACAAAAAGATTAAAATAGTCTAAAGTCTTTCAATGCTATTAGAATGTGAGCAATGGTGAGTGCCTATATCATCCTGTTATGTGGCTTAATTGCAGGCATCATTCTTGATCTGCCAAACTGAAAAAGTGTCTTTTTGAGCTCAAAACCTAACTATCCAGATTGGAAAGAATCTTGTCAGTCATGTAATGCAACCAAATTCAGAATCCCTTATAGTGAATGAACGTTACTGTAATGGAACCACAGATTGTGGCTAAAATGCTCAAGCATTGCAGGTATTTTCTCGCGGGGAGAAGAGATGATTCTTACTCATTTGCATGAACATAAATCAGCAGTAAGTCTATTAAAGCGAATAGTGTTACACTCATGTAAGATAAGTATAATTGAGATTAGAATCAAGCACTTTGTTAAAATGCTTGTGTATTTAATTAGCATAGTACCTAACAAAGTATCCAAAGAGATTAATTCATTATAATTAAGTCACTTTAATTCTGGAACATGTTCCTTTTTTCCCTATTAAATAAAATCTGCACCACGCTGCCAGCACATTCTGCCTGTAAATTCAGTGTGACCATCTCTGGCAAGACCACTCCTGTTCAAAAGGGGATCCTCCAGTGGCATAGAGTTGGCATGCCCAGCCCTCTGCTGCTGCCAGAGGAGATGGGAGTGTCAAGACCACACCTAAGCAAAACTGATTTGATACAGTTTGGGCTCCCAGAGGCTTTTATCAGCTGATTTATGTCAGAGTAGTTAGAGGATTGGTCTAATTTATATTACGTATTGGCTGTGCACACTTGTACATGACTTGTATGTGGGCTCATGTAGCCAAGATCTAGACTACTATATGCAATATCAGAGGGCAACACTTAGCTTTTTCTCCACATGGCTATAGGCTATGTTAGACTGAATGTACAGTAGTCCCTATGGCAATGCATTAGTCTTTGTATATAATGGGGAGACAAGTAAAAATGGAAAAGTCTGTTGCTTTTTGGTCAGGGTGGAAGGAAGGCAGAAATCCTGAGGCAGTGGTGGGGGCAGGTTGAGGCTGTGAAAGTGAGGAAGCAGCTAGATTGCATTAGTTATGTTGGACAGATCAAAGGTGAAACTCTTCATTTGAGGGAAGGGGGGAACTGAATTTTGACCTAAACTGCTGAAATAGGATTAACCTCTGTCATTAAAGAATATACTGCATCAGATATTTCATAACTCTCTCTTAGTTAAAGATAGAAATAAAAGGATCCAAGAGAAGAGAGTTGGATTCAAAATGCATATTTAAATGTTTTTCTTAATATAGATTCACCCAATAAATAGGCACAATCCTTCAACATCAAAAGATCCAATTTGTCTGTCTAAAACCTTCCAAGATAACAATAGTTTCTCTTTCATTATTTCATCCTCAGATATGTTTCTTTTCAACCTAGAGATACTGTTGCTCATAGCAACATAAGACAGATGGGTGTCTAACTGCAACTGTGCCGCTGTTCTGTTTATCTTTATGTATTAAATTAATTGTGCATGATTGCTTAAAAACTTCCTCTTCTCTCTCTTTGTGGCTGTAATGAAAAATGCTTTACAAGATGTGTGTACTAAAAAATAGGTGGAGCAAAGCCTTTAGTAAGGTTGCCCATATGTTTCTAGTCAAAGGGGTCATTTCAGTTTCTTATAACTTTCTTGAGGTTTAACTTTTTTTGACTGAAATGTGATTATTTTTGCTTGAAAGTTTCACCAAAATAGATTCCGTTTTTAAGCATGAAAAAAGAGGGCTGGAGGGAAGCAGTTTTTTGCTTAACACCCCTCCCGCTGGCCCTTCACCACACACCCCAAAACATCTATTGCTTCATGGAACTTCAGTTTTAATATATTATGGGCTTGTGGAATATGATTTGTGAAGCTGTACATGGAAAAAGACCAGGGCTTGAGTTTCTTCCTCAATGATTGTATGTATTACATAGAACAGAGCATGCTGCTGCTGTTTAGCAAATAGCAACACATGCCAAAATGTCTCTTCATTTTTCTTTTAACAGCTACGAAATTCCATTTAAAATTTAAATTAAAAGAACATTAGGGTAGTAAAGTGAAGCGCCCAGAAGATAGCAGTTGCTAAAATTAAGGCTTTCCATGCAACTTTAATTCTTCCTCCTTATGCGTATGCATTATGTTACAGGGCCTGATTCTGTTTTCCATTGCATGGGAATGGCTCTCACTGGGTTCAATGGGAACAGCACCTGTGTAACTGAAGTCAGAATTTTGCCCACAGTGTTTAGTTCTATGATCAGATATTATTTTCCCAAAGGACTCCTGGCTGGTTCAGTGCACTTGATGGATGGTGCTCAGTGAATGAGGCAGCTGTTCAATATTTTTTTTTATTGTTGTTCATTGTAGCCCCATGCTTCAAAGAGTACACATCATACAAATTTTGAAAACCTTTCCTTTTTGCACTCATCACCATAATCGCTGAGAACCTCACAAACATTAATTAGTTAATTAATTAATTAATGTCCTCATGCATTTAGTGAGGTGAGTAAACTGAGGCACAGAACAATTAAGTGACTTACCCAGAGTCCTTTAGGAAATCTGTGGCAGAGGTGGTGGTAGAATTCAGATCTTCTGGGACCAGTCTAGTTTCTTAACAAGCAGCTTGTCCTTCCTCTTACTGTGGATCATGCCTTCTTTGCTTCACAGGGTTCAATTTCTACAGTGCCTGAAGCAAGGTACCAGCCTGAGTCAGTGCATAGCCTTGCCTCATTCACTGGAACTGAGTAAGACAAGAATCCCTAGGAAAACAAATTAGTCTGTGATCGTGTAATAAAGAATTTATTGCAGTGCAAACATACAAGTACCAGAGTTACAATTGCAAGGTCAACCTTAATTCTGGCATTTTCTGATTTTTTGAGCACTTGACTAATTAAGGTTGATGCACTCTTAACGTAGGGTTGGGATAAAGAATATGTTATATATGATATGACTTACTAGATTTAATTTGGGGGTTTTTTTCTAATGATCCCATGGATTTATATCTGGGGGGAGGAAGGAAATGAGGTAATACATAGAAAAAGAAAGCATGTAGCACATTCCCGATAAATATATGGCACATTGTTAGCATACATGTTAAGAAATCTGTTTCTGTAGTAACTCGTGTAGATTGTCACTTCCCCTAGTGTTTGGAATATTACCAAAGTCAATTTTGCTGATGCTGTGAGGGGCACATCCAGTGTAAGCTACAGTAGTTTACTGCTGATAGTAGGCTCTGTGTAGTTTTGAGATGTGTGTGCAACACATTTGGGTAAACATAGATAGGATTTAGGGAAACGTTTCTCCCTACCATACTGAAATAGTGTCTCACCCACTCAGCGTGTTGTGGATATAAAACATTTCCTTTTTCATTCTATGCAAAGACTAATCTACATTTTAATCTTATCACAAGGAGCAAGAAGAAAGGTAGTTAAGTATGTTTCCGAATTTTGAATTAAATGTACACATTTTGGTTCAATAGCATTTGTCTGTGGATAGATTCGTCATGTCTGAAATTCACTCCTAGACAGAGGGGCAGCAGGAGGCTGATGTATCACTTAAGCCTCAAAATAAGGCTTCATTGGGATTTAAACGGTACATTGGCTTCCTCCTGGCCCTCTGCACCACAGGTGACTATCTTTCCCAGAATATAGTGAAGAAAGGTTCTTTTTTTGTTTAGGGAAACTATGCATCCTCAAATAGAGAGTATTTTTTCTCTTTGTTTTATACCTACCTCATGTAGAGCATAATAGGGCAAGCCTCAGAAACCTCTCAGATGCCATCAGTAGGTGACAAATTGTATGAATTTATTTATATTCCCATCACCAATACAGTCTTGTGCAGTGAAGTATTTGCAAGGTTTCTGGCACTGTTCTACTGGGCCAAGCAAGAACAGGCATCTCTCTTCCTTGAGAACTCAGCTAGCCCAGGTCCTCCCCCCTCGCTGCCTTCCTGTGTCGTCTTTTATACTTCTCATCTGATGGCTAATTGGTTCACTAGCCTGGTCAGCTAATTAGTTCCATATCCCCAATCAGCCTTCTCCAGGGGAGCTGATTGGTGCCTAAGTGATCAGAGTGCTGGCTCATTTATTAGCTTCCACCACTTTGTTATATAGGGCCTGCTCCAACCTCTATTGAAGTAACCATTGATTTCAAAGGGCATTGGATTGGGACCTTAGCAAATGGAAGACTGATGTTTTCTGGAGGAAAAAGAATGTTTATTTCAGGTAGATGCAGCTTGATTTTAAAGAGTCACAATTAGGTGGCCACTATAGTTTTGAGAGCAGAACTTTCTTTTGTGGGTATGTTTGCTGCCTGTTGTAAATACTTGGAAATGTTACAGAAGTTTCTCTCTTGCTCTGTTCCCTTGCAGATGGATGAGATAAAAGGCAAAGACAGAGTGATTTTGGCTTTGGAAAAAGATCTTGGTGTCCAGGCAGGCCATGCACAAAAGCTGCTTCTTCAGAAAGAAGCTTTGGATGAACAGCTTGTCCAAGTAAAGGAGGCAGAACGGTACCATGGTAGCCCCAAGAAGGAACTTCCTGCTGGAGTAGGGGATATCACTGAAATGATGGGAAGCCCGGTAAGAGAAGCAGATAGTCTCCATAGGTCAATTACTGTATCTACTTTCACAGCGTTTCTGGATACTCTGAAACCACAGAATTGTGAGTTATGTTTAATCCTTGCCAAAGGAGCATTGCATTGGTAACAGCACTGTACATTGCATTGTTGCGGTAAAAGTAACTCCACTTTTTGACTATTAAAAACTACAAATGCCTCTTGAATTTTGAAGAATGTTTAAAACATTTGAATTTAGACTTTAAACTGGTAAAAAGTGACCACAATGTGAGATTATTACTTGTAATTGATGACTGATTGTGTGTTTCTTCCGTTGCAATGATGAACTATTTGTTTCCTTCATACATTTATTTATTTTATGAATATGAATTATTCTATACAACAGCAGTAGACATTAAAAGGGAATTTGTACTTATTCTTTTCCAAATCTGTACTGTGCTATCTTATAAATATGTTCTGTGCTGTGCTATTAACTGTGGCATGAGACTGAGATGACTCAGTACAAAGAACACTAGTAGTAGATCTTACTTTCATAATTTAAGGTTTAATTTAAATTTTTTATGTGATGTAGCTTAGAGTTAACCTTTTGGCTGCTTGCCCTTTTTCAACTTGTACAACCCTGTGACTCTTATAAGAAATATTTGCAACAGTTCATGTCAATTTAAAAATATTTTCCAGTCAATGATACAAATGTCTATAGATATTCTCTACAATATCCATACTGTATGCATACATTGAATGCAAAGTCTGCCTGCTACAATCTAACTATATGTTTCTGTGTAGTAAATGATATTTGAAAGGAAAAAAATCCCTTCTTGGTTTGTATGTTTTTAAAGGAACAGCATATGGATGAACGAGACATAAGGAGATTTCAACTAAAAATCGCTGAACTGAATGCTGTAATAAGGAAGCTGGAAGACAGAAATACCCTTTTAGCAGATGAAAGAAATGAACTGGTAAAATAATTAGTAATAACACAGATGATGACTTGTAGGATAATATTTTAATGGAACTCAGAGAAGTTGTGTTTTCAGGCAGAGTTTAAATATTTGTCTCTGTTGCTAACACACTGAAACTTAAAGATTTTTTTAAATGTTCCTATTTGGTTGACTTACTTTCTCTTATTTCTTGTCCCCTTGTTATATGTCCTTTCCTCACATGCATTCTTTGCAAGTAGCTTGACTGAGATATTCACTATTTTTTTTCGTTTGATTCTTACGAGGTCCCTTAAGAACTGATTTTTAAAAAATTAATCTTTGTCTTTATTGCTTTTTAGTTTTACTTAATATGTGTATATTCTAGCAAGAAACGGTATCCCTTTACATCCAAACATGACCCCTGTAGAGGTCATCAGCTGAAGTTAAGATGTTTAAATAATTAAACAATAATAAATAATTAAAAATAATTACATAATTACATAATTTTCTTGCGAATTCAGCATTTCTTTCTTCCTCATGTCTTTCCCAGGAATATTTTTTTTCTGTCTCCTATTTCTAAGGTGTCTAACACTATGGTAGCTAATCAGCCAGGACTTTGAAACTGCTGGTGTAGAGAGAGAACAGTTTTCAGAGTAGCAGCCGTGTTAGTCTGTATTCGCAAAAAGAAAAGGAGTACTTGTGGCACCTTAGAGACTAACAAATTTATTAGAGCATAAGCTTTCGTGAGCTACAGCTCACTTCATCTATTATGCTATTTTCTGGGTGCTTTTCCTTTTCTCTGAATGGTTCATTTGGGCATAAGGATGGAGCATTTGCAGGGTTCAGAACTAAATCTGTTGTCCTCCAGGCTGTCATTCCATGTGAAAGTCACTATCTTTTTTCAAAGAGGAGGAAATTTAACATAATAAACTCAACTTTGGAAAAGATTTTGAAATGATTGCTCCTCCTTTTCATCTTCTTCAGAACTGTCTACAAATAGTTCTCTCACAAAATGGGCATAAAATTATGAGTGGTAGCTTGCGTGCAGCATTTGGTAATATACTGCACCATGACATGTATGTAATCTATGTAACTAATTTACTGTATTACTCTTTGAAGTAATGAAACTTGACAATGCCACCATTGTTTTGTGAACTTTTTACGCTGGCTAAGAGCTACAAAGCTTGTTTTTCTAATGGAAAAATCTACCATTGACTAATCTCCAGGGAAACTCTTAGAATAAGTGGAGGTATTGTGGGTGAGAGAGAGCAACTTAGAAATGGAAGGAAATGAGGAGCATTTAAGAAATGTATTTTCCTGGATAGTTAGGGTGCAATTTTCAAAAGCATTCAGTGTTGGTCTAACTCTGCTCTCATTAAAGTTAATGGTAAAACTCTCATTGACTGCAATGGAAGCAGAGTCATGCGTGTTGGCACCACGTCCAGACACTCCTGGAATTGGTATGGGGGACCTTGGCACCAGGACCCTCTCCAGCCCCGCTGCATTTGATGCCACAGAGGCTCCCACGGTGGCATTCGCCACCCTTGACATCGACACACTTGGATGCTTTGGTATCGCTGTTTGCACCGAGACTGCAGCTGCCTGTAGCACCAGCATGCTCAGTACCAACGGTACTTCCTTCATCGGGGGGGCACCAATTCCTGCCTCATTCTGGACATCAGATGAATTGGACTGCCTATTGGCTCCCTCGGGCATCACTCTGCCCTTGCCCCCAAGATCCCAGGGTTCTTATGAATCCAAGTCAGAGTCATCATCTTTCGACTTTGCATCACCTGATAAGCTCCAAGGGCTAGTGGATCAATATGGACCAGGGTTGGCACGTGCCCCATGGATGGGCAGAGGTCCCTGACCCGGCCCCTACTGGCCACCAATGTTCTACCCATATCAGTGGTGGTCTTGTACTCAGTGGGATACTACTTGGTTGCAGAGATCCTGCTCCTCATTCTGATCTAAGCCAAAGTTACCCGCCAGACTGACGGGGGTGACTGAGGATCAGCTGCAAGCCCAAGCATTGGTGGTCTTCCTCCCTGCAGAGCCACCAGGGTACTTCTTCCTGGGAGCAAGAGCCAGTTGTGGCCCAGCCAAGACCTTCATCTTTGTTGCAGGATGATGCCAGGCTGCCTGATTCACCCTCCCCTTCTACTCTAGAGGACTTTAAAGTGTACCAGGATCTTTTATGCCACATAGTCTCATCCCTTGGCATCCACGTGGAGTTTCTTCAGGAGAACACACTCAAATTGCTAGAAATTTTGCAGCCTGCTGTCCCTGGGAGAGTGACCCTCCTAATTAAGGATGCACTCCTTGAGCTGGCATGAGTCCACCGCCTCAGTACCACCAGTGGTTAAATGCCTGGAAAAGCACTATTTTGTTCCTATGCAGGAATTTGAAGGGTTCTATTTCCACTCAGCCTCGAATTCCCTGGTTGTAATGGCTGTAAATGACAGGGCCCAGCAGGATAGGTTCAAATCTACCCCCAAGGACAGAGAATCCAAGCAGTTGGACTTTCTGGACAGAAAGATCTATACCTCCTTGTTCCTTCAGATGAGGATTGTGAATCAACAAGCTTTGCTGTCCAAGTATAACTTCCTCAATTGGTCAGCCATGTCTAAATTTGAGGACCAGTTGTCAGCCCTGACGCCTAGCATGAGGAATTTCAGGCATTCGTTGTGGAAGGTTGTTTTGCAGCAAAATGACCCTGAAGTCCACCCCTGACTTTGTGGATACCCAGACCAGGGTGATGGCCCTAGTGGTAACTGTGAGGAGGGCTTCCTAGTTTCAAATCTGTGGGCTCACTTTGGACGTCCCACAAGCCATTGAAGGCTTGCCCTTTGACCAACCGTGTCTTGTTCTTGGACAAGACTGATGATACTTTGCATTTCTTTAAGGATTCCACAGCTACCTTGATGCCTTGGGAGTGTACCTGCCTTCTGTGCAAAGATGCCATTATGGGGCACAGCAGCAATACTGCCTGCAGCATTCCTTTTGCTCAACCTTTCCCCCTGAATCAGTGAGACTACTCTACAAAGAGGGATAAATCCCCCAAGAGAAAGCAGTCGGGCTCAGGACTGCTAAGCACCCATTTTGACTCCTTAGTCCGGAGCACTGGTCCAGTCATTACTCGGTGCTCTTTATCCTCCCATCCCTTTGGGAACAGGCTGGCCTGTTTTTACAATGCTTGGGATTTGATTACTTCCGACAGCTGGAGCCTAGTAGTCCAGTCCAGTTTTTCTCTGCACCCCTTCTCACCTATCCACCACATCTCTCTTCAGGGACCCTTCTCACAAGACACTGCTCGTCGAACAGGTCAGCTCTGTGCTAACATTGGAAGTGGTGGAGGAACTCCTGCAGGAACACTGGGGCCCCAGCTTCTTCTCCCAGTACTTTCTGATACCAAAATCCAAAGCCGGATGAGACCCATTCTTGACCTTCATGGCCTCAACAAATTCATCAAGTACCTGAGATTTCGCATGATCACTCTTTTGGCTATCCTCCCAGCACTGTCTCAGAATGACTGGTTCACTGCTCTGGACCTTCAGGTGCCTACTTTCATGTGGCAATTCTGCTGAGTCACAGGAAGTTTCTTTGTTTTGTGGTAGAATGCCACTTTCAGTTCATGGTTCTCCCATTTGTTCTCTCTTCTGCCGCGCCCCCCCCAAGTCTTCTCCAAATGCATAGTGGTGATCGTGACGTATCTCAGGAAGAAAAGAATCCATATCTTCTCATATCTCAACGACTGGTTACTGAAGGGTGGTTACAGAGAGATGTGGACCCAGGCCTTTTAAGGGCAGTCCTGCAATCCCTGTTCCAGTAGACTCCGAGCCCCTGGATTGGGGTACTGCTTGTGAATCACCTAAATGGAAAACATCTCTGTATCTACTCGAAGAAGAAATGGTTACTTACTGTAACTGTGGTTCTTTAAGATGTGATGCAGACATGTATTCCATGACCCACTCACTCTCTCCTCTGTATCGGAGTCTACTCTCATGGACTTCAGTGCAAAGGAACTGAGGGGGGATTGGGGCAGTGCCTCATCTAGCCAGAGGAGGGGCCACAGCCATGAGGTGCGAGCACTGTCCCTCTACTGGTACTGCTAGGCAAAAGTCTATGGCTCTGGCACACTGGACATGTGCACACCTACTTCTAGAAGAACCACAGTTACAATAAATAGCCATTTCTTATCATACATATTCTAAAAGAATATATATTGGAGCATAGCACTGATGCATTCCTTGTCTTCTGCTGCTGCTTCTTACTGAAGTTGCAGTTAAAGTCCAGTGCATATTAAAGACTTTTTGATGATAAAAATAGGGAAACAGAACAGTCCGAGGATTATGGAGATAAAACTAGTAAAATACTGAATACCACAAATTGGGGAAAGGCCAGTAATTTACTTGAGATGATTGTCTGACATCATAAAACCAGGGGAACAAAACTGAGCAGCTGAAAATGTCAGCAGAATCCTGAGATTGAATCTGTGCCCTCTGGCTGACTCCCTAGTTGTGCTAATTACACATTAGGTATAATTTCCTTAAAATAAGAGAGCGTGGTATATTTCTAATAAAGAATAGTTAAATGAGTGAAAGGTAACTATCATATTTTGTTCTCTAGGAAAAGGGCTAATAACTCACTGGAAGCACATGCATAATAAGATTTACAGTTTATCAAGAGAGCACTTTTATAAACCATGTGAAATCTCTGTGCTTCCCAAGAACAAAATACGATGTATAACGGCAAAGACTGGACTTAGCAGTGAGGGCATTTTCAGTTGTGTTAATAGTGAGTGCTGTATCCTTGCCATTGATTTTTTTTTTTTTTTAACTCAAACCTGCATTGACTGCCATGTTAGTTTCACTTTGGTAACAAGCTAAGGCTATACGTTTTTAGATGCATATGGTATAGTTCAGCTGTGGTGTGTAAGCAGAAGAATATTGTTTATGAATGAATGAATGAGAAATAAAGGGGGAGTGAAAAGCCAAGTGTTTCTCCTCCTTTCAGGTCATTGTAGCCCAGATTATGATTAACTGACATTTTGGGGTACCTCCCCCTTTGCAGCTGAAACGTTCTCGGGAGACAGAAGGTCAGCTGAAGCCCCTTGTAGAGAAAAACAAGAGGATGACCAAAAAGAATGAGGACATGTTGCAGTGTATCCAGAGGATGGAAGAAAAAATTAAAACTCTCACAAGGGAAAATGCAGAAATGGTAAGTAACTATCTCGTACATATCAGAGTTTACTTTGTAAGAGCAGCTGCTCTTAGTAGCTTAGAGTTGAAAACAAATGTGTGGCTCTTACTCAGATAAATACTGGTGTGTCAGAAGCTAAGCCATGTGAAAGTGTCAATGTCAAATACAATATGCTAGTGGTGGATAGAATTCTAAAATGTGAGTGTTTATTTTTATTTGCTTTGTAATTTATTAAACAAAATTGATTAAGAATAAGGATCATTGTGGCTTTAATGTGTAAAGGGTATAAAATAGAGGGCTAAAATTCACCTTGGCATACGGTGGGATTTTGCATGGATGCATGTGTCAGAGCTGAATTTGACCTGTATAAACTAGAGATAGTAAAGACCCTCTTCAGGATTGTTCTCTAGAGTATATTCACCAGTGCTTTCTCCATCCTAGTTTTAGATGTCCAAGTGAGATGCAGAATATACTCTGTAGGTATTTAAAGTGACATTTAAGAATTGGTTGTGTTAATAATAAACTTGATTTTTGCAGAAAGAAAAGTTATCCACACAGCCAACTTTGAAGAGACACACTTCCTTGAATGATCTCAGTAGCACACGAGAGGAACAAGAAATGGAATTCCTGAGACTGCAAGTCATAGAGCAGCAGCATGTTATTGATGATCTCACAGTGGTAATACTAAACATGTTCAGTACACACATGCATAAACCTACATTCAAACCTATCATCTGAGAGCAATATTCAAGTTAATTTGGATTGAGTATAGTTAAAACTGGCAGTGTAGTGACATGAAAAATAGTTCTTCAGCACTTTGGTTATTCCCTTTGTAGTAAATTTGAGTTTCCCTAGAGCATCTGTGGTCTTATTGCAGCCATACCAAGTGGTGATCTCATAACTCAGATTTGCCTGGTGAATACCTGAAAAGTTGATTTCTAAGGTACTGCAGAAAATGATGTTGAAGAATCAGCAAGTGGTGCTCTTCATTGCATCATTAGTGGTATTGGGGAAGTAAGACATGAAACTGACATCTTGACCCCTCATGGTCAAAATGCCTACAATACTGTATGCAGGACAGGACGCAGGTAACATCTTGTGTCTTGGCCAGATTCTGATGTGGGTGACTGCACCTAAAATTCCACCAGATGTATTTTTCACTTCCAACTCTAAACTGTTGTGTTGCTGTGCAACATGAAACACCTGCTGCATTTCACCACAGAAGCTGGCACATTTAGGTGAAGATGAAGCGGTTCCCATAAAAGTTTGTAGAATTCTTTGAAGGTGCCATTTAAGTTACCATCATTATTCTGAATTACTGTGCACATTCCCAAATTTTCTCCTCTGGAGCAGTGTGCTGGCAGAGATGAATTACTTCACCATTACAAAACAAGCATTGGTAGTTTATTATTCTTCCACTTTCTGGATTGAATTACTAAAAAGAAGCCCTGAATTGAGTATTCCAGCAGGATGTAGTTCAATATCGGCAGATGAGAGACAGCTGCTTTAGCAGCAATTAGAGTTAGAAACCTAAAATCACTGTAATCTTTTAAAACTGGAAGAATTGCAGGGAAGGATACAGAAATTGGTAGGTGAGAGTAAAGCTGGAAAGGATAATGGAATTAGGGTAAAGGGAGTGGGGAGTTAGCAGAGTAAAAGAGGATAAAAAATAGTTTGGAGGGAGGACCTACACGTTATCTTTTCCTTCCCTCCCTCCCTCTTGTCTCTTTCTACCTACGGTTACCTTCTCCTGCTACCCCCTCTGAAGGTTAAGTCAGTATTCTTTGGCTGCATGATCGCAAGACCTAAAAGTCCTAAGTATATTTGTGACCTTCTTATTTTACAACATAGATTTATTACAATCTTCTTCAAAGCTGATGCTAAAAAAAAAGACACAAGGTAACTGGGATCAGAAATAACGAACTTGTGCTTGAGCTTCCTAATTTGTATTCAGAACTGAGTCCTCTAAGCGTGAATAGTCAGTGCCTTACCTTCTTAGCACCTCTGCCCTTAGGAGACTGAGTAACCTACGTTGTGTGTTCCTTTTTTATTTTATTTTTTTTTAAAAGCAGCCGCAAACAAAAAATATCTTCATATATGTGGTTCTGTGTCAGAATGTATGTGACCGACTGATTTAGGACTAATAAAACTGAGCTAGCCTTTGCTATTGATCGTCAGCCTGAGAAGGCAGGCACGTTCTTGCCTCTCGACGGGTGTTGCTATATTTCCAGAATATTCAGAGAAAAAAGAACTGTCAGAAACCTGTGCCCCGTATTTTACAAACCTTTGCCTGCGAATTTCAAGATAAACCTGTGAAGTACATTGCTGAATGTTCTTGAGGTTCAAGGGAAAAACATTCAAGGCAATGTTCTTGTTTAAATATTTCAAGAAGTATTTATGCTGTTTGTAACTTTGCTCATGCTTTAAGAAAACATTTAATGATGTTTCTTTTTGTCACGTGTAATCTAAATATGTGTTAAAGAAGTAAAATCGTTTCTTTTACTCTAGGAAAGAGAACGGTTGTTACGCCCTAAAAAACCAAAAAGGAAAAGTTTGAAACCTCCAAAGGTGAGAGTTTGGTGTACCAGCTATTCTGTATCTTGCAAATGTCATACAAACTTTTTGGGCGAAATATGGGCTTCATTGAAGTCAATGGTAAAACTCGGTTGAATGATTTTACCCATTATTTCTAACTAGTGATAATTAACACTCTCTAAGTGCATGTTCCTAGCCAAAGTTTTCACACACACACACACACACACACACACACACACTCTCTCTCTCTCTCTCGATACCCCTTAAAAGAAAATCTAAATAGTTTGTAGCCACCATGGCCTAAATTTTCAAATATGACTTCAGGCAACTTTAAAAGGGATCTGATTTTTCTGCGGGCTGGTGCTTAGCACTTCCTAAAAATCAGGCTCTTTTAAGGTGTCATGAGTTAGATGCCCCAAATTATTAGTCACATTTGAAAATGTAGCCCTCTGTCTTTAGAAATTTAACTTGAACAGTATTTGATGTATAAGTAGTAAAATGGAGCATAGCTAGTTTGAACTGGAGTGCAGTATGGAATGCAAAAATGAAACAACAAAACGTATTCATTTATTTAGACAATGGTAGATTTTGTTTTAGTGTATACATTCAAAGTCTAATGGTAGTTGTATCGTAGTAATATATATTTTTAAGTTTATAGATATATATTTATTTTAAGTAATGAAATCTACTATAAAATCTTTACTGAAAAGCTGCTTGCTAACGCATGCGCGCGTGTGTATATTCATGCCATACATTTGTAGGTCAGCAGAAGTGGGAATTAGTGTGGTTCTGCTGTACATTGAAATAACGCTTGCTTTTTAGTTAAAGCTGCTCTTTAGTCATGGAAGTCCCAGAATCCGTGACTTCCAAAGACCCACAGAAGCAGGGAGTTGCGGGGGCACTGCCCCAGACATTGGCAGTCCCCCTGCAGATCCTGGCCACCACGGGCGGCAGGTGGGACCCCCCGCCACTCCCAGCCACCACAGGTGGCAAGGGGATCCCTGGAGCTCCCAGCCCACTGGCAGATGCCCAGACTTCCCATTTTGTCATGGATATTTTTAGTAAAAGTCAGGGACAGGTCATGGGATTGCATTAATTTTTCATTATTGCCCATGACCTGTCTGTGACTTGTACTAAAAATATCCATGACAAAATACTAGCCTTATTTATAGTGTGTTCTTGATGGCATACTCATTATGTCCTCATGGTGGTGCTTTTTTATTACTTTCTCTTTTATAGTGTATAGGTTCTGAAAGAACGACTTCGGATATATTTTTGGTTCTGTCTCGCTAGAAATATTTTTAAACAGTGTTCATAATATTGCATTTGTATTATACAGAGAGAATAGTTTCAAAGAAATCCATAAGCCTTGTAAAAGTATGATATAGGGTGAGGTTATAGCAGATCTGTATCATTCAGGCTAGGCATAACACCTTGGAAGTTCATCTGTGGCAGAGATAAAAGTGGAGCCCTTTAAAAATAAAATTAATATTTCTGTGTCTGATCATATGCTCAATAGTGTACAATAAAGAGCCCTAACACTGTTTTAAACTGTAGTCTTTGGGATTATAAAATACTTGTTTTTATTAAATGTAGTTTACTACTTTAATTTCCTTTTAATGAGATGGTGATAGCCATATTATGTGATACTAGGAATATCAGTAATGAAGGAAAGAGGTGGGGTGCTAGCTTCTATAATACTTTAATTATTGGAGAAATCCTGTGTTACTATAATCGTGTATTAACAAAACATAATAAAACCACTTTGACCACTTTTCTTATACATGGCACCCTTTCCCTGCCCTCTCTCTGGCTGTGAGCCCCTTCTCTAATGTCTATTTCTCTATCTGGAATGTGCCTAGTATGTTGTGGGTGCTGCCATCTGTTTACTCTGGTCAAAATCAGATTTGGAACAATTTGACTCAGAAAGCAAATGAGGTTTGGTGTGGCTTAGCCCTCATTATTCCAACAAAAACTCTGTTGTTCTACTTGTGTTCTGACCATGTCATAGCACAGTTGTCGACTGACTTTTGCAGAGATTACAGTGAGATTTTTTTTTTATTTTGGACTGTTTCACTTGGACATTGAGTGATTACGAATCAATTTTATATAGTTTTATGTCCTCTCATGTCCATGCCTTGTGGTGGCATGACAGCTTGCGTGCTCTAACGATCCTCAGAGTCTGTGTGGTCTTTTTGCTCCTGGTAGGTACAAACAGGCTAGATTGGTCTGTGTGGGAGGGGCCAGACAAAACAGACACCCTGGTCCTCCAGGTTGGGGGTTAGGCACCGGGCTAACAAACCTGTCCCATAAAAAAAAAATACGTTACGGAAACAGTGATGGAGAAATCGAGCATTACTGTGTGTGATGGCCTTCAGGAATCAATGACCTGTCTGACTGCCAGTGATGAAAGCCAAAAGGAAGCCACTGGCATGAAGACTGAAGTGCTCAACACCAAGACAAAAACCAAACTTGTTTTTTGGAATGTACAGACAATGCATGAAACAGGGAAGCTAGCTCAGGTCACAGCAGAGATGAGACACTATATCTTACACATACTGGGTGTCAGCAAGAGCAGGTGGATAGGAGAGGAAGATTAACAACAGCCTTGGGAAAAAACTTTGCTATATTCTGGAAGGGATGATGAACAACACCATGAGGGTGTTGCCATCCTTTTGAAGAAGGGAGTGGAATATTCCCTGCTTGAATGGAAGACCGTCATCAGGAGACTTATGAGAGCCAGACTGAAAGGGAAACACAATAATATCACCCTGATTCAGTGCTATGCTCTGACAAATGGCAGTGATGAGGAAATAAAGGACAAATTCCACCTTACATTACAGGCAGAGTAAGAGAGAATACCATGCCACAACCTAACTATCGTCATGGGAAACCTGAATGCAAAGGTCAGTAAGGTCAACACAAACAACAGAGCAATGGGAAGATGCGAGTGTGGCACCATGAATGAAAACGGAGAGAGGCTTGTTGATTTCTGCAATATGAATGACTTAGTCAACATCTCGAAGTTCATAAGCTGACATCCTGTTCTCCAAATGGCGGAGGTAAGAACCAGTTTGATGATATGATGATCAATGGCAAATGGTGATGCTCACTGACAGATGTGAAAGTGAGAAGGGGAGCCAATGTTGGCAGTGACCGCCACCTTGTGACAGCCTCCATCAAGCTAAAACTGAGAAGTGTGGGTCCACCAAACAAGGGACAGAGATGTTATAAGAGTGACAAACTAAAGTCCCCTGAAATACAGAAAGCCTTCATTCTGCAGTTAAAGAACAGGTTTCAGGCACTTGCAGACGTTGATGAAGAGGAGAGGAATTCAGATGAGGAGATCAACAAGAAGTGGGACAAAGTAACAGCAATTTATAAACAGAGCAGTGAAGCCTGTCTTAGGCTACAGGCAGAAAAGAAGGAAGAAGTGGATTATACCCAGCACATGGGACGCCATAGAAACCAGACGAGCCCTGAAGTTTGATACAAAATCCCAGAAGCTAAAGGACAAATACTGCAAGCAGTATAGCAAGGCACACAGGAGATCAAATGCCTTGTGAGAGTGGACAAACAACAGTATATTGATAATCTGGGAACACAAACAGAGGATGCAGCTGCTCGTGATGAACAAGAAACCATCTACAAAATGACGTGGCTTATCGGTGGTAAATGGCAGACATCAACAAACACTCTCATCAGGGACAAACAAGGCCTCTACTAACAACAGAAAAAGAACAAGAAATGCGCTGGACAGAGCATTTCAAAGAATCGCTGAACAAGAAGCCACCTAAAGAGGAAGCAAACATCCAGGAGGCAGAAGAAGATCTTGATATCAGCACAGACACCCCAACTAAGGGAAGAGATCATTCAAGCCATCAAATCCTTTAAAAATGGGAAATCTCCTTGCAAGAATAACTTGGATGCAGAATTGTCCAAGGTAAATCCTGAGTTAGCAGCATCTATCCTGGCTCCTCTATTTACATCAGTCTGGGAAAGGGAAAAAGTGACAGATGAGTGGACCAATGGCATTATAGTGAAGATAGCAAAGAAAGGAACTGAACTCTCAGTGATTGTAATAATTGGCATAGTATCACACTTTTATCTCTGCCAAGCAAAGTATTGTGTAAGACCATAATCAAGCATATATCAGAGGCAGTAGATAGCATTTTCAGAAAGAGCAAGCTGGTTTTTGGAAAGGGTGTGGATCCACAGACCAGATCTTCACTCTACAAAACATAATAGAACAATGCTTAGAATGGCAACCACAACTCTACATAAACTTCATAGACTTTTGAGAAGGCTTTTGATAGCATTCACAGGACCAGCCTGTGGCACTTTCTGCAGGCATATGGAATCCCTCTCTGTATAATCAACATCACCAAAAGCTTCTATTTCAACTTTACGTGCAGTGTTGATCACAGTGAGCTCAGTTTTGAATTCAAAACAGGAGTATGTCAGGGGTGTGTCATGTCTGCAGTCCTTTTCAGCATTGCCATTGACTGGGTAATGCAGTGTACAACAGAAGACATGACAAGAGGCATTAAATGGACACCCTCCTCATCCCTTAAAGACGTGGACTTTGCAGATGATCTCGCTGTCCTAGCACATACCCAACACCGTATACAAGAAAAAACAACTTGACTCAATGCATTCAGCCAGCAAATTTTACTGAAAATCAACTGCAATTAGACTTATATCATGACCTTTAATGTTGCCTCACCATCACCAGTACAGACAGAGTATTATGTTCTCACCAATGTAGAAACATTCACATACTTGGACAGCACCATCAACTAGGATATCCAGAACAAAATCAGTAAAGCTAGGAACACCTTCAGGAGCTTAAATTACAGTCCAGAAATCATCAAAATACAACGTCAAAACCAAACTCAAAATTTATCAGAGCTGCGTACTTTCAACATTACTTTATAGCGCAGAATGCTGGGTAATAAGAAAGTATGACATGTCCAAAATGTCTTCATTCCATACAACCTGCCTCAGAAAAATCCTCTGTATCTTTTGGCCTAGACCTTTCTGAAACCAAGATCCATTGACACAGTGCAGCCAAGAGGATATGAGCACCAGCTTCCAACCAGGAAGCTCTGGAGATGGATTGGCCATGTGCTTTGGATGGAAACTGATTCCATCACCAGAGTAGCAATAAGATGGACACCTGAAGGCAAGCGAAAATGAGGCCACCTGAAAACAACATGACAAAGAGTTGTGGAAGCCGAGTTGAAAAACCTGGGGCACAGATGGAGAATCATTGAAAGACTTGCCAGAAACAGACAGCAATGGAGGAGCTTCATCGCTGCCCTAAATGCCTGAGGCATAATGGGGACATGATGATCGTTTATGTAGTTTCTTAACATTGCATTCACTTCCTAGAAGATGTTTTTACATTACTAGTTAAATTAGCTCCTAATGGGGCATGCTTGGCTAGACCTTTCCCAGCTGGTGATTTTGAAAGTTTCCCCATAAATTCAACATATTCACAGTTCATAATTTAAAAAAAACCATCATCAGTTTCAATTTGAGTGGTCATTGCCTATCACATCAACAACCTATCAATTTCACCTTTTAAATAATTTTTCCCACAGTTGCCAAAGAAATTTTTGTGTCTACTCCTTGTTTTCCCCATGAATGGGATGACAATTTAGAAAGATCCAGTCCAGTAAAGACATCAAAATCCTGAATGGCATTCCCATTATACACTATATCACTTGTTTTGTGACCATAATTGTCAGTAGCTATACATGATTGTCCCTGAAAATATATTTTTGCCAAAATAAGATAAACTATTATGTCTTGTCCTTGCTGATGTTTTAGAGTAGAAAAAGAGAGATGAATAAACTCTGATTTGGGAAGGTGTAATATTACTAGAAAACCTAGTGAAGACAAATGTCTTGACCTACAGGATTCCAATATCCCCGTCTCCTGCTTGTGTTTTTAAAATTGCTCTCCAGTCAGTGTGTGCTGAAGAAAAGGGCCTCAACTATGGATGTTTAAATCGATATTTAGGAGCATTTCCATTGTCTTGCTGATTAACATTTATAAACGGCTGCTGACTAATGTGTCTTCCAATTCTGAGTCGGTGTTCTGGAAAAGATGGAATTATTCAGTATTCTGCTTTCTCATTATCTGTGCCCCACCATACAGAGCCTTACGTGAGCACAAAAATCAGTGGGGTTTCTCTATTGTTTTAGTAGGAATATAACTACTATATCAGGAGGAAACATAAAGTATCAAGCAATAGCTATGATTACAGACTCCATCCCCTCTTCATGAGGGAGAATGGTACAACTACTAACAGACATGCAATACAGAATATTATTTCATGCTATCTACGCAAATCAGAGATTGAATTGTAAATACCAGAGTACTGTAATGAAAAGAGGAGGAAAATTGTTCAAGGAGAAATAACAGCATTTAGCTCCATTTCCCATACTTAGTACATTTTAACCCTTAGGACACTTGCTGCACCTAAAGTATTAAACACCTGGATGAGTGGCCAGTATCTGTGGTACCTAGGGGGTCTACATGGGATAATGTGGCAAGAGAAGGGAAGGCAAGGTTTGTAGCTGGTGAGAGAATGGGCCAAGTCTGGTCTTCCATGATAAATTCTGACTGTTCTGCCAGTTTGCAGGCCAGGTGGCACTGGGAGATGTGTGGCATGCTGCACTAGATAGAGACGCAAAGAAAAGCCAGCTAAACAAAAGGGTGAAGTGAGCGCTGCTCCTGGGAACTAGGTTGGGGGAGCAGGAAATTCTCTACCTGATTTTAGAGGCGGAGATGCTGGCTCCTTCGTGCTTCTTGTGTGGGAAGGAATTCTGGGTGTTGAAGGAACAGATGTGTGGAAGGAGGCAGATATCATGAGAAAGGATAAACCAAGGAAGAGAGAAAAGATGCTTGTTCAGCTCACTGTAGAGCTGGTCAAAAAGTGGTAAGTGTGCTTTTTGGTAAATAGTTAAATTTTCTGATTTTTTTGAAGTGGGGGAAAAGCAAAAATATAAATGCTTTTTGTTTTTCCTGCTTTGTCTCCTTCCCCCTACTCCCTTCCCGCTCTTTGTTCCTTTTTCCATTTTGCCACTGAAAAATGGAGAGAAAAGGGAAAAATTGGAGGAAATTAATAACTGAAAATCAATGTTTTTTGTTTTCTCATTTAAAAAAGTGGAAAATTTCAAAATAAGCAAGTATTTTGGGTGAACATTTTTGGTTTTGAAAAATTGTCCACTTTTTATTTTAAAAAAATTGAACAAAATTTCACCAGCTTGACTTAAAACCCATAAATAAAAGAATGAACCTCCAAAGGCCCTAAAGGTTTGATGCCTTCAAGTCCTCAAGAATAGGTTTCCAAATGTTCTAACTGCCCATATTATCATATAACCTGTAGGTTATTTTTCATGCGTGCAGCATTCATCGAAGAAACTTAAATGCTGTCAACAATAACTTCAGAAGCCTAATCCTGGCAAACAGTCTAGTTTCCTTCCAGGCTTCTTGCATAAAAATGGACATGAAGTCAGAGTTTTTAGGCCCTCAGTTTATGATATGGTTTGGCCTTAGTAGGTAGGTCAAAAAGAGTAAGAATAAGGGAATAACTGAACATGCTAATAAGTGATTATCAAGCGGAAAGACACTATTGAAGGAGCCCTCTTTCCCATGTCTGCATTGCAATTTCTATATAGATAGTATTATTGCTTTGGATTATGGAAGGAATAAAAAACAAGGGTTGAATTCCCCCCCCCAGCTACAAGTGGCATTGCAACGTTGATTTATGCTTTTAAAATGTAAATACTTCCTTGTAAATATTTGCACATTTCTGTTGTTAATGGGAGATCATGTACTTCAAATTAATCTTTTATGGTTAGATCACAGACTAGTTTTTAGAATCTAGGCCTCCTGTGGTGTGTTTGATTAGGTTACTTTTGTCTGACAGACTTCAAGTAATGAAGGGTGAAGTTGTAACTAGAAGGAAGCATGTAATATCAGAAGACTGTATCTTCCATGTTCTGTATACTATTATTTGAGTGAAGGATGCAGGGTCAAGATCAACATTTGTATATAATTTTTGTTCCACTCTCTCTTCCTAGAGAAAAAAACCCTACATTGATGGAGTTAAGGTTGAAAGTATATAGGGAAAATGTAATACAGAGATGTTGTAATTATCAGAGAAAAAAGCATTATAATTTCAGGAAATTCAGAGTTAGGATTAACCCTAAAAGTAATCCAAAAATCTCAAATTCTGGAAATGCAGTTAAGGCACCCAAACAAATGTATTTTTCTGCTCTATAGTGATGCAGAGAAACCACCGTACAATTATGGTTAATGTATTTTAGTGTCTGTCATTCCAGATTAGATTAAACTGATTTTTAAAAACACATTAGATTTGCCGTGGTTTTTCCTTGTGGTGTTGTATCTTGAGTAGAACTCTCACTGTCAATGGGAACCATAGTAGCACAACTACCACTTAAGGCAGCCGTGTCTCAAAGATCTGATGTAGCTCTATGACAAGCTGCCTGTGAAATTCACTAAGAGCCAAAACTTTGTCCTGAAGTAAATTAATTTAATGAGTGTTTTATGCACACATCTGAGGACAGTAACTAGCTGTCAGCCTATGCTTTTGTCTCAATTCCCAGGGTTCAAGGACAAGAAATCTGGAATGTTTTAGAATTGGTAATTAAATAGTCAAGTCCAGCAAGATTAACAGAAATCAGGTCAACAGCAAAGCAAGCAAAATGGACCTCACACAAAATTTTTATTTCAACAGTTTAGAAAAATAAGCAAAGCTAAGATAAACATAGGCAGACTGGATTGATTTGAAATTGCCTTCCAGGCCCAAGCTCAACAAGTCAGATGCAAACACCCTGATAAAATCAATTTTGTCTCAGAATGGGGGCTAAAAAAAAAGTCAATATCGACAGAACAGCATCTGACGCTTTAATCTGTTCATAGCTTACTTAGATTTCAAGCACTGTTCACTGACAATAAAAGCAAAGATGTTGTTTAGAACAGTGTGAATGTGGAAACCCAGAAAGTGTTCAGTACTGGTGGAAATTAGTTTGTGGCTTTGTTTGTCAGATGGACTGGATATTTGTATCCATAGCTGACTATGATAACATAAGTGTATAATAGTAGAAGTAATGATCAGGATGGTTGTGTTGATTAGGGAGGGCTTGACATTGGTGGAAATTTACTAAGATTTATCTTGGAGAAAATAAAGCATTTGTGCCTGGCTCTTTTGAGAATCATTCAGTATAATCACCTACAGCCTATGAGGGGGTGTGGACCTTCTTCCTTCTATGTCCGGCTTTCCCTGAACAAGAGAAATGGGGAGACCTCAAGTGAAGCACCTGACTAGAGGGAGCACCTTACTGAGAAGGGCCACGTGAATAGGTTCGGATGCATGTAAGCTGGAAAGTGGTATCTGCCACAAAAGGGGCTGGCTTTGTTTCAGTCTGAGAGAGACCAGGGCGAAGAAAGACTTTAGAAGAGGTTCTCAGGCCAGAGGACTTGGAACAGAATCTGTGAGGGGCTTCCATGGAAAGGTCTTATATGAAAGGCACCAGGGGAAGATGTAGGAAGAAGTAGTTAGAGAAGCCAAAAGAATGTCCAGGGTAAAGGTCTAAGAGAGGGGCCACCTGAGCACTGTAAGTAGAGTGAGCTTTAGCTCACGAAAGCTTATGCTTAAATAAATTTTAGTCTCTAAGGTGCCACAAGTACTCCTTTTCTTTTTTCTAAGGGAATAGTGACCCAGATGAATGAGCCTGAAGCAGATGGTCATTTCACTGGTTAGGATGTTGGAGGTGGAGCCAGAGGTGGAGTGAAGCACCAGGCTCCCATGCACCTTCAGTTGTGCCACTATCAGTAGAACCTTGACCAAGGGCAAAAAGAGATTTGTTAAATACAAAGACTGGGGAGATTAAATTAACCATTTATAGATTAGTGCTGACTCCAGAATACTGAAAAATGTAACTTTTCTAGATTGGTTGGAAGGATTGCTGTGCAGTGAAGATTTAATTTTGTAACCTGTTAATTCATAAATAGGTGCTGATATGTTCATGAGTGGGAAGGTACTGCATCCAAACAATTGTTCTTTTTCCCTGAGATGGTACCTTTTAAGATCTGTCTTCCATAATTCTCAGCATGCAAAGGTTGTGCTGAAGCAACAACTCCTCCATGTTTGTTTTTTAATGTTGATAGCCTGCAGTCAGCTTTGCTTGTTAGCTAGAACAAAGTACATATCTGATTAAGTGAGCTGTAGCTCACGAAAGCTTATGCTCAAATAAATTTGTTAGTCTCTAAGGTGCCACAAGTACTCGTTTTATTTTTGTCAATTCATATTGTGGTACTTAAGACATCTGATAGGAAAATTGGTCTACTTGCCTAGTCCAGTAGACTTTAGAGTCTTCTCATGTGTGAGAAGTTTTAGTTCAGCTGGCACACTTTTGGAAATACCAAAGACTTATCTGTTTTTCCCAACTATATTTCTTCTGCTCGTTTCTAAAGCTCTGATTGCACCAGGTTACTGTTGCTACTGTAGCTTTTGCTGAGCAGTTTTCTAATTGTCAGGGGATGTATGAATCTCTAGAACATTGCTGGCAACCAGCTCAGGTCTCTAAGAGGTAAAGAGGAGCACCGTGGGGTGGAGCTTTATAACATCTGAGTGCAGGGTACCCAGAGAAGAAATATAATCACCGCACACACTCAACCTCCTAGATTTTCTTCGATGAGAAAAAGCAGCCAGAGCTGATAGAAATTTCTTAATAATTGCATGTGACATCAGATTCCTTGAAGTAATGAGAATATTTTAAAGGTCTCTTTTCTGCTTAGGATTCACTTTAGTTCAGGGCTTTTTTCAGTTTTTTGAAATATATGACAGAGACAGAACCATTAAATCCTGGAAAGCCTTTTTTCTGTAGAATGGAATTACAATGATAAAATGAAAATTGGAGTCATTGCTTTGAAATCAACAAAATTGCCCATAACTGAAACTGTGGGACTCTGAAGACTAATTTCTGCTTTGTAAGCTTTATTAAATCGGCTGTATTTGTGATTACAACTGAAAGTGTTCACTCTTCAGACCAGCACAATGGAGTACATACTTCTTGTCTTATATTTCTCTTTTTTTATCTGTCTGTGTGCTCTGGTGTGCCTATATTTTTCTGGCTGCCAGGAAATGACTTATAAACACAAAGGTAAGAAGCTATAAATTAATCAAAAATGGAGAAGTGGCTAAATCACAATGAACTGAATTACGCTGTAATTAGAACAAATCAGCTATTAATCACTTGAAAATAATATGTGATACTTAAATCATGTGGGAAGATGAAGCTACTGCAGCTATATAGAAATTAGATGGTTCATATGCATGTAGACCTATCTAATTCAATTAAATGTAGTACTATTATATATAGAGATTTGTATGCAATAACATCTATATATTTTAAGGCACAGACTCTGCATCACAAATTTTGTCAACATTAATCAAATTGACTAATTAGTTTTGACTCAACAGGAATCACCACTGATATACAGAATATTTTGTAGATCTTCATGTTCTGAAAATATATTTACTCTGTCATAAGTCCTGTTGAACTTCTAAACATTAATTGCAAAAATATAATGCACAATTATACTGTAAAAGTATGTGTGAAAACATTGGTATAGAAATCCAAAATTACATCCTAATTTGCACTAATTATTGCCAAATATTTCAGATTTTACTTATGCATATTTTCAGTTATTGAGATGGACATTTTACTCTGACAGTTATGATCTGAACTTTAGGATTGAATATGTGTACACAAAAATAACACCTTTAATTAACAACTTTCTAGAATTACAAACAATATATACAAATATAATTTCAAGAGTTTTACACATTTTAAGAAAAATTCTGTAATAAATAGTATAGTTAAAAATAGCAAGCAGAATAATAGGCACATTAGAATACATATATTTTAGAAATCTATTTTAAATCAGATTTTTGAATTAATAAATATGATCTTTCATGATCTGTGTGTGTGTGTGTGTGTGTGTGTGTGTGTGTATATATATTGTTTATCATAGTATTTATTCTCAGATAGTAAAATTTTCTTAACACTTTATCAACTTTGTGTCAACTGTCTGTCTGATATTTTTCCCTCTAGCTGTTTCCCGGTCAGTTAATTTGTTGTGTATTGGATATGAATCCATTTTTATAGCCAATGGCTACAAATATTAGACTATCACACTGGCAACAATAAATAGTTATTATTAATAATGACAATTTTGTGTTTTTATCTCATGATGTAATTCATAAATATGCCATTAATGTGCAATGGCTAAATACTACATTGTGTCCCAGCAAGTATGTAATCAACTCAAAAACAAACAGGCAAATTCTCCATTCAGGCATAGTAATTAGCAGTGTTTATAAAAAGTGAATGAAACAGATTTGCTCTAAACCCAAAATATTATATACAAATATGTGTAGTATTTAGCAATCCTAGACTATCCTTGAAGATTTCGAGTGTTTCCATACCATGGGAAACATTAATTTCCCCTAACTAATTATCATTTACATTATTTATTAAAATGTGTGGATATTTCCTGGAAGCCTGGTACCAATGATGTGTTTAAATATGCTGAGTAACAAATATATCTGTATATTGATAGTTCAGTAGCTATTATTTTTAAATAATCCCTGTAATCAACAAGGCTCTATTACATACATCAAAAGGGCCAATCTTTTGTGTGTTTGTTTCTATTCCCTGAGATCACCTCTTCTTAAAGCAACAGGTATTCAAGCTGAGTTATTTATAAATCTAGCTACGGTTTGTCTCAATATTTGCAAAGAACATTTCAGTGTTGATGAACACACTTTTGTCCTGAGTTTAATGACGCTACTGATGCTCCCTGTAGTATTGCTGGGTGTTTCTTCAGTGGTTCATATACACATTGTGCACCATGATCTATTTGTTCTTTTCTAAGGGACTTATAATGAAGGAAAACAAACTTTCTCTAAAGCTAAGGATTGTGAAGAATATGAATGCTAGAGGAAAGAATTAAAATTCTCACATTAATTTCCGTCTCAAATGTCTTGTCTTAAACATAGTTCTAACATATAACATAGAAAAGTCCTGGAGCTTACTGAATAACTAAAAATAGCTGTGTTCCTGAGCAGGTTTTAGTACTTAAATCCCTTTTCTTTTTGCCTCCCTCTGTATAGATTGGGTAGCAATTCCTAATGACCCGATGGATTGGAAAGGGAAGGCTGATCTCTAGAGATCTTTCAAGTGCATGGGTCTATATTTGTGGCCTCTGCAGAGTTGTGAAGTCCAGGCTTTATTCAGGTTTCTACTTTCTTTCAGTTTTTGAACTTTTTTCAACATGAACATAACATATTTGAAAGGGGATTTTTCTAGAAACTAGAAATATTAGAAACATTAGGCTCTTAATTCAGTCTGTGAATGAAATTTTTAACTATTCTAAGGGTTTGTCTTCACAGCAAGTTAGCTCAAGTTACTCCGCTCAAGTTGCTCTGCTCAAGTCAGCCTAGCTCTAGTGAGAGTGGCAATGCTACAAAACAGTAAAACCTTGCTCTTTATTGTGCTTTACATCAGTATATCACAAAACACATTACAAAGGGGTCAGAGTCACTCTCTCCATTTTACAAATGGGGAAACTGAGGAACAGAGGTGAAATTTCCAGTTCACCCGGCAGGCCAATGGCACAGCCAGGAATTGAACCCAGGTCTCCTGTTCTCTCTCCATAGGCCATGGTGCCAGTCTCAACACTCATCCTACAGAGAATGGTTTGATTAGCAGCACAGAATGATTGGATTAGCAGTTGATGAGTTATGCTAATTTAAGCTGTGGCCTGTATCCCCTCCTGCAACTGTTGATCTTCAGCAGAACTAAGAGAGTTTAACTTTCACAATTGAATGTCTAAATGATGCTTTTATTTTTGAAGCAGCAGAATTTCCTGCAGAGTTACTGTATTCTGGGCATGTATCAAAAAACTGAAGTAAAGAGAGCACAGAAAGGTTGATAATTTTAAGACCAGTTTACTTTTTTATCAGTCCTATAAAGGTTCATTGCAGTTATGACTTTTTATTTGCTGCTGACATTGGTAGCTGATCTAATATCTTTCATGATGCGTTATATATACGCTACTTGCCTGTACCTTTTAATGTGGTTCTGTTATATTCTGTACCCATTAATTCAATGTTATGTTATCTGTGATGTAAAAAAATTTCATTGAAATATTAATTTTCACTGAAGATTAATTTTCCTTAAACATGCTAGTATTTATTTTTTCTTTCTAGAGAAACCATTTTTCTCATTTTTAAAATGATAGTATTTCAGACAAATGAAGATGTATGAACTGATAACTTCAAGTTGATAGCAATAATTTTGAAAAATCGATATTTTAAGCTCTACTTTCTGATTTTTTTTTGGTTTTTATTAATAATGTGAATGACAAATGTCAGTGAATAACTTTTTTGAATACGATATACCCCTCTTTTAATACCCTCTTGTATGTTGCATCTCAATAGGTTGGTTACCTAATATCTCAAAACATGGATGATTTTCTGTGTGGTTAAGTGTATTTTATACTTGTGGTAGAGCATGACCGTATTTGGCAGCTATCAAGTGCAATATGCTATCTGATTCTTTGAAGCATTCTAGTAAAAGATGCTGAAAGGAATTATTTCTTTACCAGCATTCAAATGGTGCATACACATGGAGGGAGCAACACTCTTGTCTTCCCAGGCTCCCTCAGTTTGTTACTTAATCCTACAGCCCTTAGTAGGTCCATTGAAATCAACGGGACTGCCAAGGTGTCCCAACTTGAGACTCTTGTCCTTGTGGGTAAGAATCAAAGCATCTTGGGAGTAAAGCCAGACTAGGATTTACTGAAGACCTTTTTTGCTGTCTACTTGTCTATTTAACCAGGTTATAGCTTATTACTGAATGTCCTATTAGTAACCTAGAAAAACTGACATTTCAGAGGCATGTTGTGGAGACGTTTTTTGGATTTGATGAAGAATCTGTTGACTCTGAAACCTCATCTGTAACTTCGTATAACACGGACAAAACAGACAGAACGCCAGCAACACCAGAAGAAGACTTGGATGATGTAAGTAGCAAAGTTTCTTCATAATAAAACATAAAAATGAATGTTAATATTTTTCCTATTTCTCTGTATTTCTGCATTTGCAACTTGAACAGTCTAGTAAAAGACTGGAAATAAGGTGTAAATTTTTAGCAGTAGGAGTAATTAACCTACGGAAACAACTTAGCAAGAGTCATGGTGGATTCTCTATTACTGACAATTTTAAAATCAAGATTGGATGATTTCTAAAAAATATGGAATTATGTGGAGGAAGTTCTGTGGCCTGTGGTATACAAATCAGACTAGATAATCACAGTGGTCCCTTCTGGCCTTGAAATCTATGAAAAATACACTAATTTAGCTAAGCCGTTGCAACCCAGCTAATAAATGACAGCATTAATGTCTGTCTTCTTGATGAGTTCAGAGTAGTTAAATCAGACTTGGTAAATATCAGCAGTGCTTGAGAAATAGAATTGCTTTTATCACAATATCTCTTGCTTGTCAAAATAAGAAAATCAATTGGCACTTGCACTGGCAAAATCCATGGCTGCTCCACAATAGCTGTTCCTAGAATATTATGATTTATTTGATTATTTTGGGACTGTCAGACCCTTCTTGCTATGCTTTTGATATCGAGAAAAGTTTTGTCAATTTATTAAGGCTTAAGTAGTAAATATATGTAGACATGTTTTTGCTGGACCTGTATGTTATGCACTGCAACCGGGCTACAGTAAGGAATGGCAAGGCCAAGGACAAGATGTAAAATCAAGGTCTCCCTATCCTGTTTGCTAACTCGTACGTTCTACCCTTCAGTTATACCCTCTCTATCTTCTATTCCTGTCCCCGATTCCCCTACTCTACCCAACTTATTTTATTGTTATTTTGGGATTGCCTAACCCTAGTGATTTTTATTGAGTCTCATGATATTGTTTGGGGTTTTCTTTCTTGGAGCCCCAGTTCCTGGAGTCAGGAGAATCTCCGCTTTCATTTAAAAAAAAATCTAGCCCTCATGATTGTGGAGAAAAGTTTGAACATGTGAAACCCAGAAGGCAAATGAAAAGACACCAATGTTTACTATTTTAAAAGAAATCTTAATGATTTTTAAGCCAATGTCATGATTTTTGGACGTGACATATGTTTTTTGCATGCCTGGAGTTGGCAATACTGTTGTTTTTCTTAGAGCTCTGTAACCAGTATACAACTTTTGCTCATCATCCTGTATTTAAATTACTTTGCCCCAAAACTCTCAGGTTAATTGACTGAGAAAAGCAGGTGCGTATCTCTCTGTCCACGTGCACATGCAGCAGGTCCATGGTGGTGAGCAGCGAGGTCCAATGCGGGTCCTTCAAAATTATGGCACTTTTGTCAGTGAATAAAATTGTGCAGAGTCATATTCTCTCTCATCCCTCCCTATCAGTCTCTGTTCCTTCTCTTTTTCACAGCCTCCCTCCCTCACCCACATGTCTTACCTCAGTTCTCTCATTAGCCATTCACTCTCTGCCCGCCTTTCACACAAATGTTTTCCATTCAGCACTCTTTCCTTTCACTATCCATTTTATTTCTCTCCCTGCCACCCCCATTCATACACACTGTCCCCTGTTCTCTCTCTATTCTGATACATATTCTGACTCACTTTTTCTGTCAAGCCAGTTTATGCTGCACTCAAATTCTAAACATAAACACAGTTAGGGAACTCTGCATTTTTCTCTCCACCCCAACATACACTTTCCTTTAATCTCTGCTAGTGTTTTAAGGCTACATCAAGCTTTGGGAATCTGTAAAGTTCTCTTCCTACATTTCTGTTTTCTTTTGTTTGTATTCTTTCTTGCTGTTCTCTTCCCCCATTCCTCCAACTCCAAATTTGCCATTCAGAGCACAAGGAGATGCAAGAATGAGAGCTGACTGGAGTGAGGGACTTTTCTCTCCTCATTCCCTCTAGGGTTCCTGGAGTTCTTTCTCAGGTCTAAAGTAGGGGTAGTGTCCTGCTGATTGAGCTAGTCGCAGCAGGTGTCAAGCTCTGCCCCAGGCACATATTTGTTGGAAGGGACAGCTACTAGGAATTAGAAAAGGAGTACTTGTGGCACCTTAGAGACTAACAAATTTATTAGAGCATAAGCTTTCGTGAGCTACAGCTCACTTCATCGGATGCATTTGGTGGAAAAAGCAGAGGAGAGATTTATATACACACACACAGAGAACATGAAACAATGGGTTTATCATACACACTGTAAGGAGAGTGATCACTTAAGATAAGCCATCACCCACAGCAGGGGGGGGAAAGGAGGAAAACCTTCCATGGTGACAAGCAGGTAGGCTAATTCCAGCAGTTAACAAGAATATCAGAGGAACAGTGGGGGGTGGGGTGGGAGGGAGAAATACCATGGGGAAATAGTTTTACTTTGTGTAATGACTCATCCATTCCCAGTCTCTATTCAAGCCTAAGTTAATTGTATCCAGTTTGCAAATTAATTCCAATTCAGCAGTCTCTCGTTGGAGTCTGTTTTTGAAGCTTTTTTGTTGAAGTATAGCCACTCTTAGGTCTGTGATCGAGTGACCAGAGAGATTGAAGTGTTCTCCAACTGGTTTTTGAATGTTATAATTCTTGACGTCTGATTTGTGTCCATTCATTCTTTTACGTAGAGACTGTCCAGTTTGGCCAATGTACATGGCAGAGGGGCATTGCTGGCACATGATGGCATATATCACATTGGTAGATGCACAGGTGAACGAGCCTCTGATGGTGTGGCTGATGTGATTAGGCCCTATGATGGTATCCCCTGAATAGATATGTGGACAGAGTTGGCAACGGGCTTTGTTGCAAGGATAGGTTCCTGGGTTAGTGGTTCTGTTGTGTGGTGTGTGGTTGCTGGTGAGTATTTGCTTCAGATTGGGGGGCTGTCTGTAAGCAAGGACTGGTCTGTCTCCCAAGATCTGAGAGAGCGATGGCTCGTCCTTCAGGATAGGTTGTAGATCCTTGATGATGCGTTGGAGGGGTTTTAGTTGGGGGCTGAAGGTGATGGCTAGTGGCGTTCTGTTGTTTTCTTTGTTGGGCCTGTCCTGTAGTAGGTGACTTCTGGGTACTCTTCTGGCTCTGTCAATCTGTTTCTTCACTTCAGCAGGTGGGTACTGTAGTTGTAGGAATGCATGATAGAGATCTTGTAGGTGTTTGTCTCTGTCTGAGGGGTTGGAGCAAATGCGGTTATATCGTAGCGCTTGGCTGTAGACAATGGATCGAGTGGTATGATCTGGATGAAAGCTAGAGGCATGTAGGTAGGAATAGCGGTCAGTAGGTTTCCGATATAGGGTGGTGTTTATGTGACCATCGCTTATTAGTCCTATCTCGGGGCCTCTCCTTTTGCCCCTCCACCCCCACGAACATGATACAGTTCTGTGGTGACCTAGAATCCTATTTTCGACGTCTCAGACTCAAGGAATATTTCCAACACACCTCTGACCAACATATTAACCCACAGAGACCTTCCTGCCAACACTACAAAAAGAAGGATTCTAGGTGGACTCCTCCTGAAGGTCGAAACAGCAGCCTGGATTTCTACATAGACTGCTTCCGCCGACGTGCACGAGCTGAAATTGTGGAAAAGCAGCATCGCTTACCCCATAACCTCAGCCATGCAGAACACAGTGCCATCCACAGCCTCAGAAACAACTCTGACATCATAATCAAAAAGGCTGACAAAGGAGGTGCTGTCGTCATCATGAATAGGTCAGAGTATGAACAAGAGGCTACTAGGCAGCTCTCCAACACCACTTTCTACAAGCCATTACCCTCTGATCCCACTGAGAGTTACCAAAAGAAACTACAGCATTTGCTCAAGAAACTCCCTGAAAAAGCACAAGAACAAATCCGCACAGACACACCCCTGGAGCCAGGACCTGGGGTATTCTATCTGCTACCCAAGATCCATAAACCTGGAAATCCTGGACGCCCCATCATCTCAGGCATTGGCACCCTGACAGCAGGATTGTCTGGCTATGTAGACTCCCTCCTCAGGCCCTTCGTTACCAGCACTCCCAGCTATCTTCGAGACACCACCGATTTCCTGAGGAAACTACAGTCCATTGGTGATCTTCCTAAAAACACCATCCTAGCCACTATGGATGTAGAAGCCCTCTACACCAACATTCCACACAAAGATGGACTACAAGCCGTCAGGAACAGTATCCCCGATACTGTCACGGCTAACCTGGTGGCAGAACTTTGTGACTTTGTCCTGACCCATAACTATTTCACATTTGGTGAGAATGTATACCTTCAAATCAGCGGCACTGCGATGGGTACCCGCATGGCCCCACAGTATGCCAACATTTTTATGGCTGACTTAGAACAACGCTTCCTCAGCTCTCGTTCCCTAATGCCCCTACTCTACTTGCGCTACATTGATGACATCTTCATCATCTGGACCCATGGAAAAGAAGCTCTTGAGGAATTCCACCATGATTTCAACAATTTCCATCCCACCATCAACCTCAGCCTGGACCAGTCCACACAAGAGATCCACTTCCTGGACACTACGGTGCTAATAAGCGATGGTCACATAAACACCACCCTATATCGGAAACCTACTGACCGCTATTCCTACCTACATGCCTCTAGCTTTCATCCAGATCATACCACTCGATCCATTGTCTACAGCCAAGCGCTACGATATAACCGCATTTGCTCCAACCCCTCAGACAGAGACAAACACCTACAAGATCTCTATCATGCATTCCTACAACTACAGTACCCACCTGCTGAAGTGAAGAAACAGATTGACAGAGCCAGAAGAGTACCCAGAAGTCACCTACTACAGGACAGGCCCAACAAAGAAAACAACAGAACGCCACTAGCCATCACCTTCAGCCCCCAACTAAAACCCCTCCAACGCATCATCAAGGATCTACAACCTATCCTGAAGGACGAGCCATCGCTCTCTCAGATCTTGGGAGACAGACCAGTCCTTGCTTACAGACAGCCCCCCAATCTGAAGCAAATACTCACCAGCAACCACACACCACACAACAGAACCACTAACCCAGGAACCTATCCTTGCAACAAAGCCCGTTGCCAACTCTGTCCACATATCTATTCAGGGGATACCATCATAGGGCCTAATCACATCAGCCACACCATCAGAGGCTCGTTCACCTGTGCATCTACCAATGTGATATATGCCATCATGTGCCAGCAATGCCCCTCTGCCATGTACATTGGCCAAACTGGACAGTCTCTACGTAAAAGAATGAATGGACACAAATCAGACGTCAAGAATTATAACATTCAAAAACCAGTTGGAGAACACTTCAATCTCTCTGGTCACTCGATCACAGACCTAAGAGTGGCTATACTTCAACAAAAAAGCTTCAAAAACAGACTCCAACGAGAGACTGCTGAATTGGAATTAATTTGCAAACTGGATACAATTAACTTAGGCTTGAATAGAGACTGGGAATGGATGAGTCATTACACAAAGTAAAACTATTTCCCCATGGTATTTCTCCCTCCCACCCCACCCCCCACTGTTCCTCTGATATTCTTGTTAACTGCTGGAATTAGCCTACCTGCTTGTCACCATGGAAGGTTTTCCTCCTTTCCCCCCCCTGCTGTGGGTGATGGCTTATCTTAAGTGATCACTCTCCTTACAGTGTGTATGATAAACCCATTGTTTCATGTTCTCTGTGTGTGTGTATATAAATCTCTCCTCTGCTTTTTCCACCAAATGCATCCGATGAAGTGAGCTGTAGCTCACGAAAGCTTATGCTCTAATAAATTTGTTAGTCTCTAAGGTGCCACAAGTACTCCTTTTCTTTTTGCGAATACAGACTAACACGGCTGCTACTCTGAAACCTACTAGGAATTAGGGTCTGCCAGTGGGGGAAAGAGTCATCAGTGCTGTCGGAGGAAGATTGGTGTTGTCCTTTTATATCTCTGTATACATGGGTTTGGAAGCAGCAATTTAACAGACTTTCATATTCTGGTTGGTAGAGTCTTTGGCCCTTTTGCATAAAGCCCAGGTCTGCATAAAGTTCTCACCTGTCCTTTTCATTCCCTCCCATCAATTCTACATATCAGTATCTTTACAGAAGTTGATAGATATTTTACATTTTCCACTAGCTACTGCATAATCTCTGAAACTACTGCTAACCTTGTTTTACCTGCACAGAGAGCTTAATGTTTGAAGCAAGAGAAGATAATATACTGTTTTGCTTTTCTATTCTTTTAAGAGTACGTCTAAAGAAGAAGCTGATTTAAGGTTCTGTCAACTAACCAGAGAATATCAAGCTTTACAAAGAGCATATGCATTACTTCAAGAGCAAGTTGGTGGGACACTAGATGCAGAGAGAGAAGCAAGGGTAAATAATTTTTATTGAAACTTCTCAGAAGTCTGATATCTCTCATGCTAAGTGTGCCTTTGAAGGTCAGTGGACTGCATGTAGTAACTGTATTACGTGCTTTTGAGGATTCAATAATATTGTAGTGAAACATTTGTTCTAGATTTATCAGGCCTGTATGGAAAGGAGGTTTCAAAATGCATCTTATCCTGACTTTTTTTATATCATAAAATAGCCCTGTTTTTAAGTAACGCTTTCTAATTTGGAAAGACAATCCAACTGAAACTGGCCACCTCCGCCTGCAGGCACCACCCCCACAGCTCCCATTGGCCACAGTTCCCGGACAATGGAAACTGTGAAGCCAGCGCTCTGGGTGGAGGCAACGTGCAGAGCTGTCTGGCCACGCCTCTGCCTAGCAGCTGAACGAGGGGGATGTTGCACTTCTGGGGAGCCCCCCAGGTAAGCGCCACCCAGAGCCCGCCTCAGCCCACCCCATGCCCTAACCTCCTGCTCCCTCCCACATCCAAACTCTGCTGCTGCGTAGGGGAGGAAGGCACGGTGGCCTGAGACTGCACCAGCAGCAGCCGGTGCATCTGGCACAGGGGCTGCCTAAACTGCAGAAGTCACAGAAATCCGTGACATCCATGACAAACCTACCTGGTGGGTTGCGGGTTTGTCAGGCTCCCAAGCAACCTTAACTCTACCCTGCAATAATGAGGAACACACATTAATAATAATACCTAGCTTTTTATATAGCATTTTGCAGAGCTTTTTGAGACCAACTGATAAAAAGAAGGCCAGTATCATTATCCCCATTTTGCAGATGGCGAAAATGAGGTACAGAGAGACAAAATAAACTTGCCCATGGTCACCAAGTAGGCCAGTGGTCACAATGGGAATAGAACCTGGATCTCCTGAGTCCTAGTGCAGATCTTTATCTAGGAGGCCATACCAACTTCCTGTTTGTGGTCCCAGATCAGATGATGCCTTTTTATCTCTCACTGCGTCTTTTACATGGTTGTTAAGCCACGGTGGCTCTTTTTTAGTTCTTTTACTGTGTTTTTTAATTTGGGGTATACATTTAAGTTGAGCCTCTATTATGGTGTCTTTGAAAAGTGTCAATGCAGTTTGCAGGGATTTCACTCTCGTCACTGTATCTTTTAATTTCTTTTAACTAACTTTCTCATTTTTGCATAGTTCCCCTTTCTGAAATTAAATGCCACAGTGTTGGGCTTTTGAGGTGTTCTTCCCACCACAGGAATGTTATATGTTGTTATATTATGGTCACTATTTCCAAGCAGTCCTGTTATAGTTACTTCTTGGACCAGATCCTGCGCTCCACTCAGTGCTAAATTGAGAGTTGCCTCTCCCCTTGTGGGTTCCTGTACCAGCTGCTCCAAGAAGCAGTCATTTAAAGTATCAAGACATTTTGTCTCTGCATTTCGTCCTTAGGTGACATGTACCCAGTCAATATGGGGATAATTGAAATCCCCCACTATTATTGAGTTTTTTATTTTGATATCCTCTCTAATCTCCCTTAGCATTTCATCGTCACTATCACTGTCCTGGTCAGGTGGTCGTTAATAGATCCCTAGTGTTATATTCTTCTTAGAGCATGGAATTACTATCCATAGAGATTCTGTGGAACATGTGGATTCATTTAAGATTTTTACTTCATTTGATTCTACATTTTCTTTCACATATAGTGCCTTCCTCCCCCTCCTTTGCCCCCCCCCCACAACCTGTTCCGTCCTTCTAATATATTTTGTACCCCGGAATGGTTGTGTCCCATTGATTGTCCTCACTCCACTAGGTTGGTGCATTTGATTGTTTCCTATTGTTTTTCCTCATTGTGTCCATTGAATTTGAACATTACTCTTAACGTTCATGGTCAGAGCCTCTAAAATTTATGATGGTAAATAAGAGAGTTGAAGAATATGTCATGAAAATATTCCACCTTCCAAAACTAATAAGTGGCATTTTAATTTAAATAAAAAAATAAGTTTTCCTTTGCATATCTGCTATCAATTTCTGCCTTTAGTTTGTGCCCTTGCTGTTGGGCACAGTGGATTGCAAACATAATGCCAGCCATGCAGCTCTTAATCACATAATCATTGCTGGCTTTCATTTTTGTCCCCAGGATGAGGAAACAAGTTATTTTTATTTCTTAAAAAGGGACATAAATACTTATTTTATTAAAGTAAGATTTCCCAGGCATTTATGTATTTGACAGTTATATAAAACCATTAAATGTTTTCTCTATGTTAGAGGGAGAGGGAGGCGTTGGAGATTCATTTTTTCAGTAATAGCATTTTAGACATTTGGAGAAATGCACTTTTATTATAGAAATTGAAATAGTCATTCTTTTTACCCTATGGCCTAACTGACTTATTTATCTTTTTAACAGCTGACTGGTCTAGAAGGTTTTCAATTGGTTATGTCTTAGGGGACCCAATTCTGGGCGGTAGTGAATGTCCCCCAACATCTTTTGGGTGAAATTCAGTGTGTTCAGCAAGGGCCTGATCCTGTTCATTACCAAAGGCCAGCTTTTGAAAGGTATTAGGTGCCTAGAGATGCAGGTAGGTGCTCAGTGGGATTTTTCAAAGTGCCTAATAGGGATTTTGAAAATCCCACTTGACACCTACCTGCCTCTCTAGGTACCAAACTACCTTTACAATTCTGGCCTAAGTGCCTCCAGTTGTCCTTAAGGGATGATGGCCTCAGTACTTTGCAGGAGGTGCTCAGCGCCCCATCTGTTCAAGCCCCAATTGGGGATGCTTTGCAGCTGAAGTAACTCAACCTCCACAAGGGAAGTACTTACTTATCTTGAAGAATTGAGATCATATAAATAAAACTGACTGGCTTGTCAGTGGCATATGGCATGAATTCTTATTTTTGGATTGTATGCAGTATTCAGGTATAATGAGCTGTATTTAAGTTCATCATCATACACATTTTACACACAGCAGACTTATTTAGTATTTATTGCAATTTTTTTTAAGTATTTTGAATAAATGCCAAGTATTGCAAACAGCATCATTACTGGCTTTGTTACTGATTTTATAGCACCAGTTTTTTAGAAAGTGCTTTGCCATTGAAAACATCAGATTAGTGTTTCTTAGTTTATGAAGGAAAAGAGTTGTGTGGAAATGAAAGAGGTAAATATTTTATCAAATAAAATACAAATAAACATGTTTGTTTTAATTGAAAACAATTCAAATTCACCTCACTGGCTGATAATGGACAGGAAATATTGAACTTGTCAATATTTGATTCTGCAGTAATTGAATATTTGAGAAAATGGATCTACATCTGAAGTGTACATCCTAATCAATTGGCCATTGTGACAGTATGTGCACACTTTTATACCTTTTCAGACTCGTGAACAGCTGCAAGCTGATCTCCTCAGGTACCAGGCAAAAATAGAAGATCTGGAGAAATCTCTGATTGAAAAAGGACAGGTAAAAGGCTCTCTTAATGACCTCTGTCAAATCATCTTCTCCCTTGCATGCAGCAGTGCTCTTGTCATCTTCATTGCTTGCTGGTGTATTCATGTGTCTGATGCAACTTAGTTACCATTTCACTGGTTGGACCACCTGATTAAAGGAACATATTGTATAGACTGGAAAAAACCTTATTGAAGATTTGTCTTCCAAAACAAAATATGCTTATGTCTGCATGCACATGGTTGTTAAAACCAGTTCCCTTTTCTTGCCCAGCCCAGGCCCTTCTCCTTCCTCTGGTTTTCTGCTTTCACTGGAAAAGTTTTGGTCATAATTTCAACAGAATGAATGTTATGAATTTCCCATTGAGACTATTTTTGGTGCTCTGGCTGGAAGAATTATAAAATTGTTACTGCCACACACATTTCAACTGGAAAATGAACCACTGAATGTGTATTTGATTACTGGGAGCTACTTTCAACATTTTATCCACATCACTTAAATTGAAATTGGGACCTAGATCTAAATGTAGTTTTTTTTGTCAGTACTTAGCAAGGATAAATGCTAGCTCTTGGCAAATATAGTGTTCAGGATCTTCAGGAAAATAGCACAGAACTATGATTGTGCACTTTAAAGATGTTCAGTTGCATAACTTGAAGTACCTCCTCAGAACTTTTTGGATGTATTATTTTTATACTATATTTATTGTTGAAAAATTCATTTAAAAACTGAAGTGATAAGATGTAAAATAGAGATGTATCCAAAAGTATATTTGTGAAAGGTGAATAAAACATAACATTAATATAGTAATATTTCATAAACCTTTTTATTTCAAGTTCACTTCATTTTATAATGATTTATTCTATGCAAGATGTATTCCTTAAGAATGCTGCATGAGTACAAAGAAACCTTTTACCAAATTAAGGAGAATATAAACAATAGTGTTAGCTTGCCCATAAGCGCCAAGGTTCTTAGTAAATGCTGTGTAAATAAAGTGTGTGTGTATGTGTGTGTGTGTGTGCGTGTGTATAAAATAAAATAAAACAAAACAACAGAATTGTGCAGTAGGTTATAAAATCTAACATCTTCCAAGTCCCTGAGGGCTCCCAAGAGTAAATAAACTTGTAAGGACTACTCCCTCTCGAGGCTCTGCTGTTGTCACTTTAGTATATTGGTAAATAAAGCTGCAGGTATTGAAGACAAATTGCTGCATACCTAAAGCATTAACAAACCTATTTGACTCTGAAGATGTAAAGTCTAAACACTATGCATGTAAATTAGATGGAAGTGAACATGAATATATATGTAAAAAAATAAATTTTGTGACTTGTTTCCTAATCGATGCATATAATAGGTTTGCTTGGAAATTAAGTTTGATCATTTATTACCTTTTAAGATTCTTAACCACACTACACTCTTTAATCACCCAGTAATCCAGAGAAATTAAATGCGCAAGTGGTGGTGGTATTGTGCAATAAAAAAAATGGTCTCTGTGGGTTTGTATGTAAACTAAGCCTTAAAACGTCATCAGAAATCACTCTTGGGGGCTCTGACATATCCACATCTGCTTACTGGTTGGTTATATGGTAACAATAAATTGTTAGTACCTATATTTGACAAAATAAATTTCTATTTGAAACAAACTCACTTTCTGTGCACAATGTGATTTTTTTAAATTGTTATTTAGCTTAGGATAATTATGATTTAGTAGTTAATATGAACTGTTCCCTCTGAGGTGAGGCAGTCCTCTTTAGAGCAGGGCACTATTATCATCCTTATTTTTCAGCTAGGGAAACTGAGGCAGAGAGAGTTTACATGACTTTTCTAAAGTTAAACATGCAGACAGTAAAAGAGTCAAGGTCAGAAATCTGGGCCAAGATTTTCAAAAATAGGTGCCTCATGTTAGGCTCCCAAATCTATATTTAGATGGCTAAATAAGTGATCCAATTTTCAAATGTGGCAAAGGCTCTCATCAACCTCATTTGAGCTTTTTTTGCCAATGTTTCCTTTGATGTAAAATAGGAATAATAATAATAATGATGATAATTATTTACCTCTGTACAGTACTTTGAGGGTCCTGTATGAAAGGCACTAAGTGAAAAGGGTTATTTATCATATAATAAAAATAATAATAATAATAACAATAATAATAATAATTAATAATATCACATCTCTCAAAAATATTAGACAACATAAGGCCCTGGAAGGAGATACATAGGGACCTGATCCTGTTAAGTGCTGAGCGCCCTCAGTTTCCACTGAAATCAAGATTAGACCCCAAATAGCCAAGTTTTGAAAGGATCTTGTTTGTCACACAAAATTAAACTTTTAACGAGGAAATCCAAATCAGGCATGTGTTTCACTGTAGATAAAAATAGTCAAATTTGTAGATGGAAAATGTGTGCAAAGCAGACTGGAAAGAAAACTGGCCCCTCAGCATGTCAACTTCTTTCCTGTGTGCTTTGCAGGCCAAAACTGGAGAATAACACTTGCCACTGTATTCCTCCCTTCCTCTGAGCATCGCTAAATGCTTTTTAAATGTTAAACTGGATGTTAGATTGCATTTCTCCACAATTTGTCCTTTTAATTCTAGTCAATGCATCTAGTCAATGCAGACTGTGAAGAACTTCAAAAAGATCTCACAAAACTAAGTGATTGGGCAACAAAATGGCAAATGAAATTTAATGTGGATAAATGTAAAGTAATGCACACTGGAAAAAATAACCCCAACTATAAATACAATATGATGGGGGCTAATTTAGGTACAGCTAATCAGGAAAAAGAGCCTGGAGTCATCATGGATAGTTCTCTGAAGACGTTCACGCAGTGTGCAGCGGCAGTCAAAAAAGCAAATGGGATGTTAGGAATCATTAAAAAAGGTATCAAGAATAAGATGGAGAATATCTTATTGCCCTTATATAAATCCATGGTACTCCCACATCTTGAATACTGCATACAGATGTGGTCCCCTCATCTCAAAAAAGATATACTGGCATTAGAAAAAGTTCAGAGAAGGGCAACTAAAATTATTAGTGGTTTGGAATGGATCCCATATGAGGAGAGATTAAAGAGGTTAGGACTTTTCAGCTTGGAAAAGAGGAGACTGAGGCGGGATATGATAGAGCTATATAAAATCATGAGTGGTGTGGAGAAAGTGAATAAGGAAAAGTTATTTACTTGTTCCCATAATGTAAGAACTAGGGGCCACCAAATGAAATTAATGCGTAGCAGGTTTAAAAGGAAGTTCTTCTTCACTCAGCACAGTCAACCTGTGGAACTCCTGGCCTGAGGAGGTTGTGAAGGCTAGGAATATAACAGGGTTTAAAAGAGAACTGGAGAAAATTCATGGAGGCTAAGTGCATTAATGGCTATTAGCCAGGATGGTGTCCCTAGCCTCTGTTTGTCAGAGGGTGGAGATGGATGGCAGGAGGGAGATCACTCGATCATTACCTGTTTATGGTCACTCCCTCTGGGGCACCTGGCATTGGCCACTGTCAGTAGACAGGATACTGGGCTGGATGGACCTTTGGTCTGACCCAGTATGGCCTTTCTTATATTTATCTTAACTATTTCCTGGCCTTTTAAGCATTCAGTCTAGTAAATTCTTTTGAAACAAATCAAAACAATCCTCCATCTTTCAAAGAAGTAACCTCTGCATGAAAATAAATGTGAACTTTTCCAGTCTTGAGTCTGTAGGGGAATGCAAAATTAGTAAATACCCTAAAATAACTGATCATTTTATTTTGTGGCAGTAGTTAAAAAATCTGTGTGAAATGTGTCTGCAAAGGTTCATTGATGAAAATAGTTATTGCATCAACACGATTTGGGCTGAGATTTTAAAGCAGCTTTGGACTTATCTTGCCCAGCTCTCATTAATTTCTAATGGGTATTGGGTGTCCGAATCCCTTGCCATTTTAGGAAATCTCAGCCATAATACTGAACTAGACTTATTTTAGATTTCAGATACATTTTCTCTATTGGTGGAATAAGTGTGTCACTCATGTAAGTATTTGAAGTTATTGTTAGAGCAATATGGGCCTGATCTCGCAAACAGTATTGAGCGCAGTGGTAGTAAATTTTTGCAGGATTGGACCTTATGGGCCTGATCCAAAGTCCATTGAAGTCTGTGGAAAGAGACTCATTGATGTCGGTGAACTTTGGCTCAGGCCCCCATTTTATCAAATGGAAATACAGACCTTTTAATGGGGAAGGAAGTCTTGTATGATTTCACCTGCCATCATCACCTTCCCTTTTATTCCATACCTGAAAGGCTTCACACCAGACTCATTTTCACTGCCAGCTGAGGACTGCTAACTGCAGGTCTCTGGCCTCTCATTGCACTACTTATGGATCATTAAATGCTTTCCTTGCACTTCCCCATAAGGGAATATATAATGTAGCTAAAAGATCTACATTTTAAAGCAGAGCTTCTGGGCAAGCTGAAACCCTTTGAGTGAAGGAGAAGGCACAATTTCCAATACCAGTAATATTAAACTAAGATGGTCAAATACGTGACAACATATACGTTAAATTAACATTGACAACATTACTCCAAAATTGTTAGAGGCTAACATTTAAAGTTTCAATGTGTAAATGATTAGGTTGAACAAAGTAGGAAAGAAGAAAAGCCAAACTAAAAAGAAACAGGGATTTATTACTTTTTCATCAGTTTTGGAAGCTATTCAGTCCTTAAAATATTTACAACGGGTTTGCTCTTTGATGTGGAACTCATTTTATACTTGGTTGTGCAGTAATGACTGAAATTATATAATTCTTATTACTGTACTGAGTTCTTTTCTCCCACAGGATTCCAAATGGATAGAAGAAAAGCAGCTCCTTATCCGAACAAACCAGGAGTTGTTAGAAAAGGTATGTGTTCAGAATCTAGGTACCATCTAATCTCTACTCTTCAAAGAAACTGATGTGCTAAGTGTTGAAGTGTTAAGGTAAAATTAACTTTTTTTTCCTGTCCAAAAACTGTTACACTGAGAGTCTGAGATTAAAGCGTTATCGAATTGTGAGCTCTTTGGGGGGGAAGGGCTATTATGAAATCTCTGTCTGTAAAATCTCTAGCTCAGTGAGATGCAATCAGGTTGAATATTCACCACAATATAAATGTAAAGCAATAATAATAAAGGAATGGTAGCTGGGCTTTGGCAAAAAAAAAAAAGTATAGCAGATTTGGAGAAAAATCTCAGATTATGGTTAGTGCCACTTAATTTGTTTCCTGGTTAATAGGATCACTTGTTTAAATTAAATTTTAAAAAAGCAGAACCTAGTATTTCAAGCAACATTGATCACTTTAGATTGTATTATTGGATGATTTAATAGAATAGAAAATTGCCATTTAGGGCCTGAGATGCTGAGTGACTTCTTCAAGGTGCTGAATACCCTCCGTGGACTTTGGTGAGAGAGTTGAGGGCGCTCAGAGAATGAGGCCTCTTAATTAGTGAGTTAAAATTATTAATTCAATAAAATAATAGAGGCAAAGAAAGATCCATGACTAAAGAACTACAACTAGAACTATACTTTATTCAGACACTTTTATTGATGTTATAAGCTGTGCCATATGCTGTATTAGCTGTTATACACCACCTTGTTTTCATATAAATAAGGAGGTCAGACAAGAATGCTTTTGGTTGGACTCAGGAAAAGGTTCTGTAATGCACTTGCAATATTCCATTTTGCTGTTGTTTAAATAGCCTACAGCCTCAAGGCACAACATTTTTGAGCAGGGGGTTGGAGTAGATGACCTCCTGAGGTCTCTTCCAACCCTGATATTCTGTGATTCGAGAATTATAATTAGGCCTGAGAGGAAATTGGATTTGATTGTAAAAATCCTGTAAGGTGTTGAGAGCACTCGGCACCTCCCAAGATGAGGCCATAGGAAGGAAACATTATACCTTTCGCCCTGAGCACATCACTGAGAGCCAGGAAGTCCTGAATTGTAACAGTGGCTCTCAATTTGCTGCATGGCTTTCAGCAAATTATGTAACCTTTCTGTGCTCAGTTGCTCCATCTGTAAAATGGAGGCTGTAAATACTTGCCTGCCAACCTCACAGGGGTGTGGTGAATGTTATTTAGTTAGTGTTGGGAAGCTTTTTGAAGGTTTAAAGAACTAAGTGCAAGTGCTATGACATTAAAAAGTGGTGCAAAGTAAATATGAACAGACCACTTTAGTTTAAATACTCTTCACTTCTATCTCAGTGTTATTGAGTGTGAAAAGAACATCATGCATTTTTTCCCTTTAGTTGCAGTTTTATACGCAACTTCTGATATCTGCTTCCAAAATGGCTTTATGTAGACTTGTCTCAGGAAAGCCCCAGGCAAGGATAATCATTGTCCACTCTGAGTGAGGAGTTTGGGTCTATTCATGAGCCAGTAAAGTGCTTCCTAATGTGGTCCTGCTCCTTCATTCCCAAGACTTGGGGCCCATCCGTCCAACCATGTGGGCCTTACTTGAAGTCAGTGCTTATAATCATTCACTTGTGTGCTTAACTTTATGCCCATGAGCAATCAAATCCACTCTAATTGTGATACTAAGATGCATAAAGTAAAGAACATGCATATATGTTTCCTGGATTCGGAACCTGGTAAGGAATTTTGGGCCCCAAGTTTTTTTTACTTAGTTTAACTCTTGCTACTATTTTAATAAGGGATTCTTTGCTGAGGATTTAATTTAATTTAATTTAACCATAAGTGTCAAGAATCAGTGCACTTAACTGCTGAATATACAGATTTTTCCATAGCTTAGTGTTATGATATTTTATTATATCTTAGATTTACAAAATGGAGCTGGAAGAGAATCAGCTGAAGAACGAGATGCAGGATGCAAAAGACCAGAATGAGCTGTTAGAATTCAGAGTGCTTGAACTTGAAGTAAGAGATTCTCTCAGTTGTAAACTCTCAAATGGAGCAGAAATTGTGTTTGAACCCAAGTTGAAATTCATGTAAAGTTCTCTGGTGCATGTGTAAGGTGGAAGTATTTTAGGTTTTTTTTAAATGCTGTAAGTCTGAATTCTGAAAATGAATACCACTGCCTTAATATGTTTTGGAGAGAATGCTCACTAATTTTTATGAAGATGTAAAATAGCTAATATATACTGCATATAGTTTGTTTTGCACCTAATAAAATATTTTGTTTTGCAATATTTTGCCTTTTTTATTTATTTCATTTCCATAACTACACCTTTCCTGCATGTGAAATCACTTGGTATGCATATTACAGATTGGTTGGCATTGTTTCAATTAACGCATCTTCTCACATCTTGCATGCAACGAAGTCTAAGGATCTGACACATCACATCAACCTGTAATTGTTTTTAAGATGATTTTCAAATTGACAACACTAATATAAATAAAACAAACTTAAAAGAGCAAATTTTCTTAGCACATTTTTAAAAGAATTTCACTTACCTGAAGTCTCTTCTCTGCTGATATAGAACATGGATGAGACATTCATAAATGTCAAAAAGTCAAATTTTACAACCAGAACTGCAAATTATAGGTGTTAGGCACAAATATAACTTGTGCAAGTGAAAGTAATGTGTTCTTCAGAGCAAGCTTCTTTCACAAATACTTTCCTTTGAGTAAATGAAATAGGCTATTTATTAAAGGTTTCAGAGTAGCAGCCGTGTTAGTCTGTATTCGCAAAAAGAAAAGGAGTACTTGTGGCACCTTAGAGACTAACAAATTTATTTGAGCATAAGCTTTCGTGAGCTACAGCTCACTTCATCGGAATGCATCCGATGAAGTGAGCTGTAGCTCACGAAAGCTTATGCTCAAATAAATGTTAGTCTCTAAGGTGCCACAAGTACTCCTTTTCTTTTTGCTATTTATTAAAGTAATTCTAACATAGGGCCTATGATTTCCATGGGGATGGATGGTGCTCATCACCTCATAGATGGGACCATAGGGAATGTTATGATGCTAAACTGTTGCCACAATATGGCGTGATACATTGTCACACTGTCACATTAACTGATAACAGCAAATCCAGTTTGAAAAGGCCATCAACATTTTTACACCATTTACATTCTAGAATAAACTACAAAACACTCTCAATATTACTGTTCCATAATTTTCTTCATCCAGTTCATTCCACCAAAATCCTTAGCATGTATAACCTCCATGGTGAAGATGAAAATCTTATTTTCATCATGCTATGTGATCATTCTGCTTTTAATCTTTGACCCTTCTTAAAATCATTTATTTTACCATTTTATTTTTACCATCTGTATAGTCTGATGTCCATGGCAAGTAATACAGATTATACATTGTGAGATATTATTGTCTCACTAGTCATTCTGGAAAATTAAAAATGCAAAGTAACTTGTATTCTGTATGCTTTATTAAGCAACTTTAAATTAAATTACACAACAAGTTAGTTAAAATTGGCAGCTAATTTAACAACCAGTTTTCCAAAATTTAAGTATTTTTGGTAAAAGTAACCTGGTGCATATTACATCTTGAAAAATAAACTCTTCAAAGCATGTTTAGCATAAGAACTTCCTACATTTAACTAAAGAATCAAATGAAAACTGAACTGTACAGTACAATGTGTTTATTCTCCTTGTTGAGTACCTATTTACTGAATAACAACTGAAGGATTTTCATGAAATTGCAAATAAGGCATGCAAAATAAATCTCTCACTGATGGACAAGTGCATAGTCACAAAAATTACAGAGTGGTTGCTTTAGCAAAATTATGCAGCTGTTGGTGAAAATATTTTCATGCATGGTGATAAACTAAATTCTTTCAGATGAAAATTAGAGTGGATTAGAAAACAGGGTCAATTGTCTATCATTTAGCACAGGCAAATACTGACAAGTTTAATGTGCCAAAAGATTAAACTTAGATTTCACTTTAAATTAGGTCTATTCAGGATCGAATCCCTGCTTCTGTATATGTTATATCATCAAGCTCACTTCCTGGCATGGCTATGTTTTTAAATTAGACTACTAAGTAGGAAAAAAAAACTTTTTAGCAGACAGTACATGAGGAGAAAGGCAATGTGAAACAGAGCCTTTCACCTCTTGGTTGCAGCTTCAAATTCATTAACCAACTCAAAAAGAAAAGGAGTACTTGTGGCACCTTAGAGACTAACAAATTTATTAGAGCAACTCATTAACCAACTCATTATCCTTTGGTGACCTGTGAAATGACACTGTGGTTGCAGCCCTTTTCCCAAAGGACAAGTGTCCATATCACAAATCAACTAACAAAATTTCCCTCATTCGTAGTTTTGGAAGCCAAACTATGGATGGAATGAGCATGGAAACTGAGCTGTCCCTTCACTACTACTTATCTCTGCAGAACAGAGCCAAAACTCTTCTGCAGGGAGCTGTGGGGAGGCTAGAACTGCTGTCTGCCCATGCTACCTCTGTTTTGTGAATAGAAGATGGGGGGTGATTTTAATCTCATTTACATTGATGTAATTCCACTGGTTTCAGCAGAGTTACTCTTGTTCAGAATAAAGCCCGAGCTTCAGCTTCCAGATCTTTCAATCCAGCCACTTTCACAAGCACATCGAAATTTAACAAAAGACCCTCATTTGCTGAAAGTAGGAATACAGCTATTCCACTGAAATAATGGATCACTATTTTGAAGAAGTGCGTGAAATATGCTGAATATATTTTAGATGTTATAATTTTAGAGATTGTATACATGAAAGGATTTCTTCTTGGCACAGAAAATGGTAAATTGAAAGTAGAATGTATTATACAAAACTGGGATGAGTAGGTGAATTGCTGGGTTTGAGGAATTAAAATGCTGAAATGTAGGGTTTAGCTAACTTCATTTCTGGTTTACTGTGGTTAACACTTAGCTTTATTACTGAAAGTTTTCAGAACAAAAATGCATATCATTTCAGAATAGACACAATCTCTTCAAGGTCATAATATGATTTGACACTGTTTGATATTTTGTTCTGTAGCCTCTTCACAATAGTCATTATTTGCTCATGAAAGCAATAGATTTTAAAAAAAAGATTCCACCTAACATGAAATACTTTAGAGGAATGTCTAAGTCACCCATCCCTACAATTGGATCCATACAAGTGGACCTGTGTATCCACATGGAGCCTTGTTACTTTCAATGTTGCAGAGGTTCTGCTTGCATGGATTCAATTGTCGAATCAGGATTTTAGTGCTCAAATTACACCAAAACCTTAAAGGATACTAAAGAGCATGAAAACCACCATGTGCTTTGACTGCAAATAAGGATCTATGGATTTCTTAATATCGGTAAATTTAGGTTTATCTTGAATAACTTGGGATAGTCGGGGAGAAACTGACATTATTGTATAATCACATATATTGTTTTTTAAATGAAATCTTTCCTCAGGAGAGAGAGCGAAGGTCACCGGCATTTAACCTCCATATAACCACCTTCCCTGAAAACAATGGAAGTGCACTTCAGCTGTTCTGTCAACAGGAAGGAATAAAGGTAGATGTGGCTTCATTAGCTCTTGCGATGGTTGGCTAACCAGGAAAATTATCAGAAACACTTGTGTAATCATATGAACACTTTAAATCACGGTTACCTTAGATGATTCAGATGTAAGAAATATTTTTTTTCTGCAAAGAAAAAGATATGGTCAAGTTCTGAGAAAAGGGAGGTTTAGGATGAATAGCAGGGGAAAGAGGTCTCCTAGACTGTCATGTATTCTTCTTCCAAAGAAAATGAAGGCCAGTCACTTGAGATATTTAGAAGTAGCTTGAACTAAACTGTAGAAAATATAGGTAGGGAAGAACATAATTGTATGATATGATTAGTTGATTTGTCAGATGGCTCCACATTTATTCAATACTGAATGTACAGTTGCAGTCAGAAAAGTGGCACCTTTTCCATCATTGGTCATGATTCCTATAATGTATTCAGGAGGACCAAATTCAGCAAAGCACTTAAGCACCTTATTTCCCACAAATGTCAATAGCCCAATCTGCTGCACTTTTTTCCTCCCCAAACCAGATCTTTTTCTAAGCCTGTTACCCAATTTCAACATTTCAGTGAGTTGATAAATCTAAATGTGCTAAGACACATTCTGTCCTCATTTATACCCAGGTTGCTGGATATAACTGAGTACCATTTGATCCACTGTAAACATAACAGTAGCATTTGTGTCATTGTGATGCAAAACTAACATTCAGCTTTTGGAATCTTCTTGCATGCAAAAGTGCATAAAGCCCATGTAAAAAAATTAGTATCTAATGATGCGTTTTCTCCTTTCTGAATAATGAATGTTAAAAATATTTTCCAGGATGTGAATATTTCTGAACTTATGAAGAAGCTTGATATCCTTGGAGATAATGGGGTAACAATTTCTTTATTTCAATTACTCCCATGGAATGGCATGCCAGCAAATATGCATTAAGGGACTTTTTATGGCTATATTTGCATATTCAATACCAAATGTTAGGGCCCATTTTTGTCAGCATAGATGCAATCCCTTCAATGGGAGTCACATATATGTTTTTCAGGACAGATGTGGGTTGCTGGTGAGTGGCTCTCAAAGTTGTGGCACAGGAAATGCACAAGATATGTAATAAAGGTGTAATAAAGGTTAGAACAAAATTAAGAGTAGGAAATAAGTTAAAGCTCATTTTTCTATATTGATTCCCTGAAATAGTAACACAGACGTTTAGATTCTACAATAAAGGGTGCCCTAGAAATACCTTAAACAGGAAAGATTTTACCATAGCTTGAGTCTAATCCACAAAATTTGAGGGTTGGCTCTAGATTATATTCTATGCAGTGAGATCCAAAAGCACTTTCAAAGCAGTCAGTAAAAAGAAAAGGAGTACTTGTGGCACCTTAGAAACTAACAAATTTATTAGAGCATAAGCTTTCGTGAGCTACAGCTCACTTCATCGGATGCATTTGACTGCAAAAAGCTTATGCTCTAATAAATTTGTTAGTCTCTAAGGTGCCACAAGTACTACTCTTTTTTTTTTGCGAATACAGACTAACACGGCTGCTACTCTAAAAGCAATCAGTGTTGCTCTGTTCAATAACAGGTCTAATTCTTCAATGCTCCCTTGGTTTCAGTGCAAGACTTTTTTGCATTAGGACGGCAGTCTAATGAGTTGACATTTTTTCTATTTAAAAAAAACCCACTAGATTGAGGCCACCCTAGACCATGCTCTTTTTGCAAGGCATGGTGAGAATGATGCATTGAACTAACAAGCATAGGGACTGTATTCACTTACTTTAGCTTTATTATTTGTTGTCACTGGACATTTCCTGTGCTTGTTTTTTAAAAAAATAAAGAGAGCCAATGCTCTGTGATGCATACAATAAAATCAAAATCTATCTCACTTGTTTTGAAGAATGGATTTACAATCCAATGTGAAATATAGTTACACTTTTTCTGTATTTTAGAATTTGAGAAATGAAGAACAGGTTGCAATAATCCAAGCTGGGACTGTACTTTCCCTCTGTGAAAAGGTAGATTTCAGTAAAGTTTTTTGTTTGCATAAACACTGAGCTTACCATCCTAGAACTGGAAGGATGATTTGTCAGTGACGCATGGCTTTTCTGTTAAATTAACATGGATGTGAGCATGAGGCATCATAACCTGTGGCTTTATTGGGATTGTACTTGTGGGGGGCCTGAATATACATTCAAAAATTTAAAATATAACTTAAAAAATGAAAACTTCCTCCGGAGATGTTGCCATTAAAACAAGGCTGTAAAAAACTTTTGGATAAAAGAAGCCTAATCTGGGAAATGCCATCAACCTCAACTCCCAGTGACCTTTTGAGGAATTGAGGGTGCTCAGCACATCACTGAAGGTTCTCAGTGCTTTGCAGGGTTATACGATGAAGACCTGTTCTGGGCCCAGGTCTCCAAGGTTCTGAAAACCTCCTGGAGCTCAATACCATCCTCTACTATGGAAGTCAGTAGAAAAAGAAAGTGCTCAGCACCTCACAGGATCGCTCCTTTCATGTGCTACCTGTGCATTATTTTGTAAGAACACAGGCTGCTAGTTCTTGAAAAATTGACCCTTAATATCTTTCCATTACACAGTCACAAATGTATGTCTTTCAAAACGGTCTAAAAATATACTGCCCTTTAACGTCCCACACTTTCCTTTACCTAACTGTGTGTTAGTGAGAAATTCATTATAACCTTAACTTGCATGATGTTTTACCTCTTGGATCACACAGTTCAAGCACTTTTGAAAATTGCATTCATCTCTTGTTATCTCCCTCCTTGTGCCACATGGGGAAGATAGAATTATGAAAACATGATTCAGCATTTCTGTTAGGGCTTGGTCCTCTCCTGGGACTTCACTGAGCTAGTACAGTACAGCTGGTTGTGCTGCTGTGTATTAAGTGGAGAGGTTTCTAAACTCCTTACTAAAGGATGTTTATCTCCCGACTGGTATGCCTGGCAGTCTTCACTAGTATAAAAATAAAAATAAAAATAGTCAACTGGTCTTGGAAATAGCAACTTCATTTTCCCATAGTCTTAAAAACCAGTTGTAGCAATCAGACAACTGAAACGTAATATAACAAACCATTTATCATTCAAATAATATTCTCAATTTGAGAATTACTTGTATGATATCTCTTTCTCTCGCACACACATGCACATGTGCACACGCACCATTGATTTATCCTGCTGCCTTTTCCTTCTTGTGTAATAATCGTCCATATCCTTCAGCAGTAGATCTGTGATCAAACAGAGTAGATTATTATGATCTCCTGATACGTACAAGTGAAAGAAGAAGGAAGAGGTCCAAGAGGAAATACATTTCTTTTAGTAAATGTGATCTTCACTAGTTCAACATTGTCATAGGATAGGACCAAAAATATTTTCCACAGGATGGATAAATTAGACAAGTCACCCACTTCAATGTGACTGTAGAACTTGCTCTCCACTTTCATCATTAGTAGAGAGAACGTAGTAATGAAGCCAATGATTATTCCATTTAACTTGGCTAGGAAGGAAGACATTTCCTTTCTACTGAAGAAGCTGCTATAGTGCCCCATCCCAATAAGTCTGCCATTTATAGCTTTATATCTGTACCTGCACAAGTCCATTTCTTTCAAAGTAGCAGCCGTGTTAGTCTGTATTCGCAAAAAGAAAAGGAGTACTTGTGGCACCTTAGAGACTAACAAATTTATTTGATCATAAGCTTTCGTGAGCTACAGCTCACTTTATCGGATGCATTTGGTGGAAAATACCAAAAGGTCCATTTCTGAACTTCAAAATGGAAGTCTAGCATGAAAACTCCACCATTCAGATTAATTGATTAATGATTCAACTAAGTTATCAGTGTAAACAAAATAAAACTGAATAAACCATTACACATGTTGTATCTGTCACTGTGTTACAACAAATGCATCCGATGAAGTGAGCTGTAGCTCACGAAAGCTTATGCTCTAATAAATTTGTTAGTCTCTAAGGTGCCACAAGTACTCCTTTTCTTTTTGTGTTACAACAGACAATCATAGATCTTAAACTCTAATGAGAAAAAATTGAAAAATCTATGATAAATGGCTAGATCAGTAGACAAAAGGAAGAGCAAAATTACACAAGCAATAAGGGCTGGACTCTGCAGTCCTCACTCAAGCTGGTTCATATTCACCAGAGCAGTGTCACTGAAATCATTGGACTATTTGAGAGAGTAAGGGTCACGCAAGCTAGCCCTCTTATATAGAAGCTTAGTGACCTCTTGCAGGTTATTTCCATTAGTGTCCAATCACAGCAATCCTGCCTATAAGAATAAACTGTGAGTTTGTTGTCAATATGGGAAATCCTTTATAACAATAGAAAAAGAAATTATAAAAGAGGCTTCGGTTCTGAAAATAGCAGGTATCTTTTACTCCTCCTCTGCAAAAAATCTATTTTTGGTTACCTCATAGGAACTATTCCTATTGACAGTACTTCTGTTAGTCTTCAGCTGACCAGAGGAGGACTTCTATGGTAGTCTTACTGTTTAATTAGCTTGTTCAAAAAGGTGGAGTGTTTGGTTCTGTCCTTCTAACTAACACACAAGAGCTGCCGGGGTAGCGCTTGGTCGAGAGAAGCATGCGGAGCCCAATGGCTGCCCCTACGTGTAAGAGCTGGAGGTGGGACATGCTGCTGCTTCCAGGAGCCGTGCAGAGTAGGTCAAGCCCTGGACCCCGCTTCCCAGCAAGAACTCAAGGTCCAGATTAAAACGTCTGGAGGGCCGGATGCAGCCCCCATGCCGTAATTTGCCCACCACTGCACTAAACAATCCTCCTAATTCATGGAGGTAGCAGTAACTCACTGAAGTTTCTGCATGTTAAAATGTATCTGTGGAAGACAGATACCTTGGATTTCAATCACAGAGTCATTTAAATCAGAAATCAGATTTCCCCCATCCTCTTTACTGTCGAAACAGCTTCCTGTCACAAGTGTAGATCATTTGAGTTGCTCTAATTACCAAATCCAACCATTCAGTCCATTGACTCCTTCCTTACCACGTTAATTAGGCAAACACCATAAATGAAGAATTAAGGGTTCTGGGCCTCCCTGTTAAGCGGCTTCAAAGTGAACTGAAAAGGTGCTGCTGAACATGGGGTCTAATGCTTAAATAGGCAGGATGCTGCCTATTGTGGTGATGCTCTTAATTAAGGTCAAAGGTGCAGCGCAATTAAAGCTTAGGTGTTACTGATCTCAGGTGCTAGCAGGAAAATGAAGAATTCTGTAGTTAGGTCTCATCAGGTAGTGAGGGAAGAAATGACTATCAGCTATTTAAAAACATGACATTTTAGTGTGTCTGCATGTACATATAGGACAGAGGTGGGTGAGGTAATATGTTTTATTGGCCCAACGTCTATCCTTAAATATCAGTAGAGCCCTAAATCACATCACATCACATATCAGACTTAAATCAAGCTATTTAAACAAAAGTTAACAAAGATTCATCACTCTCCCCAAAGTTCTTCTACTTAATATTCTAAGTGCCCAACCTTGCTCCTGCTAAAGTCAATGGTGAAGCTCCTACTGACTTCAGTGAAAACTGGCCCTACCAAAAAAAAAAAAAAAAAAAACTATCTAGACTGTGCTGTAAGGGAATCCCGTAACCCAATGAAGAAATGAAATAAAATAAAACCATGAACAAGAATGAGAATTCCCATCCGTCCTGACAGCCCGTAAAGCTGAATGTTAGCATACTCTTAGCCATCATTAATATTCAAGACCCATAACTGTAGTTTCCACTGTGTATCATCTTACAGTTCATTTTGGTCACATTTTTTAAAGCAATAATAAGAGATTGATCAGATGGTAGCCACTGCATGAATTTCTTCACACAGTTCTTCCTACCCATCTTAATCTTTACCTCCAGGGCAGTGCCCAACGGGGGTTTGGAGGGGAAGCAGGGACATGGGGACACAGAACTCCTCTGGCCCTGGGCCTGCAGTGAGGAGAGCAAGCTCTTCTGGCCCCAGGGCTGCAGTGGGGGCACAGAATGTGGTCAAATTTAAATTCCTGCACACACCCCTGTTCACCTTCAATGCCCCTCTCGTTCTAGTAATGAGCTTGCTCCCAGTAAATACTGTGAATTGCGCCACATAAAGGATGGATTCTGCAATCCTTCCTCATACAAATACTCCCACTGGTTTAAGTTACCATAAGAAAGGATTGCAAGATTGGGCCCTGACACCAGTGGGATGGGTTTGTGATGTGGACAAATGTGCCTGGGGAGCAGCAAGGATGAAACCATCAACTAATTTGGTTTCTTGACTCCAGTCACATTTGAACCTAGGCCTTTAGAGGTGGAAGGATTAACCCCGGCACTGCAGCAGCCTAAACTCATAATTCGTCTTCCCAGTTCCCTCCTTCTCATTTATTTATTTGTAGTTTGAAAAAGCTGAACAGTTAATAGTGTGGGGGAGGGGGATGAAGCATGCGATTGGCACTGTCATCAACAAATTAACTTTCAATGACGTCCTTCCAAAGGCTGTATTCTCACCTTTTTCTATTCCTCTTTTTCCTGCGTGATCATATAGTGGCTAAAACAAATAGAAGGAACAGAAGCTGCACTGACACAGAAGATGATGGACCTGGAGAATGAAAAGGTAAGAAATGATCATTCTAAAAAAGTCACTTGCTCAGCTAGAACTCCATTTCTGAGAGAAGCTGGTAAACACGATGACACGTTAAGTTGTTGCAGTTTTCTTTGTAGCGGGGATGACCGCATGGTGCTGTCAGGAATAGATTTATAAAACACTGTTTAATGGCTAATGCCTTTGATGTGTACAGAAAAAACTAATTCAACTGAGACTGAAACATGGCTGTACCTGCAAAATACCACCCAAAAGGGTATAATAAGCAAATACTATGAAACCTGTCAGTGTGCTTTCTATGTATATTATTTTGTTTGGCAACAGCAGGTTCTTTGGAGTCTTGGAGTCAAATTTCAGTAGAATTGGAGTCTTGGGGTCAAATTTCAGTAGACTTGCACCAGGGATTAATTTGGCCTTTGGTGTGTAATTTCAACTAATGAAGTCCTCTTCCTGCTTCCACTTTTTTGCCATAACCTCTCTTTCCTCTCAAGGATGGATGAATTCCAAAGTGCAATTAAGTCTTTCACTACACATTTGATATGATACTAAGCTCTCCTTTTGCTGTATGTTGTATGAAGATTTTCTGAATAAATGTTTAGTTTTGTTGATTTATCATGCATGTAGCGCTTTTCATCTTCCAATTGATGTACAAATACTGATTAAACCTTGCCATACATTTTCCCAGTAGATAGATAAACAACATTATCCCCATCTTACAGAAAGGGAGACTGAGGCTGATGGGTGAAGTGACTTTCTTGCTTTTGGCTGTCAGTGTCAAGATTAGAATTTGGCTTTCCTGGCTCATTCTCTGGTGCACTGATTTTGAGAATGGGGCATGATACTAATAATCATGTAATGCAAGGTGTGGGCCCTCTTATCTGTATTACACCAAGAATTACTGTATTTGTAACTCTAAGTTGGAAAATGTAAAAAAAAAATAACATGTTTTTAGGGAAAAAATGGAAAACACTAGATTATTTTAAAAAGTAAATTGGAACAAATATGTTGTGTCTCTCTAACTTGACCTATACATGTTTTCATTTGCAATCTGTGATATCTGTAATTCATATTCACTTCAAGCTTCTGAGTATTTACGCACCAAATAACTGTATGTATTTGCTCAGCTCAGCAATCTGTCAGTCTCAAAAGCAATAGTCACATCTTGCCCGGCATAAATTGTGTAATAAATATGAAAATGTATTTTACGTTGAGATTTTCAGAAGTGCTCAGCATTGGCCTAGCTGCTTCCTGTGGGAGTAGAGTTAGACCAATGCTGAGTGCTTCTGAAAATCCCATCCTTATTACAATTTCTGACTCCTATTGCTGGTAGTGGCCACCTTGCTTAAATGATGGTGATATCTGACACACTGCGAGTCAGTGTGGTCCCGTAGCTAGGGCACTAGACTGGGACTTGAGCAAGTCACTTCCCCTCCGTGTGCCTGTTTCCCTTCTCACCCTTTCTCCTGTCTACTTGCGTTGCAAGCTCTTTAGGGCAGAGACTGTCTCTTATTGTATGTTTGTACCACACCCACTGGGGCCTGGATCTTGTATTGGGCTCTTCTGGGTGCTGCTGTACTAGAAAAAAATAATTAACAATAATTGTGCCATTGCCAAATAAACATCCAGCATCCAAGACTGAAATAAGTTCCCATTCTGCTTTTATATTGGTTCATGGATCATTGAAAGAACTTCAGTGTTTAATAAAGTTTGAAAACATTAAACATTACAGTTTGTTTATGAATTATATCAGAATGAAAACAGCATGGAACCTTGTTCTAGTCTCCCATATTTGACCTCCATGCTGCCATTGTAGGAAATAATGGTTTATTTCAACAACTGGGGTACCTCCAATAATAAGGAACAATATATATAATTAGTTCTTACGCTTACTGACTCGTCAGACTGTCAGATTACTGGGCTGAGCAGTTTTCTTTTAAACCAAATAACATTTCAAATAGGAATTTTGATTTATTATTAATTACTGATGTTTGTCCAAATTCTGTCCCTATACTTATGTGCACAATTCCCACGGACATTACTAGGAATTGCATTTGAAAGCAAACAAGACCCGGAGTCAATCTGAACATCTTTTCTTACTATTGACATAGGCCAATAATTTCTGGAAAAGCTTTCTGTTTTTAAAAGCCTTTCGTTATACACATACGTTCACTAGCCCATTTTGTATTTTTAATGAAAGCTAAAGGCCTTTATTATAAGGTACATGGATTTATATTTAAACTGCTTTTTGTTCCATATGTTGAGGAAACACAAAAGTTTATCTTTAAATAAAAATGACTATAAATGGTAAGTCTGACCAAATTGCCTTTCTGCTTTCTGGACTACTTGTTTTTGAGCACCATCACCACAAAAAGAATCATATAAAGCTAATATTTTCCAGCCTGATTATGGTGTTTACTTGTGCTCATTAAAAGTTCCAGAGCACTTTTTTCAAGAGCAAGTTTGCTGGCCTCTGTGTACTGGCTAAGTTCTAACTATTTAGAGTCTCATTCTAAGACTCAGTCTTCCTAGAGCTTCCATTTTGGATATTCGCAAAAAGAAAAGGAGTACTTGTGGCACCTTAGAGACTAACAAATTTATTAGAGCATAAGCTTTCGTGAGCTACAGCTCACTTCATCGGATGCATTTGAAGTGAGCTGTAGCTCACGAAAGCTTATGCTCTAATAAATTTGTTAGTCTCTAAGGTGCCACCAGTACTCCTTTTCTTTTTGCGAATACAGACTAACACGGCTGCTACTCTGAAACATTTTGGATATTGAGTTCCCTGGAATCTTAATCTGTTCAGCATTTCAGAGACAGCAGATATCATCCATGTATAATATATAGGTGGTCTGTAAAACACCTGGTGGCTGGTTGGCCAGGAGAAAATGTGCTATAGCAACATACAGATAAGGTATTATTACTGAGGATGAGTGAGTTTAGTGATTGAAAAGTACTCAGAAATCCTGAGTTCTAATACTAGCTTCTGCAACTGTGTAGGCAAAGTCCCTTAACCTCTCTGGCCCTCAGTTTACCCATCTCAGACTAGAGTTACCTACCTTTATAGGAGTAATGTAAATTTAGAACCAAATCTTATCCTATGCCAGGCAAGTCTGATGAGAACCAGAGGGCACAAAGAACCTCTTTTTATTCTATGCTCGCAGTGGAGCAGGATCTCTGCCTTGCACTAAGGAGGGGTCTTGGACTCCACATCAGCTAGTCCCCCCACTTCCTAATTCAAATACAATTTGCTGACTAGAGCACATAGCTGCACACTTGGCAAGCTAGTACATAGATTGAGGTCTGCAGCATGAACCCTTCAGGGGCATATATTACTCATTTTCAAAGGAGCAGTGAAGTGCACTTAACAACATGACTTTCTCCCCTTTCTTGGCCTGCCTTATGTAAATAATGGCTCTTGTACTACATACATGGTGGACATGCTTCACCCTTCTCTCCCTCCTTTGTGTGTGCCTCTGTCAGATAAAGGCAGGATCTTGCCCCTAAGGTTTGTACTGTATTTTAGAGATCATCAAAGGAAAGGTGCTTTCTAGATACACATAGTTAATATGATGTTTTTTTTAAAAAAATACTAATCAATCTAATACTCTAAATATCCTAACTATAAATATGACCCATGGCTTTAGGTTCTCAGTTGCTTTCAGGTGAAAGTGACTGAGAGATCGCATACTAAAAAATGGTGAACTTTATGATTCCTCATGAGTTAGGATAAAGAACAAACCCTCCATTGTTTTTATTATTGCTCAGGACCTGTTCAGTAAACAGAAGGGTTATTTAGAGGAAGAACTCGACTACAGGAAACAAGCTCTGGACCAGGCTTACATGGTAGGAAAAGAACAGTCATTAAATTTTCATGCTTGATCAGATTTGATACAATAAAAATTTGATGAAAAAATTTAAATAGGGTTCTTTTTTAAATGATTTTTTGTTCTGCTAGATTAGGAAACCAAAAATTACTTAAATGGAGGATAGATGACGCAGGAAATGGGTTAAAATAATTGGAATTGTTATTCTAAAATGTGCAAAATGCAACATTTTGGTGGTAGAATTGGTTGCCAGAGCTAGGCTAACAGTGTGCACAGTGATCATGAGTAAAATATGCAGAAAATGACTATAAAACATTTCAAATGTTATTTTTCCAGCTATTTGTAAATATTTTGCCATTAACTTCTGCAAACCCAGAGATGTCTATCCTTTCCATCCTATCTATTTTAACCTCTTATAGACTTCTTAAATAAAATCACAGGTTTTGGTCGTCTCAGGTTGAGCAACAAAATAAGGAAAATCCTCTGAATTAGCACATTAGTGCACTCAGCTTCATTAGGTGGAGTAAAACGCAAGAAACAGAAGTATTGTGACATGAAGAATTGTTTACATTTTGTAGGCTTTTCAAATTGGAAAAGGATTCTTAGGGAAAGCAGTGTGGTCTAGTGTTTAAAGGAGGTAACTGGGAGATTGGGCACCTGGGTTCCATTCCTAATACTATGTGACCTTGGGCAACCCATTTAAACTCTCTCTGCCATAGTTTATGCATCTGTAAAATGGACACAATTATCTACCTCACAAAGGTGTGAGGTTTAGTGGGTTGCTACCAGATAGTTTAGATCCAAATAATGTTGTTCTGGATGGTGTTCTTTCATATGATCATACAAAACATAATTGTAAGAGAAATAAGATGTCATAGTTTAGTCGGTGAATATAGATTTCTATTTGGATTTTAACATTCTCTGCTGTTCGCCTCCGAAATATTGCCGCATCTGGTTAGTGCATGAGAAACTGAAAGTAAAATTGATGAGAAACTAACAAGAAACAAAAGATCTATTGGTGTGCCCTAGCCCTCAAGTACCCTGACAGACCAGAAAACACAGGTGTTTCTTTACTCGATGAAATTTCTGATTCTGTGCTTTAACCTTTGATCCCCTTGAGAGACGAGTCTTTGGAATTGCTTATGGCAACTCAGAACAAAGAGAATGAAGGAAACCTGGAATAACAGCAGATTAGAACAATAGGGTCAGAGAGAGAGAAATGAGTGACAGGCTTTTTCTTGCAGTAAGTTGTTACATCACTTGCAGGTCTTCTTTTTGATGCCTTGTAAACAGTTTTATTCCCTAGCTGATTTAACAATCCAGCTGCAGTGAGGGAAAATGCTTGTTTGGCACTAATCTTTTAACTCAGAATTGGCAGTGGGGGCCCTGGTTGAATTGAACAAAAACTTGGCATCTGGGAAAATGCTGAATCTTTTGTCTTTCCCAACACATACTGTGAACTCTGGTTAAATTAAACAAATCAATCATTCAACTGAACAGAACACAAGGCCTATGCTGGAAACAGTCTCATAAGAACATGTGCACGGTATATGGAACGCTCTTCACTGCTCACATGAGTGCTGCTTTTCTGCTCTCTAGCTGTCTCCTTCCTCCCTGTTAAGCTTGGCTTGCAAGCGTTGTTGTCATGTTGGTTTGTTTGCCTGCTGTATTTAAACGTGAGCCTGTTTGTGTGTGATTTGGGTTGGCATTAGAAAATCCAGGAGCTGGAAGCCACGCTGTATAACGCTCTGCAGCAGGACTCTGGAAGGCGGGCGAGTGAGTCATTGAATGAAGTGCAGAGGGAGGATTTGCGAGCTGCGGTGGAGAAGGTGCGGAGGCAGATCCTGAGGCAGAGCCGCGAGTTTGATAGCCAGATCTTGCATGAGCGCATGGAGCTGCTGCAGCAGGCACAGCAGGTAACTCACCACTACTTCCCCCCACGTCAGTGTTACCACCACTGTCACCACCATTGTCAGCACAAGAGTACTACATCACTGTCACCTTGCTAAGTTATTCCTAGTCTTATTATTTATATTGCTGTCATTCCAGGGAGCCCCAATCAGAATTGGGACCGCATGGGCACTGTACATACACAAAATACAACGGACTGCCCCAGAGAGCTTATAATCTAAGGCCTCTATCTTGTAAATTGTTCCGTGTGAGCAGAGCTATGGGGGCTCCATGGATAGACCGGGTCTGCCTGCATAGAACACTGTAAGAGGCTGGCCTGCACCTTTAAGGGCCAGGGACCCTGTGTCCAGCCAGCCCTGTTTGATTATCTAATCCAGCTGAGGATGGGAGGAGACATCCAGCTGTTGGCATCACAACAGCCAGCCACAACTCCTGTAGGGTCAACAAAAGCAGTTCCTGAAGCACCTGAACAAATTGGCTCCAGGAAGTCTTGCTGGTCCTGAAGAGGGCAGCTGAGGTAGGCCAGGCCATGGTAGGTGAAGTTGGGCTCAGAAGATGACCCTGAGGCTTTCCTCTGCACCTTCGAGTGAGTGGCCAGTGCTGCCAGCTGGAAGGAGTCAACTTGTGTGGCCAGGGTGACACCATTTCTGATGGGACAGGAGAGGCCGAGGCAGTATACCAAGCCTTGAATGACAAGCAGTCTGGCTCAAATCCAGAGATAAAAGCTACCATTTTAGACAGACTGGAACTGACTCGAGGCATATCCTCACCTGTTCCACACTGAGCCATTTCCATGAGTAGTGGCCCAGTGGTAGTGGGACCTCATCACCCATTGGTTGTAGAGACAATCATGGGCCTAATGGTTCTGAAACAATTCTTGCAGATTCTGCCTGAGGGAGCCCAAAGCTGGATAGGGCATTTTCAGCCATGATCTGTGGGTGAGGTAGTGGACAGAGTGGAGGGCGAGGGAGCTGAGCAGCAAGGCAGACCAACAGTACCCACTGGGGAAGGTGAGAATAGGAGATGCTCTGACCTCGAGATGCTGGGAAAACTCTCCAGGGGACCAAATCCTGCTTAGCCCTGAATATAGTTGTCAAGCTGTCTAGAATGGCTTGCATCCATGAGTGCCAACCTCAGGGCAGACTGTTACGAAACAGGACACAAACTGATTGTGTGTTCTATATAGTACACCAACACAGTATCAAGTGTGAACTCCTCAAGCACTAGAACAGCCTTAACATGGAGTCACAGACTGTCCCCTTGGGCACTCCAGTCTATCTTGCCACCTAGGCAAGCCTGCGTTTGAGATAGATGGTCCCTTACACCAAAAATCACAACAATATTCAGGTTACTCCGAGTCCCAAAGGACCAGTCACTTACCCCAGGTCAGTTGTTCCTCAGATCTCAAATCAAAGACAATGCTTGTAGTCAGTCCTATAATGACAACTAAGATTTACTAACTAAGGAAAAGAGATAAAGGAGTTATTTACAAGGTTAAAGCAGGTAAACATACACACACACATGAGTTACAGTCTTAGTTTCCAAAAGATTATAGTTGCTGCTATATATGCACCCTCTATATGTCCTTTAAGGCTAACATTAATTAAGCAGCTTGGGGATCCCTTTCTTATGCTTTGAATATTGCCCTTTCTGAATTCCAAGCAGCATAGTGATGGTAATTTCTCCTTAACAGGGATAGTTATTCCCTTCCCCCAGTGTTCGAGCTGTGATGGGACGATGGCTTGTGCATGTACCGTCTTCGTGAGTGTGGAGGAAGCAATTAACAGTCTTTTAGCCACTGATGTTCCTCAGTGTTTTGTCTGGTGTCTATAGGCCTTCCTTTGTTGAGGAGATGACACCTTTTGTGCTAAACTAGTATTTTGCACTTGGTAATACTTCTCTCCTGATGATGGGGGTTTGCAGTCTTAGCAAACATTTTTATAGTTAAAGAGCAAACTCTTAAATATTATCTTATGACATGGGATGCAGATGATATATGTAAGATTAATACATGCAGCAATACATTAATACATAAAACCTACACGCATTTCATAAAGTCTAAATACTAAACACATTCTTTTCAACTTAACATCTATTTTAACAATACTAGCACAGGCGAGCCAGACTGGTTTCCAGCTGTACATTTGTCCATGTTCATGGAGGCCCAGGGGCTGTGGAATGAGCTACAAGCCAGGCTGCTAGTGTCGCACTCCCAACTCCCCCAAACAGGGGCAAGGAGTGTCACCGATACTCCTGAATACGCCTCAAGGCCCCACCCCCCTATTCTTGAGAAGGCATCTGCCACTACATTTTCTTTCCCCTTGATATGGATTATTTCCATGTTATACTCTTGCAGAGCTAGGCTCCAGTGTAACCATCTGGAATTGGTCTCTTTACTCCCAACTAATATGGTTACAGTAAGATAAGCTTTAATTGTATAATTTAAAAAATAATGTTTTAACAGACTAAGTTGCTTAACAGCCCAAACAATGGCATAGCAGCCCCACTTGATGACAGCATAGTTCGTTCGGGGAGGGTGGGGGGGTGTCAGTTTTTTACTCAGGAAGACAACAGGATGCCTCTCGTCCCCCACCCCAATGTTAGAAATATGAGTGCACTGCACAAAGGGTTTGCTGAAATCAGGGCTGGCTAAAACTGGCTCTTTGGACAAAACCTCTTTTATGTCCTTGAAGCTTTTCTCACAGGCCTGGGTTCATACCACCTGACCTGGCTCCTCTTTTTTGTAAGGTCTGTTATGGGGTCCACCATATCACTAAACCCTTTACAACTCTCCGGTAATGTTTGGCCAGACCAATAAAGGATTGGGCCTGCTTCTTGGTTTCTTTGGTTCACACCAGTTCTGAATAGCTTCTACTTTTAAAGGGTCAGGGTGAACAAACCCACCCTTCTACTTTTAAAGGATCAGGGTGAACAAACCCACTCCTCAACCTGTGTCCTAAATAAGGTACCTCTGCACTCCCCATCTTGCTTTTGGAGACCTTGACAGTGATGTTGGTGTCTTTAAGCCTCTGCAATACAATTCCCATATCATTCAGGTGATCTTGGCAGGAGTCACTAAAAATAACCAAGTCATCTACATAAACAGTACTTCATTGACAAGCCTCTAAAAGGTAGCCCCTGCACTAATTAATCCAAAAGGCATAACCTTAAACTCATGTAGACTAGATTCCACTGTAAAAACTGATTTTTCCTGGGTCTCAGCATCTAAGGGAATTTCCCAATTCCCTCAAAGTGAAATCTGGCATGCTTATGAGTTTTGTCCCACCCAATAAGTCCAGTTGGCCCTCTATCCAGGGTGTGGGGTAAGTGTTAAATTGGGTGATAACATTTTGCCTCCTAAAATCCATACACAATCTCAGAAAGGGTTTTATCCTTTTTAGGGTATCACAATAATAGATGCCCAGGGGCTTTTTGATTTAGCTACCCCCTCCCCATATACAGTATGCTTTCCACTTTTTCCTGGATCTGCTTTTGCATTTCTCTTTTAGCACTAGCCTGAAAACTGGAGTATAAAATAAGACTTTAGTACCTCACCAGGACACCTCTTTTTGCTTGAGAGAGCCTCTTGGTACATCAAACATCCTTCTAGAAAAAATCTACCCTTTCCTTCCCTAGTCAGGGTATTATTCTGAGCTGCATTCCTCTCCTTGTCCAGGAAGGGATCAGCCTGCTGAGCCTCAGTAAACTCCTTTGGAGTCTCACTGAAGTTGAGAGCAAATTCTGGCAAAGTAGTGGAATTTTCAAACTCCTCCTCTGACCACAAGCTGCTGCCTTCTGCTGATAAAGCCCTCCTTGCTGCCCACAGACAAAGTGGGTGAGGCAGAGCAGTACTGGTTGCAAGTTATGACATTAACCTGCTTAGACATGGTTAAAATATCATTGTCTATTAAAATATCAGTAGGTAGAAAATTCCTAATGCCTACAACATTTCTCTTAATTGCCTCCCACTTGACGTGGATCTTAGCCAAAGGTACAGTTACAGAGAATTCAGCCAAAGCTAATATATTTAATTTCTTACCAGAGAGTTTGTCTTTCGCCTTTATCAAACTTTCCTTTACTTGGGACGCTGTGTCCCGCCAGCCCTTACAATCTATGCCCTTTACCTTAGCATTCTTAATAAATTCTTCACTTCCTTCCCAAGACGCCATCCTAATACAGTTCAGTGGGCCTTTTACCTCCTCTGCTAATTTGGTTTTATATGACCAGAAGCCCCACAGTGATGACAGATGACTTGCCTTCCCTTAGGGCAGAGGGTTTTAAAACCTGGGCTTGCAATTTTTTAAATCAAAGTTGAGGACAGATTTATTTCCATATCCCTCCTCCCTCTTAACCTGGGGCACAGGAGGGTTTCCCTTCCCCTGAGATTTGTGGCCCCCCATGAGCCCTTGATTCAACAATTTCCTTAGACTCCAAAATTGTGGAAGGTGGGGGTTTTTTTTATTTTATTTTTGTCACAGATGGCTGCCTTTAGCTCGTCTGTAATTACCCATAACAATTGTTCCTGGGCCACCAGATCAAACAGTTTTTCATAGTCACCTTCAGCCCCTGTCACCAGTATCTATTTTCTCATAAAATGACACATTTTGTACACATATTCAACATGTGTGACATTGTCAAACATTTTAAGATTTCTATACTTCAGGAGGACTCAGGGGTAATCTTAAACCCTTCAATACGTTTTCTTTACATTTCTTATACTTCATAGCATCACCCTCTTCCATATCATTAAAAACTTGTCTTGCCTTCCTGGTTAATCTGGTCAAGAGGATAGGCATCCATTTATTCTCTGAGATAATGTGGAACCCACTCAATCTCTCAAAGGAGGACAAGAACTCTTCTATACAGTCAGTCTCTTTATCAGTTGGGCAGACTTTCTCCCACTCCCTTGTGTCTTGGGGTAGGAGCAGAGGAGTTGTATTCACTGGCTGGGGAATCTCCTTTTGCTGCTCCCGTAGTCTGAGCTGCAATGTGTGAGCTTCCATCTGCTTCTGGTGTGCCCTCTCTTCAGCTTCAGCGTTGCCTCTGACTGCTGCTGTTTGTTCCATGTGTCTTTGATGGCTCTCTCTGTGACCCTGTTTGCTGGCCATGCATCTTTGGCGAGCTCTTTTGTCAGCCTCCTCATTGGCTTTGACTGCTACTTGAGTTGGATCAGTTTCCCTGATCCACAGTTCTTCCATCAGGTTCTCATCCTTACGTTCTTCCTGGGCTGCCAAATCCTGCAATCAGGCCAATTCCCATGCAATGGTCTCTGTGGCATATGGTACAGGAAGGTCCTTGGATGCATGGTCAAAAGTTCAGAGTAAAGCTCTCAGTTCCAGGTCTGGGGTTTTCCTTTTATAGGATATTCCCCTCTGCAGGCAGAGATGTTCAAGGACTTTTGTCTCAAGATTATCATATGAGAATTGTACACTCATTCTGTCTAATCTTTAACCTTTAAAACCTCTCAGTATCAACTTTAAACTTTTAATACTGCTGGGTTATGCTCTATAAATCTAATTGACCTGCAGCATGTGAATTCTGCCAAGGCTATTCATTTGTCAATGTTCAGTGAGACCCAGAAGCTTTGGCATAAACTGGCACTGGGTCTGCCAGCATCACAGTAGGGTTTCAGAAGGATGGCTCCCAGGACAGTGTCAAGGTGGGGAGAACAGCGCAGTCTGTTAATGGAACTATGTGAGCTTCAGGTGCCTGAAGTGAGGCAGGAGGGCAGAGGTGTTCTCTTTTGGTCAGGGGTCCAGGGATATGGGGGAGGGATTGGACCTGAAGATCAACACACATGCAGAAATGGTGTACAGAGCAGACTTAGAAGTGGTGGCAGTAGCCACTAAAACTACCCTGCTGGCCACTCGAGGAATGGGTTGGAGAGATGGAGGGAAGAAGGTTTCTGTGACCAGTAAGAATAGGGTGGAGGCCAATGGCTCAACCTAGCAGCCTGCAGATTTAGATGGCAGAATGCTCTCTTCAAGGGACAAAGTTTTGGCACAAGCAGTAATGAGGGAACAAGAAGTTGTCCATATGAGGATGAAGGATGCAATTGATAAGCAAAGCACTTGATATTGGAGGAGGAAGTGATGAAACTTCACCAGGAAATCCTCCTGCAGAAATAGGACACATCTTAGAAGGATGAGAAGTTTGAGACCCTGGAGGGAGAAGTTGACTGCCTCTCCCGCCCCCAAAAAAGACAGGTATGTAACAGGGTATCCTTCCCCTTTAAGGGCCAGGCGACATGGGTCAGCCAGCCCTTTCATCTATCAGACTCAGCTGGGAAGGTAGGTGATCCCTCTGAAGGGCTGATAGAGCTCAGCTGAAGGGCAGCTTTGCGGGAGAGGGGTTGGGCCCTGTGTGATAGCGGCACAGATTGAAAGACCCCTGGGCCCCTGCAGCTTGTGTTGTTTCAATGGAATAGCTTTATTTTGTGTTACTCTGTGAGGGTTTTTTTGTTTGAACTAATAAACTGTGCTTTGAGGAAGAGACTTGGGCATGGCCTTAGTTCCTCCTGGGTTGGAGGAGAAAGGCCAGCAATTTCCTACTAGCATGTTGCAGGATTGGGGCCTAAATAGAAACAACATGCAACAGGAGGTTGTTAGAAGCACAATTGAGGGTAAAAGACAATACAAGGATGTCAGTAATACGAATGAAGTGTAGCACATGTCATGTTTTGGGGTTCAACTCAGACCAGTGAGAGGTTGTGTCACCACCTGTCCTGTAACCCTGGGTGCCTTAAATGCTCTGTTGCAATGGCTCACGGCCTGGATACCAACAGTCGGCAGATGTGTATGAAGGTGGGGGCTGTAATTCATGTTTCATAAATTACACTGGGCTATATAATGCCATCAATTTTTAAGCAAAGCTCCTCACTGAATCACTGTGGAGTTTTACTTAAACATCAGTGGCATGATATGGCCTGCTGACAAGAAGCTGTAGACATAGTAATTAAGGAAACTAGCCCTGAATACTCCACAGCATCTTTCAAAGGAGCAAAGTTTCAAATGACAGTCCCTCAATTTATCACTGTTGCCAAATGGGTTTGTTTTTGTTGAAACACCATATCAGAAACCTATGAAATTAAATATAAACATATTGGGGCCCTTTCTGGCCTGAAAGAACAATATTCCAAGAGCGACAGTCACACTACTGCAGTTGGATTAGGTCAGCATTTCTCTGATAGGTTCCTATTTGCAGGCATTGATCATTTCTTCTCTGCTAAAACTGAATATAGAAAATATAAACCCCAGGAAACCCAATGCATATAATCTTAATACAAATTTTTTCTGGTCAGATTTGAGCTATGAAAGTACCAAAAGAAAAGTTCTTGGCCTCAAGCAATGTGTACTGTGTGTGATGAGCACTTCTGAAAATCAGGTCTTATGTTTTAGGATTTTTTTTTTCTTACAGAACTCATCCCTTCTCTCCAGGCTTACTCTCCCTCCCTCCCCAGAATCTATCAGGTCTTCCTGATGCACCTGTTTGAAGGAGAAGATATTGAAAAAACTTTGCTAAATGTCAGGTTTCAGAGTAGCAGTCGTGTTAGTCTGTATCTGCAAAAAGAAAAGGAGTACTTGTGGCACCTTAGAGACTAACAAATTTATTTGAGCATAAGCTTTCAATGAAGTGAACTGTAGCTCACAAAAGCTTATGCTCAAATAAATTTGCTAAATGTGTCCATTAGTACTTGACAGCTTTTTAGTTCTTACTGGTTTTGCTGCGATAGGCATTGTTCTTTTAGCCACACCTATATTTATATCTGTCCATTTATCCATCTATAGTTACCTGAAGTCTTTGTACAATGCTCATCACCATATACAGTATAACTTTGTAGAATGCACCTGTGTAACAACAGCAGGGCATATGAAATTAAGATCTAGTACCAACAGGTACTTAATATTTTCAAATATCCATTATTCCTGAATTACAGGTGGGGAAACTGAGCCAGGGAGGGTAAGTAATTTGCCAAAGACAACGGAGAATATGTGAGTGGCAGAACTGGATCAGAACTTGGAACTTCCTGGCTCCAGTTGGGTACGCAGTCTGCTAGACTACACAGTCTCAAATGAAGTCGTGTTTTTTTGCTTTATTTATACCCTCAGTGTTGTAACAGGAAACAGAATCATTCATAGCAAACACATTTATTCTTAATCAAGTGACAGTATTGGTGGGTTTCCTGTGAGGCTAGTGCTTATTAATAACAACCCCAAAGTTCTGTGCACTTCTTAAAAAACAAATGCTGATTAACAGTGTACGGGGATTCATAGATTATAAAGCCAGAAGGGGTCACTGTGATCATGTAGTTTGACTGCCTATATAACACAGGTCATATGACTTCTCTGAATTAATTCCTGTTTGAACTGGAACATATCCTTTAGAAAAATATCCCATCTTGATTTAAAGATTTCCAGCACAACCCTTGGTACATTGTTCCAATAGTTAATTACCCTCACTGTTAAAAATTTGTGCCTTTATAATAATCTGTATATTTGGGCATCCTCTACTGTATTAAGAGCACTGACCATGCTTCCTGCCCCTTTGTTAACTCTAATGGCAGGGCAGGACTAAGGAGAATGAGGTGGCCCCTGATGGGGCTGCAGTAGTTGACACAGATATTTCCTGTTTCAGAGAAACTTTGAAAGAGCTTGTAATAGAAACTTCATTTTGTCATTTCAAAGGTCTGAGTTTCTCTGAAATTGGGTTTTCAACCCCTACTTCTCTATACGACTCCTACAAGGCCTCTGGCCTGGTCTCCCTCTGACGCTCTTCTGATGCTCTAGCCATGATGGCTTCTAGAGCACAGCTCCACGGGCCCTGAGAGAATGGATGCAGCTTTTACTTAACCTGAATGGTTGCAGTTTACAAGCAAGCTTAGTGTCTTGAGGGGAGTGCAGAGAAGGTCCCATAGTGGAGGAAGCCAAAGGTCAGCTCTGTGCTTTTGCATGAAGTGAGCCTTGACAGCATGGCAGGTGGGGAAGTAGGGGCAGGAAGTGTGCCTAATCAATGAGCATGGGGTTGTAAGCATCTCAAATGAAGGGAGCTGGTCTCTATAAAGGTCTTAGTGGCTCAACATGAGAGTGGCATTTGCTTTATGGGGGAGCTGCTGAGTCTCAAAGTGCTCTTTATGAGGAGTGCTATGTTGACTGAAATTGGCAGTGTGTCTGTGTGTGTGTGTGTGTGTGTGTGTGTGTGTGTGTGTGTGAGAGAGAGAGAGAGAGCGAGCTTTTACAGCTCTCCGGCTGCCTCTTGGTCCAGATACAAGAAGTGAGTTCTCAGCCACAGGATGCTATCTTTGCTCCTAGTGAAAACACTTGAAATTAACTTAGTATGGAGACATTTAAAACACTTCAGATTGGTAGTATAGTTTCATCTTGATATGTGGGGATTTATGTACAACTCACCCATCAGTGCATTCATCATGCACAGAATCATTCATGTATCCCCGCTGTGCATTAAGGAAACCAGGCCTTTCTGTGGAATTATATCAGCTCACAAAGTCATACTTTTATTAAACTCTAACTGCTTTTATTAAACTCTGACTGAAACATGCAGACTTTGGGCCACATCCTCAGCTAGTGCAAATTGGCAATGCACCATTGAATTCAATGGCGGTGCATTGATTTACACCACTCCTTATACTTGTGGGAGGCAACATATGTTAATTAAAAATCTGTTGTGAGCAGCTTGTGATATTTGCTACTCGCAATAAGGTAAATGCAGTCCAACTGCTTCTACTACACGTCGCCACAAAAATGTGGTGGTGTGTTGCAAAGCTCTTTGAAAGCTAGTGGTGGGTATATTATTAAACTTTTTAATGAAGAACTTAATTTAAAAGAATTAATTTGCACCTCTAGCCAGCACAGCAACGTGATTTTTCGATATTTGGCCAAGGGATAATTTTAAATATAGTAAGCGTCATAGTAAAAAAAATATTAGAAACTGCCATGCTGTGGTTACAAAGAACATTGGACAGAGACAGCTGTTTAATAGAATGCAGTGTACTGGGTTACCAGAGCAAAAGCTGCAGTGATGTTAAATCTCATTTAAGAAAGTGTGTTTAATCAAAATGATCAGCATGTATCAATGCACTGAAGTAATTGTGTGAATTGATGTTCTCTGCTGAAATGAATAAGTTATTGAGGATCAGGTTCTGTCACCCTCACTGACACTGAGTAGGATCTTACTTTGTGAGCATTCCTGGGGTGCTCGTGGAGTAGCGACCTACCTAATGTGAACAGAACCTGGCCTTAACTTAGGATAGGTTAATTCATTTGGCAGTATGCAAACACAAGAGGAAAGCATAATAAAACCTGAACTTCTATCTTTATTTTTGTTTTTACTGTATTTTACGATGCAGAGAAAGGGCTGGAAAATCTTTAAAGGACCGCAGATTGATACACACCCAGCTCCAGACACGGTTGCTGTCAATCGGAGAGAGGGAAAGAAATTTATTTATGCAAAAAAGTAATTTCCCCCTTGCAGTTTCCTCTGTCCCATCTTCCTTTTATCAAATCATAGGAGAAAGAAATAGAAAAGACCTATTAGTTCATCTTATCACCTCTACAAATCAGATTTTTCCCAATGCCACATTAGAATTTAAATATTATAGTGACGGGTGCTTTATAAATATCTAAAAGATGTTCTCTAGTGCTGGGCCCAGCTTTGCAGAAAGAAAAGAACCATAAAAAATGATATCTTTACTATCCCAGACCTGAGCATAAGACATGTACATAAGTGGAAGATTAAGAGCATAAGCATTCCTGCCTATAAACAGCTTAACCATGTTTACTTTTGTCATGATCCCAGATTTCCTACAACCCAGTCTCAGATATCTGCTGAGACTACCAAGCTTCTCACTAAAAAAGGGGCACCCTTCACTCTCTTGTTACAAGGATCTGGTATGGCCTAGAGTGGTGGCATGAGGGTGGTCCCCTGATAGGTATGGTAGCTGTTTTTTGACAGCTGCTGTAGGAACACCCTATTTACCTCAGCTCCACACCAGCCTGAATTAATACACTTGTAATTTACTATTTACTGTTTACAATTAACACCTATGAATGAACTCCAATTTTTGGCCATCTGGCATTGTCCTTTTCAAGCCCTGTAAAGTCTTATTTTATACCCCAGTTCTTAGGCTTCCTTTTCATAAACCCTGGCATCTGATGTTTTCTCAGTCTGGTTTCACCACCACCCTCTTGGCAGCCTCTGCATCCCTGAGGTACCAGTCTTTGGAGTCTAGAGCGGCTTTTCTTGGCACCTTTAGCCAGCACGGACACCTCCAGCAGGCAAGTCTCCACATTCGCCACTCCAGTGGTCCTCATCCCACTGCTGACTTTTGAACCAGCATTCTGGGGTAGCTTCTAGTAACCCAGTAGATCCTCACAGAGTCCTTGGGTTTCAACCACTATCTCACTTCCACCCACATATTTTAACTCCCACATATCTCATACCTAAAATAATATAATCGTAATACATACCCTCACATTCTTCACAACTTTAAACCATAGCTTTAAAGTATATCCTTTGGTCATATAACCCCATTAGACCATTCAGCAGTGCATTACACATAACAGGAAATTACAGCAAATTGAATGGATATGAACAGAAAATGAATTATACTTCACCTGAAAGATAAATGGCTATACCCCAAAACTGAACTATCTATAGTTTGCCAAGGGAATGACCCATTTCAAATGCAGTCCTCAGATATTGTCTTTTCTTTCAACAATGGGCAAAGAGCCAAGGTCCTTATTTCAGAAGGTATCCACTTTACCAAAGACGTTTCCTAGTTTTGCAGAATATAATATTATTGCTTAAACTCTATTGGTCTTTTCGTTATAATAGGATATCCAGACTTAAGTGGAAGAGAAATGAGAATAAAAAAATTACAATGTATGTGATTCTTGTGTTAGCTTTTTCAGGACATTCCTTAAAGATGTTTTGGTAGGAAATTTCCATGAAGAAGACTTCACTTCGTTCACATAAAGATCTAGTAGTCATGGATTTGGTTTATCTATATAATCCAGGTTTTGAATATCTCCCTGCATATTCAGAATCCCAACAGCCTATGTGTTCAGATTGCACATTTGGGCTTTCAAGGTTTCCTTTTTTTTTCTCTTCATACTTTAAAATATCTTAATTGTCAGCCTGGTACAGAGGCATTGGATTCAACAACTGATGTATTGAATAAGCTCAAACAGATCTCGGGTGAATCCAGGTGGTGGTCTATTTCTCCAGGTATCCATATAATCATTATGGCAATTGTTTCCCACACTAGAATCATCAAAGTACTCTGTTTTAGTAGGGAGAAATTAATTTATCTCTCTAGAGGCTTTTCCAGTCCTGAACTAGAAGACACTGGCTGTGAGGAAGGGGACATGATTAAGCCTGGGGAGTTGTCCTGAACCATAAAGATCCTGGCCTGTTTATGAACTCATAGATGCATCATAGAATCAAGAAAATAAATAGAAATATGACCACTAAGTTTGCTGTCTGCATCTAGTGAGCTCAAGGTGATGTATAGCTACTGCCCTACAAAACCAAGATCCATCCTTTCTCACACAGTTTCTGATTTTAAACTATTTTTATGAAATGTACAAATTGAGGACAGTTCTGCCACACTTGCCAAACATTTACATTCAAAGAGTAATAGAGAACAATGCAAAATATAACCTCTTATCTCCAGTAGTGATCTAGGCATTTATAGTGCACTCATCACATGGCATCTGAGCACATTCAAGAATTACATGGGTCCATGATGTATTCTAATCAGTGTTGATTGAACATCTATATGGAACACTAGAACTTACCTATGTTTTCAGGTTTTTACTCATTACCTTTCTGACTGGAACAATAATATGCTTTAGAATAAAATCTCATAGATAGACTCTAGCATTACTGAATAAAAAGATTGACAAAGTTTATCCATGAGATCCAAAGTGAGGAAAACTATAAAAAGAAACACTCAAAGAATGCAGGACAACTCTATCTTCTGGTTAAACAATAATGTGATAAAGTGGACAGTTTAAGCAACCTGCTTACATAAACTTATGGAACAGCATAATCTCCAAGTAGAGTTTGGGGAAAGTATTCAGCTAAATAAATCTAACCCATTGCAAATGCCAGCCAAATTGATGCTTTTATCATCTGAATAAAGCAATGCAATGGGTGATAAGCTTCAGGGTGAACTATTGATGTGCTGCTAAACACATACAGTACTTGTGAACCCTCCTGTTCAGGGGCATTCTAGTGGGTCTCTTCCAATTTCTGGTGTCTGAAGCTCAGAAATTTTCTATATCCTCCTGTTATTCAGAAGTGCTGAGCACTCTGCTCTCCAGACAAAGTCAATGCAAAAGGCAGGTGCTCAGCAGTTCTAAATATCAGGACTTTTTTAATTATTATTTTCCAGTTGCAATGATGCAAAGGTTACTTGTTGTTTAAAAATTTGTACAGATGCATATCGGTCAAGAAAGACAAAAATTGTTTTGATGAAAAGCTATTATCCAATTTTCTGAATGTCTCTTTCTAAATTAAATACTGAGATTTTTTTTTCAAATGTGGTTATTGTTATGCCAAAAAATGAGTATCAATGAAGTTTAATAATTTTAAGTGGCTCAATTCAACTTTGGGGTTTAGAAAAAAAAAGTTTAACCTCTTAAAATTATTAAACAGCATAGACATTCATTTGATATTTCACATGCTTGGTTTTTATTAGTATTGATTCTCTGAATTGATGCTTTAAGAAAATAAATGAATTTTAACAGGACTATTGACAACTTCAAGCTTATTATGGCGATACAATAATGAAAAAACCCTCAGTTAACCACACCCATGATGAGAAACAATAGGATGGTTGATAGCCTGTGATAATATTCATTTATTGAAGTAATTTTCTTAAAGCATAAATTAAGAGCACCAATGCTAATAAAAACCCTAATGTTCTAGTAAATATCAAGAGCTGTACATTCAATTTCAGCAAATAATCCAGCATCAGCTGTGGGAAACAATCATGTTAAGATGTGTTGTAGTAATAAACTTCACTAATTTACTACCAAGACAAATGTGATTTAATACATATTAATTTTTGCACAATGAAGACAAATAGGAACTGCAAATGCATAATAAAGATTAGCAGGAACAATGTTCCTCCTTTAGTAAAATTAAAAGCATTATCCTCTCGGGTTGAGGTGCAGAGGAGGAAATGGAATTAAGTTACCTGCTGTGTAAATGAAGGACTGTGCTGAGGTTTAGGATGCTACAGTACATCCCAAAAGGTGTATTGCTGACATGTCTTGATAGTTGAAATTATCCCAAGTTTTGGATCTTTAAGAGAAATAGGATGACACCATGCCTACCATCAGGGAATGCTGTTGGCATTGCGTTTCTCGTTTCCCCATGTACAAGAGAGAGATCAATCTGAATAAGCTGATAGTTGAGTGCTCAGTTCTGCAATATGCAGAGCCCATTGTGGGAGATGCTGTGCATCCTCATCTAACAGTGAAGTTAATTTTGCAGAATCAGGCCCTAACAGTCTGAGTAAATGCATCTGTTTTTATGAGTAAGGCACAAGGAAAATGCACTGAGAAATGTTTTAAGCCTTTATGATGTGTAGTAAGAAATACAGTGAAGATTTTTACACGGGAGCTATTTTGTCCAGTACGCATTCTTTAACACTCATATAATATTTGTATTTAATCAGCCAAAATATCCAGTTAAAGGTTTGTTTTAGTTTGCAGGTTAGTAAATAGATAGAATGTGTAGTTAAAAATATGATAGGTTAATAAAGAGGTAGAAAGAGGGTGAAGTAAGAATAAATTTAGTCAGAAAATATGGTATTTATTGCCATAAATGAATATTACACATCAGCTTAGTGATCTGAGTAATTGCCAGAGACAAGTCAGTCTATAGTAACCTCTGTGATAATCTATACATTAACCTACAAGTCCCCACATTTCTACTGAAAATTACTTTGTTGCATTAACATTATTAAAATCAGACACATCTGTTTGTTAATATTGTTGAGAAGATGACAAAAAGTGTGAATATAACAAAAACAGTCTTGCCTCTTACCGTTCATTATGCGTGGTAAAACATTTCCCTGGCTAATCTCTCTGCTTCAGAATTAGCTACACTCTAGACCATAGGCTGGTTGCAAAATAATGTTTGTATCTGAGATAGCCCATCCATAGTGCATATCCTGTAAATGTATATCAAACTGAACCTTTCAAACATTTCACAGCTGAGTATCTAATCAGCTTAGCAAATCCTTCTTTGTCTGCTTTGTGCTAAAATTACCAAATTGTTTTCTTGGATTTGCTGATGAATGCAAATCCAATAAGAATGAGTCACGGGAACTAGTAAGGTGATTTCTGAACTCCTACTTAGTACATTCTTCTTGTGTTTTCACAACTCCAGTAGCAGTGCTAAGAGAACATTCCTTGGCTAGACCAACATTAGTTGACCACATTGTTTTCAATCTTATAGTACATTTGTTAGGATATGCAGGAAAGCAGACTAAATGGTCAAACATATAAATGAAGATGCAAACACCTTTGTTATACTGCTTAACACAAAAACTATCCAATGTCATTGATTACATAGATATTGACTTTAACATAAAAAATACAGCAACCAACTTAATAAATAAAAACTGTAGCTTGTGTAACCCACACACCTCCTCTAAGTGGTCTCAATGCCACTAGAGGGGACAGAACACCACACCCAGAAGGTGTTAAACTAGTGTGTGGGTTACACTAGTATGAAATATAGGAGTAATGATATGGTAATTTAGACAATAGTCATCTTCAGTGCTAAGATGATGCTGTATTGACAGTGAAAATCACCCCTTTCTGCACAAAGGAGGAGTACTTAAGCTTGGTAGAGGGGATGGAATTCAGACCAGAATGCAGACAGGTTGCAACTTAGCGTATCCCTGGATACTGCTACATGTCTGTGTATGCACACGCACACACACACACACCTCATCAATACAATCCAACTGTTTTGCACTGCTCTGGTGCCTCAAAGCAGCCATAAATTTGTCTTAACTTCCCCCAGGAAGATTTTCACTATGTTGGGCAGTCTTTTTGTGGTGTAGAGCCATCCTAGCTGGTGTAGGGAGGCATGAGTGTCTGGCTGGTTTGAAGTACCTTTGCCCCAGTCCTCAATTCCTCATGGGCAGCTCTGCCAAACCAGACAATATCTCTCTCAATACACACTCTAACAAACATAAAACACACAGTGATAAAATAGCCAGATCAAAGCAATTCCTTGGAATCCATGTTTCAAAATTTATTTGTATATAATATATGCATTATGTGCATGATAGTCTAAAAAGGGATCAAGAAGAAAGAAAAACAGAATTCATCCATTTCTGGCACTCTGCATATGTAGGAAAAAAAGACATGGTCTATACTCAACAGGAGTCTACAATGCTACACACACATTTAAGAGAAAAGTGAATAAGGTCAAAATATAATTAAAATAATTGATCCTACTTTATACAATATGGACACTAATTTAAATTGCAACTTCCTATAGTATTTTTAATATCCAGAAATCCCTCTTGTATCAAAATTTCCCAAACCATAGAATTGATTTATTACCACTTTCGTTGAATCCAATCCAGTGCTCACTGAAGTCAATAGAGGGACTCCAGTGTCTGTTGGAAGAGGCCCTATATACATGGAATCAAACTTTTAACATGGATGGATCTCTATTCTGCAATCAACCTTGCAATTATTTCATCATGCATAGTACTGGGAATGCAATCCACTTATCTTTTGAATAGGATAGATTTTTTTTATTTCAGTTAAGCCATGCAAGGGTATTAAACAACTGGAGCACAGTGTTATTCTTTTCACTACTAGCACCATTATTTATGGTCCTTGGTTCCATAAAACAAACTCAATTATCTAAACCTGTGTTATCAGAAACTCCTTGTTATTGGAAACAGGGTAATGTTCCCGGACATCGATTCATTACATGGTTATTCTCTCATTTATCTGAAACTTTGATTTTCAGACCTTATTTAGTGGTCCCCATGACCTTTGTCTAATTGAGGCTGAACCATAAACAGTGTGACTACAAACCATGCCGAAAATCAGAGCAGTTTGCTTGATATGTCAATTGTAAATTAATATAGCTCCATTAGATCTGGCCAGATATTTGAACAATCTGCTTGGGATCCATTGCCTTTTATGCAATATTTTAAACCATAGTCTGTGTTGTTGAGCCTTTCTCCCTGAATTTGGAAGGACTTAAAATATTATATCCCAGTATTTGGTAATGGCATTTTCATTTAAAGCCCTCTGATCAGTTAATTGTGGTTTAGGGTATGTCCGCTATAGGACTGCACTTTGCTTCTGGAACTAAATGTAACATTTTTAAAACCTATTTATTTATTTAGGAATTTTTAACAGGTTTACAAATCCTTGCCATGTAAATATCACAGACAAAATTATGATAATCACAAAAGGGAGCTTTTTTAGAGAAAATTATACAGAAATATAATCCTCTGTATTCTGTTTAACAGGTTGATGGCAGAGCCAGCTTCTTTATACTAGCTATCATGTTGTTTCTGGTCATTTTATTAAATTGTGCAAAACTTCTGATTATACACATTCATCACAGCGTGCAGGGTATCAAATGCTAGTATTCAAAAAACTGGACAGGTGTGCTGGGGTTTTTTGGAAGGTGAATGTACTTTTCTGAGTGCTGAATAAATGGTAGCCATTATCTAAGTATCTATTTGTGCTCAGTCTATTTTGCTGGGTACACAATTGGTACATTGGTTTTCCAAAAATTACAACCTCTCATATTTTTTCAAAAAATCCCTCAAGTTTTGTACTTTTTTTCTTCTTCCAATGAGAGGCTATCAGTAGCCTAGCAGCTGCTAGCAAATGAGATGTCAGTTCTTCATTTCTGTTTGTGGGACCATTTCCACTAGGCAGCCCCAGGAGGATTACCAAAGGATCATTTGGTAATAAATACCAACAATTTGTAGTATTGGGCTACACATTTTTTATATTCTCTTCAAAGCTGCTGGAGCCAGTCTCAGGGCTGCTCTAACCTAGGTCTATTAGTAATTGCCCTTCAAGTGGCGTGACCAGCCAGACATGCTTCTCTTCCTGGGATGAGAAAAATGGCAGAAGTGGGCATAGACACACCTATGTTGGCTTTACCCCATCTGAGGATTTTGCCATGCTGGAAGATCCCACCTGGTATGGTAGTTTTACAGCCTTTTGCACTGCCAGAGTAATGGACATGATCTGGCCCAAAGTTGGTTCCAAATTTTGACCAGATTTCAGAGACTGTTGAGATCTGGGGTTTAGTCTCAGTCCATTAGAGACTTTAGTCAGCTGTGATTGTTGCACCTATCTGTAAGGAAGACCTCTATCTTTAAAAAATCTGAAGAGAATGATCAATAATAAATTGCCAGTTGAATGCTCTGTTCATTTAAGTAAAGTCATAAATCACTGTAGATGTAGCAATTTCTTTAAAGTCATTCAATAATGGGCCCTTTGAATTTTCTCTAAACATCTATGGTATTGAAAACTCCTATCTGCCTGTATTAAATTCTATATGCCTTTTTTTGTGTCTCTCTCATCTAATCTATGGTGCCCATACTCTAGTATCTGAGTACCACCTAGTTTTGCTTGTGTATGTAATCTAAATGTTGCATAAGAATTATATATATAAAGCTCTTAACTAAGATGTAACTAAGCACAATAATAAGTAAATATTTTAATGTTGAAGCATTTGACTTTACAGCTGTCAAACCAGTTAAACAAATTTCATTTTTAATACTTATTTCTAATGATTTGTTTAATTGAACTTTGCAATTCTGGTCATAGCTTGACCTGCAGAGACATCTGCTGGGTGATTCCGAGATTAGAACAGCAATAGGTTCTTAGCACGGATGCTTTGTAATGAAATGCTAAACTATATTACACTGTTACACCACTATGTGGTGCCATGCATAACATACCTTAATTTAACTTCATTCAAATTCTGTTGTGTTTAGTTTACAGCTAGCATCTGCTCAGAACTGGCAGGAGGTGTTTTCCCCAGTCCAAGATAGATGGTCAACTCAAGTGATGTTCCCTCTGATGTAGAGGGCCAGTGCAAGGCCCTTTGCACCACGTAGGTGACCTGTGGGATTGAATAGCATATAGAATCATAGACTCATAGGACTGGAAGGTACCTCAAGAGGTCATCTAGTCCAGTCCCCTGCACTCATGGCAAGACTAACTATTATCAAGGCCATTCCCGTCAGGTGTTTGTCTAACCTGCTCTTAAAAATCTCCAGTGATGGAGATTCCACAACCTTCCTAGGCAATTTATTCCAGTGTTTAACCACCCTGACAGGAAGTGTTTCCTAATGTCCAACCCAAACTGCCCTTGCTGCAATTGAAGCCCATTGCTTCTTGTCCTATCCTCAAAGGTTAAGGAAAATAACTTTTCTCCCTTCTCCTTGTAATAACCTTTTATGTACTTGAAAACTCTTATCATGTCCCCTCTCGGTCTTCTCTTCTCCAGACTAAACAAATCCAATTTTTTCAATCTTCCTCCATCAGTCATGTTTTCTAGACCTTTAATCATTTTTGTTTCTCTTCTCTGGACTTTCTCCAATCTGTCCACATCTTTCCTGAAATGTGCACCCAGAACTGGACACAATACTCCAGTTGAGGCCTAATCAGCATGGAGTAGAGCAGAAGAATTACTTCTTGTGTCTTGCTTACAACACTCCTGCTAATGATGTTTGCTTTTTTTGCAACAGCGTTACACTATTGACTTATATTTAACTTGTGATCAACTATGACCCCCATATCCCTTTCTGCAGTACCAAAAGAGCTCCCCCTTGCCCAATCAGAAAAGAGAATCATACCTATCCATGTGCACAACATAAATTGAACAGTCCACATGAGCCCTTTCTGGGACAAAGTCATTGTCTTGGGAAGAAACTCTCTCTTCTCTAAGGCTTTTGCTTGTATTTAAAAACATTGAACACACATGCAAACAATCAGTCCCACAGAGGCACAAGCTACTTCTCAATATACCTTTTGGGCACTGGACAATTATCCATTCTATGTGGAACCTTAACTTAACTCCTATCACATTCAAACAGTCATCTTTTCTTTTGTCATGCTTTATATATTATGCTGATTCACTCTTAATGTTAACGTGCTTTGCAAACACACCAAGTGCAAGTAAAGGCACACAACACAAGTAAAAAGTCTAAAAGAGAAATTCAGTATTTTAATTGGAGGTGATTACACTGAATAGCAGAACATGAGGTGGTTGATGTTTAGCTCCATCATATTACTTATTTGTTATGCAACTTAAAAATGATTTAATATATAAGAGGGTAATTAAATTAGAAAAAATTTGATCAGGACTATAGCTGGTTAAAAAACAGGGAGAAAGATTCATAAATCTTTATCAAAAATTGCCCTGATTTTCCTCCCCATATTGAAATTTTGTCAAAATTTGAAAAATTCTGATCAGTCCTAATAAAAATGTTCTTTTATATAAAGCATTTGCTACAGTGCTTGGGGTTTCCCTCTTAAGATTAGAAAAACATTGGGTCAATAAGGTGTTCTTTTCAAGTTCTGACATATCCGTAAGAGACAGGTTTGAAGGATATATTAAAAAAGAGTGCACATGATAGTTCTTGAGAGACAAAAGGTTATTTCCCCCCCCCCCCCAGTTATCTCAACATGGTCAAATTCTATCACAAAGACCACAGACGGGCAGTGCAGAGAATTAAACAGTCTGTCACTCAAACTTGGAATATGGTTGTAAGTGGCAATCAACAAAACATAATTTAAAATAATATGGAGGGAAACATTATCATGTATTCATAATCTCAAAGGTGATTACATCCGCTATTTCTCATCACATGGGCTGCTTATGGTGACAGCAAAATCCCTGCAATATATAGAAAAACGATCATTTGATAAAAAGAAAAGGAGTACTTGTGGCACCTTAGAGACTAACAAATTTATTAGAGCATAAGCTTTCGTGAGCTATTGCTCACTTCATCGGATCATTTGATAGCTTGATATGTCTCAAGTGAGGAAAAGATTAAGCATTTATTAATCCAGATCTAACAGGGATGAATGAAATTAATTCAGCTCTGCTTCGGGCATTTATTACGGTTGTCAAAGGTACACATGCTACTTTCACATGACAGCAATCTGGTTTGTATATTTGTATTAATTATTTTGGGAATAACTCTGAACATCTGTCTGTGTCTCTGTGGCTCAGCATGATACAACAGGAATTTTGGTTGACTATATTTCAATCACACGACATTCAAAACCAGTATTGATACAGAAACGTACAACACTGTGTAACTGTAGAAGTTGTAGCTGACCACTTCTCCATGAAATATCTGTGTGCAAAGTGGCATGTTAAAGTAAGACTAAATAGAGATGGGTCAAGATGAGAAAACACCTAAACTTTGGAGCATTGTCTCTGGATTTGAAATGTATAACTCCATCTTTCTGTGATTCTCAAGACAATTCTGTATTCTCATTATACTTGTTTCTTCCCTGGTACTGTTGCATGCACCTAGGGATGTGTGGTATTCTCCATCATTCAAACTGTTTAAATCAAGGATGGATATCTTTCTAAAACACCTGCTCTAGTGCAAACAGAAGTTATGAACTTGAGGCAGAAGTTATTGGGTGAGGTTCTATGATCTGTATTATGCAAAATTACCATAATTATCCTATCTGGCCTTCAGATCTATGTTCGCAAAACCAAATTTAGCTATAGAAGAGGCTGAGGAGAAGTTTCTCTACATGTGACAAGATATAAAGTTATTCCCTGAGTCCCAAACTCTCAGGGGTTATTAGGAGAGCCCAGTTCTCTGCTTATCACATAGGTGATCTGGGATGGGCTATAAAAGTAAAAGGAGAAGGAAGGACTTGTGCTCTCCCTGCCTGATTTGCTGAAAGCTAGAAAGGCCTCTGGTGGTTGAAACCAATGTTCTGAGTTGCTTTTGAGCTCGTTTTTGAATCTTTCTTGTGTTAATAAAGTTCAGTTTAAGTCCCTTTTCTGATGAATCAGTCAGAGCGAAGAAAGCTGTGGTTGTTTTTCAACTCTTCCTTAGCCCAAGGACAACATTTTCAAACTTGCTCTAAGATTCCATACTAGGACCAGTGTTGTTTGTTATATTTACCACTGAGCTAGAAGAAAGGGTGGATAGTGAGGTGGAAAAAGGTTCAATTATTATATGTCATATGAGATTAATAAAGGCTAGAGAGGATTGTGAGCAATTTCAGAAGGATTGAACAATGCTAGGTGGTTGGGCAACAAGACTGATTAAATTTAATGTTATTTATATAGGACCCCACAAGCAAAGCACTCAGAGCAAAGTACCTGTAATTAAGACAAACACAGTATACTAAAAACATAATAAAATACCCACTCTAGAAGGCCTAGAAATACATAAAAGGAAATGAAGGGATGTGATTTATATACAGGAGAAAAAAAGGACTGAAGGAAGGTAGGAAATGTAGAGCCAACACTTGTCATTTTATGAACCCTTTCTGGAAACAAAGTGTGAGATAATTCTTAATGGTAGGGTTGGCAGAATTTATATTTTAATGTTTAATAATTTTAAAGAATCGTGTCAATGTTTATTTGTAAGCACTTTTAAAATTTTCATCTATTTAAATTTTCACCATTATGGGAAATTATCGGAGAGTGGGGGGGAAGACAATAACTATTTAATGACAGTAGATGCTGAGATTCAGGAAATTAAAGCTTTTATAACCATTAAAACACAAATGGTCATCATCAACTCTCAAAATATACAAACTAAATATACTTAAATCAAACTCTAATAAGTTCCCAAGCAGCATTTTTCTTACTTTGCCTATCTATACATTTTGATTATCTATGCCAGTTTGTGTGTGTGTACAGTGAAACTGACATTTACCAACAAAAATCTAACTCTTTGAAGCCTACTTAAAAGTAGGAAGAACTGCACCCTCATTTATAGCCCAATTTAACTCCCATTGAACCTTTCCACTGACTTTGGTGGGAGTTGGAACTGGTCCTTACATAGGATGAACTTTTCTCAGAATTCCTGCTCAGGCAGGTTCCTCAGAGCATTATCAAGATGATCCTCTCAGGCTCTATGAGGAATGACTGTAGGCCCAGATCTGCTAGCATCTTCTACTGATATCACATGAGTATCCCCAAAAGAATAGCTATGTTGTAAAGAAAAGAGAGAAAAGGGATTAAAGTGAAGTAAAATATTATCCACTAGAAATTAGCTGGGTAAGTGAAAACCCTCCAATAATCCTGGAAAAGGTCATTTCACTCTTAGCCACAAGATTTTGGTACCAATCTTGCCCTTTGTCTGTATGTAACTGGTAATATGGTGATGGGGAAAGCCCATATTCTAAAGCTTGGGTGTTTCTGCTAGTAAACAGAATGGGCCAGATTCACTTCTGTAGTAAATCACTGTAACGCCATTGAAGTCAATGAGACAAAGATTTCAATAGCGCTACGCTGATATACTCCAGATGAGTATCTGACCTAAACTGTGCATGGTATTTTGTGTGTATAAAACTCCTGAAACACATTAATGAGTATCTTTTCATCCATGGTTTTTAAAAGTTGTTTGCATTTTCCTGGATAAATATTGGTTTTTACAAATATTTTACATTCTATTTTGCCTGTTTGTTGTAGCGGATTCGAGAGCTAGAAGATAAAATAGAACTTCAAAAGCGGCAACTCAAAGAAATAGAGGAAAAGGTAAATGTGCTGAGCAATAGTCATACCTGAGTTTTGTCTTATAATATGGCCTTCTAATCTCACAGCTTTTGTCCTTAAATGCCAGAAGTATAATTTCTATGCATAAAAGATCTAAGTTTGGAAACTGATCATGTTTTTTTTTAATCCCACTTTCTTTTCAATGTACAGTTTTCTGCAGCTGCTTTCAGGAAGCCCGAGTGCACCGTGGAAGTGCAATGTCATGTGCTGTCACTAGATCTGGATTACCTATATTAACATGTAAACTTTTCTTACTCAGATTTCAAAGAAACTTTCAAATTAACAAAGAATTGCCATGCACGTTGGGGTTTGAGTATAAACCTTTTGCGTCATTACATATTGAGAGAAACCCAGGTCAGAATACCCACTGATTACATTTTCACTAACTGGGTTTTGAAAAAAAAAATCTGACTAACATGGACTAATATATGAATGTCCTTTAATTTAGATTTAAGAAATAGTCAGTTACCATAAATATTTTCTGGGGAAATTCAGGACACCTGAGCAACCTCCCCGCCTCATTGGCTTCAGGGCACCTTTAGTCTGAGTGGCTCAGTGAGGCATAAACTTGAATGACTCAGACCACACCTGTTAGGTAGGGAAATCGTCTTATCACCATCATATGGCATTGTAGGCCTGTTTCCAAATGTGATTACCCAAAATAAGGAAACCAAATCTATATTTAAGCACTAAAAAACCTGTATTGTAAAGTGGATATTCAGGTGCCTAACTTTAGGCTCCCAAATTTGAAAACTGGGCCTCGAGAGATTGAGGTCCTAATTCTTAAACCAGGTTACTATATGCCCAAGACTTCCACTGAAGTCATAGGGTCCTATAGATTCACACCCTAAATGATTTCCCCAAGTTTACAAAAGAAAACTGTGGCAAAGCTGAGAATACAACCAGTTGTCTTTAGTCATAGTCCTATAGCACAAAACTATTCTTCCTCCTTATTTTATGGATAGACAGAATTTGGCCCTCCGTGGTTCATGCGGCCTAATCTCTCCATATCCAATGCACTATTTAAACTAAAAGAACATGTGAATATTAACTTTTTCTAATCTGCACACAGTTATTATTTTCCTACCTTGTTTTTGGCTGTACATCAGATTTATAAAGGAAGTAGAAGGGTCTGAAAAAAGGTGTAGAGTAGGAGGTATTGCGGGGTGGGGAACCCAGATAAAAGAAGTGCACAGATTTACAGGCATAAAACTAGACAACAGGTTTACATTTGGCAACACTGGAGTCATCTTAACATCAGGGTAACCTGGTATGAACAATTGCTCAAGTTGTTTTAGACGCAGATAGTTAATGGAGAATGGGAAAGGAGCAGACTTCATATTGTATGGGATGAATGTTGGAGGTAGGGTATATTCCTTGCTTAGTAGAGATGTCCCAAATCAATACCCTAGGTTCAAACGCCGCCATTCTTTGAAAATTCATATGGTCTCAGATGACAATCAAAAAGCTTTGTGTCAGTGGGGTCGCCAGACACATGGTTGTCTCAGGACTGCAGGCTTCAATGCTTCCTAGTTTCCCTGATTGTAGACAACTAGTTCTGGAGGACTCAGCAGGAAGATGGCGTGTTGAGGTATTTTAAGCACTGGCTCTCAGTTAAATCACCTGAGAAACCCAGGGCTAAATCACTTGAGGCTTGCTGTGCGAGCTGGACTTGGAGAAACTAAGTGAGAGTCTCTTTGCCAAACCTTACTTATCTGACACACCCTATTGGCTGAAACATGCTCAGGTTCCCAGCTCACGGGATATGACAGTATTTGGATTACACAAACAATTATGTTACTAGAATTATTAAAGTTGCAAAGACAAGCAAAAGTTAGGAAGCACCAGAATTAAGATAGCATTTGCAACCTTAATTAGGCCCCCTTGTGGGTATTCATTATAATACAGTCTCTAATTACATAATCACAGCTATTTTTCCCACAGAACTCCATCCTCACTCAGTGTACAGAATGGACCTGCACTGGTGATGAATCAGGGGTGCGTAGTGAAGGAGGCTGTTGTCCATGAGGACTCTTGCCTCATTTGGTTAAGAAAATGGAAGGGGTGTAGTGAATGAGGCACACATGTACAGGAAGAGAAAGGATGGTTTCATGGTGAAGGCAGTTGAATGCTGCCTTGTAGAATTGGATTCTATCCCTGCCCCTGCCACAGAGTTCCTATGTGATGCTGGGCAAGTCATTTAAACCAAAATTTTCAGAGGTGGATACTTAGTGTCTATTCCTCATTTTCTGGGTGCCCAACTTGCACCCAGGTTTGATTTCCAAATGTCAAATCCCTCCTCTGAAACATGGGGGTGCTAGAGCATTCAAAAGAAAAGTTCTCAAATTTTTACAACATGGGCAAAACCATGTATTTTCCCCTACCATTATTTTTGGCAACCATTTTGGCTGATGTTTTCCAAAAAAAACCCCATTTTCCCTGAGATAGACAACTGGCATGGAGAAATTCAACTCAAATTATTACAGTTTAACAAAATTGTAAGCAACAGTAAACAGGATCTTATAATGGTAAGTGTTAGAGAACCTTAATAATAGGCAGTGACACCAGCACCGCCTCTAATAAAAGGGGCTTTCAGATAACTAAGGTCTATAAAAATGCATTTGTGCTATATGCACAAATCCTTTAGAAAAGCAAACACTTAGCTCTTTTGCAGAGATTAAACTGAGCAGTCAAACCTAGAGGAGTGAGGTTCCACTTTCATTTAGTCATTCATCTGTAGTGGTACTGTGACTCCTACTTGAATTACCAGGACTCAACCCTGGATTGGTTTTAACATGCTGCCTTAAGAGAAAGGATAGGGCAATACCCTCCTTTCAGTGCCTGGAGTGGTTTTTCTCTCTGTTCCTCGCTTTGTTCTTCTCTAGGTGGGCAGGGTATGCTTTTCTCAAGGGGTTTTGATCTCCATTGAAAAGAAAGTATTTGCCAATAGTTACCAATCGGTGATGTCCAAGACAACATAGTTAACATCTAACCTAAGTACAGAAGTAACACTGTGGTATCTCAGCTATCACTATATTGGACCTATTCCCCAGTGTTGACTTTTCCATAGTATCCACTCCAAGGTCATTCCACAATATTAGAATGAGCTTGATGTTAATATTTAATATGAAGAGATGAATTCTGACAAAAATATATTTTATTAATCCATGGACACAAAATAATTATAGTTCATAAAACAGATGTAAGAGGGAGATTGCTATTTTTTAGATAGATGTTGTCAATATTTCCTATGCTGACTCATCAAGACAGTGAATGAAGGAAAGTATCAAAAGAGGTTACAGAGAAAAAGTTTAACCACATTCACTCCCCAGAATGTTGGTCGCAGGTTACATGTATTTATGTTCTCATATTGTACTACTATAGCAAGAAATTACCCAACTGAGAGCCATCTTCTTTGGGGGACTTCCCTCTATCTGGCATAAACTGGCATTGTTACTGCCAGTGATTGCCCACTCTTCCCTACAGAATTATTTTTGTGATCTCCAGCTTCTGTCACTGGACACTGCTTCTGTGACTACTTTCAGATATAACAGAGGTGGGCAAACTACAGCTCGTAGGCCACATCCGGCCCATGGGACCGTCCTGCCCGGTCCCTGAGCTCTCGGCCGGGGAGGCTAGCCTCCGGCCCCTCCCCTGCTGTCCCCTCTCCTCCACGTTGTGCCGCCGCGCAGGCAGCAGGGCTGCAAGCTCCTGCTGCTCTGAGCGACATGGTAAGGGGGTGGGTGTTTGGATGGGCAGACGTTCTGGGGGGGTTCGATAGGGCATGGGAGTCCGGGGAGCCTATCGGGGCGGGGGTGTGGATAGGGTCGGGGCAGTCCAGGGACAGGGAGCAGGGGGCGTTGGATCGGGGTGGGGTCCCAGGGGGCCTGTCAGGGGGCAGGGGTTTGGATAGGAGTCAGGGGACAGATGGGGTGGGGTCCTGGGGGCAGTTAGGGACGGGGTGCTGGGAGGGGGCGGTCGGGGACAAGGAGTGGGGGGTTGGATGGGTTGGGGGTTCTGAAGTGGGCAGTTGGGGTGGGAAGTGGGTGGGGGTGGATAGGGGGCGGGGGCCAGGCTGTTTGGGGGGCAGAGCCTTCCCTATCCAGCCCTCCATACAGTTTCGCACCCCGATGTGGCCCTCGGGTCAAAAAGTTTGCCCACCCCTGACATATAACATTGGTATAGCATTTCTAACACTCTTTGATGTTTGTGCATGTGTGTGTGTGCACTAAGCTGTATTTTGCCTTCTTCCTGTGGGCTACTGAGGTACTAAATTCCACATTTGACTGCACCCAGAGAAGGTCAAGCAGCCTTCAAGCAGTGAATCAATGAATGGCATCAATTCTAGTTCATTATTCTACTGGAAATTTATCATGTCAGTGAATTCAGTGTGATTTGTGCATGCAGATGACAGTGAGCAAAATGAATTTGCTGTCAAGTGAAGTGGTACATTTTTGACACAGTAGTAATTTATTCCTGAAGTCTGTGGTTGTGGGTAGGTTTCTTTGTCACTAGACTTTCTGTTTTTGTAGTTTAGCATTTTTGCACTTTGGGTTCTTCAGCCAATCTGTCTCCTTCCTTAAGATTATGCACAACAATGTTGTGGAATGCCAGCCTGCCTACTCAACAATGAAGAGACTCCAGAAAAATATATATCTAGAGAAAAATATATATAAAAACTTGTTTTGTATTCCATCAGATTATATCTGAGGGGTATTTCCTGTTTAAGATTGCACCAACCTGTTATAATTATTTTATTACACCTTGACTTCCATTCATTTGTACCTGTGACTATTTAGGCCCTGAATCAGGAAAGCACTTAAGAACATAATTAACTGTAAGCATGTGCTCGGGTCTCATTGCCCAGGCTCATATTCCTTAAATTTAGAGTCCATATCTTTGGGTGTTACAGTTTGCAAAGTTACTATCAAATATTGAATTTTACATATTGCCATCTGTTTTCAGTGTAAGATCAGAAGAAAAACCCCAGAATGCTGTATATACTTTTCAAATCAATTCAACTGGGGCTAACTACTGTAAAATAATGTCATTGAATTCCTTATTACATATCTTACATCTTTTTTCTTTTCTTTTTTCTCATTTTCTTTTGATCTTATTTTATAGTTTTTGTTCCTTTTTTTGTTTTTCTCACTAGCATTCATTGTGTGGCCTTGATGACACTCCTGAGCCAAGAAATGTGGTTGGTATTCTTTATATTTTATGTACTTAATTTCTGACTGTTAGATCTTGCTGCATTTTGAGACTCTTCTTTGCAAGGTGATGAAGACCATAGTGAAGAGTGCCGTGTCAATGCCTACATGAAGAGAAACAACGACAACCAACACATTCAAACCAGGATCATAGAATCATAGAATATGAGGGTTGGAAGGGACCTCAGGAGGTCATCTAGTCCAACCCCCTGCTCAAAGCAGGACCAATCTCCAACTAAATCTTCCCAGCCAGGGCTTTGTCAAGCCTGACCTTAAAAACCTCTAAGGATGGAGATTCCCCCACTTCCCTAGGTAACACATTCCAGGGTTTTACCACCCTCCTAGTTAAAAAGTTTTTTCTAATATCCAACCTAAATCTCCCCTACTGCAATTTGAGACCATTACTCCTTGTTCTGTCATCTGCTACCACTGAGAAAAGTCTAGATCCATCCTCTTTGGAATCCCCTTTCAGGTAGTTGAAAGCAACTATCAAATCCCCCCAATGTCTAATATGTGGCTCCTAAATTCTGACTTGGGTACCTAAATAAAACAACCTTCAAAGATGCTGAATACCCGCTGCTCCTATTGACTCCAGGGGAGTTGCTGGAGCTTAGCACTTCTAAAAACCTGTCATTTAAATGCCTAAGTATGATGCCTAACTCTAAACCCCAGGGATTAAAACTGATGGCTCACAAATTTAAAAAAAAGTCATTTGTTCACTCTTTATCTCCCTTTTCCTCAAACTTTTTTCAGCCTGAAACTAACATTATGCATGCCCTAAATATTTCAACCTTTACATTTTTGCTTAGAGAAGAATCACCTGAGTGCATCTCAACAAAGCAATATGAAATTTCACCATGTGCTATAAAGGTTGTAATGCAAATTTACGCAGGGCTTGCCTTATACACCTGCACAAGGGAAAGGGGTGCAAGGCAGCTCTTTACTTCTCTCTGTGTGTTACTCTCATCACCAGTTTGTATGCGAGAGGAGAAAGCTGCCACCGAGCTGCTAAGTCCCTTCCCGTTCAGGTAGCTTGGAATGGAGCCAGCAGTAATCTGAGCATTGGCTCTTTTCCCAACCCCTCCACAATATGCTGGTCAGCAGAGCTGAAACAGTATGAATGGGAATGTAATTTGTTCCACGTGTAGCTGTAGATGGCTTACTTTTCCCCTTTTGCAAGGGGAAACAGGACTGACTTGTGACTCTGAAGGAGTCTGATAGATTTTTTGCGAGGCTTCTTTATCAAACAGGTGAAAATGCATCTATTAGTAGCATTCTGGAATCCTTATCCCTATCCATTGATGATCTCCAAAGATCCTGATGCAGGAATCACATCTTCTGCCCTCTTGCTTATTCTGATTGGTGCTGAGAACCCAGTAATCCCATTAAAGTTAATGGAAACTGTGAGTGCTCAGCACTGCTTGCAATCAAATGATAGGAGGGCAGGTGTTTTTACTACATTTGGCTCTTTTGTGAACTTCACTGATGGAAATTGACTACAGTGGGAGATGGAGATAATCAGCACCTCTCCAGGGCAAACCCTTGATACCCAGACTTTCACATCACTATGCAGAAGAGGGGCTGATAGTATAATGGTCACCCCTGAAATATTACCATCATATTTGATTTATGTTGAGATCCAAGTCTGAACCCATGATCGTTCTTCTGCATATTGAGGTCATGGGGACTTTTGTTTATTGACTTTTACAGAATATGAAATTTCAATCTCACTTTGGCTTGTACTCTATTTGGGACTTACTGACTCCCAATAAGATCAGTGGTTGTCTCTTCATTGCTGTTAATGGGAGTTGGGACAGGCCCTTCAGTATGTTGAACTGCTATGTATATTTTGTATTTTACATTTTCCTTGTGCTGTTTATTGATCTTCAATAAAATAATGGTGGGTATTGATGGGCACAATATATTCCAATACTATTTGTTGGTTTGATGCAAGAGAAATAGACTTGCTGAGATGATGAAACAAAAGACCAATGAAAAATCAAAGCTGAAGTTGAACGCCAGCCACTTTTCCAGTATTGAGCAATGTTATACCTAAGAAAAGGATAATATTTTGTATTTACCATATAGTTTTGTTGTCCAGCTTTTTGCTTGCCTCATTAATTAACTAATTAATCATTGTGGATGTCCACACATTACCGTGACCTGTGAGTAATACAGCAATAAGGAAGGAGGCTAACGCATCTGTGTGGAATCCCTACCATATGGATAAAAGTATGTTCCTGTGCTATGACTGTGGTTGAGACAAAAGTTATTCTTATCCTCTGCCATGACCCCAGTAAAGTCTTGTTGAGAGGAACTGTTTGGAGCAGTGGAGAGTCTGTTGGAATGTGACTTGCCTTAGGACTCTTTGAGTTGAATTTTCTCACTCTGAAAAGATTTTAATCTGTTTTGCTAAAAATCAAAAGAAACAGAGCTAATTTGGCTGGTGGTGGGTGTGAATGGAGTATAAAATAAAAGCAACCCCCAAATCATTTTCTCTAGCAAAGTTTCATCCGATTTTATTTAGTCTGGCCTTCGTTAGAGCTAGTCACAAAATGCTGAACAATTTTTTTCAAAAAATTGTGAAAAAATATTACCATTTGAAATTTTAGAAAAAGCTAGTAATAAATCAGTTTTTTGTATGAAAAGTCACCAAACATTTTTTTCAATTTTGAACATTAAAAATAAAATGTTGACCAGCTCTAGCTATAGTTCTAGGCCTGGTCTGTCCACAATTTCTGTAGAAGTACAATTATGCCAGTTCGGAGGATTTTTAACTGCTATAGTTATACTGGTACAATCCCTAGTGTGGATGCAGTCATAGTGGTATAAAGATGCCTTATACTGATATAGCTTATTCCCCTTCCCATACGGGAATAAGCTATGTAAGCACATTGATAGTAGTAGTATTACATCTGCAGTAGGGAAGTTGTACCACTTTAACTACTGTGGTATAGCAATACGACTTTTGTGTGTAGAGAAGATCTTAGTCATATTAAGGGAATTGCATTCAGCTAACTTTTAGCTGGAGTCTTGTACCTCATGGTGAAGAGAAGCAGGGAAGCTTGGAGTCTATTAGTGATGCCAATCTTTGATGTTTTCTGTTGCAAAGACAGGAGGATCTCCACCCTTTAAGAAGTTGTTGTGATATTTGGGTGCTTGGGATGGGTGCCAACATAAATTTCTAAATAAAGCAGATTTAACTTATAGTGTTCTCTTTGTCCTGTAGGATATTAAAAGAGCCTATGGAGTGAACAACTGAATCCATGTGCAAAAACCAGAAAATAATTATTTGAGCAGCTCTAAATTGGAGCATTTTTGTCATAAAACAGTTTGCCTAATACTTCAAGCTGCAAGATATATGAATTAAAATTAGGAATTTTGTAAAGATATAGTTTCAAACTGGATTGATTTGATAATCAGATAAGGACCAGCACACCATGAACACTAAGAAAATCTATACAGAATTTACAAAAAAGAATCAAACACTGGGAAAAAATATCAAGTGCAATTACTGACTGCTTTATGAACTATTATCTACCAAATGGTTTTATTATAATACCATGTCCTTATAATACCATGTCCTTTGTATCTCCATATTGCATGCTTTCAGCAAAGGTGGTTTGTATTTCACAGAAGAACTACAGAAGCTCCTTTTTAAAATATATATATAAAAGTTAAATGCTGACAGTAAATGCCATAGTAAATATCTGAAGGGGGAAAAACTGTACAAAATTGGAAAAAAAGATTTAGAAACACGCTGGTAAAATTCATACTAAATTGTTAGACTCTGAAACCACACAAATAGGAAAGAGAGGAAATAACTGTTTAGTGAAAGCAACCCAATAGGTGAAGTGGAGTTCTCAGAAATTAGTGGTTGTCTATGAGACATAGAGAGGTAAACTTGCAGCAAGAGAAGGAGCTAGACTTGTTGGATTAAGTAAAACTGTGGGGAGGATAGGAGTTGCATCAGAGAATCAAATCTTTGAATGCTATTTGAAAATTAAAGCAATCACTTAGAAGGATTTTATTGGAAGAATGAATGATCTTGAGATGAAATGGAAGCTCAGGAAAGCACAACATATGACTCTGCAGAGCATACAGTACACCACAGTCAATTATGTCTTAAAGCATGAAGAGAAGATTGACCTAAAATTTCAACATAGGAACAGGCAAGTAGAGGAACATGATGGTAAAAGAAATATCTGAAAGGGAATACAAAGAGAAACACAATAGGCTCCTGGGGGAAATAAAGGAAAAGTGTAATTACATTAACCACAAAGAAATAAACATGACACTACCCCAACCAATAGAGTTAAATAAACACAAATGTTGACACTGACCATTTGAACTAGCAGACAAAATGAAATTACAGATTAAAAATAATCAGATATGGGGAAAGTTGTTAACGGTGGACAGTGATTAGAATGCCAACAGAGATCCTATTGTCAAAGGAAGGACAATAAATTATAGTGCATTATTTCAGATCTGGAAAGACAATATCAAGAAATAGAGGTAGTTCTCATAGTTTCTAGCACTTTAGAGGCAGTATGAAAATGATAATGACAAAAAAAACTGACGGAAAGGTATATGATGGGAGCTGAATACTGGATGTGAAAGAGGACTAGAAGTCTCAGAGTAGGAGGATCCACCTAGATATTGGTTGGGCTATGAAATAAAAGGAACATAGACTTCAAATAAAAATATCAGTCAGGATTAGCTGCTGAAGAAATGTTGAGACTCCAAGAGGCTAACTCGCTGTTATGCAAGAAAAGCTGGTTTATGTGGGGAGGTAAACAGAAGGAAAATGATTTGTTCTAATGACACAAAGCACAATTGAATTTATATAGAATCAAGCAAGTCAAAGGCATGATCCAATAGGCTGGAAAATTCTGACCCCCTACAGAGTGCATGAATCAAATAGAAAATGGAGTGTTTAGAGAACTTGTCTTTTTAAACGATAGAGAAATTTCATATCTAATTAAAGACTTCAGCAGTGCAGTGATGGAACTTGGAACGAAGACATCTTCACTGCAAAAAGAAGTGTAGGCATTAAAAAGGAAGGACATAACTTGAGACGGTTGAAGAAAGCCAATACCTAAAGCAGGTGATGGGAAAGAAGCAAGGAGAGCACAACTGAAAAGTGCATTTCACATAGAAAAGAAACAGAAACTCTGCTTGTTTATCACCAATTTGGAAATAAAACTAAAAGCACAAGAACAAAACTGTCACTCAGCATTTGATTCAGCAGTAAGTGCTCTGGAAGGACAGGAGATGGTCTCATTGCAAAGCAGCAAAAGTATGGAACAGGTTTGTTTTTGTACCTTTTAATTCTTGTGTTTGAATTGATGTGTTATATTTTGCAGCAATAGAATCTGCTGATACAGGTGGAATTTTCCTCATAGAGCTTGTGGCATTTTGTCTTGTCTTTTTGCTGGGCTGATGGGATTCATGGTTTTTGAAGTCTGGGATTTTTACTTTCATCTTACTAACCTTTCATAATTGGCATCTGTTGTAGGAATGAGAGTAACCATCACTTGTTAACTGATTGTATTAAACCCTGTGCAAAATATATTGGGCCTCCTTGACACAGGTTTTACATCAGTGTAGACATCTGATTCTCTCCCTCCCCATTCAAATATGTGAAGGTAAGAATGCATTGCATTCTCCGTGATCAGGTGTGAAGCACATGGGTTGGAAGCTGGTAATTCTACTGTTACCTGTACTTTAATTGTCCTGCAGATAAAAGCCTTGAACCACACTTAACACCCTTGCAAGGTGCTGCGTGGCCTCAGTTTGCAGGATGGATCTAAAGTGAGGACATGCAATGCACATACACGAAATTCATGTTAAAAAATTAGAAGGGGGAAAAAAGAAAACACATCTAATGTATTCACAAAGCATATCAATGGGATGGAGTACACCTTGAATCTGTTGAATCTATTTCTAGTGAACACAGAAATCCAGGTTAGGTTAATCCTCCTCATTCGAAGTGTAATTAACTAAGGGAAGACCTTTCTCTGTCAGATACTTATACAGAGTTGGTAATACTTTTGAAATATGAGCCTTGCACTGAAGTTTGTTCCTACTATGCAATGGAGTTGTCTGGATTTTTATGATCAATAGGTTGTGTAAATTGCACAACCGCTTGTACATTCAAAATTCATAGAGTTAATGTGATATAAAATTACCAAGTTATATTAATGGCTGTAATGTATTACCCTGTGGACTCATCCAACAAAGCATTTAAGCATGTGCTTAATTTTAATTACAAAAGTAGTCCCATTGAAGCTATTAGAACCACTCAGGTGCTTAAAGTTCAAGCAGTTGCTTACGTTCTTTGCTGAATTGGGTCCGAAGCATTCAGCACTTTACAGGATCAAGTCATGAATGTACTAGAAGGTTACTGGTGCTTAGTTCTAGTCAGACAGTTCATGATGCTATTTCTATTTAAATATGTTGCATCAGATTTCATTATATTCATATTAATTAATAGAAATTCATTTATTAGCAAGGACATCTAATGGAATTATGTGGATGGAAACAAATGCAGATTTTTAAATTGATGCTTATATCATGGCCAATCCATCCTCTCCTCTTATATCTGTAGGATATTTTTCACAATACATGATACACTGTACTAGGAACTTTTTACTCATTGTTTTCACGTTGCCATTTTAGCTACATATTAAGTCAGGACACTAAGGGAAAAAAATTAAAAGGCCCTTAATTATTTATGCATATAAAATCACTAGTGTGAATAGGTCCATTATCAGCATTTATTATATGTTTCTATTACATGTCCATTATCAGTTACACCTATGCAAACTTATGCAATGCAATGGAGTTGCACAGATGTCACTTATAGGCCTATGCTGAAGATTAAATATGTAAATTAGGATGTAATAGGGCCTGAAGAACTTTTAGTAATGTTGTTGATGACGATGCAATAAAAATGCAGCTTGACTTTCAAAACCCAGGTTGGCTTTGCAGGGCTGGCAGTTAGGAAAAAACAACAATATCCTTTTACTACAAACCTGGCAAATTTCAGCAGGAAATCATTATGAGTAGCGTGACCATATATACCTATGCTGAATACGGGACACCTGGTAAAATTACTCATATTCAAGCGAGTCCTCCCAATAGCAATCAATCAAAACTATGCAGTACAAACATTCAGATTAACATTAAGTTGACTGAGCCCCTGTTAAAAAAGAAATCCTGCTGTAGCTGGATTCTTTTTATTTACTTTCTTATCTTTAAGGCTTTAGGGTTTACACGGGGAGGGGTGATGCACACCCACTCCCATAAGCCTCTCTTAAACAGGGAGGGTGACTGACCAACCCAACTCTCCCTGCCTGGTGATCTCCACCCTGCATGCCTGGCTGGGCCCCTGGAATGGACCCGTACCTGGTGATATGTCTTCCCAAAGTAACATGGGGGACACACAGGGTCACATGCACGCCTCCCCAGATTTCTGCCAGGGTTCACACCAGAATGTGGCCAACAGCAGCCTTTTGGCACTGTGCGGGAGGGAAGGGATGGGAGCTACTTTCAGACACAGGGCGGGAGGACGGGGAAGGGATAACCTGGTCTGTGCCTTTGCAGAGCTCATCTCTCACCCCTGCTCCCCAGTGGCCGGAAGCAGATTTCCCTTCCTGCCTGCACAGTGTCGAAAGGCAGCTAACGCCTCCAGGCTGCTGCTGAATAGCGACATAACCCAGCTGCCTCCTGTCCCTCGGCTACAGCATGGGCAGGAAGGGGTTAAGCCCTAAGGATGCATTGTGCACCAGGGCCCAGGGAACCTGACTACAGGGGCTTCAGTGAACCCAGCCAGAGAGGTGGCTCAGCGGAGGAAGGTGCCTAGGGGACGGAGCAGCCCCGCGTTGCCTGGGGGTAGGCCCCAGGATGGGAGAGGCAGGTGAAGAGGGTGCTAAGCCTCTGCCCGGGGGGGCTGCTGTGGGGCCTGCAGGGCCAGGGTGTGAACAGACTTCAAATTGCTTCCCTCCTTCCCCCACCACTCCAGGGCTTAGCTGGGGGCGGAGAGGCTTCCCCATGCCTGCGCTGTGCAGGGCTTTGGCACATGCAGGGCTTGGCTCCTCCTGGCTACTGCTCCGGGCCGGACAGTCTTGGGCTTTCCCAGGGTGCTGGCCCAGCCAAAGGCCCTCAGGAAAGGAAGAAGCCTGCTGGCCAGGCTATTGCTGAGCTGAGCACTCTGAACAGGGTCTGGTTCTCTACACAGCACTGGGAGTGGGACGTGCCTGCTGGGGGTGGGGGGGATATGGAGGAGCAGCGGGGTTGGAGGGGAGGCCAAACAGCAAAAATTAAGATATTTATACACCAATGCGAGGAGTCTAGGTAACAAAATGGAGGAACTAGAGCTACTGGTGCAGGGAGTGAAACCAGATATTATAGGGATAACAGAAACATGGTGGAATAGTAGTCATGACTGGACTACAGGTATTGAAGGATATGTGCTGTTTAGGAAAGACAGAAATAAAGGCAAAGGTGGTGGAGTAGCATTGTATATCAATGATGAGGTAGAATGTAAAGAAATAAGAAGCGATGCAATGGATAAGACAGAGTCTGTCTGGGCAAAAATTACATTGGGGAAGAAAACTAGTAAAGCCTCTCCTACGATAGTGCTTGGGGTGTGCTATAGACCTCCGGGATCTAATTTGGATATGGATAAAGCCCTTTTTAATGTCTTTAATAAAGTAAATACTAATGGAAACTGCATGATCATGGGAGACTTTAACTTCCCAGATATAGACTGGAGGACCAGTGCTAGTAATAATAATAGGGCTCAGATTTTCCTAGATGCGATAGCTGATGGATTCCTTCATCAAGTAGTTGCTGAACCGACTAGAGGGGATGCCATTTTAGATTTAATTTTGGTGAGTAGCGAGGACCTCATAGAAGAAATGGTTGTAGGGGACAATCTTGGCTCAAGTGATCATGAGCTAATTCAGTTCAAACTAAATGGAAGGATTAACAAAAATAAATCTGCAACTAGGGTTTTTGATTTCAAAAGGGCTGACTTTCAAAAATTAAGGAAATTAGTTAGGGAAGTGGATTGGACTGAAGAACTTATGGATCTAAAGGTAGAGGAGGCCTGGGATTACTTTAAATCAAAACTGCAGAAGCTATCGGAAGCCTGTATCCCAAGAAAGGGGAAAAAATTCATAGGAAGGAGTTGTAGACCAAGCTGGATGAGCAAGCATCTTAGAGAGGTGATTAAGAAGAATCAGAAAGCATACAGGGAGTGGAAGATGGGAGGGATCAGCAAGGAAAGCTACCTAATTGAGGTCAGAACATGTAGGGATCAAGTGAGACAGGCTAAAAGTCGAGTAGAGTTGGACCTTGCAAAGGGAATTAAAACCAATAGTAAAAGGTTCTATAGCCATATAAATAAGAAGAAAAGGAGTACTTGTGGCACCTTAGAGACTAACAAATTTATTAGAGCATAAGCTTTCGTGAGCTACAGCTCACTTCATCGGATGCATTTGGTGGAAAAAACAGAGGAGAGATTTATATACACACACACAGAGAACATGAAACAATGGGTTTATCATACACACTGTAAGGAGAGTGATCACTTAAGATAAGCCATCACCAACAGCAGGGGGGGGAAAGGAGGAAAACCTTCCATGGTGACAAGCAGGTAGGCTAATTCCAGCAGTTAACAAGAATATCAGAGGAACAGTGGGGGGTGGGGTGGGAGGGAGAAATACCATGGGGAAATAGTTTTACTTTGTGTAATGACTCATCCATTCCCAGTCTCTATTCAAGCCTAAGTTAATTGTATCCAGTTTGCAAATTAATTCCAATTCAGCAGTCTCTCCTTGGAGTCTGTTTTTGAAGCTTTTTTGTTGAAGGATAGCCACTCTTAGGTCTGTGATCGAGTGACCAGAGAGATTGAAGTGTTCTCCAACTGGTTTTTGAATGTTATAATTCTTGACGTCTGATTTGTGTCCATTCATTCTTTTACGTAGAGACTGTCCAGTTTGGCCAATCTACATGGCAGAGGGGCATTGCTGGCACATGATGGCATATATCACATTGGTAGATGCGCAGGTGAACGAGCCTCTGATAGTGTGGCTGATGTGATTAGGCCCTATGATGGTATCCCCTGAATAGATATGTGGACAGAGTTGGCAACGGGCTTTGTTGCAAGGATAGGTTCCTGGGTTAGTGGTTCTGTTGTGTGGTGTGTGGTTGCTGGTGAGTATTTGCTTCAGATTGGGGGGCTGTCTGTAAGCAAGGACTGGTCTGTCTCCCAAGATCTGAGAGAGCGATGGCTCGTCCTTCAGGATAGGTTGTAGATCCTAGGTTGATGATGCGTTGGAGGGGTTTTAGTTGGGGGCTGAAGGTGATGGCTAGTGGCGTTCTGTTGTTTTCTTTGTTGGGCCTGTCCTGTAGTAGGTGACTTCTGGGTACTCTTCTGGCTCTGTCAATCTGATTCTTCACTTCAGCAGGTGGGTACTGTAGTTGTAGGAATGCATGATAGAGATCTTGTAGGTGTTTGTCTCTGTCTGAGGGGTTGGAGCAAATGCGGTTATATCGTAGCGCTTGGCTGTAGACAATGGATCGAGTGGTATGATCTGGATGAAAGCTAGAGGCATGTAGGTAGGAATAGCGGTCAGTAGGTTTCCGATATAGGGTGGTGTTTATGTGACCATCGCTTATTAGCACCGTAGTGTCCAGGAAGTGGATCTCTTGTGTGGACTGGTCCAGGCTGAGGTTGATTGTGGGATGGAAATTGTTGAAATCATGGTGGAATTCCTCAAGAGCTTCTTTTCCATGGGTCCATATGATGAAGATGTCATCAATGTAGCGCAAGTAGAGTAGGGGCATTAGGGAACGAGAGCTGAGGAAGCGTTGTTCTAAGTCAGCCATAAAAATGTTGGCATACTGTGGGGCCATGCGGGTACCCATCGCAGTGCCGCTGATTTGAAGGTATACATTGTCACCAAATGTGAAATAGTTATGGGTCAGGACAAAGTCACAAAGTTCTGCCACCAGGTTAGCCGTGACAGTATCGGGGATACTGTTCCTGACGGCTTGTAGTCCATCTTTGTGTGGAATGTTGGTGTAGAGGGCTTCTACATCCATAGTGGCTAGGATGGTGTTTTTAGGAAGATCACCAATGGACTGTAGTTTCCTCAGGAAATCGGTGGTGTCTCGAAGATAGCTGGGAGTGCTGGTAACGAAGGGCCTGAGGAGCAAGTCTACATAGCCAGACAATCCTGCTGTCAGGGTGCCAATGCCTGAGATGATGGGGCGTCCAGGATTTCCAGGTTTATGGATCTTGGGTAGCAGATAGAATACCCCAGGTCCTGGCTCCAGGGGTGTGTCTGTGCGGATTTGTTCTTGTGCTTTTTCAGGGAGTTTCTTGAGCAAATGCTGTAGTTTCTTTTGGTAACTCTCAGTGGGATCAGAGGGTAATGGCTTGTAGAAAGTGGTGTTGGAGAGCTGCCTAGTAGCCTCTTGTTCATACTCTGACCTATTCATGATGACGACAGCACCTCCTTTGTCAGCCTTTTTGATTATGATGTCAGAGTTGTTTCTGAGGCTGTGGATGGCACTGTGTTCTGCATGGCTGAGGTTATGGGGTAAGCGATGCTGCTTTTCCACAATTTCAGCTCGTGCACGTCGGCGGAAGCAGTCTATGTAGAAATCCAGGCTGCTGTTTCGACCTTCAGGAGGAGTCCACCTAGAATCCTTCTTTTTGTAGTGTTGGCAGGAAGGTCTCTGTGGGTTAATATGTTGGTCGGAGGTGTGTTGGAAATATTCCTTGAGTCTGAGACGTCGAAAATAGGATTCTAGGTCACCACAGAACTGTATCATGTTCGTGGGGGTGGAGGGGCAAAAGGAGAGGCCCCGAGATAGGACAGATTCTTCCGCTGGGTTAAGAGTATAGTTGGATAGATTAACAATATTGCTGGGTGGGTTACGGGAACCATTGTGGACCCATGGAAAAGAAGCTCTTGAGGAATTCCACCATGTTTTCAACAATTTCCATCCCACCATCAACCTCAGCCTGGACCAGTCCACACAAGAGATCCACTTCCTGGACACTACGGTGCTAATAAGCGATGGTCACATAAACACCACCCTATATCGGAAACCTACTGACCGCTATTCCTACCTACATGCCTCTAGCTTTCATCCAGATCATACCACTCGATCCATTGTCTACAGCCAAGCGCTACGATATAACCGCATTTGCTCCAACCCCTCAGACAGAGACAAACACCTACAAGATCTCTATCATGCATTCCTACAACTACAGTACCCACCTGCTGAAGTGAAGAAACAGATTGACAGAGCCAGAAGAGTACCCAGAAGTCACCTACTACAGGACAGGCCCAACAAAGAAAACAACAGAACGCCACTAGCCATCACCTTCAGCCCCCAACTAAAACCCCTCCAACGCATCATCAAGGATCTACAACCTATCCTGAAGGACGAGCCATCGCTCTCTCAGATCTTGGGAGACAGACCAGTCCTTGCTTACAGACAGCCCCCCAATCTGAAGCAAATACTCACCAGCAACCACACACCACACAACAGAACCACTAACCCAGGAACCTATCCTTGCAACAAAGCCCGTTGCCAACTCTGTCCACATATCTATTCAGGGGATACCATCATAGGGCCTAATCACATCAGCCACACTATCAGAGGCTCGTTCACCTGCGCATCTACCAATGTGATATATGCCATCATGTGCCAGCAATGCCCCTCTGCCATGTAGATTGGCCAAACTGGACAGTCTCTACGTAAAAGAATGAATGGACACAAATCAGACGTCAAGAATTATAACATTCAAAAACCAGTTGGAGAACACTTCAATCTCTCTGGTCACTCGATCACAGACCTAAGAGTGGCTATCCTTCAACAAAAAAGCTTCAAAAACAGACTCCAAGGAGAGACTGCTGAATTGGAATTAATTTGCAAACTGGATACAATTAACTTAGGCTTGAATAGAGACTGGGAATGGATGAGTCATTACACAAAGTAAAACTATTTCCCCATGGTATTTCTCCCTCCCACCCCACCCCCCACTGTTCCTCTGATATTCTTGTTAACTGCTGGAATTAGCCTACCTGCTTGTCACCATGGAAGGTTTTCCTCCTTTCCCCCCCCTGCTGTTGGTGATGGCTTATCTTAAGTGATCACTCTCCTTACAGTGTGTATGATAAACCCATTGTTTCATGTTCTCTGTGTGTGTGTATATAAATCTCTCCTCTGTTTTTTCCACCAAATGCATCCGATGAAGTGAGCTGTAGCTCACGAAAGCTTATGCTCTAATAAATTTGTTAGTCTCTAAGGTGCCACAAGTACTCCTTTTCTTTTTGCGAATACAGACTAACACGGCTGCTACTCTGAAACCTATAAATAAGAAGAAAACTAAAAAGGAAGAAGTGGGGCCGCTTAACACTGAGGATGGAGTGGAGGTTAAAGATAATCTAGGCATGGCCCAATATCTAAACAAATACTTTGCCTCAGTCTTTAATAAGGCTAAAGAGGATCTTGGGGATAATGGTAGCATGACAAATGGGAAGGAGGATATAGAGGTAGATATTACCATATCAGAGGTAGAAGCGAAACTGAAACAGCTTAATGGGACTAAATCGGGGGGCCCAGATAATCTTCATCCAAGAATATTAAAGGAATTGGCACCTGAAATTGCAAGCCCATTAGCAAGAATTTTTAATGAATCTGTAAACTCAGGAATAGTACTGAATGATTGGAGAATTGCTAATATAGTTCCTATTTTTAAGAAAGGAAAAAAAAGTGATCCAGGTAACTACAGGCCAGTTAGTTTGACATCTGTAGTATGCAAGGTCCTGGAAAAAATTTTGAAGGAGAAATTAGTTAAGGACATTGAAGTCAATGGTAAATGGGACAAAATACAACATGGTTTTACAAAAGGTAGATCGTGCCAAACCAACCTAATCTCCTTTTTTGAAAAAGTAACAGATTTTTTAGATAAAGGAAATGCAATGGATCTAATTTACCTAGATTTCAGTAAGGCATTTGATACCGTGCCACATGGGGAATTATTAGTTAAATTGGAGAAGATGGGGATCAATATGAACATCAAAAGGTGGATAAGGAATTGGTTAAAGGGGAGACTGCAACGGGTCCTACTGAAAGGCGAACTGTCAGGTTGGAGGGAGGTTACCAGTGGAGTTTCTCAGGGATCGGTTTTGGGACCAATCTTATTTAATCTTTTTATTACTGACCTTGGCACAAAAAGTGGGAGTGTGCTAATAAAGTTTGCGGATGATACAAAGCTGGGAGGTATTGCCAATTCGGAGAAGGACCGGGATATCATACAGGAGGATCTGGATTTCCTTGTAAACTGGAGTAATAGTAATAGGATGAAATTTAATAGTGAGAAGTGTAAGGTTATGCATTTAGGGATTAATAACAAGAATTTTAGCTATAAGTTGGGGACGCATCAATTAGAAGTAACGAAAGAGGAGAAGGACCTTGGAGTATTGGTTGATCATAGGATGACTATGAGCTGCCAATGTGATATGGCTGTGAAAAAAGCTAATGCGGTTTTGGGATGCATCAGGAGAGGCATTTCCAGTAGGGATAAGGAGGTTTTAGTACCGTTATACAAGGCACTGGTGAGACCTCACCTAGAATACTGTGTGCAGTTCTGGTCTCCCATGTTTAAAAAGGATGAATTCAAACTGGAGCAGGTACAGAGAAGGGCTACTAGGATGATCCGAGGAATGGAAAACTTGTCTTATGAAAGGAGACTTAAGGAGCTTGGCTTGTTTAGCCTAACTAAAAGAAGGTTGAGGGGAGATATGATTGCTCTCTATAAATATATCAGAGGGATAAATACAGGAGAGGGAGAGGAATTATTTAAACTCAGCACCAATGTGGACACAAGAACAAATGGGTATAAACTGGCCACCAGGAAGTTTAGACTTGAAATCAGACGAAGGTTTTTAACCATCAGAGGAGTGAAGTTTTGGAATAGCCTTCCAAGGGAAGCAGTGGGGGCAAAAGATCTATCTGGCTTTAAGATTCTACTCGATAAGTTTATGGAGGAGATGGTATGATGGGATAATGGGATTTTGGTAAGTAATTGATCTTTAAATATTCAGGGTAAATAGGCCAAATCCCCTGAGATGGGATATTAGATGGATGGGATCTGAGTTACTATAGAAAATTCTTTCCTGGGTATCTGGCTGGTGAATCTTGCCCATATGCTCAGGGTTTAGCTGATTGCCATATTTGGGGTCGGGAAGGAATTTTCCTCCAGGGCAGATTGGAGAGGCCATGGAGGTTTTTCGCCTTCCTCTGTAGCATGGGGCATGGTTGACTTGAGGGAGGCTTCTCTGCTCCTTGAAGTCTTTGAACCATGATTTAAGGACTTCAATAGCTCAGACATGGGTGAGGTTTTTCATAGGAGTGGGTGGGTGAGATTCTGTGGCCTGCGCTGTGCAGGAGGTCGGACTAGATGATCAGAATGGTCCCTTCTGACTTTAGTATCTATGAATCTATGACCTAGGTTTAGAATGCAAGCTCTCTTTAGATTGTAAATTCTTCAGGGCAGGGGCCATCTCTTTGTTGGATGTTTGTACAATGTCTAGCACAATAACACTCTGGCTTCTAGGCAATACGACTATACAATACAAATAAATAATAATTGATATATTTTCCAAATGATATACTTGAAATGTGGAGATAAAATCCTGTTAATAAATAATGGAATTGTTATGTGCATCTTCTCATACCATCTTGAAACCATTCTTCTGTAGGCTTTTAGCTGCAAGCAAGACTTTCTTGTTTTCCTTCTGTTGCAGAGGAGACTTTTTAACGTTACGAGATGTCTGTATGTCAGAAGACTTTAGCCAGTATTTCTCTGGTTCGGTGTGAGTCGCTTTATCTCTGTTGTAACATTTTGTGTTCAGAAAATACTTTGGGACATAATTCTACAAAAGACCAAAGCAGAAATATCCTGACACTTTTAACTATCACTTAATGATTCTGAATGTTTCTCATAAATATTCATAATTTGCCTTTTGAACCAGTAAATGCCTCTTCTGTTACTTTCTGTTTTTCTGCATTCAGACAATCCAAAGAATGACACAGTTGTGCTAGGAGTGGAAGAGCTATTGTAAACCCGTAAATGTACTTCATATTGTTATCTTCCTCTGTGTTTACCAGGAAATTACGTCCACTTCAGTCTCAGGTGTGATGCATAATTCCTCCATGAATTTGACTCATAATGTCTTGTCTGGAGTTCTCTTTTGCTGCAAACTGAGACTTCCTTCATACATTTTGAATGACTTTTGGGCTAATGAAATGTATGTGGTTCTCTCATGAATAATAAATGTGTTCAGTATCGACAAAAGACATTATCCGAGCACCATAGAAGTTAAGGCGAGCACTTAAACATCTTCGGAAAAAAGGAAACATTCAGATTGTGTTACATGTGGTGAAACTTAAACAATATATATTTTTATTCATGTGAATAAATTTCACTTCATCTGAAAGAGGAAAAGAATTTTGTTATTGTGTTAAAGCACCCAGTAATGAAGGATTTGATGTTCTGAATCTTAATGTTAAATTGATACTTCCTGGATTTTCCAGGATTTAGAAGATGTGCAAGGGAGTCTGAAGGGGCAGTAAACAGTGCTGAAGTGGAGATGTTGAATCTCAGAATAAAACAGCTGGAAAAGTCAGAGCAAAAACTGAAAGACATTTTAGAGGACTACACAAAGTCAAATTCTGCACTAGGAAACAGGTAAATGCATGTTTTTTATTATAGACTTTTAAAGTATGTAAAATATGTGCTTTTTCTATTGGATGTCATAATAAAGCTTAACAGTTCTAGAACGAATAAAGAAAAGGAGTACTTGTGGCACCTTAGAGACTAACAAATTTATTAGAGCATAAGCTTTCGTGAGCTACAGCTCACTTCATCGATGAAGTGAGCTGTAGCTCACGAAAGCTTATGCTCTAATAAATTTGTTAGTCTCTAAGGTGCCACAAGTACTCCTTTTCTTTTTGCGAATACAGACTAACACGGCTGCTACTCTAGAACGAATAAAAACGTGGATTCCAGATTGACTGAATTATCAGATTATAATTATAATGATCAAAGTCTATCGTTTTATTACATAAGTCACACATTTAAGACCACTGGACTTATTTGAATATCTTGGTAACATAGTTTATATTTCTTCCTCTTTTTAAAGTGAAAAGTTTATTTGAAATCAAAAAATTGTTGATGTTAGTTATGTGTACATTTGTAATTATGCTTTGCATTGTCAAACAAAATCAGCGTTTCAGAAAGCTAGATATAATTTAGTCTGCTGGTCCTAAGTAAGAGTATTGCTCAAACTAATGACTCCATTAAGCATCAGTTGCCCTGGGTGAATGGTTCTTGATGCATGGCAATAGTGCTATTCAAAGCAAAGCTAGATGAGATAGAAGATATATGGGTAGTTTCAAAAGGACGTTCAAAGATAATTGTCTGCATCAGTATATTTTATTTGTTTATTACCAAAGGTCTCAGTCTGTACCAAGTGCACACAAATAAAGACAGTCTGGGGCCTGAAGATCTTGCAGGATCACAGAGAAATCTAGAGGAGGGAAGGACTTTGTGAGGTTGTTTGTTTGAGAAGTGAGTGTATAATTATTTTAAACATATGCTTTGGAAAGAAAACTATATGGTAAAATGTATGGAAATGTGATTGAGAAGAGGAGAGGAATGGGGCAACATTGTGGGAGGACATAACAATGAGATAAGGCCTAAGGTAGGACAAAGGCTGGCGGAAGATGAGGCGGGTATCAGTGAGGCGGGAGAAAAGGAGGTTGTGCTATTTAAAACAGGAGATTATAAGAGACTAGAAAAGCATTTTTTCCCATAAAACAGAACATGATTTGGGTTTTAGAAGTGTTTAGAATGTGGAGAAGATTTGGATATGTCCTGGGTGAGAGGGAGGAATCTAAGCTGGCTCCCATGTTGTGAGCGTAGGCTACAGAGAGGTTACTAACAAGGAAAGGAACATATTTTGTGCTAAATCTCAGCTTTATTGCCAAAGCAGATGGGTATAAGTCATAGCAAGCTTTAATTTCCAGTATGAAAGATACCTTACAAGAGATGTTACAGGGCAGTATGTCTTGCATTAAGCCAGCATAACTCATGGTGGGGTACTTCCTACTGGTTCTCTAAACAGGAGGAATATATGATGTTACTGTTGCTGATGGTAACATTTACATTCACCAGTCATGGGTCTAGCAGAATCCTGTCGTCAGATAACCATGTCTCTTTTGGCTACAAAGTATGCCCATTTATGGTAGGTGTCCACTTTGTATGCTACAACAGGCTGCCATAAACCACTAATCAAATACTTCTGTTTGCTTATGGATTTCAAACTGCAAGTATCCTTTCCTCCTTGTGCACCTCTGCATCCCAGAGAAAGATTGCAATGTAGACATTTACAATTAAGTAGAGCCCGTAAAGGCCTTTGAGAGTTTCCAGTAAAATGTGCTACATGCATGTAAACACTATTTATAATTAATTGTCAATTACTTATCAATGATCAGTTATTAATTTTCAATTATCAGTGATGTAATGTTAATTACTGTTATAGTTGAGAGAGAAAAGAGTGTAAATGGAGAATTGATGATAGATTATTTCCCTAGAAACAATATTGTGATGTATTGATTCAGAAGCAATCCTGTTTTTCAATAATGTAGAGCAAAGGAGCTGGAGCTGTCACAGAAGAAACTTTTTGAAACAGTTGACCAACTGAATGCAAAGCTACAGCAGGTAGAAAATGCAAACCTACGTGTTAAAGGGAAGCTCCGAAACCTTCAGGTGGAACTGACAGATTTGGTAAGTAGGATATTGTTTAAATGAAATGCTTTCGCTTATCTCCATGTGGATGACTCACAAATCAATCTCTCCACCACTAAATCGTCTCCTTCCATCGGTTCTCGCATCTCAGCCTGTCTGGCTGACATGTCTTCGATAACATGTCATCTTAAACTGGATCAGAGCTCCTTCCACTTCCCCACTTTTCTGTCACTGCTGACACCACCACCATTCTCGCATCGCTTATGTCTACAATCTCTAGGGTACATTTGATTCCTCCTTTTCCCTTGCCGTAGATGTCCAGGCCAACATCTTCATTCTCCACAAATCAGTCCTGCTCTTTCTAGCCCCATAGCTAAATCTCATTATATCAGCTCATTATATCCAGGACTGTGGTACAGTAGTCTGAGATAGAGTTGGGTGAGTAACAGATTGCGTCATTCTTTCTCTCTTTGGCCCAAAGAAGATTTAAGTAGTTATACAAAGTGAACAGCTTCAGCAGGAGAGATTGAGAAAGCCCATCCCAGAAGAGCCTTGCAGTTAGGGTGCTCACTAGGAAGGGGGAAAATCTGAGTTCAAGTCCATGATCCAGAGTGGGGGATTCAAACCTGGGTCTCCCACATCTAAGGGAAGTAACCTAACCACTGGTTTGAAGGTTGTAAAGAGACATGGATGGATGTCTCAACTAGCGCAACAGCCTCTTTTTCAGCCTGTCAATCATATGCATTGTCCTCCTTCAGGCCAAACAAAATGCAGCTGCTACACTCATCATCCTTGCCCATTGATTTAACCATGGAACTCCCAGCTTTATAGCCCTCCACTGGCTGCCCTATTGCATCCAATTTAAGATTCCTGACTCCATCTTCAAAGTTCTACTTAATTCTGCCTCACCCTACTTTCCTTTGTCAGTACTGTCCCAGCGGTGTCTGACTTTTATTCAGCATCTCACATAGTCACCTCTCTGCCTACTTCCATGTGGCTTTCTACACATGGTTTGGCCTCCCTATGATCCTTATACCTTATATACCTTATTATATACCTTGCCCTGTCCACATGTAAGTCCCTCTTCTTCCTTAGAGTGAAACAAATGGATATATATATATATAATTTGCCTATTGTTGTTTTCATTCCCTTCCCTTTCTAATGTCTGGCTACTTGTCTGTCCTAAGACTGTCAGTTCTGTGGAACATGGTGGACCATACCTGAGTGTTTGAAAAATGCCTAGCACATAGCAGGTGCTATTGCAAATAAATATAGAAATAATCTATAGGGATTTTTTTAAAAAATATGCTTATCAGTAGACTTCTTTTTTTTCTCCTTAAATAAACACCCTGCTTTGGTTCATAGCTCATCTGATGAGTTCCTTGAATAGAGGAGCAATGAAAATTCTCTAAGCAAACAGCACATATCCATCTAAGCTAAGCCTACTTGATATAGTGTAGTTCACAGTATTGCAACTTTTACTGGTTTATTTTCCATGGGTATATTTCCTTTTCATCAGTAGTTACAACTGCAAAATTTTCATTTGAAGCTCATTAAAGTAGCAAAAGGCAGTGTAGTATAGTATACCTGTAGTCGTCAGCAGCTATCCCTTGATACAAGGATGATGTCTGCTGGGGGGAAAAGGTCATTGATGAGACTTAAGATGGCTGAGGAGTCCAATCCGTGCTCTACAGGTGTTTCCACATCTGTAACAGGTGGTTGCTTGGGAAGAGCACAACTTCTGGCTTGAATGCTGTATACTTTCCTTCCTGCTCTGCCATTTCTCAGCCTCTTGAGTAAAACAATTCTCTTTAAACTGGGCTGAGCTTGATGTATAATGCAACACCATTGCAGTCTATTACCATCCAGCTCTTCCCAATTCATGGGATCAATGCCACCCTTCTTAAGATATAGTTTTAGGGTGTCCTTGTAGTGTTTCCTCTGTCCCCTATGAGCCCTCTTACCATGACTAAGTTGAGAAAAGAGGACTTGCTTCAGAAGATGAGTATCAGCATGCACACAATGGCCAGCCCAGAAAAATTGATGTTTCATAATCTTCGCCTCAACACTGGTGATATTAGCTAGAGAGAACGCTGGCATTGGTGTGATGATCTTCCCATCTAATTCAGAGAATCTTCCTAAGGTAGTGCTGGTAGTACCACTCCAGACACTTAAAATGGCTTCAGTATGTCACCCATGTCTCACACCCATAAAGAAAAGTGAGGATGATTACTGCATTGTAGACCAGGATCTTAGTTTCCTTCTGCATATCTCTGTCAATAAAGACATGACGAAGCAACTTTCTGAAGGATGCGCTGGCACAATGGATCCATGTTTTATCTCCACATCAAGATTGGCTGTCTGGGAACCAAGGGAAATGCTCAACATTTTCCAGGAGTTCACCACCGATGACAGTTTGTGGGGGAATGGGAAGCAACTTGTGCTGGGGCAGGCTGGGTGGAGCATCTTAGTCTTCCCAATATTGAGGGAAAACCCCAAGCTATGATAAGTCCCAGGCTACAATAAGCCCTGAAGAAAAGTTCTAGGGTGGATTGCAAGTCAAATGCATGGGTGGATTGTTGCATGACAGATCCAAGAGAAATGTGGAGAAAACATCAGCCATTGTTTATGGCATTTATTGACCTAACTAAGGCCTTTGATTACATCAATCGTGAGGTATTATGGAAGGTGCTGTCTTGGTTCAGTTGTCCGTTGAAGTTCATTGCATTCTCAAGCTACTTGATGATGGGATGACCACCACTGTCCTTTGTAATGGGTTGGAGGCAGCGTTGTTCACCATCTGTGCTGGTGTTAAGCAGGACAGTGTTATTGACCCAACCCTTTTTTCCGTCTATCTTGCTGTGATCTTGATTCTTATTTGTAACCACCTTTCTTCCAGAATTGGGATTGAGTATTGCATGCATGGCCAGCTCTTCAACCTGTGGCATCTTCATTCTAAAACTAAGGTCACCAGGACTGTTATTTCCGACCTTCAGTATGCTGACGACTGTGCTATCCTTGCACACACTGAGGCACACTTGTAATACTGCTGTAGTGTCTCAGTATTGCATCACTTCTCAACTCCTTTTCCCATTTACCTTGGGTTAGAGGTGCCCATGATTCTTTGACGCTTCTGCTGGTCCATGGAACAGGTTCATACGAATTGGAGTTCCAGTCCTTTTCTCTTCAAACTTCTCTTGACAGAGTCTTTCCATTGCAACCTCAGTTTTCCATGTCCTTTCTTGTTGTTCTCTTCCTCCCATGCTTTCTATGCTGATCATTCTTCTCCCATTCTTATCACATGTCCAGCCCACCTCAAATGTGTGCTCTCCAGGCTATCATTGAGGGTCCCAAATTCATCTTCCCCATAATTTCTTTCTTATTCACTCTGTCTGCCCTCCCCTCGCCTGCCATTCTTCTCAGTATATTATTTTCTATTACCTGTATCTTCTTTTCTTCCATCTCTGTAAGACTTTCCATAGAGCAGGCAGGGACAAACACTCACAGCATATGCTTTTCCTTTCAGTTTATTACTTAATTTCCAGCCCAATAATACTCCTGCCACCATTTTCACTTCCACCCATTCACATTAGATTCTTCTCTTCAATTCTCCAACTCTCCATCTGATGGCACTAAGTGTACTTCCCAAGTACATAAATTATTTTTTTTCTGATTCAGCTTCTCTCCTGATACTTCAATCAACAGCTCTTCTTCAACCTTCCCTGCTTACATAATTTAAGTTTTCTTTGGGTTTACCTTCAAACCATGATTTTGCAACACTGATGTCTACTCTGATTCCATAGTTACCGCATCCTCTTTGCTGTTAGTCAAAAGGACCAGATCATCAATATATGTTTTCTCTGTGTCTCCGTAGGCTTGGTTCTCCTACTAAATAATTCCATAACTAGATAAAGAAAAGTGGACTCAGCACACTGCCTCATTGGCAAAGCATGAAAGCCTTCAATTACTTTTTGGCGGAACTCTTCCTTTTTACCCCCACCCCTTACAAACCTACCAATGCAATTTTTTCCTCAATTTCATCTTCTTTCCTGTTTTCTCAGGTTGCAGTTGGAGTTTAGCTATTAATATCGCATGTTATTTTGTCAAATACTCACTTGGTATAACCTTTATGTCTTTCACCATTTTCATATGTTTTCTTCTCATCAAAATATAGTTCATTTGGACTTTATTTTTTCCACTGCGATATGTCACCATATGGTATTCTTTTTTTTTCCAAACCATGCAAGCACCACTGAAAAAACCCATTAAGCCTACCCCACTCAATCCCCCTCTCTCCTTCTGCATTTCTTTTGTCAAATTTACCTACCACTGCTTCTTCTGGGCTCTTTTCACTAAAAAGACAGATTAAATCACTATCAACCACTAACAAGGTGTGACTCTCAACCATAACCACCAACTCTGCCAGCTCGTTTCTGAAGCTCCTCTTCTCTTCCATAGGTCCACCTTGTTATGGAACATATGCTGATGTCACCCATCTAACCCTATTCTTTGTCCTCAACCATGTGACTATCAATTGGTCTTCTCTTCTTTCTACCCTTGTGCAATCACTGGGATCATGACAACAGCAACCCCTTTCGTTTTCTTTTTTCCTCCAGACCAAAAATTTTTAAATTCACCTTTCAAGATTTTACTTTTGCCTCCACACCACATAGTTTCCTGCAGACACAGTATATGGATTTTCTTTCTAGCGATCGTCTCAACCACATATCCTGACCCACCCATAACTAAATCTACATTCCAGGTCCTGGCCAATTTGTCACCATTACTTGGAAGATGGAAAATCAGTTACCCAAGACTGTTTTAAACAATCCACTCCACCCGAATTGAGAGCCATTTCCTATTCTGAGGGCAAAAGCTGCTCTATCCTAATTGCTCCTTTGATTAGTTAGCCATTGGCATTTTTATAGGGTTCATTGCTTATACTGGTGAACACTTGGTCTCCAAAGCTGTATTTGCCACTCAATGAGTGCTCCCACTCTCTCCCAAGTGGTGGTTACGGTTGGGATTTTCCCTTCATTGGAGCTGAGACCATAGTAGCATTATTCAAACTCCTCCGGTACTTTTAGGGTGTAGTGTCTCAGTATAACAGATATTAAATTTAGTAATTTCTCAATCAACCAGTTTAAAACTAAAATATATTTTTCAGAATTTGTCTAAACAGTTTCTATTCTCCCATCAGAAGGTAATTTCATTTAAACCTAATAGTCTGATCCTGCCGGACATTGCGTGACTTTCATGCTTAGTGTTAATCTCCTTACTTTTGTTTCATCAGCAAGCCCCCTAAAAATCAATAGATTGGAGTGAAAAACACTGAGCTGAAACAGTACTTAACGGGATACTGCAAATGCCTCATTCAGACCGTCTCTGTGCTTCAGTATCTGTTGAAAAATTCCCAAGTTTGCATTATGTGATGGCCTTCAGTTGGTTCAGGACTAGTTAATAAAATAAGAAATGTTTGTTTTTCTTTCATCTGACACATTTGGACTTTATATCATGACCCACGCATTCATGTAAAGTATAACATGGTTCATCTGAAAATGAAAATTATCCATATTCATTTACATGTGGAACACTCTCTGTGATCTGACTAACAAGGCCCCCTTTGCTTTCCTTCTTCGCACTGCTTCCCCATTTCCAGAGGCCTTGTAATAGTTGAGCTAATTAATGATGGCTAAATTAGAGAGCAAATGGGTTAACTGACTCTTATGAATATACCAATTCTGATTTATATATTTCATTGTACCTCTTCCGTCCACACTTCATATGTCACTTGTTATGTTAGATTGTAAGCTTTTGGGGACTGAAACTGTTTTTTTCATATGTGTTTGAAGAGCACCTAGTACAATGGACTAAGAACCTAATTGTGACCTTTGGACACTACTACAGTATAAAATATTAAACAATAATATGTTGTATAGTTAGGAACTGATTATGTGCATTTTAATCCATAAAAGGGTTTTGATTTGATGAGTATCCTACATTATGCAAAATGAACTAAAATATTAAATATCAAAGCAAACATGGTTTTTAACTGAGATATTTTGGTGGTGGTTGAAACAACAAGCTAATGGGCCAAATTCTGCTCTGACCTCCACATCATATAGTCCTATTGATTTTCTAAAAAGTTTTTATTCAGATTATTCCTGGGCTTTGGCCAAAAGATGGTTCAGAAGAGATGGGAAAAATTATTGCTTCATTAAGAAAAGGAAAAAACTATTGTGAAAAGAGATCCTGAATCATAGATTTGCCTATTGTTGTTTTCATTCCTATACTAATCCCTGAAATTTGCAGGTTCAAAAACAAGAAAAGGCAGAAAGAAAACAAAAAGAAAAGCTATGGCGACTTCAGGACCAATTGAAGACAAAAGAGGATGAAGTAAAGAGTCAGTCAGTATATTTCGAGCACTACAAACAAAAGCAGAAGCAGAAGACAGCAGTGTTGAGAGAACGGGAGTTGTCCCTTCAGGGTCAGGTGTCCAGGCTGGAAAAGGAAGTCCTAGATCTCAATGCCACTACAGCTTTTCTGTTCTCTGAGCTAGGAGAGGGCACTGTACAATATCTCCGATGCAAACTGGAAGCAGTATTCAATGGAATTCAGGGGTCTTTGCACTTAGATGTGAATATAACTAAAATAAAACCTCTCATTGAAGATGTGGATCATTACATGAAAAGCCACATACAGATACTGCAGCAAAATCTGAAAAGGTTACAGGAAAAAGAAGAAGGTAATAATAGAGAACAAGCAGACCTACTAACTAAACTTCAGCACTCCCAGGACAATGAAGATTTCCTGGAAAGGAAATTAGAGGAATCTTGCTGTCGTGTTTATGAGCTGAAATTGTCTGAAATCAACCTTCAGGAACGAGTGGAGGAACTTATGGAAGAAAACATCACTTTAAAGGACAAACTGGGAGCAAAGTTACCAAAAGAAGCAGAAAAGGAGCTATTGCCTGCAGGAATGGAAAATGGAGAAAATAAAGCTGTCAGTGGTAACTGGGTAAGTGAATGTAATTCAGAATGTGATTAACTTTTACTTTTATACTCATTAGGGAGGGATGTGAAATAGAGCCCCACATGTTTAAGAATAACCTCATTGCATGTGTCTCCTTGACAGTTCTGGGGTGGTGGGATGACTGGTTACCATTTCTACTTGAGTGGGAAGCATCACTCTTCTGCTCACTGCTGCAACATTGGGCCCTAAAGTGATATTTTACATCATTTGTTGACTTCTGGTATTACAAGGGAGAATAAAAGGCAGAGAAACTTGAAAGCCAATATGTTGCTTCCTTGGTATGTTATTAGAGGGGCAGAGAGGCACTCAGACATGAACAATGAAGTGTGCCATGGAGGGACTGCTTATTTAAAGTAGGTAGAGAGAGGAGGTCTGTATGGCTGACTGGGAGAATGCATGTGTCACAGTTCAGGGCAACTGCACCTGTACTCCCCCTCTATGGTACATCATGGGCACCACTCTCAGGCTTCCCAGGCTGTCACATCTCATAGGTGGAGATCCATGTCTCTCTCTCCCTTCTGAATGGAATATCTCCAGGCTGAACAGTTCCCTACCCTCACTGTGTTATTCCAGCAAAAAGACAGGTTATCTAAGCAAGCTTCTTTTGCCTTCTCTTCAGAGACTAATACCAGAATAATTGCCCACAGTTATAAGTTTCCATCCACAACTTCCTGTGCAAGCCTATTTTATTCTTAAGGTAAAAGCACTACAGAGAAACCCTACTGAAAATAATAAAATAACTTACACACAGGCTAATAAACTTACCAGATGTCCCCCCAACCCAAGTATGGAAGGAACAATCCTTCAAAACCCAACCCAAGGGTTTTCTTTGTAGTTTCAAGTTCATCTCAGCTTCAGATCAGAACAGCACACTCATGACATATTTAGTCCGCCCTTCCTACAATTTAGGGGTCTCCGATTTGGAGTTTCCAGGATCAGGTAATTAACAGATAATTGGTTTCTCTCTCCTGAAGGTAGCTTCAAAAGGATGCATTTTGAAGTGTGTCATTAGTCCTCCCCTTACCCCCAGTTATTTCCTAGGAAATCCACTATACACGCATTGTCCCCAATAGTCCTTTGAGGTTCCTCGTATCTCCCAGAGATTGCATTAATTCTGTCTTCCAGCTGAGGAAGTTCCATGCAAGTCCATGAGAGTACATAAACATTTGCATTTTTAATACAACAAGCTTAATTTAATAAGGTAGGATATTGTCAGTCTGTCACAGCATGTCTGAAAATTGAGTCAGGAAAAAATATCCGTATAAAGCTGTTAAGATATGAGCTTTGGTTCTCTGTTAGTGTTGGTCACAGAAGTTAAAGCTGCCTAAGAAACAGGAAGCCCATCTCTTTCGCCAGCTTTTTAAAATATGCTGCAGGGTATATAAAAGGAGAACTTGATGGACTGTTTTGTTGCCTTATCTCTGGGCTAACGATAAAGGTGCCTCCATGGCTTTATTAGTGAGAAATAATAATACTCAATTTTCTTTGTCCTTTGAAGTTCCACCTTCCACCTTCGTGTGTGCCTGGGAAGAGGTTAACTTGCCCTTACACATATTGCAGGATAATGAGATTTATCTTGTCCTATGGTTACTCTATTCAGCTGATAAAATTCACAAGAAAATTCCTACTTCTCAGTATTCAGTAGAACAGTGACTTGTTTGAGGCAATTGAATTTGTTGATCCTCTCCCTAATTCTCTGCCAAAGCTTTGTTTTACTTCTCAAAGGCTTCAGTGAGCCCAGTATTCATTTAGGACCAGATCTTGCCATCCCTATTGAGGCAGAAACTCCCACAGAAGTCCAGTATTTTCCACATATTGAAGCCAGTAGGAGTTTTGCCTTAGTAAGGAGTTGGAGGACAGTAGTTTACCTTTGCATAACTATGGTGCTGTTAGGCTAATAAGAACAGCTAGGAACATAACTAAAGAAGAGAGTGAAGTCTATTTATTGTGGAAATGTGCCTCACATTGGCAAGGGGCAATGTGGGCTTGTTTCTTTGTGTCAGTGCAAGTTATCGCTGGCCAAGAAGTCTTGCGGAGACAGTGATATCCAATTACTAGAGGCTGACATGGCATATTGTGCAAAATCTCATCTCACACTGAGTATCTAAAGAAGCAACGTGCTCCAACGTTGTACTATATTTGGGTGTGATGGTGTTTGAACTTATAACACAGGAATTTAATTATCTTGCAGGTTAGCCCTGGACACCAATTATCTCTTGGACAGCCTTCAGATACTCCGGAGATGTGTTTATATTATAAGAATCTTGATAGAAAGACAGAATAGTACGTTATACTAAGAAAACTGCTTTAGAGCATTTGGCAAATGTTTATAGGAAGTTGGTGGATCATGTTTAACTGCCTCTTATAACACATTTCTGAAGTATGGACTGAAATCCCATCTTGCTCTATCAAAAATGAGCAAATGAAAATCTTTAAGCCATAAGCATACATTTGAATTTCTTTATTGTCTGGATCAGTGAAGTAGAAGAATGATGTTTATAGACAGGCACGGTCAAAGAAGACAACCACATTACACTGATAAAGACAACATTCATCAATACACCAAACAATATTTGAGCAGGTCAAAGTAAGCTGACGACATGGCATAGCAGAAGGAAGTGACAGTCAGCAAGTCAGCCTTCTCCTGAGCATGTACTTAAAGAGAAGGAAAATGGAGCCTCTTGTTAGCGGAGAACCTGGTCATATCTCTGCACCCTATCACAGTCAGCACCGTAACCCATCAGTTAAGGATTTGAAAAGTCCATTTTATATTGCAGTAAATAAATGTGTGTGGGCGGAGGTATAGGAGGCCAAGAAAGTATTTTATCCACATTAAATGCTCGGAGCCCTTATCATTTTCCAGATGTAAAACTTTAAGTGCCAGAAGTTTCCATTGGGCAGGGTTAGGTGGTAGGGTGGGGTGACAGTGAGTGCTGAAGGGTTATTTGACAGTGGGGAACTGGCTGGATCCCATAAATCTTCATTTACAGGCTTATTAACATTTGAAGTTTTTAAAAGATATGGCTTTGTTTTGAAAGTGCACTTTGTTTTACATTGTTAGCTGGGCTTCATTGAAACATATTGATTAATATTTATATTACATACACACCTAAAGGCTCCAACTGATACTGGGACCCTATAGTGCTAGGTGCTGTACATACATTAAGGAGCAATTTTTGGCCTGGGGAATTTACTCTCTAAATGGACAAGGCAGGTAAAAGTACAGATAAAGGAAGTAATTATTATCTCTATTTCACAGAATGGAAACCAAGAGGTTAGGTGACTTACCCAAGGTCACACACACAAATCAAACCCAAATCTTCTGAGTCCCACTCCAGTGCCTTAACCACAAGACCATTTTCCCTTTCATATTAATAACTCCTTTTTGACAGGTTTTTGATGGGGTCTAATATTTAGCCTTGTGTTATAGGAAGATGTCAAGACCCAAGGAACAGAACTATAGGTATCCTTCAGTGTGCAAAGTGTCCCTAACTACATTAATGATTGATTTACATAGCATATTTCTTTCTGTTTGATAGATGGTTGAATCCCTTAAATGTGATGTCAAACAGCAACAACAGCACCACTTGTAATTTTCTGGATTGGTGATTATATTTTTTTCTCTTTTGTAAAACATTAATGAGAATTATTCTAGCATGAAACATTACTTTAGGATAGGTTTCAGAGTAGCAGCTGTGTTAATCTGTATTCGCAAAAAAGAAAAGGAGTACTTGTGGCACCTTAGAGACTAACAAATTTATTAGAGCATAAGCTTTCATGAGCTACAGCTCACTTCATCGGATCCGATGAAGTGAGCTGTAGCTCACGAAAGCTTATGCTCTAATAAATTTGTTAGTCTCTAAGGTGCCACAAGTACTCCTTTTCTTTTTTATTTTAGGATACTAAGGCAAAACTTTAAGCTGTGTATAGTAAAAGGAGGAGGGAGACCTCCAGTGGTATATTGTAGTACTGGTGAAGGGTTTTCCCCCCTGTATTTCAGTAGGGTTCTGATCTTCTCATTGCACTGGTCTTGTAGTACCCAAGAGGGAGTACTTGCAAAGTGTCCTGATTTACATGTTAATCTCATTAGTCTTCCATCATTACTGTAAAATGACAAACAGTTTGAAATATAAAATGGAGGATTTTAAAGTTTAGTAACTTTTCAGCCAGTCCATGTGATGAATCATTATTTAATACTTGTTATTGAAGCAATGAATGGGAACATTTGACTGTTACTCACTCAGAAAGGAAATGTGCCTACATTCATATATCATAGTAAGGCATAAAGCTATCAGTAAACATTGCATTAATAGCATGTCTACAATCCTTGAAAGCTAGGATAGTTGCAAAACTTCTTCATGCAATATTACTGAATTAGGCCCTGGTCCTGCAGTGAGCTCCACATGGGTCTGGGTTCTAATCACGCAAAGCTCATTGAAAGGTCTGGATTCTTATGGAGCACTCTCAGAGATATGAGCGGAGCACTGAGCTCAGCTCTGGCTGTTTTCCCCAGTGTGCACATGATCAACAAATTCGGGACAGGCAACTGACTGAAAACATCAGTTCCTTTGTTAATTAGGTATTCACAAGAAATAAAGATCAGAGCCCAGGGAAATGGATGGAATGGGGGAGAAGGATGTGGGAGGGGACAGCTGAATTGATTTGGTAGGCAATGTAATTCCATAATACATATTTTCATGTAACAATCTATGGTGTCACAGCATTTTCTATTATATCACTCCTGTGTAGCCATCTTACCTTTTGGATTATTTCCTTGTAAAATATGGACAATGTGACACCACCTAGGAGTGTTTAGGCATGAAAAGTCACCCTGAAATTTAGAAAAACAAGGTTTAATTTTATTAAAAGTTGCCTGATGTATTTTTGTGAATTTATCAAATAACTTCAAAATTTCTGCGCTGTCACACACATCTGTGAACACTTCTGTTCTGAAATGAATGTAATTATCAGGCTAGAGGGAGGTTACAAGTGGAGTTCCTAAGGGATCGGTTTTGGGACCAATCTTATTTAATTTTTTTATCACTGACCTTGGCACAAAAAGTGGGAGTGTGCTAATAAAGTTTGCGGATGATACAAAGCTGGGAGGTATTGCCAATTTAGAGAAGGACCGGGATATCATACAGGAGGATCTGAATGACCTTGTAAACTGGAGTAATAGTAATAGGATGCAAAAAGAAAAGGAGTACCCGTGGCACCTTAGAGACTAACAAATTTATTAGAGCATAAGCTTTCGTGAGCTACAGCTCACTTCATCGGATGCATTTGGTGGAAAAAGCAGAGGAGAGATTTATATACACACACACAGAGAATAGGATGAAATTTAATAGTGAGAAGTGTAAGGTCATGCATTTAGGGATTAATAACAAGTTATAAACTGGGGACGCATCAATTAGAAGTAATGGAGGAGGAGAAGGGCCTTGGAGTATTGGTTGATCACAGGTTGACTATGAGCCGCCAATGTGATATGGCTGTGAAAAAAGCTAATGCGGTCTTGGGATGCTTCAGGCGTGGTATTTCCAGTAGAGATAAGGAGGTGTTAGTACCATTATACAAGGTACTGGTGAGACCTCACCTGGAATACTGTGTGCAGTTCTGGTCTCCCGTGTTTAAGAAGGATGAATTCAAACTGGAACAGGTACAGAGAAGGGCTACTAGGATGATCTGAGGAATGTAAAATTTGTCTTATGAAAGGAGACTCAAGGAACTTGGCTTGTTTAGCCTAACCAAAAGAAGGTTGAGGGGAGATATGATTGCTCTCTATAAATATATCAGAGGGATAAATACCGGAGAGGGAGAGGAATTATTTAAGCTCAGTACCAATGTGGACACAAAAACAAATGGATATGATCAGAAAGTCACAATTCCTTCTATGCGCCCCTTCCTCCCAAGGGTTAATTATTTGCTACTGGTTTACCACCTCAGTTATACTAGTATGATTGCTGTCATCTCAGCTGACACCAGGGACCTCCAAGTTAAACTGGCCATTGGGAAGTTTAGACTTGAAATTAGACGAAGGTTTCTAACCATCAGAGGAGTGAAGTTCTGGAATAGCCTTCCAAGGGAAGCAGTGGGGGCAAAAGACCTATCTGGCTTCAAGATTAAACTCGATAAGTTTATGGAGGAGATGGTATGATGGGATAATGTGATTTTGGTAATTAATTGATATTTAAATATTCATGGTAAATAAAACCAATGGCCTGTGATGGGATGTTAGATGGGGTGGGATCTGAGTTACTACAGAGAATTCTTTCCTGGGAATCTGGCTGGTGAGTCTTGCCCATATGCTCAGGGTTCAGCTGATCACCATATTTGGGGTCAGGAAGGAATTTTCCTTCAGGGCAGATTGGAAGAGGCCCTGGGGGGGTTTTCGCCTTCCTCTGTAGTATGGGGCACGGGTCACTTGCTGGAGGATTCTCTGCACCTTGAAGTCTTTAAACCATGATTTGAGGACTTCAATAGCTCAGACATAGGTGACAGGTTTATCGCAGGAATGGGTGGGCCTGCGTTGTGCAGGAGGTCAGACTAGATGATCATGATAGTCCCTTCTGACCTTAATATCTATGAATCTATGAAATATGTGTGATTCAATACCTATCTCTTATCATAGAATCATAGAATATCGGGGTTGGAAGGGACCTCAGGAGGTCATCTAGTCCAACCCCCTGCTCAAAGCAGGACCAATCCCCAACTAAATCATCCCACTCAAGGCTTTGTCAAACCTGAACTTAAAAACCTTGAAGGAAGGAGGTAACGCATTCCAGGGCTTCATCACCCTCCTAGTTAAAAAGTTTTTCCTAATATCCAACCTAAATCTTCCCCACTGCAACATGAGACCATAATGCAAGTCATTTAAATGGATCTCCTTGCTGTTGCACTCTGCCATGAGTAATGCATGATTAAATAGCTTCTTATGTCTAGGAAAGGAAGAATGGTCTTTGTGGTCTTTACAGGATTGCAAGTCTCAGAACCTGGGTTCTACTCCTTCAAACTATTGCTATGAACTTTGGCAAATCCCTTAGCTGTTATGTGCCTTAGTTTCCCCATGCATAAAATCAGGCTAATACCAACCTCCACTTTCTTTGTACATTTATAAAGCATGTTGAAAACATTAGATGGAAGGTGCTATAGAAAAGAAAGTATTTATTGTTACAAAGTCTGATTGGTTGGGAAGCAGAAATTGGGGTTGGGAAAAAAATGTAAGGAACACAATAAAGAAAATTGTGCAGCAGTTTGTGATATATTACTAAAACTTCTAGTTTTATTATACTATTTTTCTTTTCATTTCCCCATTTTTTCTGCATTAAGAATGGTGACCTGTTTTTCCAGGATGAGCAGATAAATCTGAAGAGGGACGCGGTCTTGGATCCAGCCAGAAACAAAGCTAGTCAAACTCCATCTTTTCTACAACATACCAAACGGTCTCATACAACAGCAAGTAGGAATACTGCTTTATTTCATATACACTATAGTTAAGGAAGAGTTTCATTAAGGGATGCATATGTATGTGTCTAAGGGGATGTTTGGGTTGATCAGATGCATATGGTTTGCTGCAATGCTATTGTGAACTCTGATCCCAACATCTCATAAGCTCAAGAGAGTTGGTCTTTGGTAGTTCTTGAATGTGAGACCTCGGGGGAAAGCCTAGGAGCTGCAAGAAGTTGTAGAAGTGATTCATTAGGAGACACATCTCCCTACAAGTCACTACTGAACCAATGTTGCAGTGTAGTATTTGCGTATGCTGTGCGACTGGAGGAGTTGTCTTTCAGATCAGATATAATACCAACGTCCTGATCACTTGGATCTCAGAAGAGCTCAGCATTCTCCTAGCTGTTCCCATTGGAGTCGATAGGAGTTTTTCAGTTGATTTCAATGGAAGCAAATGTAGGCCATTTTTGAAAATCACATCTATAACTTCTCTGTGCCATCTATAAAATGTGGATAGCACTTAACCGCCTTTTGTAAAGTGCTTTGAGGTTTGTGGATGAAAACCCTATATAAGAACTTATTAATATTACAGTAGAACCTTGGTTTTTACAAACATCAATCTTATAAATGATGGTTATACGAACCATTTTTCTAGATGGAAGAAAAATCACATAATGAAAGTTATGTCGATAATAAAGGTGACATCCCTTCTCATTCTGATGCCTTCAGTGCATTGGAAATTACTTTGCACTCATTTGAAGGACAAAAAGAAAGTGTACCATACTGCAACATATGTAACATACCTACTATAATTTTGACATGTCCAATTTTATGAAAGTTTCAATTTTATGAACTCCTCAATTCCTAACTAGTTTGTGAAAAAGGGGTTATATTGTAAATATTATTATTTATTAGTATATTTTATTATTAAATCACAGTGTTCATCTGCCCATTAAAATGCGTGTGATTAATCACATATCATATTGGTTTTGCATGTATAGAGCTTACAATATTTTTCATTCTCATGCTTCATGCCAGATTTTTTGTTACTTGGCGTACTTCATTCAGCAGCCTTACACATGTTTAAATGCTCTATCATAACAGAGATAGCATCAGAGTGTGGATATGGCTGGCTTAATAATGTGGAGGGGTTGCCAAAGGAACTTCTCATACCATTTTTGGAGCACAGCTCCAGTGCCTTGGTGGAAACTGGTGAAGAACACAGGATAGCTGACACTGAACAGGTGAGAAGAAAGTTGTTGCTATTATTTGCTAACTTTGCAAGCACAGCATTATCTGTGAATCACAAGATAAATAAGGAGCAGACAGAGGGAATTTAGGAATTAGTATAAATGTATGTCTTCCAGAACAAGCTGTCAAAATTTTGCTCTAAGTAGAAGACAGATTTACCCAGAAAAATAGTATTTACATGTTGGTATTTTACCCTTACAGACATTATTACTATACATATATCACACAGATTTTCTGTTTGTCTAATAAAATAATGAATTCCAGCTCTTGGATCTTGACTATGGCTCCTGATGACATATTCTGTGTTCAGGGTAAAGTCTTGGCTCTGTTGAAGTCAATGGGAGTTTTACTATTGACTTCAGTGGAGCCAGGATTTCACCTTCAATGGCACGGATAACGCCACATAATGTTCAAGTGCCGAATAGGCAACAGAGAGAGCAACAGTGCATATGGATGGGTGGGTTTTTATCCTAAGTACTTATGTTAAGTGCTCATCTTCCTTGTTGAAATCTATTAGTAGTTAAAGTGTGGTAACCTCTGTTCTTTGTATGTGTTGTGACAAAGCTCTGTCCTTGCCTCTGTGGGTCCCACGTTTCCTGGCGGATTTCGCTAGCCTCAGAGGTTCACTGTGACCCTATATGTAACCTTTCTCTCTCTAGAGACAAGGATCACAGTTTATTGAGCCATTTTCATCATAAGCCAGCGAGGGAGCTTCCTTCCTTGTGCCTGATATGGTGTGTACTGCTCAGTCTCTCCAACAGCACAACTTCCTTCCACAGCTCCTGACATCTGCGTCCACCTGACTAACTGGGAGGCTTTTAACTATGGAGAATAGAAGCTACTGGAAGTCCCGCCCAAGGCAGCCAGAGTGACAGTATGCTGTGGCCCTCTGATTGGCTAAGCACCCTGTTTAAACAAGGAGGGTGTCCCAGGAAGTTGTTTCAGCAACAACACAGACTTCGGGCCTCCTGGGACTCCAGACATCACCTCATAACACATACAAAGAACAGAGGTTACCACACTTTAACTACTAATAGATTTCAACAAGGAAGATGAGCATGAGTATAAGACATTCATAGATTATATGATATTGGCTAACAATATATATATAATAAAATGTTTCAAGACGGTCAAGTCAAAAGGCAAGTATATATGAAATAGCAACATGGCAACTTTTCTTATAGCTTATGTTTTTCAATTTGAGACACTTTCTCTTTTCTTTATTACCAGGTCATACTCGGCACACAAAGATCAGATGGTGCTTCTCTGTTTGGATGTACTCCAAGCCAGCTTAAAAACAGACAGCTAATCTTATCTTGCTCTGAGAGGCTAAGCAATGATGGGAGAAGTAAGGGGACCAAAGAAAAAGAATATTTCTTTCTCTTAAAGGAACAAGCTATAAATCAACCAGCTAATCCTTCTCCTGTCTTCAAGGTTGCCACTTTGATTGAGCCTCAGTTTGTCTTGCTAGAACCTGAAATCCACAGGGTCCTAGCTGTCAGATCAGAATCTGTTTTCCCAGTGAACAAAATGCTGAATTTGAATTACAGCCAGACATATCACAATAACTTTTGTCTTTCTAATGGCATCTTGCATGTTGTGAAAGGAGTTTCTTCTGGTAAAGATTCTGAAGCTCTAAAGGAAAAGGTTGCTAACACTGAGACTGAAATTTTCAAACTCCAGGTTGAAAAACATTATATGGAAAAATGTTTGCAAAATAAAAAAGCTATACAGAAAAGCACAGATGAAAAGAAAAACCCAAATAAAGAAATAGGTGATGAAAAAAATCAAAATGGTCCAGAGAAATCTCAGCGAGAAGAAAAAAGGGACGAGAAAGCACAAATCAGAACAATAACTTGCATTTCTGAAAAAGCCACCAAAGTTTTAATTAAAATTGCACATGATGAAACTGGGGAGCAAAAAGCAGAACCAAAATTTCATGCAGCAAGCATTCCAGGTGACCAAAACATGTCTGTCCTACACAAGGAATTAGAGGTATATCCCCAAGAGAACTCTGAATTTAAGGATGAACATGGAAAACATTTAGCAATCTGTACCTTTGATGAAATGAACAGAAGATGCCTAGAAAAGAACATTTTTGTGACAGAAGAGAAGGGTAAACAACCCAAGAATCTAACTGACCAAATAAAAGTGTGTCGACAAAAAAGTGTTGGACTGAAAGAAAAGAGAGAGCAATGTTTGAAACTGTCTGAACGAGAAATTGAGGATAAGTCATCATGTAAACAAATGAATGATCAGATAAAAGAATATAATAAATGCTCTCAAAAACTGTCTGCACTGAAGGAAGATAAATATATGTATCCACTGAATATATTGTCTCCTGCACAAGAGAGAAATTTATACTTAAATGAAGGGTTAGCACAAGAGGAAGAATATTTTGAACATGTTCATTATCTATCAGCAGCAGAAGAAAACAATGGATATACCCTGAAAATAGATAAGTTAGAGAAGCTCATGGATATATATTCTCAAAGAATATCTGCACTGATGAAAGAGAATGGGAGTTACTCACAGAAACTCCTCATGTTACAGGAAGAGAATGATAGATATTATCAGAAGATGTGTGCACTAGAAGAGGAGATAGATGCATATTCTCAACACATATTAACAGTACATGAAACTGATAATGACTCTTCCCAAAAGTTATTAGCCAAGGAGGAAATATATGGTAAATGTTATAACAGTATTTCAAAAGAAAAGAATTTTAGGTGCCCAGGAGCGATTTGTGTTCTCTTGGGTGAGACTGAAATCCTTTCCAAGAATGTCTCTCACCTGGTTAAAGAGGAAGATAGAAATTCTGAAAAAGAAATACCAGTGATGGAATCAAATACATTTCTCAAGAAAATTGTAGCTCTTGATGAAAAGAAGATTAAATATTTCCAGCTGCTTTCTGGTCTCAAAGAGGAGAGAAATAGCTTTTTCAGAGAAATAGCTAAACTATTACAAGACAAAGAAAAATACATAAAAAAAACTCATGAACTGGAAGAAGAGAGAGAGAGAAATTTACAGATAATATCTCAACTAGAAGGAGATAAAGAAACTTTATTGGGAAGTTTGAGTGAGCTAAAATGTGAACAAGACAAACACATGACAATGATTTCTGAATTGAATGAGTGCAAAACCAAATGCTACCAAACAATTTCTGATCTACAAGAGGAAAAACATATACTGAAAAATGATATGGATGGGGTCCATAGGGAAAGTTCTGAACAGCTTCTAGAATCTCAGAAAGTAATTGAGAACATTCTTCAAGAAAACAATGAATTGAAGGAAATAATGTCTGCTCTTGGAATCAGTTATGAAGACCTGATAAAAGATAAAATTTCAGGAATAGAGGGAAAGTTGCTAAGATTGAAGCAAGAAAATAAGAGTCTACCACATAGAATACAAGCAAAGGAAACAGAGGTGGCTTCTGGTAAAATACATACTAAAGGAAAAGTAATTCAAGTTATAGAACCCTCAAGCTATCTCACTAGGAAAGATAAAGACACCTGTTCAGAAGAGGAAATTGGTAGCATTAAAGGATATTGTCAAGTGGGATGTTCTAAAAACACTGAGACTTCTAAATGCCATTTCAGTAATGCTGGGATAAGTGCATTTTTGGGTGATCAAAACATTGCGATCTCCAGGGTGCTCCAAAAGACTTCTCAGAGACTAGAGCTGGCAAAGTTAACCTTTGAAACGGAAGACAAAATATCAAGCAACAGTTTTTCTGAATGTTGTGTTAAAGTGCTGGAGAATATGGAACTGCAACAAGAGTCTGCAAAGGTAAAATGAACCCAAATGGAGCAGTTTTCAATTTTTATGATAAAAATACATTCTTTTCACAAATGTCAGAATGGCTAGTGTAGAAAGCCACTTTATCTACACTAAACTTGGTTGGACAATTTTAGCTGAAACAAATGATTTTTTAAAAACATTGATTTTTGACCAAATGAAGCATTTCAATGTCAAAATGTCCTGTTTTGACATTGTCAGAACAGAATATTTTGATTTTTTCATTTTTTAAATGACTTTTTCAAACTAAAAAAATTATATAGAAAACAATGATCCTGACCTTTTAAAACTTGAAATTCATAATGAGACATTTCAGTTCTATCACAACTAAGCATTTAGATCAAGCTGAAATTTTTTTTCAGAATTTTGTTTCACAGGAAATTTTGAAATTTTTTGGCTTTGTTCCATTTCACAATGGAAATCCAGTTCCCTCCTAGTTCTACTGTCCAGGTACATATTCCATAGAAATGAAGTCTTTAGGGCCCCATAGCAGTGATGTAAACTGTGGAGAATGTTCACATTTAGAAAAAAAAATTGTGTTGTTCTTCATTGTTTTGATTGCTAGGGATATTTGCCTGAACACAGGATCTTTGTTTCTTAATGGTTCTTCTGCTCCTGCTTTTTCTCCCCCTAAATTCATAAACCTCACCAATATCACAATTAATTTCTGAGGAGACTATTGTAATGTAATAAATACAGAATTTGACTGCCGCTGAGGATGATCAGCAGGAGCAGATTTATCTCCAAGATCTTATTTTCATGCAAATATTCTTAGTAATTTAAATGAAAAAATAAGAAAAAAAACCCCTCCCTTGAAACTATAAACCAGCAGAATTATTCCTCCTCATTGGCCCAGGTTTACCTCATAAAACAGGAATAAATGTACTGGTGAATCAGGTCCAAAATGTTCTTAGATATTTTTGGATGTATCTGTATCTCTTTAAAAAGGGAATCCCAAAAATGTTGAGTTTGCCCTGAGATACTGGGAAAGATACAGGGCTAAATCCCTACTTACAACAGAGCAGTGCTTAGCGTACCTGGGGAGAAGAGGGAAATAGAAGAAGCAAATAGATTCCTGTCCTCGATACAACCCCTGCCCACCTCAGCTTGGCTCATGGCTTCCATTGTTTCAAGGAGCCAAGAGCAGCTGATGTACACTAGTTGAAGATTCCTCTATATTAGGACAATCCTCTGCTGATTCCTTAAGGCAATTTTATGTCTCCTTTGTGCTGTTGATCTGACCCACGGTACAAAGAGATGGAAATACCATACCTAGTTTACTCTTACACTTCCTAAATTATAAAGCCCTCCTTTCAAGAGCTGAAAATAATTCACACACACCTTTAAGAAGTTGTGTGTTACTTTAAATGCGTGAAGGGAATTGTTTCTTTTTCTGCCCTTTATCCAGGGCAGCACATCTGAAAGCAACAGTGCAATGCAAGAACAACTGGAAAGGTCAAAGGAAGAACTAAAAGTACAACAAGGGGAATTAGAAAAGGCCAAAAAAGAGGTAATCTCCCATTTGTTATATTTATGTGAAGCAAATCCGTTTCTTGTTTTCTTCTCGTACTTTTCTTGTTTCCACCAGTGTTCCAAAGAATTACAAAAGGAAAAAGTCTCTGATCTAGAGAACCAACCTGTGTCTCTTTGATGCCCCCAGTTAAGTGATGACGTGTACAGTCATTCATTATTGGTCAGAATTTGAATTACAGTTGCATTGCCTTATCAGAGTCACAACAGAAAGTGCTTAATAAGGAGACCCTTGCACAAAGAGTTTGTCATCTAGATTCTGGGCAGAACGGCTTTCCCCCCATTAGGAAAGATAAATATGAATGATTGTGGTAACTTAGAAACTCTGATGATTAAGACAGTGCTAAATGCAAAGTTTCCAGTTTTCAAATGAAAAGGGTTTATTCAAGACACAGAAGCATGAAAAACCTGAGGTACACATAAAGGCATTTCCTTTGCCGAGGGATAAAGAGAAACAAATTGCAGTATCCACTCAGAGGCCACAAAGTAACCATGAAGTTTTGAATTACGGAATATCTTCACTGAATGAGTACCCTTGCCTTTGGAAGTCCACGTTTCGTTGTGTGCAGCCATCTAATTGCCATCGTTGTGTGCAGCCATCACAATGCCAAAGATCACCCACCTAACCCCAAGCAAAGGAAACTTCTTCTTGAGTTGTGCCTTTCATAACAGACCAACTTCAGTGTTCCTCATCTTTTTCTGTTGCAAAAACAAACCACATTGTCCATTATCTAAATAGGAATACATTCCTCCAGCGCTTGATGGCAAGTTCACATTTCCTAGCTGCTGCAAAACAGGTGTTGGCAAAAATAGTTGTAGACATGGTACAATAACTCATAGTAACAAGTAGACATGGTGAGCAAGGAAAAGGGTAACAGTAATAAGATTGCACAGTGGCAAATTTATGTAGGGATAGTTCGATGAAAGATTTATTTAAAAAAATTGTTTTAAAGATAAATTCATTTCTCTCAGGAATAGAAGAAGTGGGGTTTTTTATGGCTTTGAATGAGTGATGCTGTTCATGCATTTGTCTGTTCAGATGGTGACCAATAAACTTTTAGATTACATGTGAAGGGACTGTCTCAGTAATTAGCTCCTTACCTGACCAACTTTGGTCTTTTTATAAATAAAAGAAAATGTTAAAAGTACAAAAATCTTCTTTTGTTAAATTAGAAGAAGGGTAGCCTTTGTTTTCAAACAGTCAGAAGGAAGAAGACTTGAGCTCTTACATGTAAGGGGGTAGCAGATTAGTCATGCTTAATTGCATGCCATCTCGCAATTACATTTTCAAAATTACAATTAATAGTGGAATCTATGATAATGCATCATGGAAATAATGCAAAAACAGACAGATGATTTTTTCCGTTTGTGTTCCCTGTTTCCAGTGTTTTAAATGCAAGATTTTCTAATTTTTTCCTGCTGATAAAATCCTATTTTTAGTCTGATTTTCACTTAAGATACTTTGAAATACTGTGTATATCAGTTATTGAGCTTCACTCAGAGTTTTCAAGTGCATGTACTTCACATGGATAATTTTCTTTTAGGATTTATTCCAAGGGCCTGGTTCCGTTTTGGTTGTGGGGCCAGCTTTACATGGTCTAATTCCATTTAATTCAGTAGAGTTACACCCAGTGTAAAGCTGGTGTCTGCAAGATCAGAATCCAGCCCGTAGGTTGTAAGTACATACTGGGAAGTGATATTAACTACTATCTGTAATTTTATTTTTTCATTCCTTTTCTCTGGTAGGCTCAGAACTGGTACCGAGAACTTGGCTTTGTAGAAGCAAAATATGAAGAGGTCAGAACTCAGTTGACACAGGCACTCTCTGAATTACATCAACTTAAACAAGCAGATGGTGGGAAAAGGCTTAGAAAGCAGTGCTGCCAGTTAATGGTATGTGTGTAAGTAGAGTGGAGGAAAAATGTACTCCTTGGGAGAAGACAATTTGGATGCGGAAAAAGGGTTAGTGTTCAGAATAACAGATTTTGAAACAAACCTGAAACACCTAGATTTACCGAAAGCAGAGGTTCAAATCCAGGCAGGGATGATTCAACCTTTCCAAAATAGATAAACTGACTATTGAGCAGTTTACTGCTCATATTGTAGATGACAACTTTAAAAGCAAAGTCCTTTTGCTCTGCAGGAACACTAAAGAATTCACATAATTTTTTATAACAGGGATCACCGTGCTATCCTTGGCTAAAGTTTCCCCTTTCCTCACCATTATACACTGTGATGTACCAGGGTTATTTGCCTGGCTGCTGTCTTCTCATTCCACAGGGGTATCTCAGTGCTGCTGCTATTGGCATATTACTACCGTTTTTTGGCCTGATCTTCGAAGTGCTGAGCACCCACAAATCCCACTGAGATATGGATGTTCTGCATCTCTCAGGATCAGTTTCGTTATTTGGACACATTAGGTGAAATCCTGACCCCACTGAAGTCAATGGGAGTTTTGCCATGATGCCAGCTAGGCTTTATGGAATCCTTTACATCTATATATTCAACTTTGGGGTTAATAAATACCAGTTCAGGGGAGTTGAGACACAATCCTAAAAGGAATGATAGGAACAGCTGGACCAAATTCTGCTCTCAGTTCAACCAGCATAAATCCTGAGTAACTCCATTGACTAGTATGTTTAATTATATAGTTAAAAAAGTAAACAGCAGAAATTATATAATAAAAGTAAATGAAAATTCAAGCAAAATAAATATAAAAACAGATTTATACATGGACTTGATAAGAGGTTGAGGAACTAAACTGGAACTCAGAACATGTGGGTTCTATTTCCTGGCTCTGCCAGAGGTTTCCTGTTTACCTTGGGCAAGTCACTTAATCTCGCTGTGCCTCAGTTCCTCAATGGTGGGATGTGATAGTAATTAGAGCTGGTCATGCTCACACTTTCCTCTCTAAGCCATCTCCCTGGTAGGTTTACATCTCCCATGATACACCACAGTCTCTCCTCTTTGTGTCACGGGACTTGTGGGAGATGTAGTCTAGGGGAGCCCAGCCCATAGAGGAGAATAGAGACACGAACTAACTGAACTTCATCTCCCATGAGGCACGTGGCATATCTGAGTCTAAATATTTTGGGTTTTGGTTTTCAGGGGGTTGTTTTTTTGATGAAAGATCAAAAACTTTGAAAAAAGCAGAGTTGTTTCTTGAAAACTTTCATTTAGATGAAAATCCAATTTTCCATCCAAAACCAGTTTGGATGGAAAATTTTAAACCAGCCCTTCAAGTAATATTGGCATACTTCACAGGAGTGTCATGAAGGTAAGTTAATTGAATGTTCATGAGGTGTTCAGACAGCATTGCAACAAGCACTATGGACAAAGTTTTAAATAAACATTTGTACTGAAGAACTCCTTCAAATAAATATCACCATCAAGTCAAATCCCAAAGAGACATAACCTCCTTGCAGATTGAGTGCCACCCAGATCCATCTGTAGCTAGGTCCTTAAGACAGTCTATCTTGATGTTCAGTCTTTGTCCATCATTGGCAATATTATCTTGCTACTGACACTTTTGTCGATCATGTGATTGCCAGCCATGTAGCAGCATTCCTTAGAAAACACACTTTGTAATTTGTTGGTCTTCCTTCCTAATAATATGTTAATGCCTGAGAAGTTGCTGAAACCAAACCATAAATATCTTCATTGCTGATCTTGTCCTGCTTTCATAAATTTTTTTAGTTTGCTAATTACTGATGTTCATTTATGCAATAGCTTCCCCTTCCACTTTCAGAGTCCCTCTCTTTGTCCAATTCAAACAGGTCGTGGGATTAAATTCTGTTCTTGGATGTACACACTCAGCTCCCACTGAGATCAAAGGGGCTACAAACATACATCTGAAGGCAGAGTTTGCCCCCTCATGAGTATGTGACACTGCAATTATTTCCATGGCAAGAGTCTGTGATGCATTAAACACAGGATATTGACTTCACTGTCAGGATTAAACAATAGGGGAAGCTGAACTGAAAGGGAGAAAAGCTCTTATTATACACAAACTATCCTAACAATAGCCAAGGCTCTATTGCTGAGATATGGAGTGAATTTATTTTAATAAATGTTCTATTCTCAATTTGCTTCCGTATGAATTTTCCGTTTTACAAGAAACCTTTTTACAACCATGAAGCTCTAAATAATAATGGCTTTGTGTTCAATGTGAAGAAAATGATCTGAATTTTGCTTGGTAGAAAGTCATTCTTTTAATTAAAACAAACAAACAAATGTAAGAGTTTTGGCATGGTGATTAACATGAGCTGCTTTTCTGGGCATGTTTCCCCTCCTGATTGTAACTGGTTGGGCTGAGGATTGCAGCTGTATTTATAGTAAGTTGCCACCACAGTTGCCAACTTTCATGTAAATAAGCACTCTGGCTTTCACAATAAGCCAAAAATCAAGTTAATCCCATTTCAAACCAAGGCCAAAACAAGCCAATCCCTAAGAACCCCAACACTATGTGACTAGATCCCCCCGGCGTGCTGTGCTGGGACTGTGGTGGGCCTGCTGTGCACCCCTGACTCTCTCCCTCCTTTGCCCCTGCTTGCCTCCCCTTGCCCCTGCTTTCCAGGAGCTGATCCAAAAAAAAAAAAAAGCCACAAACCAAAATTAGCCAACAAGCAACTCACAAGCCAATTAAGCCAAAAACAAGCCCAATTTCTGTGTGTTTTTTTTTTTGTTCGTTTGACATGTCTGGTTGCCATCATAGACAAAAGATTGCACTTCACCCCAGGAAGATATTAACATAGTCAATTTGTAAATCACTATAGCTTAATTTCAGTGCTAAGCTACCCTACCTCACAGACTGTATCATCTCTGCAGAGCTTGAGAGAGGATGCAAGGGTGTTTAATGGTCTAGATGAGAGAGATAAGATATCCCACACATATAGCTAGGATTGCTTGTCAGCTTGCTCTTAAATGAGTGTTTGTTGCTTATGGGAAGCACTGGTTGAAGTCTATCGCTTACCTCAGAGTCTGCACACATCATTGGTATTAACTGGGGTGCTGAGTGCAGATGCAAGACTTTCTGCACCACCATGCAGTAGGTTGATATGGGGCTCTGAGCTGCCGTACAGGAGGTAATCATTTTATAGGGGAGGAAATGAGGCACTGAGAGGATAAGTTCAAGGTCCTATAGCACATCAGTGGCAGAGCCCACATAAAACTTCTGACTCCAAGTCCTGTTCTCTAACCACTATACATGCTCCCTCTCCAATCTTGGGACAGTTTTTCAGAACTGCTCAGCATTTATAATCAGGGCCACGTATTTCAGAAGAGCTTAGCTCTCATTTAGAGAACTAATTATGTGCCCAGTATCTTTTTAAAAACTTCAGCATGTTGAGTATTTTGAAAATCTGGCCATAGGTTTCACAGTGGGAGCTGCTGGCTCCTGAGCCCTTTTGAAAATCTGGCCCTTATTTGGGAGTTTTGAAAATCTGGCCTTATTTGGGGATTTAAATGGGAGCTGAGCGGTTATGAAAATCTGACCCCAAAACAGGTGATTTCAATGGCTTTTGTTATTCAGGAGGTTATTCAGATGATCATAAATTATCCTTTCTATCCCTAAAAATCTATGAACAGTACTATATTTGCTCTGGAAGTTCTTCTGGTTTCAGAGTTGGTCAGCAAATGCACAGAAAGAGTCAGTGTCTTTAAACTAAACATAATGCAAAGAGAATCATATTTTATTTTCCTCTTGTCACTGAATTAAAGCTCCTCAGTTCAATCAGCAGTTGTATCCTCCGCAATCACTGGTAGGCATTTACTTAAGGAATAAAAAGGTGGATGATTTCAGTAACGTAGAAAAACCACGTCTTATCTCCATACCTTTGGCTATTTTTACTGGTAGATACCATCAGATCCTGATGTCTCGACCCTAATCAGCCTGGCTGCACAAGTCTAATAGACACTTGTGTTCTGTTTTCGAAACACAAGAGGGAGCTAAAAATTAGAGAGACACACATGTTCACTCATTAAAATTCCAGTGAGAAGGGGTGAGTTTCATGACAAACCTCAAATTTTATCCATATTGGCGGTGTTTACTGCAGTTTACTATTGTTTACTATGAAACAGAGCCGTCTCTGATACTGTGGTCTGTGGTCCAGTGATATAAAATCCAGGATGTTGGTCACAGAATTAAGAAAAACACCATATATATATATATATTTGCTATAGACCATAGATGAATAACAGTTCTTCTACCAGTTATATAGTTATAAATAGCTGCTGAAATTAAACTACATTCCTGCATGTGTAGTCTCAAAAATACTGTAATTTTAAAATGGTGTTTTGGTGGATTTAACTTAAGTTTTTAAATTAAGGTTTTAAAGTTTAATCAATTTAAACGTATACTTTACAACACAGTGTGGGAAAATTGAACAGTACTACATGTGTCTAATTAATAATTCCAGACTTTTGTGTATATAAGGTCATAAGACCATATATATTTTTCATATGCAGCCCCATTCTGAGTCTGTATATTCTGCATAGTTTCTTGGTGGTAGATCTTGGAGTTGATATATTGGTTCAGACTGTGAATTTAAAATCCTCACAAATCCTTTCAGTTTAAATGTATGAAACAGAACAAATCAAAAGAACAGGAGTTACATTCAAAAGTTTGTCTTCCTCCAAATTCCATAACCTCTTATATTACCTTTTTAAATAAAATAACATATTAGATGCTCAGTTAATTTTAATGGTTTTCAGAGAATAAAATAGATGTGTGAGAGAGAATACGGCTGTTTGAAATGAATGTGTGTGGGAAAGAAGGGATGTGTTATATAGCAGTAGTAGCAGCGGGTGGGGCACTCCTGAACTGTTTGGCACTTACTTGTTTTATGACCTTGGATAAGTCATTTAATCTGTCTGTGCCTCAGTTTTCCCATATGTGAAATACCTATTCTTATTATAGCCATCTCACAAGGGTATTGTGAACTCATTGTTCGAAAGGTGCTTTAACATTCTTGTTTGACAGACACTAATATATTTATGATACTTTAAGTTATACACCTACACTGGCTTTAAAGGTTAAAAAAATAATTTTGACATATGAGGTAAGTGCACATTTTGATTGACAGATTTTGGGTATTCTTTTAGCATTCTCTACTAAGAATAGTTGTATGAGTTTATACATCAAGCTTAAAAATATATGTATATTTGTTTTCTTGAATACACACAGAAGGAAGTCCAAGAACTGAAAGGGGATAGGATAGCCAATAAGGGATTAGAACAGCAAGTGCTGACCTTAAAATCCCAACTAAGGGACCAGACTGTATTACAAAGTCAGTTTCAAGACTTGCAAAACCAAGTGGAATGCCTTCAGGCTCAGCTGTATGAAAAGGTATAATAAAGCTGGCTTTTACGTGCTTAACTGAGTGGACTAACATGGGCTTAGCTTGCTGATTCCACTTTATTCTTCTGACATGAAAGGACCAAAATATTCTTCTTTCTAAGGAATGGTTATAAGGGCAATAAAATGGTGTGTGCAGTGCAGCCACATAAAGCTGATCATGGCTAGGGAGTGAAAAGATGGCAGTAAAATGTCTGAGTGCCTGACATGGAAAGATGATAGTCTTTCCATGGTTAAGGCTGCTGCCAAGCTCCATTATAATTCCTGTAGTCTAACTGCAGGCAAAATGGCATCCAAATTTTTTCTCTGGGGAATCTTGCTCTCCTCTCTCCAATATCTGGATTTCTAAAATTCCCATCATTGTAAAATATAGATGCTATACAAGACTACAAAACATAGCAAAGTCTATCCAAAGTTGTGCCAAGATTCATGCACACATGATCTATGCACACATTTGAAATCTGTCATCAAATGCTCATGGAGAAAATTCCTTCTGTTACCACATGTTATAGATGAGGAAAGGGGAAACTACTCTCCGGAGAAGCTGTATAGAAGATTCATAGGGTACATGAGGAAATGCATACATAATGATGGATATCAGAATAAGGCTTTTAATGTGGTGTTGCTGTGATTAAGTAACCTGAGGTGGCCAGTGATGAAGCAGCTCCTTAAACTACCAAAACATTGTAAAGAGAATCTTGAATAACTGAGTACAAAATGTTTTTCATTCTTTTAGACTGAGGAACTTCAGAAAAGAAAGACTGAAGCTGACCTGACAGTAGCTCCACTCAAGGTAATGTATTTTGCTGAAACTGTTGCAGCATCTCTGACCTTTTTCATTGGTTACAAAGCAAGCTTAATTTGCAAAAAGAACGAGGAATACTTGTGGCATTTTAGAGACTAAAAAATTTATTTGGGCATAAGCTTTCGTGGGCTTAAACCCACTTCATCAGATGCATGCCCATGAAAGCTTATGCCCAAAAAAATTAGTCTCTAAGGTGCCACAAATACTCCTCGTTCTTTTTGCTGATACAGACTAACACGGCTACCACTCTGAAGCTTCATTTGGTTATTCTTAATAACAGTATGCTTAGCCACACTCTTTCTGTAGTGTGTTGTATGCCTGTTTCCAGTGAGACCCTCCTGAATGTTAACCATTTGACTTTAATTGGACTGCAGGCCCGGGGTTAGGAGGGGAAGCTGATATCATTGCTACTATTGCTGTTCACCTTGCCACCAGAGGGAACAAGTACACAGAGAACTGAACTATCCATTACTAGTTATCTGCATGTGTTTTTTGTGATTCTGATGCTGCAGAGCTTGATGGCTCAGAAATATAGGAATATGAGCTATGTCTTAAACTATGATATCAAAATCTGCTTAATCAGATTAGACCAAAAATATAAACACACTGGGGAACTGATGTCTGTTTGTTTGTTGTTATGCTACATAGGCTAAGCTATCTTGCCTTGTCCGGAAATGCCATGAAAGAAACAGCTTGATTACCCAGCTGGTCAGGGAATTTCACAGGCATGGAATTATGGATTCCATTTTCAATGAAGAGGCAAAGAATTTAGTGAACGATATGGCGCTAGCAGAGTACACTACCACCTTTACATCTGTTTGCAATCGAGAGGTAAATGCATACAAATTTCCAGTTGTACCAGTCAATACTGCACTCTGTATAAAATGTATGTAGCCAGATGGTGAAATGTGTATTCTTAAATTTTACTGACTTTTATTAAATCAATGGTAGGGGGCCCAAAGTATCATTTATCAGAAAATAAATGGGGCCAGATTCCCAGTTGCGGTAAATCAGCGTAGCTCCAGTGGAGCTATGCCAATTTACCCCCGTTGTAGACTGGGCCATCATCTCTGGAGGAGGTCACATGGTACGTCTGCCACCCATGTGACAGTCAGATGAAGACATAATAGACATAATATGCCCAAATTCCCTGAAATGTCTTCTTCACCCATCTCCAAATATAGAAAGAGAGAGAGAGAGAGAGAGAGATTTCTTTTCTATTTTGTGATAAGAAGTGGGGCATCACTGTAAGTTCAGCTTGTGATGGAATATACCTAGTGCTAGGCTAGGTGAAGACTACCCCCCAAAAAAGTACATAACTGCTGATGTTGAAAACTGTTGTTAATAGAGTGGAGAATTACCCATCTAGTCTCCATTCTTCCCATCCTCCTTTGCTCTTCTTCCTATTTTCCCACGCTCTCCTCAGCCTGAACATAGTATGCCTCCAGTAGCTCCCTTCACCTTATCTTTGGATTTATTGTACCAAATCCTTGGTGAGGGGCAGTGGATCTGAGGTCATATTTGTAGGTTATTCCCTTTACTGAAACAGTGACCGCATGAGTGCTGAAGGTCACGTTTGAAAGTGTGGCTGCCAAACTGTTTGTTTACATGCTACCGCTTCTGCTTTTGAGTGCCCTTTTGGAATGAGCACTCTGTGTTCCAGAGCACTGGAGCAGCTGTCTTCAGTTAAATAATAATAATAAATAATAATAATAATAATAATAGTAATAATAATAAAATCTAGCACTTATATAGTGCTTTTAATCAGTAGATCTCAAAGAGCTTCACAATCTTTAATGTATTCATCCTCCTGCCACACCTCTTGAAATCCCTCCTTTGAAGAGCTATTCTGTGAACTGATAGTTGAGAATGGAACATAGGGCTGGGCTGAAGGTAAATTTATTTCACTCTGATTTCTTATTCTCATTTCTTAAAATGCTCCATTGACCCTAGTGTCCAACCTACCCTCTATTGGGTCTTGGCCGGCTGACCTGGGGTTGGCTGCCTCCTCCAACCTCCTGTGCTCTGGTGCTTCTGCCTTGTCAAATAGACACATTTTGAGGCTGATTCACCATTGCATTCCTTCAGTTTTATGCTGGCTGCAACACAATAAAGAAAGGGATGGAAAAGTAACAGCTCAGCATTCAGTGTTTATTCTACCTCTGCTGTGACAGTGGCACTTCTTAACAAATCCAGCCAGCTTTTGCTCAGAAACTGATCCAGGATTGGTGGGGACAGGGAAGAAATCTCCAAATTGAGATACTGTAACTCTGGCTTCATGCCCAGGGATTGCCCTGGCCAGTAATACACTGAATGCCATAGAGATTATGACTTCGAATTCTGTCTGGCAAAGGAGAAGAAGAGAGTGAAGGTGAAGAGAATGATGGAGACAATACTATGTGAAGCTGGATTTCAGATACATTGTAAGGAACTGAATCACTACTGCTTAACTATCTGGGGTCTGCGTGAAAGGTTCTGAAGAAGCTGTTCCTTCTGGAGCAAACAAGACATCTTGGAGCTGGCACAATTTTCTCACAGTGCAATTTTTAATTTTGGATTTAAATTTCTTTTATGCTCAGAATGTAGTAATGCAGTTCTATGCAGAATGGTCGTAGCTGTGTTGGTCCCAGGATATTACAGAGACAAGATAGGTCAGTTCTGACGAAGAGCTCAGTGTGGCTCAAGAGCTTGTCTCCCTCACCAACGAAAGTTGGTCCAAGAAAAAAATATTACCTCCCCCACTTTGTCTCTCAAATACTTTTGATAAGTGCAAGGGTTCATAATACTAGGTAGCCTCATACAGCAGCCTACTATATGGCTGGAGGAATAAAGACATTTGGGTTAGAGAGTGTTTTGTTAAATTGGAGTGCTTACCCTGTAGATAATATTACCAAAAATTAAAGAAAAACAATATATGGTGCCTTATTTTTTCTCCAAAGCCTCCCAGAATTATATTGAGGATAGCATTGCAGGACTGGTTCCTAGAAACAGTTTATTCATTTTTCAGTTTTGAACTGCTAGTTTATTTACCTGCAGAAACAGAGATGGTTCAGAGTGGATATATGCCAGGTTACTGCAGATATGCCAGTTTACAACAAAACTTAATTACATTTTTAAAGCATTTATTATTAAATGGCCTTTCTGCTAGGAATGGCCATTAAGAGATTGACCAAGGAACGTTTTTTTTCTCAGTACTGTACTTCATTTGTTTGGCAGACAAATTGCACCAAGAAACTTAAGAGCAGAAGTGACACACACATGCAATAAGAACTACTTGTTTCATGCTTTTAAGCCCTTTCTTGGCTCCCGTTGTGCTCAGACATATATAAACAACATGAAGATGTATGGGGTTTTGGAATGTAATACCATTCAGGCAAAGACAACACAATGACTTATGGCAAAGTATGACCATAGAGTTATGCTGGTGTTTCTTTTCTGCATGTTCCACTGTATTTCATGTATTTCTGCATGTTCCACTGAAGAGGTTTGTTTGTTCTTCTAATCCATTACATTTTAAGGGCTGCCAGAAATAATACTTGCTTCTCTATCTTGTTAAAAGAGTGAGTTAATTGTATGTTAGTTGTACATTGGGGCCTTGATAAAACTCAAAACTGTGTTCAGTTCAACTACAATTAGAAAAGGGGTATAAGATTGTCATTTGGTTCCATAATCTTTTGGAGTTTTCACTTTCCCTTACTCCCCAAAACCAAGCAGGTTTATAGTTCAGGTACTCTGTGTGTGTGTGTGTGTGTGTGTGTGTGTGTGTGTGTGTGTGTGTGTGTGTGTGTGTGTGTGCGCGCGCGCGTGCACGCGCACATTGGTGTGTACTGTAATTTGTATGCAAAAACTTGAACAAAGTTTTAATTGGAAGACTTTATTCTTTTAATCTATTGTCACAAAAATCTTATAACTAGAAAGAGATTAATCTCTAATTTACATGTCAGGCAGAGTGATTACATTCTATCCTTGGAAATATTTATTCTCAAAGTTAATGTGAGACGGAAGAGTGGTGTTGTACTAGAAGAATTAGTCTGGGCTCTGTTCTTGGTTCTGCCTTATGCTTTGAGTATGACTTTGGACAAGTCACTTTTTTCTCTGTGTCTCAGTTTCTCATCTAAAATGGAGGTAACATTTCACTGCTCCCAGTAGCTGTTGGGGAAACAAATTAATTAATATTTGTGAGGTGCTCAGATGTTGCTGTGGATGAGTGCCATGGAAAAGCCAATCAATTACTGTATATTAAAAAATACAGTGCTAAAAGATGTTTACCCAGTTGTGTTCAGACCTGTTCAGTAAACACAGGTACCAGCATAAAAATAATGGATTAAGTTTTTTAATTGGCCTTGCTGTCAGCAGGATCAGGCTCATTAAATATATATACACTGCGATAGACCATACATGTACATGCCACTTAACAGACAAATAAAAGACAGAATGTCTGCCCCAAAAGGCTTCCAGTCGGTAGCAATGGGACTCTGTACAGATGCAGATGGTCCAATTTAGTAGATTGCAATGCAGGATTGGAGCCTAAATTAATTCATAATTTAACAAATACTGATTGCAGTGGCTGAGGAGACAGAGAGCGTACATTTATATCCATGTGATACATTTTTGATTTTCATAATCAACTATTAAATAATGCAGCCCTATCGTAAATTGAATTTATTTTGCATCTTTGACCATTTCACCAACATTTTGTCACTATTATTCTCAGCAGAAACTACTTCTAACATTCCAAAGCTATGACCAGCTTTCAAACTGAAACTAAACAATCAATCAGAAAGGAATTAAACACAAACATTTCCTTCTTTCCCCATAAATCACCCCCAACATTTCAAAGGGTCCTATAGAAAACCCCAACATAGACAGAGTTCTCCCTCCTAAGATTCCTGATAGATAATTGATTTTACTCATTTCTCAACAGAGATAAATTTGAGGTCTGATATCTTGAAACACACCTTGTTTATCCTACTGGGGAGCTGGAACTCAAGGTTTTGCAGTGAAATAGGGGCTGTCCTGGAAACCCACTGAAGTCTATGGGAATCTTTCCATTGACTTCAAGAACCTTTATATGAGGCCCACGAACCCTTTGTGGTTCAGGAGATATCAGACTTAAAAAATATAACAGTGTGGTTCATAGAAAAGCTATTTAAGATCCCTTTTTAAAGTGTTATTTTTGATTCTCCACTTCATTTGGGTTAGTACAGTTCCCAATGCAGCAAGGAGCTTATGCACATCAATAGGGCTACTCAAATGCTTAAGGTTAACCACGGGCTTAAGTGTTGTGCTGAATCAGGGCCGAACTGGCTGGTGGCCAATCCATTCCATTAAGTATGAATTTATTAAGACTACTTGACAAAAAATGTTTTCTTTGCAATAAAAACCCTCTCAACTAAATAACATATGAAAAATTGTTAACAACATTAAGGCTATATGATATAAAACGAACAACCTGGAAGATGTGACTTTGAGTTAATAGTGCTGGCTAGATCCTCAACTGGTCTAAATCAGCATTCTCCAGTGACTTCAAAGGAGTTTTGCTGATTCACACCAACCGAAGATCTAGCATGAGTTAAGCACAGGGTCGCAGACATCTCTCTGAATTTCCTCAATTGGTTAGTTTTACAGCCCAACACTATATATTTAAACCAGTTTTCAGTGACCCTGTTTATATACCAGGCTTTCCACTAATGCCAGGATACAAATTGAACTAATAAGCTTAAGGGAAGGAACACCTCTAGGATCATGGTCTAAGTCCAATAAGATGGGCACCTTCAGTTTAAATTGTGCTGGAAGGCTTTCCTCACTTCAAAACAATGAACCACGTGCAGTATTGTTTGCTATCATTAATTTACTTGCTTAGAAGCCACAACTAAACAGTAAGATTAATTTCAGCTTTGTTCATCCCTAGAATGTATTTCAGTGTGGTCAAAAATAAAGATCTGTACAAGAGATCTTGCATCACTTCTGTAAGTTGTGTTAGAGGAGCATATGTTGTTTGGGGGCACTTTTAATGTACATTTGTGTCTAATATAAACAGAAAGAGCTAGGCAGGTGGAGAAATAACTAGTTTATTTCTAAACATGGTCTCATTGTGAATTCTTCCAAAAAGCCTAAACTCCTGAAGACCTCCTTATAGTAATGGTTATTGTGATGGAGTGGGAATTTTTCATAATATTTTGTACGAATACTGTGTGTGGCTCAGTTTCCCCTATGAGCTGCATAGTTAACTAGGTTGGGAGCGGGGGAGGAGAAGGTTGTTTACTGTTTGCAGAGATCCAAATGTGACTGATGCCTGGCTGTCTGGGGTTTGGGCCCGGGCCCATGCCCATGGAGAGCCTGAAAAAGACAATGGCCACTCCAATTGCCAGGACATTTGGTACCTGGCAACTAACGACCATGGATGGCCCACCCTCTGCAGGAAGCCAGCTGGAGTGACCAGCTGGAGAACAAAGGGCTAAGGAGGATGGCCACGTGACCTTGTTTCCCAGGAACAAGAACAAAGGACTAAGGAGGGGTCCCTTAGGGTTGTTCATTGTGAGCTGTTGGAGGGGAGGAGAAGCTTCTGGACTGGGACTACAGAGGGGTCAGAGAGGACTATTGGCTCAGGACTGACCCAGATGCTCTTTGCTGTCACTTTCTGTTTTCTATGTTAACTAAGGACTTCCTATGCTGGGTTCCAGACATCTAATAAACCCTCCTGCTTTTACAACACTGACTGTCACTCCAGTTTAAGCAAGTTGGGGGTGCATTGCTTCCTTTGGGTGTGTAAGTCTCCCTCAGGTGCCCGACTCAGGTGGACTTACAGAAGGGCGCTCATGGCATGAAGCAGGGATGCTGAAGGCTCTGAACTTTGGACCCAGGAGGCAGTGAAGCCAAGGGGCTTACCCCAGTGAGAGAGTGTGACTATAAGGGGATTGACACACTGAATGGATCCTACCAGGGACTGTTCAAGAGCACTGGACTTATGGATCCATAACAGTAATTAATTAGACAACTGAAAATCGTAGACACAAAACATGATGAGGTTTTGAAAAATAGAAAGTATGTAACTAATGGTTACTTAGATTATAAGCTTTTTGGGGCAGGGACTGTCTTTTTGTTCTGTGTTTGTTCAGCGCCTAGCACAATGGGGTCCTGGTCCATGATTGGGTTACTTCGGCTCTATGGTAATACAAATTAATAATAATTAATAATGTGGTCAATTGTTGCATCCAATTTGTCTGTCCGTTCTTTGTGTGTTGCTTGTTTAGATTGGAAGATCTTTCTTCTAAACAGCTTTTCTTCCTACCTGCCTGTAACGTGCCCTGCACAATAATAATAATAATTAATAAATAAGCCCTTCCCAATAAAGAATATGTCAGTGTGCCCTGATCATTACGTATCATTCCTCCCTACTCCATTCCATTCTGTTTTGGACCATAACAATGCTATCAGGGGCACCACCTCTATTGTGTATTTTCCAAATTTCCTGAGATGTGTATCAAGTTCTGAGGGAGAATTTGGAGGACAAGGAGACAATGTGGCCAGAGTTGGAGATAATGTTCTAATCTGGGCTGGATCTCAGTGAAAATCAACCTGTGAGCCTTCAGGGTAAATAGAAAAGGAGTACTTGTGGCACCTTAGAGACTAACAAATTTATTAGAGCATAAGCTTTCGTGAGCTGCAGCTCACTTCATCGGATGCATTTGGTGGAAAAAACAGAGGAGAGATTTATATACACACACACAGAGAACATGAAACAATGGGTTTATCATACACACTGTAAGGAGAGTGATCACTTAAGATAAGCCATCACCAGCAGCAGGGGGGGGAAAGGAGGAAAACCTTTCATGGTGACAAGCAAGGTAGGCTAATTCCAGCAGTTAAGAAGAATATCAGAGGAACAGTGGGGGGTGGGGTGGGAGGGAGAAATACCATGGGGAAATAGTTTTACTTTGTGTAATGACTCATCCATTCCCAGTCTCTATTCAAGCCTAAGTTAATTGTATCCAGTTTGCAAATTAATTCCAATTCAGCAGTCTCTCCTTGGAGTCTGTTTTTGAAGCTTTTTTGTTGAAGTATAGCCACTCTTAGGTCTGTGATCGAGTGACCAGAGAGATTGAAGTGTTCTCCAACTGGTTTTTGAATGTTATAATTCTTGACGTCTGATTTGTGTCCATTCATTCTTTTACGTAGAGAGTGTCCAGTTTGGCCAATGTACATGGCACAGGGGCATTGCTGGCACATGATGACATATATCACATTGGTAGATGCGCAGGTGAACGAGCCTCTGATAGTGTGGCTGATGTGATTAGGCCCTATGATATCCCCTGAATAGATATGTGGACAGAGTTGGCAACGGGCTTTGTTGCAAGGATAGGTTCCTGGGTTAGTGATTCTGTTGTGTGGTGTGTGGTTGCTGGTGAGTATTTGCTTCAGATTGGGGGGCTGTCTGTAAGCAAGGACTGGTCTGTCTCCCAAGATCTGTGAGAGTGATGGGTCGTCCTTCAGGATAGGTTGTAGATCCTTGATGATGCGTTGGAGAGGTTTTAGTTGGGGGCTGAAGGTGATGGCTAGTGGCGTTCAGTTGTTTTCTTTGTTGGGCCTGTCCTGTAGTAGGTGACTTCTGGGTACTCTTCTGGCTCTGTCAGTCTGTTTCTTCACTTCAGCAGGTGGGTATTGTAGTTGTAGGAATGCATGATAGAGATCTTGTAGGTGTTTGTCTCTGTCTGAGGGGTTGGAGCAAATGCGGTTATATTGTAGCGCTTGGCTGTAGACAATGGATCGAGTGGTATGATCTGGATGAAAGCTAGAGGCATGTAGGTAGGCATAGCGGTCAGTAGGTTTCCGATATAGGGTGGTGTTTATGTGACCATCGCTTATTAGCACGTAGTGTCCAGGAAGTGGATCTCTTGTGTGGACTGGTCCAGGCTGAGGTTGATGGTGGGATGGAAATTGTTGAAATCATGGTGGAATTCCTCAAGAGCTTCTTTTCCATGGGTCCAGATGATGAAGATGTCATCAATGTAGCGCAAGTAGAGTAGGGGCATTAGGGGACGAGAGCTGAGGAAGCGTTGTTCTAAGTCAGCCATAAAAATGTTGGCATACTGTGGGGCCATGCGGGTACCCATCGCAGTGCCGCTGATTTGAAGGTATACATTGTCACCAAATGTGAAATAGTTATGGGTCAGGACAAAGTCACAAAGTTCAGCCACCAGGTTAGCCGTGACAGTATCGGGGATACTGTTCCTGACGGCTTGTAGTCCATCTTTGTGTGGAATGTTGGTGTAGAGGGCTTCTACATCCATAGTGGCTAGGATGGTGTTTTTAGGAAGATCACCAATGGACTTTAGTTTCCTCAGGAAGTCAGTGGTGTCTCGAAGATAGCTGGGAGTGCTGGTAACGAAGGGTCTGAGGAGGGAGTCTACATAGCCAGACAATCCTGCTGTCAGGGTGCCAATGCCTGAGATGATGGGGTGTCCAGGATTTCCAGGTTTATGGATCTTGGGTAGCAGATAGAATACCCCAGGTCGGGGCTCCAGGGGTGTGTCTGTGCGGATTTGTTCTTGTGCTTTTTCAGGGAGTTTCTTGAGCAAATGCTGTAGTTTCTTTTGGTAACTCTCAGTGGGATCAGAGGATAATGGCTTGTAGAAAGTGGTGTTGGAGAGCTGCCTAGTAGCCTCTTGTTCATACTCCGACCTATTCATGATGACGACAGCACCTCCTTTGTCATGTATTTCTCCCTCCCACCCCACCCCCCACTGTTCCTCTGATATTCTTGTTAACTGCTGGAATTAGCCTACCTTGCTTGTCACCATGAAAGGTTTTCCTCCTTTCCCCCCCTGCTGCTGGTGATGGCTTATCTTAAGTGATCACTCTCCTTACAGTGTGTATGATAAACCCATTGTTTCATGTTCTCTGTGTGTGCTTATATAAATCTCTCCTCTGTTTTTTCCACCAAATGCATCCGATGAAGTGAGCTGTAGCTCACGAAAGCTTATGCTCAAATAAATTTGTTAGTCTCTAAGGTGCCACAAGTACTCCTTTTCTTTTTGCGAATACAGACTAACACGGCTGCTACTCTGAAACCTGTCATTATTCAGGGTAAATAGTAATAGTTTAAATGGTAAGAACACCAGATTCACCTGGCATGAATGGGGACTGTTTATATCTCACTTTTGCTTCAGATTGCTAACCTGTGACTGACTTGCAGTGCAGGGGACTAAGACAGTTTAACATGGCCTCCATCACCCCCTGCCCATCTGCACAAATACACATGCAGCTATGCAGGATCTGTCTGGATCTTTTCTTGAGTCCAGGCATATAGGGGACAGTAGATGCTGCAGATTCAGTATTTCAAGTGGGGTAAGGAGTGGGCATAGCCATGGCTCCACCTCTCCAACCTCTGTGCTGAACCAGGCAATGAGCCAATGCAGCGTACCCCTCTCTTCTCTCTCCCTCCTACAAACCTGGAGCTCTGGAGGAATTGTGACTGAATCACATTTCCTTTCCGGAGCTGCTCTGGAGACAATGCAGGCCAGAGTTTTTCCGCTTTCATGGGACACATTGGTTTTTATACATTTTCCTGAAGCTTTAAAGAAAGGAAGCACCAGGTATAGAATTTCTCCAACTGAGTGAGCACTTTGATTTGTAGGACAGGCTAAATGATGAACAGAACAGTAGAACTGCTTCCTCCGTCATGTTAGGACAACTTTTTCTGAGGCCTCTTGGGTGGAGCAATGGAATCTGGTCTATATTTGTATAAATGCTGCTTTATCTCCTACTGTCATGTGTATCAAATTTGAAGAAAATAGGCTTGAAATGACTTTCCAGAACTCCATAATAAAAAATCTCTGCATAAATGGTCAGAATCTGAACTTACCCAGCATTTAGGGAGGAGAGTTGGTCTGGATCTTGGAGTCTAGTTCTGGTTCAGCTCTGAAGCCTGTTCCTATTAGGTGCTGATCACTCCTGGAAGGGGATGAGTCCCTTTGACTCCCTTTTTAAGGCCCAAGATTTGTCACAGGATCAGGCCTCTAGTTATGACTCCACAGGAGAAGACAAAGGTGACTTTTGTTCTATTAGAAAGCCTAGGGGGAGAAGGGGAAGGAATAGAGAAGACTTTTTTTTTTCAAATACAAGAGGGCAAATCCATTGGGCATGGCATGCTATCATTAACCTTCAAAAAGATTATTGAAAATAGTGGGATACAAAATAACATATATATTAAAAAAGTGCTGGACCCAGTGTCCTCTTGGATGTCATATTTGATTCAGATAAGCAGTTCTGATCAATAATTGTTTTAACATCTGTTCTTACAGAGACGATCCCCGCAATTTGCAATGCCTGAGAAGACAGCACACACACAAGGTTAATATTATTTTTATTTTAAAATAAAATTGCTTGTAGCTTAGGTAGTTGGGAAATTGTTTTCTGACCTCACACATAATACAGTATACATGTCTAACAACAGTTTTTGCTTCAATATATAAGCAGGAAAACAGATGTCTAGAGCAAAAAAAATGCTTAGTAGAGTAGCATCCATAATCGATTGTTAAAGTATTTTCCTAAATTATTTGATGGTCTTTTATTTTCCTGGTAAGTGTTGCTTCCTAGCTTCAGACAAAATGTGCAGTGAAAATTGTCCAGAAGCATTAACTCTTTCTTCTCCAAACACGTGAAGGCTTAAAAAAATGTGGGTACTTTTCAGGTCTTACCAATGTGTGACCTTACTGGTGGAATGGCAATTTCTTTGAACTATTCCAGCAGATTCTTCTCCTACACCCCTCCCATTTGGCATAGTATGTAGAAACTATAGAGGAAGACTAAACTCATTCCAAAGGGAGTTTGGAAAGGTGGAATTAATTATTGAAAAAATGAAGGGGCAAAAGTTAATTAATAGAAGAAATTATCTGAAAATTCAACATGTAACTTTGAGGAAGAAGCACATGTAGCCTGAGAGTAAGATAGGGAAATGACTTGTGGTAGGGTTGAGGCACATTTTGGGAACAAAATTCTCAGTGCTGTCTGTAATGCTCTAGGAATATCTCCTCCTCCTCTGGTTCTTGACCAGGACTTCAGAACAATTAAAGTAGAGCCTGTCCCCAGAAACTCATCCAAGGTTTTAAATGTAACCCAGTGTATACTCTGGGAGTTTAGTTAGTATTGTAAAGATAAACATCTAGAACATTCTTGTTCAGTAATGCTCATGGTTATATACCTCGCTACTGAGTTTCAGTACTTTGACTCCTGGAGCCCTCAGTATCCTGAGACACGAAACAGTGCTGGTACTGAGAAACAGATACTTGTAAAAAGGACATTTCATGTATCAGGTCACTTTAACCAAATGCCAAATGGATTTTTATGTAGAGTGTAGGAAACTAAATGTATGGTAAGCTTTTGATGATTTGATGCTGTGTTTTTCTGGTAGCTTCACAGACTCTAATGCCCACAGGGGAAGACAGTGATTTGCATCTGAGTGGGTCATTGCATTCTAGAACCTGCACTGCTACTGCTGACTTTCATCTGTCACCAGAGCTGGCTCAAACTGTGCTTCCTGTTGTGAGTAAATTCTGATCCACTAATTTTAGAACCAATGTCTTCATGCCCTAGAATATTTGAATACTGTCCTTTGTAATCTCTCCATCCCTTATGGTCTGTCAGCATTCTAATGATGTATGTGAGAATTAGGCAGACCTGCTGTGACTTCCTGAAACCTCCTCTGGCTTACCTCACTGTCTCCATACCAGTCTTGTTAGTAAATTTAATTATAACAACCAAGGGCTTGTCTATACTAGCACTTAAGTTGATGTAACTTACTTCGCTTGGGGGTGTGAAAAAACCACCCTCCTGAGCGACGTAAATGCTATCGACTTAAAGCAACGTCTACATCATGTTACATTGCCAGGAGACATTCTCCCACTGACATAGTTTCTGCTTCTTGTTGAGGTGGAGTAATTACATTGATGGGAGAGCACTCTTCCATTCACATAGCGCATCTGGTGAAGACAAGCATCGAGGCAGTTGCGCTGATGTAGCACGGTAGTGAAGACAAGACCTAACTCATTAACAGTTTGTTAACCCCCATTGAAAATCAAAAGAAAAGACTCCCATTAACTATTAGGCCCTAATTATTGGGCGCCCATCAATCGTTAGGCCAAAATTAGGCCCTAGAATGAGAAATAACATCAAGTGATCCAAGATCTCTGAACAAAAGTAGGTCAGAGGTTTTTCGTTTGTTTGGTAGGAGAGCTATGGATATTTTCACTTAGCTTTTTTATTTTGGGATTGAAAGTGTGGCAGTGAGAGAGATTTCGAGGAGCTATCTAGAGTCAAGCATATACTATGGTAAGAGACATTTCCACTTTGGATTGACAAAAGGATGCTTCCGGGGTACTTAAAAATGTTCAAAGTAAAATTAACGTATTATCCTTCTTGATTTTTGTAAATGAGGATTCTGCAAAATTGTTTTTATAAATGTTCCTGCAACATGTTTAATGTAGTGACTACTGTTGATCCAAAAACAAACCATTCCTATCAGAAACTTTTTCTAACCTGAATTCCTAATAACAGCATTCTTGGTTGCAGTTACTGCATCCTGCTGGAGACACTTCACAGGTCAATGGATTGCCAAATAATCATGGGACCTACCAGGCTGAAGTGAATGAGAAGGCGAGGCCAATTCCTGCAAGCTTTCTACCGAAGTCAGATGACATCTGCTGTGCTCACATAACTCAAAACAAATGCACTACTTCTCCTTTAAAATTAACATGCCCAGAGAGGATCATAGCTTTGCATCGAGAGCTTAGACAAAACCATCACAGTAATTACCAGGTCAATAAATCACTTTCATAGTTATTAATTTAATGAGATCAATTATTCTTAGCCGTCACTTCATGGATCACATAAATATTTAAATAACCTCTTTATTAGTAGTTAGGACAATCTGAGGAAGATAAACACACAGTGTATTTCATTATGAATCTTCTTACCTTTTGTTTAAGAATTGATAGTTGCTCCTAGAGGATGTGAAAAAAAATCTGAGGTTTGTTTTCACCCTTGCAGCTCTCAGTAAAATCAGCTTTGGAAATTTCAGGATGGTAACAAAAAGAAAACAGCAAAACCTATCCAAAATGTAGCTACTGATCTGCCTTTTTCTTTCTTCCCTTTTTTTTAATGATCCAATTATTCATGTGCCCTGAAGCTCTTCGGAGTAATTTCCATTAACTGCAGGAATTCTGTTCAGGACAGAGCTGATCAATTGCATTTGTGACTGCTGCCATACTAAACAAGAAGGAGATTTTATCCACTTCAAGGCAATACAGCCACCCTTTAACTGAACAAAGAAGATGAGAGACTGCTAGATTAAAAAACATCCATGCCAGATCTTGCAACATGACGTTGTTGAATTTTCATGATGACCTGAAAATAAATAATTGAAACAAACCAACCAAAACCACATTCTCTATTTTATCACAGTAGCCACTTAAAGAGTCAAGCATGTTCCAAATGATGTGTGTTTTAAGCCAAGAAACTGCTCCTTATACTAATAACACAGTAACAGAAGTATTATTCTGATAATGTATTAACAAACAGAACCATTTAGACAGCCATATATTTGTGCCACTCAGCCCCTGCTTCCTGGTAATCTATACTACAGTAAATCATGTATATAAAGGACTAATAATGTTACCATTATCATCAAAGAACTATAGATCTTAGAGATGGCAAAAAGCAAAGAACTTTTTGATCATGTAGTCATTTCCCTGCTAGTACAGGAGCTTGAGAGTTAAATTCCAATGAAAGCATAACAGACATACTGTACAGCTCATAAAATGGAAAAGTACTGCTGACAGCAGTCGTTATGCACAGAATCACATAGTCTGTTTTACTATATCTTGATATATGCCTTTTTGTGGTTGTGAACATTCAAAAATTACATATTCTTCTCCTCTGTCCTCCTCAGATACCTTCATTTGCCTCTTCCAATTCAAAACTGAAGGCGGATTGCAATTTGTCCTCTGTCTGCCATCCATCCCAAGATGTGACCTCCCAGTCTGTAGTGTCAAAAATGAACAATTCACTGAAACTTTCAGACAGGAGCTCTTTTCATCTCATAAATGGGAGGGATCAGTTGTCTAAATTTGATGACGTATTCCACAGTCATACAGGAAATCAGCATGCAGGTGCTGTTCTCCAGGGAAGGAGAAAGAAAAATGTCATTATGAATAACACATGGATCTTGGGAGAAAAACCAGATGGCTCAACCTCAGCTACCACAGCAAAAAGCTATTTGTCAGATGTGTTGTCAGCAAGTAATAAAGGTCAAAATCCTACTGGGGAGAAATCAGCTGCACTGGAAAGAGTAAAAGCCTCAGAAATAAAACAAGGTAAAAAGCCTTAACCATGTGATTTTCCCATTGTTATAAAAATATTAATCTTTTGTGTCTGCTCTCTGTGAAAAGAAAAGGAGTACTTGTGGCACTTTAGAGACTAACAAATTTATTTGAGCATAAGCTTTCTTGAGCTACAGCTCACTTCATCGGATGCATTCAGTGGAAAATACAGTGGGGAGATTTATATACACATAGTACATGAAACAATGGGTGTTATCATACACACTGTAAGGAGGGTGATCACTTAAGATAAGCTATTACCAGCGGGGGGGGAGGGATGAGAAAACCTTTTGTAGTGATAATCAAGGTGGGCCATTTCCAGCAGTTGACAAGGATAAGTCCTTCAGGATAAGTTGTAGATCCTTGATGATGTGTTGGAGAGGTTTTAGTTGGGGGCTGAAGGTGATGGCTAGTGGCATTCTGTTATTTTGTTTGTTAACAGAATGCCACAAGCCATCACCTTCAGCCCCCAACTAAAACCTCTCCAACGCATCATCAAGGATCTACAACCTAACCTGAAGGACGACCCATCACTCTCACAGATCTTTGGAGACAGGCCAGTCCTTGCTTACAGACAGCCCCCCAACCTGAAGCAAATATTCACCAGCAACCACATACCACACAACAGAATCACTAACCCAGGAACCTATCCTTGCAACAAAGCCCATTGCCAACTGTGTCCACATATCTATTCAGGGGACACCATCATAGGGCCTAATCACATCAGCCACACTATCAGAGGCTTGTTCACCTCCGCATCTACCAATGTGATATATGCCATCATGTGCCAGCAATGCCCCTCTGCCATGTACATTGGTCAAACTGGATAGTCTCTACATAAAAGAATAAATGGACACAAATCAGACATCAAGAATTATAACATTCAAAAACCAGTCGGAGAACACTTCAATCTCTCTGGTCACTCGATTACAGACCTAAGTGTGGCTATTCTTCAACAAAAAAGTTTCAAAAACAGACTCCAAGGAGAGACTGCTGAATTGGAATTAATTTGCAAACTGGATACAATTAACTTAGGCTTGAATAGAGACTGGGAGTGGATGGGTCATTACACAAAGTAAAACTATTTCCCTATGTTATTTCCCCACTCCACCCCCCACTGTTCCTCAGACGTTCTTGTCAACTGCTGGAAATGGCTTACCTTGATTATCACTACAAAAGGTTTCTTCCACCCTTCTCCGCCGCTGGTAATAGCTCATCTTAAGTAATCACTCTCCTTACAGTGTGTATGATAATACCCATTGTTTCATGTTCTCTATGTATATAAATCTCCCCACTGAATTTTCCACTGAACGCATCCGATGAAGTGAGCTGTAGTTCACGAAAGCTTATGCTCAAATAAGTTAGTCTCTAAGGTGCCACAAGTACTCCTTTTCTTTTTGCGAATACAGAGTAACACGGCTGCTACTCTGAAACCTGCTCTCTGTGAGACAGACTAAGGGACTGTGCCAACTTTAAAATAATCTATTTTAAGCAAGCAGATTCTCTGACTTATGTTTCTAATAACTAGAGTTGGCTAGAAAATGTATTGGAAACAAATTTTTACAACAAATTGAATAACATTTTACCGACATTTTTCTTCCATTTTGTCACCAATTCTGCTAATAACACCGCAAACCATCTAAACCTACTGAATTTTCAACATCTAATTTACCTTCCAATTTTCTTTCTGCCGTTAGTTTACTATTTTTCACTTCTCTCAATTTGGATTGTGAAAATCAATTAAGTCAGTTTCACATTTATTTATAGCCCTTTACTTCAATATATAATGTGAAATACTACAGGAAAGTCTTTATTTGTTTAAAGAAAAGGAGTACTTGTGGCACCTTAGAGACTAACAAATTTATTAGAGCATAAGCTTTAAATTTGTTAGTCTCTAAGGTGCCACAAGTACTCCTTTTCTTTAAACAAATAAAGACTTTCCTGTAGTATTTCACATTATATTTTGAAGTAAAGGGCTATAAATAAATGTGAAACTGACTTAATTGATTTTCACAATCCAAACTGAGAGAAGTGAAAAATAGTAAACTAACGGAAGAAAGAAAATTGGAAGGTAAATTAGATGTTGAAAATTCAGTAGGTTTAGATGGTTTGCGATGTTGTTAGCAGAATTGGTGACAAAATGGAAGAAAAATGTCGGTAAAATGTTATTCAATTTGTTGTAAAAATTTGTTTCCAATACATTTTCTAGCCAACTCCAGTTATTAGAAACATAGGTCAGAGAATCTGCTTGCTTAAAATAGATTATTTTAAAGTTGGCACAGTCCCTTAGTCTGTCTCACAGAAGCCTTTATTTGTTTAAAGACTGTTTCGTTTGGAATTCAAGGAAATATATAATGGACATAAGTTTTATGAAAGGCAGATTTGTTTTTTGTCAGTGCATCTTAAATTATACATTTTTCTGTTTAGCTGAATGATAAAGCAGTGTATTCCTATAGGATTTAGGATCTGAAAAATATCACTTAATGACAGTTTAAGTTGTTTCCTAAGGACCAGACGGGACGCCCCTTACTCATATTGGAAAATTCGCTCACTCAGGTAGTCCCGTTGACTGAAATATGAGTACTGGTGAGAGTAACTTTTTATCAACGTGACTAAAGGAAGTCACAATCTGGTCTAAGTGATGTCTTCATCCACACATTAAGGTTAGCCTGTTGTATCATCCCTGCAGTGTAGCCTTTTTCTCTTGTCCTCTATTCTTAGTTATGGATAACACCTGGAAGAGATGAAAAAAGCAGAAAACCCCACAAATCAGTCAGTGATGGAGGCTGTTGGTTCTCAGAGTCAGAGTTTGACATGGACATTCGAATAGATGATATTAAAAAGGCAATATAGGATATATAGGGCGATACAAGGTAATCATAGTGCTTCAAGAATAAGGATTAAGTGATTCAGTGGAGTGGCTCTAAGAGTTTTAATTACCATTTGGAAAGCTTTATTTCACAAGGAATAACTTTTAAAATTATATAAGACTGTATTAGATGTCTGCACAAGTGAATTTTAGGAAAACATTCCCACCAGTACTGTCACCAGTTTACCATTTTTTTTAGCAGCTTAAACCATGAACATGGTGGTAAAAATGCCGAAGCCACTGGAGCCTTGGATTATACTGAGTTCCCAGTATAATTCAGTATAATCCCAGAAATTCTCTATTGTGTAGCCAGTTCAGGAGATGTAAAGGAACCATCATTCTGTACTTTTTAAAACAGGATTTTTATTTTTTTTATCAGTGAAGTACCCATTTTGGCATGTATCAATTACACACGCCTCCTTTCTGAGCTGGTTGATCATTCTTTTAGCCCAGCAGGTGAGTATTTTGCCCATTATTCTGCCCTTCAAAGATCAGAAATGCATGGCATTGACTTGTTGTGAGGACACCTTAACACATATGTACAAGGGCTGTATTTTCATGGGGAAACATCTGGTTTTTGCTTGGGACGGTAAGGGTGCAATTACTCATGGCAATAATGAAACTGATCCTTGTTCGGCGCCTTCTATAATAAATACGCACTATCTCCCAAGGGAAAAGCAAAACAATATCTCAGCATGCTCTACAGACAGAGAAGATCCCCCTTGGGGCTCCAAAATTCAGGCTCCTGCTGCTGATGATCAGAATAGCACTATGGCATCTCTTAGCTTAGCCAACAATTCTATAGACACAAACACATAGTAAATAAAATGTCAAACTACCTTGCTTAATGCTAACAACCTTCCAATATGGAAAACTTGTATATTTAAAAAATGGCAATATTTGTATTGGTAAAATGATAAAGTACATTAATAGTCATTTTTATTGAAGCTTTGCCTTCCTGATATCAGCTAGGAGATGGATATTTACTCATAAATTTAGCCTGTAGGCCAAACTCTGGTATATTAAACATGTTAATACATAAGACGATAGGCCCTATAATGGGATGTTGGGGCCAAACTTGTGAATAATCAGTGGGAATACCCTGTGTGAATAGGGTTACTTACCGGAGTATGTTTTGCATATGTGCACCAGTATATATGGTGTAATAGATTCTGATAAACATTTCCTTTGAACACCACTACTATAGTGTAAAAGAGAATTATCAAATAAAGCAAATGGTTTAATTAAACAAATGCAAGATTGTGTCTTTTTAGACACAGTGGACTTCAAATAAATACTAATAACCCCTACATATTAAAAATGTATATAGCAAGTATATTATTTCTAAATACAAAAATAAGTGCAAATACAGTGGTTGCCATTAGTTACTATTGGCTAACAGTTATCAGTTAGCTTTCTTGTCAGTGTAATGGACAAATGTAGAATTTTAGATACTGCACTGGGAAAATGCCAACTTTTTAATGGTAACCCCCATAGATTGCTGTATTCAACAACATAAGAAGAAGCAGTTCACCTGAAGTTTTACTTCTTTAATCTTCCCCTCCATCCCTCTCCTGCACAGCACCCAACAGAGTGTTCAGGTGAGAAATGATAGGTCAGTTTGTACCTATATATATATATGAATAAAGACTAGAGGATGTATTACATCAACAAAACATGTCCTTCAAATTCTTTAAATATAATAATTCATTATGTATAGAAGCTAGGTCCAAACTGTGCCAATCACAGGCCAGATGGTCCATATATTGATGTCCTGCCAAGTTGAGTCCCTCTGGGACTCTGGGTTTACCACTAGGGCTTGGCAAACTGTTCATAAAGAATACATTCATGACTGTAGCCCTTTATTCTGTGTGAACAATTTCAATAAAAATCAGAACTGGATAAATAATAAACGTTACATGAACATGTGGCCATGGATTGCTTTCCTACTATTTAAGTCTTTAGCGATTCTCTATTTGTTAATTGTGGCCTGTGAGTGGTTACCTTAATCAAATGATATTATTTCTGCTCCAGCTGAATGATCAAAACATTTATGAATGGAAGGAAAATGGATTCCGATATGGCCACTTTCATAAATATAAAGGGAAGGGTAACAACCTTTCTGTATACAGAACTATAAAATCCCTCCTGGCCAGAGGCAAAAGCCTTTCACCTGTAAAGGGTTAAGAAGCTTGGATAACCTCACTGGCACCTGACCAAAAGGACCAATGAGGAGATAAGTTACTTTCAAAGCTGGAGTGGGGGGAAAACAAAGGGTCTGTCTGTGTGTGTGATGCTTTTGCCAGGAACAGAAAAGTAATGGAGTCTTAGAACTTAGTAAGTAATCTAGCCAGATATGCGTTAGATTTCTGTTTTGTTTAAATGGCTGGTAAAATAGCTGTGCTGAATAGGATGTTTAGAATTCAGCTGTGCTGAATATTCCTGTTTTTGTCTCTTTTTGTAACTTAAGGTTTTGCCTAGAGGGATTCTCTATGTTTTGAAACTAATTATCCTGTAAGGTATTCACCATCCTGATTACAGAGATGATTCTTTTACTTTTTCTTTAATTAAAATTCTTCTTTTAAGAACCTGATTGCTTTTTCATTGTTCTTAAGATCCAAGGGTTTGGGTCTGTGTTCACCTATGCAAATTGGTGAGGATTTTTATCAAGCCTTCCCCATAAATGGGGGTGTAGGGCTTGGGGGATATTTTGGGGGGAAGACGTCTCCAAATGGGCTCTTTCCCTGTTCTTTGTTTAACACGCTTGATGGTGGCAGCATAAGGTCCAAGGACAAAAGGTAAAATAGTTTGTACCTTGGGGAAGTTTTAACCTAAGCTGGTAAGAATAAGCTTAGGGGCTCTTTCATGCAGGTCCCTACATCTGCCACACAAACACTTTTAGCATGAAGCTGCCTACAGATTCACAAGACTTTCATTTCCCATCCAAATTCTTGCAAAAGTTCACAGAAAACAAATAAATAGGGTTTATAGTGCCTTTTGAAATGAGTGTTCTTGAGCATATTTTTGCAATATTTGCCCAGATTTTATTATTTTTACACTTGAGATTTCCAGTGTTAAAGCCAAAGCATTTAATCTTAAGGGCAAACTCTTTTAAAAAATCAATAGAGTATAAATATAATATGAAGTATATGGTGATCTGATGAATAAAGTGTTGATAAGCATTGTCATGTGAGAATGGTAAAAAAGTATTCACTTTCTTCCAACACTGAACAAGAAACTTTATTAGAACAAGAAAAACAATAATATCTCTAAAGATGCTTTCTCCCTCTTTGACTCTCAGTTTCACTAAAAAGCTCATGCCTAAATCCTATCCTATTCCCTTCCTGTCCAATTCTATTTATTTTGGCTATGAATTTAAAAAGACACAACACTATCTTGACAGGTCATAAATGAGTTATGAAAGTCATTGTAAAAGAATGCCAATAAAACCAATATACCACACCATCATGCATTCTGCATATGCCACATATTTTTCAAAATAACTACCTTAGAATTGTTTTAAAAATATTATTCACATAATTTTTCATACCTCACCACCTGCAACTCCAGGCTTCCTTTGGTACAGGTTTGAAAGTGAAAATTGAAATGATTATCAGTAACATTTTAGAAACCTCTAAAAAAAAAAAAGACATGAAATAGCTTTCCCATAAATAATAAAGTCCCAGTTGTAGTGTCATTAATTCCAGGACATTCAAGAGATTCCCAAAGGAACACACATGTCTGTGTAGCCCTTTGGGACTCAAGGAATCTCCACTGGGGAAGGAGGAGGATCTGGAGAACGTTTGAAAGGAGATAAGTTGGCAAAACTCATGGTTTTCATTACAAAAGTGGTGGGTTATGCCAGCATCCACTGTGGTTCACTTGCAGATTTTGAGTTCCCATAAAATGGATATTTAGATATATCTGCTGTTGATTTAGCGGGTCTTCACTAGACCCACTAAATCCATCCCTGCTGCATCGATTGCAGCAGCATTGATCTCCCCATAGCGAAGACCAGCCTTAACTCAATGAGAGTTAGGGTGAGTATGTGTATGTGAGCTGGGAATCACACACTTAGCTCATAGGATAGACATAGCCTTAGAAGACCTATGTTTAAACCCAATCAGACTAACAAGGGACGTAGCTAGACATTCCTCTCTTAGGTCTCTCTAATTCTACAAGACAGGAGTATTTTTGCAGCTATGAATTAGCATTCTCAATAATGAATGACTGGGTCCATGTGTCCTTCTCATTATTTTGTTTACCATGTTTTTATACCTTACACTCTGCACCTTTGCTGTCCAGGATTAAATCTACCTGGGAAAATCCAAACTCAGATAGTTAATCACTAGAGGACTTTTGTTAACCCCTCTGCCCCCATAATTCAAGCAAAATGATGTGTTCACTCCTTACAGAATTCAGGGTTGTAAAACAAATGCTGAAGAGATAAAAAGTTATAACTTCTGAAAAAAGCAGTTTATAACAATCCAGTGGCAAACCAGAGTATCATATGATAGATAATGGGTCAGATTCACCGTTATGCTTTAGCAACTTTGTGCCACTTTGGTGATGCAAATCAGCTGCAAGTCTGGCTTACTCAGTTGGTTAAAACAGGAATGGCTCAAAGCAGCCAGTGTACGGATGAATCTGCCCCCAAATCTCAATATATTAAATGTTCCCTTCTACTCATTACTTGGAACAATTAATCAGCATCATCAATTACCTCAGATTAGATATATCACCTGTGTGATAGGCTATGCATCTGATTTGGACAAGTGACTCCCTGCTTAACATCAACAGATAAAAGCAAACAAGGACTCTTAGTTTCCTGTTCTCACAAGAACAGAAATAGGTGCCCAAACACAGTATTGATGGGCATGGTATAAAAACATGGATGGAGGGACAGACAGAAGTCCTACTCTTGTTGCTTGAAAATTATATTACAATACAGAGATTGTCATGCCTCCACCTTCCTTGGGTTTTTACTCATTTTATTTAGACAATACCAAGAGCATCTGAAAGGCCCAGGCCTCACAATGTGATGCAGCACATTCATGACTGGCTGGTAAAAGCTGCTTCAGGTGGGAAGCCCCGTAAGCACATTCTCACTTTTTTGTAAAACTTCTCAGAACCTGAGAACCACAAGAAATTCTTTCTCTCATGTCTCCAATCAGCCACTCTACCTGCAAAGCAACAAGAAAGGCAGGACTTTGCTAGTTTTTATTGCTGTCCACTATCCTAAACATCTGCTGTGTGCTGCCTCTCTGCTTTCCCATATCTGGGTTTAGGACTACATCTCTGAGTAGCCCCCACCTGCACTTACAGCTAGTTGCAGGCAGTCCCTTCTAGTGAGCAGGCTTCAAAAAGCTAGAGGTGGGGCAACAGCTGGATGACACCAGTGCTGTCTGTCTCTTTGTGATTGGAGCTTTGCGTGGGGCTGTTGCTATTTTTCTTTCCTCTTATATGATTTGCGCTATAGGAAGAAGTATTGAATAAGGGGCTGCTGTGTGGCTGAGATCTGTACATCTCTGCCATCTTTACAGTTCTCTTACACTCCTCCTCTCCGGGCGTGATCCCTTTTCCCTCGATTTCTGGTTGTTGTATTTGTTATCAGCTTGTCATCCCTATGTTTTCTATTATTTGGGAACTGGCTCCTTTTGTGAGGTTTGCCTGAGGACTAATGGGTTTGCCCTTGTCCTTTTGGTTCCCGTTAGCAATATGTTTCTGCCTTTATTTTGACACTAATGAGCTGTATTGGTTTTGTTGTAGGTATTCAGGTGCCGATTGGTAAATGTCTTACAGTTATGTGAAAGACAAAGGAAAATCTCATTTATGTATGTAGAAGCCTTCAATTATACATACCTGAGAGAGGTTCTCTTCATGCCCAAGAAGTCAGAGATTATGTGCACATGCAGGTCAGGCAATGGGCATCTGTAAGATCTAACAGCTGCACTAATATTCATGAGCCCATGAGCAAGGAGAAGACAAACTCACTGTTTATCTGAGAGCTGAGCACATATTTCCTCTTACATAATATTAAATATCTCTGCTGCACAAGGCAGAAGAACAGTGTATAAAGAGACATAGTCAAATACATGAAAGATTAAGCCTGACCTGTTGTGAAATCCCTTCTGTAGTTAAGTACCCTCCTCTCTCTATGAGGCTGTTTAAGCTTATGGTTTTTTCATATTGGGGTCGATAGGCCTGCTTTGTGTCCTCCTCCTAATTCCCTTAATTCTCATGCTCCTTAATTGAATAAGCAGCTATTAAAAAGAGAATGAAGCTGGTTGATACACTTCTTTGGTGGCGCCGAGGCAGGGGGAGGGAAGTCAGAATAAAAATAATCTCGCCTATTCCTACAAATCTCCACAAGCATATGTGTCTGCAGAGGATGAGCGTGACTGTCCACAATGGCAAACTGGGTGCTGAGCAGAGAATAATAACACTGACAAACACAGCCTTCAGTTTCATAAATTGCTCCACCATGAGTAAAAGAATTGGCCACCACAGATAATGGCAGTAAATGAAAAAGATATCAAAATACTCCAGTGAGGAAGAAGCTCTTTCCTTTCTATTTTAAAAGGACTAAATTTAAATTGCTTGTGCAACTCCCTGAGTGCCTTGGTAGTGAGGCACTTTGTAAATAAAGTAACTGTACTATTATTATTATGCAGTGGTAATTTGTGTTGATGGTAGATACTAACCCTTTTGAATATAAAGAAACTCAGATTTTGTTCCCCAAACCAACTCTAATCAGAAAAGAGGTCACATAATCTCCTCCATATAATTTACATATTGGACATGGAGAACTAGATTTGAATCCTATGCTAAATATCAGATTGTGCCTGTTTCTCTGTTCTCTATTAAACCAAGGCCATAATACTTCTGTTTTCTGTCTCTCCTCACACACCCTGGGAACTTAGGGGCTTGTTTCTTTTCATTCTCACAAAATCACGTAACTGAATAACATAACCAGGAGACTGAGGCAGTGCCCCTTAATATCAGTGCAAAGAATCTCATTTCCATCAATGTGCTTTACACTGGGTCCCATATGCATAATATCCTCATACCCTCCCCCCACCTTCCCCTTCTCTATCATTTAATCTCTTTGTTTCCTGACCTTTTGGAGGAGCATATTGTGCAACCATGTGCAGTGTGCCTGTTGGGCTTACCCATGATACTGTGGTAGTGGAACACCATTGTAGTCATAGCTCATGCACAATTTACGTGCATCAGTTCCACTGAGCGCTTTTGTTATTAGATTGAGCATTCTTACGTAGACTCCAGAGCTGTGATTAATGTTATTGGTGCTTTGTTCATTTTCACTTTCTTGACTCTTGCTTCTCTTCCTTTCCTGAAACAGTGGGACCCCTGATATTTTAGAATTATTGAAGTACCGACCACCTTGAAGAACGGTAGTCCTTATGTATCAATTTAGGCCCTACCCCTTAGCCCTATGTCAGTAGTTTAACTCAAAGAGTAATGGAAAGTAAAGGGCTGTGTTACATGGCCCAGTCAGACAGGAAGCATTTTATCTAATTCTGTCACTCAGCCACAGCTGCTGTTGTATAGCAGTTCTCATCTAAAAGGCTGGACCTGCATAGTATTAAGTTTCCAGGCTAAAGAAAACCATGTTACAAGAAAAAAAAAACATAGCCGGGAGACATCCATCTGACTCAGTAATACAAGCAATAAATATTATAAACATAAGAAAATGCCTCTTAAGGCTTCAATTACAGAGAAATAATTTTATAGTATTAAAAATGTTACAGAGGAGCTAAGTGCTGAGGTCTCATTAACTTTTCATGTGAGCTGGGTGCCTAACTGCCCTTTTTGCCTTTGAAAATCTTCCCCGCTAAATGATTTAACTCAGTCACGGATTCAAATTGGGCCAAGCATTTGGTCTCCTTATTAAGGGAAGCTTCCATTGAAGTGTCACACATAGTAAAGCCACCTGAGCAAGGACACCAGGGTTTGACTTATTGAAACTGAGGGTTTGTTTTTCTTAAAAACTCATTAAGCAATAGCACTGCTGGAAAGGCTTGTACTGTGAACCATCAAGAGGCTCTGGAATTGACTCCCAATTCACAAAGAAAATGTAACTCTCAACCAAATGTTGGAGTTAATGGGAAGCTGTAAGGACTGTAGTTTTTAAACAAATGCACATTTGGATGGTGTTCAGTTGACCACTCTTTGCTTGGAGAACCGATGACATTGTCGTATTGGCTCCATTTGGTGAATCACTACTGCTGATGGCCAATTTGGTCAGGAAAGAATGAGCAATTATGGTCTTGTTATTAATCCAGACAAAACTGAGTCCTTGGTCATTACCCTTAAGCAGTCTCCAGCTCCAGATTACAACCAGCTCAGTTTTAACCTGTCTCAGTGGGACAACAAACTGGTGGCAATTATCAAATACTTGGGCAGTGTCATAGGCAGTGCTGGAGGATACTTGAAAGATGTGAGCACTCATGTAGCAGCAGCTGTTACCATGTTTGGGGCCGTTCAGCAGCCTCTGTGGGGACGTTGTGACATTAAACTTGCTATGAAACTGCAGATCTATAGAACCATGGTTATACCGACTATATTGTATGGCAGTGAAACCTGGAACTGAGGAAGGCTGAAGAGCACCAGAATGATGCTTTTGATTCTCACCAGCTCAATAGTAGTGGCTGGACACGATCAAAAATGGGGATATTCAAAGCGAAACCCAGCAACCACCTCCCTCAGCACTGGCTCAGTTTTGGTAGCTTTTTTGGTATAGACACATTAGGATGGGAGACCAATGAATTCTGAAGCATGTTTACCAAGAAATGCTGCTACACAGCCAGTGAGCATATGGTTGCCAAAAGTTTCAGTGGCACATAAATATCCAGCCAGACCACCTTAAGGACCTAGCTGGTGCTCCATCTGCAATGAGGTTTATGTCCCTTTGGTATTTGCCATGATGATGATGACATATTGAAAAAGGCTTCCCCCCCCCCAGGTGATATCAATCCCTTATTGGGGAAGCCTGTAAATGTGCTGTGTTTTGAATGAGTGAATGACAAATGGTGCTCTTTACCACTATCTTTGCACGGGAGACCTGGCCACAATAGAATCCCCTTGTAAACTGAGTGATCAGTAGATAAAAGACCTTCTGTGAGTAAAATGTGGCAGTTGATACTTTTTATGTTCTTCATCTGGATGGAGTTTGCTTCCTTGCACTACGGAAATGGGGTTACATATTTCTAAGCAATCTGTTCAATTTCTTTGAAACCAGAGGGCAATTTAGCTATTCCATCCATATGGAGTGTGCATTATTACATTTAACACATATGTTGCACTTTGTTTGTCTCTCACTTATGAGTTGCTCAGGTTCTCCAAGTAGCTTTCTTAATTTTTGGAACAAAAGACTCTTTTCCCCCAGGTGCAGACTTACATTTAGTTGTCTCAGGTAGGTGGCAGGAAAAGATATTGGATGCAGGTAACTTTTTGCTTTGTTTTGAGTCCATATTCTTCCATCAAGGCAAGTGGTCATTGCTTCTGTAAAATATGAGACATTTTACTGGAGCAGAAATATTTTTAAAAACATGTAATAGATTAGCATAAAATAAAATTCTGTTAGATTAATGGTTTTCATATTGAGGGCCACTTTTTTAAAACAGAGATTTTCTTCAGGATTGGGAGGAGAGATATCCATGTCATGCTTTCCATTTGTCAACTATAAGAACATGGGAATTACCATACTGTCTCAGACCATGGCCCATCTAGCCTATGTCCTGTCATTGCAGTAGCTATTGCCAGATGCTTCACAGAATGGTTCAAGAAATGCTACAGTGGAATAATCTGCACACTGGGGAAGTTTCTTTCTGACCCCAACATTATATACAGATATTAATTAACCAGCAGAAGGATGCATATGAAAAATAAAAACATAAATAATGTAAATACTATGATATTTAGATTTGTTTACTACATGAATCTCCCTTTTCTATGGCCTTTGGTGGGAATGCAAAACACCCCCTCCTTGCCCTTCTCAGACATGCAAAGAAGCATTATCACATTAAGAGTGACCTCAGACAACTTAGACTTTCAGTGCAACCTCAGAAAACTTCACCTGAAGGCTCATTCATTTCAGTTCTAAAATGCACTCTTTGATTTTAAAATCCTTCATAGACTCACACCTGGCCAACCTACAGGCCTTCTCTCCCTTTTAACTCCTTCCCTCTCTTATTTCCCAAGAGCTGGCCACATAAGCTTGTGTCCGTTGGTATGAGAACCTTCTCTCCTGCAGCTCTTGTTATCTGGAGCAGCTATCCTGTATCCTTCCACTGCTCAGATTTTCCATCTTCTTTCAAATTCTAGTTGAAAATATGTGTTTTGTCTGACAGATATCTTGTAAATTCTCTCTCTGCCTTTGTTGTTTTTTCATTTGACTTTACAATTCTGTTATGGACAGCAAAGCTGTGAAGTCTTGTGAGAGATAATTTGCAATGCTATTACAGAAAAAATTGTGTTTTGTTGCAATGAAATTGCTGAATTCTAAATGCAAAATATTAGATTACATTGGACCACTTAGAAATGATTCTGTTGGAGTCTGAGAAAACAGCTTTCACTTTTCAGTCAAGAAGATCCCATTCCATAATTCTGTGCATGTTTATATAAAACATACATACTGAGTCCTATTCTCCCTTCACAAGATATACTTGGAGGTGCTAGTACTTTGTAGCAAAAGGGCGCTCTATACAAATCAGATAAACATAGATCGACAAATGGCCTATGGTAAAATTTTCCAAAATGCCTAATATTCTATTTTCAAAAGTGACTTAGGCACCAAAGTCCTATTGCCTTTCAGTTAGTTTCTAAGCCACTTTTGAAAATGTGGTTTAGTTCCTAAGTGACTTGAGTACCTATGAAAATTTTACTTTATTTCTATACCTAATTTTTAATCTGGAGACTTTTACCTGGGATTTGGAATTATGGCTGATAGATCAATATCTTTATGGAACCTCCTTTTTTATCTGAAGGGAAACAGTTATCTTAGTACTTGGGATGTATATGGTCATTGGCTAATGCCATGTTTCTCATAGAACTAATCTGAGGGTAGGAACTAATATTTTCAGCAGTCTTTTCTATTATCTTTTCTGTCAGGTACGGCAAGGTTATTTGATTGCTTAGTGATCAGAGGAGAGACCTCAGAATAACTCCTCTGTGACATACCAGTGGGGCAATGAAGACTGAAATCTATTTCCCATTATTGAGCAAACAATTCTAGCATGTTACCAGCCCCCTCTTACAGAATTTCTATTGCAGATAATGTCATAAGGTAGATAAGTGCTTGCAATGGACAGCAATGCTTTAGCCTGAAAAATATTCACAGTTGGACTATTGTGTTATCAGCATAGTTCTGTGAATTGAGCATCACTGGTATCTATTCCCTTAAACTTCTACAGAATCCATGTGTATATAGAAGCAGGAGGGAGTGGGTGAGAATTGCAGTCCTTCTGGCTGCTGGCTGGAGAGGAAAGGCGTACTTCCTTAAGGATGAAAAGCAGGATGGGTAATGTTGAGTATCTAAAAAACACTTTGCATTGGAAACATCATGTGTTATACTGCTGCAAAAATGACACTGCAGCATGACCAGATGGAGACCAGCCAAGGAAACTGTAGGGGCATAGTCTGTAAAAAAAAAAAAAAAAAAAAAATACAGTGAGTCATCCCTGTCTAGCATTCAGTCCTGTATATTTTTGATCATTTTGGCCTCTCTCTTTTCACCAGGTTTTCTGTGTCATTTTTTTTTCCCAGTTTTGTTCAGATGGCTGGTTTCTCTGGGCATTAAGAATAGCTAAGTTTGATTTCTGTTTAATCATGTACATCTGAAATGTAGTTATTCGAGATGAATACTTTATAGCTCTAAGTAAATATGATCCTATGCTGGTTGTTTTTTAATTATTTGCCATAAGGAAGAGTGGCTGATCAGCTTCAGATCACTTGGAAACTCACCCATTGAATTGCTCTAAATTAAAATAGCTTTGCTGCTTCTCTAAATTGCTGTGTCAGGAGACAACCCCACCCGCACTGATCAGTGAGAGCAAGTACTGCTTCCAAATGTGCTGATTCTGCATAAAATAAGCAATTTAGTGGCAGCTGTTTCTTGTATCTGGAGTTTTGTTCAGCTTCAGTCTTTCTCAAACAGTTGTCACTTACTACTAAAGCTTGTGCAAGGTGGTTTTACTCCAGTGTAAGTGCAAGTGGAGGCCACAAATGAATTCACCTGAGGTTATATGCTAAGTATAGTAAATCTTAAGCTCTCTGTACACCCACTTCCTTTCAAGAAGGCAGGTTAAAAAAGGCTAGGAGAGAGAATTGACATGTCTAAGGAAATTGACCACACTGCACCTGAAACAGTGGGGCGGGGGGGAAGAGGTCAGAAACTGCTGCAAAAAGGAGGGTGATGCTCAGCTTTGCAGTGCTGACTCACTGCCTGGGAAGGCTTTAAAAGGTGCAAGCCCTGGCGTTGGAAGCCCTTTTTCCACGCAGCAGGCAAGGCAACACCCATCCTCCCTCCTCCCAAGGTGTGAATATCAGGTTGGGTTATGACTTGCTGTGGCCATAGTCACTCATTTGTGAGGGGGCTGGGAAGGAATTTTTCCCTCACCACCATATTGGCTTTCTTGAGTGTAGTTTTTTCACCTTCTCCCCCACAGGTATCAGGGAGGACCTATTATGGTGAGGAGAAAAAGTGGTTAGACTGCATGTCACAACTTACTTTGTAAGTGTGGAGTGGATGTCCAGTGCAGGTACTCCACGGGGAAGGCATCCAGTGACCAGGTAAATGGCCTGGTAAAGGAGGTGCTGGTTAAAGAAACGAAACAAGTGTGTTGGGGGGGCACCTATGAATGGTAGCAAGGACCCAATCCCACTTTCTTTTAGCCCACCTTAACCCTCCTATGATGGGGGAGGGATGGATGGTAAGGTCCAAGCCATGGGTTGGCTGGTGGACCTGGTTGAAAATGAAAGGAGACTGATGGAAGCCCTGGGTAATTATTTGAATGAACATGGAATTACCTGCACTGTACACTTTTATCTGCCAGGTAGTCCCAGACCTCTAGTATTAAAGTTGTGGCCTGATTAAATCCATATCAGTGTCTCATGTCCTTCTTTTGGTATACGCGGACAAGGGCTTGATTGCAGTCCTCCTCATGATAATGAACTAAGTGCTCCTGTGAACAGAGAGGGCTGACTCGGTGGTGCTCTCATTAATGGAATTGGTCGCCCTGTGCCCTACATTTGACTTTGCATTTATACTTGTAATATCTGCATCCTCTCTGTGTGGCATCAAGCTCTAAATGTTTATGCTGTGTCCTTGAGTTGAGTGCCCAACATAAAATGAATAATAAAAATAAATAATGACTCCACAAATGACTCCACAAATCCTGGAGCTGAGGGAATGGAGGAGTGAGTCTTTAGCCCCAACCCTTCCTGAAAACCCATTGTTTATCTACTCCTTACCTATCTCCATTGAGACCTCTTGCCAGATAGAGCAATGTCCCAGGCATCCAGCAGGAAAGTCCACAGATCCCATCCTCTTTGCAATCAGTAGGTTTCCATTGCAGTGAATATGGAAATATAGCTCCCTGTGGAGCTTATCTTCCATTTCCCCAAAGTGCAATGGAACAAAATGTACCCCACACCCTGTTCAGAAGCTGTGAGAATCACTTTCTCAGTGCTTTTGGACTCCTCCTTGGATGGAGTTCTGGCCTGAGTCCCACATAAGACTGTTTGGGTGTCTCCTACAAAGAACAATGTTATAATCTATGTGACAGGGCATACCAGGTCCCACTGCTTTGCTATACCCTGCCCCAGGAAACAGATTTCTGAGAGGAAAAGAGCAGCAAGTACTTTTAGACCTTCAGGCTTGCCTAGAGAAGCATCTTGGGAGAAGCCATTTTGGGAACCAATGACATCTGGTCCTCCAGCAACTAGAAGGGCTGGGGCTCAGCAATAGCCAATCAAAGCCCTGCAGGCCAAAATAAAAGGAGCTGTCTGCTGATAGCAAGGCAGTGCCTGACTAGGGCCCATGGAGTGAAGAGAGATGCTTCCTAGGCACAGCCAAAGAGGCTAGGGTTAGGGCCTACTGATGGCCACAATGGCTGTAGGAGTGCAGGAGGAACCCTGCTGATTTAATTATTTGAAGGGCCAGGAGCTTATTCTGTTTGAGTTAGTTGTACCTCGGAAGGGGGTTGAACTGTGTGACCCAGCCAGAGGACTGAGCCATAGAAGATCCTCAGAGGTAGGTGATAGCTGTATGGGGTGCTGTGAGCTGAAGAGAATGGCAGCACCATGCCCAGACCCCGGGGGCACTCTCAAAGGTGAGTGCAACCCACTACAGTCTTTCACATAAGAAGCCTGTGACAAACGAAGAAAATCTAGGTAGGAATTCCAGTGGTAGGGAACATAACTGCGGATACATTAGAGAGAGATTCTAGAGGTTTAGGATTGGCAGTATGAGGAGGCCCAGCACAGAAGTGAGAAATCCAGAGACTGTTTTTGGAGCCAATAAGGGGAGACAAACTGAGAGGAATGATCCAACTGGGAGGTTGAGAGGTGCTTGGAGGAGGAGGATAAAGGAGTCCCGGAAGGCAGGGTGGTTAGAAGGAAGAATATGTGAACATGGGGGGCTGGTGAGGCAAAGATTTAGTGATCCGGGGTTCCATTCCATCCACCCTATCGATAATGCATTGTAAGTGCTCTTGAAATTGTAACATTGCTAATTTTCCAGTGAATGCCCTGCTCATTCAGGGAATGTCTGTTTTGCAGTGAAGCTCTTACATGTATTGTGGTAGTTGTATTTATGACAGGAACTGTAGTAGCAGATGCTTTGGAGAAACATACCTGAGCTGCTCTCATACCGTCATTTTCACTGGTGAGAAAATTTTACACTGAGACATCAAGTGGCAGTTATTTCAGATATTAATGTAGTGCACTCTATAATATAGTGTCTGTTCCCTTGGTTAGTGTTTTGGGATAATGCTATCAGTTTGGTTTTGGATAAGGACCAATGTGCCCCTTTTAATGGCCAGAAATATTCTGATTTGGCTTCCCTTGTAGATAGATTATTTGCACATTTTAAAAAGCAAATATTGCATAAATGTTAGAACAAAGGGTTTTTACATGTTTGTTTGTAACCTCTCTATGTTCTCCTGAGATTTTTTTGCATCTCACTGTTTAGATTCTCCCGCCCCCTGAAACTTCCTGTCCAAGAATCATCAAATTCTTTGTCCCTCTTCAATATTCAGACATGATCTAAAAAACCTATTCTTTAGGTAAATAGAAGAGATTATGCAGTATGGACATAGCAATGGGAGGTATATATGCAAGGACTCAACGGGCAAGGACTCAATTGGCCCTAGGTATGGAAGAACGCCTTGAAAAAAGATGGTCAAAAGAAAGGAACAGATATTGTCTAGGCAGGGGATTCTCATTCAGTGTGTTTGATTTCCTAGCCATATAGTTGTATAATGAAAAACCCATGTAAAGAACACACATTTTTGACTAATGATCTAGAATATTTTGTTAAAATTCAGCAGGATAACGCTTTCCATTTAAGAAAGAAAGAAAGAAAGAAAGAAAGAAAGAAAGAAAGAAAGAGCTGATGTTCATTACAAGTATATTACATTTGGACAGCTATGGAGTTCTTTCTTTTTTTTCCTCTAAAAGTAGCTTTAACTGAGACAGAAAGCAAACATAATTAATATTTGATTATTCAATTCATAGAAAACTGTCATTTGATCCCTGTTGCAGATGGGGTGGCACTTTGTGTTTAAATAAGATTATTATAAATCTCCTAATTTTCTTTCCTTTCCAAGATCCCCTGTGCCTATTTGTGTGCTCTTTGGAGCTTTTGTCTAGACCAGGTTTTTGCTGTTTGCAATGGTGTATGACAGTTTGATCTGTCTAAGAGTTTTCTATAGCACCCATCACCTTACTATCTAAGCAGTTAATGGGTTAGATAAGGAAGTAGCATCATTATTAAATTTCTTCTACTTCCTCGCCATTTACTTTGAGAGAACCAGTGTCTCCAATAGCACAAAGGACTAGAGAATGCACTGCTCTGTACTGTTTCAGTGACATATCACTCCTTCTATGAGGAAAGAAGTCTTCAAGTTTGCACTCAGTGTCATTCACCTTGTTTTATGGGCATGAAGTTTGGATTCTGAATGTGTCTAGATCTGCCAGAGGTTGGGAACATCCACACTGTGTGCCAGTGCTGCCATCTTTCCTACCTGTTGGACAACATTCCAGGAACACACTTTCACTTGAGCTTGTGCTCCAGTGGGTTCCTTCCCCAGTGATGGCTTCTGGAACACCTGTCAGAGAGGTTCCACACAGAATTCCAGACAGAATTTATTATGTAGGTGAGAAATCCCAGTGGGTTAGGATGCCATCCCCCAGCTTCCAGCTTTCCATATAACTGAACCTAAATCCTGCAGAGAGAAGGGGAAGTTGGTAATGACACTGCAGAAGTGATGTTCCTATATTCCTTGCCTCCCCTCCCTGCATCTCGGGGGTCTGGGTGTGGGTAGGATAGAGCTTGGCAGGGAGGTATGGGTGTGGGGGGCTCCTTGAGGGGGTCCAGATGCAGCTGGTTGGGGCTCAGTGGAGTGGAGATCCGTGTGCAGGTGGCTTGTCTCAGTGATGCAGGGTGAGTGGGGCTCATTGGGGGTTCTGAGTGTAGCGGCTTGGCAGGAGAGTCTGAGTAACAGGGGGTCTGGATGCACAGGGGTTGGATGAATGGAGGAGCAGCTCCCTGTACAGGGATCCCTCCCCCGCAGCTGAGGAGTGATGGGTGCAGGAAGCGAGGGGGGGAGTTTGCAAAGCTTCCTTAAGCCGGGTGAGAAATCTGGGGGTGGGTCTGACCTGACCCCAGATGCTGTGCAAGGGAAGAGGAAGTCCTGTCCATCCCAGCCCAGCTGGGACTAGCCACTAAGCCCAGCGCAGGGTAGGAGCCACCAATCAGTTCTTCCCCAGTCCCTCCTCCTGCCCCACAGTAATTTACCTCTCTGCCGGCTGTCTGGGCCCTCGAAACATACGTCTGGGGAGGGTTGCATGACCGCTCTTGTGGCTTCCCTTTGCTTCCCTGTCAGTCATTTTTCTGTGGGGAAGCAAATAAATCTGCGGGGGACATAGATTCTGCACATGTGCAGTGGCGCAGAATTCCCCCAGGAGTAACTGGTTCACAGAAGCATTGGGAATAACTTGGCCCTCACCAATAATCAAGAGTCATGGAGCTGAAACAAGATTTGAGAGAAAAATTTCCTTAGGTCTTTACTGTGTAGCATCTTTTGCTGACAATTCAGCATTCACACATGTTAAGGATGGAAAGAAACTCCTGGATATGCTGCCACATTGCAAAGCATGGGGCAGATCCTAAAAGCAGACCCAATAACTGATTTTGAAATCTACATTTTAAACCATACAGTACTCTTAAGAATATAATGGTGATCTGTATGTGCAAGGGCTTTGGTTGCAGCATGTCAGGAGCTTAGAGGGGTTGACTTAAACATAGACTTAATTTTGATATTTGTGGCACAGATGATGTAAACAATATGCAGAGATACTGTGTTTTCACTCTTCCAGCTGAACTCCACATCATAGCTGCACCATCCATATGATTCTAGATGCTAGTGTGAAAAGTGCAAGATAAGAGAGGGAATATGCTGACCTTGCTCCATTGAACTGCCATGCATTGCTCAATCGATAGCTGATTTCAGTGAGGTTAAGTGATGATACCCTGTTAGCCAGCGAAGGCAACAACACTTATCAGGACTAAAGAAAACAATGGTATGAAATAAAGAATGGCCAGTATGACTCTGGAAAGGGGAAGAAAAACTCAACCCATCTAAACCTCAGGAGGGGGGGTGTGGTGTAGCATGGGACTGGGAATCAAAACTCTTCCGTTCTATTATTGGCTTTCCTTTACTTGGTGTAGGATCTTGGGTAAGGCACTTAACATCTCTATGCCGTAGTACAGAACTGCAAAACGATATGCAATCTTTTAGTCCTAGAGAAGTGCTTTGAGGCTTAGAGTTTGCAAAAAGCTTTGAGATACTTGGATAAAAAAGCACCATATAAGTATAAATCATTATTATTTGTTATGTACCAACTTCTAGGGTTTTAAAAAGCAGACAAATCCTTCCAGATAGATTTCAGAACAGAACAATAAATCCCTTCCCTATCTCAGTAAGTCTGGCCATGCCCTTTGTAAATTTAGCTTTATATGTACAGTCTAGCAGATTTTGCTGATTGGAATGGCTAAGAGAAATTCCAGAAGGACTTTTTCCCCCAAAGGAAAGGGGAGTGCGAGTGATATTTTCTCCCGTCTTCTTTATTTTAGGATTGGGGATGTCCAACAACAGAGGAAGGCCGTCAGCTCAATGAATTGTAAAATTGGGTTAAGAAAGATTTTATTTTTTAAATATGTGTTTAACCTACAGTTGCATTTGACTGGACCTCAATTTTACCATAGTACAGTAACTTTTTATACCTGACTGTACAATTTGTGGCTCCCAAGGAATAATGACAAGAGAGTGACAGCATAAAGGAACGAGCCACTAGCCAAGAGTGAGGGTGAGTACTTAGATGGATTGATAAGCCCTTTCCATCATACAGACACAAGTTAGCTGAGCAGAGAAACACCAGGAGCTAACAAGAAATGCAGAAGTTGGAGCCCTTTTTCCACTTCTATAGAGGCCTTACTAGAAAGCAGGATTAATTTATAATAACTTGAGGGAGAGACAATAAATTATATTACACTAATTTACTTCTGTGTTCAGCTTCATATGCACCAATTAATCAAGTGGTCAAGATGATCTTTTCATGATCTTGGCACTTGTTTTGGCCCCCTCTGCCACCAGAATGGCACAGAAGGACTGGAAAGCTGTACTAAGTGGGGACATACCAAGAACAGAAGTGGATATGGATACAGTGCACTGCGCTCCAGCAATTCCTGTCAATATAATGGTTCCTTAACTATGCTGGGTATGGGCCAGCAGAAAGGGTATGTCTACACTGCAGTTAGACGCCCGCAGCTGTCCCATGCCAGCTGAGTTGGGCTTGTGGGATACGGACGAAGAGGCTGTTTAATTGCAGTGTAGACATTTGGGCTCAGGCTGCAGCCTGAACTCTGGGACCCTCCCCCCTACAGGCTCCTAGAGCCTGAGCTCCAGCCAGAGCCCGAACATCTACACCACAATTAATTAAATCAACTGCTCTGTAGACATACCCAAAATTGCCCTAGGATCAGGAAATTGTGAATGGCTCCTTTGCATTTTTCTCTCTTAGCTGTGCTCAGCACTTACTGGGTGCACCTGAGGATCCAGACCATTCTTCACTTATTCCAAAAGTGAACAAACTCCAACTGTTTGTGCAAACAGAACATGCAATAAAAAGCATGATCTCATAGTTGGTCCTGGACGGGAATACTGGTGTCATTGCCCTGGAGTCGTAATTCACACAAATGTACAGACTCTTTCTATTTAATTTATACCATAAAAATATGAAAATAGAGAAAGGTGAAATGTAATAAAGACATCAATACACAGGGCAGTGCAGTCAACCTAAGGAGCTGAGCTCGATCAATAGGCCAACATCTATGGAAGTACCAAGGTTTGGGTAAATTGATGGTGACAGCATTCAGGCGACGAATCATTTCCTCAGAGCTTGATTTATGCTTACCCAAGCAGTTGCATCCTTTAAGTATTCAGCTGGTGTATACTAGAGGTATCTGGGGACTGCAAATAGCCATTTAAAAAAATTTCTTGCCTGGAAACTGGCAAGATACATTTTAGAAGAATACTCTTGTGTTTCCTGAAGCCCTTCTTATACTAAATTTACTTTCACAAATAAACAGCATTCCACTTGTACAGATAGAATATATTCCTGGTTCTGTCTAGTAGTCAACAAAGGTAGGTCGTGTTAACTGTTGGCATCTTTGACCAAATTTTCAAAATGGCCTCAACCTGAACACTGAATTTTGTGCCTGCTGTTTACGGTTAATGAATGTTTTTAGGCACCCAGAATGATGCCCCAAAATCTTCTTCAGTCAGAATTGCAGGTACTAGTTTAATGGCCAGTTTTTTGTCCCCCGCCCCCTTCTTAAATTTAAAAAGGCTAAAGTACAGCCCCGAGGTTAATTCCAGCTCACAACCAAACTCTTCTGTATTTGGGAGGTGTGAACCTTGTGAAAAGATAAGTTCCTGGCCTCAAGGGCCTTGCAGTTTGCTAGACAAATCATAGACAATGATAGACGAAGGGTGAGGGGGAAGACAACAGTAAATGGGGGGATAGAAGAACTACTTTTTAAGGTTCTGATTGGGCCTGCTTCTCTCTGCTAGCTGACCTCCATTTGCTACAGGCTATGCCTACTTTATATCACTTAGATTCCTCTGTGTCATGGGACTCCTCAGCTACCTCTTTTGGAGAGCTCTCCAGCTGCTTTGTGCCGTTTCAGGGCAAAGCAGCCCAGAACAGATGCCAAGGTTCTAGGCCTGAGTGATTAGATAGGCCTTAAAACTAGTCCTGAAGGTCATTGACTCAGATTCAATTTCACATTAATGGGGAAGTGAATTTCAGAGTCAAAGGTAAAACCAGGCACAGAGTACCCTCTCTTTCAGTTCCTCAGAGTTCAAATATGGGCTTCTAGCTTCAGTGTTCACTATGATCTCATCTGCCCTTCTCTGTTATCTGTCCTAAATTAGGCCTTTGAGGGTTAACTGCAACTATATTTTTAAGTCCTGCTTTTGCTCTTACGTAAGCACAGAGGAGTTCTGTCATTCGTTATTATGGGTGCAGGATCAGCGTTCTCTGATAAAAAGTGTCACTTCTTCCAGTTAATGCACTGAGGATTTCTCAGCTCTCTTTCTCAGACATTATCGTGTTTGCGTATATTCTACAATTTCATCTTGCTTTTCTCCTCGATATTTCTACTGCTTGACTGTTAAATAGGAGTCTCCTTTAATCATTCTTCACTGAAGAAATCAAATGGAGCATGCATGACTCAACAGTTTGATCCAAATGATGACAGACTATGTAGCTTTTAATGTGGAAAGGTAGTTACTGGCTATAATTAGGAACAAAGCTAAACAACAACGCTTTTCTGATTGCCTGAGGTAGAGAAATAAGAAGGGAAATTATAATGATACTACTACTACTAATTAATTATAAAAACTAAGCAAATGGTGATAATAAAAACATAAGTCCCAGTTCATCAAAACTCTTAAGCATGTGCTTAAGTTTACAATAGAACTTGAGAGCTTTTCTGACTAGGGATGAAATTACTCACTTACTTAAAGTTAAGCATTTCCTGGAAATGCTTTGCTCATTGGGGCTATAAAGATTAACCCCCTTCCCTCTCTAATCAAGTGAAAAGCAGTAAAGGACTAGCTCCTGCTTAATATTAGTGGGTATTCTGTGTGCACAAGGAAAGTAAGAATGGGCTTAAAGTACCAACTGCTCCTTTCTACTCAACTGCATGTTTTTCAATAAGGTTGATGGTACAGGAATGGAATAGAATTGTGAAAAGTGTTTAACAGTGCGGGAGAGTGGCATTGTCTAGTCTATGAGGAGGCCGCAATTTGGACCTATAACAATTTAAACCATATTGGCCATTCTGTGTGGTATCAAGAGCTTACTGAAATTCCAGACTTAGAGTGGTTGCCAGGAAGGGCTGGGTCTGTCATGCTCTGACCATGAAATTTCATTTGCTTATAGCAGTTGCCCCTCGCTGCCTCCGCATCTCTGTTCCCCCCCCACCACCCTTTTTTCCTCCCTGTGATTAGAGGGCTGTTACCTGGCTACTGCACCTTGAATGGTCCCTTGAAATATGTGTTAACTATTTATGCTAAACAATCTATTTCATCTTTTAGTTAGCTGTAACATTGAGTATGTTTCCCAGACTTGAAGAAGAGCTCTGTGCAAGCTCGAAAGCTTGTTTCTCTCACCAACAGAAGTTGGTCCAATAAAAGATATTACCTCGCCCACCTTGTCTGTCTAATATCCTGGGACCAACACTGCATACAACATGTGTTCATAACAACATTTTAGACTCAATCAGTTCCATTTTATTTATACTGCCCCATTGAGAGCAACTGGTTCACCTCCCTTTTATTTTGTCAGGTCTGCAAGCCCATTTGAACTTTGTTGTTAAGGATATGTTATTTTTGGAATAAGAGGAGGGACAGACATAAAATGTCAGTTTCCATATACCTTCTATAATTTATTTTATTGAAGGTGAGCACGTAAAACCCTGTTCCTGGTTGTTGCTGGAGAGAAAAAGGTAGCTTACCGCTGTTAGGACCATGCTATGTCAGTGGTTTAAAAAGCTGTTGGACAGAAACTTCTTGCTGCATTAGTTTTATGTTTTCTCTCTTTCTAGGACCTCCTGCTCCAGTTGGTTCGGTCTATATTATTAAAGCAGTGGGAAAAAGCAACATGATGATTGGCTGGGAGAGACCGGTAGTAGATGAATTAGGATGTAGTAATGGAACTTTCATTACAGGATACAGGGTAAGTTTAAATGCAAAGTAAAACACTACATAACACGACATTCTTTATGCCATGATAAATAGGAAACATTTATTTAATATTCATGAGTAGTTTTTTTTCACATGCATAATTTTTTTATTTCAAATACTCAAAGTGTTAATATTTGGATGCTACCTAGTACAGCACATTGATTATAAACACTAAATAAAATCCATAAAGTCATTTTTATTACAAAGGCAGATCTTATACTCGTGTTCAAAGACTATTGACGCAAAAGCTACTGAGTTTAATTTAGAAAAAAAACAAGTAGAAATAATATGTTCTCCTGTATTAGTCTTGATATTGCTTAAATATCATAACATTTTAAAATGACATTTAAGAGTATTTCTTTTTCAAGGGTCTAACTAAACTTAAAATTCCCATTTAATGAACCTAGAAATAGTGAGGGGTCATTATTAATTGCAGAAGTTTAGGTTTCAAATTTTTCATTTTGTATCTTCTGCAATGCTTGTGAAAAGTTCATTGTCTGCACTTTGCAGATACATTAATGGAGCCTGATTCTGCTACACTTACATTGGGTTTGCTGAATATTTCAGTATCTGTCTATTGTAGGTATTTTTACTGCCTCACAATCTTTAATGTATTTACCCTCATAACACCTTTGTGAGGAGGGGCAGTGCTATTATCCCCATTTTAGAAATTGGTAACTGAGGTACAGAGAGGTATACTTAGTGACTTGTCTTAATCACATAGGAAATCTGTAGCAGATGAGGGAATTGAACCTGGGTCTCCTAAGTTAGTGCCCTAGCCACTGGATCATCCTTTGAATAGGGCTATTTGAGAAGTGAAAAAATACTCAACATGAGTAAAAGCATCATAATTTGGCCCATAATAATGAGGGAAATTGATTTTACTTTATTGTTAAGTGAATTTAATTCTTGTACAAGGTGCCAGATTGATAGCCCTGAAGATAGAAATCCTTTATATCTCTGCAGAGCAGGTCAGCAGTACAGTGCAGGCTTCTCCAGACCTGGACGGCGGGTACTTCAGTCTCCACGCTCCGGTTCTTTGGTTTTCCCTGGATGCTGAATTGCCAATTGTATGATACATTTTGCATCTCTCTCTCCAACTCATTTCAGGAGAAGGAAGATAGCAAGTAGTTTTCCCCTTCATAATTCTAGGGTGCACATGGCTCTAATCAGAAATATAAAATATGCTAATGCAATAAGAAAAATATTTCATTTGCCAAGGTTGCCAGGATATACAAGACATTGGTTGTCAATAACACATGATGTTCTGCAATATAACATGCTACCTCAATAAGAGCATGTAAAATTAATGTTACATGTCCAGAATAAGGGGTGAATATAATTTCATTATATTATAAGAATATTTCATTATATTTGGCATCATTTGAAAAAAAATGTTGAACTGTAACCTGGCAAGAATAAATTCAATTAACTATTATCCAATTATTCTAATTTGTATAAATGTGTATCACTTTTCTTTAAAAGCTATGAACAATTCCTCTTTGAAGTGACTTTTGGAAACCCTATTCCATTGTCAATTTGTGATTATATAATATATAACATCCCAGTTGTACCAATGACTAATGCATTTAAGACCTGTGGATGTATGGTATATTTTGTTCCCATTTGCTGTAGTCAAAATGGTATAATATTAATCATTCTCTACATCAGTTATATGCTAACCAATTTTTAAAGAGATGCAGTCCCTGCCTTCCTATCTCCCTTATTGTAGTTTCTGTGAGAGCAATAAGTTACCACACATTTCTTTTATTCATGCCTGCACCTGAATTCATGTGTGTATATATATAGGCTGAGTTCGCTGATGAATTTTTAAAGGGATGTGATTGCAATCTCCTAACCAAGGACTTGAACATGTCTTATTAAAGACAATGGTAAAACTCCTCTTGATTTCACTAGGAGCAGGTGCAATCTTCAAAGTATATAGTTTGCAGGCTTATGGCAGACATAGGTATATATTTTTATATGTGTGTGTGCTTTACTTGAAACTGCCTTAAATTGTACCTTACATGTGTCATAACTTTAGGGCAGTGGTTTTGGAATGCTATTTACATTTCCCACTTTACTATTGTGTATGTATTAGACTTTGGAAATTTTGAAAAAAAAGCAACAAGATTTTTTGTGTAAGGTCTTTGCACTGTGGTACTCCTGTGGGAACTCTGACAAGTGCAAAACAATGCTCCAAACCCTGAAACTCTTGCTCAGCACCATCTTCTGCTGAATAGTCCCTTACTCTTTGAATAGTCCCATTGAAATCGATTACTGCTTGTGATGCATAAGTGTGGCAGAACCTGGTTTGTGGTCCTTACTTAGGCTACGTCTATTCTGCGCTGCAGTGCAGACTATGGAGGTGTGAATTGCAGAGTGCAGCAAATTGTTTGTGCTCTAACTGATGTTTGTGTACACTGCTGGAGTGAACTAAAATGTACCTAGTTCTCCTTAATGTAGTACTCTTTCAAACAGGACTCTGTTAACATGAACTAGGAACTTTTCAATTCGCACCAGCAGAAACCACATAGGGCAGTTTGTGTACAGTGTGCTAGTGTGCACCGCAATTCACAGCCTCATAATCTGAACTCCAGGGCATTATAAACAAGCCCTTAGCCACTGGTTTCAGTTGGTGTTTGCTTGAATAGGAACTGAGGATCAGATTTGCAAAGGTATTTAGGTGACTAAAGATGCAGATAGGTGCCTAGTATTTTCAAAATTGCCTAAGAAGGTTAAGTGCCTAACTTCATTAAAATCTGGCCCGGAGTAAAAATGGTGCAAAGACTTTAGGATCTGGCCCAATATGTTTAAAGGCTGGAGTTTTTGGCACACAAGTTACTCTTTCACAGACTAGTGTCAATGGCAATTATCCGCGAGAACACTCTCCACGTTGCCAGCGTCATAGAGCTCCTGTGAAATCATTGGCAGAAAACCAGCACAAGGGTATGTGCCTCTTCATCCTACTTAATCAAATCACCCTAAATGAAATGTAGTAAAATGTAAATCACTATTGAATAAGCACCTAAAAATTCATAGCTACAGTAGGTAAATTTCCAAATAGCCTCCACAACCTAAATTAGGTAATTTAAACAAGCTATTTATTTTCTCGTTAACCTTTAACTGAACTTTATATTACACTGCAGATATATACAGATGGGGAATTTCGTAAATCTGTTACGAGTTCAGCATGCACTAAGGTAAGCAGAGTTTTTTGTAGAAAGATATTATTTGTTATCAGTATTTAATTTGGAGAAACCATTGAGCTGATAATTTCATAGGCAATGCAGTGATGGGGGAGGGGATATTATTTTCTTGATTACAGTGTAATTTTTGAAGATAGTGCTGCTTAGCATCATCCTTTTGCAGCAATATAACTAATAGAAATAATCACTGGATGTTGTGTTAGAGTGAAGAGCAGGAACCTGAAACAAGATAATTGTACCTGGTATTACATATATATCTCCGAAATCATTTGCCTGAAATTCTTTTGAGGATATGGTTGCTTGTTCTACCCAGTCTACTGGGTTGCTTATGAGTTGCGAGACATCATTAGGTCAGTTCCTAGGACATCATATATGATGTGCATCATCAAGCACAATTAATTCCACCTGGGGTTTGTGTGCTTCTCTCCTATTACCTCTTGAAAATCTGCCATCAGACGCTTTGTGGCTTTTCATAATCCCAGGTGAGAACGAGTCAGCTTCCTTCCACCAGCATGATTCCTGGTTAGTCTTTTCAACATCGATCGTTGGGTTTTAATGCCAAATCTCATTCCGAGTCAACTATTGGCAGCAATTTCATAGTATCATTTCCAGTTATTACTGAAAGTATACAGAGACCAATGCTGCTATGTTAGGCAACAGAGATTAACTGAACATGTGACTCAAGTAATTTGTTTCATGTAATATCATGGAACGTTCAGCCATGCTTTTCATACATGTCTCTCTCTTTCCAGACTTTGACTCAGTATGAAATTTATAAATAAATATGTGCTTACTGTGTATTTAGTATCCTTGTGTGTTGTGGTGAACACATTGCCTTTAAAAATTAAATAGCATGCTTTTTCTTAAGTAACCGTTAGCCAATATATATATGCTAGCTGTAGGGCATACCATATTAATATTGTATTATGCCCAGCATGTAGTCAGTTATGTTAACTGAATGAAATATCTTTCCCACAACTCTGTTCACATGCATCAAGAGATGTATATACTTTGCAAAGCTCAGTGTAGCTTTTGGCATTAGCAAATATAAAGTCTGTCAAAGGCAAGATACATCTGTTCTGTGTCCTAGTATATGTACCTTCAGGGGCAACTGGTTTCAAGTGTAATATCCAAAACAGAGATAAGGAAAGGAACAGAACAAGTTAAGGAACTGATACAAACTCATGGATTGGACCTTAAGTGATGTATAAATTGCTTTCAAACTTGTAAGCAACTGTACTATAAATATAAGTGGTTTGAGGGACATATATTGAAGCACATCCTTTATGTAAGACAAACTACATGCTGTGAGTAAAAAGCTTCTCAGAAGGATTAGCATAGTATTAATGCTTTCCTTTCTGTACTGTACTGTTTTGTCTGTAGACAATAAATTGTCAACGTTTGGTTATTTGGTCTTTTAAACATGTTTTGTAATGAACTCCAAGTGTAGTCAATCAATTAGAAATTCTTTTGACAGAACTGATTATGTGGATTAGTTTTTTCTCAATCTTCCTGTTTGTGTATATACCACATATGTGTAGGTAATATGCATTAGGTAGAGGAAAGATGTGCTAAATTGCAGAGACATAGGAGAAATTAATTTATTATGCACCTATAATTTATTATGCCTTGCCTGCCCTCTAATCTGAGGACTTATTTCAACATTCCAGACCACTGAGCAACTTCAAACAGCTGCCATTAAAAAACAAAACAAAATAAAATTAAAAAAAAAACCTACTAGAGAAATATTTTTCTCCTGCCCCTTCCCCAACATGTGGCATTCTCCTGCCCCACACATGCAAATTATCCCTACCCGAGGCCTAGGATGGGCAAGATGGGCCTGGACCGCAATGGATATTCTAGACATAAAAATATTAAACTTGAAGTCCAGAATTTTGTTTAACTCTCTACCTCTGGAAAAAGAGAGATTCCCAGCTTCCCTGTGTGACCCTGCACTGTTTCTAGCATGCATCCGATGAAGTGAGCTGTAGCTCACGAAAGCTTATGCTCAAATACATTTGTTAGTCTCTAAGGTGCCACAAGTACTCCTTTTGTTTTTGTTTCTAGCCCTGGAAGGGACTGAGATCACAGACTTGACAACAGTGACATTTTTATGAATGGAAAAGCTTTTTTAGTGTTCTTTTAAAGGGTTTTATGACTCCCTCTGAGCCCTTTACAGCTGGGTTCAAGGGGTCCACATATGCACCCAGGTAGCCAATAGGTGCTTTGCCCTCCCTGCAAAAGGGGAAGATGAGAAGAAGATAGTTTAAAATCTTTCTAAACGTGCAAAATGTTTTCTTATGTAAGATGTGACATATACAGAATATGTGAACAGGGGGGTGGGGATGGTGCAAAGGCTTTCTTGGGATGACCTGCATTACTCATGAGTGGTTTTCACACTCATGAGTAATGTGAACATCCCAAACTTATGCTGATAAAATCTTTATACCATTTTACCCTGTCCCCATTGATGTACTCCTTATTTTACACAGGCACATGTGCACACACACTGGGCCAAATTCTTTGTGATGTAAACAGGCAAAACTCCATTGAAATCAAAGGAGCTTGTGCCCATTTGTACCAGTGGAAAATTGGCCTAATATGTGTTACATAAAGTTCTATGTGAATAGTAGTATTGCTCTAATGTGTGACTTCAACTCATTTTAAAATGGAGATCTCTTCTCATTTCAGACTATTTTAGAAAATCTGGATCTTTCTGTGCCATTTCAAATCAGCGTTCAGACTGTTGGTTCTTCTGGTTTGGTTTCTGAGAAGACAAATGTTCAGTTTAGTTGTCCTTTAACAAAAAAGGAAGCTTCACCATTTGCCTTTAGTGATTACCCTGAAGACCAAAAGCCTGGTGCCAGCTCCCATGAGGTAGCAGAAACTTCATCTGTGTTATCAATGGAAAGTTATGGTTATGAGTAATGCAATGTTATGCAATGGTTTTTTCCACCAAATGCATCCGATGAAGTGAGCTGTAGCTCACGAAAGCTTATGCTCTAATAAATTTGTTAGTCTCTAAGGTGCCACAAGTACTCCTTTTCTTTTTGTGAATACAGACTAACACGGCTGCTATTCTGAAACCTGTCATAAGAGGAGTGTTAGCTTAAAAGACTATATAATTAATTGTGACTTTTTATGAATGCATGACATGATATTGAGGCATAAGGGCAAGTTTTACAGATTTCAGCATGATTAAGGCATGAACATCCTTTACAAGGTCCCTTTCTTGGTCCTAACTTTCCTTTAAAATGGGAATCCTCCAATTTATCACTCATAGACCAACATCTCCCCTTATCAGCTATGTATGCACGTGGAATGCAAATGTGATGTACCGTCCAATTTATCCAATCCTCCAATTTATCACTCACAGACTCTCCCCGTATCAGCTATGTATGCACACTGAGTGCAAATATGATGTACTGTCCATGTCTCCATGTAAATTAAAATGATCATCTAAAAATGTAATGCAAACATCCTCATCTAAAGCTTTCTTTATTGAGCTTCTTGAGCTTTCTTTATTTTTCTCCTTTTAGATTGGAAAGATAGAACTGCTCATTTATAACAAATCTTGGGCTGCAGTATACTCAGAGAGAAATCTGATAGTAGAAACAAAGGAAAACCTTCTCATGGGCAGATAAGATAGGGATTTCTTTCTTAGCTTCACTTGCTCAGCCTATTTATGTGGCTGAATGACAGTGAAATGGAACAAAACATAGCATTCTGGCCTGTTCTCACTAAACTGGGAGCATGTACTAGTGATGTTGGGTCACTCATTTCACATAGTAAATTCTGAATAAGTACTTATGGTGTTTAAGTGAAAATCTATTTAAATATAAAATTTATTGTTATGTTCTCATTAAACCAAATCCCTTGGCATCAGCCTCTGGTCCAAATTATTGTATATGTTAGAACATAAGAACAGCCATACTGGGTCAGACCAATGGTCCACCTAGCCCAGTATCCTGTCTTCTGAGAGTAGCCAATGCCAAGTGCTTCAGAGGAAATGAACAGAATGGCAAGCATCAAGTGATCCATCCCCTGTTGTCCATTTCCAGCTTCTGGCAATCAGAGGCTGGGGCACTCAGAGCATAAGGTTGTAAGCTGACCATCCTGGCAAATAGTCATTGATGGACCTATCCTCCATGAACTTATCTAGTTCTTTTTTTAACCATACTATAGTTTTGGCCTACACATCATCTCCTGGCAATGAGTTCCACAGGTTGACTGTCCACTATGTGAAGAAGTACTTTGTTTGTTTTAAACCTGCTGCTTATTAATTTCATTGGGTGATCCCTGTTCTTGTGTTATGTGAAGGAGTAAATAACACTTCCTTATTAACTTTCTCCACACCAGTAAAGATTATATAGACCTCTATCATATCCCTTCTTAGTCATCTCTTTTCGAAACTGAAAGTCCAAGTCTTTTTAATCTCTCCTTTTCCATATGTAAACATACCCTTTATCATTTTTGTTGCCCTTCTCTGTACCTTTTTCAATTCCAAGATATCGTTTTTGAGATGGGATGACCAGATCTGCTTGCAGTTTTCAAGATGTGGGTGTACCATGGATTTATATAGAGCCATTATATTTTCTGTCTTATTACCTATCTCTTTCCTAATGATTCCTAACATTCTGTTAGCTTTTTTGACTGCCGCTGCACATTGAGTGAATGTTTTCAGAGAACTATCCACAATGACTCCAAGATCTCTTTCTTGAATGGCAACCGCTAATGTAGAACCCACCATTTCCTATGTATATTTATGATTATGTTTCCCAATGTGCATTACTTTGTTTTTATCAACATTGAATTTCATCTACCATTTTGTTGCCTAATCACCCAGTTTTGTGAGATCCCTTTGTAACTAGGGATGTAAATATCGGTGAAAAAAATTAATTGGTTAAACTATTAAAATTATATCATTTAACCAGTCAACTGTTAACTGATGTCGCTCCCATGGTGAAATGGCATGAGGCAACAGGGGCTGGGGTCTCACTGGCTCAGCATGGTTGGGGCCAATCCAGCCCACCTGGCCTGGCGTGGGCTGGGGTCCCGCCGATCTGCCCAGCCCAGTGCAGTTGGGGCCAGTGTCCCACCAGCATGACACGGCCAGGACCAGGGTCCCTCCGGCCTGTGGGGTCAGGGTCCCACTGGCCCGCCCGACCCACCATGTCTGTGGTTGGTGTCTCACCTGCCACGGCCGGGTGTCCTGCTGGCACAGCACAACTAGGGCCAGGGTCCCACTGATGCATGCATTCCTGCTGGCATCCTGCCAGCCAGCCCACCCAGCCCCACCGTGGCCAGCCATGGGGGTTAATTGTTAAGGTCCCGTTAATGGTAAGTCTAATGCTTTCCGGTTAACCAATTAACCTTTTACATCCCTATTTGTAACTCTTTGCAGTCTGCTTCAGACTTAACTACTGTGACTAACTTTGTACCATCTGCAAATTTTGCCACTTCACTGTTTACCCCTTTTTTCAGATCATTTGAACAACACTGGCCCTAGTACTGATTCCGAGGGGTCACCACTATTTGCCACTCTCCATTCTAAAAACTGACCATTTATTCCTACTCTTTGTTTCCTTTTAACCAGTTACTGATCCATAGGAGGACCTTCTCTCTTATCCCATGACTGTCTACTTTGTTGAAGAGCCTTTGATGAGGGACCTTGTCAAAGGCCTTCTGAAAGTCCAAGTACACTGTATCCACTGGATCCCCCTTGTCCACATGTTTGTTTGACCCCCTCAAAGAATTCGGAAAGATTGGAGAGGCATTATTTCCATTTACAAAAGCCATGTTGACTCTTCCCAACAAAGTGTGTTCATCTATGCTTCTCATAATTCTGTTCTTTACTATAGTTTCAACCAAACTATGACGACTAGGTCTGAACACCTATGTCCCAATCCATAACATAGGCAGAAATTTTGCACTCTGCTTGCCTCTCGCCTGTGCTATCAGTCCTTTATACCCATTAGCATTAAAGTCACTCACAATATTTTAGCTGCTTATTATTTTTGGTTTAGTATTTGAAGCTTTCAAAGATGATGAAGCTCGAAGCTTTCAAAGGTGTACTATATATATATAGTACAAATATATATAGTACAAATCTTAAATGAACCAAACTGTACCATAGAATCTGTATGGATAGAAATTCCATGCTTTAATAATCAGAATATAGCAGTAGGGATACACTACCAAGCACCTGACCAGCATAGTGACGGTGACTGTGAAGTGCTCCAGAGATTAAAGAGGCTATAAAAATAGAGAACTCAATAATAATGGGGCATTTCAACTATCCCCATATTGACTGGGTACATGTCACCTCAGGACAGGATAAAGTTTCTTGACACCAAAATAACTGCTTCTTGGAGCAGGTAGTCCTGGAACCCACAAGAGAAGAGGCAATTCTTGATTTAGTCCTAAGTGGAGCACAGAATCTGGTCCAAGAGGCGAATGTAGCAGAACCAGAACCAGAGTCAAGAGTCAAGCCAAGGGTCAGAGATGGAGTCAGAAGTCAAGCCAAAGATTGGAGTCAATGTCTGTTGCCATGGGAGGGGGAATATAAGTAGATATTTGGAACAGGATGGGACAGGTCCAATGTAGCAGCCAGCCAGGGATTCCCCTAGTTTCTGAGACAACTTCCTGTGCCTTCTTTCTGGCTTAAAATGAGCCAGTCAGAAAAGTTAAATATCTCTTCCAATCAGGAGCTTCAAAGGCAGTCCCTCTGGTGAGCTAGGGTCCACTAGCCCACACTCCTGCTGGTACAAGTATGCTGACAGATGGTGGCTGCAGTCTAAGGACCCACATTCAAGACCCATGATCCCGACAGCATAGTTCTGACAATGCACCTCAGTGCTGACCTGCAGCATCCCCACTAGCTCAGGGTGTGAGTAAGAAAGGACCATCATGCTGACCTGGCTGCTGGTTTGGTAATGTGGATAAAGTGAGACAACAAATTCATGTTTACTTATTAATCTCATCTCTAATGCTAATGCTCTTACCCTCTGTGCCACCTAATAGTCCTTCAAGCCCTTTGTTCCAATTGTTTGGCTTAGAACTGTAGTCATCTTAGAATATTGTGACTGCTTGCTTTTTCATTCTCCCATCATTATAGCATCTAAGCATCACTAGTCCATGCTAAAGGGCATAAGGGGAGGATACCCAGTGAGGTCTATGGATTACTGAGTGCTAGAGCCAATATGAGTGAAATGATTCCCCCACAGAGCAGTGTGGGACAGTGTGTAACCGGTACTGTTATCCAGTAATCCCCAAACTTTACTAATCCTCACTAGTATTCCAGTGCAGACTCCTGAAACAAGGCTTACTGCACTGCTCCATGTGCTGTGGGCATGAAGGGGGACCCGCAGATGATGTCAAAAGAGGCCACCCAGTTGATGACTAGGAAGCCTTTTAAAAAGGCTCCTGCTTCCTCTCTCATCCTCAGCATACAAGGAGATATTGGGTTAAATGTCATAAGAGCCTGGCTTGCCTTCAGCTTTCAGAACCAATGCAACTCTGTCCTGTTGTCCACCATCTTCTCTTCCCGATGTCAATATCCTTATGTTCATCATGGTAGAATTCTCCTTTACCATCCCACCTTGTTTTGCATAGACCAATTGATTTCCCACTAATATCTTTTCAACTCATGCATCATTACTGCAAGTGCTTCAGCCTGGTATAATCTTACATCATGTCATTATATTTGTATTTGTTCTGTTCACATACTTTTAGCCCCCACCTCAGTTTACGATCGGTGAAAGTGGCCTTTGTTTGTCCAGGTGATGACCAAGCCAGCATCCTCTTCTTCTGCTTTCAAGTCTTCATTCTGTTTCTATGGTCCAATATTTGCCATGTGTTCAACCCTGACTTCTTGGCTTTGTGGTTGACCAGTATATTGTAATATGTCAGCAACACTGCTCTAAGCTAGCTTGCTCTAGCACCATTTCCACCAATGTTTATATTGTGCCAATTCTTTTGCTGGCTTCATCAAAGTGTGTGTGTGAGTTAGCTGTTCCACAGCTGTGTGGAACAATCTACCACATATAATCTTTTCAGTATGTGATGCAAACATCTTTTTAGCATGAGGAAAGAGCAGCGGTGCATTTGGACAGTCAGCCATTCTTTGCTGATGTGTGGCTGGTGAAATCAAGTCGGTATGTTACACCAGCTATGATTGACTGCAGACTAGGGCAGACAAATTTATCATGGGCTGGCTGTTGCATTGACTAGGCTGCCCTTTCTGTATAGCCTACCTGCTGTAATGGATGAAATGAGACTGAGAAGACTAAAATGGACAAACACACACAGTACACTAGCTATTAATTTACAAAACTAGCAACTAGCAAAATAAAGCCACTGAAGATGGATGACATAGTTGAGTTATTTGTGCTCTTTTCGGTCCAACTTTCCATACTCCCTTAAGCATCTGCCTGCTGCACGTTACTCCAAGAACAAAACAGTTTGCCTTTTACATATTTTAAGTCAAAACTTTAATGATAGGATATTCCTGCAGTGGGACTAATTCATCCATGATGTGTAGCTGCACTGACTTCAGTGGGGTTACACCAAGCATGGATTTGGCCTAATGTGTTTTAGAGCTGTATTTATAATATATCTGAATCTGTTGGGCCATTAATCTTTAAAGTTTCCCATTCATGCCCATAAATACATTAACTAACAGCTCTTCCCAGCTATCTTGATTATGCAGGTCACATACAGGTTGCTATAGTAACCTTGCAAGCCACGTAAGAAAGGGAGGAATTTTATATATATATATATAGGCACACACTCCCTGATTAATGTTAAGGGCGGGTAGATCATTGGATTAGGCTCTTGGCTTCCCCTGCATCAGAGAGAGCTCTGAAAGCTAAGACTTCGTGTGGCTGTTCAAGTGGGACAGGGTACTAATTACAAAGGTGCCATTCATTGAAGAGTCCTAGTGTTATGACACATTATTTTAGTTTGTTGCAGTCTACAATTACATGTCCTTGGAAGATGATCCTAAAATTCACCTCAGGTGTGAACCTGACTTCTGGAAAGGAGATATTGTTTGGGTATATTTGACCAAGAAAGGATGTTTTTTGTGAGGCAAAGGTAAGTCCACTAAATTATTGCACAAAAGGCTACACTGAGTACTGATAAGATACCAAATTACAGGAAGTTAAATGCAATACCAATAGAGGGCCAGATAGTTTCCTCCTATAGGAAAACCTGCTCTGAGTAAGGTTAGACAAACCAGTGATTAAAATGCAGGCACCCTTTTCTATCTAGCACTTAAATTATTGTTACTCCATTGAGGGAGCTGTAGCAATTGTAACATTGATGGGAAAATAATTTAATGTAGACACATCTGAATTGTACTTCCATTTGGAATTTCAGAGTGAAGCTGCTCCACAATGAAATAACTCTCAAGTGTAAGCCAGCTAAATGAAACAGAGTTAAAATTGTTCTCTCTTGTGAACCTTCTTGACATCTTCTGTTTTACAAAGAAACCATTTCATTTCTTTAAAAGGATCCCAGCTCTCTTCTTTGTGTGTCACCCTGAAAAGCCAGATCATTTTTGCTACCTGCTTTGTTGAGACTGTCAACCAGCTCTCTGAGAGTGTCTAGTACTGTATTGGCTGCATTTTACATTTAAGAGGGGGGAAAAGGACCCTACATCAGAAATTCAGCTTGTATTGCTTTGCCTCCCTCCAAGTACAAAGGATGTTTTGTTTGTGCTCAGAATCCTGCTAAAAAGTTTGGCTGTAAAATTAACTCTGCCTTGAGAATGGGAAATGGGTAGAAAGCACATGGCCTGAGGCTGTTGGATGCTAAGTTCCCCTCACTGCTGCTCTCTTTCACATACTAAAAGGACTTTTGTACTATGTCATAGATTGTTCCTCACAGCTGCTGAACAGCTAACAAAAAAGCACACACTTTTGCTGAAGCCTTGATAGGAATGATTTCATGATCCCATTGAATATAAAAGACTTGAGAGAAAGTACTTTCTCCATATTTTGGTCTCTTTTTTTTAAGCTGGTTTTAAGAAATGGGTGTTTGTTTGTTTGTTCATCCAAGTTTTTGTTATTTTTTAATAAGACTGTAAGCTTCAGAGCCAGTCAGAAAAATTCCACTGAAACGAAGTTTCATCAGGAAGTTGGCAAAAAGTGGAATTGTGAACTCCCCACTTTCCTTTGTTTCCAAACAGCTCCAGGGAACATCCCAGATACTGCATAGGAAGATGAACTTTTTTAAATGAATGAATAAAGTAACTAGTCCGACACCTGTTGAAGTTGATAGACGTTTTCCCATTAACTTCAATATGAGAAGAATTGGACCATAAACTCTGTTGATAAAAGACATGATCTTGAAAACCCCTTACTCAGGCTGGAATTAAATTGTTTGCATCAAGTCTAGTTACATGAATAAGTATTCACAGGATCTGGCTTATTTATTCTATCTCTTAGATAGTAGATATAGATATAGATCAGAGTGGGAGTTGTTGTGTACATTACCTTTATATAAAAATTGTTTCATATGTAGATGTATAGAGCAAACACTCAGAAGTGCTGAATACCTATCAAAATCTGTCACACAGAGTAAGAGAGAGACACCCACCCATACGTTGGGATATACATAAATGCAAGAGTTCATACTATTTAGATAATTGAAATAACAGCTATATGCTTAAATCATTTGCACGTTAATGGTGGTAGGTGGGGATGTCCCTCATTTAAAGGCCCACACATTTCTCCTCACAAAAGACAATGGTTCACGTACTTTGAAGCAAATAAAGAAGTGTAACTTCTCCAAAACGTATGTAAGCATTTCAGTGCATTGACAGCATACTGGAAGCTGTCTGGTGTCATTCTTAATAAATTCCATAGCATTGAACTTGAGAAGAGACAAAGGATTTGCAAGGATAATTTGGCATAAACTGGAAATCCAAAATCCTCAGCAACTTTTTAAATCAAGAGACGGTATGGGGTGCAGAGTTCAGGGTAAATGGGTTATGGCTGTTTCCTTCCATTTTTGGGGCTAAAATGGCATAGGGATCTGACCTTTTGCTCTCCTGTCTGGTACCACAATTTCAAAAGCTGTCTTGGGATTAAAACTTTGGAGTGCTTAATTAGTTTGATAATCACAGATGCATTTACAGGAAAGCGAGAAATAAGACAGACTACAGTTTGTCGCGTCATTTTACATCTGCCAGGAATCCTATCACTTAAACTAGTTGCTGTATGTCAGTGCTGCAATTAGACTTGAGGAAACAGAGAAGAAAATCATAATTGTTTAAAAAAATGTTTAAAATGTTCTCATACATGAAATGAAAAGTTCATGTTTTTCAGGATGTTCTCCCCATCAAGCCATGATTCATATTTCAGTATTGTTTGCTTACAATAATGTGACTCTGTTGGGGGTAAAGAAGAATTGAATGGTCTTTTCTGTTCTGCAGAAATAGTGGCTATCAAGGGAGATGCGACATATTTTGATGAGGAGTATGAAAGAGATCTCACAATCTCTAACTTGAGGCCTTCAGTCTCTAAAAAGAGCCATCTATTAACTTTAAAAAGCACTTGCATTGATTATTTATATTTTCATTTTTCATTTTCTATATTTTTATTTAAGTTGGATTTTCCCCATATAAACACTGTAATGGTTTCCTTAGGAGATGCATGCTGAAACTTAATGTTAAGCTTCCTGATTACATTACTATGATACAATTTATACTTCTAGTATTTTCCAAACAGAAGGAAACAGGATCAAGCACTTGTAACATATATTGCTACTTATACAGGTTAAGAGAGAGGGAGGTTTTTTCAGTTTTTCCTTTTCAAATATTGCTCTCTGCATGAAAGCATTGGCTGATCGACTGCATGCAGTTCTCTGACCTTGATTTTCATGTCAGCGTGGGGTCATATTTCATCTTAAATGAAGAATAAATTTAAGTCGAAGGAAATTATTTGATGATTAATACCACTTCTTTTCATATCCACAAGAGGGGAAAGATAAGGTAGTACTCAAAATCAGCAAATGGGAATGTGAAAGATCTTTGCCCCTTTATGCACCTGTGTAGGAGTAGATACAGGACATGAAGTGGTAAGCTATCATGCAGTTGATTATGTGTAACCTCAACTTTATTAATTAAATTAACCGAACCTTATGAACTCTGAATAGTTAACATTTAACATCACTGCTGTTGTTACCAGCAGCAAATGTGTCCAATGCAGTATGCCATACTTAGTAGCTTGCAATAAAGGTCCTTCACTCATGGGACAGAGACCACACATAACCTCTCTTCACACAGCCAGCCATCAGGATTTGGCTTCATACCAAAATCACATCCTCTTGCCTCTTCTTCATACTCAGAATTATGGCACTGATGATGGATGATTCAGTCTATGCTGGAAGTTGAAATCCAACACCTTGTCTCAATCCTTACTGCTGGTTCTGGCTTTGGTCACTCTCAGCCTTATGCCAGGGACTGGAGTGAGTTAAATTGCCCCAGCTAGTGTCCCTGAACCTCACTGGATCCTGCCATTAGGGTTGCCAGAGATTAACTGGGACAGTCATTCCTTGAAACCCAATAGGTTAATCACAAACATTTTCAAGCATCTAGGGATGTCAGATATGTGTACATTGCACGCACATCAGGGTTATACACCCCAGCTTTAGGAGAGAGATTAGGGAGTTCATCCTTTGCGCATAACGATTGCCTCTCACCAGCTTCCCAGTGTACATTGCTATCTGCCTGTTAGCCTCTTCTCTGGACCAATCAGCTATGTCAGTACTAGCGGTTCCCCTCCAAACCCGCCTTATACGCATTTCAGCCCATACTTTAGTAAGATGTGGGGACAGCTACATGGCTGGCCAAAGCTGTAACCTTGATGTACAAACTAACCGTGTTGCTGAATCCAAATGGTTTTCTTCCCAGTGCACTATTACAACACGGTATGCTAAACTGAAACAACAAGGAGTGGAGCAGAGGCATTCATTAATCTCTCAGCATACCCTTTATCCTGTATTGTGTGGTATTTCACTTCAACTCTGTGTTTCAGTTTCCATATCTGTAAAACATAGATAATATTTACCATAATAACCTCATAGAGGTGTTGTGAGACAATCAAATAGGGCACGATTATGTCCTTGTCCTACCTAGCCAAGCTGGGACGTGTGGGGAAATATGGTCTTTGGTCTGCCATGAAACACAGACATGGTTCTCCAAGTACTCCCCACTGCGAGCAAGCGGGGGGAAGAGGGAGGTTGCACAGAGAGAAGTAGGAAGTGGACAGATCCATGGCTCTGCCTCCTCCTACTTGCTGGCCTGAGTAGCTGGCCATGTGAGCAGAAACAAAGCTGTGCCTTCTTCAAGGGCTGCTATAGTTTACTTACCCATCTGTGGAACAAAAAATGGCAGTGTGTGTCCTGGAACCATTCCTGGGGTGGGTAATGTGTATGCACTGCCTCTTGCTCAGGGCTGGGCCCGAAGGTATAAACTAGTCCTTAGTGTCAGCGAAGTGCACATGCAATAACAACATTGCTGTTTAATTAAATTCTACTTCTTCTGTGGTTGATTATATTCCTTTTCTGATTTCATATTGTCACTGAGTCATTAAGCCTGATTAAATGTTTCCATTACTTGCTGTGACATTGTATTACGTATAATAGAAACATGCATTTTGGAGCCCTTATGTATATATTTTACTTTGGAGAAAACCTAAGCTTGCTTGACTGTTTGTCTATTTCTTTGAAGGTGAATGGAAGGCAAGGTTTAGCTCCATTGTCTTTCTTGAAGAAATTAATTTTGGATGACCAAAGAAACTAAAGAAAATACAGTGAAGGTACAGCACTCAAGGTATCTGCATGGATTTTTTATATGGACTTTTTCATCTTGAAAGTGCAAAGCAGCATGGGGAAATCAGTGCAGAGTTGCAATTCACTTAATGCTTTGTTCTTTCAATTAATTGTTTCTGCTATTGTAATCAATATGATTGTAATTCTGAATTACATTTACTATTCATTTCTATATCTAAAGTCAAGGGTTAACTGTTACACTAAATGTGAAAAGAAAGGTTAAAAAGAGATTTTTTTTTTTAGCTTTGTGCATTTCCCTAGTGTGATACAGGAGAGCCAGGGAGCAGTGGAAGAGTGCTAGAGGGGAAATATATAAGCTCAAGGCTAATTAAGGCGTGGTTCCCTGTAAACTAGGGAAGGTGGCTGCAGGTTAATTGGAGGACCTGCAGTCAATTAATGCCCTGTTAGGAACCTAAAAAAAACCCCCTGCATCAGGCAGAGAGAGGAGGAGAAGGAGAAAGGACAGGAGCTTAGAGGTGTGTTGAGAGATTTGGAAGACCTGAGAATTGAAGTAAGGGAGACGCTGCCCAGCAGGACAGGGAGACTCCCTTCCCCCCAGCATCTAAGGACCAAGGGTAACCCCACCTAAGGGGGATGAGGGTAAGAAACCCACAGGGGTTGAGAGGGGCTGGGACTCAGAGCAAGGAGCAAACCCAGACCCCTCCCCCACTTCCCTCCTCTAGCACCTTTCCGGGCTAGTAGCGGGGCCCTTGGCACCCAAGAGCAGGGGCAAAGGGTGTCATCTTAGCTCCCCGCCAAGAAAAGCACAGGACCCACCAGAATAAAATCGGCCATCTTGCCACATTAGAAACAAGAAAACAGCAAAAGTAAGGTCAGAAAAGCAGCTCCATGCCAAGTCATTGCTTCATGTTTGTCAGTCTCAGCTTAGGAGAACTGGATAAATGAAACTGCCAAGGAATCCCACTCTTAGCTAATTTGGGCAGGTATTTGATTTGTAAAAATAAAGTATGCTATGTTTGTTTACTCTGGTAAAAAAAAATCAATGAGAATAGTTTACTGCAAAGATTCATTGTGTCAGGAAAGCATAAAAACAATGTTCTTTCATCCTGGCATATTTTTCTGAGTTGCTTTACACTATCACATCTGACTATCGGCTGTCTGAATCTCAGGACTGTATTCCTTCCATCTTTCATATACTGTATGTCAGCCAACATTCTTCATATTATATTTTGGTTATGTTCACAACATTTTCAAGGCATTTAATTCAGTTTTTCAAAAGATGAAAATGTGTTTTTTCAAAAGCTAGGGCAAACAGGTTTTAATGTTAGTGTAAAGGTCATTCCTAAAGGTTAATTGCTTTATAAATAGCCAGATTGAAAACGTGTAGGAAATGGAGGGAACAATCTGCTTATAATATGCCAAGTCAGGGAAAAGCTATAAAAACAGAGTCTAGGAAATGTTGTTCTTGCCTGGGATTAGTTATAAAACTGTTTGCAATAGTTTATTGCCAACAAAACTGTCACTTTCTAGTACTTTGGGCCAAATTGTACATGTCATGTGAATACAGAGCTCTACTTCTCTTTCTAAAGCACTTCAAGAGAAGTGAGAGGAGAGTTTGCAGGATCAGTCTCTTCAACTGAAGGTCACAGATGTCACATGATCAAGCTGTTCATTCTAAAACTTGGCTAGCCCACAGAGTCATTTTTGTTGATGCTATGGGTGCCTGCAGCAAAGAACATGAAGGGAGCTAAGACTTCGTGTCCAAAGGAGTCTTTCCATGTCCCCCCAGCTCCTTTGTTACTTGGATGGGTCCTGTGCCCTAAAGGATAACGTTTTTTCTGAGAGAGAAAATTTAATCTATCAGGATTAAACCTGGAACTACTATTCTTGTGTCTGGCTGAGCAGTGCTCATCAGAAGATAGGTGTGGGGGCACAAAGGTGGCTTTATGGTCCTTTGTTTGGTTCTCTAACTGTGGCCTGACCTGGGTCAGGTAGACTCCAGATCTACATTTACAGCAGTCTCAGGACCACCCTAACTTATGTCTAACCACTCACGTTCCCAAGAGGCCACTTAGGCAGACAGGAATAATCAGAGTTCAGAGGTTGTCCATCCCCACACCCATTTTTCCCTAGGTTGTACCCCATCCATCCGGGGCTACAGATGGGTTGGCATAGAGTCACTGCATTAGCCCCATACATCACCTAGGGATTCCTGTTGTACTGGTGAGAATTCCATAGTGGCCAGATCCATTGGCTTTCACTGCTCCTTTGTGTTGGTGGAATGTTGCTCAGGGAGAGCGTGGTGGATTCTAGAGCAGGGTTTCTCAGACTGTGGTCTGTGAACCCCTGAGGGTATGCAAGGGTACTCCAGGGGGTCTCAGAGTAGCAGCCGTGTTAGTCTGTATTCGCAAAAAGAAAAGGAGTACTTGTGGCACCTTAGAGACTAACAAATTTATTAGAGCATAAGCTTTCGTGAGCTACAGCTCACTTCATCGGATGCATTTGGTGGAAAAAACAGAGGAGAGGTCTGTGAGTCATGTCAGAGTCCACCGGCGCCGCTGATCAACTCCTCCCCTTCCCTCCCAGTGCCTCCTGCACTCCAGGGAACAGCAGTTCAGTGGCGTGCAGGAGACCCTGGGAGAGAGGGGGAGGAGCAGAGATGGGGCATGCTCAGAGGAGGTGTGGAAAGAGGTGGGGAAGAGACATGTCAGGGTGTGACCTTGGGGGAAGGGGTGGAGAGGGGATAGGGCCTGGGGCTGAGTGGGGGATTTCGGGGTCCGTGAAAAATTTTAAAACAAAATGGGGGTCCTCGGGTTGCTAAAGTTTGAGAAACACTGTTCTAGAGTCAATCCTGCAGGCTTTTGCATGTGGCTATGTAAAATGTCTTTAAATACATTTAGGTGATCTGCCATCTGAAGAGCTACAGTTTCTCTCCCAGCATGACAAGCCCATTATTAAATATTTGTTTCCCATATAGGTACTTACAGACTGTGATCAAGTCACCCCTGAACCTTCTCTTTGTTAAGCTAAATAATGCGGCAAATCTCCTTCGCCTCGTCACCCTCAGTGTTTCTCCCTCTGGTGGTTGGGGGGTGGACCTGGAGTCAATCTGTCCTACTTTGGATGTTTTTAGTTATTTACTTTGGTTTATTTTTCAATATTTGCAAGGTGGGCCTCAGGATAGGCCTGAGTGGTTCCTTTAAGCAAAAACAAACTCACAATACAAAAGATACACATTTGCTTGTCCCCTCCACAGAACGCCAACTTATTACACTGGTTTATGGTTGCCAGCCCTTCCCCAAACAGAAGTAAACTGGATTGCTTTCCCTATGGGTAGAAGACCAGCCTTCCACCTAGGAGAAGCCTTTTCTCCATGCTGCAGCTTATTTCTCATCCCTCCTCCCTCTCTCTCACCAGAAGAGGAGTTTTTAAAGGTCACCAACAGCCCTTAATTGGGCTCACGTATCTAATTAATCTGAGAGACCATTTTTGCAGTTCATAGGGAAAAGAGTCTTCACCATTCTAGGACTGATATACCTGCGTTCCACCACTCTCTTATAGCTGTCTGGTCTGACTTTGTCACATAAGATTGGGCTCTTTGAGTATATCAGTATAAGGCATGGCTCTTCTCTGAACCTTCTCCAATTTATAAAAATCCTCTAGAATTGTAGGTTTATAAAGTCTTAGATTTTAAGACCAGATGGGGCCACTAAATCATCCATAATGACATCCTGTAATAACACAGGTCATAAAATTTCACCAGTTACCCTAGTATTGAGCCCAGTAACTTGTATTTGGTTTTTCAGAAAGGCATCTAGTCATGATTTGAAGACATCAGGGGATGGAGAATCCACTACTACCCTTAATAGGTTGTTCCAATAGTTAAATCACCCTCACTGCTAAGAAATTGTGCCTTATTTCCAGTTTGAATTTATCTGGCTTTAACTTCCAGCCATTGGTTCTTGTTTTGCATTTTTCCAATACAGAGTCCTTCAGTACTCAGTATTTTCTCCCCATGAAGGTACTTATACACTGTAATCAAGTCACCTCTCCATCTTCTTTTGATCAATTAAACAGATTAACCTCTTGAAATCTCCCACTATAAGACATTTTTCCAGCCCTCAAATAATTTGTGTGGCTCATTTCTGCACCCTCTCCAATTTGTGCTGGGAACTGTACAAACATAAAGTAAAATATTGCCAGTGTCCTGAAAATTTCACAGTCCAGAAGAAAAACTATACTAAGTTCAGCTGACATCAATAAAAATGCAGTATTTGCCACATGGCAACAACTCTATTTCCTGTTGTAAATATCAGATGTTACCATGGTTACTGCAGGTACTTGGAGCATTGAATGTTGTGGTTTCAGTGGTTCCCACTGAATGAAAGACACAGGATATGAAGGCATAGATGAGCAGGGACCCAGTTTTATTGCAGCAGTATCAACTTACTCTGGCTTACTTTCTTATTTGGGGTAGAAAGCCAGATGCATCACTGTTACATAAGCCTGCTGGCCAGACTGCAGAGCTTTGTGCTGATAGGAATATGAGAAGTGTAAGTCCCTTTTGACCTAGCAGAAGTGAAGCTAACATCTGTTTAGGTGGTGGTAGCTGTTGTGCTTCTGTTGTTATTGTTGTGCAGATATACATAGAGTTATGCAGATACATTTTAAAAAGACAGTGACTCTGCCCTGAAGAGTTTACAATCTCAAATTAAACAAAAATAACGGGGGGAAGTAACAGATCTTTAGGAAGTGGATAAGGAGAAGGGAATATGAAAGTGAAAATATAATCTGGTAGGTAATGAGAGTTCTGTTAATCTTTAGGATCTGAGTTTGCGACATGCTGCACACCAGCAATATCCGTACACAGTAGCCCCATATTAAGAACTTGGCCGGTTAGATCTTTAAACCATCTTTGTGATCTGCTGATGCTGGTTCAGCCATGCACTGGGCTGGCATCTGTGTAAATTAGAGCAGCCTTAGGACTTCTCTAATTTATGCTAATAACCAGTGGCCACAAAGGGGCTATTATAGAGATGGGGAATCAGTGGGATGCAGTGGCCTCTCCCTTGGCCATGTTCCTATGCCAGCCATGAGGAGGGTGCTGGAACAGAGTACAGCTGCCCTAAGCTGCTCAAGGATCCCCTCCACTGGGGTGATCCTCCCAATACAGGCTGTGCCAGCTTTAGAGTGATTTTGCACCATTGGTGCAGTGCAAAACAGCTTAAATAAAGGGGAGACTTGGGGCCAATATGTTCAGTTTGTCTGATTTCCATGTTTTTCAGTGCCCAAGGGGAAATGATCACAAAGAAGTTTGACTTTCCACTATGAAGGTCATATGGTGTATGCTGAATCCTCTGCTACAGAAAGTAAAACTTAACCATACAGCTCCTTGCCTTTGTAACCATTGATACAAATAGCAAATTTCTTTGCTTAGCTAATAATTTTCAAGGTATTAGATTCTAAGAAAGATCTACATTTTTATTCCTTATAATACATTAAATTATGTCATGGTAACACTATGTGTTTCCCAACAGCTCTGTAAGTAGTAATATTGCTGCTTATGGGTGAAATTCACTCCAGGTTTGGAGGACCTTCATAAGACCCCCTGCACTAGGACTAACTATGGGGATTGCCAGTTGAGAGCCTGTGCAGAGGCACCTGCACACACCTTACACACTCTGCATTGGCCCTGTAAAGACGGGTGCAGAAATCTCTTTTAGGGACAGATGGGGTTGGTCTAATAGCAATCCAGGGAAGGACCAACAGAGACTGTGACCCTGTCACAATCACTGTGGATTGGTTGCAGCAGCAGCCCAGGGGAACTACTTTAGCAGCCTTGTACTCTAGTCCTGGATTTAGAGATGAATTTGGACTCCATGAACTCCAACTTCCATGGACTCCACTCACATAAAGCCTGAATATTTGGATGTCACGTGGTAGGGTGAATTTCACCTTGTGTGACTGAGATGACTAAAGCTACCTAACTTGAAGAATGCAAAGTTCTTCCAGCTGTTATCCAGAGTATTTGAACTCTTAGCCCAACAAACACAGTTCTTTAGTTAAATTAAGAATTAGACAGAACTACAGCTAACAAATCTAGCACCTGTTCGCTGGAGCTATGAATCTGTGGTTAGCCTCCAGCTTTATTTACAGAATAAGCATATATGGTGCAAGTCCAAATCTTTATTATTAAAAACAAACCATAGGCTGGATTCTGATACTCTGGCTCGCATTGGATCATACCTTGTTCCTTGATGGTTTCAGTAGAAATAACTGAGTAGTAAAGTACTACTTAATGTAAGGGGCTAGACTTGTGGGGGTGGGGGTTCATGAGCAGTATGTATTTATGAGTAGATTAACCTTTTCTAAACTTGAACTTGATCCTGGATAAATGATTTAGTGAATCTGTTTATAGTAAAACTGAGCTATTGTATGTGAATTTTTTTAAGCTGTAATAGATTTGTTGTTAACTAGCTAGCTTGTTTTTACTGATACTGAATTGTCTTCTGGTTTAAAACAAAATTCAACCTACTGCAGTGTCTTTTGTTTGTAATAGGAATTTGTAAAGGTCAGTTGAAAAAGGCATTTAAATTGATCAGAATGTGTGACAACCTGCTGAAATTTTGAGCCATGGTGCAGTGCACCTACAAATCTTCCTTCTGCTGCATCATCTGTTCTTTGTGTGAACACACGTCGTTTCATCAGTGTGCTATTTATGGGGAAATGGAATACAGAAACTGTCTGATGAAATGTGACTTCACTTAGAAGGCAGTGTTCTCACCTGTAAGAGGTGCCATGCTGTTATTTTATCTGTTGTATGAGGTTAATATGTGATTGTTAGCCTTTAAATACATTATAATTGATTTAATGAGAGGTAAATAACACTAGACACGGAGTTGGGTGAACATGTAATGAATATTCTTTTAGCTGAATCTAGCCCTTCTCTTTGCTTCAAAATTATCTTCAAAGAAGCTTTGATTTTTTGCTATTTTGTTTATTTGAATTGTTTTGATTGCTTTACATAAATGTATTTCAGCCTTTGGGTTATTTGCAAACTATCTGCCTTGACTGCATCTTCAAATATTTTTTGCTGGTGATTGGTCACCTGAGTCACATGGTGTTGTTTCTACTCATTGTTTAAAAAGACTGAAATGTTCAAAAACAAAAGGATAGAAATCAAAGTGATCATGGATTGCTTTGCAAACATTTCCAGCCTTACTGTTGTGCCCCAGCACGCATACATGAGTATTCGCAAGAATATCCACTTTCACAGATATTCTTGCAAACAAATTTATCTGTCCTATGCATGTTCACAGAACATGATGAAAAAAAAAAAGGTAGGCTGCACTTATAAAATGGCAATCTATCCAAAGGTGAATTTCACTGTTCATGCAAATTTGCGCGGATTATATTTGCACGTCCTTTTTTTTTTTTACTGTGTTCATCCAGCCCCAATTAGAACTCTATAAGAATTGTTCTTCTTCGAGCAACATGAAAATTAGAGAGCATGATATTCTACCCAAAGATTTCCATAGCCTGAGCATTGGGGGAAGGGGCACTGTTCATAATTGTTACGTACTTTAAATCTGATGACATTGTTTAAAGAACAAACATTTCTTCTTCGAGAGCCCTCTACATATTCTTGCTCTTGGGGATGCACTGATCCTGTGCAGCTAGGATGGTAGAATTTTGTAGCAGTAGTGCCTGTTGGAAGCCCCTCATCCCACCCTTACTGTCCCTAGCACTTGCACCAGACATGGGAGCTGGCTATAGGAAGGGCATTGGTGCCATTGCTGCCTCAGTTCCTTCCAATAGCTGCACCATTAGGACGTGAACTATCTTACATCTGCTTCTTTCTATAGTTTGTGTCATAGCCTAAATGAAAATAAAATACATAAATAATAAATAAAAAATAGGCTAGTGATCGTAATAGTTTTAGATGAGTAGATACTGTAGCAACTTAGTTGTTAAGTAATTAGTATATTTTATAGCTATAACAAAATTTATTTTTTGTAATTAGATTAGAAGTCAATTATAACTATGATGGACAAGGGACTACTGCTTCAAGAAATATGCGCCATGTCCGGCAGTCTTTCCTTCCTCTGATGCGCATGTACAATGCTTGAAATGCTTGTCTGAGAAACACTCATGGGCATGCTGCCAAATATGCAGCACATTCACCCCCTGAGCCAGGAAGAAAGGACAAAACAGACTGCAGGTCCCTCTGTTACAGGAGGCACTAACTGCTATGCCTGCCAGATATGAGACCTCAAAGGGGTCTGGCGGAAAAAGAAGGAGACTGGAGTCAGCTGTGTCTACTTCCAGATCCAAGAGGTCATCCAGATCTGTGATAAGAGCTTCAGCTTTGGTGCCAGACTGTGATTCCAAGTCAGCTGAGGCTCCGATGGTCAGATCCTTGGCTCTGACCTCAGCCAAGGTACAACCTACACCAGCCTTGGATTTGGACAGGAGTCATAAGGATCTGTGCTCAGAACATCTTCTGGAGTTCTGAGAAAGAGGAAGACTAAGCATATCTCTAGCAGCTCTTCTGGTCACTCATATAGGGTGGAATCAGAGATCAGGGTCTCCAGTTCCAGACCTGTATCCAAATCTATGGGCCTAAAATCAAAGCCTGGGGATCCATCAACGAAGGATCACTGATGCACGATTGAACTGATGGCTCAGATTCAACTGGATCTGCCTGGCTATGTTCAGCTTCTCTCCCACTAGACACCAGTGCTAAAATAGAGGACTTACCTTTCAAAGGAAATGGATTATTTAGCATTAAGATAGATGATACACTGGGAAAATTAAAATAGACTCAGTCCACAGCTTGCTGTCTAGGACTTATGCCTCATAGTAACCATGGATGTATCAAAGCCCGACTGGAGGGCACATGTCCACACTCAGATAGTAAAGAGCTTTCTAGGTGTTTCAAAGAATCCCAGTTAATATAAATGTATTGGAGCTGTGGGCTATCCATTTGGCCCTAAAAGCATTCCTTCCACAGATATGCAATTTAGTTATCCAGCTTGTTGCAAACAATATGGCTACAGTTTTTTACGTGAACAAACAACAGGGAACTCATTTGATCCACTTGTGCAGTGAAGTGATAGAGCTATGGGACTGGTGCATACTGTACAACATTTACCCGATAGCTTTACATGTTTTAAGAGAATACAATGAATTGGCAGATAGCCTCAGCAGAGAATCATTTCAGATGTATGAAGTCAGTAAAAAAACCAGTAATTCAGAATATCTTCAAATATTGGGGATTCTTGACTATAGATCTGTTTGCCACCAGTCTCACTACAAAATGCCCTCTGTTTTGCTCGTGAGCGGAGTGGACAGCCAGTCTTTGACAGACATTTTTCTCCTAAACTGGGCAATGGATCGGATTTAATGTATGCATTTCTCTCTTTCACTTTGGTTTCCAAAGTTCAAAACAAAGTAAAGCAAGATTTGACTAGGATGATCTTAGATGCTCTGGAATGGCCATGACAACAATGGTACACCAACCTACTCCTCTTATCCAAGGACAACTACTGGACTCTGCCATTATCAATGGATTTTTTAATCACAGCAACAGGGGAGAGTGCTCCATCCAGACCTCAAATCTCTACATCTAACAGCTTGGGCAATAGGACTTTGACAGAAAGAAATTTCCTGCTCCACTGAATTTCAGCCAATTTTATTAATGTTTGGAAACCCTTGACTAGAAGGTGTTATGAATGCAAATGGAAAAGATTTGTTATATGGGTAGAAATTAGGAATGTAGATCCAGTTTCAGCCCCCATACAGATAATCTTTGAATACCTGTTACACTTTAAAAAGAGGGTATATCTGTGTCATCTATTAGAGAACACCTTGTATCTATTTCATTGGTAAATACAGAGGTTACAGAGACACCATGTTCTCACATAACATGGTGAAAAATTTTTTTGAAGACTCTATTGAATTTCTATCCACCCACTAGAGATCCGGTCCCCATGTGGAAGTTGAAGTTAGTACAGACTCAATATCTGACCCTTTTTGATCCATTACAAGATCGCTCCCTTTTTCACCTTGCAATAAAAACAGCTTTCATAATAGCAATCATAGAATCATAGGACTGGAAGGGACCTCGAGAGGTCATCTAGTCCAGTCCCCTGTACTCGTGGCAGGACTATATTATCTAGACCATTCCTGACTGGTGTTTGTCTATTGAATCTTGATCCGCTCACTAGACATCCTGTCCCCATGTGGAAGTTGAAGTTAGTATTGATTCAATTGATGTATCACCACTGCTAGAAGAATTAGTGAGTTGAATTCACAAATGGCTGATCCTTCTAATACTATTTTTCATAGGGACAGGGTGGTCCTTACACCACACCTCAGATTCATTCGAAAGATTGCCTCCAATTTAAATGTAAATCAATATATAAACGTATCTTTATTTTTTCCTGAAACCTCATGTGAGTAAAGGAGATGCTAGATTACATTCCTTAAACACAAAAAGAGTTCTCATGTTACCTGGGTAGAATCAAGGTCTTCAGATCTTCTTCTAAATTGTTTATCTCTTATACAGGTTCTTCAAAGGATTGGGCCACTTCAGCTCAGTCACTATCTAGATGGGTCAGACTTTGTATTGAGGAGAGCTTTAGATCACCTTTGTTTTCCCCTCCTTATCTTCTTAGAGCTCATAGTACAAGTAGGGTGGCCACATCTACAGCATTTCTCAAGCACATTGCTATTGTTGAGATTGCAAGGCCGCCACCTGGACAACAATCCACACTTCTACAACTCGCTATGCTCTTGATTTAGAATCCAGGTCCAATGCTTGTTTTGACAGGGTGGGACTTCAATCATTGTTCAAGTAGGGCTCTGTCCTTCGTTCCTTCCTGAGATACTGTTCACCACACTTTCCCAAGAGTGGGACTATGCAGAGGGCACTTGAAGATGACATGGAAGTTCCTTACCTGTAACTGGAGTTCTTCAGGATGCACTCTGCATATTCAAGCTGCCCACCTGCCTTCCCTGCTTCTGTGTAGTCCTAATTATGTCATATTTGGTATTCCACATTACTGTTTGAAAGGAACTGAGATGGCAACTGAGCCATACCCCTCTTGTAGCTATGCTCAGGATCTGGTGGGAGTGCTAGGGACAGAAAGGGAGACGCAAGGCACCTCTAACAGGCACTGTTACTAGAAGGTTCCACCAACTTAGCTGCTCTGGATTGGAGCATCCCCAAGAGTGTGAATATTCAGAGTGCATCTCGAAGAACTCCAGTTACAAGTAAAAAGAAAAGGAGTACTTGTGGCACCTTAGAGACTAACAAATTTATTAGAGCATAAGCTTTCGTGAGCTACAGCTCACTTCATCAGATGCATTACAAAAGTTACAAGTAAGTAACCTCCATATTTTACACACAGTCAAACTAAAAAATGACTGATTCACCACTGCTTTACTCCAGTTTTACACCAGTGTAGCTACATTGTTTCCATAGGAACAAACTGGCATATACCTAGAGGAAAGCAGTGTAAAATCAGATCCATAAACTTTATGCTCTGTGCAGTTTTTAAAATGAAAATATATAATAATCTTACACCTTGCCAATAAAGGAAAAAATAATTGATTCACCACAATTTCAACAACTGCAATGCTTTTTTTCTTTTCCATGGATGCAACTGGGAAAGCTTCTGCATCTCTGTGAAATATAAGCAAGCTTTGTTGTCCTTTGTAAGTGGGATCAATATATCTCTACTGCAGTTTAATGAGAATCAGCACATCTTGAGCTCTCCCATGAATCCATCAATTAGAAATGAAGTTCAAGAACAGCAGGCCACTAATGAAAAGAGTACATGGAATACCATTTGATTTTTTCAAACACAGAAATCAAAGGGTTTTCATAAATATCAATAAACCACTAGTAACATAACAGTTTCTTACAGTGCTGCTGAGCATTCCCATTGTTTCATTACTAAATACAGATTTGTTCTAATTACTTTTCTTTCAACTGTAAATTTTTTGTCCATTTTATCATTGATGGGTCATCATATGTATTGCAAACAAAGATTTTTTGAATTAGAAAATATCTGAAAATACCCTGGAACACGTAAGAAATCATTTACCATGGATCTTTTTCTGCTAAGGTAATGCCACATAGAAGTTTGCTTTTCTGCAATTTAAATGGAAAAGTGCCTGAATATAGCTCTGTTAGCTGTATTACATGAAATATCTGTTCTGCCCTTAGAGTTTTCAATGTATCTGTTAGTAAATGACATTAGCTGCACAAGTCTTTAATGCCTGTTTCTCCTCTCACACTGGTGTAAATCAGGAGTGATGCCATGGAAACCAGTAGAGCTTAGTGGGTGCAAAAGTGAGAGGAATTTCTAGTCCTTAGGAAGGGCAGAGCTAGAGCTGAGCAGCACTTTCAGCTAGAAATTAATAATACTTGAAATTTGCCCTTCAGGAAGTGTGAACTGTTTCCTGAGCCTTCATGTCTTCAAAACAGTGTCACAGCAGTGTTATTTTCATCAATGCTTAACATAAAGAGCCAGATGCACTAGTATGTCATGGTCTGTTTGTACCTCTCTAGTGACATAAAGTAGCTGGAAACCTGGCTTGAAGATGGGTTTACGGGTCCTATTTATCCATAGAGCAGCACACAGCACCAGGAGCGTACTGATGAATGTGGCCCTAAATGTACAAAGTGTCTGAGAACATTGTGAGGCAGTGTTCCAATGCATCCCAAGTTGGAAGTTTTTTGCTGGGATTGCTCACACATGGCAGAAGTGAAATGGTTAGACTCATGTGCTGTTTTTTTCTTGTTTACTGCTGAGCTGAACCTACCTCACATACTAGGAAGGGTCAGCAGAAGCCATTTTGATCATCTTCTCAGAGGGAGTGGCTGCACTTTGTCCTCTCTGATACAGTCAGAAAAAAAAGCATGCCTCTGTATTTTGCCATCATTTAGGATCCTATCTTTATAGGTATCTACAAGGGGAAGAGATATTTAGCCGACACCTGAAGTCTCATGAGTGTGTGTGCCATGCACAATTCCAAAAATCAATAATGCTTTGAAAACACTCTGAGAGGGGATTTGGAACAGACAGCTTTGCTGCTGCAGATGCTCCTTTTGGTGTGCAGTTGTGCACATACTCCCTTTTCTTTTACTCCTGCTTCCGGTAGTGTTTGTTGCTGTTTTGCTGAACTGTGTGTTGGATCTATCCACCTGACCTTGATTCCATCATACTCTCTCTATGGCCTTCTTGCAAAGCCGGCAAATGTGCAAAGTGTTGATTTTACTGCTGTTCTCATTTGTTGAGTTGGAGAGCTGGGTGGAGAAGATGCACCTTGCAACAGACATGTTGATGGACTGGCTCATCTTTGGGAAGTTAAATTGCACACAGACACTGGGCAAGAGGGCTGACAATAGGTACACTGACAATTTTAGGGAAATCTCCCACCCGTGCACGAACACTGATCCTGCTCAATTAGTGCTAGCAATAGTTAAATGCTAGTGTAGACCAGTTACTCTCTTTTACCACCATGTTGTCTAGACTGGCTCTGAGCAGGGTTGAATTATACAGCGTTAAAATCAGTGCTGGCCAATCTCAACTGTCACTTCCATGCTTGCCAGTACTATGTAGGGAGATTTCTCTAAAATTGTCAGTGTAGATGCAGCCCTTAGGAACACCATTCTGCAGCATGTATTTCTATCTACCTGCTTCCACATATCATCTGGTCCAAAAAAAAAAAGAAAAGTCAAAGCTGGAAGATTGGCCTCCAGGCTGCCTAGAGTGGCTGTGGGGGAAGCAGCCAATTAGAAAGAGGCGTCAGGGAGCAACCAATCAGACTCCAGCAGGATCATATAAAAGGAGCTGCTGGACAGAGCAGAATCAGTTGCTGGCTGGAACCAGAGGATTAAGCACAGTGCTCCTGGCTGGTTCTACGACCTGGTCAGACCAGCTACTGGCAGGGATCAGAGGAGCAAAGAAAGTGATCCTGGCTGACTGCTGGCATGCAAATGAGATTTTTAGCCATGACCTAAGGGTTAAGATAAAGCTGCAGCTCTGGAAAAGTGTCCCAGGGAACAATAGCAGCACAGGTGGCTGCTAACTGTAGGGTCCCTTGGTTGGGACCCAGAGTAGTGGGCTGGCCTAGGTCCCCACCACAGGTGGAGTGGCCAAAGTTCTGAGCAAGGGAGTTTAAACATGTCCAGAGAAGGGGCTGAGGGCCCAGAAGAGAGTCAACATTTTTTGACTTTGATAACCCCTCGTCCCGCAGAAGGGGACTGAACTGACCTAGTGACTCAGCTGGAGAGTTGGGTGAGAGACTGGCTACCAAAGTCGAAGGATCACAAGAAAGGAAGCCCTGGAGTCATTGCTCCACATCAGAGCAGGGACAATACTATAGTGAGCCCAGAAGAGGCTGACCATAAATGAAGGTACATTGATAGGCCCTGTGAACAGTTTGAGACCTGAGCCCAAGACAGGGCGGCAGGCAGGCAACAAGCAGAGTACTATGATAGGCCCTGTTGGACTGTTTTGTTGCATACATATGGCCTGTGTGTGACACAGCCAGAGGGCTGAGTCAGTGAAAACCTGCTCAAGAAGTTAACTGCCAGGAGGATTCACCACAGACAAGCAGCACAAAGCAGAGAGTGCAGGCACACACCCGCCAGCAGGAGGCGCTCGCAAGAGGCAAGTGGCCCCCATCACAGTCACTCATCTGAAATTCCACAAGAAAGGACATTTTCAGGGGCATGAAATGTCAACATCCTTTCACATCAAATTTCCTGAAAACATCTTTATAAATGTTTCACAGATATAGTACTTTGAGGGAGGAGGGGCAGAAACAGCTGTAGCAAATAAGTGCAAACAGTTCACAAACACAAAGGTCATTAAAGTTTAGAGAATGTCAGGTGAGCAAACGGAAGCTGCCCCTAGCTTTTATTATGAGAGAAATAATCCAAATACCAATCCCAAGCATATTGTGGAGATAATCCTTATGTAAAAATATACTCCTCTTGAAAAATATCGGCAATTCACCAAGCAGAGCAAGGTTTCCATTCAGCATCAGGCATTCTTATCTTTCTATTAATCCTGTGGTTTCTTGTTAAAACATTATTTTGTCTAGTTCAGTGGTATAATCCTACTTCTTATTTGTGATTAAATCCTCTCATGTCCCTCTTGCAATGTTCCAAGATGTTGATGGGGTGCAGGGATTAGGTTGCACAATATTATCTTTTAGTTTATAAGAGTTCCTTCAAGATTTCAATGTCACAGAGAAACAGGTCTTGTTTAATGACCATCTGCACTAGCAGTTCTGTATTTTGGTGACTGAAATTGATTGCCCTTATACTGGGATGTGAAAGAAAGAGTCTAGCCTTTGTGTCATTACCCAAGAATGTGCACTAGCACAAACAAAGAATATGGAGCCAGTAGCTTTCAGCACATCAGAAGTACAAATATTAGGATCCTTACGAAGCTATTCTGTTCTATAATATGAAATCAGCCAGCTCCTGAGTACTATGATTGAAAGCTGCACCCTTGTGCCTAACCACTTTGCAAATGTTTAGTCAGCATTAGCATTTGATAAAACAGCACCATTAAACACATCTTTCCTTTTCCACAAACCATATACAAAAATGCAGTACCTATCTGACAAGGCAGCTGTGAGGACTAGTTAGTTAATATTTGCCAAGCACTATAGTAATGATATATGTTGCCATTGTTGCTTAGAGTGAGAAAAGGATCAGCAGGGATAGAATGGAGCATAAGTGAGCAGCAGAATTTTCAGAAAGATAGGAACACAAAGAGGGCAAAAAGAACAAAATAAGAGAATCAAAGAAGAAATATTTCAGAGTAGCAGCCGTGTTAGTCTGTATTCGCAAAAAGAAAAGGAGTACTTGTGGCACCTTAGAGACTAACAAATTTATTAGAGCATAAGCTTTCGTGAGCTACAGCTCACTTTAAATAGACAATGTTTCATGGGAAAGAGCAACAGGGCTATGCAACATAGGATGGAGTGTCTGTGAAAAAGAAGATGATAGAGAAAGGGACAAGATGCTATTAAAAGAAAGAGGAGAGAGAAAAAGAAAACAGTGATAGTTGAAGGGAGATTAATAGAATATGTTGGACATGGAAGCACCAAGACCTTCCAGTCCTGTTTAGACCTTCTTCCCTTTAAAAGGGTTAATCAATGTGGGCAACTGTGATTGATTCCTGTGCAAACAGCTGAGCACTGTTTCTGAAGAGCAGCATCCCACAGAGCAACCCCTTTATATTCTAAAATGAGACTAAATTTTAAGAGCGCCACATAATCATCTGAGTGATCCTCCCCCAAATCCTTAGGTTGGTCCTGTGCATAATGAGATCACAATGAAGCAGCTTTAGTTGTGTATAAAAGGAAGTGAATGAAAAATACTTCTGCAGACTGATTTCAAAATGTTAGACTGGCTCTGCCACTAAGATATCAGATACTTCTCTTGGTTAATAATTACTAAATATCTATTAGATGATACCAGGGTGCATGATGACATCTCTTGGTAGTTGCAAACATCTCTTAGTAGTTGCTGATGGTGAGTGCTGTAATATCTAAGATGTTGTAAGTATGTTTTATTTGTTCTAGGTTTGATTATGGTCTTTCCAGAAAGGTTGTAATCCAAAGAAGAGAAGAAAGCCCCAAAAGATGGTGTTTTCATAGCCACTTGCTCACCACTTGCTTTACTTGTTTTGGAGATGAGAAGGAACTCCAAAAGCCTGTGTGTGCTTAAAGAGGAAAGCAGTACCAAAGACTGTTTGTTTATAGCCTAGATCCAGCCTTTGCTTTACTTTGCAGTGAGAGAGGAGAAGATGTCTTGGGAAGGCAATAGGAAGGTGTTTGGCATGGGGGGGAAGCAAGTCTCAGCTGATGCGTTATTAGGGGCCCAAGATGGAGTTCTAAGGTGTAAGGTAGGTGGGGACTCCCCTGCACTAAGACCTGGTATCCCAAAGGTCCTTAGGTGCCTAAACTCCAGATTTAGGTATCTAAATCTGTGTTTAGGTGCCTAAATCCCAGTTTTAAGGTCCACCACGATTCACAAAACTCCCACCAAACTCTGTAGGAACCTAAACTCATTTAGCACCTAAGTATGTAAGGGTAGAAGTTCCCTAGGTAATTAAATTTCTGCCTTTGAGCACGTACACTGCTACCTCGCTCTAGGCATCCAGACACCTATCTTTTGCCTAAGCCCCACAGCAATTCATGAACCAAGGAAAATAGACATTTGGCTACCTAATTCACATGCAGGATCAGATCTGGTAGGCATGCTCATAGGCTGCCTTCTGGATCAGGTCCCACTCAAAGTCTGACCAGAGGGGAAGATGATGGTGGTGCTGCCCACCTTATATCTTTTAGCCTACTGGGTTAGGGTACCTGACTGGGATTTGGGAGACCCAAGTTCAATTCCCCCCTCTGCCTGATGGGGAGAAAAGATTTGAACAGGGGTCTCCCACTTTTCAGGTGAGTTTCCTAACTACTGGGCTATAGTATATTGTGGCCTTAAACTGTATGACTCTAATCACTCTTTAATTATTTATTCATAGTGGAACAGCTTCAACAGGAGAGACTGAGGGTAATTTACATCAGACTATCCCATAGCTCAGTGGTTAGAACACACTCCTGAGAGTTTGGAGAGGCCTGTTCAAATCCTTTCTCTCCATCAAGTGGCAGGGGGGAATTGAACTGTATCTTCCACATCCCAGGCAAGTAATCTAACCACTGGACTAAAAGTTATAGGGTTGGCACCCGAGCCACCTCCTCCAGCTGCTTTGTATGGTGTGAGGTGCCTGCCTCACACATTCTCACGAGAAGCGGCTTAAGTGGCTAAGCCATGTCACTTCAGGAGAGGGGAATCACTAGCAGAGGTAGGTGCCTCCCTGCAGCCTGGATTTAGGTGCCTATCTCCATGAGAGGGGTGGGGTTTAGGTGCCCCTCTTCAGCATCTCTGATTGGCTGCCTCCTGTGCTGGCTTTTGTGAATTGCAGTCTAAGTCACCTAGTTCTCCTCTTTCAATGTGTAGGGAGCATAGGTGCCTAACTAAGTCTTTGTGGATTGCTTCATGTTCCTGTAATTTTCTAGATGCCTAAAAGTTGGGTATTGTAATGCTCAGCGTCACTGTTCCTATATATCTGTGCTATTCTGAGCCTATGTGATCACCCAATTGTAGTGGGGCCGGAATGCCACTCCAGCAATTATACAGAAACAAAATGGCATCCTCCTTGGAGCCTCATGGAGGATGCCATTTTGTAGAATAAAATGGTGTCCTCCACACTGAGACCTCACATGCACCATATGTGTGAGGTCATGCTAGTGAGGGCAGGGCACCTGTACTTCCAAAAATCAGTACTATCGCCCTGCTCAGCACTAAGGGACCCAACTCAAGGCCTATGAACCACTTAAGTCCTAAATACTCCCTATTTTGAAGATTTAAAAAGTGAGACTTATGTGCTGCATTGGATTTGTGCTAGCTTGCTGCATAGGGGTGAGTTTCACTTAAGAATCTTCAACACAGTTAATCCTACTTCAGGAGATCTCTATTTGAGGATAGCAAACTGGTGTCAGGAGATTTACCATCCTGTTCTTCCTGCATTGCTAAGTGGGCCCTGGTATGGAAAAGGGGGTAGTGATCCAGGCAAGGTTAAAAAGCAGTCTCCTACCCTAAAACTTCCAGAATCAGCTAGAGAATGCAAGTATTCAGGATAACTCCATTTTCAGTATATTTGTGTTGTCTCCAAACCAGTCAATATTGCCATTGATCATAGTCTGCCTAGATCTTATAAATCCTATGAATGCCAAGACATGCAGTACAAGAATAGAATTAATGTAATGTCTATTATCAAATGTTTTGTCTTGGCCTTACTTGTATAACATCCCTGTATAAATAAAATGTGGAACTCTAGCTGCATATTTATTTCATAGCATTATAGTTACTTATTTGTATTTTTCCTTCTTTTTATGCAGGGAAGAACGAATCAGACAAGAAAAGAAAAAGCAATGCAGTGCTGAAGGTGTCACAAAGGGTGTGTCTAGTCTGGAAGCCTCCATAGCTGCTTTGCTAAGGAAAAAGCTAAGAAGCCACAATGACTTACTGACCCTCATCCTTCACTGGAAGTTGGTGATGCAATCCAATCAAATATAAATCTTTTACAGAATCTTAATATTGTAATGTATTTTTAGGAAATTCTCATGTTTTGCTCAAATCCCAACCTTTGGATGCCTACATATGTGGTTATAGGGATCTTGCATATATGAGGGTCATATGGGACCTCAATCCCACTGGTTTTTATGGGAGGTCAGGGTGTGTAGCACCTCTCAGGATATGGCGGTAGATGGACTCATTTTTCAAGGTGCCGAGTGCCTTCAACATCCACTGGAGTAAGTGTCATACTCATCCCAGACCTATAGGCACTGAGAAGTTGGAAGAATTGTGTACTATGGCCTTAATTCAGTATAGCACATAAGCACATATTTACCTTCAATCCTGTGAGCAGTCCCTTTGAACTTGAGTTGGATTACTCATGTGCTTATATGCTTTGCTGAACCAGGTCCTGTGTGTGCACCCACAAAATGGTAACAATGCATGCAGAACACACACTGATGCGTCCAAAATGGGTAAGCACATATTATTGTATCTATCTGCACATGCAGATATGTTGGATGTACTTGCACACATGAGACTGTGTAAGGGTACATATGAGTGTTTACAGTCCTACTTCAATGGCTTATGCATACTTCTGTTGAAGTCAATAGCAAAACTCCCATTGACTTGAATGGGAGCAAAATTAGGTACTAATTTACGTAACTTCCCCCTTGTTGTGTAATGCACTGTCAGTTTTGATAACTATTTTGAAATCTTTCATTTATTTTATTTTAATTGAGCTAACCTTTAGAATGTGCTGATCTCTACAGGGGTTAGTCTCCCAGTAATTTCGGAAATTCTTTGAAGGGAGGTACAAGGCTAATAAAATAAGTAAACCCATCTCAGATTAATTTCATGTGCATTTTTAGATTATGGTTAGCAAGAGATGACAAGTTGGCATGGCAACATTAGAAGCTTAACGACTCATAAGCGCTCTTAAAATAAATTGGTGTCATATGTGGGTTTCTTGCCATTAGCATACTCTACCACCTGAAGAGAAGCAACACATATATTATTTGCAAAACATGCATATAATTAGACCCTAGTTCTTATTTTTGAATGAAGTGTTAAACTAAGACATCGTTTCCTGGCATTTATGACCAGTCTCCCACTATGAAATATAAATGTTGATAATGAACTTGTCCATTTTTTAGTGTCTCGGGCCTTAAGCCATTCACTTCACGTAAAAAATGATTGTGCTATGTTTCTTTTGTGGCATATGCCACGTTCACCTCTCTTAAATTGTACACCTCCTAATATCAAAATTGTCTTCCAGTATTATAAAAGACTATTCGCTCATTAAACTAGTAGGTGGGTGGATTCATTCTGTGTGTCAGAAGATTTGGAATTTAAATCTCATCTTTAATGCAAATGATGATGATAAAGCAGCAAAGCTATGAATGTGAGTTTGTGGGTTGTGGTTAGACCAGGCAGGGAGCATAATGATTAATTTCCAGTTTCCTTGTGGAGAGCAGAAAAAAACGGTGTCTAGTTATTATAGAATCTGTTCAGTTTGAAATGCGTTCACTAAGCAAACTTTGTACAGGACAAAGGAACTATTTTTGCTTCTCTCTCTAGTAGGCTGACCTGCTAAATTCAAACAGAATAAAATGGAACAGCTACTGATTACCTGTATTTGACAAGGTGCTGCTTTTCTTGTGTATGGTAAACTGCTTCTCAAAATGTAAAACTGGGCATTTTGGTTGGCTTGATTTATATGCACAATATTTTTCTGACCAAATTAATTGCAATTAATGTTAAGATGCTGCTACTAAGTCCTCCTATGTAAATATACCCCTTTGCTCTCACTTTGAACAAAATACACAGATTGACACAGGACATTTTTACATATAAAATATGGTTTATTTCTTAATTCACTTATTACCATACACTCTACTGTGCAGAGCATTACAAGACGTTAAAAATATATCTCATGACATATTTCTAACCAACCAATGGTCCTTATATCACCTTAGAAAATTGAATTCTGTTATTTGCACCAACACAGTTGACAGATGCTGGAAGTATAGTGATTGAATCACTGAATGATAATTATGTTAAATGTATGCTAATACAATTGGCTAAGAAATATTTTATGCACACAATATAATTCTCAAAATAACCCTCCTATTCAGGCAGCATTGATATTTGTCTGTAGCCTTTAAAAAGTGGAAATTCTCATCCATATTTCATAAATCTACCTGTCTTTCTAGTATATAGATGAAGGATTTTAGTATTTTGAATTTGCATTGGTGGGAAAAACAAGTGCATGTTGGCTTTTGCAGCTAATCCTTTGGAAATCATTTAGTGCCTTAAGGAGCCAGAGGGGGAAGAGACTTTGGGATTACAGTATAGTAACTTGTGCAGACCTCTTTCCTGCTTCAGCGGAATTCCTTTAAGACATATTGTGCCTTGGACTCCAAACATATTTGCATTAGAAATCAGTAGCCATGGTATTATGGGCAGGAATTTTTGTCCCTTTACATATCCTAGGTTATAAAATCTATTGCTGTTTCCAAAATAGGATACAAAACTAAAACATCAAATTCAAATTCTACCATTCGAATCCATGCTATCAGTCATTATCAGCAAACTAGGAATGTTAAAGTTGGAGTCAAACCAACAAAGCAAGTTCAGCTTAGCTCTGATGTGCTGCATAAATCCTGGTTCCATTGAAGTCCATGGTAAAACTCCCATTGATTTCAATGGGGCCAAGATTTCACCCTGTCTTTTACTTGTGCAGCACATATGATATATAAATATCATACACTCATCATCACTGCCTATGCACAGCAGGGGGACAACATGGTCAGAGGAGAAGGGAGCTAAGGAGAGTATGGAGGCTTGACTTGATTTAGAGTTGTTACTGTCTGTGGTGTAAATCTGTGCTCATTATTGTTTTACTATGTCACATGGATTCTTGCTATGTTAATATGATATGTAAATGTAAAATGCAATGAAAGGGGTAACTGTACATGTGCAGCGTCTGATTTCCAAATATAAATATGTCAGCATCTGAACTGTTGAGATTTGTTTTTCTATGTTGAGAGAGATTAATTTATATTAGGTGGAATTCACTCCTCTGCAGAGAGCCTACACAAGGCCCTAGACACCACTAATTTAGAGTTTTAAATGGATCTTAAGTGGTCTTATGTGGGGTGAATTTCTCTTATTATGAATGAAGGGTTTGGCAATGATGGATATAGACATGAAAAAAATAAAGCCCTCCAACATTGTCATCTTCTGAAATGCATCCGATGAAGTGAGCTGTAGCTCACGAAAGCTTATGCTCAAATAAATTTGTTAGTCTCTAAGGTGCCACAAGTACTCCTTTTCTTTTTGCGAATACAGACTAACACGGCTGCTTCTCTGAAATCTTCTGTTCTGCTTCCTGTAACTAAAAAGGGGGGTTGGAAAATGTGTAAATAATATCACTCCTTGGCTTACACTGGAAATGCCAAGATTCAGCGTGGCATAGATTTTTGTAGCTTGTTTATAAATAAGGCTTCTGGCTTTTGTTTTGAATGCATGAAGCCCGTGTAAATTAAAGTAAGGAGTAAAGACTTATAAGTATTTGTTTGAATTGAAAAGGATGGATATTTTCTCACTTCTTGGGACCAAATTTAAATTGAGAGCCTTGGATGCACAAAATATGAATGAGGTCTTATCAGCTTTTCATCTACACAACAGTGTGATGTTAGCTAGGAGTCATGAAAAGCTGATTGTTAGGGACACAAATTAGAACCAGTTTGAAAAAGTGCCAAAGCATGCACAAAAAACGTGGGCTTCATAGTTTGATATAGATTATCCAAAAGTTAAGGCTCGATCCTTTTTTAAATTGTTGTAAATAAAAGCAGAAAGTTTGACACCCCTACCAGTGGGGATTACAATGGAACAGCTAATTGTGTTCACTTGAGTGACATAAAAGATGCTTTTATCATTTTGATGTGTTACACTGAAGCTATCTTGTTTACATTTTTCAGCAATGAATTTCACTTTTGGACATTTCCTTCATGTAATTAAATGTACATATATGTTAATTTCAAGGTAACTAGAGAGGAGATGGACAGAATTGTAATGCAGTCACAAAGTCTACCTTATGATTATTACAGATTTGTAACTATCACTTAAAATTGTGTAAAATATGTTGACATTTTATCTTGTTATCCAGATGTATTTTTCTATGTTAGTTAAATGTATAATTTGCATAATTTTGTATATTCAAATGTATGCATATTTTAAATTAAAAACTTTATTTAAACTGTTTAATTATTAGTTATTCATTCCACTGTGGTGATAGAGCTTTTGAAGTATCAGTATAAATAAAACTCTAAACAATGCTGTTGATTTTGACGGGGAATTATATGGCTATATGAAAAGTTAAAAGCCTGGTGCTGCACACTAGGGAACTAAGATCCCAATCCTGCAGTGCATAATATACATATGCTTAATTTGATGTATGGTGATTTATAAAGTTAAGCACAGGTGTAAGTGTTAGCAGGATAAGACTAGAATGTAAGTCTTTGATGGGCTTGGGGATCTAATTATAGGACATTTGTTGGATTCAGAATAAGGCCATAGACCCAATTCTGCCATAGACCCAATTTTGGTCAATTCCCCCTGCAAGCAGGGTGCCCAGCACTGAGCAAGAACAGTACCATAAGATTTAAATATCTGAACTCTAAACATGATTTCCAAGTCCCTGAGAGAGGAAGTCAGCACCAGGCCTTTAGACCCAGAAAATCCCATTTAAGATCATGAATTTTGCCTTGATTGCTGAAGGGTATTAAGATTAAAATTGAGGATCTCCTGACATATGTTTTGCCAACAGGTTTTTTATAAGATAAAAATTGTTTTTAAATTATGCAAACCTGCTTATGTGTTACTTCAATTGCCTATCCTCAAGAATCTAGCCTCCTTTGAATGGAACATATGTCATTGGTATTAATGATACACATATAGATAGGAGATCCATTAGTAGAAGCATAGTGTGCATGTTCCCTTAAATTCTGCCTCATTTTTCCAAAATGTCTTGAGACAAGATTAGAAACAACATCAATAAGAGAATTTTGCCACAGTGGTATATTTAAACAAACTGTCATCATACCACACTCTTTTCTAGATAAACCCTTCAAACCGAGGGGGTAACTGAGAATCAGATTGTGACTCAGAGTAAGGTCTGTTCCTGTGCAAACTTTGTGACAAAGCTGCAATTTAGACAGGACAGGACTGTAGGCATGCAAATATCTGAGCATTTAGAACACAGTTATTAATACAATAAAATGTCAAGAGGCTTACGTTAATGAAGGACTTTAATTTCAAAGCAGTGAACAATGTTGACAATATTATGTGCCCTGGATTTTTTTCTCTGAGTATAAACATTATTTCCTATTTTAAAGCTATAAGCCAAGTAAAGCACAAATTGGTTTAGTGTCATATTTTATAATGGTGCAATAGTACCTTAATTATTACTTTGGACCAGAGAAAACTCCTGGTTCATGCTCACCTGAAAATGTTAGGAGATTTGTCAAAAAGTTTGTATTGTTTACCTCCATAAAAGTGAACAATCTTTACCAAACAGGTCACAAATACAAATGAGGACATCCCTGGTGGCTTTAGATGATTTCGGCAAAAGATAATGTTCATCCTTGATCGATTAGAAAAATATGCACATCTCTGCTTCCTGATTGGCCAATCAAAGGTAAATATTTTTTTCTGGAGGTCTAATTTCCTCTCCTGACTAGCAAATTAATTGGAAAGGAAAATTAATTACACCTTTACACTTTACTGGAGAACTTTCCTGTTATTTTTGAAGAAGACATTCAGAATGTATGTAATATTACACACACTGACCTCATGTTTCATTGAATATGAAGATTTATTATCCCTAGGAGTAATATACTAATTTTTTTCAGCTTGCTCAATAAGCTCTGATGCTACCCTCAACAAAAATCAATTTCTGCCCATTATACAAGAGAAGTATTTCAGTAAGTCACAGCCTAGAAATAATTTTAATTATTTCCTCACAAACCCATGAAATCTTTACAGGATATATATTTTATAGCATGGGGCATTAATAGATGATGCAACTCCTATTAAAGCCAGCTCGGAAAAGATAGGAGTATGTGTGTCTAACTATCTCACTCCTTCCCCCTATGATAGTCACAATCAGTCAACCAACCATCAGTTCACTATCAGTAGTTAACATTCCAGCCCCAGTTATACAAAGAATCTACCCAATTTCCCAGTGTTACTGATAAGTCCAAGAGAGCAAAAATCAGTGTGCTCAGGAGAGAAATTCCTTTGAAATGTTATATCTGGAATTGATATGTTATATCTACTTCATATACATTTTCAATCTGTGGAAAATGTATGTATGAGAAAGTTAGTCTTCTGAACTAACTTCCTTCCCAGACTCCTAGGGGACTTCTACCATTGACTTCAATGGGGTGGGGGCATTGTTTCACTCCTACTCTTCCACTTCTTCTGTGGCCTGCAGAACATTTGATCTTCAATTGTTTTCAGTTTGTGGCCCACCAGGAATGGCTTTAAGGGCCTTAGACAATTAAAGGGCGAGTGTATTGTGGTTGTTGTATAATAGCAAACATATCTATTGTTTCCTTGTATACCAACAATCCATAGTTTTTCTGATTGATTTAAATGCTTCAGCTTCACTTAGCCTATTCATCAATCTCAGCAGCATTTTGTGCAAGTGTATTATTGCAGAGCATAGAGAATATCCCTTAGGCAACTGCTGCAGTACAAAGGGCATTTCCAAGGTTTATGAAAACAGTTTTGACTCTTAGAAAAATATCATTGTTTTAAGTTACTTGCCTTAAACCACCTGGAATTGAAATCTACCTACAGATGTAAAAGCTAGACTTTCCGAACCAATCTACATAAAGCAGTGACAGTCACTCAGCTTGCCCTGCTTTACAAAAATGTCCCCTAATTTGTTTTGGAAATCTGGGTCATAATTCACTCTTTGTTGACTTCAATGGCAGTTAAAAAAATCGTTATCGGAATAAACGATTAGTCGTGATTTAAATATAATGACCCAATTCATCCTTGGTATAAGAAAGCGCAACTCCATTAAAATATTTTATGCAAGTTTTAAAATATTTGTGTGGGGGGGGTGTGTGTGTGTACCTGTTTGCAAGCCCAGCGTTGTATTTTCTGTTGTTTTCTTTCACTCAGACTCCTGTATGGCTTAAGAACAGAGGCTCGTTTAGGGAAAGCACTTTACTGCAGTGCGATTCTATCCCAAGTCGGTTTCAGAGTAGCAGCCGTGTTAGTCTGTATTCGCAAAAAGAAAAGGAGGACTTGTGGCACCTTAGAGACTAACAAATTTATTAGAGCATAAACTTTCGTGAGCTACAGGCATCCGATGAAGTGAGCTGTAGCTCACGAAAGCTTATGCTCTAATAAATTTGTTAGTCTCTAAGGTGCCACAAGTACTGCTTTTCTTATCCCAAGTCGATTTCTCTACCACCAAAACAAGCGCAGTGGTGTAACTGGGCTGTCAATCTTTCCGGGCACAGGTGTGGGGCTAGCCGCAGGGCTGGTCATTCCGGTGCTGAAGGGACAGCTCCCAGCCAGGCGCTCTCCCGGCTCTGGCTGCAGACAGCGGGAAGCCTGGGGCAGCGATCGTGCATTATTCTGCTCCCCGCGCTCCAGCCTTTTGTCCGCTCCCCTCCCCGCCCACGTCCCCGGGGCAGTTTTGCAGGCGCAGCCTCCTAGCGCAGGGTCCCGGCCGCTCCCTGCAGAGGCCTGCTGGCGGGGAGGATTTGCAGTGCCGCTCGCACCAGCGCCGGGCGCTATTACTTCCGTGTCAGAGGCAGGCTGCGGCGGCGCGGCGGTTCCCTCCCCGGCACGCTTCAGCCTCACCCACCGCCGCCCTCCGGGCTGAGGCTAGACTGGAGATCGAGCGGGGGCCGGGCTCACGGAGATCGCCCCCCCCTCCTTTGCAGCTGCTGCTGCAGGCACCAGAGAGAAGCAGGGACGCGGCCGTAAGGAGCAGCAGATTTTTCCCCTTCCTGCTCAGGAGCCAGGAGCTGTGCGTGGGTTTCCCCCCTCCCCCCCCCCCCCCGTTCTGCACCTAATGCCACAGAAGGCCAATCTTCGCTGCTGCCGTTGACCAACTTCTGCTGGGGGAGCAGCAGCCAACCCAAAGTTGCTACATAGACCGAGGCTTCCCGGCGAGATCTGGCACCAAGTCCAGATCCTTTGAAAGAAGAAGGAGCCAGCAGGTGCTTTGCTGTGTGGACGTGCCCATTGCGCACCCCCTCCCTCCCCCCGGGAAGCCCTCGCTTCACAAGTGCGCCAGCACCTCGGGCTCTTCCCCCGGAGACAGCGGGTAATGCGAGTGGGTGGGTCGGTGGACGCAACTCCATTCCCAGCGCTTCGCTGCGAGCCAGGCAGCCGCAGGGGATCCGCAATCTCTGCGGCGGGGCCGGAGGAGTAGCCAGGAAGGGCCCGCTTTGCACAGGGTGGGGGCGTGAGTACACCCTCCCTCCGGATCGCTCTTTATACTGGCGGGCTAGTGCGGTGCTTTTCCTCTTCGCCCAGGGCTTTCCAGTCGCCTAGCGCTGCCATCCTCTCCCCCGTTCCCTTTGTACTTTAGTGCACGTGCTGCCGACTGACTCACCGGGCTGCTTTGAAAGCCCCCGTGAGACTTCCCGTCGCGGGTGGGGGGCTTGCGTCTCCCAGATCCCACCAGCCAAGCCCAGCTCCGCCACTGCGCTGCTGCGTCCCCTCCCGCGTGTTTATGGTCGCCAGCAGCCGATCCCGGTAGTGGAAGGCGCAGAGGCGCTGGAGGGAGGGAGAGAGCCGGGCAGAGAGAGAGAGAATGGCCGAGAGCAAGCGGAGCTGGAACAAGGAAGATGACCTGCCCGTGTATCTGGCCAGGCCGGGCACCACGGCTCAGACCCCTCGGCAGAAATACGGGGGCATGTTCGCCTCGGTGGAGGGGGCCTACGAGAACAAGACCATCGACTTCGATGCCTACAGCGTGGGGAAGAAGGGCTCCCGGACCCCGCGCAGCGGCAGCAGACCCGACATGATGCTGGATGCGGGGGACAATTACAGTGAGACCGCCAGCGACGTCAGCGAGGTCTCCGGCTCCGTGGTCAGCTCCCCCGGGGACCGGGACGACAAGACCCCCGGCATCGAGATCAGATACCCGACGGGGAAAGAGCTGCTGCAGGGCCAGGGCAATGGGAAGGTAAGGGGACGGGGGGGGGGGGTGGCAGGAGCGTCACAACTGCAACAGCCCAGAGCGTTGGCTTCCCAAGCGATGCAGCACAAGCCCTGCTGCAAAGCTTTACTGCGGCTTGCCGGTAGGTCCAGGGCTGTTGCAGGGATCGCCCGTTTGAGCATAACTGCCACGCATCCCAGGTTAGGCTTGGCACTGCGGGTCCCCCCCCCCCCCGTGTGCAGAATAAATCCACCAGGATGCGGTTACTGCAGCCCGAGGAGGGCTCAGGAATACCGCTTCTTCCCGAAGCGTGGGACGTCACTCCTGCAGCTTCTTTTAAAAAAAAAACTAAATAATCAAACCAAAAAATCAAAGGTCGTGGCAGTTTTTCCCTGGGAAATATTTCTTACAAAGGGCTCCTGCACATTCTAGTGGGGAAAACACACACACACACTCTCTCTCTCTCTCGTTTTAATGTTCTGGACCTTTATGGCTCTTTAAAAGGCACCTTATTCAGAATCTACAGCCACACTGGCGCAGATCCCACAAGGCTGTATTGGATGGCGCCATCCAGCATAGCAAAGCAGGGTGCTCAGTCCTAAACTGAAATCTCTGAGCTGAGGGGCCTCTCCTAACCTGGGAGCCGTCAGTTTCACTTTTCCTAGCGCTGCAAAAGCCCTGATGAGTCAAACGCACCCACCCAATTCTACATACATCAACTCCACCTCTCTCCCCGTCCGGTCTATATTGTGAGATGTGTTCCGTTAATGCTGATCTTAAGCCACCTGGATCCTCCTGTGGTTTCATTGTATCCGTAGCAGATTGTTTATAGCTGTAAGCAAACAGAATGGGGTCCCAAAGCTCAGGCAGTTTCTTTAAAACGACGATAATTGTCTAATATCTGGACTGCTGAGCTAAGCACTGGATAATGGCCTGATTCCTGAATTGGCTGATCTCTATTTCCGTGGTGGTAAGCGATTTTCAATCCCCCCCCCCCCTTTGGAGCAGGACAAAGACTATACCAAGATAAATTAGGAAATAAGAAATGCAGCTGGGTTCTCTAACAAGTAGCTTCTTGCAGTCTGGGCAGTCCCACTTCTGTAGCATACAAACCTGTGGCAGAGGTCATAAATAAGACACCTCTACATCACAACACACAGGGCACTGCCTTTCCTGGGAGATTATAAGGTTCTTTCCTCTCTAAATAGACCTTTGCAGTTATTTTCTCACTTTGGTAAGTGGATCTCTGAACACATTTGCTTCCCATGCATACACACTCCACACTTCCACTTTTCACTCCATTTGGCTTTTAACACACACAGCCAGAATATTTGTCAATATGACTTCTTTCTTTCTTTCTTTCTTTCTTTTTTTTTTTTTTTACAACCTAGGAGCGGAAATCTTTTTTGTTTGTCTTGAGCCAGGATCTGGTACACTTTCCTGGTGTGTAGATATAGGACAGAGCATAAAGATGGTACTGGTCATTAGATGTAGTTTTGTGCCAGATAAAATATGTGACTTGAGAAACTGGAATCACTAAATACTTTATAGAGGTCTGGTTGACTGCAAGGGCTTCCATCAGGCCCTAGGTGTAGCCAGCTGTGCTGCAGTCTTCCCTTCCCTGTCTATTTCCTATTAATTACCTCAACTTTATGTCAAAATGATAACCCTCCCTGCACAGTGATGGTGCCTCATTGCATGTGCTTTGTACTCTTCCCTCCTGAGTTCTGCCTCCTATTTAAAATTGCACACATCAGGCAACTACATGTATTCTAAACTTGCCCAGGAATTATGTATTTACGTGAATCCAGATTAGTAATGGGCTGGCTTCTCCTGAATTGGGGGGAAAGGTTTGAAATCATCCCATAATCTATATTTAGACAATGGCGTGGGAAGAGGGGAGGAGAACCTGCGGCAATACTCATTCTGTACATACCCACCTCCACCCACAGCGGGAACTTTGAGCACTGAAGCCAGATTTCAGTGGAAAAGTGATAAAGGGTCAAGGATGTGTCCTGATTTTAAAAATGACTCGGTGCAATTTAACGCTGGCCTGGATCCAGAAGTGATTTTATGGAAGGGCTTCCGGAAGGATTTAAACTTTGGGTCAGCGTCTGAGCCTTTGACTTCCCTTACTCTGGTCCCCTTAGGAGCCTTCAGCAGCCAGTAAGGGAACAATGTAGGTGAAATACGGGGAAAGGAGAGGCTTCGATCAGCAATCTGCTGAGTTCTCTGCAATGAGGGAGACCCACGTGAATCCCACCTGTTCTAGCCCATCTGCGCTGCAATGTGCTGCTGCCCGTGGGTCTCTCGCCCGTTATCTGTGCAGGCAGGGAGGGGACGTTCACACGGTGGGTCAGCCGGGGCAGCGGGGCTTTGTCCCAGCCCTGGTAGAAAGCCCGAGAAGCGGTCTGTCGGAGAGCAGGCGTTGGGGATCGGCCCGCTACTGGGGCGGGGGGGAGAGGGGGGAACGGCGTTTTCCAGCCCCGGTATTGGAGGCCACAGATGGATTGATGGGTTGGGGAGGGGGAGAAGGGAAAGGAAACGCTTCCTGGGTTGCGCCGAGCGAATCCTGCTCAGCTTTGCAGCCGGGAGGGCGCTGCTGCAGCCGCTGCACGGAGCTCTGGCCAACTCCCTCGGGGAGGCGCGCCCCTGGGTTATTGCAACCGAAAAAAGGGGGCTAGATTTGCCTTTCCCGGGAAGGAAGCGCTGCCTCCATTGAATAGCTCCCCCGCCCCGCTTCCCCGTATCTCTGCATTGTGCTGTTCCCGGGGTGCGTGGTGCGCGCAGGGCTCACGGGAGGCAGCATGTCTTACCAGGGCAAGAAGAGCATCCCCCACATAACGGTAAGCGGCGCCCAGGGCCCGGGAGTGGGGCGAGGGGTTACCCGGGAACCACAGGGCGGAGAGGGGGCATTGCTGCTCCGCCAGGGCGCTGAGCAATCAGGGATCCCCGGGGGGTGGGGATAGATGGTCGGTTATGGCGGCTGGTGGATAGCAAAGGGCGAGGGCATATTACAGCCTGGCAACGAAGCAGTGTTCATACGGATCGGAATCCGGATCGAGAGCGGCTCTGCTGGAGTGTTCCCCCTCCCCTCTGCTTCCCCCCCAGCCTGGACCCCGCGCTGTGGGTGTGCGGGTGGGTGAGTGATCGCTCGGTTGGAAATAATCGCAGTGGCTTTCTGGGGGGCGGTGGCAGATCCGTCTTGGGGAGATCGACGGCTTTATTGCCCCTTTTCCTCCCCTGGATCCGCGCAGGGTGTGGGGGGCGGAGGGGATGGCAGTAAATTAAAAGATGTCTCGGGGGCGGGGGGGGGGGGTCGTGTGCTTGGCGCTGAAACGACAGCGGTTCTTGCTAAGGTGATAGTCTTGGGGAGAGTCAGCCACTGACGTGAAGCAGAACAAAAGAGGGAGGGGACCGGGCAGCCAGCACAATGCCTCGGAGAGCCCCAGCGCACGGAGAGAGAGAAATTACATCTTGCATCCAGAGCAAAAAAACTGATGGGGGAGAGGGGGATCGGAAGGGCAACAAGCCAAGAGTGAATTAAAAAATGGGGAGACCTAAAGAGCGCCATGATGAGAGAGAGCCAACACCTCTCCGTGCTATTAATAGATCTCCGAGAACAATATTACCAAAGAGATCAGGAGTCAAAGAGTTAATCGCAATTCCTGGGGACCTTCAGCTGGCTATTTGCATCCATTTGCAGGATGGTTTTCCTGCAAAGGGGATCTGGGTGCTTTGATCTTGCATATTGTTTCCCTCGGAGATACAGCGATGAACAGCGGCTGAGCATAAAGAATAGACAGAGCTTCACATAAACTGTAACCTCCTTGGTGTATTCGACCATTTTGATTCTTTCACAAGACCAACGCCCTCCACCAAAGGCCACAAAGTCTGACTCAAAAACGTCACTTGCAGACACAAAACCCCCTGCCCCTCCACACACACACACACACACACACTTTGTTTTTGGCAGAAATGTATTTATTCGGGCCACATAGGATCCCATGGTGTGAACTGGTTCCATGCTGCAGCATCACATGGGAAGAGATAAAAGGCAGAAGTCGAGGTGAGCTCCAACGAGGTTCCATTTCTTTGGGCTTTTATTGGGGAGCAAGCAATGCTCAGGTATCTTGGAAACTGGCCAGTTCCTAGTGCAAGATCTTAATTGATGAAGGATGGGTTGACAAGCAGGTGTGAAAACTTGTTAAACAGCTCTCACTGCAGGAACGTTGCTAGACATTATTTCAGCCAGTGTTGCAACACTTGCAAGCACTTCAGAGCTTACAAGGGCTTAAATATTTCAAAAGTTATTTTTTAAAATGCCATAAAGGGATGTGTGACTCCTTCAGTGCCCAACTGATTATTGGTGTGTCAAATTATTGAGAGGCAGTGTGGTCTAGTAGCAAAGGCATTGGACTGGAAGTCCAGAAACCGATGTTCTGTTTCTATCTGTCACAAACCTTCTGTGAAACTTCGGGCAGTTCACTTTGCCTCTGTTTTCCCTCCACCCTTTTTCTGTCTAGATTGTAAACTGTTCCAGGTAGGGACTGTCTCTGCTAAGTGAATGTGTATATTGCCTAGCACAAAGGGGAGCCAATCTTGGTTGGGGCTTTAAGATGCTACTTTAATACAAATGATATGTAAATTTGTACTCAGCAACAATAGTGCACTATCCAATTTTGAGTAAAGAAAGAAACTAGAAGAACTAGTTTGGGGGGAGGAGTAGCTCAGTGGTTTGAGCATTGGCCTGCTAAACCCAGGTTTGTGAGTTCAATCCTTGAGGGAGCCATTTAGGACTCTGGGGCAAAAATTGGGGATTGGTCCTACTTTGAGCAGGGGGGTTTGACTAGATGACCTCTTGAGGTCTCTTCTAACCCTGATATTCTATGAACTGACTGAGATGTTTGCCTCTAAATCCAGTGTGTCATAGCTTTCACTATTTCCTGTTGTCTTAGGACATAATCAAGAACAAGGAAAGAGAGCCCCAGATATGGAAGGTGCCCAATTCTCTCCACATGCATATCCATTAGTACCAGTGCTGCTTTTGTGACCAAATTAAAGGCAAAAAGAACATAGCCAAAGTTGGCAGACCCAGAACTTGAACTATGTTTCTGACCCTTACTCTTCCCCTCGGGGGTGGGGGAGCAAATTATACAAATAGTATTGGCTCTGTATATTACGTAGTGTGTACATTTCCTGCCCCAGAAGAGTCTACAGCCTAACAGGAGGTATCCGTGTCTATGACTTTATAACAATAACACAGTTCATAAGATAAACTCTACATTAGTGAATGAGTGAAAGGGAAAAATGGGTAAAGAAACATTTTGCAGCTTCAAGCCTCCAGCGCTCTTACTAAACATAATGAATGCTCATTCCAAAATTATCAAACAAAAAAATCAACCAAAACCACCCTTGATAGCATCTCCAACTTTTTTTTCCTGATCTTTTGGACCTGCCACCAGCTCTGTTCTCATTGTATCAATTGGAGTTTTGCTATTGGGGAAGTACAGATCGATCCTTAATCTTGCTTCCTGAAGGCTCTGCAGTGGATTTTCAGTACTGCTCTCTAATGTACTAATCATGTGTCTCAAACTCTCACAGAAGTCAGAAGGAATTCTGGATGTGCAAGCAAAACAGAGGTAGGCCTCAATATCCTATATTGTATCAACGTCTGGTGATGGTGAAGGGTTGCGTTGGCTCTGTTTAGTCAATTGTCAAAGATTCCAAAACGGTTTTGGGAAATGTTTTGTTGTTGTTCCCAGTACATGATTGAAGGGCGTCACCAAAATCCATATCTGCAATCATTACTCAGACAAAACTTCCACTGACTTCAGAGGGATTCTTCCATGGGTAAGAACTGAAATATCAGGCTCTAAGTGTGTATTATACACAGAGAGTCGTGTTGGAACAATTTGCATAGTGGGGATGCTGAGAGCCATTGAACCAAATTGCAAACACTGAATATGGTGGAATCCACTTCAAGCTAGAGGGTGCTGATGCACCTTGTCACTCCTAGTTCTAGCATTCCTGTACATGTATCCTTGTGGAAGAACCAAACAACATTCTCAGTCTGACCAGTCATGGCAGAGACTCAAAAATCATGATAGGAAATCAGCACAATAATAGTTACCTATAGAATGCTCACTGTGATCTGAGAAGGGAAATAATTTTGCTATTCCCTACTTGTCTGACTTTGCCTCTTACGTGTCGCTCCTGGACTCCTGCTCACTGCTTGCAATACCAGTTCTGATGCCCTCTTCATCCATTTCTCCCATGAACCTCTCCATGTCTTTCTTTCACGCATCCCCCTTTGTATGGAACAAGTCTAGTCTAATCTGCCAAGCCAACGCCCTCTTCTCCTTTTAATCCCTCCTGAAAATTCATCTCTTCTGTGATGCCCACAATAAATGTGTGAAAAATACTTGCTATCTTAAAATCTCTTTTTGTTCCTTCCTTATTTTTATACTAGGGCTGTCAAGCAATTAAACAAATTAATTGTGATTAATCGCATGATTAATCGTGCTGTTAAACAATAATTGAATACCATTTATTTAAATATTTTTGGATGTTTTCTACATTTTCAAATATATTTGATTTTAATTACAACACAGAATACAAAGTGTACAGTGCTCACTTTCTGTTTATTTTTGACTACAAATATCATGTAAATATCTTGCGACGCTTGCTACGGCAGTCTCATGCGAATGCCTGTTCTCACTTTCAGGTGACATTGTGAACAAAAAGCGGGCAGCATTATCTCCTGCAAATGTAAACAAACTTGTTTGTCTGAGCGATTGGCTGAACAAGAAGTAGGACTGAGTGAACTTGTAGGCTCAAAAGTTTTACATTGTTTTATTTTTGAATGCAGGTTTTTTTTACGTAATTCTACATTTATGATAAAGAGATTGCACTACAGTACTTGTAATGGGGGAATTGAAAAATACTATTTCTTTTGTTTTTTACAGTGCAAATATTTGAAATAAAAAATAATAAACATAAGAACGGCCATACTGGGTCAGACCAAAGGTCCATCAAGCCCAGTATCCTGTCTGCCGACAGTGTCTAATGGCAGGTGCCCCAAAGGGAATGAACAGACAGGTAAATATAATATAAAGTGAGCAGTGTACACTTTGTATTCTGTGTTGTAACTGAAGTCAATATATTTGAAAATGTAAAAAACATCCACAAATATTTAATACATTTCAATTGGTACTCTATTGTTTAACAGTGCGATTAAAACTGCGATGAATTGGGATTAATTTTTTTGAGTTAATCGCGTGAGTTAACTGGGATTAATCAACAGCCCTATTTTATACATTTTTTAAAAAATGAACTCTGAATTGAACCACAATGCTGTGCACATGCCGAATGCAGGGACTATGTGAGCATCTTGTCACCATCTTGTCACCCTTTCTCTCTGTCCCTTTGCTACTGTTCATCTCTCCCACTTTTTGTGTCATATCAATGAAATTAATTACTGGTGAGGAGTACTGCTACCCGTGTAAGGGTGGCAGAATCCAGTGATTGGATTGCAAACACTTCTGGGCAGTGACTCAACCCCCATCCAAAATTATACTTAGGCTCCTAAGTTCCGTTGAAGTTGATGGAAGTTAGGAGCCTAAATACCTTTTGTGGATCTGGGCTTCTGTCTTTCTATCTTCTTTGAAACACCTAGTAGACTTCTGAGTCTATAACATAATAAATAATGACACAATAAATCCTTTTCCATGGGGTACAGCAGGGAGTGTAGCATGGTTGTGTTTCTGTGCAGGCGTAAGCAGAGGATGAGAGTTGGTGCGAATAAGCTTAAGCACGTCACGTAGTCCTCTGCACTGAGTGAAAGTAAATCCCAAGCCCTTAGTGGGCTCTCACCCTGTTGTTCTTGAGTGCAGAGTAAAGAAGGGGCAGGGAATGGACCAGGAGTCCAAGTAGAAATCTGCTTAATCATCATCCTCATCATGAGAATAGGACAGTTAGCGACATATTCCCTTCTTAGACTTTTCTTGTGTTCTGGGCAGGAATCGTGTTGACTGTGCAGCTGCACTCTCATTAAAGTAGGATTGACTTCTCCTGCATACATGGTCCTGCCCATCACTTTTGACCTGGTGCTTGTACACATCACAATCTACACCTCTTCTGTGCAGGATGAAGCTCCAAATAATGTTGGGGAATCGGGGGCTCTGCCATGATGTGATGAAGCATTGAAACATCTATCACTGTTTGCTGTTCATTATTACATTTAGAACATAAGAATGGCTGTACTGGGTCAGACCAAAGGTCCATCTAGCCCAGTATCCTGTCTTCCAACAGTGGCCTATGCCCGGTGCCCCAGAGGGAATGAACAGAACAGGTCATCATCAAGTGATCCATCCCCTGTCGCCCATTCCCAGCTTCTGGCAAACAGAGGCTAGGGACACCATCCCTGCCCATCCTGGCGAATAGACATTGATGAACCTATCCTCCATGAATTTATCTAGTTCTTTTTTGAACCCTCTTATAGTATTGGCCTTCACAACATCATTTGGTAAAGAGTTCCACAGGCTGACTGTGCGTTGTGTGAAGAAATACTTCCTTTTATTTGTTTTAAACCTCCTGCCTATTAATTTCATTTGGTGACCCCTAGTTCTTGTGTTATAAGGAGTAAATAACACTTCCTTATTCTCCACACCAGTCACAATTTTATAGACCTCTGTCAGATCCCCTCCTAGTCAATTTTGTGAGTTTCTATAGCGGTTGGCATTTTCCAGGCACGTTTGAAGACCAGGTCCTAGCCCAGATGAGCTGCCAGTTTAAATACACAAAATACAGGCAAAAGAGATGTGACACATTAACAAAGTGCTTGGTACATGAGTCATTTAGTTCAATGATTTATTTACATTTTAAATTATTTCATATTGTCATTTGAGCTCAGTTAACAGGAGAACAAGGAAGGGTGTGCAGCGAGCGGTGGACAACTAGCCACGAGAAGTATGGATTGAGGCAGGACCAGTAAGAGAGACTTTCTTAGTCTGTTAGAGATGAGGATCTCTTCCAGAAGAAAGGAGTGGCCCAAACAGTGGCCTGGAGTCATCAGTGGGAGAAGGAGATAAAGGGCCCTGAGATGCAGTGGAGCTGGTAGAATGTAATTTATGGGGGTGTAGTATGGGGTATAATAAGAGACAAGAGGTGAGATATATCAGGGGAAGTTTGAACTTGATGCGAAATGAGATAGGAAGCCAACATAGGAAGATGAGGAAGATGTTCATAACAGTGGACAAAGAAAATAATTTTAGATGTAACATGTAGAATTTACTGAAGTGAGCAGAGCTGAGAGGCAAACAGGCTTGAGAGAAACAGGTTACAAAGAGAGATCACAATAGCATTGTCGGTATTGTTCTTTTTGGTGACACAATCCTCTAAAACTGGTCACTGATGGTCAAGATGGGTAAATTGCAGACTTCCATAAGGCTTTGTCTTAGACATAGCCTTTAAGGTCAGAAGGGACCATCATGGTCATCTAGTCTGACCTCCTGCACAACGCAGGCCACAGAATCTCAGCCACCCACTCCTGTAATAGAACCTCTGGCTGAGTTACTGAAATCCACAATTTAAAGGCTTCAAGTTACAGAGAATCTGCCATTTACACTAGTTTAAATTTGCAAGTGACCCATGCCCCACGCTGCAGAGGAAGGCGAAAAACCCCATCGGTCTCTGTCAATCTGACCTGGCAGGACAATTCCTTCCTGACCTCAGTTATGATGATCATTTACACCCTGAAGATGTGGGCAAGACCCACTAGCCAGACACCTGGGAAAAAATTCTCTGTTGTAACTCAGAGCCCTCCCTATCTAGTGTCCCATCACCAGAGATTGGAGATATTTGCTGCTAGCAATCACAGATGGGCTACATGCATTGTAGGCAGTCTCATCATACCATCCCCTCCATAAACTTATCAAAATAAGTCTTGAAGCCAGTTAGGTTTTGTGCCCCCAGTGCGCACTTTGGAAGGCTGTTTCAGAACTTGACTCCTCTGATGATTAGAAACCTCCATCTAATTTTCAAGCCTAAACTTATTGATGGCAAGTTTATATCCATTTGTTCTTGTGTCCACATTGGAGCTTAAACTAAATAACTCCTCTCCCTCCTGGATATCTTCTTCCTGTTTGTATTTAGTATCTGTAAAACTGCTAGAGGAGACTGCAAGACACTATGGCCTAAGATGCTAGGGGAGATTGTAAGATGCCATCGCCTGAGATGCCAGCAATATGTGAACACTCAACAATACATTTAATTCACTTCCAGTGTCAGCATCGTCTCCCAGAGATTTAAGGCCGTATCTATGCTAACAATTTCATAGCTTCTCACATCATTGTTCTAGTGCTGGTGCAGGGTTGTAGATGACATGGTGGTAAAAGCACCTGAGCCTTTTCTACACTAACTTTTCCACTGGAGATAGCTAGTTAGTGTATCTATAGTGCAGCAATCTAAGTGAGATCAGTGCTTGGACGAACATGAACTGACTGAAGCTAAACTCCAGGGAAACTGGAGATGATGCTTCAACGAAGGCGAAAAATGTTTAGAAGGATTAGCTAATACTAAACATCACCATCCAACAAAGGCATATCACCTGTGATCGTTAGAAACAAGGGGGTCCTTCTGGAGCTCTTTCTGCTACTGGATACCCAGTTAACGACAGTCCCAGAAAGGCCTCCTTCCATCTGTGGCTATTCAAGAGATTTAGCCTCATCCTGATTGTCCAGCACCTGGCTTTGAATACCCATGAATTCATTACCTCTAGCTTTGATTAATTACTGTGATCCACTGTACTTGGGTTTGAATGTAGGAGCTTTGAAGATGCTCTGGTTAGTTCAACATGGAGTGGCCCACAATTAAGCATTATGAGTTGCTGCAAACACATTGCCCAATGTTCTAGTTACTACACTGAATCCTGTTCAAATTCACTGGCTCTCCAAAGCTCTCATTAGATCTCATGAGATACTCTGGACAAAGAAGGGTATCTAATGAAATGCTTTTCTTTCTGTGGCCATGAGCTATTAACTTCTTTGCCAGAATGGCCATTGAACACCCATCATATTATGAGTCAAATTCAGACCTGGTGCAGCTCCACACCAGAGCCAAAGTTGTCCTTCTGGCCTGATTCATGCTTCCAAAAAGAGCATTAATAAATTTGATCTTTGATTCTGTGGTTTACAACATGAACAAGTTGGGCTGGATTGCTTTATTTTTTTCCTCTGGGATGAGACATTTCCGGGACTAGCCTGTTGAGATTTGGAAATTCAATTTGAATTGCCATAATGGAAATTTATAACCCAGGAGACAAATATAATGACAACATGTGGAACACATTTAGTGCTGTATCCTCCAGTCCATACTCAGGTGATTCTTCCACTGACTCCAATACATATTGTTTTGCCAGAATAGGCAGGGTCTACATTATTGATATTGCTGAAGCAATGAAAAGATGGCATTTATTGTGAAGAAATTTACACAGGTTTGTTATTTACAGTGTAACCCTTTTACACTGCATGATAAAGCAATGAGATTTTGCTAGATGAATAAATAGCTAGGTCTCCAAAAGAGAGAAAAAAAAGGGACATCAGATTGTTTAAATGAATAAACATGAATGAACTTGGCTGTACACCAAGCTATGGCATTGCTACATTTTACGAAATCCCTCCTAAGTGAATTACTGTATAGAAGAATAAATTTGTTAAAAAAATAGGCTTAAAAGCTTTTGGGCAGGTGAAACTATTAGGGTGCTAGCAGAAATGATGCCTCAAGGATATAAATGAGTTACAAGCTAGGTCCTTAGATAATTTGGTGTTCACACTAGCTAAAATATTACTTCTCATGAAGATTAATATTACACTATAATGTGGTCATGGAGATTCCAAAGAGAGAAGAATGCTGTTTAAAAACTAAGATATTTTAAAGTTTTGACACAGGCAATTCTTTGTGGAATCCCATTTACAGGGTTTCTTTGATCCTTTCCAGAAGGACACACATGCTTTGGGAAGGGATGGCTTTCTTCATTTGCTGCTAATATTTTGAAATCATTTCCTTCACCTTGCTAAAACCAAAACAGCTTAATCATAACATAACACGTCCAATGTTAAAACTGACCATGTTCAGGGAAAACAAAACTCTTCTGTATATTGTCTGTTAGAGAAATAACTTTCCGAGGGGGTGGGGGAGATTTTTTAAAGGCACAAAGAGGTGTGGGGTTTTCAATAGGAGTTAGCCTTTGAAAACCTACCCCTAGCCAAAATTAATCCAAGCATTTATTTGGACATCATTTATTGTTGATGTCCTGTTAGTCTCGGAAAACACAAACATCAGCCTATGTATCTTCCCTCTAAAGCAGAGGAGCCAGAGATATTTTTAAAGGCTTAGTGGCAGAGTATTCTACTTTGGAAATGTTAAAGGAGCAAAGAGGCACGTGTTTGAAGCCTAATACTTCTCAAATCACCTCTCTCAAATCTCACACATTCATAGGCAGTGAATTGGAAATACAAGTGGATTTGGAACACAGAAAGGACCGTTTCTGATTATGATTCAGGGCAAGATACATAATCATATTAAGGGCTATATGCTACCTGAGATTTGGGTGTAAACCCTCCATTGTCAGCTGTGGAACTTTAAGAATTGTGATGACTGTGAGTCAGGTTTATCGCTGCTATAACTCCACTAAAGTCAGTAGTGTTACACGAGAAATGAATTTGGCTCTGGGCGTGGCCACCTTTGAGGCCTGGAATATTGTGGGTTGGGAGTCATTTCAAAAGACTTGATCAATTGGCACTGGTTGCAGCTGGAACAGGAGCTAAAGACTGAAGCCAAGAATGAAATGGTTCTGGACCTGTTCATTGTGCTAGCTTGATCTGGTTTTGTTATGTTGTTATTGTTCTCCTGCAACTAAAGTAATTGTAGTTAATTAAAAAAGGATGATTGGTTTATTTGGCTCTGGGGACAACACTTCAGTGGGAGTTCCACACGTGGAACAAAGGTACAGATACAATACTAGAGGTACTTTCTGTGCGGACACTAAAGCAAACATTTTACTGTCTCACTGACTCTTATGCATAGAATGGCTCAGGCAGATTTTCACTTTTCTTAACTCGCTCCATTTTGTAGGGATTTGGGTGTGGTTTTATAATAAAATAAACTATGCAGTTGTGAAATGATTGGAATGAATATGGTAGACAATGTGTGTCAAATCACTCTGATGTACCGCTGCATTATTTTCATTGGACACAGTACATTAATTAGCCATGATAACCCATTAGAACATTTCATGTTGTGGGATGGTATTTTAATTCCTCAGTAATTTCAGTAGCAGACTAAGAAATTTCAGTGTAAAATATTTGTTCATATTTTGATGTCTATATTTTTTAAAAAGATCACCTCTAGCTCAGTAGAAAAGGTGGATATGAAGACAGATGTCTTTTGACTTTGTTGTGTACACCCAAGCATAACATTTGAATCTGATTTTCCAATAACCCAAAGCTTGGTGGTGTACTGATCCAGAGATTTTTTTGGATTATCCCATTAAAACTACAGGGAGCCATTTGCAAAATTCAGGACTGGAGCTGGGTTTAAATTTTGAACATTGGGGTGGGTTCAGACTTATCTCTTATCTCTGCCAGGCATTTTGTCATTTGTGGGTACATGGAAATACATTTCCATACTTAAAAAGGCCTGTGTATAGATTGTGTCAGACTTGTAAGAAAAGACCTTTGTACAAAAAGCATCAGTCTCCAGCCTTCAGATATTTGTTCTTTCTGATACCATGCAGACAATAGTAGTATCTGGATAACAGCCTGCTTTCTCTGAGCAGACAGCCCCTCCTCCTGCATGATCCTGCAGCAAATTATGCTGACTTTGTGACATCTCCTTCTGTTGCCATGATAATTGCTGTGTTGTCACAGACTAAGCTCTGTGGCTTTACTGGCAGATTAAAGCAGGACAAACTAGGCTGTGATTAGCAAAAATCATCAGAAAAATGCTGCAAAGCATATACAAGTAGGTGGCTGTCCATAGTATATAAGTGCTGTGTGATATACAGCAGGGAGCTCAGCCGTGAAGAACTGGAGAGTCATGCACTCATAAAATGGAGATGCCAGGAGCCATCAGATAAGCGCTGCATGATGCGCTGTTGTTAGGTTTGCACCATGTTGTTTCAGGGGATGACAGTGTAACATTGTTGTGACCATATCGTCACTTATATTGCAGTGATGATGAAGTAGGAATACTTAGGGCCAAATTCTTGTCTTGATTCCACCAGTATAAATGCAGAGTAATTGCATTGATTTCAGTGGAGCTATCCCACATCTCTAGTGTAACTGAGAGAGGATTTAGCTTTAAATAGGTTATATTGGTACAATCTCAGGTTAGTACTTCGCTTTGTTATCATTTTGGATCTCTCCCTTAAATATGATATCTCCTTTTCATCTTTCTCCTTCCACCTTCCAGATGATGGCCGGTCTTCCCCCTTGTTCCTGGCAGCATGGAAGGAGGGGTGGATGCTTGCAACTTGCTTTTGCCATCCCAGCATGTGTGAGGTAGCTCTCAGCTGTTCCCACACAGTCTCCCACTAATGTTCTCCAGGCTGCTTCATATGTGTTGAGCAACATTTGACTCAGTTTACCTAAAATTGAGGCTGAGCAGGGCTCTGACATAACCTGGACTCTGAAGAGCTACCTGTGGCTCAAGAGCCTGGGGTCAGGTAACTCACTATTTGAATATTTTCTAAACAGTGGCAGTCCCTCTTTACACTGTTGTCTCCTCCTGAGCCTAAACTCTAATGTATTATTTATTATTTCTATTGTGTTAGCACATGCTGGTCCCCGTCAAGATTGAGGCCCCATTGTACAAGGCATTGTACAATAAGAGACACTCCCTGCCCTGAAGAGTTTACAATAGAGAGAACAGAGGCAGATGAAGGGAGAGAGAGCAAGATACAATGTAGAAAGGAAGGAAGAGGGAGCAGAATACAACATAAAAGGGAAGCAGACAGGATGATCAGAGAGATATTTATTGTTCGTTATTTTCTCTGGCCTTTATTCAGCAAAGTGCTTCAGTATGTGTTGAACTTTAAGCCTGTGCTTAAGTACTTTGCTGAATAGGGATGGCAGTTTCACATATTGGTCACATTTTATATTAAGGTTCCATTCATAAATAGTTTATAAAGGGTTAACCAATATTAATAGATGTTTTAATAATTGGTCAATTATTCTAGATTGTTATAATCCTTGGTTATAAGCAACCCATTGACCTGTGCAACTCCGTAACAATCTGTAACACTTTCTACAGATGTGCTTATGAGGACAGCTGGCTGGAAAAATTCCAACTCAATAGTTTGTCATCAGAACTGGCTGATTCGTTTGCCGAGAAAGTTTGATTTTGACAAAATTCCAGTGAAAACCAGGCAGTATTTCATCAGTCCTTTCTTCTTTCCTGCCACCTTGCCAGCTCCGCTCCTCATCAGCTGGGCTCTGGCTCTCTAGGCTTCCAGGGAGAATGCAGAGTGCCTGCGAGATTACACCTGGTTGATTGCCCAGGAGTCAGGGCACCATTTCCATTCACAGAGAATATCAATTTTTTTAGTTTTCTTTCTGAAGGAGAATGAAACCAAATTCCAAAATATCAAAATTCTCTTCAAAATGGAATTACCACTCTCTACCACGGTTCACTTAGAACCATCTGTAGCACAGGGTACTCATGTCTCTAACACACCTGTGACATCTGTTAATCATTTATTAACCCTTTACAAACTATACATGGACTCTTAAGATAAAGTGTGACCCAGACGGTTAAGTGTTTTGCAGAATTTGGGCCTGCATAGTTTTTTGTTGCAAATTACTATATTGTGTAGCTTTTACTGAAACAAAATAATTCTTATTGTCCTTGCTTGTTCCTTCTGGGTTCTACTTTTGCCTCTTTTCTGTCTGTCTGTTAATAAGAGCCCTGACCTATTGCATTTGCTGTTTGTATTGTTAACCTTTGCCTGTTTATAAAAAAAAATGTAAAATATTGATGCATGGAAAGCTTTAGTGACCCATTAGCAGCAGCAGACGGGATGTTTTTAAATGTTGGTAATGTTCCCCCAACAGATAAATGAGATGCTGTCTCTTTGTAGTAGAACAATATTAATGTTTTAAAGGGAAATTGAATGAGCTGAAAAAAAGTCCACAAGATGATGGTCTGTCCAGGTCAGCAGGCATAGTAGTAAATCACCATGGTGAGGACACTTCAAAATAAATCATTACCTTTCAGGCCACTGATTAAAAAATACTGCAGTTACTACTGACAATAGAGAGCCTGAAAAATAGCTGAGATCAGCAAGGCAAATTCTAGGATGGGGACTTGCATTCCTCTCCACATTTTCATAGCCAAAGGTTAGTAGCATCTGAGACTGATCCCATAGGGATCATATTTCATTGTAGTTCAGTGCCTTGATTTTACCCCCGAGTCCCCTGCATACTTTATCTCATGAAAAGTCTCCAACCTTTTGTGTACATGATCTTTCCTCATGTATTATATTGAAAACTTCTTTCTTCAGGATGGTTAGATTATCAGATGTATCTTTCATAGAAAGACAGAACAGTATGGTGGGCCTGATTCTGAAAAAAAACCCACAACCACTTATATCCATGCTGAATTTTAAGCATGTGTTTAAAATTAAGCACATAATTAAATGCTTTGCTGACCAGGGGTTGAGATCATAACAACTAGCTCTTATGTAGCGTTTTTCATCAGCAGATCTCAGAACACTTTACAAAGGAGTTAAGTATAATCCTATTTTTACAGGTGGGGAAACATAAGCATGTGCTTAAACGTTTTCTAAATTGAGGAATCAAGTATATGCATAACTTTAGGCACGTGAATAATCCTGTGCTTAGTCTTTGCAAGTTCAGGATCTAGAAGAGATACAAGGCAAAATGGGAATCCTTATTTATCTTTTTGAAAAGAAGCAACAGAAGAATCAGAGGCCCCTTATTACTGAATGGAACCAAACACATTATTTATAATGGATATTTTATTCAGTTAATGTAACCTCTTCTTCTGATTAAGGAAGAAACAGGTTATGGCTTCCTCAAAGTTATTCACTGTTCACAGTTATTTGACTAATATCTTTCCAAATTCAATATTTGTTAATCCATGAATGGTTGAAATCTGAGCTGTGTTGCTCAGTTGTGATTGGTGAGATAAGTCACATGATATTATTCCTGTTTCCTGGCTAGGTGAGGTGTGCTACCATTTCCAGCATGACTCCTCGGGTGCATGAATTTAAACTTTAGTTTCTGTGCAGTTTTGAAATTTCTGCAAACATTTTTGCAAGTGTAAATTGGTTACTTGAATGTTCACAGAAATGAGAACACTAAGCACTGGGAACAGGGCACCAGCAAATTCTGTGAGCATTTGAACAATTCTTCACAAAATATTACAGATATATATATTTGGCATTATTTGTTCAGTTCTAACACTGAAAACTTGCATGCAAAATGCTGACCGACTCTTATTATTCCTATCGTGAACAGTGCTCCACTTAGGAGTTAGGCTACTACAAATTAACATAAATTCTTCCAACTCAGACATGAATTACTATTCCTAAGCATTTACACACAAGGCTTGACATGGGCTTTTAGTAATTCAGCTTTCATCAACTTTAAATGGATACTAGCAATTAGTTTAGGATTTTATGAGGTTTACATATGCCCTATTGCTGATTTTTTAGATGACTATGTAAGAGTTCTGTGTATTTACATGTTTGCCAGCAGTGTTCAAAATCCAAACACTGCTGCATGATGCTAGTACATCAGAATCAGAAACCTGACTAAAACCAGTTTACTTTTACAGCTGAGGTCAAGAGAAGTGAAAACATGCTGAGTTAGTTTTTACAAAAGTAACCTTCAGTTGTGGATATGTGTGTGTAACTCTACTGCTCATTCAGGTCAGAACTCACTCTTTCCCTCTTCTCATCTCATACCAACCTGCAGAGCTGGTAGACTACAGAGAATGGAGCGTGCTGTACCTCCCAAGAGAGATTGCGTGGCACTCACTCCCTTTCTTTCCCTGCGCTCTTTGAAATTCTGGATGGGATTGGGGATGGTGGAGTGCATATGGGACACACTCAGCAGGCTCTCACTTTCTGCTGCTGACCAGCTTTGTAGGCCCTATGGCACTATGATGAAGTATAGCTCTGCCCCCTGGGAGGCTCTTTTAGATCGCAGAGGGGTATGGAAAAGGGACCCTGATTGGCTTCTTGTTTTTCATAGGAACTCTTTCCCCCTATTAATTCCCTTGCACATCCCTGCTAGAGCCCTTACTCAACACTAGATTCACATATAAAGACATGCACACAGAATTAACTCCCTCAGAAAACTAATTAATTTTCCCCCTTTTATGCATGTCACTCAGCTTGGGCTGTGAAGGCAAGCCAAGTCAGTAAACTGGTCTGTTTACTGGTAAACCACTCCGTTCTCAAGCACTAATGTTGCACAGCCGAGTTTGGTTGGGCTGGCTGTAGCCCTCCCAGAGCTCGCCCTACAGCAGTGCCACGTGACAGTGTAATTAAATCTAGCCCTGGAGACTGAAATGTTCCATTCACAGAATGGATACTGAGCAGGCAGCAGCAGTGCAGACTTCCCTGAACTGTGTGACTAAAGTGCCCTGAAATGAATCTGGAGGGATCACCTGGAGGGGTGAGAAGGTGGTTCAGTCTCCATGTCCATTGAGTCCTTGATCTATCTGCTGAGACAGTCAACCAGAGACCAGATTCTGTGTTGGCTCTTGTGAGGCACAGCACAGAAAATATGGATCGGGGAGGGGGAAGGGAAAAGGTGCATGTTCTTGGCTACTCTGGGGAACCAGCACAGTTGAGCTTACTGGGCTGCTGTTAGTTAAGGCAGCTTCCCCACTGTAGTCAATAGGTTGTTCTGGGACCAAGAACTACTGGAGTAAAGACTCTTTGGCCATTACTCTTATATTTCCAACTCTAGCCCTGACCCTGGCTGGCCCTGTGACAGGGGCTATAAAGGGGGCATTGTAGGGGCATATATGCTAGGTCTATGCTGCTCTTGTGTTGAGGGAATTGTCCTGGGGGTGATTGTTTTCCCTTTATGGCTCCTGTACAGTATGGTAGTGGCATAAAAGAGTTGTAGTATGATCTGGCCCAAGACTGAAAATTACTATTTTATGTGATGGCTTTGGCATTTGTGGACATTTGTCCTCTAGGAACTAGGTTGTGCCCACAAACTCATTTCACATTGGCCACTTAATATCCATCAGATAGTAACACATTTTAGTCCACTGTCCATCTGGGCTGTAGGTCAATGGGTATCATCAAGACTGGAAAAGACATCTGCTGGAAAAGTAATATGGCAAAACAAAATTTTCAATAAATTCTTGGAATGTATGGGCAACTTTTTTATTTCAAAAAGTGGAGGAAGTAAGCAGGGGGACAGCCATTTTAGACTTGATTCTGACCGACAGTGAGGAATTGGTTGGGAATCTGAAAGTGAAAGGCAGTTTGTGTGAAAGTGATCATGAAATGATAAATTTCATGATTCTAAGGAAAGGAAGAAGTAAGAACGGCAAAATAAGGAAAATTGGACTTCAAAAAAGCAGGCTTTAACAAACTCTGAGAATAGATAGGTCCCATTGGAAGAAAATCTAAAGGAAAAAGAATTTCAGGAGAGCTGGCAGTTTCTCAAGAAGACAGTATTAAAGGCACAACTGCAACCTATCCCAATGTGAGGGAAAGATAGGAAGAATAGTAAAGGGTCCATATGGCTCCATGAGGAGCTCTTTAATGACCTGAAAATCAAAGAGGAATCCTACAAAATGTGGAAACATGGACAAATTGCTAAAGATGAATACAAAAGACTAGCACGAGTATATGGGGACAAAATCAGACAGGCTAAGGCACAAAATGAGTTATACCTAACAAAGGACATAAAAGACAATAGGTAGAGGTTCTTTAAATATATTAGGACCAAGAGAAAGAGGACGGAAAATGCAGGTCTTCTACTTAGCAGGAAGGAGAGCTAATAACTGATGCATCAAGAAGGTTGATGTGTTTAATGCCCATTTTGCTTCAGTCTTCACTAAAAAGATTAATGGTGACCATATACTCAACACAATTAGTACTAACAACAAGGGGGAAGGAATGCAAGCCAAAATAGGGAAAGAATAGGTTGAAGAATATTTAGATAGTTGGATGTATTCATGTCAGCAGGGCCTGATGAGATTATTCCTAAGGTATTTAAGGAACTAGCTGAAGCAATCTTGGAACCATTAGCAATTATTTTTTAGAGCTCATAGAGGACAGGTGAAGTGCCAGAGGACTGAAGAAGGGAAAACATGGTACCTATCTTTAAAAATGGGGAAGAACTGGCTAGGTGAAAGTATGGCTGAAAAGGAGCTGGGGGCTATTGTGGAGTCCAAATTAAGACAACAGTCTGATGCAGTTGCAAAAAAGCTAATATCATTCTGGAGTGTATTAACTGGAGTGTTGTATATAAGACATAGGAGGTAATTGTCCCACTTTGCTTGGCACTGATGAGGCCTCCGCTGGAATACTGTGTCCAATTCTCGGTGCCAGGCTTTAGGAAAGATGTGGACAAATTGGAGAGGATCCAGAGGAGAGCAACAAAAATGAGAGAAGTTTTAGAAAATCTCACCTATGAGGAAAGGTTAAAAAAACTGGTTCTGTTTAGTCTTAAGAAAAGAAGACTGAGGGAGGTCCTGATAAGAGTCTTCAAGTATGTTAAGGGCTGTTATAAAAAGGACTGTGATCAATTGTTCTCCATGTCCACTGAAGATAAGACAAGAAGTAATGGGCTTAATCTGCAGCAAGGGAGATTTAGGTTAGATTTTAGGAACAACTTTCTATTTATCGCGGTTGTGGAATCCCCATCACTGGAGGATTTTAAGAACAGCTTGGACAGACACCTGTCAGGGATGGTCAAGGTTTACTTGGTCCTGCCTCAGCACAGGGGGCTGGGCTTGATGACTTCTGGAGATCCCTTCCAGCCCTGTATTCCTATGATTCTAAGATAAGGTAGAAGGCTATGTTCTTCCATTTGTCATTGTTAATTGTATGAGGTGTTATTAGCAACACAGGCAGGATTTATAAAAAATGGTAAGTGGTTTTTATCTTGCTGGCATCACTTTGATGGGAGTGATGAGACTAAAACCCAGACACAAAACTCAGAAAATGTATGCCTTTCAGGCGGCATGATTACAACATGATAGGTGGAATGTATAAACCAGGAGTGGCCAAACTGGCTCGCGAACCACATGTGACCATTTTAACCATTAAAGTGTGGCTCATGGAGTCCTCCGCGCTTCCCCTTCTCCACCTACCAGATGGAGCGGGGGAGGGGGTTGGGTGTTGGAGCTCGGGACCTCTACCTTGCAGCGGAGTGGTGGTTTAGGGGCTGCTGCCCAGCGGGAAGGGGCATCTCGGGTCTTCAGCCCTGTGGGGCGCACCTGCTGGGGCTCAGGACCAATTTTCTACCCATGTGCAGAATAAATTTTGTTATGTGCACCAAGGTAATGTGCAGATGTGCGCCACTAGTAGAAACAAAAAACCTAGATACAGTATATATTTTTAAAAAGTAAAATAGGGATAATTTCTCCAGCCAGGACAAGCTAGGCATTTTAGAACTCACTACTCAAAGAAGTAGTGCAAGAGAGAAATAAAAATTATGAAATGCATAGATCAGTCTCAAAAAAACGAAATAACACACTTTGAAAGAATAAAATTAGAGAGAATATATGGGTATTGCAGGAAGTACCAAGAAGGAACAACAATAACAACAGTGTTGGGAGGTGTGTGACACGGACACTGTGTGCGTGTGTTCGTGTGCGCAACATGGACACTGTGTGTGTGACACAGAGAATCTGTGTGTGACACTGTGTGTGTGACACAGAGACTCTGTGTTTGTGTATGTGTGCTGGTTACTGGAGAAGTTTCTGAGAGATGCCTGTCTGCTGTCTCTTTAAGGCACACACTGAAAGCTCTCCTCCTGAACCATGTCCTGCCCTCTCCCGCTCTGCGGAAATGGGTACATGGGCGGGAGGTGGGGAGAGAGAGAAAAAGTGTGTGTGTGTGTGTGTGTGAGAGAGAGAGACAGACAGACAGAGATTATGTGTGTTGACTGCTGGGGAAGTCTCTGAGAGACCGAGAACTGTCTCTTTAAGACACTCACCGGAAGGCTTGTTCAGACCTCAGACTGCTGCGAATCCTGATGAGCCCTGTCCCCTCTACCCTGCTCTGTGGAGATGGGATACAGGGACTGGGGGAGGAGGACACCCTGACATCAGCACCCTCCTTTCCTACTTCCCTCACCCCCCGCTCTACACAGCCAGCAGGAGGGTCTCAGAAGCAGCTGCAGGAGCAATGTGGCTGCAAAGCAGCTGGGGTGGGGGGGGGGCACCGGAACACAGGCTGGATGTGCGCGGCTCTGCTAATCAACTGCATGGCCGCCCAAGCGTGCAGCTTACAGGAAACACATCTTGGGACTTCAGCAGGAGCAGATGTGCCCTGGCTCTCAAACTTTGAAGATTGTCATATTCGGCTTGGAGGGCCAGTAAGTTTGGCCACCCCTGGTATGAACTGAGCATCCCTGGCACTTCTGATGTTAATGGGTCCATGGTATAAAGGTTAGATTTGTTGTACTTGACTTGATTCAATTTTTGTTTACTTCATAAACGTTTCTTCTTTTTTTTTCCTCAGAGTGATCGACTGCTCATTAAAGGTGGAAGAATTATCAATGATGACCACTCCTTCTATGCAGACATATACCTGGAAGATGGACTGATAAAGTTGGTTTTTAAAATACTGAACCTTTTTGCATGCATATTAATTATGAGAGTGAGCTTGACTCCTCCAGCCTGCACACCTCTGTGGATGCCTGTTAATGTTGTATGTTGTAGAGGAATATTTTATTTATTCTAAAAATCTGCTTTTCATCTTTGCTAGTGTCAGACAGGTAAAAGTTTCCGTTAGTCATTGTGACTGGAGTTCTTTGCACCTGCAATGGGTCCATTCTCAGTTACTTCTGACAGGACTTAGTCTGTGCCAACGCCTGTGCAGCGCAGGTAGTAGCACAAGCCCAGCCGAGCTGTCAGGTATCTCTAGAGCAAGAGATCCCAGGCGAAGATGAACGGTTACTTGCTCAATGTGCTGTGGGGTGCTTGTTACAGCTATTTTCACTTGCTGGTATTGGTGCCATTTTTGTGCTGTATGTGGATACTGAGTCCCTACATAGGAACTTTTCCTCACACAGAACCCCTAGTGTGTGTCCCATGTACATATACGGCTGCTCTCTTGTACACCCGCATTGTGAACATCGCTGCTTGTGCACTGAATATAGATGCTTTTTGTGTTTTTTCTTCTTACACACTTATATAGAGATGGGCAGGTGTCACGTTCCTCAGGGTACAATCTGGACTGTTGAACAGCTGTATCCCCTCAGCTTTAGTTTTTTACACTGCTTTACTGTGAACTGCCACCGCTCACAGTCCTGCTTCTACACAGCCACTCCCATGTAAAATAACTCCCAGCTGAATACATGAATGCTCTCCCAGCCACTCATGAGTTACATACAGGGTGACACCTGCATGTTCTTAGTCCCAGCCTTGACCCCAGAAATGTGCATCTTGCACATTTGCAAATGTGCAGAAATGTACTGTATAGAACCCTCCTGGACAGGACAAGCTCATTGTGAGTCCATCATTTCAACAAAGGAAAATGATTATGCTCCAGCCTCAAGTGGAGTTTCCCACACAGTCTAATCCAAACAAACTGGTTAAGATAAAACAATAAGATAAGTTTATTAACTACAGAAAGATAAATTTTAAACAATTACAAGGTATAAAGTCAGAATTGGTTACAAAAGAAATAAAAAGATAAAAACGCAAGCGAATTCCTAAACTTTAACAAGGTAATCGGATTTAAAGCAAGTCTCTTTCTCTCACCACAAACAGAACCTGCAACAACTTCAGGATGCCAGCTGCAGGAGCAATACAGATTTTCTTTGGATAAACATATTGCTTCAGAAACTCAGATTTCAGATAGCCTTGAATGGATTCAGACAGTTGAGATGCAAGGTTCCTCGTGCAGTTCTTTGCTTCCCACTTTGGACCTTGGCTGAGAAGAAATATTGCTAGTTTTGCTGAATTGTGGAAGTGGAAAGATGTTGTGATATTCATAAATATCCAATAGAGACTAGTTTGTGCCCACCAAACTTTCTTCACCTATGACATATGCAGGTTTTCAGTGCACGTCTCCAGAGGCCAAAAGCTAGTGCATGAAAAAATAACAACAATCAATAAATAATACATTGTTTCTCTGTCTTAGGAGCTCCTTTTTTGTAGATGGACACGGTCAGACTAAAAATTATGTTCTTTAAATAATTAGCCATACCTGTGTTGTTAATAATTCCATAGATTATTACAACAGAAAGAATATAATAAATGTAATGCACCTCATTCATCTTGGACAATGAAAGACTATTCTGTTTTATGTTTCTTAGTTTCTAGTCAGTTTCCCTTTCTGACTCTTGTGCATTTGCTCAGCAGTGGACATGTCCATTGCAAAAAGGAAGCAGGAGTGCTTAAATCCCAAGAAAATCTCATTTTAATTGGAGCTAACAAAACTCTTGGGAGCACCCATGTTGGTCTGCACAATCAGCCAATTAGTGTCCCTTTAAGAAGAGTTTTACTTCACCTTAGTGCTGCCCTATTTTGTTCAGATGCACATTCTCTGTGGTCTGTGTAAACATGTCATATAATTAAACAAATGAGTTGACCTTTGAGCTATCTTGAAGTCTGAAACCCCTTGTGAATTTTAGGCACTGATCTTGCAAACACTTCGGGTGGGATCTACAAAGGGACTTAGGTATTGCAAAACTGACCATCACGGCTTCTAACTTTTAGGCACATATAAAATCACAGGAACAAACACTGATCTGCAAAGCCTGAGGGAGGTGCTCGGGCTCCATATACAATGCAATAGACTGTGATTCACAAAACCAGAATGGCACGGGGGGGGAAGGGGGAGCTGTCTAAACTAGCCAATGGGAGACACCAACCAGAGGGGTATGTGCTAAGCCCTGCCCCTCTCAGGGAAATAAGCCCCTAAGTCTGGGCTGCAGGGAGGTGCCTAGCTCTCCTAGTGATCCACAAACTTAGGTGGCTAAGCACTTATCTTCCCCTAGATGCATGTGGGACATTCAACAAAACAGCTGGGGGGGGGCGGGAGGGGGGAGGGGAGGAGGACAAGGATGTCCCTTATAGTCTTTCGCTCAGCAGTAGGGTACTCACCCAGGATGTTGGAAACCCCTGGTTCATGTCCCCGCTCCTCCGTAGGAGAGAAAGCATTTGAACAGGGTTCCACCACCTCCCAGTAAGTGCCCCAGCTGTGAGGCTATGGAGTATTCAAATGTGGGGCTCCCTCAATCTCTCCTGCTGAAGTTGTTCCATTTTAATTAAACAATGGAATTCTTAAATGTGATGTGGGCCACAGAATGAGTTAGAGTGATTCTATCGCAATGCTAAGAGGTGGCAGATTCCTGTTCATATCCCTTCTCCCCCTGGGGGGGAGGCTTGAATCAGGGGTCTCCTACATCATAAGTAAGTACCCTAACCCCTGGGTTAACAATTACAAGGGCAGTCTTGCTCCTGCAGTTGTTCTGTGTGAACTTGTCTGAGGGGCCCAATCCAGTAGGCATGCTCAGAAGCTGCTTACAGGGTGGGACCCCTGTGCATGACTTGGGCAGCCAAACACTAGTGTTCCCCAGTCTGAATCACTGTGGGGCTTAGGTGGGAGATAAGCTTCTGGGTGATTATCATGAGGCAGTAGTGAACATGCTCAGGCCTAGAGAGAGGCTGTCTAAAGTGAGGCTGTATACCCAGAGGAAAAAAAACGTAGGCACCTACAGGGTTAGGCAGCAGCCATGTGGGTGTTTTGTGGATCACAGTGGTGCCTAAAACCAGGACTTGGGCTCCTAAAAATGGGACTTAGGTGCCTAAGTACCTGCCTGGCTTCCACCCTTTGTTCTTTGTTTACAAATCTGAGTAACTGCACTGACCTCAATGGGGATTTCTCGTGGGCATAAATTTAAGCATGTGAGTAAGTGGATTCAGGATTGGGGCCTCTACATTATGCCCTAGTCAACTTGTTCATGTAGTACGATATTGCTTACTTGCTTTGTTCACAGGAAATTATAGATCATGGCAACTGTTTGAGAGGGTGAATCTTGCAAGTTGCTAATGATTACTGGTGCATCAAATGGTGTCTGGACACATTTGCATGGTAGCTAGAATACAACTATAAGCATGATTCCCTTTCTCTCTCACTTGTAAGCAGCAACTAAATGACCCCACTTTCTCATTAGCATACAAATATTATTCCAAAATGAACTGTCCAAGAAGCCTGACACACACTGTTGCTCAGTGTTCCAGTCAAACAGTCAGAATAAAAATCACTGAGCAATGCCAGTGAGGATCAGCCTTCTTCCAGCAGGCTTAACCTGGGTGGCAACACTAGAAGTGAGACAGGCTGTCTAAAAGTGGCACCACCTTGCTATCCGCACCAGCCAAGTATAGTGAAATCCATTCACTTCAACATAATGGAGTGCAGCAATGTTGAGGAAACTGACGCTCTGCAATGGACTGAGAATGGCTCAGGCCCTGGTTCAGCAAAGCACTTCTACACATGCTTAACACGCTGGGACTTCAGCGGGACTTAGGCCTGTGTTAAAATGTTTAACTTTAAGCACATCACAAAGCCCGTCCTTTTTCGGCAAAGCACGTGCTTAAGTGCTTAGTTGAATCAGAATCTGAAAAGATATTTTTAAGGGGGAAATAAAAGCAGCTTACTTTTATTTTTTGGTTTTCTTGTTTTTCACAGTGTTCACATGTAGTTTTTGGAATGTTATTCTTGTTTCAAAGTAGAATTTAAAGGAGATGGATCTTAGTTCTTTTTTTCCATTCTCAGATCTCCTTGCCACACAAGGAAAGCAATGTAGCTCTGATTGTAATGTTAGGGACATATGATCATCTGGTGTAAATTGACTTAGTTCCACTGAAAACAATGGAGAAATGCTGATTTAAACAAGCTGATGATCTTCCCCCTATTTTCATTTGTTGAGTACCTTGTGATATTTCTTTGCAATTCAAATTTGAAGAATCCTGAAGCATCTTAAGTCCCTTTTGTGTAACCTGCTGTGCTGGTCTGCTTGCATTCATGCATCTGTACTAATTCCCTACCTATTTTTCACTCTATAATTAGCTACATGAATATTTATCATAGTTGTAAACATGTTACAGCATGCCTCCCAGTGTAATGCAACATTTGGGTGACTGTTGGACATTTTCACACACAGCTATATGACCTCAAGCTGAGCTAGCATCAGATCTCACTAGCTAAACTTGGTTAGTACTTAGAATGGAGACTTCTAGCAAAATTCCAGATATTACAGGAAGCAGTGTGGTTAATTCAGAAACTGGTGCTCTTCCCTCTAGACTAGAACTGAGCCCTGTGTCCCACTGTAGTATGGGACACGGTGCTGTTGGATGTGGAGTCCTTTGGATGAGATGTAAAAATGAGCTCTTGATCTCCTGTGGTTCTTTTTAAACTCTGGTTGTTTGGCCAAATTCCAGTTTGAGTAATTACTAGTAGTTTCCTCTGGGTATAATTAATAGTTATATTCATTTCCCATCTTAAATTGTTGCTACAGGCTGTTAAACAGTTGCCATGTTTCACTTCATGGGTAGCTATTGCACTTTAATGTTGGGCAAAATAAATTCAGGATCTATATATGTCTGGGGTGAGTACATATATATATATATGCACATAAATATTATTTTATCCCACAGAAAATCTATATTGAAAGGGAGTTAGGGCTAAGAATATGTATCAGTAATTTAGGGGAAACTACGTTACAGGGGTGTGGTAATTATCCTAAAACAAAATAGTATAAGCCCAGGAAGTTCACAGTTAATGTTAACCAAAAAACAAATCAAAGCAAGCTGAGGTGTGGAAATGCAGTGTTGTGGTACCCATAGAACCTTTACTTTGCCCTGTATTGACCCCAGGAGGGGTTAACAATTTTTGAAATCTAACATGTTTTTAAAAATCAATTTTAATCTAAGTGGAGTCCACAAATACTAAAATGCCTTCCTAATGATTGTATGGATTTTGCATTGTGTCACTATAAGACAGAGTTGAGATTTCTACTGAAGAAGAAGCTTTCAGTTCTGAAGAATTACAAGAGGAATTACAAGACCTTTAATTCATATATATTGAAATGTAGCCTATGCACAAGATTGATTTTTAACTATAGGGGAAGTTTGAAGAAACTGTGACTAGAGTTTGTTTTGGTGCCCTAACTGCATTTTCCTACCTTAAAATGAATTGAATTTCTTTTAAGTTTAACTTTAATTTTGAATGTCTTGGGTTTAGAATGTTTGGTTTTGAAATAATTGCAACTTCCCTGTAATATAGTTTACCTTAAATGGTAATACAAATATTAATAATACAAAATTATTGATATGTGCAGTCAACCTTGATTCTGTCTTAATTTAGTTTTTGTCTGGAAATTTCCTTGTGCTTTTCCTGCTGTTTAGACAAATAGGAGAGAATTTGATTGTTCCTGGTGGAGTAAAGACCATTGAGGCTAATGGGCGTATGGTCATCCCTGGAGGAATCGATGTCAACACTTACCTACAAAAGCCCTACCAAGGAATGACTGCTGTTGATGACTTTTATCAAGGCACAAAAGCAGCTCTAGCAGGCGGTACCACCATGATCAGTAAGTACTAGACACTCTCACCTCTCAAATCTAACTATCTTGGTGCTGAGCGGAACCTGCTGTTTTCAGTTCACATGATGTTCACTGGGTTTATTGGTGTATATTCTACATAGCTGTTTTCAGAAGTCATTTAAGATCAGATCAATGTCTGGGTCTTGTGGGGCTTGAATCTCCACTGATTACTGTAGACAACTTTACCAGGATCAACATGAAAATGAGGTTACCCTTAGAAAAATCAGCTGCACATAGGGTAGTGTTGTTGGGATTCCCTCTGAAACTTTTTCCACCCGACTTATCCAGAGCACCATGTCTGCTTCTGGGAGAACACTTCATCTAGTTCTTTGGGAACCAAAACACTCAGTTCAACTGCAGATTTTGTCACTCTCGTTTTGTTTGGCAAACAGCAAAGCTACGTTGAGTTGATCAGACTCAAGCGTAGGAGATGAGTGTAGGATGTACCACACATCCAAAGTTACACAGAAAACCTCTTCCTTTATATACATTTGCTGATTACATTGCATTTGCTATACATTACATCACATATTTTTGGGTTGGCTTGGTTACTTTGCAGGAACCAGTCCGGCATGCTCTGTCCATGTGCTGTTCATGTGGGAACCTGTTCTTTAATTTGAGATTTATCTTGTCAGTTGTCCATAGCATTAGGGTGTAGCTACTTGCGTTAGCTAGCACAGACATCCTGACTCCAGCATATTGCTTGTCAAGCCCCTATTTACAACTTAACTATCCGTGCACCTTGCCTCATTTCTTAGTGGCCATGATTGGGAAGTTATTTATGCCAAGCCAGCTCTACAAGTGTGTCCTGGATTTCTCTCACATAACATTCATGAGATCTACTATACTTGCTATCACTGATTTTTTTTTTAATCAGTTGATATAGGCAGTAACAAAGCAAAGCAACAATTCTAATAAAGTGTTGTGCTTACAGTGTCATATCAGATACTGATAAAAATGTGGAAAGTAATAAACCAGTGATATAAGAAATCAGATATGAGACCAGCGGAGTATGAAGCCTGCTTACAGCTACACCCTGGAAGCAGGATGTCCTGGTAGGAGGGTCCTGGCTGTTAAACTCGTCCTTTGCGAATCAGATTGCTGAGCAAGTCGCATCTTTTCTGCCTCGCATTTGCTTCCCTCTGGACTAAGATTATGTGGGGCAGAGCCTCAGCTGGGGTAAATGGCAAAAGCTGTCTGGTGCTGCCCCATGGAGCTGTGTTCCCTTCGAGTTGGAAGTGGTTTGTGGGGGATGGCTAGTTTTGCTGGATGGTGCTTTGCTTTGAATATATGTCATGCACCAAAAGACCATGAAAATAGGCACACAATACATTATTGTTTTTTAATAGTGGAAAGGGTTGCTTTTTCTTCAGTTGGGTGCTCCCATATCTTTTAGCCTATTTAGAAAGTCTAAATAGGCTTTTATTTCCATCCTCTCTGGACTGGAAAACCAGATTCACTTTTAAGCAGGTGGATAATATTGTTCAGTATATTCCAGTAAAGATGGCAGAACAGCATTCTCCTAACAGTCTCTCTGTTGGACTCCACTGCACATGTTTGTGCAGATGTTTTAAATGGCTGCTCCATTGTAATCAATTGAAAGTTCAAATGCATCAAGAACATGAGGTGGGACCTGCCAGCTATATTCAGTACATTTGTATCAATGAAGAGGTTAAAACAGATTTCTTTCTGGACAATCGTTAAATAGCTGTACTTTTCCTTTTGGAAGTTATTTCGTTTATTTAATGTAGCTGCTAGCACTGTTTAATTTAAGGATTTCTCTACTTTATTAATAGTGTGAAGTTTCTTAACATGCTTTTCCTTCTTTCAAAATTGAAAAATGCCCAGTAAAAGGCTCAATTCTATACATTCATTAATACACCAGAAGGTTTGCATATGTTAAGATACAGTACACCTTGCTGTGTTTTCATTATTCAAGTAGCACCCAACCCTGCAAACATGAGTAATTCTATATGCATCATTAGTCCCAGTCATCATCACGCTGACTCTGAAAGCCAGCGTGACTGAGTGGTTAAGACTTGAATCTGCTATTTTGAAGCCCTGGATTCTATTCCCAATGCTGCCTGAACATCTCTTCATTAATTTATTGGTAAAGAGGAATGGGCTAATTCATGACAGCCTTCTAGAAAAGGGTATAAGGCCTCGGTCAATAATGAGAGTTATGAAGTGCATAGGAATGTAAATGGCAGTCAGTAGAGACCAGAATTCATGATCTCTTGCATACCAGCTCAGTGTACCTTCCCTAAGATACAGGGTGTTTAGATCTCTCTCTCATGTCTGGGAACATTTTCTGACTTCATGGTACAGCAAAACAGGCTGCTAGATTCAGCTTCAATGCAGAATGTTCTGCAAAAGCTGGAATACTTGAGAGGTCTGTGTCTGTCCCACATCCTGCAATTTATACTGTGCCAATAAAAATACTGCTTTGTTGTAGGTACACTATAGATAATCACTGAAACTGCAGAATAGGAAATACGTGCAATTTATGTAACAGGTGCTTCATCTATATTTCAGTTGATCACGTGCTCCCTGAAGCCGGGGTGAGTTTATTGACCGCATTTGAAAAGTGGCATGAGGCAGCTGACACCAAATCCTGTTGTGATTACTCTCTCCATGTGGATATCACTGGCTGGTATGATGGGATCCGAGAAGAGCTGGATATCCTGGTGCAAGATAAAGGTTAGTTAATTAAAATAAAATGTTTTCATTTTCTTTAAGCAATGTGCAAATTCTCAATTCTGAAGTACTCCGGATAGTCCTGTTATTTCCCACGAAAGAGGCATATAGGTACTAGATACCCTGCCCATGAACCTTTGTATTCATTTACCCCTGTAAAGTGGGCCTGAAACTCCATGCACTGCAATTAATCAGGAGTAACTCCATTAGAGGCAGTAGAGTTATGCCAGTACAGATGAGGAGAATTCAAATCAGCAAGGGGAAAATGTTATCTGATTAAAAATGATGGCACTTGACAGATGGAAATAACTCTATGCAAAGTGCAAGGCAGGCCTTATATTAAGATAACAAAATTAGGAGACCAACCTTGAGTGCTTGGACAGTCGTCACAGGCTATACATCTTTGAACAACAATGCCACATGGCACTTCACTTGCTTTGACCTGAGATTTGGAAATATATGGCTAATTTTCAAAATTAAGGCCAAGATTTCCAAAACTTGGAGCCTAAAGTTAGGATTCTAAATCCACATTTAGGTATCTGCAGTAGTGACCTGATTTTCAGAACTGCTGACCATTCAGCAGCACCTAATGGAAGATAGTGGAGGCCCAATACTTACGAAAGTCAGGTCACTTGTTTTGGAGCCTAACTTTAGACACTTAAAAAAAAATCTTGGTCTAGGTTCCTAAATTGTGCCCACAAAACACGCATTTACATAGTTCATTACCTATTTGTTCATGTGCACTCAAAGTGCCTGAGTACCAATTAGGTATTTATTGCTAAAAGTATAATCTGGGCTTGTGTGTCAGAAAGCCAAATACATACATTCAGTGTCCTTTGTAGACTATTGTGAAGGACCATATCTGAGAAGCTCTATTTAAATAGAACTGTACTGTATAACTATACAGACAAAGTACAGTTTGTTTACTGTGTAAACAGTTTTTCAGTGAGAAACCACATATATGGAGTAATATAGGACTTTTCATCCTGAGCAGCACTACTATAACAGTACACCTGCTGTGTAACCAGATTTTAGGCCACAGAATATTCTATCAACCTTTAAAGTCTTCAATCTTCAGGATTATGTACAATTTGGGCAAAATGAAGCTAATTTTACAATGCTTTTTATAATAGGGCTGATTTTATAGGCTGACAGCATTTGCCATTGTTGACAGTGCCAAATTAGTCCTCTTCCCCTGCTATCATCTTTGATCATGTGGATTTAAATCTAGTTTCAGCTGGATTTACTATCAAGCAAGTGTACTGCAGCTTGTATCAAAGATTAGCTGTTATTTTCCAGAGCTGGCTCACAGATGGCTCTCGTATGTGCTTGAGGGCTTACATTAAGAGCCGGGTGCAGACAACAGGGTTAATAGTTTGCTTCCAGTATAAAAATTTGAGTTTTCAATACAAATTTGACCTGGCATTTACTTTAAGAAAGAATCTGTTCATTGGTCCAGAAAGCAGAATGTATTATGGGGTCCTAAGTGGATTGTTTGAGAGGTATAGCATTTGGAGGTCACTTTCATTCTCACTGATGCTGTAGTGTGTCTCAGTCAGTGTGAATTACTCATGTGTGATAGGAGACATGGAGGTAAAGCACAAATAAAGCACAAATAAAATAGCATACTTTTTTCAACATGGCAGGAGCTTTAAAAATTAATATATAATATCTTCTGAAAACTGGAAACATCTAAGCCAAGATCCTCAGCTGGTATAAATTGTCTTGATGTGAATCTTCATTGCTCCATTGACATCAACTGAGGATCTAGACCCTATTATGTACTTTACACTGATTGACTAAGTGATCCCAGGTTAGTTAAGAAGCTATGCTTAGTTATCACATTTCAACTTTGAGTTTGTCTAATATGCTCTTCAGGGATCGCCATGGAGCTTTCAGAGCTGCTGATGAGATTGGCCCATCATAGTTGGACAGTTAATAAGTTCTAAATCAATAGAGTGCTCATTCAAAGAGGTTTTGGCATTAGAGAGGTTCAAAATTTTGCAGGAGCAACTGTTCATAAAGGTGCAGATAGCTTCCTCTGACTTGCAACCATTTCAGCAGCCAATCTACATAACCCATGAATCATAATCTCACATATGATGTAAAGAAATCACAAAGGAAAGTACTATATTGGCCAAGAGGATACACAGATTGCTCTACCCATTTCTTTGACTATCTTCAGGATTTCATAGGCATGACTTAAATGGTACTTTCATAACATGTGGGATGGGACCTTGCTGGGTCTCACTGGCATGAGAGAAGGCATCAGGCACATTTTAAAAGTATTTGTTTAAATAGTTAGGTTTATAAGTAATGGGCCAGATCCTCAGCTGGTGTAAATCCATGTTGTTCCATTGACTAGGTCAATGTATACCGGCTGAGGGAGGATCTCTGACCCTATATGGACATATAGCCAGATGGGTGCCACATTATCAATCTGCACCTTGGTCTCTGAGCATCAATATATGGGCAGTCCACTAACTGAAAAGTGCAGCTTAAGCCATATCCATTTTCAGCTGCGAGAACAGTATTGTACTGACTTCAGGGGGAACATTGACTCCAATGGAATCAAAGCACATACTGATGCCAATGGGTCAGGGTATGGCCCTAAGAGAGAAAAAGGAAAGTTGCAACAGAGAATTTGCATTACTTGGTTAGGAGTATATCTTTCAGCTTGTCTATCCAGTGAATGCTCACATAGGATTATAATTAAGTTAATTACCTTTGGCTGGGTTTTCTTGGATAAGAAATGACTACTGGTTCCGCCTTAGCAGGCTTAATGTATCTCTTTGGTCACACATATATATCTTATATATATCTCAATTGCAATGATGGTTGGCTTGCTCCAGGTCTAGTCTGGAATGGGAGGTGGGCAGTAACTGTACATTGGGGCCCAGCAAAAGGGGTCATCACTTAATCAAGGTGAATGTCCTGTGTCAAGTTTCCTGAATAATCTTTTCCTCCAAAATAGACATTCAAAAATACTTTAAGAATCTACTTAACATTGCAACTCCCTTGTGTTTTGTCTTGGAACAGGTGTCAATTCTTTCCAAGTCTACATGGCCTATAAAGATCTCTACCAAATGTCTGACAGTCAGGTATTCTTCAGCATGCTTATCGTTGTTGATATACGTAAACTCCTTTCAGTTGATTAGTTAAGAAGTTTAGAGCTACCTGAGACAGTCATACTGCTTTTGAACTGAACTTGAGAAAATGCATACATATGAAATTTGTCTCTCTGGAGGCCGCAGCCTGAGAGATGCTGAGCATCTGTATTTTCCATGGAGGCTGATGGGAGCACATGGCACTCAGCACCTTGCAAAGAGGTGACTAGTGTTTCATGGTATCAGGCTCAATGGAAGTAACAGACACCCCTTGAGATTTTGCCCTGGATTTATATCATCGCTTGTTGGCTTTGGAATATTCAATCTGAGCTGGGGGGGGGGGGAAGAGAAGATACACTAGTGGCAATATTAAAAGTGACATAGCTTTTGAAATCCCACATGTTTCTCACTCACTGCAAACTGCTAAATCATGTTCTTTGGGAAAGGTTGAGTTCATTTGTTGGAGTTGGAGATTACAATGAGCTTGTTTGTATAGCACTTGTTCTAGACCCAACCTCTTCAGCTTTCTAATTCACAGACAGCAGATCATTGTAATTGGACAATGGCATCTGTTAGTAATAATAATGTTTGCTTATTCAGTTGAGCAAATGCTTCATTCCCACTTTGTTCCAGAGCTGAGTTTCCTTTTCTCTTAAACAACTGTTGTTACACTTCCAATACATGTGGTTTTCATTAGACTTTTAAATGTAACAGCATCCTCTTGAGAAGAGGTGCATGCCAAGTCCAACTTCTTGATGGAATTAATTACAGCAAAATATATTAAGAAAAGGTGGAGAAGGGGGCAAGGGATCCAATATTCAAACTTGAATGGCTAAAGCAGAGTGCCCATTTACATATTTGCATGCTCAGATCAGTGCTCACATGCCCCAAGCCCATTGAGCAGTTGTTTGAGTGATTCAGCTGAAGGCTGGATACCATAAGATTAGGTGCCCAAGTTCGAAAACTGGGCTTCCAATATTACTTAGTGAGACCACATACAAAAAATTTAGGGTGGGGTTTTCAAAAGTGCTTAAAGACATTAGAAGCACAAGTCCCATTGACTTTCAGTGGCAGTCCCTAAACTCCCTTGGGTGCTTTTGAAAAGCCCATGTGTAAGGAATAGAATCCATTGCTTCCCTTTTGCAGGGATTATTTTTGAATGTTGGAAAGCAACTAACATGGAAACCCATGAGAGAAAACAGTAGAATTCTTCAGCTGTAAATGAAAGACATTCATGAGATTGAAACTGTGCCCACACTTATAGAAAGGCGCGTGAAGTATATACTTCAGGGAACATATGGGTACTGTAGCTGTACTAAAAGTGTCCATAGCTTAACTGCTATTCCAATTTAGTGGACTTATTCCTTGTTCATTCATGGAAGCTTTTTTATATCTATTTATTTAGTTAGCTGCCTGTACTCAAACTGCAGACGAGAGAACTGTCACGAGGCACATGACTGTATTGGAGGTGGTGCGTAGCTGCCTTGCCTTAGAAGGACCTCAGGGAGACACGTTGCCTATAGGTGGCACATAGTTCCTCAGGAGTACAGCTGTTGCACCACTCTGTGACAGGCTGGTGTGGAGACTGGGGACATGGAATAGCTAGCAGCCACAGAGGTCCTAGCAGGGATTGTACATGGGGCTGGTGGTGGCTGAACACTTGTGCAAGGGCCAGCATAAAAATATGATTCAAAATATGAGGAGAAATGTTTGTGAAACAAGTAACATATTACCCTTATTCAGTAACATGACCCTTTTTGTACCACTTACAGCTTTATGAAGCTTTTACCTTTCTGAAAGGGCTTGGAGCTGTAATCATGGTCCATGCTGAAAATGGAGATTTGATAGCTCAGGTGAGTGAGTTGCATTTCTTCTTCTGTTTCCCTTAGAGAGTGAATATGTTTCATGTGACAGGGGAGAAGGGAAACTTGTCTGCTAGTACAACAATCAGAGAAAGTGTTGGTGGGAAAACAGAGACTGCCTAGTAAAGCTTCCTTGCTGAATCTAATTTCTTGTAATGATAAATCAGTGGATTATGGGAATGCCAGTATAGAATTCCATGTGTGTAATGATACAGCATGCAGGCTGAAAGGTGATACTCCTGACAGCTCCCTGCCTGGGATGTAGGGAGTAAAAGAAGGGGCCTCAGTGGGAGGGACATGGGGATGCAAGAATTGGGTCCCTGGGAGCAGTGGCAGCTGGGTGGACAAGCAGCAGGGAGAATCCTGTGAAGATGCTGGGGAGCGGTTGAGGAGTTGGGAGGCCTTACCCCAGTATTGCTGCTGCTGAAGAAGTCAGTGTATGCAAGGGGGGCAAGGCTATGGACCCAAGCACATTTGATGGTATTGCTTTCAGACCTGTTCGTGCTTCTTTGCTGAAAAGACCCTTATAAACATCTACAAAGGGAACATAAAACCCAACCCTGTAAAACTTTCTAAAAAGTGATTAAAAATAAATGAGGCCAAGTTCTTGAAAGGGAGGTCTCTCTGAATCTGGAACTTAATCAAGTTAAGGAAATTCAAATACTGTGTCCCTTTAAAATGTCCTCTGAGACACAAGAGTGTGCCCCCAGGAAACCGTGGCCTAATGGTGTACAGCTGTCCCAGTAGCACGGGATGCCACAGCAGTGATGTGTAAGACAGCAGATGCAAGGTGAAATCCTGGCCACAGTGGCCACAGTGAAGTCAATGGCTGAACTCCCATTGATTTCCAGGAGTTCATCCATGGACTCAAAATGAAGAGGTTGTGGTGATAGGATTATTATTTTCTTTAAAAAAAAGTATATATGATCATAACATTACATGACACATTACAGTGATTTCAAAAATATGGCCCCTGCCCTGAAGAATTAACAATGTAAGGCCCTGATCCTGCAACGGAATATGCATCAGTGGAGCCCTGTGTTTGTGTGGAGTCCCATTGACTTCAGTGAAGCTTCACATGGGCTCAGGGATTTGCCTGCATGGTTCTAATTACAGTAGATAAGAGAGCTGATCAGGAACTGGAATTTCTCTTCCATGGGAAATTGCAACATTTTCAGGTGAAAAAACCATTCCAATTTGGAAAAAAAAAGGCTGAAATTTCCTGCTAAATGAAAAGGAAAAAAAAAAGAGTTGTATTCTACAGCAAGATACTGGTGGTGGAAAGAAAGCTGCTCATGGTGGATGCTTGAATGATTAATCATTATGTAAACCCAAATGTTTATCTCATCAAACTCATGTCCTAGTTTATTAACACTATTGAATCCTCTTACAGTGGATAATTTTGTCACTCTGTCTGCTTCATTCTGCCATCTTCTGGATGTGACTTGCCTATTTTTAAATGATGCCATTCTTTGTCATCCCGCTTCTTTCATATTATGTATTTGTAATGTCTTATTATTGCATTTTAATTGTCTGCAGCATCCTGCATGCATAGGTGACAGGTGTATTTTATTTAAAATGATTTTAAAATATATATGCAAAATACTTTGGTTTTCTAACCCAAATGTGTCGCATGGAGACAGGCTGGTTAGTACAGTGTATTTATATATATGGTCATGATGGATTGTCCATTTGTCACCCAGTATAGTAAAGACACAAATCTATGTAAAGGAGTGCTTGTGGCACCTTAGAGTCTCTAAGTACTCCTTTTCTTTTCGCGAATACAGACTAACACGGCTGCTACTCTGAAACAAATCTATATGTGTAATCTAAATGATTCTTGTTGGAGTAGGTTTGTAGTATGTTAGCTTTTCACCCCCAGAGACCTGGGATCAAATATTCATTAGGTTACATATGAAAATGTGTTAAGTGATTTCATCCCTGTCTCTGGAGGACATTTGTCTATATCACAGAATCATAACATTTGGCCAGCTCTGCTCATTAGAGACCTAAGGGTGAGACAGGTCAGGATTTGTGGGGCATTAATAGCTCTGTGTGAGAAAGCTTTTGCTATGTCTGCAGGTCCTATTAATCCATCACCTTTTTTGATCAGAAAACAAAAAACTGTTACTCCAAAAAACACCCTTTGCATGATCTTTATATGAAATCATAAGGATTGCCCACATGTCCTTTCATAAGAAGCTTTGGCACAACATTTTGCTGACAAACATCAGCTGACTGAGCAATGAATACTTGGAATACTCATTTTTAAGATAACATTAAGTAGTAATATAGCTCCAAAGGGTGCATTTTTAGTGGAGTTAGAAGGCATTTAATTTTGCATCTTCATGATCAACTGTAAAAGTATTACAGAAAATTTAGACCACGTAAGCAAGACCCCTGAAAGGGTTAGAGGAAGAATCAGCAGGGTAAATAGGTACTGTCAAAAAGATTGAGAAAGTAATGATACTACTTAGGAGGAGAGAAAGAAGAAAAAATATTGTGTAAGTAAAGGAGGAATTACAGAACAGGGTTGTTCTTAATAAGTACAATATTTGCCTTAATAAGTACAATATTTCATGGCATTGAGTGTTCTTCTCTCATAAGACTCCTTTTTAGGGGAGGACAATAGCATTTTTCTCATGGGGCAGTCACAATAGACCAAATTCTATACTGCCTTGCAGCCACAAATCTTCCACTGAAGCCCATAGCAGGTTGCATGTGGTGTTTGTCAGTGAAAAATCTGGCCCAATATATTTAGGGCCGGTCTTTTCATCCTTGCTTCCCTTTTTGCAGGCACTATCAGTTGCACATACAAATAGGGAGGCAGTATGAAAACGTTTCCCTCGGTACACTAAAGGAAGTTTAACATAAATGTATGTTGTTCTAGAGGTGGTCAGCATTTGTCTGTTACATTGCAGGAACAAAAACGTATCCTGGAGATGGGAATCACAGGACCTGAGGGACATGCCCTAAGCAGACCTGAGGAGGTAAGAGGCTTAACTAAGTCTGTATTTCTTGGAAATGTCTTCTGGCATCTATACACCATGGGAAGTAGGTTTCTTATAAATAAATAAAAGAGAAGATGGTAGATGGATGGAGGGTTGGAGGCGAGGAGAGCAAACCATCTGCTTTTCACAACCTGTTCTGATAATGCCATTCTCTGCAAAATTTTCTAAGTAAGAGACATCATGCTAAAAATTAGTAACAAAGTCTGCAAAATATTCACAGGACATATTGTACATCAGCTGATCAAGACATTTCAGCCAAAAATACTCCTAATAAATGTTTTTTCCTACTATTTGTACATATTCACAAACATCTACATATTGTAATATTGTGAATTCATGAGAATGGAAGGATTCTGTGGGTCAGCTTGATTTATGCACTTTTCTCCTATAATAAAATCCGTTCATGCATGGATCAGCATAGGGTCACTGAAAAAGGATTTTTCTAAGGTCACGTCTACATTATGGATACTATAGTGGCATAATTATGGTTCTGTAGCTATGCTGGCATAGCCTCGTATGTAGATGGACCTACACTGATGGCAGGGCTTTTTCTGTGGGTGTAGGAATATCACCTTCCCACATGACAGTAGCTAGGTAAGCAAAAGCATTCTTTTGTCGATCTAGCTCTGTCTACACTGGGAGTTAGGTTGGCATAGCTATATCATTGAGGGGTGTGGATTTTTCTGAATTAATGAGTCTTTTCCTGTTAATGGGAGTGCAGGCCTGGGGAAAATCCTAGTTTGATATTTGCCAAAAAGTAAGCTGAAGTATTTCTTACCATCACATGTGGTAGCCCCATTACTGAGGTACAAAACCTCTCCACTTCTTCCTTAGGCTTGCCTGGTGATAAACCATTCCCATATTAGGATATGAATCTACACTCTGGCTTGTCATTAGGTGTGTATGTTTGTAATAATGGCTCCTAGGAGAACATCAGGTGAAAAACAATAATTGCTGGGGTGAACATTTTGATTTTAGGAGAAGAGAGTTAAAAGAAGTACTTAAACTGTAAAGATTTAGGCCATGTGCTTTTGGAGATGCTGTCTTTACAGATTTGACGGATAAAGACTTTGAAGAGAATTATCAATAACCTTTGTGTCTAATATTTTGGTCACTCTAGTTTTCTGGATTTAAGTAACACTTCTGATATTGGGATGTAGCTATACAGAGAGGAATTGGGCCAACTATTGGACTAGTGGCAGTGAAGAGAGGCCTCTAGTGGCCCTGGAAAGACACTGCCGCTCCAACTGAAGACATGATTTGTATGCATGTCCCAGATGGCTCCTTTTGGGAGATTGCTTGGACACTGAGGAAAAGAGGGGACTTACTGGAGGATGTTTGAAAGCCTTCTGTGGATTATGGGCTAAATTCAACCTATATTGCTGATGCTGTTCCTTAGAAATACTTATATTCACTGTTGTCTTATCCTTGTGTAGAGATTGGGCCTAAGCCTGCATTGTCTGAGGGTACAGAGACTTTCTATGAATTATGACTCTGTTTTCCCCTTCCTTTTCCTTTTTGTTTGTTTGTAGGGGGACGGTAGGGTGACCAGATAGCAACTGTGAAAAAATGGGACGGGTGGGGAGTAATAGACCCCTATATAAGAAAAAGTTCCCCAAAACAGGACTGTCCCTATAAAAACGGAACATCTGGTCACTCTAGGGGAAGGACAGGGGGCTTCACGAAGAAATGTGGATTTGGAAGAGTTAATAGGGGAGGGAGTGAAGCTTTGGTTCTAGCAGCAAAGTCCTTTATAATGTTACTTTGTTACTATTTAAGGCTTGGTGGTGCCGTTAGCAAGGGGCAGTGGGGTACCGAGCTGCATTGCCCTGGGATAGCACAGGGAAGCTTGGTGCTACGATATTCTAGCTTATCAATCCCCAGGCCAACAGTACTGGGTAGCTAATGCATGGGGTTAGAGGCAGAGCTGTGTCCTTGCCTTCTTACCACCGCTCTGCCCCCATGAGGCACCATGTGCCTCTGGAAAAGTAGAGCGGACACACTCTAGAATTGTGTTTGGCCCTTACACAAGCTGTGCAAGGCTGTGTGTGACTTTTTTCTCCCTCCCATCCAACACTGCACAGCAGTATATGAGCCACGCAGAACAAGGCCTTTGTTGTTGTTGTTGTTAAAAAGAGAGAAATCTGGCTCAGTCCTGGATTTCATTTTCACTTCCTTCCGCTTTTCAACCTACATTTTTCTGCCTGTTTTCTTGTCCATTTCAGCTTGAAGCGGAAGCTGTTTTTCGTGCCATCACCATTGCCAGTCGAATCAACTGTCCGGTGTATATCACCAAGGTGATGAGTAAGAGTGCGGCTGATATCATTGCACTGGCTAGGAAGAGAGGTATGGAACTCAGTGCATTCCCCCCAAAGGGGGTGTGCATTAGGTATGAGTTTACCAAATGGAAGCTCTAGCAACTAACCAAATTGCTGAATGCAGGGGTCACTGACTCAAATGGCTGCTATTGTGCTAACAATTTGTTTCTGGGAAAATGGAAGTGAGACCCCAGCACTCTATTCAACCTTGACACTCTCCTTCCAACTGCCCCTTCCTCCACCTACCTGAAATGTGCATCTTAATCCTCCCTTCTCACACGCTACCTCTTACCCTTATCCCAAGCTGCTGGCTATTCATTCTTGCAAAGATTATCTTCTTTCCTTGTAAGGCCTAGCACGGACTCTCAGCCTTTGTGGGGCAGCTGCCAGAATGTATCTCTCTAGCACTTGCTGACAGTTACTGCTAGTGCTACAAAGCTTCATGAGCTAGCAGTGGGTGGGGGGAAATAGAATGCATGCACTGGACCTCAGAGGGAGAGGTTTTGCTCCCTGCAGTGTTGAGTGTTCCCCCCATGCTCTGCTCCTTCGTATTTTTAATACTCACCGGCTGCAAGTCCTACTTTATTGCTGACTCCGCTCCTTGTCTCTCCTCTTAATGCATGTTCTGTTCTTCTCAATTGTCTCTGCTTTTCTCTTTTCTCTCATTTTCTTTCCTCACCTGGTCCTTTGCTGGTTCTATTTTTCTCCCTCAGCCTTCCACACTTCCAGCACCTCTCACTTACAGTTAGGCAGGTGAGAGGCAGGCCGCAGAGACATAGAAGTGCAAGGGAAGGGCAGCTGTGATGCTCTATAGTGCTGTGGAGTATGGGTTACCCTGGGGATCACCAATGACGGGCAGCAGGAGCAGCAATTAATTTGACTCTGGACCACTGGCACCTCTGCCACTGGGCAGTGCAAAGAGGCCAAAGAGTGAGAGCAAACTCTCCTCTGGATCTTTAATGTGTCCCCTTCTGATCAGACTTGAGGTATACCAATGAGAAAGCCTGCATTTCTGCTTGCTTGCGCTGCACATGTTCTGTGCGTCCATAAAGAACTTCAGTCTCCAGGGCCTTCAATCCACTGCACAAACTCACTTAAAAACAGAGAAAAGGTGGCGCTGATAAGATTATTGAAATTAAACACAATTTTGAACTTCTCTCCTCCCAGATTAGAGAATTTTGTAAATATTTCAATCAAAAGCATATGTGACTTGGCAAGCTGCCTGATTACATTTTTATAATACGGACAAAGCCAGGGCTGTTTAATTTCTTAGGAGTTATGCTGTCCATGTAGCAACATGTAAATTATGCATGGCTGTTCGCAGTAAGCTGCATAATGCATTGGCAACTGGATTTTAACCATTTACTGTATATTCTTGCTTTTCCCCAGGTCCTCTAGTTTTTGGTGAGCCAATCACTGCCAGCCTGGGGACAGATGGGACACATTATTGGAGCAAAAACTGGGCCAAGGCTGCAGCCTTTGTGACCTCACCACCTTTGAGTCCTGATCCAACCACACCAGATCACTTGAACTCACTCTTAGCATGGTATAACCTTTAATTGTTTATAAACAGCCAGTCACATGAGTGCAAAACCCACGCCAGATGCAACATCTCGAGACTGTTCCAGAGCCCATTGAAGTGAATGGGTATATTTCCTCTGACTTTAAAGGGCTTTGAACCAAGGTCCTAATGTATAAAATTATGATGGACAAGAGATGTTAGGTTACAATAGAATTAGTCCTTAAGAACCCAATCTTGCTATCATTAAAGTTAATGGCAAAATTCCCATTGGCTTTAGTGGGAGCTGGGTCAGACTCAGAATTATTACTAAAAGAAGCTATAGTAAACTGACAGTCCAACTTTCTGAGGCAGATTTCCTTGGCCTGCTTTATAGGCTGGAAGATTATGTAGTGTGCATAATGCACATACAGCAAAAGAAGCATAACTAAAAAGAGCCTGCCTGTTTAATGCTATAGAGATAGGGGAGAATTAGTGTTGTACGGATGTATATTGTACAGATGTTAATCTACTGATCTATTGTGAAGGTGACAGAACAAACAAGACTTGATGTAAAGAGTGATATGTTATTTGCAATTTTAACTGAAGAAATGTGGTACAGGATTTATTCAGCAATGAGACTTATTTATTATTAAAAAGCTTCCAGGTTGAAAGGTCAATAACCATCGCTCTCACAACTTCCACCAAAGTAAATGTAACCCTGGTTTCCGGTGCATGCATCATCCCAGTCTTTAGGTAGTGTTTCGGTACACGAGAGAGAGGAGACTTGTGGATTTTCTCTTAGGTGATCCACTTCTTTCACTAGAGGACTCCTGGCAAGGAGGAGTAAGGTCAAGGAGGGAGCATGGCCATTTCTAATGTAATGTTACATTTGAGGGATAGATAGGAGTTTGATTCTCATGTGTTTTGTGTTAACCAGTGAGAAGGTGCCATATCTTGGCGCATCTTCTGCCCTGAACAGACCTCGTGTTGTACTTTTCCCATGAGTTCTGCTAACAATAAAACAGTCCCATGCATTAACTTGTCCTTAAGTTGTGCTTGTTGTAATCTGTGTGCACACATGTGCACACACATGAGCTCTTAGGACAGGACCATGAGACAGGAGGTTGTCTGGCAGCTAGGAGGCCTGATTTTCTGAGTGTAATTCCCAGCACAGGTAGAGAGACTTGTGCTAGCTCACCTCGAGCTAGCATGCTAAAAATAGCAATGGGGAGGTTGTGGCACAGGGTGGTGGCATGAGCTAGCTGCCTGCATCCAAACCCACCTGAGAGCCTGGGTCTGAGCTCAGGTGATTAGCCCAAGCCACCACCAGTGCCGCAATGTCCATGCTGCTATTTTTAGCACGCCAACTTGAGCTGAGCTAGTGTGAGTCTGTCAACTAGGCTGGGAATCACACCTCCCAGTGGCATGTCGACATTGCCTTAGGCCCCATCCTAGCTTACCCTCCTGTTGTGCCCCATCTCTATTGGTCCCAGACTGTTTCCTCAGCTGGAAACCAGCAGGGGTAAATGGTTCACATTGGGAGGGCAGCTGAGGGGTGAGGAGGAACTAGCATGGATGCCAAAGCAACTTCATTTAGGGATTCAAGTTTGCATTTGGGAAGAAACAGACCTGGTATAGGAGGCTGTCAGCCCACTGATGGGAGGTGGGGGTGTGCTGGCTGTCTGCAAAGGGATCAGGAGATGGTGAGAGAGAGAGGAGGGTTACCATCAGAGAGATGGGAGGGGGTAGGAACAGTGAAGAAATGGGTATCCCGCTGATAGGGGCTGGGAAAGGAGGGGGTGGTAGCTGAGTTGTTTTGCTGAGAACCTTCTGGAGGAGGTTAGTCATTCCAAGGGTTAGAAGGGGTAATATGACATCTGTCTGCCCACAAAGGTTCAGGTAGCTCTGAAAATGTTCAACAAGTTACCAGCAGTGTTTTGGCAACCTGGATTGGGTATCACCTCCAGAAAGTGTCTACTGCTTCTGGCTCATTGTGATTCTTCTTTGGCTTAAGTGGTGGAGCTGCTGCTTTGGGGTGATAGGGGACTTTCGTTTGAGTCCCAGCAGGACAGAGTGCTCACAGTAGAGTGAGTAATTGTTTGCCAGCCAAGCCACTAGTTAACACCAGGAGGTGGCTCTATGTCCCTAACTGTGCTGATTCCTGCTTCCAGAGATACCCATACATTGGATGAAGTACATTTTTAGAATTAAAAACGATCATTTACTTGCAGATCACATTTCTTCCAGAAGTGAGGTTTTCCACAGCAGGTTGACAGGTTATGTACATGGGTGATATAAAAGCATGGGGTGACATGTGACTAGGTACTTGTACATCAGAGACTATGTCCATGCATCTCTGTATGTGCAGTAGAGGATGACTTCTGCTCAGTGACACCTGTGTAAATACAGAGTCACTCCACTGGTTCTGGACTTACACAGATGTTAATGAGAGCAGAATCTGGCCCTAAGTCAAATGTATTTTTGGTGGGGTTATACAGAAATTGGTTCATTTCTGACTGGTGCTGGCCTTGGGAGCAGATGAAATTAGCTCCCTTATTTGATCTTCCTGTTCATTAAAATGAAAACAGGAAAAGGTCTTTTCTGGCCTGATCTTGCACCATTGACATCATTAGGAGTTTTGCTGTTGAGTTCAGTGGGAACAGGATCAGACTTTTAACCAGCTCATGTAGCAGTGTTTAAAAAATCATTGTTTTTACTGCAGCAGACACAGCCGTGTGTTCTCCACAAGAGGCTTCCGACATATTAATAATATGTGGGTCAAACTGGCAAAGCTAAAATGGCAATAGAATTTTTAGAATTGTAACCCAGATAAAGCCGTCTTTTAATACCAAAATCATGCAAAAAGACTGGGAAATCAGGGAAATTTTCATTATGCTCCAAACATGCAGAAATGTTCCCCGCCCCCCCCCCCCCCCAGCTTAGAGTCAGAGATCTTACATGACAGCGGCTTAGCCTGCTTTCAGGTCTAATACTTTAATACTTCAATACATTGAAGCTTAAAAAATCCTATATATTAATACTTTGCAGTGCATGTATATATATTTTTTTACCCAAGAATGAATATGATTATGATAAATAATGTCTTCTATAGCACTTTTCATCAGTAGATCACACAACATTTTACAAACATTAAATAAGCCTCACAACATAAGGTTAGCTTGCTTTTGATGGTTGGTTGAAAATTTGCTGTTGAAACTGTTTTGACAGAAAACTGGATTTTTGACCAAAAGAAAAAATGTCTGCTTTCCACAGAAAATTTAGATATTTTTTGTTGAAAAACTGCCTGGAATCCAAAATGCCACTGCGATGTCTCATGGGAGATGTAATTCAGAGACCTCATGCTCCCACACTTATGTATGGACTGGGCTCCCCAGCCAGACTCCGTCTCCCATGATGCACTGCTTCCCCTCACCAAGAAATGAGATGGTGGTGCTTCATAGGAGATGTAATATGACCAGGCCACCTGGTCAATGAAGGAGAATGGGAGCATGACACATCTGAACTACAAATCCAATGTGCCACCATAATGACATTTCAGAAACAAAATATTTTAGCAAAAAGAAAAGGAGTACTTGTGGCACCTTAGAGACTAACAAATTTATTAGAGCATAAGCTTTCGTGAGCTACAGCTCACTTCATCGGACGAAAGCTTATGCTCTAATAAATTTGTTAGTCTCTAAGGTGCCACAAGTACTCCTTTTCTTTTTGCGAATACAGACTAACACGGCTGCTACTCTGAAAATATTTTAGTTTTTTGATATTTTTCACCAAAAACTAAAAATTTTTAATGGGAAAAAACAGAATTTTTCTGACCAGTTCTAATGTTTATACCCATTTTACTGATTAATAAACTCAGGCAATGGGACTATTCACCTGCTTAAAGTTAAGCATAGGTGAATGTTTTTTGTTGGATTGGGGCCTAAGTGATGCTCTTGAACTAAGAAGGCTAAGCACTGTGGTGCTCAGCAGAAAAACTTCACACAAGGGGCATATGGAACAAACCACTGGGAAAGGCAATTAAAACAAAGCATGGACAAGAGAGAAAGTCCTAGACAGTTTCTGGTGCAGTGAATTAATAGTGTTGTGGAAAAAAGGATTGCATTGTAAAGATAAACTTGGAATGGGCAGGCCAATTGAGCTGGAGGAGGGTTTCTTGTCCCTACAATTGTATTTATTAATATGTGTAGAAAATTAAAGAATCCACTATGTCAAATTAAACTTTCATACAACAAGACAGTGATGAGCTTAGAGGACAGAACAAGGACAAGATAAAATGGAAAGCAAATCCTGTGATGCCATTGGTGTGCTTAGTAATTTGCGGTTACACAAGAAACTCATTAATATAAAAAATACTTTTAGTCTAATCTCTCTTATTTCACTATTAACGAAGAGGTTTGTCTTCTAATCAAAGGCCCATGATGTTGCTTGATTCATTTTTTTGTGGATAGGAAAGGATCAGAAGATGATGCAGAAAGTTTCCCATAAATGAATAGGATTGGCACCTCAGCAAATTGTACTTATGTGACAGATAACGGACCTTTTTTTCATTCACTTGGTTATTTATAAAGCTGCTGGGATTTTAACCTCTGAATCTAAGGACTCTTGATGTTTCAAACCTGCAATTTACACACTAAGATGGGGAGGGAACACTGTTCAAATCCTAGCATGTTCAGCTCAACCTTAATCCTTTGGAGACAGCGAAACTGCACTGCAGTATTATGTGATGCTGAGACCTTCAAAGCTGAGGTGTTGTCTTTTTCTGGGGACAACTGATTGGTGTCAGAATGATCAGAGGTTTCAGAGTAGCAGCCGTGTTAGTCTGTATTCGCAAAAAGAAAAGGAGTACTTGTGGCACCTTAGAGACTAACAAATTTATTAGAGCATAAGCTTTCGTGAGCTACAGCTCACTTCATCGGATGCATTTGGTGGAAAAAACAGAGGAGAGATTTATATACACACACACAGAGAACATGAAACAATGGGTTTATCATACACACTGTAAGGAGAGTGATCACTTAAGATAAGCCATCACCAACAGCAGGGGGGGGAAGGAGGAAAACCTTTCATGGTGACAAGCAGGTAGGCTAATTCCAGCAGTTAACAAGAATATCAGAGGAACAGTGGGGGGTGGGGTGGGAGGGAGAAATACCATGGGGAAATAGTTTTACTTTGTGTAATGACTCATCCATTCCCAGTCTCTATTCAAGCCTAAGTTAATTGTATCCAGTTTGCAAATTAATTCCAATTCAGCAGTCTCTCCTTGGAGTCTGTTTTTGAAGCTTTTTTGTTGAAGTATAGCCACTCTTAGGTCTGTGATCGAGTGACCAGAGAGATTGAAGTGTTCTCCAACTGGTTTTTGAATGTTATATTAACAAGAATATCAGAGGAACAGTGGGGGGTGGGGTGGGAGGGAGAAATACCATGGGGAAATAGTTTTACTTTGTGTAATGATAACATTACACAAATGTAATTATAACATTCAAAAACCAGTTGGAGAACACTTCAATCTCTCTGGTCACTCGATCACAGACCTAAGAGTGGCTATACTTCAACAAAAAAGCTTCAAAAACAGACTCCAACGAGAGACTGCTGAATTGGAATTAATTTGCAAACTGGATACAATTAACTTAGGCTTGAATAGAGACTGGGAATGGATGAGTCATTACACAAAGTAAAACTATTTCCCCATGGTATTTCTCCCTCCCACCCCACCCCCCACTGTTCCTCTGATATTCTTGTTAACTGCTGGAATTAGCCTACCTGCTTGTCACCATGAAAGGTTTTCCTCCTTCCCCCCCCTGCTGTTGGTGATGGCTTATCTTAAGTGATCACTCTCCTTACAGTGTGTATGATAAACCCATTGTTTCATGTTCTCTGTGTGTGTGTATATAAATCTCTCCTCTGTTTTTTCCACCAAATGCATCCGATGAAGTGAGCTGTAGCTCACGAAAGCTTATGCTCTAATAAATTTGTTAGTCTCTAAGGTGCCAGAATGATCAGAGTGCAGGCTTGCCTGTTCATTCCCTGTTTTCTGTCACAAGGTACAAAGAGAGAGCTTTCCTTGTACAAATTCCATGAAAAATTTATAGACCAAAAAAACTACAAAAAGCCATCTGGTATTCCATCTTGTTACTTTTATTTCACATGATTATGGATTTATCTTTAAAGTAGAATATTTAATACAGGGTTTTGATAATCTTTGTTAACACTAATAATGGAGTCATCTCCTCAGCCCTATTGAGTGGGCTTTGTACCAGTCTTGTGGTGAAAAGCAGAGCAAAACCCAGCTGATCTCGGCAGTAGTTGATTATCTTAACATCCCTGGATGGTGTAAAGCTGAGGACAGAGGGTTTTCTTAAGGAAAGGTGATCTCACCAGAGCACCCCTGCTCTTCAGTGATCCTTAGCCACCAGATTAGCATGTGGTGGCTGTTAGTGGCTAGCGTGGGTTAGAGCATGTGCCTCTCATGTCTAGATTTGAAAAAAACAAATTCACACCCAACTTGATGGCAAGTGAAACTGTGTATCCTGCAATATCAATACACCATGTGTTAACTCTTCTTAGTGGGGACCTGCAGGTGACGGGAAGCGGGCACTGTCCCTACAGCACTGCCCAGAAAGCCATCGGAAAGGATAACTTCACTATGATTCCTGAAGGAGTTAATGGAATTGAGGAAAGAATGACTGTTATCTGGGACAAGTCTGTTGTGAGTAGTTGCTTATCTTTATAGACTAAAAAATTGGCTGTTAGCTGGATAATGAAAGCCACGGGGCTCTATGCCAGCATTCATGTGGTTTCCCCATATTCTGAGAGCTTCTATAGAACAAGCTACCATAAGATTATTATTTATTTTTAAATACTTAGTAGGAACGCAGTTAGAAGCTTTGTATTTTATTTCTCTTTTACAATGGAAAAACATCATGTTTTATGAGTCCCGAGGCTTAATTGACTGTACATCATTTTTTGGTATTGTGTCAGATTGAATGTTTGGAGCTGACATAATAGTCAAAGCAGTTTAACGCTTTTGAAATAGACTTTGTATAAACTTGACAAATACATCATTTAATTTGGGGAAATGTCACATCATTGTTGAGAAACCACAAATGGATGGGAACCAAAGCTTAAGGTTATAATATAAAGCCATTTAAATGAGGACTCCTTGTGTAATTTATACTGGAGTATTTTGCAGCGTGATGTTGGCATAAGATAGCAATTTGTTGGATGTTTCTTGGATCCTAATATACAATGCATTCTCCCCACCCGTACACACAGGTGAAGCTGATATGCTTGTTACAAACTGTAAAGCTCTATGATTGCATTTATAGTGCACCTGTGACCACCTTACTTGGACTGTTTCCCAGTTCAACTTGCCAGGGACTACTGCTAAGATTCCAAACACTGAAGCAGCTTCAAATAGCTGCTGTTTAAAAGCAAAATGAACAAAACCCAATCAACCACAGACATTTTTTCTTCTTTTCTCCCACAAAACATGGAATGTCAGCTGCAAAACTACATTGGGCTGAGAAGCAGTTGGGGCAACATTCAGTAGTGGACTTGGTAGCTCATGTTATATTTAGGCTAGAAATGTGTGTTGTTATACCATACAACAGGGAGAATGGTCTGTTTTTCATTGGGGCACGCTGCTCTTGTTTCTAGCTTAAGAAAATCCAAAAATATTGGACTGTAAAATCACAACATTGTTCTATGCAGCAAAGATTTTGTATGTCTTTATTAGATTTATTTAGATTTATTCTAAACTTTGATCATTGATGATTTTTTCTCTCTCTTTAAGCCCTGTACAGTGGACTTGTGCTACTAAAGCAACCTGGATTTGCAGGTGTAGGGATAAGAATAAGGCAGCCTGATTTTTCAGGTGTACTGCTACTCCTTTATGCTCCTCTGGCAGTATAAAAGTGCCTTAAAGCAGATATATATCATTTACACTGATATTACAGTACCTTCACATATGAAACTGGGGGAAAGGGGCCTTAGCAGAACTGAGACAAGCCTTTTATCTGTAATAAAACATGTAGCATATACAACATACATGATGGTGTGGTCTGGATTAAGGGTTTATTGGCTTTTGTTTGGGATGATGTGAATAACTCACTCATCTGTTTGCTGCTCCTGAATAATACAGACCTCACAAATTCATGCTGATAAAACCTTTGGACCATGCAACTCCATCCGTTATTTCCTCTCTCCAGTCTATCTACGCACATGCCCTTATATGTTGACATTACCAATTCTATCTCCATTTTGGAAGCATAATTTACTCATGTCAAACTGCTTGTAGTCCACAGGCAAAATGGATGAGAACCAGTTTGTTGCTGTTACCAGCACCAATGCTGCCAAAATCTTTAATCTGTATCCAAGAAAGGGCCGGATTGCTGTGGGCTCAGATGCTGATGTTGTTATCTGGGATCCGGATAAAGTGAAGACTATTACAGCCAAAAGCCATAAATCGGTAAGAGAAAAATTGCATATTGTCATTATAAACACAACTGCTTTGGAACTACCAATCTTCTAACGCAAATGAACTCCCAATGTGCTAGATACGTAAGAGCTGGATAATGTGATGTTCTGCATTAAAAAGTATGATTGTTTATATTAAGATGAAAGTAATTAAATCTCTTCTTTCAGAGAATAAGAAATTTACCACTACAGTCCAGAAGGAATTTTTCCAGCATATAGAATATTGTATAATTGGCTAAATGAATGGGTCAGTTCCCCAACAGCTGCTAATCAGCATAGCTCCACTGACGTCGGTGAAGCCATGCCAATTTGCACCAACCTTTTAGCCAGCATCAGATTTTTAAAGGTATTCTGGTGCCTAAGGATGCCAGTAGGCATGTAGTGGGATTTTCAAAAGCACCTAAGCAGGTTAGGTGCCTAAATTCTATTGATTTAGAAAGTCCCACTAGGTTCCTCCTTGCATCTTTAGATGATTAAATACCTTTACAAATCTGACCCCAACCCACCCTTCTTTTCTTTTCTTTTCTTTTCTTTTCTTCTGAAGCATGAGTTATCACCCATTGCCTGAGCAGATCGAAAAATGTTCTGAAATGTTATGGTTAATTCAGTGTTTCTATAATATGGGTTCTAGATTATGGATGGGTTTGGGTTTTTTTGGTCTTGTTTAATTATGAAACTTTATTGTATATTTCTTTGATTCTGTGTCCCAATTTTCATAAAATACTAACTGTGTATTCTTTCCAAACACTTTGATCTTTGTGTAATTACAACACAAGGGGCAGGATAATGGAGAATCAGGCCCATATGTTTGCTTTATTTTATCTAATCTAATCTAATTTACATATCAATCTAGAGGAGAGACAGGTAGATGAGGTAATATCTTGTCTCTCTAATATCCTGGGACCGAAAAAGCTACAACTATACTGCATATGTATCTAGTCGGTATTTTACATCCTGTCCATCACCATACTGGGTCACAGTTCCATAAATATGTCTAATTTTCATTAAATATTTGTGATAGTTTACTGGATAGCCAATAATATGTTTTATTTAAAAAAGGTTACATGTTCAAAAATGACAAATGAGTTTGTGTGCCTCAATTTGTGTTTGCCCGACCTTAAACGGGGCTGAGCATACCAGTCTCTGAAAATGAGGCCCCTTTAAGATGTTTCAGGTTGGACACATTAAATCACTAGGCACTTTTGAAAATAAACACCTTGCTACCCAAGTATTTTTTCTAGTTTTGGAGGGCAGGAGTGGTGCAATGCAGAGAATAGATCTAAATCATTCAGGCTCCGATTCAGCAAAGCACTTAAGCACATGCTTATCCGTAAGCATGTTCCCAAGTCTCATGCTTGTAGTTAAGCACTTGCTAAAGTGTTTTGGTGAGTCAATGCCTCTAAGGGTTATGCAATTAGGACAGCACATGTAGGCATACCCAAGCTAGTTTTGATTGAGCTAGCTTGCTAAATATAGCAGTGTAACCACCAGCAGCACAGGCTAGCTGAGTACAATCTCACTTGGGACTCTAGGTCAGGGATGGGCAAACTTTTTGGCCCAAGGGCATATCTGTGTAGGGATATTATATGGCGGGCCATGAATGCTCAAGAAATTGGGGGTTGGGGTATGGGAGGGGGTGTGGGCTCTGGCTGGGGGTGTGGGCTCTAGGGTGGGGCCAAAGATGAGGAGTTCAGGATGCGGGAGGGTGCTCCGGGCTGGGGCAGGAGGTTGGGGTGCAGTGAAGGTGAGAGCTCCGGCTGGGTGTGCGGGCTCTGGGGTGGGGCTGAGGGTGAGGGGTTGGGGGTGGCGGAGGGTGCTCTGGGCTGGGACTGGAGGGGGTTCGGAGGGTAGGAGAAGGATCAGGGGTGGACCAGGGGCTTGGAGCATGGGAGGGGGTCAGGGGTGCAGGCTCTGGGGGGTGCTTACCTCAACCAGCTCCCACAAGCAGCGGCATGTCCCCCCTCCGGCTCCTATGTGGCGGTACAGCCAGGCGACTCTGCACGCTGCCCCGTCCGCGGGCACCACCCCTGCAGCTCCCATTGGCCATGGATCCCAGCGAATGGGAGCTGCGGGGGCAACACTTTAGGTGGGGGCTCCACATGATGCATAGGAGCAGGAGAGGGGACATGCTCCTGCTTCTGGGAGCCGCATGGAGTGGGGCAAGCCCCGGACCCTGCTCCCCAGCGGGAGCTCAAGGGCCAGATTAAAACATCTGGAGGTCCTGATGCGGCCCCCGGGCTGTAGTTTGCCCACCCCTGCTCTAGGTATATACTCTGTTGGCTAGCCTGTGTAGTCACCCATGTCACTGAGGCCACACTGATATGTTTAGCAAGCTAGCTGGATCAAAGATATCGCAGGTGTACCTACATGTATTGCAATCACACCTCCCAACTGCACTGTAGACATCCCCTAACTGACCTGTGTTTGATACCCAACAGGCTTGTATATTACTTTTATCTACCCCAAAGCATTTTTTTGGTTTCTGTCCCTGGGGGTAAGTGTATTTTGAACCCTTTGATTATGTGTAAGGGTCGCATTTTCATCTAACCTTCAATAATGCAACTACTAAGTGGAAAGTATCCAAATAAATCTTTATGTGTGGGAAAGCAGTTATTTTTTCATCCAAACAAACAAGCGTGCTTGCACATTTTGCAGGTGCTTTGCAGGTGGAACCTGAATTAAAATAGGGCCATAAAAGTGTATTTCACTTTACCAAAGAAAAACAGACTTGAGACTGAGCTTGCATGGAGTTTTCAGTGTATGTCGTTGGATCCTCAGGCTGTTGAATATAACATCTTTGAAGGAATGGAATGCCATGGTGCTCCCTTGGTGGTCATAAGCCAAGGAAAGATTGTGTTTGAAGATGGAAATCTGCATGTAAATAAGGGAATGGGCCGCTTCATTCCTCGCAAACCTTTCCCTGAATACCTTTACCAGCGCATCAAAATCAGGAATAAGGTAGGTTCAAACTTGGCCTGTTATTTAATACTCCACATATCTTTTGGTCTCTCTAGGCTCTCTTGAAATCACACAAGAAAACATTTTGCATCATTATTGTCCTAAATGAAATGGATCCATGTGAGACTGGAAATGCTGCCAAAAGACTATGGGTCACATCCTCAGCTGGTGTAAATTGGTGTAGCTCCTTTGACTTCAGCGGAGCTTCAGTGACTTACACCAGCTGGGAATCTGGCCCTGTATGTCTATGAAGTACAGTCTTCTGAAGGAAAGAGAAAGATAATAGAAGGCAATTTTAGCTAACAACAAGGAGCAAAGGACCACAATTTTTGGTGGGGTTGGGGTTACGACAGGCTGTCATTTTAAATTGTTACATAACTTAGCATGTTGGATAAGCTGATCAAGTATTTCTGTTTCCCATGTACATGCTACATTGGAAGCATTCACTGTATTTGGCATTTTATCAGCTTTTAACAACTGTTGTGGGCGAATTAGCTTTAGTTGAGTTGTTTTTGCATATAAAACACAAAACTTTCCGGCCTTTCTCTTTTGTGAAGCAGGTGGCTCGGGACAGATGTTTTAGCAAATGAAATGCATACACCATGTAAAGTGTCCTATTTGACCATGACTAGGTCAGTTCTGTTTTCAATTTATACCAATGCGGCTCCTCTGAAACCAATAAATAGGGCTTGTTACTAGATGTGAATTGTCTGAAAATTCTCTTTTGTTGTTCTTGTTCTTGTACAATGAGGTCTCTTTGTCAGGGAACACAAACATCAGCGAAGAAAAGGCTGCTTTTTGGTTGTTTTTACTCTAATTTTTTTTTACTATAAAAATTTTATATAATAGATTACGAAGGGCAGCAATTGAAATGTACTGTAAGCAGTTTGAGATGGCAGCCCACTTCTTTCAAAAGGCCTTTTCTCCTCACCGTTCTCCTCATACAAGTGGTGTCAAATTATAGAATTCAACATATCTCCTCCTTTGAAAAAAAAAATTACAAAAAGGACATATGCATCAACTAAGATATGCTGCAAACATTGCTGCCCAGTCACGGTTTCTGTCTCATCACATTGTCTACTTGGATTAGAGACTTTGAAATATGGACCTGCCTGTCAAGTGTCTGGCACACTGAGGGTGATGATACTGCACCCAGGAGTGAGCCTTCCAGCCTGGGTCCACGGACTTGTGCCAGTGGGGCTTGGGCTAGTGTAGAATAGCTGTGTAGGCAGTGCTTTGACATTCTGTCTGGGGCTGGAGCTTGCGTTCTCAAGCCCACCCTTCTCCCAGGCTTGAGTTTACTGCAGGAGTTAGGCTAGTAGCTCACTGTAGAAGCTGGATTTTGGGGAAAGATCTTTGTTTTCTGGTGGCTAGTTAGGTGGAGGAGAAGCAAGGGCGAGCACTGACTTTGGTGCTCTTCGAGCTCCCTCTGCTGACTGATTCCTAGAAGTGAGATCGACCTCTGAGGCATGTTCCCATCACTGCTTCTCTTCTCACTCATGTAAAATCAATGAAATCCCTTTATTTTAAAACCTACAGATGATCAAATCCACTGTGAGGTCCTCATTTGAATACCCTTGCACAACAAAGTAACGTGATAGAACATCCAACAAGGATCTACACAGCAGTTTCTGTCACAGATAAGACCCTGGAATATGTACAGGGGTATAAACTCCTGCCTTTGTGACACCCCCCTTGCTGTGTTTGGTGTCTGCTTCCTCTGTGGCGCTTCACTCTCCTAGTGGAGAAGGTGTACATTTGGGGAACATCACCAGTGTTATCTTTGGGTCAGGCTGCAGGACAGCTTAGCTTTGATCCTGATCCTTCTGTCATTGACAACACTGGAAACACTTAACTTGACTTAAATGGGAGCAGACTCAAGCCCTCTTCTCAACAGCCAGGGCTTTCCTATATTTCCATGTCCCTTTCACAAGAACATATAGGGGGCGATCTTTCTAAAATGTCTTCTAAAATCCTTAGACTGAATATCCAAATGAGCACTGCAGATTCTTTGGAATGCTTTTTTGAGAGCCTTGGGTTCTGTAAAAAGAAAAGGAGTACTTGTGGCACCTTAGAGACTAACAAATTTATTAGAGCATAAGCTTTCATGAGCTACAGCTCACTTCATCGGATGCATCCGAAAGCTTATGCTCTAATAAATTTGTTAGTCTCTAAGGTGCCACAAGTACTCCTTTTCTTTTTGCGAATACAGACTAACACGGCTGCTACTCTGAAACCTTGGGTTCTGTAAGACAATGTTTCCTGAGCGACACATACCTCCAGCTCTTCCAGTTATTACCTTTGATAGCGATAATATTGTTTCATAGATTCATAGGTTTTGAGGCCAGAGGGGAACATTATGATCATCTAGTCTGACCTCCTGCATAACATTCATATGAATATTACAGAGCTAGTGCCTAAAGGCCATCAGCTGAGACCTGGGTCCCAGTGTGCTAGGTGCTGTACAGACAAGCAATAAAAGGCAGGGCCTGTTCCAAGGAGCTGACAAATTTTCGTGATTTATGTATGTGTAGAGCTAGTTGAAAGTTTTTTCAAACTGTTTACCAAAAAAAAAAAAAGTCACCATTTTTCAACCTGGTCTAATGATGAGAGACAACAGGAGGGTGAAACAATTGAACAGGGTTGTGAGGAAGAAAAGAGAACAATGAAATAATCATGATTAGTATAATATGGGTTGTATAATATAATATAACAGGACACCACCAGCTGTCCTAGCCATTGTTAAATTTTCGGTAGGTGTCATGGCAGAGGTGAACGTTAAGGCTGTAGATAATACTGTCCATTTCTCAGATGATACTATGCTCTTGTTCCAATAAAGGAAAATGCACCTTTTGTTCATTGACAATGTGGCACCAATACACTTTGCTAGGTATACTTGTGCCAGTATGTAGTTGTGAAAAACACAAATTCCAGACCTCCTGCATTAAATCCAGCTGTCCCACCATGTGATTCTTGAAGTAGACTGTTATTTCTTTGGGAACAACGTTGGAAACATGACTTTGGATAAAATTGGCATATATAATAGGTTTTTTTAAGTATAAAACAGCCTTTTAAACTCAGACAAAACCACTGACATGCATTTTTACTTGGGGACTGTAAGTGAGTGTGGCAATCCCTCTGCATCGGCCTCTGAGGGAGGCCACGCCTCTTCGCAGTCTGGTCTGCTGGAATACTCTCAAAACAAAGAAAGCGGGAATTAGGGGTACTCGATGGGCCCTGGCCTTCAAGCAGGCGGGGCTGCAAACCCTGGGCTCTGGCCGACGGTCAAGACAGGGTGGTAACAAGTTATAAGCCCAGCCCTCAAGCAGGGCAGGGCAATAAATAGTCAGGGCTCTGGGCTGCCATCAGGCAGAGCTGTAGCAGTTCATGCAGAGCAGGGCAGCACACAGTCTGGGCTCTGGGCTGCAGTCAGGCAGAGCTGTAGCACCAAATACAGTCTATGGGGCTCTGTCAGGGGTGAGCCCCAAGCACAGTCTGTTGTCCTAGCTCTGGTGGGTGACAGACAAATGCAGGTCTCTTGGCCTAAGGAGGGGGAGTACTGCCACCCCCGGGGGAGAGGTGGCAGGGAGAGGGGGACACGGGCCCACCCAACTCCACTGTATCCCAGCCCAGGGCCCTAACAGTGGCAGAGTGGTCTGCCACTGGGTCAGCGGGGAATGCACCTGCAACACGCTGACCGTATTTCTGGCAGCAACGCAGCCAGACGGTAGTCTGGTTACCCTGGGCTCCTTCCTACTCTCCCCCTCGGGTGTAGCTGCATTCAGGGGTTGTCCTCAGTCTCCCTGGGATACAAGGGTAGCGGTAGCAGCTCCGCAGCATTGGGAGTGGCAGATCTCCCTGGAAGCTCAGGCTGGTCCTCGAGGCAGCCACGGTTCTCCTCCGCATCCCGCTCCAGCAATGGGGAAGAAGCTTGGGGAACTGAGCTGCTGGGCCGGCTTTTTATACTTCCTCTTCCTGCCCTGCCCCTCTGCTTCCGGCGTTGCAGCGTGGCCCTCCTAGTTCGCCCACCAGGAGGCTCGAGGTGTTCCCTCCATGTCCACCTCTGAAGGAGGCCATGCCTCCTCGCTACAGGGACTGTATATGATACAGCTCCGTACATACTGTGAACTGTATGTGTGACTGAATATACTGTCAGGTGGGAATATCAGTGCATTCAGTGTCTGAGTTGTTCTGTTCTTTTATTTTAGGTAACAGGATTGCAAGGGGTGTCCAGAGGAATGTATGATGGGCCAGTGTATGACATCCCAGCTACGCCAAAATATGCAACGCCTGCACCTTCAGCTAAGTCCTCCCCTGCCAAAAATCAGCCTCCACCAATCAGAAATCTCCACCAATCTAATTTCAGCTTATCAGGTAAACCAAAATGACCAATTATGAATATCTGAAAAACCTTGAGTACTAATCATAATTCTAAAACACCCCATGCGTCTCACCATTCAAGCCAAAGCACCATTGCAGGATATTCCCTCACATAATAAGCAGACTGGAAATATCATTTTGGGGGGATTATTCTAGGCAGCTTCTCTCCTCAGAGGTTAATTTTGATGTGATGTAACTATAACATCCAAAAGTCAGCAGTAGAATTAGTACACCAGTGGTTCTTAATTCTTTAAGAAATTGTAATGGATGGTCAATTGCAACCCAGACCAGTGAGAAACAAGAGCTATGCTTTTATCCCTGAAAAATCCCACCTTTAGGAATCCAATGAAACCATTCAAAGAGAAGAAATGGTAGAGAACCCAAGGAAAATTATCTGATTTTTCATATGTTTTTGGCAGTTTGTAAAGTTTGATACACCCATACACTGGGGTACTAGTGAGACAGACCATGTACAAATATACAGGAACTCTTTTGCTTGTGCACTTATAAAATTTGTCCCTAATAGTGATAATTTGTGGGTGGGATTTTCAAAAGCATATCAGCAAGCCTTGTGATTCTAAATCACTTAGGACCATATTGTTAAAGGTATTTGGGCATCTACCTGCCATTGAGTTCAATGAGAGTAAGGCACCAAAACATCTTTAAAAGTCTGGCCATTAGACACTTTTGAAAATGCCTCCCCATATTTATATAACATTTTCATGCAGAAATGTCAATGCACGCCACAGAGACAAATTATTACCTAGAATAGCAACCTGTTCTGATCCATCAAAAAGAATCCACTCACAAGGCATTCACTCGTGCGTGGAAGTCAGTGGAACTCTATTCAAGATGATAATGATCTAAAAACAGGTTCTAGAGATGAAAGGTCAGAACAAAGTAGCAAAAACATTGAATCCTGGATAGAGCCAGTCAGGTGAAAATTCACAGTTGATTGGATTTTTTTCTTCAGACGTTTCGGTTCCCATTTTATTAACTCTCCTGCTTTGCTGGCTGGATTGCTATTTTACAGGTGCTCAGGTAGATGACAACAACCCTCGTCGCACTGGACACCGCATTGTTGCGCCCCCAGGTGGTCGCTCTAATATTACCAGTCTTGGCTGAACAGAGATGATGGGCAGAATGGCAAGAATGAAGGATCATGGAATAATGTCTGTTCCCTTTGATGTCCATGTTATTGAACCCACAGTTCAATGAGGGGAAAATGAGTTGTCTTTTGTTTTTCTTTCTTTTTCTTTTTTTTTCCTTTTTTTTTTTGGTATAGGAAGAAGTGATAATAGTGTGGTGTATTTGCTTGGAACTACTTGCCTCACAATTGTGCTTTCTTGCCATAGTCACCTTAAAGCATGGTGCTTCCATTTCCCCTTTAGTGACTACAAGATTTATCTTTGTCTTGTAACTAAATGATGGTTCCTTTGCACCTGTTAGCTGTACTAGAGTAGTAAATGCATGTTACTAAGTTATTTATGCAAGTTGCAGTCTGTGAGTGCATCTGTTTAGAACACGTTGCCAACAATTGACACAATGCCAAGATCAATGCCACTAAAATATATAAGAAGGAAGAATGTGGACATTTTTAAAGTGTGCAGTAGAATAGCGTAAGTGGCTTCTGTTAATATCTTGAATTTATTATAAATCCACGAAGCACTGCTCCCAGATACAAAGAAACAACTTCAAAATGTGTAATGACAACGTGGCCTCTATAGCAATTCTCATTATCCACTAAAGTACATTCCAAGTATGTGTCTTAATTGTTTTCATTTTAGACAGAGCCATAACTTCTACGCAGCAATGCCATTGCCATCCCATTCAGAGATTTCTCCAGCTGGGCAGTAGTGCTCTCCTTGTGCATGAGTGTTTTGGTACTTAAGAATAACTCAAATTACCGTTGGATTTTTAAACTTTTTTGTACAAAGTTTTTCCTTTGTAATCACATGCATTTTTACTTATTATACCCTATCAGATCTACTAGTTGTGGTTCTATTTCTGAATTCAAAGCTTGTGAAATAAAGGAAATGAAAAGATCCTTAAGTGTCTTTTTCTGCCTTCCAGTGCTCTTGCTCACCAAAATGGTTTTTTACAGTGGAAGTGTTCCCTGGCTAACCATAGGAAGTTTTCTTCTGGGTCCACATCATTTGAAAGAAACTGCATCCTCAAAGCAAAAAGATCGTTAATGTATAACTTTCTGCGCACACTTGAAAATTGTTTTTGCATGTTCCAATTCAGCTGAGCTGAATAGAGTTTGTGGTAAGAATATAACCAGTTCTAGTTGCCTGGTCTTTGGCCCACTAACAGCTACAGTGGCAGTCCACCTGCAGCTCTGGGGCTGTATCGGATTTGCATAAAGTGGAGCAGATTGCTGCCATCCTCATTTTTAATATGGGACAGCAACCACCAGAGACAGCCCAGACTCAGCACGCAATGCTCCATCTTGATCTAAGCCATCTTCCAGTTGGCATTGCCTATTGGGATCCATCTCTCTGTATGTTCTTATCAGGAGCACATCACAAACTAATGCACAAATGGACTGTCTTCTTCTTTGGGAGTGTGATGGAAATGTCCTCCCTCCTCTTTTCCAATGTGTAAGTGTGTGAGAAAGAGACCTTCTCCTTGCCCCTCCTTCTATTTCCTTTTCCTTATTTGCTTGTGCTGCTGATGCTAAGGGGAGGCCAGGCTAAAAGATTGAGGTTGGGGGTTGTCAAAAGAGCTGAAGTAATTTGGGAGCATAAATTCCAAATTCCATTGTCATGTCTTTCAGTGGGACTTGTGCTTCTTAGGCTTAACTACACTAGAAAGTTGTACTGGGGTAAAAATTCTGCCAGGGCAGTGCCACCAACAAAACTATTTAATCAGAGCTCATTCACGCTCAACCGCTTGTTTCAGGGCATTGTGCCCACACAGCATCAAGCTGCATGACAAAAGGCCTGTAGCACTGCATGTAGGTGACGCATGTGGATAGGCACAGTGTCCATTGATTTCAGCAGAAATTAGGAGTCTTAACTACCTTTGTGGATCTCAGCCACAGAGTCTTTTGAAAATCCACCTACCTTGCACCTTGTGCTGAAGACAGTGGGGTGTCCAGAAGAAGAGCCAGTCCCCTAGAAAGCTTTGCCTCTCATCTCCACGTTTGACCCTGAGATTGACAGTCGTGCCATTTCTGTGGGACCTTAGCAATTGAGCTTTTACTTGACTAAACAAATGAGAATAAACACAATGTAACTCACATTGACAAAGACGCCATTTTTTGCTATTTGGAAAATATAAAAGATTCATTGCTAACCAGAGGAAATGTTCTACTGGCTATTCATGATATTTTTCATGCTGAAGTGGCCGTGAACACACACAAGGCAACTTTGAAGCCCTCTATTCTGAATTTTAATGGTTCTGAGCTCAATACTTGTCAGTGTATGTCAGTGTAGTTCTGCTTTGATTACTTTGAGGACTGAGGTGCTAATGTGTCCATGTAAGTTGTAACCTTCTAGAAGCCTTTCTACCTTTTCCGTGGTATTTATGCTGCTTCTTTAAGGAAGTGGAGTATAGGACTTGGATTCTGTACTGTGTCTGTTTTATCCCTCTCTGACAGGCAGTAGTACCTGGGAGTGAATTAAACAGAGTTAACTTGTTACATCGTCGCCAGCCAAGCAGTGATCAGGAGTCTTTTCCTGGACCCTTGCTTTATTAAAACATCCGAGTGTTGTCATGCTGTTCTCAGACTGGCTTTGAGCAGGCTGAGGTAAATGGTCTCTCCCCTCCCAACTGAATAAACAAAAGGCCAGATTGTGACACTGTTTATGGTTCCATGCCAGGGAGTAGGAAGCCCCCTTGCTTCTCACATCATAGGTAGCCATAAGGAGAGGAGCGCAGCCTCCATGTGACTGCTTCTCCCATTGTTGTGCATGTGTGTGTGTGTTGTGGGAAGTGGAGGAAGAACTGGCTCCATTTCCCCTCTCTCTACAATGCTCCATCCAGCACATGAGAGGAACCAGGGACAATGTTATGACTCTTTGAGATGGTTAACATGATGCCCCTTATTCAGGGCTTTGGCAAAGCTACAGTTGTGCTGTTAATGATGACATTAAGACTGGCCCTTAACCAGTATAGTGTTACCCATTAAACAGCCTCCCCACAAATCATTGCATTGAAGTTTATCATTACTCTTTGTGTACATTGCACTGGCCACCATTAAATCCTCATGATGGTGTTTCTAATCAAACTGATTTGTGTGATTCTTGCATGTTGTTATCTGAGTTCCTGCGTGCATTGCCCATGACAGTTCCAGTGGGAATATTCTCATCTTTACTTAAAAGCAAATTAACCACTGAGCGAAAATAATGTATTCTAATTCATCTAAGATGCGCAGTGTAGGGGTACTTCCTCTTTAAATCAGATGCCAGGTGTTGTCTTGAGGGAAATACAGTAGACATTAGACCTACTCACTTTCATGGTTCTCACACTCTGTGACATGTGTTATTCTGTGACACACTTGTGTGATGAGATGCACATGAAATGATGTGTATCAATTCATAAAGTTTAAACAGCTCTAAGTCCAGCAGCTTCTTCTGCATAGAGCAGGTTAAACAAACACAGACCTGCAAGGCCATGAAGAATAGGAGCGCTATTTCAGGAAGTAAGTTAACAGCTACACATTCTAGGTGTCAGAGGCTGGATCCTTGATCCACGCTCCAGGGGCTTTGCACTGCTCCAGTGCTGCCAAGATGATGGAAAATCAGCACAAGCAGCTATCTGGGGATGCCCCTAGTATAAAGGGAATTCCCAGGTAGCATCAAGCCAGAGTAGTCAGCTCCATGCCACGTCCCTCATAACGCTTGGTGTAGGGGTGTACATAGGGGAAAGACGCATGATTAGAGTGCTACTGTACTTCTGTGATATTCGGTTGCCCAAATGGCCTCTTGGAGATTGGTGCAGCTGTGCATCACTTAGAGCAGCTCTGAGGTTGCTCTAAGTTGCTCTGGAGGCTAAACTAGTGCCTGGCCAGGTTTGTGTGTGTAAAGGTTATAAAACGCCATTTTTGCACCCCTCTCAGGTGCATGACGCTCCTAGCCCTAAATCTCTAAATAAAACATGACTGTCCTTCATTAATTTGTGCCCAATGAATTCAATACACAGAAGTCTTTGCTTTAAGTCAGTGATGAATCTGTAGCACACTGCATGTTTAGCTGGTTCCAGGCTGCTAGTATCAAGTTAAAGTAAAAGTGTTATAATCCACACCAATATTAAATCTTTGCAGGGCACCTTTAAGAAGGATTTTTGTGTCGGGAAGAGGCTAGCTGTGTTTATGCCCAGGTTTTATACAGGAGACAAATGGATTGGTGGCCAGCAAAAAGAACACTATAATTCCCAGACACACTCATCCATACCAGTCGATAGGATCCCAGTCCTACAATATGCTTTCAGTAGGTGGAATCTACTGACTTCAGTGGGGTCTGCCCAGGCAGCTCTCATTGGAGAGGCCTTTGATGGATTCACTGATTAAGGCCAGAAGGACCCATTATGATCATCTAGCCTGATGTCATGCATAACATGGGCCTCTTGATGTAATTCCTGCATCAAACTCATAACTTCTGTTTGAGTTACAGCATATTTTTTTATTCTAAGGCCAGAAGGGACCATTGTGATCAGACAATCTGATTTCCTGCATCACACAGGCCATAAGAGTTCCCTGAATGACTGCCTGTTTGAATTAGAGCGCAGCTTTTAGAAAAACATCCAATCTTGATTTTAAAATGGCCAGTGATGGAGTATCCACCCCGACCCTTGGTAAATTGTTCCAGTGGTTAACGACCCTCACTGTTAAAAAAACTCTGGCTCTTATTATCTAGTCTGAACTTGTCTAGCTTCAACTTCCAGCCATTGGATCCTGTCATGTCTTTGTCTGCTAGCTTGAAGAGTCCTTTAATGTCATTTTTTTGTTCCCCCTGAAGGTCCTTCAGTCTATGATCAAGTCACCTCTTAACTGTCTCCTGGAGATACTAAATCGATCAAGTTTCTTCAGTCTCTCACTAAAAGGCATGTTTTCCATATGTTAATCAGGGTTTAGATGAATACCTTCCAGTGCTTAATTTGTAATGAAAGAGGTGACGGGGCTCCTCTTTTTTAAAACAGTAATTTTTTTACTTTCGTAACTGACGTGGAAGCTCAGAGGTGCGGGGGCTCTGAACTACCCAGCCTACAGGTGCGGGAGATCAGCTGTGGCACAAATTAAGCCCTGGTACCTTCCCATTAAGTTTGCATCGACTATATCCTGCGACCTTGCTGTCAGCTGACAAAGCTACTTAGCAGCATCCTGAGGACTCTTAGTACTGGGAACCATGCTAGACAGTGCACTTAACTAAAGCAGGAGCAAAACATTTCTTGACTAGTAAATCTAAGGCCAACCCCTACTTAAAAATAAATATTTAGAGGCGGGAAGGGACCTCAACAGAAGACCAGTGCGGATGCAGCAAATGTTAATATGTGGATGCCAGTAAAGCATCAGATATAGTGTCACTCTGCTAGGGTTTACAGACCCATAAATGGAGTGAAGGGGCAATACTGGGCCAAGAGGACCCCACCCTGCAGGAGCTGCAGCACATGCTCCAAATGGAGGATCTGCTCAAAAGGGGACTCAATGTCAAGCAGGGGGAGTGTGTGAGGGGCTGTCTAAAGGGAGGAAGCCAATGTGCAGCTTCTGGGGACACAGCAACACACAGAAGAGGAGTCTGGATTGAGGATAAGACCTCCCCAGCTGGGAGGATAGGGGCCTGACCCTTTTCCCATCCTGGCTCCCTGCTTACAGAGAACCACTAAGCACTGTGGAAGGAAATATATTTGACAAACTATGCTGCTGAGATTGATTGGGAACTCTTGCTAGGAGTGGGGGGAGTAGGCTCATGGCCCATACTGAAAAGACAGAGGGGAGGTATTAAGCAACCCAGGGGAAGCTAGGCAGGTGTACTAGAAAGAAGGAACTGAGACATTCCATGCCTCTCCTCCTTTGGCCCTGGCTTGGGACCCAGTGGAGAGGCAGGAACTGGGTTCACCTACCTTTTCTGTGCCCTGCCCCACTCCATCTTGCTGGAGAACTCTGGAGTATTGGAAATGATGGACCATGGCTTGACCACTACATCTTCTGGACTCTGAGTGAAACCCCCTATAAATTGGCAGGAAGGCTGTTGAACCACAGCCTGTCTACTGGGCTTGCTGGCCTCCGAGTGAAACCTGCTACAGTTATACAGTCATGGTCACAATAGTAATCCAAATTGGTTTGGATAAGGATATTGTCACCAGGACTGAAAGATATCAGATGAACACAGAGATTAACAACATACAATGATGGTGTGAGCTGGGGGGTGGTTCTAGTAGAGGACAATAGGTGCGGTCTTGTTTAACATCCCTGTTGATCCTTCAGGAAAAGGGGTAAGCAGCATTCTACATATACTTAGTCCTGCCTCAGCAGAGGGGGGATGGACTACATAACCTCTCGAGGCCCCTTCCAGCTCTACATTTCAATGATTCTATATTAGTGACATTTGAACACGATACTGCATTAGGATGTGAAAACAGGGAAGTAATGCAAAGAGACTGCGAGGTTAGAAATATGGACAGAAGGTAACACAATAAGATTCTGCTTAGATAATATGAGCTACGCCACCTGGGGAAAAATACCTGTGAAGTGTATTCACGATGTGGTGAAGAGATCGGAAAATTTTGTAATGCAAAAAGGGTGACTTTCACTCCTGTGCACAGAGGCAGCAAAAGGACTATGAACCAGTTACACCCTCAAAAAAGGACTGAAGTGGGACTTAAGTCATGTAGTGCCCTCTGCACAGGTGTGAATTCCACTCAAGCAGTGACAGTGGACAGTGAATTAGAGTCTATAGGTACAGGAAGAGTGTCACCATCAAAGTGGGAGCGGCATATTTACCATGGAAAAAAGGGAGAAATAACTAGGAGTAATGAGTTGAAACTCAAAGGAAAATTTTAAGTTGATTAGTAGGAAAATATTTTTAAGAATGGAATTGTCCTATTAGACAACAGAATAATTTTCCAAGGGAAGTGAGAAAATCCTTGTGTGAGGAACCCTGTCAAGGTTCCTTCCCCACTCTGAACTCTAGGGTACAGATGTGGGGACCTGCATGAAAACCCCCTAAGCTTATTTTTACCAGCTTAGGTTAAAACTTCCCTAAGGTACAAACTATTTTACCTTTTGCCCTTGGACTTTATTGCTGCCACCATCAAGCGTCTAACAAATATATAACAGGGAAAGAGCCCGCTTGGAAACGTCTTTCCCCCCCAAAATCCTCCCCAAACCTTACACCCCCTTTCCTGGGGAAGGCTTGATAAAAATCCTCACCAATTTGCATAGGTGAACACAGACCCAAACCCTTGGATCTTAAGAACAATGAAAAAGCAATCAGGTTCTTAAAAGAAGAATTTTAATTGAAGAAAAAATAAAACAATCACCTCTGTAAAATCAGGATGGTAAATACCTTACAGGGTAATCAGATTCAAAACATAGAGAATCCCTCTAGGCAAAACCTTAAGTTACAAAAAGACACAAAAACAGGAATATACATTCTGTTCAGCACAGCTTATTTTCTCAGCCATTTAAACAAAACAGAATCTAACACATATCTAACTAGATTACTTACTAAGTTCTAAGACTCCATTACTTTTCTGTTCCCGGCAAAAGAATCACACAGACAGAGAGAACCTTTGTTTCTCCCCCCTCCAGCTTTGAAAGTATCTTGTCTCCTCGTTGGTCATTTTGGTCAGGTGCCAGAGAGGTTATCTTTAGCTTCTTAACCCTTTACAGGTGAAAGGGTTCTTCCTCTGGCCAGGAGGGATTTTAAAGGTGTTTACCCTTCCCTTTACATTTATGACAGTGGCAAAGACACAGATGGCATTTTTGGGGAAAAGGTGAGGGGATGGGTGAGATGGTTCTATTCTCTAGCAGTTGGAGTGGCCAGGGGAAGCCAGGCATAAGTTAGAGCAGTGTTTCCCAAGCTTGGGACACTGCTTGTTCAGGGAAAGCCCCTGGCGCGCTGGACCGGTTTGTTGACCTGCCACGTCCGCAGGTTCGGCTGATCATGGCTCCCACTGACCGCGGTTCGCCGCTCCAAGCCAATGGGGGCTGTGGGAAGCAGCGGCAGGTATGTCCCTTGGCCCGTGCCACTTCCCACAGCCCCCATTGGCCTGCAGCGGCAAACCGCGGCCAGTGGGAGCCGCGATCGGCCAAACCTGTGGACATGGCAGGTAAAGAAACTGGCCCAGCCCGCCAGGGGCTTTCCCTGAGCAAGCGGCATCCAAAGTTTGGGAAACACTGAGTTAGAGCAACCCTGGAGCTTCTCTGTCTTATGTGGGGGAGGGAGCTGACATAGTCCCTGGCCAGCCCTAAAAGCCAGGGAATGAAAGGTGATGTGAAGCTACATTTGCTCTCTTTGGCCCTACCAGAGAATCTGGATCTACTTTTTATCAGAAGGAAGAACAACTATGTTCGCTGCCATAAGGGGGCACTGCTGGCTAAATTTTGAGATCTTCTTTTGCACATTTCCACATTCCTGAAGAAAAAATGTCATCTCCAGTCTCTCTTATTAAAATTCAGTAATTTCTGGATGAGTCACAATGGCTATAATGCAACTAGGTTTTATTGATTAAACTACATATTAATTGTGATGGGATGCTGCATCTTTCTTGTATAATTTACAATAGTGTATAAAATGCATGTGCCACTTGAACCTTAAAAACTGCATTCTTGCTAGCTACATAGCTCTGATAGCTGAGGAGGGTCAGCAGGGCCATTCTCAGATATGGGCAAATATGTTCCATCAATTTAAAAACATTTGAGAAATAGGTGAGTAAAATGTATAGCCAGTAGGTTAATATGAATGTTGCACTTCAGCAATCCATTCAAATAGCAGAGCAAAACACTGTAAGAGGTATAATTTGGAAAGACCATGCATTATTTTGATCTTAACTGACAGAATGATTAACCTATTTACAGTGGCATGTAACATGTTTAATAAAGTGCATGGTCTGGTTATTCCATTTTCAGAAATTAACTGCAAACACTATATTGTACTTTAATACACAGAACACTGGACCATGTTGTGATTAGTAAAGTATAAATCTATTTTAAATAGGTTAAAAGGTGCTTTTAAGGAAAACTTTACAATTGATTAACTAAATACACATTTCATATGATATGAACATAGTTAAATACATTATCTAGGTACTGTATGCAGCCAACAACAATTAGCTGCTTGGAATGAAATTTTTTTAAAAAAGGAGAAAGATAATGAACTATAATAAAAAAGCACGCAGAAAACTGAAAGCTGACTTAAAGACTAGGGAATGCAAAAATATAACAGATACTACATCTTGCTTCTTCTCAATAATAATAATAACATACAAATCTGAGATAGCCATGAAGAATAACATTTCTACATCTTGGTGCAAGTAGAAAAACAGCAATATGTAAAACACTGTTTCAAAATAAAATAAAAAATAGATCAAATCCCACTCTACTGTATTTACGGTAGACATCTCATGTCCATTTAAATATCTTTTAGACTTTTATTGATTCTGTTAATCTAAAACAGCCATTCCAATGTTAAGCACTAGCACACCAAATCTAAACTCCATAAGCCCTTGGTGTGCCACCATTGTAATTTTAATCAGCATAGCTACCACCTGGTTGCAGCCTGAATGCTACCAGCTCTGCATGGGAACCACTGATCAAAACCCAGACATTCAAGGTAAGAGCCTACATTGAAGCTAAGTGGAAATGTCACCTGCAATAATGGTAACATGCTTTTGTCTAACGGTAATAACTTCCACATTGTGCCATTGCATCAACCCTTTACCTAAGTATTGTGCTAGATCCTCAGACGGTGGCATAGCTCCATTGACTTTGACGGAGTGACACACCAATTTGCACTGGCTGATGGCTTTGTGATGGCTCTTTTGGCATTTAGGGGAGAAACCAGCCATGGTAAAAGCACCATAATTTGGTCCCTGGAAATAAAATGTACTACTCCTCTCTACACACTACAGGGTAGTATCCAGGACCAACAGGGGTTAAACATTTAGGAGTACTTTTGGGAGATGGCCCTTGTTAATTGGCCTTACATATCAGGAAGTATATAACCTGTTGACCTTTGCTAGGAAAGGCTCTAAAGAGATCAGCAGAATATGCTAGAAGGCCTGTACAAGGACTATGGCCAAAAGAGCTGAGGAGGGGGGATTTAGTGATGGTTTAAACTGTTTGTTTCTTTTTTTCCTTGCTTTTTAATGGCTCAGAAAGATGCATCTGACCTGAGATGCTAGGTGGAAAGGGCCTATAAGAGCCTTAGGTTCTGCTAAATAAATGCAGTACCCCAGGATAAGGAAAGGATGGGGGGGGGAATGTAAAAGGAAATGTTTGTCATCAGTGTCAGCTCTGTTTCTTACAATGAGAGTGGTTGGGCTCTGTTGCCCTAATCAACAGTCATCTCACCTCAGTAATCATGGGCTTAAATACCTGTTGCTTTGAATGCTGAGTACTATTCTTGCTCAAACAGAGCCCTCTCTAGTAACAGGGCTTCACTTGTCACTTGCTCCAGTTTCTATGGGAACAAGTCACTTTGTCACAGGTTTCCCCTAGATTTAAGTTTTTATCTATTCAAACACTTGTCAGGTTTTCAATTGTTGTCTCCATCTGATTTCCAGAAGTGCGGAGTATCTGACTTCAGCTGGGGTTATGAATGCACACTGCTTCCGCATTCTCTTTTGAAACTCTTTTGAAATGCATCCGATGAAGTGAGCTGTAGCTCACGAAAGCTTATGCTCTAATAAATTTGTTCGTCTCTAAGGTGCCACCGGTACTCCTTTTCTTTTGAAACTGTTTGCCTGGTTTATCAGAAGAATTCAATGGGAGCTGCAGTGGACAGTACTTTTGCAATGAGGGCCTTGCTATGGTTACTCCTCATTTTTAATGCTGTCTACTGTTAACTAATACTGCTTATTATCAGTCAATACTTACAAATGATTTTTGTTTACTTTGTAGTTTGACCTTTCAGATCTACCATCTATCCTCTCCAGGCTTCGTTTCCCATCCCCACCCTGCCAGAAAGAGGCCCCCTTTGTACCACTGCCCAACATGATGGGCTTGAATTTGCTTGTGGCTACACTCAGATCTTTATTCAACCTAAAGGCACAGATTTTTAAGAGAGACCCATTACCATGCAAAGTTTTTATGCCAATCTGGAACTCTAATTCCTGGATCCTGGCTGGCCAAAGGGTCAGAATATTCTTCCTCCCCTCCCGCCCCCCCCCCAGCTCTAATAAGCTCTCCTTTTGGAGGCGGTGACCCCCCCCCAACCCTTTTTTTTCCCCTTGATTTCAGCGAGCTGGGGACTTTCTGCAAGTCCAGCTACTTTTCACAAAAAGGAAACCTTTCTCAGCGCTCTAGCTGGTGGACAAAGCTGGCTTCCTGTTCTTTTGTACAGAACCAAGTAGGAATGTTGCATTATCAGCCTAAGGAAGATGGCTACATGCTGTATCTCCATATAGTGGAGTTTTGTTTATACTGCTTCACAGTTGTGGAATAAGAATTTTTAATGAGGTCCTTATTTGTTCCCCAATGATCCTGCTCAGTAAATATTTGCAGTAGTTCAGTTTGTCCAGAAAAATGCTTTGGGACTCAACAGTCAGGCTGACAGACAATTCTGAGAACTGTTTTCACTACATGTTGCACCTCTTCTGCATCTTTGAATTCTCCCCTTGATCAATTTCAGTTTAATGCTGCCTCTGCAATTTGTTTCTGATTAGAAAACAAAACAAACCCAACAAAATAAAATTTCAGACCAAAATTCTCCATTTTAATAACAGAAGGGAGTTTGTTACATTGTAATATTAGGCTTTCACTTTCTGGCTGCAACTGACTTAGGCCTGCCAAAACATACAAGATAAATATACACTGATGTGCCCTGTGCTCTTTCCCCCTGTTACAAATGTCTTCTGTTTGCTGAAGGAAAGCAGGGTGCAAGAAAGCATGGTAATCATGCTATCAGGGACAAGAGCCATCTTCTGAAAGCAAACCCAGCCCAAGGTCACTCTGGGGATAAATACTCTTCCTAAAGGCTCCATAGGGTTCTTGAGAAGCAACTATTTGTAATGCCTGTCAGAAGGATCTGTTCAATGCATTAAGCCCCAGCAATCAGTGAACCAGTTTGAGCTATCCCCCCAGTAAGCAGCTGGCACACTTCAGCTTTGAGCCTCTTTCTACTTGTCTAGTTAGCACCCTAGGAGATGTTTCAAACAGTGATTATGTTGATAGCAAAAGCTGTCAGCTCTGATCCTCCAGAAGCCAACAACCAACAAACCTGCTTTTGTCCAGGAAACAGAGGCAGTGGCTATTTAGATACTAGTGGCCAGATTTTGTCTGATGTAAATCATCGTAGTTCCACTGACTTCAATAGACCTAGGCTGAATTACACCAGCTGTGAAACTATCCCCATGTGTAAGAAACACAGTGAAAGGAATACCAAGCTTGGACAGAAACATACAATTTCTTATTGTTATCTAAAATTAAAGTGAAAATTAAAAAGAAAAAAAACTAGGAAGCCAAATTTAGAAGCTCTTCCTCCCTTTAAAAAGGATGATGGGGAAGAGTGAGTATGTTCATGCTTTAACAAGAATACTGGTCAAAAGAGGAAAGAATGTAGATACTATATTTTTTCAATCAATGTATTTTCTTAAGAAACAGATTTTTTATCAGTTATTATAAACATGCTTTTCAGTAGGCATCCATTTTAGCTTCTGATTGATCCAGAAGTCTGTTCCTGGGAGGCATCTGGTCATTTTTCATTGAAGTCACCAGAATCCTCTTTTCCCCAGGAGTGGGGATTCTTCCTTTTTGATTTTTGGCTTTTTCCTGAAAAGGCATGGAAATGTGGGTTAAAATCACCACAGTAACTTCTTTCAATTATGATTTACCGTGCAGTGAGCATGTCTTTCTTTTCACACCTGTCAAAGGCTGACATGTTTTAGAATGTGCTTTAAGACATTATGCCACAATTAGGTAGTTTTTAAGCAGATAAGTGTATTAGCAAACTAATGGAGATTGCTGTGAGCTACAACCAAAAGAATAAAGGCCATTGCTTTGTAATTTTAAGGAAACATGTAGACAAACTTGATGTTAATGATCCATATTTTTGTGTGGTCTCAACTATGCCTCTAGTTTTGCATTCATAGTTAAACCACAAACAATGATTGCGGGGAGGATGATAGCATGGGGATGAGATAGGGTGGGTTCAAAAGTGCCTAAATGAGTTAATTAGGAGTATTAGTGCCATTGACTCTTAATTGAACTTGTGCTCCTAACTGAAACCTCACCCTAAATATTTCACTTCAGCAATCGATTAGTGGATTCAACATGGTCAGGGATTTTCATTCTGGAGGTTGCATGCTCATTTAACTGCACCTGCAGTTTTGGCTCCACAATGGAGGGCACAAAACTAGATTCATTTTAACAAATTTGTCCCTGCCAGTTTAAACAGTGAATTAATTAAGGCTGCAGTTAATTCCTGTAAGTATGCAAAGCCCCTATGATTGTACTTATTCATAGGAGTTTACTTTTTTCGGCTGCTGGTGGGGAATGAAGGAGGATTATTCCTTCCTCCCCATTCAGAGAGAGAAACCTGGGTGATTCAGTTCTGATGCCTGTTTGATTGTAAATAACTTTAATCTGTGAATTGAGTCCTTCTTTATGGTCAGGTGTTTCTGAAGAGGATGCTGAAGGTGTCAAAGTAATTCTGGGTTGAAGAATTAAGCTAGCTAAGGCCTTAACTTGCTGGATATATCTCTGGTAAGACTCACACAAATGTGTAAGATGATATGGTAACTTTCATGAAGCAGCTCTACTTAGCAGAGTTTCTCTCTTTTCCCTGATGTATGTTCAGATCTGAATCTTTTTATTTGGTGCCTATATCTATCTTTTACCAGATATAATCCAGCAGGAAAGTCCACCACTTTCAGCTAGGAGTGGCAGATAACTTGGAACCCTTTCCCATTCAGGGGGAGGTTTTCAAAGGTACTAATGGCAATTATGTCCTCAACTCCCATTGATTTTCAGTGCGAGATGGGTGCCTCACTGCCATTTGTGCCTTTCAGAATATCCTTCCTAGTGTGGTCAGATAGGAGGATAGCCAGTGAACTAATGTCCTGGGCTTGAAAGAGCTTAGGAGGGTCCTCTGTTAGATAAATAATTCAATCCATTTAAACAGAGGGGTCCCCAAGAGCATTTATTTTTTAAATACCTTTCTCTCTATTTTCCCACTGAGTATACTGATCTGGGGATGGTAAATGGGTAAAAGTGCTGGCCTGAAAATCTGAGGCCCTATATGAGCCTAGATTGGAATCTAAATTGGCTAAACATATTGCCTGTTTTCAGAGCTAATTTTATAAGAAAAGACGGTGTAAGTATAATTTGCAAATCCCTTACCATGTATGAAGCTTTTAAAAAACAAAACAAAACAAAACCGCAAGCAAGCAAGCATCTCAACACTAACCTGATTGAATGCTTCTATTTAAAGGCTGCTTGCGCACTGTGAGGGGAATTCGGGCCAAGGCAGCCAGCTCAGTGATGAAATCCTGTTCTGCTTGCTGAACACAAAGGAAGACTTATTATGATACTTTATAAAAAGAGAAGAATGCTAACAAAGTTCAAACAGTTTGATTCCAGGCCATCCTAGCCTACTCATGGAGAGGACAGGTGGGTTTAGAAGTGTGAAGAGCAAGGCAGTCACCAGGGTCACATCTGTGAACCGAAGTATGTACTAGTAGTAGTAATAATAAGAAGGCTATATCCTCTGCTTTTGCTCAGCAAAGAGAAAGTGATGTGGAGATGACAAAAATGTTCTCATTGATAGGGTGGGCATGCTCACAACTGGCTCCAGAGGGAATTTGAGGTGAGAAAAAGGCATATTAAAATAAAAACTACTCATCAAATGTATTCTGTGCAAATGCAATACCCTTTAGGAGGATTGGACTTAACACATTATTTGATCTGTTCTTGAAAAGGCTTCTGCAAACTTAGAGAGCCTGATCCACAGTCCACTAAAGTCAATGGGGCATTTTTCCGTTGACTTCAATGGGCTTTGGAAAAAGCCCCCAGAGCCTCTCAGAAGTTTTGCCACTGACTTCAATAGAAGCAGGTGCAGGTCCTCAGCTAGCTATACCTGCAACTTGTTTTACCTTGATTTACCTTTAGCTGATTTTCAAGCTGTGTTTCTAGATGATGCAATACCAATATCTTCTGTTTTAGAGAGTCCAGACGAACTTGCTGCTGCACATCAAACTGAGCCAAGAATTTTTGTTGTTGTAACAACATCCTGGTAAAGGAAAGCAGGCTAGTTCAAGAGGGTTTAGCGAGTTTAACCTAAGGATTAGATCTATTTTTGTGCTATTTAGAAAGTTTCTTACAGAGTGAGAAATTCCAACTACTAAAATAACCCCTGGCAGCCATAAAGAGACCATTAATTTTGCCAAAGCAATTAATTTTAACAGCTTCCATAGTCACTAAATGCAATATGATTTTTTTTCTTTTTTGGTAGATTTGCTCTTCCTCCAAACTGCAGGGGCATATGTTGCTTTGGATAGTCTTTTGGTAAGATTCAGGCCCTCTTTTGTAATGTTCTAAGGTTAGAGGCTGACATAAAAAACAATGTTATATTCTGCATGGTATTTTCAAATCAGCTCTTTTGTCTTTCCCTGTATCATCCACGTGCCAAGAGGAGTTACTTGTGGAAGAGAAAAGAATTAGGAATTTCACTCTTGGTATTACACAGCTTAGTTGAGACTAAGCCAAACTTGTATTAGCAAATGTATTCTTTGCTTGACTTGTTTTGCTGGCCAAAGATTAATATTAGTACAGTAGAACCTGAATTTCTGTAACTCTGCTGAATGTGAAATGCTTCTTTCCTCCGATCAGTTATTAGCGCTATTAATCACTCACGAGGTTCCTGAGAACTATTAGTGCCTTTGATCTCCTAGAGCAGTGTTTCTCAACCTGGGGTCGCAGGACAGGTTTATATGGGGTAGGGGCAGCTTTAATAGTGACAGAGCAATTCTCTGAGCTCGGATACACACAAATTGAGAATACACTTTCCTTTTTCTTTAAAGGCAAAACACAAATAAATGTCAAGAACAAGTTTTTGTGGTCTGTTGTTTGAAGTTATTTAATCACAGTGTGTCAGTTCACAAAACCGAAACAACTCTCAAGATTTAAATATCAAGAATAAGTAATATTCCCGCCTGCTCTCACCTTTGATGGACTGCCGATGACATGTTCAGGGTGCTTTGATTCATTTTTACTTTCAAGGTTTGGTCATTTTCTTCTAGTTTTTTTCTGAGTCTGTTACTTTCAGTTCTTTCTGCTAAAATAACATTTCTGTAAAATCTTTTGCTCAAAATAACAAATCCTGTGACGTTTTTACTTTGAGTTGTGACAATATATTAATTTAATTTTCTTATCGGCACAATTCAATACAATGCCAGTCTTTCCAAAGTTAGTGCTGTTTTAATGTGTAAAGTACATCTTACATACACCTGGTGTGTATACTTATGCTACTGTAATTTGTTGAAAAATTGGTCAGTCTTTTTGTAATTCACTTTTCCAGACAGGCTCAGATGTAGGTGGTAATTTTCAGGCAATTATTATTTTTATCCACTTTTTCCAGTAGACTGATGCACAAGAAAGTCAAGTGACAGGTCATAGAACTCAGCCCAGGTTACAATCTAGACTTCTGCTAGCTACAAGTCCTTCATGCTAACAACTAGGTTGTGAAGTTTTCAAGGCGTACCCCTTTTGATTTCTTTTTGAGGGGGTGGTGAAGAAGGCAAGAACAAGCCCAGCTAAACTCAAGGGCCTAATCCATTCTGGGATTAACTACACTGAAGTAAAAAACAAGGAATGGATGTAGTCCCCGGGTTCTAAACTTCTTTAGTTTTATTAGTCTTATGCTTTAATGAAGAGTACAGGCACCACTTGTGCTAACTGTTGCAGCAGGCTCCTTGTTTTCCTAAGTACAGGGGAGCACTTGATGCAAACACAAGCCCAATCCTCTCCTGAACATAGTACGGCAGACTTCCAAGTGGACGAGATGGCAGCAGTTTCCAAGCAGTACATCAGGCACGGTTGGACCTAGAGTAGACCGTAAGATAAGGAGAAAGCAAAACAAGAAGCGAGGAGCAAGAAGCAGCTGTCACAGGGCAGCATCTGAAGAAAATGTACCAATTTGAAGTTTCTCAGGCAGGTTATGGTTAATGGCCAGTGGCAAGCATTAAAAGATAGATGAAAGTGCTATAGAACTCTGTCTCCTAACACAATAAAAACAAGAATCACAAAAGAGAAGAAGTGGTTCATAGATATTAGAAACCTAAGATGGATAGCAGTAAAAGCACATGGGTCTTCACTATTCTTTCACTCTAGTAATTCATGATTGCTTTTTGTTTGATTTGTGATTCTTCACTGGGTGTGTCTTGGGCAACACAGGTCTAGACAGTATTATCGAGGGCCTAATACACTCCTGTTTTTATTACCAACATAAATAAATTTCTGCTCTATCATGCTAGTAGGTTTATACTCAAGTAATGCAATGACAGTATTTCCCCCCCCCCCCCCAACTGGATCTTCAATCAAAGAGCAAAACCACATTCTTAGCAGCTGCTTATAAATTTAAATCTCACACAGCTTGTAAGTAGTAATACTGATGTGTTGAACCATTAATATTACCCAGACAGACAACAAAATGAGCAACTGACATAACTCTCACTCTATATTTTGTCACTCAGTCATGAGTGATATTCAAGGCCCTGCTTAAGCAAACCATTTAGACATTTGCTTAAATACATCCCTATTAGGAAAATATTTTGGCACATGCTTAACTGTAGCCAGCTGCTTAGGCCCAGCAAAGACACTGGGATTTAAGCAGGTTTTTAAGTTCAGAGCTGACTAGGGATGCACTACTGAATTAGGGCCAAAGCCTTCAAGAGTTGAGGGCACTCACTCAGCATCTTTCAGGATCAGACCCTGAATGACACATACCGGGACGCTTTACTGCATGGCTTCTGTTCAACAATGCAGGCTCTAAAATGCATTCCTACCCCTTGTATCGCATGCTTCAGCATAGAAAACTGAATGGGAGGTGGTGGTCATTGTCTGGTACAGCCAAGGTCTGAGTTTGGTAAACTGGTAACATTTTGGAAACCAAAGCCTATAATTATTATACTTCCAGCACTTTGTATTGTTTTTGAAGGTGCAAGCAAATTACAAATTCAATTTACTTTGTGATGTACTGTTACATTCTGTGATATTTAAAGATATCTTTATATGCTGTGACAGGGTGCTAACAGCAGCACCCTGATCACTGACAGTGTTGCAGCCTCAGGAAGGCTGCAGGCCCAGCTGAGGGCAATTATACACTTTCTGGTAGGGGATTGCCACCCAGGTGGTCACAGTCACCTGGGTTAACAAGGTAATTTGGGGGTGGGGGTGGGGGAGGAGAATATAAGGAGAGGAAACAGGAAGCATAGGTGGCTGAGAAGGAAGCTTAGGTGGGGGTGGGCTGCAGGGGAAGCTTGTCCTTGCTACAAACCAATGTTGCATAGTTTTCTTATGTAAGAGGATACACCTTAGCAAAAGATAAATAGCCTGGTATACATTTGTGACTGCAGAACCACGTGAACTGGCCAGGCAGTGAGGTTTACCAGGTAGCAAAGAAGGGGGCCCTGTCACATATTGCACATACATTAATGGCATTTGTCAACTGTAAAGCTTAACACCATATAATTACTGCTATTCTTCATACCCTGAAGGGATTTCAGTTGTTGAAGTTTTCTGTCTTCATGCCTGTCCATGATTTTTTCTATTTGCTGGTAGTAGCTTTGCACCAGTCTATTGACACCATTGCTGGTCACATATACACTCTCTACAGCTGCTTCTGTCAGTCTCTCCTGCAATACAGTACAAGTAGCTATGAATTTATTAAGGGAATAACTAAAATGTCTGTCTGCTTAAGAAGCAAAATAGAAGACTTGCAGAAATCTTCATTTTCTAAGTATGAGTGTGTATGTGTGCAAGTGCATGTCTGTGAATTTAGTACTTGTGAAATGTGCCAGATTGATGTTCTGGAAAATAGGGCCCTCTGTTTATCCACAGAACAGTACAATATGAATAGTGACAGTGCAAACTTCCCTACTAATATGCTTCAATCTGCATCTGGAGGGGACCCCTTTATGATGGAGGGGTTCAGTCTCCATAACCCATTCCACCCTAGACTGCTAATGAGCTACAATGCACACACAGCTCTCCCATTTTTTCATTGTACAGTAAATTAAGCAGCTTCTCCTCTTATCTCGTCAATCTTGATATATACTTTAATATGGGTAAACCAATTTTCATCTTGACTGACTTGGCAATAATTCTGTTTAATTCATAGTATTTAACCTTAAACTCCTCGTAAATGGGTAGTGTTGGGTAGTAAATGGTCCCAATATGCTCCTAACCATACTAAATCTGTCTTGGAGAGAGCTCTCAACTCTCTTATGCTCCTGAGTTGGGTCTAAGACCTGGTCTGGCTGCCAGGATGAGTCAGCAGAAGAGCTCTGCATCTCTATACAGCATTTGTTAGATCATATAACAGGTTGTAGTTCTTCCGCTTGTGATGCTTTCTTATGCTGGATAATAAATTACTCTAGTGTCCCTCCAGTTTATCGGACAAAGTATTTCCCATTTCCTAAAAAGGCTGATCAAATACCTTGAAGTCCTCTCCGTCTTCAGAGCTTTGATTAGCAGCTTCTTGCCGGGCATGCTGGAGCAAGGCCTGCCCAGTCACTTGTTCCATGTGCTGCTGCACAAGCTGAAGAGCTTCTTGAATTTCTGCAACTAACTGCTGATGAAATTCCAAACGTGTTTGTTGAGTTTCCTCCTCCAACTTCTCCTCTTCTTCCAGAATGTGAGATTCCTGATAATCAGATAAAATCTATGAGAGCTAACATTCCACTACATACCTTTAATGCCAAATAACTGGACATTAGACTCTTGATTCTTTAGGAGACAGACATCCTTGGGATAAGTCTATTGATCTTAATAGCTATATCAAAGTTGATCCTATTGTATATATGGTTTTTAAAGGAAATTCCTTTTACCCCTGCAACAAGGCTATCTTTGACTACATCTAAATGTACCTATTTCTGGCTCCCTCCAGAGATGGGTGAGTGGTTGTGTATTTAGAATGTTCACCATGTGTACTATTAGGGGGTAGTGTGTTTGTAAAGGTGCCCTCTTTCAGATGAGATTTGAAATTGAGGTCTTGACTACTTTCAACAGCTAGTGTGCTAACCTCAATGACCTGGCTTTATTTCAATCTGGGTAACTACAATTGCTTACCATAGTTTCAATTGTTTTGTATTTTTTTTCTATTTTGTCCTAAACTGTTGTTCAGTTTTGCTAGGCACTGTTAAAAGGATGATGTGTTTCATCCCAGAGGCAGTTGCATTTTGAATGAAGCAATTTTTATATGGAAAGTAGGAAAACTACTTTGGGATCCTTTGCAGTGCAAGACACTAAGTAAGAACTATGCTTAGGCACTCAGATAAGAGGCTGATGAGGGCAGTAAATTGTAAGGTCCTTCAAGAGAACAGTAATGCAAAACACCTGTTTTCTCTAGCAGAGGGTATAGGAGGAGAGAAGGGGAAAATGAGGCACATTTTAAACATATATTCAGTAAAAGCCAGAGAGAATAAGTAACGTAAAAAGACTTTCTACAAAGGAACATGTTCCAAGCACTGCAATTATTTCTATATCCCTTGACTCTGTCTGCTATAAATGCTATTTACTTAATTGATACCTATTAGTGATGGCAGAAGCTGGTCAGGTACTGCTTACACACAGCAATCTAGGGATTTGCTGGATCCCAAGAAGTCCCCCCAAATGGGAAGCACTGAAAAGATACCAGATTTTTGAAGCAAATTCTCTTTGCTACCCACCTGTAAGCATATAGAAAGTTAACACATAACATGGCATAGCTCACTGCTGAGTGACCTTGGGCAAGTCACTTCACTTCTGTGCCTCAGTTTTTCCATCTGTAAAATGTGGATAATGATACTGACTAGAGCTTGTTGAAAAATTTTCAACAAAACTTTTCCATTGAAAACTGTTGTTTTGCCAAAACTGAAATGTTTTGTGCAAATGTGATGGTTTCAATGAAAATTTCATCAGGAAGTTTCTCAGGTCCAGGCTGGAATTTCTGAAGGTGGGGAGAGAGAGAGAGAGAGAAACCAACTCGCTCTTAATTGGCAGAACAGGGAACTGAACCAGGTCTCCTACATCCAACGTAAATGTTCTAACTACTAGGCTATTGGCTGGGGAGGTGTGTGGTGGGGAATGGTTGGTCTCTGTCTCTCATGTTTTTTGTAAAAAATTCCAGAAGCTCTAATTTTTGTTCTGCATTGGAACAAAAATTAATTTTGAAACCTTGAAACTTCTTGCAAAATTGAATTGTTTACCAGCGAGTCCTAATACTGACCTCTTCTGTAAAGCGCTTGGAGATCTGCTGATGAAAAGTGCCAAATAAGAGCAAGGTACTGTCATTATAGCAGACAGCTTCCAGGAGAAATAGTTCAGTATTTAAAAACAATATGTTATGTAGAGCTCAGATTATTCAGATGAGTCCCATGATTACAGCAGATTTCAAATCCTTCAGATTGAGTCCTTATGCTGTGACGCATCTTGTTCTTTCAAAATATCACACTAATATGAAAAAACGAGGAGTCCTTGTGGCACCTTAGAGACTAACACATTTATTTGGGCATAAGCTTTCATGGGCTAAAACTCACTTAATCAGTGGATTTTAGCCCTCAAAAGCTTATGTCCAAATAAATTCATTAGTCTCTAAGGTGCCACAAGCACTCCTCGTTTTTTTTGCTGATACAGTCTAACACGGCTACCCCTCTGAAACCTGACACTAATATGAGTAAGGGGATAGGATGGGATAAAACAGAACAACACTGAAGAGAGTGTTCACAAAAACTGCATTTCAAACCAATGTTGTTTAGAATTAAATGTGGACACACTTTCTTTCTTTCTCCCTTTCTTTTTATTTTGAGGGTAAGCTTCCAACAAAATAAAATTAATCTGGCAGCTGCTCGAAGTAACTACATTCCTCACGGAAAGTAAGAAATTAGAGTAGAACTATAACTACCCACAGGTATTTTGGAGAGTGAGGGTGCCCATGTTAACGCTGGACTGTTTTGACACATCTTTATTTATAATCAGGCAGATGTTTCTGATTTCTTTTTTTCTTTTCTTAAGCCAACGGGAATTTTATTTACCTGTTTTTCTTTTTTTACAAAGCACAAATGTCATCTCATCATAGTTGAACTTTGGGTTTGTGCTGCTGTTTTCCTGAATGACATTTACATTTTTATACTAAATTAGAAGATTCATTGCCCCCATTACGCTATCTAGCAGCTCATCTAAAATGGCATATGCTCAAATTTAAATGAGTTTTAAAAAATACTTTAAAAAGTAAACAATTTACAGACTCTGTCAGACAATCTAAGTTATCCCCTCCCACCCTTGCTCATGTAAGGGCTCTGGAGTCTAGTTTTGGAGGATCCCATTTAACATTCTTGGATTTTGTCTTTTTTTGCTAGTCTGCTCCTTCCCCTTTCTCTTGTGACAGGGGGAATCATAAGGTGCTGTTCTGTACACTTCTGTAGAGGGCCAGTTTGTGGCTGGCCTCTACAGAGCAGTACAAGAGGGGAGGGTGAAAAGGACATGCCTCATGCCCTGCACCTGATCTATCCAGAATCTTGCTGGAGAACATAGTCTCTGCTGCAGATCAGTGTCCCTGTGGGTATCAAGTGGGAGGTAGGTTAAATGAAAAAACAGGAAGAATGTGGTAAAAATGTGTTTGTTTTAACCTGAGGCATTATTTATAATATCCAAGACTCTTTACATTCAATAGGGAATATTTTGATGGACAAAGCCATACCAAATGGGTATCCAAATTATACTGGCATCTGGTTGCAGACAAAGTTGCTGACCCTCCTTCTTAAGACACAGAATGAAAGAAAGAGTCAAATAATAGGCAGGCAATTGAAGAAAGACCAGGATTGAGTTGCACAGAAGCTACTCATCTGCTACAGGTGTAGTTAGCTTCTGAAGGCACTTCCCATAGGTCATACAACTACATTGTGTTTCATAGGAAATTCAACCTTACATATCCAGCAGTGTTGGATAGGTTGGGGACTAACCTGAGTGCTTGATGGGAACCTTGATATTTGAAATCTATATTAAGTATACATAAGAAAATAACTGAACTGAAGATTAACGTTCCAGAAAGGTCATGCAGATACAAACTATACGTCTTTCCCCGAGACAGACACTCAAGAAGGGCCAATGAATATATTTAACTCCCATCAACTCTAGAAACCCATAAAATAGATCAACTAGATGACATTGCTAAGTTAGGGAAGGAAAAAGAGAAGATGGTCAGAATGGAGTGAATGACCACCACAGAACATATTTTTGGGTCTGCTGAGAGACATAAGAACCCTTTACCCCAACGAAAGGTCTTTACAGTGCATGATTACTCGCTGCTCTGGTGGGAATTTCTCACCTTGTTGCATGGGCTTGTTTCCCTTACATGCTAGCACTGTATGGTTCAACTGTAGCTTTCATATCAAATAAAAAACAAAAATCTTTGTTGTTCTTGCTAGAGGAGCCTTACCGTTAAAGGAGGAGTGATGTCCTTTGTATACCTAAGGTTGCAGGAAACCGTAATTTTCTATTGAAATGATGATACTTGTGCTAAGGCACCTGACATGTCAATGATGGGTAAATTTTTGAATAGAGGGTATTTCTTTCTTTAATTTTTGGGACTCCCAATGCTGCTTTCAATGCCAGACATTATACAAGGCAAGAACTATGGTGAAAACGGTCAGGAAACTATAAATACCATTGCTTTCTGTAGTTGCCACTGGTGTTCATCTTGACAGTGTGAGGAACTCTTTTGCAGAGTATGTTGCTCTCTTAGCTCCTGAAGCAAGTTTTTCTTCTGGGACATTTTCATGTGAGTCAGAGTAGCCATAGCAACATTTCGGACAGCTAACCTTCTGAGAACTGAACACAGCAAGAGCCTGTGTTTCCGTAATATGTATTTAGCAGACCTGTGAAAGGGATCATGGCTTTTTAATCTCCATTTATCAACCAAATTACTATATTGTGCGTATTTATGTTCAACAGTGATGGTCATGGCTCATAGATGAAAGAGTTACAACAAATACAATGCAGGGGCTGTCATACAAATTGTATCCCAAAATGCTTTACAGAGTTATACAGTATAGATGTCATTATTACAAAATTGGAAAATTGTCGTGACAAAGTAAAAATAAAAGGAGAGGAGGGAAAGAAATTAAGAAACCTATATAATGCAGTAAAAGATCTCTTCATTTGAAATGAGATGGAAAGTGCATGTATATACGGGTGGATATATGGGAAAGCTATTCCAAATTTCAGGAGCTGCACAACACTCTTTGCCACCAGCAGTGATGGTACTGTGTGGTGGGACAGAGATGAGACAAGCGTTTGAGTGGAGGGGAGCAGGTAGTGGAAGTTCATGGTGCATTTTAAGAAATAAAGAGGGCAATTTTGAGCCACCTCCTGACATGGATGGGGAGCTAATGGAGTTGTCTCAGGATGTGGGGCAAAGTAGGCATGCTTGTGTGTGTTAGAAGGGTGGCATCAGCTTTCTGAACATAATGGAGACTCAGGATGTGGAGGTCACAGAGAAGAGTTGCAATAGTCAGAGGAAATAAAGGAATACATGAGGACTTATGCAAAGGTGGTGTTAAGACTGTGGTATATAGTGGTAATATTGCAGAGATAGTGATAGGCAGATTTGCATGCATACTTTAGGAGAAAGATTTTAAAGTAACAGACAATGTCAAAGTCATGGTCCAATGAAGACACTTGGTGTCTTACTGAAAAAAGTCAGAGAGAAGAAGTTGAGTTGTGTTTATTGAGAAGGCTACTCCTGCCCAAAGGAACTGTATCTCTCTAAGACATTTAGCTGAAAGACAGGGGATGAAGTTGTAGTTTTCTTCATCAAGACAGGAAGAGAGAGTGGGCAGGAAGAAGTAAGTGTATTAACAGATATGTACCGTTGTGTATCAGATTAAAAGCAGAAAGGATTAAAGGTCAAGCGAGAATACCAGTGAACTGAGCACTTCATCTTGTGGGAGGCAATGGTTGGCGTATAGCAGGAACCCTGGCCTGCTACAAAGTGAGGCAGAGAAATCAAGTTCCTAGGTAGCAGGCAAATTTATGAGTGCAAAGTTAGGGATGATTCAGAAACAAGAATAAATATACTGAGGACAAACTACAGATTGTCCTACCAGGAGGAAAGGTCCATGTGTAACCCACCATGATTACTAGTAAGCATTAATATGACACAGTGAGGATGTTTGCTTTTCCTTATCAAAGGATTTTTGGAGTTTTAGTTAGTGAAAAATTAATGCTCATTCAATTCAAAACCTCTTCATCACTCCCACCCAAGCCTGGATTATCCTAGAGTTTTTTGCATTACACCTGCAGTTTTACAGCATTTCTTAAAAGTGTTAAGACCATACTCACTCCTCACTGAGGCCACCTAATCGGCTTAAAACACCTTGGATAATCTTCTCATGTTTCTCATACAGGTGTTTTTGCATCACAGCAGACAGAGCATACTCCTTGGTCCATAGCTAAGAGAAGAGGGGGAAAACCCCACAATGTTAAGATTTCCTCATTTTAATCACTTTTAAATGGTGCAATACTATTAATTGGGTTTTTATTCTGTTATGTGTTTATGAACACTGTTACAGACCCTCATTTCCCTTGCTCTCAAATACAGAATTCACACTGCAGTATTTATAGATGCCCCTGCTGTCAAGCTATGCTGTTCAGGAGTATTTTTTCCAATATATATGGGCCTGATCCAAAGCTTGGATCAGGGCTGAGATGTGCTTCCCATTGATTTGACTTTGTGGTCTCTTCATTTGTCTGGCAGAGGGAAACCAAACAAACAGGCACAATAATATGTTAATGAGTGATGTCTGTGAGCTTCAAAGATTTTTTTGGAACACCTGAATAAAATCATACCTGAAGATCCTTTCTGAAGGGCAGTGTGTTTTTTACTTTCCCTGAACAAGGTGAAAATTTTGTCATCTTGCATCAGATGCCATATTCCATACAGAGAGACAAGGTGGGTGAAGTAATATCTTTTATTGGACCATATCTTTTATTACCTCACCCATCTTGTCTCTCTAATATCCTGAGACCAACAGGCTATAACAATAATGCATATTCTATACAGTTCACAAGGTAAGGGAGATAGTGTTGTCTAGTGGTTGGAAAAGGAGATTGGGGTCTGGACTTACAGATTCCATTTACGACTTTACCACTCAGCCACTGTGCTGCTTTGGACATGGAGTTTAATCTACAGATGTCTCAATTTACGCATCTGTGAAACAAAATTTAAATTAACTCTCCTCCCCTGGCTCTCCCAGTGCAGTTTGTTTGATCAATATATCTGTCTTTTAGACTGTAAACATTTTGGGGCAGGGACTGTCCTTAACTTTGTCTTATGCTGTATTAACAATACTGCCGGCACTAAACCTATAACAATATGGGCACTTATGCCCTAAGCTCTTCTATTACTGAAGGCTGAAGCATTATATTTTTAGGCTGCACTGGAGTCAAATGACTATTGGGTGAAATTCAAGGTACTAGTTAGCCTGAGAGAGAAACTTAATTTAGAGTTTTATATCTCAAAAACTGCTTCCCATCCACTTTGAGATCTGTGCTCACTCCAGCAGAAGATGTTCTGGATAAGTGGACAAAGCACTGGTTAAGTTGAGAGAGCTGAGCCCATTAACCCCAGCAGAGAATTGGACCCTGGAACAAGATGAGACTCTTGCAGGTGCAAGAGAATTGGACAAGGTGAGAAGCTTGCAGATGCTGATGGTAAAGCTTGATACTGAGTCTTCCTATCTGATATTCACTCCTTGTGGACATTACTGAGCCCACCTAGCCACTTTTGGAAGGGCTGCAAGCCTATTTGGCCAGGACATCCAAAATGATGAAATCCTGGATTCATAGCTGAATGGTAAAGCTGCAAGCAGGGTGCAGCTGCCGGTGTCAAATTAAACTTTAAAAAGCCCTTGGATACAACAGGAATGGGTGCCAACTAAATGCCTGTAATAATAAAATAATTGTACCAATATCTCTTTTTGGGCCATTCTGTTCATGGATAGCGCAGTGACAAAAAGACCTACCTGCAGTTCACTACTCTGTATCAGCAACCTGTGGCAGGACTGACATACTCGCTATACATAACACACTATTGTCATAATCTGTAGCTAAATGATGCCATGTAAGATACCACTGGAAAACTAGTTTCAGAGTAGCAGCCGTGTTAGTCTGTATTCGCAAAAAGAAAAGGAGTACTTGTGGCACCTTAGAGACTAACAAATTTATTAGAGCATAAGCTTTCGTGAGCTACAGCTCACTTCATCGGATGCAGTAACTCCCTGATCATGAATAGTCTTCCATGATGTGAGTACAGGGTATGTACAAAGAGTTATGAGTATGTGCTAGAATTACGTTGTAGAAATGTATTTGGCAAGCAGCGCATAAGCCCAGTCTGCCCTAGACAAAGAAAATGTGTATTATACTGTCCTCAGGCACAGATCATGAAAGCACATTTACACAAACTGGAAACAAGCCATCTTGTGTGTGTGGGAGACTGCCTTGGGGTGGATAGGGCTAAAAACTTCAAATAAATAACTGAATCAACTAATTGTATACAATATTACTATATTGTAAAAGTGTATCAAGAAAGGTCTTTTCTGGAAGCTAAAGACACACTGATGATCAATATAGTTGTGAAAGATATGTATTAATACTATATGAGGAAATGTGGATAATTAATCATATTAAACTTTAAAGTCTGTGCCCAAACACAGAGAGAAACAGGTTTTCTCTCAGACAGGAGGGAAGGCAGCTATCTACATGTCTCCAATGAAATTAACCAAACTGTGACCCAAAACATGGAGGATGGAAGAACAGGAAGGGAAGAACAGCATGAGGTCATCTCGAGTGTGTGAGTTTGGGAAGTTTTAAAGAAAGAGAATAAGCCATTGTGGCATCCATCACTGAACAAGGGGCCAGAGCTCTGGCAAGCTGGGAAAGATGGGCCCTTTAACCAATGGGGTTGAAGTGTCCTGGAACAAAAGATTGATAACATATCTACCTTGAACCATGAAAGTAACTTATTGAATTAAATCTTAGCCATTAGAAAGTGCATTTTTACTTTTTGTTAGTTTGTAACCCTCTTTAACTTTTATTTCTTTTACTTTGCATCACATAACCTATGTCCTTTTGTTAATCAACTTGGTTTACTTTTAAGCTAAACCAGCCCAGTGCTGTGTTTGAACGGAAGTAATTGTTAACTGCAGTTAATGTGGCAACCTGCTGAGTATTATCTATTTAAAAGAGCAAACAAACTATATTATTTCTCTGAATGGTCCAGGAAAGGGCTGGACGTTGCAGACCAAACAGGATTTTGGGAAAATTTGGGATGAGGGTTTTGGGGTCTTCTTGCCAGTTGTAACCAAAGCTGGTGGAAACCAGTGTAGGGGTGTTGTAGGCAGGCTGCTGAATTCAGTGTACTGAATCAGGGTTGCACAGCACACAGACACTCAGGATACTGTATGCTTGTCTGCTGGTGTCCAGGCTGTGAGCCACAGCAGCAGAGCAGTTAAGCAGTCAGTGTTACAGAGCAGGGAGTGACACAAATCTGATCTGAATTGTACCTTAGGTTGTGAAAAGGCTACCAATTGTTTCCTAGCTAACTGCATATCCCTACAGAGCCCTTTCGTTTCTAAAACTTCTCCACTATGCTGTGTATTGTGCACTCACTCTCGCTCTTTGAGCAGTTCTTATGAGAAGAGCTGAGCAGACTTTTTTTAATTTTCAGAAGGGGATTTTAGAGATGAACAGCGAGAGGCTGCTCTCTTGCCATTGTTTTTGGGATAGCTGGCTATTGACAGAGAAGTCATTTTTAGGTGTCTATATGCCAGTTTATTCTCTAATATTTTGTGGATTAAATTATTAAGGAGAGACTCTATTTTTGCAATCAAACAAAAAGTCAAATTTGTCCATTCCCGACAGGCTGCAAACAAGCCAAGTAACTCAGAATGATCATAAAGAAGGGAAATATATTCATTGCTGTTAATTATTTGTTGAGCACCACCATTGTGTATAAGGCTAGGTAAACTTCCCCTTAGAGAAAATGAGTGAGTCATATTTTTCACTGAGAGAATATCTAGCACAAGATCTGATCATAAATACTGATAAAGGTTCCTGTGGTGACTCCTTAGACATAAAAACGTATTTTTCAGCTTCTTAATGGTCCTTGTTTCCAAGGTTCCCTCTCAATGAAAACCCTTGCAAACAGGCTTGCATAAAGAACTAGTCACGTAGGCCCAGATCCTCGGTCATAAGAGAGAGGAACACACCGAGGCCATGTGCACAAAGGTAGTGTGATACCTCCTTTGCGCTCCTGTCCTCAGTCAACTCTGCACTGGTCTGTTCCAGCTACAGGCCAGAGCAACATGCAGTCTTCTTTTAAACTATGCCAATGTCCCAAGACAGCAGCTTGGCCTTGCTGGAGTCCAGGGAGCCCTAACCATATCCCCTTTCTCCTGGTTCACCTGCTGGCTCTGTGCCTACAGAGGGTCTCCCCTTATACGCATATATGTATATGCTTTGTACTACTGATGTGGCACAATGAAATCCAAAGTCAAGAGAGAATCTGGGCCCTAGTCAGATAAGTGTTTGTCAGGCAAACTGAAATGGAAGGCCTGGAGACAAGACTGGATTCTCTACTGCACTGAGCTTCCACAGCTGCACCAGGCTGTTAGGGAGCTGTGTAAGGTGTTAACACTTATAGCTGGTTACAGTTTCCTCCATTCTCGGAGTGGTTCTGTGTGACTCTGAGCCCCAGCACAGGTTAGATACGCCACGGGGCTGCTCTAATTTCCACCACCTGAGTATGGCCTCTGAGTGTGCTTCTTACTCCATGGCCTTGCCCTCGTACCAGCCTGCAAAGCAGGCTGGGAGCACTGAAGGAAGAAAGTGGGACTATCAGGAAGGCTGGTGCAGCTTATACCATTCTCCTGTGCATGAGGCTGCACGAGGAGTGACTATATGTTCCTGAAGCACAATCCTTCCCTGAACTCTCCTGAGGTGGCATGCCAAGCACTTCCCCTTCAGTACACACCTGTGTTTAAGTGGTTCAATTTGGCCCTAAATACTATTAAAATCTCACAGGTAGGTTAGTATTATACCCAGTTTAAGGATGGGTAAACTGCGGTACAGTGGATGGGTTAAGTGACTCGCTCTGTGGTACTGAGAGTCAACAGCTGGACTGGAACTTAAAAGCTCTGATTTCTCATCCCCTTCTAACCACTACAGTCCACTCTCAATCCAGGAACAATAATTGAAGTGGGAGTATTAAGGTTGGAGAGGAATGTAACTAGAAGGCATGCTAGACTACTTGAAAAGAAGAGCTATTTCAGTCACTGAAATACTGAGCATCCACCAGACTCAGAGAGGGAGATAAGATGCACATGGTATGTCAAAATTGATTGTATAAGCAGACTCTGACCTTTTTGGGAGCCAAACTACGGATCTGGAAGGCTCACTGATGGAAGCCCCTTCCTCCTCCTCTGTCTCTGTACATTTTGCTACAGCTTTGTTTCCTGGCAACAGGCCAATTATGTGATCTGCTGAAGCTGTGGGCACTGCTCTCAGCCAACAAGAGAGTGGAATAGCTCTCCACTATGCAACCAAAACCATACAATTTTGTGAGTTACCCTCAGACACAATGGCAAATTGAACACAGCTATGAGCTCACTTTCATGTTCTCCTCCCCCTCCCCTCTTTTTTCCCCCGGGGAATTTAAAAAGGAGGAGAGGATGCTGACATTTTTAGCACATAGGAAGGAATGTTGCTCCGCCAGCCTGTAGATGGTGTGTGATGCATATTGAATGCCAAGTAACACAGTTAACCAAGCCCAGCATCTGACTGTGTATAACTAGTGCACAGACCCTAACTTTATTTTCTCTAAATTGTGAGCTAGGGGGCTATCATGCAAATTGCACAGCACTTCTTTTCATTCTTAATTTATTCCCATTTGCACCTGTTGTATCCTCTAGGTTGCAGGCAAAATTAAACTATCAAAATGTCTCTTAAAAAACCACAAAGCAGTGAAATAAAGAGGATTTTTTTCTAAAGGGACTCCCATCCTAGATGTGCTCTAAATCGCTAAATGCAAAGAAAAATACACTTAAAAAGAAATACAATCCACTACATGTTAAAGGCATCTTGAATCACCTTAGTAAGAAATATGCAGTCCCCTTATGAAAAGTACTTTGGAAATGAAGAGACTAAAGAATTACATAGAATAGCTGATCATATGCTCTTACTTTCTTCAAAATGCAGATGAGAGCTGTGTGCCCTACATAATTATGCCATGTAAATTGTATTTTATATGTATATATTGGTTCCTATATAGTACTATAGTAGCTGAGTGCCTTCCAGTAGGGTATTAAGTGCCATGATTAACATTTGTCATGTGGTTCATTCTCTCATCCTTGCCCCTGGGGAAGACTTGTGTCTGCAGTGAAATGTTTGTTTTGGTTGGGTTTTCTTTTTCGGTTATTTTTTTTAAACGTGCACATCAGAGAAGACCGGTCGAAGATGTGCACCTTACACTTGGAGTGGAACGTGGTGAGGTCTTTGATGATTCTTAGGGAAATTTACCAGCACAGCTGTGCTGGTATAATTATATTGCTAAGCTCTGCTGTATACCTGTGTGGATGCTCTCTTCGGGGATTGAGTGCCTTTTTTGGGTTTAATTTAAACCAATTCCAATGAGACATAAAATCAACAACAAAAAAAGACACTAAATCTTGGAGAGCATCCACATGGACAGTTATACCATCATAGCTATAACAGTATAATTAGACTGGCGCATTTCTGTCTGTCCATTTCCCAGTGCAGATAAGCCCTTAGTTCCTGTGAAAGTTTGTTCCACAATTTTGGACAGGCTCTCATGAAAACTCTTGTATAGAAAAGCGTTGCATTGAAAAATGACCTGTCAATTATGATGGCAATTTAGAGAGGGGTGTGATAATTGTATTATAATAGATATTCCTATACTATAATTCTATGATAATTAACATAATTGTCTGCTAAAGCCTTTATTCTTTTTTTAAAAAAAGTATATGAAACATTATCCTATACTCAGCCATCACATTATGATATTATGAATATTGAGATTATCATCACATTATGAATATTGAGATGCACTAAAACTGGAGGGTATTCAACTGCCTCATTTACATTCGGAATACATGCTTGGGATTGAACTGAATGGCTGCTGAATTCTGTCTTATAGTGCTGTCTAAACAGCCGTTATCTAGCAGCATTAACCCCACTGAGGCTATGTCTACACTACCGCGGTAAGTCGACCTATGCTACACAACTCCAGCTACGTACCTTAGGTCGAATTACCGCAGGGTTGACTTACCTTCCTCTTCTTGTTGGGGGTAGAGTACAAGGGTCAACGGGAGAGTGATCTGCAGTCAATTTGGCAGGTCTTTACTAGACCCGCTAAATTGACCGCCGGTGGATCGATCTCAGAGCATCGATCCCTGCCGTAGTGTAGACCTGCCCTGAGGAAGATATGTAATGTACTCTTCACCATGCAATGACGCATACACATGCTCCACACAGATACAGTTATTCTGAAGATGTGCTGAAGGCCCCTAGGTTACGTTAGAATAAATAAGTTAGAATTAGGTTAGAATAAATATAAATGACTTTGAAATAAGGCAGTATGGCGAGCAAGCTTGATATCTCAATACATTTTATCACTAGCTAATTTCAGATCTTTAGAAGATGAGCTAATGAAACTACCTCCTTAGCTCTCTAGTCAATGAATGCCAGTGGTATTATTATTGTGGTTGCCTAAATGGCATCATTATGAAGGGATTCCAGACTATTTGTTCTTTCTCCATCAGTTTCTTTGTTTTCCCCTTGTAGCTCTTCTCTCCCTCCTCCTCTGCTCCATTTTCTAATTTCCTTTCTTCTTTCCTCTCCCACTTACAACTCTGAATTTCTCTGCTCTCTCACTTATTCCAGGCTAAAATGCCACCTTGTCTTGATTTTTCTATTTCTGGCCACCACTTTCAAACATTTGTTTTCCCTGATCATGCACAGCTGTTTGATGGCAATTCTGTATTGCAACTCTCCTTGGGCTAGGATCCATTCAACCAGAGGGAAATCGGGCTCATGAAATCTCAGTCCCCGAGTTCAAACTCCCACCTCCTTTTCTGTTCATAGTGGGCCTAATCCAAAGCTTCCTGAAATCAATGGAAAGGCTGTCATTGAGTTCACTGGGGTTTGGATTGGACCCTAATTCCTTTGTCACTTCATTGACTAAACATGTATGTCGCCCAGGACCGATTACCTTTCATTCAAAGAGCTGAAATGACCCTTTCAAAAGCTTCCAAAAACTGGGTCTTTCTGTCAAATGGAGTGCAGTTCAGTACTGGCTTTATACATATTTTAAAGAGACTTTCTCCAACATATAATCAGAAGGTAGAACAGGTTTTATAAATTCAAGAAAGGTAGGGAAATATAGGATTTACATATGATCACTGTTAAATAGACTTAGACGCTGGCAAAGATGTAAAGTTTTGAAGTCAGATGTTCTCTCATTAGTCACTACCCTTCCTCTAGCATTTCCGCTTCTACCACTCAAAAGCTAACTTAAGCATTTGCAGGATTGGAGCCTAACTTTTTAGTGTATTTTAACATTTTGGAGTTCCAAATGTTTGTGCAACATAGAAATAGAATAGGTGACTAAAATAACTATTTTTCAGAACAGCTGAAATAACAGGCTAGCTATTTGTTCCGCTCTCCTATGAAAGAAAAGATAATATCACCACTTGAGATGCACATGGAAAAACTCAAAACCATGGAAAAGGCAGGTGGAGCATACTTTAATTTAATTTATTGTTTAAGCTTTTTATATTCTCAAGTTTTCTAAATGATGTAAAACCACTGTATGGTAAATCACACAACTAACTTTAGTAGGACGCTTAATATGGTCTCACACACATCACTTTTCATGGAGAAACTCATAAGAATGGTTGTGGAAAACAGTTTCTTAAACACCTAGTGGCAGTTGATTTGCTAATTACTACCAATCATTACCTTAATTTTTATCCGATTTGAGAAAATAATCTCACTGGATTCTATGTATTTAATCAGCTGAAGAGATCACTGCAAGGTAGTATTGTGTGACTTCTACATATGTAAATTATATCCAGAGGTGCTATGTAATCAAGCAGGACCATTAATACATTTTAAAAGGATGGCACAAAGTGAAAGCCAAGAAACCGAGAACATTGAAAAACTAGTTGTAACGGACTATAAGTATGAAATAGTTTGTGACATGAGAATTTTGATACCTGCCGCAATTTTTGAATCCATACCTGTTTTTCTTCTTGCAGTTGTTCTTGGAAGAGCTTCCACTGCTTTTGTCTACAGCTGTCCCATTTCTCTAACTGAAGGATCAAATTCTCCTGACATTCTTCTTTTAGAAGTTCACATTCTCTTAAAGACAGACCAGTCTTGGTAGGAAGAGTCTGAAGAAATAACTCTTGCATCAACTCATCTAAAGTGTGGGAGGTTCCAGAACACAGTTCCTAGCAAAACAGAGAGACAGATTAATTTGTCATTGCTTACATCTCATTCCCTTGTCCACCTCCTCTTGCTCTCTCTTGACATCCCAATTCTCCTGCCTTACACAGCCCTTCATTTCATTCTCCCACTTTTGGTTTAGTGACTTCTATCTTGCTGCTTCTATCTAGCTTCCTGTTCTCTTATACACTCTCTCTCTCTCTCTCCTTGAAAACTATCCTTATCTCCCTGCCTCCTTGCACAGCTCTTTAGGAAATACTTCCCCCTTATTATTAGTAACTCCCAGATCCTCCTCCTGAACTGTTCCCCCATATCTTGTTTTATTTAGGCCCCAATTCCTCCATCACTTAAGCCCATGCTAAGTTTTATGCACATGAGTAAGTCCACTGGAATTATGGGAAAGGATAGGTCTTGTGCTTTAAGCTCTGGCCTACCACTCAAAATATATCTGTTTAATTCCTGGCTATGCCACAGACTTCCTGTGTGATGCTGGGCAAGTTACCTAATCTCCTTCTGCCTCTGTTTACCATCTCTAAAATGGTAACTATACTCCCTGTCTGTCTTTTTTTTTTCTTAAACAAGTTATTTGGGAGAGGAACTGTAAATACAGCACTTAGCACAATGGGACCCCAATAGGTCTTTTTAGCCCCACTGTAATACAAATGCATAGTAAAAAGTTATGTACCTATGTGTTTACATGATTAGGTCTGTGAATTGTAATATTCTCAATGAGTTAATGAGTCTGATCTTGACTCCACAGATATTTATTGATGTGTTTAATGTTAAAATATGCATAATACCACTGAAATCACTGAATATTTAAAAAGAAAATCTAAGTAATTCAAGACCAAGTGGAGGACACAGTGAGATCACAGATGGCAGTTTTGCCAAACGACATTAGGGTAAACAGGATTTGGCTGTTACTAAATGTTGTGCTTGTAAAAGATGCAAAAGAATAAGTACCATACTGTGTGTGGAAAGGGTGCTATCCCTTTAAAAGCAGGGCAGGCTGGGAACCTCCTCCAGGATAATAAAGTAAGAGATTAGCAGCAGGACAGCAGTTTGGTTCAGATTCTGATGAAGGACAGGCTTGCAGTACTACAGCAAATGGCTAGTAATGGACCCCAGGTTGGAGCTATGGGTCGTGTCAAATTTTATTTTTGTTTGTTCCTTCCTTTCATTGTTGATAAATGGGGATTTGGCTTTGTCTCTTTAATCTTTACAATTCTTAGCCTCTGAACTCTCGCTGATTCTGCATACACCTATATGTCATGGTGAAAATACCTAAAATGTATGTCAGACACACAGACAAATAAGCTGTGGGCAGTTGTAGGGTAAACTTCATTAGTCCGCCTATGTGCACCAACCCAAGGAACTACCCTATGACTGAGAGGGGAATTCAGTCTCTGTACCCATTTGATCCTTGGCCCCAGTGAAAGGACTGGGCAGGTGGTAAATTCTGACTAGTGCCAGATGATGTGGACTTTTATGAACTGAGTACCAGTTCATTCTATGTAATATATAATCTTGCCAAACAGCCATCAGAGGTCATCATCCTGGATCTGAACTGGACATCTAGATATATCACACTCCATATCCCATTACCAAACGTTCAGTCACCCCCATATTTCTTTTGAACCTTAGCATTCAATGTGTGGCTCCATGCCCCATCTACTGCATTCTGTCCAAATTGTGCACTAAATGCAGAATTATTAATTTTCTCATGGGCTCTTTTATGGCACTCATCACTATACCCTCTGTACGTTTCAAAAAGTGAGTTTATCATCACAACATAAGAATGGCCATACTGGGTCAGACCAAAGGTTCATCCAGCCCAGTATCCTGTCTACCGACAGTGGCCAATGCCAGGTGCCCCAGAGGGTGTGAACCTAACAGGTAATGATCTAGTGATCTCTCTCCTGCCATCCATCTCCACCCTCTGACAAACAGAGGCTAGGGACACCATTCCTTACCCATCCTGGCTAATAACCCAGTGAGAGAAGGTGGTATTCACATTTTACAGATGGGATACTAAAGCACAGAGGTTAAGGCCAAAGTGTCCACCAACCATTCAGCCTGAGATGTCTTGGAGCTGGTTTTTCAAAATAGTTACCATTTTTATAGCACTTGATATGTTCAGAACACAGCACTCATTGACTTCATTTGATTGTGAGATCTCAACACGTTAGGAAGTTGGGCCCAACTGTCAACTTGTGTCAAGTTGGGCACTCAGAAAATAAGGAACACAGAATTGGTGGTCATGGATACAATGATCAGCTAGAACAGTTCTAGTACCATTTTCCTTCCCCCATTTCTGGTTTTGGCCCTTTGCTAACAACCAATACAATAATTTAAAAAGGTAAAATGATCTAAAATGACTGTGGTAGCACTTTCAATATGCAATTATTAGTGAAGTTATATTACTGGACATGAACATATTTGGTCCAGAACATCTCCTCCCATGAAAACACCCACAGAGGGATGAGGTTTGGGGGAGAGTCAACTAGTATCTCCATGCAGGTCTCCTTATAGAGTTTCTTCTTTATTCTCCCCAGCTTGGGGAAGGGGTTTCCAGCCCCAAAAGGCTTTTGTTTTGATGAGCACTTGGGAGACCTTTGCCCAGCCTAAGTAACTAGATTGGGTACTGGGAAACATGGAAAGGGAAAGAATCCCTCCAACCCTATTCTGTGGAGCAGGAGCAGAGTTGCTCAGTGGCTCCTTGTTCAGTCTAATGGCTAAAGTAGTCTCTGCAGGCCTAACACACTCCTGCCTGCCCAGGAATGACGGCAAGGACAAGGAGGATCCAAACAGTAGTGGATTTTCTGGCCTGTCCATAGCTATCAGTGCACACAGAATCTTCCATTCAGGTGGCTCCATCTTGCAGGACCCCTAACCTTGCCTCTCCACCCCCAGCTTGTGTTGTTCCACAAGCTCCCATCTCACCTGAGGGGGCAGGGCTTGCACCTTTGTAGTTACTTATCTAGTTTGTGAATCGGTTTTAGCTTAATCTCTATGCAGAATGGCCTGTTTAAATTCTCTCCTCTGCTGCTGTTTCTTTAGTCTAAAATTCAGGTCTCCAAATCCTGGGATTTAGCATTAGCTCAAAAAGATTCCATATCTGATCTCACGATCCCTTTTAATGTTTTAACAATGTCAGTTATCTCTCTTCTAACTCATTTTTTCCCTGAGTAAATATCGGGTTTTCTCTAGCTTTTCAACAGCAGTTAACCCTCTTGATCCTGTTACGGTTCTTATTTCTTTCCTATGGACTAACATGGTTTAAAAGGTACCTAGAGTAGTCTGCAGCCAGACCTGTTTCTACTGCAGCTCCACTAGCTCTCAAGCAGAGTCAGACCGGGTTGATATTTGAATGAGAGACTTCCGATTACCATTACCACACCACTTAGTCGTACTGGGCTTTCTATAGGTGGCACCCCAGATTTATTGCCCTAGTATGGTGCTGGTATCGCATTGCTTCTCATAAGGAAATCTCCTGCATGAAATGGAAAGCAGAGGTCTTGATCGCTTGCTGTCACTGAGAATCTCATGGCTTTCTGCTTAAGGAGTAAAGGAATTATATCCTGAATATTTCTCAGGGGCCTGGGTTCCGCCTGTACCTCCTGCAGGCTCAAACAGATGTTGTAACCTGTCTTGCACTACTTAGCAGGGCACAGCAATTCTACCCAACTGAACTGTGTTTTGCTGTGTGTTTTGCTTCATAGAATAGCATATGGGAGAGAGAGAGAAAGGGGTGATCCCTAGATCAAAGTGGCTTAATTATTTCTTTGTAAAGCACTTTGACATTTTTTGGTTATGGAAGTTCAAAATACAATTATAGGGACAGTTTTTCAGATGAGCCACAGCCAGACCTCCCTCTTTTATTTTTCCCAAGAACAAAACTATGGGTATAAATACAGTACACAAATAAGAACTTGGACATCTAATGATTAATAATTGCACCCATGATGATTTGTATATGCAAAAATTTGAATAACCTTTAGCTGCTGAAAGTGTGATATTTAATTTGTAATGACACCCCCTTCTCAAAAGTCCTACCATAAGGGGGAAGCTCATCTGTCAGGAGCATGTTGTGCGGCTGATCTGAGAAAGAACTGTGGAATGAGCTCCTATAAGAAATAAGGACCATCACAAACCTCATCTACTGCGAGTGCAAGGCACACATTTTCCACCTGCCTTCTCTAACATACATGCAGAGCAGTATGTACATTAAAAAACAAACCCCACATGATCCACCACCTTACCAAACCAAACAATGCACTGCACACACAGTTTTATCCTATGACTGGAAGTGGGGAAAGAATGAACCTTTGTGACAGACCTTAGTCATGTTGCCTACTGCATCATAAGAAGATGCTCGGTTACTATGGTGATGAGGGTAAAGTAAGAACCTACCTAGGAAAAAGCTTCTGTATGTGCTAATGGAGGCCAGATTCTGCCAGTCTGACTCAAGCTGAATATACACTTGTTCTGCAAGGAACTACTTGCAGAGTAAGGTATTACTCAATGAAAATAAGGGTGGTGGAATGTGGCTCTAAACAGAGAAGTTGCTTTGTATATTGCTATTTAATGAGCCAGTGCAATTTTAAGTTTCTTTTATACAAGAGAAACAAAGTACTGTTTCCAATACATATCTTATTTTTGGACTGGTCATCAAATATCTCTTGACATATCATATTTTTTTCAGAACTTTTACTGAATGCAATTTATTCAAATTGATTCCACTAATGGAGGAGCTGATTGCAGAGTTTAATGAACATGTTTGTAATGACACCAACCTCAAGCTTTTTCAAAAATCGTCCTTAGAAATTCATCAAGCATAAATAAATATCATAATTTAAATGCAGAAGTGAAATGGTCTTGGATAAATGCTGGATGCCTTTGAATTTCAAAAAAGGAGACATATATAATCACGCAGGAAAAAGAAGGGAAATATACAGCTGATGGAATTTCACTAACCGCAAACAAAAGAGCAACATTAAAACACGAGACACATTGTAAACTTAGATCTTGGTGAGGTGAGGTGAAGAATGATTATAATGGAGAAAAGGCCCTTGAGAAACACTGAGCTGGATTCCAAGTTTTGACTAATATGTATTATGTATTGTTGGTTTACGCCAAAAAGTGACTGGAAAAGAGGGAAGTTGGAGGGAAGTTGCCTGCAGTTGGAACTTGTCTACAATGTATAGTTATACTGGTACAACCACCTGTGTGGACACTCTTATTCTGGTGTAAGAGTGGCTTTTTTTCAATTTAGCTTGCAAGTGGGGGTTAATCTCACATTCTGAACCAAAAAAAAAAAAAAAAAAAGCCCTCTCATGCCAGAATAAATGTGACCTAACAGAAGGTTATAGTGGTAAAACTAACTTTATAATATAATTTTGGTAAATAGATATAAAGACAAGGCCTTTATTATTAACTCTATCCATGATGCACAAATCAGAACAGAAACCAGCTCACGCACCTATAGCAGTGTAGAACCAGAATTGCTAACAGAACAAACAATAGTAAAAACTTATTTTAGTGATTAAAAGTAAGCATATATGAGTACACACAGGGAACAAGTCTGTTGGGGAAGAAGGAATCCTATTACAATTTTTCTTACCATAGCTGCACTTAAAAATAAAACAAGTGCACTCTTGTTATGCCACTACTTGTTCCACTGAAAAGTGATGAATAACAAATAGAGGTACACATTTATGGTAAAAAGTCTTTTGGGGGGGGATGGAGAAAGAAAAGGGACTCCCAAAAGAGTAGGAAACAGTGTCTAGCTTGGTGTATAAAGAAGGGGAAAGCTTAAATTTAAGAAGATAATCAGGTTGGTTTTAAAAATTAATCTGTTTACCCATCTGGCCAGAAAATAAAACAGGTATCTTGTTTGGAAGCCTACCCAAGCAACTCCACAGAGTTGTAGTTCATATAAACTGGGCATTGGCAATTGGGGGGAAGAGTCTCTAGCTCAGCAGTTCTCAAACTGTGGGTTGGGACCCCCAAGTGGGTCATGACCCCGTTTTAATGGGGTCACCAGGGCTGGTGTTAGATTTGCTGGGGCCCAGGACCAAAGCCGAAGCCCGAGGGCATCAGCCCTGGGCCCTTGGGCTTTGGCCCCCCAAGCTTGGGTGGTAGGGCTTGGGTGGGCTCAGGCTTCAGTCCCCCTTCCTGGGGTCGTGCAGTAATTTTTGTTGTTGGAAGGGAGTTTGGTACAATGAAGTTTGAGAACCCCTGGTCTACATACAGTAAGTGGCTGTGGCAATATCTAAGACCAACATTAGAGAAATGCCTCACAAGGGAGTAATTGACTGTTCAAGGCACTGCAGAATTAGGCTTTTTGTTAAGTTCAACCCTCTGATGAGGGAGGTAAACATCAATATCTCTAACATACCCTGACATGGGATAGCTGCCCCGAGTGTGTGCCCAGCCAAGACCCTAGGCACTTACACAGGGCGGAGAGCTGTGGTGCATACTCATCCTGGCTAAACTCAAAATCACACCCCCCAGCTTGAAGTAAAATTAAAATGACCTGCTTAAATTTAATCAGCAAATTAGTGCCAGAACCAGGATTAGATACAACCTGGACAGCTGGTTCTAATTTCCATGCCTAATCTATTATTCCACACTGCCTTCCAACACTTCCTAGTAAATCACAATGCCAAACCTTTAAATTTTGGGTCCTTCAAAGTTTGGTTGCTCAACCTGAGACCTCTATAGTCTGGTTTTCATAGGTGTCGAATACCTGTAGATCCACCTGAAGTAAATGGGAGCAGTGAGTACTCGGCACCTTGGACATCTAGCTCAAGTGGGCACCCAAAATTACAGTCCAGTTTAGAAAATGCAACCCTTATATTTTAAAAAAAGAAAAGGAGTACTTGTGTCACAAGTACTCCTTTTCTTTTTGCGAACACAGACTAACACGGCTGCTACTCTGAAACCTTATATTTTAGTTAATAGGATTGCACAGAGAATATGAAGGAAAAATAAGGCTCTAGGACCCAGATCCACAGAGGTCTTTAGGCTCCTAACTTCCACTGAAATCAATGGAAGTTAGGAGCCTAAAATACCTTTGAAGATCTGGGACTAAGAACCTAGAACAGGATTACAACATGCTACCTCCTAAATTTCATATTTTGCCCTTTTTGTAGCTGGAAAAAAAATTACACTTAACGCTAGCTTCATATTACTGTTTAATCACTCAAAAATGTTTATTGACTTATCTGTTAATGTTATCCACTAGTTACAATGTTTTAACGTACATTCCTATGCATCTTTACTTCTTATCAAATGAGAGAGAGAGGATACTATTTTCTTGAAGTCCTGTTAGAAGGAGAACTAGAGACAACATTAAAGTGTGAGTTTCCATAGCCTCAATGCTAAACTTGATGAAGTATACTTTAAAAATGAGTCCTTTACAAGGGACTTTGTAACTCTCAGCTGCTAGTTACTTTTTTTGGTTGTCCTCAAATGAACTTCTGTTTTCCATAATGAATTGTTAGCCACCAGCCTCTTCTCATATCTCTACAGCATAGCACACAGAAGAAGAGGAGGATAAGATTACAGATTAGGTAACATCTGAGGCACTAAAATTCAAGCAGAACTGCAAAAAGCACCTCATTTTCTTTTTTCAGTGTCCACAAGAGGGCAGGACAGAGGTAATTTTTACTGCCTGATAACAGAGAATGACACAATAAACACCCCTGCAATTCATAAATTACACAAACCTGCAATATATTATGCTCCTCTAACTGATCAGGATTTCTCTGACACCTTTTCTTGAATCTAAAAATTTCAGTTAATTTTTACTCTACTTCTCCATTCTATTATTGTAGATTGGATAAATTAACATTTGTACAAAGGGCACAAAATACCTGCATAACTCAAATGTCAATTAACTTTTTCACAAATTATTTAAAAAGATTGTAACAGTTCTTCTCTTCCCCCCAGCCCCCACCCCATCACAGTCTATCCCCACTGTTTGAAGTCGACTACTGTCAGGCTTTCCTGGCGCAGCCAGAGTTATGAGGTACCTTGACAACACCCACCCTTGCTGTGAGGAGGTCTTGTCTGTACATGCTGTGGATCAGCTTCCTGAAACCATCTGCCTCTGGCAACAAAAGCGCTACCTTCCAGGCCTCTGCGGGCATTGCTCTCGGTGCCTGGTCAGTGGTAGGCTCACACCGCAACCCCTGAGTCCACCTAGCTTCCCTCTGGAGTGCTCAGCCTCTATCCCACTCACAGAACTCTTAGCGCCACTATTTCCAGAGGAATAATACAGATTAGATTATAATATGCAACTGAAGATCACAAGTTTACTTCGTATGTAGTCAAAACAAGAATAAGTTTATTATCAACAAACAGATTCAAGTGATGGAGGGCCTGTCTACACTTGAAATGCTACAGAGGTACAGCTGCAGCACTACAGCTGTGCCATTATAATGCTTCAGCGTAGACACTCCCTACGGTAACAGGAGGAGTTCTCCCATCGATGTAGTTAATCCACTTCCCCAAAAGGCAGCAGCTAGGTTGACAGGAGAATTCTTCTGTTGACCAAACACTGTGTATCCCGGAGGTTACGTCGGCTTAACTACATCGCTCAGAGGTATGGATTTTTCATACCCCTAAGTGATGTACCTGGGTCAACTTTGCTTTTGAATGCAGAGTTGGCCTCAGAGTAAGAATACCGAAAGCAAATAGTTGCATATAAAACAAAACCTTAACATGCTTTCTAGAGCCTAAATGTAACTAACAAGGCATTCCCAGATCTCCTACAAGAGTGGTTTCAACCTGTGGTCCACGGACCCCTAGGGGTCCACAGACTATATCTAAGGGCTAGTCTACACTGGCAACACTAAAGCACCGCCATGGTAGCGGTTTAACATGCTTTGTGGGAACGCGGCACAGCGCTCTCCCAGCACTCTAAAAAAACCACCTCAACGAGGGGCGTAGCTATGGGAAATAGTAAGTGGCATGTACAATCAATTGACATTCTTTCATCTAGTCACCAGAGAGTTCATTCAGTCAAACTCGCACTCCCCTTTCACAACACTTTAACGCCAACACCAGCATAGAGATTATCCTGTCATTCTTCATGATCTTGAATCTACGGGTCAGGTTCTCTGTTCATGTATACCAAGGTAAATCAGGCAGAGGTGCTGGAACAAGTGGGCGTGCTGAGAGCAACTGAACCAAATCGTAAATTCTGCATATGATGGAAACTACGTCAAGCCAGGGAGTGTGGCAGCACCCCCAGTTCCAGCATCTATGAAATCAGGAGTAACTGTTGAACTTAACTGTTGCATCGGTATAAAACTGTAGGCGACAGGAGAATAAGGCAGATGGGCTCCATATCGACTACCATGTTTAGCTTGTCTATACACATTAAATGCCAAATCCTTTCTCCCATTTGTTGTAAGGGATTAGGGCTTGACTGGCAAATCACTTGCAAAGCACCACACTACTGAACAGAATTTCAGTGACTCTTAAAATGCAGAAGTCAGTGAGCTGATCAGAAGGTGCAGAACTGGCAGCTTCTTAAAAAAAAATCAGTGTGATAGCTCCATATCGCTAGCCTTCTACCTCTTCACTGGTGGATTCCTTCAGGCTTAAAAGAGTCTATAGTATAAATTTAATGAACTGTTTAAATGAACGATTGGATGATTCAGATAATTAATAGTGGAACAGAGGCCTTTGTGCCATTTGGTCACTGGTTTAAAAACTGCCAGGGTCAAACGTCATTGCATTTTTACCAGCTGAAATTGTCCCTCAGGAAATCACGAGTCTATATATATACTATATACTGCAGGATTTCTTGCACCTTCCTCCAAAGCGTCTGCTACTGGTCACTGTCAGAGACAGGATACTGTTGCAGATGGACCCATGAGTTTGATCCAATAATCCTATAATCTGTCCATTTCCTAAAGGATTACTGTCTATTTTATTCAAACTACCATCCAAACTAGCTCTGAATTCCAGGAGGACTGTTAAAAATAACTTAAGGGTTTCTAATTAGCAGCCATAGACTGAAAGATCTGATTATGTACATTGGACTCCACTCATCCTTGTAGATGGTCCAGGTTGAGGCACCTCCAGGCAGGGCACCGAGGGAAAATTTGTATTGCTTATTGCTGTCTGTGGTGAATGAAACCTTAAATCACTCTCAAACATTTTAAAAAGAGAAGAAACACAACCACCCTGTTCAATATGGCAGACTCTACCAGGCTTTACATGACAAAGGGCATGTTTCTACTGCCATTTTCCACCTTCCCTGAATATGGATGGGCTGCTGAGATTCAATCATCTAGCTCTGAGGATCCCTGGTTCAATCTGTGGTGTGAGCCAAGACCGCAGCCAGCATTAGTGGTGTCTTGTCTGGGATTCACACTGCTGTGAGCCTCAAATGGTCAGGACCAGATTACATACTTCTTCTGCACTGAGCAATGTAATACACTAGTCACTTTGCACTGTGTCATATTCTGTGTCCGATCCACAGAAGATGTGAGAGTTATAACATATGCACATCCCCAGTGAATGAGGCACAGAAGAGGAAATGTAACTGAGTGACCAGAAGGTTACACTTATTAACCTTTCATGAATGTAGCTGGGCTTCATTTTCCAATGAGATTCTAAAAATCAAATGAGAGAAGAGGACTTGTTTGCTCCAATCTATTTAATGAAAAGCAATTTTTTACTATTTTACCCTCCTTTGTAACGTACATTTGCATTTAGGAAAATGTGAAGTTTTAATTGAACAACAAACTAATTATTTGACTGTTTCTTCACCTCTTGAATTGAGCCTCTCACTTGCTCATGCCTCGGTGATGCATGCCATCTTTGTCTTCGCATTGTGAAGGAGTGTGGAGATATCATGGAATGGCAATGGCAAAACGGAAATGAAGGGCCTGATTGTGCCTGGCCGTAGTACAACCACGCAGGAGAATAAGCTCCCTCATTCCTCTAGGCAGCCTTGCTGCACCTCACTTCCAGGCATGATGGGTGGAGAGTGGGCTGTGCATGGCATCTTCAAGACAGTGGAGCGTGGGCAGGGGGAGCCTTGATTCTGGCTTTCTAACGTGCTAGCCAAAGCATCTGGGATTCAAAGATAAAGAAACTACATAAATTACTCTTCCCCTGGAGCAAGAGGTGCAGCAGAGGGAGAGAAGAGGAAACGGGGAAGAGATTGTGCTTCTCTGAGACATAATTTCTTCCCTGGGATTCTCCTTTGCCTTTGTTTCATGCCCCACGTAATAGACATTTTTAATAATGACTATTCCTTGTACACTCAAGCTGGTGGAAATCATGGTAGCTCTGTTTGACTTCAGTGGAGATACACTGGTTTACACCAGTTGAAGATCAAGCCTGTACTTTAAGCTTTTGGAGAGTACAGTAAGTTCCTTTTCAATCACAGCCCATGCCTCTTATGTAGTGTACTTTCTGATGTCATCCTTTTAATACGATCAATAGCAGCTATGCCTAGGAGAGTAAGGGGGACTTGATATTGATGCATTAGCTGATCACATTTGATGGACATGGATAAAAGGCTGCTTATTGTAAAAACAGGTGTGAGTTTAGTTTTCTGAATGTAAATTCCTGGTAGATATCAGTCGATTTGCTGAACCATTGAAGAAGTTGCTTTAGTTTTACATGACTGGCAGTCTCAACTCAGGACTGACCCAGGAGTGGAATAGCAGAATGTAGCAAGTTATGGCTGAGTGAGAAGGAGTTTTCTGTCAACCTGTCAATATTAGAAACATTTAATTCACCCAAATATTTTTAATGGAAAACAAAACTTAGCCAAAAGCAAGGCTGCAAGAAATAGGATTTTAAACTGGTCTCAAAATGTCCATGAAGTAGAATTTCCAATAATGGAATACAACTTCCATAAGTATTGTCTTCAGGGGGAAATATCTTTGATGCTAAGGACATCAAATGAAATGACAAAGGTTAATGACTCCGGTACAGAACATACATATCACATGTAATACCAGTCAACATATTGACTTGCTCTTCTTAAATTAAAAAATTACCTGAAGAAAGCACCTATTCAGATTCACAAACACAACCATCCAAATTGTTTTTCCCCCTTTCTGAATAAGTAGTTTGTTCTTCAAATATATTTTTCCTAGAACCGTTACACAAACTTACTCCAGCAGGCGTTCATCCTCTACTAACTACAGTGCCACTGCTCTGTTTTTTCAAACTTTATCAAAACCTGATAGACAAAAAATGCAGAGGGCAATGAAAACTCTGATAATGTGGAACAAATGCACAATCCTATAATTAGCATTTACTAAGATGCCCATGCAACCAGGTGTGATATGGACTAAAGATATGACACACCAGACTGGTCACAATTAATCAAAACAGAGCCTGTTAGATTACAACTAATCACTTTCAGCTCAATCAAAGGTCATTGATTTTTGCTACCATTAGATAGCATTAATCTTACACACATAATAACAAGATGACAAAGCATGAATACTTTGCCAATAACAACAATTTCCAATTAGCAAGACCAATACTAAATATTACAAATTCAGATCCTCATTTAAAAGTGTCAGTGAACCAATACTGTGAATAAATTAACTCAGTACCTAGAACTTTATCAGTAAATCGAGAAGCCTCATATGCTTTCCTTGTCTCTCTTGCACTTCCTCTATGACTGGGGTCACCCTAGCACTGGGGTCGGCAACCTATGAGAAGTGGTGTGCCAAGTCTTCATTAATTTAAGGTTTTGCATGCCAGTAATAAATTTTACATTTACGGGGGCCCCCTGATGGAACCCCAGATTGGCAGTGGGCTGAGCGGTGCCAGCAGCCAGGACCCTGGCTGGCAGGGGCCGGCGGCGGATGGAACCCCAGACCGGCAGTGGGTTGAGTGTCTCAGCGTGCTGCTGGTCTGGGGTTCCGTCTGCCGACCCCTGCCAGCCGGGGTCCCGGCCGCTGGCCTCACTCAGTCCACTGCCGGCCCAGGGTTCCGTCTATCCAGGCCGGCAGCGGGCTGAGTGGGGCTGGCGGCCAGGACCCTGGCTGGCAGCAGAGTGCCGCTAAAAATCAGCTCGCGTACTGGCTTTGGCACACACGCGGCAGGTTGCCGACCCCTGCCCAACCACCTTGTCTGGGAAAAGTATTAGGGCATGAGATGCATTTTCCCTTTCCTGCCTTGTATCTGGCACTGGTGTCTTCCTGCTGTAAGCCTTGTTTGCTGGTGTGACTGCAGAGTCCCTTGGTTGATGGGTTCACCACTTGGCTATACTCTTAGCTGAATACTGCAAGCCAAAAGAAGGGGAGCAGGCACTATAGTGTGGCAGGCTGTTGTAGCAAGTTGATCTACCACGGCATGAGCTGTTGTCTCATTTGATGTACTATGCAAATAGGATTCAAATCAAGGTAATCTGGCAAGGTAGACATGTATTTAAAAATGTTTCCTAGTTTTAGTTACCCCTGGGAGATTGTGTAGGCAAACTTTTCTAGTGGAAGCATAAAGATGTGTGGTCACTTAGAGAGGAAAAATTCTTCAAGTCTACAAAGGAAAGTTCTCCCTTATATTACCAAGAGCTGACATGTGGTCAGAGAATAAGTCATGAGTGTTCTTCATCTAGAGTGCTAGGAACCCCACATCTATCACTGAGTAGGAGGAGACCAAATTCATTTTCATTTGTGACATCCAGGTCTCCTAGAGTAAAAGACTAAATCCCAAGCCCATTATTGCACTAACCTAGCCTCTTGAAAGCTGCAGAATATCAAATGAATGATAAATCTCTGAAGTTTCTATGCCTGAAGTCTAGTTCTGTTTTGTAACTGGATTGGAGATTTTCAGACTTTTTGCAGCCACTAGCACAAATCACCTGATGGAGCTCTGCAACGGCCTCAGTGCTTTGGCAGTCATCCTCTTCTTCCAGATCATGCAGTGTCTGTCTCTGCTTCTCTAACATTTCATGGCAGGCCTAAGATTAAGAGAAATAAAATAGGAAAAAAAACGTGTAAAAATATATCTTTTAAATAGCTGAAACCATGGTCCACATGAAAGCTACTGACTGACAAATAAAGCAAGGGTGCTTTTTTGACAGCATCAGGGATCCAAGTACTGTAAAAGCTAGTAGGGAAAAACAGCATACTGTCCTAGCTGAGTGGTAGAAGATCATTAGCAAGGACTGAAAAGAATTAGTACAGTACAGTATAGCTGAAAACTGGCTCACACAAGGAAAACTGGCGATTTCTGTACCTATTTAAAGTAGGCAGGTGTCAACAAAAGTCTTTAGCAAAGAAGAAAGGATTAAATCAGCATAGACTGAATTACTGTCTCACTCCAAAGAGATAAACACTCCAGAACTGGGTTGAGAAAAATGGGTGGGTCACTGAAAAGATGTTTAGTCTACCAGCCTGTATACAAAGCTGTTCTGTGAACTGATAACTTCACTTTCTAGTATTTTCAGTCTGTTCACCTTTCATGGGCACTATACTCAATATAAAAAGAAGCAGCAAAAATCCTAGGTAATGCTGATGATAGTAGCTCAACTACTTAGTCATATATCATTACAGTCAAAAGACAGACTATATGGGCAGAATGGGCAGAAGAATTCACATGACTTCCTATATCTCACAGGCCACAGGACTTCTCTGAATCAATTCTTGCTTCAAATCCAATAGCTGTGGTTGAACTAGAGCATATCTTTTAGGAAAACATCCAATCTGTATTTTAAAATTTCAACTGATGGAGAATCTACCTTGTCTGTTGAGTTGTTCTGCTGGTTAATTACCCTCATTGTTTAAAAAAAAATTACATCTTATTTTTAGTCTGAATTTGTCTAGTCACCTTTCTCTTTTATAAACTTATGAAACAATCTATTTAGTTTCTCACTATAAGGCATGTTTTCCGATCCTTTAATCATTCTCATGGCTCTCCTCTCAACACTTTCTAATCTTTCAACATCCTTCTTGAAGTGTGGACATAATCTTAGAGGGAAATAAATATTCACCATCTCTGTGATAGCTTAGGCAGGTTTGAACTTGAACACAAAGCATGAAAATTTCCACTAAGCTACTGCATAGCATTAACAAGAGTCCCACTTATTTGGTTGTTAATAGTCATACTGGAGGAAGGTGGTTCATTTGTTTCTCCATAGAGCATTTGGACTTTATCTTAGAGCAGAGGAGAGAGTCACCTGCTCACAAGGACCCGTTTCACTATTGGGGCAGAAGGGTGAGAGCGTCTCATGGCTCAGTTATATTTCATGGAGGAATTTCTTAACATCATAGTTTTATATCCTGTGCTACAATACAAAAGCTGAAAAATTGGAAAACAGCTATAAATCCCCCAGCCTGCAACAAATGTATTATTGGTTTCAACTGTTACTATGCAATTTACTGGTTAGATGACAAAGTTATTTATAAGACTATGGTATGGAAAAATGAAGGCATTTTCTTTGCACAACTGAATTTTTCTTGCCTTTGCAGAAGGAAGTATTGATACAAAATTCCTTAATTTCAGTTAACATGCTCTGGATGTCTATCAAGAAGTCCATTAAATAGGAGTACAAACAAACATTAAAGTGTCCAGTGAATAGAAAACTGCATAATAAAATTAACTGTTTATATCTGATCAAGACAAAGAGCCTAAGAGATATAAAATGCCACTAAAGATATACGTGTTTTAAATGGCGGGAAGCCTGCTCCTACACTGTTTTTTCCCCCTGTACATCATGGAGTGTTCTTTAACCAAACTTCATCAAGGAAACATTGCAGACCAAGTATAGTAATTGCATTATCTAACTTACACAATGTAATTACAAAACTCGGACTGCAATAAGAAGTTGTAGCATTGAGATCAGCAAAATCTGTCAGTTTGTTGTAATGAGAAAAAAGTTTTCTCAAACAATCTAGCGGAGTTTTTACATTTTAAACTGTTTTTTAAAATTAATGGAACAATCTAATATTGTGGGGTGGTACCTTAGTAAGTAGACATGCTGCCCTTAAATCATTTCTTTTCCTGATAGTTGACAATGAATTTTAAAATAATGTAAAATCTATAGTTCTCAGCAATTACAGAAGTCCTGTTGCTTTCCCCATTTAGGGTTTCATAAAATAAATAAATATAACAGTGATAAAATCACTGTTAACTTTGCCAGTTTTGCTGTAAGATAATATAATTATTGATCAAAATGCCATGTCTTAAATCAAAGTATCCATGAACAACCACTAACATTAATTCAAAGCAAAGTGCCCTGCCAAGTGCCGTGTGTTGCCAAAATTTTTAACAGGGGACCCCTTCGATTATCCCCTCATGTGAAATTAAATATTCTCCTCTACTTCACAAGCTTCGAGCATAGATTTTTAAGGCCAGAAGGCACCATTAGAACATCTACTCTAATTTCCTGGATTATACAGGCCATAGAATTTCACTTAGTTACCCTTCTGAGACCAAAAACATGTGTGTGACTAAAGCATATCTTCCAGAAAGGCATCCCGTCTTCACTGAATCCCATCCTCTTCCTCTCCCAAATTCCACAAATCCTTTCAGCCAACACACCTACCAGAGCAATTTCCTTCACTCCTCTTGACCAACCAAAGTTCCCTGTCCTCAGCACCTGAAGAAGGTCTCCTTTGGATATGTCCCCCTACCTGGCAGCTGTTCCTCACAGCAGCATTGGTGGGGTAGGCAAGTCATTCTACAGTGTCTGCTGTCAGTGGTAGCAGCAGATTGGTTATCGGGATGGGTGACTGTAGGGACTGGTCACTTAGGGAATAGATTCTTGAGAATGGCACTCTTCCCTGACAGGTGTTGGCCTGTCCTAGATGGCCTGAGTGGGACCAAGAGGAGGAGTGTGTTTTCCTATTGTGGTGGTAGTGGGAAAGTTGGGTGAGGCAGGCTCTGGTCCATCTCCCAGTGCCAGCTCTTTAGCTCCTTGCTGGAGCTGGGCAGACAAGCACCAGCAAGCTACAGGATTTCCACTCAATATGAAAGTAGCCTAGGGCATGTCTACACTACATACGTAAGTTGACCTATGTTAGGTTGACTTACAGCCATCACAGTAATTACTGCAGTGGTTCATGTCCACTCTACCATCCTTCAGTTGGTGGTGTGTGTCCTCACCAGGAGCATTTCTGCCAACTTAAGAGGGCCAGTGTGGGGGGGCTGAGAATCCAGGCTCTCAGCTCTGTGTGTAGCTCCCCGCCAGAAGCCTGACTGCCCCACCCTCCCAGCTCCCATAGGTTTTCGGCCCCCCACCGGGAGCCTGGCTGTCCCGCCCCACCCCCAGATATTAGCTCCCCACTCCTCACCGGGAGCCCAGCAGCTGCACCAGGGTACGGAGCCCAGCAGTTGAATGGAAGTTCCCAGCTCCCCACTGGCTGCACAGAGGCTTCCGGCTCTCTGCTTCCTGCCAGGAGCCTGGCAGCCACATGGAGGCTCCCTGTTCCTTGTGGGGAGCCTCAGCAGCAGCCTAGCTGGGTGCCGGGAGCCAGCCAGCCTCTAGCTGTTTCCACCCATCCTGGGGTGACAGTCCAACTTTCTTGTCAATTTCACGGCTCCTCCATGTAAGTAACCTGCAGTGTCTACCCAGACACTGCTTTGCCCTAACTACGCTGCCACAACTCCACCTCCACGTGAGGAATAGGGCTTATTATGTCAGTGTGGTACGGCACTTACATCAGTAGGAGCAAGGCTGTAGTGTAGACACTGACATAATTAGATCAATGTAAGCTGCCTTACGTCGACCTAACTCTGTAGTGTAGACCAACCCTTGGCCCTGCATCCTCTCCTTCTTTTTTGCGTGCTGCTGACAGTGCGGAAACTTCAGGGCGCCTTTTGCATGGACTTCCTTTTGGCACTGGTTGCGGACACAGTATGAGAGTTCCCATTGCAGCAGCTGCTACAGCCATGGAGGGTGCCACCACAGCATTGTTATTCCTTATTATTAGTATTACATTAGCACTTAGATGCCCCAGACATGCTCTGCCAGGCTAGGTACTGTACATACACAAAATAAGAGAGATTCCCTGCCTTGAAGAACTCAAAAGACAACACATCATAAGTATTATTATCCCCATGTTACATGAGGCGGATCTGAGGGACAGAGATTAAGTGATGTACCCCGGAAGTTTATAGAAGAGCTAGGAGCATGGCAGCTGCCCAAGCAAGCAAGAGGTGGCTAAGTCCCAATCTCAGAGAGGGCTTTAAAATTTTAACAAGCAGAACCAACCCTAGTATTTTGGGGCAGGCCTTTGCAGTCCTGTCCCCCATCCCCAACTCTGCCCTAGGCTACTGTAGACATGTCAAATGAGGACACAAGCTGGCAGTTCTGGTGGACTGCGAGAACCTCAGAGAACGTTACAATGGCCCTAAAACAAACCAAATAGTGAATATAAATCTTTACACAGTCACCTTCAGAAATTCATCGAGTTCTCCTATTTTCTGAGTTTTACTGAGGAGATCCCCTTGTTCATCCTTCTGAGCTTGTTTGAGCTCTCTTATCTTCCTTGCACGACATGCTAGGAGTTTCACGATTAGGTCTTTACCTTGTTGGACACATTCTGGAATATAAAATGTAAATGATTAGGTGTTACAAATCTATAATTTGGGGAAAATAAGTGTGTGAACTTTCATTTCTGGTTTAAAAATGGATATAGGTTAAAAAAAAGCCTGTGTTCAAGCAGTTTGACTTTTATTTCTTAAATAAATATATTCTATTGTAGGGGTGGCAGCACTGTCCAGTGTATAGGGCACTAGACTGGGTGCTAGGACTTCAGGGTTCTATTTCTGGCTGTGCCTCTGACTTGCTGCATGATCTTGGACAAGTCACTTAGGCCAAAGCTTTCAGTATCCACTGATTTTTTTTTTTTTTTTTTTTTGGTGAGGGTGGGTGCCAGCTTGAGACATTTGAGGCCTAACTTTCAGACACTCCCCAGCTCCAGATGAGTTTGCCTTACAGTTCCAGACGTCTGCTATCCAAACCTCCCTGACCTCTGTCTTTTCATCTGCTATTCACCTAACCCCCTCAAAAAAATACTAACCTTTTTTTTCTATAGATACCTCAATAATTCACTACTCCCCCAATTAAACCATGCAGCTAAAGATTAATACAGACAATGAATGTTACATTGTGGCAGCTATTCTGCCACCATATCAAGGTGTTTTAGCTATGGGAAGTTTCTTGTTGTGGGGAGATAAAGCAGTGCATTATATAAACTCTGCGCATTACTCATGCCCAGTGCTAATTTATTATAAACATCAGCCTGCCGCCGAACATAAATTCTCTTACAAATCATTTGAAAATGCACTGAAAGTCCTTAATTAAAAATCAAGATAGTGCAGTGCCCATTTCCAACCGCCACCCCCTAAAAAGTCTAAAATAATCTTGGAGGTTTAAAAAAACATTTTGAAATACAGTTCTAGTCTACACTACAAACTTACGTTGGCATAACTACATTGCTCAGGAGTGTGGAAAATCCCCCCTCCCGAGTGACGCAGTTTTATCAACTGAACTCACAGTGTAAGCAATTGCTATGTCGAAGGGAGGGTTTGTATGCAAGAAGTTTGAGATAATCTTTTAATACAGTAGGTTGCTTAATACGTGTGTACAGATTTTACTCTTATGGACAAAAGTACCTACTTCGCATAAAACTAAGGCCTTATCAGCTGCATCTCTGTCTTGCAACAATGCAAATATGACTGAGAGAAAAACAAAAGGAATGAACTCAAACTTTAAGGGCTTACTTTTAGAAACACACAACAGCCCCGAGGTAGGCATATATGTCCTCCTTTTAAAGAACTAGCAGGGCACATCCATTAAACTCTTTGCTTAAACTGTTGTTCGTATGACTACTTCCCAATTTTTTTAGAGAGGACAAAACCTGCGGAATGGGGATTGATGGCCTTTAGATATGGCAAAACTCACAATTCAAAACTAGCTGAGAATACAAGCAACTCTCCAGTGAGAGTATTTACATTCAGGCTGTTCAGCTCCTAGAGCTTTGACATGGACAGCATGCCAAAAGGGCAGGTAAAGAATCAATTATCCTAAGAAAGCCAGATTTGCATTGCTAGCAAACAAAGGGTTTTACTCCAGACTGATCACTTTAGAATCAAAATTATTTAACAAAGACAGCAAGTATTTAACTTTCAAATATAAATATATAAAACCAGCTTCCAACCTTACACCACTTGGTGCTTGACCCAGTGCCCACTGAGTTGAATGGAAAGATTCCCCTTTCCATTGGGGAATGGAATGCTGAATCAAGATGTTATGAAGGGGACGAGAGACATAAATACTCTTGTGGCAAACCACGGAATTAAATCAATACGGAATAATGTAGTGATATGTTAAACCTTTGCTCCTAACTGACTAGATACTCTTTATTTAAAGTGGTAAATATTCAGAGCAATGCACAGGTTCACAACTCCCATTAATGACAGTGGAACTCTGATTCCTAAATTCAACTGGTATCACTCCAAGATATGTTAAAACTCGGTAGGCTTCAAAGTCAGTTTAAAAAAAATCAAATACATAACTGTAATAAATTCCTCACATGTGATGAGCAAAGCGATAATGATGGTTAGATATGTCTGTCAAAGTATTTTGATTTAAGTCAAAGTAGAACAGTTGTTAATCAGAACAGGACAAATCCCCTACCCCCTCCCAGACCCCAGCCATGGGGCATGGAGGCATGGGAAACAATGGAGAGCCTGAAAAGTAAACTACAGTGCTCTTCTCCATGACCCCACCCTCACTTTTTCCTGAGTAGGCTATGTGGCCAAGAGTCAGCATTCATCCATATTGAGTAGGGAACTATTATGTGCTGCATCTATTCATATGGACTTAGCAGTAGGGGGACAAGCTTTGGTTCAATCTTGTAGATAGTGAAAACCCACCAAGGGATGTGAAAATGCAGAGCAAGGCCAAAGTAACTGTGAGCTGCAGGATTAGAAGATTTCATCTTGCAAATAGATGCAGGACCTTGATACATGGGAGCTGGTGGGAACCATGACTGCATGAACAGAGTCTAAGGACACAGTTTCCAAATTACTAGTAATTTTAGGTGCCTGAAGTATTGGGTGTCCAACTTAAGACAACTTAGAATCCTGTCTTTCAGAGGGTGGCTACTCAGCACTTTCTTAAAGCCAGGCCTCCTTAAGGAGTATCAATTTACACACTCCAAAATTGAGGCTCCAAAAATTATTATTCAATTTTGAAAATATTGGCCTATACTTCCTATTTCCCTGCTGTGTATGGCACTGAATATATGAAAACAAGACTCTTTCATCCTGCCCTTGAAAAGTATAATGGGGAACCTGGATACCAGGAGTTATTAGTTTGTTGGGAGATCCCAGCTTCTGCAGCGCATGAGGGACTTCAGGTGAGTGAGCCATTCTGCTCCAGATTTTCTAGCTACAAAATACCTGTCTGTTTAAACAAAATTTCATGGCAGGGGGAAGGGAGGGGAGAGAGCTAAAATGCTCCCCCCATTCAAAGTTAGTTTAGTTCTTTGGGGGGGGGGGTTATCCCTCAAAAGCTAATTCTGAACACTCATTTTAGCCTCAGGAAGATGGAGAGATGAACTGAATTGCAATTATCAGCCCCAAATAGCCTTTTATAAAGGGCTGATGCCACAACTGTGTTTTTTGTTTTAAACTTTCCAGTTCCATCTGCTGTTAGGCGAACATAACACAATGGTTTGCACTTACGCAACCGCCACTGGCCTTAAACTCTGTGATGCTAAGAACACTTTTTATCCAATGATTTCCAAGCCCTTACCAACATTAATTAGAAAACCCTCCCAATACCCCTATGTCATAAATATAAAGGGAAGGGTAACCACCTTTCTGTATACAGTGCTATAAATTCCCTCCTGGCCAGAGGCAAAATCCTTTCACCTGTAAAGGATTAAGAAGCTAAGGTAACCTCGCTGGCATCTGACCAAAAATGACCAATGAGGGGACAAGATACTTTCAAATCTGGAGGGGAGGAAAAAAGCTTCTGTCTGTCTGTGTGATACGTTTGCCGGGAACAGATCAAGGATGCAAGCCTTCAACTCCTGCAAAGTTAGTAAGTAATTTAGCTAGAAAATGCATTAGGCTTTCTTTGTTTTGGTTTGTAAATTCGCTGAGCAGGAGGGAATGTGTATTCCTGTTTTTGTGTCTTTTTGTAACTTAAGGTTTTGTCTAGTGGGATTCTCTATGTTTAGAATCTGATTACCCTGTAAAGTATTTACCATCCTGATTTTACGAGGTGATTCTTTTACCTTTTCTTTAAATAAAATTCTTCTTTTAAAAACCTGATTGCTTTTTCATTGTTCTTAAGATCCAAGGGTTTGGGTCTGTGTTCACCGGTATCAATTGGTAAGCATATTATTATCAAGCCTTCCCCAGGAAAGGGGGTGTAGAGCTTAGGGGAATATTTTTGGGGGAATAGGATGCCAAGTGGTCCTTTCCCTGTTCTTTGTCCAAATCACTTGGTGGTGGCAGCATACTGTTCAAGGATAAAGCAAAGTTTGTACCTTGGGGAAGTTTTTAACTTAAGCTGGTAAAAATAAGCTTGGGGGGTCTTTCATGGGGGTCCCCACATCTGTACCCTAGAGTTCAGAGTGGGGAGGGAACCCTGACACCTTATGAGGCTGATGTAACTTATATTCATTTTACACATGGGCACAGTGAGGCACAGAGAGATTATACAGACCACACAGGAAGTCAATGGCAAAACCAGAAACAAGATCTAGATGGCTTTACTCCCTGTTCCCAGAGCATATACCCTCCCTAGGAATGGCAGTCCAGATCCTCAAAGAAGGTATTTAGGCTCCTCACTTCCATTCCTTTGAGCATCTGGACCAGCATTCCTAGTTTATCCATTAGTATGCTTCGAAAGAGTGAGATTTCATGTACTGTTATTACTCTTCATAGCAAAGTGAGACAAGTCAATAACAAAATGAAGCTCATAGGTCAATGAATTTTAAAGATGAAGGTTGGAAATGTCTGTTTAAAAAGTACTTACCATTATTGTAATGTGCTACTTGCTCCCAGAAGGCCTTGTGCAGGCCTGTTAAAAGCTCTTCCTTCTGCGAAAGAGAGAGGTTGCTCTTTATAGTTAACTGGTCCAATATACCAGCTACAGCATCTAGTCTACATTTACTTTCTTCTTGTATCTTTGTCTTCAAAAAATCAACCATTTTCACCGTTCGCTCCCAATTAAATATTCTTTCCTGAATGTCCTGAAAACAAAACAAAAATACTATGTAAAAAATTAAGTGCAAGCAGAGTGCTGAATCTCTGTAACATGCTGAGCCCTTCATTAACCCATTCAATACTCAATGATGCAAGAGACAAAACCAGTGACACTAGACAAACTATGCCCTCCAGCGACCCATTCATTTGATTGTGTGGGCTTACTTGCACCATGGAAAGGGTTAAGTAAAGCTGTCTACATTTTCCATCCAGTGATTCCTGGCTCCTTAAGGAATGAAAATAAATCTAAAATGAATAAAGCAATATGAATAATAAGTGAGCACCGCACATTTCAATGTTCAACACAGCCTGATGCTGAGGGGGAAAAGATTCACTAGATGGAGCAAAAGGATAAGATCTAAGGATTTTTTTCCCCTAAAATACTGCCCCGCTGGTCAGTTTTCATTTAAGAATGAGCACGGCTATAGGATTACAATACCATTGTGGAGTGAGTCCTAATACACTGAGACTACTGAAGGAATTCACATCTGTTACAGAGTTGAAGTCTAATTATAGAAAACACTACCAGTTTGGGATGTCTGCCCTGTTTTTGACAGTCTGCCCTGAGATAGGCGGTCGTGAGCAACTTCAGACAGCGTGACAGGGTGACCCTTAGCAACTAAAGAAGAAGATGGTCCTTCTTCAAAGAGCTAGAAGGTCCATGAAGGCAACGTCAGGTAGAACAACTTATTAAATGTTGGACCCAAACATAAGAAATAATTCATTTAGACATAGCTCAGTGGTTTGAGCATTAGCTTGCTAAATCCAGGGTTGTGAGTTCAATCCTTGAGGGGGCCATTTAGGGATTTGGGGAAAAAATTGGGGATTGGTCCTGCTTTGAGCAGGGGGTTGGACTAGATGATCTCCTGAGGTCCCTTCCAACCCTGATATTCTATTCTATGAACATTCATATTAAACAGGCACAGTTGAGGAAAGTCCATGTATTTCTGTGGACCACAGTGCAGAGAGACCACCTATAAAGATTATTTGTCAATGTAGGTCATTTGTTTTATTTGACTCCTAGATTGCACGATCATAAATCATTAGCTACTAACCACTAAATATTTTATGGGTGAAAAAAATGCATCTAGAGGCCATAGCGGGCCAGATTCTGATCTCATTTATACTTCTGTAAATCCAGAATAATTCCAGTGACTTCAGTGGAGTTACTCTACATTAATATCCGGTATAACTGAGAAGGATCTGGTCCAATTACATGTTAATTATGCATAACAGTATGTGTTTTTTGTTGCATTAAAATGAATATACTTGTAAATGTTACTGCTTCCTCTCTCAAGGCCAGGTTAGTAGGAGGTGCTGAGGGTCTTCATTTCCAAAGGAAGTCAGGAGAGCGCTCGGAACCCTTCTTAATTTGAAGTATGGCCATCCAGGCACGGTAGAATACATACATTTAAAAAAGATGTCTCAATGCGCAGGTTAATATTTCTCTTCCCCATCATTAGGTGTAGTACTCTTGCTGCTTGCTCATTGCTCTCATTAAAATCTTGCAGAGCATTTTTATTCCACCATGACTGGATAGTCGTGTTTTCAGAATCAGAATCAAAGTGATGAGAGGTCATTCACTTAAGAGTTTTTACAAACTACCAAGAAAGCTAGTCTCCTTATAACAGGTTAAAGTAAACAGGCCACAGTTGGTAAGTTGTCTACCTAATTCATAAATTCTGACTAACATAAACATTACACATTCTCATTATGCTCTGAGTTAGGATTGACTGTTTGAGTCTCTCTTCAGCTTTCTCTCCTCTTGTACTTTACCATTGTTTGCAAATCCTGAGACTGGCTTAATAATCCTTCTACTGCAATCATTCTCTCAGTCAGATTCATCATTATCTTTCCTCTTTTGGCACTTGAGCAATTTGATAGGCTCAGGAGAAACTGCTCGGCTTTGTCTGCCTGCTTCCAGAAAGCTTCCATCTGCACAGTAGGAATTAAAACATATCAATTATTTTCCCCTTTTCCTAAAACTCCCCCATACTATTTAAAAACCTGAGAAATTAATTACCCTGCAACACAGAAAGGTGTTCTATTCTGGGAGGCAAACCATTGTAATTCACGATGAAGCCATTACAAAGTCACCATTTGGCAAAACCATTTTCACAAAAATCTCATATTTTAAAACATGGGGACGCACCCTTGGTAATGTCAGATACCAGTGTATGGTACCTGTTGGCTAATTCTGAGTCTTTATGGAGGTTAGAGTATACAATTTTATTTAAGATTGCTATTTAAAAGAACTCCCCACACACAACACACTAAAAACAGGCTAATTCAGTGGTCCCCAAACTTTTCAGAGTCATGCACGCCTCCACCCCTGGAGCTAGGGCCAGAAGCGGGGATGCGGCTCTCAGGCAGGGGGGACGTGGACAGGGATAATGGGGTCGAAGCTGGGGCTGCAGCTGGGGGTGGATCTAGGGCCAGGAGCACAGCCGCAGCAGGAGGGGTCTCCCTCCCAGTCCCTCCTGGGAACTGGCACAGGCCCGCTGCACCCCCCAAATATTCCTCTGCATTGGGGGTGGGCCCCACAATTTGGGGACCTCTAAGCTAATTAGTACAATTGGGGACAGAAGAAAGGCTAATAGCCAGTCATTACTTTCTAACACGTTACTTTATTAACAATGTTGCAGTGTGGGAGTGCATGGCTAGAAAGATTTTAGTTTAAAACGCAGAAGTTTTTTTAACAGCTGAGGTTTTTGCAGCTTTTCAGTTTGTAAACATTATATTAACTTCTCAGAAATTGTAAGCATATTATGTGGTTTAGAAAGTTTTATATACCCCACCTACAGATCACCAGCTTTAGGCTCTAATCCTGTAGATACTTGTGCACGCGCTTAATTCTATACATGCGAGTCATTCCATTGACTTCAATGGGATGACTTACATGTATAAAGCTAAACACATGTATATCTGTAGAATAGGGCCTTATATTGTAAGCTCTCCAGGACAGGGGCTTGGGTCTGTGCAGTGTCCAGCCATCTAATGGTTTTATATTGCTGCAACACAAGGGTGCCCCAATCCTGACTGGAGCCTCTAGGTGCTATCATCATAAATATTTATTAGTAATAGTAATAATAATAATAAAGCGGGAGATTGTGACTAGCAACTGGCACTTAATTTTCAACGGGACTTGTGCTACTAAATGTTCCCCAAAATAGCCAAGAATTGTACTTTTACATTCTAGGTGCTTTTTCTGGAGGTGCCAATTTGCTGTGCATGGTGAGGAAAGGAAAAACCATATAGTACTGAGGGAAAAGAGGTGCTCTTCAAGTGCCTGATCCATCTGTGGCTGAAGTCAATGAGAATCTTTCCATAACATAATAACTGTGATGTGAGGAGCAACTCCACACATGGGGGCAGATCCTCATCTGATGTAAGTTATTACACCTCCATTAAATGACATTTTACATCCGCTAATGGTTGTCCCATGGAGCTCAGTAAGGCTAGATGACACTAATAATATCCATTTCACATGATTAACTCTGCAGAATATTAAACAATAAATTCTTTAAAGAATTGCCTTCACAGTCTCACAAGAAATGTCACATGCTTCTATCTCTGTCTGTCGGACTTCTGTTATCAAGTGAAAGGAACAGAGATTAAATAGAAAATCATAGAAGTTCATGCTTGCACATTTCACAAACTACCAGACATGTCAGAATTACTGTCGGTTTCTCTGTCAGAGAGGCCCAGGGCTAGGATATATGGGCTGTTCAAGTCAGGACTAAAGTGCACTGACAGATTAGAGTGGGGAAGCTTATACATAGCCAGACAGTATGACTGGTCTCTCATACTCATTAACTCAAATATTGAAAAAAATGGAGAGAGAAAGACAGTCTGAGAGATTCTCCTCTTATTTTCCAGCAGACTAGATAAATAAGATCTTTTTCCATCTCCGGGTTTCCTGGCTCAGAAATTAGTTTTGACACACTAGTGCTATTGAACTGAAAAATTATCATTTCATGAGGATCAAATGTCAACAGTAAAATTATATTTTTGCATTTAAAAGCACTTTAAACATGTTACACTGTGCAAAGCAGCGTAGCCAGAAGAGTTACTGAGGTGTTAGTAATACTTTAATTATATCAACTGAAAAAGTTTATCTATGAAGTGTGCATACTTTACAGGGTACAACTGAGCATCAGATGTAAGGAAAAATATTACAGGTCACATTCTGCCTTCATTGCACAAGTATAATCCCACTGAACTCAGATGAGTATAAAAGAGTTTAGAGTCTATGCCTGTATGGTTTATTTAAACAGTGCATTTTTGAAAAACAGGAAATGCACTAAGAATGAAAACTAGAGGAATCACTTAATTCTGACTACCAGCCTGCTTATTCCACTCTAATGCCACTTCAATTACAACATGATTTTAGCAGCCTTTATCCTGAGAACCACTACAGCTAGCACCTCATACAAGTGCTGAAGATATAGCTAATCTGAGATTTTGTGACATAAAGCATTAATCTATTACATTATTAAATACAGTTCTAAGTCGCCCTTTACTGAAATATATTTTACATAAAAGTGTACCAGTAATCTTTTCAAAATATATAACTAATTCTCTTAGTGGCTCAAAAGATATATCAGGTCCTAAAATCCTATTTAAATTAAGGTGGGGGAAAGAACATAAGATTATAATAAGAATTATGTGATAAGGTCCGAAGCTCATATTATACAAAGGCTTGAAATATTTTACTAGTCCAATAAAGTAATAAGCTTTTGACATCTCTGTGTATTGTGCAAGAACCAGTGTTCAGAAAAGAAAGATGCTAGTTGCTGGCCAGAGTTAGAAACACTTTGCTAGATGAATGTACACATGCTTTCAGAATCAGTGGACTTGTAAAACACTGATCCTGGAGTAGTGACCACAAAGAAAAAAAATATTGATTCCCCTATCAACAGAACAAATGTTAATTAGAAATACAGAGATGAATAAAAATGATATAGGTACGTTATCGAGGATATGTTCAGAATATTCCCTCTCTTTCCTTTCTAAGTCTTCTAAGGTCTGGTACTCTGAATTACGAGCGCCCGACATCTCAGTACTCAGTAGTCTGGAGGTAAGTTGTTTCTGTAACTCTTTCAAATCCTGGAAAAATAAAAAACCCGTTACACAGGAAAATAGCTTGTCTGAATAGGAAAAAAGTATTACTTGGAAAATAATAATATACACACAGCTTCTGTTTAAAAAATGCTAATTTATTAGAGTGTTTGAGTCTTCCCATGATTCTTCATGAAAGTAAATTCAACAAATAAATTCAGGAAGTTTTATTTCTAGGTACTGCCATTCTTGCAGTAAATAGAGAAAACATCAGACATTAGGCATGAGTCAGCCCTGATTTACACTTTTTTTACACAAGTGTAACTCCACTTAACTCAGTTTAAACCAGTGTGAGATCAGAATCCGTCCTGGTGTTCATTTCCACTGACTTTGGATACCATTAAGCATTGATCCAAGTCTTCATATTTTTAACCCTTTTAGTGCACCCACAAGTATTTTCAAGAAGATTGCAATTTTGGCTCCCCATCTTTTACTGGTCTCTAAAATGCACATGCTGTGCTTGGGGATGGTAGGTGTATGAATACCTGATCCATGTGTGCAAATGTAGGTGGTTAGCAGTGGGTGCGCACACACACACACACACACACACTTACTTTTACTTATACTTGCCAAAACAGTAAGGTGCATTTTTAGATGTCACTTGAAAATGTTGACTTTTAATATTTGTAAGCAAATACTTTTAAATGGAGTAAGTGAAATAATGTCTTCCAACAGATTTAATAAACAAAAAACTCAGTCCTTCATCTTTCTTCCATGGGTTGCCACCAAGATGCATATTTCTACACTTTCCCAAACATGCCTTCTATCTCAAGCCGTTTTCTGCCACATGATTTTGTCTCCTAAAGAATTACATTAATATCTTATGTCTTAAAGAACTGCAAACACATTTTAGTGACCCTTAAAAATATTCTGTCATCAAAATCCCATTAAGCTTTCATGTAGAATCAGCGAATGAAGAAATAAAAAATGCTAATTACAGCAAGGTGTCTTGTCTACTGTCCTGCTAATGCAGGATTAAATATAATATTAAATGTAATATTTCTGCTAATACCAGTGGTATTGCTCCTTGCCAATGTAATTTTCCCTTTATACAAATACAGTGTTTGAGGATCAGTCTTCTCCATTCAGTCATGCCACAACCCAATGTTTGTAACATTTGTAAACGTTACAGACCAGATTGTCAAGAGCTCAGTTCCCATTCAGGCATCAAAATAAGCGAGTAGATTCTTTTTCAAAAGAGGCTCAACATGTTAGACACTGATCTCTTTAGAAAAAGTCTGGTCATTAATGCCACAACAGGAACTTTTGAAAATCTGACCCTTATTTTTTAGGTGCCTAACGGGAGCTGAGCTCTTCTGAAAAAAATCTATCTCCATGTGAGTTAGTGCTTCTGAAATGTGCTGGGTTGATAGTCCCAGAGCTGGAAGTTCTCTAGCTGTTATTAAACCAAAGCCCCTCAGCATCATTTTGTTGAGTGGCTGAGAAAGGCAACCGTGTAGATTACAACTTGCGTGTCTATTACATTAGGAAAAGAATAGAGCCAGCTGTGATATGTGGTTTTCTGAACTACACAAGTGTACATTTTGAAGTCGTCTGAGATTGGAAGCATTCTGAATAGAAAACTGCTTTTCAGCAAATCAGAGTTTCTCATGAAAATTTCACTTTTCTGTCTATAACTTTTGGATTTTTATGGAATAACATCACTATTTATTTATTTATTTATATATATTTTTATTTAGGCAACTGAGAACTGAAAAATTTCTTGGCTTCCATTTTGACAAATTCTAAGTATTTTGTGGAGGGGGGGAACACCTGGTCTGTTTGTGGGGAAACGATAATCCTACAACTACCACCCTCATGCAGTCTATGTGCATTGAGATTATTATTCCCATTTTATAGCTGAGGATCTGAGACATGGAGAAAGCAAGGGTATGTCTACATGCAATGTAAGCCCCCGGTGAAACTCAGGCTCAAGTTTAACCCTCTTTCATTTACAAAGCAATCAGGCTAACCCAGGATCCCAGGACCCCCCAGAGGTGGAGGGTCTGAGCCTGAGTCAAGCTGGGACCCAGGGTTCAAGCCCTATTGTTTTGCAGTGTACAAGCAGTCCCCCCTGACTAGCCTTGGGGTTAGCCTGAGCTCTGGGACCCTCTCACCACACAGGGTCCTAGAGCCGCAGCTCCTGCCTGAGCCCAAATATCTACAGTGCAATTAAATAGCCCCTTAACTCCAAGTCAGCTGGCATGTGCCAGCTGTGGGTTTTTAATTGTAGTGTAGACATAACCTAAATGACTTGCCCAAAGTCACACAGGAAATTGGGGGCAGAGCAGGGAATTGAACAATAATCTTCCAGGTTCCAGGGTAGTGTCCTAACCACTGGACTATCCTTCCTCCCCAGGCTCCCCCAGACTGCACTGCGTGCCTCAGATAAAAACAATATTTAACTCTTGACATGTCTTACAGTAGCTCTGTTAGATGAAGGAAGAGGCCAGTGCTTTCAAACATCGTTACCTAAAGGTTAGGAGACATTATGGAAGTTGTCTACCCTGGTAATATTCATGTGTCTAAAGTTTGTCACTATCCAGCATCTACTTCTGAAACAAGGATTTATTCCTTGAATCTCTTTTCTTTCTAAATATGATTAACTTTTAATATTAAATTTGAGGATCAAAGGCAGTGAAGTGACCTTAATACAGAAAACCATGGAGATATAGGCTATCAGATAAAATTATAGAGAGCTCCAGTGTTAATGCATTGACTGTGAGATTGCATGATCAATCTAAATCCCTACTGACTAGTACTGACGTAACATGAGAAATTTTAATTCTAGACTAACTACCTCTTTTTTTAAAAAAAGTGAGGCACAGCTGGTAACCTTCCAGCAATTTCTTCTTAGTGCTGAACCATTTTTTCTCTTCTGTTCTCTCACAAACATAATGTGATCCAAACTGTGACTAAGAGCAGCTTTCAGCAATGTACATTAATTATAAGTGTGTAGTGTGAAAAGCCTCAATCCCAGAAATGGAGTTCGATAAAGTATATGGTAGGAGAATGATTGCACAGAGAGAAAAACAGGTACATTTTCTTGATAACAGCTTAGAATTTCCTTCAGGTACTGCACCCCCTAGTATGTTGTTGTTGACAATAATAGGTGAGCATAAATAATTAATTTACACCTAGGCCTGGTCTACGCTACGAGCTGAGGTTGAATTTAGCAGTGTTATCTCAATTTAATCCTGCACCCATACACACGACAAAGCCCTTTTTTCGACTTAAAGGGCTCTTAAAATCGATTTCTTTACTCCACCCCGACGAGGGGATTAGCGCTGAAATTGGCCTTGCTGGGTTGAATTTGGGGTACTGTGGACGCAATTCAACGGTATTGGCCTCTGGGAGCTACCCCGGAGTGCTCCATTGTGACTGCTCTGGACAGCACTCTCAACTCAGATGCACTGGCCAGGTACACAGGAAAAGGTTCGTGAACTTTTGAATCTCATTTCCTGTTTGGCCAGCGTGGTGAGCTCACCTGCACAGGTCACCATGCAGAGCTCATCATCACAGGAGACCATGCAGTCCCAGAATCACTGAAGAGCTCCAGCATGGACCGAACGGGAGGTACGGGATCTGATCGCTGTATGGGGAGATGAATCTGTGCTGGCAGAATTCCATTTGAAAAGACGAAATGCCAAAATATTTGAAAAAAATCTCCAATGGCATGAAGGACAGAGGCTATAACAGGGACCTGCAGCAGTGCTGCATGAAAATTAAGGAGCTCAGGCAAGCCTACCAAAAAACCAGAGAGGCAAACGGCCGCTGCAGTTCAGAGCCCCAGACATGCCGCTTCTATGATGAGCTGTATGCCATTCTAGGGGCTGCAGCCACCACTACCCCAACCCTGTGCTTTGACTCCGTCCAAGGAGTGGGAGGTAACAAGGAAGCGGGTTTTGGGGGTGAGGAAGATGATGATGAGGAGGAGGAGGAGGAGGAGGCTGCAGATAGCTCACAACAAGGAAGCAGAGAAACCGGTTTCCCCAACAGCCAGGATCTGTTTATCACCCTGGACCTGGACCCAGTACCCCCCGAACCCAACCAAGGTGGGCTCCCGGACCCTTAAGGCGGAGAAGGAACCTCTGGTGAGTGTACCTTTGTAAATATTATACATGGTTTAAAAGCAAGCGTGTTTAATGATTAATTTGCCCTGGCATTTGCGGCCAGTACAGCTACTGGAAAAGTCTGTTAACGTGTCTGAGGATGGAGTGGAAATCCTCCAGCAACATCTCCATAAAGCTCTCCTGGATGTACTCCCAAACCCTTTGCAAAAGGTATATGGGGAGGGCAGCCTTATTCTGTCCTCCATGGTAGGACACTTTACCACGCCAGGCCAGTAGTACGTAATGGGAATCGTTGCAGAACAAAGCATTGCAGCATATGGTCCTGGTGTTTGCTGGCATTCAAACAACATCCATTCTTTAACTCTCTGTGTTACCCTCAGGAGAGTGATATCATTCATGGTCACCTGGATGAAATAGGGTGGCTTTAGTAAGCAGACATTCAGAGGTGGCCATTCCTGCTGGGCTGTTTGCCGGTGGCTGAATAGAAATCTTCTCCACTGTTAGCCACGCGGTAGGGGGAGGGGTGAAGCCATCATCCCACAGAATTGTGGGTGGGGGGGGGTAGTTGGGTTTCTGCTGCACGTGAACCCAGAAACTGCAGCCCCTCCTTTTAAATTGCCAACCCAATGGCTACTTCATATGGGAAATGAGGGTGCTGCTTTTTGAAACCATTCCCACATGTTATTAAGGTTAAAGAAGCTAAAAGACTGTGGCTTACCATGGCTGCCTGCAAGCCGAATTCTGCTGCCTGGCCCTGCATGAGTGATCTCTCACACCCAACCGGCATACCTTCAGTAAGAGGCAAAATATGACCTTGTAATGAAAGCTCGTGCTATGTAATGTTAACAGCAAGGTTTACTGTGAAAAAGTGTACCCATTGTTCTATAAAATGTGCCTTTTTAATTACCACTCTCCCTTTTTTCCCCCTCCACCAGCTGCATATGTTTCTCCTTCCCAGAGGCTAGCAAAGATTAGAAGATGAAAAAAATGCACTCGTGATGAAATGTTCTCTGACCTTATGCTGTCCTCCCACACTGACAGAGCACAGCAAAATACGTGGAGGCAGACAATCTCAGAGTGCAGGAAAACACAATATGACCACGAGGAGACGTGGCAGGCTGAAGATGGTAGGTGGCATCAGCTTGCTGAAAGAAGGCAGGAGTCGATGCTCAGGCTGCTGGAGGATCAAATCATATGCTCCAGCATATGGTTGAGCTGCAGGAAAGGCAACAGGAGCACAGACTGCCGCTACAGCCCCTGTGTAACCAACCGCCCTCCTACCCAAGTTCCATAGCCTCCTCACTCAGACGCCCAAGAACTCGGTGGGGGGGGCCTCCAGCCACTCCACCCCAGAGGATTGCCCAAGCAACAGAAGGCTGGCATTCAATAAGTTTTAAAGTGCTGTGTGGCTTTGTCCTTCCCTCCTCCACCCGGTCCTTCCCTCCTCCAACACCCCTCCCGGGCTACCTTGGCAGTTATCCCCCTATTTGTGTGATGAACTAATAAAGAATGCATGAATGTGAAGCAACAATGACTTTATTGCCTCTGCAAGCGGTGATCGAAGGGGGGAGGGGAGGGTGCTTAGCTTACAGGAAAGTAGAGTGAAACTGGGGAGGGGGGAGGGGAGGTTTCCATCAAGGAGAAACAAACAGAACTTTCAGTCCATAGCCTGGCCATTCCTGAAACTGGTTTTCAAAGCTTCTCTGATGCACACTGCACCCTCCTGTACTCTTCTAACTGCCCTTGTATCTGGCTGCACATAATCAGCGGCCAGGTGATTTGCCTCAACCTCCCACCCCGCCATAAATGTCTCTCACAGATACTGTGGCACGCACAGCAAGCAGTAATAACAATGGGAATATTGGTCTCGCTGAGGTCTAAATGACTCAGTAAACTGCGCCAGCGCGCTTTTAAACATCCAAATGCACATTCTACCACCATTCTGCACTTGCTCAGCCTATAGTTGAACAGCTCTTGACTACAGTCCAGGGTGCCTGTGTATGGCTTCATGAGCCTTGGCATTAAGGGGTAGGCTGGGCTCCCAAGGATAACTATAGGCATTTCAACATCCGCAACGGTTATTTTCTGGTCCGGAAAGTAACTCCCTTGCTGCAGCTGTTGAAACAGACCAGAGTTCCTGAAGATGCGAGCGTCATGTACTTTTCCCGGCCATCCCACGTTGATGTTGGTGAAATGTCCCTTGTGATCCACCAGTGCTTGCAGTCCCATTGAAAAGTACCCCTTTCAGTTTATGTACTCGCTGCCTTGGTGCTCTAGTGCCAAGATAGGGATATGGGTTCCATCTATCGCCCCACCACAGTTAGGGAATCCCATTGCAACAAAGCAATCCACTATGACCTGCACATTTCCAAGAGTCACTACCCTTGATATCAGCAGCTCAATGATAGCGTTGGCTACTTGCATCACAGCAGCCGCCACAGTAGATTTGCCCACTCCAAATTGATGCCCAACTGACCGGTAGCTGTCTGGCGTTGCAAGATTCCACAGGGCTATCACCACTCGCTTCTCAACTGTCAGGGCTGCTCTCATCTTGGTATTCTTGCGCTTCAGGGCAGGGGAAAGCAAGTGACAAAGTTCCATGAAAGTGCCCTTATGCATGCGAAAGTTTCGCAGCCACTGGGAATCATCCCAGACCTGCAACACTATGCAGTCCCACCACTTTGTGCTTGTTTCCCGTGCCCAGAATTGGCGTTCCACGCCATGAACCTGCCCAATTGACACCATGATGTGCACATTGCAGGGGTCCGTACTTTGTGAGAAGTCTATGTCCATGTCCTCATCACTCTCGTCACCGTGCTGCAGTTGCCTCCTCCTCGCCTGGTTTTGTTTTTCTTGCAGGTTATGGGGTTCTGCATATCCTGCTGGATAACCTGTGTGGTGTTTATAGTGCTCATAATTGCCGTGGTGATCTGGGCGGACTCCATGTTCCCAGTGCTATGGCGTTTGCACTGAAAAAAGGCGTGAAACAGTTGTCTCTGTTACTCTGACGGAGGGAGGGGCGACTGACAACATAGCTTACAGGGTTGGTTTCCAGGGAATTAAAATCAACAAAGAGGATGGCTTTGCATCAAGGAGAAACAGAATGGCCCCCTCAAAGATAAAACTCAAAACCCTGAGTTTAGCAGGCCATTGATTTCACGGAGGGAGGGAGGAAGGAAGGGAGGAGAAAATGAATACACAACAGATCTGGTCTATTTCTTGTTTTGATCAACTTCATCTATCTTTATACATCTTGCTGGCAGCAGACTGTGCAGTATGACGGCCAGCCATCATCATCTTCTGGGTGCTCGTCAGAAGACAGTGCAGTATGACTGCTGGCCATTGTTGTCTCCTGGCTGCTCATTAAAAGACAGTGCAGTAGGACTTCCAGGAGGACTGAATCGCCATGAGAGGAAACTTAAAAGGGTAATGACCTGGCTGAGTCACTCCCATGTTTGCTCAGGTGCCCCTGACCTCATCGAGGTGGGTTAAAAGAGCACCCTGGACTACAATGACGACGGCTACCAATCATACTGCATTGTCTGCTGTCAAAAGGCGATGAGCTGCTGCTATGTAGCAATGCAGTACCACATCTGCCAGCACCCAGGAGACATACGGTGACGGTGAGCTGAGTGGGCTCCATGCTTGCCATGGTATGGTGTCTGCACGGGTAACCCAGGAAAAAAGGCATGAAATGATTGTCTGCCGTTGCTTTCACGGAGGGAGGGAGGGAAGGGGGTGCCTGACAATATGTACCCAGAATCACCTGCGACAATGTTTTTGCCCCATCAAGCATTGGGATTTCTACCCAGAATTCAAATGGGTGGCGGAGACTGCGGGAACTGTGGGATAGCTACCCACAGTGCAACGCTCTGGAAGTCGAAGGTTGCCTCGGTACTGTAGACACACTCCGCCAACTAAATGCTGACTAAATGCACACAGAGCATTTGTGTAGGGACACACACAATTGACTGTATAAAAATGCTTTCTACAAACCCTACTTCTATAAATTCGACCTAATTTCGTAGTGTAGACATACCCCTAGAAATCATTCATGCTAAGGTCTAGAAAACACTGTTTTCCTGACAGGAATAAACTGTGAAAAAGGCTTTTCTCATAACAGACTGGAGACAACACTGTAGTAATTGGTATTTTTTGATACAGACAGACATTCAGCCACAAGTTGTTATGGACAATCTACCACAGAGGTTCAGCAATCACATCTTTCACTTAATTTTGCCTCTTCCCACTCCCAAAAAGAGGAAAGTTTGAAATACACTACAAATGACATTATTCCATGTAAAAGAGATCAACACAGGAGGGGCATATTGCTGAACTTTCACAAACTGCTTGCATTAACTTTTATTTTCTATTGGTTGAAATATTAAACAATGGAGACACTTACAGTTTCTTGCGTCAAAATGATTTGCTGGTACAAACCTTCAGTAATCCTTTTTTTAAGGTAAAAATCAGAGAGGTATGTTCTGAGAATCTGAAAAAATACCTAGGTGAAAAAGGAGAAATAAATATAAAACATAATCGATTTGATAAGACTTGTAAGGTCACAATGATAATCATTACTGGTGATTACATGTATGAATGAGGATGAGTTGTAAGTGAAAATATATTAATAGCAGAAAATATAATTTACTCTTAAAATAGTCATGCTCAGACTCTCCCAATTTTCCTGGGATAACATTCATTATCTTCCAGTATTTCTTACACTTCCTACACTCCTATAAGGACAGATGTAACTTTACATATCTAAGGCAACTGACAAATTTTAAAGCATACGCAAGGCCTTTCATCGAAGGATAACAAAGGGACTCACAAACATCAGACTTCATGTCTCTGCTTTGGGTAGCTATCACACAACGGCATGTTCAAATTAGGGTGGATCTTTTCTAAAACTTTATGTGTGCCCATCTGTAATGTCCTCACAAATGCCTGTAGTGTAATGCTTTCACCTTTAAGCTGCCATCTTGGGATTGCTCAACTGTATTTGTTTACCATTTGTAACCAAGCCACTCATTTGTATACCATCTGTAACCAAAGAGTTACAGGATCTGGGAAAATCCCAGGCCCTGGGAAGATCTCTTGAAAACAGACCTTCAATTAAATAGACTCTGATCAACTTCCCTGATCACAATATCGACAATAGCAAAAATATAACAAATTATATTTTAAATCTTTGGCAGAATCTTCACCCAAGTCTCTCCCACTTATCTCCTTGAAAGCCAGAGAGAAAAGATAGTAAATGGATTATTGTGGGGTTTTTAAATCTTAATCTTGAAAGTCAACAAATAAAGTTGTTGTTTGAATGTGTTCAGCTTAGCGGCAGGATATATGACTCTCTTTTTTTTTCCTCTCTCATTTACACCAAGTAGACACCATAGAAATCTCCACAATACATATTCAAAAAGTGGAATAGCTTTAAGTTAACACTTGATGGCTGAATTCCAAACTCTTTGCCATTAGTGTGGCTTCAAAGGACAAGAAGAAAGGGAAACATTAGCATACTGGATCCAAAATGGAGGAAGCTATTAAAATCCTTAGGGATGGATTCCTTGCTAACAAAAAATAATTCAAGGAGTCGCTTGACAAGTCAACGTTGCAGTTGAGTAGTATTTGGAAAACTTATTATCAATAGACTGGTTGGTAAAACAAGACTCAGTAGGTTACAAGAGATGATGACTTGTACCTCACCTGCTGACACTATGGGTATGAAAGGCAGAACGCACCCTCTGAAAATCAAACTGGAAGACAAAATGCTAATATTTCAAATACTGTCAAAATATCAGAATTAAAGCAAACTATGAAGATAATGAAGTCAAAACTGAAGTTTCTTTCTTTGAGACCTGACTCTCAGAAGCACTAAAATGGAACCTTCAAGACCGTGCCTTGGACCAAAAGCCTACTAATGAAAACCAACTCCTGCTACTCAGAGTGCAGTTTTATGACTCAAAGTTTTTCTCTGCCTTTTGTGGAATAGTGGAGCTTCTGGTCAGCAATCAAATGGTCTAATCAGCTGCCTTTCAAGGTTTCTGTTATGTTATGGCACAATGTTGTAACTTTTAGACCTGTCTACAAGTTAGTTATTGATCTTGAGATCAAATTCGTTGTTCTTAATTCACACAAATTGAAGATCATCTTAGACACTGATCCCAGAATTCTTTTAGTCTCCCATAGATGCCTTTTCAAGAAGATGGGGAGGAGCCCACCAAGAGAGGACACGTGAATGGGTCAAATCTACTCTCCAGGCTTACTCTGGTTCCTCTCCTTCCCAAGAGTGTTTAAAAGTCTGTTTAGAAAATGCTACCTCTTGAAACATGCTAATTGCATTAATCAGATTTACTTGTTTCTGACATAATGTGAGCATAATGGAGGTTTGGGTGTGGTGGGAGTGGGGGTGAAAGGATTATACCCAGTGTTTCGATTGCTTTAGTTAGGCTATAATTGTAATGTTACCCCCTTTTGACCTGATCAGTTACCTAAAAATTTGGGATTTTGTAGATTGATCCAGTTAACAACAGAAATTGGTGATGGAGTCAGGTGTTTCTTCAATGTAATCCTGTTTATTTACAAAGCATGTGTGATGTCTCATTTTCCTGAACACAGCAGGGATCAAACAATAGCATCCTTTCTCACAGTTTCAAGCCCCTTTCTTCCATTTAGCCCAAAAGCTTTATCACAGCTTTTTTTCAGGGCCACATTCCCAGTGCTTGTCCTTGGCTTTTTTTGCTGATGCTTCTCTCAACATACACACCACTCTACCAAGCAATACCCAGCATAAGCTCCTGCCCACATATATCAAATTCCTGAGCAGACTTTCCAGTGCCTTTGTGTTGGGTGGTACCATAAGGCCCTCTGGGTCTAGAACCCAGGCCTACAGAGGTACCAGGTAGCTAGCAGCTCCAGGCTGCTACCCAGCAGCAGATGTAACCATGGTGCGCTCCACTTCCCATAACCCTCTGTGGACACTGACTGTGGGACATTCCACCGCAAGGGTTTGACAGACTGCAGCCCCATGGCTCTTGATTGACTCCCTGCCCTATATAAATCCAAGGGGTGTTTCAGGAAGTGTTCAGGCAACAGTGGGGATCTTCTATGGTCGCCATGATTGTTCCTGCTCTTGAATTCCTGGCTTGACCTTGGATTGATTTGGATTTTGCCTCCTGACTCAGACCCTGACCCTTGGGACCCTGGCCTGGACTTGACTATGAATGCCTGTGCTCCTCCCAGACCCAGATTTGCCCCTACTCTGACTCTTGGCCCTGACTGCCCTTGTTGGGATCCTGACAAGTGACATGTATCTGTGTTTTGGTTGGAGGCACCTCTTGCTTATTACAACTTAAATGAGGGTAGTGGTTATACCCTCCTATTTGAATGTGGTTTAACCCCACCCATAACAGTAACAATAGTTCTGTATTGCACCGTATCTGTATCCCGTCTGCATTCTGTATTAAATCCTTACTCTTTTGTTTTAATCACAGAAGTCCATTTTGCCCAGTTTGTCCTTCTCTCCTTGTTAAAGGCTTCTTTTATTTTTATTTCCCCTTCTACTCCTCCCCCCATCCACATTTTTAATTGGGGTCAGGTTTTATTTTTCTCTCCACTGGAGAAGAATAGAGCCTTAAGCTTTTTTTTTTCTCCCCCTTTAAAAAAACAAAACATTGACTCTGGCTTACAAATCATGAGAATATTTGCAATTTGTGTTAACAAAAAAATCATCTGGTTTGTTTCCAATGGGATGTGAGAAAGGGGTGCTGCATACCTGGGCCAATGCTGGAACAGACCAGCGAATTAATTCTGACTCTCAGAGGGTTAAACAATCCTCTGTAATACCAGAATACTTCTCATTCTGCCCCAGCTCAGTTGTGCTGCCCAATGCATTGTGGGACACAATTAAGACTCCATCCACCCTACACCTCTGTCTGCCTACTCCCCAACCAATGGAGGCTGCTCTCTTCTTGTAACTTGTAATGTGGGTAGCCCATGCAGCAGAATAAGGGAGTACTTTGACTTCTATACCAAACTGAATCAGGGCAATTGTGCCCATCACAGTGGTAATGGATGTGTTATATTGACTTTTCATATATTACCTAAAGAATGCACAATCCTTGACATTGCAAAGCATTAACACCCATAATTGAAGACATAAATGTATCTACAAAATGTTTGTTTCTCTACATGCTCTAGGACAACATATTTTATGCAAAATTTATAGTCTTTCTTTCTTTCTTTCTTTCTTTCTTTCTTTCTTTCTTTCTTTCTTTCTTTCTTTCTTTCTTTCTTTCTTAAGGCCGGGGGGACCATTAGATTACCTAGTCTGGCCTTCTGTATAACACAGGGCATTAAATTTTACCCCGTCACTCCTGTATTGAGCCCATATATTCATGACATACAGACAAATAAAATATAGTGCAGTAAAAATACAATACTTTCCTCAGTGGAGTCTGATAGGCAGAGTGAATTATGTTGACTAGTTCCTAAGCTTTCTAAAGGAGCCCCCATCTCTAATTCAAATGGCTATATATAAAAAATTTGTACCTACCACCTGTTTTTCCCTTCTTAGTTCGGTATCAAGCAGCAGCAATTCTTTCAAAAGAAGACTATACAGGCACAGTTTAAAATCAAAACTAAAATAAAGCAGAGGTTTAACATTCATTAGCAGCAATCTACTTACACTGTGCTAAAGCATCATTGCAAAAACAAAACTGATAGAAAATGGTAACACTCTTGTAATTTTGTTTCCTTTTTTCTTTTAAGTGCTAAATTCTCACAAAAGCAGTCTTCCTGGAACAACAGTCAATTCAATTTTCATATTGTATTTTTTTTATACAAAGTACTTCAAAATGTTGCGGAATAAGAGATAAAAAGACACAATGCTTTAACACATTAGAGACACAACAACCTTCAAATAAACAGCAAGCCTAAACAATATGGATGGATGGTTAGAATAAGGGGGGGGGAGCTGTAATTTAAAATGGTAATAATAACACTTAGTATTTAATGTTTTACATCTCCACTTGTGCTGCAGTAACATTAACTGACTGATCCATGTCCCACCCTGTGACAAAGTTTCTTATTCCCTATGTTGCAGCTGGGGATACGAAGAGGTAAACATAGATATTTGCCTAGAGCCACACAGCAACTCAGTGGCAGAGCGAAAATTAGAACCTGGATAGACTCGGTGTTATTACAGCATGACTGTCACTATGGTATCTGAGCAGGGACCTATTTCCCCCACTGCAGGATGAGTAACTGCCGATTGATATGGGCAGAGTAGGCTCCCATGAGTTCCTGCCTCCACGCCCCATGATACAGGGCTAGATCCTGCAGGGTAATGACCACTCTGGCTCCAATTCAGCACATGCTTAAGGTTAAGTATGTGAGCTGTCCCACTGGGCTGGGAACAGTGTACTGGACACTTTGCAGGACTCAGCTCGCAGTTATTAGTCATTACTAAAGAGTAAGGTACTGCTCAGTCTAAGGGCTTGTCTACACTGGCAATTTACAGCGCTGCAACTTTCTTGCTCAAGGGTGTGAAAAAAACACCCCCCTGAATGCAGCAAGTTTCAGCGCTGTAAAGCGCCAGTGTAGACAGTGCCCCAGCGGTGGGAGCCACGCCCCTCATGGAGGTGATTTTTTTTTTGAGTGCCAGGACAATTCTCTCCCACCACTCTGCCGTGACTACACAAGCCACGTTAAAGCACTGCCATGGCAGTGCTTTAACATTGCCAGTATAGACTAGCCCTAAGTAAGGGTTGAATCTGGCCCTAAATATGTGCTTCGTAGTATTAAGGACTCAGTTCTGACACCCTTACTCATGTTTGTTTCTGTGCTACTACTGATTGGGTAAGGAACTAACAAGCATGAATAAGCATGACAGAATCAAACCCTAAGTTACTAGTATATTAAAAAAAACTGCTGTCCAGGGATTGATCCTTAGTAGGTGGAAAAGCTTTTGCATCCTGGTTTTAAAAGACTGGGAGGTGTTGAAAGGAAAGTAGTAGCAGTTCAGACTGTACTATGTGCATTGCTCATCCATAGTTATTTTTATGTATAGATTTGTATCAATGTTTTTAAATCAATGAAGACAATAAAATGATTGTATCATCAATGCAGTTTGGAGTGAGAAAGACAATAACAATCATTTTCAGCAGGAAGTGTTTTAGGAATCTTTGAAAATGTTGCTTATTATGAATCTGATCCTGTGAGGGGCTGAATCCTTTTACTTCCCAATGATTGTAATGGGAGTGGAGGGGGCTCAGCATCCTGTACAAAGCATGCTCAGTATCTGGCAGGATTGGATCCTATCTGATCAACAGCCTTTCAAAGCTAATATTGTAGTATTATCACAATACAGTAACAAGGATTTTTTCTCATCATAATGCTGTTAAACAAGGTTATTGTTGCCTGTACTCTTTTCCCCAGAATTCTGTCATAAGTAAACCAATTTGCAACACACAATATTATTCAGTTTACTTGGTTTCCAAGAAGGTTTAAGAGTAGCAGCCATGTTAGTCTGTATTCGCAAAAAGAAAAGGAGTACTTGTGGCATCTTAGAGACTAACAAATTTATTTAAGTTTGGACTGTATGGCTTCAACACATGGATTTAAGAACCCTGATTCTTCATCCATACCAAATCTATAGAAGTTCGTCTGAAAAAAACAAGCATGTGTTTTCAAATGATCAAACTTTATTGCAAGTTGTTTCTGTACCTCTCACAAGTCAGAACTTCAGGGAAACAGGTCACCTTCAGGAAGGCTCGGTCCTGAAATCTGTCATCACTAGTTGCAGAATGTATTGTTGTAGATGAACTACAGTCCTCCTTATCTTCATGACTCAAGGATCCAAGGCTGCTTGAAGTAGAAGTTTCCATTATCTGATTAGGCAGAACAGCCTGCTTTGGATTCTCATGCAAAGATGGATTGGATGATCCATCTGCAAGGGGCTAGGGACAAAGAAAATGTACGTGGTTCATACCAAATAATATTAAGACGATGAACAGCTCATGAATACTGGATACTTTCACAATTTTTTGCAATACTGTACACAACAAAATGTCTATTCAGAACTTATATTTTTAACTGGGAAATATGTTTTTCTACTAAATTATGAATATATTGCCTGTTTAAGGGCCAGATTCTGCAAAGTGCTGAATGTCTCTTGGGCCAAAGTCAATGGAAAACTTCCAGTTGACTAGAGTGGAAACTGGATCAGGCCCATGTGAAATGCTGAAGATTTCCATTCCAGTTGAGGACCGCTAGCACCACATAGGATAAGGCTGTATCAATTTGCTATAAACAACAACCCACTGTAAGGTAAGAGGCTTAATAGTAAATTTCTTCCAGTGTTTCCCACTTTACAATTTACAGTCACAGAAAGACTGTCACTACTTTTCACAAACAGTCTAAACTCTTACCCTAAATTTTTGATTGATTGGATAGACGACTTTTGCTTTTAATGCAAATGCTGTGATGTTACTGTTCAAAGAAGACTCATTTCCCTGTATGGAAACAACAGAAAAGTACTGTAAGCTTAAGTAAGAACAGCAGCTATGATTAGATCTTTAGCAGAAGTTCCATGCAGCCCTTTTGGTTGGATAGCTTAGGAATTTTATTGATCACAGATTGGTTTTGGACTTACACTCTGACACGAACCGTCTTCTCATGGTCCAGGTCAGAGCATGAAGCCCAAAGAAGAGGAGAACCTTCTATGGTTTTGTAATTGTTTTGGAAGTTTATTACCACAGCTCCATCTCCAAAAAGAACTTTGCTCCAGCAAGTGATGATAGACCATAGCTCATTTTCCTTCTCTTCCCCGTGCCTGCCCCCGCCCCCAATGAAAGAGAAATCCAGTTTTCCTTGACATTTTGAAATTTCTTTAATATATATGGCTAATGGAGATGCCTGAGGATAGGCTACCATGGTCTGAATAGAAATTTTAAATTTAAATACAGAAACAATAGATGATATAGAACTAAATTAAATTAAATAATTTTTCAAGAATGACTTAAAATATAAATACTGGAAAACCCTTAACTATGCCCCTGAGAAAAGACAGAGGTTCTTTCAAAAGGACTTTTTATAGATCATATATTCTGTTCAGCCTGTTGGCTGCAAATTACAGCCAGTCAGACTTCCTGTTCATGCTTTTTAGTTCATTTCTTCTTCACGCATAGCTGCAGTGTGGTGATCAGCTTTGGGTTACACAAAGTACACTGGGAATGTGGGCTACATACAATAACTGAGACTGTTTCAAACAAAGTTTTAGGAGATTTTTTAACTCTTGCATTTCTTGTATTACTAATGGAACAATCTGGTTTGCTGAAATTTATGCAGCTGCTAGTTCAAGGATTTTTGTAAGAAATGGCAAGGCACTAAGGGAGCCCAACAACAAACACTGAAATGAGCAGAGAAAATCAAAATGGGTCATGCATTGTGGCTGCACATAATGTCTGTTTCACTTCCAAACTTTATTTTTTGTTTCAACAACAACCGCAAGACAGAGAGGGCCAGGCGTCTAGACCGTCATACCCCTGCTCACACTGAGTAGTCCCACTGATTTATATGCATATACGCATGGCAATGGATAAAGTACTAGCATAACCAAGCGCATTTTTCATCTATGCTAGTTAATGAATTGGTGGCTTAGCCTTTGAACACCTTTTGTCAGCAGTAATTGAAACAAATTGGCCTTTTTTAAAAAGAGAGGGGATAAAACACCCTACAAATAACAAGGCTATACACTAAGGGCTTGTCTATACTGGCAATTTACAGCGCTGCAACTTTCTTGTTCAGGGTGTGAAAAAACACCGCCCTGAGTGCAGCAAGTTTCAGCGCTGTAAAGCGCCAGTGTAGACAGTGCCCCAGCACTGGGTGCCGCGCCCCTCGTGGAGGTGGTTTTGTTTAGAGTGCTGGGAGACCACACAGGCCACGTTAAAGCACTGCTGTGGCACTGCTTTAGCTTTGCCAATGTAGACTAGCCCTAAATGTGTTATAGAAGTGTTCTCATATTTGCGACATGTGTACTATAGAAATTACTGTAGTTAAGGACCTGATTCTGCCCTTCAATGGGACTACTGCTATGCATGAAGCTATGTACATGCCAAAGTATTTGCACAAGACTGGAGCACATGACTTACGAGGAGAGGCTGAGGGAACTGGGCTTGTTTAGTCTGCAGAAGAGTCGAGTGAGGGGGGATTTGATAGCAGCCTTCAACTACCTGAAGGGGGGTTCGAAAGAGGATGGAGGTAGGCTGTTCTCAATGGTGGCAAATGACAGAACAAGAAGCAATGGCCTCCAGTTGCAGTGGGGGAGGTCTAGGTTGGATATTAGGAAACACTATTTCACTAGGAGGGTGGTGAAGCACTGGAATGGGTTACCTAGGGAGGTCGTGGAATCTCTATCCTTAGAGGTTTTTAAGGCCTGGCTTGACAAAGCCCTGGCTGGGATGATTTAGTGGTTGTTGGTCCTGTTTTGAGCAGGGGATTGGACTAGATGACCTTCTGAGGTCTCTTCCAACCCTAATATTCTATGACTTTTCCCCAAAGGAAAAACTAATCATTGATATGAATAGAAAATATTTTCTGTTCACGACTAGTCCAAGAACATTCAGCCATTCAGCCATAAATTTGTCATCTATCTTGGACACATCTGAAATGAGAATTCATTTCCCATCAGAACTTTACAGTACATTTAAAGTGTCTATAACAAGAACTGGCTACAGTTAAAACGCTTGTACCTACTTCCATTTGCAAGCTAAGGACTGGGCTGGCTAGACAGGACCGACATGCTGTGGGTGAGCATAACTTATTTTTTATAGGCAGAATGAGGAGCACTGCTTAACTACACATTTTTAAAACAGTTGCATTCCTGACTCCCTTTACTGTGTGGAACGCAGCCAACTCAGTTTTAAATGAAAGGCAGTGAACTGAGATCATCAAAGTAATTCCTTTGATTCCTTTACACATTTTGTGGGTTTTGCAATAGTGGACCAACTCCTGACTAAGTTGGGATACAAAAGCCCCTGGTACCACTATGGGGGTGCTCCAGACCAGTCTGACAATCCTACAGACAGCCATATGAACATCTTAGTTACAACTGGGTTCCATGGAGCTGCAGAAGGGGGTGTAAAATTAGCTCCTCTCCCAGCTACCAGTCATCTGCAGACCCTGGCCTCTGTATCTCCCAAGATCATGGAGCTGCAGTAATCCCTCCAGAGCATCCTGTGAATGGGGAAAACGTGGGCCCTAGCAGAAGGGGAGGCTCAATCAGACCTCTTCAAAAAACCCAATCCTTTTGAATTTTTGGTTGTGACTTGTTGAATTTCTGCTCTCCCTGTTCTCAACTGTCTCTGGAGGGGGCTCCTTGCTCCCTGATAGTCCTCTAGTCCCAGCTGCCAGCTCTGGGGAGGTTTCAACAGGGTTGTTCATTTGACCCCGCACTCTGTCTTCAGCTGTCACTGGAAAGACTGATGCCCATGTACGGAAGTCTGAAGAGGGTAGGTGGAGGGCTAGAAGACATAGCTAAATTTGTGGAGATTGCGGGGGAGCTAAGGCAAGTTGGATTTGCTCAATGGGTTGGGGTAAAATGAGGCCAGCTGAGCATATGTGTAATTTGCCTTAACTACCCCCATATTCCAAACAGATACTCCCCCCACACCACAAGTTTAGCTGCCTAAGCTTCCAAACACTCCCCAGATACTCTTCAGATGTCAAAATTTGTTCAGCTCAATGTCTTATCCACACCACTGCTTGGGAGGGAGTGTATTGACCTTATATGACCATTGACTTCAGCTTAAAAATTTGCAAATGTGTAAAGATAATGAACTGATTTGCATAAAATGTCACAAATGGAGCAACACAAAACTTGGCAGCTATACATACCCACCTAACTTTTGACTTGGGACCTGAGATTCAGGTTTTGGGGGATTTCTCAGACACCTAAGACATTTTCCAAAATCACTGGACCTTTGTCACAGCCTGAAATAGCGCTCCTCAGGCACAGGGCCTGGGCAGATCTTTCCTAGGGAGTATCAGGGTTAGGTTTTGGTCCATACATATTACAGAAGTCTGACCATATTGCAAAGGCTATTGCATTTCACAAGCTAGAAGAGACACTTTTCCAGAAATTTGATATAACAGAAGAAAAACTTAGCTATATTTTTCACATGTTGAATTACAAGGCATTATATTCTTCCATTTAATGTAAAGATATGTTGGATGTATTCCAGAAACAACTCTTTCATACGAGCCAAAGAAAGAATCTCATCAGTATAGTTTTCTTCTAAAGGGTTATGAAGTAAACACTCTGTAGCATGATAAAAGTTGACCTGCCCTTTAATATTCAAAGCACATCACTTAAAAAATGAATGAGCAAACCTGTACCCACATACACAGAAACAGATCAGCTAAGATATATGAAACAATAGGATTACAGTAGAGCAGGACTGAACCCTAAGAATCCAACTCTCAGTATCTAAACAAACTGAGTGGAACCTTAACATAACGGTTTTGTGATCCATTTTACCCAGAGGCTGGATATTTTTGCCTCAGTCCTGCAGTTCTTACTCAAGAAAGAGTCCTAGTGAGTTCAGTGGGAGTCTTGCCTGAGTAAGGACAAGAGCACCGGTTCTCAACCTTTCCAGACTACTGTACCACTTTTAGGAGGCTGATTTGTCTTGCATACCCCAAGTTTCACTTCACTTAAAAACTACTTGCTTATAAAATCAGACATAAAATAGAAAAGTGTCCCAGCACACTGTTACTGAAAAATTGCTTCCTTTCTCATTTTTACCATATAATTATAAAATAAATCGATTGGCATATAAATATTGTACTTACATTTCTGTGTATAGTATATAGAGCAGTATAAACAAGTCATTGTCTACATGAAATTTTAGTTTGTACTGACTGTTAGTGCTTTTTATATAGCCTGTCACAAAACTAGGCAAATATCTAGATGAGTTGATATTAAGTCTGATTAAAGACTTGATGCTCTAGTCCAGTGGTTCTCAATCTTTTATAGTAAACTTCCCTAGTTTAGTGGATTTGTGCAATTAGATTACAGGCTCCTCTTCAGCTGTGAATTCTAATAATTTAAAGTCAGATGAAAATGCTTCACAGGAAATACCCAAATTTGCTGGGTGCTGGCAAGGCAGTTGTGGGAAAGAAGCGGGAATATTGGCTGCTACCCTCAAATTCGTAATATGATGGTAGAGTGGGAAATAATTCCAGTGGATTTGAATGGGATTTTGCCTGAGTAAAGACTGTTAAATTGTGCCAGGTAAATGTAAGTGAAATCATATTTCCAGGTATCAACAGATTCTAGGTTCAGGGTCCTTATTCCTTTGTTCACTGAGTCTCTGATTTACTGCGTTCAGTTTCCAATCTCTTTATTACATCTGTATGGGAATTATCATAACTTTTGAAGGGCCAGATCCCAGGCCTGCTGAAATCAATGGCATTTAGATCAGCTGCTAAGTAAAGCAGGCTAGAATATCAGACAAAATAGACGTCTACAAAAGGAATAAATTCTTACTTCGAGCACCATTTCCTCCTCTGACATTTGAGTTTCTGTTTTCTTCTTTCTGGGTAAGGGTACATTTTCATCAAGATGTCCGTGTACATCCGAGCGAAAGCTTTCCAGAAGCCTTTGGGAATCATCTTTCTGAAATCCCAAAGCAGGAAAATAAAATGCAACTCAAACCACCTCGATTCATCTGACATCTTAGATGGTCCTGTTTTATTTATAGTAATATCCTGTGAAAGTTACAAAGTAGGTACAAATGATTATTTTAGACTAATTATTTCAGTTTTCTGAAAATGAGTAATAAGCTTATAGACTGAGGGAACATTTTTTAGTTTCTTTAGTTTCTTTCTACATTTGATTTACTCTTCTTCCCCAGAGCTGGAGATCTGGCCCATGGAAAGGTGAAAGACTCTGGTAATTGTACATTCAGTGCCAAGACGCCTTCTTCCCACCCCCACCCCACAGCATCAAATGACTGCAGTATTGAGGAGCGGCAATGGAACTACTCATGTGATGAAGTTACACAGGTGCACACAGTGTTTTGGACCCAAGTAATGGACTAGGAAAAATCAGTGAGAATAGACCATGCACCAGGTATAGGATGGGTGAGAAAAGCTACAAGTTTGAAAGCATCAGTGCTTAGGAAACTTCAACCAGTACAGAATGCTGTAGTGTGTCATCTCAGTAGTACGGGCTACTGCATTCACATCAAACCTGTCCACCACTCTCCAGACTAGCTTCTCATAGACTAATGAGTCAAGTTCCAGGTCTTGGTCTGTATCTTGAAGGCACTCAATGACGTGGGTCTAGGATATCCAAAAGATCACCTAAAGCTCTTGGATGAGGACCATTGTTCCATGCTGCTTCTCAGTGAAACATTTTCTAATAAGGGTAAATCTCATTGATGCAGGTGACAGAACTTTCTGAAGGGGATGGGGATCTAAGACTAGGGAAAGAGTATCTAGGGGAGCTAAGGTCCATCACCAACTTCCACTCCAAGTGTAAGGTGCACTTCTTTGACCTGCCTTCTCTTACAACCATATAGCAACATGTATATTAAACAAAACCCCCACCAAAACCTCCACTGTACACACTTTCTCCCTGCAGAGAAGATGAGAGAACAAACCACATTTGACATATGGCATAATAAACTTTAACGGGAAGGCACTCAGATACTACGGTAGTGAGCATGGTATAAGAACCTATACAGAATGTGATAATATGGTTACTCAGTTTAGGCAAACATGATGGCTCAATGTTTTTTGGGGGGGAAAGAAGAGGAGGGGCTCTGCAGCCCCTGCAAATGCCCTTCAACTTACCTACATTGACTTCATTTCCATCTCCTATCATATCTCCATTTTACTAGCTGTTTGTTGAGCTGTTAAAAAGATATTGCCTATGCCACTTTTTACCTCTCAGTCCAGTCTTGTTATAGAAACTTAAACTCTCCTTTTAGTAGTTGACTGGTCAGGCAATATAGAATGTAATTAGTTCTTTTAGTACCTTTCCATATTATTCAATCCCTTCAGCCCCTACTTATCGCAATAATTTTTGTTGTTTTCCACTGACTTCCCTCCCATCATCTTTCAGACATTGAGGCGTCCAGAACTGTACATCATATTCTATGTACAATTTTATCAGTGCGAGATAGTTTAAAAAGAAAAAAGCTTTTATCTTCCTAGTACCGTGACAAGATGTTCTTGCACATGTAGCCCAAAAGAGGCATTTGCTTTTCTTGTCTCATATTTCCTTGCAAGTTCACATTCAGTTTGTGGCCCACTTTCAGCCATAGTGTTTCTCACCAATACTATTCACAAGAATTTCTTTCCCACTGAACACCTATAACTTGGATTATTTATCCCCAGTGAATACTTGCATTTTTCCAAGTTGAATCTCTTTAGTTCCTTTCCACATTTATTACCCCATTAGTTCACTCCTTTCTATTTCTTTTTGTCCTCCCAATGTATTATGAATGTAGTTAAAGTGCCATTCCACCTCTTCTTATAGATCATTAATAAAGATGTTGAATAAAATAACATTTAAGAACAATCCCAGTAGCGCCTCATCAAGCTAATCTACCAGAATCTCGTGACTGGACAAGCTCTATCTCAACAAGGAAGTTTGCAGGTACAGGGTAAAACTGACTGGAGGATATTACAGAAGAACAGAACACTGCTGGAAGGCACTGGCAATAATGACTTCTTTTTAAATACTCATACCTTATGACCACAGTATTGGAATGACCAGACAGGTGAAGACAGCAAAAGATAACATTTGTACTTTGCTATATTGAGCCAACCGTGACAGCAATATAAAAATTGAGGTATTGAATCAGAGAAGCTTCCACCTCCATAGGATGCATTGATCTAGTACCTGAAGTGCATCCATTACCAAGCAAAAGCATGGCTTCAAGCAGAGTTTCAAATCTTCGTCTTGAAAGCAGATGGCTACACAAGTATTCTTCTCTCCCACCAGGCCTAATTATGATCAGTCTTGTTCCGTGTGTGTGTGTGCAGAGTTATCGTTGTAAAAGAGGTGTGGCTAAAGAAAAACAAACCACCCACTGAATGCAGAGAGTACACTCTGCATGGCACTGGATCCTCCAACTGTGTCAGTGCCAACCACTGTTACATTAAATTAACTCAATATTATATAGGTCTAAGTCTGATGCAAAAGAAATCAATAATGCTGTTCTCAGAAAATAACTGGTGTAATATAAATAATTCTATGGATATGTACAATGTACATAATGCAGGAGTCTCAAGAAACAGTTGTGATAAAGAGCAAGGAACAACCAGGATTACTCTTTAAAAGATGATGAAAATGTACATAGTTCTCCAAAGAGGACTAAAATCAGACAAGTGCATGTTAAACATCAGAAAGAGCATGTGCTTTGGAAAACACTACATAGCAGTTTCACCCCAAGCAAGTTGTAAAATGTATACAATATGCCTCATTATTTTTCTACTTCATATATTTCTAAAACACCATGGGATCTAGGTACATAGTCTCAATTTAAAAGGGAGAATTCTCTCCATACTTCATTCATTTTGCTGCTTTGTAAGTGGGATTGTTCTTATTTGTTTCTGGGAGAAGACATTGATGGCTATTCTGTGGTCAATGTTATTTCAGGAAGACTTCTGCAAACCAGGCAAGTCTTCCGTTGTGCCCTAAAGTGAAAAGCCAGAGGCCATGTCTGTACAAGAAAAGTGACAGCGGATTAGCTAAATCGATTTAAATTAATCTAATTAAACAGGTCTCTCTCGTTTGTATGGCGTCTGCAGAGCAACAATTAAACTGGTGCAAAACTCCTAACACACACCTACTTAAATGAGTTTAATCCTTGCTTAAATCCCAGCTTCTGTCAGTACATTACCAAATGAAGCTAAATTAATTTAAGCAAGGGTTAAATCAGTTTAAATGCATGCATCTATATTAGAAGTTGGATAGTTGAGAGTCTGTATCCGAGAATGTTAGGCTGCCAAAAGTTTCACTTGAGACTCTGTCAGTCTTATCACTCCTGTTGATTGGGGCTGATGAGGTGGGTGACAGAGAAAGAGACACTTGGATACAGACTGGCTCCAGTCGATTGTGGGCTTCATCTGCTAGAAACAGGCTCTTGATGAAGATCCACTATTGGATAGGGAGCCAGCAGAAAATGTAGAAAACTGGGGTGATGTCCTCATGTCTGTCTAAATATCCCAGTAAGTAGGCTGTTGTCAGGCCATCTGAAATGTTTGTATGGCCACACACAGTCTAGATACTTTTACAGCCCTCATCTCTGTAGTACCTGAACATCCTGGAGTACAATGTAGTAGAGAACACCCTGAAGGAGTGTAGTGGAAAGATGGTGCATATGTGGATCAGAATGGGTAGTTTGCAGTAGTTAAGGAAGGGCACATTTTCCAACTGAGGTGAAATTGGAAAATGGCACTTCTGGGCCACTGCTTTTTGGTATCAAGGAGCAAGAAAAAAGTCTCAAAGGAACCACAGACTGTGCCCCTTCTTGACAAATAGAGTAAATACGTCTTCAATGGGTGATGGAGTCAGACCTGCAGGTCCTTTAACTACAACTCAATTCCTACCTCTGTTTTACAGACCGAGTTTGAGATAGCTGCTTTTCATCCAGTGCTTATCTTATCTCATAAGTAATGTTACTGACATATATATATATATATATATATATATATATATATATATGGGGTCCCAAAAGGTATCCTCTTGTTCCAAGGAGATGACTTTGTATAAGTGAAAACTCCAATATGATAGCATAGTAATGTTCTAATTCAGGTGCTCAGTGCCAAAACCCAGCTTGACCTAGCTGAATTCAGTTGCTCACAGTGGTTCTTGTAGTATTGTTGCCCCATGATATCTGGTAATTGGCGTTATTGTGGTGGACTAGAAGAAGCTGCATCTGTATTAAATATAGATGGTAAAACTGAGGAGCGAAAAATTGCCTAGATCAGCGTTTGTCAAATGTGCAGTAAAGGCCTCCTGGGCGGTGTTGGAGGAGGGTGGGGGGCAGTGAAGCAGCAGTTGGGCCCTGCCCCCCTCTGGAGCCCGAATTGGCAGAGGAGCAGGCAGCCAATGTGAGTTCCCCACCTTCCCGGGGATAGTGGGGCTCGGGCTTCCGGCTTCAGCCCTGGGGTGGTGGACAGCAGGCTCCGGCGATGGGGCTTGGGGCTCCAACTATGTGGCAATGGGCACTGTCCCTGGGCTCACCACTCCCTCCATCACTGCTGGCCCCCTCTGCCTCTTCTCTGGCCCTGGGCTTTGGCTGCGCAGCAGCAGGCTCCATCTCCGGCCACGCGGCTCTGGCTCTGGCCATGGGACCCCAGGATTTGGCTGTGGGCTTCAGGCTTTGGCTGAAGGCTCTGGCCCCAGGTTTGTATCTCTCCATCACCCCTGACCCCCGCTATGTCCTCTGGCTCTGAGCTTTGGTTGTGTGGCAGCGGGCTTTGTCCCCTGGGGTTCAGCTGCGGGGCCCCAGGATCCGGCCATGGGGGTTCGGGCTCTGACCCTAGGCTCATGACCCTCTGTCTGTCACCCCTGGCCCGCACTGCATCCTCCATCTCAGGTTCCAGCCGCAGGACCCAGGATCCGGCCATGGGGCTCTGGGCACTGGTCCTTGGCTCGTCGCCCCCCCCCCCCATCGCCCCTGGCCACTGCTATGTCCTCTGGCCCTGGTCCTGGGTTTTGGGCTCCAGCCTGGCCCCTGGGTTTCAGCCCCGGGCTCACTTCAACACCCCTCCCATCGCTGCTGGCCCCCACTGCCTCCTCCAGCTCCTGTTCCATCACCCCTGGTCCCTGCTGCCTCCCCACCCACTCATTTCCCAATCCAGGGCTTAATTTGTCCCCCAGTTTGCCAGGACTGAGTAAATCTGCTGTGAAAAGTGATATCTGTATGTTTGTTAATATCACTTTTCACTGCCTCCCAGCTAGCCAGCAAGCCTGCTTCTGTGAAAAATGATATTAATAAACATACAAATATCACTTTTCATAATAGCAGACTTACTAGCTAGCAAGTCCAAAAAAAAAAAACCCAAAAGAAACAACATCAAAGGACAAAGAACATGCAAAGCACCTTATTTTTGTTTATATTCTGTTTAAGTCCAGTAAAGAACAGAGACAACTGTACACTATTTTTATTATTGACTTTGCAAAAAAAATAAAAAAACCCCAACCCCCTGTATAAATAAATTACAATGATTTGGACATGTATATATGCATATTTATTTATTTTTCCTAATGTTAATTAAGTATTTTAGGAAAAACTGTCAGAGTGGCCACCAGCAAGAGTTGGTGGCCACATTCTGAGGCGGTGGTGGGCAACCTGTGACCCATCAGGTCAAGCTGCTGGCAGGACATCAGACAGTTTGTTTACATTTGCACTGCCGCCCACAGCTCCCAGTAGCCACTATTCGCCATTCCCGTGTTGCTTCCTGCAGCTCCCATTGGCCAGGAACGGCGAATGGCGGCCACTGGAGCTCCAGGCGGCTGTGCAAATGTAAACTAATAATCTGGTGGCCGGCCAGCAGATTACCCTGGTGGGCCACAGGTTGCCCACCACTGCTCTGAGGCCACCAAAAAACTGGTTGTGAGAACCCTTCGCCTAGATCAAATCAGAGCTTTTGCCACTTTCTTGTACCAGAATGTGTCAGTGTATTAAAGTGTAGAAAAGTACACTTATTCTTAATTCTGGCAGTGTAATTTCTGGGGCGGTACACAAAACTCAGTGGGGTCCAAAAGGATTCCAATGCTGAATCCAAGTTTTGTGGCATTTCTGCTCTGGGGCATGTCAGAGTCAGTCTGGAGTTTTAAGGTGCAGCAGGCAGGCTAAAGATGCTTTGTATATAGCGAGTGGAATTTGGACAATTGGGGCCAACAACTGCCTGGATCCAGGAGGAACCAAGTTATGGAGTGTTGCTGCATTACAAAATGCATTGATTAGAAATGTGCTTGAGCAACAGGAGCACCTACGTTTGTTCTCTATTTAAGTAAAGGAAGTTGGGTAGTGAGGGCCAAAAACTGGCTGCATCCAGCAGGGTCTATGTGTCAGACCTGGGATTTTGAAGCATTATTGTGGTTGGGTGCAGATTTTCTTGTGCTGCCAGCTCGATCCAGTAGAATCCAGGTGTCAGCTGTGGGGTTGCAATGCTGTTGCACCAGAATGTGTAATGCTCCAGATACTGATACAGCAGAAGCATTTACATGTATTCTCTAAAAGAAAAGCAGTACTTGTGGCACCTTAGAGACTAACAAATTTATTAGAGCATAAGCTTTCTATGCTCTAATAAATTTGTTAGTCTCTAAGGCGCCACAAGTACTGCTTTTCTTTTTGCGAATACAGACTAACACGGCTGCTACTCTGAAACATGTATTCTCTGTGTACCCATTACAATTTGGAGAGTTAGAGGCCCAAAGCAGGCTTGATTCAGGAGGTGACAGACCCGGTTGCTGTTGTGCATCAGGCACTGGTTTGGGGGGTTTTTTTTTTAGAGTCGGAAGAGTGGCCTGACAGTTTGTTGTACTCCAGTTTGGGAGGCGGAGGCCATGGCTGGCAGGATCAGGTAGGATCCAGAGTATTTACCCAAACCCACTCAATCCGCCCGAAGCCAAAACCTTCTCCTGCAAAGGATCCCATCCAGCAACGCGTACCTTGTTTTGCAGAAGAGGCCCGATCACATAGAAACACAGCAGGAGCGCGGCGCCGACGCCCAAGGCGACCCCCAGCAGCACAGCGGGAGCCAGCAAGCCGGGAACCAGCTGCAAGGATTCCACCCAGAACTGCAGCCCGACCTCCCCTCGGCAGGGCCCAGGCAGCGCCTCGCCAGCCGCAGAGGCCATGAGCGAGCCCGCACAGAGAGCTCGGGGCGGGGGGGGGGGGACCAACTCCGCTTGGGACGGGGGAGGGGCCCCGGGCTAGGACCCAGCGCAGCGCAGCGCCGCGAGCTCGGCTGCTGGGCAGCTCCCGTTTGGCGAGCCCAGGGCATCCCGGCTCCCAGCCCTCTCCCTGCGGGCCGAGGTTCGCGGCTGGGGACCAGGGACTCCAGCAGGGCCTGGGGGAAGGGGAATCTCCGCTCGGGACCCACCCACCCGCCCGCCAACCCCTCCCCGGGCCGGGGGGAGAGCGATCGCGGCTGAAGTCGATTGCGCCAGATCTGTGGCTCGGCAGCTCGGCCTGGTTTGGAGCCGGACTCCCTGGAAAGAAACTTTCTCCAGGCCCGTGACTTGGCCGCGGCAGCCGCGCTCCACTGGGGGGGCTCCTGCGCCTGCGGCGGCTGCTTCCCCCCCCCCCCCAGCGCCTGTCTCATGCGAGCAGCGGCTGCAGGGGGGCTCCGCTCCCCGCCGCTGGCTCTGCTGGCGGCTGGCTGCGTTGTGCGAGTGCTGCTGCTGCTGCTGCTCCCAGCCCGGGCCTCCCCGGCGGCAGACGCCCCTCGCCTCGGGCCGCATCCTCCCCATTGCAAAGACTTCGCCGGGCGGCAGCGTCGGCCCGCGAGCCGCCCGGTGCACGGAGATCCCCCTGCTCTCGGGGCCGGGCACGAGCTCTCGGTGGCCCTTGCCGCTGGCTCGCGGTTTCCTTCCCCCGGGGAGTCACCCCGCGGCCGGGCTCCCCGCCTCCCGAGCGGCGGATGGTGCCGCCCGACGGCAGCCCAGGTAAGAGGACGCTTCGCCGAGGCGTGTGAGCTGCTGCCTGGGGAGAAGCCCAGGGCTGCGGGTGATCTGACACCGCTTTGCCTTCCCAGCGCACCCGTGGCCGCGGCGAATCTAACCTCACCCTACCTAGGACAGAGGCGTTGAGTCCCATTTTGTCAAATGAGGAAGCTGAACTGTAGAGACGTGAAAGGTCCAAATGTTCAAAGGCGTCCGCTAACCTTGGGTGCCCGACGTTAGCCTACTTCAGATCTGATTTTCAGAGATCCTGAGCACTTGGCATTTCTAAAAATGAGGCCCTTGGTGTTGGGGCACCATTTCAGATTTGGGGGCAGGGGTAGTGCTTAATTTGTCATGGAAGAGGCGCCAAGGCCCAAGCAATTTAGTACTGGGACTCAAGCAATTTTTTAATTTTCATAACCGATGCAGCAAGCCCAGAGGTGCCGGGGCAATGAACTGCCAAGCCTATAGGTGCCGGTGCCCTGGCAAGCCCTGGCACAAATTAAGGGGGTGGGGCAATTTGAACCATGATTCCAGGGACTACATAGGCACTTGAAAACTCTAGGGCTTTCTTTTTTTAAGAAAAAAAAAAACACATAACATAGAAATTAGCTGACAGGATCAGTGTATCTAATTTCTATGCAAAAGATGAAAAAAATATATACATACAGCAATTAAAGCCAGATGTTAAATTTATATGTAAATTTAGAACAATCGAAAAATAAATACAGCAAGATAATCCCAAACCTTGAGGTATCCGCTTTGAAGCCTTAACACAGATATCAGCAACATAGTTTGTACACTATCGTTAGTAGACAGAAATAAAAGTCAATAAAATCTGCTTATGCCTGCAACTGTTGTTTTCTAAATGTCTTATGTTCCAAATTGTGAAGAGGAGAATGAGACAGGTAATTTGTTCCAGGAATGTTTAAAGGTAAATTATTGAAAACAAACACACACTCCAGATAGGAGCTAAAACAATCGATAATGCTATGGTCTCATCTTGGCAAAATCCAGGTGTTCTGAAGCTTCATATTGACAGGCTAAAATTACCAAGTCTCTTACATGCCCATCTCCCATTGTGGATCTTAAGTAGTCCTTAACTCTCTTGAGCACAGAGAATTACCTCTCTTTTGATGCTGTAGAAACTGGAAGGCTCAACACAATAATCTACAGTAGATAGCAAAGACTGGTAACCTCTTGGTAAGTCATTGAGAACGTTCCAGAATTCAGAAATTGAAGTCAGATTGTTGGTGCAATGTGCTTCTTGGCAACTTTGATTCTGCATCCAGATCGCCAAAATTGGTGCCTGTCATCCATAGTGATCTGAAGTTATTTTCAGTTTCTCATAACCAAGAAAATTTTCATTCTTTGGGACACAAGCAATTACTGCAAAAAGCGAACTGGAGTTGGAGGTGAATCGTCTATCAAGCTCAGCAAGAATTGTGTCCAGAATAGGATAGTAGAGATCAGATTTTATAGGTTCTTGAGTGCTCTTGGGAATATCATGTGTTGATGAATGACCCAGTGTACTATAAACAAAAACCAAGGCCAGCTTGGAGGTATTTTGTTAGGTCTTCTTGCCATTTTTGTATTGCTGTGCTCAGCAGTTGCAATTGTCAGACCTGGAATATCAATTTCAAGTTCTTTGGCAATGATTTCAGCTTCATCACACATCTCCTTCCATTTGCTTTCAGATGTTCTCATTTATTGAAGAGCAGCAACATTGCTTGCTACTAATTCCATGGCACTTGATAGATTCAAGTTTTCATTTTGCAGTTCTTCTGAAGCCCTGTGCAAAATCTTGAATATTCTTTCCAAACCAAGAGCCTCAACAGAAAGGATCTCTTTATCTTTGCCATCAAGCCCTTTGCAATACTAACTGATGGTTCATCAGCTCTCTGAACTGAAATGGCTTCCAGTTTTTCCACTACAGTGCCAATCATGCATGCATTTTCCAGAGGGAGTCACACTGAGTTTCATATAATCTACCTAGTTCAGATACCTTCTGGCCTAGGTCCTGCTGTGCCTTAACAAACAGTTCCCAATACTTGTAATTACTGCTAAAGAAGATGTACAGTGCATGAGCAAATGTAAAGACTCTCTGACACTGGGTGATGCTGGAACATGTGTTTGCAATGACAAGATTAAGCCTGTGAGGACAGCATTTCCCATAAAAGGCATGTGTAATCCTTTCCTGAATTTGAGCTTGTACGTCTTTTAAATGCCCACTCAGCACAGAAGCTCCATCGTAGCACTGGGCAAAAATGTAATTAATATCGAGCTTCAAATGCTGTAGTTTTTCAATAATCGTTTTTGAGACAGATTCAGCATTTAGATTTTCCACGTGGAAGCAGCCTCCCGGAGCTCTTTTCTGAATGGTTCCTTTTTCCACAGAAGCGTAAAAGGAGACACAGCTGTTCTTTTTTTGGTGCACCTTTAGCTTCATCAACAAGGACAGAAAAATACTTGGTGTGTCGTCTTTTACCATTGGCACTTAGGTTGTGTCTACGGAGGAAAAGCTGTGTACAGGTTAGCTGTGAGGTAGCTTGAATCCAGCTAGCCCAGGTAGTGATAGCAGTGAAGGCAATACAGCCAGGCTTCAGGCTGGGTAGTGCAAGTCTGGTATGGACTTTTGGTGCATGCTTGGCTGACTAGTCCATTCTGAAGCCTGTGCTATGCTCTCTTCACTTCTTTTGTTACCCATGCTAGCTGGATTCAAGTTGAACAGACAAGCCCATGCACAGCTTTTGCTGTGTAGACATGTCTTTAAATCTGATGATAATAGAGGCTGGTAGCACCTTGTCTGCATCAGGACTCCCAGCTACAATGTTGGTAGCTCCGGTGGGGAACTTCTTCTACAGTCCCTTCCTATGGACATGAATTTCCTAGTGCAGACAAGGCCATTGTCAGACTTAGTATCTGTGCATCAGTTTATTCTTCTGGAAAGTAGGATAGTATTACCTAAATCAAGAGTCACCTCAACCCATCCTCTGTGAGGTTGTCAGATTTTAATTTGTGTGCACTCTTCCATTTGCTCTGATAATGGGGGCGGGGTAAATAGTCATGAGAGCTGAATTTCTATTCTGTATGCAGAGATGTGAGTAAGTTTTATTTAAGTCTTCATGTTTCCTATTTTGATTTATTCTTATAATTTAGATCTTCAATACATTAGCCTCCACTCCAAATCTAACCACTCAGCCCTGACTAAACTGTCATTTGCTGGGGGGGGTGGATGGGACAGGGCGGGAATCAATGATTACATATAAGGAAATCACATACCACAAGGGTGCTGGAATTAGGGGTACTGGGGGTGCGGCAGCACCCTTTGACTTGAAGTGGTTTCCATCATATACCAGGTTTACAGTTTTATTCAATGGCTTTTAGCACCCCCACTATACTAATTATTCCAATGCCACTGCATACCAGTAAATCATTTTCTAAGTCACTAAAACACAGATCTCTGTTTTAATTTCAGTTCACTGACTTTCATAAACTCATTTTTGGAGTTAATATTTTTATTGTACACTGAAACTGTGGATTACATTTGTAACCACACAGATCACTTTAAGTCACATTTGACAACTGGCGTTATACAAAAGACATTTTACAGAAGTATAGACATCTTTACCAGGAGCTAGGTATCTACTGTAAATCTCCAGTGAGACCACAGAACAATGACGTACTGGTTAGAATGTATTTAAAAATGAACCTTTGTTTTTAATTAATTTTAGTTCATCTTAGTTTATCTCCTTTTAACTCACGTTTACAGATTAATATAATACTTTGTAATTTTACGTTTACTTCATGTTTAAATATTTTATTTACTATTTAATATTTAAATGTTGCTTTCCCATAGCTGCTTGTCCTCTCACTCCAGATTAAATTTGATCAATTAACAAGGGAGATTTTTAAATTCCCTGCCCTTGCTTAACCCTTAAAGGCAAATTGAGTTCTTTTTGTTTCTTTCATCTTCATCAATAATGCATTGAATAATTCTGTTGATGTATGAGACCGGACAGAATACAGCTTGCTTTTCTTGACTGATATTGGTTCCTGCACCACTGAGAGTAAAAACATGTTTGTATCCATAAAATAAACAGATTTGATGTGAAATAGAGAAAGTATGTATTTAATTGTGGTGATGTTTTTTTACAGAGCTGCTTTTCTGACCACAACTGGACTTAAAGAAAATCCCACGTTTATTTTGGGCAGGCTGGACATACAAGATATGTCAAAGAACAATCTTCTTATCCATCTTCTAAATCATCAGCTAGAAGAGTGTGCGGTCTAGAGGGTAGAGTAGCAGAATGGGGATCAGGGTTGAGATACATTTCTGGCTCTAATACTAACGTGTTCTGCCGTCTTGTATCAAGTCACTTAAGGGACACTGGTTAGGTTTAAAATGTTGATGTTCCTGCCGCACAGATCTCAAATCTAATCTTTATAATTCAATATGGCAGGCAGGCAAGTATTATTCTGGTACAAATTTCCTTAATGTAGACAGGGCTTAAGACTGTCAAAAGAGTTTCCGACAAAGCCAGTCTATAATACACAAATCTTGGAGGTTTTTATACTTACGTGGAAGCTACTATCAGTGCTAGGGCAAAGGCATAAGAACGCAGACCCCAGGTCTAGTGCACTATTCACTAGTCACTGCCACTTCTCATAATCTTATGCGTTTTGAGTACAGAAATCAGAATTTGTACTTTAGTGTAAAGCACATCTCCAATTTGAGACAGATTAAACTGTATTCGAAATGTACTTTGTAAAGAAGGTCCTGGGTTTATAGTCACTCTTCTTTTGTGTTAACTGTAGGTTGTTACAGATAAGCTGCGGATTCAAAAAAAGAGAGACTGCTTCGGTATGACAGGTATGTATTCATTTTAACTGCCCTTCCAATTGTTCTAAACCTCGAAGTGCTGGAGAATCCTGGGAGCCAGATGCTTTTAAAAAGTTTGTTTTTATAATAACATTTGCCATATCATAAAACACGATGCATCTCTGTTTCTCAGTCGCTATAGCTATGTCTGCACTTCACAGTAATCCCGGGCCTGTGAGATCCAGGCTTGTGGACTTGGTCGTTCCAAGCCCATGCTGAAGCATCCACGCTGCATTTTAAACCAGGGCTTACAGTTCCTGGACCTGGGTCTCACAACTGTGCTTATGTGTCCACACTGCACTAGGCGGACCTGACTTGGGTTTGCGGTTTGAGCTGCGTTCATACTGCAAACTGACAGGGCTTGGACCTGAGTCACAACAGGACTTGGGGTCTGACCCACCCAACCAGCAGGGTCTAGAACCCAGGTCCTGAGTGCTTGCTGATCTGAGTCAGACTGATTTGTTTGTGGATAGAAGGGGGGCTTGAGCTCAAAGCTGAGTCAGAGCTTGGTCTTAGGATATGTATATACTGCAATAAAAGACCTGTGGCTGGCCCTAGTCAGCTGACTCAGGCGTGTGGGGCTCAGCCTGTGGGGCTATAAAACTGCAGTATTGGTGTTCGGGCTCAGGCTGGTGCCTGGGCTCTGAGACCCCACAAGGGGGAATGTCTCAGAGTCTGGGCTGGAGTCTGAGCCCAAACACCAACACTGACATTTTATAGCCCCACAGCCTGAGCCCGGTGAGCCCAAGTCAGCTGACCTGGGCACTGTGACTCGTTGCCTTGGGTTTTGTATTGCAGTGTAGACATAACTGGAATTTCACAGATTTCCTCCAGACATATAGTGTCTGAAAAATATTTTAATGGAAGCTTCATTTGCTTCAGACAATTTCCGCTGTAATAAAATCAGCTTACAGTTTCAATATCTGTGCTCTATTGAAGTCTGAAAGAGGCTGTGTGCCCCAGTCAGCTACCAAGCTGTGGTCAGGAGATCAGTAGTGGTTCTGGGGTAGAGCTGGGTGCGGATATCAGTGAGTCAGGGTCAGCCAGTGGGTTACAGACAACAGGCAAATAGTAGAGTCAAGGACAAACCAAGGTCAGAAGCAGATTCTAGGGTCCACAGCCAGGCAAAGTCTGGAGAGGAAGCAAGCTGGCAGTCTGTGTCATTGCTCATACAGCTCCCCACAGTGGCTTCCTGATTTATATACCAGCATAATATAATCAGTGGGCTGTGGAAGGGCTGCCACTCAAGCCCTGCTGGGTGATTCTTTCTGTAGTGCTTGTCCTCATAGGGTCCTCCAGCAGAAACTCTGTCTTTGCCTCTTCTAGGTGATTCCTGAGTTTCTCCTGAACGAGATGGATCTGTTTGATTCACTTGGTGGCTGGTGGTAGCACCAGGGAGGCTGGCGGTAGTGCTGGGTAAAAACAGGGCTGGAACTCATAATTAGCAAAGAAGAGGCTCCGACCCGTGGAGTGTAACACTGACAGACACTGGTTGGCAGTTGGGCGGGATTGAACCTGGGACTTCTGAAGTTTAGTGTATGAGTCTCTATTGCATGAGCTAAAAATCACATGCCTCTTAGCTAAGGTTGTATCAGACTCATTAATCTCTAGATAGTCTCAGTGCTGCTAGAGGGGGATAGAGCGCCACATCAAGCAGGCATGGCTTACATATTTCTCCTAGCTGAGGAAGCGCGTCCCAAGGTTCAGAGACTTCCCAGTTGATATCCCGGATGAGCCCTTGCTTGTAATGCCGATAGAGCCCAGGCGTTGGGATCAAATCTAGGACCTTGGAAGTTTAGAGTATGAGCCGCTACTGCATGAGCTAAAACCACATGGCTCTTAGTTAAGGCTGTAGCAGATTCATTAATCTCTAGATGATCTACGTGCAGCTAGAGAGGGACAGAGTGCCACATCAGGCAGGCATGGCTTACAGTTATCTTAATGACAACTTACAAAATGCCTCAAGTACTGTTCCAATACTTGGTTCACCCTTTCGGTTCATCCATCTGTTTCTGGTGGTAGATGGTGGAGGTGGAGATGTGGACATTGAGTAATCTGAACACTTTGTGCCGGAAGCGGGAGGTAAACGTGGGCCTTGTCTAAAACTATGTGGTCTGGAAGTCCATGGAGATGGACCGGGAGTTGGGCTGTTGTCTCGACACAGGTGGTTGCAGGAGATAAGCCATTTTAGTCAGATGGTCTATGGCTGTTAAGAATATTGTGTGACCATCAGATGCTGGGAGTTCCACAAGTCTAGGCTGATGGTGGACAAAGGCCTAGCTGGGGTCTCCAGGTGTACTAAGGTTCCGAGAGGTCTGGTCCAGGACATCTTGGTACATTCACAGCACTCATAGGAGTCTATGTAAGCTTGGGCTTTGGCCAGCATGCAGGGCCACCATAAAAAAGGGCAACCATGCGGGAGGTGTAGGGCAGCCAAAGTGACCCACCAATGGATCACCGTGGCACCGCTGTAGCACCTCCTGTCAAGGCACCCCAGGGGAACATTTATGAGTTCATCAAAATATGTCATCCCATCCCGCACGGAACTGTGCATTTTAGCTCCTAATAGCATAGACTGTATTACTTGGGCAAGCGAATCTTCTTTTGAGGCAGATCAGATAAGGGAGAGCCCATCTTGCTGAATTGTGGAGGAACAGGGACTCAGAAGTAGGTCCTCCTTTTCCCGGTAGTGTTCCCCTTTTTGTGATAGTCAGTTTTCTTGATTATCAGACAGATAGTGTCAGTTTTCCCATTTCAATTTCCCGAGTAGCCGGTAATTGTAAACTTGAATCAAAAGAAGAACAGGTCTCACCTTAGTTGCCTCTGGGGTTCAAAGCTCAGGTCTTGTAGAGGTAATGGAGGTACTTATGGGCAGTAAATACCTGTACTGCATGCTGAGCTCCCTCAAGGTGATGTTGCTATTCTTCTAATGCAGTTTTGATTGGGAGCAGCTTCTTGCCCATATTTCATAGGTCATCTCTGCGGGGATGATTTTTTTGAGAGTAGAATGCACAGGTCTGAAGAACTGACTGGGGTCTGAGTCACTGAGAGAGTCCACCCTGAGGGCCACATTGGATGCATCTGCTTTCACTATAAATGGGTGAGTTGGGTCAGGGTGTGCCAGAATCGGGGCAGTGGTGAAGGCAGTCCTGAGCTGGTTGAAAGCAAGCTGGGCTTCAGGCAGTCAAGTGAATCAAATGGCTTTATGAAGGAGGCAAGTCAGGGGGCTCTTTGTTCACAGTCCTTGGCGATGAATCGCCTATTCAAATTTGCAAAGCCTAGGAGGCACTGAAGTTCTCAATGGGTCTGGGGTGCTGTCCAGTTATGGATGACTTCCACCTACTGCATATCTATCTGAATGCCCCATGTAACCTAAATATTCAGTGGTGGTCTGGTTGAAGGTGCACTTCTCTAGTTTGGCGTAGAAACTAAGCTTTCATAGTCTCTCCAGGACAGACTGACATTATGGCAGTACTGCTCAGGGCTTCTCAGAAAACACCAATATATCATCAAGGTAGGTGATTATGTAGTGATCCAGGATGTCCCTGAACATTGTTTATGAAATGTTGAAATGTTGTGAGGGCATTGGTTAAACCAAACAGCATTACTAAATATTCAGAGTGCCCATATCAGGTCTGAAAAGTTGTCTTTGAAAAGGTGCTGGCAGTCAGGCAATTCCAGGATGCGGTGTGGGGGGTACCGATTTGAATAGTCACCTGAGTCAATGCATGAAGATCTATGCAGAGGCATAGTGGCCCATCCTTTTTTCAAACAAAGAGGACTAGTGCCCCTCCTACGGAAGTGGATCTCTGAATGAAGTCCATTGTGAGATTGTGCTGCTATACACGTGTCATGCATCCAGCTCTGGTTTAGACATAGTGTCTATCCATCCACAGGGCACCTTGTCCTGGGTTATAGGTCTATTGGACAGGTGTAGTCCCTGTGTGGGGATAATGAATCTGCATTTTTGTTTTCAAACACATCCAGGTAGTCTCAGTACTTGTCGAGGAGGCTGAGCTTCTGGTCTGGGGCTGCTCTCTTCTGGTTACCCCGCACAGTCCAGGGTCTTGCTTGTTAGGGTCTTATCCAATCCTGGGACCCTGGATGCGACCACTGGGGTTGGTTGATTTGTTGGAGGCAAGCTATCTGGCAATATTCGGAAGAGACTCTAATGCTCCTCCGCCACCAGGAGATCCATGGAGAATGCAGCTCCAATCAAGGAATGCCAAGAATTATTGGAAAGAATGGAGAGCAGATCACATCAGAACATACTATTTCTTGATGCCCTTCCATTTCAACCTCTAAGGGGACTGTCTCTTAGGTCACCAGTCCTGATGATAGGGATAACCCATCAATTACGTCCACCAGGTCCGGTGTGGATTTTGGCAGGAGAGGGATCTGACAGGTTTGGGCTGTCTTGACACGTATAAAGTCAGCAGCAGCCCTGGAGTCTGTCATCGCTAGTTGCAGGGGAGTCTCCTGCGCTTGCTCCAAGACCTGCAACTGCAGTGGCAATTGGAAATGTGGAGAGAGCCCACGGTTCCTGAATTGGGTTCTACAGAGCATGGAAGTCTGGTGATGCCCAGGTTGTACCCCCACTACTGGACCTGGGCTGGTCTACTTCCCCGAGCTCTTTCAAGATAGACAAGAGGAAAGGGTGTGTCCTGGCTCCCCACAGTGAAAACAGGTTCAGTTACTGTGAACATTCCTTCTCCTCCAGGGTCAGGCATGACCCGGGTGACCCAAGTTGACTTGCATGGATTCAGGACTTGGTTCTACAGGTTTGGTGTAGAGGGCGGGCATAGCAGTAGTAACATAAGCTTTTGCTGAAAAGCACCCTCTTTTTTTCCTACCTCCTACCCTCTGGTTTAATCTGACTTTGAAACCAGAAAAGCTAATGGCAACACTGGAAATTGAAGTGCAGTAAGTTACTACCTTTGTCTGTTCATTGGTGTGTGTAATTGAAGGGACTTTAAATTGGCTCTTGTGAGGGCTGCTTTTGAGGACACAGAATAACTCCAAGGGGGGGGGGAAACAAATATAGTAAACAAATGCATTTTTGAAAAACAAAAATAAGACCAGGTAACTGAAAGATTTGTTGATGTTAGGACTCATTAGGAAAAACAGATTCCAAATTTGCAGCTTTGGGGGAAGGGCTAACCATTAGAATTACTGTATTTTTTGTTAAAAATGCACATTTTTTTTCTATTGGTAACTGAGCATCAGCACTGAGCTTGGCCCTTTACATCTAACACCTGGCCCATGCCCTGAGGATCTTACAATCTGTTGTAATTCTGACACTGACAACACCAGTATGGTTTGTATGAGTTCGGATGTGGTGCAGAAGTTTATGATTGTCAAAGAGTGGACTTCCAGGGTTCTGCACCCACTGCCTGCCAGACTATAGCTGAACCTCTTAAATTCCAGATTACTGCATTTGTTTTTGTGACTAATAGCTGCCTCCATTTCAGCTTTCTCTTAAAAAGAATGTGTGACCCATTTTACTTCATGTGTGTCATTCATACCCCCTATAATGGCTGGTCCTTAGAGGATAAAGTCTACTACACATGACAGCTACAGAAGTAAATCCTCTTAACACTGGAGTTCCAAGATTCGGTCCCTAATGATGACCAGTAATTGAGATTATTGCAAATGCAAGATCCATTTCTTTGCACATAGATTACCCAAATGGAAGAGACTACTAATGGCTAACAGATTCTTCTCTTACATATCTATCCCCTGAACTCATAGGAAAGGGGGCAGAGAATATGGTCTGTAATTGGACAGCAAAGATTTTTCTTAATAATTCATGTATCTGACACCTAGGTAATATGATATTGTGCATAATATGAATATATGGGATTTAGTGAATCTAACTGTAATCTTGATGGCAAAATATTCAGTGTCACCTTTCACCTGTTGCAATGACTTTATTGTTTTAGTTTTCCAATATTTTTATTTTGCAGTTCAATATAAAGTGCTTCATGAGCACAATAGGGTTCCAACTTTTGCAACTGATAATAAGTTTTGACTTCTGCATATGAAGTCAACAGGTTGCTTCATGGGTATAGAAGTCCATCTGTGTGCTCTCATCTCAGGGTTGGAGTCTATATTGGCATCTCATTTATTATGGTAATCATAATTGTTTAGTTAAATCCTGCTCACCAGGGCTTTGATTTAAGTCACCAAATTCACTTCTAAGGGCTTAGTCCTGAAAGGTGTGAGGAGGTGTGAGGTGCAAACAGAACCTTACAAAAAGTACTACATGCGATTGGGCCATAATTCAGCATAACTAATCCCAACAAAATACAACAGAAAAATATCCTTTATAATATGCAGAAAATATGCTGTTTGTTTCACATTTCTTTGGTTGAAATTTTTTACACACATTTATTTTCTTGTTGAAAAAACCGCATTATTGAAATGAAACTTTTAATAAAAAGTAGTGGACAATATGAAAACCTTCTCCTTCTCACAAAATTTTCCAGAATATTTTTACTGCACTATTTTAATTGAAATTCATATGGAAATTGTTTTCAAAATTATCAAAAATTTTACTGAAACCATGGGTTTTCAGTAAGCAAACATGTTTTTTGTTTAAATGAAAGATTTCAAACGTGAGTTTGATTTAAAAAAAATTCAGTAAAAAGTAGTGAGAACATTTCACAAAAGATGGGACATATCCATTGCAAACCCCGCAAACAGAAATAATTTAGAAATTTTTAATTTAAATTGTCTTCCAATTTATTGATCAACTCCAGTTTGATTAAACTAAGTTTTAGCATGAGTGTACATTCGTAGTAATACTGGACCTTATCCATATCTGGAAGATGTTTAGATAGTACAGTGGTGAGTGTGATATAAGAACTTGTGTTGAATAGACTAACGCTATTAAATTATTTTGGTTTATATTTTCAGAGATATTCGTCATAGGCAAATCTTTTTTCAGCATGTTCTAAGATAATATTGGCATTACTGTTTTTTAGAATTGGGGCCCTTGATTTGATTCTGTTACAATTTAACGGAAACTCATTTGAGAACAAAGCACCAATTAGAAATATTTTAATACAGTCTGAATGTTTAATAGTTTACTAGCAGACTGTCTTTGAAGCACAAGGCTTTTTATATTTAGGTAGCTCATGTTTATAAAACTCTTCAATTATTCATGCTTTTCTGAAATCTTACTGTGGGCTGAAATTATTAATAGTTGGTTTAAGCCTGAAACCCGTTAATTGAGATATAATTTGCTTTAAATCTGAATGACAAAATTCTGCATTTGGAGATACAGTACACATACGAAACCTTTTCTCTGGGCTCCCAGTAAGAATTGTGTGCACATATCTGAGGGCAGAATTTTGTCTGAAGTTTATTATGAATTGTATAGTTTTATTATTTTAGAACGTGATACTGGTTCCAGTGTTGCACACACTTCCCACTGAGAACAGAACCTGCTAATTAAGGTTGTTTCCTTTGGTGTGAGAGGGAGTAAGGTCCAGCAGTTATGGCACTAGACTGGAAATCAGGAAACCTAGTTCTGTTCTTGTGTCTGCTACTGACCTGCTGCCTGATCTTGGGCAAGTCACTTCATCTCTCTGTTCCTGGGTTTTCTTCTTGCCCTGTGCCTGCCTTGTCATGTTCCTTCAGGAAGGGATTGTCTCATACTGCATTTGCCTAGCAAAATAGGGTCCTGTCAAGGTTCCTTCCCCACTCTGAACTCTAGGGTACAGATGTGGGGACCTGCATGAAAACCTCCTAAGCTTACTTTTACCAGCTTAGGTTAAAACTTCCCCAAGGTACAAACTGTTTTACCTTTTGTCCTTGTACTTTATCGCTGCCACCAACAAACGTCTAATAGGTATATAACTGGAAAAGAGCCAGTTTGGAAACGTCTTTCCCCCCAAAATCCTCCCAAACCTTACACCCCCTTTCCTGGAGAAGGTTTGATTAAAAAAATCCTCACCAATTTGCATAGGTGAACACAGACCCAAACCCTTGGATCTTAAGAACAATGAAAAAGCATTCAGATTCTTAAAAAAACAATTTTAATAGAAGAAAAAGTAAAAAGAATCACCTCTGTAAAATCAGGATGGTGAATACCTTACAGAGTAATCAGATTCAAAACATAGAGAATCCCTCTAGGCAAAACCTTAAGTTTTTGTAAAAAGACACAAAAACAGGAATCTACATCCCCTTCAGCACAGCTTATTTTCTCAGCCATTTAAAGAAATCAGAATCTAATGCATATCTAGTTAGATTACTTCATAAGTTCTAAGACTCCATTCCTGTTCTGTCCCCAGCAAAAGCATCACACAGACAGAGAGCCTTTGTTTCTCCCCCACTCCAGCTTTTGAAAGTATCTTGTCTCCTCATTGGTCATTTTGGTCAGGTGCCAGCGAGGTTATCCTAGCTTGTTAACCCCTTGCAGGTGAAAGGGTTTTTCCTCTGGCCAGGAGGGTTTTAAAGGTGTTTACCCTTCCCTTTATATTTATGACAGGCCTCAATCACAGAAATGAAGGGCTAGAAGGGACCTCATGAGGTCATCTAGTCCATCCCCTGTGCTGAGGCAGGGGCAAGTAAACTTAGAACATCCCTAACAGGTATTTATCTAACCTCTTCTTAAAATGGTTGGATCCTCTTTGCTACTGCTAGGCACAGTGGCAAGTTTTTGCCATATGGGATCTAGAGTTCGTGAGACAGATGCTTTAGTTCTAACATAGTGTATTACTTTCACTTTCAGCTGTAGAATTACTGGGAACAGAATTAAAGGGAACAAATGAAGACTATGATCTGCTTTTGACTTCTGCAGCACCAGATATTTACGGGATCCATTCACTGTTTGCCTTGATCCCCTCATGGACAAAGAAGATTTTGTTCAAACGAGAGTCTACCATTAGCCAGCAGCTGGTCAGTAAGAGGTGGCTGATGTTTATATCTGAAAGGGTTGTAGAGAAGTAAGATCAGCAGTAGTCTATCACTGGGAATTTACTGCTTAATTAGTATACAGTTTCTAATTGTGTCTCATATGATTATGTTCACCTTTGGTACCTTCAGCAGTAACATCTTCTAAACGCATGAGTTTCTTATAACCTGAGGTGACAGGTACAGTCAGGTGTATATCATATACATTCTAACTCTCTAAGTAATAAAATGAATTTGTACCATTTGATGAATTTGTTTCTTTATGCATTTTGTCATGGAAGTCTGGTCACAGAATAATGAACATATGTCACTTAGGCTAATAAGTATATGTGGGAGTAGATAGTTTAAACAAATTTGTATAGACAGATAAAAGAAGATTCATTGATGGGATGGCAGAGCTCTTAAATGCCAAGGTTGTGAATTGGTTTAACTTTTTTCTCTTTCTCCATTACATTACACAACTTGTGTTTGTAGTTTTATATTGAGATTGGTCCATATACAACATAGATTTTTGTTTTTTCCCTCCCCAGCTGGAAGATGTGCCAAGAATTTCAGTGTCTTCTGGGTATGGGATAACTCTTCAGAAATGTGCAGTGGTAAGTTTTGAGATACTGCTTTCTCTTATTTGAGGAAGTATTAAGATCCAAATCTTCTGTGAATATTTTTTGTCCAGTTATATAAATAAGAACCCTAATATAACCCAAAGCCAATACACACAAACAAATACTTTTACATTGTATAATAAAGAGAGTAAGTTGTTATACAGTAAATGTAATCTAATACTTCAACATTATCTGTGAGGAATGAGCTTTGAAACAATAGTCAGCAGCATTTACTAACTTTGTACAGAGTACAGAATATTACTGAGCAGTTTAGTCTTTCTATTATTGATGAGTTGATTTTGCCAATGGTATCTTAAATATAGTAACTTATTTCATGGGTTCATGCTCCCTAAAGATCCCGGTATCAGAATTAGCAGGGTGAGAACCACTATTAGAAATATCATTAGTTCTGGAGACTCTAGGAGCCCATGAGGAATGATAGCAGTAACCACTACAGCATCTGCAAATGATCAATCTTCCCTTTATTAAAAACCTTACTACACATATATTCAATGCCACAGCTATAGATACATAAGTGAAGATGGCAAAATATCATAAAATATCCAACATCAGTGTTTTCATACAGGTTGAACCTCTCTAGTCCAGCACTCTCAGGTCCAGCAACATCTGTGTTTTGGCATGATTTTATTTTATGTTTTTTATGCTTTATCTATTTATTTCCTTGTGCCATACAATAAAATTTTGTAACAACACTAACACTTTGTTATGAAGACAGCCAATAAGCCTTGGCTAGGCGGTGTTGCAAGCAGTGTTCCATTTATTCGCCTCACTGAGATAAAAATAAAAAGAGACCCACTCGCCACAATATTGACCTCCTGTGGTACAGCAAATTCTCTGGTTTGGCACCGGTCAGGTCCCGAGGGTGCTGGACTAGAGAGGTTCAACCTGATCTTGCATCCCCAAGGGTACCATCAAGATAGTTACCTGTAAAGCAGTAGTTCTCAACCAGGGGACCCCCCCTGGGGGTTGTGAACAGGTTTCAAGGGGTCTGCCAAAATAAACCAGAGAGCAGGGTCAGTGTTAAACTCACTGGGGCCCAGGACTGAAGCAGAAGCCTGAGCAAATTAGCTTCGCATATCCCTCCCTGCACCACAGTGCCATGGGGCCCTGGGCAATTGCTCTCCTTTCTACCCCGTACTGTAAACCTGGCTTTTAATCTACTGAGAAATAGTTGTTGTGGCACAGGAGGGCCATGGAATTTTTATAGCAAGTGGGAAGGGGGGGCCTCAGAAAGAAAAAGACCCTTCTGTAGAGGGTCTCCTGATGGATTCTTCCTCCCTATTCGTGCTGAGGAGCCCTTTTTATTCTGTGTTACACTCATGCCAGCGAGCAGATCGAGGGACGTGATCGTTCCCCTCTATTCGACACTGGTGAGGCCTCATCTGGAGTACTGTGTCCAGTTTTGGGCCCCACACTACAAGAAGGATGTGGATAAATTGGAAAGAGTACAGCGAAGGGCAACAAAAATGATTAGGGGTCTAGAGCACATGACTTATGAGGAGAGGCTGAGGGAGCTGGGATTGTTTAGTCTGCAGAAGAGAAGAATGAGGGGGGATTTGATAGCTGCTTTCAACTACCTGAAAGGGGGTTTCAAAGAGGATGGCTCTAGACTGTTCTCAATGGTAGCAGATGACAGAACGAGGAGTAATGGTCTCAAGTTGCAATGGGGGAGGTTTAGATTGGATATTAGGAAAAACTTTTTCACTAAGAGGGTGGTGAAACACTGGAATGCGTTACCTAGGGAGGTGGTAGAATCTCCTTCCTTAGAGGTTTTTAAGGTCAGGCTTGACAAAGCCCTGGCTAGGATGATTTAACTGGGACTTGGTCCTGCTTTGAGCAGGGGGTTGGACTAGATGACCTTCTGGGGTCCCTTCCAACCCTGATATTCTATGATTCTATGATTCTATATGCATGAGGGTTCCAATCCCTTTTCCCTTATCTGGAGTTCCACACTCCATAAAATTTGGGGTGCCTCGCTTTTCATAGGCTATCCTCTTAGTTCCCCTTATTTTAATTAGCATTTACATCAATAAGTTCCCATGGTAACCTGCCATCACTGCAGAATTCCCCATGATGTTACAATCGAGCATCTTGCAGAATTGATGGGTACGTAGTGGCATATTTTCCAAAATTCACCTCTTAGCATATATTTTACAGTAACCTTGTAACTTCACTGGTACCTCCTTGGTTACCTGCTCATGCCTATCTTTTAAGGCCTAATGTGTCTAAGATTAAAATCTTACAGGCCTCAGCCTGCTGGCCTTGCATTACAGCCCGACTTTGCTTATAAACCTAATGCGCACTCATAAATGCTTGTCAATCTTACACCTCTACAATACTATCCTACTTATTGCTCTACCTATGCCTACAATTTAAATCTGTTCACCACATTTAATTATACATAAATTAACCACAAAAATAGATAACACCATTAGATGTGTATATAAGGTGATAAGCCACAGCAATACTGTGGAGGAAATCTAGTGTAAACATAGAGTGAAAGAGACATCTGGCAATATTTGGGTCTTTACAATCTCATTTTCCAATTTAAAAAAACTATTTTTTCTCTCCTTCTGCTGTTTGAAAAACTCACACAAATGGAGGGAAACTGAGAGAGATAACAGTGAAAATAACTATACACAAAGACTGCTGTTAGATGCACAAAGGGCCAGATTTTCAAAGATATTTAGGTACCTAAAGATGCAGATAGGCCCCTAGTGGGATTTTTAGAAGTGCACCAGCAGTTTAGATGCCTAACTCCCATTGAGGCATTTAAACTGCTTAGCTGGGTTTGAAAAATGGCTATTTTTCCAGTTCGTTTATTTTAGGCCAGATTTTTAAAAATTTAGTCCAAAATAAACAAACTGGAAAAATAGCTATTTTTTCTTTCAGTTTTACTTGTAACATGAGTAGGTTTACAAAAATGTGTTTAACTGCTTGGGGCAATATTTTCAATTACATTCAGCTATTGCCCATCTCTACTGATGTCAATGAGACCAGAATCAGACCAATGCTGAGCACTTGGGTGAGTCCCAACCTTGTTTTTTAAGAAGATAGTGCCCTTTAAAACAAAAGCACTTTTCTTAATGTGCAAAAACCTGATTCAAATTCTGATTTCAGTGACTTTGGCTCAGGGCCCAAGTGAATAAGATGACCAAATAACGTGAATAAATATATTGTATAAATGTGAATATGTAACATTGAACTGTAAATAGTAGGCAAGAGGCTGGGTATCAAGGGATTTATAAAGACCTTCTTTCAAGAGCAAGATAAGAGCTCTCCCCTGTAGATATTGATTGAAGCAAGAGCATCCCATTGAGGCCAAATGGGGTCTCCCAGCGAAGCAGGAAGCACCCAGGAGCAATTGATGACTAGGTACAAAGGGAGAAAACACAGCCTTCAGTTTCTGTTCCTGATTTTTATCTACCTTGCTCTGTAATGTCTGGTATAACCATTAAGACTCCTTTAAACCCTGGGCTAGTTGGTGTAGAATTGACCAAGTATTTTATACAACCCTAAAAAGTAGCTATCCACCTAAAGTAGGTTTCGTTTGACTACTGCCAAGTCCATATGGCAGGAAGAGTCCATCTTATTTGAAGAAATTTTTAATGTGTTTAGGTGGAATGGATTAACGAATCCACCTAATTTGCTTTTTCGTTTTTACACTGGTCAGATCAGGTTTGAATATTTGTAATTACAGCCAATTCACTCTGCCTGTCCATTGCATGGAGAAAGATAGCGTGTCGTGCTTTAAGTCAAGCTTGGATTCAGCCTTTCAAATGACCCAGCGTAGAAGCCTTGGGAATTTAGCAGCTGGTTTGAAAATATTGACCTGATGAACTGGATGAGATCATATGCACAGAGTGGAAAATAGGAAATGGAGAATACATATGCATTACATTGCAGAGCCTAATTAACTGTAGTGTTATTATCAAAATGGCCATAGATCATAATTAGCAAGACTGAATGTTGATAATTTCAGTTACATGAAGTGATGAGACAAAACCTTCCACTTCAGAAAGCTTTATAGAGCAGATTCACTACTCCTTTATTATAAGAAGATATTGGAGAGAGAGAGTTTTGAAACACTTGCATATTTGATTCTTTCTGCTACTCATAGTACAACCTAGGCAGTCTTGTTAAAAAGGGCCAAGTCTTGCTGCGCAAGATCAAAGCTAGTTTGCTCCAGATGGTAGGATTATCGGGAAATAATCTTTCAATGCTGCCAGTTGTAAATTAAAAAAAAAGTGGTTATATGTGAATTGTCTTCCACCTTTGGATCAAATTCATATTTTATTTCAACTTGCATATCTTGCCCTCTTCTTTGAATCCTAATACATCTGAACAGACATTTTCCTCCTAACACCTGTCTGACCATATGGCAGTCTCTAGTAATTTAAATGGAAAAGTAAGATCTACTTTGTTCCCCCATCTCAGGAATGTTTCTGAGACATTTCTTTTGCAAAACCAGCAAGGAAATGACATACATTTACTCATTCAGGGACATATTCTTTAGTCCCTTCCTCATGTAGATAATGCCACTGAAACCAGGGTGTACAGATGACTCACATGTAATGGGCCTGGCTCCTCCATTTGTATGTTGGGGGTGGGGGGAAAAGGGGCCCAATTTTATCAGTGTGCCCTTTAAACTGTGTCATTCACCAAATTATGAGAACATCAATGTTAGTGCTTTACAGTTGCAATAATCTTATACAGGGCCCTGGTAAATCTTTATAAAAAGATGCAGGGTATAAATGATTCTTTTCCTTTTGTTTTTTTTGGTGAATGACACCGCTTACTGTAACCTGAATTCCCATGTTTTGCACACCAGATATGTGGGAATCATTCCTAAAGTTCTTCCACCCTTTCCCCAACATAAGATTCTGTCTGCAAGGTCCTGATCATTCTCCCTTCCATGATTACTCTCCCCCTCATCCCTTCTGTCCTGACTGTTTCCTTTCCTTTCCACCTTTCCCCCATTGTTGCTTCTTCACCCCAGTCTTCTGTGCGCTAGTCCAGGGACTGATAGCATTTGCTGATTTCCTTTTAGAAACAGAGGACAAAAAACCCAGGAAGCTATAGTTGCTCAAGTGTCTCTGTGAGATGCTGCTTCTGCTTGAGGCCGACAGCATCAGGGTCTGCTGTAGGAACAAGAGCTGCAGGTTGCAAGTGCATGTGAGGACCAGCAGTTTAAGGGAGATTGTGGCCCCTGGGCATCTGTTCCTTATGATAGCTGCAGCTGTAAGAAGTTCTCCTCAGTGAAGGTGAGGTATAAGGGTTTTCCCTCTTCTTTGTTATCTGTTTGAGTGTTTTCTCTAGTGCTTGTCAGTGAAATATCTAAGCTCTCCTATTATTCCCAACTACTCATCTTCAGGCTCTTTCTAATCAGAAGTGAGGAAGGCAGAACTCCAATTTAACTATTATTATAGCATTCAAAAATGTGCAGATGTATCCAAAGACATCATCCCTTTGGCCAGCTAAGGAGAATTGCAATCAGAGGCAAGAGCTGTTGTTGTGAAAGTGGTAAGGAGTTGCTAGGGCCAAACACTGAATGAAGGACTTTATTAGAGTATGGAAAATAGGATTATCCGTTAAACTACTTTCTCTTTTTACTTCACATTAGGGAATTTGCCTAGAATTTTCTCCAGTCCCCCCCCCCCCCCCCCGGATACAGGTGTAAAGAAACAGCACACGTCTGTGTACACAGGAGCCACACATGAAAGGTGGCTATGGAAGCCTGTTTGTGCCCCTGTCCTCACAGTGGAGACATTTTTTGCAGAGCATGGGTGGAATTAAACGTATAGGGCCTGATCCAGTAGGTGTGCTCTGAGCATGCCTACCTCCACACAAAACGGCGAGGGAGCAGGAGGAAGCCTCCTTTGTAAGCATTAGCCTAATGGTTAGGGAACTCACCCAGGGTGTAGGAGACCTCAGTTCAGTTCCCTTCTCTGCCTGATGAGAAGAAGAGATTGGAACAGACTTCTTATCTCTCTGGTCAGGGCCCTAACCACTGGATTGTGGGATATTCTGATGGGAGGTCAGTCTCTCCTGTTTGAATTTTTATAGAAATAGTATGCATTGGGCCAGATTGAGAGAGAGATGAGAATGACTCTGTAATCCACACCCCTCTTGTTTGCAATTCCCATTGGCTATCTTAGGTGGTTCCCCCACTTAGTGTATGCTGACTTTTGTGGATTCCATTCTCAGGCACCTGTCTCTCCCCATCCATTGGATAGTAGAGAGCGTAGATGCCTAACAAAGGAGTTGTGGAGTTTTGTGATTTCCAAGACGCAGATTAGTTAGGTATTATAATAGCTAAATCCCTTTGTGGATCCAGGCCAAGGCCTGCTAAATAGAGATGGAACAGTGTTGTGGAAGGTTTGAATCTGTGTAAATATGTGAGAGAAGAAGCTCCGGTTTTAGTTATTGTGTGACTGCCGCCTCTTAGCCAATGCTGAACGATGTAACTGTGGGATAAACTGGAGACCACACTTGCAGGTTGGGAGACTCCATCCTGAGAAGCAGTGATAATGAAAAGCAGTGACACTGCAGGTCATGGTGGATAATCAGCTAAACATGAGCTTTCAGTGTGAGGCTGTGGCCAAAAGGGCTTGGATGTATAAACAGGGGTATATGGAGTAAGAGTTGAGCAGTTATAGTACCTCTTGTGTGACTGCTACTGGAACACTGTGTCCAGTTCTGGGTCTACAATTCAAGATGGTTATTGAATAATTGGAGAGGGTTCAGAGAATAGTCATGAAAATAATTAAAGGACTGGAAAACATGTTTTGTAGTGAAAGACTCAAGGAGCTCAATCTGTTTGTCTTTACAAAGAGAAGGTTAACCACAGTCGGTTAGTACCTACATGGAAAACAGAAATTTGATAATTGGCTATTCAGACAAGGGTATAACATGATCCAGTGGCTGGAAGTTAAAGCTAGACAAATTTAGACTAGAAATAACAGTAACGGTAATAATCTATAAAAACAAGAAGAATCAGAGTAAGGGAGAGAGCATAATAGTGTGTGTCTCCACAGTAGCAATCTGCTCTAAACTTACTCACAAAATGGCTGCTTTGAGCTGTAGCCTAGACTCCTAGAAATTTAAAGGTACAATACACAGAAAGAAAATAATAACAGATACATCCTACATCTACTACAGAATCTGAACACCCTGGATACGGCTGGGAATGCCCCAACATGTGAGCTGAATATAGAAAGGCTCATGTTTGGGATGAGGAAGAGTTACGGGGGCCAGAGTCTAGCTGACATGTCCTGGTGACCAACTATAGGCCCCAGAGAGCAAGTACATGGCTTGGACTTCCCAATAGGTGGGCTGAGCCCAGTAAGGCCAGTGTTTGTTGGAGAGAGCTGGTTGCAAGGAGGAGCAGCCAGAGGAGAAGCAGTCCAGTAATTGTGCCCTGCAGCAGAACAGGGAGGTTCCATATTGTCACTCTCAGCCCAAGGAATTGAGACTGACTCTGAGCCCAAAGACTCCCACTGTGCCTGCACCCAAAGACTCCACTCACCTGTATCAACAGCCAGGGCTTGAGATAATCTGGGATCCAATCCACCCTAATGGGAGAGCTGTCTACTTCCCAGCAAGGAAGACCAGCATTTTTCATTGAGTCCCAACTCCACTAAACCCCTAGGGTCTGTGGGGAGACCTCGAACACATTTTTTTTTGTTATTTTTACTTAATTTACTTAGGGCTATGGTATTGGTTGCTCATTTGAATCCTTGATTTCGTTACATGTGTCCATTCACTTCTTTCAATTTAACTCTATCCCTTTGGAGAATAAAATGTCATCTATTCTTAGAAATTGTAATGTCTTAGGCCTGGTCTACACTGGTGGGGGATGGGGATCGATCTAAGTTATGCACCTTCAGCTACATGAATAACATAGCTGAAGTCAACATACTTAGATCTACTTACCGCAGTGCCTTCACTGCGGTGAGTTGACTGCTGATGCTCCCCCATTGACTCCGCCTGTGCCTCTCGCCCTGGTAGAGTACCGGAGTCGATAGGAGAGCGCTCGGGGGTCGATTTATCGCGTCTAGACTAGACGTCTAGATTGCTGGATTGATCTCTGCCTGCCGATCCAGCGGGTAGTATAGACATACCCTTAGAGGTCATAGCTATTGTCCATTAATTTATGCACCTGGCCACCAGGTGGAGGCAGTTAGTGCCAAGAACCCAGGACCCATTGGTAAGGCTAAAAGTTTGTCACAGTTATTTTTAGTAAAAGTCATGGACAGGTCACAGGCAATAAACAAAAATTCACAGAGCTCATGACGTATCCCTGACTTTACTAAAAATAACCAGGGCAGGGCTAAATACGGGAGAGGAATGGAGTTCAATGGGTGGGCAGGGGACTGATAGGCCAAGACCCCCATCAGTGTGGGTGCCGTGTAGCCCCCGGCTCCAGAGATGGCTGCAGCTGCGAGATAGGGGTGTGTGGCCCCAGCTTTAGCCCCTCCCAAGCCCTGGCCGCAGCCAGGATGGGGTGCATGGCCCGGGGAGGCCGCAGGGCAGGAGTGCACAGCCCCTGCTGCAGCTCCTGCCAGGTGCCTGGGATGCGTGACCCCGACTGCCACCCCTGGCAGAAGCCACAGGGCTGGGGCGCATGGCCTCAGCTGCAGCATGACCCCTGGCTGCTGCGGGGCTGTGGCACAGCGGGGGTGGGCATCCCCAGCTCTGAAGCTGGCCACAGCTAGGGGGGCGCACAGCCCTGGGATGCTGCGGGACAGGGTGCACAGCCCCCCGTTGCAGCTGTGCCACAGAGTTGGGGCACACGACCCCGGCTGCAGCCACCGGCAGAAGCCGTGGTGCTGAAGCACAGCGGGGGATGCGCAACCACAGCTCTGGAGCTGGCCACAGTTGCAGGGGGTGCACAGTCCTGGGATGCCACAGGGTAGGGGTGCACGGCCCTGGCTGCAGCCCTCAGTGGAAGCTGCGGGCTTGGGGCTTCAGGGTCGTGATTCCAGATATCCAGCTTGCAGTTGCAAGCTGTTGCAGCAGGGCAGGGGCATATGATCCTGCCTCGAGCCCTTGCTTTAGCTGCTGGCAGCTGAAGCAGAAGAAGTCATGGAGGTCCAGTAAAGGCCAAGAATCCGCGACTGCCATGACCTCTGTGACTAAATCGTAGCCTTAACTCTAGGTCCTAAGGTGGGTTAGAAAGCCCCTAAGATGGAAGGAATAAGGGGCAGTATAACCCTTGCAGACCGGGGTGTCCCAGAAGGGGGCTAAATAGGAGATCAAACTGCATCAAGAGAATGAAGTGATATCAAGTGTGAAGTGCATTAAGAGCCCTCTCTTCATGCTGCCAAAGCTGAGTGTTATGAATTTTCCAGAACCTGATTAGAACATTGCATTACAATTCTCCTGTATGAGATCTCTCTGGGATTTTCAGATTCTTGTTTTCACTCAGTCCTTTCTCTGCATGAGCTGTTATACTGGATTTAAACCTACAGGTTTTTCTATTGCACTGTTGCCAAGCAACACCTTGACGGGTAGGAGATTAAAATCTCTTTGGGAGTTTGAAATCAAATGGAGTGTGATGTTGTCGGCAGGTCACTCAAAATGCCCTCAAAGAAAAAGCTTTAACACATACATGCACGCACACACTCTGAACTAAGTGGGTCTAGTAATTTGCAGCTAAATAATACCATTTTGCTCCAAAACAAAACTATTGGTATTTCTGGTTTTAGGTGGCTACTCAACATGATCTCCAAACCGCATATGTAAGACTTCTGATAAATAATACCAACACACCATCTGCATCCAATGTCACAGATCTCATTCTGCTGGACAATATTACTGGCCTCCATGTTCAAGGAACCAGTGGTAATAAGACTACAGATGGGTTCCAGATATATAAGAGAGGATTCCTGAAAGGTAACTAATTATGCAGTGCCTCTGCTTTTCAATATGTGAAGACAATTTTTGTGACAAGAAAATTTCAAATTAGGATATTTAATTGTTTATTCTGGTGATTTAGGTTAAAACAAAAGCACCTTTTAACAGTTAATATATCTTAATTCCAGAAAGGTTTGTTTTCTACGCTGCAATTGTAATATTCTTTTAACTCAGAGGTGAGAGTCAGGCCAAATTTGTCTCCAAGCTTGGAGCTCTCTCTGATGTCAGTGGATGCAGAATTGGACTCTTCCGTTGTGTAACACTTAGCCCTTTCAAAACCTGACACAAGTAAAGAACGTTTCTGCATTACTTTAATTCCAATAGAAAGATTTTTTTTAAAAACAAAATCCTGGATGATCAATATCAAAAGAAATCTGATCTGGATAATTTCTTTATCCAAGCTGAGAGTCATGCAGATGGTAACCAAATAACTTACTCAGTAAAAAATGAAATTATATGTTTAAAAATTCTCTCTTACAATAACCTAAGACTCTGATCCTGCCATTGGGTTTGCTTGGGCATAAGTGTTTGCCTGCTTGGAAATGACTGTAGAATTTGGACCTAAAGCATTGTCTGAAATATAGATAAGGGAGACTTTTGAAATATATAGGGTTCAACCCACAAATAAGAGCAAGTCTTTATACCCATAAATGAAAGCAAAATACAAGCCCTCTCTAGGCTTGGTTTCAATCCCCTACCTAAAAACTGGGTGTGGAGCCCTGCCCTCCTGCAGGAAATCTCCCCTTGCTGATTCCCAGTAGCTGTTCTTATATCCCTTATTTTCCTGTGTGAGGGGAAAGGAAGGAAGCCAAAATTAATTTCTTGCTTCCTTGGGTCATGATATTGGCCCTGCACCCTCTTGAAGTACATCTTCAGAGGTGTTAAATTATGATTACTTTTTTAAAGTAAATAAGCAATGGCATGATAGCTAAAAACTGAATACTTTACAACCTGGGAAGTAAAATTAGTCCATGTGGGACTTTAGCATGGTAGGGAGTTAATAACTGCAGCCCATTTCTGATAATGGAGGCCTGGTTGGTGGCATAGATCATGGGGTATTGGAACTGCTGGCAGTGAGTTACTGGCTTTCAACCCAGAGATTCTTTAGAAAGAATTACCTCCTGAGAAAAGAACTTACTTACAGTACTGAATTGCAAACAAAGCGGATCAATTGTCACATCTGGCACAGCTTCATTAAAGGCTGGAATTGAATTTTGTTTTCCATGCCAATGGAAGGGGTTTCTATGCATTATGAAGAAATCTAAACTAGAGTGACATAAAAGAACAAAGCTCATTTGTTGTACTCTCATTCATTGATATGTCAGCCCCATCTCGCCTTAAACTGATCTCCCAGTGATGGGCACAAAGATTATGCCATGACTTACAGGTGTGTCTGCAGATAGTGTGTGTTATACACAGTTAACTTCATTGCTTGGAGGTGTTCTAAGTTAAAATTCTATTTCCGCTTCAGTGAAGTCAGTGACAAAACCTTTTGGCTTTAGTACCCTGCAGATGTATGCGGTGGGGAGAAGATTCGCCTTCCTCTGAAGCATCAGAGATTGGCCACAGCTGGAGACTGGACCCCAGACAGGGTGGACCAGTGCTGTGAGGTGGTATAGAGAATGCTCTTTCTTAGATGCCCGGTTCATGTGTCTTGCCCATATAATAATTTTCCCCCAGGTAATATTGGCAAGGATCTTAGTGGGGGTAGGGGTTCATGTTCCACTGCAGGATGGGGTGCTGGTCACCTGCTAGGATTTACTAGGCATATCTTGCCTAATCAATTCTTTGCTATGTAGGGGCCTTGGGCATTGGTAACACCATTGTCCCTCTTGTTCTCTGCTCGTGGTACACAACAGTTCAGTCTCTGGAGGACTCAAATGCTTTGGTCTAACTAGACTGATTGGGCTTAAAATAAGGGTATCTGTGTGAAAGTTAATGTCCTGTGTTTATATAGGAGGTCAGACTAGATGATCTAATGGTGCCTTCTGGCCTTAAACTCCATGAAAGTATAAAATAGGAGCAGGATCAACCCCAGAATCAACTACAAGCCTGTACAGGAGACCACTCTTACTAGTTAATTCTCATTTCAAGAGGCCATCTCAAAGTATTTCCCCCAAGTAATGAGTACAGTTCTTCTCCACTTTTATTAAGACCATCTCCATGAAGCAAATGTTTATTGGTATCTTGAATGCTCACTTAATACAGATTTCATTGCAGTTATGTCACAAAACATAGTGGGCCAGATTTGCTACTGTAAGTACCAAGCAGGGGGTGAACTGTGCATATGTACTCCCTGTAACTGCAGGGACAGCTAAACATGTGTTGGTGGCTGGTGTGTGTGGGGTTGGATGGGGGAGGGGTTTATCTTATTGGAAAATGGAGGCTGTGATACTGCTGCTGGCCTTCCCCACAGATTCCACCTAGGGAAGGGCGCTCCAAGGTCCATCCAAGTCTCCATTGGAGCCTCACCAGTAGAGGCTTCGTGGAAGAGAGAATGAACTTTCTCCTATCCCCTTCTGCTCTGCTTTTGCCCATGTTGCCCACTGCGCTCGGTGGTCCTGCCCCTCATGCCTCTAGTAAAGTGAGGATTGCAAGTGGCTTATGCTGCTGCATCCATGTTCTAAGGGGTCTTTCTGCTGATGCAGACTCGCAGCTTGGATTCTACAAGTGGAACCTAAAATGGTATTGCTATCTGTTATTTATGTTAAGCCTGAGTTTCAGAGGTGCCGAAAACCTGCAGCTTCCATTGTCTTCAAGTGGGTTGTCAGCACTTCAGAAAATCAAGCCCATTATTTTCCTATAAAACTCCAAGGATGTGTAACTCTACTAGATTCTATTCAAGCCTTTTGTATTTACTGTTTTAATAAAGAAAATAAAGACATGACTCTGTAATACACTCATCTACATTTAGTTTACACACTGATTTTTCTCTTATAACAGTTGGAGAATATTACTCAATCAACTACATTGCATTTCTTGATGCAAAAGAAACCTGGGATGGCAGAGTCTTGACACTGCCTGCTAAACTGACCTTCAACAGTTCATCACTGGTATTTCATTTTCCATTTTATTTTATCCTTTACAATTTATGTACACACAGTATGGGAATACTGGAACCTGCTCTTGGTTGCCTAAATGATAAGATCAGCACATAGTGATGCAATCTTTTAGACACTATTCTCTGAATGACTGTGATGAATCTGTAAATACATGAGTATTATACATTAATGATGGGAGTGACTTAGCACTGGGCCTCTCAAGTTCAATAGATGAAAGAAGCTAGAGCTGTATTATTTGTGTATTAGCCTATAATTTTCTCCCTACATTTGGGATCTCTCTCCATTTTATCTGTGCATTCAGAAAATAGCAAAGTTTCATCCATTTGTTTTATGTGTATGTTATAATGTAACCTGAATGTGTGAATGCTCATGCTTGAACTCCTTGTAGCCTCCTAGGAGTTGGAAGTTGTGCCATATGCTGGTGGAAATGTAATTTCATTTGACTTTATAATATGGTCTCAGGTTTACCCTATGGCTTTGCTTTCCTAATTGTGGGCATTCTTAATGTACTTGTTTGTTTGTGGCACTTCTTTTACCATGTCTTTGTATATATGTAAACAAATACATATTAAAATCCCTTTTATGTAAAGACTGACTGACTATCTTAGTAAGAATGATCTATGACAATTCTTTAAATGTTTCAGAGTAGCAGCCGTGTTAGTCTGTATTCTCAAAAAGAAAAGGAGTACTTGTGGCACCTTAGAGACTAACAAATTTATTAGAGCATAAGCTTTCGTGAGCTACAGCTCACTTCATCGGATGCATTTGGTGGAAAAAACAGAGTAGAGATTTATATACACACACACAGAGAACATGAAACAATGGGTTTATCATACACACTGTAAGGAGAGTGATCACTTAAGATAAGCCATCACCAACAGCAGGGGGGGGAAGGAGGAAAACCTTTCATGGTGACAAGCAGGTAGGCTAATTCCAGCAGTTAACAATAATATCAGAGGAACAGTGGGGGGTGGGGTGGGAGGGAGAAATACCATGGGGAAATAGTTTTACTTTGTGTAATGACTCATCCATTCCCAGTCTCTATTCAAGCCTAAGTTAATTGTATCCAGTTTGCAAATTAATTCCAATTCAGCAGTCTCTCTTTTCATTCAGCATTTAATGACTAATTGGAACAGACATAGTTAAAAAGAAGTCAACCATTAATTGATGGGGGGCTAGGAAACAACTTCCCCGTTTTTGCAATATTTCCTTTTTGGGGGTTTTGCACCTCCCTCTGAAACATCTGGTAGTGTCCACTGTCAGAGACTAAATGGACCACTAAACTGATTTGATAGTGCAATTTTTTTGTGATCTGAAGATGAGTTGTCTGTGAATGTTTTCCTAAGGGTTAAGGCCAGGCATGAAAGGAGTGAGGTATTGTGATGCATTATATCACAGCATCCAGAAAATCACTAATTCACAAAGCCTGAGTTGGATGCCCAGACTCCTAATAAAATGAATAGGGAGACACAAATGCCTTAGACAGTGTTCCACAAACACCAGTATGCTAGGCAGGGAGCCACCTAAGCTAGGCAATGGGAGATGCTGACCAGGTGTGTGTGCACTAAGCCTCACCCCTCTCACAGAGTTAGGCACCTAAGTCTTGGCTGCAGGGAGGTGCCTATCTCTACCAGCAATTCTCAGCTGTGAACCCTTTCCTGTATTTAGGTACCTATGCTGTTTTAGCAAGAAGCTGGAGGTGGAGGTTGGGGAGGGAGGACCTCCTGCATAACTTTTAGCCCAGTGGTTAGCAGTCTCACCTGAAATGTGGGAGACCTCCAGTTCAAGGCTCCTTCTCCACCTGAGGGAGAGAAGGGATTTGAACAGGATTTTGCCACCTCTCAGGTGAGTTATGAGGGAGGGCTGCCTCTTCCCCGACCCAAACCCACTCCACTGTTTTTTTGTGAACTCATCTGAGGGTCCTGATCTGGTAAGTGTGCTTAGACAATGCTTACTGGATTGGGTCCCACACACAACATAGCTGGCTAAATGCCTGTCATCTCCTGGTTTGTAAATTGCTCTGGGACTTAGGTGGGAGATAGGCCTCTGGATGCCTAGAGGGAGGCCTTTGGACACCTAGAGGGAGGCAGCAGTCTTTACGCTCAGAGGCAGGAACATAGGTGCCTCGGGAACTTTTACTGAAAAAACATTAGATGACAAGCAAGTTCAGGCACCTACAGGGTTCAGTGGGTGTTTCATGCATTGCTGTGGTCGCAAAACTGGGAGTTAGGTATCTAACTCCTTTTGTGCATTCAGGCCTAACTGTATTTCCTGTTGTCTTGGTTTAGAAGTTGCTTGGGGTTGAGTTTTCTGAGAAGTTTGAAGACTTAGGGCCATATCACATAGGCATAGACAAGTGGGACTTAGAGGTCTTTAGCGTCCTCCCTCCCCCCTGGCCCCAAAATTAGGGATTCCATTAATAAATAAAGGAAATACTGAGTTTGGAACAGAAGATCATTTTTCTCACTTTATTAAAAGTGGATTAATTTAGTCATGGTATAAAACTATTAAATCATAGTATTAAAGCCATATTTAACAACTATATACAACTATATTTAACAGCTGTTGTTCTATTATTTAACTCTGGCCCTCCCCAAATAAAAAAAGCTGTCTATGTCCTTTTATCAAACCCCCTTTACTGCCTCTAGCCCACTGGAAAAGGACTGGAGGCCCAGGAAACTCCCCATGGTTTATCTTCCGTTGCCAACTATTCCTCTTTTAAGGGGGAAAGGAGTTTGCTGAAGGGGGAGGGGACTCACTAAGGAAATAGATTGAACGGTGTCCAAAATCAGGGGATTCACAAGAGAAGCAGCTCCAACTCCGCAGTAAGTCTATCCCTCTGATTCTGCTTGGTTTTGTGGCATCATGGTCCCTTTGAGGTTTTTCATGGTATTAATTAGACCAGTGGTTCTCATCCAAGGGTCTGGGGCCCCCTTGGGGGCCACGAGCAGGTTTCAGAGGGTCTGCCAAGCAGAGCCAGCATCAGACTTGCTGGGAAGAAAGCCAAAGCCTCACCACATGGGGCTGAAGCCCAGGACCCAGAGCCCCGCCACCTGGGCTGAAGCCGAAGCCTGAGCAATGTAGCTTCATGGGGGCTCCGGTGGCATGGGGCCCCAGGCAGTTGCCCTACTTGCCACCTCCTAACGCAGGTCCAGGTTGTAAAAGATATGACAAAGGAAAGATGGACCAAAGCTAATGCAATTCAAGACAAAGAAGGGAACAGTCTTACTGAAGAAAGGGTCATCATCAACAGGTAGACAAACTACTGCTCTGATCTATACAACCACCAGACAAATGGAGATCCCAGTGTCTTAGACAGCCCAGATTCAACAGAGGAGGATAACTTTCCAGTACTACATGAAGAAGTGGAGACAGCTGTGAAATCACTCAAGAACAGAAAGGCTATAGCTATTGACAACATCCCAGCCAAATTAATGAAATTCAGAGGAGAAATAGTAATAGATGTACTCACCAAGATCTGCAACAAGACCTGGCGGACCATGTGGACATAATACCTAATCATCACACTATCAAAGAAAGGCAACCTGCAATTGTGTCAGAATTACCGGAGCTTAAGTTTAATTAGCCATCCCAGTAAAGTGATGTTGAAAGTCATATTGAACAGATTGAAGCCACAAGCAGAGAATATCATTGCTGAGGAACAGGCTTCCTTTCGTGCTGGAAGAAGTACCACAGAACAGATTTTCAACCTTCATGTTCTATGTGAGAAGTACTTACAACACCAGCAGGACATCTACCACGTCTTTGTTGACTTCAAGAAGGCGTTTGACAGAGTATGGCACGGAGCTCTCTGAGCAACCACGAAGATGTACAATGTTGGTTGGAAGCTTATTCTTACCATTAAACAACTGTATGCCAAGGCCAGCAGTGCAGTTCTCGTCAATGGCAAAATAGGAGAGTGGTTTTGCACCACTGTAGGAGTCCGGCAAGGCTGCCTTCTTTCGCCCACACTGTTTAACATCTACTTGGAGCACATAATGACTGATGCACTAGAAGATCACATGTGCACAGTTAGCATTTGAGGGGTGACCAATCTCAAATCTTTGGTTCACTGATGACACTGATGGCCTGGCAGGTAGCGAAGATGAACTTGCCAACCTTGTGAAATGATTGGCTGAAACCTCCCTAAAATATAGCATGGAAATCAGTGCAGAGAAAACCAAGATGATCACAAGCAAACATTATGGGATCAGTTCACCTATCACTGTCAGTGGACAAAAGCTGGAGACAGTGGAACAGTTCAAGTATTTGGGGGCAGTCATCACTGATGAAGGATCCAAGGCAGAAATTCGGGCAAGAACTGCACAAACAGCAGCAGCAGTGGCAAAGCTAAAGCCAATTTGGGGGAATAAGAACATCTCTCTGGAATCCAAACTGAAACTGCTGCATGCATTGGTCATCTCCATTTTTCTGTATGTGTGCGAGACATGGACCCTTACAGAACTTTAATGGAAAATACAGGTAGTAGACATGAGATGCTGCCGTAAAATTCTGGGCACCTCCTACTTCGACCACATCACTAATGAAGAGGTCCACAACGTCATCACCCAATGCGCTGGGTCATATGAAGACCTCCTGACGACCATGAAGAAGTGCAGGCTGAAGTTAGTCATAACAAGATCATCTGGCCGATCTAAGATCATCCTCCAAGGGACAGTACAGGGGAAGAGAAGAAGAGGTAGATAGAAGAAGAGATGGATTTACAACATAAAAGAGTGGACAGGAATGGACTTCGGAGACTCAAGCACTGACATACAATTGTCAGGGGTGGAGACAATTGGTTGATTGCTCATCAATAATGGTGCCCCAACAACCAATGCAGTTATGGGAGTGATGATGATGAATGCAAGTCCTGGCTTTTTTATGCATAAAACTGGTTATTGTGGCACAGGTGGGCCATGGAGTTTTTATAGTATGTTGGGGGGAGTGGGGGACGACCTCAGAAAGAAAAAGGTTGAGAACCCCTGAATTAGATCAGTTGAAAGAAAAGAAGTCAAAGGGGACTGGCAGTTCAAGCTATTTCAATGCAGAGGAAAGAGAAGAAGAGCCACAGGAAGCCAGTGTGGCTGCACAAAGAGTTTTTTAGCTATCTAAAAAACAAAAGGGATACATACAGGAAATGGAGGGGGGGCATGTCACCAAGGAAATATACATGGGAATAGCGCAAGCATGTAGGGACAAAATCTGGAAAGCTAAGGCAAAGAATGAGTTACAGCTGGCAAGAAATGTTAGAGACAACAAGAAGGGGTTCTTCAAATATGTTAGACAAAAAAGAAAGATCAGGGATGGAGAAGGGGAGCTGGTAATGGAAGATGATAAGAAGGCAGAGCTTCACAGTGCCAACTTTTCTTCAGTCTTTTCACAAAAAAATAATATGTGACCAGACAACTAACTAACAAAGTTAACATGGACAATAAAGGGGAAGGAATGCAGATTGGGATAAGTAAAGAACTCATCAGAGGTCTTCTGACCAATTTGAATGAATGCAGGTCAGTGGGGCCGATGCTATTCACCCTAGGGTGCTGAAGAAATTAGCTGAAAAAATCTCAGTGCCACTGGCAGTAACGTTGACAAACTCATGGATGACAGGAGAGGTCCTGGAAGACTGCAGAAGGGCTAACATAGTGACCATCTTTAAAAAGGGGGGAAAGGAAGGGCCGGGAAACTATAGACCAGTCAGCCTGACCTCGATACCTGGAAAGCTACTAGAACAATGTATAAAACATTCAATTTGCAAATACCTAGAAGATGAAGGGGTGATCACTAGCAGCCAGCATGGATTTAATAAGAACAAATCATGCCAAACCAGCTTGATTTTGAATGGGTTCAAACTATAGCATAGCAGATTTAGATTAAAGCTCAGGAAAAATTTCCTCACTGTAAGAAAAAGTAGGACAATGGAACAAACTGTCTCAGATGGTTTATACACAACAAATCCTGCGTCTTGGCAGGGGGTTAGACTAGGTGGCCCTTGTGGTCCCTTCTAGCCCTATGATTCTACTGTGGTCCCTTTAGGAGCCATGCTGCCTTTGGTTCACCTTCACTCCTCCAGGCAGAAGTTAATGCTATGAGGAGCACCATTAAGTTCTGTGGGGCCATACAGTTAGGAGGGGAGTATGCCCCATAGAACAGCTGCTTCCCTGCCTGTTAGCAGTAGATAAGTATGTTGCATTTTTCTATTAGACTTTTGTAGTTATAAGTGATGATAATAATTAATAAAAATGCTTGCCTCTGAGTTGTGTGTGAAGGAAGCTTCTGTACAGTAATTGAATGGCGTGTCAGTTTTATAAATTAAGTTTGTTTTATAATATTGTGATACTTTTCTATGTCTTTTCCAGAACAAAATACAGCATAGTTTGACTGCATCATTCACCATAACAGGAGAGGAAAAGACTAAGGTAACACTGAATCATAGATAATTGACTATATGTGGTACTTCTAAGGATTCCTCTGCTTACCTCTTTTGGATAATAAAAAAGTGCCAAATTGTGACTCTTTTACTTATAAAATAGTCCCATTGAAGTCAGTTACAGGAAGTTAAATTAAGGAGCTACTTGTGTGAATAAGGCAATCACAATTTGGCCTTTGGTTTGTTTGGCCAATGCTTATGACTGTGAATTGCAAATGAGATTTTTCCTTCTGTTACCCAAACAGAGCAGGCAGAAGAGAGGCTTATATTTAAGCACCAGAATTCTTAATGTAGAAGCTCTGTGGCTTTATGCTATATTCAGATCCAGTTTTCCAAATGGAAGGCTGTTCAACCCCAGAGAATGGCGATGAGCAAGCTAACTTGCTGCTGGGCAGATCCAGCATGAATTGGGTTTTTTGTTTCCAGTGCTCATTCCAGAAGGGTGCAAGTTGTCTTACATTTACTAAGGAGTGGCACTACACACTCTGCTGATTCAAATACCTGTGCTGGGGGACTGGATGGGGAAAAATTCAGCAGAAGAGGAATAGTTTAATTTCCATCCTGCTCTTTGATCAGTCATCCCTCCAATATGTATTTCTGTTCTTTTACTAGTGACATATGTGGCTGCTAATGGTCCAAATAAGCCTGCAGAATAAGGTGATTTCAGCAAGCAGTGCTGTTTCTCTCAAATTTCCATTAGAGAACGTCTCTCTGCATCTATCGCTTACCTTGCTAGAGTAATTTCTTCACCTAAACTCATTCTCTGTCTCCCCCCGTCTCCTCCCTCCTTTTGTTACCCATGCAGGCTGTTTCATTGTAGGGAATCTTTATTAAGTAGTGGTGGCCAGAGTGGTGGGAATACTGATCACTTGCACTCAGGCAGTAGAAAATAGTTTATTTCACTGCAAAGCTATGTTGCCATGGCTGTGTCATTTAAAGTCTAAAGGTCATATAGATAGGACAATTGCAGAACAAGTGGAAATGGAGAGGAAATATTGCAGAAGAGTACTGCATAAAAGCAGCAGCATTTGTGCAGCGTTTGAGTAAACAGGAACTGGCATTCCACTGTGAAGGTGAAGTTATGGAATCTTCAAGGAAAGAGAACAGTGAGAATTAAAGGGCTACTGTACAAGTTTGATATTTTCTTTTCTGTTATATGATTTGTATGGGGAAGGGAATTACTAGCAAATACTCCACCGTCTTGGATTTCTCAAAGCCGAAAGGATAACAATATGTCCAGGTTACTTTCAAAATTGAAATTGTTTCTTCTGCCACCAGTAAGTGTTGGCTTGACCTTTGAGCTGATTTCATATTTTTACATAGTCAAGAAAAGTTCCAGGGCAGATAAAATATTTTATAGATTCGGAGTGAAAAGCACCTAAGTCCCATTTTCAAAAGGGACTGAGGAGCCTAAGGGCTTGTCAAACAGGGACACTCGGGAAGGTAAATACAAATTAACTAAAGGTGTGAATTTAAGGTGGGTTAGTTAAACTGTATTAAACCCCTGAATGTACGCTCTTACTCAGAATTAAAGGTTTCAGAGTAGCAGCCGTGTTAGTCTGTATTCGCAAAAAGAAAAGCAGTACTTGTGGCACCTTAGAGACTAACAAAAAGAAAAGGAGTACTTGTGGCACCTTAGAGACTAACAAATTTATTAGAGCATAAGCTTTCGTGAGCTACAGCTCACTTCATCGGATGCATTTGGTGGAAAAAACAGAGGAGAGCCACAAGTACTCCTTTTCTTTTTGCGAATACAGACTAACACGGCTGCTACTGTGAAACCTTAGAGACTAACAAATCTATTAGAGCATAAGCTTTCGTGAGCTACAGCTGAATTGGAATTAATTTGCAAACTGGATACAATTAATTTAGGCTTGAATAGAGACTGGGAATGGATGAGTCATTACACAAAGTAAAACTATTTCCCCATGGTATTTCTCCCCCCCACCCCACCCCCCACTGTTCCTCTGATATTCTTGTTAACTGCTGGAATTAGCCTACCTTGCTTGTCACCATGAAAGGTTTTCCTCCTCCCCCCCCCCCCCCCCCCCCCGCTGCAGGTGATGGCTTATCTTAAGTGATCACTCTCCTTACAGTGTGTATGATAAACCCATTGTTTCTTGTTCTCTGTGTGTGTATATAAATGTCTCCTCTGTTTTTTCCACCAAATGCATCCGATGAAGTGAGCTGTAGCTCACGAAAGCTTATGCTCTAATAAATTTGTTAGTCTCTAAGGTGCCACAAGTACTGCTTTTCTTTTTTCAGAATTAAAGTGGCCCTAATTCAGTTTAGTTTAATTCTCAAAGTTTACAGGACTACATAACGCGAACTAGGCACCATTTAAAGAAAAGGAGGACTTGTGGCACCTTAGAGACTAACAAATTTAATTTAGGTACCATTTAGTTCACTCCCACAGGGTCTACGCAGGGCAGTTATAGCACAGTGCAGCACACTAATGTGTGCTTCAGTTCACACCCCATTGGTCCAAACTGCGGGACCATGTAGACAAACCCTTAGGCTCCTAAGTGCCTAAGTTTCTTTTGAAATTTCTGAACACTCAAAAGTTCCAGAGTTAGGGTTCTCTGAATGTTGCTTAAAAAAGGAGGTTAGAACAAAATACTGAATAGCTGCTCCTTAAGTGAGGACCATCTCCCCTGCCTACTGAATGAGGCTGGGATCCCGTGGGGAAAATAATATGTAACCATATAATTAATCACTGTATAAATAATGCATACAGACAAGGGGACCAAATTAAGGTTGCACTGTCAACCTTAATTTTGGCATTTCCTAGCTTTTGAGTGCTTGACTTTGCAACTTAAATAATGTTCTTTTAATGTAATTTTTTGTATGTAATATAATTTTGGCTGCTTTCAAGGTGATCAGTGTTTTGTCCTATTGAAAAAATAAGTTAATAAGATGGTTTCCTTTGCTCTTCATTTGCTCTCCTTTTCCCATCTATTTTATTCCTACCCTAATGCTCATTGATAGAGCAGAAATAGAAAGAGTCAGGAGATGGACCACAAAAATGATTAGAGGCTTAGAAAGAGTGCTGTATGTGGAGAAAGTGTGCATATTGGAACTGTTTTAGTTTAGAGATGGGACAGCTAAATGGTGCATGAGAGAGGTAACCAGAATAATGACTGGTATATTGGAAGAGGTAAGGTGGGAAAGGCAGTATCTCTTACTGGACCAACTTCTGTTGGTGGAAGAGACAAGCTTTCAGGCTCCACAGACCTCTTCTTCAGGTCATGGAAGTAAATCAGGAGCTCTTATTTGCCATTTTTTTTCATAATACAAGAACAAGGGATGTTCAGTTAAATTGAAAGACAAAGAATTTAAAATTTATAATGTGAAGTATTTTTCCTATAGTGCATTATTAAGGTGGGGGACTCAGTGCCACTGAAAAAGAGCTTAGACTTTTTTTGAAAAAATAGGCATTTAAATGGATAATAACAGTATTCACAGTTACTTTAGAAAGAACTTTTAAAAATTTAGGTTCTAAGTTCTCTTGCTAAGGGGCATTAGTCATTCATTAACTGACAGGATTAAGAAAAACATTCTTTATAGGTAGTTTATAAGTTCGTCTGAAGCAGCTGCTACTAGCCATAGTGTGAGACAAGGTGCTGGACTGCTGGTCTGATTTAGTATTGCAATTCCCGCAGAATATTACTATAACTTCAAACTTCTATACTACTATTTTCCAGTTCTGGCCTGATTCTTAGACCTCATTGAGATCTGCAAAACAGGCGATATTCGAACAAAACTGATTCAACTATTTTTTGAGCTACACATGCACAACATTTGTCATTAGAACTTAAGGCGGAAAGTATGTGGTATATTCTGTTGTTTAAAAATATATTTATAGAGCTCAAAAAGGCTGAATGGATTTTGTTTTCCATACACAATATTTCCTTCTGGGCTGAGACCAAGCATGAAACATTTCAGAAAAAATTGGATTTGCATGAGAAATTTATGAGTAATGGAAAAAAGGAGAGGTGGGTTGTAGTTCATCCTTAACAACAGCTGTCACTAATGTTCCCGGTCTAGTTTCTTATATGCAAGACTGCCCCAAGTGCATGCAATCCATGTGAAGGCAATGGTTTTATATATTTGGGCAGTAATTTGACTTTTAGCACAGAGTGCTAAATAATTAATAATGTATTTATGATAGTGCCATGTTTTAAGTTAGTCCCAAAGAGCTGTCAGCCCTCAAATGGTCTGATTACTTACATGGTTGAAAGAAAATGAGTACTTGTGGCACCTTAGAGACTAACACATTTATTTGAGCATAAGCTTTCGTGAGCTACAGCTCACTTCATTGGATGCATTAGCTTACGAAAGCTTATGCTCAAATAAATGTGTTAGTATCTAAGGTGCCACAAGTACTCCTTTTCTTTTTGCGGATACAGATTAACATGACTGCTACTCTGAAACCTTACATGGTTGACATACCACTCTTTAAAGTTTTATAAACCTTGTGCATTTTCTCTTCTGCTTCACTGGAGTAAAATGCTTGGTTGCCTAAAACAAGTTAGTTCCATGGCCTAGAAAAAAATGTGAGTGCTATTTGAGTGGCATGCAGATGCCTTGCAGCTCTGCTCATTAGGGTCTGTGAAAACTGCTTGCCTTTGTTTCTGGCTGAATGTTTTTAATGCTAAGTAAGAAGCTGTTTAGATAGCAAAAACTGCACGCAAAAAGTTCTCCTGTTCTGTGCATCCCATGCTGGGCATAATAATAAATACTGTGCACACCTGTGGCCTGACTTTCCATCATTGTCAGCACCTATAACTTCCATTCAAGTCAATGGGAGTGCAGCATCTCTGAAAATCTGATCAATAATGACTTCTGGAAGTTCACACCATGAATGAGTGGCAGGAGTAAGAGAGAGAGGGCAAAAAATAAACCTTAGTTAAGCAGTTGTTTAACTGATTACCCATACCACCTTTCTTAGGGTTCTCTGAATTTCTATTGCTTAATGGTGGATGGTGACTTTGTTTTAATGTTTTGAATAAGACCATGTCTACACTACAAATTTTGGTTACTGCTGCAGTTAATATATCTCTTGTGCGCATGAATACTTGTCTCCGTGCGTCAGTCCAGTGGATACTCACCAAGAGTTCTGATATTGATGCACAGTGCAGTGCACCATGGGTAGGTATCCCGATGTGGAAGCCACCACGGTCCAGCCCACTGTCTTTTGGGAAGCTTTGGCAATACATGGTGGGGCCACAAGTTGAACAGAGGTGACAGGGTGCAAAGGGTCAACTTCCCAGCATGCAACTGTTCCACCCCATAAAATATCATCTATATTCCATAATTTTTTTCAAAATCACATGAATTTACATGGCCTGCCTCGCTACCTGCCATCTCTGGCAGAAACGTGGAGCCTGAACAGCTCTTCACTGTTGTCATAAGGGTTGCAAGCACAGGACATGCAAGCCTCAAGTGTTTGCAGAGCTGCAAGAATAACTGAATAATCAGGGCACATGATGATTTGTTGCAGAACAGATTTCTCTGGGACATAGCGAGAACCAGTTCAAGGTTGTTGGTGGCATTCATGGAACAACTGCAGACATTGCATTGCCAAGAAACAAGCCCTGACCAATGGGATTGCATCGTAATGCAGGTTTGGGATGATGAGCAGTGGCTTCAGAACTTTTGGATGCACAAGGCCACATTCCTGCATCTGAATGCTGAGTTTGCACCAGCCCTCCAGCGCAGGGACACCAGAATGGGAGCTGTACTGACAATGGAGAAGCAAGTGGAGATCACACTGTGGAAACTTGCAATGCTAGATTGCTACCTGTCAGTGGGAAATGCGTTTGGAGTTTGAAAATCCACTGTGAGAGCAATTGTCATGCAAGCATGCAAGGCCATTTATTGCCGCCTGCTATGCAGGACTGAGATTCTTGGCATTGTGCTGGACATAGTGGATGGATATGCAGCAATTGGGTTTCTGAACTGTGGTGGAACAATAGATGGCGCACACATCTCTATTTTGGCACTAGACTACCTTGCCACAGAGTACATCAACAGAGAGGCTACTTCTCTGTGGTTATGCAAGCACTGGTGGATCACTGGGGATGCTTCACCAAATTTAGTGTGTGTTGATCAGGGAAGATGCATGACACTCGCACCTTTAAGAACAGAGGACTTTTCAGAAAGCTACAAGCAGGGACTTTTTTTCCTGACTTCCAGATTACCATTGGCAATGTTGAAATGTCAGTAGTCATCCTGGGGGACCCAGCCTACCCCTTGCTCCTGTGTGTTGTGTAGCCGTACGTTGGCCAACTTGATTGGAAAGTTGGAAAGTCTCAAGGAAAGATTCAACTACCGACTCAGCAAGTGCAGAATGACTGTGGAATGTCGTATTGGTAGATTGAAGGAATGCTGGCATTGTTTATTCACAAGACTGGATCTCAGAGAGAAAATTATCCCAATGGTTATGGCTGCTCCTGTGGCCTGCATAATAGGGGGAAAAAGCAAAGAGAGAAAAGTTGCTGCTGGAGTGGAGGGCAGAGAGAGATAGAGTAGCTCTGAGTTTGAACAGCGAGACACCAGGGCTATTAGAAGAGCTCAATGAAGTGCTCAGTGCAGAGCAATGTGGCTCACGGAGGCTTGGAAGGAGCTCTTTAACAGTGAGCTTCAGTAACACTTAGTGGTATACTGTGCTCTACCTGTCCCTGCCGTTTTGGCGCCTGTTAAGAATTTTATGGTGCTTGGTGTACATCTATGGATATAACACTGTCAATGTATTTATTAATTTTGAGATGCTTGCGGTACATTTATTATTATTACACTGTATTTGTCATTGATCCTATGAGTTATGTCACACTGTACAGTAACAGGTAAGTGGAGGCTTTTGGGACTGCTAGGCACCCTGCAGCATTTGTTGTGAACTAATAAAGATGAATTATGTTCCAAATAATGGGATTTTATTCAGTAACAACATCATTTGAAAAGAAAAATAAGTGCAATGTAAAAGAAAATGTTTAAAATTCAATAAAGTAATAAAACAGAACTTTTCAAGAGGAAAGAACATTTATGACCATTTTAGCTACATATACAGCTAGCATGGCTTTCACAGGTCAGTGAATGTGAAGCTGTCATTGTCCTTAATGTCCCCCCAGGGTGGAGTTGTAGGAGTAGAGACATGGCCTGTGATACCATGTGGAATGTCGAGTGGTGTTTGAAGGGAGGTGCTACAATGGAGATGTCCATAGAATGCAAAGGGATTTTTGAACATGTAGGTCAACAGGGTCTGCAGAATCTGTGTTTGCTGCTGGAGAAGACCCATTATGTCCTGGTGCATCTCCCTCTCCTTTTCCGGCAGTGACTCCTGGGGCTTTCTTCTCTCCACTCTGTCCTTCTCCAGGCTGTCTGCAGTGTTCACCCTCCAGACCCTCTATTCATAGTGTGCTGCAGCGCCGGCTTGCAGGACCTCACTGAACATGTCATCCCAAGTCCACATGTTTCTCCTCCTTATCTGGCGCAGGCATTCCACAGGTGTGGAGGGGGAACCCTCAAGGCCGCAACAGGGGCAGCTGCAGATAAAACACGGTGCTACCGTTGTCAGTATAGTCACAACAGAAAGCAAAAGTTAAAGAGTCAGAACTCTCTTCGCTTGCTCCCCAAAGCCAGATGTGCTCATTGGCATGCTTGTGCATGACACCACTCACAGCACCAGCCAAGGTGAGGCCTGCCAGAGGCATGGGAAATGAGGAGAGAATCGCTCAGTTGCATGAAACTGAGTATAGGGGAGTGGCACCGAATACTGGCCCAATTTTCCAGAGGCGGGGGTGATTTTAACTAATATCTCACTCCTGAGGGTAACAAAGGCAGAGAGAGCACAGCTGCTTCTGCTGTTGCTGGCATCCCGAAGCATCCCTGGCCCATATGCTGTTAACCTCTGTACTGCAGTGGTGCCTATTGAATTTATCACTGAGACTCCCTCGGGTAGCAATGTGCTGAAGGAGCGAGGCCATTTCATCCTATTTCTGCTGGCTGGTCCAACCTTGTTCCTCTTCTTGGAGGTGCTAGTGTAGACCAATTATATGGTAACACATGCTTCTTCTGAAGAGTTGAAATAGTCCATGAAAATGAGTTGTCTGCTCTCACTATCCGATCAGAGAACAGGACATCACCTTTTGAGTTCTTATAACTGGGGCTTGAATCATCTAGTTTCTTTGTGCAACACCTCTTGTTACACCAGCTTGTGTAAGACAAGTTAGGCTATAACTGTTGGTACAACCAACGTGGGACATACCTTGAACACAGGCAGGTTTGTTCTGGTCAGCTACTTGCCTCCCCAGGTTGCTTTCCTTGAGCCCCTCTGTAGGGCATCCCTTGAACAACTTTGCAGTTATGCATTCTCAAGGTGTAATTTCTCCATCAACACTCTGTTAGCTGCTGAAATTGCCAGTTTAAAGTTCATATAATTTTTACAAAGTCCACCCATATTCTTGATGCTTTCTACATCAACTGGTTAAAAGATAGGAAACCAAGGGTAGGAATAAATGATTAGTTTTTAGAATGTAGAGAGGTAAATAGTGGTGTTCCCCAGGGGTCTGTATTGGGCCCAGTCCTTATAACATATTCATAAATTATCTGGAAAAAGGGGTAAACAATGAGATGGCAAAAATTGCAGATGATACAAAACTACTCAAGATAGTTAAGTCCAAAGCAGACTGCGAAGAGCTACAAAGGGATCTGACAAAACTGGGTGACTGGGCAATAAAATGGCAGATGACATTCAGTATTGATAAATGCAAAGTAATGCACACTGGAAAACATAATCCCAATTTGTAGTGAGGGGGCATGGTCTTCCTCCCTGATGGGCAGGAAGAGAGCTGTGACCGCCCCTGATGGGCAGAGCCGGGACACCCGTGACTGCCCCGCTGGAAGCAGAGGGACAGGACAGGAACTGGAAATATAAAAGGCAGACCCTCCAGCTCAGTTGAGGCAGAGCTACCAGAGGAACAGGACGTCTCTCCCCCATTGCTGGACCTCAGACCCGACAGAGGCCACTACAGTGCTAGAGACCGGGAGTGACTGCTGGAGCTGCCAGGCACCGGGAACACTGAAGAGCTGTTGTGGCTGCCACTTGCCGTTTACCCCAGCGAGACAAGTGATGACTCCAGAACCCAGGTATCCCCTGAATGGGAGTGTAGGAAGGAGCCCAGGGAAGCCGAATAGGGTTCGGCTTGGTTACTGACTGCAAGCTGACACTGTGTTACGGCCAGATTTCCCCGCTGACCCAGTGGCAGACCCAGTGGAGTCAGGTGGGCCTGCGTCCCCCTTGCCACCCCACCTTTAGGCCAAGAGGCTTGCATTAGTCTGTCGCCTGCCCAAGGTAGGATGCTCTACGGTTTTGCTGTCTGTCCTGCCAGAGAACTGATCCCCCCTAAGACCGGCATTTCTCAAACTGTGTCCGCGGATCCCTGGGGGTCTCTGAGAGTACTCCAGGGGGTTTGCGGGCCCCTCTGATCAACTCCTCCCCCCTTCTTCCCAGTGCCTCCTTCACTCCGGGGAAGAGCTCCCGGAAGCGGCCAGCACATCCCTGTGGTCCAGGGGGTGGGTGAGAGAGAGTCTCTGTGCCCTGTTCCCAGCCCGAGCACCGACTCCGCAGCTCCCATTGGTGGGGAACATCAGCCAATGGGCGCTCTGGGGGAAGAGCCTGTGGGCAGGGTCAGTGCGCGGAGGCTCCCTGGCCCCCCGCCTAGGAGCTGCTGCCAGAGGGATGTGCCGGTCGCTTTATGGCTCTGCAACCTAAGTAATTAGGGGATTGGAGATAATTGACATCTGAGGAAATATTTTTTAAAAGATATAAGTATGTATAGGTTAGCTAAGTGACTATTCAAGGTTTCAGAGTAGCAGCCGTGTTAGTCTGTATTCGCAAAAAGAAAAGGAGTACTTGTGGCGCCTTAGAGACTAACAAATTTATTAGAGCATAAGCTTTCGTGAGCTACAGCTCACTTCATCGGATTCATTTGGTGGAAAAAAAAACTCTGTACCGCTAAATTCAGTGCCTTGCATAATGACAGGTTTCAGAGTAGCAGCCGTGTTAGTCTGTATTCGCAAAAAGAAAAGGAGTACTTGTGGCACCTTAGAGACTAACAAATTTATTAGAGCATAAGCTTTCGTGAGCTACAGCTCACTTCATCGGATGCATTTGATGGAAAAAACATTTTCCACCAAATGCATCCGATGAAGTGAGCTTCCACCAAATGCATCCGATGAAGTGAGCTGTAGCTCACGAAAGCTTATGCTCTAATAAATTTGTTAGTCTCTAAGGTGCCACAAGTACTCCTTTTCTTTTTATTCAAAGTGTGTGTGGAGTGGAGGAGATATAAGTCTGCAACTCTATGAAGGGCATAAAGGAGAGGAGTTGTTGGACATTATACAATAATGTTACAAATGAATATGATACTTTTTTCAGCACAGAAATATCAAACATTTGTAACTTTAATTAAACCCAGAAAAAGATTGGTGTGGGGTTTGGAGTAGGGATAATAACAGGAGTGGGGTAAGAGTGGTATTAATATCAGCCTGTACTTTCTGAATGTACTTTTTAGGAGTAGAAGATAATACAAAGGGACATAACTGGTAGTAACTGACTGAACTTCAGAAGGGAGGAAATTTAAGATGAGAAAAAACTTCTAGATATTAAGATGTTAGTAATTTATTAGTGAAATGGGTAAATGACTGTTGGTACTTTTTTCATTTAGTAATTTCAGGCATTGATGGGCATATGAAAGGATTCAAGACATAGTAAAATTATTCATATAACTATTTAACTCATTTTGTACTAATTGATTTAAATGCTCCAGGTATTTCATTATTGTAGAATAAGCATGACTGAAAATAATACAGATTTTTGTCAATTAGATTAATTGTCAGTCAAGAGCTTTTCAAATACAATACTGTGAATTGAGCCTTGGGACCCACTTTCTAAATCTCTTAAAGTGGCAAATTAATGGCCTGAGTTAATCGTTCAAGTATCTTCTAAATACAAAGAAGCTACTAAATCTGAACTAGGGTAGACTATTTTAGGTTTGGGAATGATTCTTTCTTTAGTGAACTGGACCATAGTCCAGAAATATATTAAATATATTAAACAGTCAAAATGTGAGTTAAGTTTGCAGGATTTTGGCCTAAACCTGAATATAAGGTACTAAATTCCGCTCTTTTAGACTGACATAAATCCATTTGAAAACAAGTGCCAGATTTGATAAATGCTTCACACAAACCCAGTTGCCATTGACTTCCTGGAGTGCTTTCAAACTGAATGCACCATGCTTACCAGGCGGCATGTTAAGAAATAGAATGCACCATGCTTAGAGATCGCATGTTAGTTATTTAAAAGTTGCGGACATGACAAAAGTGATTCCTGTGCAATGAAACGTTATCACAGTGGCTATATGTTACCTTTCATCCAAATATCTCAGAGTTGAGTTGTATATTCCCATTCTCATGTGAGACATGCCCATTTTATAGAAACAAAATGAATTTAAAAGAGGTTAACTAAACCCTAAGCCTAAGGATGCGATTGAAGGATATATTTGAAAAGGAAGGCAGTTTGGCTTGTGGTTCTTGACTCCTGGATTCCATTCCTGATTCTGGCACATGCAGTTAGCATAAGTGTGTGACCAAATTGAGTAGCTTTGTCATTTATGAATAAAACACTCATCACAAACATATGACAGGTTTCAGAGTAGCAGCCGTGTTAGTCTGTATTCGCAAAAAGAAAAGGAATACTTGTGGCACCTTAGAGACTAACAAATTTATTAGAGCATAAGCTTTCGTGAGCTACAGCTCACTTCATCGGATGCATTTGGTGGAAAATACAGAGGGGAGATTGATATACACACACAGAGAACATGAAACAATGGGTTTTATCATACACACTGTAAGGAGAGTGATCACTTAAGATACGCCATCACCAGCAGCAGGGGGGGGAAAGGAGGAAAACCTTTCATGGTGACAAGCAAGGTAGGCTATTTCTAGCAGTTAACAAGAATATCAGAGGAACAGTGGGGGGTGGGGTGGGGGGGAGAAATAACATGGGGAAATAGTTTTACTTTGTGTAATGACTCATCCATTCCCAATCTCTATTCAAGCCTAAATTAATTGTATCCAGTTTGCAAATTCATCTACCAATGTGATATATGCCATCATGTGCCAGCAATGCCTCCTGCCATGTACATTGGTCAAACTGGACAGTCTCTACATAAAAGAATGAATGGACACAAATCAGACGTCAAGAATTATAACATTCAAAAACCAGTTGGAGAACACTTCAATCTCTCTGGTCACTCGATTACAGACCTAAGAGTGGCTATCCTTCAACAAAAAAGCTTCAAAAACAGACTCCAATGAGAGACTGCTGAATTGGAGTTAATTTGCAAACTGGATACAATTAATTACTAAGTGAGCCATAGCTCATGAAAGCTTATGCTCTAATAAATTTGTTAGTCGCTAAGGTGCCACAAGTACTCCTTTTCTTTCTCCTTACAGTGTGTATGATAAGCCCATTGTTTCATGTTCTCTGTGTGTGTATATCAATCTCCCCTCTGTATTTTCCAGCAAATGCATCCGATGAAGTGAGCTGTAGCTCACGAAAGCTTATGTTCTAATAAATTTGTTAGTCTCTAAGGTGCCACAAGTACTCCTTTTCTTATCACAAACATATGCTGATTAAAACCTTTTTACCTCGCTGATTAGTCTGTTTAGGAGCAAATTTTTTAAAAGTGGCCTCTAATTTCAGGTGCTCAGCTTCAGACTGGGTTTCAAAGTTGCTGAACATTCCCAGCTGCCATTAACTTCAACTGGACCTGTGAGTGCTTAGCACCTCTGAAAATTAGACAATAAGTATTTGGCCACTCAAAAGTTGCATTCCCTAATATTTAACTTGGAGAAATTCTATAGTTTGTGTTATGCAGTTGGTGAGTCTCGATGATCATAATGGTCTCTTCTGGCCTTAATATTTATGAAAAAAATAAACTGTTTTTGAAAATCTGAATAGAATTATTATAATTATGTCTTACTACTTAGTCATTCCATATTCTTGTGAAGATTGTTAAAAGTAATTTACTGTATTGTTTACAGCTATAATCTGTGTCTGATTTTTGTGCATATGTATCTCTGGGAAGAAATGTGGTTTACAGATTACATTCTTTCAATTTCAGATTTTGTACAGCCATGGCATCCATGCTTCAGGATTCTTCGTTGCTTTTGTTATTTCTCTTGTATTAACATGCGTTGCATTTTTTGCTGTTTACAAAACTAGAAGATTAAGATGGAGTTTCCTCAATAAAAACCAGGTGAGTCATATTTTCTACAATAAAACTTTCTCATCTTCTCATAAATGGTCTCTCAAAATGATTTCCAGAGTTAAGAAATGCAGTGACTATCCTGAAATTTTGAAAAGTTGGCAGTGGAAAAATAAATTGAAATATTCAGTTAGAATCTCATCTGATGTAAATCTGTATAGCTCCATTGTGTTTGGCATGGGCAACCTTAGAAGGGAACCTGGGACTGGCCATAATCATCTATCAAATTTTAAAGGTGTTAATCCATGTCTACAGTATGTGTTAAATTGTACTGAAAAATATATGAATTATTAACACATTTGAAAACATGACCATTTTTCCTAATCTCGATATGCTGATAATAGATAAATAGCTGTTTTTTCCTTGCTTGCAGTGTGGATTTTGCTGGTGGCCTCAAAATTTAACAGTATACTGTAATCTATCAAATGAGTATCACAGACAGCTGCAGCGGCACAGGAGCTAGCAAACAGAGCTGTAAACGGGAGTTTGAGTGGGAGTTTGTATTGTGGTGCTTGTTTGGGGTTTGCTTTTGCTGGGGGGGTGGTCTTTTTGGTGTGACTTGTGTTTCCCAGATTAACAGGACTTAGGTGGGAAGGCGATGACAGATACGGAGGCAGCTGTGGGAGTGACTCCTGTAGTGAAAGACAGTTTGAGGATGACTGGATGTGGAAGCTGTGGTATGTACATGATCCTGGAGGGGGGACCCGGTAAGAGTTTTTTCTGCATGAAATGCCGTCTGATAGAGCTGATGGAGGAAAAGATCCGAGGTTTGGAGATGCAGGTGGAAAGTCTCGTTGAGTTTAGGAAGGGGTTTGAGCAGATGATGGAGCAAAGATATGAGGTATCTGAAGAGAAAAGCTCAGACTCACAGATGGAAACAGGGCTGGGGAATTTTGAGGGGAGACTGGGTGAGGAAAGTGGTCAGTGGAAGATGTGACTAAAAGAACCAGGCAGAGGAAAAGACGGGCTAGTGAAGGAGAAATAGAGCTTAGGAACAGGTTTGCAGAGTTGGAAAATGAAGAAGGGGCTCAGCAGGTACTTGTTGAAGGTGGAAGGGTAAGGAAGAAGAGAAGAGAGGCTAGTCCTATAGGAAAAGCTGAAGAGTCAAGGTAGACTACACCAAATATGAGCCCCAGGAGGATACAGGATGGGTTGAAGAGGATTATAAGGGTAAATAGGAATGGAAAGAACTTGCAGCCAGAGGGAACAGGGGAGAGACTGGAGAATAGCACTGTCACCAGGAAAAGGCAGGTCTATGTGATAGGGGACTCTTTATTGAGAAGAATAGACAGGCCTGTAACTAGAGCTGATCCAGAGAATAGAAGGGTGTGCTGTCTTCCGGGTGCTAAGATACGGGATGTAGACCTGAGGTTGAAAAGGATCCTAAAGGGAGCGGGAAAGAATCCCCTAATTATCCTTCATGTGGGAACAAATGATACGGCTAGATTCTCGCTGGAAAGTATTAAGGGAGACTATGGGGAAGGCTGGGGAAGACGCTTAAGGAAATTGAGGCTCAGGTGATCTTTAGTGGGATCCTTCCTGTTCCTAGAGAAGGGCAACAAAGGTGTGACAAGATTATGACTGTCAACAGATGGCTTAGGCAGTGGTGCTATAAGAAGGGCTTTGGGATGTATGGCCACTGGGAAGCATTCTTGGACAGAGGACAGTTCTCTCGGGATGGACTTCATCTGAGTAGGGAAGGAAATAGACTTCTAGGATCGAGGCTGGCACAACTGATAAAGAGAGCTTTAAACTAGGAATTAGGGGGACACGGTTGGGAGATGTCCAGGTAATCTCCACGCCAGATTTTAGCATTGAGAGGGAAGAAGACGAAGTAAGAAAGGATACAGCCGTGGGTAGAAGAATGTATATAAGGAGTGAGGGCGATGTGGATACTAGTCTAATAGGTTATACTGGCTGTAGAATGACTGTGCCTAATAGGGTACAAAATGTGAGTGAGGCCAAACAGCAAAAATTAAGATGTTTGTACACCAATGCGAGGAGCCTAGGTAACAAAATGGAGCTACTGGAAGCCACTGGTGCAGGAAGTGAAACCAGATATTATAGGGATAACAGAAACATGGTGGAATAGTAGTCATGACTGGACTACAGGTATTGAAGGGTATGTGCTGTTTAGGAAAGACAGAAACAAAGGTAAAGGTGGTGGAGTAGCATTGTCTATCAATGATGAGGTAGAATGTAAAGAAATAAGAAGCGATGCAATGGATAAGACAGAGTCCGTCTGGGCAAAAATTACATTGGGGAAGATAACTATAAAGCCTCTCCTACGATAGTGCTTGGGGTGTGCTATAGACCTCCGGGATCTAATCTGGATATGGATAGAGCCCTTTTTAATGTTTTTAATAAAATAAATACTAATGGAAACTGCGTGATCATGGGAGACTTTAACTTCCCAGATATAGACTGGAGGACCAGTGCTAGTAATAATAATAGGGCTCAGATTTTCCTAGATGCGATAGCTGATGGATTCCTTCATCAAGTAGTTGCTGAACCGACTAGCGGGGATGTCATTTTAGATTTAATTTTGGTGAGTAGCAAGGACCTCATAGAAGAAATGGTTGTAGGGGACAATCTTGGCTCAAGTGATCATGAGCTAATTCAGTTCAAACTAAATGGAAGGATTAACAAAAATAAATCTGCAACTAGAGTTTTTGATTTCAAAAGGGCTGACTTTCAAAAATTAAGGAAATTAGTTAGGGAAGTGGATTGGACTGAAGAACTTATGGATCTAAAGGTAGAGGAGGCCTGGGATTACTTTAAATCAAAGCTGCAGAAGCTATCGGAAGCCTGTATCCCAAGAAAGGGGAAAAAAATTCATAGGAAGGAGTTGTAGACCAAGCTGGATGAGCAAGCATCTTAGAGAGGTGATTAAGAAGAAGCAGAAAGCATACAGGGAGTGGAAGATGGGAGGGATCAGCAAGGAAAGCTACCTAACTGAGGTCAGAACATACAGGGATAAAATGAGACAGGCTAAAAGTCGAGTAGAGTTGGACCTTGCAAAGGGAATTAAAACCAATAGTAAAAGGTTCTATAGCCATATAAATAAGAAGAAAACTAAGAAAGAAGAAGTGGGGCCGCTAAACACCGAGGATGGAGTGGAGGTTAAAGATAATCTAGGCATGGCCCAATACCTAAACAAATACTTTGCCTCAGTCTTTCATAAGGCTAAAGAGGATCTTAGGGATAAAGGTAGCATGACAAATGGGAATGAGGATATGGAGGTAGATATTACCATATCTGAGGTAGAAGCGAAACTGAAACAGCTTAATGGGACTAAATCGGGGGGCCCAGATAATCTTCATCCAAGAATATTAAAGGAATTGGCACCTGAAATTGCAAGCCCATTAGCAAGAATTTTTAATGAATCTGTAAACTCAGGAGTAGTACCGAATGATTGGAGAATTGCTAATATAGTTCCTATTTTTAAGAAAGGAAAAAAAAGTGATCCGAGTAATTACAGGCCAGTTAGTTTGACATCTGTAGTATGCAAGGTCCTGGAAAAAATTTTGAAGGAGAAATTAGTTAAGGACATTGAAGTCAATGGTAAATGGGACAAAATACAACATGGTTTTACAAAAGGTAGATCGTGCCAAACCAACCTAATCTCTTTTTTTGAAAAAGTAACAGATTTTTTAGATAAAGGAAACACAGGGGATCTAATTTACCTGGATTTCAGTAAGGCATTTGATACTGTGCCACATGTGGAATTATTAGTTAAATTGGAGAAGATGGGGATCAATATGAACATCAAAAGGTGGCTAAGGAATTGGTTAAAGGGGAGACTGCAACGGATCCTACTGAAAGGAGAACTGTCAGGTTGGAGGGAGGTTACCAGTGGAGTTCCTCAGGGATCGGTTTTGGGACCAATCTTATTTAATCTTTTTATTACTGACCTTGGCACAAAAAGTGGGAGTGTGCTAATAAAGTTTGCAGATGATACAAAGCTGGGAGGTATTGCCAATTCAGAGAAGGATCGGGATATTATACAGGAGGATCTGGATGACCTTGTAAACTGGAGTAATAGTAATAGGATGAAATTTAATAGTAAGAAGTGTAAGGTTATGCATTTAGGGATTAATAACAAGAATTTTAGTTATAAGTTGGGGACGCATCAATTAGAAGTAACGGAAAAGGAGAAGGACCTTGGAGTATTGGTTGATCATAGGATGACTATGAGCTGCCAATGTGATATGGCTGTGAAAAAAGCTAATGCGGTTTTGGGATGCATCAGGAGAGGCATTTCCAGTAGGAATAAGGAGGTTTTAGTACCATTATACAAGGCACTGGTGAGACCTCACCTAGAATACTGTGTGCAGTTCTGGTCTCCCATGTTTAAAAAGGATGAATTCAAACTGGAGCAGGTACAGAGAAGGGCTACTAGGATGATCCGAGGAATGGAAAACTTGTCTTATGAAAGGAGACTTAAGGAGCTTGGCTTGTTTAGCCTAACTAAAAGAAGGTTGAGGGGAGATATGATTGCTCTCTATAAATATATCAGAGGGATAAATACAGGAGAGGGAGAGGAATTATTTCAGCTCAGCACCAATGCGGACACAAGAACAAATGGGTATAAACTGGCCACCAGGAAGTTTAGACTTGAAATTAGATGAAGGTTTCCAACCATCAGAGGAGTGAAGTTTTGGAATAGCCTTCCAAGGGAAGCAGTGGGGGCAAAAGATCTATCTGGTTTTAAGATTCTACTCGATAAGTTTATGGAGGTGATGGTATGATGGGATAATGGGATTTTGGTAAGTAATTGATCTTTAAATATTCAGGGTAAATAAGACTAATCCCCTGAGATGGGATATTAGATGGATGGGATCTGAGTTTCTATAGAAAATTATTTCCTGGGTATCTGGCTGGTGAATCTTGCCCATATGCTCAGGGTTTAGCTGATTGCCATATTTGGGGTCGGGAAGGAATTTTCCTCCAAGGCAGATTGGAGAGGCCCTGGAGGTTTTTCGCCTTCCTCTGCAGCATGGGGCATGGGTGACTTGAGGGAGGCTTCTCTGCTCCTTGAAGTCTTTAAACCATGATTTAAGGACTTCAATAGCTCAGACATAGGTGAGGTTTTTTGTAGGAGTGGGTGGGTGAGATTCTGTGGCCTGCACTGTGCAGGAGGTCGGACTAGATGATCAGAATGGTCCCTTCTGACCTTAGTATCTATGAATCTATGAGTATGAGGGATAATTGATAATTTGATGGCAAGCTATGTAAATGTGTATGGTTTTGAGCAAATGTGAGGTTTATGCCTGGAAGGAGGGAGGTGGTATTAAAGCCAATCCATACTTCCTTCACACTAACTGCGGGAGTGACTGTGACTTATTTCCTAAACTGGAAGATTTAACATGATGTTTTTTCTTGGTTCACCTATTGATTTCTACAACTTAAAGCTTTCTCACTGTTTTTGCTGAATCTCCAGGGTGAATGGCTGAATGAAGGCTTTTAGAAAGGTTTGTTGTATATGTAGGGTAGGGTTTTTGTAGTTGCAGGGGGAGAGTGAGAGTGTGTGTGTGTGGGGGGGGGTTTATGGCTGGCTTGGAGACTGTTTTATTCCTTCTATTTGAATTAGGTTTAAATCCAGAAGAGCCCTTTAGCTGTAGTTCCCTGGGGCAAATATTGTACTACAGGAAATCTGGAGGACACCAGATAGGCACCACACTGGGACAAATATACTTCGGAGAATCCTTTGATGCTTTGGGTTTGGTTCAGGACACTAGAACTTGGAGAACAGATTTATTCAACCTAGGGGAAGCTGCTGTTGCCTAAGGGTCTTCCTTTGTTTTTGCTGGTGGGTATGGTGCTTGTTGCTCTCTGCTATAAAATGCCTATTTTCATCACACGTTGTCTCAAGTATTCATTTTAGTCTGAGACTGACTGACTGAAGGAGATAGGGAGTTGCCCAACACTACAGTCCAGTGGAAGATGGTGACACAAGGAGGGCATACCTTAGACTGGATGCGGAAAAACTGTATGGGAAAAGTACAGTAGTACTTCAGAGTTATGGACACCTCGGGAATGGAGGTTGTCCATAACTCTGAACAAAGCGCAGTTCAGGCTTCAGATCCAGCAGTTGACACTCCAGGCCAGGATTCAGCAGCAGCTAAGCAATCTAGTCAGCTCCAGCATGAGTTTGCAAGCTTGTCCCTGTGTGTGTGTGTTGTCCCCCTCCCAGTGCTGCTCCTGGTCTGCTGTCTCGGACTGCCTTGGGCTGGCAGCCCCAGTGTCTTGCTATAAGTGGCTGCCCAACGAGTGGGGGTTGGGTGGGGACAGGTATCCCAGATGTACCTACCTTTAAGACAGAGTAGAGGCACAGTACAATACTTGCTTTGGTTTTTTAATCTCTGCTGCTGCCTGATTGGTTACTTCCGGTTTCACAGTTTGTCCGGTTGCCAGGTCAGTCTTCAGAGTAGCAGCCGTGTTAGTCTGTATTCGCAAAAAGAAAAGGAGTACTTGTGGCACCTTAGAGACTAACAAATTTATTTGAGCATAAGCTTTTGTGAGCTACAGCTAACTTCATCGGATGCATTTGGCGGAAAATACAGTGGGGAGATTTATATAAACACACAGAGAACATGAAACAATGGGTTTTTTCATACACACTGTAAGGAGAGTGATTACTTAAGATGAGCCATCACCAGCAGCAGGAGGGGGAAAGGAGGAAAACCAACTGGACAGTCTCTACGTAAAAGAATAAATGGACACAAATCAGACGTCAAGAATTATAACATTCAAAAACCAGTCGGAGAACACTTCAGTCTCTCCGGTCACTCGATTACAGACCTGAGGGTGGCTATCCTTCAACAAAAAAACTTCAAAAACAGACTCCAACGAGAGACTGCTGAATTGGAATTAATTTACAAACTGGATACAATTAACTTAAGCTTGAATAGAGATTGGGAGTGGATGAGTCATTACACAAAGTAAAACTATTTCCCCATGTTATTTTCCGCCCCCACCCCCCCACTGTTCCTCAGCTGTTCTTGTTACAGCTGGAAATGGCCTACCTTGCTTGTCACCGTGAAAGGTTTTCCTCCTTCCCCCCCTCCCCCGCTGCTGGTGATGGCTCATCTTAAGTAATCACTCTCCTTACAGTGTGTATGATAAAAACCCATTGTTTCATGTTCTCTGTATGTGTATATCTATCTTCCCTCTGTATTTTCCACCAAATGCATCCGATGAAGTGAGCTGTAGCTCACGAAAGCTTATGCTCAAATAAATTTGTTAATCTCTAAGGTGCCACAAGTCAGTCTGTAATTCTGGTGTTCGTATCTTTGAGGTTCTACTGTAGGTGATTTGAGACTCCTGTTCTTGGGGGCAGAAGTTCTGGGAAGTGTTCCAGTGCAGCATATCAAATTTCAAAGGCCCAGAGGGCCTAGCTGGCACCAGTTTATTTTGCTGAATACCTGTATGTACTTTGATTTGTACAAATGTGCAATATTTATTTCCCTTGTCTTAGTGAAAATGATTGCGGGCCTTGCAACCTTGTTTTTTTAACCAACCATACTTAAAGGCAAAATGTAAAGCAAAATATAATTAATTTTAAAAAATCCCCTTTCTCCTTCTTTGTGATATACAAAGAATGTTTCAAACTCTTTTTAAGTTGTTTTGTTCTACTTTTCACCATTTACTGTAATTATTTAAATTAAAATATTAGGTTTTCATGACCCTCTCTTTGCTCAAGGATCTTGGCAGGATCTTTGAAGGACCTGACTAGTGACGTTACATAATGCTGGAACCTCTCCATCTGCCAAAAGAAGGGCTTGTCTACCCATCATGGCAATGCACTCTGGAAGGGTGTGAATTCTAAAGCTGCATGTGCTGCGCACTAACTGGCCCATGTAGACCTTGCTGGGCCACTCTTGCTGTTGAGGTCTACATGGGCCAGTTAGTGCAAAACATGCAGTGTGCATTAGATTTTACAACCCCTAGTGCACATTACTACACACTGTAGGCAAGCCCTACAGTTTGTCTACACTTGCACTGTACCCTGGGTCCACGTACTGCTAGAACATGTACCCCATACCAATGCCAAGTGTCCTCATATCCTATGCTGGGTACAGGTATATGCTTGTATCCACACTGCCCCTTTTTGGTATGCAGTCGTAGCCCATTTCCAGGCAGTATCCCCAAGTCCTATGCATCACAGAAGATACTCTGGGAATCACCTTGCTGCGTGTTGCTGGTCCTGTACGCCTCCTTCACATGTTTGTTGATGGCAGTTCCCGGTCATCTCTCCTTTCTGCCTAACTGTGTTGAAGAAATTAAGCAAGTCCATGATGATGTAGTTCTGCTCCTATTCATGGGACAGATGGTTATGTGGTGCAGTACCGGATTCTTAATGGAATGGGTTCAGAAAAATCTGAGATGAGAAAGACAGCAGACTGAGAGAGTGAATGTAAATCCACTGGGGTCACATGGAACAGATGCTTTGAATGGTGGGATAGCAATGGTATTCCCATGGGTGGACCTCCACTTGGGGCCCTGGAGAACCAGCATGGTATGTGGGACCACATCATCTTGGAAACCTGGGATGACGACCAGTGGCTGCAGACCTTCATGGAGTTGTGTGAGCATCTTGCACCAACCCTCCAGCACCAGACCATTTGATTTTGGAAACCCATACCAGTGCAATAACCCATACCAGTGATGGGTATTGCCCTTAGAAAGCCGGAAACAGCTGATAGCTACCTGTCAGTTCCCAGCCCTGTGAGGGATTTTGGGTGCCAGTTGAGTATGCAGTGCTAGGCATCCAGCATGCTCTTCCCGGTGAGGTGGTGGATGTGATTTGTAGCCTGGGCAGCAGCTGGATGAGGAGGAGAAGCTGCCCGATTCCAGGAAGGAGCAACACCCCCTGGTGGCAGCAGGCCCCGAAAACATTCTATCACCAGTTGTACCAGGGAGTGGATGGTCCCATTCCCTCTGGGCATACTCCAGCTCCATGAACTGATTTGTGAGTGCCTCCTCCTGTCTAAGAAACCAATCCTCCCTTGCCCTAAAGCACTCAAATTGCTCCTGACTCCTCCTGTCAGTGCCAATGAGCTGGTCTTCCGGGATCCTTCTCAGTCTTCCTCTGCTATCTCTGCAGTGCCACTCCTGCCCTCCTGGTGGAATGGGTTCCCTGTTGGCATTGGAATGTCCTTGCAAGTCAAACACAAGCCTAGCATTCTCTGTCATTTCTCCTTTGAAGGAACCTAAGAACTCCTCCACCACATATCATATCTTTGTTGCCTAAGGCCACAATATTGATACTTTTTAGCATCCCAGAAATGCTACTGTTACCTTCCCAGAATATTGATACATTTCAGCATCCCAGAAATGCCTCCTTCCTTCAGACTATTTTTGTGGCCCACCAGGAACCAGCTAAGCCTAAAAGTGAAGTACAGTTGTTAAAATGTTGCACGGTTTATAGTGCATCAAGTGGCTAATTGGGGTGGGATTCGGTGCCTAGTTACCTATTTCTTATAGAATCGTAGAATCATAGAATATCAGGGTTGAAAGGGACCTTAGGAGGTCATCTAGTCCAACCCCCTGCTCAAAGCAGGACCAATCCCCAATTTTTGCCCCAGATCCCTAAATGGCCTTCTCAAGGATTGAACTCACAACTTGGGGTTTAACAGGCCAATGCTCAAACCACTGAGCTATCCCTCTTCATTAAAGGCTGGCCATCATTTGGAGAACATAAGTGTTCAAGGTACCAGAATGGAAAAAAGAACTCTTTCCGGTCCTGTGGAGGACACCTAGCCACCAGTGCTGGAGAGATGTTCCTGCTGATGGTCAACGCTATACATATTACTCAATGGAGAGATGTGGTGAGCTACGAAGGTGGACCAAGTACATTTGAAGTTAAATCTGAAGAACCAGCTTGAATTTCTTCTACACTGAAAATTTGCTGAATTATGCTTACAGGACTGGGAGGCAATTCGAGAGCAAATTGATTGTATTCTCAGCTAGTGGAAGAGGTACAAAGAACCACAGAGAATGTCAACACATCCCCCCACCCCCCGCTTCATCACCAGAAAGTCTTGGCTGCTATGTCCAGTGAACAGTATTTGAAAGGAACATGGAAACATAGCACCACAAGTGTATTTTCTTCCCAGAGCTTTCGGATTAGAACCACAAGCCAGTTGCCTCTACATTGCTAAGGGACACGGTGCTGTGTTTGTGGAACCATCAGAGCGGATGCTTCAGCCACGCACCCCCACTTCTCCTGGCTTCTGCAGAGTGGCTCAGCACGGGGAGAGGCGACACACCAGGGACTGGGAACAGTAGTAAACATTTGCAGTGGTCACAGGGAGAATGGAACACACTGACTTTCCTCGGACAAACAGTTCCGTTTCCCTTCCCAGACCTAGGCAGGCCATCATCAACCCTCCCACCCCCACACTCTCCTTCCATGTGGCTCCTGTTTGGAAGGGGAAGGAAAGGGGGTGGGGAAGGAGGTGGTTTGGGATCTTTGGACAATCATAAATGTCATAATATGATTCTTTCCCCACCAGCAGAGGTGAAAGTAAGCTGGTACATCTCTGTACGGCGTACCGGCAAGAGCCAGAGCACCATACTGGGGCAGCCAGGCTTCCCCAGGGGGCAATTTAAAGGGCCTGGGGCTTCCAGCAGTGTCTGGAGCCCCAGGCCCTTTAAACTGCCTCCAGAGCCTGCTGCTGGAGCCCTGTGGTAGCAGCTGCGGGACTCTGGCAGCTATTTAAAGGGCCCAGGGCTCCCCTGCTTCTACTGCCCCTGCCCTTTAAATAGCCACCACCTGCTGCTGCTACTCCAGGTCTCTGGGGGCTATTTAAAGGACCGGGACGGTAGAAGCAGGGGAGCCGCAGGCCCTTTAAATAGCCCCCAGAGCCCTGGGGTAGCGCGGGCTCCAGGGGCTATTTAAAGGACCGGAGCTCCAGCTGCCTCTGCCGCCCCAGTCCTTTAAATAGCCTCTTGAGCCCCGCCACTTCCCCAGGGCTCCGGTGGCTAATTAAAGGCCGGGGGCAGTAGAAGCAGGGGAGCCCCAGGCCCTTTAAGTAGCCCACGCAGCCCCGGGCGGCTGCTGCTGCTACCCGGGGGGGCACTTACCTTACAGGGTGGGCTGGGGCTGGCTCTGACCCCCTCAGCCCCGCCCCATCTGCCCTAGGCCCCGCCCCTTCTGGGGGCCAGAGCTGGCCCCAGTGTACTGGTAAGTCACTGGACTTACTTTCACCCCTGCCCAGCAGGTCCCCTCTTTCCCTCCCTTTTCCCTCTGGTCCATGTGGCCCAGTGACTGTCGCTGTTCAGACCCAGGGGCACAGTGACTGCATATTAATAATCTGTTATAGCTTCCTCTAAATGCTTTATGATGGTTCATGGGTTTTCAATAAAATCATTGATTTTACAGCTGTCTTGCTTGGGGACCATGTCGTGGTAGAGCATGGGTGGGGTGTGGTGAGGGGGCTGGCTTCAGGTGTGTATTACCGGAGCAAGAGAGGCTATTCCAGGGAGTAAATCCTTAGCAGCCTTGGATTCTGATTCCTGCTGCAGCTCGGGGGGCGGGGGGGCTTCCTCAATCGGGTCCACCGGGTAAAGGTGCAGAATAACGTGCTCCTCTTCCTCTGAGGCCCCTGCTGCCTCCTCACCCTGCCTCTGATTGGCATCAGCTCGTACAATGAGGCTAGCGGGATTGAGGAAATGGTCATGATTTACTGTAGTCTCAGTTCTCTCAGCCCTGGAGAGCACCCAGGCCATGCCCTACATCCACACCCCTCATGCATGCTAGCTTTCCTGCACTGTGCTGTCTTTCAGGACTGTGCTTCAGGGCTTAAGATTAGAACAATAGGGGGGAAATATGGAACAACAACGCACATGTACCAGGTGCAGTTGCAACTGTAGACATACATTTAGACTAAGGTTCATCTGGAGATGATGATCTAATATTTCAAATATAATCCTCCACATTACAGAATAAACCTTCAAGAAAAAAGCATGCAAAGCCATCTTTATATATCAGAAAGGAGCAACAAAGGGAGGGAGGGAACAATGTACAGTTATTTTGTCTTTGCAGTTCACCTTTTCTAAATGGTTCTTTCAGTGTCTTTTTTTAATTTTTGTGTCTCGTAAACTTCTGCTGGAAGAGTTCTGCAAGTGTTAGAGAAGGATGGGCATGTGTCCTATTTACATTTACAATAAATACTGCATTTATTATAAAATAATGGCTTATTAAGAGAAAGAAAGTTCCATACTTATCAGTGTGCATCGTGTTTGAAAAAAGGCTCTATTAACTTTTTCATTTCTCTTAATTCAGAAGAAATCACAGTAAGTGAAAATAGCTCACATCAGTCTCCCTTTTATGAATAAGGCTTGATGCAGAAATCATAAAAGTGTAGCAGAATTGTCCCAGCATCAGAGGTTTATAAAGGTTTTCTTGTCTGGTGAATTTATTAATCCTTAATCTCAAGGGAATCCATAGATACTGTATACTATCTGAACCGCTTTTCCTTTCTCATAGAATTATGTGCTAACTTCTGTTGATGGAAGCAAGCTACACAGAGATCTTCTTTAGGGGACAATTTCCTGGTGCATAGGGGACAATTTCCTGGTGCATAGGGGACAATTTCCTGGTGCAAATGCTAGGGGAGCCAACTAGGGGGAGCGCTTTTCTTGACCTGCTGCTCACAAACCGGGTAGAATTAGTGGGGGAAGCAAAAGTGGATGGGAATCTGGGAGGCAGTGACCATGAGTTGGTTGAGTTCAGGATCCTGACGCAGGGAAGAAAGGTAAGCAGCAGGATACGGACCCTGGACTTCAGGAAAGCAGACTTTGACTCCCTCAGGGAACAGATGGCCAGGATCCCCTGGGGGACTAACATGAAAGGGAAGGGAGTCCAGGAGAGCTGGCTGTATTTCAAGGAATCCCTGTTGAGGTTACAGGGACAAACCATCCCGATGAGTCGAAAGAATAGTAAATATGGCAGGCGACCAGCTTGGCTTAATGGTGAAATCCTAGCGGATCTTAAACATAAAAAAGAAGCTTACAAGAAGTGGAAGGTTGGACATATGACCAGGGAAGAGTATAAAAATATTGCTCGGGCATGTAGGAAAGATATCAGGAGGGCCAAATCGCACCTGGAGCTGCAGCTAGCAAGAGATGTCAAGAGTAACAAGAAGGGTTTCTTCAGGTATGTTGGCAACAAGAAGAAAGCCAAGGAAAGTGTGGGCCCCTTACTGAATGAGGGAGGCAAGCTAGTGACAGAGGATGTGGAAAAAGCTAATGTACTCAATGCTTTTTTTGCCTCTGTTTTCACTAACAAGGTCAGCTCCCAGACTGCTGTGCTGGGCATCACAAAATGGGGAAGAGATGGCCAGCCCTCTGTAGAGATAGAGGTGGTTAGGGACTATTTAGAAAAGCTGGACGTGCACAAGTCCATGGGGCCGGACGAATTGCATCCGAGAGTGCTGAGGGAATTGGCGGCTGTGATTGCAGAGCCCTTGGCCATTATCTTTGAAAACTCGTGGCGAACGGGGGAAGTCCCGGATGACTGGAAAAAGGCTAATGTAGTGCCCATTTTTAAAAAAGGGAAGAAGGAGGATCCTGGGAACTACAGGCCGGTCAGCCTCACCTCAGTCCCTGGAAAAATCATGGAGCAGGTCCTCAAAGAATCAATCCTGAAGCACTTAGAGGAGAGGAAAGTGATCAGGAACAGTCAGCATGGATTCACCAAGGGAAGGTCATGCCTGACTAATCTAATCGCCTTTTATGATGAGATTACTGGTTCTGTGGATGAAGGGAAAGCAGTGGATGTATTGTTTCTTGACTTTAGCAAAGCTTTTGACACGGTCTCCCACAGCATTCTTGTCAGCAAGTTAAGGAAGTATGGGCTGGATGAATGCACTATAAGGTGGGTAGAAAGCTGGCTAGATTGTCGGGCTCAACGGGTAGTGATCAATGGCTCCATGTCTAGTTGGCAGCCGGTGTCAAGTGGAGTGCCCCAGGGGTCGGTCCTGGGGCCCGTTTTGTTCAATATCTTCATAAATGATCTGGAGGATGGTGTGGATTGCACTCTCAGCAAATTTGCGGATGATACTAAACTGGGAGGAGTGGTAGATATGCTGGAGGGGAGGGATAGGATACAGAAGGACCTAGACAAATTGGAAGATTGGGCCAAAAGAAATCTAATGAGGTTCAATAAGGATAAGTGCAGGGTCCTGCACTTAGGATGGAAGAATCCAATGCACCGCTACAGACTAGGGACCGAATGGCTCGGCAGCAGTTCTGCGGAAAAGGACCTAGGGGTGACAGTGGACGAGAAGCTGGATATGAGTCAGCAGTGTGCCCTTGTTGCCAAGAAGGCCAATGGCATTTTGGGATGTATAAGTAGGGGCATAGCGAGCAGATCGAGGGACGTGATCGTTCCCCTCTATTCGACACTGGTGAGGCCTCATCTGGAGTACTGTGTCCAGTTTTGGGCCCCACACTACAAGAAGGATGTGGATAAATTGGAAAGAGTACAGCGAAGGGCAACAAAAATGATTAGGGGTCTAGAGCACATGACTTATGAGGAGAGGCTGAGGGAGCTGGGATTGTTTAGTCTGCAGAAGAGAAGAATGAGGGGGGATTTGATAGCTGCTTTCAACTACCTGAAAGGGGGTTTCAAAGAGGATGGCTCTAGACTGTTCTCAATGGTAGCAGATGACAGAACGAGGAGTAATGGTCTCAAGTTGCAATGGGGGAGGTTTAGATTGGATATTAGGAAAAACTTTTTCACTAAGAGGGTGGTGAAACACTGGAATGCGTTACCTAGGGAGGTGGTAGAATCTCCTTCCTTAGAGGTTTTTAAGGTCAGGCTTGACAAAGCCCTGGCTAGGATGATTTAACTGGGACTTGGTCCTGCTTTGAGCAGGGGGTTGGACTAGATGACCTTCTGGGGTCCCTTCCAACCCTGATATTCTATGATTCTATGATTCTAAGAAGAGCTTTGCGTGGCTCCAGAACTTGTCTCATCCACCTACAGAAGTTGGCCCATTTAAAAGATACTACCTCAGCAACCTTTTCACATCAAATGCCTGGTATCCTGGGACCAACATGTGTACAACAACACTGCAAACAGAATTATGTGTGATTTTGTTCAACAAGTATATATAAAAGGTTGTATGTACCATAATACAAATAGAATGGTCCTAGAGATTTAGAGTGGAAAATAATTCACTGAGGCTGGTCCAAAGCCTATTGAAGCCAATGGATAGACTCCTATTGACTTCAGTGGGCTTTGGCCCAAAATTTTAAAGCTGTTTAGGTGTTGCGGTGCTTAGCATTGCAATGCCTAACTGATTTAGGAGCCTGAGAGCTAAGCGCCTAAATTCCATTGATCGGTTTAATCTTTTCGTTTCCTGCTCAGTTATATATCAAAACATAGCATCCACACAAACTCCTATTGAAGTAAATGGGAGTCTTTCCACTGACAACAATAGGAGTTGTATCCACTCTAAGAGTTGATCTGCTATAATATAAGATTTTTTTTGTGTTTACTTAGGAGATACGATATGATCCTACTCTAGATCGCAAACTGGAGTATTCACAGTTGAATTCAGGAGATCCATTTAATGAAGATATCATTATGAATGACCAAATCATTGAGATACTGGCTTTTGAAGACTCCAAGAACATGCTTCAAGCTTTAGAAGAGTAAGAAGTCACTATTATTGCATTATACTTCATAGCAACAAAATGACTCATAAAGTTGATACTGAATATCTGCCCTGTAGTTCTCTCTGATGGAGTCTCTTCAGACACGCGTCTGCACTACCTGAAGCTGTTGACCCCTTTAATAAAGGGGCATCCATGGTAACTAATACAGGCATATTGTACATTGCCTTGTATATAGAAATTGCAGCTTAATCTAGATCTTAGGCACATGTTTTCTGAATCAAACACACTGTACGGGCTCGTCTACATGGCAAGTTAGTGCAAGCCAGAGTGTGAATCTACAGTGCACTAGTTTGCTGTGCACTAAATGGCCTTATGCACCCTACCGCACACTGGAGGTTCTATAGTACACTTTGATGTACTCCCATGAAACGTTTATTGTGCCTGTAGCAGGGTCCACGAGATGAGTTAGTGAGGGGCAAGGTAGTGTGCGGTAGATTCACACCTTGGCTTACGGCGCCCAAACTCCCTGTGTAGGCAAGCCCTTCATTAAGCTGCTAAAAGAACAAATCCACTATTTCTGGTCTCAGCCCCTGAAGTGTTCACCATGCCAAAGGGCATTTTTCTGAACACAGGAAAATGTTATAGAGAATCTGTTCTGTTATTCTTGAGCACATTTTGCCTTTAGAACAGCATGGCCTTGTTCCTACCCAGAAGAAGGATGTGCTCTGGGTTCATATATTTTTGTGCAGCAGTATTTCTTGGAAATTTTTTTTTTTTAACTTTCATGGGCCTTTAAATACCTGGATCAGAATCTAAAGAGCAACAATTTGCAGCTTTCAAAGGAAAATATTGTGTATGTGGAGTCAGAAAAGGCAGTAGACAACAGCTAGGAATCCTGCTTATTTTGTTGAAAGGGAGGTCAGGATTATATGACAGACACACAGCTATTAAAGGTCATTTCTTTTCTCCGGCAGAACTTGAAAAAGGTCTGTTGTGAGAACAGAGTGGATTTGTTTGTGCAATCTCATGATGACCTTCCTGAAAGTCAAGAGGCAGGTAATATTCTGCAAATATAAAATAAAAATGGAATAATATCTGTAAAAACCAAAAGCAAAATTATGAGAGTGCTGGAATATTGATACTTTGGCAGGGAAGGGTTCTGTTCTTTTTCTAAAAAGTTACAAAATCCTAATGAGCAGTATCATTGCTTTTCTTATATTTTGATTCAGATTGAAAAAGGAAGTGAAATAAATGAAACCTTGACTTGTGTAATGCAGTGATAATGTGGATACTTATCCCTGTAAATTGCACAGCAGGTCTTGTCCTTTCTAGCTATATAGTAACTTAGATTATTTTTTCAGAAAATTGCAGTGTGATTGTTAAGAGTAGCGGATCAAATATCTTTGTAGCTCATTTTAGGATTAGTATATTTCATTTGGAAATGAGAAATATTTGGCTAATTTGAAAAAGAAAGTAGACTCTTTAATGTCTTATTCCTCAGATATAAAGTATCTGAGAAAGGTAAATATTCTTGCAAATGGGAATGTTCGTGTAACTAGAATCATACAGTGGATTAAAGCCTCAGTTTGTGTAAATTACTTAGGAATGTGCTATTTTAATATTCTTCATTGGCTTAAACAAATCTTTGTCTGTCTTTGCCCTTCACCTCTTTCCTCCCAAATTATTTTTCTTATTCTCCCTTCCATTTATATGTTCTTATAGCTGCACTCCCTCATTTATCTCTCCCTTTGCCCAACATCCTTCCCCAGGTGGACAGTTTGAATCTGTATAATTATTTTAACTGGGTTTTTTATCATAGTATTTAACAAAAGTGTTTTACAACAATAGTAGACTTATTATACAGAGCACTGTTCATTAGTTAAGCTCCATTGGACCAGAGGAGGTCTTTTAAGAAGTCCTTGTGACAGGCTCTTTGGAGTGATGGTTGGTCACAGGGCAGATTACGCAGGTAAATCATGTAAGTGACTTAATACCAAATGTAACTTAGGCTCCTGAGTCATGGAGGTGATTTTGAAAATATTACCCTGCAAGTGGTGGGTGAGTTGGTGATAGATTTTAAAACAAAAGTGCAAAGAATGCCCTGCCCTCTGAAGATCCAACAAGAAAATAACAGGGTTTGCTCCAGCCATAGCGTCTAAAATAACAGGGGGGAAAGGCCTTTGCAAGTTAAAAGAACCAATGTGGAAAGGTTTGGTCTTCTCTAGCTGCTGTACTGTATCTCCCCATATGCCACACACATACATTCATTCCATACCTGCATACATACATACACAACCTGCCTTTCAGGTAGCTGGTTGCCTGCTGCCGACTAGACCCTTTGGCATTTCTTTGGGGAGCACATATGGATCCATATATCCCAGTTGATAAGCCTTCGCTTGATGGTTTGGGGAATTCCTGTCACTTTACTGTATAGAGTCTTAGGATTCTAATATGCTTCACAAACTTTATTAACTAATTTATACAGCATATAAACTCCATTGGAATCACTTTGGTTCCCACAAGTGCACAGCAGCCCCCTCTGGGGTGAAACAGAGCATCAGTTTATGAGCACACATCAACCCAGCATAACAAGTGAGGGCCATAAGTGAAGAAGGCTTTCTTTGAATGAAATGACACTGTAAACTTTAGGTTAACAGAGTGTCATTACCTAATTTGGAATTTGTCTGGACACCCAAGCTAAATCCACTGCTCTTGGGCGGATGAGAAGGATCATAGGATTTTTAATAACTCATCTGAAAGACAGCACCCTTTGGCAACAGAATTCTCCTCTAATATCCTTCTGGAGCACTGGTTCAATATCATCTCTGAGGACAGAGTGCCTCATTAATAAATCACCTACCTTGTCACACCTGCTTTTTTTCCCAGGAGCTCTCTCATCCAAGTATTGATCCAGCCAGTGCTTGCTTACCTAATCTCTGATGATCTCACGGTGGAGGAATTATGGCTGTTGACAATGTCCCACATCTTCCTTTTATAGAATCAATCTTATTGTCTGCAGTTGACGGTATGGATATTCCCTGTGGAGTTTAGGGGATTTTTTGGAAAAGAGAGGGGATTTGTATGAGATTTCATTGGTTTCTTTTTAACAAAACTTCTGCTAGCTAACCAGCATTTCCCTGGGGGGGGGGGCGGAGGGGGAAAGCAGGACATACTCTATATTCCCTAAAGGGAAATTATGAAACAACTTCTACTTTTGTCAATTGCTACCAAAATAACTTCCCCCATTATTTTAGATTAATTGCTTTTTCTCTTTAATTGTGTTCAATTTCTTCATGGATTTTCAGATAGGTATCGCATATTCCATTTCTTTAATTAAAACAAGATGCCCACCAGGGTATGTTGTAGTATTTTGTGTCTCACAAGCCAATATTATATTTCTGTTCTATGAACTATAATCTTATATTATGATATGAAAATGGTCAAGGAAATAGAGAGTTCTCTGTGATAAAAATTAACAAACTTCAACAAAAATCTCATTTGGAGATAGGAAGCAAACTCAGATTTTATGCTTATTTCTTCTGATAGGTGCTATCTTGAGGAGGCTTCCTGTATCTAACACATTGATCTATTCTGGAGTAAGGATCTTTTGTTTTAAATAAGTTTATTTTTAGAAGTGGCCTGTATTATCCAAGGAATCCATGTTTTGAAAGAAACAGACTGCTCCAAGTAGATAGAGAAAATTAGATTTTCCTGCCCACTTCCTCTGTTTCATTTGGGGTTCAGAGGAAAAAGAGAAGTACCAAATATCGGAATAAATTAAAGGGTGAGAGAAGAGATGAATTTTTCAGTGGCAAACTTAAATGATTTAGTGCGAGTTTCAATTAAGCAATGCTATGCTTTTCTTGTCAACTTGCTATCTCTGTTTAACCTCATGGACTTTAAGGCCAGAAGGGATCATCCTGATCATCTAGTCTGACCTCCTGCACATTGCAGGCCATGGAAATTCACCCACGTGCTCCTGTAATAGACCCATCACCTCTGGCTGAGTTACTGAAGTCCTCAAATCTTTAAAACTTCAAGTGACAGAGACTCCACCATTTACTCTAGTCCAAACCAGCAAGTGAAAAGGGCCCCATGCTGCAGAGGAAGGCAAAAAACCTACAGGATCTCTGCCTGGGGGAAAATTCCTTCCCAACCTCAAATATAGTGATCAGTTGTACCATGAGTATGTGAACAAAACCCACCAGCCAGATATCATCAGATGTTTGGCTGCGTGTGTGTGTTCTCTCTGCATGCTGTACCGACTCTGGCCAGATAGTCCATACAGCAGGCTCCAACTGAACTGCCCAGTAAAGCCACAGTTTTCAGCGAGGGCGCTTGGTGAAGTTTATTGTCAACGAAGCCCGGACCTAGTGCCGTGGCTCAACGGTTACAGGTATGCTAACACATATATGCCTGTTGCAATAGACTAGCTTAGTTAGTGACGGGACTTTCCACTAACCCCTAGCCAGCCAAAGACACTCTCTCTGAGACTCCATTTTATACATCAATACCAACAAGTTACGTACTGTTCCTGTGACATAGCCGGTTACCACCCATCACCTTATACGTTTCTATCCATCACACTGTCATCCTGAACTTATCTTTAGGATGGGTCAGCCTGTTCCTGTTCTCTTTAGGGAATGTGTTGGTATCGAGGTGTTCTGATACCACCCTTCTGGAATGTGTTTGCGTCAGTGCTCTTGGTCTAGCATCTCTTAGGAATGTGTGCTTTTGCAATATCAGCCCTGTTACTCATCATCCCGGAAGAGCATACTGCATGGACTGGAGATGACCCAGTGGGCTAAACACTGTTATGTGGTCACCTTATTTTACTATCAATACATTCATGCCCCATCTGTCCCTTGTATGACTGATGGACAGATTCCCTTGTATGACTGATGGACAGATTTTATTTGCCAATTGTGTCTAGTCCCTTATGGTGAGCCTGGAAATGTTAGGCGTGGGACTTTGAGGAATGTAGTTTTATGATTGAGCCTTGGGGACACTCCCAGATAATTAATACATCTGAGTAATATGGCTATGATGTGTATATATTTGTAGTGTATATGGGTATATACGTATAGTATGTATGTGTACATAGGACACCACCTTATTTCCAATCATAGCAATGTTTTTCCAATCTGGGGTTGTAGTCTGTCCCTTTTACTTTGGTGCTGCAGATAGCAACACACTCCTATTAGGGCAATTACAGTTATCACCTGTATCATCATTAGTAGTAGACTGAGTGTTTGAAATACTGGGATAGGCATTATTATAATGTGTCCCACAGTGCTACGTTTCTGAAAAGTAAAACAGAAATTTGAGTAGTGACATTACAAATGAGGCCTTTATATATAAATGTTTTGTAATTAGTTACTACACAGTACTGTCCATTCATGTTATAGGTTACCCTTACTGCTGTTTGTCACCTTCTGGTAAACTTTACAAGGCAAGAAGCAGGATTGTTTAGCTTCTCTGTTCCATGGGTTGCATTGTTCTGTGATACACCGTAGTTGACGTAGATCCAGTTGTTTCTTATGGATGCTGTCTTCCAGATAACCTACTGAATGGATAGTAACCAGTGTAAATGTTGTATAGCAATAATACAACAATAATAAAGTAATACAGCAATAATACATTTACTTTTAAACAGTAGCCAAATTCAGATTAAATGACAGTTTAATCTGGTCCAGCTCGTGGCTTCTAGCTGATTGCCAACTTAATTGTCCATATATGGTAGACTGAGGTGTAGTTGACCAGTGTGTTGTTTACAAAGCACTTAATTTTTATTTTCTTAATGACTGGGGGTTTCTCTACCGTGTACTGATATCTTTCGCTGTCTTCAGGGTATGATATTTTCTGGTGTCTTTGGTCTATGGGATGCAACCTTAAACATTCTCTTGAGGATTTTTGTGACCAATGATAAATATCAGTGTACATCTACACAAATTAATACTAGGATAGAATATTAAAGTTGGGCAGTCCAGTTCAAGGATGGAGATTTAAAAAGCTGAAAATAGAGTGATCGCATTTGTGTTTTACTACTGAACTGTCACAGCTGCAATTCCAATGGACTTTATACTGAAAATGAATGTCTTCTTTACACCAAATTAAAACAAAAAACAAATTCTAGTTACTTAGGGGCCTGATTCTCCACTGCTTTATTTATTTGTATTACTGTAGCATTTAAGAACCCTTACACCTTGTGTTGTTGTATTGCTGCGAAGTGGGTACGTAATGCTACCAAATTAGGAGGGCTGAGTTTTACACCACTCTGCATATCAGTAAATGGCTATGCAAGTTGTACAGCAGTGGAGAATCAGGCTGTACTTGTATAACAGGAACTGGCAAATAGGCTGATATTCAGAATTGGGGTGAAATTTATATTTGGGGTCATATTTTGATGAAACACGCATAACTTTTGTGTGCATCTTATTCCCCACCTGGGAAGCCGATCTCCTGTCCAGGGAGGAAGACATGAGCTGGTTCTGGGTTAGAGAGCAATTTAACTAGATGTTTCTGAGTTCCAAGTATTTTGGGCCCAATCCAAGTGAAGTCATTGAGAGTTTGGCTATTGACTTCATTGAAAGCAGGATATGCAGGAGCAAGCACATAGCTTTTATTCATGGGTATAGGAGATGGCCTACTCTTAAGCCCCACTCTTAGGAGCAGGTCTAAGGCTCCCTGACCTAGGACTAGCTTTGTCATTATTCCCTGCCAAAAGATGGGGTATTCAGGTAGGGAAGTTGTCTTCTCAGGGATGGGCTGTAGGTAGTCTGAATATTAGCCAGTATGTTTTCAACTTGCCAGAAATATGGCCTACATTCATTGTATTCAGATTTGGTTCACTGATCCATTCTCTGTGTGTGACTCTGTCTGTCTTCTACACATATACACCTGTCATAGTTATTCGTGTTTTCCTCTCAATTTGTATTGGAATGGACTTGGTGTTTTGTTCGCAGTCTATACGTAGCTGAGGAGATGGTTCAGGAGTTCATAAATGGCAGAGTTTTTTGGTCTTTTGTAACTACTGCATCAAATAAGCGTGGTATAAATATACTAGGAGCACTAGATCAGTATTTATATTTCGGGATATCTTTGGAATTTGGACATTTTGCAATGTCAAGAGAATAACTTTGAGAACCAAACTTATTTTTAATATTTCATCAAGACATTTCATAGGTACTTATTTAGTTGTACTTCATAGGTACTTATCTAGTTTGGTGATCTGGTGGTCTGTCATATCTTGGATGCCCATTATAAGATATGCCACTAATATGGTTGTTTTGCATTCTCAGTAGATCCCTTCCTGCTTATATTTCCAAGTGCTAGATCATTGGCAGTGAATGCTAACAAGAGGAAACTTAATAAACTGTATGTATGTTAAAAAAAAAAACAAGGAGTACTTGTGGCACCTTGGAGACTAACAAATATGTATGTTGTAATAGTATGCAGTAGGAAATCATGTTCAGAATTGTTGTAGGTCTTCTCTGCTATGTCTGAAACAGAATGAAAGGAGAGCTGAGGGGACTGATTGCATCCTCAGTGTGATGAGCGCTATTAGTTAGGACCTCTGCAAAACCCCTGAAATAACCATTTTTTCAAAGGTATCTTAGAGTTTCCAATGGGTTGCCCTTGCTCTGACTTTATTTATCCTCATTTTATACATTTTTGCCTTCCCTCAATGTAGACAAAGCTCTAGTTGAATATGGCACTTGATCCTGCTCTCGGATACACGATACATATTGCCAATTATCTTGGCAAATCACTAATACGTATGCACTGCAGTTGATTTTCTCTCATGGCACAGGGTAATGAGGGCAATGTATTGGAGGATAGGATCAAACTATTTCCTGAGAGCACTGGCAGGGAAGTCAAAAACAATTTACTCCTATATTAGAAGTTCAGTTTTTCCTTCTAAATGTAAATTTCTCACTGTACATCTCAATTTAATTTTCCACTAAGGAAATGGATTCTTTTTATCACAGAATTCAGATGGAAAGTAGGAGTAAAGATCAGATTGTCGTTACATCTAGAGTTTGAAGTCACCAAATTAGAAATCGGAAATAAGCAGTTGAAAGTTGCTTTCAGTTTGGACGCCAAAACAGAGGGACTCAAAGCTTCTGGATTTAATACATTGGAAACATTTATTGTAGATTGTAATCTCTTTGGGACAGGGATAGTCTTGTTCTGTGCTTGGACAGTACCGAGCACAATGGGGTCCTGAACCATGACTGGGGCTCCTAGACACTACCCCAATATAGATAATTTTAATATTTTAATAACTGCATACTGGGAGTATGTGCACGTAAGCACATGCAAATACACACAGCATTTTTAGCTCTGTATCCTGAATGATTGTACAAATTTAATTCCAACAAAAGCTGCACATTTCATCCACCATTGAAACTCAAGCTATCAGAGGGTGAAATGTGATAGATGTTTAATATGTTACAGTGAAACTGCACAATGTTTATAGAGGGAAGGGGGAAATAACTATTTGAAATTACAGGTGGCATCTGGCCAAGATTACCAGGATAAATATCCTTATTCTTCAAAAAAGAACCATTGGATCTTTGATTACAAGCCGTGAGAGCTCAGTTTACATGTCATCTAAAAGCAGATGCCACTGGTAGAATAGTGCCCCTTCATATCAAGGTGGGGCATTTGTTAGGCACTGATATGGGGGAATATTACCACTTCTGACAACACTTAGTGTTCCTTAGATGTCTCCTATGCAAATATTCACCCAATGCACCCCTGCTTAGCTTGTGAGATCTGAGTGGATCATTGCAAAAGGTAGCAGGTCTTCAGGCATAATGCTATAATATTTGTCTGTATGTGGTTTTGTTAAGCTAACAACATCACAGGCTGATCCTGATTCTTTAAAAATCAATGGCAACATTCCCATTAACTTCATTGAAAGAAGGATTGTGACCTCAGCTTGCTGTCTTCAGCATGATAACTGTTTCATGAAATACTATGATTCAGAATTATAATTCCTCCATAGTGGTAGCATAACTAGTATTATTGCTAAAACTGAACTCTTAAAGCTAGCCATTAATTCATAATTCTTCATGCATATGAAATCTATTTTAAGGTTCTTAAACTGACCTTTAACTGAGGGTCTTTCTTAAATAGTTTTTAAAGGGGTAAACTTAGTAATTGAAACACCTTTTCTCTGTTCAGTAAGCCATAGGGAATCAAAGGATTTTAAGATTGACACCTGTTAGCACAGCTATAGTTTAGTCTGTTGACATTTTTACCATGAGTCATGTACGTTTCCCATTTTTTCCTCCCTGAAGAGCATGAATTTTATCTAATAACCTCTTATCTCAATTTGTCATCTTTTCCAAGTTATTTTTTGCCATATACCATAAGAATTCTCTCTCTTATTTCATCAGTGCCTTGCAGTATTTAATTTTTTTTGAAGGTTTGTTCAGTCTGTGAATTTTCTAGTGAAACATGTTTGCAATAAGGAGTAGCAGACATAACAGATCAAGGCTGGAGGATCCTCAGATAATCATAGAAGGTTTCTTAGTAACTTTACAACTGTCTTGTATTCAGTGGGTTAGTCCTCATCCATGCTGAGTTTATGCTGGAGGAGCTGAAGGGATGTGGAAGATGGCTCTAAACCACCTTCTGGACAGAGGTAAATAGAGGGGTCTGTACTGGGACGAGTCCTATTAAACATATTAATAAATAATCTGGAAAAAGGGGTAAACAGTGAGGAGGCAAAATTTGCAGATGATACTGTGACCCATGATGCCTGGGGCAGCCCTCACTGGAAATGCCAAGGTCAAGGCAGGCTGAAAAAGGGAGAGCAAATACCCCAAGACTGGTGGGTAACACTGAAGTTATTCTCCTCAACCAGTCAAACTGTGCTTCTGGTCCCCCACACTGGTTATTAAGAGCAAAAATGAAATCACACAGCTCCCTTTATTGCATTTCAGTTCTCTGGCTCCCAATCAGCACCTAGGTCCATTACATTGAGAAGTTACTTTAAACTCTGTGCACATATACAAAACAGACCCCAAAAGGTCAGCCACGTCACCAGGTCAGTATAGGTTTGGATCTTACCCAAAATATCTTGCTGCCAGCCAATCCTTTACTATCTAAAACTAAAGATTTATTATAAACAGAAAAGAAAGAACAAGAAGAGAGATATTAAATGGTAAAACAATCACAGACATACAAAGACTTCAAAGTCCATATATCAGGTTCCTAGCAGTATTGGTTAGTTTGCTGGCTTGAAAGTCCCTCTGGAACACATCCACAGCTTGGATGGTTCATTCAGTCCTTTGTTCAGAGCTTCAGTTTGTAGCAAAGTTCCTCCAGAGGTAAGAAGCAGGACTGAAGACAAAATGGAGAAGATGAAGCTGCCTTTTATAGTCTTTTGCCATGTGGCTTGTGCTTCCTTTGATTCAGACACATACTGCTCAGCATGTGGCTTGGAAGCCTTATAGTTCTGTCCATAGGCATGCCCCCTCATGCCTTGCTGAGTCATAAGGTATATCCCTTGCCTTCTCTCAATGGGTTAGTTGTATAGCTGATTATTCTTAATGGGCCATCAAAGCTAGGCAGTGCTCATGCCAAACTGTCTGGGGATGTCATCTAGAAACATAGCACAAGTTTTGTAATACATACTGTGACAAAGCTCTGTCCTTGCATCAGTGGGTTCCACGTTTCCTGGCGGATTTCACTAGCCTCAGAGGCTCACTGTGACCCTCCACGTAACCCTTCTTTCTCTAGAGACAAGGGTCACAGTCTACCGAGCCATTTTCATCATAAGCCAGCGAGGGAGGTGAGGAGAAATTATCCTTCCTTGCACAGTCTCTGTTGTCTCCCAGTCTCAGTGATGAATCAGGGGGCAAAGCGGGGGGGTGGGAGCCTGGGCCCACCCTCTACTCCGGGCTCCAGCTCAGGGACCCTAATAGTATCAGCTATGGTAGCTGACCTTTTAGAAACATGACATGTACAATTCCCTGGGCTACTTCCCCCACAGCAAGCTCCCACTTCCTCAAGCTCCACTTCACCTTTACCTCAGGGCCTCCTTCCTTGTGCCTGATATGGTGTGTACTACTCGGCCCCTCCAACCGCGCAACTTCTTCCCACAGCTCCTGACATGCACCCCCACCTGACTGACTGGGAGGCTTTTAACTCGTTTCAGCCAGCCCCGATTAGCTTCAGGTGTCCCAATCAACCTAGCTTTCTCCCTGCCTTCTGGAAAGTTCTTAATTGGCTGCAGGTGTCTTAATTGACCTGGAACAGCTGCCATTTCACTTATCCTGGTACCAGGGATTTGTTTAGCCTGGAGCTAATATATCTATCTCCCACTACTTTTCTATAGCCATCTGGCCTTGCCACGTCACAATACATATCTGTAACCCAAAATACAAAGGTGTTACAAACACATAAATGAGATTATCATATCTGGCAAATAATAACATTTCTGCAGATGTCTGACATGGCATATCTGGCACAACTCATTGCAATTTTACAATATTAATATTCATAATATCCTCAAGTGTCCCCCAGATTCCATATAGCGTCACAGATGTGAAACTACTCAAGATAATTAAGTCCCAGACCGACCGTGAACTGTTACAAAAGGATCTCTCAACACTGTGTGACTGGGCAACAAAATGGCAGATAAAATTCAATGTTGATAAATACAAAGTAATGCATGTTGGAAAGCATAATCCCAACTATACATATAAAATTATGGGGTCTAAATTAGGTCTTACCACTGAAGAAAGAGATCTTGGAGTGAATGTGGATAGTTCTCTGAAAACATCCACTCAATGTGCAGTGGCAGTAAAAAAAGCAAACAGAATGTTTGGAATCATTAAGAAAGGGATAGATAATAAGACAGAAAATATCATATTGCCTCTGTATAAATCCATGGTACACCCACATCTCGAATATTGCGCGCAGATGTAGTCGCCCCATCTCAAAAAAGATATATTGGAATTGGAAAAGGTTCAGAAAAGGCCAACAAAAATTATTAGAGAGATGGAACTGCTGCCATACGAGGAGAGATTAATAAGACTAGGACTTTTCAGCTTGGAAAAGAGATGACAAAGGAGGGATAGGATAGAGGTCTATAAAATCATGACTGGTGTGGAGAAAGTAAATAAGGAAGTGTTATTTACTCTTTCTCATAACACAAAAACTAGGGATCACCAAATGAAATTAATAGGCAGCAGGTTTAAAACAAAGAAAAGGAAGTATTTTTTCACACAATGCATATTCTACCTGTGGAACTCCTTACCAGAGGATGTTGTGAAAGCCAAGACTATAACAGGGTTCAAAAAAGAACTAGATATATTCATGGAGGATAGGTCCATCAATGGCTGTTAGCCAGGATGGGCAGGGATGGTGTCCCTAGCCTCTGTTTGCCAGACGCTGGGGATAGGTGACAAGGGATGGATGACTTGATGATTACCTATTCTGTTCATTCCCTCTGAGGCATCTGGCACTGGCCACTGTCAGAAGACAGGATGGAACTTTGGTCTGACCCAGTATGGCCATTCTTATGTCCCCTCTCCAGAACTGGCCAGGGCCTGAAATGGCTCTTGGCATAATTTACAGCAGCGCTGAGGGTGCTCTTGGTTATATAGGCTACAGCCAGTCACTGCTTTAGGTGGGGATCTGGCAGAGAACCATGCATTCTGGCCTGCACCCACAGAGGAGAGAGGTGGCATAGAGTCAGCTTACATGGATTTTACACCAAGTGAGGGTTCCTCTGTGGTAAGAGGGACCCTTAGCTGCTCCTTTAGCACGGCTTTATTAGTGGCTTTGTGCAACTTCAGAAGCATGAAGCTGTTGGAATAAGTGCTGAGAATTTGGCACTTTATCTGTTAATCATGGCTAAACCTTATCCATCTGAAGCATCACAAGACCTGTTCTCAGGCCTGCTTACTAGTTATGTTACTTACTAATTATCTGTATTGTACAAATACCCACAGGCAGCATAGGTCTGCATACTGTTCAAACTCATAGGAAAGTATGGTCCCTGCCCTAAAAGTCTCATTTCAGACTAGGCCCAACAAGAAAGTGTGACAGACAATTGGAAGGGAAACAGAGGGTGAGGGTAACAACAACAATATCACACGGTTAGCTGCTGCTTCGTAACTTGAGGGTTCCACATCAGTTGAACAATTATATATTGCTGGAAATAGAAGAATTAACAGCAGTACAAACTGAATGTTTATTAGTGAACAATTTCCTATAAACTTTACTGTATAAATAGGTTTTCAGGAGAGATTATTCATATCTTCTGTCTTCTTTCTCTACTTTAACTGCAACTAATCCTAAAGCTGGACAATTTTATAAGACTTTAATGTTGGTACATGTAATGGTAAAGTATTCTGTGGAATTGAAAATCTTCAGTATAGTCCAGAAGCTTTATATATTTAAAAAAACAAATGAACAAACAAAAAAACCTTTCTAGATTCTTATGGTATTAATCCTGTGATTATGTGTATGCTTACAAGTTTATGATTTAGCAAATAAACATTATTGCTGTTTTATTATTCCTTTCATACCTGTTTTAATCTGTCAACAGCAATAAACTAATATTTGCTTTTTATAGTTAGTGTTCTTATCTTAACATTTTTTTTAATGCTAGAGAGGTTAATGAAAGGAACAGATAAGGTTGTGGTGAAGACACCAGACTGGGATCTGGGTTCAGTTGCTGGCTGTGCCATATGTTTATGTCTACACTGCAATTGTATATAATCTTCATAGTGTGACTAAGAATAGCATGGAAGATGTGGCTGTGCAAGCGTGTTCTTAGCCCGTGCTGGGATCTGTGCTGCTGTGTCTTCATTGGTATTTTTAGCCATGCTGTATAGATTACAGCTGGTGCGGGTACGCCTACCTGAGCTGCAGTCACACCTGCGATTGCAGTTAGATATAACCACGTTCTTCTTGTGAGACTTTAGGGAAGTCCTTTAATTGAGATGTGTCTCAGTTCCCACGCTTTGTTTGCCTTTTGTATTGAGGACTAATTTTACAGTTAACAATCGGAGCAACAGGCGGAATGTAAATGCACCTTCCCGCTCTTTGCTCTCAGACTGTACCTTTAGGAGATTGCTTCCCCTCACTGGCTGGAACTTTGTGGAGGCAGAGTCAAGGCCCTGCTTGTTATTCACCCTTGCCCATTCTGCGCCCAACTGTGTGGGAGAGGCAGTAGCAGCCCCACAGAGGCTGTTTTCCCCATTCCATGATGTGGGTTGCCAGTACAAGAGACTGGGTGGTGGTGGTGGGGAATTGCCTTATGCACTTCTGGGAGGGGAGCAAGGCAAGTCACATTCATCTCCTCAGAATGTCCGGGGCTGGGACTGTCTCTTGCTATGTGAGTGTGTACACACCTCTCATCATTGGGTGTTATTGTAATGCAAATACTAATCACTCACTAGTCTTCCACAGCTAGACATGAATGTCTACTGAAAATAAGGTTGGTCTCATCTTAGTGAGAAAATGTTGTGTGGGGAAAACTTGTACAGAGCTTGCCTCCCTCTAGCCTTTTGAAGCCAATGCCACTAGAGTTCCTCATCTTCATGAGCTCTGGATTCACACAGAAATTTTTTTAAAATGCATGTCACAAGGAAATAAATTCATTTGTCTTTTTTTAAAGGCATCACATTTGACATCTATAAATGTGTTCTTTCTCCCAAAATTATATCTCCCAAAAGCCTATGTATATCCAGTACTGTCTGTAGTTTGAGTGATGTGCTTTGATTAACACCCCTTTCCCTACAACTATTTTAATAGTTAATGAAAGATTTCATTTTTTATCACTTTATGCTCAGTTCTTTCATGACACTGGTTGCTTTGCTCTCTTCTTTCATTAGAGGCTCAGGGCTATTGAAAACATCATATGTTCAGCCACTCTCTACCTCTTCATGTTTGACAGCTGGGATTCTCCTCTCTCAGTACTTCTCTGGCAGCACTTTAAACCTTGTGGCTATTCAAGTGAGTTAAAAAATCTGTAGATTTGATATTTGCAGCAGCCTTTTCTTTACATCTTTTCTCTTTTTCTATTTCCCTTCCCCTTCTGTCACCTATCTCTCTGCTGTCCTTTACTGCACAATTTGTCCAGTATTTGGAACTTTGGAACTTCCAAATTTGGAACTTTGATCTCTTTCATCAATAGATTTCCATCTGCCAATTGTGTTTCATTATCTTTCATATTTTTTGGTATGGTGAATTCGCTTCAGCAAGAGGTGGGAGACCTTTTAAACATGAATAAGATGAGCAGGAAAAATACAGAGAGTACAAAGCATTTTATTACACCTGCCTGGATCTAGAGATGCACAGACTCTCAGGTTATGAACTTTTTCTCTCAAGAAATATGTACCTCAAAGTGAAGGCACATATGATCCAAGCAGTTGTAAACATTGGTCTTTTGGGGGACTTCACCTGAAACTACTTGCCTTATTACTTATTAAGGGATTGTAGCTAGGTGCTAACAGCGTGCTCCCTGCTGTACAAGACACAAAGATTGTTCTTTTTGTCCCCAGTCCTGAGCAAAGAGATGATGGGGTGGCCAGACTTACTGACCCTCTGAGCTGCATATGACAATCTTCAGAAGTTGGAGAGCCGGGGGGCACTTGCCAGGGCTCGGAACTTCAGCGTTGTGGGGAGGGGGTGTCTCAGAGCTTCAGCCTCGTGGGAGGCACCTGCCCAGGCTCGGGACTTTAGCTTCTTTTGCTGATGCCTCTCCCCAAGGTGCTACAGCAGAGGTCTTTCCATGCAGAGCTAACACCTGGGAGTTAAAGGGAGGGGTCGCTGAGGGTAAGAAGGGGGGATTTGCCTGGGGGTATGTGACTCAAGCGATTGGAAGAGCCGAATCTTTAAATTGTGCCCCCTCCCCCTACTCATAGCAGGCAGCAGTCATCTCTGGCGGAAGCCCCTAGCCCAGTGGTTTTCAAACTGCAGGTCGCCACCCAGTACTGGGTTGCAGAATGTAAGGCACTGGGTCGAAACGGCTCTGGTCAGCACCACCGACTGGGCTGTTAAAAGTCCCTTCGGAGGTGCTATCTGGCTAAGGCAGGCTAGTCTCTACCTGTTCCGACACTGCGCTGCACCCTGGAAGCAGCCAGCAGTTGGTCCGGCTCCTCGGTGGGGCGGGCCATGGGGCTCCATACTCTGCCTCTGCCCCATACTCTGGCTCTGTACTCCCATTGGCCAGGAACTGACCAATGGGAGCTGGGGGGGGCAGTGCCTGCGGGCGAGAGCCATGTGGAGCTGCTTGTGTGCCTCCGCCTAGGAGCCGGACCGACTGCTGGCTGCTTCTGGGACACAGCACGGTCCGCGGTGCCAGGACAGGCAGGAAGCCTGCCTTAGTACCCCTGCTGTGTCACTGACTGGGAGCCGCCTGGGGTAACCCCTGCTCTAACCCTGAGCCCCCCACCCAATCTGGAGCCCCTTCCTGCACCTCACACCATTCATTACTGTCCCCACCCCAGAGTCTGCACCCCCAGCCCAGACCCCTGACCCCTTCTCGCACCTCAACCCCCTGCCACAGCCCAGAGCCCCCTTCCACACCCCAAACCCCTCATCCCCAGCGCCATTGGGTCATGCGCATCAACAATTTTCTTCAACTGGGTCGCCAGAAAAAAAGTTTGAAAACCACTGCCCTGCCGCAGGGCAAAAGCCCTGCGTTCCAACCCCCCACCCTCCATCTGGTAGGTGGAAAATGGTGAGGTGTGGGGGGTTCCGGGAATCACACTTTAACTTTAAAAGAGCTATGGTTTGACCACCCCTGGGATATGGTATGGCCGGGTTACCCCAGGAGGAGACAAGGGAGGAGTTGTGGCTCAGTTCATTCCTTGATACCCCCCCCCCCGTTAGAGCAGACGATGTGGGGGGAGTATAAATTACTTTGCTCCATTTTGTGGAGTAGCTCATTTCTTTTTCCCTTCCACTGTGTGCCTGCCCAACTGCTCTGCCTGGGGAGTGGAGATGGGAGTTGCAAAGCTAAGGCTCTTCCTTATCCTAGGGCATCTCAGCCTCCTTCCAACCCACTTGTTCATAAGGGGAGCATCAGGCCAGCAACTGCTGCTGTCTCTCCTGCCTTTGGCATCACAGTGTGAGCAGCCCTTATTCAGCTGAGGAGGGGAGTAATCTTGCTCTCCTTTGCAACCAAGTAAGGGGCTGTGAAATTCTAGCTCAAATTAAAAACAGTCCCTGTCCAGAAAACCAGACAGTAAAGAAGAGGACAGGTTGCCCTGTTAAGGCATGGAGAGGAATAACTTAGAGGACTTTTTATAACATTTGGTTTTGTTCACTTCTTGTGGGTATCACTTAAGTGAGTAGGAAGGACTAGAAAGCAGAGTGAGTGGTGGATGGGTGACTCTGTATCTGAAGAGTGAGCTTTCAGGCTATTTCAGGGTTCTCTAGACTGTCTGATTCTCTTGCATTAATCATTCTCTGTTAAAGTGTGGATCCACAGATTTTGCTGTCTGTGAATGTTTTGGATATTGAAAACCTGTTTATATTTGCTGTCTTCTACTAGTTCAGTTGCAATTTGTACTGATGTTACTTACAATCATATGGAAAAAAATTCTTAAATTCATATTGCTATGAAGAAAAGTACAAATACAATGCATGTTATGAGTTGATGTAGATGAAGGTGAAACTCATTGCACAGGCAGTCATCAAGGGGTAAAGCACCCATTGTCTGGGAAGTCTGATCTTTTCTGTGGTTTCTTCGGATTGCAAAGCAGCTGCACAAATGAAGAGTTGACACAATGCTTCTGTTTTGAAGCCATGTGGTTCTAAGTGAGCAGGTTTGGGCTAAATGGATTTCCAGATGGAAAGCCCAGAGGCTAAGAGAGAGATGTGGAATAATGTATTGAAGAAGAGGAGGGATTTCAGGAGACTCCAAAAGAGACAGAAGCTCAGCTGTCAGTTTATGATTGACCTGTAATATCTTAGCTTGTGTCTCTGCAAACATGTAGTTTGTGGCCACTTCTGTTGGAGGAAACAGGACTTGTGTATAGTTTGTAAATATTCAAATTACACTAAGAAAAAACCCTCACTTTGGCTCACCAATTTCTGCTTCAAATGGGAAACTGACCTGGAAGGCCCCAAAATCTGCTTAGCAAAGGGGAAATACTACAGTGTTACCCTGAGATTTAGTCACATGAAATCTGTGCACTTTAGAGATAAATTTCATAGAGTGACCTTAATGCAACCCTCTTGCATGTGTGTATTACAAAGAATCTTGAAAGCATTCACACAGTGAAAAATCTTGTGGTAATGCACAAGAGGTCAGTTAAAGTTACTGTGAGAATAATATACCTGCAGCCAGACCTCATTGGGGTGTACTCTTGTCAGATCTCACTAGCCAGTGAGTGTAGGGCTTGTTTTGTGTCACCTTAGAAGAATACTGAAAACGGTAATGAAGAGAGAGCAGTAGGAGATATGGAGAGTTTACAGCCCTGCAGCTGTACATTTGTATGACAACCAATTCACCACCGCTGCAAATATACCAGGAGTGTGGGGGCAAGGTAAAGGGTTGGTCTTGGCTGCACTGTACCCCTCTGATGATAGAAATAGGATGAGAAATGGCTAGAAATGAAATGTATATGTGACAAGCTCATCGCTTTTGAGCAGATAAAGAACTAATAATGGGTTAACTGTATGGATATTTTAAATTTAATTTCCTTACTGGGGATTTTTTTTGATCGCAGGTTATAATAGAACCTAATGTGGCATTCATAGCCTTGGTCAAGTTAGCTTGACCTTTAAGTAGTTATAATCTGTCCAGTAGATTTGAAGCGTGAAATATACGTTGTGGGAATTACCTATTTTCTGCTGTATTTTCAAGAGAAATCAAATATATTTTAGGTGGCTCACATAGCGATACCTATAGCTGAGGTTGCTTGATGCATCCTATTAGAAGCATCTGAAAACGGGGTTGTATAACTTTGCCAAACTGTAACTATTTTTGGGCTGAAATTTTTCATGCTGGAATTCTGCCCAAGGCTGAATTTGTTTGGAAAACTTCAGCAAAAGTGGCTTCCTCTTTTCCAAGAATGATGCTAGAGAAAAATATTTGTTTCGTCTATGTTAAAAAAAAAATTGCATAACCATTTTATTGAGAAGCTTACGTGCCCCCCCATGCTTTGGAGCAGTGGTTCTCAACCAGAGGTACACGTACCTCTGGGTGAACGCAGAGGTCTTCCAGGGGCTACATCAACTCATGTAGGTATTTGCCCAGTTTTACAACAGGCTACATAAAAACTAAAGTACAAACTAAAATTTCATACAGACAATGACTTATTTATGATATATAAAATACTCTGAAATGTAAGTAAATATTTATATTCCAATTGATTTATTTTATAATTATATGGTAAAAATGAGGAAGTAAGGAACTTTTCAGTAATAATGTACTGTGCGACTTCTGTGTTTTTATGTCTGATTTTGTAAGCAGATAGTTTTTAAGTGAGGTAAAAATTGGGACAAATCAGACTCCTGAAGAGAGTACAGTAGTCTGGAAAGGTTGAGAGCCACTGCTTTGGAGCATGGACTTGAAATTTGGCAGAGAAATGTCCTTTGTGTCAAGAATTTGCTTTTTGCTGTCCCTGTGAAAATGTGCCCAATTTTGGCCAAATTATGAACATCTAAAAATCTGTTTGCACGTGTTCAGTGAAGACTTAAGGCTTGGCTACACTTGCAAGTTAGAGTGCATTAAAGCAGCCCTGGGTGCCCTAACTCCTGATGGGTCCACACTGGCAAAGCACGTAGAGCTCCTGGACTCTGCAGCTGGAGCGCTCCTGGTAATCCACCTCCACGAGAAGCATAAAGCTTGCTGCGCCCCAGCTGAAACGCCCGGGCATCAGTATGAACGAGGTGTTGCATTCCTGCGCTGTGATTGGCCTCTGGAAACGTCCCATAATCCCCTGAAGTCAAGTGGCCACTCTTCTCATTGTTTTGAAATCGGCTACAGGAATGCAGATATGCCCTTTCAAAGCTCTGTTTCTGACAGCCAGCATGCTTACTTGCTCCGGGACAAAGCAAGCCATTAGTGTGGAATGCTGCTGTTGTGAGTGTGTGTGGGGGGGACGGGGAGGTCTGCTGCTGTCTGAACTTAGAAGACAGCATGCTGACACGCTCTCAGCTCCCCAAAAACCTACTCTCTCTCCCCCCCACATACACACAACACACTCCCTGTCACACTCCACCCTCTCACCCCCATTTGAAAAGTACGTTGCAGCCACTTGCACACTGGGATAGCTACCACAATGCACTGCTCTTTGTGGCATTGCAAGAGCTGCTAATGTGGCCATGCCAGTGTGCTTGCAGCTGACAGTGAAAACACACGACAGCGTTTTCCCTGCTGCGGTCTCCAAAGGCAGGTTTAACTCCTAGCGCTCTACCTCTGCAAGTGAGGACATGCCTTTATTAGAGTTTGGCAGCTAAATTGTCTGAAGATTCCATCTACACCGAGCGTGCTCCATCCCCTCATAGCTCCTGTGTACTGACTAGACTGCATATGTATCAACCCCACCGAGCAACTGATCATGCTTCGTCCTGGGGCTGCAGGGGCTGGACCAGAACTGTTCATACAGTTGCTTCTCTCAGCAGCCACCTAATGCGGTGGCCCTGAGTGCCAGAATTCAGAGCAGGGAGATAATTCAACCCCCTTGTATATATGCATTTTGTACAGTCTTTAATTACATGATCACAAACTATTGCACAAGCATCCTTAATTTCAGTATTTCCTAACTTTCGAGTGCTTGACTTTGTAACTGTAATACTCTTTTAACATAATTTTATTTTTTGAGTTGGGGGAGTGGCGAGGGGGATTCACGTACGCACAAAAACATTTGTGTGTGTGTGTGTGTGTGTGTGTATTGCAAACCTGTTGTTTCTACAGAATCCTATGGAGAGTAAGAAACCATATTTGGAGAGTTAAACATGTTTGATATCTGAATATATGAATGAAATAAGGTCATTGGCATTATCTAATTCCATGGGGATTGGTGTGCACTGGTTGTACAACTGACTGTAGTATTTGCAAAGAGACCAAGGACTGAATGTTATAGAGCTTAAATAGCCCCTTCCCTTCAGTTGAGACATAGTTGGTGGTATGGGATTTAAAAACCATCATTGTCACTGCCAATTCTGTACCTGTTCAGTGGATAAATGGAGGAACTTGCTGTCCAGTCCTGTTGATCAACTACGTTTCCCAAAAAAACTTCTTCTTTTTTTTAATTTAAAAATGAAGAATTGCTTGAGAAAGAAACTGAACAATTTGTAGGATTTAATATTTAGGCTCCTTAAGGTAAAACAGCTGCATTTTATTATTACGGTAAACATGTTGCAAACTTTTCCAGGGCCTTTGCTGTCTCATTTGAAACTTATCAGAGATTTACCTTGAAGAACCAATCAAACCAGTAATTTGCCATAACTGGAAAAAATATTTATTATGTGTAATGCATTTTATTTTCATTTTGGTTTAATTTTTATATCAGTCACACTTAACCAGATTTAAGCTGCAAATATGTGTTCAAGACTTACATTGTCAAACACGTAGAAGTGATAGTATATTAAAATCTACTTTTATAGTCTGTATGCAAAAGCATGCAGTGCTATCTTTTCATGCAAAGTGCATGCAAGGGCAAGAAATCCATTTCTCTAATACTGAATTGACTTACAACTAGTGCAGGAATGGCAGAGACAGGGAATTTAGAAAAGAAATATTCTGTAAAAGATAATTGTCCTTCTGAATTAATTAACTCTAGTGACAAATGAGTGGCTCTTCACATGCTGCATGATATTTATTGCCTGTTGGCCTTTTGTAGAAAATATTATTTTTCTTTGTGTTGCTAATCTCTTTTCTGGAACTAGATTCATTTCCATGTGAAAGAGATAATGGCTATATTAATTTGTTTTATCAACAACTAATCAAAACACATGCTTTTTGTTTTCCTGTGGTGCTTTCAGAGGAGTGTAAATACTTCAGGCAAGACCTGTATTACTGTGGGTGGATAGTGAGTTTGGAATCATTTCATAAAGTCTGTGCAGCTTACACTCACTAAAATATTTGATCTGATAGGACTGTATTTCTCCTCACAGCATTCATTTGTAGGATGTTTTTGTTTATTTTAATCTGAGAGATATGGGTACTGTCTAAGTACAGAAGTCACCTACTACAGGACAGGCCCAACAAAGAAAATAACAGAACGCCACTAGCCGTCACCTTCAGCCCCCAACTAAAACCTCTCCAGTGCATCATCAAAGATTTACAACCTATCTTGAAAAATGATCCCTCGCTCTCACAGATCTTGGGAGACAGGCCAGTCCTCACTTACAGACAGCCCCCCAACCTGAAGCAAATACTCTCCAGCAACCACACACCACACAACAAAAATACTAACCCAGAAATCTCTCCTTGCAACAAAGCCCCATGCCAACTCTGTCCACATAGTTACTCAAGTGACACCATCATAGGACCTAATCACATTAGCCACGCCATCAGGGGCTCGTTAACCTGCACATCTACCAATGTGATATATGCCATCATATGCCAGCAATGCCCCTCTGCCATGTACTTTGGCCAAACCAGACAGTCTCTACACAAAAGAATAAATGGACACAAATCTGACATCAGGAATCATAACATTCAAAAACCAGTAGGAGAACACTTCAGCCTCTCTGGCCACTCAGTAAAAGATTTAAGGGTGGCAATTTTGCAACAGAAAAGCTTCAAAAACAGACTCCAACGAGAAACTGCTGAGCTTGAATTAATATGCAGACTAGATACCATTAACTTGGGTTTGAATAGAGACTCGGAGTGACTGGGTCATTACACATATTGAATCTATTTCCCTAAGTATCCTCACACCTTGTCAACTGTCTAAATAGGTTTCAGAGTAGCAGCCCTGTTAGTCTGTATTCGCAAAAAGAAAAGGAGTACTTGTGGCACCTTAGAGACTAACAAATTTATTAGAGCATAAGCTTTCGTGAGCTACAGCTCACTTCATCGGATGCATTTGGTGGAAAAAACAGAGGAGAGATTTATATACACACACACAGAGAACATGAAACAATGGGTTTATCATACACACTGTAAGGAGAGTGATCACTTAAGATAAGCCATCACCCACAGCAGGGGGGGGAAAGGAGGAAAACCTTCCATGGTGACAAGCAGGTAGGCTAATTCCAGCAGTTAACAAGAATATCAGAGGAACAGTGGGGGGTGGGGTGGGGGGGAGAAATACCATGGGGAAATAGTTTTACTTTGTGTAATGACTCATCCATTCCCAGTCTCTATTCAAGCCTAAGTTAATTGTATCCAGTTTGCAAATTAATTCCAATTCAGCAGTCTCTCCTTGGAGTCTGTTTTTGAAGCTTTTTTGTTGAAGTATAGCCACTCTTAGGTCTGTGATCGAGTGACCAGAGAGATTGAAGTGTTCTCCAACTGGTTTTTGAATGTTATAATTCTTGACGTCTGATTTGTGTCCATTCATTCTTTTACGTAGAGACTGTCCAGTTTGGCCAATGTACATGGCAGAGGGGCATTGCTGGCACATGATGGCATATATCACATTGGTAGATGCGCAGGTGAACAGTCCATTGGTGATCTTCCTAAAAACACCATCCTAGCCACTATGGATGTAGAAGCCCTCTACACCAACATTCCACACAAAGATGGACTACAAGCCGTCAGGAACAGTATCCCCGATACTGTCACGGCTAACCTGGTGGCAGAACTTTGTGACTTGGTCCTGACCCATAACTATTTCACATTTGGTGACAATGTATACCTTCAAATCAGCGGCACTGCGATGGGTACCCGCATGGCCCCACAGTATGCCAACATTTTTATGGCTGACTTAGAACAACGCTTCCTCAGCTCTCGTCCCCTAATGCCCCTACTCTACTTGCGCTACATTGATGACATCTTCATCATCTGGACCCATGGAAAAGAAGCTCTTGAGGAATTCCACCATGATTTCAACAATTTCCATCCCACCATCAACCTCAGCCTGGACCAGTCCACACAAGAGATCCACTTCCTGGACACTACGGTGCTAATAAGCGATGGTCACATAAACACCACCCTATATCGGAAACCTACTGACCGCTATTCCTACCTACATGCCTCTAGCTTTCATCCAGATCATACCACTCGATCCATTGTCTACAGCCAAGCGCTACGATATAACCGCATTTGCTCCAACCCCTCAGACAGAGACAAACACCTACAAGATCTCTATCATGCATTCCTACAACTACAATACCCACCTGCTGAAGTGAAGAAAGAGATTGACAGAGCCAGAAGAGTACCCAGAAGTCACCTACTACAGGACAGGCCCAACAAAGAAAACAACAGAACGCCACTAGCCATCACCTTCAGCCCCCAACTAAAACCTCTCCAACGCATCATCAAGGATCTACAACCTATCCTGAAGGACGAGCCATCGCTCTCTCAGATCTTGGGAGATAGACCAGTCCTTGCTTACAGACAGCCCCCCAATCTGAAGCAAATACTCACCAGCAACCACACACCACACAACAGAACCACTAACCCAGGAACCTATCCTTGCAACAAAGCCCGTTGCCAACTCTGTCCACATATCTATTCAGGGGATACCATCATAGGGCCTAATCACATCAGCCACACTATCAGAGGCTCGTTCACCTGCGCATCTACCAATGTGATATATGCCATAATGTGCCAGCAATGCCCCTCTGCCATGTACATTGGCCAAACTGGACAGTCTCTACGTAAAAGAATGAATGGACACGAATCAGACGTCAAGAATTATAACATTCAAAAACCAGTTGGAGAACACTTCAATCTCTCTGGTCACTCGATCACAGACCTAAGAGTGGCTATACTTCAACAAAAAAGCTTCAAAAACAGACTCCAAGGAGAGACTGCTGAATTGGAATTAATTTGCAAACTGGATCCAATTAACTTAGGCTTGAATAGAGACTGGGAATGGATGAGTCATTACACAAAGTAAAACTATTTCCCCATGGTATTTCTCCCCCCCACCCCACCCCCCACTGTTCCTCTGATATTCTTGTTAACTGCTGGAATTAGCCTACCTGCTTGTCACCATGGAAGGTTTTCCTCCCTTCCCCCCCCTGCTGTGGGTGATGGCTTATCTTAAGTGATCACTCTCCTTACAGTGTGTATGATAAACCCATTGTTTCATGTTCTCTGTGTGTGTGTATATAAATCTCTCCTCTGTTTTTTCCACCAAATGCATCCGATGAAGTGAGCTGTAGCTCACGAAAGCTTATGCTCTAATAAATTTGTTAGTCTCTAAGGTGCCACAAGTACTCCTTTTCTTTTTGTCTAAATAGGCTATCTTTATTATCACTGCAAAAGTTTTTTCTCCTGCTGATAATAGCTCATCTTAACTAATTAGCCTCTCACAGTTTGTATGGCAACTTATCTGTATGTGTACATATATATATATTCTTACTATATGGTCCATTCTGTGCAACCGATGAAGTGGGCTGTAGCCCACGAAAGCTTATGCTCAGATAAATTTGTTAGTCTCTAAGGTGCCACAAGTACTCCTGTTCTTTTTGCGGATACAGACTAACACAGCTGCTACTCTGAAACCTAAAAATAGTCAGATTCCATTAAAGATACACTATTGAAATTGACTCACTCTGACAAATTTGTGTTATTATTATTAGACTAATACTGTGTGATCTTCCTGCTCTGATCTGAATGCCATTCAGTAGTATAAAATCTAACGGGGCTAGTTAACTTTTTTTGGTGATGGAAATTGTGTGTCATTGGAAGCCCTAAGCACTCCTAATTATATTTTACAGCTTGGAGGTAGCAAACCTGACTCGTGCAGATGCTGATCTGGAAGCATATCGAATTCAGATGTGCAAAGAGGTGATTGCCATGTTGATGAAGAACATGGTTTTCAGACACAATCTCTCTCCTAATGTGGAGAAAAGGATGGGTTCAATTTTCAAAAAACAATTTTTTGCAATGGAGAATGAAGTTCAGGAGGAGTATACAAGGAAGATGGTGGCTTTAACTGCCGAATGTAATCTAGAGACTAGGAAAGAAATGGAGGTTCAGCACCAACGAGAGAGAGCTGCAAATGATGAGGCTGAAGAATTAATTAAGCGACTGAATGAGAAGGTAAATCAGGTATGAAAATAACATAACAATTTGTATGTTTACCATTTTCCTATTATTCCATGTTATTTTTCCTGTGGTTTCTCTTTTAGACTGTAATGGCCACACTGTTTTTGTTTTCTTGCTAGTGCAGCTACCTAGTGAGAATTCCAGTAGTCTTTGTACATTTCACCCCTGTTAACGTAAAAAAGAAAACTCCCAAATTATTGTTTCATATTTGTCAAACCTCATAACTTCGATTAAGAAGATGGCTCAGAAGGAGTAACCAACACAGTTCATTATTTGCCACTGGTGCTGCACTTCCTGCATGAACGTGTATTCTTATGTATTGAATGTAATGTTGCTGCTGTTCAAGCTTCCCATTTTCCAGTGAGTTGTAGAGATAAAATAATTCATATCAGGAACATATTCCCACAGACCAAGATGTGAAAACTTCCACCACAGTGTCTTAAATTCTTTGTCACATGCTTGCATATGCTACCAAAAAAAAATCATGTTTTATTTGAATGCAGTGTACTTGTTGTTGTTTAGTGCTTTTATGGTAATTAATAAAACTGATTTTTTGCAGAAATGGTTACTTTGATAAAAATGACCCACCAAAGATAATAGCAGTGTACAGGGGTTGGTGGGAAAGGATTTGATGCAAGGCCTATTGGATGGAGGAGTATTGTATGAGGATGCAGGGTGGTGCAGACCTGTTGAACTCTTCCATAGGAACAAATAAGTATATGAGCTGTGACTCTTGGGAGGATTTGCTTGTTATTTTGACATATTTACACTAGTAGGTAGAAGGACTCAGCTGAAATTTGCTGGCCATGCCTCTCATTGAAGCTGCTCCAGCTACCTTTCCAGCATTGTACCTTTTCTAGTGCTTTGTCCAGTTTGGTTTTAGAAGTCCCAAGTGATGGGAGCCACTAAAAGATCCTGGCTTAAGGATAGGGGCTGGGGAAGAATTCAAAGCCAGACCCTTCAGTTCTTGTGCTGATCCACTTATCTCCTTCTTCCCTCTCCTCCCCGCCCCCCTCAATTGTTGTGCTCTTTGCACTCATAGAAGCAGAGAGAAGTGGACTAAAATCTATGAAAGAATCTTTACTAGCTTTAGAGATACTATATTTCATGTCATTTACTTTTCCTCTGGAATGTGGAGGAAAGTGGCATTGCAGGGGAATAAAATGAAGCAATCCAAAGTGGAGAAATGTGGGTGAGACACCAGATGCAGAAGGGAGAAGGTTGGTGTGCCAATATAGACCTTAACTAAGATAGGAAACATGGGGTTAGTTGGATGGGATTAGCCCTCCTTCTGTTCTCTCTCTCACACAGTAAGTTTGTCTCTGGGTGCAGAAGATGGCTAAAAATCTAAGGGTGGTGTTTTTCAGAAGTGCTCAGCTTGGCTTAACTGCTGGGAGCAGAGTGAGGCCCGTGTTGAGTGCTTATGAGAATCCTACTCTAAAACCCCCATTTTCCTATTATTCCATGGGCATGGGAGGAAGCAGGCCTTGGATTTTATTTCTGATGTGTATTCTTGGCTGAGGCATGAGTATCTCCCAGAGCAGCCACTAGTAATTTCTGAACTGAACTCTCAGATGTGGCTCTTAAAGGGCGTCCCCATTTCCTTTTTTATCTGGTGCATATTTTTATTGATTGGGAAATTCAGACAATGAAATGTTCTCACCAGAATGTAATCATTGATTTTAACGGGGGCACATTTTCACAAAGATGTCTCTGGGTTACAATGTTTTGGTACTGGGGTTTTGCTTGTCTAAACAAAGGCTCTTAATATCCAAAACTATTTTGTACTTTAATGACAAACTGTGCGGGGCAGGAAACCTGGGCAGTTCTGAAGGTTGAGTCATACATTTAAGCAGGTAACTGCATGTTTCAATTATTTAGTTATATTCAGGGTTGTTGTAGCCATGTTAGGCCCAGGATATTAGAGAGACAAGGTAGGTAAGGTAATATCTTTTATTGGGCCAACTTCTGCGGGTCAGAGAAACAAGCTTTCCAGTTTACACACAGCTCTTATTCAGGCCTGGGAAAGGTACTTAGAATGTCACAGCTAAATACAAGGTGGAACAGATTGTTTAGGATAAGTAGTTAACACATATTTCAAGGAATTATTCAAGGTGAAGTGACCCATTAACAGCCCTCCAGTCAGAAGAAGAGAGGGAGGAAAAAAAGCAGCTGGGGAGTGCGGAGTAGGGTGACCAGATATCCGGATTTTATAGTGACAGTCTTGATTTTTGGGTCTTTTTCTTATATAGGCTCCTATTTCCCCCCCCACACACACCCCTTTTCCGATTTTTCACATTTGCTGTCTGGTCACCCTGGGGGGTGGGAGGTTGTTAATGGGTTATAGATTGTTGTAATATGCCATAAATCCAGTGTCCCTATTCAATCCATCTTTGTTAGTATCTAACAAAGTTATGAATTTAAGCTCCCAAAGTTGTCCTTTGAAGGTGTGCAGATTTCCTTTGAGAATGAGAACTGAGATGTCAGATATCGAGTGATTGTTTTGTGAAAAGTGTTCACCACAGGTGATATTGTGTTTTTGACTTCTATCATTTTCCTGTGTGAGTTCGCTGGAGAGAGTAGTGGTTGTCTGGTTTCACCCACATAATTATTATTGGAGCATTTAGTCCACTGGATGAGATGCACGTTTCTTTGAATGGTCCCTTGAAAGATGTGTTAACTATTTATGTTAAACAATCTATTCCACCTTGTATTTAGCTGTGACACTCTTGAGTGTTTCCCACACCCAAAGAAGAGCTGTGTGTGGCTGGAAAGCTTTTCTCTCTCACCAACAGAAGTTGGTCCAGTAAAAGATATCTCATCCACCTTGTCAACCTGTTTAGTTGTCATTCAAATCTTAATTGAACAGTTGCTCTCTAATTAACTTTTTAAGTTTTTCTACTTTTTAACAAGTGTACAAGGAGCATCAGATATATTCCACTACATCTACCAGGATTTCTTATTTTAGAAAGATTGGCCTGATTCTGAATGGGCTCTAAAAGAACAGACCACAGCATCTCTTCCAAGTACCAGTGATTTCAATGGCATCTGCACTGAAATCTGTGCAGTGGTCCATGCCAGTGGATTCCATTGCTATTCCAGGACCACAAAGGGGTACAAGCAGAGAATTTTTTCTTTTTTTGTGCCATTACATCGAGCCAAAAATGTGTGTGTTTAAATCTATAACTAATTTGGATTGAAAAGTAAGCTATCATTTGTTCATTTTCACCCAACAAATTACTGTGAGAAAGTTTGATTCTTTTGACAACTTTCAGAGTAGCAGCCGTGTTAGTCTGTATTTGCAAAAAGAAAAGGAGTACTTGTGGCAACTTAGAGACTAACAATGCATCCGATGAAGTGAGCTGTAGCTCATGAAAGCTTATGCTCAAATAAATTTGTTAGTCTCTAAGGTGCCACAAGTACTTCTTTTCTTTTGACAACATTTGTGTTGTAAGCTTTGGAGATGTCTTTACATTGCTAATAAGGCACAAGCAAAAGCTAAGCGTCTTTATTTTTCAGAAATGCGAATACCAGAGTTACGTATCTGACTAATGAACAGAAAGGGACTCGTGTACTGCTGATGCTTTCTCTGTCCCATACATCTATATGAAGCTTTACCCCAAACAACAGATTTATTCAAAATGCATATTAATGTTTTATTATGTATTATAGCTACCTTGTATCTAGATCAAGGGTTCTCAAACTTCATTGCATCGTGACCCCCTTCTGACAACAAAAATTACTACACAACCCCAGGAATGGGGACCGAAGCCTGAGCTTGCCGCCCCGGATAGGGGGGCCCAAAGGCCAAGCCCCACTGCCCCAGGTGAGCGGGGGAGGGAGGGCCAAAGCAAAAGCCCAAGAGCTTCAGCCTCAGGCAGGAAGCATGTAACCTGAGCCATGCTGCCCAGGGGTGACACCATTGGGTTTCAGCTTCAGCCCCAGGTGATGGGGCTCGGGCTTCGGCCCCGGGCCCCAGCAAGTCTAACACCTGTCCTGGCGACCCCATAAAAACAGGTCGTGACCCACTTTGTGGTCCTGACCCACAGTTTGAGAACCTCTCATCTAGATGCTTCCCTTGCCAATGATCACATAGTCTATATTGTCCTTTTTAGGAGCTACAACACTATTTTTGTCTAGCTAAAATTTCTTTTTCTTGCTTTTTTTTTTGTAGTGGAATTTGGAGTTGTTATTATTTTGTTGCTCCCTTGCTTTTTGTGCATCAGCATATGGTAGCTTTGGGACCACTTACCTTGCCACATTCAGCTTTAAAGGTTTGTTCCTACTCCCACTGAAGCCAATGGCAAATCTCCCAAGGAGTTCAATGGCATAGGATTAAAACATATAGGCAAAATTCACTTTTTTGCCAAGTTTTCACAGAGTAAATAAACCTACTATTGTGTATGGAAGAGTAGAAATGTTGATTTGAGTAATTTGTAAAGGATTAAAAACAAGAGTTACAAAGCCCTAAGCCCTGCCTCTTGCCAGCACAGGAGGAAAACAAAGATGTCAGTTTTGTGGTTTTTGTGTTTGTTTTTTTTTTATCTTGGATGGCAAACAGGTAATATGTTGATACTGTAGTGATGTATGTCCTGCCATTATTAGAACCTGGATTCACAGTCTAAACAAAAAGAAAAGGAGTACTTGTGGCACCTTAGAGACTAACAAATTTATTAGAGCATAAGCTTTCGTGAGCTATAGCTCACTTCATCGGATGCTGTAGCTCACGAAAGCTTATGCTCTAATAAATTTGTTAGTCTCTAAGGTGCCACAAGTACTCCTTTTCTTTTTGCGAATACAGACTAACACGGCTGCTACTCTGAAACAGTCTAAACAGTTGCCAGATACGTTGTGCTCCCTCTGCTGACTGATGAATGGTAGTGCACAACATTTATGGTCTAAGCCCCTCCTCCTTCCCCTCTCCCCCCAAAAGATTTAAGCGTGGCTGCACACAGTGCAAGAAGCCCCATCAAATTTAATGAGGCTATATGCAGTCTGTAGAATTAAGTATGTAAATAAGTCTTTGCAGCATTACTTAAACAGCCATTGCTGGAAATTTTTATTTACTTATTTTATTCTCTGCAGTAGAATTGAGTAAATGTGTGTGTGTGTGTGTGTGTGTGTGTACAATAGTACAAAGGGCAAACCTCACCAGATTAACAGTTTGAAATTTGTAGTGTTACCAATGTAACCAGTGTAACTGTTGCCTTTAATGACCCAGGAAGCACTCTTTGCATGGTGGGGCATGCATGTGTCTTTTTTTTTAATTATTATATACAATCTGAGGCTGAACCTCAGTACATTTCACTCTAACTAGACATAGATGACAAAGTATTTATTGTAAAGCAGCTTTTAAATTAATTGCTATTTAGTTCTGTTCCATTATTGTGGCTCTAAAATAATGCTTTCAGATTAATTAGTAGAAACATAGTCTGTTAATGTATAAGCTACTTTATTAGTAAAAACTTTTAAAGGATTGCAGTAGAATTGATTGTTTTCTAATTTCATATCATTGCATTTATATTGTAATGCATATTGCCATTTCACTGTCCTGATTAGTATGGCTGTGTTCCATTTTACTACTGTTCCTGAATTAATGTAGACTGAGAGATACATTTCATATATATTTGGTCACTATTGAATGTTATGTGACTTGTTGTAAATAATTTTATAGGGTACTTCTTCAGTTCCAAAAAGTCTTCATTATGCCTTGGCAATGTGATCTGGGTTATTAGCTGAATATGTGTAACCCTTTGTGTTATGGATAGATGAACAACTTCATCTTCTAGCACTGGCTTTTCTGTTGAATATTGAAACTATGATGTAATGTTAATATTATTTTATTTCAAAACAGCTGCTCATTTCAGATCACGTAAAGAGGAATGCGCATAGTATGCATGGAATGCATGTGAGCTTAGTCTCAGTAATACATTGGTCTCAGTAATATTGGTACTTTTAAAATATATTAAACACTGGTAATCATTTGGTGTTTTTGTTTTTGTTTTTTGTCCTCTCCCAGTCTGCTATAGAATACAGATGTCTTCTGGAAAAAATTCACAAACTTGAGCAGAACCACATGAAGAGGTTCCTTTTGGTGAGGCAGGAGGAGTACTTTGCGAAAGCTTATCGACAGCTGGCTATTTTCCAGAGAACAGAGCTCCATAATGTCTTTTTTACACAGATAAAAAATGCCATTTTCAAGGGAGAATTGAAGTTAGAAGCAGCCAAAGCATTAGTGCAGGATTACTCTAAAATACAGGTAAATATTCCACTCTTAACTTCCCAACAGATAGCAATCACATAGTAATGTTTGTGAAATGTTTCTCTAATTATCTCCACTTGTAGAGCTTTGCTATGTTATCACTTTTATAACTGATTGACAATAGAAATAAGATACAAAACTACAGTCCCATAATTTTGAAATTTTAAAGTCTAGACAAAAATTATTAATGCATGTACATAACCGTCCCCAGTAATGATGGGAGTTGTGCATGTTCACTCAGGCAGTCTGTACCGGCTAATTGGGTTTTACATTATAAATCTGAATAAAACGTGACCTGTTTTTTAAATTCTTCAAAGGTGCTTAAGTGACTTAGACCCTAAGACTTAGGATCCTAAGTTACATAGGCACTTTTGGAAATTTCACACTATATCTTAAAGTGAAAATTGCTCTAGGGAAAGAGAATGTTTTTTGTTTTTTAAAAAGAGCGTGGCTCTGCATATGCTTTCTACTGAGCATAGAGCTTACTACCCTTGGGCCCCAGTTCAGCAAGCATGTGTCTAGTTTAGCCACATGAGTAGTCCTGCTAAAGTCAACAGGACTGCTCGTGTGCTTAAATTTAGGCACGTTCTTCAAGTATCTTGTTGAATCAGGACCCTGAGTAGTCTCATTTACCTCCATGGACTACTCTGGGTAGTAAGCACTGTGCTCAGTAGCTGGCTGTTCAGGCCCAAAGATCAACAAACTATGTTAGACTGATGCAACTGTAATAACTTGACCCAATCATCTAATTTACAATACTTTTAACTAACTTGTATGGAAATTCACTGTTGTTTTTTATTTGTAAAGGCTGTTTAATATTATTCTTTTCTAATGCACAAAACTGGTCTAAATAGCACTCTCTCTGGTGTTAGTTAAAATGAATGTAACTTCTAATTAAGACACATATGTGTTCACACTCTTTCCTATAGGAGGACATTGAAGAGCTAATGGATTTTTTGCAGGCTAGTAAGAAGTATCATCTGAGTAAAAGATTTGCTTACAGAGAGTACCTAATAAATAATATACATTTATGGGATTCTCAAGCCTCTTCTCTCTTGAACACAGCAGCAAGCCAGATAACAAGTCTCATTAACAAGATGGAAAGGTAAACATAATCTCTATTTTAACTATTTCTGGTGTCTCCACTCCTATGTTATCTGAGTGACCTATGGTATTCCTCAAAAATAATTTTAGCTATATCTAATAAAGGTTAATGAATAGAATTTAAAAGTTTACTGAGAAGATTTATTATTTTTAAAATAATTCAATAAAATATTTAGTAACATATTGATTATTCAGCATCCTAGTATAATATACTGTCTTTGGCCCTAATCCCACAACACAGAAGTACCCACATATCCAGTTAGAGCTCATTGACTTCAGTGGGGCTCTAAATGGGTATATCAGTTTATTTCTGTGCTGCATGTTACAGGATCAGGGTCATTGTGTGTGAGTGACTAATATTGCCCTCTGGTAGCAGCCCCATTGAGAGAATAAGGTACTTTCTACTAATATTAGTGGCTAGAGAGATTCTTTAGCCCAAGTGGTAGAAGCATGTGCTTTTGGAGCTATTAGTTAAGGGTTCTAGTCCCAAACCTTGTGTGTGATCTAGATCTGAATTATGTGTTGCTGTAAATGTGTTCAAATAAGATCTTGGTTATTTTCTTTCCTCCCAGCCTCACTCTATGTCATACAAATACATGTCCAAGAGAACGACTTCCATGTTTGATTTTAATATGTGATTTGCTTAACTGGATCATTTAGTTTTAGATTGATGCAGTGTCTTATAAGTAGAGTCAGATAAAGCATTTTCATCAGTTTCCTTGACAGATGGGAACATGTACAGTTAGACTTATTAACAGATGCCCAGATTCTGCTGCTGGAGGATTATGGCTCCCAGTGAAGCCAGCAAGAGTTTGGGGCTGATTATAGATCCTTTACTTATTCAGATAGTACTCACAGATGTGAATAGCCCATTTAAGTCAATGGGAATATTTTAATAAGAATTACTGAACAGGACCCTATGTACATGAAAATCTAGACCTAGATGAAAAGTCCAGCTCTGATTCACTTCTAAATTTAGCATGTAGGGTGAGGAGCTGGATATATGGTCTCAAATTGGCATGCATAAAAGTTTTCCAAAGGAAAGATGATCTCCACAGTTGACTGAGCTTATAAATAATATAATTGGTATAGATCTTTATTAGCAGACAAGCCACATGCTGCTGGGAATAGTAAAGAATAAATGTTGGCTAAAGTAATAAGTAAAAATGAATTGAAGAAAAAATATTTATTTAACTGCTTTGGGGTATTTCTTTTAAGTCATATAGGCTCTGGGCTGATTCAGATATTGTATTTGAGGATACCGTAGAAATATCCCTGAAGGTAATACGGAGACATAAAAATGATGAAATGGTGCTGGTGAAATGAGCAGTTAAAATTACATGACAATATAGAGCACTTTGAGGGAGAACTCTAGCTAGTACTAAGAGAGCTGAAGCATCTGCTAGCCTGGCAAGTGGAGAAACTATGAAGAATGTGCCAGGAAAGTAGAATGTGTCAGTGTGCAGGAAAGCAAATTACTAATTTTTCTGTTGATCCTGTGCCCACATCTTTCTTTATATATTTTAGACATCTATATGGTGCCAGTTGCCAGTCATCTGGGTGCCATGTATTGCACAAATAAATATAAAATAGATTAATATAATCCAAACTTCTCAGCCAGTAACAGGACCATATAGACATATTACTATTTAAATTGTTTTCTTTCCTGCTATTGTTCTCAATTGAAAGGTAAAAATAATATAAGATTTAGAGTAGGGCTGTCAAATTATTAAAAAATTAATCATAATTAATAGACATTTTAATCACACTGTTAAACAATAATAGAATATCATTTATTTAAATATTTTTGGATATTTTCTATGTTTTCAAAGATAGTCTTGGGGCTCCGGACTTCAGCTCTGCTTAGGGCTCCAGTCCTGCTCAGGGCTCTGGGCTTCATCTCCCATAGGACTCGGAGGTCCGGTCCCATACGGAGTTCAGGCCTTCAGCTCCCCCTCGGGGTGCGGGGCTCCAGCTCAGCACTTCAGTGTACCCGTGGAGCTGCACACTGGGACTTCAGCCCCCATGCCGCCAGTGGAGCTGTGGGCTGGGGTTTTGGCCTCCGCTCCCTCCCCTCACCGCCGATGCATCCCTCCCCACTAGAGGAATGCGATTAACGCATTAAAAAATTAATCAGTTAATTTTGTTTTCAGTTCATTGCAGGCATTAACTGTGATTGTTTGACAGCCCTAGTTCAGAGGCCCAAAGGAAGATTGATATGAGATACCAAAGATCATGTTCTGTATCTGCAAGTAGTGCAAAACTAACAGCTCTTCATTAGAGACTGGATAACTGTTCATTTAGAGCCAAGTACCTTACCTTATTTTTGTAACCTTTGCTCTTCTATTTAGCCACCTATTACAGTAGCTGTCACCTGATTAGTCATGACTACCATTAGACTGTAAGCTCTGTTGAGCAAGGACAGTCTTCCTATATGCCTCTACTCTGCTTTGCACGTTTTGGGTGGTACCATAATGTATGTGCAACTACGTGTCCAAAACCAATCTTACCATCTCCTTTGTAATGTAATGAAGACCCCACTTCTGCAGCCTGTACCCTTCCATCATTTCACATCACTTTCAAATCATATTATGCTTTTGGTCTCCTTGAGAAAAGTTCTTTGGTTGTTCTGTAGACATTGTTACTTTTGGAAGGCCCTTAATGAGAAGCTGTAATTAAATAGGCCACTGTGCAGATTTAATCATGAATTCATAGGAGCCGATTACTAAAATGAAGGAAGAAGTGGGGTTTATTAAACGGGAAAAGTAGCTTTAGTTCATTGTTTAATAACTGATATTGAACTTGAGTTGCAAAATAAAAAAAAAATCAATGACTAGAAAAGAGAGAGAGGAGAATTAGAAGAAAAAAATCTCAGTAGTGGAAAGGCAAGGCCTGGGTAGTTTTTGGTGGTGATACAGTGTGATATTCACTTGCACAAAATACTGCAGCACTAACATGAGTAGTAAGGAAATCCTAATGTAAAACAATGCTTTTCTCTCTCTAACTTTGCATGCTATTCATTGCCTATAATTTCAGAGTGGTGAGGAAGAATTTACAAGTTGGGGGAGGGATCTACTTTCCAAAGAAATCTTGCAGTTGAGTTTCTTACAACAGGATTAGTTTTGCACCGAGAGCTACAAACAACATCAGCAAATGGTGTTTCCTCTCACTATCTGAGTAATAGGAAGGTTGGATGGAGGATTCCCCAGATTTTTTTTCATAGTGTCAAATTTTAAACTAAATTCTGCAAAGTTAGTCACCCTCGCAAAACAAAGTGACATTACTCTGTTATCTTGTGTGACCCTCCCATAACTTCAGACACCCCCACACTCACGCAGCATGTTTGCTTTCAAAAGATTGGCAAGACCTGTGCCTATTTTTTCATTCTCTGGACGTTGATATTGTAAAACTACACAATGTAGTATTTCTGAACATTCTCCAGAGTCATTCTGCTGCAGGCAAAGCTGAGAATCATGCCCAAAACCCAGAAGAAGAAGAATTCCATGGTAGGTCGGCCAGAATTTCAATCTTTAATTATAAGGGGAATTGGGGAATATTTACAGACCAGAGCAGAAGAAATATTAAGAGCAAGAAAAGTCTGAACCAAAATTCTGGTCTTTTTAAATTATATTATTAATCTCCTCTGCTTTTTCATCTTAACCTTCAACTCCCACTGCTCTCATTACAAATAAATGATATACCAATAAAATGAAAACCAGCAGGATCTTATTAAAGGGGAAAAGGCAAAATACCACATTTATTGTGAATACAGAAAGAATCATAGTAAGCAGTTAGTTATAGCTATAACATTCCATTCAATTTCATATTTATTCACACATTCATTCATACACACACACACACACACAGGTTCTGCAAGGTTGTTATCATAGTTTCCAGTCTTAGAGTTGCTCATGCCAAGCCACTGGCCAGGTGACCTAGACATGAGGAGGGAGCAGGGCCTTGTCAGATGCACATCTGATGCTCCTGGAAGTTGGTCTGCAGAATCAGACCCCAAAGTTCTCACTTTCTAGAGTGCATTTTTATAGGAATTTCTTCCTATTCCAGTCTATGGGAATTGCTTCATCATGCTGTTGCTGAATCAATCAGCAAATGGCACATTCCTGATGGCTTCACACATACAGGGAGAGAAACAATACCAAAAACCAAGAGACTTCTTAATTAGTAATACCCTGGAATTTAAACTATGGGGAATCAAACTCGTGATTTTAATACAGAACTTCTTTAATATGATCCAACATGTAGATGTTCCTTTATCAAAACCAGTATACAGTAGATTAGGTACTTTAAACGTATACTTATGGATGGGATTAAAGGGAATTTTGAGATGCATAATTGTTTTATATCTAGAGATGAAATTGGGAAAATATGTGGATGAGATAGAATACACATAAACAAATTAAGAGGTAGCATAAAACAGGCATGACATAAATGCTGTAAAGGACTTTTAAAAGCAGAGCTTAATAGAATGTTTAAAATATATTGGGTAAAAAGTCAATCGAGATTCATGTGAAAAAGATACTGTAAGAATGTTAACAAAATAAGTAAATGGGCTTCAGTTATAAAAACAGCCACTCTAAGACTCTAGAGAAAATTTCAAACAAAATCTAGAGGCCAGTATTTTGAAACTTAACTGTCTAAAGTTGGCATTAAATAAGAAGCCTGATTTTTCTGAATAGCTCAGCTCCTTTTGAAAATCAAGCTGCTGATTTGGGTGCCTAAATATGGATTTACTCTAACTCTAGGTATTTGCAGTGCTGTTGTAATTTTGTTGGTCCCAAGATATTTGAGAGACAAGGTGAGTGAGGGAATATTTTTTATTGGAACAACTTCTATTGGTGGAAGAGAAAGCTTTCGAGTTAGTCTCTTTTTGCCAACAAAATTTGACCCAGTAAAAGATATTACCTCATCCATTGTGTGTCTCTAACTTCAGGTATACAAGTTTGAAAATTTTGCCCATAATATAGTAGGCAAGGATGGATAGTCAGATGTCTCTTGGCCAGATTCCCTCTCCATTCTGCCCTCTTTGCATCACTCAGCGCAAAGGGGCTGGAGTCTGGCCTGGACAAACTACTGAGAATTCTGCCAAGGGTTAGGGAGCTCTCAGTTGTCATAAAGTCGGTGTAGTTGGTTCCCATGCTAACCATGTCCCTTCACTCCCCCCCATACAAACACTGGCTTAGGGGTTGAGGGGGAGTGTAGCTGCATTCTGCCAAATCTCAGCTGGCTCCCTTAGGGAGCTGGGCTGGAGCAGATGTGATCTGTGAATTATGGAGCTGTAATCAGCCATAAACAGCTCCTAGTCTGCCTCCCTTTCTCTATGCTGAATGTGGAGGAGAATCTGACTCTGTCTTTACAAAGAAATTTTATACCTTGAACATGGTTCCCTAGACGCAAGAGGACAGGTGTGACGTTTGATTAAAATATAATTACACAAGCCATTATTTCTACCACTGTTATATAATTGCAACAAACCATATGCAAAGTGTAACATGTTGCCAGAAAGGGTTAAACAGCTTGCAGGCTAAGAGTATATCTACACTGCCCATGTTACAGCGTGGCTGCAGCAGTGCTGTGAGGAGGGCAGGATAGTCGTGCTTTATGGCTGGGGGAGAGCTCTCCCAGGAATAAAAAATAACCACCTCGAATGAGGGGTAGTAGCTTTATTGCCGGGTGCACGGCTCCCATCGATAAAGGCTGTCTATACTGCTGCTTTTTCAACACTAAAACATTTGTCACTTGGGGGGGAGGTTTTCACACCCCTGAAGAACTAAAGTTTTAGCGCTGAAAGTGGCAGTGTAGACACAGCCTAACTAACCCAAAGTGACCTTTAAAGACATTTTAGAAAGGTATGCAAATGGAAATTAAGGCCATTCATGCTAAATAGGCTAGAACTTTGAAATGCAAACCTATGCTGTTAGAAGCTGTACTCATTGTGTGTATCTTTAATTCTAGCCATGTAAATAAACAGTTCCTGTCTGTCACTATAGCTACTGATTCAGAGATCAAAAGGGAATATTAACATTTAGATGAATCTTTGGTAAAATAATGTCATTGTTTATATGTCTCTTTGAAGTTTATAATAGACTGCCTAATGGATAAATTGCCCTATGTTAATTTGTGTAACTACAAAAAGAAAAGGAGTACTTGTGGCACCTTAGAGACTAATGAATTTATTTGAGCATAAACTTTCATGAGCTACAGCTCACTTCATCAGATGCTGTAGCTCACGAAAGCTTATGCTCAAATAAATTTGTTAGTCTCTAAGGTGCCACAAGTACTCCTTTTCTTTTTACAGATACAGACTAACACGGCTGCTACTCTGAAACCTGTCTTTGTGTAACTAATTACTGATGGTATTCAGAAAGAAAAAGGTTACATCAAAAGCCTATTGTTTAACCAGAACTGTGTGGTCAAGTGGATGCTAGAACACTGTATAAAAAGACCCTCAGTAACAGTAATTACAGTAATCAGAGGCCTATCCACGATATGTCACTGCAATATTTTCTGCTGTTGTCTGTCCTTTAATTCATAGAGCCATTTTATTTATACATGTGCTATTGTGAGCAGATATTTGCATTGAACTCTCCACAGTCAACCTCCTCTCTTGCTTCAGAAGATTCCACAGCTTCAGTGCTCATCAGCACATTAGGAGTTTAGACCATTGCTGCTAATACACATTTTCTTACATATATGCAAGTTAAATGTCCTCTGCTGTCAAATTGTCCATTTCATTTATATATTTAAATCCATCCAGAGTTTCTCATAATCCTCCATGTTACTAAACAAGTTGACTTAGTGTCATTATCATACTTTACCAACTCCTTTTACTTTTTGTTCAAAATCTATTTAATAATTTTTATCAAATACTGACAATCACCTTGGTACCCTGACATTTGAACTGTAGAACAGCCATCGCTGTAACTTTTTAAATTGCTTTACTGGTTCGAACTGCAGGACTGCCCTTATTCATTTATTAGTCATTTTCCTTAATATTCTCGTGTGAGAGACCTTTTCAAAAAAGCATTCGGAAAAATCTAAGTGAATTACATTCATACTGCTTTATCTACCATTTTGTTAACATTTCCAAAGAATTCTCATAGATAGAAAGCTCTTTTTATCATTTTCCTTACAAAAACTATGCAGGGGTTGACTTGTCCAGTCAATACTTGTCCAGGTGTTGTACTACTTTAACCTTACTTTTCCACTGAATGCATCCGATGAAGTGAGCTGTAGCTCACAAAAGCTTATGTTCAAATAAATCTGTAAAAAGAAAAGGAGTACTTGTGGCACCTTAGAGACTAACAAATTTATTTGAGCATAAGCTTTCGTGAGCTACAGCTCACTTCATCGGATGCATTTGGTGGAAAATACAGAGGGAAGATTGATATACACACACAGAGAATATGAAACAATGGGTGTTATCATACACACTGTAAGGAGAGTGATCACTGAAGATGAGCCATCACCAGCAGCAGGGGAGGGAGGGAGGAAAACCTTTCATGGTGACAAGCAAGGTAGACTATTTCCAGCAGTTAACAAGAACATCAGAGGAACAGTGCGGGGTGAGGTGGGGGGGAGAAATACCATGGGGAAATAGTTTTACTTTGTGTAATGACTCATCCATTCCCAGTCTCTATTCAAGCCTAAGTTAATTGTATCCAGTTTGCAAATTAATTCCAATTCAGCAGTCTCTCGTTGGAGTCTGTTCTTGAAGTTTTTTTGTTGAAGGATAGCCACCCTCAGGTCTGTAATCGAGTGACCAGAGAGATTGAAGTGTTCTCCAATTGGTTTTTGAATGTTATAATTCTTGACGTCTGATTTGTGTCCATTCATTCTTTTACGTAGAGACTGTCCATTTGACCAATGTACATGGCAGAGGGGCATTGCTGGCACATGATGGCATATATCACATTGGTGGATGTGCAGGTGAACGAGCCTCTGATAGTGTGGCTGATGTGATTAGGCCCTATGATGGTGTCCCCTGAATAGATATGTGGACAGAGTTGGCAACGGGCTTTGTTGCAAGGATAGGTTCCTGGGTTAGTGGTTCTGTTGTGTGGTGTGTGGTTGCTGGTGAGTATTTGCTTCAGATTGGGGGGCTGTCTGTAAGCAAGGACTGGCCTGTCTCCCAAGATCTGTGAGAGTGTTGGGTCTCCTTCAGGATAGGTTGTAGATCCTTGATGATGCGTTGGAGAGGTTTTAGTTGGGGGCTGAAAGTGATGGCTAGTGGCGTTCTGTTGATTTCTTTGTTGGGCCTGTCCTGTAGTAGGTGACTTCTGGGTACTCTTCTGGCTCTGTCAATCTGTTTCTTCACTTCAGCAGGTGGGTATTGTAGTTGTAGGAATGCATGATAGAGATCTTGTAGGTGTTTGCCTCTGTCTGAGGGGTTGGAGCAAATGCGGTTATATCGTAGAGCTTGGCTGTAGACAATGGATCGTGTGGTATGATCTGGATGAAAGCTAGAGGCATGTAGGTAGGAATAGCGGTCAGTAGGTTTCTGATATAGGGTGGTGTTTATGTGACCATCGCTTATTAGCACCGTAGTGTCCAGGAAGTGGATCTCTTGTGTGGACTGGTCCAGGCTGAGGTTGATGGTGGGATGGAAATTGTTGAAATCATGGTGGAATTCCTCCAGGGCTTCTTTTCCATGGGTCCAGATGATGAAGATGTCATCAATGTAGCACAAGTAGAGTAGGGGCATAGGGGACAAGAGCTGAGGAAGCGTTGTTCTAAGTCAGCCATAAAAATGTTGGCATACTGTGGGGCAATGCGGGTACCCATCACAGTGCCGCTGATTTGAAGGTATACATTGTCCCCAAATGTGAAATAGTTATGGGTGAGAACAAAGTCTCTCTGGTCACTCGATTACAGACCTGAGGGTGGCTATCCTTCAACAAAAAAACTTCAAAAACAGATTCCAACGAGAGACTGCTGAATTGGAATTACTTTGCAAACTGGATACAATTAACTTAGGCTTGAATAGAGACTGGGAATGGATGAGTCATTACACAAAGTCACCATGAAAGGTTTTCCTCCCTTCTCCCCCCCCCCCTGCTGCTGGTGATGGCTCATCTTCAGTGATCACTCTCCGTACAGTGTGTATGATAAAACCCATTGTTTCATGTTCTCTGTGTGTGTATATCAATCTCCCCTCTGTATTTTCCACCAAATGCATCCAATGAAGTGAGCTGTAGCTCACGAAAGCTTATGCTCAAATAAATTTGTTAGTCTCTAAGATGCCATAAGTACTCCTTTTCTTCTTTTAACCTTACTGGAACTCTTAATAACCGGTTTCCCCAGTAGCACAATGAGCCCCACCATTCTGTAATTCCTGTGTTCTAGATAGTCAAAAAGGCACCAGATTAGCTTTTTTTTCCGAACAATTGCTAGTTTTAAAGTGCTATGGCTTCATTTCGCCAAGCACTGTGCTCCTTCACACTGCATTTCTTTCATAATCCTTTGATAACATCATCCAGTTCTGGCAATTTACTGAATTTGAAGAACTCCTATTGCAATATGAATTTTTCCATGGATTTTAATCTCTAATAAAACCACAATAATTTCCTGTGATATGTGGCCTTAAATCCTACCATCATCTACAGTAAAGTCCAAATCAAAACATTCCTCTTACTGATGTCTTTAGTAGTGTACTTTTTATTCTTCTCCATTTAAGTGGAGTCTATTGCATCAATAAATATTTCTCCAAACAGTCCTTTGATGTCCTCTTCCACCAGATAGAACTGCGGTAGCTAACTTACCCATTGTTATCATCATTGCGTCAGCAGAGCACAAGCCTTTAATCTCTTGGGGCCTGACCCCACCAGGTGCTGAGCACCTGCTATCTGTATTAAGGTTAATTACTTGCTTAGCAGCTCTTTGGATCTGGATTTTACTATGAGGAATTACTCATTGCAATTCTGATCTGGACATCTGCAGAATACTGATCCAGTTGGGTGAAATCCTGAGCCCACTGAAGTCCTTGGCAAAACTCTCATTGACTTCAGTGGGCCAAGGATTTCACCTATTGTTTCCATCACATGGGCTTTCTAATCAAATAGATTCCATCCCTTAGTCATGTCCACACTGGAGTGATCTTTCTAAAATAGTTGTGGTTTCCTTTACTCCTTCAGATATAATGCAACTCTACACAAGCTAACCTATCTATCAGACAAACTATAGTTTGAAGCCCTTTTGCTATTTTTTTTAATTGTCAATCATAACTCTGAATTGCCAATTATACTGGGCATTCTAATTGGCTCCTTTTTTAGTTTTGACTTTTAAGTCTTGAGCTGTAGCCTGGAGACACTTTCATTTTTGTCTTAGAGGTACAACCATTATGTTATTAGTTTCAGAGTAGCAGCCGTGTTAGTCTGTATTCGCAAAAAGAAAAGGAGTACTTGTGGCACCTTAGAAACTAACAAATTTATTTGAGCATAAGCTTTCGTGAGCTACAGCTCACTTCATCAGATGCATTCAGCTGCAGCTCACAAAAGCTTATGTTCAAATAAATTTGTTAGTCTCTAAGGTGCCACAAGTACTCCTTTTCTTTTTATATTATTAGTGTTATTTAACTGACACTCTGCTTCTGCTTGAACTGATGGCTACACCTCCTTGTCTCTATTGTTTGTGTCATTGGAAACTCAATCCGTATTCCTTTTTACTGGCCCCCTGTAGAACCCACAATTACCTACAAATTAATCTTAGTGCCTTTTTGATTTTTACGTGTAAAAAAATTCCACAGAATAAATCAACTTGGAACTAATGAGATGTGTGTATATCATAGTCCCCATCATCAGTGTGTGTATCTATCACCACCCTGTTCACTTAGCTGGAATGTTACATCACTTTCCCTCCACCTTTCATCTCATGACCTCAATACTGATTCCTGCTGCAGCCTCTTTTACTCCACACTGGGTAGGTATTGTAAAGGGGCTGCAAAGACTCCCGGGTAATTCCCACAGCACAAAATAGATTAAAGGTATTTAAAAGTAATAGCTTGATTGATTATTATTTTGCATAACTTTCTCTTCCTCCTAATTCCGCCACCCACATGTTATACTACCTTGTTTTCCCTTGTATTTGGCACAGAAAGGAGCCTATATATGGAATTTGCAGTTCACAAAGCTGAAGGGAGGCTTGGCACTGCACAATCTATCTGTCGCATCATTGGAATTTATAATCAATTGGTTTCAGGCAAGGACAAATATTATTTGGCTTTAGGTAGAGCACATTGACAGTTGGTGGGATTGCTTTGAGGACTTTTTCCCACAGAAGATTTTTTTTTTAAAAAAAGGTGATGGATGGAAGTTGAAAAAATTGAGTTCTGCAAAACTTAGCAAACCTACGTGATAAGGAGGGAGGCTGAGCTGAGCTCCTCATTAGAATTTAAAGCAAGTTTGATAGGCAGGGGACAGTGTTCTCTTGCTCATTTAATTGACTATAAACTCTCAAACAGTAGATGGAGAAACAGGTGCTGGCTTTGAACAGGAGCTCTCTGTTCACTTTGGGTAAAATGCAAAAGCCACACAACTAAATAAATATTCCTCAACTTTGCTTTAATTTGATTATTTTGGGAATTTGAGGTAAAATCTAACTTGGAACAAATGTGGGACAGCTAAATTCATATGGACAAATCCTAGGTAAATTCACAAAATCAATGGGAATTGGTCTCAATCCTTTCCTGAGAAAGGTCTGAATAAAGGACTACAAGATTTCACCCATAGTCTAACTGTTGAAGTGTGTTGGAGACTTTGCTGGGACAGTGGCATGTGAGCCCTATATGTTATTAGGTCCTCATTTTCAGAGGGGCTATGCGCACACAATTCCATTTGAAACCAATGTGAGCTGCACAGTGCTCAGCCCTTCTGAAAATCGTGTACTCGGAGAATAATTGAGGAAGTGTTTGAACAAAAATCCACAGTGTTAGGGATAGTACTTTCAGCCCAGGTTCCATTTTGACCCTTTTAACCTCCTTTTAGGGAATACTCAGTATTTAATATTAGAAATATTTCTTGTGAGTCATGGTAATAACTGAGAAAATCCAAAAGCCTAACCTGGTTGATTTAAGATCCTCCTTTATATCCCTATTGTTCAAAAGTATTTTGGGAACTCTTGAGTGACAAGAATAACAGCAGTCTTTATAATGCAATTAGAGTTGTTTATAGGGGGAGAGAGACTTATCTGACTATACTTTATTGCGTCTAGCCTATGCACTCGTGTGAATTAGAGAAGTCAATGGAGTTAGACTGGTGTCATAATCTTGCAAGTCTACCCTGAATCCAAAAGATGTCCTGTATGTGTAAAACTGGGAAAGTTTGGTCTGTGCAGTAGCTATATTTAGCTATTCATCCAAAATCCTGGTAATTCTTTTGATTTATTTTGAAAATTATAGGAGAAGTGAGTGAAAGTCTTTGCACAGATTTTGCTAACTATCATTTGTAGTGTGTATAAAATTATTGTGCATGTGTGATTGATTTTTATATATATATATATATATATATATATATATATATATATATAAATGTAACATATAAAGGAGACTTTTTACATTTTCAGACTATAATGTAGAAATATAAAACATATCTAATTTGAAAATTCTGCACAATACTCTTCTTTTTCCTTGCATTAATCCCATCCTACACTACAAATCCTCTCCTTCCAAAGTGCTCATTTCAGTGCCGTATCTTCTATCACACCACATGCTAACATGTTTTCCTTTATGACATACCACCACTTCTTCTTGGGTTGGCACCTGTCTTTCCCCTTCAGTCTTGAGCCATTGGATTCTTTCTCACTAGTTGTCAGGACTGTGCTTTACATGAGGACTGTGATCAAACCACCTGAGCCTGCACGCCCTAATTTTTTCGTTTATGCACATTACTTTGAGCATCTTCTGTCTAACACTAACTCTATATTTGTACGGGTCTCCTTGTTTTTTTCCCCCTCCTTCCTTCCCAGTCTCCTTTCACACTCCTATTTGTTTATTCACCTCTTGCGTACTATCTATATGCTACACTGTGAGCTTTCGGAGGCAAGGACTGTCTTTGTATTATTTGCTTGCATAGCGTCCAATACAGTGGGATCCTAAGCCTTGTTAGAGGCTCTTAAGCATTACAGCAACAGAAATAAATAATAACTTTGTGCCTTTGTACAAACACACACACACACACACTCGCTCTACTGTTAAGTATTCAAGTTAACAGGTATTAAATACTCTTATTACAGAGCTGGTCATTTGTCTGAAAATCATTTGGGACCACTTCTAGACCAAGCTCAGGCAGAAGTGCATTCTGTTAAACAGAAGTTGGATCATAATTTAAAACAGGAAAAGCAAAGGCTTCACCAGAAACTCCTTACTAAGAGAAGACGAGAAATGTTGCAAAAGGTAATTATGTACAGTGTAACCATTTACCCTGGGATTATGCTGAAAAAAGCCCTGATTGAATTGAAAGATAAAGCCTAATTCTTTTATGACGATGAAGATAACAAACATCCATGCTAGGACAGTAGAGGAAAATCAGTCTTCATAATTTTTAGTGACATTACCACAATATACAGTAGAACCTCAGAGTTATGAATACCAGAGTTATGAACTGACCGGTTAACCACGCACCTTATTTGGAACTGCAAATACACAATCAGGCAACAGCAAAGACCAAAAAAAAAAGAGCAAATACTGTACAGTACTGCGTTAAACGTAAACTACTAAAAAAAATAAAGGAAAAGTTTTAAAAAAAAGATTTGGCAAGCAAGGAAACTGTTTCTGTGCTTGTTTCATTTAAATTAAGATGGTTAAAAACAGTATTTTTCTTCTGCAAAGTAAAGTTTCAAAGTTGTATTAAGTCAATGTTCAGTTATAAAGTTTTGAAAGAACAATCATAGTGTTTTGTTCAGAGTTATGAACATTTCAGCATTACGAACAACCTCCATTCCTGAGGTATTCGTAGCTATAAGGTTCTACTGTATTGTCTTAACTGAGCAATTATTCATAGCCTGACAGTAGAAGACCAGATCCTTCCCTACATTGGGAAAACCTGCAGGTAAGTGATATACATGAAGAAAATGCTGAGTTTCCATTTGTGGAATTTGATATTTCATCAGGTCGGGATTACAGGGTTAGATTCTACCACAGTGGGAGCAGGCGGCATGACCTTCCAAACCCACTGAGGTTCCAAACTCTATGGAATAAAATGCCTTGGAGCTCTGGCAATCATGCAGAGGGCCAACACTTCCATTGTATTCTCTGTACTTCCCACTGGTGTGGTCTTAAATGATAAATTGTGTTAAAACAAGGGTAGCTTTGGCTAGCTTTACAGTGAAAATATTGCATAATGTAATATGAAATAGCAATAAAACATTTTTCTTTTCTTTCCTCTATTTCTTTGATCAGAATTTGCATTTGGAATTTTACCAGTTCATTAGATTTCTGACCCTTTCAGACATTTGAAAATGTGTCAGGGCATGAGATAAATTTCACACTGCGTTTTTGTTGGTGTTAGCATTCTGTCTAACTTCAACCTAAATTAATAGTGGCCTTTTGGACACATATGAATGCAGAGCTGATATTATGCAATGCAATTATCATTTTGAGTATTACAAAAAACTGTTATGTATAATTTTGGGGGATTGGAACTAAAAAGAGGTTTCTTCTATGAAGTGAGCTGTAGCTCGTGAAAGCTTATGCTCAAATAAATTTGTTAGTCTCTAGGGTGCCACAAGTTCTCCTTTTCTTTTTTGTGAATACAGACTAACACGGCTGCTACTCTGAAACCTTCCATTTACCTTGTATCTTTTTTTTTTTTATAAATGAATCAGCAGAAAGAACAAAGAAGGGAGCAGATGTTGATAGGCGACATTTTCAAAACCACTAAAGAGGTTAGCCACTACTTGAACCACTGGCAAAAGCTCCTGACTGATCATGCTGTTGAATTTGAAGAGCTTATTGAAAAGCTTGATAATGATGCCAGTGAAGAAATAAAAGTGCTTAGATTTACTTTGACAGAGAAAGCTATTGAAGAACTTAAACGCTTTCAATATGGAGTAATCACTCAAGAACTTTTAAAACTGAGTGTGCCAAAGCCGTTCCTGCAACAAATTGTTGAGGAGCATAAAAAGGAAATTGCTATTCAGACTGAACAGCTTGAAAAAGAAGAACATGACAAAAATATGGCCACTGGGGAATGGCTTGAGAATACCAGGCAAAAACTGAGCCAAGAGCTGGAACAGAGCATTGCAGAACAAAAAAAACTAAGGAGATGGGAACAGTTAATGTTCATGTAAGTATCTGTCCATTTTCTTTTCTTGGTTATGCCTCTAGTAAGTATGAGTTTAACACACACGTGGGCTTAATTTTTAACTATCAATTCTTTGCTATAAACTTTGGACCTGAGTTTCACAAGTTCACAGTACCTACCACTTGTACTGCAGTCAATATGTGCTGTCTTTGCTCTGTGCTAGTGAAAATTAGCCCCTTTGGTTTGTTTGGGGATTTTTAATGAAAATTCCAAGAAACTGAATTTGTTAAAATTATAAGGGTGATTTAGAATTTTTAGGCTTTAATTCAGTGTATGCCATGCTTTGTTTGCAAAACTCTCAGTATTCAGAGATTCACAGATCCCCAAACCAGAAATGATGATTATGAACATCTGCTCTGACCTCCTGTATAACACAGGCTGTAGAACTTCCCCAAAAATAATTCATAGGGCATATCATTTAGAAGAACAGCCAAACTTGATTTAAAAATTGTCATGATGGAGAATCCACCATGACCCTTGGTAAATAGTTCCAATGGTTAATTACACTCACTGTTAAACATTTATGCTTTATTTTCAGTCTGAATTTGGCTAGCTTCAACTTCCAGCTTCTGGATTGTGTTATACCTTTCTTTGCTAGACTAAAGAACCTATTATTAAATATTTGTTTCCCAGGTAGATACTTATAGACTGTGATCAAATCACCCCTTAACCTTCTCTTTGTTAAGCTAAATACACTGATCGACTCCAAGAGCTCAAACTAAGGCATGTTTTCTAATCCTTTAATAATTCTTGTGGCTCTTCTCTGGAACCTCTCCAAATTATGAACATCCTTCTGGAATTGTGGGCACCAGAACTGAACATAGTATTCCAGCAGTGGTCACACCAGTGCCACATATGGAAGTAAAATAACCTCTACTGGAGATTACTCTGCTTATCCATCACAGGATCACATTAACATCACAGGGGAGCACATGTTCATCTGATTATGCACCACGATCCACAAATCTTTTTCAGAGTCACTGCTTCCCAGAAAAGAGTCCCCCATACTGTAAGTGTGGGCTACATTCTTTGTTCCTAGATGTATACATTTATATTTAGCCATATTAAAACACACTTTGTTCGCTTGTGCCCAATTTACCAAACGGTCCAGATTGATCTGAATCAGTGACCTCTGCTCTTCATTATTACTTCTCCTCCAATTTTTGTGTCATCTTCAAACTTTGAGTGATGATTTTATGCTTTCTTCCAAGTCACAGATAAAAATGTGGAATAGTGCTGGGGCAAGAACTCATCCTTGCGGGACCCCACTGGAAACACACCCGCTTGATAATGATTCCCCATTTACAGTTATATTTTGAGACCTTATCTGTTAGCCAGTTTGTAATCCATTTAATGTATGCCATCATGTTAATTTGATATCATTCTAATTTTTTTAATCAAAAAATTGTGCAATAACAGAAATCCTTACAGAAATCTAAGTAAGTTACGTCAAGACTATTACCTGTATCAACCAAACTTGTAACGTCATCAAAAAAAAGGTATCAGGTTAGTTTGACAGGATCTGTTTTTCATAAACCCATGTTGAGTTGCATTAATTTACATTACTCTCCTGTAGGTCTTTATTAATTGAGTTCTGTATCAGCCACTGCATTATCTTGCTCAAGATAGACCTGTAATTACCTGGGTCATCCCATTTCCCCTTTTTAAAAATTGGCACAACATTATCTTTCTTCCAGTCTTCTGGAACATCCACAGTGCTCCAAGACTTACTAAAAATCAACATTAAAGGTCCAGCAAGCTCCTACCCCTGCTCTTTTAATACTCTTGGATGCAAATTAATCTGGACCTGCTGATTTTAAAATGTCTAACTTTAGTAGCTTCTGTTTAACATCGTCCAGAGACACTAGTGGGATGGAAAGAGTGTTATCACCATATGATGAGACTATATCATCTGTTTTTCCCCAAATACAACAAAGAAATATTTATTGGCAAGTAAGAGAAGTATTCCCAGTATTTTCTGGCAGGGCAGGTATTCACTACTCGCCGAATCGGCGAGTAGTGATCCATCTGTCGGGGATCAATTTATCGCAATAAATTGATCCCCGAACGTTGCTCCCCATTGACTCCGGAACTCCAGCTCGCGAGAGGCGGAAGCAGAGTTGATAGGGGAGCAGCAGCGGTCCACTCACCACCATCCTCACGGCCAGGTAAATCGATCTAAGATAAGCTACGCTATTGTAGAAATGTAATGTTTGATGTGAGACATTGTACCAGGGCCCTGGTGCTTGGGTGCTTACCTTTTAAAAGTTGTAGTTTGAGGGCGTACGACTGGGATTGAGCTTCTGATATTAGGCTTTCTGCAGGGGTAGCAGACAAGAGAGATCCAGACTACAGAAGCATTAAGATGGATCTTACCCAGGAAAGAATTTTCTGTAATATCTGGCTGGTGAATCTTGCCCATATGCTCAGGGTTTAGCTGATTGCCATATTTGGGGTCAGGAAGGAATTTTCCTCCAGGGCAGATTGGAGAGGCCCTGGAGGTTTTTCGCCTTCCTCTGTAGCATGGGGCATGGTTGACTTGAGGGAGGCTTCTCTGCTCCTTGAAGTCTTTAAACCATGATTTAAGGACTTCAATAGCTCAGACATGGGTGAGGTTTTTCATAGGAGTGGGTGGGTGAGATTCTGTGGCCTGCACTGTGCAGGAGGTCGTACTAGATGATCAGAATGGTCCCTTCTGACCTTAGTATCTATGAATCTCTCCATGGTAGCCAGAGAAGGGTCATGTAGTGGGCAAGGATGTGTCCTCCCTCTTCCCAGACAGGGAAAGTGAGAAAGGTCTGTGTTACCAAGTGTATTTGGCTGAGGTTTTTTTAATCTTCTGTTTCTTCTTCGAGTAATTGCTCATGTGTATTCCACAATAGTTGTGCGTGCTCGCCATATGCACTGGTTCCGGACGTTTTTCCCCTAGCAATACCCGTAGGGGGAGCGCCCCCTGCAACCCCTGGAGTGGTGCCTGCCTGGCGCGGTATAAGGGGAGCTGCGCGCTCCCCCCACCCTCATTTCCTTTTTGTCGCCAGTGAAGGTGCGGAACTGCTCTGCTCCAGTTTTGCTGTAGTTCATCCCCAGAACTGTTCGTTCGTTCAGCGTTAGTACGTATAGTTAGTTATTTGTTTAGTTAGTTTAGTTAGTCAGTGAGCCCGGGTCGGGGCATGCCCCGCACCCTGGGGTTTAAGTCGTGCGGCTCTTGTAGGTGTTCTATGCCAAGAAGTGACTTGCACGAAGACTGCACTGCTTGAGAGAAACCCATATCAGCAAAAGGAGGAAGTTGTTTAAGTCTCAGACCAAAAGAGAAAGGGACATTAGACGCTGGGCCATCCTGGTGGAGTTGGCACTGATCCCGGCACGCTGCTCCGAACCAGTACCTGGCACAGCAGCATTGGTACGCAGCGACCCTCCGGTACCATCAACCAGTTGGCACCACTCCCCGACCATGGGGCACGCCAGGAGGGCCAGGAAGACTCCCTCTTCGCAGCGGCACTGAGGGAAGTCTGGGACAGAGGCTAGGCCCATGTCGGGCAGTCCTCAATCCCCACCGGGCCCCAGGCCTCCAACTCGCATTGAGCGAAGTAGCCTGGCCCCTTCAGAACAGGCCTCTTTGGATGTCCATGCCTGAAGCCCTCCAGGCAGCCCGAGACGTTATTTCCGTGCCGGTGCCCAGAGCACTGCTGATGTTGGCCCCGTTCTCCAGAGCCAAGCCGCCGCTGGAATCTCCGCAGTCGCCTCCATCCTGGTACTGGTCTCGGCCTCCCTCTCCAGACCCTCGAGAAAGGAGGCAGTGGGACGTGCATCCTCAGCACCGTGCCCGAAGTCCGAACAGGTGGTGGACCCTCTGGTGCCGGCTGACACCCAGAGCACCGCACCAGCCTCTTCGCCCCGCCCAGAGGAGGTGATAGTGTCCCTACCCGCCTCCATCCCGCAGGAGGACTTCAGGGCCCACCAAGAACTCTTAAAGAGGGTGGCAGCAAGCCTCCACCTCCAGGCAGAAAAGATGGAGGAGCCCTGGGACTCCCTGTTTAACGTGTTGTCCCCATCAGCGCCGGGTAAGGTGGCCTTGCCTCTCCATGAAGGGGTGGCTAAGATTTCAAATGCCCTGTGGCAAACACCAACCTCATTGGTCCCCATCTCTAAAAAGGCAGAACGCAAGTACTTTGTACCCATTAAGAGGCATGAGTACTTGTATACCCACCTGGCGCCCAACTCCCTGGTGGTCGAGTCAGTCATCCACAGGAAACAGCAGGGTCAGTAGCCCTGACCCCAAAGAACAAAGACTCTTGGAGACTGGACTCTTTCAAAAGGAAAGTATATTCATCTTTGAGCTTCCAGTTACGAGTGGCAAACCATCAGGCTCTCCTGGGCTGGTACGAATTCAAACTGTGGGGCTCCCTGCCCAAGTTTGAGGACTTCCTGCAGGAGCGCGATAGGAAGGAGTTCAAGGCGCTAGTGGAGGAAGGGGCAACGGCCACTAGGGCATCCGTTCAGGCAGCCTCAGATGCTGCGGACACGGCTGCACGATCAATGGCTTCTGCAGTGTCCATGGCTCCTGCTCTCTGGGCTGTCCAGCGAGGCGCAGTCTTCCATGCAGGATCTCCCGTTTGATGGGAAAGCTGTTTGCGGAGGAAACCGATACAAGGCTGCATGGCATGAAAGACTCCGACACGACCCTCCAGACTCTGGGCCTCTATGTCCCGTCTCCAGCAAAACCTAAGTTCAAGCCGCAGCAGACTACCCCCCAGGCCACCCTCCCAAAGTACAAGGCTGCCCATAAGAAGCAGCGGGACTATAAGAGGTGCCCTTAGAGGCAGTCTCAGCCTGCCCCCCAGCTTGGGCCCTCCAAGGGCAAGCAGGCGGGGAAAAGGCATTTTTGACGGGACGCTCGGGGGCACCCCACCAGTCCTCATCAGGGATCCACCCCAGTAAAGCTTTTCTTCTCCAACCGGTTGTGTGCTTTCCTCCCGGAATAGTCGTGGCTAACCTCGGACCAATGCGTCCTCAACACCATCTCCCAGGGTTGCACCCTCCAGTTTACTTCATCCCCAACCAACCACCCCCCCATACTCCCACCCCTCTTGGGGGACCCCTCGCACGAAGCTTTGCTCAAGCAGGAGGCGGAGCGGCTCCTAGGTCTAGGAGCAATAGAAGCGGTGCCCAAGGAGTTCATGGGCAAGGGGTATTACTCCTGTTATTTCCTTATCCCGAAGGCCAAAGGGGGGCTCGAGTCTGTCACAAGGTTCCCGGTGACAACAGCCAGGGTTTGCCTATAACCTGTGGGTCATATGTCAGCGTGCACATATGTGGTCTGTTACGCCAGACTCAGGATGAGGCCCCTCCATCTCTGGTTGGCATTGAAGTTCTCCGAGGCCACAGACAGGATGGATATGGTCCTCACTGTGCCAGATTCTGTGATCACCGCCCTACGGTGGTGGTCCGCCCCAAACTACATGCTCCAAGGGGTCCTGTCCAGGGACAGGGCCCCGTCGTTGGAGCTGGTGTCCGATGCGTTAGACCTGGGTTGGGGGGCCCATGTGGGGAATTTTCAGACTCAAGGCCTGTGGTCAGCTCAAGACCTGACTTTACAAATAAACGTCAAGGAGCTGGAGGGCAAGGTAGTCAGGGTCCTCACAGACAACACGGCCTCAATATGTCAACAGGCAAGGCTGGGCTCAATCCTCTGCTGCGAAGCCCTCAGGCTGTAGGACTTCTGTATAGCCCACAACATCCACCTGAAGGCCTTTCACCTACCGGGCGCCCAGAATGAGAGGGCGGATCGCTTGACCAAGGACTTTTCCTCACAACATGAGTGATTCTTCCACCCAGAAGTAGCCCACCAGCTCTTCCAAAGGCGGGGAACTCCCTAGGTGGACCTGTTCGTGTTTCGGCAGAACCAGCGATGTCCCGGGTTCTGCTCCAGGGGAGACCCTTGGGAGGGGCGCTATCTCCGATGCCTTTCTCCTATCCTGGTCAGGCCGGCTTCTCTAAGCCTTTCCCCCGTTCCCTCTAATCAGCAGGGTCCTGGAGAAGATAAAGACAGACAAGGCCCGGGTGCTCCTGATTGCCCCGGCATGGCCCAGGCAGCATTGGTACGGGATCCTCACGGGGGTGGAGATAGCTCCACCGTGGCCGTTGTTGCTTTGCCCGGACCTCCTCTCTCAGGACCAGGGCCACCTCCTCCACCCCAACCTGGCAGCTCTTCACCTCGCGGCGTGGCTGCTCAGTGGTTAGGTGGAGAAGAAAAGACGTGCTCAGAGCAGGTTCAGTGTGTCCTCCTCGAAAGTAGACGGGCCTCCGCTCGCCATGCTTATTTGTCGAAGTGGTCCCAGTTTTCTAGGTAGGCAGCGGACCAGGGTGTCCTCTATCTTGGGAACTTGTGAACTCCTACCCACCTCCAACAGATATAGCTTGGAATCACCTATTGTGGAATACACATGAGCAATCTCTCGAAGAAGAAAAGACAGTTACCTTTTCCGTAACTGGTGTGCTTCGAGATGTGTTGCTCATGTCTATTCCACATCCCACCCTCCTTCCCCTCTGTTGGAATTGTCTGGCAAGAAGTAACTGAGGGTGCGGGGAGCACACAGCTCCCCTTATACCACGCCAGGCAGGCACCTCTCCAGAGGTTGTGGCAGGCGCTCCCCCCCTACAGGTACTGCTAGGGGAAAAACTTACGGCACCGGTGCACGTGGCACGTACACTTGTTGTGGAATAGACATGAGCAACACATCTCGAAGAACACCAGTTACGGAAAAGGTAACTGTCTTTTATTAATAAATCCATTCATTTCTAACTTTTCAGTGACTTTTGGTTTTTCAAAATTGAAAATAATTTTCCATAAACCATTTCAATGTATCTTTCAGATACCGTCTTCTTATCTCTAAATATACTGTAGAGAACAATCCTGCACCAATAGTGATATGGATTAGGTGACCTAGGTCTTTTCCATTTCTAACTTCTATGATTCTATGACAATGTATTCCAGTTGGCAGTGCTGCTGTTAGACCTGTCAAATACCATCTTTATTCACACAGCAACAGTAAAGATCAGATTCTTAAAAGCTGCTTATTTTTCCAGTACATTTTTCTACACAACAATTATGCAACATTCCATCAAAAGCTCTTTAAAAAATGTCTGTTTTTACATTTTCTGACACTGTGTATTAGTTTTAATATTTTGATCACCAGACACCAGCTCTAGTCTCTTACCAAGAATTATTTTGACCGATAGCTTTTTATTTTTGTTGATCATTCAAGATACTATGAAGTCATTCTGTGCCAAAAATATTAACACTTTAAAATCCTTTCCTAACATAGGCATGGCATGAGAGATCTGCCGTAGTTTCTAATCCACTGATTTTTCTATGTACTACCTTTCTATGTATAAATCTAAGTCAATATTGTGGAGTAGTAAGTACTGCCTGTTGGGGAAATGATGCCTTCAGATAGGTGTCTTAGGTGGATGAAAATATTGTAAATATGTATATTTTAATTTAGAGACTGACTACACTCGGTTGATTCAGAGAAGAATTTCTAAAAACATCATAGGCATATTTTATGGAAATAATGGCAACCTGTTGGCACTGTGATTAACTAAAGTAAAATCATTCTTCTAAAACACTGGAGACAATATATTGTAATTATAAAACTGAAACTCTTTGTTAGTGCATCAGTGTGCTGTTTTTAAAAACTGCTTGAATTAGTTATTGTTTAATCTTTAAACGAATAGGCTATATCCTCCTTTTTAGAACTACTGGGGCAGGGGGAAGCTGCAAATGTTATATATATATTTATAATTTTTATTAATTTTTTCATATATAACAAATATACCAAAATACAAGATTCAGCATAATGCACAAAGTAAATAAAGAGGGTCAGGATAAAGGGAGGGCAGGTGAAACAAGCTATCTATCTTCAGGGTCATAGACCCATAAAAAGTCAGAACAAATTGCTTTGAATTTTTCAGGCATTCCCCTTCTATGGAATGCCAGTAATTCACTAGCTGAAAGATCACCATATCATTGAGCCAGGCATTGATGTTTGGTGGAGATCAACTTTTCCACTTTTGCAGGATTAATTTTTTAGCGACCAAAACTGTATGTTGGAAACACAGTGCCTTGTTGTCAGGTAACACAGTGCCTTGTTATCAGGTAACCTTCAGGTATCAGAAATATATCCAAGAATTAAATTTAAGAGGGAGAGCTCCAACTTAGCATCCAATATTAAATTGGTCCTTTCATTTGCTGCAAAATTAAAGTTAAATGTGTTTTTTCTGAACTGTTCCTGACCCAATGGCATGAAAGGTATTAAAACTGGCCTTGTGGTAGAGCAGCACATTGCCACTACAGAAATCAGAATTTGGGCCTTAAGGTCCCTTCTGGGCTGGTTGAAGCTTGGAGTGATCTGGTGGCAGTCCACATTACTTACACATGGGGAGCACCTCAGTTTGCTTTCTATCAACCAACCTCTTTTCGCTCACCCAAGACTTAGTAGTTATGTTGATTTACTCTAAAGGGGAGAGGTACCTAATATACCCTAACCAATCCAAAGTGGTATTGCTGGTAAAATAGAATGATGAAAAGGTAAAAGTAGTGGGGAGTCTCAGGACTCAGATGATTCCCTTCTGTTCCGCTGGGGAGAATCAGATTCTGATCTCATCTGCACCAGTGTAAATCTGGAGTAACTCCATGACCCTGGTTATAGTTACACCCAAAGTTACTGAAATCAGAATCTGGCCCTCTGTGCTTCACTGAACTGTTCATAACACAAAGATAAGCCATGAAATAGTTTAAAATGTCAGAGTCCACCAGTTATCAGAGGGAAATTGGAGAACTGTGGGAATAAAGCTGTACACTCAATATTTGATCTCATGTAGTCTGTCCTAGTAAGAGTTAACCTTCTGTCACCAGATGGAAAGTTTCTGTTTTCCAAGCCTGAAAGTCAGTGGTGCCAGTTCAGATATTTCTTGGGAGGAGTAAATTCCAGTCATCTCCCATAGCAAGAACCCTGTTCCAATCTCACTAGTCTCCAACCCCCTTCTCCTGCAGGAACCCAGGGTGTCCCTCGACTGGGGAGTCACCCCTCTCTCTTACTCACACAGTGCTTGAGCCAGTGCCACCAGAAATTGAGATCTCAGTGGATTCTCCTGTGCTCCGCCATACAGGAATAGACTCCCTGTGTGCCATTGCAACACCATTTGTCCCACCTACCCTGCCATCTGGACAGAGGGTCAAATTTCAGTGGCATTGTGAGCCTGTGAACTAGATTGTAATGCCACTCACCGAAATTTAAACCAACCACCCCCTGTCTGCCCGTAGAGGTGGCCAGGTCAAATTTCAGTGGCATTGCAACCGCTCATCTGGATCAATGCTCCAGACTGCTCCGGCAGCAGCTGTACTGATTTAGTACAGGACCATTGCTTAAAAGTAGTCAGGCCATGGCCTCCCAGCTCCGCAGCCTATGGCAAATGCAAAAATGCTCTCTTCCCCAAACCTACCCAATTTGTGCCGCTGCTGAAAGTTGCTGGTGCATTTTGTATTAGTGATGTCAGTGGGAGCTCCATTTCTTTAGCCATTTTCTGTTTAAAATCTCTGTCCCAAGATGAATGAAATGGAATAATACCTAATAAAAATTGGGATAAGAACTTTTTGTGCATTAATTAACCCTTTTCCTAATCTAGGAAGCAGTGTGGATCTTGTGGTTAAAGGATGGGTCTTTGAGACATCTAGGTTTGTTTCCTGACTTTACCAATGACTTGCTGCCAGTGATTTGGGCAAGATACTTACACTCTCTGTACTTCAGTTTTCCTATCCATAAATATGGGGAAATACTACTTAGCCATCCTTGTTAAGTGCTTTGAGTTGCTCTGGACTTGTCTATATGGAGAGCAAGCTGGGGTGTAAACCTACAGTGCAATAGCCTGCCATACATTAATCAGCTGTGTGGACTCTGCCACTATGAACTCAAAGTTCTGTAATGCACTTTGATTTACACCCCAGTTTGCTCTTCGCTAACTCTGTGTAGCCAAAGCCTTAGATACAAGCTTAAGATATTAGTATTATTATTCCCACCCAATAGCTTTGTTGAAAAAGGTAGGCATAAAAAGGTGGTATATCGTTTATCAGATTGACATTTGCTTATTTTCTGTATATATACACACACTTTGAAAAATAAGCAATATCAATCTGCCCTTTTAAAAATTAATTCTCCCTGCTTCTGAGCTGGTTCTGTTTGTAGAAATTTAGGGAGACAGGAAAGAGAATGTGTCAAAATACAGAATACTGGGTTATGACATACCATTATGGTAAATATTATATATCATAGATTAATAGTCAGTAGTTACATGAACTCTAGAACAGAAAGTAAACAGATTAAATTTGAGAGGAATCTGTCCATTTTTGTAACAGATCCATATACATCCAACAGAGCTGGCAGATTTTCCTTTTATAGGGATTTGATAAATAATTAGCATTCTCATTTATTACTTATCTCTACGGTATTTTGAAAATGTTACTAAGAATTTTAATAATTTCTAGTATTCCTTCTATTTAAAAAAACTGATATAGGGATGTTGGGGATTTGTCCTGCTTTGAGCAGGGGGTGGACTAGATGACCTCCTGAGGTCCCTTCCAACCCTGATAGTCTATGATTCTATGAATGTTTACAAATGTGTATCTAAGAAACTCTGGTTTTCTATAGTGATCTAAAATGAGAATTTACCAGTAAACATTCATCATGCCTGGTCCTTATATGGGCCCGTAAGGGTAAGGAGGGCACAAAGGGCTTTACTTCTTTATACATCCTGTTCAGGAGATAAGCCTTTACTGAAGTCCATGCACACCCCGGATAGTGCACTCTGGGTTGCAAGCCCTCAAAATAGGAAATGAGCAGAGAAGAACTGGTTGCAAAATTTTCACCAATGTTGTCCAGTGAAAAAATGGATTTTAGAACTATATTAGAATCTTCCTGAGAAATGTTTTGTATCATTTGAATTTTTTTTTCAAAACAAATCAAAAGGTCCTCCCCCATCCCTCCCCATTTCCAGGTTTATTTACACGTTCCCCCCAATATCTCCCTATGGAAAAATGACACAGAGAGAGTGCAAACACACAAAAACCACCCTGAACATTTTTCATTTTGATTTATGTTGACAATATTTTAAAATTTTATGTAAAAAATTCATAACAATTAATTTCTTCCAAAATCTTTTTTTTTTACCAGCTCTAACACCCTGCTGTCTGGAGAATCTGGCCTTCTGGGAAGGGGAACACATTTTGCAGGTTCCTAGGATCTCTAAAGATAGTTGGGGGGGGCGTTTCTTCCCTGTCCCAGTTTGCTTATACCACAGAATAGCGTGTGTTTGTTTTTGTTTTTTAACAGGAGACTTTTGAGTTTGCCCCTTTCATTATCTGAAGAGGAATTGCTTAGAATGAGGCAAGAGTTCCATTGCTGCTATTCTCAGATGGACAATAACTTAGCTTTGCCCAAGATTCGGAGAAGAGCTTTGCTTCAGGCGTATCAGTCGGCGTGGAGGGAAGCGGAGCTGCTGAAAGTGGATCAGAACTTAGCAGTATCCGACAAACAGGTGGGATCAGTATGGGAATGCTTTACATTTCCCAAATGTGTACTTTTACTCTCTGCCTCTTTTTCAGGAGTGGGTTTCCCCACATGTACCATTTTTCATGTGTTTTGGAAGCAGAATGTAATTAGGGTCAGTTCCCAACTGTATGGCCTGATTTATTTGTCAGTTACTGAAGGTAAAAGCTGGATCCTGGCCTCTCCCCAAGTCCAACATATTAGCACGATGCCTCTTGTGATGACTGGTGTGTGCGTTGCCTTCCTGATCCCTGTTTTGTTTTGTTTCCTGGTTCCTGCTACCTGGATTCAATGTTCTTGTTCCTGTTTATGTGTGCACACACAGAGCCTTAGCATTGTGTGTGTGCAGCTACTCATGGCCTGCTGCTGCATATCTGCAATTCAGACTGTTATCAAGAGTTATTCAGACTGTTGCTGGCCTTAACAGTTCATGATTATTGCATGTTTTGACTCACGGTTTACTGGCATGCCTTACTTTGGGGTGATTTTTTGGATTGCTATTCTGGGGTACACCAGAGTGTAACATGGCAATGAGTGCTTCTGTTCTGCAACCCATGCTGCCGGCACAGCCTTCAATGGTGATACTTTATTCAGAATTTTTGGAACTATCTGCAGATTATACAACTCTCCGATGCTCCATGGTGCCATGTGATGGCAGTGATATTTATGGTGGGCTCCTGGACCCCAAGTCCTCCTTTGATGCAGCTATGCAGTACCGCAACAAGCGTTTTGGCATTGGACAGTCTGTTCTGAAGCAAGTACTCACCAGCAACTACACACCACACAACAAAAACACCAGCCCAGGAACCAACCCCTGCAACAAACCCCAGAGCCAGCTCTGTCCACATATCTATTTAAGGGACACCATCATAAGACGTAACCACATCAGACATACCATCAGGGGCTCGTTCACCTGCACATCTACCAATGTGATATATGCCATCATGTGCCAGCAATGCCCCTCTGCCATATACATCGGCCAAACTGAACAGTCTCTACACAAAAGAATAAATAGACACAAATCTGACATCTGGAATTATAACATTCAAAAACCAGTAGGAGAACACTTCAGTCTCCCTGATCACTCAAAAACTGACCTAAAAGTGGCAATTCTTCAACAAAAAACCTTCAAAAATAGACTCTAATGTGAAACTGCAGAACTGGAATTAATTTGCAAACTGAACACCATCAAATAAGGACTGAATAAAGACTGGGAGTGGTTGGGTCATTAGAAAACCTAATTTCCCCCATACTAATTTCCCCCTACTGTTACTCACACCTTCTTGTCAACTGTTTGAAATGGGCCACTCTCATTACCACTACAAAAGTGATTTTTCCTCCCTTGGTATCCCTACTATTAATTGAATTGTCTCGTTAGACTGACCTCCCACATGGTAAGGCAACTCCCATCTTTTTATGCGCTGTGTATTTATGCCTGCTACTGTATTTTTCACTCCATGCATCTGATGAAGTGGATTCTAGCCCACGAAAGCTTATGCCCAAATAAATTTGTTAGTTTCTAAGGTGCCACAAGTGCTTTTGCTGATACAGACTAACATGGCTACCACTCTAAAACCTGTTCTGGTAAAGAGGGAAATGTTTTTTGAAGCTCTCCAGCAGTCCTACGAAACCATACACGAGTTTGCATGTCATTTGCAGTAATGGGTCAGGGACTGTGAATTCGGGGATGTTATGATGATCATGCTCAGGGATATTTTTCTGATTGACCATACTGGATGAACAGTTACTGGTTGAAGATGTGAGAATGCTAACTTTTGATTCGACAGTTGCTAAGAGGGAGGCCTTAGCTAGCACTTCGGATGAAAGTTGTTCTGTGTTTCAGACTGCTGCTACCTTTGTGTCTCCTCTTAAGCCATCAGATGCTCTGCCTGGTATTACGAACTTGCACAGGATATTTCAGGTGGGATTATGTTGGCTAGACCAGAAGGGGATATGAAAGGGTCAGCCCTAGGCAAGCTGGTCTCCTATGCTGCCTAGGCCCCTTAATTACCTTGGCCAGTTCATTGAGAGACAGCATAGGATATGCATACTCTCTGTAGGTGGATTTGAACATGGAAATGTGCACCACCTGCACATTGCATTCTTCCTGCAATTATGGAGAAGATCCAAACAGAATTGGGTATCTTTTGGAAGGTGGAAGGATTGGATCTCACCCATTGTGATCATATACAAGAAGAGTGGTGATATTCATTTGAGCACAGATTTTAGGGACCTTCATAAATATGTGAAACATGAGCAGTTTCAATTGTCTTCAATGCGGTGACTTGGTGGGTAAATGGATCCCAGATTTTCTCTGTGTTGGACTACCAATCCAGTTATTGGCAAGTACCTGAAAGTTTGCAGTTGTTATTGACTTGTCAGCAAACCATTTGGAAATATTGCTATCAACAGCTCCCTTTTGGATTAGTCTCTGCTCCTGAGGTATTACAGAGTGGTCTCTCAGCACCTGGATAATAACCAGTGTACATGTTGCTATTTGGATGACATTCTCATCTTTGCTTAGACTCTTTCTGAACATAATGTTATTCTGGACCTGATGCTAACCCAACTCCAACAAGCTGGCATAAAGTTGATTGGGCCGAGTGCAGTTTTGCAAAGGATGCTATGGAGTTTCTAGGGTATTCTTTGTCTGTCAGTGGTGTGAAACTGATGCCTGAGCAGATACCAGCTGTTGCTTTGATACTGATTTATGTTTGTTCCGTGGCCTAGCTCAATATATAGGTGGTTGTGCTCTGCCCCATTTTAGTACCCTTGCTAAACTGCTGTGGGGTTTAACCCAGAGCCAGGGACAGTTGGTTTGGACTAAAAAAGCAAAGCAAGCTTTTGAAACCCTGCATCAAGCCCTCTGGTGGATCCAATCCCATGCTTATTTTGTTCTATAGAAACCCATGGTGATTCAAAGTGAAGCATACAATTGGGGGCTGGGTGCAGTTCTGTTCCAGGAGGGACTGTCAGTTACATTTACATCCTGTACTCTCACCTCAACATAAGTGACATATTCCCAGATTGAACCACAGGTCTTGGCGACGTTTTTTGCTATTATACACTTGAAGTTTTACTTAGTGGGAAGACATTTCGCCTTAGAAACTGATCATTTGTGTCTCTGTCATAAGGCCATTGATCAGCTGAGTGTGAGGGTACAGTGGTGGATTATTCAGCTGTAGCAGTATAACTTTGATTTGGTATATATCAGAGGAAGACATAATTTAATTGTTGATGCTCTTTTGAGAAATTCTGCTTTGTTGGCACTCTCGTATGCAGAAACAGCCACATACCCCATATGCTTTTTACTGAAAGATGTGCCAACAGATTTAGGGTAGACCACTAATACCACTCTTGAAGATGCTGACATGTGCAAGGTGATATGTGCTGAACAAGCAGGTTGATGAACCTTGTTCTTAAGAAAACTTTGTCGATGTTCTACAAAATTCCTTCTGAGCTCACAATGAAGACATGTTACTCAACATATCTTATACAGAGGAGTGTGGGTGACTATTCCAGCAGCATGTTGACAAGCAGTCCTGGATGTGGCTCATTAAGGACACATGGGAGTTATGAAAAGCAAGGAACTTTGGTGTAGTTTATGCTTGGTGGTCAGGGCTGCATTTGGACATTGAGCATCATGTGAGGGCATGCCCAGCCTGCACAATGCATAGAACTATTGTTCCTCTGGCCTCTTTGAAATGGGTAGTTATAAACAGACCACGGCAGAGAATTGCAGTGGATATTACTCACCCCATGATTGCACGGCTAACAGTTACAGATGATTACTGATGTTATCCCTTTGCATTCATAATTTCTAGGGCTGTTAAGCGATTAAAAATTAATTGTGATTAATCGCACTATTAAAAAATTTATTGCAATTAATCGAATGATTAATCGTGCTGTTAAACAATAATAGAATACCATTTGGAATGGTGATGGAAGCATGAAGGGACATACGAATGTTTAGCATAACTGGAATGTAAATACCTTGCAACGCTGACTACAAAAGTGCCATGCGAACACCTGTTCTCACTTTCAGGTGACATTGTAAATAAGAAGCAGGCAGCATTATCTCTCATAAATGTAAACAAACTTGTTTGTCTTAGCGATTGGATGAACAAGAAGTAGGACTGAGGGGACTTGTAGGCTAGTCTTAAGTTACATTGTTTTGGTTTTGAGTGCAGTTATGTAACAAAAAAAAAAATCTACATTTGTAAGTTGCACTTACACAATAAAGAGATTGCACTACAGTACTTGTATGAGGTGAACTGAAAAATACTGTTTCTTTTGTTTGTCATTTTTACCGTGCAAAGTTTTGTAATCAAAAATAATAATTAAGGCTGTCAAGCAATTAAAAACATTAATAGCAATTAATCGCGCGATTAAAAAAATTAATTGTGATTATTCACACTGTTAATACAATGCCATTTATTTAAATATTTTTGGATGTTTTCTACATTTTCGAATATATTGATTTCAATTACAACACAGAATACAGAGTGTACAGTGCTCACTTTATATTTATTTTTGATTACAAGTATTTGCACTGTAAAAAAACAAAAGGCATAGTATTTTTCAATTCACGTCATACAAGTACTGTAGTGCAGTCTCTTTATCATGAAAGTTGTACTTACAAATGTAGAATTATATACAAAAAAACTGCATTCAAAAATGAAACAATGTAAAATTTTAGAGCCTGCAAGACCATTCAGTCCTACTTCAGCCAATCGCTCTGACAAACAAGTTTGGTTAAAATTTGCAGGAGATAATGCTGCCCGTTTCTTGTTTACAGTGTCAACTGAAAGTGACAACAGGCATGCGCATGGCACTTTTGTAGTCAGCGTTGCAAGGTATTTACGTGTCAGTTATGCTAAACATCCGTATGCCGTTTTATGCTTCGGACACCATTCCAGAGGACATGCATCCATGCTGATGATGGGTTCTGCCAGATAACGATCCAAAGCAGAGTGAACCACCTCATGTTCATTTTCATCATCTGAGTCAGATGCCACCAGCAGAAGTCTGATTTTCTTTTTTGCTGGTTTGGGTTCTGTAGTTTCCGTATCTAAGTGTTGCTCTTTTAAGACTTCTAAAAGCATGCTCTACACCTCGTCCCTCCCAGATTTTGGAAGGCACTTCAGATTCTTAAACCTTGGGTTGAGTGCTGTACCTATTTTTAGAAATCTAACATTGGTACTTTCTTTGTGTTTTGTCAAATCTGCTGTGAAAGTGTTCGTAAAACGAACATGTGCTGGGTCATCTCTGAGACTGCTAGGACATGAAATATATGGCAGAATGCAGGAAAAATACAGTGCAGGAAATGTTCAGTTCTCCCTCAAGGAGTTCAGTCACAAATGTAATTAACGCCTAATTTTTTTAACGAGCATCATCAGCATGGAAGCATGTCCTCTCGAATAGCAAGATATATTGCCTACTGAAAGGGGAACAGATAGGGAAGAGGACACTCTTTCTGGTACGTTGATATCATTGACCAGTTGGGGAAGTTGTACACAGCAATAGCATCCATCTCTTGAGCTGAATCAGAGGTATAAATTTATGACCCTAGAATCACCTGGTGCCTCTGGCCAGGTACCACTCAACTTTTGGAGAGAAGGAAGGAAATTGTGATGACTGATGAGTTGCCTTCCTGCTTCCTCTTCTCTGTTTCTGCTCCTGTTTTGTGTCGGTGTTCCTGTTCTTGTTTAAGGCTCTGTTTGTGTGCTGAACAGTGGGTGTGTGCATCTACTCAGGGTCTGGTGCTACATATCTGCTGTTCAGACTGTTATTGTGTTTTGTTCTGACATTTGCTAACCTAACTAGTTCATGATTATTACATGTTTTGATTGGCAACCTACCTGCATGTCTTGCTTTGTTTTATTTGAGGTTTTGGGGTTTAGGGCAAGGAATGATGTCCCTAGCCTCTGTTTGTCAGAGAGGAGATGGATGGCAGGAGAGAGATCACTTGATAATTATCTGTTAGGTTCACTCTCTCTGGGGTACCTGGCATTGGCCACTGTCGGTAGACAGGATACTGGGCTGGATGGATCTTTGGTCTGACCCAGTGTGGCCATTCTTATGTTCTTATGGGTTGCTATTCCGGGGTGCATTGGAGCATAACAGCCTCCTTTCCAATAAATGCTTGATGCAGCTCAGATTTGTTCACAGAGGTCCAGTGCACCTTCCACTTGCATAACAGATTCCCTGCCTCCTACAATGTGATTTGTGGTAGTTCAGTGCTGCCTTGTCATTAGTATACATCTTTTCATGCACTGTGTATATATACCTGTCTACTGTATTTTCCACTCAATGTATCTGATTAAGTGGATTTTAGCCCACAAAAGCTTATGCCCAAATAAACGTGTTATTCTCTAAGGTGCCACAAATACTCCTTGTTGTTTTGGCATTTAAAGGTGCTTTTCAAGCAGCAATGAGAAAATGCATTTCCTCCATCCTTCCCTTCCTTTGTAGACTAATTGTTCCTAAGGCCCTATCCCCTATAATGGGAATAAGCAGAAAGCCAGGAGGTGATCCATCTCTAAAGAGGCCCTTTCTGAAGCCAAAAAAAATGGAGCTGTGTTTTGTCTGCTCCCAGCCTATTGGATCCTTAGTCTGAAACTGGAGATTTGTTGGGACCGCCATGTCCCAAACTGAGACTCCTCTGGAGACATATCCACAATGCTGAGTCATTCTTCTTCAGCATCTGGGACTCAGTCTGACTCTACTGCTGAGTCAGTTAGAGATTCTTTGGGGGAAAATCCAAGTCCACTCCAATCCACTTAAAAACAGAAAAGCTTGAGGGTCCCCTTTTCTGTTCTAGGGTGGGTAATGGCTTGCTTTCAGACTTGCCATTCCAAGAGGAGAATCATGACTCTCCCAAGGATGTACTCTTTCATTTTTTTCTAATGTACATAACAGAAGCTAGGGAATTCTCATCTCAGAAGAGGTCAATTGGTGTAAAGAAGTCAGTCCTAGCCAGGAAAGTATTAGATAATTGGGTAACAAATTTTCTATTTGGCTATTTAACTTTGTGTAGAGGATGCTTAATTGCCTTGAATGTTATAAACTACAGATTAATTCTTTACCTTAACTTTCTCCACAGAAAAAGAAACATGTTTCTTCTATGAATTGTAGGTCATAGCACTATAACAAAGGGTGATATGTCTCCCTCTGACCGCAATTTGATTGACTGTGTTTTTCTTAATGTGTAAACTAACTTAGGCTAATTGCACTAGGAATTAGCCTAGTTCAAAACCTTAATGATTTCCAAAATGCTCTGTATTTCAAAAAGGAAATGACTTTGCAGAGCCATAGAGTTGAATAGATGTTATCTTTTCCCTGAGAGCACATTATGCTCAGTTTATATTCCTGTAAAGAATACAAAGGTCAAGAATAATCAGATTACGTAGTAGGGTGCTCCTTAATATTATCATGGGTCATTTGTGATTCATACAGTGCATTTTGAAAACAATTTAATTTTTAAATGAATATGATATCTCATTCTTTTTTTATGGCTTTCAAAAAGGATGAGGAAAATTTCATCAAGTCATTGCATATAGTATTCACTAAATGTTTGTGTAAAACCAAATTTGTCACTCCTATGCTAGCAGGACAAAATTACAAAAATGCAACTTGGCAATTGCATCTTCTTTTCATAGAAGGGATGAATATGTAAACCTGCATTAAAAAAAGTTAGGCACATTTTGTGGCTTGGTCTGAAATTACTGAATGGGTCCTCTGAAAGCCATAGATAGAACATGCATTTCCAAGGAACATTTTGTCATGAAAGTCAAGATTTCAGTTTTGTATTATTAACTGGGAAATTGCCCACAAATAATAGTAATATTACTAATACATAGTAATGTCATATACGTTTTAAAAATATTAAACAATGTGATGACTTTTTACAGCCACAGCCCAAGATAAAAAAACAACGATCCAAGAATAGAAATAAGATAGATGTTCTGAAAAAATCTTTGGAGGATAAAATTCACATCTATGATGAATCGATTACAGATGAAAATTTGAGCAAGGTAAACGTAAATGTTGTTCTGTACATTGATGCTCAACAATTACAAAATAACAATAATTTCCTATAAATACATGCAAGACCAAGATAGAGAGAGGCATGGAGCTCAGACTAGATGTTCATGATGGTCCCCTTCTGGCCTTAAAGTCTATAAGTCTGTGATATGTATAAGTATGGAAAATATTTCATCTCTCTTTGTGCTTGTCTCCTGGACTTTCAAGATTATGTTGCATTTAAAATAGATTATCACTTTGTGATTTTAGTTGTAAATTTTAGAGTTCATTTTGTTTCTGTGAAAGGTGGCTAGTTCCCATATCTGAATACTGGTGTTTCCTGTTTATCACAAGAACACAGTGAGGAAGCTACCACAACAATGAGCTTCTGGAAAAATTTCTCATCTTGCCTGTGACAAACCTAGTTTCCCAGAGGTGCATGTACTCACTAAGATGAGCTTGGAGGAACTGGGGAATCTATCAATTTGCTTACCCCTTTCAGTAACAATGCTTATAGGGCAACCTGAAAAGTTTCTTCCGCTAGGAAAATGTTTTCAAAATATTTGACTTTTGCTGTATTTTAAAGGCAAAATAATTTACTCTTTGAAAGTATTTTTAGGAGCAGCATAGATAAGTCTATTTCAACAGGGACGATTCAAGAGTATCAACATAGGGATGAACTGAGGCAGAGAAAAGGAAATCAAGGTGGCAGAATTTTAACAAGGGACTCCCTGCAAGACCCAGAGAGCTCCCTCCAGTACATCTGTGTCAGAGCAGGGTATAACAATACAAGTCCCTCACAGCCCCTCCAGTGTGCCTGAAATACTCTGCTCTGGAAAGCTCACTTCACGGCTGAGAGAATGATTCAGGTTCCAGACTGATTTGATCCTTGACCTCTCTACTGAAACAAGGATGCCTGTGATGATGATAGGAACATCTGTTCACTGGGAACTGAGTGTAGGCCATTACCTCATTTCACATAGATCACCAAAATCCTCCCTCATTAAAACTCAGATCCTTCTGCTGAAACACAGCCTGAACAGCTGGGTTGGACTGGGTGCATGAAGGGGAGGAATTCTCCCTGTGCCAGGAAAAAATAACCCTCTGTGACTTCAGCGCAGGTAGAAAATAGAGTATCTGTACTGTAGCAGATCCCAAGGCTCCACGTGTCTCTGAATCACCCGTGTTCCACTCTCTTCAGTGTGCCTAGACACAAGGAGCCCTTGTGAAGCAGGTTGCACACCACACAGGAGGTGCACACCCACTGCATGACTTCCACAGATGCTGCTGCTGCTACCTTGCACAATAGACCTATCAGAAGTGGTGTAAAAATTTCCCTTAGTGCCCACTGTCTGTCCAACTCAATAGTTTTGCCCCACTGACTTAGTGGAGCAGCATCAAATTCTGATAGCTCCAGCTCCACTGAAAGCCAGACTCAGGGGTTTAGAGTGTAAAGCCAGAGGGGCAGGGACCAACTTTTACTTTGGTTTTGTACAGTGAAGATTAAGATAGTAGCCTGCCTCTACTTTAAGATAAAGTAGAATACTACAATAAGTATAATAATACTGACAGGAGGAAAGAATGGTCCTGCAGTTAGGGTGCTAGCCTGGAACTTGTGCAACCCAGATTCAGCACCCTGCTCTGCCAGAGACTTCCCACATGATAGTGGGCAAGTTACTTAATCTCTCCATGCCTCTGTAAAATGCAGGTAATAGCACTTATTTACCTCACAGAGGTGTTGTGGGGATAAAAGCCTCTTTATTTTAGAGATTATGAGGTGGGTGTTGAGATACTATAGTAACGAGTGTCATATGAATACCATAGATACATAATACAAATAATAATCTGTTAAATGATTGCCTTATCAAGATTAGTTTTCATATATTTAAGATAGACAGTGTAGTGTGTTTGATTACATTTCCTGCAATCTGTATATCCTTTACCAGGGGGCCCAAGAGAATAGGAAATACTGATGCAGTATGTTTTATTTATGGAAAATTCTGCTTTAATGTGACACTAATATTTTGAGGCAGTAAATGTGCTTGATTTGTGTAACTTCTATAGCCCTTTTATCATTTCATTGATGGAGAGTTTATTTCAATTTTGATAGAGCACCAGGCTCACTCTGGAGTTCTTTTGTAATGTCCTTGCCTGTCTTCTTTTGAGTTGAGCCGCATGTTAGCTACCAAAGGCCACCTAGTTTATCCCAATGAGGAGAGTAGATTATTATTAAGGAAAATGATCACATATTATCACTAGTATACCAGAAATGTAACAAAAATCCTTATCTTGTGAGTATAAATAAAGTTTTCATTCTTTCCCTTTGCAATTCATTGTCTAGGTCCTCATTCAAATTCCAACCCATTAGTATTTTTTATATTTTTTTCTTTAATATAAATGGTTTTCCTCTTCTCACTCACTTTGCCACCCAAAATTGTATGACCAGTTCAGGAGGGTGGGGGAGAAATGTAAAAATGGAACAATGTTAAATCTTACTACTTTCCCATTGACTACTGCCACTTCCTACTATTCTGCTGAGTTTTTTTGACAATTTGAATGCTGGGTGAAAGCGTTGGCTCTGAGCTGCTCAGTACTGCAGAAGGCTCCTGAACTCAGTGAGTGGAAGTGGTACCTGAAGAAGAAAGGAGCAGGAGAATATAGTCTTTCTTATAGTCTTCCAAAAGGGCTGTGAGAGCAAGGATTATAGATAGGAGGTAATGTGTTGGGAGGATATGGAAAGAGTTTTGAGGCCTGATTCTGAGAGGTGCCTGCAAATCTGTTATATAGTTTTCCAGGTTGGACTCAAACAGAATATGTCCTTTCTTCTCTAGTTGTGTCTTAGTTGCTCAGCTTTCAGGCTGTCCCATGTACATGGCATGAGGAAGTGGCAGTTGTACAAGACAAAAGACAAAGGGCGTTATAAAAGAGATCCAATACGAGTCTGGTGCTGTTCTGCAGATAAGCAAGAAGACTATAGGACGTACAGAAATCAAGCACAAAATATTTACAGCTTTTAGCACAATGAGCCTCTGACCCTAACTAGGGCCTCTTGGTACTATTGGGACTGCAAGTAGTAATTAATATTAATAGACCTCATCAAACGATGGTCAGTGCATCTTAGGATCAATTCCTTTATTTGTAAAAATTAAGTGAGAGAGAAACGGCACAAGTAGCAACTAAAGTCAGTAACAAATACGGAAATTGGAAGTTAACACTTTCAAGTGAAGGGCTTATTTTAATGGATTTTTGTTGTTCATTTAAATTTAAAGAAAATAAGTTGATTAGGAAATTGCAGATGGAATCAGCAGCAGGAGAGTATGTCAAAGACACATAATTTGATGCATTTTCAGCAGAGATCTGAGGAATGGAAAATCTACCTTATGAGAGGAGACTCAAAGAGCTGTCTTGATTACCTTACCAAAGGAAGGCTGAGATGAGATATGATTGCTTTCTATAAATACATCAGAGGGATAAATACCAGGGAGGGAGAGGAGTTATTTAAGTTAAGTGCCAATGTGGACAGAAGAACAAATGGATATAAACTGGCCATCAACAAGTTTAGGTTTGAAATTAGGCAAGATTTCTAACTATCATAGGAGTGAAGTTCTGGAACAGCATTCCAAGGGGAGCAGTGGGGGAAAAAAAACTAACTTGGTTCAAGACTGAGCTTGATAAGTTTATGGAGGGAATGGTATGATGAAACTGCTGACAATGGCATTAGCCGATCTGCGACTGCTAACAGCAAATATCTCCAACAGCCAATGGTGAGACACTAGATGGAGGGGAGCTCTGATTTACTACAGAGAATTCTTTCCCAGGTATCTGGCTGGTGGGTCTTGTCCACATGCTCAGGGTCTAACTGATCACCATATTTGGGGTTGGGAAGGAATGTTCCCCCAGGACACATTGACAAACACCCTGGGGGATGAGGGGGTTGCCTTCTTCTGCAGCATGGAATACAGGTCACTTGTAGGTTTAAATTAGTTTAAATTGTGGATTCTCTGTAGCTTGAAGTCTTTAAGCCATGATTGAGGACTTTAGTAGCTCATCCAGAGGTTATGGGTCTATTACAGGAGTGATGTGGGTGAGGTTTCTGTGGCCTGCAATGTGCCTAAGAGGTCAGACTACATGATCATGATGGTCCGTTCTGACCTTAAAGTCTTTTAGATTGTTATAGTAGGAACCAGCATTTTATATGCCTGTTTTCACTGTCTAGTGCTACAATAGTCCTCTGCTTTTGGCTAGGGGTTATTTAATTGGGGGTTTGATCCAACTTCCACTGAAGTCAGTGTGACACATGAGTTGACTTCAGTGAGGTTACTCAGATTAAGCAAATATGAAGTGTTTTCATGATTGTAGCCTTTGAAGCTGAGAGGGGACAGAAGGTTACTCTTAAGAAGAATTTGTGCTGATGGTTACATCTTGAGCGCCAGTCTGAATAGCTCTATATTTTGTTTGGTTGAGAGTTGTTAATTATATAATGCTTTACATAAATAAGAAGTGGCTGAACACACTTGAGTGAATCCCCATTACACAATAACATGTTTCTTATTGAGGATGGTGCTTAATAACATACAACTGGAATCCAAATTTCTACTTTCTCTGGCTATTTGGTTCTCGAGGTAAAAAATTCCCTATAATATTACCAAATTGGATGGAGAGCAACAAACCTTAGAATGTTGATCATCTGATTCATTGTAACTGAGTTACAACAAAGTGTGTGTATTTCTGCCAGTGACTGTCACCTTTTTTCCCCTTCGAATTCCGCAACTATCAAAGCTCACGTCCTTGCCTCAGCTATAAAGTGAATGTGAGCTATCAAGCTGTATTTTCTTGCTTATTCATTATTTATTTTAATATTTTAATGAGTTTGAAACCTGTATTGATGGTAATCAGTCATTTACTCATTCATCTATGCATTATTCATTCATTCACTTCCAGACTTCATGCATGTATAATTCATTAAATCCTACATCTAAAAGTGAGCTTCCTGTGAAGAAAGAGGGAAACATTTAGTCCTATTGTGTTTATACTTCTATTATAATAATTTTGCATAGCTTTTTACAGATGCACTGTAAACTTCTTTGAAGACATTCCTTTCCCCACAGAGACCCCTCAGATGTTACTGCTATTGTGCATATGAAACAAATCATGCTTCAAGCATATTTTTCTCATTTTGAAGATACTGCAAAAATAAAATGCATGCTCGTGGTTAGTATCCTCCATGTGTACATAAAAGCTGGAAGAAAACAATGGGCCAGATCCTCAACTTACATAAATTGTCATAGCTCAATTATGTCAGTGCAGCTACAACAGTTCACACCAGCTGAGGAACTGCCCTAATATGTAGAATGGATGTCATAACAGAAGCAGTTAGCGTGCTGGATTAGGACTCCAGAGACCATAGTTCAGTTCCTTGCTCTGTCAAGTCACTTCCTTGAGCAAGTCAATTAGGGCCAGGCTTTTAAAGGTATGAATGTGCCTATCTGCTTCTTTAGGCACCTAAATACCTTTAAAAATTTGGCACTTAATGTCTCTCTGCATCTCAGTTCTCAGTCTGTAACTGCACTTTAGAGTTCTCCCACTGACTTTAGTGGGGTCAAGATTTTACCTTTGGCCTCTTGTTTCAAGCTGGGCAACCTAAAATTGAAGCACCCCAAATTAGTCATTTTGGAAATACCTTTTGTCTTTAAGGTGCCACAAGTACTCCTTTTCTTTTTGGAAATACCTTGTCATATTGCAATACTGATGTCTGAAAAGTGGTAATATAGAAGCTATCCTCAACAGTATAGTACTTTGTCCAGCACTCTTTCCAAAAAAGACTTAGCCCATTGCAAGTCAATATGCTCAGGCTAAGGCTAGGTCTGCAATGTAATCAGAGATGAGACTCTGATTCAGACAGGAGGGAAGTTACTAGGAGTTCCTCAAGGATCAGTCTTGGGACCAGTCTTATTCAATATTTTATTAATGACCTTGACACAAAAATTAGGATTATGCTTATAAAATTTAATGATGACACAGTATGGGAGGCATCGTCAATACAGATGGGGACAAAACATTATACAGGAAGTTCTGGGTGGCCTTGAAGATTGGAGTTGCAGAAGTGGGATGAAGATCAATTGTACGAGTGCAAGGTCATGCACTTAGGATCTAATAGGAAGAATTTCTGCTATAAGGGGGGCTCATCAGTTGGAAGTGATTGAGGAGAGAGACCTGGGTATGTGAATCACTCTCAGGATGACTAGGAGCCACCAATGTAATGCAGCTGTGAAAAGGCAAATGCAATCCTAGGATGTATGAGGCATTTCCAGTAGCGATAGAAAAGTATTTAATGTCATTGTACAAGACATTGGTAAGACCTCACTTGGAATACCATGTACAGTTCTGGTACCCATATTCAAGAAAGATTAATTTAAACTGGAACAGGTGCAGAAAAGAGCTACTAGGATGATCAGGGGAATGGAGGGCCTATCTTATGAGAGGATACTGGAAGAGCTTGGCTTGTTTAGCCTAGCAAAAAAGAAGACTGAGGTGACATATGATTGCTCTCTACACACGTTAGGAGAGTAAATACCAGAGAGGGTGAAGAGCTATTTAAGCTAAAAGACAATGCTCGCACAAGAACAAACAGATATAAACTGGGCTTGAACAAATTCTGGCTGGATATTAGAAGGTTTCTATCCATCAGAAGGGTGAAGTTCTGGAACAGTCTCTCAATAGGAGTTGTAGGGGCAAACAACGTAATTAGTTTTAAGAGTGAGCTGGACACATTTCTGAGTGTAATTGTATGATGGGGTTATTTGTGATGGTAGGGGCAGGGCTCGACATCCCTGGGGATCACTTCTGGTTTATAATCTTGTTCCTGAAGCGTATGCTTCAGAGTTTCAGCCAGCCACCAGCAGGGGACAGGAAGGGATTCTCCCTCCCCTCCCAACCCCCATGTATTCTGAGAGGATTTCTTTTATCTCCTTCCTCTAAAGCATCAGGAGAAGGCCACAGCTGGAGATGGGGCATTGTGGGGTAGGTCAGTGCCTCTGAGGTGGCACTGAACATTCTCTTTCTCAGACACTTGGCTAGCTGGTTCTTGCTCACATGCTCAGGGTCTAACTGATTGCCATATGTAGGATCGGAAAGGAATTTTCTCCTAGGTCAGCTTCGTGGTGGACCTTGTTCTTTTGTTTTTTTGCCTTCCTCTTTAGTATAGGGATGCGGGTCACTTGTCAGGATTATCTGGGTATATGTCACATAATTCTTTCCCTGCCATTGCAGGGGCCTCGGCCTCTGGTGCATCTTAGTCTCTCCTATACTCTGCCTGTAGCACATAATATTCTAGTTTCCTGTGAATTGTAATACTCTAGTTTCATTTCAGTTAGGTTAATGTGCAGGTGCTGGATGGTGCTATACCGGAGGTCAGACTAGGGCCTGGTCTACATTGCAAAGTTAGGTCAACATAAGAACATCAGAATGGCCATACTGGGTCACACCAAAGGTCCATATAGCCCAGGGTCCTGTCTTCTGACAGCGGCCAATGTCAGATGCCCTATAGGGAATGAACAGACCAGGTAATCACCAAGCGATCCATCTCCTGTTGCCCGTTCCCAGCTTCTGGCAAACAGAGGCTAAGGACACCACTAAGGACCCTGCCCATCCTGGCTAATAGCCATTGATGGACCTATCCTCCATGAATTTATCTAGTTCTTTTTTGAACACTGTTATCGTTTTGGTCTTCACAACATTCTTTAGCAAGTGTTCCACAGCCATAAACTGTGTTAGGTCGATTTAATAATGTATGTGTCTACACTATTGAGTCCCTTCTGCCCACCTTAGTGGCTTGTAAAATCTACTTCTGTATTCTACCTCCACGAGAGGCATTGTGCTTGTCAACATGGGGATAGTGTAGACACTGCGTTGTATAATTTGAATGAATTGGCTTCCAGAGGATGTCCCACAGTGCTCCGCTGTGACTACTCTGGAGAGCACTTTCAACTCCACTGCACATCAGTCAGATACACAGGAAACAACCGCTCCCCTGTTAAAGCCCTGGGAACTTTTAAAGGTTGAGTTCCTGTTTGATCTGTGTGGAGAGCTCATTAGCACAGCTGGAGCACATGGAGACTCAAGGCTGGAAATGCACTCCAGCATGGAGTACACAAGAGGTGCTGGATATTATTGCTGTGTGGGGAGAAGAGTCTGTGCAGGCAGAGCTCTGATCTAGTGGTCCCTTCTGGCCTCAAACTCCATCACCACAGCATATGTAGACACACCTGAGTTAGCTTTGATCTATCTAGCATGGTACGGATAGCAGTGAAGCTGTGGCAGCACAGGCTAGCTGCTCAAGTACATACCCAATTCATGCTGCCGCAGCTTATCTGCTCTTGTTATTTGAGATAATTACATCAGAGCTCTCCACATGTGCTGTAACCACACTTCTGATTGCAGCGTAGACATATGCTAAGAAAGCGTTCAATTTTTTTGCCTTGATATTGAAGTCAGGCACAGTCCTGCCACCTGGCCTTTCTTACACAGCTAGTTAATAAGTAAGAGTATCTTGAAATAACAATCTGAATTTTGAAAGGAAGTTCGCTTTGACAAGATAAAAAAAATTCTGATTCATGGTGGAACTGGCTGTCTTGTATAATCTAAATCAAAGTCCTGATTTGCATGATGTTTTGCGGAAGTTTTTATCTTTATTTGATTTCCTATCTGGGCTGCTGGAATGCAGCATACATCTCTGAATGCTCATGAACTGCTGAATTGTGAGGATATGAAAGAAATGGTAAAGTTATTAGCATTTCAATGGAAAGCATTGCACAGAGACCAAAGGGCCTCAATTCCATTTTAACAGGTTTCTTACCTTTCTGCAAAGAATATCCAGACTTTTCTATTTTTTGAGTCCTCCCTTATACAAATGGAGACATAAAAATGAGAAACGGGTATGTCTGGGCCCAAACTGAGATACTTGGGCTGTTCTCCAGATACTAGAGGCAGCTCAGATTTGTCCATAGAGCTCCAAGGTTTGCCCATGCACCTTCCACCTTCTCTCCCATTTTCTACCACAGTAGTTCAGCAATCCTGCTTTAGCCTTTAGCATCTTGGCTTTGCAAGATAATTTGGGGGGCAGGAGTGAACAGTATTCTTCCCACTCACTCGCTCCTCCTGCCCCCAATCCTTCTTCATGTATGAGATGAAAAATTGGGGTGGGGGATTGTTGCCTTAATGAATGAGAGCAGCTGCTGAGCTACTTCCCTTCTCCACTCTGGCGGAGACAGTCAAATAGATCAGCAGAAAACAAGCCCACGTAGTGCATGCATCATGTGTAAGGAGACCGCAGGAGCCACAACAGGAGGGCTCTGCCACTATTATTCCCAGCCTCCAAACCCTTGCTCTGCCAGGAGGAAGGTGCTGAGAATATGGACTTACTTGTTGGGCCTCCCACATCAGTGGATGTGCTCTGCAAGGGCATGTCTGTCCTTTTCTGCCCATAGAACTCAGTAAACTGGATTATCCCCACTGGTCAAGGCCTCTCAAAAGTAAGTCTAAAAACTTCCCCCAACGTCCTAGTTCAGTCCACTTCTGGAGGAAAAAGACCCAGGTCCCATCGCAGATTCTTTAGGGTATGTCTACACTGCGATATAAAACTCTGCTGCACAGAGGCTGAGTCTGGGTCAGCTAACTCAGGCTTTGGGGCTAAAAACTGCAGTGTATATGTACGACCCATCCCCCACAGGGTCTGAGAGCCCGGCTCTGGCTCGAGTCCAAATATCTACATTTCAATTCTATTGCCCAGCGAGCCCAAGTCAACTGACTTGGGTCAGTCGCGGCCGTGTCGCTAATCTTTTATTGCAGTGTAAACATACCCTAAGTGGACAGTGGAGCCATTTAACATCATTTTGGAGTCTCCTCCTTCACAAGAGGCGTATCTGAGGGGTCTCTTAAGGATGTTTCCCTCTGCTTCTTCCTCTGCCAGTACTGAGACTTACTATGGTTATGTTTGGTGTTTTTAACGTGTTTTGATATTGTAAAGAAGCATTTGTGCAGCTTGGCAATCCCCCCCCCCCCCCCCATGTTGAGCGGTCTGCACCATTGTAATCATCTGACACATTCCAGCTGCCCCTTTGCAAAACTGTCTGATCTTCTTGAGATTCACACAGGTACAGAGAAAGTATCGACTGCACAGTGGGAAAAAGATTATCATGAAACAGCTCTTCTCTATTCCTGTCACGGAAATATGTGGTAAACTGAATATAGGGCATAGGCAAAGACAAAACAGTACCAACCCAACGCATTCAAAAACCATGAGCTGGGCCCCAAAATCATGCAGTTTTTAAAAATAATAAATGTTGCATTCTTTTTGTTTTCCTTCTGGTAAATTTTTCAAGCTTTTCTCCACAACCATGAGGATTTAAAATTATATTATTTTAATAAAAACCTAGATTCCTATGTAATCACTGGATTCCAGGAGCTGGATTTTTAATGAAAAACATCAACAATCACAAGATGCACAATGAAACCATGGGAATTGACAACACTGTATCACCACAGCTAGTCCAGTTTATTTCTAAGTAAACTTCCCTGATAGTCTAGAACCAGAGTTTATATGTGGTCCCATGTGACCATCAAAATCAAGGCCCTCATAAATTCCACAATACTGTGAAATTATGAAAGCAGCATTTATTTTAAGCCTCCTTTTCATTTCTGGGCCACTAGCTAAGGGTGCAGAATCTAAAGGTTCTGTGGGGAGGGACAATTTCGTATTTTCCAGATATTTTCCCCATATTTGCTTTGTTTTATTGTTTAAGATAGAGATTTATATTGAATAACAATATGATTAAGATACATTTTTCTGTCTGTTAAGGCAGAATTATGCTAGTAATATCTAGAATGTACCTGATGCATGCACTTTTCCTCTTTAATAGAGCTTTGTACTGCTAGGCTTAGTTGATGATGGTCAGAAGAATTTTCTGCAGATAACTTTCTTCCTCTTGTGTTCAAGGACATCCCATATAATTCAATGGAAATTTTAGATAATGCCACGTGAATCCTCTTGAATAAGATTCGGTTGAAATCACATTTTGAATTTAGCTTTATATATTGGATAACAAAATTTGAATGATATGCAATCCACTCTCGACAGCAGTCTTGTCAGTAATAATGCCAGAGAAAAATTCACGTGCATCACATTATCTGTGTGTCATTTTAGGGCTCTGAAAAACCTTGTGACAGTCTGTTAAATTATTCTTAAAAGGTAATGAATGGGGTTAATATATTGTTTAATATAATTATGATTAGCATAAATAGACAGGTGATATAGTTATGAAGTTTGAGAATAACTATGCCTTGTCTCTGTTCATTAGTGCAGAGATAACTAGGGATATAGAGCCAGTTCCTCAGCTGGTGTAAATTGTAATTACCATTGACTTCAGTCTAGGCTTCAGGCTATTCCAGTGTACACCAGTTGAGGATCAGGCCCATAGACTCCTTTGCATGTTAACACACAATTCCCATTTCCATTAACAGGAGTGGTAGCCTCACCAAAAGGAGACAATCCAACAAAATGTCTTATTGGGGAGAAGGAAGGATTTATATTAATTTGAAACACCTTGGAATTAATTAGCTAACTTTAAACAAAACTCCTTTGAAATACAATAACTTTAATATTTTATAACTTGAAACTTTTATGATGCCTTACATCTGAGAATCTCAGAGCACTTCAAAAGCAATAATTATGTCCTTGGATGATGATGGTGGTGGTGATGATGATTAAATCATTGGATTAGGAATGTATTATTCCTATTTTACAGACAGGTGAACATACATAGAGAGATTGAAGCCCAAATATTCAAGTGTCTGCTAATTTGAAATGCCTCAAGTTTTGGATTCCTGACTTAAGATACCAAGCTCCTGATTTTGGAGGTGTTGAGCAACTCCCACTGATTTCAATTGATTTTTTTGACAGCTATGAAAATTAAGGCCTCCATATCTATTGTTGTGCATCTGAAAACCTAGGCACCAAAAGTTAGTGGACAATTTTGAAAATTTGAACCCATGTGAATTGCTCAAAAACATAAAGGAAGACTGTGTGGCAGAAATTGGTCTAGAATTCAGATCTCTTGATTCCCTGTGCTTTAACCACAAGATCGCTGTCTCACACACAATACACAGAATTACTACTAAACTTGGGTATTTTCTGAATGCATCCATTGTTAGATGAAAAAAACCTCCTCTGACATACTTTTATCCACTAGACATTGGATCTTTTTTTCCCCATTATCTGTACTGTGACATACACAGAGATTTTTTAGTCTCAAGTAAGGCAGAAATAGGAGAGAAGTAACCATCTGAGAACTGAATCCAAGTCAAGGTAATTGAACGATCCCATCCCACATGGTGTTGCAAAGAAGCAGACATAGGCTAATGCAGGCATGGGGAAGAACATAAATATGTTCAAGGTTCCAGACGTGGCTACAGTCAGGTACCATAATCACTGGTGGCAATAAATTCATCCAAAACATATTAAAGTTTTTGAGATGTCTCCTATGAGTCTCCCATTCAGCAATAGTTACTTTATGTTTTTATTATTTGCACTAGACTATCACTGGGAAGCCAGGGTTGTGCTAAACTAAAACACAGTCCCTTCCCAGGAAAGCCTATGGTTTAAATTTAAGACAAGAGACAGCCATGGATGGGACAAAAAGACAGGGAGAGCACAGGGGACTGTCCTACACAGCAATAGAAACAGTAAAAATTTCAGGGTTCTGCAATGATAGTAATTCACTCAAAAAGTTGTCACTTACCTTAAATAACTATAGTTCAGCATATGCAGTCTTTTCCCAAATATAGTAAATTGTGGGACTTGCTTGAAATTCCGAGGCAAGCTTATCTAAGGGAAACTTATGTATATGACCACTGTAGCTAAGAAATCTGAATTTTGTTTTAAAGAAAACAAATATTTTAAATAAAATTAATATTTTTGTGTTGAGTAATGTGCAAGCAATGACTGTTCTTTTTCTCTCTCCTCCTCTTCCCCCCACCCCAGATAATTTCCTTGCGTATTATGTCAATCGTGTGGCAGCCAAATAATTATATATTTTTGAAAACCCTAGAAAAGCTTATCAGGTTTTTTGTTAATCTTATTACATTTGGTGTTTCATTATTTTCCAGGTCCATAATGAGCTGCTGCTTGAAAAGGAGGATCAGTTGCATTCTCGGGAGAATAAACTTGGAGAGTCCATTGCTGCTGTACAGTTCCAAAAGACTGATAAGAAGTCCAGAACATTGGAGGTTTACACTGCTGTCATAAGTGTACAAGCTTTGCTTCTGGAAGAATTGAGCACATCAAAAATACTATCAGAATCAGAATGTACCCAGATTTTAGAGGCACATAATCCTGTAAGTAACAAAGTGCTGAGAAGGGTAAACTGTTCATGGGCCAGATCATCAGCTGGTGTAGCTTCATTGACTGCAATCAAACTAGGTTGATTTATACCAGCTGAAAATTTGGCCCATTATTTATATAGTTTTGGCAGGATGTGTGTGTGCATTTATATAAAAGCTTTATGTGAAAGAAATACAGATAGAAAGTTACAATACTGTTTAAACAGAAGATATGAATATTATAGCTAGAAAGATAATATTATTTATTATCTGTATTACAGTAGCACCAATAGGTCCCAATTGATATCACAGCCTCTCTTGATAAGATGAAGTAATATTTTTAATGGATAACTAACTAATATTTCATTCTTTTATCAAACAGTAAAGGGCAGGGGAGTAACTTAGAGCAAAGACTGGTAAATAATTTTCATGACCAGCTCTCAAAGTTTGTCACATTTGTGGTAGTGAGAGCTATGTGATAAATTGCACAGTCATGCGATAAGCTTGAATTATTGTATACACAGAGTATATCCAGTCTATCTCTGGCGCTCTCTCTCGTTGTGCATGTGCACACAGTTTAAATAACAAAATATTCAGAAAAAGGTTTTGCTTCCTTTTGTCAAATTTTTACAGATTTGGCAGTTTCAGAATCCTGTTTGGTTTTTTTAGTTCTATGCTATATAGTCATAGGGAAGTGTGGGTTTGTTTGTCTCCCATTTGTGACTATCAAAGTGGGAATTGGCAGAGCACTGAAGTAGAAGAAACAGAATGGGTTTTTAAAAGTTAAACCTTTTTGCTAGAGGGCATCCTTAGACAGATATCCCTGTGAAAACTCCAACTTAAAATTTAATACTTTCCTCTCCAGAGAGCCTTTCTTAAAGTGACAGTATGTTAGTTTAAACATGCTGTTCTGAGTTTGTTTAATGAAACAGTGTATTAAAACTCTCATAGCTATGTACAGTGACAAGAGAAATAAGATCAATGCTGATAAAGCATTAAAAGTAATTTCATTTAGTTTACTGCCTGTTTTGAAATCTTTGCTGTGATACCTACAAAAAAGCCATTGTTGTGCTGAGACCACTGTCTGTCATGCTGACCAATGGTATTTCATTGTTTCCTTGTACTTCTCCATCTGTCTGTCTGTGTCCCTCTGTCTCTTATGTTATACTTATATTGTAAACTCTTTGGAGTAGGGGCCTCCTTTTTGTTCTGTGTTTGTACAGCGCCTAGCACAATGGGGTCCTCATCCTTGACTGGGACTCCTAGGCTCTGCAAAAATACAAATAATACAATAATTACAACAGTGTAACAGGATGCAGAGACACTACCCTAATACACAAAGGGTTAACTACAGCACTTGCACAGTGTTCAGAGGAAGGATATAAATAGGGCTGCAGGAGAAGTAGAAGAGAGAGAGAGAGAGCGAGTATGTAGAGTTTCTTATCCAGGCTGTGAGTGCAGGTTGAGACCTAGATTGGGGAAGTTTCTGTTTGTTACTATTTGTGCTTATGCTACCTGTTTTGTTTGGTTTATATAGATTGTCTCCTGCTGATTAAACTTCCCTGCCTGTCACTACATTTTTTAAGGTCTTAGAAACCTGTTAATTAAAAACCACTAATACCACATCAGATGATAACTTGTAACTCTATTGATGTAACCATTCAGTAGAACAAATTAATGGTTAACTGTATGTTAACTTCATTAATCTCTCTACAGATAGCATGTTTTTATTTCCAGCACTAGCAGTTAGTCTGCATTTGTTATTTGTGTTATAGACGTGCATAGGGCCCCATTGTATTAAGTGGGGAGCATAGATAGGGTGACCAGTCATCCTGTTTTTAAAGAGACAGTCCTTTATTTAAGCCCTCCTGCAGATGTTCTGACTTTCTCTTAAAAAATAGGCAAATTGTCCCATATTTTCTGTCTCTCCACCTCCCTCCCCCATGCTTCCCCCACCCCCATCAGTACTGGCAGACCCTGCTGCTGGCCAGATCCCTGCTCACCAGCCTCCTGCCCACCAGTGGTGAGTGTGGCGGCGGGAGGGGTCCAGTAGCCGACAATGAGGGTGGGTGTGCAAGGCTGGTGTCGGGGCAAAGATGTAGCGTGCGGGGCCAGTTGCTCCCCCCTGCTGGTCCGCCAGTGCAGCCCCCACTGTGTGCCAGCTCTTGGCTAGCCCTGCATGTACCAAAGCCCTGCACAGCACTGGCATAGGGAAGCCTCTCCAGCCCCCAGCTAAACTCTGGAATAGTGGGGGGAGGGTCAGGAAGCGATTTCCAGTGGGTTCACCCCTCCTCCCCCCACGAACATGCAGGCTCCACAGCAGCCCCTGGGGCAGAGGCTTAACACCCTTTATACACACACACACACACACACACACACACACCCTGGATCCTGCCCCCAGGGAGCGTGGAAGTGTTCTGTCCCCTAGGCAACCTCCCTTGCTGAGTCACCTCTCTGGCTGGATTCCCTGTAGTCAAGTTCCTTGGGCTCTGATGCATCCTTAGGGCTTAACCTCTTCCTGCCCATGCTGTAGATGGAGACAGGTGGGTTATGTCGGTGGCCAGCAGCAGCCTAGAAGTGTTAGCTGCCTTTCAACACTGTGCATGCCGGCAGGAAGAGACAAGCTGCTTCCAGCCACATGGAGGGCAGGGGGAGGGAGAAGAGATGAGCTCTGCAAAGACACGGGCCAGGTCATCCCTTCCCCACCTCCTCCTCCTCTGCAGCTGGAAGCAGCTCCTGTCCCTTCCCTCCCTCCTGCACAGTGCTGAAAGGCTGCTGCTGGCCACATTCTGGTGTGAACCCTGGCAGAAATTTGGGGAGGGGGGACATGTGACCCTGCATGTCTTCTCACATGTTGCCTTGGGAAGATGTGGCACCAGGTACCAGGAGAGACAGGTCCGTCCCAGGGACCCAGCCGGGCATGGAGGGCGGAGAGTGCCGGGCAGGAAGGGTCGGGTCAATTGGTCACCCCCCATGTGTGAGAGAGGTGTGCAGGAGTGTGTGTCACCTCTCCCTGTGTGAACCCTAAAGCCTTAAAGATAAGTAGGTAAATAAAAAGAATCCAACTACACAGTATTTCTTTTAACAGGGGCTTAGTCAACTTGATGTTAATTTGACTATTTATACTGCATAGTTCTGATTGATTGAACTCACTTGAATGCGAGTAATTTTACCAGGTGTCCAGTATTCAGCCTAGGGAAATATGGTCACCCTAAACATAGACCTAGTTAGGGACATTCCTTGCCCTCATGATCTTAGTCTTAGTAGAGAGAGCCTACAAAGGATGGGAGAAAGGAAATATTTATCTTCTCTACTTTACAGATGGGTAACAGAGGCACAGAGATCTTAAGTGACTTGGCCGTGGTCAGAAAGGAAGTCTGTGGCAGAACTCGGAACTGAGCCCCATCTCCTTAGTCCTAGTCTAATGGCTTTAACCACACAGCTATCCTGATTTCATATTAATTATGCAGTTAAGACAAAGATAACACTATTAAGCTAGGCCTCCTAAATAATTTCTGGAAAGGATTCTTGTTTGACTGTAGAGATATTGTTTTGTTACTCTGATTCTATTATGTTGAGTAGTGGTAAATATTTTCCAATCTGAAACCTATTTAGTATTAGTAGTAGATTCAGTATAACTAAAAACTGTCTGCATGAATTTCTCACGTTGTGTTTCAGTAATTTTACCCTGCTTATAAATGAGGTAGCTGTCTGACATTTCAGTCTTAGTCATATGGATATTATACATTCCAAGTGTCTCCGACATTGCAAGGTTTCAGACATGTTGCCCTTTAGCACAGCAGCAATTTACTGATATCTTTAAGCATTGTTCTGATGCTCATTGCATACTAGTCATGTTTAGTGAAGCCATCACAATGAACTACAAGCGATTGGAAAGAATGAGAACAGAATAAAGTAATATTGCAAACCAATGATACCATCTTTTTCTTGACTCCTAATGAAAATTGTTCTTCCAAGGTGAATTGTGAATTGTTCTTATCATTGTACATTTTCAAACTCCAGGAGATTGAAGAACTTGACAGAAAGTTGGAATATGAAATGTTACATAAGGAGACGGCTCAGCAGCAGCACCTATTGAATAGGCACAGATGGACTCCAGATGGATTGGGATTTTCAGATGAAGTTGTGGAAAGTAATGCAGAGAGACAGGTGTCTGCTCTGCTGTATCAAGCATTGAATAAGTGTAAGAAATTAGTAAATCTTCATCGGCAAAGGTAAGGCTTTTTGGTATTAAGTATGACAGCCTTTTTCTATATCTTAGTCATTGCAAGCAGTCTTCAGAGAATGTAATATACCATATAGAACCAGCAAGCTAAACATTCATTCTGTAAACTCTTCAGGGCAAGGGTTTTCCTCTTCATGAAGAACACCCTTCTCTGCTGAGGAATTCTGGACACAATTGCAATATACCATATCAATAACAATAAATCTGTTGACTGTGAAAATGTATTTGAAATGCAGAGCTTTACCTTACAATCAGTCTCTCTGGGATCAACCAGTGGGCTAATACTAATACCCCACATTATCAAGCAGGAGACCAGGGTTGGTTCCAATTCACTCAGGCTCAAGAAAACAGAATGAAAGCCATAGTCTCTGGGAAAATTTTTCCAATCAAATGCAAGCCACTTGAATTTCAATTCCAGCACCACCCTGCATCCATTCTGCTGCACATTGAACATACTTTTCTGTTATGAGTGTTGCTTAGATAAACAAATTGTTCTAGTGAAAGAGGCCATTTTTAGTTACCACCATGAGCAAAACCACCATGTTTTAAAGCAAAGATGTGTCTGCAACAAAAATGTAAAAGTTTTTTTATATTTTTTATGTGGTAATAGCCATCTCGACAAAAGTGTCACAAAGTAAACTGGGTGAGATTTTGCAAAATGAAATAATACCCGTATGAATCACAGAGACCTGCAGACACACACATGCTTTGAGTTTCATGTCGCACTATGAGAGAGAGCTTTGCATTACTAAGTAGGTGTCACTTGGACTGATTTGTAAGGAGTGGCATTGACAGGCTTCAAAAAGAGTCCTGTCCTCTGACTTCCTGATCAAGAATTTCAGATTGGGTCCTTTGCAGTCTGGGGTATGTGAATCCCCAGAGCTATTTTAATTGTTAAAGGGCCAGTCCACAGTGGGATCTAAAGGAATGTTTCTGTGTCTTGCTGCAGAAGACTGGGGAAAATAAGTAGGTAGGTAGGTAGGTCATTACTCTCCCTCCAGTCCCAGGACAGAAGTCCAAGGAAACCAGTCAGCAGGCCCTTTAAAGAAACAGTAAATAGAGCAATCTAACTTTAAAACTTGGTGGAGGCAAAAAGTGTCCAACCCAGTTCCAAATGACTTAGAAAGATTAAAAATTATCTTGAGTCTGAAAAAAGAAAATAATCAGTTAGAGTGAGCAATTCTTAGCCTGAGAAAACTCACAACCTGATAAGTAATGTATGTGAGCTTTGAAAAGGTCACAGAGGGAGAGCGGAATCAGCTATCTGCATGTGTTGAAGATGTTTCAGATCTGAATTTTGTAATTCATGCTCTGCACACTTGCTGAGTAGCAGGAGACTATTGCTCTTCGTTTTTCTGACTCTGTTTTTTATTACACCACTCCAAGTCTCATTTCTTTTTCAATTCTGGCATTAAAGTCTCCCAAAAGTAGAAGATTGTCTTCACTGGGTATAAATTTGATTGTCATCCAAATCAGAACAGAACGGTTCTTTTATTTCCCCTGTGCTGTTCATAGTTGGTGTACAGGCTCTGATAAGAGTCTTAAAGATGTCACTCTCTTTGCTCTGTTCTGAAGATCTGCTGGAAAAGCAAAGTGTTGAACATGAACACCCTTGAAAGAGCGAAAACAACCAGCATTGTGGTAGTGATTATTAAAGCCCAGCTTAGATGAACAGGTAATGTTATCAGAATAGGTGCTGATAGACTCCTGAAAAACATCTTCTGTAGTGAGCTGAAACTCAGTGAGCAGGAAGAGTTGTCAACATAAAAACTTTCAGTAGAATCTCAACTCATGCGGCATAAATATAGGGAACATAGAAGACACAGCCAAAGACAGACTTGAATGGAAAGAAACTATCGATAAAGGTTGTAAATACTTTAAGACAGATGTGAAAACTGATTGAAAAAAGGGCCAAGCTTCATGCCAAGTCTTCAGCAGGAGTCTACTCATTCCCATGCAACATTTGTTCGTTACCTTGCTCCTTGTAGATTGGAATATGCAGCCACAACAAAACACGTGAGATGCCTTGCTGTCATCAGATATGTTGAACAGTAACACAGCAGGGTCTGGCTCTTGGAGAAAAGGGGAAGAAGTGTGGTGTTCTTAGTTTGTTCAAAGAGGTGTGCGGTAAAGCTTTTAACAAAATCTGCCAGTAAAATGTTTTCTGAATGGATGAATTGGACATTGATTTCTTATCATATGAAATACTATGCCTGGGAAGATAATACTAATTTCATCTTTCCCTTCAGCTTACAAGAAGAGCAATGGAATGATGTTGTGCTTGAAGATCTTCTGGAGAATATAGAAATGGATACATTTTTGGCACTTTACAGCCAGGTAAGAGTGTATTTAAATGAATTCCCACTTTTTATCTCTGCTGTATCTGGAAATCAGTTAAGTGAACAAAAAGACTAATTTCTCTGAGATCATAATAGTAAACACTGTGCTCAATAGTAAATACATTGTTTATCATGTCTGTATACAATTTGCATTTCACTCAGTTTGGACAGTGAAAATTGTCTGGTGAGTTACTTGTGTATGGACAGTTTCACTTTCTGGTTTTCATGTGTTAGAACAATGCTGTTGTTTAGGTTTCTGATGCTGCTGGAGAATATTTATATTGAAAAATGTATATGTACACATATACAGAGATGTGAATATTCTCCAACAGTATTATGAACATTAATAAACACCATGCTCTCTCTCTCTTTTTTTTATATATATATATATATATATATATATATATATATATATATATATACACACACATGCTCACACACAGCTATTTAAGAAGAAATAAACAGGTTTCGACATCACAAAACCACGTCTTCAGCTAACACTATTCGTCACTCCTGTTGGCTGTCTGAGCTTAAACGGCATGAAAAAATGAACTACTGTCCCTCACTCAGAGGTTTTCTCTCCAGGCCATGACTGAGGTTTCTGGGCAGTGCTATGAAATTTGGTAGTTTTACTACCTGTGTTGTCCTTAATCCACGGAAAAGACAGCCTCCAGGGCTCTCACTCTATAATCTTTCACATACACAACAGATTATTTAAACCAATTTTTTAAAAAAACCAATGGGCTCCTGAAAGTAAAAAGCTTAACAAAATAGCTGTATTTTTAGGAGTCCTGACTTTGGCAATGTCCCTTTAACTATTATCTCTCTAGAGTTAAAGAAACAAATTTCATAATCCACATTCAAATACGCAAAGTCTCAGCCATATTATCTCCCTTCCAAATTTTTCCTCCAAGAAAGACTTGCTATCTTTTTACTTATAGTTCTTTGGGACTTAAGTCACTTATTCACCACCATGATGCAGGTTATATTGTCCACTTCATCTGTGAATTAACAGAATAGAATATTAATTGTTGATTACTTAGCAAAGGATAAACATTGTTATGATGATGACAACATACCAGATAACCTATCTGTTTTTTTGACTAGGTTGTTTTGTGTCTTTGACTATGTCTACACTACAGACCCAACAAGCGGCGGTAGCTATGTTGGCCGGAGATGCTCTCCCACCTACATAGCACTGTCCACACTGATGCTTTTGGTGGTGAAACTTATGTTGGTCAGGCTCGTGTGTTTTGCACACCCCTGATCAACAAATGTTTTACCAATAAAAGTGCTGGTTTAGACAAAGCCTTAGTGTGTTTTAAAGCTCATTATTCTGCTGTATGTTTGTGCTCATTGCACAAATGTTTTCTCAAAGTTGTCATGACCAGCATTATCAACCTACTTTTTTTAAATTCAGACTTTTTCAATCCCTTTGCTGTGTTTGATTTTCTTCTTTGCTTTTCTGTATCTAAAACATTTTATCAAACCATCTCCACAGCACGCTGGCTTTGACAGTTTGACATACGGAAAGCAGACATGGCTGCCAGTAATCACTGAATTCTGTTTCGTCAATAAATTGCCTCCCATTATATTTCCATCTCTACAGCTTACTGCACACAGAGTTCACAACATTTTGTCAAGACTCTATTTGTGCAAGTGATAGGAATAAAAGCTTGCAGCGAGAGAAAAAATTTCCGCTGCACACTTTTGTAGATTATTTCCCACAACATTATAAATATTCATGAGATGGTATCTTTTAAGCTTAGTTCTAAATTTGTAAAACTGTAAATTCTGTACATACTCATAACCTTTTTTTGTAATTTGCACAATACTGATAAGAGACTTTCCAACTTTATTTTTAATAATTTATTTATTCATGGAACAAAATTGTTTTGACAAGAAGAAGAAGCTACATTTTAAGGAACAGCTAAACTTGCATCATCCTTGGGGTGGTTTGTTCAAGTGAGGCCCTTTCTGCTAATCCCTGGTAACAGTATGCTTGGTAATTAAAGATTGCAGGGTACTTTTCCAAGAGAGAAGGAGATATATCTTTTGTCCTGTTCAACATTCCCCTCTCTTAATAAAAATGATTAGGGGAATGGAACACATGACTTATGAGGAGACGTTGAGGGAACTGGGATTGTTTAGTCTGCGGAAGAGAAGAATGAGGGGGATTTGATAGCTGCTTTCAACTACCTGAAAGGGTGTTCCAAAGAGGATGGATCTAGACTGTTCCCAGTGGTAGCAGATGACAGAACGAGGAGTAATGGTCTCAAGTTGCAGTGGGGGAGGTTTAGGTTGGATATTAGGAAAAACTTTTTCACTAGGAGGGTGGTGAAACACTGAAATGCGTTACCTAGGGAGGTGGTGGAATCTCCTTCCTTAGAAGTTTTTAAGGTCAGGCTTGACAAAGCCCTGGCTGGGATGATTTAGTTGGGGATTGGTCCTGCTTTGAGCAGGGGGTTGGACTAGATGATCTCCTGAGGTCCCTTCCAACCCTGATATTCTATGATTCTATGATTCCTCCCAGCACCTTCTTTGTCCTCACCACAGGACCTGTCTCCTGATGTCTGTTAACGCTTGTACTCCTCGGTCCTCCAGCAGCAAGTCCTCTCACTCCCAGCTCTTTACGCGCACACCTCACTAACTGGAGTGACAGCCTTTTTTAAACCAGGTGTCCTGATTAGCCTTAATTAATTCTAGCAGCTTCCCAATTGGCTACAGGTGTCCTAATTAGCCTGCTGCCCTAATTAGTTCTAGAAAGTTCCTGAGTGTTCTGGAATAGTCCCTGTTATCTTACCCAGGGAAAAGGGACCTGTTTAACCTGGAACTAATGTATCTACTTTTGACCACTCTCTTGTAGCCATCTGGCCTGACCCTGTCACAATATTTATTCTGCACCATATGGTGTTGCTGCAAACAGTGCAGACTTTAAACAGCATAGGTCCACTGTTCCACTATTAACACTCCCAATATCTTCTCTTGGTTGAATTACAAGCATTTAAATATGCTATTGTCTGATAAACACTTAGACTAATTAGGAGAATAGTTTAGAGCTTCAAATTTACCATCATATAGCTTATTTAGCAATTAAGTGGTCTGGGGAATCCACTCAGCATTTGTGGATCAAGAACACTAAAACCAGAGGATGAATAGTACAATAGGGTCTCAGTCTGGGTGTTCGCTTTCCATGTTACTGAGCATACATGGGTAAGCATAGTTAGAGGGTGCGCAAGACAAGCCAGCTCCTCAGTTCCATAGCTCATTTACAGAAGAGTTCTATCCTGAAATGTTCCCTGTTATAGGGAATGCTTTAGGATGTTTGGAGAGGTTGTTCCTTTGTTGCTGTTATCTGGAAGGATCAGAGTTTGGATAAACACTATCTCCACTACAGCTCCAGGCATCTATATCGCTGATAGTGTGTGTGTTTATTCAGATTCTGTGGCATTTAAAGAGCCAGCGGTTGGTGCATTCACCTAATGCATGATGAAAGGTGGAAAAACAACCCCCTAACAATAGCTGAGTACTACCATTGCTGTTGTACTCAATGGGAACATTTTCCCCAAATCGATTTTGTCCTTGTGTTAGTTTTTAAAGGAGTTTTCCATGTTTCAGATGAAAGGTGGTGTCTTTCTTTTGGGGTCTGTATGAACTGGAAAGGAGGTCCAAAAGCAAATAAAGACGTTTCATAACCCGAGTGACCACAGGAATTAGAAGTCCTGTAGCTTAGCAGTAACTAATTCGCTGATTGAATGGAGGGGGAGAGAATATGGCTCTTCTGTGCTAATTACCGCAGAAGGATGATAGGAAGTTTTGGAACTTTTTAATACTCTTTGTGATGCTGCTCCAGAAGTCTCGCATCACCAGAAAGTAGATGGACAGTGCAGCCAGCTAGAAGGTATTGCCTTCCTGTACAGGCGAGTCTTATTCTGCAGTCAGCGAAAATCACGTATAGTTTCTGCAGTCAGCGAAAATCACGTATAGTCAAAATTACATTGAGTGTAATGGCGGGCGGAATCGCTCGCACTACAGGTAAAGTATTTAAATTGTTGTTTTTTCTTTTTTTCTTTTTTCTTTCCAAAGCTGAATTCACGCATGTTAAATGTGGTTAAGATGCAACACACCTGTAATGAGTTTTGCTGCATTTCTAACAAGCGGCATAGATGCATTATAAAGCAACTTGGAAGGAACATAGTATGAATTTTTCTAAATGGAAGTTTCAAAGCATGGTTCAGCAGACGGATAATCTTGCTTGTATGTATCTTATGGTTTCCTCAAACTTAGCACTCTAGCAAGTGAACAAAGTGACCCTGGATATTTACCAGTTTAGTAAGACAAAGACATTTGTGATCAGAGAGAATTTACAGCACTTTATTATAATTGAAAATCAGCTACTCTATACAGCATATGCTTGGAGAATTGAGCTTTAATTTGGTTATATAAAACATGAGCAAGGAGTTGTCCTTTGCTTTGGGCATGCTTGCATTATCCAACTTCCACAATAAATGTACAGATACAGCCTTACAGATGTAGTACACAAATAAAATAAAATCCCACTACACAACAGCTATAATAGTAAAAACGCACCAATGCTTAGCCTGCCAACTTGCCATATGCCTGAGAAGAAAGATGGGCCTTGTAGCATGAATAGTCTATTAATAAAACATATGTTTCAGAGTAGCAGCCGTGTTAGTCTGTATTCTCAAAAAGAAAAGGAGTACTTGTGGCACCTTAGAGACTAACAAATTTATTAGAGCATAAGCTTTCGTGAGCTACAGCTCACTTCATCGGATGCATTTGGTGGAAAAAACAGAGTAGAGATTTATATACACACACACAGAGAACATGAAACAATGGGTTTATCATACACACTGTAAGGAGAGTGATCACTTAAGATAAGCCATCACCAACAGCAGGGGGGGGAAGGAGGAAAACCTTTCATGGTGACAAGCAGGTAGGCTAATTCCAGCAGTTAACAAGAATATCAGAGGAACAGTGGGGGGTGGGGTGGGAGGGAGAAATACCATGGGGAAATAGTTTTACTTTGTGTAATGACTCATCCATTCCCAGTCTCTATTCAAGCCTAAGTTAATTGTATCCAGTTTGCAAATTAATTCCAATTCAGCAGTCTCTCGTTGGAGTCTGTTTTTGAAGCTTTTTTGTTGAAGTATAGCCACTCTTAGGTCTGTGATCGAGTGACCAGAGAGATTGAAGTGTTCTCCAACTGGTTTTTGATGTTATAATTCTTGACGTCTGATTTGTGTCCATTCATTCTTTTACGTAGAGACTGTCCAGTTTGGCCAATGTACATGGCAGAGGGGCATTGCTGGCACATGATGGCATATATCACATTGGTAGATGCGCAGGTGAAGGAGCCTCTGATAGTGTGGCTGATGTGATTAGGCCCTATGATGGTATCCCCTGAATAGATATGTGGACAGAGTTGGCAACGGGCTTTGTTGCAAGGATAGGTTCCTGGGTTAGTGGTTCTGTTGTGTGGTGTGTGGTTGCTGGTGAGTATTTGCTTCAGATTGGGGGGCTGTCTGTAAGCAAGGACTGGTCTATCTCCCAAGATCTGAGAGAGCGATGGCTCGTCCTTCAGGATAGGTTGTAGATCCTTGATGATGCGTTGGAGGGGTTTTAGTTGGGGGCTGAAGGTGATGGCTAGTGGCGTTCTGTTGTTTTCTTTGTTGGGCCTGTCCTGTAGTAGGTGACTTCTGGGTACTCTTCTGGCTCTGTCAATCTGTTTCTTCACTTCAGCAGGTGGGTACTGTAGTTGTAGGAATGCATGATAGAGATCTTGTAGGTGTTTGTCTCTGTCTGAGGGGTTGGAGCAAATGCGGTTATATCGTAGCGCTTGGCTGTAGACAATGGATCGAGTGGTATGATCTGGATGAAAGCTAGAGGCATGTAGGTAGGAATAGCGGTCAGTAGGTTTCCGATATAGGGTGGTGTTTATGTGACCATCGCTTATTAGCACCGTAGTGTCCAGGAAGTGGATCTCTTGTGTGGACTGGTCCAGGCTGAGGTTGATGGTGGGATGGAAATTGTTGAAATCATGGTGGAATTCCACCATGATTTCAACAATTTCCATCCCACCATCAACCTCAGCCTGGACCAGTCCACACAAGAGATCCACTTCCTGGACACTACGGTGCTAATAAGCGATGGTCACATAAACACCACCCTATATCGGAAACCTACTGACCGCTATTCCTACCTACATGCCTCTAGCTTTCATCCAGATCATACCACTCGATCCATTGTCTACAGCCAAGCGCTACGATATAACCGCATTTGCTCCAACCCCTCAGACAGAGACAAACACCTACAAGATCTCTATCATGCATTCCTACAACTACAGTACCCACCTGCTGAAGTGAAGAAACAGATTGACAGAGCCAGAAGAGTACCCAGAAGTCACCTACTACAGGACAGGCCCAACAAAGAAAACAACAGAACGCCACTAGCCATCACCTTCAGCCCCCAACTAAAACCCCTCCAACGCATCATCAAGGATCTACAACCTATCCTGAAGGACGAGCCATCGCTCTCTCAGATCTTGGGAGATAGACCAGTCCTTGCTTACAGACAGCCCCCCAATCTGAAGCAAATACTCACCAGCAACCACACACCACACAACAGAACCACTAACCCAGGAACCTATCCTTGCAACAAAGCCCGTTGCCAACTCTGTCCACATATCTATTCAGGGGATACCATCATAGGGCCTAATCACATCAGCCACACTATCAGAGGCTCCTTCACCTGCGCATCTACCAATGTGATATATGCCATCATGTGCCAGCAATGCCCCTCTGCCATGTACATTGGCCAAACTGGACAGTCTCTACGTAAAAGAATGAATGGACACAAATCAGACGTCAAGAATTATAACATTCAAAAACCAGTTGGAGAACACTTCAATCTCTCTGGTCACTCGATCACAGACCTAAGAGTGGCTATACTTCAACAAAAAAGCTTCAAAAACAGACTCCAACGAGAGACTGCTGAATTGGAATTAATTTGCAAACTGGATACAATTAACTTAGGCTTGAATAGAGACTGGGAATGGATGAGTCATTACACAAAGTAAAACTATTTCCCCATGGTATTTCTCCCTCCCACCCCACCCCCCACTGTTCCTCTGATATTCTTGTTAACTGCTGGAATTAGCCTACCTGCTTGTCACCATGAAAGGTTTTCCTCCTTCCCCCCCCTGCTGTTGGTGATGGCTTATCTTAAGTGATCACTCTCCTTACAGTGTGTATGATAAACCCATTGTTTCATGTTCTCTGTGTGTGTGTATATAAATCTCTACTCTGTTTTTTCCACCAAATGCATCCGATGAAGTGAGCTGTAGCTCACGAAAGCTTATGCTCTAATAAATTTGTTAGTCTCTAAGGTGCCACAAGTACTCCTTTTCTTTTTAATAAAACATAGTGTAGCATGTTCCTAGTCTTTCAGTGTTTAATCCTGTGTTATAGAAAGCAAAGCAATAGTGTTGGAAACCATATAAAATCTATGATTTACAATGTATAGAATATAGATTAGAATGGCAAGTGTTAGGCAGCCGTAATTATAGGAGTTGCTACCTCTGCCTCTTCAAGTCATCCATTTTCCTCTTAATGTTAAATGGAATTTTCCCCATTGGGCAAATATTCAGCACTGCCATAAGTGGAAAGATCTCCCACTCAACTTAATGGGCACTCCAGGTGCTCAGCAGCGCTGAAAAAGCAGGCCACTTATTCAGATGCCTAACTTAGACTGCTATGTTTCAGTGGTTTGGCTCTAGTGTTCCTATTTAGGAAGATTTCCCATTTAAGTCAATTAAAGGTTTGTTTGAGTTACGCTGAGCACAGGCTCTTTTGCTGCCCATAGAAAGGTTAGTTTTGAGTAAGCACACAGTTATACTCCAGGTACTCTAGCTGTTGTTTGTAGATACAACAGATGATATAGGAAGACATTCATGTGAAAAGGGCAAAGCAAATGTGAAATCACAGCATGGACAGAGCTCATTGATTTTGCATTAGTTGTTTCAACATGTGTTATTCAGTCCAAATCAATGTGATGTCTGTACAGTAGTTCTGCTGTTTTAAATTGCAATTTTATGTTATTGGTTGTTTTGACCGAATTCAAGAAACACAAACTCAGATGCTGCTGATGCAAGAAACCTCTGGTGTTGTCTGATACAGTTGTTCCCATGGAGCTACTGTATAGTACTCATATAGCATTGAATTCACCCCATCTTTGAAGGCCAGAGGACTTTATGTGATATCACAGCCTTTGAGTGGTGCATAGAGCATTGAGTATGTCCTATGAACTGCAATGAATTTATTTCAAAATATTGCAGTTTTCAACCAAACTTTGCAAGAGTCAGCCTTATTCTACAGCATGGGGCATGGGTCACTTGCAGGTTTAAATGGTGTAAATGGTGGATTCTTTCCAACTTGAAGTCTTTAAATCAAGATTTTAGGATTTCAGTAACTGAGCCAGAGGCTATAAGTCTATTACAGGAGTGGGTGAGCACAATGGGTGAGCAATGTGCAGGAGGTCAGACTAGATGATCATGATGGTCCCTTCTGCGTAGGGTTGCCAACTTTCTAATTGCACAAAACTGAACACCCTTGCCCCGCCCCTTCTCCGAGGCCCCACCCCACTCACTCCATCCTCCCTCCCTCAGTCAATTTCTCTCCCCCACCCTCACTCGCTCGCTCATTTTCACCGGGATGGGGAGGGTCCCTTTTCGACCAGGTGTTCCAGTTGAAAACCAGACACCTAGCAACCCTAAATAAGACACCTACTTGGGCTTTCTGCAGAGATTTAACTCTGGACCTCTCCATCTAACAATCCATTAGTTCAAATCTTTTTATGTGGTCCAACCACTCAAAAGGGACTCTAACAGAATGGCCGCCACCTGAGCCCTGCTTCTGGACCAGGGGTTCCTCTGCAGTGTCCCCACCTCTGCTTTCCCCTTCTTCGGGATTCCTTAAATCCCATACAGTCTTTCTCAATCAATCACAGACTTCCTGGGGTCTGGTTTCTTTATTTACAAAGTTCCCTCCAAAAAACAAACACAAAACAAATCTTCCATGCTGCCTCTTCTCTGAGGTGCTGTCTGAGCAGCCAACTCTATTCTTCAGGGACCACTGCAGGAAGTCATCTTCTGCAGCTACAGTCCTCCTCCTAGCTCTGCCCTCATGAACAGCCTCAGACCCTTTATAGCCCAGGTGCAGCCCTGCCCCCTTAATTGACTCAGCTGGGAGTACCTGCTCTGGCCCAGGGCAAGTGTAGTCCTCAAATCAAGGCCTTTATGCTCCCTGACCAGCAATACCAGCTTAGCACACCCACCCTACTTCCCTCTCGCACATTCATTGTTCCCATTTAGTTGAAAGGTGGCTGGGGGCATCTGTGTTGGTTCTGTATGCAACCTGAAAACAGACACACATCAACACTTTTGTGTTCAGGCATATACTATGTGCACCTGTTTAGTGGGTGTCACTCTTCTTGCATTTGACAGAATTTTGACACTTTGCACTTGATAGAAATCATACTGTTACTGAATACTGCTGTTTTAGAATACCAGCACATATTTTGCTTCAATCCGAATGATTCTTGATACAGAAAGTTAAAGGTCAGAGAGTGTGAAAAAGTCTACATCCAAGAACATTTAAGAGTAAACTGCTGAAGGTGAAAGCCAAGAACTCAGTCATAATTCTTTGGCATCCATGTATATATACATTATTGAATTAAATGACTTACCGCAGGCCCCCTCACTTTTAGGGAAAGGGGATGGTGGTTCATAGGCTGAAATAAGAATTTTATTCCTACCTTAATCCTCAGTGGTTCTTGCAAGATTTCATAAGGGCCAACGGTGTCCAAAACCATCACACAAAGTTCAGGATAGATTTTTTTTTCTGCTGCCCATCATCATATCTGAGCACCTTCTGTGTAAAACTGATAGTATTAGTGAAGCTGGCTCTGCTCCCTTTTCAGGGTAAAATTTCTGCTTGGGGTAGGATTATGTTTTAGTCTGGTTCATTGATTATTAGTTTAATTTTGTTTGCGTCTTTGATTTTGGGTTGAGGGTTGTGCGTGTTTGTTTTTTTAATAGAGGTAGAAGGGGAGTAAATGTGGAGTGTTGTTCTTATGATAGAAAGGCTTACTCTGCAAAACTTTCCCTTTTCTGAGAATCCTAACGATAGTCAAACTCTGGATTTGCCTGATCTCTTCTGCAAATTCATTCTATACTGCTGTATAAAATGCCTGTTACAGAGAAGAGTGAGACTTCTAACAGCAGCTGTAACATTTTGAATCCTCTCAGGACAAAGAAATTGATTTTGGCTGTTTTCCTGTTCTGTATTCACTTGTTCCTGGCGGTTTCTTGTGCCTGTGACCTGGCTTTGGTACTAATCACCCGCATCTGCTAAAAACAGGCTGGTAAACAGTGCAGAAGTGGTGCTGGCTTTCTAAGGACCCTGGGGGATTATCACAGGAGTGCTTGTGCTAGCAGTGGGTAGTTTAGAACAGCTATAACTGATGGGAGCTGGCCCAGTGTGTAACTATGGCAGATCTACTGGGAGCAGATAGAAGAGCTGAATAGGATAGAGAGAGGGAATGGCAGTTAATACTCGTTAGAACTGCACATTATAGCTACATTTACGCAGTGGGACATTCTCTGAACACGTGGTATTGCCCTCCCCCCATCCTCACGAACTCTTCTCATGTCGTCCAATGCAGCATCCTTTGTGGTGGTCATTTAATTTGTTGTTTTCATCTAGCCCCAGGTTTTCAAAGTGCTATAGATTTTTGTACTGAAATACACAGGATCACTGTAGAAATTGTCAGGTGGATGCTGGAGTTTTCACAGCTGGACCAGACATACAAAGGGCTCTTGGCAACGAAAAAGGAGTGGGAAGTGAACTGAGTTTGTTTGCAGTATCCAAGAGGCGACAGAGTATTTCTGATTTTTTTTCCGCTTTAGACAGGAGCAGAGATGATTTTAAATTTGAGGGAATGGAGGTTTGAATTCCCAGTACAAGAAGCCCTTGGCAGCAGGGCTGCACGGGGGGGGTGGGGCGGGGCAAGTGGGGCAGTTTGCCCTGGGCCCCACAGGGGCCCCCACGAGAGTATAGTATTCTATAGTATTGCAGCTTTTTTTATGGAAGGGCCAGTGGCATAGCCAGGTGGAGCAAACAGGGGGAGCGATCACAAAAAAAGGGCCACCCTCTGCGGTGCTCTTACTCACCCAGCGGCGCTTTTACTTACCCAGCGGCGCTTTGGATCTTCGGCGGCACTTTGGCAGCTGGTCCTTCAGTGCCGCCGAACACACTCAGAGCGAGTGAAGGACCCGCTGCCCAAGACCTGGAGTGCCGCTGGATGAGTAAAAATTAAAAAGGCGCTTAATTAATTAAAGGGCCCCCAAAATTGCTTTGCTCCAGGCCCCCTGAATCCTCTGGGCAGCCCTGCTTGGCAGTAGCAACATGCTTTTGTTGGCAGCCTGTGCCAACGTCTGCCCTTACGCCCGGAAACAGTGGATAAGCACACTAGCTCGATGCTTCTGCTGAAATGAAAAGAAGTGAAATACTTAACATTGAAATTGTCATCATTAGGCTTCAGAGTTAGTAGCCCCTTTGAGATGAATGGCAGTCATTCACACTTCTCTCTTAGCAATTGCTCCATGCTGTCTGCCGATTGAGGAATATGCATAGTTGTGCATTCCTTTCCCATTTTGAAGGTTTTCTTTTCAATAATAAGGGCTAGAGACTTAATTTTTTTAAAATGAAGGCTTAGACTCTACAGCAGGGGTGGCCACCTGAGCCTGAGAAGGAGCCAGAATTTACCAATGTACATTACCAAAGAGCCACAGTAATACGTCAACAACCCCCATCCACTCCCCACCCTTCCGCGCCTGCCGGCAGCCCCCACCAATCAGCATGTACTCCCCCCTCCCACCACAATCAGCAGTTTCACATGCGCAGGAGGCTATGGGGGAGAAGGGGGAGGAGCGAGGGCATGCAAGTCTCAGGGGAAGAGGCCTTGGGGGAAGGGGTGGAGTGGGGACGGGGCTTAGGACAGAGCAGGGCACCCCCCAGCACATTGGAAAGTTAGCATCTATAGTTCCAGCCCTGGAATCGGTGCCTAGGTGAAGAGCCGCATGTAGCTCCGGAGCCACAGGTTGGCCCCACCTGCTCTAGAACACAGTTACATGGTAATTTCCAAACAATGGGGCATTGCACAGCCATTTATGTGGCTGCATAATGACTTAATGCACAGTCAGGCTGGCTATAATCCTGAAGTCCCAGTGTCCAGAAGTGAAAGATCTTCATGCACACACGGGTCCATGGTGGAAGTGACGAAGCAAGTGATAATAGCACTGGTTTCTAAAGGCATTGACTTTAAAATGATTTTCGTTGAATTCTTTTTCCTCCAAAGTGGTAAATTTTGTAATGTTTCAAATTAAAAGTTACTGATCATTTATTTTGTTGTAGTGTTGTGTGATGGGGAGGTCTGCCCCTTAAGGATAGTAGTGTCTAGTGGTCAGTCTACACTGCCATGTGGCATGGCTCTTTAAGGATCCAATAGAGAGAGATAGAGACATAAGGGGGATAGAGCTAGAGGGACAGCGTCTCTGGGAATGAATAGTGTTTGGAGAAGAGATCCTATAACTGTCGCTTTAAGGCCGTAGGGCCAGGAGCCTTGCAGAGAGGCACAGGGCTACTAGACAGGCCAATAGAAAAATGAGCTGGGAGAAGGGGCCAGTATAAATGCTGCCTCTTCCCTCAAAAGCCAGGTAGACGCCTGTAGATACTGCAGGGGGTAAAGAGTTTCCTGCAGGAACCCTGAGTTAACAGGGAGAAGACAGCAGCTGGGAAAGGTCTGCCTGCTGACCCCTCCCAGCCTGAGGCTAGGACAGATTGGGGAAAAGGGTCAGGAGGAGAAGCTGCATAAGACCCTACTACTGTCCTGAAGCCTAACTCCAGCTTCAAGGAGGAGATCCAGGAAGTTCTTGTATGAGGGAGAGGGACAGGGGGGTTGTGTGACGTACAACCCAGCCCTGGGAGGAGGGCTAGGCCTGCTGAACAGTGCAGGAAACTGAACAGGACTTTTTCATGGTCCCAGAGAGGGCGTGAACTAGAGAGGCTAAACAAGTGAGTTACTGCTGAGGAATAAACCTGACTCTGTTAAGGGGTATATGTTAGAATGGTAAATAAACCTGACCCTGCAAAGAGGGGTTGAACTAACGTGGTCTGGGTAATTGTTTGAAAAGATCCAAAGGGTGCTGAGTACAATGTACCTGCAAGGCACAACAGCCCATAATAGCACATGCCGGAGAGGCATGCCGTCATGGTATGCCGAACATGTCTGAACTTTTATCATTGATTCCTCTAGGAGCTCCGATTGGCAGCTTATTTAACCAAACTGACAATGGTACCAGTGGGGATGTTGCACAGACTGCTGAACTTACTGCTGCCTTCAAGTTCACAGACTGAGCTTCTTTCTGTTCTGGATTCAATCAGTGACAAATATTCAGACAGTGTTATTGAAAGTGACATCAACGGGGAGGAAGCTGACAGCTGTAGAAAGAGGTAAGTGTGCATCAGTTTATAGCTGAAAATTCCAGCCGAAGGTTATTACTTTAAGGGAATATATATCCATTGAACCAACAGGAGCAGCAGTTAAGCAAATGAATGGGTTTTCCTGCTGAAATGTTATTCCTGGAGGGACTAAATCATGTGAACTAGATCACTTTTTCATAGTTATACATATCTTAACTACAATCTGACTTTAACAGAGGAAAAATGTGATCTGTATAGTTCATAGATGTAACAACTCATTCTTTGCTTTTAGATATTCTTCCTCCATTTTCTTATTTTCTACATTTTCTTTTGATGTATTTTAGTGGTTTTAATTTGCATTTGCTTATCTATACACTTTTCTTTTCACCATTTATTTTAGTAATATTTATACTAAATATGGCAGGCTTCAGTTGTTGTAAACTGTTGCTGTGAGAAACTGAGGTATGCAGTATATGGAGTAAAAAGATCTGTAAATTACAGTCAAACCTCCGAGTTACGAGTTACGGACACCTCGGGAATGGAGGTTATTCGTAACTCTGAACAAGACATTATGGGATGCTCCTCAGGGTAGACTGCTCAGAGTGGGGGCTCATAGCTCTGCAGTGGCTGCCTGGCGAGTGAGGGTGGGGACAGACAGCTGGTTCTAGCCCCCTGTCTGCAAGGGTGATGAGTGAGGCACCCTGGGGCACTGCAGTTTCAGTGAGTGCGCAGTGCAGGCTGTGGTCCTTTAAAACTGAGCTGTTTCTCCAGAGCACAAGATGCAGGCAGGAGCTCGGGCTCCGGCTCCAGCAGCTTACACTCCAGGCCAGCTTTCAGTAGCAGCTTGGGAAATTTCTTTCTCAGGCTCTGAGCTTGCAAGCTTGTCCCCCTCCCAGCCGGGAAGGGAGAGGGGAAAACAGCACTCACTACCTCCTACCTGTAAGAGGCTGTGGGGAGTTGGGGGTGGGAGTAGGGATAGGCAGCCCAGATGTGCCAACCTTTAAGATGCAAATACAGGCACAGTACAGTATTTGCTGGCTTGTTTGTTTTGGGGTTTTTTTGTCTCTGCTGCTGCCTGATAGCTTACTTCTGGTTCCCCATGGTGTCCGGTTGACCAGTCAGTCCATAACTCTGATGTTTGTATCTTTGAGGTTCTACTGTAGTCCTTTCTAAAGTTTTTCATTTATTTTAAATATATTTGACCTTATATGTAACAGGAAATAAAATGTAAAGTAAGCAATAAATTGCAGTTTGACGCTCACAATTCTAACAAAGCACTACACACAGAAGCTCGAATCTAAACCTTTACACTAAATATATAGGTATGTATGGCTTTAGATCGAGACATGGCCTTAACAGTCTGGTGTTCTGTGTTTGAACAAAAATCAGGAGCTAAAATTTCCAGGTCAGTTGCAGAGATGACAACTCGCAAGAACAACTGTGCTTACAAAATTTCAGCCCAGGATGATAGCGATCTTAGGAAAGGAGCTAACCTAGCTAAATTTCCACTGTTTTGGCTGGTAAAAATCTTACATAATCAACTGTCTCATAAGATAACTGTCACTTTGGTCCAAACAGTTAATGAGGCTTCAGTATCATCATATACAAACCCAGCTTTAGTAATCAGTTCCCCTTTTAAGTCCTTGCAAGAAACACCATAGATCCATCCCTGGCCAGCCTTTCATCAGGTTGGACAGAACAAAGTGTGTGGTTCTCCCTGAATCCTATAGGGTAATATAAACACACTACATAGTGGGCAGTGCTGTCTTAGGTTTTGCAGAAATCCTTAAAATGTTCACAGAGCAAACTCAATAACCAACGGTTAATTGCTCATCACTTTTCTATTTTAGGCCCCAGTCTCCAAAGAAATCCATGTAGACAAATTCTTGTCTCCCACCTGAGTTCCATTCAAGCAAGTGGGACTCCATGCTTATGCAGATGCTTTTGCAATATAGGGATCTTAATTTTTTCTTCAAGTGCTTGCTCATGTCGATTCCATTCTAGGTGCGTGCACACGCATGTGCACAGTCGTTGGATATTTTTGCCTTAGCAGTATCTGTGAGGCCCCCTTGAGTGCTGTGCTCATTCACTGGTATATTAAGCACCACCGACCTTACACCCTCTCAGTTCCTTCTTACCGCCCATGACTGGCAGTGCAAGAGCATTAGCAGTTCTGTACAACCCATTGTCTGTTTTCTTTGTTTACAGTTTGTAGGTACTTAGTTAGCCATTCAGTTAACTGTTAGGTTAGTTCAGCAATTAGAGTCCCGGCTGGGACTTCACCCTGGGGTGGGGCATGCCCCGTTCTCTGGCTTCAAACCATACTCGTCATGCAACGGGCTGATGCCTATTAGTGATGCCCACAACAGCTATGTGAAGTGCTTGGGGGAGTCCCATAGGAAGGAAAAGTGCAGAATCTGTAAGAACTTTTACCCTACAACCCAAAAGGAGTGGGCTATCGGCTTGAGGGCCCTCCTCATGGAGACTGCGCTTCGTCCTGCGTCGGAGCCGTCCCACTCGGAGCCTGTGCCTAGCACCTTGGCATCGGTGTGGAGTGCTCTGCCAGCACCGGGCTCTGCCCAGCACCATTTCCCCTCGCCTGTGCCTAAGAAGCTGCAAAAGAAGAAGAGCCCTGGAGCTTCACAGGAGTACCGCTTCATAGGGGTACCGCTGCAGTCAGACTCCCTAGGCCCCTAGCCCGGCCAGGTATCCCACTCCCAGGGGCAGCAGGGGACCCTGGCTTCTCTTGGGGCCCTTGTTGCCCAAAGTGGCCCCAGTGGCGAAAGATCAAGCAGGCCAGCCGGCACCGCAGACGCCACACCAGGCGCCAGATTCGGTTAAGACACCAACACTTAAGGGCAAGCTGGTCATGGAACTGCCCCATAGGGCAGCGGAGCATCCTTGGTCTCCAGACGGTAGGCATGGAACCCCATCTCCACAGCCTAGGACTCCGGCACCGCATTCCGGTCAGTAGGCTCAGGTTCCCGATGCCACGCTCTCCCTCTGCGAGGCATGGGACACTGGAGTCAAGGCACCAGTCCCCGTACCTCTGGTACTGGTGAGCTTCCAGCCTAAGATCACTGCGGTGCAGGTTACCATCATGGTCTCCCAGACATTGGTGCCCAACAGAGCAGGAGTGCTCCCATTCACGGCACTGGTCTCCACCTCTCTGTTTCCTCTCATCGGGCAGGCACCGATCCTCGCCTCGCTGGTCGCCAACCAGGGTCATTTCACAGACTCAGGCCTCGACAACTCTGCCCTGGTCACCGGAAGGGCAATGGTCCGAGTCAGACTGGCAGTTTAGCCCCTTGCTAGCCACCCCGGCCTGGGTTACGCTGCCCATCCACCCAGGGGTACTTAAGATAGCCAAACTGCTGTGACACACCCCCCCTCTTCCATTCTGCCTACCTCTAAGAAGGCAAAAAACAAGTATTACATCCCTGCAAAAGGGTTTGAATAGCTGTATACCCACCCTCCAGCGGCATCACTGGTCGTGTCTGCTGTTAATGAAAGGGACAGGCAGGGCAAAGTCAGTGGCATGCCAAGAGACTGGATTTAATTTGTCAGAAAGACTTACTTGACGGCCAGCCTGCAATTTCGGGTGTCTAACCACTAGGCCCTCTTAGGTGGATACAATTTTAATCTATGGGACTCCCTTAACAAATACAAGGAGGCCCTCCCACAGGACCGAGCCTAGGAGTTCGATGCTTTAGTTGAAGAGGTCACAGCGGTGGCGAGAGAGGCCCTCCAGATGGCCTGGGATGCTACAGACTTGGCAGCCAGGATAGTTGTTTCTGAGGTGGTCATGAGGCACAGCTCCTGGTTACAGTCCTCTGGGTTATCCCAGAAGATGCAGGCCACCATTCAGGACCTCCCGTTTGAGGGGGCAGGGCTCTTCTCCGAGCTCACAGACGCAAAACTCCACAGCCTTAAAGACTCCTACACCACCCTTTGTTCCTTGGGCCTTCATACCCCTCAGTAGGCCAGGAAGTCGTTCTGTCCTCCACCTCTTCTGCCCCCCCAGTCTAGGTCCAGGGGAACTTCGCAGCTGAGCACCAACAAGAAAGGATAGAGACAAGGGGTCTAAGCGGCATTACCTGTCATCTTTCCGTTCATCTCTCAGCCTGGCCCTTCCAGGAACGAAGGAGGCCAGAAGCAGGCATTTTGAGAGTGCACATGAGGACGACACCCCAGTGACATCCCAGGATCCACCCTCCTACCTTTTTCTCAACCGCCTGTGCCCCTTCCGGTCAGCCTGGTTACAGCTGATGTTGGATCGTTGGGTGCTCAACATAATATCTTTGGGTTACACCCTGCAGCTCATGGCCGACCCTCCCTCCCAGCCCCCTGTCTTGTCCCTCCTCATCCCTCTTCTCAATAGCAACTCCTCGTTCAGAAGGTTGAGAATCTCCTGTGCCTGAGGGCGGTGGGGGAGGTCCCTTGACATGAAAGGGAAAGGGTTCTACTCCCACTATTTCCTAATCCTGAAAGCAAAAAGGGAATCTCAGACCCATTCTGGATCTGCATTGCCTCAACAAGTCTCTCAAGAAGTTGAAGATTTGCATGGTCTCCCTGTCCTCCATCATCCCCTTTATGGATCCGGGAGGCTGGTATGCCACCCTCAGCTTGAAGGATGCATATTTCCATTTTCCCAGGACACAGACACTTCTTCCATTTTTTATGTTGGGCCACCACCATTTGCAATTCACGGCGCTGCCCTTTGGTCTCTCATCAGCCCCAAGAGTGTTCACAAAGTGCATAGCGCCAGTGCCCACTTACCTGAGGCGTCGAGGTGTTAAAATTTACCCATACCTCAACAACTGGCTAATAAAGGTAAGGTCCCAGGATCAGGTGTTGCGCCATCTCGATCTGATTTACTCCACCTGTCGCAATCTGGAGCTGTTAATAAACAAGAAAAAGTCAACCTTAGTTCCAGTGCAGTGCATAGAGTAATTGGAGTGGTCCTTGACTCTACTCAGGCCAGAGCCTTCCTCCCCAACGCCAGGTTTTAAGCCACGGTGGACCTGATGTCGTGCATGCAAATCCACCCTCTCACCACTGCTCACACGTGTCTGCAGTTGTTGGGCCAGATCACAGCCTGCACTTACGTGGTCCGGCACGCGTGGCTCCACCTCAAGTCCCTGCAAGCATGGCTAGTATCAGTCTACGTCCCCAACAGACACAGCATAGACCATGTAGTCAGAGTCCCGGACCACACGCTGTCATCACTAACAGGGTGGCAGAATCCTGCATTGGTGTTGGAGGGAGTTCCCTTCTCTGCCCTGTCGGTGACCCTTGTCTCCAGTGTCTCGGGGTGGGGAGCCCACCTGGGCAATCTCAGCATGCAAGGTCGATTTACGATCGCTCCCTACACATCAATGTCAGGGAACTTAGCGTGGTTGACTTGGCCTGCCAAGCCTTCCTACCTCACATAAAAAGCAAGGTGGTCCAGGTCCTGAAGGACAATACAGTGGCTGTGTTTTATATCAACAAGCAAGGCGGAGCCAGATTGTCTGCCCTTTGCCAAGAAGCCCTCAAGCTCTGGGACTTCTGTGTTCAACACGACATCCATCTCGTAGCCGCATACCTCCCCAGGGCCAGGAACGCTTTGGCAAATGGCCTCAGCAGGACCTTCTTATCTCACCATGAGTGGTTCCTCCATCCAGAAGTGGTCAGCATCATCTTCCAGAGGTGGGGAATTCGCCGGGTGGACCTGTTCGTGTCCAGGCAGAACAGGAAGTGCCATGTTTTCTGCTTGATTCGGGGGATCGTCAGGCTTGCTGTCGGACGCTTTTCTACTCCCCTGGTCGGGGGCTCTGCCTTCCCTCCGGTGCCGTTAATTCAAGAGTCCTCATGAAGATCAAGCAGGACAGAGCAAAGATGATCCTCATAGCACCAGCTTGGCCGTTCCAGCACTGGTTCGGCACGCTGCTGGACTTCTTGGTGGCTGCTCTGTTACAGCTATTGCTCCGGCCAGAACTGTTGTCCCAAAACCACGGCAGTCTTCTGCATCCGAGCCTGGTGGCACTGCACCTGATGGCTTGGCTGCTGCATGATTAAACACAGAAGAGCAGGAGGACTCAGCTGGCGTCCAGCAGGTCCTGTTGGGCAGTAGAAAGCCCTCCACCAGAGTGACCTACCTAACCAAATGGAAGCGGTTTGCTTGTTGGACTTTGAATAAAGCCCGAGTGGGCCTCACTGCAGTTAATCCGGGACTACCTTCTGCATCACAAGCTCCAAGACCTGTCCCTTTCATCTTTTAACGTCCACTTGGCCGCTATCTCAGCCCTTCATCCACCCCTCTAGGGTAGGTCGGTTTTCACCCAGGACATGACTGCCAGGTTTCTCAAGGGCCTCAAGTGCCTCTACTCACACGTCAGGGACTCCGTCCCTCTGTGGGACCTGAAACTTGTGCTATCACAACTCATGGGACACCCCCCCACACACACCTTCGAGCCTCTAACTTCCTGCTCTCTCCTCCTTTCTTGGTTGCAATAATATCGGCCCACAGGGTCTCTGAGATTAGGGTGCTTACCTCGGAACCGCCCTATACAGTCTTTTACAAAGACAAGGTCCAGCTGCGGACACACCCGGCTTTCCTCCCCAAAGTGATCAGACAGTTACTTATCTGTCTTTTTTCCAAAGCCACATAAGTTGGAGGAGGAGCGTAGGTTGCATTCCCTAGATGTCAGGAGGGTGCTAGCCGTCTACACTGAAAGGACCAAGCCATTCCACAAATCGATGCAATCGTTAGTCATGGTGGCTGACCGGATGAAAGGTTGTCCAGTGTCTGTTCAAAGAATTTTTTCTTGGATCACTGCCTGCATTTGCTGCTGCTACGATCAGGCAAAGGTGTCCCCTCTGGAGATTGCCCGCTCAACCAGGGCGCAAACCTCTTCAGCAGCTTTCTTAGCCCAGGTGCCTAGGACATCTGTAGGGCAGCCACCTGGTCATCCGTCCACATGTTCACATTCCATTATGCACTTACCCAGCAGGCCTGGGACAATGCTGGCTTCAGTAGAGCCGTGCTGCAAGCCGCAAGACCATGAACTCAGAGCCCACCTCTGAGATACTGCTTGCGAGTCACCTAGAATGGAATCAACATGAGCAAACACTCGAAGAAAAAACAGTTACCTTTCTTTTCGTAACTGTTGTTCTTCGAGATGTGTTGCTCATGTCCATTCTATTACCTGCCCTCCTACCCCTCTGTTGGAGTTGCTGGTAAGAAGGAACTGAGAGGGTGTAGGGTCGGTGGCGCCCAATATACCAGCAGATGAGCACAGTACTCAAGGGGACGCCACAGCCGACCCTACAGATACTGCTGAGGCAAAAATCTCCAATGCCTGTGCATGTGGGCATACATGCACCTCGAATGGAATGGACATAAGAAACACATCTTGAAGAACAACAGTTACGAAAAGGTAGGTAACTGGTTTTTTTCTTTTAAGTCTAGCGAAGTGACAATACCCCATGGAGAACTAGCTGCATTCCAAGGCTTCTGTCTTGCAAACATTTATGCACTTGTCCAACCTCATAATTCCAGTCCCGAGGCACGGTTTGGTGTGGTTTTCCCCTCACTCCCTGGGGAATGTAATCTTTCCCCAGTCTTTCCTGGTTGAGATTACTTTCCTTTCTGCACTGGCTCAGTTGTGCTGGCTGGTATGTTGTGAGAATGGAGTCCAGGCTTTGCACAGTCCTTGTCCACCTGCACAGGAAGGGGGGTAGCAGATCCACAAAGGCGAATGCAACCTAGAATGTGGGAAACACACAGAGGATGAAGGAGGAAACTTACACTACCTCACTTCCTTGCTGGGGAGCACAGGGTGAGCCAGGATCTCTCCCATAATAAATATTGTTGGGCAGGAAATTATAGCAAAAATAACTGAACATTCCTGCAGAATGTATTTAAGTTATTATTAACATTCATTTTAATACCTAAAACCAGATGGTGGTGGTGATTTTTATTTGTTTGTTTTTGGTGTGTTTTGTTTTGAAGGTGGGGATGTAAAATTCAGGATTTTCTTTTGTTTCCCTCCCTCCCCCCCTTACTCCTTCAGGAAGCACCAAGGGTCATGGCAAGCATTAGAGAGCAAAGTAAGGCAGGATCTGATAAGCAAGGGCTTGGAGAAGATGCATTCTGCAAACAGGAGAAAAGAAAGGTAAAGAAAAATTAATACTTGATATGGGGGAAAATACAACTCCTTGTACCTCATATCTCCCAAGAGTTGTCCTTTTTTTGAGAAGTGTTTTAGAATTCATGAAAATATTCACAAACACGTATCTTCTACCACTGTTGTCCCGGTTCTCAGAATGCATGTGAATATGGAACTCCTATTTCATAAAGCATCCTATACTTTTACTGTACAATAATATTAAAGTCCTTTCAAGGGAAATATTGATGCTCCATATGTTTTGCCCACTTGTATGTAACATTTGTTCTGATTTGTGCTGCTTACTCATTGAATGCTATATTTCATACAGTGAAGTGGAAATTGGGTTGGGGTGGTGAAAATGATGCATACAGTATGTCAATTTATAAATATGGTTTACATTAGTCTCCCAAAGTACAATGAATATTTTTTGCCAGGATATGACTATACAGTCAATCAAACCATTTTGTGCCGGAACTATTATTTTTATAAATCATTTTTAAATTCAATTTCCGTTTCTTAATATAGCCTGCTAAAGAAGAAGCAACTTGCACTCATGGAAAGAGCATCATTCTCTCATCTCGGATGTTTGTCTAGACACCCTCCTGTGGAACCTTCTGGCCAGCCTGATTCATTGAATGCTTCTGCTGCAGAAGCCATTGAGCTGTTAGACACAGGGGAGAAGATATTTCTGTTCCGTGATCAAAGGGATCCCATACTTGTTTTGCATAGTTCTCCAAGAAAAAAGAAAAAGAACTTCCTAAATTCAAAGAAGGCTGCATGGGCAAACTCCGGCTAATGAGGTAGATAGCCATTCAGAGCATCAATTAGTGAGACAAAGGTTATTTCCAAATAAGGGTCATGAAAAAGGAGCTGGTGTACGGTGAAATCATCTGAAACCTTGTTAAAAAAAAACCAATTTTTGTATAAGTTGCAATAGTTTGATTTTTGCATCGTAAATAGTTTTTATTCTTAGAACTGGATTTTGTGCTCTTGTCATCCAGCAGTGCACAATCTATATCTATTAACTATTGTTTTAGTGCATGCAGGAGCAGTAGGTGAATTTTTGCCATACTCTGTGATGCACATTACATAACTGAGGGCAGGATGTAGTGCTCATATAATACAATGCACCAGTTTTGTACTCTCAGTGTATGCGCAATGTCCTAGCCATTTCATAGCATTGTCTTCAGCCAGGTGAAGAGCTGGTAGCTCGCAGTCAGCAGGCACTTGTCATGGATCTGCAACATAGTCTGAAGTTGACCACATCTACATCTAATGCATCCAATGAAGTGAGCTGTAGCTCACGAAAGCTTATGCTCTAATAAATTTGTTAGTCTCTAAGGTGCCACAAGTACTCCTTTTCTTTTTGCGAATACAGACTAACACGGCTGCTACTCTGAAACACATCTACATTGTGGGTCGTTAGAGAAACCCCATTTGAAGAGATTGGCCGCACAATTGCCCTGTCCTGTTTGAAACGGGTTCAGGGAAGCCCACATGTGGCAGGTCAGATGGTTGGGTCGGTGATGAGAGAATGATTAACGACAATCATCGCTGACCACTCATTATGCCAAGCAGATTCCACCGTCATATCTTGTTGTGGTATAAGTGACCATAAAGAGTATCTAGAAGGCAGGTGAACTTACCAGGTGGTTGAAGAGGTCTGAGTACAGAGGCAAGTCACATTTCTCACAGATCTTGGCCAGGAGCATAATGGAGACCCCCTCGTGGCGAATATGGGCTGGTGCTATGTTACTAAGTATTGGCAGCCATGGCAACGTTGCACATAACATCCCGGTAACAATGTGCATAGCTTTGTTAAGCTCTATGTTGACCAGCCTCATGTGAGATGAGCAACAGCTGACAGAAGCACTGTACTCTGCTGTTGAATACTGATTTGACTGTTTGCTATATTTTTATTATTGTTTATATGTTGTGGTAACTTATGTGATTTCAACCCCTGATTAATTATTGCAGGATACAGTACTAAATAAAGATAAAGATAAGGAAAAACTGTATACCAGATAACTGTGGTAATTATTAATAAATAGTTTGTTAATAACCACTATAAATTTGGTTTTATTTTTGCAAACTGCTTTCTAAAATTACAGCAAGTGGGCTAGATCTGCCAAACACTTATGGATGTGTTTAATTTTGCTCACCACAGTAGTTCCATTGGCTTCAGTTTTTCACCAGCTTCCCTAAACTTGACTGTGAGTTCAGCTCAGGCATAAGTGTGCAAAGAATTTGGCCCAATCTTTGTAGTAGTGGAGCAACAATATTGTATCTGCTCAAAGATAAAGGGGGGAAATGGGAATTATATTATTTTCCAAAGGCATTAATGATCACAGCGTTACCAACTGTAATGGCATCGGCCTCTCATGAGCGCCCCCTTTCTCTGGCCAGTGTACCTGCAATCACAGTTCTTTTTCACAATGCAGCACTCACCTCTTGTGATGGCCCCCTTTGGTTGGTTGGGTAAGCCTGTGAGCCTGCTTTTGTTTTTTGGTCTTACATTGGGGTGGCACCCGCCTCTCGCAAGCGGCCGCCTCCCCCGGCCAGTGTTCTTTAGGTGGGTCTTCAGAAGTTCAGTCCTCCGGCTGAGCCTCACACACTGTCCCTCCTTCTGGGGTATACAGTCCCGAGTTCTTATCATGACCCTGGTATGGGGCCGTAGCCCTTAGGTTTCCTCTCTGATGCACTGCCTTCTTCAGCTGCCCAGCCGGGGCCTATCATGGTAACCTCAGCTAGTGTCCTTTCAGCAGCCCTCCCTGGTCTCAGTCTGCAACCAGACCAGCTGGGCCCATTTGGTACCCTTGTTTGGCCTGGCCAGGTTCTGTGCTCAGTCCCCTGGGCTCAGCCTGCCCACACTGACCTTTTCATGGTCCTGCTGGTGCTGTATTCAGCCAGCCAAGCACCTGGTTTTTGGCAGCCTTCCCTGGGCTCTGCTCTGCTGCTTGCCTTTTATCTGGCCCTTCTGGCCCCTAATTGGTCGTTCCAGCAACCCCTCTGATTGTCCACTCCTCTGCTTCCACTCTAGGCTGCCAGGAGGACTTCTCACTGCTCTATTGTGGAGCTGGGTGATGCAGGGCTGCAAGGCCTCCAGCCAGGGGGCCTCTGGACCTAGTCCACCCTTCCACACCAACTCTCACAATTGTAGGTGTTTTCTGAAAGCTCTAGCTCCTGGATTCACGTGAATCCATGAGAATCTGTTCATTATTTAAGAAATAAGTTTTTAGCCCTCAAATGGGGGGGGGAGGAAGGAGAGCCTTGAAAATATGAACCATAGAGGCACTGACACCAGAAGGCAAATAAAAACAACGCAAAATTTATTATTTTAAAGATCTCATGATGTTTAAGACAATCATGATTTTTAGAGCATAACTCATCATTTTTGAATGCCTAGTGTTAGCAATATTATGATCACATACCCTGAAGCTGTTTGTATATTAGTGCTGTATATTTTTATATTAAAAAGATGTCCGTTTCCTTTGGGAAAGTAAACACTAATTGTATTTGTTTCCACAATTGATCATAAAATTGCAGAATTGCATTTATTCTGAACCTAAGTGGAAATGTCTCTTCTCTTTATAAAGTTAGGGACTTTACAGACTGTATAATAAAGAACCATTAACTTTTTTCAGCTACTAACACAGTTCCTGATCATGTGGATTAATTAGCATCACATCCTGATAATCCAATAACAATTCTCAGCCTGTTCGTCATTATCCTCACTGAGTCAAAAGTGAATAAGTTTGTACTATGGTAGAAAAAGGCATTTTCAAGTAACGATTGGGTTTGGATACATTCAGTTTACATCCTTCCTGGATAGATGCACTCATCCTTCCACTCAGCCTTAGGGAGATGCAATAGGTCTACTGCATTACAGCCCCAATCCTGGTCTTATATGTAGCAATAGAACCCAGGCAATAGGCAATAGAACCCAGGGAGTGAGCACGATACCAGCATGGTGGCTAGTTATAAAAGGGATTTAGTATAATGAACTGATTAATGTGTATATTATGTTTTGTGTGAGGCTTGTGTTGGCTGTTGGAATTAAATTACTTTTATTACCTTTTATTTATTTAGATTTATACAAAGTTAAATTGTTGAAAGCCTGTTATTGATCTGATAATAAATTATCTTAATTAACTGGGACCTTGGAGAGGGCTGAATATTATAGAAAGGGAATTAACATTTTTCTCTCCTATTCCTACCAATCTGTCAGGAAAATAAGATAGATGGGAAGTCCTAACCTAACATCTGAATGCCTGGAAGGGTTATGGAAGCAGAGAAGTTCTACAGGATGTATTACAGCCAAACAGCATGAAAAATGCAACAGTACAGAACAGACAATGGAAAGTGAAAGTGGAAGTTCTGGAAAGTCAATTTATAAAGACTAATAAAATAAGAAATAGATTAGTGCACTATAATATAAATATAATTGAATTTACAAGCAATACTGTCTCTTTGCCTTCATATTAAATGCAAGTTGCTGCTCTGAAAAAAGCAAAACTGATAGTCACTTACCTACTTATATGAAAGAATAAAACAAATAAAATTGCTTCACTTAAACCATCTGATGATAGTTTTTTTTAATAAAGGGCAAAGCCATCAACAAAATTTTGAAAATGTTACAGCTAAACACTCCTGAGGCTAAAGCATGCTGTGAGATGTTCAAATCATTTTTTAAAAAATTCCCTAACGTAGCTTTAAACCTATCCAGCAGCAGTAACATGTATGCTCCCATACCTAATAAAGCAATAACAGAAATGAATAAAGCTTTTTTAAAAGCCCCAGGGTGAGATGGCTTCCCAGCAGAATTCTTCTCAAAGTAGAGAGAGATTTTAACCCATACATTGTCAAATCTTTATAATGAATTCTTGTCATTAAAAACCCACAGAATTGTTTTCAGAAGCATTTATTACTGAAAATCCCAATAGAGATTCCACTAATTGGATGGGAGGCCAATAGCTATAAATTATGAGGATAAAATGTATGCCAAAATTCAAGATCTTGTGACTCAGAATCTCATGTGTAAACTCACTAGGTTGGATTTGTAAGAGATTATCTGTGTATCCAATAATGCCAGGATTTTTTGCACATCCAGCTCTCCTGGCCAAAAATCTAAACAGCTCAACAGTTGTAATCTCCTTGAATGTGGTAAAGGCATCCCATAGATGAAATAATAAAAATCACACTTCCATAATGCATTATATTTTTAAAGAACTATATAAATATTGAATCTCAAAACATCTATATTCAATAGATAATGCCCCAGTCTTGCGCTGATTAAACACACATACTTAACTGTGTATAGGCCCAGTGAAATTATGGGCCTTTGACAGTATGTGAAGGGGGTGGGGGGTGTATCTGTAAGTGTGTGCAAGTCTTTGCAGAATCAGAACCTTAGTAAATATTCTCATCCCCATTTTCCAGATAGGAGATAACGCTGCCACAGACTCTGTATTAGCTGAGCACTGTCAAATTAAATCCATTTGGACATTTCTATTAGTTTTAGGGTTGTTACCTGTTACAAAGAAAAGTTTTATGGAGCAAAGGGCCAGATCTTGCAAGGTGCTGAACGCCACTTGGGAGTCAGAGGGAGCTGAGGGCATTCTGCACCTTACACAGCCGGGTCCCAATGTGCTATCATTCTGGTCTAATACCCTACTGAAAAACAGATGGAGCCAAAGTAGAAAGATAAAAGGATCTGATGTGCGAGGTCTGGGTCTTGTGAAGCTCATTGCGTTATTGGGACCTAAAAAATAAATCCCATTCATCTGACAACTTTTCCTGTAAATTCTCCACCTGGGTACAGAATTCACTTTATTAAACAGTGGAGTCAAAGGTTTTGGAAATGAGGAACCCCTCTAATGAACAGTTCAGTGATCCTGGGAGGAGCTCACCTGCCTTCCGTTGAAAGCTTTAAATATTTTTCACCTTCTTCTGACTGTTGATAAGCAGCAATACAATGTACTTGGACTATTTGATCTCCTTAGGGACTCTCTCCTCTCCCTCTGAGAAAATAACATCCACTCAGTAGGTGGAGGTCCGGCAGGACCAGCAAATGCGACATTCCCCTCACCTTACCAACAGCCCTCCTGCTTATCAGTGCACCCACTAAGGTAAAAAGAGATCCCACTTTAAACTGTAGAAGCCCTAGAAAAATAACTAATGAAAAGAATCAGGGGAACTAATAATAAATTCCCTTTGGCAGGGAACATTACTCCAGGACACAATTATTTCTGTAAATCATTAAAGAAAAGAAAATAACTCCTAACAAAATGACTTGCATAGTAATCATGTCAGTTTAATAAACATTGGTAGCTTTATCCTTCATACCTGAAGGGTACTTTGCCAGCATTTACAAATTAAGATGTTTATAACTAGCAATTTTAACCCACTGGTGAGCACAAATTATTTTTCCTCTATGCAGCAAGGGGGTGAGTCTGTTACTGCTCCCAGACACAGAACCAGGGCCCAGATCCTTAAAGGAATGTAGCCCTTTATCTGCATATTTAGGGGCCCAAGCTTACTGTTCAGGCACCACTGACGTTTTCAAAGCCACTGCTCCTGAAACCTGGAGGTGCCCATGTCTCCTAGGTACCTACGTTGCTGCTTATTGGAATTGGCAAAGACACCTAATTGCTGATGCCATCCCACAGCTAATGAGATGCTTAGAGCTCAAGCCAAAGGCCTGGAGGCCCCAAAGGGGGATTCTCTAGTCTAGGTAGTCAGGGGCTTGCCAGTCTCTTCAGCAAGGCCCATCCCACAGGCAGACTCAGAGCAGGCCTCACACCTGTTACCTGCCAACCCCCACAGCAGGAGGGTTGAAGGCAGCCTATCAGTAGGTAAAGGGGAAAACAGTAGATAACCAGGGACACAGAAATGTAGGGGAGTGTGAAAGAGGTCTCAATGGTGAGAGAAATGGTTTTGGCTGGGAGGACATGGGCTACCTAAGCAGCTGACCTACCTTAGGTGCCTATCTCCAGGAGAGGGTTTGTAGCGGAGGATCTCAAGCAGAGAGGCACGTATCTCTGGCATGTCAACCACAGCAGCTGATTAAGCACCTAAGCCCTCTCCCCTCCCCATCCCTTTTTTAGGCATTTCACTCCTGGCTAGCTTAGGTGGATCACCTTTGTCCGGCTTGTCCTTGTCCATCGCTCAAGTCAACGCCAGACCATTCCGTTTTGTTGTGAAGACGTTCTTTCCATTTCTGGCCAAAGAGTTTTGTCACGGGATCGGCCCAGCGCATTTTCAGTCTGCAGTTGTTTGTGGTCTCCGGGGATCCAGTCACTGATGCGGGTTGTCCACCTATTGTCTTACCTGTGAACTACATGACCCGCCCATCTTCACTTTGCATCGTACATCTCCTGCACTACATCGGTCATCTCTGTATGCCTTCTGATCTCCTCATTCGGTATATGGTCATGAAGCGATATCCTGCACATTCGCCTTTCCATTGCTCTCTGGGTGATAGCGAATTTTTCTTCCTCCGCTTTCGTTGTTGACCAGCTTTCCAGCTTAGGTGGATGGCATCTGAAAATCCCTTCCTCGGGCACCTAGCTCTCTCCATGCTTTGTATGGGGAGCCTGAGTGCCTAGCGTGGGGCTGAAAGTTCCCTGGGCAGCAGGCTGACAAAGAGTTAGGAACTGCAATACTGAGCAGAGCAATGTCTAAGTATCTTTAACACCTGGGCCCTGGTTCTTTATTTCAGGCTATAAGGACTCTTGCCTATAGGTCCGGAGGTCACTGGTCTGGTCCCTGGTCTTGGCCAATATGGTGGCCATCACACAGGCTTCCTCGGATTTAGTATTAAATAGCAATAAATGTAGTTTGTGGTTTACTGTTCAACAGCTATGAATTTCCATCCCTATGAAAAGCCAGACTGTGATGTTCAGGTATAGGTCCATCATGGGAAAGGAGTATAGTTATATTGCTCCACAGGAGCTGCAAGATTAACTCAGCCTTAGGTCTACTTCTGCATTGCCTTGCATCTTGTTACTTACAAAGTGTGTGCAGTGAAATCAGAATGGTACCATTTCACACTACATGCAAGGCAGTGAAAATCTGGTCCAATGCTTCCTGGAGCTTGGCCTTTTAACAGCCCTTTAGGAGAAATGGGTACACTATTTTCTGTGGCCCATACAAGTGGTGTGGACTCTCTGGGGAGCTATCAGGGAGTAGTTCTTGTGCTCAGCAGAATATAAGAACTGCTGCTGCTCGTGGCTTCATATGGAGATGCTGGCTTTTTGGCCCAGATCATCAAAGGGATTTAAAACACCTAACTCCCAGTGGGCACCTAACTACCTTTAAGGATCTGGGCCTTTGTGCCCGCCACTTTGTATCCCTGCATGAGACCCAGGCACAATCTAATCCAAATGCTGCAATCCATCCCTTCTTAAACTCTTTAAAAGCAATATTGCCAACCCCAAGCACTGATTGGCTTTAAAACAATGTTTCTTCTTAGTTTCCTTCTGGTTTTTGAGCCTTCATATTGTCAAGTTTTTTTCTGTGATCATGAAGGCCTAAAAAACTTACTTTTCCTTATAATGGAACCTAAGAGTCCTGTGTAATCACATGACTCCAGGAGCCTGGGCTTTAAAAGAAAATCACCAATTATCATAACAAGACTTGTGGTAAACTGCAAGAGTTGGCAACACTGGAAGAGGTCCATACGTGGAATCTGTGCAGTCTCTTCTGCACTGATGTGAATGTCAGCCAAAATATATAGATATTATATTAAAATATTCTTTTGTGTGTGTTATACCTTGTAGCTTCACTAAGTATATTAGTTAGCAAATTTCACTTCATTCATTTTGAGTGACCAGAATCCTTTCTGTCTCATTACCACTCTGAATGTGGAATTGAAACAATGTCTAAAATCACGATGTTACAAGAAAACTGTGTGCAGGTGGCCTGGTCCTCTTTATAAGGGCTGAGGTTTAAAACACTTTATTTTTCCTGTCTCCATTTCTCTGGTTGGCAATGTCAGTGGTGTTGGTATCCATTTAGCAGGTAAGAAATTACTTAATCAATTGTTTGACCACAGTATAGTGATATTAGACTATGTACAGAGACGCTGTCAATGTAAATCTGGCTCCAGATTAAAATATTGTTGAATCAAGCTTTTATAAAACAGCAGACCAATAGAAAGTTTCCACATTTTGCAAACAAATTCCAAGGAGACAACTGTGTGTAAACAAAATATTGCTCTGCTGTGGTTGGAACCAAAGGGTTGCAGTGGTCAGACAAGTATAACTGTATGTAAACAAAAGTGAAGCTGTATTGAAATGTAATGTCTAAACTGAGAGAGAAAGGTAAAACATAAGCAAAAATAATCACTGATAAACTAGAAGCAGTCAAGTTTAGTTATCTGAATTATTAGCTAGTATCATAGATTGGTTTGTTTGCAGTGCAAATTTTAAACTGATAAGGTGGGTGAGGCAATATATCACTTTTAGTCATCTGGGTTATTACTAGTATCAGACTGGTAAAAGGTATTACCGCACCTGTCTTGTATTGCTAATATCTCAGGACCAACACAGCTGCAACACCACTGCATTTTAAACTGGCAGGCTCCCTCAAATAAGATCAATTCTGAAAAATAATTATTTGCTTTTATTTGAATCTAGTGAGTCATGCCACTTTCATTTATTATCTCTTATTCCTCCAGTTGCTATTTTAGCACCTTTATTTTTCAGGGGGAGAGTTAAGTTTTATGCTGTTGTTCTAATACAGCACAGTGCCAATAATTATACTCCTTCCCATCAATGACTCTCATTTCCTGAGTCTCTGGCAGCGGGTTAGTCCTCTTGAAATTAACTGACCCAGTTCTCCGGCCTGGTCTACACTTAAAAGGTTTGCTCATACAACTATGGCCTTGGCTATGTTTGGTGATGGTAGGATAGCTGTAGCTACACAGCACAGTGAAAGGCTGCATCCACACTCACTGTGGTGGATAGCTACACGTGGCTGTGACAGGCTGTGGCCGGGGGGAGCCAGTGGGACACTACACTGCTAAAAATAGAAGTGTAGATGTGGGGAGGCATTGCTTGGGTGTGTAGAGAGCCATGTCAGGTACATACCCTAGGCTTCTGATGTGTCTCTACTTGCCTAAGCAGCACACTGCTATTTATACCCAGGCTCGCTGGGTGTGCAATGTCTGCCCTACATGCTGCTGCAAGTGTAGACCAACACTATAGCAGTGTGGCTAGTGCAGATGCAGCACAAAATTACTTTTGGTTGTGTAGGTTTATAGCAGTTCATAGAGTGAAACAAGTATATCAGCAGAAGCATTTTAATGCCACTATAAATGTGTCTGCACTAGAGGTTTTGCCAGCATAAAAATGTTACAGAAAATAAATGGAAAAATTTATAAATAAATAAATCACACCCCTACCCAACATTGTTATACTGGCAAAAGATTCTAGTGCAAACCCGGTCTCCATTGCCTTGCATTTTTCTAGTCAATTGCAGCTATGCAAAGTGGATGTGAAATGCTAACAAAGCAGCACTGTTAGTGCTTTGCACCCACTTTCCACTCATCTTGCACTGCTGTAAGTAGTTATATAAGGAACAAGGTCTTGAAGAGACAAACCTAGTATTTGTAAAGCACTTTATAATGTGTTACATTAATGCTAAATATCATAATTGTATTCTAGGTGACGTGTAATATAAATGATAAATTAATGAGAATTGAGAGCATTCATCACTATGAATGACTGGGCATTCTACTGGACTTGATGCATTTCTACTGAACCGTTTTTTCCACCAACATTGTGGCAAAAAGTTTGTGATTTAGGATATCACCTGAAATAAATTAATATCCCTAAAGATACCCTCAGAATGTTTGTATCAGCTTTTTGCTGGGGAGCAACTGAGAAGGCTGCCTAAATTACACCCTGCTTAGGGTTTCAGTAATTGAGTCTCACTCATTTCCTTTTACTTGTTTGTCATAGAGATCTGACAGATTTAGTACCCCATTTTCCCATTGCTTCTGCTTGCTTCACCCCCTCTCAATTTCAACTGCATATATTGTGCTTCAATTCATTCTTTAAACTGTTGTGTGGAGTTTTTATGTGTTATCAAACAGCTGCCATGTTCCACAGCAGTGGTGGCTGCATTTTGATGTTAGGTGAAGAGATTCCTTCCATATGAGGGTGTATTGTTACTAAGGGGAAACATGCTTACTGCCTACTTTGGTTTGTTTATAGAAAAAGTAATCCATAATTGACCATAAGTTAATGAGCTTGCTTTTCATTTTTAGCCTTGCCTCTACATCTTTATTTTTCTAGCTTTGTAACTAGAGTTTTAGAATTGTATTGTTCATTGTTAGTTACCTGCATCTCACTTATTCAGCAATTACTTTTGGATAAACTGTTTATTGAAAGGTCCCGGTATCTTTTTCACATATCTCTGCTCTTCTTCATTCCAGTTGAAACTAAAGGTGGAAGGACTGGAATATCAACAAAATAGGCTTTTCTTGCATGACTTTAGCCTAGTTTACAGACTCATCTCCTTTAGAGAAAGCTGGCCACATATTCAAATCAAACTTCCAGACTTCCAGGGAGGCTCATCATCTAGAAGTATTACCAAAGGAGACTGTGAATCAAGAGATGTAGGTTGTATTCTTGATTCTTAACACTGTCATTGTAAGATGGTTAGCTAAATTCTCTGGTTCCTTATCTGTAAAATGGGATGGTAATGCTGCAGGAGTATTGATCTCATGGTAACAGTCTACAGTGTTTACTTCTAGATGGTGCAGTCAGGAGGTTTATAAAAGGATGACTTGGAACTTCAGTTAAATCAAAAGGATTTCCCAGTATTTAAGGTAGATGGAAGAGTTGGCTAATGGTGAGAGCAGAGGTGTTGGAGACTGGGCTTCTAGGTTATCTGACCTGTTTTGACACTGGCTTTATTTGTGACCTTGGGCAAGTCCTCTCTGTGCTTCATTTAACTCATTGTAAAATGGGAATAACACTTATCTAAAGGGTGTTTTGAAGCTTAGGTTATTAATGTTTATAAAAAAGAAATCTTGGATAAAAATGCTGTGTAAGGGAGAAATATAATAATTAGACTAATTTGGGTCTGCTACTTGTGAATCAGGTTTGCTGTCCTCATTTATTGCCATTGCATTTTATATGTTCCAGTACAAGATGATGACACACATCTTACCACAGGTTGTAAGCAGAAGCAGATTGCTGATGGTAAGATGACGTTTGTTTATTCTTTTGGGATGTGTACTCGTTTGGAGGTCTGAATTATACAGTCTGCTATGTACGTTCTTTAAACTACCTATGTTCTTGAAGAAGAAGTTGGACATTATTATGTACACCCTTTGTGATTTAAATGCAGTTCATCCAAGGAAACCAATTTTAATAGGAGTTAACTTTACAACAATAGAGAAAGATCTGACTTCCAGACAGATGTGCTTTTCTTCCACCAGCCTTTTCTGTGTTTTTGGTTTGTTTGAAGGGAGATTAGTGAGTAAAAATATTTAGTAATACAAACACTGAAAACAGCAACATTAATGCAGTATAGAATTGTACATTATACATAAATTCATTCTGAACACTGACAAAGTCCTAAGTCCTGGATCCTGTGAAAACGTACATGCATGGGGAACTTTGCACATGTGAGTAATTTCATTGAGTTTAATGGTACTACTTACATGGGGAAAGTTCCACGTATGCCTAAGTGTTTGCAGGACTGGGGCCTACATGAAGTTTCAGAATGAGTAAAAACTGCAAACCATTAGTCAATGTTATGAGCATGAAGAGTTCAGTGACTGTAACAATGAATAATTGAAATAAATTTGTAATTGCTGGAAAGTTTTTTTTCCTAATATAGTGTCTCTTCTCTTTATGGACGTGTGCATAGTTAGTGATTAAATCAAGCAATGTATACTGACAGGATTCTTATTCTTAATTATACATTTGCTTGAAGTCTTTTTGGAAGTTCATTTAAAAAAATGTGATCCCAGTTGTCTATGTAAACTTCCTTTTACATGCATGCAGGAATGCGTTTGTCATTGATAACACTCTAATCTGGGTAATCTTAAGGGCTACATTTTCAGAAGTGATCTGTAGTTATGGATGCTCTAGTTTTGTGATCACTCTCCTTACAATGTGTATGATAAAACCCATTGTTTCATGTTCTCTGTGTGTGTATATAAATCTCCCCACTGTATTTTCCACCAAATGCTTCCGATGAAGTGAGCTGTAGCTCACGAAAGCTTATGCTGAAATAAATTTGTTAGTCTCTAAGGTGCCACAAGTACTCCTTTTCTTTTTGCGAATACAGACTAACACGGCTGCTATTCTGAAACCTAGTTTTGGGGTGTTTCAAGTTAGGCATGCAGGATTACAAGCCACTTTTGAAAATTTGACCCGTAATACTTCAACTTTTCATTTTACCTTAAAAAAATAAAATAAAAATTAAAGCTTTACCACGTTAAGATTTTTCTTTACAAATTCTCTTTCACAAACTCTGAGTAGTAAAATTTGCATTGCAAAATGTTTCTTTTGCACTTTTATAGAAACATTTGCAGTATTTCACAAGTGGGGCTATTCCTCTATGCACGACAAATGCACCCACTGTTGCAGCTGAGCTCATGTAGTTCTTCGCGAGGGTTAGGATACTGAGAGAAATCCTGACACACTGGAGGTCCATTTTCATATCAGGATTGATGCAAGAGTTGTGTGAGCTGCTAAAGATTAAATCCCTCAAGACACCAGTATACCACAGGGTAGTGGAGCAGTTTAACGGTACCCTGAAGGCAATGCTGAGGAAGTTTGTGGTCCGTTACCAGGACTGACTGTTACCTCCCCGACTGTTTGCCCTACGGGAGGTCCCTGAAGCCTCCACAGAGTTTTTGTTGTTTGAACTGCTGCATGGGAGACAGTCCAGGAGGATTTTGGACCTCCATCGGGAAGCCTGGGAGGAACAGGAACCCAGAGGTATAAAGAGGAGAGGCTAAAGTTCTAGAGTGTTTTCCAAAGGAAAACCTCACTTAAATCTCAGATTTCCAGGAATGCACCTACACTAGAGGAGCTAAGTTACATGAGTTCAAGCCCAGTGATAGGGTATTAGTGCTACTAGAGCTGTGAGTCAAAACTGTTGGCCAGATGGCAAGGACCATGGGAGGTGATAAGAAGAGTAGGGCTGAATGACTGAGATTCATCAACCTGGGTAGAGAAAGGAGACACAGATATACCTTGTTAACTTCCTAAAGGCCTGGAGAGATCAGGAAGGCCTGCTTATAACATCACTTCCACTCAAGCTGGAGCTATGGCCCCAAGCCCTGACATCTCCAGGCCTGAATTTGGTTCATATGCTCTGACATGAACAATGGTCACAAATGCTACAACTGGTCCAGACATTTTCCTCAGTGTTCTTAACTCGCAGGATGGACACAGTTAATTTACCACCACTTTGTGATCAGCCAGGGGCAGAAAGTCCAGGAGAGCCATCAGCCCCTGCGAAGAAGGATATGGGATGTGGTTCACAAAGATCTGAAGGCTTTGCTAGATCTAGGAGTCATCAAGGAGTCCCACAGCAAGCAGAGGAGCCCTATCATGCTGGTGCCAAAGATGGACAGGTCAGCTATATTTTACATCGACATTAGGAAAGTGAGCACAATATCCAGGTTTGACATGTACCCAGTGCTCTGGCTGGATGAGAGGCTGGGGACAGCTGAATATATCTCCACCTTAGATCTGGGAAAGGGATACTGGCAGATCCTGCTGATGGCAGAATTGTGCAAAAAGATGTCCTTTCTTCTCCGCTTTGCCCTGTACCAATTTGTGACCATGCCATTCAGTCTCCATGGGGCCATGGTCACCTTTCAGCAGCTTAATGGAACAAGTGCATCCACCTATATTGGTGACAATAGTCATCTATAGTCTCAGCTGAGAGAACATCTGGGCCCTTGAGAAGGCTAGGTTCACTGCAAATCTGGCTACGTGTCCACTGGGAAAAGGGAGGTGATGTATTTCAGATACATCATGGGGAAAGACCAGCTGAATCCACTGATTGACAACTAGTGAACTGCCCAGTACCATCTACTAAGAAACAGGTATGACAGTTTCTGGGCTTGGCCAGCTATTACAGGCAATTTGTACCAGACTTTGTCACAGTAGCAGCCCCCATTCCAGACCTCGTAAAGGACACTAGCCCAAAAAAGGTCAAATAGATGGAAGTTTGCATGAGTTCATACAAAGCCTTAAAGAATCCTCTAACCCACAACCCAGTCCTTTTCCATCCCAACTTCTTGAAACAGGTCATTCTACAGATGGATGTGTTGAATGTGTGCCTTGGGGCAGTGCTATCCCAGAACATTGATGACAAGGAACATCCAGTCCGCTACATGACTAGAGAGCTGTTCTCTCAGGAAGTAAACTATTCAACCATCAAAAAGGAAGTCCAGGCTCTGAAGTGGGCCATAGATGTTCTCCATTATTATTTATTAGGGAGTCCCTTCCTACTGGAGGGGACCATGATGTCTCTGTTGGCTGAATTCCATGAAGGATACCAATGCCTGGATCATGAGGTGGTATTTCTCCCTACTACCTTATGTTTTCCTAGACAGTGTTACTCTATTGTCCAGGAAAGACACACCAGAATGCAGATTTCTTGTCTCGGGCTGGAGGGGAATGGTAGATAGATGACAATACCTCAGTTCCAAGTCTGAGTGGGAGGATGTGTGATGGAGTGTGCCAACCGCACACTGGAGAATAGATGGTTAAGGAGCAGCTCTGGTCACAGGAGGCTCCACCCAGCAGTGCCTGCTAGGTGTGCTTTCAGTGGAGCTTAAATGGGCAAAGCACAGCTCAGCCAGGGTGGTCAGTACAAGGGAGCAGACCTGCACTGGTAGCTCCTGCAGGAATCTAGTAGAACCTCCTCACCATCCTGAAGCAGATCTCAACTCAGAGCTGCCAGCCACCATAGAAAAGACAGTAGAGCATCTACATAGGAGTGGAGATGGGAACCTCCTGACCCCTTCTGGGGGGGATTCATTGCAGGCCATTGGCCAGGCCTTCACTGTGCCTCTGGAGAGGAAGGGACGTAGTAGGAAGTAACCCAGGGAGCAGGCTGGGTTATGCCCTGGCCTAGGGCTCACATTGATCTGCCTGCCTCGGGGCCTTGGGTTGGAACCTGAGGAGTTGGAGGCCCAAGTTCCTCTACCACTAACCTCCAGACTTGACCCCACTAGATGATAAGGTTAGCCAGTGCTGTGACCACTAGGGGACATAATTTAGGGAGATGGTCCCCCATCACAACTACTGACACCTGTAAGGGATTGTGTTGTTTCCAGATGCTGTCATTTATCCAGGGCTGAGATTAAGTGAAAAGGCACTGCCCTGAATAATTGGATTCTGCTCTTTTTGTCAATTCTTTTCTTCTTTTGAATAAATTTCTTCAAAAATTCTACTGGGTAAGTTGGCTTCTGTCATAAATATAAAGGGAAGGGTAACCACCTTTCTGTATACATTGCTATAAAATCCCTCCTGGCCAGAGGCAAAATCCTTTCACCAGTAAAGGGTTAAGAAGCTAAGGTAACCTCGCTGGCGCCTGACCCAAAATGACCAATGAGGGGACAAGATACTTTCAAATCTGGAGTGGGGGGGAAAGGTTTTTGTCAGTCTGTCTGTGTGATGCCTTTGCCAGGAACAGATCAAGGATGCAAGCTCTCCAATTCCTGTAAAGTTAGTAAGTAATCTAGCTAGGAAATGTGTTAGGTTTTCTTTTGTTTTTTGGCTTGTGAAATTCACTGTGCTGGAGGGAATGTGTATTCCTGTTTTTGTGTTTTTTTGTAACTTAAGGCTTTGCCTAGAGGGGTTCTCTAAGTTTTGAATCTGATTACTTTGTGAGATTATCTTCCATTCTGATCTTACAGAGTTGTTCTCTTATCTTTTTTTTGTTCTTCTAATAAAGTTCTGATTTTTAAGAATATGATTGGGTTTTTGGGTCTTAAAAATCCAAGGGGTTTGTGCTCATCTTGTTTATTCTCAAGCCTCCCCAGGAAAGGGGGTGTAGGGCTTACGGGGATATTTTGGGGAAAGACGTCTCCAAGTGGGCTCTTCCCGGATTCTTTGTTAAATCGCTTGGTGGTGGCAGTGTACCAGGTTTTAACCTAAACTGGTTCCCAAGGCAAGAAGGAAATCTGTGCCTTGGGGAAGTTTTAACCTAAACTGGTAAGAATAAGCTTAGGGGGTCTTTCATGCAGGTCCCCACATCTGTACCCTAGAGTTCAGAGTGGGGAAGGAACCTTGACAGCTTCTTAATATAAGAGGACAAGGATGTGTCTTGTTTTGGCTGATGAAAAGGCATACAATTGTGCAGAATATGCCTTGGGTTGAGGGGTCAGCCTGAGAGTACAAGTAATGGATTTGCTTGGGTAATGGAGCCTCAGCTCAGCCAAGAAAAAGGGTTCTGTCCTAAAGATCAGAAGCTTTGTCTAAAGGTCTTGTTCTGTGATGGGTTCCCCACATGGAAATTTGGTACCCCGTGTGGAGGAATCTGCAGGACTGGGTTGAGCCAGCAGCAGCAGAATCAGCAGAAACTCTGCAGAAAGCCCTAGATGGATAGGAAGGGGTGGTGGGGCAGAACTGATGTCATGGCAAGGCCTGACTTGGACCCCTGGTGGTAACAATACTGTGCTGACTTCACAGAGCTCTGGCCTACCAAGCTGGTTGTAGCAGAGTCAAAATCAAAGAACTGGTCCAATCGCAGTTCTGTCTGGTCTGGCACAGAGAGAAGAGTGCCACCATGAATGCCCTGACTACCACTGAGATTTATTTGCTTTATGAATAGGGTTTTAGGGGGGTGGCATTGGTGGAGACCATTCTGGACCCCTATAATATGGACGTTTATTTTTTCGAGTTGGGGGCAGGGCATTGAGCAAACTACTGAGGTGTTGATTGGAGGTGCTGAAATTTCTCATATGCCAGTATATATGCTGAATTTTCATGTTTCTTTTGACTTATTTTCCCTTTTTCCCCCAAATAAAAAGATACTTTTATGTGCCATGTTCCCAACGGATTTTGGAGTGCTTGTGGGGAGCAGGGAGGGGCGGGGGAAGATGTCTGGAAAGGTGACCAAAGAAGTGTTGGGTTTTTTAATTTCCCAGAGCCATAAATAGTAGCATGGCTTTGTGTGGGGCCTCAGGCCATAGCTTTATTTAATTTAAGAAAAGGAATCCTGGACAGATTGAGCCCACCCATTTGTATCTGACAGAAGGTTACGTATAGAGTCCTGGCCTATCTTCTATTGTGCTTACTACCTGCACTTAGCCCTAGTGAAATAGGCTGCTCAGTAACTGTTTCCTTAAATCACTCAGGTCCCAACTGAGCTGGTTTGCTTCAACTGAAGAGGGCTGGAAGCTGCACCCCATTTGTCTCCCCACAACACATTTATGCAATACCATAGATTTGCTGATGCCTCACAGGATCACTTTGTGTTCCCCATCTCAAAGTGGCCTTTCCTCAACAGGCCCTTCAGTGGAACAGGCATTCAAAAACTCCCTGAGCTAATCTTACGGAGTACGGTACAGTTCCCTTCTCTATTCTCTTCACCCAGAGGGATGATTGGCCCTCCTCATTACTGAGTTGAGCCAGAGTAAAAGCGTCAGGACTTAGGTCCACTGGGGTCACAATGCACAGTGTGACTCTTGAATAAAACATCCAGTGAAAAATCAGGCAGCCTCTAAATAAGCCAATTTTCAGCCAGCCATAAAATATGCAACACATTCGCTTGCGAGAAAAATCTCACGTACAGGCTGTAACGAGCTGTTTGAGAGAGATTAAAATTCTGTTGAACAAACCCCTCCAAGCTTTTCTACAGAAAAGTTACTGACATTCTCCTATGGGTGCCTAGTGCACGGCAGGATGCTGCAATACTGCTGAGAAAGATATTGAAAACAATCTCCTGCGTGTTGGTGCCAAGGGTGCTGTTACTGTGCTCTTGAGCTCATAGTGACATCACCACAAAATGATTTTATCCGGAAAGTCATTTTTCTGCCACATTTCAGAATGTGCAGGTGTGTGTGTGTGTGTGAGAGAGAGAGAGAGAGGTTTTCTTCCTTGTTTAAATATATATATATATAGGGAGAAGTATGAGAAAAATATTTCCTCTAGCTATCAGAAATGAGATTTTCCATTAGAATGCAAGAAAGGACAGTGCTGCATGTCTTTGAGGGAAAGGAGGCAACAGAATCAGCCTGGTTGGGTCTTCCAATGTTTACTCATCTGAGTTGTCCCATTGAATTCAATAAGACTATTTGAATGAGTGAAGATTGCAGGATCTGGTCAGTATGGCGGACGTGTATGGCATCCTGCCACTGAATCAGAAATGGAGAGTATTCAGTGTGGGATACATGATCTAAAACCCATCTAGCTCATTACCACTGTCAAGGCTGCCCTATACACAGACATTGATGTATTAACTTTGGCAGCACTTGTGCATCTTATCATGCCAATAAAGTTCCTGAAATTAAAATTGGATTGAAGAGAGTAAGAGAGAGATTATTACATCAAAGGGAGGCCTTTGTTAACTAAGTGAAACCAGGGAGGTAAAGGAGCTGGAGAATTCAAACTGATCTGAGTGTGGGAAGAAATGATTTCAGAGGAGAATTTATTTCTCCAAGGCCCACATATACTAGAACTTAGTAAAGTGTAGATGGGACTTCAGCAAACGGTTGTGTGTTTTCATTTAGATCTGAGGGTTTTTTCTTAAGAAGGATTGTGTTACAGTGTCTGAGAAAGGTCAGGCTCGGTCTACATGCAGGGGCTGGGTGGTAGGGAAGTGGCAACCCAGACCCCAATCCTGGGCCAGCTGGCTGCCCGCCCTGGACTCCTGCCCCGCAGCTGCCCCAGTCCCCAGAACTTGTGAGGCCACACGGCTGCCCCAGACATGGATCCTGCAGGGCCGGTTGGCTGCCCTGGACCTTGTGGGGCAGGCTGGCTGCCCCGGTCCCCTCACACACAGCTTCCCCGGACTGGCTGGCTTCCCCGGTTCCCCGCCATGCGGCTGCCCCAGAGCTTGCGGGGCTGAGCAGCTGCCCTAGGCCCTCAACCCCGCAGGGCCCACCAGGAGCCCTAGCCCCGCAAACGTGCCGCACTGAGCCGCGGGGAAACCCAGAACCCTCCGTGACGGGCTGCTGGGAAGCTGGGACCCCGGCACGGGGGCTGGCCTTTAGTACACAGCTGAGCTCGGCTGCCGCTGTGTGCTAATTGGTCTATGCTATGGTTTGTAACTGCACTGGCAACAATTTTCAGACTCATACTTTAAGGTCAGAAGGGACCATTGTGATCATCTAGTCTGATCTCCTTCACATTGCAGGCTACAAAACCTCACCCACCCACTCCTGAAATAGACCCCTAGCCTCTGGCTGAGTTACTGAAGTCCTCAAATCATGGTTTAAAGACTTCAAGTTACAGAGAATTCACCATTAGCAGTAGTTTAAACCTGCAAGTGACCCGTGCCCCATGCTGCAGAAGGTGAAAAAAACCCAGGGTCTCTGCCAATCTGACTTGGGGGAAAATTCAGTTTTCAAACTTGGCTGTAACTAGAGCTGATCAATAGGTTTTATTTTTTTTATGAAAGATTTAATTGAAAAAATTGCCTTTATTTCAAAATCAAAAAGTTTTGCAAATAATATTCATTTTAAATGTTTTAGAACTTTTACAACAAAACGGAAAATGAAAATATTAGCTCCCCAACAAATTAGTTCTCCCCTTTTCCTTCTCTCCTTTTCCCTTTTGCTCTTTCTTTTTTAAAAATGGCTGAAAACCCTATTTTCCTCTCATTTTTAAAATGGGGAGCAAGCGGAAGGCGAACAGAAAAATAAATCATGACAATTTCTGCATAAAAACTACTGCTCCATTTTGAACCCTGAAAAATGAAAAACATTTCAAACATTTTTATGAAACTGATTTTTCCTTTTTTACCAAGCTGTAGTTATAATGTGACACTGAATGGGTTAAGAGGAGCTGGAGAGCTCTAATAGTGCACACAAAGGATGTGCCAGGATCACTATCAGATGAGACCCAGTTGTGGAAGTGGTTACTGTAAAGGCATGGCAGAAGGATGAGGAAGCCCAGGGGAAGAGTAGGTCTTGGGGTTCTTTCTTGAGAAAAAATTGGTGACATGGAGCAGCTACCAGTGTACCGCAAATTCCAGTGGTGAGCTCTGATAAAAAAAGGCAGGATCTGGACTTCCAGGGAGAGAGCCCTGGGAGGTGCTCAAGCAGGGGAAACGTAAGAGGGGCCAGATCTAAACAGACACACCTTGACTGCTCACTATGGTGTCCCTGGCCTAGAATCCAAAGGAGAGGGAGAGCTCGGTTCCCCTGCCGGTCACTCGGAAAAGTGGTGTAAAGTCCCCAATATAAGAGGCTAAGCATTCCTGAGTGTCCTGAGATAAGAGGTTGTAAGGCCCACTGGGGTCAGAGTTGGGGACTGAAGATCTGGTGTACATTGGACTTCTATTTACTGGACTCTGTTACCCTGGAAGGGAGGGTAGGGGATTATAAGTAACCTGGCGAGAGGACTGAGTCATGAGAAGAGGAAGACCACTGGAGGGCTGGAGTGGCCATTGAATCATAGAATCATAGAATCATAGAATATCAGGGTTGGAAGGGACCCCAGAAGGTCATCTAGTCCAACCCCCTGCTCAAAGCAGGACCAAGTCCCAGTTAAATCATCCCATCCAGGGCTTTGTCAAGCCTGACCTTAAAAACCTCTAAGGAAGGAGATTCTACCACCTCCCTAGGTAACGCATTCCAGTGTTTCACCACCCTCTTAGTGAAAAAGTTTTTCCTAATATCCAATCTAAACCTCCCCCATTGCAACTTGAGACCATTACTCCTCGTTCTGTCATCTGCTACCATTGAGAACAGTCTAGAGCCATCCTCTTTGAAACCCCCTTTCAGGTAGTTGAAAGCAGCTATCAAATCCCCCCTCATTCTTCTCTTCTGCAGACTGAACAATCCCAGCTCCCTCAGCCTCTCCTCATAAGTCATGTGCTCTAGACCCCTAATCATTTTTGTTGCCCTTCGTTGTACTCTTTCCAATTTATCCACATCCTTCCTGTAGTGTGGGGCCCAAAACTGGACACAGTACTCCAGATGAGGCCTTACCAGTGTCGAATAGAGGGGAACGATCACGTCCCTCGATCTGCTCGCTATGCCCCTACTTATACAACCCAAAATGCCATTGGCCTTCTTGGCAACAAGGGCACACTGCTGACTCATATCCAGCTTCTCGTCCACTGTCACCCCTAGGTCCTTTTCCGCAGAACTGCTGCCGAGCCATTCGGTCCCTAGTCTGTAGCGGTGCATTGGATTCTTCCATCCTAAGTGCAGGACCCTGCATTTATCCTTATTGAACCTCATTAGATTTCTTTTGGCCCAATCCTCCAATTTGTCTAGGTCCTTCTGTATCCTATCCCTCCCCTCCAGCGTATCTACCACTCCTCCCAGTTTAGTATCATCCGCAAATTTGCTGAGAGTGCAATCCACACCATCCTCCAGATCATTTATGAAGATATTGAACAAAACGGGCCCCAGGACCGACCCCTGGGGCACTCCACTTGACACCGGCTGCCAACTAGACATGGAGCCATTGATCACTACCCGTTGAGCCCGACAATCTAGCCAGCTTTCTACCCACCTTATAGTGCATTCATCCAGCCCATACTTCCTTAACTTGCTGACAAGAATGCTGTGGGAGACCGTGTCAAAAGCTTTGCTAAAGTCAAGAAACAATACATCCACTGCTTTCCCTTCATCCACAGAACCAGTAATCTCATCATAAAAGGCGATTAGATTAGTCAGGCATGACCTTCCCTTGGTGAATCCATGCTGACTGTTCCTGATCACTTTCCTCTCCTCTAAGTGCTTCAGGATTGATTCTTTGAGGACCTGCTCCATGATTTTTCCAGGGACTGAGGTGAGGCTGACCGGCCTGTAGTTCCCAGGATCCTCCTTCTTCCCTTTTTTAAAGATGGGCACTACATTAGCCTTTTTCCAGTCATCCGGGACTTCCCCCGTTCGCCACGAGTTTTCAAAGATAATGGCCAAGGGCTCTGCAATCACAGCCGCCAATTCCTTCAGCACTCTCGGATGCAATTCGTCCGGCCCCATGGACTTGTGCACGTCCAGCTTTTCTAAATAGTCCCTAACCACCTCTATCTCTACAGAGGGCTGGCCATCTCTTCCCCATTTTGTGTTGCCCAGCACAGCAGTCTGGGAGCTGACCTTGTTAGTGAAAACAGAGGCAAAAAAAGCATTGAGTACATTAGCTTTTTCCACATCCTCTGTCACTAGCTTGCCTCCCTCATTCAGTAAGGGGCCCACACTTTCCTTGGCTTTCTTCTTGTTGCCAACATACCTGAAGAAACCCTTCTTGTTACTCTTGACATCTCTTGCTAGCTGCAGCTCCAGGTGCGATTTGGCCCTCCTGATATCTTTCCTACATGCCCGAGCAATATTTTTATACTCTTCCCTGGTCATATGTCCAACCTTCCACTTCTTGTAAGCTTCTTTTTTATGTTTAAGATCCGCTAGGATTTCACCATTAAGCCAAGCTGGTCGCCTGCCATATTTACTATTCTTTCGACTCAGGAGGTGGCAGATATTGGCAGGAGGTGCCAGATAAAGAGAGCCTGCTATGCCATGTCCAGGTGTGAGAGGGCACGCATGTGGTGAGTCTACTTTTCTCCAATCTCTTCAACAGCCTTACATGATTGATCTCAGTTAAATCTTATTAGTACATTAGACAGCAGGTTATTGTACTAGCTGGATTACAACAGTATTTTGAACCCTTGCTAGAAACCTACAGCTCAGTTGTGTTCCCACTGAATTTGTCTTATGCCAGCAACTTCAATGGGAGAAGTATTAGGCCTTTACCTTCTAGCATGGTTTCAACTAATACAATTGTAATGAAAGAAAGGAGCCAATCAATTTACTCACAGTGAGCAGAGAACTTGTTTTATAACAGATCTGACCTCTCAGTCCTTGTTCTTTAAGGAAACCTGAATGACACCTTCAAAAGACAAGTCTGTGAGCTTACATTAATAACTTTGCTAGACACTAAAAATCATGGATTCAAATCCATGAACTGGATTTATGGTTCATTACAACAATCTGTAACCCACTAATCCTCCTTCGTCCTAGGACTGCAGAGCTGTTAACTGCCCTCTTCACCCTGAATGGTGTCTTGCAACATGTGTTAACTCCTTATGCTTAACAATCTGTTCCACCTTGTATTAAGCTGTGACTTCTGAGTACCTTTTCCAGACCTGAAGAGGAGCTCTGTGTAGGTGGAAAGCTCATCTCTCTCTCCCCAGCTGAAGTTGGTCCAATAAAAGAGATTATCCCGACCACCTGGTCTCTCTACTATGACGGAAAAACTAGTCAGTGGCTGAGACTGACATAGAATCACAGAATATCAGGTTTGGAAGGGACCTCGGGATGCCATCCCCTGCTCATAGCAGGACCAATCCCCAGCTGAGTCATCCCAGCCAGGGCTTTGTCAAGCCTAACCTTAAAAACCTCTAAGGAAGGAGAGTCTACCACCTCCCTAGGTAACCCATTCCAGTGCTTCACCACCCTCCTAGAGAAAAAGTTTTTCCTAACATCCAACCTAGACCTCCCCCATCCAACATAAGCCTCCACATGTTCATGGACATTTGTGTTAGCTGTACCCAAGATCAGATAGGGAGTAGAGAGACTTTGAGCCAGACCAAAATCAAATGATGTGGCTCAATGAAGAAGGCTCAGGAGTGGGAGACTGGAGGTCTGGAGTGAAATCCTGGACACACTGAAATCAATGGGAGTATTGACATTGACTTCAATGAAGCCAGGATTCCACCTTTGAATTTTATTTCTGGCTCTGCAAGCAGACTTCCTGAGTGACTTTGGGTAAACTGTTTTATCTTTTAGCACATCCGTTTCACCATTTGTAAAATGGCGACAATAATGCCTACTGACCTTTGCAGATCTGAAGTCCAGAAGAAGAAAAGCTGCAATATATTATTATTTTTATTTATTATTATTTATTATTCATTAATACTTTTAGAATCTCTACTAGTTTGTTTTGAAAATATTTTTAATTTATATCTGAGATTAGTTAAACAGAGTGGAAGATCTTATAATTCTAATATTAAATCGCATGTTAATCATCTTTTGTTTTGTTTCAAGGGTACAATTGTTTTCTGATGCCTTTGAGTAGGTGAGAATAGAAAGACTTTACAGAATGAGAACAGATGTAAAACAATTGCTTTAATTTGTTCATTCTTGGAGAGTTACATATTGGATAAAACATGGCCCTGGAATATGTACCAGGCTGTAATTTACATTATAAACAGCAGCAACGTAACTTGAAAGTGAGCGTATTCCCTCCTGCCACTGTGGTTTCCTATCAGTGATGCAGTGGTGGCCCTAATGCTTTGCAATTGCTCTAGACAACCATCTAGTGACATTTTCAGAGATGGCCTCTGACTTGGGGTGCCTCAGTTCTTGGGTGTCCAATTTGAGACTCTTCAAGCTTGATTTTCAGAGGAGATAGGCACCCTCAATGAGGCCCTGGGTGCCCTAGCATCTCTGAAAATCAAGCCTGAGGTATCTCAGGTTAGGCACTGAAAAATTAACATCCAATGTCAGTGGTCCCTTTTGGAAAATTTTAGCCTAAATAAGTATTTACAGTCATCTAACCTCCATATTTGTATATTCAGACATTTTGTATAGTAATCATAGGAAACACTGGAACACTGCTGGTTCCCATATCTATGAAGCAAAATGTTAAGGACCATGAATTTCTTATGTTATAAACCATCTGCATTAATGCATTGTAGTTGTCAAGTGTATAAACACTTAAAACCAGATTCTGCCACTCTCACACTGAAAAGCACCTTACTCCTCAAATAGTCCTGTTGAAATCAACTGATTTCAGCGCATTCAGTATATCCACCATTTCTGTAGTTAGCATGAATTTAGACCCTACTGCTGCACTGACTGACCTCAATGAGAGTTTTGTCATTGAGCAGAAGCAGGGTTGCCTCCTATGATCTGATCCACTATCAGGAGAGCAGAGAAAATTAGAGAGTCAATATACTAGAAGAGCTGCAGTATCTAGATGCAATGGAATATGTTGGGGGATAGAATCTTGGTTTTATTTCTGAATACCTTGTGAATTCAAACTGGCTTCTCATCTTTCAACACCATCTCATGAGAATTAATGTCTGTAGAACCTATATTTGACTAATAGGGCCCATTTGTATTGTTCTACGAATTCACTAATTCTTTTTTGTTTAAAATGATATTGCCGTATACGGGAACAGATGCTCAGTTGTACAATAATGACTCTAAATGCATGTTGTTCATCATGAGCCATACAATTGCATTACAGAAATTAAGAGTATTGATCATGTCTCTGGGTATTTTTCCAACAATGTTAAGAGGAAATTCCTTTGTTTCTGAGGCTTGACACAAATGCAAAGGAGCGAGTTATGCACTCTGGGATTTACATTACCAGTAGAGTCTGATACTAACATTTCTTTTTTTAAATCTGAATTGAAATTTTTAACATATGTAGCATAATACAGAGAACCAGATCTTCAGTTGGTGGAAAACAGCATGGTTCCATTTACACCAGCTGAAGCCTTCTGGCTTTTTTTTTTAATTCATTTTTTTAAACTTTAACAAGCACAGGTAAGCGGGGGGAAATATTTTTTCATAATTTCAATTTTGTAACTGGATGTATGTGCTTCAGTGTTTGGAGGTCTGTTTGATGGCTATATTTACTCCTTTCTCATGATAACTTAGAAATTGTTCCCATAGTTAATTGTAACCTCCCATTCTATTCTATGTATCACAAATTACTTTTCTACAAGATACAAATTCCCTTATAGCTGAAATCCATTCCTCCCTTGTATAGACTCGTATACCCTTCCAGCCCCTAAGGAATTCTTGTTTGATTCTTACCACAATTAAGCAGAGTAAAACCCACTTGGGTCTTTGCATTTTGATTTTCTGAGAATACCAAGTAGTTTGCCAGGATATAAATTGTTGAGGAAGTTGGAATGTTAGTTATCTCTTTATGATCTTAAAAATTGCAACTTGGATATTATTCCAGAACTTCATGTAGGGACCGGGGCATGGGTGGTCATGCCTAATTGTTAGTCGGGTGCCAAGTCAGTGGTCAGAGCTGGAGACAGAGTCAGGCATAGGAGCAGGAACCTGGAGCAAGGCAGGAAAGCAGGAACTGGACACAGACAGGGTTCTGGGATAAGGAGTGCAGGAACAGGCTGGTAGGTAGGGTTCAGGAATCAGACAAGTAGACAGCATCCATAGCAGCCAGCCAGGGATTAGTCTAGTTGCTCCAACAACTTCCTGGGTCTCTTTTTGGCTTAAATGGTGCTTCCCAGCCAATTAGTGGGGCTGGACATCTCTGCTAGTTAGGAACTTTGTGGGTGTGATCCCTTGTGAGCTAGAGCTTCAATAGCCCCCTTCTCCAGTGGGACAGGTTTGCTGCTCGGTGGCAGCCCTGGTCTGTAGCCCCTCTGAGGACCCCATTGTGCTAGGTGCAGTACAAACACAGAACAAAAAAGACATTCCCCGCCCCCAAAAGCTTACAACCTAAATGTAAGACAAGAGACAACAGATAGGTACAGATAAAATGATGGAGAGGGAAGTACAAAGAAACAATGAAACAATATTGGTAGGCAGAGGTCTCGGCACACCAGTAGTTTAACTGTTGTCAAGTTCTTTGTGGTCTTCATGGCAAAGTAGTGTATGGGGGCCCCACTCTGCTAGGCATTTCAAAAGAGTGTTCACTTTAAATAGACAGGACAAAAGTATTGTTATCCCCATTTTACAGACGGGGAAATGAGGCAAAGAGTAGATTAAATGAGGCCAAGTAGTGGAGGAAGATTGTTCTTTCAAATAAAGTCTATTTGCTTATCAGAGTAATAGCTGAGAACCTCACAATTACGAAAGGATTTTGCCCTCCCACCATCCTCGTGAGTTAGGGACGTACTATCCCCATTTTACAGGTGGAGAATTGAGGCAGCAGGTAGATTAAGTGAGTTGTCCATTGAGACACATGAATGCAGGCCTCTTGAGTGCTAGGCCACTGCCCTTTCCATTACACCTATGACTTAGCTTCAGTTCATGGCCCTTTTTGTTAGTTTTTGTCACCATTCTTACAGGTGATTTTTTTTCCCTCGTGAATGAGTGCTTGTGGAAAGTGAAAGCCTCATGTATATGTACAAATGTGTCTGCATGAAGGTAGATGTAAAAGTGTTTACACGGTCCTTATTGAAAACTATTTGCTTTCTCTTTTTCTGTTTATATGATCCAGTGAGGGAACAGAAACAATGCCATGTGACTTAGGTGACCAACTGCATATTGGGATCAACAAAGAGCCTAAGGTGTAGCTGAATTGAATAGTTCATGAACAATCAAATAGGAAGAAATATGTTTGTGTAAAACATTTGTGAATTTCTGAATCATGAACAAACTAATAAAAATCAAAGTCTGATTGCAGTAGACTGAACTGCCGATGTAAGCACTTGCTAGCTGTCCATGGACAGAGCTTAGATTCTCATGATGGGGGGTCAGGGGGAGGGACTGTAAGGGAGGTGGAGCAGAAACAGAAGGGGAAAAGATTTTTAAAAATGCTCAGTTCAGATAAAGATTGAAGTTCTTTCTCTATCTTAGACTGGATAACACAGGTTGGATGTTTAAAAGCTAGCATTATCTTTGGCATCATTTCAGTTGCTTTTTAGGGAATATTATGTATAGTGCATCCACAAAGCATTTCAGTTTCTGTACCATTGTGAAGCTGAGCACTTTATACAAAAAGAAAGGATGATTGAAACAAAAACAATTCTACAAAAGCCATTTTAACTAACTGGGTTTTTTCGATCCCTTTCAGTGGCTAAATTTTACTTGGGTTATCAGCAGGTTAAATACATGTTCTGTCAGACCCAAAATTTAGTAATATATGCAGTATGTGGCGCATAAAAGCTATATATTAAAAAAATGGGTCTGGATAAATCCTTTTGGAAGCTCTAGTGTTTCAAGAGACACTTCTGGAACACCAGTAGATTTTCATGTGGCCGAGCTGAATGAGCAGAGTCAGGAGGATTTGAATTCTAATCTCTGTTCTGCCAGTGGCTTCCTATGTGATCTTGAGCATGTCACTTCCCTTCCTCTGTAAAATAGGGATAGTGCAACTGACTGACTAAGAGCTAGTGGGGAAAATAGTGTCCTGTGCCCTCCCTCTGGTAGAAAATTTTGATTTTTTTGGCCAAAAATTTATTTTTTAAAAATTCAAAATGCTGCCACTGTGCTTCATGGGAATTGTAGTACAGGTACTTATGTTCTAATTCTTTACTATGGGCTGGGATCCCTGCGGAGACCTTTGAATCCATTTGTTTTCTATTTGTTTTCATTGCATTTGAGTTTGTTATTGCTGTTCTGTTTCTGTTACTGTAGTAGATTTCTCAAGGTGTATGACAGATGCCAGGGACCTGATTGGTAGAGAATATAGTCTTGCCAAAGTGGAGGTTTCCTATATTTTAGAATTTTTTTCCTCAATAAGCTGCAAACTAAATTCAATTTTTAAACATCTGCAGGGTTTTTTTTTTCACCTCTGCAATCTTGCTTTTAGTAAACCTAGAATGCATCTGTGCTTTAAGAGATGGTATGGTTATATTCGATAAAAGAGTTGTAGTCCAGGGGACAAATTGTTTAATCTCTGAGAAAACTTTCAAACTTTATTGCTTGATCCTATAGTCCTTACCCACCAATATAAATGGGGGTTTTTCCTAAATAAAGACTTCACGATTGGGCCCCTGTAAAAATACCCAGTAAGCATATGTTCTACAAGTTCTGCTTCATGGCTCTCTCTTCATGTAATATACATTGTCTCTTTTAATATTGAATTAATTTTTTTAAATAACAATCGGAGTGATGTGAAATCCACTGCAGCATTCTGCTAATAAGGGAGAGATGGACCTTCCTATGTGTGTGAAGTCGGGTGGAGGGGTGAGCAGTGTGGGTGCAAGGAAACTGTCTTTTCCACACCTGGCACAAAGTCCAGAAACGATCACAGTCCCTGTACTCAGGGGAGCACAGGAACAGCTCCCACCTTTCACTGCTTTTGGTCCAGCCATGCTGCCAGTGGCAATATTCCCACTGACTTCAGTGGAATTCGTAACAGGCCCCCATGTTCCCCCACCTCATGAAGCAAGTTGAACTCTCTGGGTGGTAGCAGGCTGCACCAATCACAGAGAGCTCTCTGGAATGGCATGACTCTGACAGTGCCTAAGTGGCATAATCTAGCCCTAAAATCTTCATGGAGATGTGAGGTAAGACAGGTGGCTTTTTCAGAGTGTCGCCAGGTTTGCAGATCAACATGTAGAGAATTATATCAAACATGCATTATCTACTAAAGACCGTTGCGCCAGCCAGAGTGACCGTGTTGCACCAGGCATTGTGTAGTGAAGTTCATAGATCTTGCAGGGAATTGGCGGTGTTCTATTGTAAGGAGATTTAGAAAGAAAAATTCTCTGAAAAATATCATGTGGTGATTCTGGCTCTTTTAACAGTGTCAGTATTTTTTCTCTTGAAATGCTCGTTTTGGGCTCACTCTCCACTTTTCAACCCTCAGCATTTGCTAGTGCTTCTGCTGACAGATGTCAAATGTATTAGTCATGTTGAGTAATACTAATATATGACTGAACTAACTCTGAGTATCTTGTGGCCAAGATATTTAATTTCCTTTTGGATCTCCACTTTTCACCCAATTTTGAAAATAGAAGCAGTGTTATAGTCACTTATTTAGTAAATATACAGTTTTGAGTTCTAGATTGTGTATTTGTTACCCTTACTACTGGAGGAAGCCCAACAACACATCTAGAAGTATCGCGGGGGGGGGCATTTAAGTTACATTCCCTGCAATATTTAAATCATATTTGTATTTGTCTTGAAATTATGTTCTCTGCATTTTCTCCATGACAATGAAGTCTTCTCTACTAGAATAGCTTGGTTGCTCTAAAGGGCTCAGTTCTCTGCCTGTCTTGAATGGGAGCCAATTGGGGCCCTTATTTCTGAAAAGAGAATCACCTTAGGCCCTTGTAATGTCCTTTGACGTCGAAAAGAGAGAGGACTCAATTCAATACAACATGGATGCTTTACTGAAGTTGCTAGACTCTGGTTCTGTAGCTCCCAAATTGATTATCACAGTTTGTATTGTATAGCATCACCACACAGGATCACCCTAAGTCCTGGCCCGACCTGAAGAATCACAGAATGGGCTGTTGAATATACAGTAGACACTGAATGCAGGGATGTATGTGGGATGCCTTCATGAGTAAGGTCTGTCTGTCAGAGTATAAAGGGGACAGCTGTATCTAGGTGAAGCAGACTCTTGCTATATGACCAAGAAATGCAATATTGATATTGCCCTTATATATCATCTAGAGACGGCTATAAATAAAGGCCTTGATTCTGCAATTATCTGCAGTTAGACTCTCCAAAATCAAGACATCCCAAATTAGTGGGTGGTCTTGAAAATTTAGTCTTAGATATCTGGGCCTTCGTTTTTCAAATGTAAAATGGGGCAACAATCTACTCACAATACCTGTGTAAAGTAAGCATATCTGTATTATTGTTTGTGAGGTGCTCAGATACTACACTGATGAGTGTCATAGCAAAGACTATAAATTCACTGTTGTTAATTGATGATACTTGCATAGTATGTTGACAACTGACATACTCAAATGTTAAAAATCAGTTGACTTTCCAGTGCAAAAGCCTGACAAGAAGCTGTTCATTGAGTAATTTCTTTTTTTCAGAGTTAGGGCTTTGTAACACCAACTGGATTTTGCTTTTAGCCAACTTATTGCACCCATTCATCTGCTAATGGAAAAGAGGGGTTAAAATGGCCCTCCTTTGTGTCAAATAATGTAAAAAGTGACTTTTTAATTAAATATCTGACAGCCATACTGATGAGTGACAATGCAAACTTCCCTTTACCTTTATTTATGATTTTCTATGGTGCTCATCATCAGAGTATCCAAACATTTCCCCACAATTCCTCTCTAGGGAAGTATTATTCCCATTTTATGCAAAGGTCAATGAGATTAAAGGTCTGTTCCTGCACCCATAGAAGACCATGACAAAGCTGTTTGCTCAAGATCAAAAAGGGATTCTGCGGCATCACTGGGAATAGAATCCAGATCTCCTGAGTAAAAGTCTTGTACCTTAAGCACAAGACCATCCTTCATCTCTCCTTTCTGTTTCTTTCAGGTCTTTTGTTCTCATTTATCAGCCTTCGTCCATTCGTCTCTCTCTCCCTAAGATACTGCATTATTTAAAACATTTTGACATCTGTCATGTATTTTCTGCTTGGTACTGCAATCAGTTCTAACGCATAGTTTCAAGAATGACAGACCACTGGGCAAATGAGCACTGGAATAATTTTATTTTCTCTAGGGGATTTTAATATATTGGCAACATCAAACTGTTACATTTCTCTTCCTGGATTTTAACTTTGAAGCTGAGGTAGAATTATTGTATGCTTCTACTGTCTGTAATTCCTAACTTTAGCAAAGATATCATTCCACAATAATTGATAAAGAACTTGGCTGATAGTGTCCTGGGTGCAGGCCAGATGACAACAGGTTCTTAATGTGACCAATAAATGCCCCATTTTTCTTCTATGCTGATGGTTGCAAACTAAAGAAAAAGGCGTATTATCAAACCTCCTCTTCTATCTTAGTCTCACATTGGGCCAGTGGTTTTATTCTCTCCAGGATAAAACTGTAATTGTATTTTAAGATGTCATTACAAGCTTAAATTGAACCAATCCATCATAGTTTGTGCATTTGGTTCTATTTTCTTTTGGGTTTGAACAAACTCACTGTTCGTTCTTTATATTCTCTTAAGCAGTTTCTGGCTGTATGGAGATTTTTTCTTCTTTCTCCCTACTAATCCCTTTTAATGACAGGCTGCAAACTCAGATGAGGGCAAATGATGTGAACAAACATGGCTGGGATGTGAGGAAGTCTGACTAATCACTTGACTCTGCAGTACCCAGGCAGTTTTGGGAAATATTAACAAATACAAGGAAAAAGAAATGGGAGAGGTCATAGCTCACAGCTGAGAAGCTCTTACTGTTAGGATTAAAGTTTGGTTGACGCAACAAGCATCTCTGCACATGAATGCTGAAGATCAAATAAGGACGGTGGAATTAGCTTATTAAGAACTGTGCTTCTAACAAATAAAGATGTCATGTTGGTCCGAGCAGACAGAACCCTAGAGTCCAATTGTCAATAGGAAATCAGTGTTTACCAAGAGATACCCACCCTCTGGTACATGAGGTACTTGAGCTATTTCCCAATATTCAGTGCTGGAACTAAGGACCTGATCCAAGGCAATGGTAATCTTTCAAGTGATTTCAAGTTTGGCTCAGACCAGAATTTATTTCAGACTGTATTTTTGTTCTGTGTTTGTAGAGTGCCACACACGACTGGGAATCTTAGATGCTACTGCAATGCAAAGTAAATAATAAGTAGTTATTCTTGGAGAATGTGACTTAAAAATCATGACCATTGATTGGATGTATAAAACTCAGTATCTATGGTGTATTTCTCAAATAAGAACTCTGCCGCCATAGGTCTCCTTCCTGATTTTAGCAGATTAAAGCTGGTTTCTTGAATTTGCCCATTTAAACCATGGGGTTCAATGCAACCACTTACTATACTATTAAACTACATGATTAGATTCACTAACCACCCATATAATAGGACTTCAACCAGAACAAAGAATGTTCAGATAAAACCATTACAAAAACCATTACTGAAGCAAGTTCATTTTAGTATCAGATGCACTTAATTAAATAACCACTTAAATAATTAAGTCTACATTTGCTGAACAGTGTTGAATCATTAGGTCCATGTTTATGGCTTCCATTGACCTCTACTTCGTCCAGATTCCAAATTGTCTGTTTGCTGTAAATCTCGCTTAACTTCACAAAGTAGAGAGTGATGAATTGAAGTCTGCACTGTGTATGCCTCAGCTTGTTTTGTAGTTGTTGTTTAGTATTGAATTAACTAGATAGTTCTGAGAGGTTTCAGTTTTTCCTCTCCTCCTTTTTTCCACATTTTTTTTCCAGGGAGCTTATTTGGCCTATCTGAGCATGCCTGGCTCACCAGGTTTCAAACACTGCCTCCTTTGTTAGGAGCCTATCCCAATCATTGACGGCCACTCTAAGTGTAGCCATTGCTTTGCAGAGTCCCATATCTCCCAAAAGTGTAACTTTAGCCCGGTTCTAAAATCCAGAGCTCAGAAGACTCAGAAAACCAACCTGAAGCTGCTGCTGTGGGAGTGCTTCCTTTGACCTGCTTTCAAGTAAGGTCAGGAGACCCTCCCCTATACATCTGTCTCCAGACAGATCCAGTTCCCCTTCAACTTTGGCTAAGATCTCGCCTAAGAAAGGGAAGATCTCAGATGACTCAGAGAAGGCTCCAAAGAGGTGGAGCTTAGGCATCCACCACAAGAAGCCAGCTCCCAAGAAGTCCCAATTTCCTGTTACGTCTATAGTGTCAGAGGCCTCAACCTCTTGACTTAGTACCGCGTCATTACAGGAACCCATACTTTGACAAATACCCTAGCCCACATTAGAAATGGTGGGATAAGTCCTGGGTAGCACCTCCTCTCCCGTATAAGTCACCCCAATGGCAATAATGGGATTCTTGGACAGTGTATTGGCAACAATTTGCCAGACCTCTGGCTCCACTGCACCAGGAAACTAAGGTCACACAATCTTCTCCACCAAACTCCCAACACAAGGAGACATTTGATAAACATTTTAAAACAAAATTTTATAGTGGAAACACAGATAATTTTGATTTCCCAGCTTGACCCTGATTAACTTTTATGTTACCTGTGAGAAGATCTCATGGTAGCATGGTAAATCTTCAAAGAAACTGGGTTTTCACTGTAGAAGTTCTGTTTCTCTGCTTGACATCACAAATGCAAGCTGCCAGTCATATTTATTATATGTCAATGTGAAAAATAAATAGTGTAATATATATAGTGTATGTAAATATTTCCATATCTTGTCTACTCTGTACACTGAATTTTGCTGAAAAACAACCAACATTTTAAAGAAAAAAATCATAAAATATTAACTATGATGAGTTAGCAACAGACATTCAAACAAAGAGAATATATTGTTTTGCATGGCTCAGCTTTATCTTAGAACCGTCACATGTTGCCCGGTGTTCTGGGTTTTTGTTTTATTTTGCCAGGCTTTGAATAATGTCTTTTAACATGGTTGATGGCTGCAAAAACCTAGAAACATTCTAAACTGCATCCTTCTCGGAATGCAAGTGTGACAGACATACAGATACAAGGAAGAAGATGTGAAGATACTTGCCTATATATATGCTAAAAAGCTAAATACCCAAGACACCAAAACTTTACTGGTTTTTCCATGTGATGAAACATTTCCTTGAGCTGTAACACAGACTAGGAAAATTAAGCTATCTTAAATACAGATCATACAGAAATATCAAAAAATAGGTTAGTATCAAAAACAGGGAGTAAACTTCCTCAGATTCCTGCACAGCTGCATTTGGATGAGACATGTGATGTTACTGAACACAAACCAATAATGAATCCACGTTAGTTTAGGAAATTAGTAGAATACTTGATCAGTAACAGGATCAGAGGAAGTGTTATTAACACTGCAGTGCAGTGTAAATGTCAGAAACTAATGGCATCTTATAATTGTGCTGAATATCATTTCAGTCCCCACTTGAGTGGCTGTGTGTTTGCATTTGGATACACTGGATACAATATCTCTACTGAGTTTTTTGACAACACCATGTGTTTCTCATTGTTACCAAGGTGTTAGACATTTTTAATTTGTTGCTATATTGCCACTTGCTTTTATTTTATTTTTTAAATCATGGATGTTATCCAACAAAGTTTACTAATGATGGCTGACTAATGAAGTGTCTGATCCTCCAGACTTTATTCATATGACTAACCTGAAAGTCATGTGAGTAGATGTTCCTGGAGTAAAAAGGGAAAGATGGAACATAGAGCCTCTAGTCTAGAGTTACAGGGATTCATTCTCCACTTGGGTGGATAATCTTTGATAGGAATGTAAGAAAAGAGCCTAAGAAGATGGCTATAATTGTTCAGAGAATCCAAATCAGAGTAAGGAGAATGTTCAATAGTGTCACAAAAGGCAAGACAAAGAGAAATGAACATAACATATTCATATTTAAATAAGTCAATATTTACTCCTTAAACCTTACACAATAGCCAGGATTGAGTATTATGAAGTTATGCAATTTTTTGCCAAATCCAAAATTCTGATTAAAAGAGCAGGAGAGACAAAATACCAGACCCAGCTGGTCTTTTCCTAGAATTGATGCCTGCAGATAGCTTTGTATGCTTTTCACAAAACTGGCAGGACAGTCCCTTCTCATTGATCATGATATATTACCAGCAGCCCATCCATGTGCTCAGGTGGCTGCTGATTACTCAGATGGGCTGCCCTCATGGTTAGGAGTTTTTTAAACATGAGTGACACAATCTCTCACCCAAAGGTTGGCTACCCATCAGTTTGCAGAAAACTCACTGAGTGTTCCCCTGACATGAGCTGCACAATTTACTATTAGGATTCCTTCCAATATTCATGTCAGAGAGCTCTGTTTGCTTGGCAGAGATTGCTTGTAAAGGATTTGGGTCCCAATTCGCAACCCGTTGAAGTTAATGGGAAGATTTCCATGGCTGTCAATGGCTTTGGATCAGAGCATAGTAGATTATCCTTCTTTATATCTTCTTGTATGTGTCTCTTGTTGCTGCTGTGTGTATTTGGGGGTGGGGGGGAAGGAAGAGATGTGGGAGAAGATAAATTCTTTTTAGAGAAGCACTAAATATGATTATCAGACAATTCTCCAGGATACTCTGCTACATTGTTCATTTTTTGGAAACACAAAGGTCAACACTGAAGCTGTGCAAACTTCACTGACTTGCGGTTCTTGGTTCTGGGTTTAATTTTTGCTTCCTTATCACTGAAGAGTGGATGGGGGAGCATGACAGCTGGCCTCACCCTAAAGCTGTCAAGGAGGAAGCGAGGAAGGGATATCAGGTAACAGGTTATTACTTCACCTACCTGTACAGGAGATGTTAAAAGGCACTTTATGAAGAACATGGGGATGTATGTCTGATTTCAAGTTTCACTATGAATGTTTTGGACAATCCCTAGACACATTCAATTAAACCGGAAAGCTAGGAATACCATAGTGCATGACAAAGTCATTACTAATCCCTGTTTACCTTTTTACCAGCCCATCCTTTCTCACAGGACATCAGAGCATGGCATCTCTCTTATCCAACTTTCCAACATATTTGTTGGGATCCATTCATGTAGCTTTGTTTGCACATCATCTGCCCATCCTTGGGAGCTGAGGCTTTCATCTAGGTGTACGTTTTCTCTTTCCTATTAGTGTATTTCAGTGAATCTGAATGTTTGTGTGCTGTAGAGTACTAATGTCCCGCAGGTATCTGTCTGGGAATCATTACTTTCAGTTTGATCTTGTGAAAGCACATGCTGACTGTAGAATGCAGAATTCTAAATAAAAAAACAGCTAGGAACAAATATCTGTATAGAAGTAACAGCCAAAGCCCCCAACAAGAGCTGTTTCCATTTTTTCTCTCCTCCCTATAGTCATAAGTAATAAGTAACCAGGGGGGTTTCAGATGCCTGTCTTTCCTAGTATATATCTTTGAGCAATATGTGCAATTGGTATGCTGCTCAACAACTGTGGCTTGCAGAGTGTGATCCCATGCAAGGCAGGCTTCATGGAATATGCACTTGATAAATAATTTCCCCATTGAATAGCCTGGGGGACATGTCTAGAGCATGCTTTGGCCAACCTATTTAAATGTTGTTGTAGATAAGAGATCAATAAGCGACATCACTTTAAAAAGTCAATCTCATATGGCAGGGCCCCTGGGGGGAATATAAGATTTGTTGTTGTAGTGATAACTGAAGTAAGAGTAGATACTATTTTTATCTCTGCTCAGTTGCTGAGAAAAATTCTGGCCGAGCAAAAAGGAGCCTGGAGAGATCTCATCTAAGGAAAAGCTACGCTTCTTTATGAATCCTATTGGGAGCACTAGACCTCACTTGTTGGTTAGAATGAATATGTGAACTGTCTGTGAATGCTATAATCATAAAGGCCTCAGTTGTGCCTGATAGGCATGGATCTGAACTGGGGGCCATGAGACTGTGAACTAATATCCTGCCCCAATGGAAACAACAAGAAATAGTGTGTCCCAAGGGGGCACAGTGCTGCTCTAATCTCATCATGTGCCCCAAAAAATGAGAGCTTCCTAGAATTGGAGAGCTGCTCTCCAAAGGAAGAGAGAACTTGTGTCTGGACTTGGTGTATCTCATTCTGTATGGAGAAATTATTTCAGATAAGTTTTAGGTGTCTAGAACTTTTCAAAGTTAATTTTGCTCTTTCTCCAAGGCTTGCACTAATTGAACTCAAGACACTAAGACAATCTGGCTTCATAGAAGAAGGAATATGAAAAAAAAATATCACCACTGACATTTTCTTAAATAGTTTTTCTGTCAGAGGTGTGGCATAAGCAAAATGCATGATGGTTTGGGGGTGATGTAAAGGCTTTGTTGCTATCATTCTGGGATGGCAACTTTCTTCATAACCTAGAGGGCCTATTTACTGCCCAAGGTGGAAAATAACAAAACAATTTATTTTGATTGGCTTTCAAAGAACTGTCAAAATATTTCAACCAGCTCTGCCTGAAGGCCTTGATCCTGCAAGCTGTTCCTCATGAAGGGGCTCCTTTGCCATACAAGGTACACATACAACCCTTCTGGTATTTCCTAACTTCTGAGTGTTGGACTTTGTGAAATTACTAATAGTCTTTTAACATTGTTTTCTTGTGTGTAATTTCCTCAGGTTTAAAAAAGCAAACTGGAAAACTAGATATTCCATCATATGTAGAGCTGGTCAGAAACTTTCTGATGACATGTTTTCCTGTCAGAAAATGATGATTTATAGAAAGTGACTTATTCCCTGAAATGAAATTTCATTGCAACCTTTTCTGCCAGCTCACCCGCCTTCCTTTTTGACTCCTGAGCAGCATGTGGTTCTCCAGGCTAACTGGCCTGTCAGCAGCTTGTCTGGCAGGATATCATAAAGCCGGGGCTCCAAGGGCTTCCAATTCCTGGAGACCATATTTCATTTGGAAACTCTAAAAATCATTCCTGCAGTGGGAACATTTTGATTGTTCTGAAATAAAATATTGCAATTTACAGCTCCATAACATTTTTTTTCATCCTGAATTGTAGCTGGAAGTGTGTTTCCTGCCCAGCTCTACTCATGTGACATCACATGGTTCATCAGCCGCTTACCCATCTGACTCCTCGGTAGCCTGCTTGCCAAGCTGTGGGAAGCTCAGACTCTATTGATTCTAGGGCTTCTAGGCTCCCTGACTCCTCATCAGGTTGCCTGGCAAGCTGCTGCAGAGTCATGACTCCCAGGGCTTCCATGCTCCAATTCAGGACAAAATATTTTCCAAATGCCCAAAGTTTTTCACAGAAATGGAAGTCCATTTTCTACCCAGCTCCAATCATGTAGCATCATATTGACATCCACACAGTTTACCAGCAGGGCTGGAATGGCTAAATCCACAGCACAGGCTTTTGCCTTATGAGCTAACAGAGTAACTGACAGTGCTAGTACAGTGTCATCCTCTTGGTGGACCAACAGTAGCGAGGGATAAGACACGCACTTTGCCAGTTGGTGTCACAGCTATTTGTTGACTGTAGAGAAAAGGTGAGACTTGGGAATCTTGGCTTCCATACCAGGGTCTGAAAGGAAATGTCCTCTCTAGTGGGCACAGACTCTTCTGCTCATCCCCCTCCGCCCCCCCCAACTTGATACCTTCTGCCCTGTCCCCTCCAATCTGCTCCTGTACCAGTCCTCTCTCTTGCCACCTCTGGCTCCTTGTCCCAGTCGCAGGCGCCTTGTCCAGACAGTCCTAAGTCTCCTCCGCCATGTTCACTGTCCAAGTCTCAAACTCTTCTTACTCAACAAGTCTCAGTATCCCCTCTCCTTGCCTTGCCACTCACAGTTTCTCTCCTCCACCCTCCAGTCACAGTCTCACCAGGCTCCTTCGCCCTTTCCTTTAGCTCAGTGGTTTGAGCATTGGCTTGTTAAATCCAGGGTTGTGAGTTTAATCCTTGAGGAGGCCATTGAGGGATCTGGGGCAAAAATTGGGGAATGGTCCTGAGCAGGGGGTTGGACTAGATGATCTCCTGAGGTCCTTTCCAACCCTGATATTTTATGGCTTTGTATTGAGCAGATCTTCACCTTCAAAGCAAATAGAAACTCCTTACTTTAGCTGACACTGTTGCTTTCATCATTCAGAGGAAATGGATCCATAATAGCACCAGTAGCTTCTCTTGTAATTTTAAATTGAAGTGAACTTTTTAGATTCCTTGATGATATTGCTAGAAGGGCTCCTATGTTGTGCCCCGGACTCATTCCATTCCTTTTCCCTCCATTTTGTTGTCCCCGAGACTCTCATTTACAGACCCACTCATTAATATTTAACCTGCCAAATCATTTTGCAGCAAATGGAAGGCACTCTTTGATTGCCACCTTTCCTGTCCTCTCCTGTGGTGCACAGTTCTATCTTCCTGGCAAAAACCAAACCAAAACAAAAGCTTTGTTGTTAATGAGGAACACTCACCAAACTGCCTTTTAGGGAGAGGTTAAAAAATCATGGGGTTCTTTCCCTTTCTGTACCAAAGTTCTCAGAAAGCAGAAATGATCATTAAATATAATTGTTTTCAGAGATAGTATCTAATCACAAAAAGAAAAGGAGTACTTGTGGCACCTTAGAGACTAACAAATTTATTAGAGCATAAGCTTTCGTGAGCTACAGCTCACTTCATCGGATGCATTTGGTGGAAAAAACAGAGGAGAGATTTATATACACACACACACAGAGAACATGAAACAATGGGTTTATCATACACACTGTAAGGAGAGTGATCACTTAAGATAAGCCATCACCAGCAGCAGGGGGGGGGGGAAAGGAGGAAAACCTTTCATGGTGACAAGCAAGGTAGGCTAATTCCAGCAGTTAACAAGAATATCAGAGAAACAGTGCGGGGTGGGAGGGAGAAATACCATGGGGAAATAGTTTTACTTTGTGTAATGACTCATCCATTCCCAGTCTCTATTCAAGCCTAAGTTAATTGTATCCAGTTTGCAAATTAATTCCAATTCAGCAGTCTCTCGTTGGAGTCTGTTTTTGAAGCTTTTTTGTTGAAGTATAGCCACTCTTAGGTCTGTGATCGAGTGACCAGAGAGATTGAAGTGTTCTCCAACTGGTTTTTGAATGTTATAATTCTTGACGTCTGATTTGTGTCCATTCATTCTTTTACCTGGTGGCTGAACTTTGTGACTTTGTCCTGACCCATAACTATTTCACATTTGGTGACAATGTATACCTTCAAATCAGCGGCACTGCGATGGGTACCCGCATGGCCCCACAGTATGCCAACATTTTTATGGCTGACTTAGAACAACGCTTCCTCAGCTCTCGTCCCCTAATGCCCCTACTCTACTTGTGCTACATTGATGACATCTTCATCATCTGGACTCATGGAAAAGAAGCTCTTGAGGAATTCCACCATGATTTCAACAATTTCCATCCCACCATCAACCTCAGCCTGGACCAGTCCACACAAGAGATCCACTTCCTGGACACTACGGTGCTAATAAGCGATGGTCACATAAACACCACCCTATATCGGAAACCTACTGACCGCTATTCCTACCTACCTGCCTCTAGCTTTCATCCAGATCATACCACTCGATCCATTGTCTACAGCCAAGCGCTATGATATAACCGCATTTGCTCCAACCCCTCAGACAGAGACAAACACCTACAAGATCTCTATCATGCATTCCTACAACTACAATACCCACCTGCTGAAGTGAAGAAACAGATTGACAGAGCCAGAAGAGTACCCAGAAGTCACCTACTACAGGACAGGCCCAACAAAGAAAACAACAGAACGCCACAAGCCATCACCTTCAGCCTCCAACTAAAACCTCTCCAACGCATCATCAAGGATCTACAACCTATCCTGAAGGACGACCCATCACTCTCACAGATCTTGGGAGACAGACCAGTCCTTGCTTACAGACAGCCCCCCAATCTGAAGCAAATACTCACCAGCAACCACACACCACACAACAGAACCACTAACCCAGGAACCTATCCTTGCAACAAAGCCCGTTGCCAACTCTGTCCACATATCTATTCAGGGGATACCATCATAGGGGCTAATCACATTAGCCACACTATCAGAGGCTCGTTCACCTGCGCATCTACCAATGTGATATATGCCATCATGTGCCAGCAATGCCCCTGTGCCATGTACATTGGCCAAACTGGACAGTCTCTACGTAAAAGAATGAATGGACACAAATCAGACGTCAAGAATTATAACATTCAAAAACCAGTTGGAGAACACTTCAATCTCTCTGGTTACTCGATCACAGACCTAAGAGTGGCTATCCTTCAACAAAAAAGCTTCAAAAACAGACTCCAACGAGAGACTGCTGAATTGGAATTAATTTGCAAACTGGGTACAATTAATTTAGGCTTGAATAGAGACTGGGAATGGATGAGTCATTTCACAAAGTAAAACTATTTCCCCATGGTATTTCTCCCTCCCACCCCACCCCCCACTGTTCCTCTGATATTCTTGTTAACTGCTGGAATTAGCCTACCTTGCTTGTCACCATGAAAGGTTTTCCTCCTTTCCCCCCCCCCTGCTGCTGGTGATGGCTTATCTTAAGTGATTACTCTCCTTACAGTGTGTATGATAAACCCATTGTTTCATGTTCTCTGTGTGTGTGTATATAAATCTCTCCTCTGTTTTTTCCACCAAATGCATCCGATGAAGTGAGCTGTAGCTCACGAAAGCTTATGCTCTAATAAATTTGTTAGTCTCTAAGGTGCCACAAGTACTCCTTTTCTTTTTGCGAATACAGACTAACACGGCTGCTACTCTGAAACCTATCTAATCACAGTGAGACTATCGGGTGGTATGGCAGCATCTCTTAAAATTGGAGGAGAGAGATGGTTTTGAACATGCTTTCTTAAACTACTCCTTGTTTTCTATAACCCCTTATACCCAAAGTAACATAAAATGGGAAGAGCAGCACATACTGACATTAAGATTTGTTTGTGCAAATTTTTTGTTCCAACCTAGATAAAAATGCCTGAAGTACTTCTGGGCTAATATCTGACATGAGGTTCATAATAATTTAAATCTCAGTGCTAAGAAAGTTCTATCCCCTGAAGAACTCCAATCCTGGCTTGAACACCATAATATGAATACAGATTGAACACTGCTCCCCTTTTAGCATGCAACTGAAATGGAGGACAGGTAAGTGATGTGGAACTTGCAGTTCATATCATTGACATGTAGTTTGGTACATTTCCAATTCAATATATAGTGTATGGTTCTGTGTATGCACTTTTCCTATATAAAATACATGTATTTTTCTCTCTGCCATCTGACAGTCAGACCAGATGGCTATAGGAGAGTAATAGAAGGCAGATATATTAGCCCCAGGCTAAGTAGGTCCCTTTTCGCTTGGTAAGGTAACAGGGAAGGTTCCAGAACAATCAGGAACCTTCTGGAGACAAGTAAGACAGGCTGATTAGAACACCTGCAGCCAATCAAGAAGCTGCTAGAATCAATTAATGCAGGCTAATCAGGGCACCTGGGTTTTAAAAAGGAGCTCACTTCAGTTTGTGGTGTGCGTGTGAGGAGTTGGGAGCAAGAGGTACTAGGAGCTGAGAGTGAGAACATGGACTGTTGGAAGACTGAGGTGTACAAGCATTATCAGACACCAGGAGGAAGGTCCTATGGTGAGGATAAAGAAGGTGTTGGGAGGAGGCCATGGGGAAGTAGCCCAGGGAGTTGTAGCTGTTGCACAGCTGTTCCAGGAGGCACTCTAGACAGCTGCCTTCCACAGAGCCCTGGGCTGGAACCCGGAGTAGAGGGCAGGCCCGGGTTCCCCCCAAATTCTCCCAACTCCTGGTCAGACACAGGAGGAGTCAACCTGGACTGTGAATTCAGAAAAACAGCCAAGCTGAGGACTGTTGTGAAGCTCCAAGGCAAGCAAATCTGCCAATAAGCTCAAGACCCACCAAGGTAGAGCAGGAACTTTGTCACAGCCAACATATAACTTGTACAGATGTTTAGTATATGGTGAGGGTAACATATTTAATAAGATATATGATTCCTTTCTTAAAAAACAAAAAACCTTTGCCATCTTGTTCTGCTTTTTAAATGGCCACTTTCCTATATTGTAACTTCCCCTGTCTCTATAGTTAAAGTTGTGTGAGTTACTCCAATTAGACGCTAGCTTCAAGGCTTTGCAATGGATTTACAAAATCCCCCCCTGGAAACCCATTTTATTTCCTTTACTTTCCTGCTTACAAAATTAGATTATTACAAAATGGTCAGTTTAGCTGGCAAATGAATGTGCTTTGGTTTGTTGTGGGTGCTCCTCTGCTTTCTCCTAGCTATCCAGCTTCGCTTATGGCTAAAAAATCCATATTTTCACTGATTTACAAACTGATGTATCCACACTGCATAGAAAATGGTTTGTCAACAAATTGAAAACTTCTGCAAAACTATCTCTGTAATTATTTTTTTTTGTTGAAAAAACATAAAACAGAACTGAAAATGGTTGGTGGGGGGGTTTGGGAAGCCAAAAATAAACTTTTTCTGTTTTTAAACTTTTTTTTTCAGTTTTCTGACCAAAAAAACCTGAAAATTTTTAAAGAAAAATAATTTTCTGACTAGCTCTAGCACATAATAGGAGGGATTGACATTATGGACATGTAATGCATTGACATGGGGTATTTGACTATGTCTCCAGTTAGTGGCCGACCAGTATCAGGATAAGAAAATTACTCTTAGATAGTGGAGTTACTTCTTTAATTCAAGTGCTATGATTTTTGGTGCTGACCATTTTGGGCTTCACCCTGATGACAAACCATCATGTCTACATTCATAGATACTAAGGTCAGAAGGGACCATTCTGATCATCTAGTCCGACCTCCTGCACAGCGCAGGCCACAGAATCTCATCCACCCACTCCTACAAAAAACCTCACCTATGTCTGAGCTATTGAAGTCCTTAAATCATGGTTTAAAGACTTCAAGGAGCAGAGAAGCCTCCCTCAAGTCACCCATGCCCCATGCTACAGAGGAAGGTGAAAAACCCCCAGGGCCTCTCCAATCTGCCCTGGAGGAAAATTCCTTCCCGACCCCAAATATGGCAATCAGCTAAACCCTGAGCATATGGGCAAGATTCACCAGCCAGATACCACAGAAAATTCTTTCCTGGGTAACTCAGATCCCATCCATCTAATATCCCATGTCAGGGGATTAGTCCTATTTACCCTGAATATTTAAAGATCAATTACTTACCAAAATCCCATCATACCATCTCCTCCATAAACTTATCAAGTAGAATCTTAAAACCAGATAGATCTTTTGCCCCCACTGCTTCCCTTGGAAGACTATTCCAAAACTTCACTCCTCTGATGGTTAGAAACTTTCATCTAATTTCAAGTCTAAACTTCCTGGTGGCCAGTTTATACCCATTTGTTCTTGTGTCCTCATTGGTGCTGAGCTGAAATAATTCCTCTCCCTCTCCTGTATTTATCCCTCTGATATATTTATAGGGAGCAATCATATCTCCCCTCAACCTTTTTTTAGTTAGGCTAAACAAGCCAAGCTCCTTAAGTCTCCTTTCATAAGACAAGTTTTCCATTCCTCGGATCATCCTAGTAGCCCTTCTCTGTACCTGCTCCAGTTTGAATTCATCCTTTTTAAACATGGGAGACCAGAACTGCACACAGTATTCTAGGTGAGGTCTCACCAGTGCCTTGTATAATGGTACTAAAACCTCCTTATCCCTACTGGAAATGCCTCTCCTGATGCATCCCAAAACCGCATTAGCTTTTTTCACAGCCATATCACATTGACAGCTCATAGTCATCCTATGATCAACCAATACTCCAAGGTCCTTCTCCTCTTCCGTTACTTCTAATTGATGCGTCCCCAACTTATAACTAAAATTCTTGTTATTAATCCCTAAATGCATAACCTTACACTTCTCACTATTAAATTTCATCCTATTACTATTACTCCAGTTTACAAGGTCATCCAGATCCTCCTGTATAATATCCCGATCCTTCTCTGAATTGGCAATACCTCCCAGCTTTGTATCATCTGCAAACTTTATTAGCACACTCCCACTTTTTGTGCCAAGGTCAGTAATAAAAAGATTAAATAAGATTGGTCCCAAAACCGATCCCTGAGGAACTCCACTGGTAACCTCCCTCCAACCTGACAGTTCTCCTTTCAGTAGGACCCGTTGCAGTCTCCCCTTTAACCAATTCCTTATCCACCTTTTGATGTTCATATTGATCCCCATCTTCTCCAATTTAACTAATAATTCCCCATGTGGCACGGTATCAAATGCCTTAGTGAAATCTAAGTAAATTAGATCCACTGCATTTCCTTTATCTAAAAAAATCTGTTACTTTTTCAAAAAAGGAGATTAGGTTGGTTTGGCATGATCTACCTTTTGTAAAACCATGTTGTATTTTGTCCCATTTACCATTGACTTCAATGTCCTTAACTAATTTCTCCTTCAAAATTTTTTCCAGGACCTTGCATACTACAGATGTCAAACTAACTGGCCTGTAGTTACTCGGATCACTTTTTTTCCCTTTCTTAAAAATAGGAACTATATTAGCAATTCTCAAATCATTCGGTACTACTCCTGAGTTTACCGATTCATTAAAAATTCTTGCTAATGGGCTTGCAATTTCAGGTGCCAATTCCTTTAATATTCTTGGATGAAGATTATCTGGGCCCCCCGATTTAGTCCCATTAAGCTGTTTCAGTTTCGCTTCTACCTCTGATATGGTAATATCTACCTCCATATCCTCATTCCCATTTGTCATGCTACCATTATCCCTAAGATCCTCTTTAGCCTTATGAAAGACCGAGGTAGATATTGGGCCATGCCTAGATTATCTTTAACCTCCACTCGTGTTTAGCGGCCCCACTTCTTCTTTCTTAGTTTTCTTCTTATTTAGATGGCTATAGAACCTTTTACTATTGGTTTTAATTCCCTTTGCAAGGTCCAACTCTACACGACTTTTAGCCTGTCTCACTTTATCTCTACATGTTCTGACCTCAGTTAGGTAGCTTTCCTTGCTGATCTCTCCCATCTTCCACTCCCTGTATGCTTTCTGCTTCTTCTTAATCACCTCCCTAAGATGTTTGCTCATCCAGCTTGGACTACAACTCCTTCCTATGAATTTTTTCCCCTTTCTTGGGATACAGGCTTCCGATAGCTTCTACAGCTTTGATTTAAAGTAATCCCAGGCCTCCTCTACCTTTAGATCCAGAAGTTCTTCAATCCAATCCACTTCCCTAACTAATTTCCTTAATTTTTGAAAGTCAGCCCTTTTGAAATCAAAAACTCTAGTTGCAGATTTATTTTTGTTAATCCTTCCATTTAGTTTGAACTGAATTAGCTCATGATCACTTGAGCCAAGATTGTCCCCTACAACCATTTCTTCTATGAGGTCCTTGCTACTCACCAAAATTAAATCTAAAATGGCATCCCCTCTAGTCGGTTCAGCAACTACTTAATGAAGGAATCCATCAGCTATCGCATCTAGGAAAATCTGAGCCCTATTATTATTACTAGCACTGGTCCTCCAGTCTATATCTGGGAAGTTAAAGTCTCCCATGATCACGCAGTTTCCATTAGTATTTATTTTATTAAAAACATTAAAAAGGGCTCTATCCATATCCAGATTAGATCCCAGAGGTCTATAGCACACCCCAAGCACTATCGTAGGAGAGGCTTTACTAGTTATCTTCCCCAGTGTTATTTTTGCCCAGACGGACTCTGTCTTATCCATTGCATCGCTTCTTATTTCTTTACATTCTACCTCATCATTGATATACAATGCTACTCCACCACCTTTACCTTTGTTTCTGTCTTTCCTAAACAGCACATACCCTTCAATACCTGTAGTCCAGTCATGACTACTATTCCACCATGTTTCTGTTATCCCTATAATATCTGGTTTCACTTCCTGCACCAGTAGCTCTAGTTCCTCCATTTTGTTACCTAGGCTCCTCGCATTGGTGTACAAACATCTTAATTTTTGCTGTTTGGCCTCGCTCACATTTTGTACCCTATTAGGCACAGTCATTCTACAGCCAGTATAACCTATTAGACTAGTATCCACACCGCCCTCACTCCTTATATACATTCTCCTATCCACGGTTGTATCCTTTCTTACTTTGTCTTCTTCCCTCTCAATGCTAAAATCTGGCGTGGAGATTACCTGGACATCTCCCAACCGTCTCCCCGTAATTCCTAGTTTAAAGCTCTCTTTATCAGTTGTGCCAGCCTCGATCCTAGAAGTCTATTTCCTTCCCTACTCAGATGAAGTCCATCCCGAGAGAACTGTCCTCTGTCTGTGAATGCCTCCCAGTGGCCATACATCCCAAAACCCTCCTTTTAGCACCACTGCCTAAGCCATCTGTTGACAGTCATAATCTTGTCACACCTTTGTTGCCCTTCTCTAGGAACAGGAAGGATCCCACTAAAGATCACCTGAGCCTCAATTTCCTTAAGCGTCTTCCCCAGCCTAGCATAGTCTCCCTTAATACTTTCCAGCGAGAATCTAGCCGTATCATTTGTTCCCACATGAAGGATAATTAGGGGATTCTTTCCCGCTCCCTTTAGGATCCTTTTCAACCTCAGGTCTACATCCCGTATCTTAGCACCCGGAAGACAGCACACCTTTCTATTCTCTGGATCAGCTCTAGTTACAGGCCTGTCTATTCTTCTCAATAAAGAGTCCCCATCACATAGACCTGCCTTTTCCTGGTGACAGTGCTATTCTCCAGTCTCTCCCCTGTTCCCTCTGGCTGCAAGTTCTTTCCATTCCTGTTTACCCTTATAATCCTCTTCAACCCATCCTGTATCCTCCTGGGGCTCATATTTGGTGTAGTCTCCCTTGACTCTTCAGCTTTTCCTATAGGACTAGCCTCTCTTCTCTTCTTCCTTACCCTTCCACCTTCAACAAGTACCTGCTGAGCCCCTTCTTCATTTTCCAACTCTGCAAACCTGTTCCAAAGTCTATTTCTCCTTCACTAGCCCGTCTTTTCCTCTGCCTGGTTCTTTTAGTCACATGCTTCCACTGACCACTTTCCTCACCCAGTCTCCCCTCAAAATTCCCCATATGAATGTGGCCATAGGGATGTTAAACATGCTTGTACACCTTAGAATAGAATATTAAATAGAATATTTTTTCTCACTGTGCACTATTCTTTATGTGCTGAATGCCTTAGTTTCAGTGCTCTAATAAGTCAAGCACTGCAACCTATATGTGTATCCAAAGAATAGCCCAAGGGACTTAAATAATGTGGCTGGAGGAAGAGATCTTGCATGTGTGGCAGCATCAGACTTTTGAAGATATCGTGTCTGGAACCTAATCACTACAGACATAAGCATAGCGTGGGGGCCTCAAGGCTCGTAAATAGCCCACATCAATCTATCTTAGGTTCTGGCAGCCTGAGTAGAGATGGATGAGAGCCAGGAAAGGGAATACATACAGACATCTGTGGAAGACACTAAAGTGGAGGTAAAGAGAGAATGGAAGGTAAGGATGGTACCTGTAAGAGAGAAATTAAAGGGTATGATGGGAGAGAAAAAGGGTCGTGGGATAGATGTGTGGGAGGTGGAGAAAGGAGATTGGAAGGTTTGGTTGTCTTCCATCTTACAGGTTTATGAAATGGAGTGACTTTTGGGGGGTAACAGACTGAAATTATATGTTCAAAAGATATGGCTCTCAAGATGATATAATCTAAAGTGACCAAATTCTGCAGTATCCTGGAGATGGCTGGGTTTGGGAGAGGGGGAATGGATATAAAAGGACTAACAAAGATTGCAATGCTTGACCTATTAAAACATAAAGAGCATAATGCACAGTGACAAAAAATATTGTGTCTATTCTAAGGTATACGAGCATGTGTAATATACCCATGGCTACATTCACACAAAAAACACTGCACACATTTAATCTAAGCTTTATTGAAAGGACTTGCAGTAATATTCTGATGCAGAGCAACTAATCCTCTCAAATTAGCTAATAAGTAGCCTTTAGGTATAATAACTAAATTTTATTAGTAACAGCCTCAAATAGTACAAAATGGTGAGGGATTTTTTATGGACTTAAAAAAAGTAAAAGAGAAAATGAATTATATGATATAAATTTCCTTTTTATTAAAAGAAAATAGTAATGGAGAAAAGCAATCAAAATTTCTTATATCGAGCCATTGTGTTAGAGAGGACAGAAATACAAAAAAAATTTGTTTAACCCAAAAAAAACCCCAACGGCCAGAGTGAATTAACATATGTAACATGTTATCATTAAACAGGTTAAGGAAGAGAGAGAATTCACATATTCAAAATCTACTACATTCTTTCTATGGATCAAGCTTTAAAAAAAAGTGTCTTAAGTTTAGGTCACTACAGCAATTTACAATAACTGCTGGGTGCTCGGCACTTCTGAAAAATTAGGCCAATTTTTTTAGGAATTAGGGTAAAAACTATGGGGCCAGATTTTCCACTGGTGTAAACTGGCAGAGCTCCATTAACTTCCTGGATACTACAGCCCATGGAAGTAGTTGAGCACGTGGCTCCAGGAGCCTAACTTTGGGCACCCATTTTTGAAAATCTTGATAATCATAAATAAATACTCACTTGAGGACTTGTCTATAGGGCAAGCTAGTGCACAGCAAGCCAGGGTGTGAGACTACAGTGCATCAGATTGCCCCTCACTAACATCACATGTGGACACCAGTACAGCACAAAGTCCTGGAATGCAGCTTAGTGTATCACAGCTTCCAAGTATATTACACTAAGCTTCATTCCATGACTTTGACTATGTCATAGTAGTGTCCATGTGGGACATTAGTGCATGGCAAGCTAAACCAGTACAACCAATTAATGAAGCAAAGACAGGTGCATATTCATGCACCTCTGTAAGAAGTGTAAATACTTATAATCACCTATCCTTTCCCTATGATTATTCCTTGATATTATACTGCAGATTTAAACCCCCATACACTCCCAAGTCATGTCAACCTGAGCCCAATCCCTCTGCTGAAACTTGGATAAGTGCCTCCTAGCTAAACAATAGTCAGTTCTGCCGTCCCCTTTTCTAAAATCCTGCCAAATGTATGGCTGGATGTCAGCAAGTGTTATAGTCCCTTCTTGATCATGGTAGCCTTGGTTTTATATGATTTCAGAGAGCTGCCTCTGCCTTTATCCAGGAAGTATTGTTTAGACCTACTGATATTTCATCATGGAAGTAGAACAGAACTTAACTAGGGTCAGGGAAGAAGATTTAAAGAGGAACAAAGAATAGGAGTCACTGGATCTCAGCCAGTGCTGACTAAACTTTACTTGTGGGAAGCAGAGGGGCTGGGTTTGCAATGAAAAGGTGAGAGGATAAAAAGGCCGTGACTGGTTGTGGTAGGAAGTGTAAAGAGAAGATTATGTAATGGAGAAGTGAGGTGAGGAAGAAAGCTAAAAGGCTTCAATAGACTTGGATGAAAATTCAAGCTGAGGTTCATCTATTCATCATTGCTATTTATATTGTAGACTATCACACCCAGTTTGTCACATAAACCCTTCCTGTTTAATACAATGTAAATAAGTAGCATTAACATGTTTAAATATCAGTGTCAGGCTGAGCCTTATCTATTTATGTTAAAGAAACTACCCTTATTCAGGAAGCTGCAACATTCAATATCAAAACATTGTAAATTCCAAAAATAAGGAATATAAATCCTGGAAAAGAGTCTGCACTAATACCTTTTAGAATCTCTTCTTCTCCTCCCCTCCTCCCGCACTTCTGCCTAATCTAAATCAATTTTCTGTCCTATCTAGTAGATATTTTGCAGATCTCAAATCCTCAGACATGGGGTATATATTACAATCTTCTAGCTTTGGTTTGTGTTATGTTTCATTATATTTTAGGCTTCCTATTTGGCATGAAAAAGCAAAGCTTCTTTGGCTCACATCTCAGGAAAAAAATCTGATTTTTACTTCCCTGAATGTTTTCCTTTGCTCATACATTTTGATATGAAGATGACTCCTTCAAAGCCAATGGTGAACCTGAAGCAGATGGGCTAAAAAGTGTCGTTCACAACTAATTTCTTTTAATTAAGATACCTCTCCATTAAAAAATGAGCCAAATGTATGACGTTTCACTTTAACTTTGCCTTAATAAAAAGTTTAAAATGTATCTATGTCCCATGAGATTGCTATTGTGGAAAAGATTCCAGGAATCATTATCAGTACTTCTACTGTACAGAGATATTCATGACTGGCTTCCTCAAGTAGTTTAAGTGCATTTGTTTGCTGTCCAAAGTCCTCAGCAGATATTAAGAAAAACCTTTTGCCAAATGTACACAAACTCACTGAACAATTAATGGATAGTTGGAAGGTCAGCTTCTTCTTAATCAGGCTACTAAAGAGAAAAAGGTTTAGGCATTATTGCTATCAGCTGCCAACAAAGTAAATGGCCCTACTTTATTAAAGAATTAAAAAGAACCAGTTGTGCTATTTGTCTATGGATATGATCGTCAAGAAAACTGATTTCTCAGCGGTATGGACTAAGCATGTTTGTTTATTTTTCTAACAAAGCTAGATGACTCACACCAGATGGCAGATGAAATTTAAAGTAAAGTGTGTTGGAAGGAACAATCTGAATAACTTATACACATTGCTGGCCTCTAAATTAACAGAAAAGAGATCAGGGCTTCATTGTGCAAGTTCAGTGAAAACATCTGCTCAATGCACAGTAGTGACCAAGAAACAAAAATAGTATTAAGAATGGGATAGAAAATAACTGATATATTACATAACACTACATCCTTGCTTCTAGGTATTTCAGTTCTGATCAGGCCATCATAAAGATGTAGCCCAGGTAGGATGGTTCTAAAGATAGTAACAACATGTATTAGTGGTATGGAGGGATGAGTATGATATATAGAGATGAGGAAAGAAGGAAAGTTTAGGGTGTGTCTGCTTAAGAGAGGAAATGAATAAGATAGGACCTGATACAAAGTAATGAAGGGTACAGAAAAGGACAAGAGAGTGCTCCCATTTATTCTTTCTCAAAATACAAGACTAATAAGCCACCCAAGTGATGGAAAGGCAACAAGACTAAAGCTGATAAAAAAAGAAGTACACTTTTTTACACATCTCATAATTTGACCTTTGGAAATCAATGTAACAATATTCCATTGTGGCCAAAGCTTTGTGGGTTTTTTCAAAAAGGATTAGAAATGTACATGGATAATGAGAATAACAGCAGTTTTATGTCCGGTCTGATAACATAGATCCTTCTGAATCTTTTTTTCTTTCTTCAACAAAGAGAGGAAGAAACTTCCTTTAGGACAGGTTATTCCAAGAATTTAGAATTGCAAAGTCTCTTATACCTAAGAACCAGATTTTCATGAGGCCCTATAGCTTGCCTATGAACCAGTCTCTCATAATTCTTTAGAGACATGTTAAAAAGATGTAAAATAGCTTTCTAAAAATTACCAGGAGAGATCTGACAACCTCTACAAGAATTGTTAAGCAAGGAATATTATTTTTAGCAATGTACTAACAGCAAGTCACAGATGCTTAAGTTAGCAAAATTTAATATACTTACCAAAAAGTTAGATAAATAACAGATGTTACTGGAAATTTATGAGTGAAAATAAGAGGGTTGTCTGTGGAATATAGGAAATAATGAAAACAAAACTGTGAACAGGTTGTCTATAAAGATGCTAAGTTGTAAGCCAATGGCAAAATGAAAAATCAGATAACAATGCAAGCTGTTTATCATCAGGCTACAAGGTGATTCTCCAGATTTGGTATGTATATAGAACATATGAATGGCCATGGTGGGTCAGACCAATGGTCCAGCTAGCCCAATATCCTGTTTTCTGACAATGGCCAATGCCAGGAGCTTCAGCGGGAATGAACAGAACAGGTAATCATCAAGTGATACATCCCATGGCACCCATTCCCAGCTTCTGGCTAACCGAGTAGGGACACTCAGAGCATGGTTTTTGTATCCCTGACCATCCTCGTTAATAGACATTGATGGATTAGCCTCCATAAATAGAGCTAGTTCTTTTTTGAATCCTGTTATAGTCTTGACCTTCACAACATCCTCTGGCAAAGAGTTCCACAGGTTGACTGTGCTTTGTGAAGAAGTACCTCTTTTCATTTTAAATCTGCTGCCTATTAATGTCATTTGGTGACCCCTAGTTCTTTTGTTATGAGAAGGAGTAAATAAAACTTCCTTCTTTAGTTTCTTCACACCAGTCATGATCTTATACACCTTTATCATTTCCCCCATTAGTTGCCTCTCGTCCAAGCTGAAAAGTCCCAGTCTCATCAATCTCTCCTCACAGGACAGCCGTTCCCTACCCCGTCATCATTTTTATTGCCCTTTTCTTTACCTTTTCCAATTCCAATATATCTTTTTTGAGATGGGGCAACCAGAGCTGCATGCAGTAGTCAAGATGTGGGCATACCATGGATTTATATGGAGGCACTATGATATTTTCTATCTCATTAGCTATCCCTTTCCTAATGACAGGGTGACCATATGTCCCATTTTGGCAGCATAGTTCCCTTTTTAAGCACTGTCCCTGACATTTCACCTTTTTTGGCATTTGAAAATGAGGCATTTGTCCCGTTTGATCTTACCAACTTCGCTGTTGGCCCTTCCCACAGCCCCTAATCAGCTGGCACATGCAAATTTTGCCAAAAGAGTGGGTCAATGACCCACCCACCCCTAGGTGGGCACAGTGGAATGGTCAGGTATATTTGGACGGGAGATGAACCTGGCCAATGAGTTTCCCCTATGCCTTGCCCCTCCAAACAGTGATTGATAGAGTGTGATGTTCTCACTTTGCAGCCCAGTCACAGGACAGTGTGGTCAGGACCCTAATTCAAACTTGTCTCTGACCAGGCCATGCAGCCAAAACTCATGGGTGCTGGGCCCTACTGGGCAACTCAGCTGGTAAGTGCATGACTGGGTCCCACAGCATGCAGTGGTGCCAGGGCACTGAGTGTGGCATGGCCCTCCCCACAGCTCCCCGATGAGTCCTTGGGGCCTGCACCCTGACCTTGTGTCCTTTCCACAGACAGTCCTTCAAGGCCAGTCCGCAGAGCTCTCACCAGACTCCCCTGTGCCAACTGGCTTCTTTCCCGCCACAGGCGTCCCAAAGTTTTGTACCACCGGCCTGGAGGGACACGACCTCCCCAGTCCCTCATTGCTCACTTCTCTCCCTCACTGACCAGGAGGTCCCGCCTCCCCACCATACCAAAATCTGAAATGGTGGCCCTGCATCACAGTGTCCCTCCACCTCCCTAGCGCTGCTCTTTGGTCTCTCCTGCTATTGGGAGCCTCCTCCCTGCCCCCTCACTTGGGCCAAAACTTTGAAAGGTCTCAATTCTGCCTTCTTCCTGTTCTACTCCTCTCATGGTACTGCTCTGATACCTATCCCAATAAAGGAGAACTAACAACTTAAAATGCCTTACTCAAAGATTTTAAGTAACACTTAACTTTCAAATGCTTGAACAGCAAATGTAACTTTTCTTGTCTGCATAGTAAACACTGGCATTTTTATCTGTTTGAATAATCAAAGTGGTGCTTTCCATGCCTTCTTGGTTGCAAAGATTTGAACTGCTTCCTGAAGGTCCACAGTCTGGGCCAGTTCATGCTCTATTGAGATGGTTGCAAGGCTGACCAGACTCTCCTGTGTCATTGTGGAGCGTAGATGTGTTTTTATTAACTTCAGCTTGGAGAAGCTGCGTTCTCTACTGGCAACTGTTACAGGACGTGTTAGAAATATGCGCAGAGCAACAAAAGCATTTGGAAAGAGGGTGGCCATCTTATTTGTGCACATATATTCCAGAACTGCTGAAATGTATCTTGAAAGGGCTTTCAGTTCATCATCTAAATCACTTGCATCAATATTGCGCATGTCATCATGTGTCAACCCTGTCTCTAGTGCCCTGCATTGCTGGTGTAGGCCTTCTTCAGGTATAGTGAGGAGTTTTGGAATATCATACAACATCCCAAATGTACTGCTGTGTTCTTTGAGCTGCATGAAACGTTCTTCAACTGTCTGTATTGCACAATCTAGCACCTGGTTAAAGAATTCAACTTTGAATTGTTGTTTGGGGTCTCTTTTGGGATTATCCCATGCCTCGTAATCAAAATGTTTTCTTTGGTGACGCTTGTATTCTTGAATGGGTGGGAAAATAGCTTCAGTGGGAAGTTCCTCTGCCAACTTCTGTGCATTCTTCAGAACATTTTGAAATCCCTCATCTGACTGGTAAGACTGTAGGTATGACTTTGCTTTGTTCAGTTGTTCCAATGCTCCAGATATAGCAAGGTCAACACCTTGGAGTCTCTTGCTTACAACATTTATTTCAAACAGTGTGTCATGCCACAACATTAAGCACACAAATTTGAAGTTATGTATATTACTGGTGATTCCATTTCCCTCTGTCACTGTTCTCCCATGAACAGTTCCTGTCATAGCATTATCCTCCATAATGGCAACTATGGCATCATCTATCTTCCCAATATAGTGTTTGATAGGCTTTATCGCCTCCACTCGACTTTCCCATCATGTGGTTTCAGTGTCAGAGGGGATGTTCCCAGATATTGCTTCAAAATTTGCCATCGATGAGTTGATGCAGAGAAAAATACAAAGATGCTTTGAATTACATTAAAAAATTCAGCAGCCTCACTAGAAGCTGATGCTGCATCACTGACCACCAAGTTCAATGACTGAGAACTGCATGGGACAAAAAAAGCTCGAGGGTTTAACTCTCAGATCCGTGTCTGCACTCCTCTCTTCTTTCCTCTCATGTTGGCACCATTATCGTAGCCCTGACCTCTCATGTCAGCTATTGCAATTCCTGTATTTTCCAGCTTTTTTTAGAAGCACATTTGTCATACCAGCTCCTGTAGTATCATCAATGTCAATAAATTCTAGAAAATTTTCTCTGACAGTCACCATTGCAGGGACATTTTCACTAGGTTCTGTTGTTGTTACAAAACACACCATTAAAGTCATTTGTTGTATATGGCTGTCAGGTGTGCAGTCCAGAATAAGAGTAATATCTTGCTGACTTCAGATCTGCCACAATCTTCTGTTTGACTTTTGTTGCCAGCAACTGTATGATCTCATTTTGAATTGTTTTTCCAAGGTAGTGTGTACATTTCTTGGGTGGTGACTCTTCTTAGATGCTCCTGGAATACAGCATCAAACTCAGCCCTCAGCTTCACAATTTTAAGGAAGTTTCCATTGTTTGGCACATACAGCTGATCTCAGGTACCACACAGTGCTAAGTTTTGGGTAGCAAACATTCTCACAATGGCAATGAGCCTTTTCAGAACATTTTGCCAGTAAAGAGACTCTGATGCAATCGTCTCTTGATGCTGATCATCTATGATGGCCTTTAACCTTAGTCTCATCTCAAACTCTTTCCAGCTATGGAATGTTCTCTGGCAATTTGCTGTCTTCTCATGGCATGCCAGATTTCTAGCCAGATTTTTCCAGCTCTTTGTTCCTGTAGAACCCAATGTGGCTGGAACATTAGACTGGAAGAGTTTGCAAGAAAAACAGTATGCAGCATTCTGGGTTTTTGAGAACATAAGCCATGGCCTCTCCACTTTGTCACCATTGGGGATTTCACGCCAGTCATGTGTTCGATGGAAACTTCTATTTTCATTGTCTTTGGGGAACATGAAGTTTTTCCACTTGCTGTGGCCCATGCAGTACAAGGAAGTCCCTCAGGCTATTGCTTAAGTGGGTCCACAGTCCTGGATCATCTAGACTTAAGGAACTAAACTCAGCGGCAGCTGTTTCTTGCGCCTCCACCACACTCTTCTCTCATCTACACTTTTCTTCAAGAATGTGCATGGTTACATCCATTTGAGATGGAGATATGGATGTTGCAGTAGCTGCCAGGTCACCTGCACTCTGACTAACTGGAAGATCAGGCATCTCCTCACCCCTCACATCCTCACTGGGGACGGAAGGCTCACCTTCAGGAAAGCTCCTTTCTGCTTAGATAGAAAAGCTTCCTTTGCTTTCTTTCTTTTATTGAATGCTGCCCCAGAGAGGCGTTTTCTTCTCTCACTCATGACTGCTGTTCTGTGCCAGCTATAGTGGCTCTCAACACTCAATTGAAGGGGATAAATAAGAGGGCTGGTAGCAGGGCCCGAGTGAGGGAAGATATCAGTGTCTTAAGGGCGTAACTGGCTCCTACTACTTCACTTGACTGCCTGTTCTCCTCAAGTGGGTTCAGGGAAGCAGCAGGAAACAGGAAGCTCCCTGAGAAGCTGGTGTTAATCAGTCCAGGCTCCTGGGGCTGCTAGAGAGGCACAGAGGAGGCTCCTCCTCCTCTCTCTCCCTGCAGCTCCTGCTGCTTTCTGTTATTCCCTCTCACCTTTTCTCCTGCCTGCTAGTTATGTCTCTTGTGCCCTCCTTCCTCCAGCACAGCACTCCACCATCTCTGTGCATCTCGAGCAGAGAGAATATATATGCACCAGCAGCAGACACAATTTTCTACATTCTGGGTCCTAGTGGTGCCCCCACTCCCCAATAGTCTGGCACCTGAGGTGGCTGCCTCAGTTCGCCTCATTGTAAGGCCAGCCCTGCTCAAAAGTACTCACACTCGCAAGCCCACACTCTGCTTTGCTGCCCACATCCCAGCCCATACCCATGCCGCTTCCTCCCCTCCCCCATCTCTGCTATTTGGCTCAACAGGGGGCATTGAGGAACATTTAAGAGGGTGCAGGGGATGGGTGGCAACACCAGGCGGCTTGGGGCAGCGCCATACATCACATTTTCAGTATAGGGAAATACTGTCACCGGATAGCTGAGGTCTTCAATCTGTGGGGCACGACCCCCTGGCGGGGGGTGGGGGGCTGCAGAGTAATGTCTGTGGGGGAGTGCCACTGAGGTCCGGACAACTCCTGATTGGGGCGGGGGGAAAGGAGGGAGCGCTGCCCGGCCCTGGCTGCCGGCCCTGTATGTGGGGATCAGCTCCCAGCCGTGGCTAAGCACTCTGGGTCTCAACGCCAAACTTTTTTTCATTCCTTTCTCCAGCACTAAGCAAACATCTTCCAAAGGCTGTGGTTGAAACTCAGCAGCTTTGGTATTGCTAATGCACGCTGAGGGATGCTGAGAGCAAGATACTGTTCTCCGTGCATATATTTTGTCATCTAAACTTTATTCACCTTCCTTGTTCATTCTATCATGCAGCTGCTGAGATTTGCTACTAATCACTGTGTTCCAATGTGCCCAAGTTAGACTAGAAACAACAGCAGCAGCCAGTAGAATAATACACTCTTCTCTCCTACCCTCTATATTCTGCTAGACACCAACCCTGAAATTTCAAGTGAAAGTTGGGGGGAGGAGGGTGACTGAGTGGGTTGAGGTGTTGGTGTGGGGGGTGGTCAGAGAGAAAATCAATAAGGCATTTGCATATAACTGCCACCTATTATATCTAATATGATTTCTCTGTTAGCTGCTTCTCTAACAAACCTTTGCCCCATTTGCTTCTCTCGACCTTTACATTATATTGCAAATGTTTAGAGTGTAAGTTCCTTGGGATTGTAATTGGCTTTTGTGTTTGGCATGAGTCCCTAATTGGGGCAATACAAACTAATAATAAAAGGCTCTATAGAAATTACGCTCAAAACATTGAAAGGTAAATGAAATCCCTGCTGTGGAATTCTATTTGCTGGTTTAAGGGAAGTTATAATTGTTAATAAAATTCTACAGGATTCTTCCATGAGGGAAGCTTCATGTAAAAAAATAAATGCTGCTGCAAAATTCCAAGAGCACAAAATTATCTACAATAACTATTTTCAAGTGACAGCCCTTCCCAAGTCCAAAACACACATACATTTTTCCAGCGCTCAAGCGCGAGACTAGGCCTAAACCTGGAAACACTTATGCCTGTGAGTAAATGTATTCATGTGAGTAATTCTGTTCCAGGCAGTAGTCAATGGGACTGCTTATCTGAGTTCACTTATTCGTCTGCATGTGTGTGTTTCCAGGGTTGGGCTTGTGGCGTGGCTCTGTCATTAGGCCTGGTTTCTTCGAAGGGATGTTAAACACCATGTATGTCCTGGGACTTTACAGGGTTCTTTAATAATTTTTTTAAATAAAATCTCTGAACAACAGAAACTTTCTGTTGTTTTTAGACTATTACATTTGACTCGCTGAAAGGACTTGTGATGACTACTTAGCTATTTTGTAAAAAATGCTGAATTGATTAGACATATTCTTTCTTGCAAATTAAAAATAAAAAAATGAACTGAGCCAAGTGCATTACCATACAGAGCATAACTAATATCAGGCACTATTAAAGTCCTGATTGTAGAGTGTGTTTTCTCATAAACATGATTATAACAACCTAATTTGCATTACTAAATGATTGCTAAAAATATCAAAACTTTTTTTCCTGCTGGTCAAAAAAAAAAAGTTGATCCAATCAGTAAAATAGAAGGAACACGACTGCGATGGAAGCAAAGATGATTAATCACAATTTGCATGCGAGCATAGTTATTATTTAGCTAACACTGTGCATGCCAGAAGAAGATTAACTGCAAAGCACTTGTTTAAAAATCAGGTCAGTCTCTCAGAGACGCTCATATGAAGCATAGATTCCACAAAAAGATTTGCATGAACATTTAGTCAGATTTTAAGAGCTAAATCATGGTTTTGCTACAAGCCCTGAGCGAGGAGCTGCACATAGTTGTGCTGCCTCAGGATCACACTGGTATCAGCTTGTGCTTGCTCTGTAGGGAATGTCATCTGTTTCATTCCGATATCATAGAATTGTAGGACTGTTATGCAGATGACTTGCCCGGCTGTGCAGGCTCAGATGTCCTGGCTAGCATGTTGGGGGACTGGAGCCAAGGCTCTGCGTACATCCAATTCATGCCCACTCCCCTCCCTGCATGGTATGGAGAGTAGGAGCTCGCAGAAGCTGCTATCTACTATAGAAGTAGCCTATGCATGTGAATGAAGAGGGTGCGTTCTGCTACATTGCTCCCCTGAATAGGAGGGTAGCTAGGGTTGCTGACTGGCTCTAAATGAATTTATGTTGGCCAGGCTCTGTTATGTTTGCTTTCTACCTGCAGCCACACAAGTGAGAGTGCCTGGCACAAATGCTCTTAAGTTGGCTGTGCAAAAATGTGACACCAGATTTACATTGGCATGTGCAACCTTTTACACTAGAAGTACTTGTGCACTTATTCAATCAGATCGTGGCAACAATGCCATGTGCCTTATCTAGCCACTAATAACTCACCAATGCAGCTCAAAGAGTCACAGGCCGCTATTGGCTATTCAGTCAGAGTCCAAAATATATAAATAATTTTGAATAACAAGGACATTAACAATTGTGATTGTACACATTCTGCAACCAGAAAAAAAACTAAATTAATTGGCTAGCTCGATTGCTGCCTATGACATATGATGGATTATATAATTCTTTGAGGTACTTGCCCATCGTGTGCTAGGCTGCATTACCAAAACCCTGGAAATAGTCCATTAATAATTTTTGTCATGATTGCAGATGACAAGAGCCAGTTGTATTTTAAGCCAGTTAGTAATTAAATATTTAAGATAATGTGCCGCTATTTAATATACAACATAGAAAGAGAAAACCGAACAGAAGGCAGTATCTGGTATATTTTATCATGGAGAGATTGTGGGACTGTGCATCCTTCAGTACTGTAATTACACAAAATCAAGTGCCACTGCAGTAAAATGTGGTAATAAAAATGTAATTCCCCCTCTGCTAACAGCAAACTGATTAGACTCCCCTCATCTGCTCAGAACAAAATTGTGACCCAAAACTTTACCCTTGAAATAAAGTATTGCTCTGATTTGAGTAAACAAGACAAGCCCAGAGATCTGAGATCATGTAGGATGGTAAAGTTATAAAGGATGAATGAGCCCCGAGGAGCCCTTTTCAGTTTTATTTCTTCCTTACTTTGACTTCCCCCGTATTATCCTTGTGTTTTGGAATAATCATCCATAACTTGGCTGCAGCTTGCCCCGGGCCTCTCTTCCTGGTCCCATTTCTACAGCTAAACAAAAGGTGTATTGACTTCAAGGAGATATAAAGCACATTTACAAGTTATATTAACTCATTCTTTTCTCTTAACCTTCTACCACCTTAAGCTGGAAATCAGACAAATGACCTAAGCCCACTCCTATTAAAGCCAGCCAATTGATTTCAAGAGGCGTTGGATTGGGTCCAAAGTGTGTAGGTGATCTCCAGAGTGACTATACCAAATGCCTCCTCAACTTTGCCTGGGGGTAGGTCTTATCTGTATTGATGGAAATGAGTTTCTTACAGCTCTTATCAACCCTGTGATGTCAATACTACTACAGAAGAGGTAGCTGGGTTCCTTAATTTCTTGTGCATCATCATCAGACATTCCAATAACAGGCCAATCAGCTACACCTGCATGAACATGTGGATGGTCATGATTTTGCACAGGTGTCATTAATGTCATTGCTGGAACTCAGTGGGGTTCCACAAGAGTAACTGAAGGCCTAATTTGATTTGCAGAAGCTTTAGTGGTGATGATGATGTGCAGGATGGCAAGAACCTAGCTAGACTTTGAATGCCCACTGAATGGAGAGGGATGGAAGGGGATGACACTCAGATCCAGGGAAGGGTGCGTTCTAGGTCCATGACCTTTCATGCAAAGTGAACACATTTGCCTCATAAATGGAGCAGCGCTGAGTATGGAACCCAAAATGCCAGTTAAATAGTTGCATTTTAGAGCAGAACTGCACACTAGAGAACCAGTCCAGGAGGGGGGAGGAGTACCTTCTGTGAGTAGGGTTGCCAACTTTCTAATCGCATAAAACCGAACACCCTAGCCTCGCCCCTGCCATGAGCCCCCCCCCCCGTCACTACATTCCCCTTCCCTCCTTCCCTCCCTTTCACTGGGCTGGTGTGTGGGCTCTAATTTGGGGTGCAGGTTCTGGGGATGAGGGGTTTGGGGTCCAGGAGGGGGCTCCAGGCTCTGGGGGTGGGGCCAAGGGATTCGGAATGTGGGAGCGGGCTGCAGATAAAGCCAGGGCATTGGAGTGTGGGCTCTGGGCTGGGGATGAGTGGTTTTGGGGGCTCAGGGCTGGGGCTTTGGGTTCACCTTGGGCTGCTCCCGGTCAGCGGCGCAGTGGGACTAAGGCTGGCTCCCTGCATGTCCTGGCACCGCACTGTGCCCCGGAAGCAGCCAGCAGTTCTGGCTCCTAGGTGTGGGGGCCAGGAGGCTCTTCACACTGCTCTCGTCCACAAGCACTCAGCTCCCATTGGCCACGGTTCCCAGCCAATGGGATTGCAGAGCCAGTGCTCGGGGTGGGGGCAGCGTGCAGAGCCCAGAGCCCTGTGTTCCCCCCCTGCCTAGGAGCCAGACCTGCTGGCCACTTCAGGGGCACAGTGCGGTGCCAGGACAGGTAGGGACTAGCCTGCCTTAGCCTTGCAGCATTGCTGACCGCACTTTTAACGGTCCACTAGGTGGTGCTGACCGGAGCAGCCAGCGTCCTTTTTTGACCAGGTGTTCCACTCGAAAACTGGATATCTGGCAACCCTATGTGAGGTGTCAGGACACCGAACACCTGGCAACAGACTGTAAGGCATCAGGCCCCCTTGCCTCCAGCTGACTATAATGGGAACTGAGGGCTTAGCACCTTGCAGGACCAGATCATATGCTCCTGCTGCTAATTAAATTACACCTTTAGGAGAAATCCTCTGTTTAGGATATGATTGGTTGCTGAAGAAATTTTGCTATAAAGAAATTCTGGAATGGATCATTACTTCCCTTACGTTTCACTCCATGGATACAGAATCCCTTATGTTGCCAATGCGGCACCAGAGCGAATATGGGCAATGGTAATAGAAAACAATCACCCAAAACAATCATAATTACAATGTGTATAGCCATTGTTCTGGAGCGGTCATGCTCTTTTCAACTTTACAAGTATTTCATGCACTACTTATGTTTATCATAGATAGGGCTGAGACTGCAAATATTTACTCATGTGAGTGGTCCCATTCACTTCTGTGGGACTACACAAAGAAGTAAAGCCACTCATACGGGTACTTTCAGGACCATTTCTTGTATGTTCATTTAAATTACAGTAGGAATACAGAAGTCTCTAGAAACCACATGAAATGGTATCAGCTGTGCTTCCTCCCACGTGGAACAAATGTTAAGCAAGAACGAGGTCATTCTAAAAAAAAAAAAAAAAAAAAAAAAAAAAAAAAAAAAAAGCATAAGCAAAAAAGTTTATTTTGGACAATGAAAGTTGCCCTCTACGGGCCCAGAAAAACTCTGCTCCTTGTCTTAATCCTGTTTATTCCAGGCTATGCCACCTGTTTATTCCAAGCAATTAACAAACATCATTTTCAGATGACTGATTTAAAATGCTTTTATTTCACTGCACTAGACTTGTAAGCTGCTAAGTTATTCATTGGAAAGCTGTATCAGTTTGTGGAGCTGCAAGAATATAAATTATGAATGTTTTATGCCAAAAAATTATATATAATGTGCAACCAAATCTAAAAATAGACTCAATTATAAAAAACAAATAGGATTTGCGTAAAAAAATTAAGCTATAATCAATACAATAAAATAGAATGCTTTAAATAAAATATGCTTCTTATCACTTCCAAAATGTCTAATTTATTTTTTTAAAAAGTTGAAAATGAACATTTGCTTACAGATGTTGATCTTAAAAAATATTAAAAGAACAACACAGAACAATGATGCATGTATTAACAAAATGTGGATATACCAAATTATGAAAATACTATAAATATATGGAGGTGTCCATAATTTTTTTTTAAAAAGTGTTTTGTATAAGTGTTACTCCTAAGTAAGTGGATGCATTTTTCCCTACCCAAGACAATTCTTAACCAGAACAGATCACTGGAAACAGACACATTACTTTTTCACGGTTTATAAACATCTTTCTCTCTAAATGTTATGTACATGAGCAAATTTCTAACAATTTTAGTTCTCAGATTTTGAGTTCTGACTTGCGCAGCCTATGATCTTTAACCTTCATAATAATACACTATCCATGTGTCTGATTCTGCTTCCACAAAAATCAACAACAAACCTCTCATTGACTTTAATGAGACTAGGATCAGGTCTTCTACTATCAAGCAGAATGCAAAAAGTTAAAGAACAATGTGAATACATTCATGCTACGACTCTTTCAACTCATTTCAGGTAGCTAAATGAAAGTATTAGATATTTGGTCTATTTCACACTACATTAATATATTTACATTGTATACATACTTTATGACCTTGATGGCAAATGTTCGGGCTGTGTTTAGCAGTCTCCTGAAATTCCATATTCCAATTTAAGTAGATTGTTTTAATTAACAGAGATGGCAGAGTATTTCCTTTAACATTTGATAAGATAAGATTTTAAGGACAAAGCTGGCACAGACATAACACTGTAACCAGAAACCTGCCAACCTTGGAGACTATGTCCAAATGAATTCTTTCAAGTTTTGTTCCAGGATTTTGAAGATGTTACAAAAGGAGGGTCAACACATAAAACCCTTATATTTTGCTGCTGATGGTAATTTTTCTGGTAGTACAGTCTAAAGAGAAACAGTGTCATCTGTGTAAATTGAGCTCCCAATCTGTGTGCTTTGTATCTTTGAACTCAGCAATGGGATTGCACTTTTTGTAGGAGTCAGTTTTCCTGGGGGAAAAGATGAAATATCAAGCTGTGCACAGAGACGAGTGTTAAACTGTGCAACAAGATGTGTGTCCAACTAGCTGCTGCAGCCTTTTGTGCACCCATGTCCCAGTAGGTTGTTGTTGCATCCATCCTGAAGTTTTCCATGTGTTTGAAGGGATGCTCTCCTGTCCACACTAGACATTGGCCCACTTTGTTCCTGCTGTCTTCTCAGTCTACCAGGGATTAAAATGATACATATATTAACTATGGACAAATAACCATATAAGAATAAAAGTAATAATAATAGAATAATAATAGTAATAGTAATAATAAAGAATAAAAGTACTGGGCCTATTGGCTTAGGGATATGTACATATTCCCACTGCACACTGGGTCCAGTTTCACCCCCCAGTTATACCTGTTTGATCTCATTGACTTCCCTAGCTTGCCCACTACTTACCCAATACCCATTCTACTTTGAGTGAGTGGGAAGGGGAGGGACAAAAAAGGAGTGTGCAAAGGGAGGAGCCGTGGCACCACCCACTCCCCTATGTTAACCAAAATGACTAGGGAATTACTATGATGGTGTATAATCACCAGCCTTTTTTACCTTGGCCAAACAGTACTTCTCTGTGGTGTGAAGGACTTTTCACAGAGTTGGGAATTGGCAGGTCTGACTCCCTGAGGGGCTGTGGATAAGTCATTGTGGTGCTCTGCCCTTTTCCCCGTGTGTAAAGTGGGGACGATGATCATACTTACCCAGGAATCTATGAAGAGTGACGTGTTTATCTGTGCAATGTTTTGAATATATACATGACTTGGTACCATCACCCCAGCGTTTCCCAGTGCTTTAAAAACTGACCAGAGCTAACTGCAAATCTGATGTGGTCATCTAAGGGCAAGTGGCAGCTTTCTAAGACTTATATACACTTTCTGTTCACAACTATTGCACCTACTTGTTGCTGAGACACCACCACTGGTCATACATAATTGTTCCAAACTCTGGTAAATCACTGGGGGGGAAATAGGAGAAGTTTGCTGGGGAGCAGGCACTGAATGACCTGCTGGCAGTTGCCTACCAGGATCATTCTGGGCCGGGCTAGAGGGCCATTCCACATCCAGTCTCAGCGCATGTCCACGACCCACCGCCACAGGGTGCAATTAACATACTGGTCCTGAGAATGCAGCACCATAGTGCCACCCAGTGGATGCTGCAGCACAGTGTTTGGAGGACTTCTTGGTGTCATGTGACAATTTATTTTTCCAGGTTTCTTTGGCAAATGGTTTCACTCAGAGTGAAAAGAAAAATCCTTTAAAAACAGGCTTTTATAGTTAAAAAAACATAATGTGCAAATTATGCTGACAACACAATGATACACAGGTGTTCCACATTGCAGTTACTTATCACACCTTTTGATGGCTGGTGTCACATGTCTGTTGGTTGGAAGGTAGAGAGCATGAATGAGGAAAAGGTTACTGTGTTTTCTCCCAGCCTGCAGTCCTACCCAACAAGTCCCAATGCACCCTACTGCTCCCCGCCTTCTCCCATTTCCTAGGTGCTTATCTCCTATTAATTTGAATGGGAATTAAGATTTTCAAAAGTGCTTAATTCCTATTGAAATCAATAGGAGTTAAGCACCTATGTGTTTCTGAGTGCCTTCCTCATAAAATCAGTAGCAACAGTGAAATCCTTAGCAGACTTCATGGAGTCTCTCCATGTCAAAACTCTGATTGGGGTTGGTATTTTTTTCTCCTTTTGATTGGTAGGGATTTGGGATTAACAGGATGTTCATACTGTGAACATCACTTATGGTGGAAAGACTTCCTCCAAGAGGAAGGATTCACAATGTTTCCTAAAGATAGTCTCTGGATTCAGGGTTTTCAGACGTTTGAGAGGCTCTGAATAGACTGAGGGGTTGTGATTCTTTTGACTTTCATGCAGTCTGTGTTGGCAGTGAGTTGCAACTGCACACTCACATCAGAGCTTGGCAAGGATTTGTGGAGTCCTTGATATTCATAGTTTATAGAGGCCAAGAGCATTGTGATCTAGGCTGACCTCCTACATAGCACAGGCCATAGAAGTTCTTCAAAATAATTCCTAAAACATAATTTTTTTTAGAAAAACATCCAATCTTGATTTTTAAATGGTCAGTGATGGATAATCTACCATGACCGTTGGTAAATTGTTCCAGTGCTTAATTACTCTCACCATTAAAAATGTATTCCTTATTTCCAGTCTGAATTTGTGTAGCTTCAAATTTCCAGCTACTGGATTAAGTTATACCTTCCTCGGCTAGATTGAAGTGCCCGTTATTAAATATTTGTTCCCCAGGAGGACACTCATAGACTGTAATTAAATCATCCCTTAACTTTCTCTGTTAAACTAAATAGATTGAGCACTTTGAGTATTTCACTAGAAGGCAAGTTTTCTAATCTTTTAATCATTCTCATGGCTCTTCTCTAAACACTCTCTAGTTTATAAACATTCTCCTGAATTGTGGACACAGTATTCCAGCAGCGGTCACACCAATGTGAAATAAAGAAATAGAATAACCTCTCTGCTCCTACTCAAGATCCCCTTGTTTATGCATCCGAGGATCACATTAGCTCTTTTGGCCATAGCATTGAGCTGGGAGCTCATATTCAGTGGATTATCCATCACAATCCCAAAATCTTTTTCAGAGTCCTTGCTTCCCAGGATAGAGTCCCCCTTCCTGTAGAAATGGCCTACATTCTTTGTTCCTAGATATAAGCATTTACCCATATTAAACATAATTAATATTGTTTGCTTGCATCCTGTTTACCAAATGATCCAGATTGTTCTGAATCGGTGATATATAATCTAAAGGAAAGATTTCTACAGGGTCTATGATTTACATTTCAATGGGGAATCTCATGTGACTGCCACCTGGGTTGCTGAATTTGTCACTACCACTTCAGGTTTCAGAGTAGCAGCCGGGTTAGTCTGTATTCGCAAAAAGAAAAAGGAGTACTTGTGGCACCTTAGAGACTAACAAATAGCTGTAGCTCATGAAAGCTTATGCTCTAATAAATTTGTTAGTCTCTAAGGTGCCACAAGTACTCCTTTTCTTACTACCACTTCAGTGTCAGTGAATTCCAAATATTTACGCCTGTAAAGTTAAATCACAAAATGTGTCTAAGTGCAGATGTAAAGTGCAGCTGCCCACGCCAACTAAACCTGCTGCACCAACAGGGGCTCTCATCTTTTTGCAGGTCAGCCCATGGCCCAGCCACCTCCCCACCCTAAGGCTCTTCCAGAGGTACAGATTTCATTTCCAGCAGGACCATCCTGGAGGTTTTATGCAAGCTTAAGCTGGGGGTGAATTTAGCTTTTTATGTGCTACAGCAATCCTTTGTTTACTTCCACAGGAAGCTTGCCCACACCCACAAGGTTACCCACACTATAATATTAGGGCAATTTTTGAAAAGTCATTGTCAAGACCTACAGTATTTGCACATCCTGTAAATATAATGGGCCATATGCACTTCTTTGAAACCTTTCTCCATTATATTTTGGGCCATCATTTTACCATCGATTGTAGACAATGGCTGTCTGCAGTAGAAGAAAATATCCACACGGGAATACGATTACTTGGACAATAGGCAGGTTGGCTTGATGGCTGGCTGCCACTGTGGAACATAAGAATTAAGCTTGATACAGAAACACTTGATAATTCTCTGTCTGCATTTTTCTAGCAGGTTTTTCCTCCCTTAGGAAGTGGCTTTTGCTGTTCTGGGTATTTGTGAAACTGAACAAGCTGGGAGTATTCTGTAGGTCATACCTGAATTTTATTGTTGGTGTTACACCTGCATCACTGTACTTAATTCTCATCTGCCAGCTTTTATAGCTAGCTGCAGTTTGAGTAATAAAAGAGTCAGAAACAAAGAAAAACAGGCAAACTCTGCTGCTGAAGTTGCTATCAATTTGCCTCACTAAATCAAAATTTTGAGAGAGTTATTTCCCCTGCTGAAAACAAACTGATCAACCGGGTGATAGGAGTGTAAAAATCCTTGTCATTTCTTGGGTTTTTATTATTTAAATCTTACAGGAAAACAAAAGATGATCCTCTTGTTAGATAAACACACTTGCTAATGCTGCATTTCCATACACAAGGAGGAAAATATTTACTTCCACTTGAAGGGAGTTTTAATTTAGAGGAAAAAATAACAAGAATGAACAGCAGCAAAGTCTCCATAAGAGCACAGTGTCTCCTCTGTAACAGATACAGTATGGCAACTCTTTGAGCAAAATGGCTGCTATCCCTGCACCAGATTCATAGAAATTTAAAGGCACAGATAACAAAGGCATTTATCTGTGTCATAGCTAAATATATATCAGAACTGATGTAATAATTTTACATTAAATTGAGTTATCAGTGTGATGCTTGCACATCACGTCACTTCACTTGTTTATTAGTACAGATCAAAGTAATTGTTAAATGGATAAGAGTGTATTTGGTGTTTAAATGTCATGAAAACTAATGGGATGTTACATAGATTGTTTTCACTTCTCTGTATCCTGTTATAATGCAATAGCAAACATTTACATTGTCAAGACCCCTGTAACTAAATAACCCATCAGACAAGAAAGAGGCCTTGTGAAATGCAAATGAAGAACTTTAACAGAAAAGTGCTAATTTGAAAGCAAATGTCCATTGTGTGTGGTGATTAAGGCTGTGAGCCTGTCATGGAGATCGGGAAGTCATGGATTCCGTGACTTTCCAGTACCTCCGTGACGTCTGCGTGGACAGCTGCTGGGGCGCACCACAGGGCCAGCTGGTGCAGCAGCCCTGAGCAGCTGGCCCCTGGGCTGCCTGATCAGCGGCTGGTGCCGCTGGCCCCAGAGGCTGTCCAAGCAGCGGCAGTCCCAGAGCAGTGGCAGTCCCAGGGGCCTGTTGGCCCCCAAAGCAGCAGTGTCCTGAGGCCACCTAGAACGGGGGCACTCTGGGGCCCCAGGAGCTGCTGAGTTTTAGTTGGGGTATTTATAGTAAAAGTCATGGATGGGTCACAGGCCATGAATTTGCATTTATTGCCTGTTACCCATCCATGACTTTTACTAAAGTCCCAGTGATTAAATATTAGCCTTAGTGAAGATCAGAGGTCAATGACTCAAAATGCATTCCTCACTCGCCATCAAAGGAAAAGCTCACCCGGGTGGTGACACTGTCAGCTTGTTTTCTCTGAGAAGCAGCTATAAGAATGGATTAAAGAAAAGATCCTTCGTCTCTGGACTGTTTGGATTGTAACAGGGCAGAATAACTGAATGAGAAGATGGTGATCCCCAGAGTTATTCTGGATAGCCCTCAGAGACTTTTGGGAAACTGGCAGTCTATTATATCACTGCTACCATTTGGAATTGTAGACTGTGACTCACCTGTCCATACATTTTACCTGCTTTAACATCTCAATAACTCATTTCCTTTTCTTAGCTAATAAATCTTTAGTTAGTTTACTTTAGAATTGGCTGCCAGCATTGTCTTTGTAGAGTACCAATTGATCTGGGGTAAGTGATTAGTCTCTTGGGACTGGGAGCAACCTGATGTGATATGATCTTTGGTGTAAGTGACCATTTGTCACTAAGTTCAGTTTGTCTGGGTGGCAAGATAGACTGGAACATCTTAGGGGACTCTATGACTCCATAGTAAGACTGGTACAGTGATCCAGGAGTTCACATTTAGTACTGGCTTGGTAAAATCTAATTATTGAACACACCACCAGTTTGGGGGTGTCTACCCTACTTTCTGACAGTCTATCCTAAGGTAGGCTCTCACAGTTGTGAGCCACTCCAGGCATTGGGATAATCAGAATTTTCCCTTGCATGTGGTGCTGAAGTTATCTTTTGTATATCTTCCACAACACACAAACACTTCCCATTATCCATTAGGACCCAAGAGGCAGGCTCTCATGGCCAGCTCCCCAGTCAGCAAATGGCTTCAAGCTGTTTTCATGCAAAAAAATTCCACACACAATCTCTGAACCAAACTTAATTTTCTGAGGATTTTCAAGTAAATGGGAAGGCACCCACCCTAATGGGGCAGATTTACGGAGGAGGTACCATCTTTTTGGCATATGGTGATTATGTAAGTGTTGAGGCATCTGCTTCTGGGTGGAAGTATGTACTGTTGGTTGCCTTAACTATTAATTTTTAGCTTTCTAGACTTTGTTAAGGTTGATTTTTAGATAATGCACCTGAACTACCCCACAGTGCAATATTTGTGTGTATATAAACAGGGAGAGCTGTGCAGTGCTATCCATCTTTCTTGGGGTTTTACAGGAATGCCCATCATTGTAATATCTGAGTGCTATAATCAATAGCATTAGCAAAGTATCTAGTAGACTTCCTGCAGTCTCTGGCACTTCCCCTTTTATGGGACCAAATCTCTACTCCTATTCTTCTTTGCTTGGTTATTTTAGGCCCCAATCCTGCAAAGTGCTCATTGAGGATAGATATCTGAGCCAGCATAGGGACACAGTGAAGTCAGAATTCCATGTGAACACAGGATCTACCAGTGTCATTGCAGGATCAGGGTCTTAGATTCTGAGCTCTTTGGAGCAGAAACTGTATCTTCCTCTCTGTGTGTGTGTGTGTGTGTGTGTGTGTGTGTGTGTGTACAGCATCCATTACAATAGGGCCCTAACCCTGATAAGGTCCTCTGGGCACTACTGTAATAAAAACAAGAATCATAATATGCCACAACCACCTATATGCTACATCACTTCCCAACATTGTTTTTGCTTACTAACGTGTGTGTTTTGGTAGCTCACTAGCTTACCAGGTAATTAAATACGTCTGTTTAATTTAATTCAATACAATTGATAGAGTACAATACCTATAGCTTAACATTACAGATAAAATTCTGGTGGAAATAGCCCTGCAAACTTAAATACCTTCTTGCACTGTTGGCACTCCTATGACATTTACTCCTACTGATTCTTAAAATCCTCAGGGAAACATGCCTACACCATAGATAATTGATTCAGGTTGATGGTTCCTGTTGAGTAATTATGTTCAGTAAATGTCTGAATATAATTTGCCATCAACTGACACTTTACAATCAAGTATAATGGGTTCAGGTGCACATAAAGACTAACTAACATGTGAAATACTGGTATGTGGAATTCAAGGGACAAATTAGACCAGATGCTGTGACCTACAGTGCCTTAAAATCTCAGGCTTACCGTGGAAATAGACAAAGCAAAATAAGACTCAAGAGAAGGAATAAATAAATGAAAACAGCAACTGATATGCCACCATTTAAAAAAAAAAAAGGAAACAAATGCCAAATTAGCATTAAGGTTCAACCCAGACTAAGAAAATAGGTCATACTTAAAAAAATATGTTTCCAGATGACTATGACCAGATATGCTAGTCTACACTAGTTTTAAAATGTATTAGTTAAAACATGATTTATTTTTCCTAGTCTAGGGATGGCCTTTGTAACAAGTATACAAGCAAAGTGGAGGCTGCTCCTAAAACCTCCCATAGATCTATAGAATAATAAGTCTCTGTGGAGCTTAAACGGGGCAATGGTTTAGTCTATCAAAGCCATGCTCTCCGTTCCTGTTCATAAAATTGTTCCAGTCTCTTGCTTACGTATGTGTATTAGTCTCAGAAGTGGACAACCTGCCAAAAAGTATTCCAAGCAAAGACACATTTCCCAGCCTGCCTTGAATGACCACTATGGTTGAGTGAGGTTAGGAGCAAGAGCCTTCTTCTTTTGAAAGGCGGTCAGCAGACTACCCACAGCAGGTGCTTTGACCTGCCCACTACCAGGACTACATCCAAAGGAAATTATGGGGGAGTAGGACAGTGCTTTGCCTGCAACCACATGTGGAGCTGTTTGCAATAATTATCCTCCCAGCCATTCAGGGATGCTCCATCTCCACCTTGATCCTGGAGCTCTGAGTTTGGGGCCTTTAAAAAAAAAAAAAAAAAAAAAAAGCTATGAAAGACAGGCTCATTAACAAGCTGTACCATGTTTTCCCCAGACTTCTTCCTCATCTCAGTGACCTTGTAATATGTCACTGGCCAAAGGACTTAAGAGATAATGAGTCATCGGGTCCTTTGTGATGCTGGATGGATATAAAGACATGACTTCTTGAGGCTGTACTGTATATATATATATATATATATATATATATATATATATATATATATATATATATATATATATATATATATATATATGCCATGCCGCAGCTCACTGTCAAGATGCAGTGATGTAAAGCCATGAGACAGTATGACACAACCCCACAACAGCAATGCATCATTGCTTTGTGACTCTCCTACCCTCCCTTCCCGGCTCCTGAAAGGAAAGACATGATATTGTTTTCTAGTGGCTTTAGATGTGGTTTGGAGGCAGGGGAGAAACTCAGTGGTGTTTGCTTATTAGTACCAAATTGCTTAATGCTGAGTATCTGTGCTGCTGCAGGTAAGCCAGACAGGCACTGTAATCAAAGCTGTGAACCCACAAGAGCGGGTATCACAAGAAAAGATGTCCAGAATTATGGTGTGTGAAAGTCTAAACTGACTACATGTGATCATAAATGTGTGAATATAAACTCTGCCTGACAGACAACATGTAGGGGCTGGATGGCTTAGATGATATCACTCCTTCTTTCTTTCTAGCAGCAACAGACTGCCAGGGAATCAGAAACAGCTATTAGCTGCAGCCTGAAAGTGGCTGTAAACATTGTTTTACAGGCTCTCAGATGTCATATTTATCTTCCTGCCCTCCTACAGACACCTGACACAGGACAGGAGTGTGCATTACAAACAAGAGACAAAACAGCTGCTACAACTCTTAAACAGTAACCAGCCTCCACCAATGAGAAACATGCAATAGACAGAGGAGCCCTGGGCTTCCTGCTACCTGTAGGAAGCCGAACATGCCCTCTCCTGCTCCCCACTTGGAACAAACTTAGCAGCTGTATTTCCTGTATCTAGAATTTTTGAAGGTCTGCTCCAGGAAAGAGGAAGGACAGATGGGCTAGTGTACAGTGGACATGGCTGAGAGTCATTTGATCTGGGTTCAATTCTTGGCTCTGCCACACACTTCCTGTGTGATCTTGGGCAGGTCACTTAATCTGCCATCTGTAAAATAGGGATAATACTAGCCTCTCTCATGGAGGTGCTGAGAGGATAAAATCCATTAATGACTGATCCACTCAGATCCTGTGGAGATGAGTGCCAGGTAAGTATCTAGAGACAGAAGTTGTTGGAACAATTGTCCATTGAAATCTTCTATTTATCTACCAACCAAGCACAGACACCACATTGCTCTATCAATATGCCTCAGCTCTGGCTTGGAGGAACCCCCTGTAGTTCAATCTCTGCAGCCCATGTCAACTCTGCTGAATGCTAATAAGGACACAAGCATGCACGGTTGCTCATGATTTGAGACACATATCCACTAGGAAATGGAAATTATTAACTCTTCCCCCAGAGGCTGAGTAGTCAGGAGATTACCCCAGTTTGGTATATCCACTACCATCTAGCTACATCTTTTTAATAGGGCCCCCAGTACCCTAGCATCAGAGTTCCTCTCCACATTATTAAACAGACACATAAAATATACATTTTTCACTCTTCCCTTCAGTCAGCAGGGACTAAGTTTTTGGTTGGTTTGCACGGGGTTTGCTTTTGTTCTTTTCATGGGTTTTTGTTTGTTTTTTAATAAGTGGGGGGTTATTATGAGAAATGTAGGTCAAAGGAGTGGGCTTGCATTTTGGTCTGCTGTTGCAGAGGCTCATGGCCATTCTTATCTCTTCTGGGATTATGTTCCAGACTCATAGGCCAAGTGCTAAGAAAGCTCCATCTCCTGCATACACAAGTTTCATGCTTGAGGTTGATAATTCTGTTTTTCCAGTGGAAGGTAGCCATCACAGGACGTTGTGATCATGTGGTACGAGGCAGCTCCCCAGATAACTGATCAGGCCCATGGAGGGTCTGAAGATGATGATCCAATTCTTCAGCTAAAGTGAATGTTCCCTGGGGAGCCAGTAAGACAGCATGACAGTGGGGTGATAGGCTTTCAGTGGCCTGTGTCACTGAGCTGATTGGCTCCTTTGGTAGGCAGTTCCATACCTTGGTGTAGAGAACTGAGGCCAGGCATGCACGTATCATTGTGACTAAGTCTGAATCTGACAGGAGATGGCAAAGTCTTATGCTGCAGACAAGAAAAAGCCCTTTTTTCCATGGTCATGGCTATCTGGGTAGGTGCCCAGATGCCATGGTTAAGGGTGCCGTATAAGAATCTAAATAGAATAGAAAACAGTGAGGAGTATTGGGCCCTCTGATGATTGGAACCATGCTTGAATTGAAATGTGAAATTCACCCACTCGCAGAGTTGGATTTGGATATAAACTCCATGGCTCAAGCCATTTTATGTAAAGAACGAGTAGGGGGAGCCATTGAATTCCTAAGCAGCAAAGATCCTGTTTTCACACCAATGTTCCCATTAATTTAAATAAAAGAAAAGGGTGAAGAGGAATCCAGAAAAATCTCTGCTATGCAAACAGAATGACCTTTCAATAGAATGTTTTTCAAGATTTTCCATCAACAGCTAATCCTTTGTGACCTAGTGCTACCATTCTGAGTGAATGCAAGTCATATATTTTAAAAACAGGTCTGGTTTTAATAAGTGTGTAGACTAATGAAGGGGATAAGGACACCATGCTGGAATTTCCTAGGTTTTAACTAACATTTATAATTGGAAATGACACTAAGGATAGAATATTTGGAGGTTTTTTTAATGCTAATGAAAATTTACGTTACTCAGTCTTATTAACTATAGTGCCATGACCACATGCAGGAATCAGATTTGACCCTCAGATGCCTAAATGGCTCCCAATGATTTCAATGGGGCTTGCTTCATATATAATTGACAGGAGAATTTTGCCATAAATTTGCATTCCTTTTCCTATGTGTACAGATCTCTCAGCTTGTTCCACTTCCAAGCTACTAGTCCAATATCCAGCTGTGGCATTTATTCCTCTCTTCAGACATCAGAGTTGGGCGAGTTCAGTGCAGCCAATACATGAGGCAAACATCACCCTTAAATTTGTGCAGTAAGGGGCTAGTCTGCAATTTTCTTCTTTTCCTCCTGTCATTCTCTAAACAGCTCTCATACTTGGACACCGTTGGCCTGGTTCTGCAAGGTGCTGAATGCCTCCTGGGAAGGGCTAAGGGCCCTCACCTCCCAGAGACAACAGGAGTGGAGGAGTCTTAGCACTTTTCATATATTTTTTAGATCATTTTGATCATCCAGTCTGATCTCCTGCATAACACAGGCCTAAGACTTACCCAATAATTTCTGCATCAGGATCTGATCTTTGTAGAATCAGATTTACTTTACTTATCCTCTGTAATCCCAGTCCTTTTCTCCATTGCAATTTAAATACAGGTTTCTTGTGCATACTCCTAAGAATTTTAGTTTGATTGGAGCTGAATTATTTTATCATTTAGTGTGTGCATAGTCATCTAGCCAAATGATGGCATCTTCAGTGGCATGATGCATTTCTTCTAGGCCCTACCGCTGACCCTAGTCAGCAGGCATTCCTTGACAATGTGCATCATCTGTGTTGGGCCGCAGCTGCACAAAGGGCTGTCATGAAGGCCCCAGTGATACTGGTTGGCTGCACAGAGACCTTGCCCAGTCCGGAACCTGTTCAACAAGGACCACTGGCGACGGGGCAGGTCAAAACCAGGCGGGCAAGTTGTGGGGTTGGTGATGAGGGACTGGTTGGGGATTATAACTGATATCCATTCCTCTTGCCAGAATCTTTCCACCCTGGCGTGGCAAATAATAATGGGCGATGTGAGGGCAAACATGCAGCTAGTGGTTTAAAAAGGTCATTGTGCAGCAGCAGGCTTGAGTTGGTGCATACTTTCTCCAGTAACTTGCCAGTGGCAACCTTCTTGTCTGATATGAGGAGGAGCAATATTGCTCAAAACTGGAAGCCATAGGAGCGGAGTCGGACGCACGGTGCCGGAGATGATGCGCTTGGCGACATGTAACTGTGTATCCACCAGTTTGGTGTGTGACGATCGACTCCAAATATCACAGAATACAAGGTGGCAAATGCCACTGAAGATGAGGTGGCAAAAGCTGACGTCCGCGAAGTTGGAGCACGAGCACCCATGATGAACCTGCCAGTTTTCTAAGAAGATTGTTGCACATCTTAACTTTAGCTGCTGTCTTCTTCAGGTGAGCATGGTAACTCAGTGTGAAGTCTAAGGTCAGACCAAGACAGACTGGTTCTACTTCATGCTTCACCATTCAGATAAACATTCAGTTTAGATTCATAGATTCATAGATACTAAGGTCAGAAGGGACCATTCTGATCATCTAGTCTGACCTCCTGCACAGCGCAGGCCACAGAATCTCACCCACCCACTCCTATGAAAAACCTCACCCATGTCTGAGCTATTGAAGTCCTTAAATCATGGTTCAAATACTTCAAGGAGCAGAGAAGCCTCCCTCAAGTCAACCATGCCCCATACTACAGAGGAAGGCGAAAAACCTCCAGGGCCTCTCCAATCTGCCCTGGAGGAAAATTCCTTCCCGACCCCAAATATGGCAATCAGCTAAACCCTGAGCATATGGGCAAGATTCACCAGCCAGATACCCAGGAAAGAATTTTCTATAGTAACTCAGATCCCATCCATCTAATATCCCATCTCAGGGGATTTGGCCTATTTACCCTGAATATTTAAAGATCAATTACTTACCAAAATCCCATTATCCCATCATACCATCTCCTCCATAAACTTATCGAGTAGAATCTTAAAACCAGATAGATTTTTTGCCCCCACTGCTTCCCTTGGAAGGCTATTCCAAAACTTCACTCCTCTGATGGTTAAAAACCTTTGTCTGATTTCAAGTCTAAACTTCCTGGTGGCCAGTTTATACCCATTTGTTCTTGTGTCCACATTGGTGCTGAGCTGAAATAATTCCTCTCCCTCTCCTGTATTTATCCCTCTGATATATTTATAGAGAGCAATCATATCTCCCCTCAACCTTCTTTTAGTTAGGCTAAACAAGCCAAGCTCCTTAAGACAAGGTTTCCATTCCTCGGATCATCCTAGTAGCCCTTCTCTGTACCTGCTCCAGTTTGAATTCATCCTTTTTAAACATGGGAGACCAGAATTGCACACAGTATTCTAGGTGAGGTCTCACCAGTGCCTTGTATAATGGTACTAAAACCTCCTTATCCCTACTGGAAATGCCTCTCCTGCTGCATCCCAAAACCGCATTAGCTTTTTTCACAGCCATATCACATTGACAGCTCATAGTCATCCTATGATCAACCAATACTCCAAGGTCCTTCTCCTCTTCCGTTATTTCTAATTGATGCGTCCCCAACTTATAGCTAAAATTCTTGTTATTAATCCCTAAATGCATAACCTTACACTTCTCACTATTAAATTTCATCCTATTACTATTACTCCAGTTTACAAGGTAATCCAGATCCTCCTGTATAATATCCCGATCCTTCTCCGAATTGGCAATACCTCCCAGCTTTGTATCATCTGCAAACTTTATTAGCACACTCCCACTTTTTGTGCCAAGGTCAGTAATAAAAAGATTAAATAGGATTGGTCCCAAAACCGATCCCTGAGGAACTCCACTGGTAACCTCCCTCCAACCTGACAGTTCGCCTTTCAGTAGGACCCGTTGCAGTCTCCCCTTTAACCAATTCCTTATCCACCTTTTGATGTTCATATTGATCCCCATCTTCTCCAATTTAACTAATAATTCCCCATGTGGCACGGTATCAAATGCCTTACTGAAATCTAGGTAAATTAGATCCACTGCATTTCCTTTATCTAAAAAATCTGTTACTTTTTCAAAAAAGGAGATTAGGTTGGTTTGGCACGATCTACCATTTGTAAAACCATGTTGTATTTTGTCCCATTTACCATTGACTTCAATGTCCTTAACTAATTTCTCCTTCAAAATTTTTTCAAGGACCTTGCATACTACAGATGTCAAACTAACTGGCCTGTAGTTACCCGGATCACTTTTTTTTCCTTTCTTAAAAATAGGAACTATATTAGCAATTCTCCAATCATTCGGTACTATTCCTGAGTTTACAGATGCATTAAAAATTCTTGCTAATGGGCTTGCAATTTCAGGTGCCAATTCCTTTAATATTCTTGGATGAAGATTATCTGGGCCCCCCGATTTAGTCCCATTAAGCTGTTTCAGTTTCGCTTCTACCTCTGATATGGTAATATCTACCTCTATATCCTCCTTCCCATTTGTCATGCTACCATTATCCCCAAGATCCTCTTTAGCCTTATTAAAGACTGAGGCAAAGTATTTGTTTAAATATTGGGCCATGCCTAGATTATCTTTAACCTCCACTCCATCCTTAGTGTTAAGCGGCCCCACTTCTTCCTTCTTAGTTTTCTTCTTATTTATATGGCTATAGAACCTTTTACTATTGGTTTTAATTCCCTTTGCAAGGTCCAACTCTACTCGACTTTTAGCCTGTCTCACTTGATCCCTACATGTTCTGACCTCAATTAGGTAGCTTTCCTTGCTGATCCCTCCCATCTTCCACTCCCTGTATGCTTTCTGCTTCTTCTTAATCACCTCTCTAAGATGCTTGCTCATCCAGCTTGGTCTACAACTCCTTCCTATGAATTTTTTCCCCTTTCTTGGGATACAGGCTTCCGATAGCTTCTGTAGTTTTGATTTAAAGTAATCCCAGGCCTCCTCTACCTTTAGATCCATAAGTTCTTCAGTCCAATCCACTTCCCTAACTAATTTCCTTAATTTTTGAAAGTCAGCCCTTTTGAAATCAAAAACCCTAGTTGCAGATTTATTTTTGTTAATCCTTCCATTTAGTTTGAACTGAATTAGCTCATGATCACTTGAGCCAAGATTGTCCCCTACAACCATTTCTTCTATGAGGTCCTCAGTTCTCGGGTTGCACTGGCATGGTGAAGATGGAGCAAACTGGAGACAGTTTTTATGACGCTTGGCTGGAGGCACCAAGTCATACAGTAGTCAGCTAATTTTATCATGTCCTGTTTAAGGCGGCAAGCTCATGAAACATCTGGTCCTCAGTACTGCAACTGATGTCGTCTGCGTAAATGAACTTGTGGCTCTGTTGTTGACAGGTCATTGATGTAAAGGTTGAACAGGGTTCGAGAAAGCATGGAGCCCTAGGGTAACCCATTGCTCTGTCGTCTCCAAGCACTCGTCTTCTCCCCCATATGGGCTCTGAACTGCCTATCGTGGAGGAACAGTTCAGTGATGCCTGTGACCCAAGGTAGTAGGATCCATACCACCTTCATGAGCAAGCCAGTGTGCCATACCTTATTGTATGCTGCTATTAAATGGATGAAAACAGTGCCTGTTTTCAAGTGGAGTCGAATACTCAGAATGATTCACTCTGTACCGGTTGGATTTGCTTTTCTTAATAGGGGTTTCTTGTCTCTGTAATGTCTATCTAGGTATTTATATCACTCATCACCATAATAACTGAAAGCTCACCTTCCCCCCCCCTTTCTTTTTGCCACTCAAAGTATGTTCTGCTGACCTTGCTTCATCTTAAATCTCTCCCCCCCCCCCAGCATTTCAGGTCACTGTGCTACTTCTCACTAATCTCTTCCTTGTTCCTTTTGCAATGGACGTGCCTGCCTTTCTTCATCAGCAATCTTACCTAATTAAAAAGATGCCTTGCTAAGTATTATTGAGTCTGGCTGGTTTCTCAGGACTAGTAACTGCTTTTTAGCAATGCACTTCTCTATTTCTATGCAGTCATTTGTATTCACCGTTAATGATTTAGAAGTACCAATCCAAACTCGATTCTTTCCCCCTTAATTGAGTTGCTGCATGGTCAGGGACTGGCATTTCATTTGAAGACAATTTCCACTTCAAGACAACAACTCATCAAATAATGCCAGGAGCTACATAATAGTAATTAGAGCCATACCCTATGCTTTTTAATGTTAGTTCTACATTACACACCAACTATGTAAGGCTTTCAGCATTAAGCTAGAGGCCTTGGCACCAGAAAGTTTACAATGGAACCAAAAAGTGAATGGTACCAACTGGGCAGTGAGGCCAGAGAATGCAGGGGTGCTGGAACAATTTGTATGGTGGGGGTGCTGAGAGCCATTGAACCAAACTGTAAACCCTGTATATAATGAAAACAACTTCAAGCCAGGGGGCATGGCAGCACATCCAGTTCCAGCATTTATGAGGGAATGCACTGTTTTTCCACATTCTATGCTAGAGAGCTGAGGCAATGCAGCTACCTTCACTTGGGGTGAATCTCTCATGGGGCCCAAATGTACACCTATTATACCAGATTCAGTAGTCTGCCTCATCACCCTATTAAGCCTCAGGACACCTCTGTGAGGAAGGCAAAGGTGCATTAAGCATGCATGGAAATTGAGGTTAGAGAGTTGAGTGAGTTGCCCAAGGTCAAAGCGCCTGATCTAAAGGCCACTGAAGTCAGTGGCCGAGAAGATCTTTCTTTGGATCAAGAGTTCATGGAGGATAAGAACTGGGTGTTCTTGCTTCCCAAGCCACTAGCCTAGACTTCCGCCTCTATTGGGTTTTTCTTGTATTTTTGGCTATTTTGGTTCCTTCTCATTTGTTAATAGAAGCAGCCACATGTGAAGATTTCTCTAGCGAAGATAATATTGGAAGAATAGCCGGAATAATCTGCATTCAGCCCATTTAATAAAATCATGAACAACCAATATGATTTTGTCTTTACAATTTTTTTTAAAGGAATTGAAAATATAGCTTTCAGCTATGCTTTCTCACTAGGAGATTCCTTTTATTAAGGCTCTACTAAACAAAATCAGCTTCTTAAGAAACTGTTGGCAAAATTGTTAGAATACAAATTCAGATACTTCAGCAAATGTTTGGGGGAAAGCTATTGTTGGATTTTTATAGAAATAATAAAAATGATAACAGTAGAAATAGAATTATGGACTTAAAAACCTTGTCAGCAGAAAAGGATCAAAACATCACTATGAAATCTATGTTTCAGACGGTGGGTCTCGGCTAGAGAAAACAAAGGGGTAATAAAGAAGGATATTGATATTGTTTATAGAGTCTATCTTTTTTTAACTGAGACATTTAGTATAGCTCTTAAAGAACAAAGGGAAACATTTACTCTTGTTATCAGCTTTAGACTACATCTACACAAATCCCATTTGCCTATTTTATTTGGGTTTGGGTTTGTGTTAGAGACACATACACATATATAATTGCTCTGCAAGTGCTAGTATTGGAGAAGGTAATCAGTGTGAAAATGTCTGTCATGAGATTCTCACTCACTGCAGGTTGTGCCTCCTCCAGGATGCTCTGGTGATTAGCTCTCTTCCAGGTTTGATTCCTTCCCTTGCAGTCTCTCCACCTGATGTTCTCTCTCTCACTCTAGGTGGCCCCTGTTTTGCTCCAGGAGCTGTAGCTTCCTCTTTGTGACTCAGCCGTCCAACCAAGTCACTGTGTGGTTTCCCCTTCTGGGGTATGCCCTTCCCTCCGGGCCAGGCTCCTACTCTTTTCCTAGGTTCCCTCCTTCACTCTCTAATACACAGAGAGGGGCTGAAGACATCCTCACTACAGACCTTTCTGTAGCCAGCTTCCTGGCTTTATCCTAGCCCAGCCCATACCTGCTCAAGTGAGTTTCATCCTCCAATCTGGGGCTGCTCCTCCAGCCTACTCCCCTCATGTGAGGCCTATCACACTAATTGGCTCTTTCTGAGCTTCCTTTCAGGATTGATGTGGGGTAAGCCCCCCATCACAGTCCCGTAAAATTAGTTCCATAATGTGTAGCTCATGTTCAGCTGAAATAGGCATGCTAATAAAAATAAAGCCTTTTACCCAGTGACAATTCTGCCACTGGCCTATATGGAGCACTGGCCCATTCAAAAAATAGTAAAGTATATTAAACTCCATTCCAACTGCACATGACAGTCAGAGCTCTCAAGAGTTCCCAAATTAAACTGAACTGATGCAGTAATGGGCCAAGGTTGCCTTGGTTTTTGGTGCCCCACTTGAGATAACAAACAGGGGCCTGATATTTCAGAAAGAGTTGAGCACCTTCCTCCTAAAAGTAGGCCCCTCTAAGAAGTCTTAAGTGGGACATAATTAAAAATGGAGCCCCACAAAATCACTTGTTGCTTTTGAAAACCTTGGTCATGTTGCACAGGGAGGGATGATTTGGGGAGCCTATGGAGAAAGTGTGCACCACCTGTGCACAGCTTTGTAGGGACTCCCAAAGTGCTATTGTGTGTGTGTATGTTAGGGGGGAGGGAGGGGTGGTTAGGGACATGGGTTCCCCAAGGAAGGAATGGGAGTGAGGCTGGTAGATTGGCTGCTATGCAGATCCATGGATATTGCTCACTGTATAATAAGACAGGGGTGCCACAGGAGCTATCTGTTGCCTCAGGAGCGGCTCCATGGCCATTTTGCAGCCTGGGAAGGAGGATTTGCTTTTTCCTTGTATTCGAGGAATGATCATGTTATTTTATACTCTGGAAAAGTAGGGTTTTTTCTATTTCTCATGATACTTGGCACTTACATGGAAGTGTCCATACTCTGTACACTGTATCAATGTCTGCATGCTGATTACAGCTAGGTACATTCAGTCTTCTGCAAAAGACTGCTTTCAGTCATGCATTTTACTGCTTTTGCTCACTACAATGTTTTAAATCTAGGTGCCTACAGTTAGGCTCCCACGTCATTATTTAAGTACCTAAATAAGTGGGCTAATTTTCAAAAGTGCTGCTTCCCATTTATATCAGTGGGCGCTACTGAGTGAACAGCAATTTTGAAGACTTGGCCACTTATTTAGATGCCTAAAGAGGTATGTAGATGCCAAACCTTAGGCACCTATTTCTGAAAATCTTGGCCATAATGCATTTGTTTATTTGGTGAGTCCTGTGCAGTTAAACCAAACGTGCAGGAAAAACAGTCAACATCAGCCCGATTCCTCCATTTCCAATTCCTAGTTTACAAATACATATTACTGCTTCCCTGTGCCAACTCTGCATGCCCTGATGCTCCTCAGGTCACCTTCACTCACAATGACCCTGGGCCTTCTTTCATGCTGCACTCTCAGCCTGTAACGCCCTCTCTCATCTTATATGCCATCCTACCTCTCTCTACTCCATCAAATTTTACAGCTGTCCAGGACATCTGTGTGACTCAGCAGCCATTTTAAGAGGCTGTCCAGAAAAAGGAATCAACTTCAAGGTAATCTCCAATTTTACTGGAGAAGGACAGTGCTAGACACAGCTGGTAACTGTTGAAGTACTGCAGGATTAGTCTATTGAATTGAGTCCACACATTTGAATGGAATACTAGGGCTTCTCTGACTTTACCCTCTTGATGTTCACTGTGCTCATAACACTCCCTACACTTAGCAGTTTCCAATCGCTTCCTTGCAGTGGAGATTATCTAGCCATCTGCAAAAGGATTATATGACATAGCATGCAAATTCCATCTCTGCCAACTCTGATCTCCTAGATCCTAGCTATGCAAACACTGCAAAAATGTAGTCAGTTGACAGTTATACTTTTGGTAGAGAGTTATGACAGTTTACAGAGCCCATTCTTGAATCTCAAAGTCCCATTGACCTTCCTTTAACTGTAGTCAAAAAATTCCTTGTCATATCACAAACTGAAAAATATAACACAATAAATACTGTATATTTTCTGCTGTGTGATATCTGATGCAGGATGAAAGGTACACGGTGAGAGAAAGTCAGACAGTCTAGGGATATTCTCAGATGTCACAGACAACAACAACTGACTTGGTTTATCCACAAAACAGAATTGATCTAGATTTTGGGGGATTAAATGGAAAGGTGTTGCAGGGCTGGCAGAATCCCTAATCCTATCCTAACTGTACCACATTATCATAGAACTTACTGCTCAAGAAAAGATTATCTGATAAGAAAGCTCATGAAGCTTTTCATAGATATCTGTTCTGGGGTCTTACTATCCTTTCACCTGAAAGCTGTGTGCTAAATTCTGACTTGATTTATACCTGTTTCTATGCTACTGAAGTAAATGAGGCAGAAGGTTTAAGTCACAGCAGAATTTGGCTTTTTATAGTGAAGGTTCATCTGAGGTAATAATCAAATATTTTCAAACAGATGAATTATAAAGGCAGTTCTGGTGTGTGCAAAGAAACTGATAGAAAAATGTATAGTCATGTAAGAAACAGTGGTGAGTTATCTATGTATGATGTAGCAGTACCAGCACTGGCAGCTGCAATTGAATATGAATTTAAACAAGGGTAGTAAGGGGAAGAATGAGAAAACAGAAAAAAATGATGATGGATGGATAGTAGTGGTGACGATGGGTAACTAATACGGTCACATAGTATCTGATATTGCACATATAGGAAGATTTTGTGTCTGTCATCATCTGTGGCTAATCACAAGAACTAGATTCAAACCAAGCAGGTTTGAAAGATGTGGGTCAGTAAACTGGCTGGAAATGCATTGTTTGGAAGTCTCTGAAGAAAGTCATCTTGAGGACTGTGCTGATTTACTCTCTTTGTGCTCTGTTCTTTCCTGTATGTCATTGTTTTGATTCTGTTCACACAAACTTTAATTCACTTTCTGTTTCAAAATCTGACCTTTCCTTACTGTTATCAACTTAATTTAACTTCCTTGTTCTCTGAAAAGTACATGAAGCCCTAATGCAATTCAGTGCTGGAAGTAAAACAAAACATAACTCTCAATTAACTTAGAACAACGTAGGGCCTCTTGCAGGCCTACATGTGGGTCTCTCCCCTTTACATGGTCAAGCCAATCAACCAGTGACTTAAACACATGATAATTTGATTGACGTGCAGATGTGCTCCAGAATTTTCCTTTTCTTCTAGTGAATTTACTCCTTTCTCTGTTGTTTACTCACTCATCTCACAGTCTGTCTAACATTTAGTCTTTTCAGTCATTGTTTTTCATGACATGCAAGAATTAAAATAGCTATCATCTATGGGCTGATAAAAAAAATAAGGATTTTCAGTCTGATGAAATAAAGTCAACTAAAAAGGTATTACTCACCACAAGTGAGCTCTCCAGTAGAATTTTGCAAATCATACATTCACAGATTAGATTATGAAGCTAGAAGGCACGACTGTGATCATTTAGTCTGACCTGTGAATCAATTCCTGTTTGAATTAGACCACAGTTTTTAGGAAAACATCCAATTGTGATTTACAAATGGCCAGTGATGGAGAATCTACCACAACTCTCAGTAAGTTGTTCCAATGGTTAATTACCCTCACAGTTAAAAATATGTACCATATTTCAAGTCTACATTTGTCTAATCTTTAACTTCCATTGGCTTTTGTTATTCTTTTGTTGGTTAGACTGAAGAGGAGTCTGCTATCAGATTTCTGTTTCCTGTAGGTACTTATAAACTGTGATCAAGTCACCCCTTAATCTTCTCTTTGTTATGCTAAAAAGACTGAAGTCCTTAAGTTTTGCACTATAAGGCATGTTTTCCAGTCCCTTAATTGTTCTCCTGAATGTTCTCCAATTCATCAATGTCTTCTTGAGTTGTGGATGCCAGAAATGGACACAGGGCACCAGTGCCAAATGCAAAAGTAATATAACCTCCCTGCTTCTGCTTGATATTCCTGTTTATGTATTCAGTGATCACATTAACTCTCTTGGCTGCAGCATCGTACTGGGTGCTCATGTTCAGCTGATTTTCCATTATGACCCCTGTGTCCTTTTTAACAGTCACAGCTTCCCAAGAGAGAGTCCCCCATACTATAAGTATGGCCTTTATTTTTTGTTCCTGTTACAAACCTTAACAATCAATCATATATGATCTGTGAAATTACTACATTTTGGGCTCCCCTAATGTATGATCCTGGAATAGATACATTGACATCCATCCTGAGACTACGATTCTAAATATGGGGGGGTAGGGGAAGGGGGCGTAGAGACTAGGGATTGGAATTGCAAAGGAACTTATTTGCCTAACTGCCACTTTATGTGCCTAAATTCCAGAATCTGGCCCTACCAGGATTCACAAAACTTCTGTCCAGCTGCTGCAGAACCCTGTAGGTGTCTACACCTGCTCTGCACCTAATGTTTTGCAATAAAAGTTCCCTAGACACCCGTGATTCTGTCTCTGAGCATGTGCACCAAAGCCTCACTCTAGGCATCCGGATATCTAAGCCTGAAAGTGATGCACAAACCATGCCTGCAGGGCCCGATCTGGCAAGTATGCTCAAAACTCACCTACTGGATCAGGTACCTGTAAGTAAACTCTCACAAAAAAGCTGGGAGGAGGACTCGCTCATAACTTTTAGCCTTGTGGTTAATGTACTCACCTGGGCTGTGGGAGACCCCCCAATTCAAGTCCCCCCACTTCCTGAGGGGGAAAAGAATTTGAATGTGGATCTACCACCTCAGGTGAATGCCCTAACCACTGGGCTATAGGATATTCTGATGTAGAGATCCCTCAATTTCTCCTGTTGAAGCTGTTCCAAATAAATAATTTTTAAAGTAAAGTTATTAGAATAGGGGGAGTGGATCCTGGGTCTCCTACCTCTGGAGTGATTGGTCTAACCACTAGGTGTGACAAAGTGGGGATTTTTTGTGATACTTTTATGAGATCTATGTGTGCCTCGGTTTCCGCTTTATGCCACACTATTGCACAGTAAGACAGTTTGCTCTCTGGGCATGCTAAGAGACACAGATGTGAGTGTCACCTAGCAATCTGGGCTTTAGTCCCCATATCAATGGAGCACTTGAGAAAACAATGGCAAACCCAATTGTCATTGACATCTAGTAACCAACAACCCAGAGGGATCTGGATTCCCCCACCTCTCAGCAGGGATGCTGCCCATCAGTCCCCAGCTGGAGAACAAAAAATTGGAGAGGTATGAGGTGGGGATAAGAGTTGGCTGCTGGAAGGAGTCGGGGCTCTCCCCTGGAATCTGACCAAGGAGGTCAGATGGAGAGACAGAGATCTTGAAAAGAAAAGGAGTACTTGTGGCACCTTAAATACTAACAAATTTATTTGAGCATAAGCTTTCGTGAACTACAGCTCACTTCACTGTAGCTCACGAAAGCTTATGCTCAAATAAATTTGTTAGTCTCTAAGGTGCCACAAGTACTCCTTTTCTTTTTGCGAATACAGACTAACACGGCTGCTACTCTGAAATGAGAGATCTTGAACAAAGGGAACAGCTTGTCTGGGCTCTGGGCTAACCAGAATGGATTATGTTTTAACCTTCAGTTCTGTATACTACCTTAAGGTCTTCCTATGCCGTGTTCCAGTTAATAAATCTGCCTGTTTTGACAATTCTGTTTGAATGTCACTGCAAATGCTTGGTGAGGTGCATTAATCCATGAAAAGTATACAAGCGTCTACCAGGAGTCTACCTCAGTTAGACTCGCTGAATGCAATTCACAGTCTGAAGCAGGAGTGCTGAAGGCTCAGAGGTACATTCCAAGGAGGCAGTGAAGCTGCATGGCTTACCTTGGAGGAAAAGTGAGACCCCCTATAGGGTCTGGCACACAGAAAGGTTCCTCCTTGAGACTGTTCCAAAATTGGGTGCATTGCAGCGATCCTGTGGATCTGTGACATCAAGCTACAGATTCACCCTTTTGCATGCTCTCTCTCTGGCTTAATGACACTTTCAGATGAAACTACTGAAAACAGGCAAAGAGTCCTGTGGCACTTTATAGACTAACAGATGTACTGGAGCATAAGCTTTCGTGGGTGAATACCCACTTCGTCAAATACATGCATCCGACAAAGTGGGTATTTACCCACGAAAGCTTATGCTCCAATATGTCTGTTAGTCTATAAGGTGCCACAGGACTCTTTGCCGCTTTTACAGATCCAGACTAACCCAGCTACTCCTTTGATACTGAAAACAGTGAGATCAAGGGAAAGGAAAATTTGGCCAAGGAGACTGGGGTAATCCACTTCTCTTATGAAAATTGCCACGGGATCTTTAATGTCAAGGTCTACAATTTCTATGGTCATATTCAAAAGACCCCCATACAGTAAACTACATGGAATCCAATGTATTGTTAGGACAAAGGAGGGTGTCTACCTTCTTGGGATTCAATCCTGTTTCCAGTAATGCATCTGATGAAGTGAGCTGTAGATCACGAAAGCTTATGCTCAAATAAATGTGTTAGTCTCTAAGGTGCCACAAGTACTCCTTTTCTTTTTGCGAATACAGACTAACACGGCCGCTACTCTGAAACCAATCTTGTTTCCAGTGGTTCTAGCTAATGCTTAGACCACTAAGGCATGCCTGCCAGCTGTAAAGAGGAATCACTTTTCTCTGAATGTTGAGTTATGATGAAAAGAATTAATGAAATCTTGGTTTTTGGAGGCCAAGTACACAAAGAATATCCACATTGGAACACTGCGGCTTACTTCATTAAAATTTCATGAGTTATCACCTCTTTTGGCTTTGTTCTACTTGTATAATAGTCCTTTTGCTTAATTGTTAACCGCTTCTCTGGAGACCACCAGTGACATTTACCTCTTCTTTCTACCACACATTCACTGTAAGTATTCTGCTTGTTTTCAGAGATGGAAGAATAACAAAATTGCTACACCACAGACAGTACAGCAGGGAAATCAATGAAAGTCCAGCCTTTTATTTCATGTAAGAGCTTTTAACTCATCCTGGAGTGATCATTAATTATTTTTGTTAAGACTGGGGGGGGGGGGCACGGAATCCTTCTCCTTTTGAAATTAATTTCAGCTGTGTATTGAAATTAATTTCAGCTGTGTATGTTAAATGGGCATTTAAAGAATGCACTTACTTTTCTCTGTTGAATATGATGAATTCTTTCCTCACAGTTTCCAAGCACTGCTGCAGGTGTACGTTCTTTAAAAACAGCATGAATATGTTGATTATATGAGACAGAAAATTGTACACAAAATCACAACAATAGAACCTGTGTTGAACAAAACAGCTTACAAATTAATATGAACAAGCGGCATTTTCCAGATTCTCCAAGCTGTATTTATTGTGCTGTCAGAATTTTTTTAAAGGAAGATATTCACCTTTAAAGAATTCTTGAACATTTTAAAGTCTAATAGCTCTAAGACGAATACAATGTGTGAGCGTTCAAAACCACTTGAAGCAGCAACAGAATGTATAAAACATCATTGCATTGAATATTTGAGCCTGGAAAATGATTACTTTTTATCTCCTTGAAAAGTTTAGGATCTTTATACAATGAGCCTTTAGATGTGGGATGCATAAGTCAAGACTGGTAAAGAGGAGAAAAATCTTTTAGACTTTCCTTAAAACTTTTATAAACATGCAGCTCATGTGCTGCACATTTGTCATCCTAAGTACCAGCTGCAGATAAGTACTCCTTCTGACTTCTTCCATCCATGTGTGGGAAGTGCATTTGCCAATTGGAAGCAATTTTCTTACTTTAAAGGTGTATATTTCAGCATTTTAAATCTTAAAGTTGCTCAAATTATTTTCATGACTGAAATAAATCATTGCTTTGTGCCTTGTTTTGGAGGTGTTTTGGGACTGCAGATTAACCAAGATTGGGACCAGAAATGCTAAAACTGAACTAGATTGATCAAATCCTTCAAAGAAAGGAAATGGGATGCTAACTGACAACACCCATAGTCCATGACTTACCATTGAACAGCTTTCCTTTGCTCCATCTTTGGATTTGTTTTTTGCAAGTCGCTTTTTCTTTTTATGAAGGGGTTTGGACTCTAAAATCATTTCTTCTAGTTCAAATGTAGGGTCACAATTCAGTCTTCCTTTCTGTTACAAAAGGGTACAAAGTTATTTTTCAGAATACCATTATGTCTTTTGTTTGCTTGTTCAATATTAGTTCAATAGATACAAAGGCCAGAAGGGACCATGCATAGGGGCAAAATTCATTCCCGATGTAACTCTACAGAAACCCAATATATTTGGCCGATTTTAAGCATACCAGCTGTGAAACAGAAACTGTAACCTTCATTTCCAGTAATGAAGTTCAAAGTTTAAATGATAAAGTAAAACATACAAATGTAAAAAATTATAAATGGTTAGCTTCTCTTCTCACTTATACAAGTGTAAATCTGGAGTGACTCCAATGAAGTTACTCCAGATTCACACCATTGTAACAGAGAGGAGTCTAACCCAATGAATGCAGAGTTTTCTCCACTTTGTTAAGATAACCACAGAAATGAGGCAAGGCCAGGAAGTGATTCAGAGGCATTGCTTGCGCAGAAAAAATATACGCTGATAGATTTTTCCAAGAGCTGAATGTCAGTTTAACTACAGGACTCCCCGCTGTGATGCTGGGAATTGCGGCTAAAATCCTATGCTATGCCCAGAACACTTCATAAAGAGCTTTAATATTTTTCCCCCCATACAGAAGATTTTTTAATTTGCTATAGAGAATGTGGTGCCAACACAGACTTAAATTCAGTATCGGGGCCTGCTCCTGTTGCTATCAATGACGGACCTTGTCTATGCTAGAAAGCGCTAACTATACTCGCAAACTCTCCTTGTGGAGACACAGCTTATACTGGCAACAGAATGCTTTTGTGGATATAGGTTAAACCAGTTTCCTGAACAAAATAAGTTTATCCTGTCAAAAGGACATTTTTGCTGGTATAATTACACCTCTGCTAGGGATTTTGCTGGCACAGTTATGCTGGAAAAACATAGGGTAGACTAGGCAACTGTTTTGACATTAGCTTCAATTGGAGTGGAATCAGCTTATTTATGGCCTTTTCTCATAAATCAAGAGCACTAAATGGACTGACTTTTAGCAAGAGGGAATCTATTTCCATCCAGTGAAAGTGGCTCTGCTCGAACAAGGTACTTAAGCAAGTTAGCAGTCCTACTGAAGCCAAATTGTTTAGAAACATACATATGCTTAACTGCCTTACTGAAACAGGGCTAGTGTGAGCCGAGAGCCATCCTATTGCTGCAGCACAACACAAGCAGTAGAGTAGCCAGTGAATAAATCAGCAGGAAAGATTAAGAGTAAAATTATAAATGGGTAGATTGTATTTTCAGCTACACAGGTGTCAAACTGGAGCGACAATGAAGTTACTACAGATTCACACTAGTGTAACTGAGAGTGGGAGAGGACTTTAGCATGAAAGTTAATGCAGACTTTTCCTTCTGTGGGAAATTGAGATTTTGAAATTATTTTCCATTCTGAATTAGAATGAAAAATCACATCATCAAAATTTTCACAAAATTAAAAATTCTGAAAATTTGGTAATCAGAAATGTCAAAATGGATTCTTTTTGACATTTTCAATATGAAAAATGAAATGATGTAACATGTAACTTGTCAAAACAAGTTGTTTTGGTTTCTTTTTAATTTCCATTCTCCTGATCAGAACATCAAAAATCTTGGTTAAGATTGACATTTTCCTGGGGAAAATGCCAATTTCGACCAAATGATATTTTGCTAGGAGAAAAAAATGGTCAAAGAATCTCAACTAGCTCTAGTGCTGTCATCTGGTGGAATGGACACAGTGCTGGGATTCAGGAACTAGTCAGTTCTGATCCTGGCTCTGCTACTCAGTAGCTGTTTGTCCTTGAGAAAGTCACATCATCTCTGTTTTTTTCCCCCACATGTAAAATAGAGATAATCCTGACCATGCTCACCTCACAGAGGTGTGAAAGTTAATTAATGAATGTCTGTGCAGAGCTTTGAACATAAAAGTACTATATAAATTCTAAGTAGGAGTCATCCAGAGAATCAGATGTTGCTGTTGGAAGAAGTTTGTTTGGCATCAGGACTTTAGAGCTGCAGGCATGAACCTTCCATTGCAGAGCTGTGGGAAAAAAAGGATGACGAAAAGGAGGAAAAATCCCAGCTTCTGGGCATTTTCAGTTTTGTAAACAACCGAAAATATGACAGGATGTAAAAACAAACAAACTGATCCCAAAGGCCAACAGCAAAAAAACCATTGATATAAACTTAAAAAAATATAACTGAAAAAAGTCACTGGTTATTTAAAAAAACAACAACATCTGACTCTCTCTCTCTCTCTCTCTCTCTGGGAGCAGAATATTCTGTGTGCTAAACTGTTTCATATACTGAAGTATAGGAATGTAGAAAATACCTGAAGTGTCCTGTCCTATCTATGACTTTTTAGTTAGCTCTGTTGACAATCATGTTGACCCTAGGATTATGCAAACCACCTCAAATCTTACCTTCCTTACCATACAAGTCCTTCCTTACCATACCATACAGTCCTTCCTTACCATACAAATTGTCTAGAGGAACAAACTGATCATTTTAAGATGACCTAACAAACATGGGTCAAAAATGGCTTTGCATGTTCCCATGCATTGTGTACCTAAGGTTTGTTTTCAGCTCTTGGCTGAACAGATCCTTACCTCCCAGTTCATGTGCTGATTTACTACCGGACAAGGTAAAATAGTCATTCAGTGATTCTTTTGGAGAAGTGTGTGTGTGTGTGTGTGTGTGTATTTCAGCAAGAATTCATAGACTTAATTCAAAGAGCTCATGTAAATCCAGTTAACTAATGGCAGTTCCTTTCTAGCATCTCAAGGACTGACTGACACCTACTTGTGACAATGAAGTGCTCCTCTTCCTTCTCAGGCTTATTTAGATTTGCCTGTTTTTATATATATAGTTAAAGTCACTGTAATGTTTGGATGTGGAATCCTTACAATACCTTTTGCGGTATGAAAAGCCTGATTTTCCAGAATGCTCAGCACCCAGCAGATACCATTGTGAACAATGACAAAATGACACATTTTCAACAATTTTTTTTTGCCTTTTTTGTCCAGCTTAGTTTCTAGCACCACTGAATAAGCTGATTAATCTGTCTCCTTTTCTACACATTTCACTTGCATATTTTAAAATGTGTTCTGCACCCCAAATCTGAGTTTGTGGTGCACATGCAAGATCTAAAGTAATTTGATCATATCAAGCAGAGAATAAACAAACAAGATGTCAGCTAGTGTCTTTCACACACAATACCTTTTCCTCTGCTGACACTATCCTGAGGTCTGAATCGCAGGAGAGAAAGTTCACAGGAGGTCCAGATTATGCATAAAGCAAACCCTATCTGGGGTTTAGGTTTATTTATAGGTTCCCTTTTCTCTCTGTAAGTGTCAGGGCCATAAAGTGGGCTGTCGGATCTAGTGGTCAGAGCCAGGAGAAGAGTCAAAGTTGTGGCCACCCCAAGGGTCATTACCAGCATCAACAATGATGGTAAGGGTGAGGAAACAGGAACAAGGCAAGTCAGCAGGAATCAGGCAAGGACTTGCTCTCAGAGGTCTAGGTAGCCACAACCCTAGCAACTAGGTGCTCAGATAAGGGATCAGGAAGAGGAAGCTTTATACTCAGTGGTGTCCAATCAGCAGTCTGTTGTTAATCATCTGATCCCATACATAAAGTACATACATAAAATACATAAAAGGTTGTTATAAACTAAAGAAAAGGGTAATGAATTGTTCTCCTTATCCTCTGAGGACAGGACAAGAAGTAATGGGCTTAAATTGCAGCAATGGAGATTCAGGATAGACATTAGGGAAAACTTCCTGTAAGGGTAGTTAAGCACTGGAACAAATTATCTAGGAAAGTTGTGGAATCTCCATCACTGGAAGTTTTTAAGAAGAGTTAGACAAACACCTGTCAAGGATGGTCTAAATAATACTTAGCCCAGCCTCTGTGCAGGGGATTGGACTAGATGATCTATTGAAGTCCTTTCCAGACCTAAACTCCTATGATTCTGTGGTGGAGGACCCCTCCTCCCCTACGCCAACAGACACTAAAAGACCTCTATGCCCAGCCCATCACAGATCCATTGATATAGCTGTTTGTGTCCCCAGATGCAAGGGTTAATTTTCTAGGTCAGTTTACTATCCTCCTTCCTATAATGTTTTCTATTGTTTAATTATTAGTATGATGTGAGTATGGCATATCTACATCTTAAGATACCCTCAAAATATATTTAGCTCAAATGTAAGTTCTGCTGGAGTCTGTAGCAATCACTATGTTGCTGTTTTTTATGGATCAGTATGTTGCTATTTTTTATTTTTATAAATAAAATGCATTCTTATTTTTTTCAAACACCACTTTCTTTTTCAGGTTTTATATATATATATATATATATATATATATATATATATATATATATATATATATATTCAGGTTATATACTTTAGAGACTTGTTCCAGCATTTGAGAAATTTTCTCTCTGTAATTTTGAAGGCTATGGAAAATAAAAATTACATTTAAAATTACCTTCTTGACTGATTCCTCCAACGTTTAATACTAAACAAGGAAAATGTCTAAGGGAAATACAGGGTTTGATACTGCCAGCAGATGACTAGAAAGAAGCCCACATGATGGCGAAACAACAACAGTATAGCCCCTTCTGACATAATGCTTTCAAAACAGGAAGACCAAATATACATAGGGTGAAATTTCATGTCCCTCTCCCCCCCCGCCCCATCATGGGCCTTGCGGGAACAAAATCCATTTGTATCTGGAAAGTGGCAAGAGTATTGTGTACATGCACATGGGAGTGCTGAATAAAAGCACCCAGAGTAAAGTAACACTCTACCCTAATAATAAATAGTCCCTGCCGCCCATATCAAAACACCCACAGTCCTCAACCCATCACCAAAAGCCTGGAAAACAAGACAAGATTTGTTGTGTGCCCCAAAAGTTAACTAATCTGGGTTCTGCCAGAGTCAGTGGGAGGATAGGATAAGGGGAGCAAATTCTACGGAAAACACCTTTCCATCAGTCCAGTCCTCTGATCTTCAGTCAGACAAGATGAAGACATAAACCAGGGTGGTGTTATCACAAAGGCACTATGACACCTACCTCTTCACTAGTCTTCCTAATGACCTCATACACATGTTCAACAGAAAGAAAAGGAGTACGTGTGGCACCTTAGAAACTAACACATTTATTTGAGCATAAGCTTTCATGAGCTACAGCTCACTTCATTGGATGCATCCGATGAAGTGAGCTGTAGCTCACGAAAGCTTATGCTCAAATAAATTTGTTAGTCTCTAAGGTGCCACAAGTACTCCTTTTCTTTTTGTGAATACAGACTAACATGGCTGCTACTCTGAAACCTGTCATGTTCAACAGAATGGAGAGAACTCTGCTATATAAGCAACTAGCCTTAAGCCTCTGGCAAAGCTTTTAATTGAATCTTTAACTAGGTCTGAGAGTATCTGAGTGCAGTTTTACTTCTCTCTTCCTTTAATTGGAGAAGTGTATTTCATTATATTCCCTTGTAACTAATGCAGAATGGTGTTCTTTTAACCCCTAACCCTAGACTTGGAGTTTCTATTCTGAACTAGTTTTCGCTGTTATCTGAATTAGTTACATCTGGTATAATGTTTCCCTCCCGCCCCAATGTGCCTTTGTAAATTGAAGAATTTTTTTCTAAGAGTAGCTCCAAATGCCAATGAGAGTTGGTGTTTTAGCTAGGGAAATTGTTTTACTTGTAGTAGTGGAGGATTATGTTTTTTCCCCTTTAAAAATGTTTTGACTTTTGATGGACAGGAATTTTTTTTATTCTTCTATGGGAAGACCATATTCAGACAATGTTAGCATTGGAATGATTTTGCATCTAGATGTCTATGATATTGCTTTCTTTTTGGCTCTGATCAGAAAAAAAAAACAGGTACATTGTATGTATGCAATGCCTGCTAGACATAGACAAACCAAACCAAAATACAATAGGGTGATGCGTTTTTAATGGCAGACACATCAGTGTTTCCAAATAGGATGGAAATTGTGAACAGGAGTCCCTCTTGTTTCACAGCCACCATCACCTTCTCTGAAATCACCTACAATTATGGAGGTGGTTCAGTTGTCTGAGAAACAGTAACAAACAATTAGCTTCTACATCTGCCTCTGAAATTACTTTTAAATAACTTTTTGTTGCAACAGAAGGTTTGGAAACTTGTCTCAACTCTCTTGAAAACAAGACAGATAACGTGCCCTCAAAAATATCTTAATTAGGGAGGAACCTCCCCCCCAAAAAAACCCCCAGAATCTGCCAAATGTATATTAAAGTTAAAGAGAAGTAAAGAACTGTGGAAAATAAAAAAGAACTACGGGTGAAATTTTCAAACTTAAGTGCATGAAATTTTTAGGCACCTAAAGTGTTTTGGTGCAAAATGTTGACCCTGATTCTGTCAATACATTCATGAGTAACTTTGAGTTCCATGGGACTATTCACATCTGCAAAGTTATTCATGTGCATAAGTATTTGCAAGAACCCAGCCTTAGTTAATGTCTTAATAGGGACGGTGGGGCAGATCTCCAGCTGAAGTAATTTGTCACTGTTCCATCGAAGTCATAAGTGGACTTCATTGGAGCTATGACATTTTCCACCAACTCAGGATCTTGTAACTTGCTCTTAAACAGGACAGCTGAAAACTATACTAACATTTGTAATGTTCATGTATTAAGTTTTTCAGCTGTATCTGTGGGAGAGGAACTGCACAACTCTATCCATATTTGTAAACTCAATTCGTGATTTCAATTCTCCTTGTTATATACTCAGATAATTTCAAATCCCTAATAAGGGATCTCTAACTACGTCCTTCATGAAATCCAGTCTGCAAGTTATAAACCTGATTTTTCACCATTTATTGTCTAAGGGAAATTAATAAATCAGATACGGGGGGCAAGGATACTGCTACATTCCAAATTCAAAGGATTAATATATTTCTATGTGTATCAACAGGCTCAGAGAAAGAGACTATTGTTTCCTACAGCTGAGATTATACATTTTGTTCATCAGAATTACATCTCAGTTAACAAGAAAATAATTACAATTTAACGATTAAATTAAGCTAAATATTGTTATCTGCCCAAATGATAAATACTGATATCTATGAGGATGATTCGAAAGATAATTTATGTAAGATTTTGATATCTCATTTTGTAATTTCTGACTTTAGGCTACAGTAACAATAATCATTATGTCAGAATAAGAAAGGACAATTGGATTTAGAGGTGTCCTGTATGGTATGTTACTTGTCCTTATCTTTGAAAACTCGTGGCGAACGGGGGAAGTCCCGGATGACTGGAAAAAGGCTAATGTAGTGCCCATCTTTAAAAAAGGGAAGAAGGAGGATCCTGGGAACTACAGGCCGGTCAGCCTCACCTCAGTCCCTGGAAAAATCATGGAGCAGGTCCTCAAAGAATCAATCCTGAAGCACTTAGAGGAGAGGAAAGTGATCAGGAACAGTCAGCATGGATTCACCAAGGGAAGGTCATGCCTGACTAATCTAATCGCCTTTTATGATGAGATTACTGGTTCTGTGGATGAAGGGAAAGCAGTGGATGTATTGTTTCTTGACTTTAGCAAAGCTTTTGACACGGTCTCCCACAGCATTCTTGTCAGCAAGTTAAGGAAGTATGGGCTGGATGAATGCACTATAAGGTGGGTAGAAAGCTGGCTAGATTGTCGGGCTCAACGGGTAGTGATCAATGGCTCCATGTCTAGTTGGCAGCCGGTGTCAAGTGGAGTGCCCCAGGGGTCGGTCCTGGGGCCCGTTTTGTTCAATATCTTCATAAATGATCTGGAGGATGGTGTGGATTGCACTCTCAGCAAATTTGCGGATGATACTAAACTGGGAGGAGTGGTAGATACGCTGGAGGGGAGGGATAGGATACAGAAGGACCTAGACAAATTGGAGGATTGGGCCAAAAGAAATCTAATGAGGTTCAATAAGGATAAATGCAGGGTCCTGCACTTAGGATGGAAGAATCCAATGCACCGCTACAGACTAGGGACCGAATGGCTCGGCAGCAGTTCTGCGGAAAAGGACCTAGGGGTGACAGTGGACGAGAAGCTGGATATGAGTCAGCAGTGTGCCCTTGTTGCCAAGAAGGCCAATGGCATTTTGGGTTGTATAAGTAGGGGCATAGCGAGCAGATCGAGGGACGTGATCGTTCCCCTCTATTCGACACTGGTGAGGCCTCATCTGGAGTACTGTGTCCAGTTTTGGGCCCCACACTACAGGAAGGATGTGGATAAATTGGAAAGAGTACAACGAAGGGCAACGAAAATGATTAGGGGTCTAGAGCACATGACTTATGAGGAGAGGCTGAGGGAGCTGGGATTGTTTAGTCTGCAGAAGAGAAGAATGAGGGGGGATTTGATAGCTGCTTTCAACTACCTGAAAGGGGGTTTCAAAGAGGATGGCTCTAGACTGTTCTCAATGGTAGCAGATGACAGAACGAGGAGTAATGGTCTCAAGTTGCAATGGGGGAGGTTTAGATTGGATATTAGGAAAAACTTTTTCACTAAGAGGGTGGTGAAACACTGGAATGCGTTACCTAGGGAGGTGGTAGAATCTCCTTCCTTAGAGGTTTTTAAGGTCAGGCTTGACAAAGCCCTAGCTGGGATGATTTAACTGGGACTTGGTCCTGCTTTGAGCAGGGGGTTGGACTAGATGACCTTCTGGGGTCCCTTCCAACCCTGATATTCTATGATTCTATGATTCCTATTTGAATCCCAAAACGTTTTAGATTCTTTTTAATCTCAAAAACTCTGGATTTCATCTTTTTTTCCACATTATGACTGGAAGTGGCTACTTGCAATCAGTGTGTTGTTTTAGCAACTGATTAAATAGACATATGTATTTTGGATTTATCAATAAAAGGTAAAAAAAAAAAGCCAAATATTTCCATTTGCTATGCTTTTGTATTAGCATGTACCTGTGAAGATAATCACATCTGTGGTAATGCATGTTCTTAAGGTCAGATAGCATGCATCTGACCCCTTCAAAATTTATTATAGGTTTTTTTACTGGTTCAAATTCCACCCTCATGTAAGCTAAAGGACTTGTGTTGCTCACACTAGGGCTAAATTTGGCTCAGTGACTTAAAAGTAAGCACTGGTTTAAGAGAACATTATTTGCAGTATTGAAAATATAAGGAATGGAGGTAATTTTTAGGTTTGAATAGCTGAGCTGAACTTCTTGTCAAAAGAATCCACTCCTGGTATGAAGGACTGGTGCAAGGCAAACTCTGCACAGAGACTGCATGAGGTTGGGGGGGACCAGCTGAATGGCTGGAAGGGGTGCCTGAACTCTTCTTTCAGAGTAGCAGCCGTGTTAGTCTGTATTCGCAAAAAGAAAAGGAGTACTTGTGGCACCTTAGAGACTAACAAATTTATTTGAGCATAAGCTTTCGTGAACTACAGCTCACTTCATCGGATGCATTCCGTGGAAAATACAGTGAGGAGATTTATATACACACACAGAGAACATGAAACAATGGGTTTTATCATACACACTGTAAGGAGAGTGATTACTTAAGATGAGCTATTACCAGCAGGAAGGGAGGGGGGGGGAAGGAGGAAAACCTTTTGTGGTAGTAATCAAGGTGGGCCATTTCCAGCAGTTAACAAGAACGTCTGAGGAACAGTGGGAGGTGGGGTGGGGATGAGAAATAACATTGGGAAATAGTTTTACTTTGTGTAATGAACCATCCACTCCCAGTGTCTATTCAAGCCTAAGTTAATTGTATCCAGTTTGCAAATTAATTCCAATTCAGCAGTCTCTCATTGGAGTCTTAAGTAATCACTCTCCTTACAGTGTGTATGATAAAACCCATTGTTTCATGTTCTCTGTGTGTGTATATAAATCTCCTCACTGTATTTTCCACTGAATGCATTCGATGAAGTGAGCTGTAGCTCACAAAAGCTTATGCTCAAATAAATTTGTTAGTCTCTAAGGTGCCACAAGTACTCCTTTTCTTTGTACTCTCCTTGTGTCTCACACACATGGCTTCTGTGCTGGCCCTGAAGAGTGTGCCAGGGAGGATCCAGGCGTTGGTCGGGGAGGGTCCATGGATCTGGTACCTTGCACAACTAGTGTGGAGTGGCTGTGGCCATTATCCCAGGCCCTAGGCTGGAGCAGAAGCTGTGGGTAGGAGGGAAGGTGTCCTGCATCCTGGCCCTGGTTTGTTGAGGATGGAGCTCACCTTCCAACGCTCTTCTGTTGTACCCATATGGAGGCAAAATGTTCTGGCTCTGTGGGTTTGTTGCTAAGAGTGAATTTCATCTATCATTTCCTAAAACAGGTTACATGGGCTGTTTTTCTCCCACCCCCTTCTCATTTTGCTTGAAAGTGCTCTTTCAGCTACAACTGTTATGCTTTTTTAAGCTCGTTGCTAGAAGCTGTGCAATGCCCATGCACTGTATACTTTTGCTGAAAGGATAAGAACATAAGAATGGCCATGCTGGATCAGACCAAAGGTCCATCCAGCCCAGTATCATGTCTACTGACCGTGGCCAATGTCAGGTGCCCCAGAGGGTGTGAACCTAACAGGTAATGATCAAGTTATCTCTCTCCTGCCATCCATCTCCACCCTCTGACAAACAGAGGCTAGGGACACCATTCCTTACCCATCCTGGCCAATAGCTATTAATGGGCTTAACCTCCATGAATTTATCCAGTTCTCTTTTAAACCCTATTATAGTTCTAGCCTTCACAACCTCCTCAGGCAAAGAGTTCCACAGGTTGACTGTGCTGTGTGAAGAACTTCCTTTTATTTGTTTTAAACCTGCTGCCCATTAATTTCATTTGGTGGCCCCTAGTTCTTATATTATGGGAACAAGTAAATAATTTTTCCTTATTCACTTTCTCCACATCACTCATGATTTTATATACCTCTATCATAACCGCCCTTAGTCTCCTCTTTTCCAAGCTGAAAAGTCCTAGCCTCTTTAATCTCTCCTCATATGGGACCCATTCCAAACCCCTAATCATTTTAGTTGCCCTTTTCTGAACCTTTTCTAATGCCAGTATATCTTTTTTTGAGATGAGGGGACCACATCTGTATGTAGTATTCAAGATGTGGGAGTACCATGGATTTATATAAGGGCAATAAGATATTCTCCATCTTATTCTCTATCCCTTTTTTAATGATTCCTAACATCCCGCTTGCTTTTTTGATTCCTGCTTCACTCTGCGTGGACGTCTTCAGAGAACTATCCACGATGACTCCAAGATCTTTCTCCTGATTAGTTGTAGCTAAATTAGCCCCCATCATATTGTATGTTTAGTTGGGGTTATTTTTTCCAATGTGCATTATTTTACATTTATCCACATTAAATTTCATTTGCCATTTTGTTGCCCAATCACTTAGTTCTGTGAGATCTTTTTGAAGTTCTTCACAGTTTGCTTTTGGTCTATCTTGAGCAGTTTAGCATCATCTGCAAACTTTGCCACCTCACTGTTTACTCCTTTCTCCAGATCATTTATGATTAAGTTGAATAGGATTGGTCCTAGGACTGACCCTTGTGGAACACCACTAGTTACCCCTCTCCATTCTGAAAAATTACCATTTATTCCTACCCTTTGTTCCCTGTCCTTTAACCAATTCTCAATCCATGAAAGGATCTTCCCTCTTATCCCATGACGACTTAATTTACATAAGAGCCTTTGGTGAGGAATTTTGTCAAAGGCTTTCTGGAAATCTAAGTACACAATGTCCACTGGATCCCCCTTGCCCACATGCTTCTTGACCCCTTCAAAGAACTCTAATAGATTAGGAGTACTTGTGGCACCTTAGAGACTAACACAGCTTATGCTCAAATAAATTTGTTAGTCTCTAAGGTGCCACAAGTACTCCTTTTCTTTTTGCGAATACAGACTAACACGGCTGCTACTCTGAAACCTGACTAATAGATTAGTAAGACATAATCTCCCTTTACAGAAATCATGTTGACTTTTGCCCAACAATTTATGTTCTTCTATGTGTCTGACAATTTTATTCTTTACTATTGTTTCAGCTAATTTGCCTGGTACTGACGTTAGACTTACCAGTCTGTAATTGACAGGATCACCTCTAAAGCCCTTTTTAAATATTGGAGTTACATTAGCTATCTTCCAGTCATTGGGTACAGAAGCTAATTTAAAGGACAGGTTACAAACCATAGTTAATAGTTCCGCAATTTCACATTTGAGTTCTTTCAGAACTCTTGGGTGAATGCCATCTGGTCCCGGTGGCTTGTTACTGTTAAGTTTCTCAATTAATTCCAAAACCTCCTGTAGGGACACTTCAATCTGTGACAATTCCTCAGATTTGTCACCTAAAAAAGACGGCTCAGGTTTGGGAATCTCCCTAACATCCTCAGCCATGAAGAGTGAAGCAAAGAATTCATTTAGTTTCTCTGCGATGACTTTATAGTCTTTAAGTGCTCCGTTTGTATCTCGATAGTCCAGGGGCCCCACTGGATGTTTAGCAGGCTTCCTGCTTCTGATGTACTTAAAAAACATTTTGTTATTACCTTTTGAATTTTTGGCAAGCTGTTCTTCAAACTCCTTTTTGGCTTTTCTTATTACATTTTTACATTTAATTTGGCAGTGTTTATGCTCCTTTCTATTTACCTCACTAGGATTTGACTTCCACTTTTTAAAAGATGCCTTTTTATCTCTCACTGCTTCTTTTACATGGTTGTTAAGCCAAGGTGGCTCTTTTTTGGTTCTTTTACTGTGTTTTTTAATTTGGGTATACATTAAAATTGAGCCTCTATTATGGTATCTTTGAAAAGTGTCCATGCAGCTTGCAGGGATTTTACTCTAGTCACTGTACCTTTTACTTTCTGTTTAACTAACCTCCTCATTTTTGCATAGTTCCCCTTTCTGAAATTAAATGTCACAGTGTTGGGCTGTTGAGGTGTTCTTCCCACCACAGGAATGTTAAATGTTATTATATTATGGTCACTATTTCCAAGCGGTCCTGTTATAGTTACCTCTTGGACCAGATCCTGCACTCCACTCAGGACTAAATCGAGAGTTGCCTCTCCCCTTGTGGGTTCCTGTACCAGCTTCTCCAAGAAGCAGTCATTTAAAGTATCGAGAAATTTTGTCTCTGTATTTTGTCCTGAGGTGACACGTACCCAGTCAATATGGGGATAATTGAAATCCCCCACTATTATTGAGTTCTTAATTTTGATAGCCTTTCTAATCTCCCTTAGCATTTCATCATCACTATCACTGTCCTGGTCAGGAGGTCGATAATAGATCCCTACTGTTATATTCTTATTAGAGCATGGAATTACTATCCATAGAGATTCTATGGAACACGTGGATTCATTTCAGATTTTTATTTCATTTGATTCTACAATTTTTTTCACATATAGTGCCACTCCCCCGTCCCGTCCCGTTCTGTCCTTCCGATATATTTTGTACCCCGGAATGATTGTGTCCCATTGATTGTCCTCACTCCACCAGGTTTCTGTGATGCCTATTCTATCAATATCCTCCTTTAACATGAGGCACTCTAGTTCGCCCATCTTATTATTTAGATTTCTAGCATTTGTGTACAAGCACTTTAAAAACTTGTTACTGTTTATTTGTCTGCCATTTTCTGATGTGTCAGATTCTTTTTATGTGAATGTTTCTTGTCTGATCTGACCCATATTTTATCCTCTTTCATCCCCTTCTCCTGACTAAAACCTAGAGAATCTCTACCAATAGATTCTCTTCTAAGAGAAGTCTCTGTCCGTCTCTGCAGCCATCGGCTTTCCCCCATCTCTTAGTTTAAAAACTGCTCTGCAACCTTTTTAATGTTAAGTGCCAGCAGTCTGGATCCATTCTGGTTTAGGTGGAGCCCATCCTTCCTGTATAGGCTCCCCCTATCCCAAAAGTTTCCCCAGTTCCCAATAAATATAAACCCCTCCTCTCTATACCATTGTCTCATCCACGCATTGAGACTCTGAAGCTCTGTCTGCCTACCTGGCCCTGCATGTAGAACTGGAAGAATTTCTGAGAATGCCACCATAGAGGTCCTGGATTTCAGTCTCTTTCCTAGCAGTCTAAATTTAGCCTCCAGGACGTCTCTCCTACCCTTCCCTATATAATTGGTACCTACATGTACCATGACCACCGGCTTCTCCCCAGCACTACACATAAGTCTATCTAGATGCCTCGAGAGATCCGCCACCTTCGCACCAGGTAGGCAAGTCACCATACGGTTCTCCTAGTCATCACAAGCCCAGCTATCTATGTTTCTAATGATTGAATCTCCCATTACTAACACCTACCTTTTCCTAATGACTAGAGTTCCCTCCCCCGGAGAGATAACCTCAGTGCAAGAGGATACCCCTACATCATCTGGAAGGAGGGTCCCAACTATGGGAAGGTTTCCCTCTGTTCCCTCTGTTCTGCTCACTGCTTTATAAAGCCCTGGCCTTCTTGATAGCCCTTCCATTCCTGACCCTATATATGATGATCAGTTTGACCTAGAGCATGTGAGCAAGAACCAGTCAAGCACCTGAGAGGGAGAATGCTCAGTGCCACCTCACAGCATAGGCCCACTCCAACCATTGTCCAATAACCTAATGGAAATTTTGCTCTCTGTAACGGCAGGGTGAACAAGAGCAGAATGTAATTTAGCATGTGTATCAGGAGGAAAGCATTGAAACTTCCTTGGAGAAATAAATGCAAATGTCTATTAGTAAACAGTTAAAATGACAGTGATAATTGGATAGGGGATTTGCAAATTTAGTTTAACTAGACTATCGACTCACATTAGGAACAAAGCCTGGTGTCACAGCTTTCTCCAAGACAGCATCCCAGTTGATATCAGCTAAGTACGGAGAGCTCTGAATGTCTGCAAGACTTGAAAGGCGGCACTCAGGGTCCTTAGTGAGGAGCTGTGATCAAAACAATGCATTTTCTAAGACACCATATGCCATAAAGATTTCAAGAAGAGCAAATGCATCTTACTAATGTGGATAATAGCATTTTTAATTAGGAAAAGCTTGGAGAACCATCTCATACCTCTTAGAAGTTCCATTATTTTTAAAAAATTAACTTATCTGATGATCTGAATACATTTCCCAGACCTGCGGAGGAGCTCTGTATACCTCGAAAGCTTGTCTCTCTCACCAAAAGAAATTGTTCCAATGTAAGATATTATCTCACCCAGCTTGTCTCTCTAATATCCTCAGACCAACATGGCTACAACAACATTGCATATAATATTAAGGTAATGTAATTACCATCTGAGGGCTATTCAGTGGCCTATAGAACATGAAGTGAGTTATTAGCACTAGTCCATTTACTAGTGCACAAGAGTCCAAGTGATGAAAAAAACCTTCCCATCATAATTTGGCACTAGTTGCCATCTTACATGTATTCTTTCAGTTCATTATAATATGTTTTTGCAGTGAGCTTCCTGACAACAGTGAAAACTGACCATCTCATTGCTCCATATAACAAAAACCAGACTGCTCAAATCTAAATCTGTAATTTATCTCCCAGTGCTCCAGTGGTACATTTAAAAACACTTCCTGCTTAGGGTTGCTGGGTGCCCAGTTTTCAAACAGAACACCTAGTCAAAACGGGACCCTGATGGCTTCGGTCACCACCGCTGACTGGTCCATTAAAAGTCCAGTTGGCGAGGCTGGCAGGCTCCCTAACTGGCTCCATGCGGCTCCCCAGAAGCGGTTACATATCCCTCAGTTCCTAGGCAGAGGAACAGTCAGGGAGGCTCCATTCACTGCCCCCGCCTCAAGTGCCAGCTACGTGGCCACGCCTGTGCCTAGGAGCTGAGGAACATGTCACCGCTTCTGGGGACCTACCCGAGGTAAACATCATCCAGAGCCCGCACCTCCTCCTGCCTCCCAACCCCCTGGCCCAGCTTGGAATCCCCTCCCACACTACAAACCACTTGGCCCCAGCCCGGAGCCCACACTTCCAGCCACAGCCCATACCCCCTCCCACACCCCAACCCGCTGCCTCAGCCCGGAGCCCCCTCCCATACTCTGAACACCTCGGCCCTGCCCCCCATCCTGGAGCCCCCTCCTGTACCCCAAACCCCTCTGACCCAGGCCCACCCCAGAGCCCGCACCCCCGGCTGGAGCCCTCACCCCATCCTGTACCCCAACCCTCTGCCTCAGCCCGTGAAATTGAGCGAGTGAGTGAGGGTTGGGGAGAGCGAGTGACAGAGGGAGTGGGGATGGAGTGAGCAGGGGTGGGCCTCAGGGAAGGGGCGGGGCAGGAAAAGGGTGTTCAGTTTTGTCTGATTAGAAAGTTGGCAACCCTATTCTTGCTCAAAGATATACCTTGCAGTGTAACTGGAATAGGAAGAAATATGGGCTTAGGTGGACTGACAGAGGAAAGCAAATTCCAGTGTCATGGGGCTTCATGGAGAATGTCCAGCCTGTGGCTTCTGGTTACATAGTGAGGAGGCTCCATCCTGAGAACCTTTGCTGCTGCAATTACGGGAGCATGGCACAAGGAGAGAGGCAGTTCCTAGGTTTCTAGGTAACTTTGCCGGCAATATCAGCAGAGATGCAAAGAACTGAATGGGAATGCAGAATGTGGTGCCCCCAAACTATGGCTGAGGCAAGAACAGGGCAACACAGGAGGTGCCACCGCTGGATCTGTGGAAAACAGACGTCCTTGGTCTGTAGGGCTGTTTCAGGAACACTAAAATTCCTTATAAAAATGTAATTTAAAAGATAAATTGAACTGTTCTTTCAGACCGGTATGAGGACAATAATAAACCAACTTCATAAGAGACAATGCCGCATCTCTGCTGTTCAGAGAAGGCCAAGGAAAAGCACCTTTCCCTCTATCCATGAGATTTAAACAACCTGATACTTGTGTGAGCTGTATCTTACCTGTAGGATATCCACTGGAATATTTGGGGGAGGAGGCAAGTGCAAATAGCTCTTGTACTGTCTTACCTTTTTCAGCAATGCTATCATACCCTTGCTCCATGTGGATGAGTAATGAACTCTTTCTATCTTGAACATGTTGAGGATCTCATCAATTGGAGTGGCTGAATGAATTTCGTATGGCCTCTGTGGTAAAGTTAAAATAATATCAATGTAAAATCAATAAGGAAGGTTATAAACAGAGCATACAAAATCTTTGTTTTCCTGAACTCAGCATTGCTTACACTGGAAAACAGTGTTTCTCTAAACATACAAGACTTATAATATCTTAAAGGCTAACCCTTCTCATATGGATTGCGTGTGCATTTCTTTAGTACTAATCAGTTGAAATACACAGTGGTTTTATATCTTTTTTAGATTTTATTTTGTAATATTTATATCAGTGGGAAAGCTTTCAAGGTCAGTTCAAATTAGATTTATGAATATTTTTGTCTCTGGAGCCATCTGTGTGAGGTGTAGGTTATTTTATTATTAATTAATTATTAATTATTATTATTACAGATGAGCCACTCTTGCAATAATCAACACCGAGCCCCACAACACACCTTTGGAGATCCATGGGTCCTACACATCCCTATCACAACATGTGATGTGCATCATCAAGTGCACTAAATGCCCCAATAGCGACTATGTGGGTGAAACCAGACAATCACTACACTCTCGAGAAAACTCACACAGGAAAAATGATAAAAGACAAAACATCACATCACCTATGGATGAACACTTTTCACAAAGTGCTCATTCTATATCTGACCTATCAGTCCTCATCCCCAAAGGGAACCTGCACAACACTTTCAAAAGATGAGCCTGGGAGCTTAAATTCATAACTTTGCTAGACACTAAAAATCAAGGACAGAAGAAAGTCACCGCATTTATGGCTTATTACAACAATCTGTAACCCACTAACAACCTTCCCAGCAGCTTTTCTCCTCCCTTCCTTTCCTCCCTATGATTGGAGGGGTGTCAACGGGCCACTACACCTTGAATGGTCCCTTGAAATACGTGTTAGCTACTTATGCTAAACACTCTGTTCCACCTTGTATTTAGCAGTAACTCCCTGAGTTAGGGTTGTATCTACACTGGTACTTTACAGCGCTTCAACTTTCTCGCTCAGGGGTGTGAAAAACCCGAAGAAGAGCTCTGTGTAAGCTGGAAAGCTTGTCTCTTTCCCCAACAGAAGTTGGTCCAATAAAAGATATTACCTCACCCAACCTGTATCTCTAATATCCTGGGACCAACACAGCTACAACACCACTGCATACTATTTCATCTATGACTGACTGATGCCCCATTCTCAGACAGGGAACAATACAAATCACCAGCTTGAAAATCTGTTCATATTCAGGGGAGGAATCCCACTCCTGTGGTCCGGGGTGTGACACCATGGCTCATCTCTTGATATCCCTTTGCTATGGCAGCTCACACACTCTTGAACAAGAACACTACTGCCCCTTTACCATGCATAGATGATCAGTGCCACCTGGAAGCCCAAAATTATGTCCTTACAGAGTAAAAGCATCAGTGGGAAAGAGAGTCTAATACACTAAGTAAATTCACGAGTACATCGCTGCACCTGCCTCTTTGTCCACTTAATCACAGTTCTTGGACGAGCCTCAAGAGGCTACTCTCTGGCTTGACCAGAGTTGCAGCAACCATGCACCGGTTTTCTCCCCCTGGTGTGACGTTGGGGCACCGTCACAGACAATAGCTCATGTGATGGAAATGTGCCCAATCTGACATCTGGAGAGTGGTCTACAACACATAGTCTGCCTTGATACAGAGGCCACACTCTGATAGCGGAACCTGGACACTAAGCTCTGATATTGGCATCTGAGAGAGAGAGAGACAGGAGTGGGCAGATTTATACCATGGCTACCATAATGCACAGGTTTTAATTTCCTAGAGGGTTAACTTCTTGTAATGATTTAAAAGTTAGCTGCTCTTTTTTGGCAGGTCTTGTATAATTAACTGGCTAGCTATCTAGCTGTGTCTGCTGTGTTGTGTGAATGGATGGACTGCACTGGGAGATTATGTAATACACTGGATGGGAGCAATGGACTGAGCAGTCTAGTAGAAATTCCAAACTGCTATGGTAGCTATTGCCCTACTTCCAATAATGTGCTGTTTTGGCTGACTGGTATTTTGCAGTACAGTGCAACAAGAACAGCTGTGAGGATCATGACCCTCCCCTCAGCACAAGATTAGTTCTATCTAACAAGGGTAGAGGCAAACAAGAACAAAAAGTCAGCACAAACAAAAACAATTAATTTTTTTACATAATTTATCTTGATCTCCATCAGACCATTTTTAGGTTACCTATATTCTATCACCAGTTCCCGAGTGAGAAATGATCTAACTGGCAAACTATTCGGTCACACAACAGCAGATTTATGCCTCTCTCGTCCTCTCCTCTTTTTCCCATTGGTGGTTTTGTGGTTCTGCCTACTGTGGGATTCCTGCAGCTTCCTCTGAAGCATCTGGTGCTAGCCACTGTAAGAGACAGGACTAGAAAGAACATGGCTGTGATCCAGTATAGACATTCCTTTGCTCCTATGGAAATGAGACATATGTGCTCTTGCAGCTGAGCTGAGTGCTGTGGGAGCACAGAAGAGAATTGGGCTGGCTGCCTGCTGCCTGATCTTGCAGCCCTGTATAAGCCCTGCTCCCTCACAGGGGGCCACTACAGAGCCAGGTGGGGGTTTTGAAGCTTGTGCTTTTAATGGTGGTAACATATGTAGGGCTGAATACATTTACTCACCCCTACTCCTCCTCCTTTTGTGCTTTGTGCTCCTCTGCTTGGCCTTGTCTAGACTAGTAAAAATGGTGTTTACAATTTAGAAAAACAAGCACTTTCCCCCTACTCTAGACAAGGCCACGGACTAATCTGTCCCCACAATGACAGCCTGCTCCATAAGCAACAAACCCTGCTCAATAGGGCAGAAATGCCTGGCTGGGTCATCAGATGGATTGTGGTGTTTTTATTTTAACATGGTTTTGAAATTCAGCCTCTGTTCCAGCCTTGTTTTGTCTCTAGTCAGAGAAAATCATTCTGGGACGATTGTGCTGAGCTTGGCAAATAGATACCTACATAAGCTACATAATTATTAAAGTAATTGGCAACTCTTGGTGATCAGGGCTGGGACTCCAGGTCTACATCCTCTGTTGTGCAGTCCATCACAATGTTCTCTTCCTGAGAACCCCTCTGCCAACAGACAGCTGTTAAAGCAGTATGGTGTTATTTCATTGGTTTTTATCCTAAGCAGAGCTGGTAGCAGTGCTTTTTATTAAGGTTGCCTGACACTTTCCATTACGATACTCTATGCATGACTTTGCCGACATGTAACCATTTGGGCTAAAAGTTTACATGCCATCCTTTCTCTGCCTTCTCTAATTAGAATTTCAATTCTTTAGGTCAGGGACTGTTTTATACTACATGTATATACCATGCCTGGCATGATGGGGAGCTGATCTCTACTGGGGCCTCTTGGTGTTCCTGTAATAAAAATAGTAACTGTGACTTCTCTAAAGAACATCTACTATGTATGGTGACCACCATGTAGCAAGGAGTTATAAAATATTCTTCCCCCCTCCCCACCTCCAAAAAAGGAATGAAATATAAAATGAAAACGCTTAAGCTACAAGTAACTGCACGGACATTTTATTTAAAGTTCTATCTTCCATGGGGAATGGTAAATAAATATTTAACACTATCAGGTTTTATTCCTTTGGAAGCAAAGCGGAATGGAATTTTTCATTATCTTCTGTGAATCTCAGCCATGCTTAGGAAGATTTTTCATCAAGCTCATTCACATAATTGATTAGATAAGTAATGAGTGGTCTGGCAGATAAGCCTCTCCTGTGGTTGGTCCAAACATCTTGGCATATTATATTAACTCTTCTAAGATATTGCTCAAGAGAGCAAAAATATAATGGAACCCCATAATGCTTAACTTATATATTGAAAAGCTGTAATTGCTTCCAATTTGGTACACTCATGTATCTGGGACTCAATCCTGCTGCCCTTACTTATGTGAGCAGTCCCGTGAGCAAAGCCTGCAGGAGTAGCCCTTAAAAATGTTTCATTTGAACACGCCATGCAATTTACGTCCTTTTTTTGAGAACTGCCATGAAATAATTACTAGAGCTGGGTGAAAGCTTCATAACAAAATGTAAAACTGGGACGATACCCCCAATTGGAGAGTGCACTAGAAACCCAAATCTCATGTCATGTTCACCCAAAGTTTGGCATGAATGTTAAGCAAAATGAGTCAGACACTCTGCAAACATTTCAACTATAGTCAGGTAATACTTTAAATAAAACCAAAACCAAACACTCTTACCCAACCCTGCAGCAATTCATATGCTGTAATTCCTAGTGACCACCAGTCTACTGGGTATGAATATCCTGGGCCTCCATCCATAAAGGCCTGGAACACTTCTGGAGCTAAAACAAATAAATCAAATCTAATGAAGTGCATTGTACTTTAAGGTTAAATGGTAGCTTGTTAATAACATTTGCATTTGAAAAAAAAATGAATAAGTGTGCAGTTAGGTGAAAGTAATCACCCAATCTGCATGCAGAGATACACAGAATTGCTTTCAGCGATGCACAAAAGAACATAAAAATGGCCATACTGAGTCAGACCAAAGGTCCATCCAGTATCATTTCTACCGACAGTGGCCAATGCCAGGTGCCCCAGAGGGAGTGAACCTAACAGGTAATGATCAAGTGATCTCTCTCCTACCATCCATCTCCACCCTCTGACAAACAGAGACTAGGGACACCATTCCTTACCCATCCTGGCTAATAGCCATTAATGGGCTTAACCTCCATGAATTTATCCAGTTCTCTTTCAAACCCTGTTATAGTCCTAGCCTTCACAACCTCCTCAAGCAAGGAGTTCCACAGGTTGACTGTGCACTGTGTGAAAAAGAACTTCCTTTTATTTGTCTTAAACCTGCTGCCCATTAATTTCATTTGGTGGCCCCTAGTTCTTATATTATAGGAACAAGTAAATAACTTTTCCTTTTTCATTTTCTCCACACCACTCATGATTTTATATACCTCTATCATAACTGCCCTTAGTCTCCTCTTTTCCAAGCTGAAAAGTCCTAGCCTCTTTAATCTCTCCTCATATGGGACCCGTTCCAACCCCTAATCATTTTAGTTGCCCTTTTCTGAACCTTTTCTAATGCCAGTATATCTTTTTTGAGTTGAGGGGACCACATCTGTACACAGTATTCAAAAGTGTACGCAGTATTCAAAAGTTCCTAGTTTAACAAGAAATAAGCGATTTTGCATGCTCAACTGCACTGTTTGGTGTTCAAACATAAAAAGAGAGATGGTCAAGAGTGTACAACATTCAGGCTTTAGTCCTTCCTCCATATATATAGTCCTCCCTCTTCAAACACTTCCTGAAAGTAGAGTTCTCTAAGTTCCTAGTCATTACCTTATACATAAGTATATTATATTATAACAGCCCTCATTGGGAAGCTATATATTGTAACATGCCTAGCTCAGAATGCAGATATCCTACTGTATTCTGAGAGTATGTAAGGCAAAATATTATCAGTTATTTTGAAAATACCTAATTGTGCATTGAAAACGTCATTAGATTTTAAAAAGAATCAGGGAAAAGATATATTCATTGTTTATTAAATGTTTCTAGATACATAGAGGCAAGCACATTGCTGAAGTGGGGGAACTATATATGAAATATGTTTGCTATTTAAAGCCTGGAAAATTAAAATGAATAAATGATCTTTGTGAGCCAAGTTCAGCTCTAGTGTAAGCAGACTCAATTCCACTTAAATGAATTGAGTAAATGCTTTCTTAACACCAGAATGAATTTGGCCTTATGAATACAGACAACTGGTAGAAACAACAATAACTTTAACCACCGTACTATCACCACAAGACTCATTTCACTTAGGTCATTCGACACCCATCACGTAGAATCAACTTTTGGTCACTACTGACTTGAGATGGATTGGAATTGGTGACCAAAAGGTGAAAGGCTGTATAATTCTTTGCCAACTCCCTGAATCAGTCATTTCCCCAGTATTGAAATGGATATAAACCTCCTGCTTTAGAGTTTAAAGCAATCTCTAAGAATTAAAGATTAAGATGAAAACTTCCTGGGGGACATTTGCTGGTGCACCTGCTTCTGCTGACGGCCACTGTCAGAGTCCAGATATTGGAATAGCTGGACCATGACTCTGATCCAGTGTGGCAATTCATATGTTTCAACACACAGTTAAAGATCCTGAGAGGCTTTATCATCCATGTTGTTATCTTCCAGGCAAAACATTTATCAGGATTTTTCTAGACCATCCATTTTATATTTCAAATTCTATCTGGATTGTTTGGGTTTGTGAATTAAAATAAATTAGAGTAAACCAAATTTGTAGGAGTTGAAATGTAACTAAATATTTTGGGAAACACAAAAGTTCTCCAACTGATTTCAATTTCAGTGTTGAACAAACTGAAATGCAAAGAGTCACTTTGACTGTATTGCCACAGAGGGTTAATTTAGTGGTTATTTTATTTATTCGATCTAGAAAATAAAACAAGACATAATAAATCTCAAACTCATGTATCATACATCCAAAATTCTATATTACGATGGAATTAAGTTAAGTATTTTTAAAATTAAATATAAATCCAGATACTGATACAAAATCTGACCTGATTTGAGATAAATATACTATTTATGAAGTGATAAATGCCATAGAAATAGCTTACTCACAAAAGAAAGCCTTTGATCTTATCAAAATCAGATATATTATTAGTTAACTTTAATAAGAAAAAAATCCTCTAAATAAGACATCTGTAGAATCTTGTGAAAACCACAGACAACTAAGATATGAAATGAAAAGGCAGTCATGCTTTTCTAATTATTTCATAGTATAATGTCAGTAAACTCTGTGATAACATCACATTCCTTGGATATTTTCTAAACAATGGTATCGCCAAGCAGAACCATGATGCTAGATTGCAATTACCAGGTGAGTTCTTCCATAGCTGATACTGAGACTAATGCACTACATTACCATCTCATCACTTACAATCGCACACTAATGTGAATAGAAAAGGAGTACTTGTGGCACCTTAGAGACTAACAAATTTATTAGAGCATAAGCTTTCGTGAGCTACAGCTCACTTCATCGGATGCTGAGCTGTAGCTCACGAAAGCTTATGCTCTAATAAATTTGTTAGTCTCTAAGGTGCCACAAGTACTCCTTTTCTTTTTGCGAATACAGACTAACACGGCTGCTACTCTGAAACTAATGTGAATGTGGCAGTAAATGATCTATTCTCTAATCTAGTCACAATTAGTTCAGAGCGGCAGCCAGGGGTTTGACTATCTTATTTAGGAAATCTGCTTTAACTAAATAAAAGGAGTTCCTTATGGAGAAGTATGTGACTTTTGGATCATTTCATGGGGCATCCCGGAGACGTAGATTAAAACTCCCTTAATTGATGCATTCAGAAAGTCCATAAACCTATTATTTACATCTTAAGCTGTACTTACATACAGAGCAGTTCTTTATGAAATATACAACTGGAATATAACAGCTTGTTTTTCTTACACACACACAAGTCATAATTGTCCCTCATTCATATTTTAGGACAGTTTAACAATTATTGGGTTGAAAGTCAGTGAAGAAAGCTTGCTTGCTACACAGGCATATTACTCTGCTGTAAGGTGCAGCATGACCCTTACTATTTAATTCATAGCTCCACTGTTGCAATGTGGTGAGGGGGCCCTGGTTCATTTCTGTGTTGAAAGTGCTTCATTAATGTAATGTTTAGAGTTGTGTGTGAGGGTTGTAACACTGCCAGACCACTACAGCTGGGTTTTTCTAATTCAGTGCCTGGGTTATTTATTCTATTTTATTTTATTTGTTGTGTCTCAGAGCTGCAGTGAACAATGTCACCTCATCCCCGAATTAGGCTGATCAGCAGGATGCGCTTCAAGTTTCAGCACTGAGCCAACTGTTTGTTTGGTTTTGGGTCTATTTAAAAGTGCTCTGTTTTAGTGAGCTGTAGCTCACGAAAGCTTATGCTCTAATAAATTTGTTAGTCTCTAAGGTGCCACAAGTACTCCTTTTCTTTTCACCTTAAGCTGGTGACAGTGTCCTCAGATCAGAAAATGAGCATTTAGGCTCCTGTTTTCTAAAACAGATACGCAGCTTTTCTCTGCTTTAATGGTATTTATTTTCCTTCCAGAGCAACTCTCTGTAGTCCAACAGCTTGAGTGACAGTTTTAGGATTTAAGCACTTGCTCTACCAGATGAGCAGAGGCTGAATGAGTTAAGGTGTTGCATCAATTATGGCAAGCTACGTGGCATCTTTTATGGCCCTACTGAAGTCAATGGAAGTTTTGCCATTAACTTCCATGGCACCAGGATTTCACCCTTGGGCCCTGATTCAGCAAAGGACTTAAGCATATGCTTAAAGTAATGTGTTTAAGTGTCCAAATGCGGTTAAAATTAAGCATGTGCCTAAGTGCTTTTCTGAATTGGGATCTTAGGTCCATAGGATACCATCAGATCTTTATTGCAGTGCTCTGTGATTTGGCAATAGTGGTGCCTGACAACAACCTTCTTTCTGAATTTTGGACCCATAAGAGGATGCTATCCTGAAAAGGAGTGGCAGATCCTACATATGATCTGCATTTGCATTAGAAGAGCTTTGAACTGGGGTGTATGGAATAATGAAAAGAGACTACAGTAACTCCTCGCTTAAAGTCTTCCCGGTTAAAGTTGTTTCGTTGCTGATCAATTAGGGAGGATGCTCATTTAAAGTTGTGCAATGCTCCCTTATAAGGTTGTTTGGCAGCCGCCTGCTTTGTCCACTGCTTGCAGGAAGAGCAGCCCGGTGGAGCTAGCTGGTGGGGGCTTGGAACCAGGGTGGACTGGCAGCTCCCGTATCAGCTCCCCGCTCCCCTAAGTTCCCTGTGCAGCAGCCGCCCAGCAGGCTACCCCGCAGTTCAGCTGTCCCTCCCACCACTGCCATGTGCTGCTCCTGCCCTCTGCCTGGGAGCTGCTCCCAGGAGCCTCCTGCTTGCTGTGCAGGGGAGGGGAGAAGAGGGGGGCTAGTGTCACGGTGCCCCCTTCCCCCCTATTCTTCCCCCTCCCTGCTTACCCCTTCTCCATATAGGGCAAGGTGGGGACAGGACAGGGCTCAGGATGGAGAGAGCTTGCTGGCCGCAGCTGCTGTCTCAACTTCCTGATCTTTTTTAAAGGCAATGTACTTAGTCAGCATACTTAAAGGGGCAATGTGCATCTCTATCTCTCTCCCACACACAGGATGTGTCTCTCTGTCTGCCATGCTGTCTCCCCTCCCTCCATTCCTGCTGCTTTGTAGAGTGTGAGGCTACATTAACACCATTAACCCTTCGGGGTCAATCGAATGTTAATTCATCATTTAGCGGTAAGGCATTCCCCAGGAAATACTCCACCCCCTCAACCTTCACAATCATCATTGCTGTGTACAGTATTAAATTGTTTGTTTAAAACTTATACTGTGTGTGTGTATATATATATAGTTTTTTGTCTGTCGAAAAAATTTCCCTGGAACCTAACCCCGCCATTTACATTAATTCTTATGGGGAAATTGGAATCACTTAACATAGTTTCGCTTAAAGTCGCATTTTTCAGGAACATAACTACAACGTTAAGCAAGGAGTTATTGTATTCTGTGGAGGCCAAATTCTGAGTACAAACTGTTTGGGATAAAAGCAAGTAAAGAGTTTGCAGGGGAGCTTTAAAAATTGCCACTGACTTTACTCATTGTATTTATTGAAATATGTAAAACAATTATCCAGTGCTATTAAGAGTAAAGGTCAAATCCAGCTCTGATGCCCAGGGCTGTGGAAATCCCCCAGTAACATAACAAGTGTGGTTCTACCATATAAAAGCAGGAGGCAGCTATACATGTGGATGGACACCCTGGTGTGGTGTGGAGCCCAACTCTGGGCAGGTGCCTGGTGCACAGGGTAGGGAATGGGGTGGTCAGGGATGGAGTGGGAAAGAGGCTCTACTACTGTGTGGATCCTCTGCTGCTCTGTCCCTTCATGATGTGGGGCTGCATGAGTTATGGACAGCTACTTCAACCCTCCATGGAGTAGACCCTCAGCATATCTGTAGGCATGAGATGGAGAGAATGCCTACCCTTCTTCTCCCTGCACATCTACCTAGCCCTCTGAGTAGCTACTTGGACTGGGCTTTTTTTTTTTGCCCTAATCGATTCATTCAAATATGTTGAATTGAAAGAGCCCAGGTAAGAGGGAAAATTCCACTTCTGCCTGGTCCCAGTGAAATCCACCCACCAATGCTCTTCAGCAAGATATTAAATTAAAATCATTGGGCCTGATCTTACTAACATACATCATTGCATTGAAGTCAATGGGATTTGTGTGGTAGCAAGCATAACTCTTACCGTGAGGTTAAATGCTTCACTAGCTCCTTCTAGATGTCTGGTAGCATGAGCTCTGGGTACTACAACCTCACAGAGGAGAGGCTCTACAGACTCCAGTTCTTGGTGAGTTCCCAAGCACATTTCAAGCAAGTAACAGAGGACTATTTTACTAGGGCTGGAAAAAATAAAGGGTACAAATGGCCCTAGGCATAAGGACTTCAATAGTGATAATAAAGTTCAAACCAACAGTCCCTAACTCAACCCTAAGAGCCATACAGAAAAGGGTGAGGAAGCTAAGGGTCTCCCTGGGACCACACCATACCACCCTCCTCCTTGCAGGTGGCTGCCTATTTCCTCCTGCTGTAGTTACTGCTGACACTGTATCTGCAACAACATTTACACAGCCAGCTCCCAGGCTGGACCTCCAGTCCCTACCTCTCTCCTGAACTGGTCCCCTCTGACTTCAGGATATGCTTCTTTTTTTTTTTGCTGTACCTGTGATTATGAGCTTTCTGGGTACTGGACCTGGTAATATAGCACTCTCCTCTGATTAGATACTTTCCCACTCATTCAAGTGACAGGAAGGAGGCAGCAGGTTCATTTAGTATTATAAGAACAAGTGATCATTTGCTGACTATTTGATGAGGCACAACAGTTTTGTTAGTTTGTAGAAGAAGAAGCCACACAGAATTAAAACAAAAACCTGATTTTCAGAGGTTGTGAGTATCTGCAGCTCCCATTGAATCTAAGGGATTTAATTTTTGTCACATTCTCAATTAGCATATTCTGCTTTCCGATCTCCATATCTCTACATCTACTTACCGTGCATTAGCCAGGATAGTAGTTTTACTCGTCCTTTTGACGGTTGAACTCAATTAAAACTGCAGGTGTTAAGGACTTCTGGAAATAAGGCCCTAAACTGGGCACTCAAAGACACAGGCACCCAAAAAGGCAGACACTTTTGAAAATGAAGATCTCAGGGACCAGACAACTTTTGGCCTAGATAAAAAGGAATATCACTGTTCACATCCCAGTGGTGTTATTGTTATGGTCAAACCCCATCCCAAACCATACTGAATGAAACTGGAACCATACAAAGAAAAGGAGTACTTGTGGCACCTTAGAGACTAACAAATTTATTAGAGCGTAAGCTTTCGTGAGCTACAGCTCACTTCATCGGATGCATTTGGTGGAAAAAACAGAGGGGAGATTTATATACACACACAGAGAACATGAAACAATGGGTTTATCATACACACTGTAAGGAGAGTGATCACTTAAGATAAGCCATCACCAGCAGCAGGGGGGGGAAAGGAGGAAAACCTTTCATGGTGACAAGCAAGGTAGGCTAATTCCAGCAGTTAACAAGAATATCTGAGGAACAGTGGGGGGTGGGGTGGGGGGGAGAAATAACATGGGGAAATAGTTTTACTTTGTGTAATGACTCATCCATTCCCAGTCTCTATTCAAGCCTAAATTAATTGTATCCAGTTTGCAAATTAATTCCAATTCAGCAGTCTCTCGTTGGAGTCTGTTTTTGAAGCTTTTTTGTTGAAGGATAGCCACTCTTAGGTCTGTAATCGAGTGACCAGAGAGATTGAAGTGTTCTCCAACTGGTTTTTGAATGTTATAATTCTTGACGTCTGATTTGTGTCCATTCATGCTTCCGCCGACGTGCACGAGCTGAAATTGTGGAAAAGCAGCATCGCTTACCCCATAACCTCAGCCATGCAGAACACAGTGCCATCCACAGCCTCAGAAACAACTCTGACATCTTAATCAAAAAGGCTGACAAAGGAGGTGCTGTCGTCATCATGAATAGGTCGGAGTATGAACAAGAGGCTACTAGACAGCTCTCCAACACCACTTTCTACAAGCCATTACCCTCTGATCCCACTGAGAGTTACCAAAAGAAACTACAGCATTTGCTCAAGAAACTCCCTGAAAAAGCACAAGAACAAATCCGCACAGACACACCCCTAGAACCCCGACCTGGGGTATTCTATCTGCTACCCAAGATCCATAAACCTGGAAATCCTGGACGCCCCATCATCTCAGGCATTGGCACCCTGACAGCAGGATTGTCTGGCTATGTAGACTCCCTCCTCAGGCCTTTCATTACCAGCACTCCCAGCTATCTTCGAGACACTACTGACTTCCTGAGGAACCTACAGTCCATTGGTGATCTTCCTAAAAACATCATCCTAGCCACTATGGATGTAGAAGCCCTCTACACCAACATTCCACACAAAGATGGACTACAAGCCGTCAGGAACAGTATCCCCGATACTGTCACGGCTAACCTTTGTGACTTTGTGACTTTGTGACTTTGTCCTCACCCATAACTATTTCACATTTGGGGACAATGTATACCTTCAAATCAGCGGCACTGCAATGGGTACCTGCATGGCCCCACAGTATGCCAACATTTTTATGGCTGACTTAGAACAACGCTTCCTCAGCTCTCGTCCCCTAATGCCCCTACTCTACTTGCGCTACATTGATGACATCTTCATCATCTGGACCCATGGAAAAGAAGCCCTTGAGGAATTCCACCATGATTTCAACAATTTCCATCCCACCATCAACCTCAGCCTGGACCAGTCCACACAAGAGATCCAGTTCCTGGACACTACGGTGCTAATAAGCGATGGACACATAAACACCACCCTATATCAGAAACCTACTGACTGCTATTCCTACCTACATGCCTCTAGCTTTCATCCAGATCATATCACTCGATCCATTGTCTACAGCCAAGCTCTGCGATATAACCGCTCCAACCCCTCAGACAGAGACAAACACCTACAAGATCTCTATCATGCATTCCTACAACTACAATACCCACCTGCTGAAGTGAAGAAACAGATTGACAGAGCCAGAAGAGTACCCAGAAGTCACCTACTACAGGACAGGCCCAACAAAGAAAATAACAGAACGCCACTAGCCATCACCTTCAGCCCCCAACTAAAACCTCTCCAACGCATCATCAGGGATCTACAACCTATCCTGAAGGACGACCCATCACTCTCACAGATCTTGGGAGACAGGCCAGTCCTTGCTTACAGACAGCCCCCCAATCTGAAGCAAATACTCACCAGCAACCACACACCACACAACAGAACCACTAACCCAGGAACCTATCCTTGTAACAAAGCCCGTTGCCAATTCTGTCCACATATCTATTCAGGGGATACCATCGTAAGGCCTAATCACATCAGCCACACTATCAGAGGCTCGTTCACCTGCGCATCTACCAATGTGATATATGCCATCATGTGCCAGCAATGCCCCTCTGCCATGTACATTGGCCAAACTGGACAGTCTCTACGTAAAAGAATGAATGGACACAAATCAGACGTCAAGAATTATAACATTCAAAAACCAGTTGGAGAACACTTCAATCTCTCTGGTCACTCGATTACAGACCTAAGAGTGGCTATACTTCAACAAAAAAGCTTCAAAAACAGACTCCAACGAGAGACTGCTGAATTGGAATTAATTTGCAAACTGGATACAATTAACTTAGGCTTGAATAGAGACTGGGAATGGATGAGTCATTACACAAAGTAAAACTATTTCCCCATGTTATTTCTCCCCCCCACCCCACCCCCCACTGTTCCTCAGATATTCTTGTTAACTGCTGGAATTAGCCTACCTTGCTTGTCACCATGAAAGGTTTTCCCCCTTTTCCCCCCCTGCTGCTGGTGATGGCTTATCTTAAGTGATCACTCTCCTTACAGTGTGTATGATAAACCCATTGTTTCATGTTCTCTGTGTGTATATATAAGTCTCCCCTCTGTTTTTTCCACCAAATGCATCCGATGAAGTGAGCTGTAGCTCACGAAAGCTTATGCTCTAATAAATTTGTTAGTCTCTAAGGTGCCACAAGAACTGCTTTTCTTTTTGCGAATACAGACTAACACGGCTGCTACTCTGAAACCTGGAACCATACAGTGGTCATAAATCAGAACAGGATAGAGAAAAGAAAAGGAGTACTTGTGGCACCTTAGAGACTAACAAATTTATTAGAGCATAAGCTTTCGTGAGCTACAGCTCACTTCATCCGATGAAGTGAGCTGTAGCTCACGAAAGCTTATGCTCTAATAAATTTGTTAGTCTCTAAGGTGCCACAAGTACTCCTTTTCTTTTTGCGAATACAGACTAACACGGCTGCTACTCTGAAACAGGATAGAGAGGAATCGATGTCCCATGTTAGGACACCTGTGCCAACATTAACATGGTAAGTGAGATCAAAGATGATTTACTGGCAGGTTTAATAATAAACAAACTCACACTTTTGACTGCAAAGGCTCTCTGAGTTATAAATCTTAATTTCTTTCTCATCCACCTCTATGCTTTTTCTCTTAACATACTTTTAATCTCACTCTGTTTTATGCTCTTGTGCTTTCTTGAAAACTGACACAAAATGAACCTGTTTGGGTGGTAAACAGACTCTGTTCGAATGTATTCAAGGGTCTCCAATATATTTTCTTTTTAAATGAACTAATAAATAAAATAATATACCATCTCCTTTTCCAGAGTTCTATATTTTAAGATTTTTGTAAATCTTAAAATATCTTTTGGCATTCAAAGGTCTACAATGCTGAATCATTGCAGATCTTCTTAAATTCTAAGGCCAGACAGGACCATTGTGATAATCTAGTCTGACCTCCTGTATAACAAAGGCCATAGAACTTCCCCAACATAATTACTGTTTGAAGGAGAGCAAAGCTTTTAGAAAAACATCCAACCTTAGTTTTAAAATTTTCTGTGATGGAGAATCCACAACCACCACTGGTAAATTGTTCCAATGGTTAATTAGCCTCCCATTTCTGAATCCAGATCTCTCAGTATAGCATTTTATGATAGATTATCCCATTGCATGTTTTGCTTTAGAGTGAAATCATATTTGGAGAACAGCTAATAACTATAATTAAGCATAAAAACTTAATTTTAAAGCATGTTTCTTTCAGGTTATTGCATTCATTCTGATGAGTCTGCCAAACATTGGTAGACATGGCTAATTTCAAATTACCTTAATCTAGCCACATCAGTGCTCCATGCTCACCATTATTCATTTTAATTGTGTACTTCGAGCTTCAAGTACATTTTGTGAAATAGATCATTTCTGACAAATTAATTCATAGATAGTCTTCTGCTCTGCAGTTGTCATAGCAGCCAAATGATCTATACTTTGGCATAACAACAGTGATGCAGTTCATGGTTATAGGTATGTTGTAGAAAATGACAAAGCTGACTTGAATTTTTACTTAATCTACTGATAATTCTGCTTCCTACTTGTGACAAGTCCTCAGTATCCAACATTACCTTGCACAAGCAATAAAAGGAATATAAATATAATTGCAAACAACATTGTACTCACTTTTCTATGATCACATAAAACTTTATTTAACCAGCAGCAGTTTTTGTAAAAGACACTACATATAGGCCAAAACATTGCCCAGAGTTAAACTGAGGTTGCCTGAAGTTAGGCACCTGAAGAAAAGTGGCCCGTTGAGCACTCTCAGCTCTCATTGAACTCAATGGCCAAAATGTAAGTGCTTAGCACTTTTGAAAATAAGGTCATTTTTAATTAGGTGCTTAAATGTGAGTTTAGGAGAGTCACTTTAGGCACCAAAGTTTGAAAATATTGAATACAATAAGTTAATCGGCTTGAGGTTTGTTGCTTTCAAGAGTGACTGGCCCAAACAGAGAATAACTATTACCTTCCTTGATAGATTACCTTTCTGATCACACCAGTAGGCACTATCGGACAGCATTATGAAATCAGGGCCTTGACATGCCTCTGGGAGGAATCCCAGTTGTCAACAGGAAAGGAGATTTCTTTTTTGATGAACTGTTTTAGTTTCATTCGTTCAGTAAGAACCTAATTGAAGAGGCTCTGGTGTGCCTGTCCGGTGCTACTTTTGAAACTGACAGGTGTTGATTAGGGAAGCTTTGGGAGGCTGATAGCAGAGATTTTTTCACACAGAGAAGCATTGTTGTGTTCTCTAATGGGGCAGGTTAGAACTGTACAAAATCAGTGAAGGGGGGGAGAAGATGCAGTGCAGACCTTTTCAAGTGACCTTTATTTTCTTCTAATGCATCTCCTGGTTTGCAATACGTGTAAGCAATAATGATAACAGTGCAAGGCAAGTCCTGAAGATTAATTACTGGCTGGAAGGAGTTGATGTCCTTAGATGCAGCTGAGTGCTACTAACCCAAGCTGGTCATTAATTCCTCTGAAATGTCCTGTACGGAGGTTATCATTGCTACTATAAATTGAAAATATATGTATTTTTAAATCATAGTTATATGGCCTATTATTTAACAGGTGAGAGAGTTTGAATTTGTACGCACAAGGTTATTGCTAAAGAATTAATGCCATGGTATATTAGACAACCAGACTGGTGGTGGTGTCGTCTCTCAACATTATCTCCAGCTGGTAAGCATCAGTGAAAAAGTGAGAAATCTGCATACCACTGTGTGCGATGGAAATCATTTAGGTTCATAGCATATAAAAGCAGCAGCACACTCCGCTCATTCAATGGCACTCATATACCACAGCGATGGAGAATGCATGAGAACCTAGACAGATAAGGTAATTCAAATAAAAAACAAATGGATTCCAGGACAAATACTTTCTGTGTCATATAAAAGTCTGCATCTAAATTGTAGGCACTAACCCTGCAAAAATGTACTTAACTTTATGCACTGGGAGTATTCCCATTGAGTGAGTAAAGTTAAGCACATGTGGAAGTCTTTGAAGGACCAGGGCCAAAGCTCGTAGGGGTAGGGAATGTGTCTTTTCTGTATGTTGGCAAGGACCATGCACCTGTGAGTATTTACCAATTAAATAGCAAAATACAAACAAACATGCATACTCTCTGGCATTGGGCCGAATGGTTGATGGTTAATCTTAACATGCTAAAATAGGGGAGTTCATTGAATTATAATCCTCAAAAAATGCCCTACTAGTGCATTAGACTAATCAATTGAGAAGAATGGAAGCCTAAATTGCAGCCATGGGAGACAGCAAATTACAATGTAACTTCCTCAGTTGCTATGGTCATGAGTATTATAGAAATGCCTTTAAGTACATAAAATACAGAGTTGCGAGAGATAATTTATTAATTAACAAAAGACATGCTTCCATGAATCAAAGTCTCTTCATTGGGACATGATAAATAGCAAGATAATCTATATTGTGTAGTAGAAGATTGTTAATTCAGAGCCACAATCACAGTCTGATCAAAGAGAGATGGGGCCAGATTTTCAAAGGTATTTAGGTGCCCAAAGATGCATATAGGTTCCTAGTGGGATTTTCATAACACCTACACAGGTTGGACACCTAATTTCCATTGATTTCAATGGGAGTTAGGTGCCTAAATACTTTTATAAATCTGGCCCTTGGTGTAGAAAGTTGTGAAACAATCATAGGTGTGGATTGGAGTTTCCCAGCATAATTAATAGTTTTGTCAGGATTACAATGACACTATGTTCTATCAATCAAACCAAAAGCACAGGGTGAGGACAAAACAAATCTATATATTTGAAAGCACACGGCCTTCCTCCTCATTTTAACAAAACAGCATTAGAAGAACACATCTAATAGAGAGACTACTCCATTTCTAGTGTGGCCATATTGGTGGTAAAGGAGACACATTGCAGTTGAAGACAGATCCTTGGGGCATCAATGGACCTCAAAATCTGGGCAACGGAAGCACTGATCTGACCTCCACAGATCCACCCTTGTCTCCAAAGCCATCCTCCTGCTGGAGCCCAGAATGACTAGGATGTGGGGCAGTTCCCACACCATGGATTTCTGCTGCAGTGCTGATTTGCACTCTGTTTGCCAGCAAGCAGATGAATCTGAGCACCTATCCCCTCTATTCTAAATATTGCTGCCAGATTGTCCTCTCCCCTTGGTCACAACAGAAAAAGGTGAAACTTTGGTCCACTCTTTGCTAGACTGTCATGGAGGGACAATGACTTGGCCCCCGTCTTCTGTGTGGGAGAAGGAGCAGTGGAGATAAGCAGGTGACTACATTGCAGTGACTAAAAAGATTCCTACTGATTTCAGTGGGAACTGAATTGGGCCCTCAAATGCTTACATTATGAAACTGTCATCCTACCACATACACACTTTTGCACTGGGCTAGTGCATACACTTCAAGAAGTATGTAATGCTAATGTACTTACACTGTGTGCAAAGGATGAGACAGGGCTCATGTGCTGCATATATGCAGTGCAGCTGACTTCATGCCAAACATGATCTAAAAAGACTAATATTCATATTATCTTCACTGCCCACACAAAGTGCCATATCCAAAGTCCTACGGTTAGGCCAAATCAAAAACAATTTTGACTAGAACACTCAAAGGCTCTTCTGAATGACAGATTCCTACCATATTTCAACATTCAATTCCCAGATGGGAGTGGGCAAAGGAGACAAAGGGAACTGCATTCTGAGTTACAGTGTTTGTTACTTAACTGGTGCTACAGCTGAAGCAGGTAGAACTACTCACAATGGGTGAAATCCTGGCCCCATCAAAGTCAATGGCAAAACTCCCACTGACATCAATCAGGGCCAGGATTTCACACCATGCTTTTTTGATTGGGTCTGAGAAAGCAGTCACTATTTTTATAAAATGCATATCCAAAAGAATATATTTTTTCAACTATTATCTAAAATCCAAAGGGCATTCTTCACCATATAACAACAGTGTTAAAGTCAAAGTGCTTGTATAGTGCTACTTTAATATCAGAACGTTCAATGTGTTTTAGATCGCTTGGGAATTAATCCTGCAATATGTGGCCAGATCCCGATGCCTACAGGACCCAATGACTCCAATGGGGCTGCAGGTGGGAGCAAGGTTTTGCCTACATTGTGCACCTTACAGCGTTGGGGATTTAAGGCCTGATTCTTCCACCTTTACAAATGCTGGGTAGTGCCTTACTATAATAGTAGTCCATTGATTTTAATGCAACCATTCACAGAGTAAGGATGATAGAAGGCTTTTAGGCCCAGATCCACAAAATTACTAAGACCTAAATGCTTAAAGGTATTTAGACACCTAACTCCTATTGAAATCAATGGAAGTTAGGTGCCAAAACACCTTTGAGAATCTGAGCCTTAGTGCCAGATGTAGAGGGATTTATATTCCTAAAGTTACAGATAGGTACCTACGTGAGTTAGGCATTTAACGCCCATTGACTTTCAATTGGAATTAGGTGACTAACTTGCTTAGGCACTTTTATAAAATAAACTAGATGCTCCTCTGTATCTTTCAGCACCCAAATTCTTTTGTACATCTGGCCTTTAGGCCCCAATTCAACAAGGTATTTAAGCACATGCCTAACTAAGTCAGTTGAAGTCATTGGGGCTACTCTTGTTTCAAATTAGACAAATGCCCAAACACCTTGTTAATACAGTCATTTCAATGAAAAGGACAAATGGAACTTGGTTTCTGAAATCTCCAGTTTTGTAGTTTTGTACATGCTCAGAGGAAATGCTAACAGCTTTCTCAGCATTTGCAGAGAGGCATTTCAATATCAATTTTCACTTCTCATTCAAAAAAAAAAATCTCAGAGAAGGTTGGTAATTCTGCCAGTTGAGGTTTAAATAGAAAGCAGGAATTAAATCAGAGGGGTAGCAAGTAATTTGCTATTTAGAAGAGTAGCAGTTTAAAAAATGAAATGAAAGAAAACAACTTTTCCCCTCCAATGTAAATATCAACTTGTTTGAACAGTAAGTAGCAGTTCACCTCTTACTGCACAGAATTTACTTTTCCTTTTTGCCTCCCATAAGTGCAGCCCCTTCTCCACATGGTGGGATGGTGGAAATGGGGCCAGTAGGGGATTTCCCAGATTCTCCAAATCTGGAAGCAACATGGAAGCTATATACAGACGAAATCAAAGTCTATAATGTTGTTGTCCTCACAACATTGCTCTATGGGTATGAAACATGGATCTGTTATCAACAACACATTAAAAAGTGACAATTTCAATTGGCAACAACTATGACAATTGCTGGGCATCAAATGGCAGGACCAGGTTTCCAACAGTGAAGTCCTGGAGAAAGCTGGCTTGATCGACATCAAGGCTCAGCTCATTTGATCTGCACCCAATTGAGATGGATTGGTCACGTAGTTTGAATGCCTGAGACCAGTCTATCAAAACAAGCCTTCATTCTGAATTAAGCTCTGGAGCTTGGAGGGCAGATGAAAAGCTTCAAAGACACCCTGAAACAAAATCTGTGCAAAACAAACATTTCTGATTTGACTGTTGAGCAACTGGCATTTATCATATTGCACCGTAAGTGCAGGTGTCTGAGACTTTGAGAAGAATCATGTGGAGCAGCTGGAAGCAAAGTGTCAGGCACAGAAACAACATGCAGCTCGGCAACTAGGCAAATGGCTCTGTGGCCAATGCCACAAATGTTGTTCTTCCCAAATTGGTTTATGGAGACATGCGGAGATCCATTAGTACAAACTATGACTGTCAACATCAAGGTAACCAGCAACACTTTTCCTTTTTACTAAAGAGCAAAAATCTAAATTGTAATGACTAACTTTCTGGCTGAGTTCTATTAATATATGTGAAAGCTGAAATAAGAACATAAGAATGGCCATACTGGGTCAGAACAAAGGTCCATCTAGCCCAGTATCCTGTCTTCTGACAGTGGCCAATGCCAGGTGCCCCAGAGGGAATGAACAGAACAAGTAATCATCAAGTCATCCATCCTCGTTGCCCATTCCCAGCTTCTTGCAAACAGAGGCCAGGTACCCCATCCCCAACCATCCTGGCTAATAGACATCAATGGACCTATTCTCCATGAATTGATGTAGTTCTTTTTTGAATCCTGTTATAGTCTTGGCCTTCACAACATCGTCTGGCAAAGAGTTCCACAGGTTGACTGCGTTGTGTGGGGAAAAAAAAAACCCTTCCTTTTGTTTGTTTTAAACCTCCTGCCTATTAATTTAATTTGGTGGCCCCTAGTTCCTGCGTTATCAGAAGGAGTAAACAACACTTCCTTATTTACTTTCTCCACACCAGTCATGATTTTATAGACTTCTATCATATCCCCCCCTCTGTCATCTCTTTTCCAAGCTGAAAAGTCTCAGTCTTATTCATTTATGCTCATACGGAAGTCGTTCCATACCCTAATCATTTTTGTTATCCTTTTCTGAACCTTTACCTAGTGTATATCTTTTTTGAAATGGGGCGACCACATATGCACAGAGTATTCAAGTTGTGGTTGTGCCATGTATTTATAGAGGGGCAATATGATATTTTCTGTCTTAAATGTGTGTGGTACTTCAAGTCTGAACATACTGGTAATTTCTAGTGATTGGTCAAGAAGGGTAATGTTTCTTTATTCACACCATCAGTAGTTAATATGCCTCAGTAGTTTTTAATCCTCATATTTTAGTATGATTACATCAGAGCAAATATTTATTAGATTACATTAGCTGAATACATACACTGATCCTTTAACACCTTACTAATCTGCCATGTAGTTATACAGCCTCTCTTGTGTCTATTCTTAAATATGGCCCACTAAACAACTTAAGTCCTGAATGTAACTCTGTGTGTGTGTGTGTGTGTGTGTAATTGCTAGACCAGCTTCAATCAGGTGTCAAACCAGGCATTATGCTGGTGTCTAACACACAATGTTGGTCCTATACATTTAAAATGAATATATAACAGTCTCAAGCTAATGAATATGAAATGTATCCATAACTAAGTGTCCTTCTTCTTTTGTGTTCTCAAAGGCCTCATTGCAGTTAAACTGTCACATCTTTTCTAGTAAGATGTTTGAGCAAACATTTGCATTAATGTCTGGCAGAGTATTATGAGCTAATGGATTGAGTATAAGGCTCGGACCCACGAGCTTCCATATTCTATTCTCTTCTATGCCCCTGACTGGTGTTAATAATATTGGGTTTATGTAACATTATAATCTTTAGTTTGTTATTTCAGAAATATTAGTTTGCTATTGCCTCACAATATTCCTCTGGGGCAGGCAAATTTCATTGCCCCCAGTTTATATGTGTAGAAACTGAAACTTGGACAGGTTAACTGATTTGCATAAAGTCACACAAGAAGTTAGTGGAAGAACTAGAATTAGACCCAAGTACCCTACTCCCAGTTCAATGTTTACTCCACTACACCATAGTGTTCCTCAGATAGGTTTATGTGAAGGGGCATAATTATTTGCCTACCCACCCCCATTGGAGCTCTTGCTTAATCCCTTATGAAGATGAGCACTCAGAAGTTAACTTGCTCTTGCAGGAATCATAACTTTTTCTTGCATTCCAAAAAGCACTGATAGATCAGCAATCAAACCATTAAATGTTATAGGCTAAGGGTGGGATTTCCAAAAGTGCTGAAACATTGGCCCAAATTTGCTCCCAAAGAAGCAAATGCCAAAACCTCTCATTAGTTTCAGTGAGAGCAGAATTAGGCTAGTGCTGAGCGTTCTTTAAAAATCCCACACCACATTCACACCTGGTGTTCTACACGTCACTCAGTGTAATTACATCAGAACAGAATTCAGCCCTACATGATATTTTTGTTTTACCTGTAAGGTTTAAGGTTGATGTCAGAACATTAACTAGCTCTCTTCTGCCTCTGATAGTACTTCTATGCACTATTAATATATGCCTGACTTAATGTATATTAAATGTTGAATAGGACTCCTTGTAAATCCAAATTTCTCTAACATTGTCAATTGAACAGTCATAATTCAGTGTGACAATGACCTCTAAAATGAGCTGTGGAAATCTGAGATAACCAGCATGCAAGATAGCTAGATGTAGTTATGACTTTTTCAGGTAATGTACTGTAGGTTTTATTGGCTCTGTAATTTGTTAGGTGAATTTGAGTCCTGAAAGTTATTTTATTAGTTTGATATTAAATGAAGCCAGGCTGCATTATTCAGATAACTGAAACAGAAGAGAAAACAATAGGAAACCTCTATGTGGGAACTGAATCCTCTACAAACTCTAATGCATGATGTAACGAACATATACGTGTAGAAACTCTGCCAAACAAAACAGAGTTACAGTTCAGTCACTAAATTGAGATTTTTAGGACTCAAATAATGTTAATGTTTATGAAAAATAAATAAAATGATATATAGAATTAAGATAATTCACACATTTTAATACTTTTAAAAATTAAGCAAATATATTGGAGGGACATTGCATCAATATTATGAACAGGCATGCCCTATAATACGATTTGATATTTTATGTAGTAAAATGTTGATGGCAACCCATATCTGAGGACCACTTTGTACAGTTAATAACTCAGAGATTCATTGACTTTAAAGCCAGAAGGGACCATTGTGATCATCTAGTCTGATCTCCTGCACAATGCAGGTCACAGAACCTCGCCCACTTCTGTAATAGACTGTAGTTACTGAAGCCTTAGATCATGATTTAAAGATTTCAAGTTAAAGAAAATCCACCATTTACTCTAGTTCAAACATGCAAGTGACCCGTACCTCATGCTGCAGAGAAAGGTGAAATCCCCGCCCCCCAGGATCTCTACCAGTCTGACCTTGGGGAAAATTCCATCCTGATTCCAAATATGGCAATAACTTTGACCCTGAGCATGTCAGCAAGGCTCACCACCTAGACACCTGGGAAAGAATTCTCTATTGTAACTCAGAGCCCTTTCCATACAGTGTCCCATCTCAGGCTGTTGAGCATATTTGATATTCATTTGTTCTTGTGTCAACATTGGCACTTAACTAACTCCTTTCCTTCCCTGGTATTTATCCCTCTGATGTATTTATAGAGAGCAATCATATCTCCCCTCAGCCTTCGTTTGGTTAGGCTAAACAAGACAAGCTACTTGAGTCTCTTCTCATATGGTAGGTTTTCCATTGCTCTGATCATCCTATTAACCTTTTCCTGCACCTGTTCCAGTTTGAATTCTCATCTTGTTTAAACATGGGAGACAAGAATTGCACCAACTATTCCAGATGAAGTCTCACCAGTGCCTTGTATAATGGTACTAACACTTCCCTGTCTCTACTGTAATTAGCTCTCCTGATGCATCCTAGGACTGCATTAGCCTTTTTCACAGCCACATCACATTGACAGTTCATAGTCATCCTGTGATCAACTATTACACCCAGGTCTTTCTCCTCCAAATGTTTATTTGTTTTTTTAAATGAATTGGTAGGTAGTCAGGGCAATCCCTGAAGCAAAAGGTGCAGTGTGCTCCTTGGGATCTGCTCCAGTAAATAAGAAGGCACTTATTTTATAGATAGGGAAACAGGCATAGAGAAGTTTAGGGCCAGATTCTGAAACCATTGCATGAAGTTGTACTACGATAATGGTGCAGAATCAGATGCTAAGGCAATGTCTAGACTGGGAAAATAGGCTGTGTTTTAAAGTGCATTGACCTCAACCAGTATTGACCACAACCAGCTAACACATTTTTAAAACACAACTTACCGTGTCTATACTAGGTGCAAAGTCCTGTTTAAAATTATGTTAAAGCATGTTCCCCAACATGTTTTAAAGCATGGGCTCTTCTCCTACCTTAGACCGGGTGTAAGTGACTTGCCCAAGGATATATAGAAAGTCTGTGGTAGAGCCTGCGAACTTCTTAGAGAGTATAGTTGTTTCAAATAACTAGCATAAATAAAAACCAGAACTTTGATACCAACTTTGCAATTAATTGTTAGCATTTTGCTAAGGGTCTGATTTTCCTCTGACTTAACCCACATAAATCAGGAGTAAATCAAGCGAACTCGATGAAGTTACAAAGGCAAAACCAGTACAAGTGAGATCAGGAACAGGCTCTATCTGTCATAGTGGTGTTTTTTTGAAGCCTCGATACACATCATAATCTGCAGAGCATCCACATTCCTCACTTCTCACACTGAAACAGATAATTTTAACAGTTCAGAAAGCCCTACTGGCCGTGCAAAAAATGCTTTCTCACACTTACAAATGAATCCAAGGCTTGAAACTCCTCTCCTCCAAGGCAGAGTAGAGAAGGCTTTGAACTTGTGGCTTTTGCTGTATTTTGGTATTTCCAAGAAATGGGGAAGATACAGTAGAAAGAAAGCAGGATGATGGAGGGGCTTGATAATCTCTAGTTAAAGGGCTAGATAGCATTTCTATTTTGCCATTTCTTTCGTACTGAGGTTTTTCTGGTGCTTTTTGTTTTGTTTTTCGGGTGGGGGGTCGGGGAGAGGGAGGAAGCAGACTCTATGCTGTGTAATTGAACTAAATTCTGAAAGGAATAGAAAAGAGACAGGATACCAAAGCTATTTATCTTAATGTTAAATCAAAGATGAGGACACAGAATGATAAAGGAACGGGGTAATTAAGAGATTTAGGAAGAATCTCTTTAGATATTGGTGTGGCCAGCCCCTGTTTTGGGCACAAGGAGGAAGGGTATATGAAGTGGGGCCTAACCATAATTGCAGCCATTATTATTATTATTTATTTGTATTACCACATACATCTCTGAGTACAAGAAATGCTCCTCGCTAGCATCACTAGCTGCCCTAGAGGGGGATTGAGAGGCATTTTGCTTCCTCCTGCACTGGTCTATGTATTGTGACAACTATAGGGAGGAACATATGTTGCTCCTTCTGCATTCTTGGAAATTCCAGGAGATGGTGGCTAGTGCAGGCCTCAGTATTAAATGCACGAGCTGGCCCCTAGAAATATGTAGTCAATAAACTCACAGCAGAGCCTTGTGTACTCATCCTTTACTGCAGAATTGTCTTGTAGAATCCAAAGTTATGTTTCTAGCTCTTATGTGAAGAAACACTTCCAAACATGAAACAAGTATGAACTCAGGAAGTGGGGTCCGCCTGAGCGTGCAGACAGACTGAAACAAGCTTCAAGAGGTGCTCAGTTTCCTATTCATCTCATTGGAATCTAATCATGTACATTTCAGTATCAATATTTTTAACCAATTCACTGCAGGTAATTTGAACATCCAGACAATCTGTTTATTCCACACACCCAGATAATCTGCCACATCATACCGAAGCTAAAATCCCACCTGTCCCCTCACCAAATACCCAAACCTCCAGCTTTCCCCTGATTACTTATATAACAGTTGTGCATTTTCAATATAAATTTCTGCAGCCCACTGAAGATTAAAAATTGAAGGATATCATAAAATTCATTTAATTGAATATAAAAGAAGATTTGACAGTTATTGTTTTATTCATTTTCACATTTAAATCAATAACTCCCTCTCCCCTCTATTTTTCATTTATCTGAGGCCTCTGAAGGATCTCCAGTATTCAGGAGTCTTGGTGAAGAATTTAAGTAACAATAATTTGTGCATTATAGTGGCATGGCAGCCTCACGATAAGTTAAGGTTGCTTCATAACATCTATTTAAAGATGGACCTTTCTAAGTCCTCTAAAATTGACATGCTTAGTTGTATTTCTTGGAAAGTTGACGTGCCTTAAAAGGTTGCAGTGTGGAGTTAGTGACCCAAACTTGGAGTCGTTTGAGGCACAGGTGCTGGAGCAGTGGTGGGCAACCTGTGGCCTGTGGGCCACAGGCGGCCCATCAGGGTAATCCACTGGCTGGTCGCCAGACAGTTTGTTTACATTTGCATGGCTGGCCGCAGCTCCCAGTGGCTGTGGTTCGCCATTCCCAGCCAATAGGACCTGCGGGAAGCGGCGGCCAGCACGTCCCTGAGGCCCGTGCCACTTCCCACACCTCCCATTGGCCGGGAAAGGCAAACCATGGCCTCTGGGAGCTGCGGCCAGCTGTGAAAATGTAAATTAACTGTCTGACGGCCTGCCTGCGGATTACCCTGATGGGCCGCATGTGGCCCATAGGCCTCAGGTTGCCCACCAGTGTTCTGGAGATATAAGATATAGTTGCAGGGTTTTTTTGTGTGTGTTTGTTTTGGGCTTTTTTTTCCCCTCAGAGCTTGAGATCAAACTACTGATGTGTGGCTCACAATAGTCTCAATCAAGTTTTCAATCAAGGTAGTGCATGGCACCCACTAAATCTTTGGATGACCCAAATCAAAAACAGTATTTAAGAAAGTGTACATTTTTTATACTCCACTAATGCATCCACCAATATAAAAAACTAGCTAGAGGAATTCCATCCCCACAATTTTAAAAGGTTTAAACATAACTCTTGTGAGTGTGTTAAAATCTGAATGGTTACTCAGATTGTTTTGAAATTCTCCCTCTGGTGATTGTGGCCTGGAGTCAATCAGTCCTACTCTGGAGGTTTTTAATTCTTCACTTTGGTTTATTTTTAAATATTTACAAGGTGAGCCTCAGGTTATGCATGAGTACTTCTCTTAAGCAAAAAAACCCCTAAACTCACAACACAAAAGAAATACAGTTCCATGCCCCCTCCCTGGGGCGATGCCTTATTACACTGGCTTCTGGTTGCCAACCCTTCCCAAAACAGAAGTTAACTTGATTATTTCCCCTAAGGGGAGAAGAACAACCTTCCACCTAGGAAGATCTTTTCTCCCTGCTGCCCTTAATCCTGCTGCAGCTTGTTTCTCATCCCTCCCACCTCATTCTCACCAGAAGAGGGTTTTTTAAAAGGTCACTAGCAGCATGGGCAGCAGGTATCATAGGCTGGGAGACATTGTGCCTCCCCAAACAGCAAGGCATGGTTCCTCCCCCGTTCTGCTCCCCCAGACTCTCCCCTCCTGCTTCCCGTTCAGTGCGGCAGCGACTCCAGTCTCCCTGTGGCTGCGCCACCCGCCCTCCCATCACTTCGGGGCCGGGGATGCTGTGGCCGTAACACCCAGCCTCACGGTGCTCCGGGGCTGGGGCTGTCATGCTCATGAGATACTCAATAAGGCCCCAACTCGTTAAGCACATGAGCATGTGCTTAAAGTGTTTAAAGCTGATATTCCCAAATGGTGGAAATAGGAACAAAACTAGTCACTATATCCATATCTTCAAACTCGAGGGATTCAGATGAAATGAGACGTTGGTTTGAACCAAAGCCACTGCTGAGTCAAAGTTTTGCAAAACCATACTCGTCCTTTATTTCTGCATCCTCAATGAATTTCCAGTTGCACTAGAGAGCAAGTAACAAGTTGCTTAGAGTTATCAGACATGCACACCAGAACATCCTTGTTTAGACACACTTCATTGAAATATGCTGTATGTATTTTTACAATGGTCTTTAAAACTTACCCATATAGGGCTTAGTGCCAGCCATAGAGGAAGCTTTTTCTGATCCTTTGACTATAGTCGCGATGTTAAAGTCAGTGATGTGAATGTGCCCTGAAATTAAACGAAACAAAGTATAAATAGAACTTAAGACAACACATGCACATGAATCCTCCCTGCTTCATTAGTATTTAGATGCTAATACAAAGAAATGAAATGGAAGATTTGTGCCTCTTAATAAAAACTAAAGGGTCTGCCCAGGTAGTTGGAAAATAATGGAATGCAACTATTGGCACCAAAATGGTGGAATCAACCCTTGTACTGCTCTTTAGGTATCAGAGGGCTCCACTCTCTTGTTTGTGGAATGATTCCCAGTGCTGAGTTCTGTTTAGTGGTACCTCTGCTCCTGCTTCTACCATGGCTGCTCCTGACAGCATTTTTTCAGGGGCAGTAGCTTTTGTTCAGGAACAGCCCTAGGTTTTATGGGGGTTATGTGGAGATATATGGGTACCTCTCCCACCTATAACCAGTCCCCTCCCCAACACCTTCATGTATTTGTGGCACCTGTCTACCTTCAGATTCTCTTCATCCTGGTCCTTTTCTGAGTCTCCCCAGGCAGGGAGGAAGCCGGGAAAAAAGAGGCTATACAAGAAAATTCCATTTGTTTCTGATTCAGTAACCATAAGACTCAGACTGGCAGGAGTGCATGTGAAGTCAGCAGACAGGCACCAAATGACCAGTTATTTGACAGCAGGATGTAGGACAAAGGGTATGTAGCAGAAGTAGGCAGGTGCTCTCATACTCTCACTCACCATTCTGATTTGAACATAATGAATTGAGTTGAAGGTCCAAGCCTGCCACCATTAAGTTTTTCAGTAGGACAGATCACTGCAGGCTGTTGCTGACTCAGTCCCGTTCATCTGATTGATGCCTTGGCTCCTACCTTTGTGTGTGCCCCAGCAGACTTTGTGGACATGCCTGTTGACTACTGGTGTCATGCACTATGCTGGGGCAGACAAAATGGAGGGGAACAAGCCAGGATGCACAGCTAACATGTAGCTGTGGGAACGGAGGAAGTAGGGAATACTAACTTTGTAATGTTTCAGAGTAGCAGCCGTGTTAGTCTGTATTCGCAAAAAGAAAAGGAGTACTTGTGGCACCTTAGAGACTAACAAATTTATTAGAGCATAAGCTTTCGTGAGCTACAGCTCACATCCGATGAAGTGAGCTGTAGCTCACGAAAGCTTATGCTCTAATAAATTTGTTAGTCTCTAAGGTGCCACAAGTACTCCTTTTTTTTTAACTTTGTAATGGATTTTTGGTGCTAAAACCATGAGAGAGCGAATGAGGATGACAGCACTGTAGTTGTCTGCCAGGCTGGACTGATACACATAGAACACAGTTCTACGCTCCCAGGAGCCCTATGTGATTGCATAGGTAACATAGGCTCAGACCTATATCAGTATAACTATGTCATTCAGGGGTGTGAAAAATCCATCCTGAGTGACGTGGTTATACTGACCTAACCCCACGTGTAGACAGCTTGTCAAATAGCATATGATGATCTAGCCTGATGGTACAGTGACTGTTTCAAAGCATGATACCTTATCAGTTACCAAGGGTAGAAACTACGGCTGAAATTTTCAGAGCTTCGATTTAAATTAATTGGAATTGAAATCCGCATGTAACTTGGACAATCTGTACCTGTGCAGTTTTCCAATGTTGTTTAGCATTTTTTCCCCACCTATGGTAGGGCGTGAGCTCCCAACGGGCCATGGCTGGTCAGGTGCTCAGATGCTTTGGGTAATGCACAGTATAAAAAGAAGATTGATATATTATTGATTTGTATTATAGTAGTGCCTTGGGGCCCCAATTGTGGATCAGAGTTCCATTGTGCTAGGTACTGTACAAACAGAAAAGTAATGGTCCCTGTCCCAAAGAGCTTGTATAAGATTACACACAAATAAAAACTACATGTTATTAACGTTAAGGTTGCAAAGTCAAGCATTTGTGGCACCTTAGAGACTAACAAATTTATTTGAGCATAAGCTTTCGTTAGATACAGCTCACTTCATCGGATGCATTCCACGGATGCTCACGAAAGCTTATGCTCAAATAAATTTGTTAGTCTCTAAGGTGCCACAAGTACTCCTTTTCTTTTTTGCGAATACAGAAAGTTATTCTGTACTACTACAGAATACAGGCTACTCTGAAAGTCAAGCATTGAAAAGTTAGGAAAATGCCAGAATTAAGGTTGCATGTGCAACTTTAATTCGGCCTCCTTGTGTATGAATTATGGGACAGTCTTTAATTACATGATTACGCACTATTTTTTCCACAGAACCCTGATCTCATTCTGTGCACAGAATGGACTTCGCTCTGGGGCTGAATCCGAGTTGTATAGTGAAGGAGGCTGTTGCCTGTAGGAACCCTGCATTGGTTGGGTGTATAGTGAATGAGTTGCTCTGAGTTCTGGTACCCAGCATCACACCTAGCCAGTTCATTTCTGGTAGTTAAAGACTATGGGAAATGTCTTACTGAAAAAGATTATCCTACTTCATACAACCAGCTTGCCAATCTTGTGCTGCTAATGGCAACAGATATAAGCACTTCAAAATGCACAGTAGAATGAAAAATTACATGGATTGCTGTAGAATAATAGCCTCATTATTTCTTTGGCAGATAAATATTGAGCTCTGTAACTCAAATGATAGCATCACCAGTGATTGTCCCTGTTAAGAGTACCAGACTGATGGCCTGTCACAGAATATCTATCACATAATATCCAACCAGACTGATGCAAATATTTGATTTACTATTCAAATTGTCACTCTTATGCTGCATTGTTTTCTCTCTTTCTTTTATTATATTTATTTTTTCATTTAACAAAGCTAAAACTAATCCCCACATACTGTACCAGAGGTCTGCACATTTGTGGATATCATGTAGCAGACATATCTTTTCATAAATTAAGGAGAAAAACCAGGAAGATGTGTTTTTCCTAATTTCTTTACATCTTGCAATACAAAAGCAGTAACGTTGTCCATGCATATATATTGCACCTCTCAGCAGGGGATCTCAAGTGCTTACGAACAGCAAGGACTAGTTTTGCCTGGCACTTGTGTGGAGGCCAGACATAAGTGCCTGGGTCAATCTGAGCCCCTGAACTCCCTTCCTTCTCTGCCTCTTCAAAGATACTAATTGCCCCAGAGGGAGTATGAAGCAGCTGAGGCCATGTTTCTGTCCCTCTTCTGCACTGGGCTGGTTGCTGGGGGATAGCAGTCTGTATCATCCCAAAGGATGCAGCGCGCACACACACTCTCTGTGTGCCAGAAAGCACTTTCCATTCCCCGTGTTCCCCCTGGAATGGTGCCACTCTGCTCAAGGTGGTGCCTCAATGGCATGATATGGCCATACATGCTTAAGCTTCACAATACCCCTCTGAGGTACAGAAGTGTTGCCCTGCCTGTTGTTAGGTGAAATTGCCAAGAGATCCACTAGCAGAAAGAGGATAATAGCACAGATCCTTACTGAGTTGATGGACATTCCAAGATAATTTGTTAAAGTGGACCTGATTATATCAAGAAGATTCAGTGTGTTTGTGGAGAAGTAAAGCTTCTTCTAAGGAGCTCAGGGCAACACTGTTGAATCCAGGTATCAAGAGAGGGAGGGGTGAGGGAAAAATGCTGTTCCAAGGTACACTATTACTAAGAGATAATTCCAAAGAGACTTCATAGTTTCATATATTTTATGGCCATCCGGTGGTCTACTCTGATCTCTTGTATTCTGACCTCCTGTCATAGAATTTCAGCCAGTTACTTTCCTACTGAGTCCAATATCTTGTATCTAAGTAAAGCATATCTTCCAGAAAGGTATGCAGTCTGGATTTGAAGACTTCAAGAGATGAAGAATGTACCACTTCTCTTGTTAGTCTCCTCCATTAGTCAAATCAATCTTACCCACAATACTCTATGTATTTTTGCTACAGCAGTCACATATAGGAAAAGTAATGAAGGAAAACGTTGAAGTGCAAAGTCTAGAATTTTTCAAATTGGTTCAAAAAGTTGAGAACACGGTGACCCTTCTCTAGTCTAGCTTCATAATTTCTGTCTATAAATGCCTTCTAGATGCCATCTTGAACAAAATTAAGAGGATATTCAGGGTAATTGTGAAAAACATCATCAAACACTGTATCCTGGCACCTATTACAGATCTTAGGTACAATATTGTACCAAACAATATATCTATATTGTTTGTTTCTGGATAGTGAGAGTGGCAAAATTGGACAGTTCAAGACAGATCCAAGGTGTAGAAGTAGGTCTGAGAGTCAATAGCAAAGAAATGATACTTTAACCCATGGGAATGCATGAGACCATGAAATGATAAAGATGTGGAACATAAGAATGGCCATAGTGGGTCAGACCAAAGGTCCATCTAGCCCAGTATCCTGTCTTCCGACAGTGGCCAATGGCAGGTACGTCAGAGGGAATGAACAGAACAGGTAATCATCAAGTAATCCTGTCGCGCATTCCCAGCTTCTGGAAAAAATAATTAAAAAGAGGAGAGGACCATTGATGAAGGCCTATGTGACTAGAAGGGAAGTCATAAACTGTCCCAAAATATACAGATTTCATAGACTCCAAGGCTAGAAGGGACCATTTTGATCATCTAATCCAGTAGTTCTCAAACTTTTGTACTGGGGACCCCTTTCACATAGCAAGCCTCTGAGTGCGACCCCCACTTATAAATTAAAAACACTTTTTAATATATGTAATACCATTATAAATGCTGGATGCAAAGCAGGGTTTGGGGTGGAGGCTGACAGCTTGTGACCCCTCATGTAATAACGTCGTGACCCCCTGAGGGATCCCAACTCCCAGTTTGAGAACCCTCGTCTAGTCTGACCTCCTATATAACATGGGCTATAGAACTTCCCCAAAATAATTCCTAGAGCATATCTTTTAGAAAAAAATCCAATCTTGATTTAAAAATTTGCAGTGATGGAGAATCCACTGTGACCCTTGGTAAGTTGTTCCAATGGTTAATTAGTCACTGTTAAAAATGTATGCTTTATTTCCAGTCTGAATTTGTCTAGCTTTGACTTCTAATCATTGGGGATTGTGTTATACTTTTCTCTGATAGACTGAGGAGACTGTCATTAAATATTTGTTCCCCATGTAGACGCTTATAGATTGTAATCAAGTCACTCCTTAATCTTCTCTTTTTTAAGCTAAATACAGTAAAAGCTGTTTTATACAGCACTTCTCTAACCAGAAAGCTCTATAAACAAGTATTTCTGATCTTCATTGAAAGTCCCGTTTATAGTTCGGTTGGCATGGGACCAGCAAGGGGTTGGGGCGGGCTCTGGGAAAGAATTTGGGTGTGGGAGCAGGCACGGGAGCAGGTCCAGGGTGCCAGATCCAGGAGCTGCTCACCATGGGTGGCTTCCTACAAGTGGCGACCTGTCCCAACTGCTTTTAGGAGGAGGTGTGGCAGCTGGCACTGCAGGTACAACCCCTGCAGATCCCATTGGCCACTGTTTCCGGCCAATGAGAGCTGCGGAGGCAGCGCTCGGGGTGGGGGCAGCACGTAGAGGACCAAGAAACAATCCCTGCAGGGCCCTACTAGAAACACACCTGCTTGATTATTATGATTCCTTGTTTACAGTTACATGTTGCCACATCTTAATCCATTTAAGATGTGCCACGTGAGTTTGATATCATTATGATTGTTAATTAAAATGTTATGTAGTACCAAGTAAAATGCCTTACAGAAGTCTAAGTATATTGCATAAACACTACTAGGTTTATCAACCAAACTTGTAAACTCATCAAAAAAAGATATCAAGCTAGTTTGACAGGATCTATTTTTCTTAAACACATGTTGAGTGGCATGTATTGCATTACCTTCTTTTAATTTTTTATTAATTGAGTCCTGCATCAGCCACTCCATTAGCTTGGCTTGAATTGATGTCAGCCTGTGTAATGGGCTACATTCACTGCTGGGGTTGTTATAAGAGCCAAGACTGACACAGACAAAGAGTTATGATTACTGTCTGCTGCCTTACGAACAACTAAATTATCAAGGCACCCCCGTGTGACTGAGTATGGGGATTAGCTCCATTCAGTCTGATGCTGCCTTCCTTTCTTCACTTGTGCTGTGGGCCCTAGTGCTCTCTAGGAGTGACTTGTGGCTTGGCCCTCTGGCTGGGTCACTATTTTCCCCTCACCAGACCAGTTGTACTGGTGCCATTCCAGATAGTCTTGCTGTTCAAGACTGTGCCAATTTCCTTGTGGCTGGTAAAGGATCCTGGGCCCACCCACTACTCTGGGATCCTACAATCAGCAGCCAAGGTCTGTACCATCTCAATCCTTTCTGCCATTTCCCTGGGCCTCCTCCTGCTCTGACAACTTTCATCACTACTCTTCTGAGTAAAGCCCTTCCATCAGGGTCAGGATCTCAGTTTTTCTGCTTCCCTCCTCCTCCTGGGTCTCCTCCTTCTCTCCTCACAAGGCCAGAGAATGACTAGAGACTTCTACACTACAGCCCCCTTCTGCTCTCACTTCCTGACTTTCTACAAGCTCAGCCTGCCCCAACCCAGCTGGGCTTCATCCTCAATTAGGGTCAGTGAAGCCTAAGTCTCCCCTCAGGTGTTTCCTGTAAAGTTAATTGGCCCTTTCTGAGTCACTTTAAACCTATCAGGGTTGGTGTGGTGTGAACACCCTCATCACAGTCTGACAGGCCTATAATTATCTGGGTCATCCTGTTTATCTTTTTTAAATATTGGCACAACATTAGCTTTCTTTTGGTTTTCTGGAACTTCTCCTATGTTCCAATACTTACTGAAAATCAGTGTTAATGGTCCAGTGAGCTCCTCAGACAGTTCTTTTAAAACTCTTGGAAACAAGTTATCTGAACCTGTTGATTTTAAAATATCTAACTTTAGTAGCTGCTGTTTAACATCCTCCTGAGATATCTCAGGAGGATGTTAAACAGCAGCTAGTGGAATGGAAAGAGTGTTTTCATCATATGAGATTTCAGAGTAGCAGCCGTGTTAGTCTGTATTCGCAAAAAAGAAAAGGAGTACTTGTGGCACCTTAGACACTAACAAGTTTATTTGAGCATAAGCTTTCGTGAGCTACAGCTCACTTCATCAATATGCATACCGATGAAGTGAGCTGTAGCTCACGAAAGCTTATGCTCAAATAAATGTGTTAGTCTCTAAGGTGCCACAAGTACTCCTTTTCTTTTTTGCATCATATGAGACTATATCATCTATTTTCCCCAAATACAGAAGTATTCATGAACACTTCTGCCTTTTCTGCATTATTATTGTTAATTCTATTATTATTATTATTGTTAATTCTACCATTTACATCTAGTAATATAGTCCAATGCTATTGTCAGGATACTTTCTGTTCCTAATATACTTAAAAAACCTCATTCTTATTGTCCTTATCTCTGCTGGCCATAGATTTCTCCTTGCGTCCCTTTGCTTCCCTGATCAATTTTCTACAATTACTAGCTTCTGATTTATACTCATTATTATCTACTTCCCTTTATTGCCATTTGGTATATTTATTTGTCATAGTTGCCTTCACTTCCCCTCTAAACCTTGTCAGTTTTTAAACCAATATGCCATCTTCCCCAGTTGTGGCTTTTGGGCATCCCATGAAGCGTTCTTAAACAATTCCCAATTATCATTCGCATTCTTCCGAGTAAATTCTTCCTCTCAGCTGATGAGGCTCGTAATTGTTTTCAGCTCTGTGAAACTGGCCCTTTCAGGTGCATCAATAAAGAAATTTTAAATAGAAACAAATCTGAGTAGAAATTTTAAAAGTTAAATTCCTTTGCAAAAAAGTTGCCAGCTTCTGTAATCAACATGTTAAAAATAAAAATATAAATAAATGTCCATGGCACAATTTGTATCTTTAACAAGCTTCAGTTTATGCCTCAAAAGTGGCATATGGACTGTCAGGCCCGCTGACAGCAATTCCGGGCCCCAGGTCAGAACAGTCAGTGGGCCCCCAGCCCGTGCAGACCCGGTCCGCCTGACATTTGGGCGGTGCTGCATCTGTGCTGGCTGGTGCCCAGTGAGCTGCTAGCTGCGCTGCTGGGTGCACTCTTCCGGCACAGCCAGGGCTTACACATGCTCTCTCGGCTGCCTTAGCTGACGGTACCATTCCGCGTGCACCTAGGAGCCTTGCCATAGGCGACTAGTGGGAGGGACACAAAGGGGGGCACCAGCTAAGAGGGGGGCACATGACACCTCCATGTGACCTCTCCCACATGACCTTCCACGTGACTCCTCCCATCTCCACCCCACCCCATATCCAGCCCGGGGCCTCTGCACTCTCCCTGACACTTTCTCCCTAACCTACGTTACCTGGGAGGGAGGCTCTGTCCTCCTGCTGTGCCGGCCTGGCTCCTCACCTGACAGCCAGACTCCGGAGCCACTCCCGGATGCTGTCCAGTGCAGCACAGCAGCTGCCTGGGAGAGCGCCTGGCTGCAGCAGCAACAGGCCGCCCCCACAGGCTCAGCTTCTGGTGACTGGCTGAGTGAGCCGGAGCCCCCACACCCTCTCCAGCATGCTCAGAGTTGGCTCTTCTCCCAGATATGAGGACTAAAAACTTCCTTATATTTTTAAATGAAAGTAGAGATTTCCACAAAATTACAGAATTCCAGGAACTGAGGTTTTAAAAACAAACAAACCCAGAACATTAAGTGTCGTCAGATTTGCAATCAAAAGATTTGAGAAGACTGGAAATAGAGGCAGATGAGAGTGGCATTTTGAATGGCCTGCCAGTCTCATACCAGAAATTGCTAAAGCACAAATCCAATCTGTATGTGAGTTTATAACACATAGTTGGCCCAGTTACTTATCAAAGCTTGAACATCCAGTCTGTGTCTTCTATACAATGAGAGAGAAATGCTGCAAAACTGAAGATCTGATTATGTATGACAATAGGTAACACTACAATCTTCGTAGAATGACATATGGGAAAGAATACATGAGGGAATACGTGAATGTTAATTGTTTGGGTGGAGTCCACCCACATGGCTGAAGAGGACTCTGCTTCGAGCCTATCAAGACCCAGCTGACAAACCTGACAGACAAGTTGCTGCAGAGAAAGACCAGACTTGGCACATGAGCCCAGTCTCTCAGATAAACTCACACAGCACTCATCACAGAGCCACTGGGACAGCCCATGACATTGAAATGTTGGGAATAAAATAAGGGTAGGAACTCACCGTGCTCATCCAGCAATATGTTGTCAGGTTTGATATCTCTGTAAAATAAGAAATGGAAGTGCATTATATACAGTACTGAATGGACGTGTGCAAATTCAGGAGTGTTTCTCTTCTGTGCAGGAGAGCTGGGTCAGTAAAACTATTACAATTCCGAAAGAAACCACACATTACCCAAAGGCAAACGATTCTATTGATGTCCTTTTACTGGTATGAGAAAATGTGCATGGTGAGCAGATTCAGTTCGCTTCCATTCGACATGGCTTTATTTCCACGTGGCTTGCACTGAAACAGGTAGCTTTTAGAGATCAGGCAGGGAGATGGGGTGATTTGCAGCTGGAGGTACCTGTTTGTCTTGGGGAGTCTTTGTTTGACAGACCTGAGCAAGGAGGACATAGATGGGGCACTAATAGGGGACATGGATGACCCCTCCACCCCCCCACTCTCCACTAATCTCCCATGTCCCCCCACATTGCCACACAGTCCTGCTAACCACCCCTTGCCACCACTCCCCATAACTCATCGCATGGCCACCTACTCCATGGAGCAGTAGGTGAGTGGGGATTTGGGTGTTATTAAGGGGGGCACGGTTGTGTGTGCGGAATCCTGGGATGAAAGGGACAGTGACAGTGCTGGGGGGCAGGGTCCCAGTGGCTCTGCACCAAGGCATTGGCACTTGCAGGGCTCCTCTAACTGCTGCCTCAGCTTTGGGGAGCACGGAAACAGCATGGCCATGATCTGAAGTCTTAATATGCTGATGCCCACGCAGAAAGATGCTAAACTCCCCTCATCCCACCTTGAAGTCAAGATGCCTTGGATTGAAGTTTCTATTAATCTCATGAAAGCAGCCATTACAAACTCTCAAACTGAGCGGGAGAACTTATCTATTATTTATGAACTAGTTTTACTTGATAAATAATAAAAACCTTGATACATGAGTTTCCATTTACCCAAGTGACAACTTGATTACTCCAAGTTAAATACTTATCAAGAAATATAAACTGGATTATAACAAGTCTGTAAATGACTTTAAAATATGCTAATGTGTACTTAGATTTCACTAATAAGTTTCAACCTAGTGCCTAGAAATAAATTGAATCAATAAGTAGTTAAAAGTAGTGAAACTGGAAAATTTGTTACACTAGTTCAGAACACTACTTTTTAAATGAAACTGTACACAGCAAAAAGACAGTGGCAGCAATTACACCTTAGAAATTTTCACATAACATGATTTGTGATATCATGCAAAATTGACAGCTTTTCATACAAGAGAAAGAAGCTTGATGTCTGAGTTAAGAGTTATAAGATACGAAGTTTTCATTGCCTTAACATTTGGTAAGAATCCTAAGAAGTCATAAGTAAATTAAAACTATGATTGCAAGTTCACTGTGGTAGTAACAATGGTGAATTTCAGGAAAAATCAGAAATAGCTTTGAAACATTCAGTGTATACTTGGGGATAATGTGCATGTGTAAAAGGTCTGGCTGTAAATTACTGTCTGGAAAGGCCATTTAGAATTTATATTTCCAAGTTTCTAACTTTAGACTTATTTTTGATTGAACTGTCACAAACAACTCCATAAAATTTTATTTTATATAACTCAATTGGCAAATCAGTAAAAACCTGTTTTAAGGATCTATAATTTCAATGAAATCAAATATACCCAATGGAGTGCCATCTATGAATGCAAGGCATGCACTGCATGCCTGATCTGCTGTGCATTGTCCAACTTTCACCTGTGGGCCAAATCTGATTTGCAGGATGATTCTGTCCAGCCTATGAGGACACCATTTTGTAGAACAAATCTCCGCACAGCGTGACCTCGCATGCAGTGTACGTGCGAGTTCATGCTGCATGGAGGATGCCATTTTGGACTACCCACGGTATACAAGTGAGCTGGTGTGTGCCTTAGTAAAATTGTCACAGCATGCCATTGGATATACCCATTAGTATCAAAATTGCCTCCCCAGAATGGTACACAATCTGAATAAATTTACCACTTTGTGACTTCTAGATAAATTTAAGCCTCCTGGGGAAGATCCTCAATAGTTGTAAATTGTCATAGCTTTGGTGATTTTAGTGAACATACAACAATGTACACAGACTGAGGATCTGTTCCTTCAGGTAATTTACTTAAATTTTGTCTCTGCTGTCACACAACCATTTTTATTTTACTTTTTCTAATTTATTATTCATCCTCATATTTTGTTAATCAATATATATACACACATTAATTCTCAAGACTTGGCTTTAGTTTAAGATACCCAAAATTCAACAAATTCAAAAGAAACATGGAAAAGATAAGTGATCAATTAACATTATTTAGACAGTATATGCTGTTATAATATTTACCGAAATATTCTCACAGTCTGCTGTATTTTCATATTTAGAGCCTGATCCTGCACTTCTCAAATGAGTAAAGATACTTTTGCTTAGGTCTTTGCCAGCTACAGCCTTTTATTTAATAATGAAGCAGGGCTTAATAGCATTTGTGATATAATTTAAAAGATCTTAAGCTGTATTTCTTGAAATGAGAAATTCAGTTAAGAGCTTGATCCTGCTGCTATTGAGATAAATGAAAAAACTCAACATGGCTTCAGTGGGAGTAAGATTGGATCAGATTTTTATAAAGTTAATAAATGGGAATTCTGCTTCATAATCTATGCTAGTTTTTCATGACAATGCAAAAAGGCACCCAAGAGTTTAGTTATCATAAACTCAATCCTTTTTAAATTTCAGATTTTGTGAATTTTAAGAATGAGATAAATATCAGAAATGGTTTATAAGCATTAAATACTTATTATGTAAACATAAAATATTACATTAAAAGAAATTGGATCTAGTCTGGCAAATCCAGTGTTCATGCTGTATATTGCCTGACAACAGATGTGTTCTACTTGGTGAATGTATCTATAATTTTCTGAAGCAGTCAAATGATAAAATTAGATCTATGCTAATCTACCTAAGACAAATTCAGTGAGTGGTTTACACATGATACCCACAGATCCACATATACTGTAGACAAGGGTTTTTCCCCCACCTGGGGAACTACTATAATACCTTCTCCATTTATTTTGTTCTTTCGGTTTGGAGGCAAGGCAGGGTGTGGCTACAGTTTAGGGGCAGGTTACCCTGGGTTATGTCTTATTCTGGAAAGCAAACTCATCAGTCAAAACCTGAGGAACCGTGATACATACATATCACTGCTTTGTCAGGAAAGAAATGCATTTAAAGCAAGTACAAGTCAGGAGCTAGCCAAAACCACTAGAAAAACACGCAGTTATTGTTATTGGGTACTCAGTACCTGGAACATTTACCTCCAACAGACCAAAGTGAACCAGTCTCTTGAAAAATAAATGGCCTGGTCAAAAATATCTAAATGTATGGATAAAGCATAGTGCAATGCATAAAAATGTTCATAAGTGAGACAAGCCATTTGATTAGGCAGCATCAATTCAGACATGTTAATTTATGTGAAAAATCTATTTATTATGATAGAAAGTATTTTGGATCTTAGCATGCATGTTCAAATTGCAGTAAGTGAAATTGTGTGCATTAACTTCAAGGTTTTTTGTCTATTATGAATATCCATACAAATGAACTGAAGCCATCAAATCAGGATCCAGAACCCCTGCTTCAAGCTCACCATAGAAATCCCATTACACTGGCAAAAAGCACACTAAGTCAGACGTTGAACTGTGCCTATTCGTTGTGCGGCTTTCAAACCATTTGCTATGTAGTGATTAGCAGTGCTACAGTATTCACCAGTTTCCATAAGAGGGGAAATTCATTCCATCTACCATCTTTGCTTAGTGTGAATTGATTATGAGTCAGCATGTCCTTGTAAAGAGCAGATTAATTCTAGCAGCTCAATTGTCATAATCATGTATAGGACAGAAGAAAAGAGGTATGTGTGTAAGCTTTTCTTGCTTACCATTGCCTGTAAAACCATTTCTGCCTCCCTTTGGTCTCGATATTAGAATGTGTCAGACTGGTGCTGCCTACAGAATATAAATACAATCAAAATAGAAAATACCCTACCAAGATTCCAAATAAGAAATTAATTTCTGCTATGAAATCCAGAGCGAGTGGAATCCCACTGTAAAGATGTTCACTGTGTAGAGAGCATAGCATGTTGCTCATAGTATACTGATCAAGCTCAGCCAAGGCACGATTCAAAGCCCACTGACGCCAGTGGAATAGCTCAAGTTGACCTTGAGGGGCTTAGCTTCACGCCCTGAACGTCTCCACTGCTCTTTCCTTTCTCTTATCTTCTTTCTATGGCTCATGTTGGAGAGTGGGGTAGAAGCCAGCTTTTACACCAGGAAGTCAGCAGCTGACAGGAGCAGAACAATTGGATTTACAATCCAAAATCTAGGGCACTGGAAAGCATGCATTCAAATAGGCAAAGTTAAAAACAACAACAACAACAACAACAAGAACACATAGTGCATCTTAATTTCTTTTTTTTCCCTGTTTGTGTGCAGTTTATTGTTGAGGACCAAGAAACTTTTCTTCAGGAAATCAATCAGACGGTTTGAGCATGGTAAAGGTTGGGATGGTGGTCTATGTGAAGCTTAATTTTGAATCTCTGCCCTTGTCTCTTACTTATTGGCCTGGAAGGATGGCAAAGGCAGCATGCTGAACCATTGAGGAGTGGGAAGGCTTAACCAGATGGAATGTTGACTTTTCCCCTTTAAGAACATAAAAACAGCCATAGTGGATCAGACCAAAGGTCCATTCCGCCCAGTATCCTGTCTTCCGACAGTGGCCAATACCAGGTGCCCTGGAGTGAATGAACAGAACAGGTAATCATCAAGTGATCCATCTGCTGTCGCCCATTCCCAGCTTCTGGCAAAACTGAGGCTAAGGTTTTTAGCTGAAAGATGATTATGGCAGAAATCAGGGAGAATAGATAGATATAATGTACTTGGACTTCAACAAGTTTAAAGTCTTTCCCAGTAGGCTATGAAGGATACTAACTAGTCATAAAATGAGAGGCTACATTCTGGTGTGGACCAGATTAACTGGCAGAAATAAAAGTAGGACTAAGTGGCAAATCTTCAGCGTAGAAAGAAGATAATTGTGAAGTGCTCCAAAGACCTGTATTGGGATTACCATTGCATAACTTCTTAACTGTCAGGGTGGTTAAGCACTGGAATAAATTGCCTAGGAAGGTTCATCAGAGATTTTTAAGAGCAGGTTAGACAAACACCTGTCAGGGATGGTCTAGATAATACTTAATCCGGCCATGAGTGCAGGGGCTGGACTAGATGACCTCTCGACCCCCACCAGTCCTATGATTCTATGATAATATTTATTACTGATCTGAACTGATAAAATTTTCAGATGATTTAATCTAGAGAGGACTGTGAGGAACTTCAGAAGGACCTAGCAAAGATTGGTGATTGGACAATATGGTGGCAGATTGCAATGGGGGAAACGCACTTCTTGAATGCCTCCTGCTGGTGTGTGTGGTACTGCAGTCCTTTTCCTGCTCCTGGTGCCCATGTAGGCTTGCTTACGGGTCTTCAGTGGCTCAGCCTTTCAGCTGGGTCATATAATCAAAATGATCTCCTTCTGGGGTAGCAAACAGTCAGAAATAGCCTGTCTATCTGCCCTCAACAGGGTCTTCGGCCCCAGTTCTGGGCCCTCTAAATTCAGCCTTTTGCTTGGGCTTCCAAAAGAACCTTTGTCCCCTTCTTGGGGATTACAACACTTCACCAGTGGGGGAACCTGGAAATGCCCACTACTCCGTGTTCCAACCCAGGGACCCTATACACAGCAGTCACGTACCACTCACTTTGATTCATTGCTGCTATTTCCCTGGCCCTTTTCTCAACTCATACCCCACCTCAGTGTTAAAGTCCTCAGGTCCTCTCTTAGTCAAATGCAGCTGGAAAAAACTCTGGCTATCCCTGAGGTTCCTTTAGCCAGACAGGAACACCCTTCCTTGCCCCTCTGGTCCCACCCAGGAACTGAACTGCTGAGGCCCTGCAACAACTCTTATCTGAGCCTGCTGGGCTCTGATTGGCCTCTCTAGACAGGCCAGGAAGGCCCACCCTTTTTGCCCCTTTTCTAGGGCGGGTGTAATAGGACCGTGGAGTCTCCTGTAGGGAGCCGGAAAGACCAGGTACATGCCACCATACAGAAGAAACTGAGAGTAGACAATTCAAGATAAAACACATTGGAAGGATCAGTTTGGACTACTCATACACATTAATTTCTAGTTTCTAAATGAATCATTCTAGAGAGAGACCTGGTGTCACTGTGTGTAGCTAAATGAAAATATCTGCTTATTCGGCTGCCATTACATAGTGAGCCAGGTTGCATTAAAAAGGGATAACGAATAATATTGAAAAAATTGTAATGCCATAATATAAATCAAATGGTATGATATAAATATAAATATGTATATTATATCTAATATTATATATAATAAATAATAATATAAATATAAATATATAATGGTATGATACAAATATAAATCAAATGGTATGAGTTCAACTCATCCCCAAAAAGACATGAAAGAAATAGAGAAGGTCCAGAGAAGGGCAAAGCATATAGAGCCATGGGAAGGACTTGCCCATGAGAAGACATTAAACAGACTAGGTCTATTTAATTTACACAAGAGATTTGTAAAAGGCAACATGATAGGGGCAAATAAAATAATAAATGGTACAGAGCAGGTCAATAGTGCACTCCTGTTTATTCTTATAATTCAAGGACACGGTGATACCAAATGGAATTGAAAGAAAACACATTTTATATACAAGGATGTAAATATTTTTGCACATTTTTAATTAACCTGTGAAACTCACTGCCACAAGACACAATTGAGACAAAGGCTCAGTAAGATTAAGAAAAGGGTCAGACATTTCCATGAGTAATAGGAATATCAGCTAGAGCTCCATTAGCTAAGATAAATATAAACACCTTAGGAAAGCACTTCTACAATCAGCACAGCTGCTTGCTCTTCTTAGTTTGTTGAAACCCATTACTAATAATGTTGTTATGCAGCCTGAGGGAACTGAAGAACTAACACTGGCCATCTGTTTTTTCCTGCTTTCATATTCTGCAGCAACCATGCAATTACCACAGTCTTGGTTGTTGCCATTTTCCACTTTGTTTATAATTTCCTACTCATGCCATAATTTCCCTTCTACTTTGTCCAAGTACTTTTTTCTAGAGAACAGAATTATTTTAGGTGGTAGATGTCCTCATCAACCTAAGCTATTTTCTGATATTCCTGGAGAAGATCTTCACACCTGCACTTACAAACAGTTCAGACTGTCCATTATCTCATGTTTAAGGATTGCCATCCCTTTCCTGGGCTCCAGCAAAAATCCAGGATATATTATTTTAATTTCCTGTCTGATGATCTCCCATTCTTTTCCCTGGACTTCCTCAAGATTTCCTCAATGATATTTCCAGTGTCCCAAACTTTGGAATCTAGGTGATCCCTACAGAGATGTGTCTAAGCAAGTTCAAATTGTATTTGACAGATGTTTTAACGGCACATGTTACTATAGCATCAAATTCTAAAGACTTAATACTATGGTTGTGTCAGCACTGCTAGCACAAACCTTGGTTTTTATGGTGATTATATATTATATAATTATATGGTGATTATATATATACTGAATGGACAATGAAAGCCAGTGGTGGGATTCAGCTTTTCACTAATCTGGGGCAGACTTACAAAGTAAACTCCTGTGTACACAATATTATGAAACAAAGTCTTAGTCTTTATGAGTCATTAAGAATCACATCTTCAGAAGTGGACTTTAATTTTAAGTGTCTCCATTATGGTTACGCAAGTTAAGGCACTTACAAGCCTGACTTTCAAGGGTGCTAAGCACCTACTATTCCAACTAAAGACAATGGGAACTGTGGTTTCTCAGTATCTCTGCTTGTCTCAGGTTGGAAGGTCAAAATTGAAGCGCCTATAATTAAAGGCAGGTTTTGAAAATTTGGCTATAAGTTCCCAAGGCCACAGCTGGAGCCTGCAGGAATCAGAATTAGAATTCATGAATTCCTTATCTGTGGATGTGTATCCAAACCACTAGGCCACACTTCAAGCAACAGCTTCCCTCTGGCAAGTTTCTTTTCTCAGGCCATTCTAGAATGCTGCTCTTGTTCAAAGGGCAAAGTCTAACATGCTAGTAGGGAGACAGAATATGCTCTATGCAGACTCTCCCTGGAGGCCAGCTTGAGTATCCAGGCCTGGTTGGGTCTTGGTTGGTGAGTGGAAAGCAAAGGGAGAGGGCCCTTTCACCATACACCTGGCCAGAAGCACCTTCTGAGTTGCTCCGTGAAACCTACTACTGCCCAGTGATTGGAGTAGGCTCTACAGCCCTCTACGCAAACCCCTTGCAGCGAGGGGAAGGCAGGAGCAACTCAGTTATAGATTCCCATTGACCTGCTCACACACTGCATCCTGTGCACTCAGAGTTGAATTCCACACTGCACACAAGGTCCTTACCCTGCCTGCACAAGTCTATTGGTTCCAGCCCCCACACTCACCCAGTGGAACTGCACTGGCTTGTTCCCAAGCAGCCTATGCACTTGTAGAAGAGGGGGCTGGGTTTGCACCTAAAGAATAATCAAGAATAGTTTCATCAAAGGAATTTAGATTAAAAATTGAACTTGCATTTTGAAGATGATTTTTTGTATTCTCAGAGCAGGTGATTGCTGCCTGTAATGTAATTGTTTGGCCTCCCACCCAACCCCCACTCCCAATTGCTAAAATTTACAAGCTTGTTATTTTAAATAGCAAGACACCATCTATGGAATTTTTGATGGATGAACTTTTCAGAATGTTTTTTCTCAAGCAGGCTCACTGTGTTTGTTCAGCTCCTACAGCGACCTGACACTAAGGACAGGTCTTCACTACCTTCACTACCCGGATCGGCGGGTAGTGATCGATTTATTGAGGATCGATTTATCGCATCTCATCTAGACACAATAAATCGATCTCCAAATGCGCTCCCCGTTGACTCTGGAACTTCAGCTCATGAGAGGTTGAAGCAGAGTTGACTGGGAGCAGCAGCGGTCGACTCACCGCCGTCCTCACGGCCTTGTAAGTCGACCTAAGATACGCTATTCGCGTTGCTGAAGTTGCGTATCTTAGATCGACCTCCCCCCTCCAGTGTAGACCAGGGCTATGTGGCCTTCAGCTTTACACAATAAGGGCCTGATCCAAAGCCCATTGAAGTTAATGGAAAGACTCCTACTGGCTTTAGCAGGCATTGTTTCAGTCCTAACCAAACTCTAACTGGTATGTTCATGGTGTACACACAGAACAGTTAGGGGAAAACATTAATACTCCTGCTGGAAGGCTGAAGCATAACACCTCTTTATTTCTTAAAATTCAGAATGATTAACACACAAGAACCCCAAAACAGAGAAAAACAAAAGCAGGCTGCTCCCTCAATCAAAGATTCACAATTCATCCCACATTACTCTAGGGTAGCTGCCTGTTGCTAGGCTTCCTTAGAGAGCCCCCAGCTGGCGAGATATTAGAATTTAAAGTCACAGATCACAATTTTAACACGATTTTCAATAAACAACACTAGCTATTTTTTTTTTAGTGCTGACATGTAATTAATGAAAATAAACCCATGCTGCTAATTTAACAAATGTGTCATATGGGACAAACAGAGGAAAATCAGGACAGAATTCACTGTACTTTAAAATTACAGTCAAATCTCTATTTTCTTAGTTATACAGCTAATCGCTTATATTAATATTTTCCTTTTTCAGCAGAAGTAGTCCATAGAAGTAATTCTTATTATGTCACCTAGGAGAAAGACAGGTACAAAATTAAAGAGAAACAACCCTTCAACAACCTTTTAATCTGTAAAGTGCCTCACAATCTCTTTGTCAGAACCTATATGTTTCCAGTTTGTTAAAATATTCCCCATAGCAATGGCTAATCATGCGCACAAATTGTAGTCTAGGATATGGAGAACACTATACAAAGGGCAGCTGTCTGGAATGAATAATAGTACAAGATGATGTCTGGAAGTTAGTTGCTACCATTAAAAAAACAAAAGCACAGGTAAAAAAAAATAAATTATGGATGATAAATTCAAGCCATGCAAGGACAATTCAAATAACCAGATCCTGGTGAGTATCTGAGCAATTCAAAAAATAAATTATTCCAGATTAGCTCTGCTCTACCCGTTTGATGCAGCACACAAAATACCTGACCGGATCTTTTTAATATTTTACACTCAGTTACACCAAGATATATTGCACATTCACCTGCCATAGCATAAAGGGCTAATTTGATGTGGGTAGTTCAGGACAAGTTTAATAAAGATTAATATTACCTGTGTGACATTTCTTAACAACCATAAAATAATAGCAATGAGTTGGGAAATGGAAGTTCCAGCTAGAGAACATTCAGTTCACATGAGATTTACGATTACCTGAGAGCACTGAGGTAATCCCCACCAGGTGGGAAACTATGGGGTGGTGTTAAACTGGTTTCTACTGACTTCAGAAAGGACTACAAATGGGTTTTGATGTTCACATTTGGGTTCAGGGGCTTGGCACTGTGCTTTACTTGTATTTGGTATAGATATTCAGAAATAACAGGATTTTAAAATCACACATCCGAGGAAAGCAGATTACAATATGCAATGTGGTTCTGACATTCTATATCTGGTAAAGCCTGAGATGTGGGATACATCACTATTCACAGGCTATACTAAAGCTAAGACAGGACTTTAGCCAGATGGTATTGTCTCTGGATGGGAAGCACAGTAAGGGCCCAGTGTGGTGAGTGAACTCAGCTGTATTGAGAAAGCATTGCACTGCCAGGGTTCCATCCCTAGCACGGATCTGCCTGAAGAACACTATAGTGAAAACTACTATGTTCCTTTCCTCTGCACCCGGTAGTTCAATCACCTTTTTCTCACTCCTGCCCCCCACAACATTCTTCCCAGCAACGAGAACTGCCCAACGGCATTAATCAAGCAGCACAGCAAAAGTATTAAATAAAAAGTGCTACAGCACACACCCTAGGGTGACCAGACAGCAAGTGTGAAATATCAGGACGGGGGGTGGGGGGTAATAGGAGCGTATATAAGAAAAAGACCCCAAAATTGAGACTGTTCCTATAAAATTGGGACATCTTGTCACCCAGCCACACCCTATCTGAGTGGAAATGGCCACCACTGCAGACCAACCAGACCTCTGACTGGCAGTCCGTGTTCCCACTATATTAATCCTGCTCATTACTGACTGCCAAAGGATATCCTTCCATAACTAAATCCTTTAGAGCCATCAATTTCTGTATTAATTAATAGTGTGATAGGATGATGTGTCCGTTTAAGGCTACCATTGTGTTGAATCCTGATAACTTCAGCAGAACTGGAAATGATGTGCCCCGTTAAGGCTACCATTGCTAGATCTTTCTCTGCAAAGAAAGAACTTTTACTTGTAGGGGGCTGGGTGTATGTGAGTATGTATCTGGTTGTACTTCCACAAGACAATCCGTGTGGTACCCAAATAAACTTAATATTTAGGTTCTGAAACAGACTTTAAAACAGGAGGAAACAAAGGGAGAAGCTGGTAATCCAATCCCTGGTACCTTTAAGAATTAGTTCAGATGTAGGTCTATTTAAACCTGTGCTAATTATATCGACAACCAGAGGCAAATGCTCAGATGATTAACTTTAGGATAGCCTTCTGATGAACTGAGCTATTTATCCTGCAGAATATGTTTTTATAATATTTTTCTCTCCAATGAGGTGAAAATCCTAGCACAGTTGATATTAATATTAATTGGGGCCAAATTTGGCCCAATGAAATTTATTTAAGTTTTATACAGCTCTCCCCTTCCCACCTCCCCTGAAAAATTTACATTTCAGACCTAAAATAATTGAAAGCATCTCTTCAGAGTGACTCTGAGCTAGAATGGTAGTTTCAGAGCCATTTAAGGGAGAAATGCTTTCAGAAACAAGCTTTTTATGTGAACTTTCCAGACTCTGTTCAGCTACTTGAGTGAAATGTGTTGTACACCATAGAAAAGTGTATTGTATTGTATCATATATTTGGACAGATATCAGTGATAGTAAAAAAGATTAATCTTTTTTTTCCTCCTATAAGAACTTTGGGCCAATAAACATTCCAAATCCACAGATGGTTTCTTTCAACCATTGTATATTATTCATTTTATATTGTTCAAATCTTGAGGCAAATTTGGCAAAATTGAGGCAAATTTTCCATTCTTAAGTCTGGACATGAATGGACATTTTATTAATGAAAAGTGAATAAAGATTTCAGGATGTGGAACATTTCTGAATAAATATCATACACTATAGCCAAAAGTCTATAGATTTTACTCTAGATCCTGAATAAAATCTTAGTATCACACTTTAGAAATGCATAAGACCATAAGTATTTTATGATGGTACTGTTCCACAAGTCACTCATGCAAAGATCTATTTATCTTTATTAGGGCTAGAGATTTTTCTCCCATTTATAGCCTTTGACATCTTTGCAGTAATTACTCCTTAGGCTTTAGTGTAAAATGCAAAGCCATTATTACTCAATATTCATTAGCTGATAGGAAGTGCTCATGAGACACTTTGGTCAGACTTCCATTGCCCCATCCGTGTTCACTCACGTCTGATCGCTTTGTATGTAATGTATCGCCTGAGCAAGAGGACCATTTCTGATGCACGCACATAATGTAACTGTACTGAAGTTATCACAAAATGGTGAAGTAGTCTTTATGAGTCTGTTTAAGGATTCTGAAGTGCAGCAGCTTTCCTTTTGTTTTTCTTTAAGATTCTACTTTTAAAAACAAATGAACAAACAAGAACACATCAGGCCTGAAGTCCAAAATATTTATGATCACACTCTTTCTAAATGACCAGTGAGTGTATTACAGATCATGACAACATTTGTGCACTACATTTGGCCTTGTCTACTCTGAATTATTTTGGGAAATCACCCGCCATTGCACTATAAAAGCAACATGGGAACACTGGACAGGGCACTGGTATTTTTAGGTTTCAGAGTAGCAGCTGTGTTAGTCTGTATTCGCAAAAAGAAAAGGAGTACTTGTGGCACCTTAGAGACTAACAAATTTATTAGAGCATAAGCTTTCGTGAGCTACAGCTCACTTCATCGGATGCATTTGGTGGAAAAAACAGAGGAGAGATTTATATACACACACACAGAGAACATGAAACAATGGGTTTATCATACACACTGTAAGGAGAGTGATCACTTAAGATAAGCCATCACCAACAGCAGGGGGGGGAAGGAGGAAAACCTTTCATGGTGACAAGCAGGTAGGCTAATTCCAGCAGTTAACAAGAATATCAGAGGAACAGTGGGGGGTGGGGTGGGAGGGAGAAATACCATGGGGAAATAGTTTTACTTTGTGTAATGACTCATCCATTCCCAGTCTCTATTCAAGCCTAAATTAATTGTATCCAGTTTGCAAATTAATTCCAATTCAGCAGTCTCTCGTTGGAGTCTGTTTTTGAAGCTTTTTTGTTGAAGTATAGCCACTCTTAGGTCTGTGATCGAGTGACCAGAGAGATTGAAGTGTTCTCCAACTGGTTTTTGAATGTTATAATTCTTGACGTCTGATTTGTGTCCATTCATTCTTTTACGTAGAGACTGTCCAGTTTGGCCAATGTACATGGCAGAGGGGCATTGCTGGCACATGATGGCATATATCACATTGGTAGATGCGCAGGTGAACGAGCCTCTGATAGTGTGGCTGATGTGATTAGGCCCTATGATGGTATCCCCTGAATAGATATGTGGACAGAGTTGGCAACGGGCTTTGTTGCCAGGATAGGTTCCTGGGTTAGTGGTTCTGTTGTGTGGTGTGTGGTTGCTGGTGAGTATTTGCTTCAGATTGGGGGGCTGTCTGTAAGCAAGGACTGGTCTGTCTCCCAAGATCTGAGAGAGCGATGGCTTGTCCTTCAGGATAGGTTGTCTACAGCCAAGCGCTACGATATAACCGCATTTGCTCCAACCCCTCAGACAGAGACAAACACCTACAAGATCTCTATCATGCATTCCTACAACTACAATACCCACCTGCTGAAGTGAAGAAACAGATTGACAGAGCCAGAAGAGTACCCAGAAGTCACCTACTACAGGACAGGCCCAACAAAGAAAACAACAGAACGCCACTGGCCATCACCTTCAGCCCCCAACTAAAACCTCTCCAACGCATCATCAAGGATCTACAACCTCTACAACATCGGATGCATCCAATGAAGTGAGCTGTAGCTCTCGAAAGCTTATGCTCAAATAAATTTGTTAGTCTCTAAGGTGCCACAAGTACTCCTTTTCTTTTTGGTATTTTTGGCATGTAATCTGAGCAAAGTTAGTAGTAAGACTGCTGATACTCCATCAACACTACAGTTAACATGCTGCTACCTCCAGTACAGCTGGTACCAATGGTAATGGAACGATGGGAGATTTCCATTGACTTCAATGAGCTTTGGAGCTGGCCCTTCTGTGGGCTTAATGCAACCCCACTTTATGAAACCCTCATCTTTATCCAGACAGGAACCAATTTTCAAGCTCCCTTACTTTTACAAAATGCAACTCAGCTCAAAAGCACCCCCTAAAACCCACACCAATGTACAAATAACTTAACTGGAACAAATTCAAACAAATGTCTTTACCTATTTCTCATCTTTATTTGGGAAAATGTGGACTAGTCAAACACTTTCAATTCTCTACTTTCATCAATAGGTGGCAGTAGTGATATCTATATTTCTAAAGTACACATGTGAAGTAGTCACCCTTAAAAACTTACTGATTTTGCCTTAGAGAAACAGATAAACTTATTTCATTACAAAGCAATGGCCATTTTTAAAGGGTGACCATTGTACTTGATCTTTCCCACAAGTATAGATTGGCATTATTCTGTTAGTCTTCACGGGCTAGTACTTTTACATCTGCTGAATTTACTTACAGAGATTCTAGCACAGTATTAAAACCTGACTAATACAGAGATTCTGTCATTGTATTGTATTTCAGTCATGTCTGCTTGCAGATCCAATATGATTTTATTGCAGATTTGATTAAACTTTGCATCATAGCAGTGAAAACAGATACAGATTGCAATACAACATGACACCAGCCCCATGAAAATTTTCTAATGCTACATGGGCTTGATCCAGAAAAGAGGTAAGCACAACCACAGGGTACTGCTGAGCACAGTCAGCCCCCATTATGTTCAATGGGAGTTGAGGGTGCTCACTACTCAGGGGGAGTTCTCGACACCTCACAGGAAGGCACTGTGCAGGTTTCAACACTGCTAGTACTAATAAGCTGACCAAACAATGGAAGACTGAATCCTCCAATATGGGCTGAATGGCTCTGTGAGGAGGAGTTCCCTAGAGTTCACTCTGATTGTTGTGTTAGACATTTTGGTTACAGACAGGATCTACAAAGCAGGTGTACAAAATCAGGTATCTATTATGTACCAAGATTTTTAAGACCATAAGAACAGTCATACTGGGTCAGACCAATGATCCATCTAGCCCAGTATCCTGTCTTCTGACAGTGGCCAATGCCAGGTGCTTCAGAGAGAATGAACAGAACAGGTAATCATCAAGTGATCTATCCCCTGTGCTCATTCCCAGCTTCTGGCAAACAGACACTAGGGACACTTCAGAGCATGGTTTTGCATCCTTGCCCATCCTGGCTATTAGCCATTGATAGACCTATCCTCCATGAACTTATCTAGTTCTTTTTTGCATCCTGTTATAGATTTGCAAAAGCAAATATGACTTTTGAATGCCTCCATTTTTGACTGCCCAACTCAAGACATCTTAAGTTGCCTAATTTTCATAAAGCACTGTGATCCACCCAATGAGAAGCAGGGCCCTTTATGCTTTCTCAGGTTGGGCACCCAAAAATGGGAGTGACCCAAAGCTTCTAGTCATTTTAGAAAACCTTGGCCATTCTCTAAGAAACACTTTCTATGGAGCATTAATGCATGCTGCACTTAATACTGAATGCAAAATATAAATGAATGCAAAAATGAGATTTTTAACACCACAAAAGTTGGGACACTTACTGATAGATCCCACGGTCGCTATAATACTGCTTCCTTGTACCTGTACATTCCAAAGGGATCTTGGTTTACAGAATGGCACTCTTTTTAGAAGATTTATGCTGGTCCCTAGCAGAGTATGCCTTATGTTAATTCCTGCAATGCATAATCATCATTACAAGAAATGGTGACTGATCAGCCACTTTAGCTAGGTTGTAACCATCAGGCATGATATGTCTGGTTCATCCTAACAGATTTCAGTTATGCCCACTAGGTTATAATCAGACAGGAAAAATTTTTTAAAACTTTTCTTTTTTAAAAAATCTGTGCATGGAAGAAAACTGCAGAGATTTTCCTCAATGTTGGAGAGATTTTCTATGGTTTTATTGGAGGACTTTTTACAGTTTTTGAAGAGAATTTTGAAATGCATTACAATGGTCTCTCAAATACTGATATAATCACAGTTGATAGCACAGTAATCTTTTCAGCTTCCTAGCTTCAAATGTTTCTAGGGCATTCAACATACTCAGTACAGATTCATACTCCTTGAGTGAATCACCTTTCAAGAACACATATAGTCTTTAATAACCATAGAAAACATAGCTCACTGGAACCAGATGATAGGTTGGCATTGGAGAAGAATGATCAGATACAGCAGAAAAGAATACCTTTGTCAGATGAGAGTTGCTTCTGACATCAGAGCTCATGTAGTATCTCTGAAGAGTAAGAATAAAGTTGCCACCAAAGCAAATGAAGAGATCAGCAAGTGTCCCATCAACAAACATACAACTATCACTGGATCCTTCTAGATACAAAGTGGACAAAATAGGCCAGGTCCTTTGCTAACTTATACCTGTGCAAATGCATATACAAGTGTAACTGAGAACAGAATTTGATCCCATGAACATTGTCTTGTGTAAGTGGTCTAAAAGAAGGGCAGAAGGAGCTCATCATTATTGACTTTGCTGTATCAATCAGGAAAAAGTGTACTGTTTCATTCTGAATGACAATGCATGTATGTTTTTGGCTTCCTATCAAGAAGGCCCTATTTCCTGCACTGTCAAGTTTCACCCTAGATACAGTCAACTGTAGAGCCCCAAAGAGTCTAACTGACCTGGAAGGATAATGTCACAAAGAGGCAAGCTGTTTGAAGAGACATCTCTATTGCTATATTTTAGTTGAAACTCGGGAACAAAGATACCATCTAATGACTGAAATGGGGTGACTGAGGATTTTGAGGGGACAGACAATGATTCTGACTGGGACTGAGCTTCTTTTCAAGAAGACAATTATCCTAGTCTGATCTGTAAAATATTTTTTGCATGAAACACAGAGATAGGTATTGCTTCATAAATCCATTTCTTCAGTGTTAGATCTTCTAAAACGTAACTTTTTGACATGAAATCTTCCTCCCCAAATCAAGCATTAAATAGGCATGGTGCAGATTAAGATAAAAGGGTGTTGGCTAGAAAAGCACATCTTTGTCCATATATTCATAAGTTTTAGCTTCATGTGCACATCCCTTTTATGGGAGATGGGGAAATGGGCTACAAATTTAAATGAGTGTGGAACTCTGTGAGCATCTGGGTCTGTGTGTAGGTTTGTGTAGAAGAGTTGAAAGAGCACCCTACATGGAAAATTCTGCACGGATAGTGCCGAAATTTAAACTACGCAGAGTTGCAGAGCTTTATAGCTGAAACTCTTAAAGCTAGAATTGTAGATGACTAAAGCACTTAATTAGCACAATAGCTTGGAAGTGTGGCATTTCTGAAGATAACTTTTTACCCCATCTTGTCCTGCTAAAATAACTATATTAACAACAGTCATTGACTTTCTTTCAGAAGAGAGGCCTGTTGTTCCTTGAGTAAACATGTTGATCAGGTCTTCTTTACAGAGGGCAATCTCTCAATGTCTGCAGTAAGCAACTTGAGAAGCAATGTACCAAATCTAGAAGTGCATTTCTCACATCAGTACCTCCTCCATGATTACCTAAGAGAGAAAATTTCCTCTGACAGTGCTTCCTTCTTCTCTATATTAAGTCCTACATAGAATACGCATAAAAAGACTGGATGAGAATTCTTCAAAGGTACAGATTAAGGTTGTGTGAATTGTTCAAAATCTATTCAAAATCAGCCTGGCCTTGAGTTAAAACAACTCTGTTCATCTATTCAAATTCATGCCCATGATAGTGAAAGGTATCTGAAAGTGAGTAGGCACAGTTACTTTTTCTTCTTTTTCCAGCTGCCCTGGTCAGAGTCCCATCACATTCCCTCCAGTCACAATTCCCCCTGACGTCACCCCCACTCAATATTCCCCCATTTGCCCCTCAGTTCTCCCTCAGCAATTAGGTTCCCCCAGCCTCCCTATTATCTCTTCAACTATACCCCATTATAGTTTCTCCTATTTTCCCATTCTCAACAGCTTTCCCACTAACTCGTTTGAGCAATCCTACCCTCCCCAGCCTCTCTCATTCAGCATTCCCATTCATGCACACTCTCCTCTTACCTGCCCCCCAAGACTTTGTGCAGGAATTGCCCTCGGTACAGTCAGAGGCCCTCCCGTACATCCACATTCAGCATCCACTCATTCTCCACTGATGCCTCCACTTCCCATTCTCTTACCAGCTCCCTTCATCATCATTCCCCTCACTTCTTCCCCAGCTGGCTCACCATTTGCACTTCCCCCATTCTCATCCCAACCTCTTCTGCAGTCAGAATTGTCTCCTCTTTCTTCAGTCCCCCAAGTTAGAGTCCCCTTTCTCTCACCACCAAATCCCTAATTTGCCTCTTGCTGCTGGCTTCCCTGAGAACTGCTGGGGCTCTAACACTTCTGAAAATTAGGCCACTTTTATTTAGGAGCCTAACTTTAGGTACCCAACATTTGATATTTTTGGCCATTTTGTTTTTTCAGACACTGCAAAAGAAGTATGATACTTTTTTGCTATATTGGTTATCGTGTTCTCTCATTATTCCTACCATTCTTTGTTGTTCCAATTCTGATGCAAGTTATTCGGCATTTATCAGAGACATAAAAAGTGATGGTATTATTTTAAATAACTTTACTATTTTTAATAAACTGACAGTGTGCTTATGGCTAGAGAACAACATGCTTCCTGCCTGAAGGTGTTTGCAGTCTTATTTGAATAAGACAGAATAAAAAGTGGTTTATACACTGAGAGTCAACATTTAAAATAGGAGAGTAGAAATTCCTTTTGTGGTAGGATCCAAGTGTTCTTCCTCCAAAGGCACCACTGCGCACTTAAACTTTACGTGGAAAAATATTTTTGAGTGCTGTATAAGAATCCAAAGAGAGAGAGAGAGAATCACAGAAGAGAACCAGGAGCTCATTCTCCCCTTCCCCCAATAACACATTTAGATTCATGAAATCAGGGTGAAAAAATAAGAAATATTCAGATTGCTTTCACTTATTTTGAAAAAAGAAAAGGAGTACTTGTGGCACCTTAGAGACTAACAAATTTATTTGAGCATAAGCTTTTGTGAGCTACAGCTCACTTCATTGGATGCATCCGATGAAGTGAGCTGTAGCTCACGAAAGCTTATGCTCAAATAAATTTGTTAGTCTCTAAGGTGCCACAAGTACTCCTTTTCTTTTTGCGAATACAGACTAACACGGCTGATACTCTGAAACTTATTTTGAAGAGCATCACCTTTAGTGTTTATAAGCCACAAAGCAACACCTGCATGTTCTATGTTAAAAGATATGCTGACGTTTCAGAGTCAAAATGCACAATGACATTGAGAAGAAATAAGGCCTGATATGAGTAAGATACATAATGAAACAAACTAACTGCCCCCCAAAACAAAACAAAACGCAGCCTGTTTCTATTTATTTACCATTATCACCACTGTAATAGTGTAAGGGCCTGATTTTGATCACATTATAATGGACCACCATTCCCACTCTATCTTATTTACTAGGCTTTAGTTCATCAAAATTATGAATTATTGTTCACTGGGTGCTGAGAATAATCCTTCTGCTGTTCCAACATCAACTAAAACACAATTTTACTTCCATGTGCCTACAGTCTAAGGCTTCAATTTTAAACATGTGACCATCATTAAGAATCTGCATTGTCCTCATATTAACTTCAAGTTAGACAGGTGATTAAATGACTTATTGGATCACTTGATGTCACACAGAAAGCTTCATTCATTACAACTAATGCAGGGACCTATAAATTGCACCTCCTGGAGCAAGCAGGAAATTCTCCCCTGGACTGACAATAGGTTGTGTTTGCACAATCTGGAACATGCTGACACTGGCTAGGGGAATTCACATTCACAATCAGAAACATTTAACTGCAGTGCTGCTTCTGAGGAAAAACTACATTGCAGTTAGAATTGAAATTAATGGAAGACATAGAAATATTTGAAAGCTGCCACGTAGAGAACTCCAAGAAGGCATATGAGAATAAAGGGGAAATAAAGGCGCTTCAGAAAGAGAACTCTTGAAAAATAAATACAAAATCAATCACATTTCGCACATAAAGCTCTCTAGGTCAATCAATAGCATGACTCATATTTTGACTCTCCCCCTCTCTCTCACTCTCCATACATCCAGCTAAGTCAGAAGTTATACAGCTCGTGCCAAGCTCATCTGGACTCTCACAAAACTATCTTGGAATCTGCTGAATACATTTATGAGTATAATAACTGATGCTGTCCTTTAAGAAAATTCCTCCACCTCATCAGCTACACAGATGGCTCAATGCTACAATAGTGGGTGTCTGCGAAATATCTACAGTAAGATAGTATGCAATGTTATTATAGCCATGTTGGTCCCAGATTATTAGAGAGACAAGGTGGGTGAGGTAATATCTTTTATTGGCCCAACTTCTGTTGATGAGAGAGACAACCTTTTGAGCTTACCCAGAGCTCTTCTTCATGTCTAAGAAGAGCTTTGTATAAGCTGCAAAGCTTGTCTCTCTCTCACCAACAGAAATTGGGCCAGTAAAAGATATTACCTCACCCACCTTGTCTCTCTACAGTAAGATACCTCAATAGACAAAAGAATTCCTGCAATGACAAATATTCCACAAAAATCTGTATTTTCTCATCTTCATTTATTGCCAGTCGGACAGTATTAAAAAAGCTTTCACTATAAAGAAATCCTCAAGAGAAATAATAGGAACCCCCAAAGAGATACTCACATTAGCTGCAGAGTAAGGTAATGCATTTTTCACCCACTAAAACTGAGACATGAGGTATGTGCAAATGGCCCATCTGTTGCTGTTGGGTCTAGTTTATTCACACTGTATCCTTATCCAACTGCTTAAACTTTTTTATGTCTTCATCAAAAACACAAACCAGAATAATTAATGCAAAACTGCTCCTTTACCCATTATTGGAAAGAATGAGCCCGTATGCAGGAGATCAGAAGAGGTGCACATAGGATAGTCCAACAAGGGAAGATGAGTTCAGGAAGCTCTGAACTTCCCCCAACATGGCTGGTAGCTAAAAAACACACCTGAGTCATATAGAATACAGATAGCACTGTGAGAAACAAATGAACTAGGTAAATGACAATCTCTGTTCTTTCATCGCTATTGAAGATTCTGGGTTGGATTTTCAAAAATGCTCTTATTGAATTCCCAGCCAACACTGCAATACATCAGGGGTAATATCAGAGCTGGAGTTATAGTAGCAGAAAAGTGATATAAGTGAGATCAACACTGGGCCTGGAGACATGAAACGGTTTTGAGTCAGGATATAGTGTTTCATCTCTGTCAGCTTATCCCAGTTCATACCAAATGAAGCTGTGGAAATGATGATGTGTCACATTTTAAAACAGGAAGAGGGAAGGAAGGATTTCTTATGTATGGACTGGAATGACAAATGTAAGAAAGAAGGTGGTCCAAGGGCCCTGTCAAAGAATCCAGGTGGAGGATAGGCATAGAGGAGAAGAACTCTCATGCACTCCTCACTCTATGCCACAGCAGTGAGCGAGAGGTGGTAGGCGCAGGGCCTGGAGGCTCTGGAGCCAGCAAACTGGTGTAACCTACTGGTTAGTGTACGTTAGAGGTTCCCCTCTGTTTCCAGTCCCCTGAGAATATGGGTATATCCACACTGCAATAAAAACACCCATGGCCAGCTCATATCAGTTGACACAGTCTCACAGGGCTCATGATGCGGGGCTATAAAACTGCAGCACAGACATTTGGGCTCAAGCTGGTGCCTGGCCTCGGACCCCACAAGGGGGGAGGGCCCCAGAGCCTAGGTTCACTCCAGCCTGAGTCCAAATAATTACACTGCAATTTTCTAGCCCTACAGCTTGAGTCCCATGAGCCAGAGCCAGCTGACACAGAGCAGCTGCAAGTGTTTTTTTTTTTTGCAGTGTAGACATATCCTAATAGTCTGTTACAGCCCAGCTAGTAACCATTAGCTCAATCTGTAGAGGCACATGTTTTAGCTGTGGCCTAGTGTGTGGGCCAAAGTGGCACCTGTCATACTTGCATCAGCAGGGAGTTCTAGTCTCAGGGAATTCCTCCTGGCTATTTGTGGTCTATTTTCTAGCCTCTTTCCACCTCGTGAGTTGCACAAAGTAGTTAATCTGATTAGAGCCCAGTCTCACTAAAGTCAGCTGTTCTTGGTAAAGAGCAGCTCTTTCTTTCCCCTGCTTTACCCAGAGTTGCTGCTATCAAACCCGATCTCAAAAAGAGAAGCCAAATTAATGGAGTACAGGTTAATTTGAGCAGGCCTGAACTCTTTGGTACAAAAGCATTCTGATTCCTGCCAAGACTGTTGCCTCAGCCCTACTTAGCATTGATGGGTTTGATCCTTTCCAATTGTTTTTCTCTGGACATACTCATATTTTAAGTCATAGTCATTGGGACCCTGCAGATATTTAGAAAAGTAAAAAGGGTTTTGTGATCTTGAATTATGAGAATCATGAGAAAAAAATCCTCTGCACTGCTCCACCCAGCTTATATTTAATCCTTTCCCCATTTTCCCGACAATGAAAAAGGATAGATGTTTACTCTGATGAACTTCACTGATGGGTTCTTTATCTTGTTCCAGGACAGAAATATTTTCATGCAGCATGGAGTATAAAGCAACAACTAATGACAGGAAGTCTGAGAATCCCGGGAGTCCACAGTCCTCTAATTATAACATTATCACATACTTATGATTTTAGAAAAGGAAAATGAAGACGTAAGTGTATTTATGTAGTTGACAATGGGAAGAGAAGAGATTCAGAAATAAAAGCAAAAACAGTAAGTAAAGATCAAAAAGGAAACCAGAAAAAAGACCCCATAATAGTAGCTCACTTTGCAAGTACTAATAGTTGAGTGATTGTGGAATGGATATATAAGAATAATATTTAGCACTAATATAGCTCTTTTATCTTCAGAGTAATGTACACACATCAAGGACTAAATCATGTCTACACCTGCTTGGGTGTTTCATAATATACAGAACAACAGCCTCTCAAATAAGAGGCATGTATTATGGAAAACAACTACAATTACAAACATAGCTTGAGTTCCAGCTTTGTCTCCCTTTTTTTTTTAAAATCAATGACCACACCCTGTCTTCATGTCTATGCAGCACAGAGATAGCTGGTGGCTGAACAATATACTGCAAATAAACATTTCATTATAAAGTGTGGAGCAGTGGCATAGGGAATTTCATAAAGTGCCTTCCCTTCCTCGCCTCCCTGTGTGGAGTAGTTCAGACACAATCTTCATTCTTGCATTTTCAGGATGTAAGGAACAAAGGAGTCTACTACCAACAGCAGCACTTGATTCACCAAAAAGGTGTGGATAGATGAGGTGTGAAAGTGGGTCCTTCTCTTTCCCCTTCTCAATACCAGAGCAGAGTTGACCCCAGCTTCCACTGTATAAAAGAGTATGGCAGTGACCACTGGTGTGAATGGTCTTTTTCCTCACAGAGGTATACATGGAGCACCTCAGGACACCTCACAGAATCCTATCATTGATACATACAACTGCTGATTTTATCAATTGAATCTATGCTGAAGATACCTAAACTTCAATATTATTTCCCACCAAACTTTGTTAAAGGGACATAAGTCATGTAGTGAATCATATGATAACACAAAGGGCTTGGGGCGGTTTTACAGCTTCAAAATGAATAACTAATGATAACTAACAATAAAACTAGAACTCATTTGCATGGGTGAAAAACTCAATTCAAATGAAAAGGAGTACTTGTGGCACCTTAGAGACTAACAAATTTATTAGAGCATAAGCTTATGCTCTAATAAATTTGTTAGTCTCTAAGGTGCCACAAGTACTCCTTTTCTTTTTGCGAATACAGACTAACACGGCTGCTACTCTGAAACCTGTCAATTCAAATGGTGAAATTTATGTTTTCTGAATATAAATAATTTCTTATTCCTTTAAAAGGTACCATCTGAGATTTCATTTTTTAATGCCAAGAATTACATTCTTTTTTGTCAGTACTGGGCTTACAAATGCTAAGTATTTTTTCTGCTATATTTTTAACTACCACTTACACTTTAAGTGGATAATTTTATACAGGAATCACTCTACTTGGGAGTTTATAATATTGGCATATTATTTTTGGAGCCCTAAGTGAAAGTCTGCATAAAAGATAGAAGTTGTAAAGGCATAGAAATGTTACCTAACTTTACAGAATTGTTGGTATAATCACTCTCTGAATGGGTCATCAGCAGCATAGAACTTGTGAACTTTTGCATTGCAGCATAGATCTTTGCCATTTGAACTAAAAGAATAACTCCTGAAGTTAGTAGCAATGGTAAGCTGTTATCTGGTAGTGGAGCGGTCACAAGAGGGAGAAACATACTTTGCTAGTGTGTCACACTGGCAGCTGTATAACCTCACTACCACCCATGATCATAACAGATTTGCTGTTTTCTGTTAAAAGTGGAACTTTCAGCAGTGCCAATCAAAATGGTGAGGACAATAAAATCACGAGATGGGTAGGATAGGCGAGAGAAAACAAATGCATCACACACAAAAATCACAGCAGATGGACCATTTAGTGCTTTACACTACAATACTGCTGGAAGGCTATTGTAATTTTCTTTCCAGGTATCTGTCACATTCAGCCACAGTGTGGAACAGCCAAGTGATGATAAAATTGTAAAGGCAACACAGTTAACTGAGGGCCATAAAAACCACTTACCCCTAATGAGAGAGAAAAATGTAATTCTACCAACATGGCATGTGTTACAAGTCAAGCATCTATAGAATTATGGCCCTAACATTCCTCAGAGCTAAGCCTCTATCTGCAAAAGCATCCAGGATTCAACTCTTCAAGTAAACTTGGTAAGAAATAGCTGGCTGAAAATACACAGCCCAAGTTACTCAGACTGAAATTGTGTAACATATTAGGCAACTGCTGGTGGGTTTTGTTAAAATCTACGAGCAGCAAAGCTTGTGAGGGAAGGGAAGGTGTGTTGGTCATGCCTGAAATAATACTAATTTATTCAATCTTTAATTGGCCAAATTGATTATTCACTAATACTTTTCATCTGGCACTAGCCACAGTATAAAGGACCTAGTCATGCAGTCTTGAAGCTTAATATCAGTGAGGAAAGACATCAGGATTCGATCCAACATGTGGGGGTGAGGAAAATCATGCAAGTTAGCAGAAGATGCCTTTCTCTGTTCTATGGCTCTGGTGTTCTATGGGAAATGATTGTACAGACAGCTTTTACCAAATCACTGTACCCAAAGAAAACATTTTACCGTGCTCTAAATTCCAGCAAGATTGTGGGAAATGAGTGTGAGTTAAAGTGAAAGGTTATTAAGTGCCCAGATGAGTTAAACTATATAGTTTACATGTCAGAGTGAGGATGGGGGCCAAGTATAGACTGCAAAGCAGAAAATGCTGATGAGGTTAGAATTTTTTTTAAATTACTATTTAAAATACTAGTTAAACATCTATGTAAAGACAGACATCTCTGGCAGAACTATAAGCAAGATATCTTGTATAGCACTCACGGTTGTTCCATATTAAATAACTCCTCTCTTATCCTGAAGATTTATTTTGCAGGTTTGTGCATGCAAAACACTTATTGTGACAGGTGGCTTGGAGGGCTGGGCAGCCTAGTGGTTAGAGTGCTTTGCTCTCAGCCCTCTGCTTGGTTAAGGAGCCTCAATCTTTAAGGTGAAGGAAGGTAGGGGGACTTGGCCCTCCCTCTCTATTGGGTCCCATCCCAAGGTCCTGCATATATCAACTGGGGGGGTGGGTACCTCCTGGGCCCTATGTATGTCAACTGGGGTGGTGGGTCCCTCCCAGCAGGGAGACAAAATCAGTTTCCCGGGCTATTTCCTACCAGAGTCTTCAGTTTGGGGTGTGGTGCCAATGTGCTAGGCGGCTTGCTTCCTGTACGGTCCACTCTTGGGTCTTCGATGGCATCAGGCTCCTTCAGCAATGCCAGTTGCTGAGGGCGATCCTCACAATGTCTCTGGGGTTCACTTGGTTACCTCAGGTGCCGGAAGCTCCTTTGCAGTCTCTCTTGGCTGAAGAGACAGTGCTTACTCCCAGATGGCTGCCAAGGCTGGCAGGTTAGCACTCCTTCCCCTCAGATAGGGAGACAATTAGCTCCTGCCTAGGGTGACCATACATCCCATTTCGTCTGGGACAGTCCCTTTTTTGAGCCCTGTCCCAGCCATCCTGACCCCCGCCCCAAAAAATGGGCATTTGTCCCATTTGCTCTTGCCAACTTGATCAGAGCAAAGAGGACGAATGCCCACTTTTGTTGGGGGGCAAGCAGCGAAACCAGCCCTTTGCAGGTTGGGAGGCAGAGCTTGGGTGGGGCAAAGGCAAGACTCAAGCGAGCAGCAATGCCAGTGTCAGCCCCACACAAAGGGGGAGGCAGGGTTCGGGTGGGGGGCAGGCAGGGCATGAGAAGCAGCAAGGCCAGCCCCGCATGGGGCTTGGGTGAGCAGCTCAGGTCAGGCCGCCATGGTGTCCTATTTTCCCTTTGGGAAATATGGTCACCCTACTGCTTCTTCACCAGTCAGCTCTGAACTGAGCTGGGTTCTCTCCTTTTCTCCCTCCTCCAGGTCTGGCATCGGCTACAGGTAAAATGGGGTGGGGCTGTCTGGGCCCAAAGGCTCTCTTTAACCTCTGCTGTGCTGGCTGGCAGTTTTTCTGCTTATCACAGTTAAGTTGAAATATGTACACAGAAAAAAATTATTAAAACTCTCTGTTCACAGAGAAGCTGAATAGGAATTAGTGTGTTTCTATAAAGTATGGTAGATAAGAACATAAGAAAGGACAGTTTCTGTGGAACTTCATCTCAGTTTCAAGCTTGCACACAAAGGAGAAATGCTCAACAATTTCTTCTTCATCAAGGAGCATTCCTTAAGTCATAGAAATAGACTATGCTGAGCTGTACTTTAGAAGCATTCACTGTGAATGCAAAACGTGTGCAAAATTTATAGAAATCTACAAAAAATATTAGCATTATGCAGAAGATGGAAAAGTTCAGAGAATTCCCGCAACATTCATCCAAATGTAACCTGCAAAAAAATCAACACCTACAAAGCTTATTTCAATTTTGTTTTGTGTGGTTGCCATAATACAGAATAAGCCTTCTACTCCTGCCCGATCTTAGATTGGAGAAGTATCCTACCAGCTGGAATAGATAGGATATGATTCCGCCCTCTCCATGTTGAGTCAGAAAGTCCTTGTAATCAGCTTTCTCATACAACAGCACAAGGGAGTACTAGTGGGTGGACAGGATGACCGGTCTCAATTAATTTGTTTAGAAGAATCTATTTATATTGATTACTGTCAACCCCATTGCATGAACAGTTTCAGTTTGGCCTCTGGAATTCAGATAAAACAATTCTGGTGATGCATGAGGCCAGCTTCTCTTTCCACTTACGCTAATGTAAACCAAGAGGAAGCCTACTGAATTCAATAGAATTACACCACTGTAAAACCAATGCAAGTTAGAGCAGTATCAGGCCCAGGATTTTTTTCTTCCAGTTTGCTAGTATTGCCATCACAAGGGAACCCACCTCCATGCTCAAATTAGTTTTAGAATCATTCAGGAAAAATAGAGAGATACCTGATGTGGGGTATGCTTGACAAAAAGGCATCATTAACACTGACTGGTATTGTGACTCTTTAAATAGTTTAAGAGACAGCAAACTAACAAACAGATCATTGCAGCACAGGAAATGCCACAGAGAGGGAGCCTGTAATTTCTTCCACTCTGTTCCTTTCTATATCTTTTATTTTACTCCATGCACATTTCTAGCTGTCTGGAAACTGACAGCTAATTCCCCATCATCAGTCACTGTGATGCTCTGTTTTTTCCCCCTTCTGACAGTTATTCTATTGATTTACAAATGTGTGTGTTCAGGAAAATTGTAAGGGAATTAAGAAAAATTAAAATATGTGGCCTTCAGAGTATTGTGTCTAACATTAAATAAGCATGCATCACAGCTCTTGGATAAGAGGATAAACAAAGGGAGTATGACAAAGAAAGTGGAGTGTGGAAACAACAATATTGCAAGGCTGAGAAGAGGGGAAAAACCACACCAGGGCCAAACTCAACTCCTGTTTACATTTATGCATCAGGAACTTTGCATCTGTATCTACAGGCAAAAATTTAGTTACACAAAACCAACAACATAATAAATGAGACACATACTGTACAAGTGGAGTAAACAAATCCCAGTGTGGCTAAGCAAAGAAGTCCTCACTTGTGGCATGGTCTACACTTTCTTTCCTAATAGAATGAATGCTCTTCACTTACCTGTGAATTATATGATATCTCTGCAAATAATCCAGTGAAAGTGCCAGTTCACAAATATATAATTTAACAGTTCCTTCCTTAAAATGCACATTCTGTTGTAGGTGGTAACGCAGATCCCCTCCGAGTAACAGATCTACAACCATGAACATGTCTTCTTCATCTTGAAAAGAATACCTGGAAGAAATAATTATGAACATGAAAAAAAAACCCTGTTATTCAATTCAATTCAATTCAATTCAATTCAGTGAGTTGTTTTTGGCAAGGCAAGCTATTAAAAAAAACAAAAACAGCCAGACCCTTCCATTATCTAACAAAGGTAGATCTGTCCATGGTAAGATTACAGTTTGCTCAAATGCAACAGATTGTTTTCTCCAGTACTACCAATACTAGCCCAACCCTGTGTTCCTTGTGCACCCACACCTCACTCTGACAACACAGCTCCTTTGGATACATAAGGAAAGCAGAATTGGGCCCACGGACATCACCTGGCATTTTGATTTTGAGAAACATAGATCACAACTTTTAACACTGATTTATTGCTGGGCAGTATTTAGAAAACCTTTGGGGACTTATGTATTTTAAAATGAGTATGTATCTTCCAAATTCATAAATTGCCCTGGCAAGTATCAGGAATAAAAATCAGGCCTATAAAAACCATGCTTGGTATTTAGATAAATGAAGTCATAGGTTGTGAATCATAGACTCATGGGGTTAGAAGGGACTGCGAAGGTCATCTAGTCTAATCCCCTGCCAAGATGCAGGGTTTACTGTATCTAAAACATACAAGACAGATGGCTATCCAGCTCCCTTTGAAAACCTCCAGTAAAGAAGCTTCCACAACCTCCCTAGGCAATCTGTCCTACTGTTCTTACAGTTAGGAAGGTTTTCCTGAGATTTAATCTAAATCTGCTATGCTGTAGTTTGAACCCATTGCCTCTTGTCCTGCTCTCTATGGCAAAGAGAACTTTTCTCCATTTTTATGGCAGCCTTTCAAGTATCTGAAGACCTCTATCATATCCCCCTTAATCTCCTCTTTTCCAAACTAAACATACCCAGTTCCTTCAGCCTTTGCTCTTATGACTTGCATTCCATCCCTTTGATCTTTCTTGTCGCTCGCCTCTGGATCCTTCCAGTTTCTCTACATATTTTCTATAAACTGGTGACCAAAATTGGACACCATACTCCAACTGAGGCCTAACCAGCACTGAGCAGAGCGGTACTCTCACCTCCTGTGACTTGCATGCTATGCCTCTCTTAATGCAACCTGAAGTTGCATTTGCTTTTTTTTTGCAACAGCATGACATTGCTGACTCATGTTGAGGTTGTCATCCACCACAACTCCCAGATCCTTCTCAGCAGTGCTGCCTCCAAGCTAGTTTTCCCACATTCAGTATTTGTGCATTTGGTTTTTCTTCCCTAAGTGTAGCACCTTACATTTGTCTTTGTTGAATTTCATTTTGTTGTCTTTAGACCAGTTTTCCAATTTATCAAGATCCCTCTGAATTTTAGCTCTATCCTCCAGAGTACTAGCAACCATCCCAGCTTTGTGTCATCTGAAAACTTGATCAGTATGCTCTCTATGCCTACATCTAACTCATTAATAAAGATGTTAACACCATTCCCAGAACAGATCCCTGTGGAACCCCACTTGAGATCTCCTTCCAATCCAACATCATTCCATTAATAGTTACTCTTTGTTTGTGGATGTTTAACCAATTATGTATCCACTTAATGGTAGTTCTGTTGAGCCCACATTTCTCCATCTTACTTATCAGAATATCTTTGGGACTGTGTCAAAAGCCTTGCTGAAATCCAGGTATATTATGTCCACCACATTCCCCATATCTACCAAATCAATTACTCTGTCAAAGAAGAAAATCAAACTGGTTTGGCATGGTTTGTTCTTGGTAAATCCATGCTGGCTGCTAGTGATTACTCCTTCATCTTCCAGGTATTCGCAAATTGAATGTTTAATACATTGTTTTAGTAGCTTCCCCAGTATCCAAAGTCAGACTGACTGGTCTATAGTTTCCTGACTCCTTCTTTTCCCCCTTTTAAAAGTTGGCACTATGTTAGCCCTTCTCCAGTCTTCCAGGCCCTCTCCTGTCATCCATGAGTTTGTAAATATTATTGACAGTGGCTCCAATATTTCTTCAGCTAATTCTTTCAGTACCCTTGGGTGAATTACATCTAATTCTGCTGACTTGAATTCATTCAAATTGGTCAGAAGATCTCTGACATGTTCTTTATGTATCCCAATCTGCATCCCTTCCCCTTTATTGTCTATGGTAACTTCTCTAATTATCTGGTCACATTATTTTTTGGGAGAAGACTGAAGCAAAGTAGGCATTGAGCAGCTCTGCCTTCTATCATCTTCTGTTACCAGCTCACCTTCTCCATTGAGCAGCGGACACACACCATCCTTTATCGTGAGTTCAATCCTTGAGGGGCCATTTAGGGATCTGGGGCAAAAATTGGAAATTGGTCCTGCTTTGAGCAGGGGGATGGACTAGATGACCTCCTGAGGTCCCTTCCAACCCTGATATTCTATGATTCTATCTTTCTTTTTTGTCTGACATATTTGAAGAACCCCTTCCTGTTGTTTCTAACATTTCTTGCCAGCTGTAATTAATTCTTTGCCTTGGCTGTCCTGATTTTGACCCTACATGCTCACGCTAGTCCCATGATGACAGCTAGTTCCTTGGTGACATGCCCGTCCTTTCATTTCCTGTACGTATCCCTTTTTGATGTTTATATGGCTAAATAGCTCCTTGTGCAGCCACATTGGCCTCCTGTGGCTCTTCTTATATTTCCTCTGCATTGGAATAGCTTGATGTTGAACCTCTCGTATTACATCTTTTAGGAACTGCCAGCCCCCTTCAAATTATTTTCTTCCTTATTGGTCTCTCCATGACACCTTGCCTACTATTTCTCTGAGTCAGTTGAAATCTGCCTTTCTGAAGTCCAGAATCTGCATCCACAAGTATTACCTTGCAGGATTGGTACCTTTTATCATGTAGGGTATATTCCCCACTCTGTGTATATATCCAGCTCCCATTAAGACATATCTACCCCATATCTTGTATTATGGCCTTGAATTCACACAGCAGAGAAAATAAAACTGGGATTACACTGCCCACCATTACATATGTTCTCCATATATAATGACATTTTATAAAGTGTTAAATTCTCCATGGTCACTGATTGATTTCTGATTAACCCTTTCCAACAAGGGCTTGTGGAAAACTCCAAGCGCCAAATTCTAGTCCGTCTTAAGCTCTGTAAATCCAAAGGTTAGCCAGCTAACCCATATAATGTGGTTATTACCTGGACAAAGGGTAATTTCCATGGATTTCTACTTACCATGCCATTGCTATATTTTTTCCATCAGAAAACACTGTCAGGAACTCACTGGTTTTAATTTCTGAACAGTGTATTTCTACAAGATGCTGTTTTTTCTCTTCCAAATGGTACAATGATGAACAGCTTATTTATTTTTTAATATAAAATAAGTCTGCTTAGAGTGGTCTCTGATGGAGCTACACCAGTTTACATAACCTGGGGATCTGACTCACTGACTACTAAACAACCATAATAATATGTCTTTGACACATATTGTGTGGTGTGCAATTGTGCATGCTCTCTATGGGCCATCTTCAGTACTACAGTCTGTTGTCCTCTAATTTCTAAGAGTCCCTAAAAATATGTTACAGAAATAAAGAATGGTTCATCTAGAAAATCTGTAGCAAAAATATGAGGCAGGAAAGTCTATATTATATTATTTTAATCAAACAGCTTTATACAGTCTCACTTCTATTCCCAGACTCATGCTTTGTGAAATAAGGTACTGCTTAGGGGTTGTCACATATTTAAACTCTTTCCATTCTTTTAGAGCATGATCTTCTGTTGCACTTCTGTGCATCTCCCAAATGCCAGGGGAAAAATACAAATTTATTTGCATTATATTTGTTTCTTGATAAGTCAAATCTTTGAAGCAAAATAATAAAGTGGGGTGGCACATGGTGTGTACTTCCCTCCATACACACAGAACACCTCAACAAAAGAAATGAAAGGTGTCATTTATGTTCAGGTTTATTCTGAATGCTGCCTGCTACAGTGCCTGAAACCATCTCAAAAGTGATGTTTACACACTTAGTTGATGTTTAAGACTGATTGCTTTTTTCCCTGTTGTGTTTTTAAATGGAGTGGTTGTAACTTAAAGCAGATGTAACTAGAACGGTGACCCACCTGTTATTTTGTCCTTAAGTGCCTGCTTGAACAAGATATTCTTAATTTTTTTTTTACAATTTTTTGTTCTGAGACAAGGAGTTGCAGATTTAAAAATCCCTGGCTAAATGTATAAATGTAATATCTTGTTTGGTTTGGGACTGGAGAGGTTCCATGGTCTCTAAAATTATGTCTTGGTGGAATGCACTATGAGAGGCCTCTGACCCACGCAAGGAGGATGCATGGAGGCCACTTCCCTAAGGATGCAGGCATTGGCTGCTAGAAAGTTTAATTTTTGCTGTTGCTGTTATTAGCTTCCAAAAACCATTTGCTGGAATACTGTGGCCTTGATTTTAAACTCATTTTAAATTCATTTTCCAGGAAAAAGAATGAGTTGTGGATGAAAAATTGTGCCCACAAAAAGATTGTGTAGATGAAAGATGGATCTGAGTAATATTAAAGAGAAACAAATATAAATCTAAAGGTGAAATCTTGGCCCCATCCAAGTCAATGGCAAAAATCCCACTGACTTAAATGAAGCCAGGGTGTCACCCTTAGTGAACAATTCTCCTTCCACAGCCTGATTTTCTGTGAATAAAAAAATGGCACTGGTTAGCTATCCCCAAATCAAACCTTTAGTGTGTCTCTTAGGAAATGTGGATATATGAGTGTGCACATATAATAAAGAAAGGAAGGGAAGCAAAGAAAGTAGAAAAAAAAAAAAGGAAGAAGGTAGTGCTGTACAAATACATAATGTAGACTCATTTAAGGCCCGATTCTGCCCCATTTTCTCTCACTTTGCTTTCTGAGTAGTCTCAGTGAATGCCACTCCATCCACTGAAGTCAACCTGACCCAAACCAGTCCACATAAAAAAACAAACGAAAATCTACAAATGTTATTTCCAGATTCAAAAGTTTGGTTAACATTTCAATTTTTACATCTCTCTGCATCTATCATGACTGGAAGTAGAGAGCTTAAACGGGCAGCAGAGCAAGCTGTTGCTCCAGCCTTTGAGGTAGTGTAACAAGCTATACACAACCTAGCTCTTGAAGATCCGAGTAAGGTCTCCTCACACAACCCATCCTCACCATAGGTCAGATTCTCATCTCACCTACATTGATGTAAATCTGGTGGTAACTCCACCAACATCAATGGAATTACTCTAGAGTTATGTCACTGAAGCTGAGGTCTGAGCTGAATGGATCCATGGCCCTGAGGAAGACTTGTCAGCTCACCTGAAATGTCTGAACCTGTGGACATGCTGGAAGTGGAACAGACACCACAGATTGACTCACGGGATACAGAGAGCAGCCATTCTCATTGGCACTATGTCTCACCTTAACGATTTGTGCACAGGCAGAGTCATATTGCACAGAGATACTGGTAAATCATGGATGTGTGTTTTGTGTTTCATATATAACACCTGCCAACATGCTGTGTCATAGTATCATCATGTCAGGAAGTAGGGCCCGCAGCAGAGCTAATCACCAGGCAATCTCATCAGGATAGCTGGCCTTCAGCAGGCTGCCTGATTGGCCACACCCCCGATTGGCTGCAGGGGTCAGCAGGCTGGCTGTTAAGCTAGCAGCATCAGCAGCTCACTGGCTTCACAATGCTCATACCCACCACTGTGCCTGCTCCTATGTTATCTTGTTTCTCCTGCTCCTGCCTTGCCTCTGTCCTGCCTCTGCCTTGAACCCCTCCTTGCCTGATACTCTGCTCACTCCAGTTCCTGACCTTCGATTTGATCCTTGGCTTTGGCTCCTGACTACTGACTCAAGCTAGATCCTTGGCTCTGGTATCCAGTTCCTACTCTCCAGTTGACCCTTGGGTCCTGCTTCCAACCACTAACTCTGGTTCTGACCCTAGTCCTCAGGATCTGATGCCTGCTCCAACCACTAGGCCTGACACCTACTTCAACTACTAGGCTAGACTACCCTCCTCCTGATTGGCTAGCAGATTGAGAAGCCCTTGAGATTAGGGCCAGAAGTCCTCAGCACTAGCATGGACCCTACTAAGGCCCCAGAAGGACTGGTGGACACCATTCAGAACATAACACAGAATGCAGCCCTGCAGGCACAGGTTGCTCTGCTGGCTCCTCCTATTTCACCCTTCCCAAAGCCAAAGATTTTGCGGCCCAACAAATTTAATGGAGACTGGGACAAGTTTCACGGGTTCCTGAACCAATGTTGGCTCCCGTACCTACTATGCCCTCAATCATTCCCCATGGACCAGGCCTGTGTTGGACTCATCTTAAGTTTGTTGACTGGGGAGGCCTTGGCAGGGGCTTCCCCCTTCCTTTCCTGGAACAGTCCAGCCTCATCTTGCAACAATTAGAGGAATTCATTCAATCCATGTCCACTATCTTTGATGACCCCCAACCATGTGCAGACCTTCAGGCCTTATGGCATGGAGGCCAACTCATTGGCAAGTATGCTGCTGAATTTTGTTGTTTGGCTTCCAACACTGGGTGGAATGAGGTGGCACAATACCACCATTTCCGCCTGGGGTTAAATGAGCATATAAAAGGATGAGCTTGCACAGGTGGAGCCTCTGTCCAGTTGGAACAATCTGATTGACAGAATCAGTGTTATGAGCATACCTTGATTTTCTTGAGGCTGCCATTCATCCTGCCCACAACAACCCAAATGTGCAGGTCTGCCCTAGCATCAGAGCTCGTGCAAGCCAGCCAGGTTCATCCACACCTCTCCAACTGGGAGAAGCACCAACACCAGGAGTTAGGCTTCTGCTTATATTGTGGGGAACCTAGCCATCTTGCCTTGACGTGTACAGTGAAGACTTGGGTGGAACCAGAGCTGGGAAATGCCAGGTCCCCAGCCCTTGGGAGTGGGTCCAGGCCGAGCTGGTTTTCTCCTCTCAGATTTGCTGCAAAAGGGAGCCTGGTTTTCCTGGTCCCAGAAGCACAGGCTGCCTTTAATAATTTGAAACAGAAATTCATGAAAGCTCCCATTTTGATCCACCCAGATCCTGCCACACTGTTTACAGTGGAGGTAGATGTTTCAAATTTTGTGGTAGGGACAGTACTTTTCCAACCTGCTGCTCCTGCTGATCAGCTTCACTTGTGTACCTTTTATTCGTGAAAACTCACTCCTGCTGAGATGAATTATGACATCCTGGACAAGGAACTGATGGCCATCAAAGCAGTCTTTGAAGAATGGTCCCCTCTTCTGCAGGGTGCTAGGTTCCCAGTCTAAGTTCTGACATAACATAAAACTTGCAATATCTAAAAATGGCCAGGTAATTGAACCAGCCGCAGGCACACTGTTCCCTCTTCTTTGCATGATTTGAGTTTGTGGTCACCTACTGGCCAGGGACTAGGAATTGGAAGGCAAATGTACTGTCATGAAAGCATGAATACTACAAACCTGGTGAGGAGATTATGTCCACAATTCTCAAGCCCTCAAACATAATTTCTGGTACCACAGCCTCCATCTGCTTTCAGTTACCTAGCAATCCTCTTGTCATCCAAACCTGTCAGGCCTTAGACCATCATCATGACCAGTCCTCTATATTCTTCACCTTCCAGGACAGGATCCTACACAATGAGGGACGCATCTATGTTCCTGAAAGGGCCATTAAGCTTCAAGTCCTACAGTTCTGCCACAACACTTCTCAGGCCACTTCAGCTATTCCAAGACCCATGACCTGGTTTCCAGGAACTTTTGGTGACCTGTCACAAGCACCTCTATGGCATCCTATGTAGATTCCTGTGAGCTGTGCGCCTGTGACCAAGACCCCCTGTTGAAGACTGCTGGGTCTCCTCCAGCCCATACCCAATCTACTTCAGCCTCGGGTCATCATTTTCATGGACTTATCATGGAATTACCACACTTGCAAGGCCACGCTACCATTCTAGTGGTGGTTGGCCACTTAACCAAGATGGCACATTTTGTTCTACATTGAGTGCTTTCCTCTGCCTATTTGTGAGCAACATCTTTCACCTCCATGGCTTGCCTACAAATGTGGTATCTGACTGAGGATCCCACTTCTATGCCATTTGAGTATCGAGGTCCTGAACTCAAGAGCCTATCATTCTAGCTCCAATGGGCAAGCAGAGTGGGTCAGTGTAGTCCTGGAACAGCACCTACATTGCTTCCTAAATTACCATCAAGATGATTGGCTGTACCTGATCGTTCATGCTGAGTTTGCTTAAAACAATGCCCACAGGCCTCTACCAAGCAGACTCTCTTCTTTGATAACTATGATTTCCATCTTTGTGCTCATCCTGAGATGCCCTTGGAATCATCGCTGCCTGCTGTTACTGAATTCATGAACCACATCCAGCAGGTGAACCAAGAACTCCAGAGGCAGTTAGAAGATACCAAGGTATCCTAAAAATGGTATGCTGACTGGTCCTACCAGCCAACTCCTGGCTTCTGGGTAGAGAATAAGCTGTGGTTGTCTACCTAGAATATGTGGTGGACTGACCCCTCTGTGAAGCCCAACTACTAGTATCTGGGGTCTTCCCAGATTACAAAACAGATTAACCTGGTTAAATTTAAGTTACAGCTACCAGATTCCCTCAAGATTCACCAGTCTTCCACATCTCTCTTCCAAAATCATTAGTCAAGGATCCCTTCCCACGCTGTACTACTCTTCTCTGCCACCTATAACCGTTCGGGGTCAAGAAGAATATGTACTTCGGCAGATTCTAGATTCTTGTTGGGTCCAAGGAAAATTATAATATCTAATTGACTTGAATGCGTCGGGCCCTGACCAACATCCATGGGAACCTACAGAACACACCCATGTGTTCCTTTCAGCATGCTTACACTGAGAAACCTGGTCCTGAGGCCCCTAGACATGCTTCTCAGGGAAAGGGGGAGGTACTATCAGGAATCAGGCCTGGAGCAGAGCTAATATCCTTCTTAGTAAAACTGGCTGACAGCAAGCTGATTAATTGGCCATGCTGCCTGATTGGCTGCAGGGGGCAGTAGGCTGGTTCTTAAGCCAGGAGCATCAGAAGCTTGCTGGCTTCTCAATGCTCCTGCTCACCACTGTACCTGCTCCTGTGTTACCTTGTTCCTCCTTCTCCTGCCTTTCTTTATTCCTCCTTCTCCTGCTTTGGCAGCTTTCCTGTTTGCTCCAGTTCCTGACCTCCAGTTTGACACTTGGGTCCAGCTTCTGACTACTGACTTGACCCACTCCAACCACTAGGGTAGACCGCATTTGTCCTGGTTGGCTGAAACATCATTAGCCATGATTATAGACATTTTTCCTGCATAGTCACTACTTGACTGAGACCTGAGTGTCTGACACCTCTCTCAGGGCCTGAGTGATAGGGTTCTGGTAACTGTTGTTCTGACCTTGTGCAGTGCGACAGCACTGCCTGAGACTTTTTAGAGCAGAATGTATGAGGTCAGCATGGATGAGAGATGTGTACCTATCATATGAAGGAACAGCTGGGCACTCCTATCAGTCGAAGGCCTTTTGCCCTGGCAACCCATACCACTTCCCATCAGCAGCTGCTTAAGCTACCTACCTTTGTGTTAAGAAACAAGGAGTAGGAGTTCCTCCAACTGTACCAAGTAGCTGGAGTATTATAAGACCAACCTATCTGCCAAAGTTCTGAATAGAACTCTATGCAGCAACACCTAAACTCTGATGGATTTTCTTTTGAGGGTGAAAATGTCTTTCTTCCCCTGACACTTTCCCTTCTACAAACCAAATATCCTTTTTAAAACAAATGAAGTACTCTCTTTTAACTCCTTTCCATTTGACATTTCATGTTACTAATGATTTTGATTTATTGTTGTAAGAATTGGAGTTGACAGGAAATGAAATACCAGTCACCTGAAAAACAAATCTTTGAGAAAAAGTTATGCAGGTTTGGGAGAAGGGGGAAGGGCACTTGGCAAATCAGCCAAGTGGAGATTAGCTTTTTCGCATTAGCATTGTAATTTTACTTCAGAAAACTTCTTATCTGCGCAACGGCAAATGATATACCCAAAAATGCTAATTGATTCTGAAGTAAATCAGAGGCTGGTGTTGATTTTTATGTTTACCAGGGAACTGGGGAATACCTTTCTTGTGCTTGTGCTAATACTGACTGCCACATTACTGAGGGATTGTAAAACCACATTTTAATCTACACAGAAATGAAAGAGTAAATGGCTTGTAGCTGATTGCTTTGTCTGGATTCAAAAATCACACAAAAAAAGGAAATGGTAGCATAAAGTTGTTATAGAAAATAATTCTAACTACAGAACTATGTTCCGCTTGCTTGAAGAAAAGTTTTAATGCATTATAATCAGCTTTCTCTGAATTAAAATAAAGTATAATGCCTTTAGCAACAGTAAATTGGTTTCACTTTTGGGGTATTTTCAGTCTGGATGATAAATCATGTCTTGAGCAAACCCATAGAAACCAAACTAAACAAAACATTAGCAATGGAGAATTGGTTTAATGTTATGGCATTTTTCAGACTGGAAGATAAATCAGATGTTGAGCAAAATCACAGAAACAAAATTAAACACTTTGTAAATTAGTTAATATCTGATTTCAGATTTTAATACACATATTATTGCACATTAGGGTAAAGACTAAAGTTATTCTGACTCATTTACATTCCATATTCTTTGTGTTAACCCCAAATAATTTTTAGTTTTAAGTCCCCCCATCTGAGGAACCCACCAGATTCCTGGTTTCGCTTTATTTAATTTCCTGGGAAAGATGGGGAACTCCATTAAGATGGAGTTAAGTTTGAGAATATGCATTAGTAATTGAAGGATAAAAACCATTTCAGGGATGCTGTAATTTTCCCCAAACCAAGCATTATAAACCCAGGTAATTCAGTCAAGGTTGCCCTCAAAGAAATCCAAATGTGTTAAGGAAAGAAGTGCACCGTTCAGGCACCCAAACAATCTTAATTCTGCCTTGCTGTGACACCATACAAAAATATATAATTATGATTAAGGCATAAGACTGTTTGTGGTCCCCAATTAAATTAAACTAAATCTTAAAAATAAATCAAATTTTTTCATAGTTTTTCTCCTCCAGGCATCACTGCAGGACAGAAATATTTTTAGGAGCAACCTTAAATTGTTTTTGTTTTTTATTTTAGTTGCTGAGGACAGATCCACTGGTACCCCAGAGCAACACAAAGCAGAGAGCACCAGCCAGTTAAACTGGGATTACAGTTACTTTGCATCACTGGTGTAATGCAAAGCAGCGAATTGTACTGTTGCACTTGGCCCTTCATTTGCAATTGAGTTTATTAGTTTACAGGGCTGTATTAGTGAGAACCAACCCAATGTTTATTATAAAATCATAGGACTCGAAGGGACCTCGAGAAGTCATCTAGTCCAGTCCTCTGCACTCATGGCAGGACAAAATATTATCTAGACCATCCCTGACGGCGTTTGTCTAATCTGCTCTTAAAAACCTCCAGAGATGGAGATACCACAACCTCCCTAAGCACCTCCCAGTGCTTAACCCCTACAGGAAATTTTTCCTAATGTCCAACCTAAACCGCCATTGTTGCAATTTAAGCCCATTGCTTCTTGTCCTATCCTCAGAGGTTAAGAACAATTTGTCTCCCTCCTCCTGTAACAACCTTTTATGTACTCGAAAACTGTTATCATGTCCTCTCTCGGTCTTCTCTTCTCCAGACTAAACAAACCAATTTTTTCAATCTTTGCTCACAGGTCATGTTTTCTAGACCTTTAATCTACGTGCCTTAAGGACTCCTCATATGTTCCTGTTTCAGTTCCTCTGGCAGTGCTACTTCAATGTACAGCAAAGAAAACAATGCCATGGGGAGCCTTTCTAGGACTGATGCACAAAGTAATGTTCAGCCATGGAATCTTTTGGCCTTGTCCACCTTACAAAAAACGTGTATTTTTAACCTGCATTAAACTAATCCATGTTATCAACCTAAAGAGGACAAGGCCATAGTAGTTTTAACCTGTGTTAGCAGGTGAAAGTAAAGCCCAAGTTCCCACCCCATCAAAGAGAAATCCAAGTGAGTTTCCTGGAAAACATTGGTCTTGAGTTGATGGAGTTAAAAGTTATTGAAAATTACATATGGTTCATGCATTGCATTGATGTATCTTGCTAAAATCATAAACTGTGCAGTGAAGGAAGGCCACACTGCATATATGTCGGGCTAATTCAGATGCATGCTGACCATTATACTATGGATGTGCAGGGGTGAGACATGGGCTCCTCACATAATCTTCTACAGAGCTCTAAAGGTTTGCAGAGACAAGCAAGAGAAGCATGGGGGTGGGAAGAGGTTCCTAGGAAATACTAAATTAAGAGATGAATAAAGTTATTCAGTTAAGTGCACAAATATCAGGAAATAGAAAAAAATCATGTTGCATATCAAGCCTTAACTCTGCCCCCTTGTTTGTATGTATTACAATTAAGTTTTTAATTATATCGCCACATACTCAAATAATACAAGTGTACAATCATTCAGGCTACCACTCAGATTATAAATTGTTTTGGACAGAGACCACCTTTTTGTTCTGTGTTTGTACAGCACCTAGTGTAGTGGGATCCTTGTCCATGACTGGGGCTCCTAGGTGCTATGGTAATACAAATAATAAACAACAGTAATATATTTCCTAATGCATATATGTCAGACAAGTAGGGCCTGATTATTCACTGCCTTGCAACTTGTGTGCTCATTTACAACTGTGTAAAGTGGGTATTACACCCTATCAGGTCAGAATAACAGCATTTTACCCTCAGTTTATGAAGTGGAAATAACTGTACAAGATACAAGACAGAGGGTCAGATTCCAGGGGTAGGCGGAACACAGTGAACAATACCTATGCAACATATGCCACAGAATAAAGTAGAACATAGAGCAATATATTTATTTTGCTGGCATACACAGGACACCAAATTTTCAAGTAAATTAGCTTTATACTTAAATGCCTTATCTTCTACACTGCACCTTAGGAAGGCTGGGGCTGGTAATTGAAAAGAAAATGTACAGAACATGGAGACTGACAAAATGATTAAATTACATGTGTGTCACAGGGATGATCCTTTAAGGAGATGTAGCTGCCCAGTCTACCTGTGACAGGCCCTGCTGAAGAGAATGATCCAGTCAAGCTCCACCTGGTTATAACTGCCTTCCAGCTACATACCAGAAGGAATGCTCTGCGTAAGCTTGAAAACCTGTTTCTCTCACCAGCAGAAGTTGGTCCAATAACAGATATTAGCCCACACACCTTGTCTCTTCCAGCTACTTAGGCAGTTAAAGTAAGGAACAGTTGGGCCTAATGAAAGGTTTAGGAGAGCTCAGTTGGGGAGGCTCCTGAGAAGAAGCTCTGGGGGAAGGCGAGTTCCTAGGGAGACTGAACTCAGCAGAAGTGGTGCCCCTAAGGCAGGGAGAATCAGGATTACAGAACTCTCCAGGCAGAGAGGTCTGGGGGAACAAGTAGGCGGAAAACTACAGAGCTCAGTAGAGAGCAGAGAACCCTGAGAACTTAAACAGGAGGTGCTGTTGTTGGAACACAGGGACTTTTGAATTCTATCTGGGCTCTGAAGTAAGGGCCTTTCATAATTTTCCAATTGCTCCTTTCAGAAGTCTTTATTAAAGGGAGACACACTGCTGTCAAGGAAAGTAGAATGTTTGGCTTTTCCATGACCGGGCTGTTAAAGTGACCTCATTGTTACCTCATTGAGGGGGAAACTGAGACAGTGCAAAGCAGAGCCAGACTCAGCTGCAAGATGGTGTTCGGGAAGTCACGGCTGTCTCTTTTACAATATGGTGAGGAGCAGGTACTACAGTATATATGAAGTCTCAGATAATAAAGGTTCATAGATTCCAAGGTCAGAAGGGACCACTGTGATCATCTAGGCTGATCTCCTGAATAACACAGGCCATAGAACCTCCCCAAAATAATGCCTACAGCACATCTTTTAGAAAAAGAGCCAATCTTGACTTAAAAATAGTCTGTGATGGTGAATCCATGATGACCCTTGTTAAGTTAGTTGTTCCAGTGGTTAATTACTCTCACTGTTAAAAATTTACACCTTATTTCCAGTCTGAATTTGTCTAGCTTCTACTTCTAGCTTGTGCCCACGTTACACCTTTCTCTGCTAGAATGAAGAGCCCATTATTAAATGTTTGTTCCCCATATAGCTACTTATAGATGTAATCAAGTCACCCCCTTAACCTTCTCTTTGTTAAGATAAACTTGAGCTCTTTGAGTCTATCATGAAACTCAAATAGCATAAGTGTACAAGAATGTTTAAAATTACAAGATGCTACCCATGTGTTTCTTACGTTATAGATAAACTATATGATCTTCTGTTGTATTATTTGGCTGAGAGTATATGATTGTGTAATGTGACAAAGCTCTGTCCTTGCCTCCGTGGGTCCCGCGTTTCCTGGCAGATTTCGCTAGCCTCAGAGGCTCACTGTGACCCTCCACGTAACCCTTCTTTCTCTAGAGACAAGGGTCACAGTCTACTGAGCCATTTTCATCCTAAGCCAGCGAGGGAGGTGAGGAGAAATTATCCTTCCTTGCACAGTCTCTGTTGTCTCCCAGTCTCAGTGATTAAACAGAGGGCAAAGGTGGGGGGGTGGAGCCCGGGCCCACCCTCTACTCCAGGCTCCAGCCAGGGACCCTAATAGTATCAGCTATGGTAGCTGACCTTTTAGAAACATGACATGTACAATTCCCTGGGCTACTTCCCTCACAGCAGCCCTCACTTCCTCAAGCTCCACTTCACCCTTACCTTAGGGCCTCCTTCCTTGTGCCTGATATGGTGTGTACTACTCTGCCTCTCCAACAGCGCTTCTTCTTTCCACAGCTCCTGACATGCACTCACACCTGACTGACTGGGAGGCTTTTAACTAGTTTCAGCCAGCCCCTGATTGGCTTCAGGTGTCCCTATCAACATAGCATTCTCTCTGCCTTCTGGAAAGTTCTTAATTGGCCACAGGTGTCTTAATTGACCTGGAGCAGCTTCCATTTCACTTAACCTGGTACCAGGGATTTGTTTAGCCTGGAGCTAATATATCTATCTCCCACTACTTTTCTATAGCCATCTGGCCTTGCCCCGTCACATATCCCCCTCCTCTGCTCAACACCATAGAGTTGGGCAACTTGGGACGCCAGGCAGTATGCTCGTGACAGACCATCCGCGTTGCCATGGTGGCATCCAGCCCTGTGCCGTATGTGGAACTGGAATGGTTGGAGGAATAAGAACCGCCTGGTGACCCTTGCATTCTTTTCCGTATTCCGCTGCATCCACTGGAGGGGTGCATGGTCCGTCACAAGAGTAAATCGCCAGCCTAAGAGGTAATAATGCAGTGTCTCCATAGCCCATTTGACAGCAAGGCATTCTCTTTCGACTACTGCATATTTCTGTTCTCTTGGGAGAAGCTTTCTGCTTAGGTAGAGGATCGGGTGTTCCTCTTCTCCCACCATTTGTGACAGAACTGCTCCCAACCCCACCTCGGAAGCGTCTGTTTGTAAAATAAATTCCCTGTTAAAGTCTGGGGCTATGAGTACGTGGTCATTACAGAGGGCTGTCTGAAGGTCTGTAAATGCCCCCTCTGCTGCGTCAGTCCAATTTACCATGTCTGGACCTCGGGCCTTCACCAGGTCTGTTAGGGGACTTGCCCTAGTAGCAAAGTGGGGAATAAACCATCGATAGTAGCCTACCATGCCTAGGAACGCACGGACCTGCTTCTTTCGGGTCGGCCGGGGCCAGTTTTGAATTGCCTCTAGCTTATTCGTTTGGGGCTTCACTATGCCCCTTCCCACAATATATCCTAGGTACCTATCCTCTGCTAGCTCTATGGCGCATTTAGTGGGATTAGCAGTGAGGCCAGCCCTTAAGGTGCGCAGTACTGCCTCAACTTTCTCCAAATGGGTTCCCCAGTCTGGCGTATGGATGATGACATCATCTAGGTATGCAGCAGCATAACTAGTATGGGGGCGCAGCAGCTTATCCATGAGGCATGGGAATGTGGCTGGGGCCCCATGTAGCCCAAAAGAGAGAACGGTGTACTGGAATAGCCCTTCCAGGGTGGAGAATGCTGTCTTTTCTTTAGCTTCTTTGGTCAGAGGAATCTGCCAGTAACCTTTCGTGAGATCCAGTGTAGTCAAGAATCGGGCACTACCCAGTTGGTCAACCAGTTCGTCGATGCGTGGTATGGGGTATGCATCAAACTGGGATATTTCATTCAGTCGGTGAAAGTCATTACAGAATCTCATGGTACCGTCAGGTTTAGGCACTAGAACAATTGGACTGGACCACTGACTGCAAGATTCTTCAATAACCCCTAATTCTAACATTTTCTTTACTTCAGACTTGATTTCCTCTCTTTTGGTTGCTGGGATTCGGTAGGATCTCAATGTTACCTTGGCTCCAGGGATCGTGCGGATATGGTGATAGGTCTCAGTCATCCTCCCTGGTTTTGTAGAGAACATATGTCTGTTGCGATTAATCATGTCGGCTGCCTCGATCTTTTGGATCGGCGTCAAGTCAGATGATATCCTCACTTGCTCGTGTAAGTTATCCTCCTGGGGAAGGGTCTCCTGCATGACTAAGCATGCCTCTTGATCTTGCCAAGGTTTTAGAAGATTGATGTGGTAAATTTGCTCTGATTTCTGGCGGCCTGGCTGCCGTACCTTATAGTGCACCTCTCCCACGGCTTCGATTATTTCATAGGGTCCCTGCCACTGGGCCAACAGTTTACTTTCTGCTGTGGGCACCAGTACCATCACCTGATCCCCTGGTTAGAACCGTCGAAGCTTTGCTTGGTGGTTATAATGGGTTCATTGGGTCTCCTGTGCTCTCTCCAAGTGTTCTCGTACAATGGGCATAACTCGGGCTATCCAATCTCTCATCTGCAGTACATGCTCAACTATGTTCCTTCTGGGATTTGACTCCTCTTCCCAGGCTTCTCTGGCTATATCCAATATGCCCCGAGGGTGGCGCCCATATACTAGTTCGAATGGAGAGAAACACATGGAGGCTTGCAGAACCTCCCAGATGGTGAACATGAGGTAAGGCAATAGGGTATCCCAATCTTTCCCATCCCGGCTCACCACTTTCCTGATTATGGCCTTGAGGGTCCTATTGAACCTTTCCACAAGGCCATTTGTTTGTGGGTGGTATATAGAGGTCCATAGGGCTCGTACATGGAGCAATGAACAGAGATCTTTCATCAACTTGGACATGAAAGATGTCCCTTGATCAGTCAATATCTCCTTGGGTAGCCCAACCCGGGAAAAGATCTGTACTAGCTCCTTAGCTATTGTCTTGGAAGCTGTGTTGCGCAGGGGAACAGCTTCGGGGTACCGGGTTGCATAGTCCAGTACAACAAGCACATGTTGGTGGCCACGAGCTGTCTTCTCTAAGAGCCCTATCAGATCCATGGCTATCCATTCGAAAGGAACCTCTATTATTGGAAGAGGTACCAAAGGAGCCCACAAGTGCAGGCGAAGGCTATGTAACTGACACTCTGGACACGAGGTGCAGTATCGCCGGACATCTTCATGTATTCCTGGCCAGAAGAACCTCTGCAGGATCCGTGCCTGGGTTTTCTCTACCCCTGGGTGTCCTCCAAACAGAGGGCGAGACTCAATATGGCTTTTTGATGTTTTCTTGGCACCAGAAGTTGTTGTATCTCTTGCTCCTGCATTTGCACCACGCGGTACAGGAGATCTTTCTTCACTATAAAGTAAGATCCGGGATGCCGGACCTTCCCATCCACGGGTATCCCATCGATCTCGGCCACCTCTTTCCTGGCGTTATCATATCTGGGGTCCTCCGCCTGGTCCCGCCCAAAAGTTTCTCTCCTGGGACTAACCTGCCCAAGCTCCCAGGGATCAGCTTCTGCTTCTTCCAATGGCTCGCCGCCGTCATGGCTGGGGGCAGCTTCTGGCTCACCTTCTGTGGTGGAAGTTTCTCTGTTGTCTACTCGCGTCCATCTGCCTACTAGGGAGGTCTTCTGGCCCTGGGTCAGGATCCAGGATCCCAAGGCCTTCGCGGCCTTCCTCTCTTTTTTTGTCTTCTGGGTCTTTTCAGGGGCTGAGAACAGATCCTGAGAAATCTCAGCAAACATCGGAGGTTGACATTCCCGCAGTGATGAGTCGCTGTCCTCAGGGTCCCCATCTCCCTCCAGCCTCTCCGGGGGGAGTAAATTATCAAACCCTGGATAGTCCCTCCCAATGACTACAGGATATGAGAGTTTAAGAACTACGCCCACGGTCACCTCAATGGGGTTTCCCTGAACCTCTGTCTCCACTGGGATGGTGAGGTAATGGCTCACGGACCCATGCACACACATCACTGCTACGCTTTTGGCTTGTAGCAGCTGACTATTTTTTACCAGCTTACCCGATATGAGGGTGATAGCACTTCCACAGTCCACAAGCACTGTAGTCTCTGCTCCATTTATCCTCACTGGCCTGGTGTAATTTATGCGGGGCTAATGCGACCCTTGTGAGGTGGATAAGGGAGCATGGGACCTCCCAATCCCACAAGTTACATTGCATAAGCTCCTCGGTGCTGGGACACTGTGCTGCTATGTGTCCCCACTCCACACATGCATAACATCTATAATTGCTTTTAATCACTCCCCTATCCTGGGGGTTGGGGGTTTAGTCCCAGGGTTCCCCCCACTCAGGCCAATCTCTTCCTTCTGGGGTCCCCGCTGGTTTTCGGCCCCCCCTTCTTCCACCTAGAACTCCTCGGGGGTTTGGCTGCCCCGGGTTGGGGTCAGGTGCTTGCTTCGAAAGGGCCCTTACTTGGGTAGTCGGGTCAGTTCCCTGGCTATAATCCGTCTTTCTACCACTGTGATCATCTCATCGTACGTGGACGGATCGTTCTGGCCTACCCATTTGCAGAGATCTGGCAGCAGTCTCCGCATGTAATGGTCTATGACCAGGGTCTCCAAAATCTCCTCTGGCCTGCACACCTCGGGCTGTAACCACTTCCGTGCAAGCTGTATGAGGTCGAATAGCTGGGACCTCGGGGGTTTGTTCTCCTGGTATTTCTACTCATAGAACCTCTGGACCCTTACTGCTGCCGTTACCCCTGATCGTGCTAGGATCTCTGCCGTCAGACGGGGGTATAGTCAGTGGCATCTGTGGCAGGCAAGTCAAAGTAGGCCTTCTGGGCCTCTCCACACAAAAAAGGGGCAAGGATGCTAGCCCACTGCTCCTGGGGCCACGCCTCACGCTGAGCAGTCCTTTTGAATGAGAGGAGATATGCCTCTACGTCATCTCCCGACGTCATCTTTGGCAGACAACCAGTGGCCCTCAAGGTTTGCGTCCCGTCAGACCCCCAGCCTGGGTGGTGAGGATCTTCAGCTGGTCCAGGACCTCTATCAAGAGGGCACGATCTTGGGTCGCCTGGCTCATCAATAATTGATTGGTTTCCTGCTGTAGTTGCATAGACTCCTGTTGTGCCATTGCTTGAACCCGGGTGGCCTCCTGCTGGGCTGCCGTGGCTTGTACCAGAGCTCTTACCACATCCTCCATTGTGGTATAAAGCAAATAAACAAAAACAAAAACAAAAAAAAATCCAAAACCCCAGTGCACTTTTTTTTTAAAACCTCTTTCTTCCGCCACGCTGTGAACAAAGTCCCACTTCTCACACTAGTTGTGACAAAGCTCTGTCCTTGCCTCCGTGGGTCCCACATTTCCTGGCAGTTTTCGCTAGCCTCAGAGGCTCACTGTGACCCCCCACATAACCCTTCTTTCTCTAGAGACGGGGGTCACAGTCTACTGAGCCATTTTCATCATAAGCCAGTGAGGGAGGTGAGGAGAAGTTATCCTTCCTTGCACAGTCTCTGTTGTCTCCCAGTCTCAGTGATTAAACAGGGGGCAAAGGTGGGGGGGGGGGTGGAGCCTGGGCCCACCCTCTACTGCGGGCTCCAGCCCAGGGACCCTAATAGTATCAGCTATCAGTAGCTGACCTTTTAGAAACATGACATGTACAATTCCCTGGGCTACTTCCCCCACAAAAGCCCTCACTTCCTCAAGCTCCACTTCACCCTTACCTCAGGGCCTCCTTCCTTGTGCCTGATATGGTGTGTACTACTCAGTCTCCCAAACCATGCAACTTCTTTCCACAGCTCCTGACATGCACTCACACCTGACTAACTGGGAGGCTTTTATCTAGTTTCAGCCAGCCCCTGATTGGCTTCAGCTGTCCCAATCAACATAGCCTTCTCCCTGCCTTCTGGAAAGTTCTTAATTGGCCGCAGGTGTCTTAATTGACCTGGAGCAGCTTCCATTTCACTTAACCTGATACCAGGGATGTGTTTAGCTTGGAGCTAATATATCTATCTCCCATTACTTTTCTATAGCCATTTGGCCTTGCCCCGTCACAGTAATTAAAAATACTGTATCATAATGCACATGAAAAAGGAGATATAATTAATGTTGTATCTCCAGCCTTAATGTTGCCATTTCCTAACAAGACTGCCTTGCTCTAAAATCTTGACATTCTCTTAATGTAGTTTCTTTATTGAATATGCTAGGCTATGATAATAGCATCAAAACAACAAATGGACTAAAGGCAAAGAGAATTACTAAAAAGCCAATAATAATTGTAGGCCTTATGTAGCAATTTATACTTGGTGAAGTGCTGGATGGATAAGAGCTAATTAGACCACATTAGCTCTGTGAAACAGGTAATCTACAGTATTATTATTCCATGTTATAAAACTAAGACTGAGACACTAGATACTTAAGTGATTTTCCCAAAGACATACAGCAAGTTGAGGCAGAGCCAGGATCAGTATCCACAGCTCCTTATCCCAGACCTGTTGTCTAACCGCTAGATGATTCTGCTTCTCTGAAATTTAATAGTTTGGAAAGTGAGGGCCAGATTATCCTGTCCCACAAAAGAGCAACACAGGCATGGATTCAGAGGGAGGAACTCTCAGCTAGGAGCCCCAGGTAGCGTTCCTTTCCACTGGGGTCCATCCCCAGTGGAACAGGCTCAGGGACCGACCCCAAAATTCCAGGGAATTTTTGCAGGCCAGCACTAACCATGAGGAAGACCTGTGCCTATAAAGTGGCTCTAGCCCCCTGCAGAATGGCTCTATTTCGTAGGTACACTACCTGCCTTTAGTTGTCCTTTAGTTGTCTCTTACCCCCTTCCAGTTGGAGTCTGCAGAAAAGATTATACAGCCCTAATTGCTCCTGAACTCCCTGACTCAAATGCCCCACATCCATCTCATGAGGTGCTCTTCAGTGTCTTAGCATGGATATACATCCAGATTTATTAACAATTCAGTGAGAGGGAAGGCTGGGTTGTAGGGTTGCCCAGGTAACTCTCCTTCCAGTGATGTTGGCAGCATAAAGGGCTGGGTCCTCACTTTCTAGGATTTTTTCTAACACATACAAAACTCCAGTTCGATCCTCCACTCAGCTACCTGGGAACTTGTATCCCTCTATCTTACTCTGAGTGCCATTGATAGACAATTTATTCCCCGCTTGTAAGCAAAGCGACCAGATTTTAAACAGGAAAACTTTACTGGGGAGAAGGAAAGGAAATGACAGGGTAAACTTAACAACAACTACTAACTTCTGCCACTGTTACCCCAAGGTCACAGTCCTAGCCTGTGAGGTTTTTACCCACAAAAGCTTACACTCAAATAAATCTGTTAGTCTTTAAGGTGCCAGCGGACTCCTCATTGTTTTTGTGGAGACAGACTAACATGGCCACCCTCTCAGATACTTGAGTCCTAGCCTTTGCACATCCCCATATAAGAGCCATGAGTTGCTGAATCAGCACAGTCACCTTTCCAGTTCTCCACTCAGTTACTTGGTCAGAAAGTCCCAAGGAAAACCTTCATCTGACTGCCTGCTCTGAAGCGATGCTTTCTGACCCGCTAAGGTGACATTCTGTGGTGAGGCTGGATCAGGGAGGCATCGCATGAGTACTTAGGTAGATGAAGACTAGGGCTTATAACTAAGGCTATGTTTTAGTCATGGGTATTTTTACTAAAGTCATGGACAGGTCACAAGCAGTAAACAAAAATTCACGGCCGTGACCTGTCCATGACTTGTACTATATACCCCTGACTAAGACTTGAGTGCTCGGGGGTGGGGGGTGGCGGGAACAGCCCAGGGGCATGTTCAGGAGGGGCGCCACAGGTGCTTTGTGGGGACAGGTGGTGGCATGTGGTCTGGGACCCCCACAGGTGCTCCGGGGGCTGGCAGTCTCCGCATGGCTCCTGGAAGTGGTCAACATGTCCCTGCAGCCCCTAGGCAGAGGCGTAGCCAGGGGGGCTCTGTGCTCTGCCCCTGCCGCAAGTGCCCACTCCACAGCTCCCATTGGCAGGGAACCATGGCCAACGAGTACTGTGGGGGGCAGTGCCTGTGGGTGGAGGCATGTGGAGGCACCCAACACGGAGTTGGATATGCTGTCCACTTTTGGGAAGCCCCCCGAGGTAAGTGTCATCCAGAGCCCTCACCCCCTCCCACACCCCAACCTCACGCCTCAGCCCTGAGCCCCCTCCCACACCCAAACTCCTGCTGCTGCTGGGGGGGGCGCATGCTCAGGTGGCCCCCTGGCCAGCTGCACTGGCCGCTGCAGAAGTCGAGGAGGTCCCAGAAAGTCACGGAATCCGTGACAGACTCGCAGCCTTACTTATAACCCCTCAGATATTTTGCTTCCATAGCTGGAGCAGCTGCTCTCAGTATACACAGCCTTCAGTAATGCTGCTCCCCATTCAGCACTGTTAGTGGGTCATACTCCACTCCATCCTTTGCCTGGGATTGTAGCCGTCACCTAGATGCGGCTGGTGGTCTGGGACCGCTACTTTGTTCTGCTCATAGACTATCTCTCATCTGGAACCAGCTCTGTTGTTCTCCTCTACCTGGAGATCTCAGCTGGGGGCCAGATCAGCTGCTCTGCTCTGTTCACAAGAAACTGCTGCTCTCAATTCAGCGATATTTGAAAGGGAACAATCGTATATGGGATCCTACACAGAGTCACCACCACCAGGGTGCCCCTTCCAACAAGACAGAACTATAGACTCTTTCTTCCACTCTTTGGCTCTCTCCAAGGCCGCTTTCCCAACCTCAGCAAACATAAGTCTTAATCAGGGTGACGCAGAGCCCAGTCATTGTCCAGGCCTTGCTCAGTTGGTTCCCAACAGGGTGATCTCCAAAATATTGGCCCTAAGTACAAAACTTGGGCAAAGTACACCCCAGTGTTCTTAACTATCCACAGTAAATATGTAGATGAGGCACTGCCTTGATCAACTGACTCCCCTTGCTCTCTAGCAGATGACAGCAAAGAACACAAGCTGATATGTAAATGGGGTACTGCAGAGAACACAGTTGATATTTAAATGAGGCACTGCCTCACTCAGTCACCCTTGTTCTCCAGCAGAGAGCTCACTCAGTTACTTCCCTTCCCTCTTAGGCTTCAGCCCACAGGGCTAACCCCTGTATGAAAAAAGTAGTCAATGCAAGTGATGCTTGGATTGTGATTCTAGAGCTTTATGTCTCATGGGAGTTGATATGGGGACTTGCTTGTCCCAGTAAGTTCTGCTTTGTGAGTGTGGGTACAGGATTTGAGAGAGTCATTGTAAAATTAAAACTGCAACCATTTTAGTCTGAAAGTAAATAACGCAGAATGTTTTTATGATAATGGGTGACATTTGCTCAAACATTCTAAAACTATTTGTCTTCAGGCCTGGAAAATTTCAGGCAAATAGGTAAAAGTTACAAGCAAAAACAGGAATTTAGACTAGAAACCATAGTCCAACATAAATACTTTTGGTTGCTATGCTACGTTTTCTGTTATGCTATAATAATGTTTTCTGTTGTGTCTGAAGACTATGTACACACACTCTTTCTTCAAGTGATCCATCCCAAAAGTGCTCTCTGATAATTTGTTTTTCTGGAGTCTAATTATTTACTCTCCTGGCTCAGCTGCCAGAGACAGACCCACATACTTGCAGACTTAATGGCACAGATCTGTGGATGAAAAACATGCAGTTTTCTCACATATTAGCAGGCCAATAATATAGTAAAACTTGCAAATGAATCCACACCTCAGTCTCTTTCTCTGTACAACCTTTTAGCAGACTCAGATGCAATCACTTCAAAGCTCATTTTAATTGTACAGCTTTCATGCTGGGTACTATGGTGAGGTTTACCAAGTTCAGCTAGTCCTTATGCTCACAATCCTGTGTCAATTTCAATCTCCATCAGCTTATTTTTTCCAAATGCTTTTCCAAATATTTTTTTCCATCCTCATTTTGGTGAGAAGATTAAATAAAACACCAGTTCCTGTGCTGTATATAACAATCCTTATGAGAGGTGCCCCGTAGCTATACATGATAACCACATTCAAATTACATGAAAAATAGTACACTGAAACAGCACTGGGATTTACTGATCTCCTCAGCTGAACCCTGACATGACAAGTCAGTCAACTCATGGTACAGATGTACTGTAGCTAGATCTGTGAATAGATGTGGATAGACTCATCATACTTTAAAAACTGTTCTGCAAGTTCTTCATTATCATTTCATGTTATCACCACTGCTTATTTATATCACTTTATCTGTACATGGCATTATAGCATTAGTAATTATCATATGTTTACAGCCAGTGAGCAAGGAACCCCGTGTGCTACTTGGCACAAATACACAAAATGAAACTAAAGCAAGGGAGAAGTCAGAGGTTTTTACCCCTAAGCATGTGAGTGTCCCAAGACACAGACTGTATATGGAGACCTTTCAGAAAGGTGGGACTTCAGGAATGATATGAAGGAAGAGAAAGTATGGTTAGGAAATATGATGAGATAATTTCCCAAGTTTGGGAGTCAGCTGAAAAAAGGGTCAGGGCCTAGTCTTCAGCTCATGTAACTTGACAGCTCCAAGGATCTGGCTTCCTAAGCCACGAGCATGTAACAGACAAAAGGATGGCAGACATATGTATGTTGCATCCTGGGGATTCAGGATAGTTATTTTAGGATAGTCCCTAAACATGTGTTCTAGGATGGGGAATTTTGCCTGGTTGCTAAGCAGTTTTTGAGACCAGACCTGGCGTGTTGTGCTCCCACAATATACTGTGCTGCTGTAACATATTGGAACAAGTTACATTGACCGATGTGTGCAAAGCACTCAATGCATTGCTGTCAATGGCTGTGGTGCTCCTGAGGAGCTGCTTCCCAAGATTCTCTGTCTTCCTGAGAGAGAACAAGGGGCCCAGCCACCCTGAAAAGCCAAAGTGAATACCAGGGAAAGCACTGAGGTGCAGACTCTGTGTTCTTCCACCACACAGGGGAATGGTGCACTACAGCAGGGAGGATGAATTCGAGTCTCCGAAGGAAACAAAGACGTTATGTAGAATGCTTCTGCTGTTACCTATTGGCTAATGGTGTGATGGATGAGACAAAATGGAAGTTTATCCTCCTCAGTGTTGTGGGTTGCAAGACTTGTGGACTGATTCATGATCTCCAGTTGCCACAGACTCCTGAAACAGTGACATTTCTATAGTTAAAGTAGTAACGGATCATTATGAACCCAAACCATCTGTTAGTGTCCTATGGTTTAAACATAACTCCTATATCCAGGTGCAGAATAAATATGTCTTAATTTGTGGCAAATTTATGCCATCTGGCAGCCCAGTGTGAAACTGGAAATAGTTGGGAAGATACGTTGCACAACTGCATTCTTTGTGGCAACAATAATGAAGCAATGCACAATGGATTCTAGCAGAGCCCATTCTGCTCTATAAGCCTGGACCAGCAATTGCTAATGCAGATGGCCCCAGGTCATTGCCAGTAGGTAAAGAAGACACTCCAGTATCTCAAAAAGTGGTGCTACCTTTAGTCAGAGTAGAAGCTCCACTAACAGCTAAGCAGATCGCTTTATGGATTAACAGAGACCTTGTTCTGTCGCAGTTCTATCATTTCATATAACATGGATGGCCAAGTTGATGGTATCTTCAGACATACATCCTTATTTTCACAGGTGTTGGGAACTAAATCTCCAAAGCGGAGTTCTCCTCTCCAAGCAAGAAAGTGAATACTAGAAAAACTGAACAGAACTCACCCTGGGATGACCTGAATGAAAACTCTGGCCAGATGTTATGTCTGCTGGCCAAGTCTAGTTAGAGAAAGCAAGTGTACTGGGCTCTGCCACACAAAGAAAGTTGCCTATGGTAGCAGACCTATCGCTATGGAATGGACAGGAAGGCTTTGGATCAGACTACAGGTCAACTTTGTTGGTCCCTTCCTTGGGTCAATGTTTCTTGTCATGGTGGATGCACATTCTAAGTGGATGGAAGTCATTCTGGTCAGAGTAGCTATTTCATCTGTAACTACTGAGGAGCTATGTTTCTTGTTGAGCATTCATGGACTGCCTGAGACTGGTGTCTTTACCAGTCTTCCCTGCACCTCTAGCTGGAGTTCCAGTTACTATATTGAGCTGTTGATTTTCCTATCAAGGAACTTTGTTGAACTTTGAGGGGCGGGGGGAAGTTGTATCCTGGGGATTCAGTATAATTCTTTTAGAATAGTGCCCAAAGACGTATTCAGGAGTGGGGAGTTTTGCCTGGTCCCTGGATACCATTTTGTATGTTAATAAAGAAGCAGTTGTTGAGACCAGACCTAGTGTGTTGTGCTCCCTTCATACCCTGCACATCTGTAATAATGTCCTAACGTGTTTCTTCTCTTATTTCTTAACAGAAGGACCTGAAACAATATGAGTATCTTTCCCATCAATTGTTCACAGCACTTACTTCATCAATGTAAGGGTAAAAAAAAAACCTGCCAGCACTTTTTATTAGAGATAGGCACAAACTGCACAATAGTGATTCTAACCCAGACTGCGATTATGAACGACCCAAAGTTTTGGGGCATTCAGATCTAGAGTTTTGAGCCATTCACAATGTTCAATTTCCAGATCAGGGCTCAGACTTCGATAGCTCCCATAATTCAGGGTATTCAGATGTGGGAGGGAGACGTAAGGGCTGCCTCAGACCCAGCTCTATTTTTAACACTAAACGTAGTTCTGTTTCTGACCCAAGTACGTTCAGATTTATAAAAAATTCTGGCTTTCAGAATTATTATGCAAAGTAACATCACAGATGCAACATTCACACTCAGTTACTGATCCTGCAAAGACTTGTGTATATGCTTAATTTCAAGCATGTGAGCAATCCCTTTGCACTATGCACGTGCTAAAAGTTAAGCACATGTGAGAGTCTTTGCAGGATTAGCGCCTCAGATACTACAGTAATACTATGCAGCCTTATAGATACAGCTAGAAAGCACTCTCAAGGTTTTGTTATACCTTTGATTTAGCAAGGCGGGGTCAGATTCTGTTTTGAACTATATCAAAAACCTTCAAATTTCCCTCTGTTACTACTGTGACCTAGAAAAGGCCGTCCAGGTTTTCCTAGTAGATCCACCATGTGGATGACAGACTTTAGCACTTGCTGTCCACTTTCTATAGCTAGTTGCCCTGTAGGAGTTTGATGGTCCTCCTTTTATGCCCTTCACTCCACCTGACCTTGCCTTAGTCCAAAAAACCCGCTCTCTGCTGCTGTCATAAATGATTCATGTTCTCTTGCTTTGTATTAGAAGTACCACAGTCCTTCACAGACAGTATCTCCTCTGGTCTGATGCTGGCATTACTTATTAAAGCTAGCCTGACCTTGCTAAAGAAACACTTCACACAACAAGCTCCACTCATTTTCTGGGACTAATTTACCTAATTTAAAACCACCATATTTGAAGATGCTTATTTTACCTCAGGTAGCTGTCAACTTACATTTTCTAGGAAATTGAAGCACTTCTCCTGGTGAGATCTATCCCATTAACAGGCTTTTTGTTAAATTTGTGAGTGGTTATGAAAGTGAGAAACTAATTACACTAACTTGAGCAAGACATTTTGTGCCCAGATGCTGTTGAATCGTTTGCCACAATCTCTACCAATACACCTTAGTCCTGACATGCAAGCATCTCAATTTATCCAGAGCCAAAGGAAAGGCAAAGTCCTAAACAGCAGCGTAGGGAGCATAATACAAGGTAGAATTTAGCTTATTATCTTCAGTGGGGTTGCACAGATATAACTGAGGGCAAAATTTTGCCCTCAAATTCCAATTCAAAGCTCAATTCTCCCCATGTGGAAAAAGAGATTCAGTTAAGTTTCCTTATAATTCTTCTGTCAGTGTGAAGTTTGCTTCTCTGGGGAAGAAGTGAGGGATGCCCTCACACATGTGGCTTCTCCAGCTTCCATATAGACCTCAGGAGATCCCCAAGAGGAAATAATCTCATATACTGGGAGCTCACTGTTGCCTGTCATCCACGCACCAACTGCAGAGCTCTCAACAGGACTGAGAGATGGACTCTCTCTTGTTCTTCTTCCTAGTATATTAGTCCGTAATCCAGAGTACTCAGCCTCAGTGAGGTGAGGAGCATCTTCAACTCAACTGGGATTTGAGCCACTTTGTGTTCAGTACATTTCAAGGCTAGGGCTCTCTAGTGTGACTAGTCTCCTGAATTTGTAGCCCATCTAGGACTCTCATGTATAAATATGACTGCTCAAAACTGCTAATAAAACAACGTGCCTGGAATCTGTAACTTGGCACTACTGTCTTATTTTTTAAATGGTGAGTCAAAATCAGATTCAGTCCTTGACTCAAGTACTGAGTACAATTATGCTCTCACATACCTTCTTTTCACTCTAGGGTTTATCTTGATTCAGGGGAAACCCACTAGTTGTGTGTTCAGCTCCAAGAAATTATACATATGTTTGAACAATCCTTTTGCTTAACTTTTCTAAAACATTACGTAGCCATAAAAATTCCTGGGTGATGAGCACTGGAGGAGAAACTGCTTTATCCAGGTACAACAGATGGGAGCAATGGAAAAATCCCCTTCCTACTGCCACTGTACCTCAGCCTTGACCTTGAGAGGCTATTTTGTTAATATTTCATTTAACGTACATGTTACATTTTCCTTTTCCCCAACAGCAACTGAATTTGTAGAAGGGCAATGTGGACAGAGTGATAAGGCCCCTAGACCAGGCTCCTACGTCCTTAGAAGTTCCTGTCAAGGCACACAGAAGAAAATATAGGAATAGTTGAAAGGAAATAACCAAATCACCAAAATCCATTCCCTGATTTTAAATATCTACAAGTGAAGGGCTTAGGCACAATTTGCTCCTTCCACAAAGGAAGTCATTGACCACATAGGAAGAAGAGCCATTCTTGGTGTAATCTTTTCCTTTTAGAGTGGGGTGGCCAACCTGTGGCTTCGGAGCCACATGTGGCTCTTCAGAAGTTAATATGCAGCTCCTTGTATAGGCACCGACTCCGGAGTTGGAGCGACAGGTGCCAACTTTCCAATGTGCCGGGGGGGGTACTCACTGCTCAACCCCTGGCTCTGCCACAGGCCCTGCTCCTACTCCACCCCTTCCCATTCCCTCTCCTGAGCCTGCTATGCCCTCGCTCTTCCCCCTCCCCCCAGAGTCTCCTGCACACCACAAAACAGCTGATCGGGAGGTGTGGAGAGGGAGGGGGAGACACTGATCAGTGAGGCTGCCGGTGGGTGGGAGGTGCTGGGAGCGGGGGTGTCATAAATATAAAGGAAAGGATAAACACCTTTAAATCCCTCCTGGCCAGAGGAAAAACCCTTTCACCTGTAAAGGGTTAAGAAGCTAAGATAATCTCGCCGGCACCTGACCAAAATGGCCAATGAGGAGACAAAATACTTTCAAAGCTGGAGGGGGTAGGGAACAAAGGGTTCTCTCTGTCTGTGTGTTGCTTTTGCTGGGACTAGAGCAGGAATGCAGGTCAGAACACCTGTAAAGAGTTAATAAGCAATCTAGTTGGATATGCGTTAGATTCTATTTTGTTTAAATGGCTGATAAAATAAGTTGTGCTGAATGGAACGTATATTCCTGTTTTTGTGTCTTTTTATAACTTAAGGTTTTGCCTAGGGGGATTCTCTATGTTTTGAATCTGATTACCCTGTAAGGTATTTACCATCCTGATTTTACAGAGGTGATTCTTTCACTTTTTCTTTAATTAAAATTCTTCTTTTAAGAACCTGATTGCTTTTTCATTGTTCTTAAGATCCAAGGGTTTGGGTCTGTGTTCACCTATGCAAATTGGTGAGGATTTTTATCAAGCCTTCCCCAGGAAAGGGGGTGTAGGGCTTGGGGGGATTTTGGGGGGAAAGATGTTTCCAAGTGGGCTCTTTCCCTGTTATATTTGTTAGATGCTTGGTGATAGCAGCAATAAGGTACAGGGACAAAAGGTAAAATAGTTTGTACCTTGGGGAAGTTTTAACCTAAGCTGGTAAAAATAAGCTCAGGGGGTTTTTCATGCAGGTCCCCACATCTGTACCCTAGAGTTCCAAGTGGGGAAGGAACCTTGACAGGTGGTGTGGGGGGAGCTGATGCAGGGGCTGCTGATGTATTACTGTGGCTCTTTGGCAATGTACATTGGTAAATTCTGGCTGCTTCCCAGACTCAGGTTGGCCACCCCCGTTTTATAGCTTCTGTTCCAAAGCACAGATTTTGCCTTCAGCATGCAGGGTATGCAGATTCTGACCTAGGTCCTTTTCTTCCTTTAAGTACTATAGTTGTGAAGCATGACAAGAACTTTTCTATTTTACCTCTCTCCCCTGCCCCAAGGATAAATGTGTTGGATGGAGTTTTCAAAGCCACCTAAAAAATCTGGGATGTCCCTTAAAGGTTTTTAAGACCTAGCTTGACAAAGCCCTGGCTGGGATGATTTAGTTGGAGTTGGTCCTGTTTTGAGCAGGGGATTGGACTATATGACCTCCTGAGATCTCTTCTAACCCTAATCTTCTATGATTCTATGAATTCACATTTATTTCTAATGGAATCTGGGCATCCAAATCCCACTTATTAAGATGTCAAAGCCTTTCCTCCTAACGCAACATCCATCCACTAATCAGATACCCAGACTTGAGTATCACACACACAGTTATATAGCATGTTACGATAGATAATTTCCCAATAAGGGGCATTATAGTATGATAGTATGCTTACATACAGGGTAATGTGTAGGGACTTTGAAAATTCCATTGTCAGGAAGTGCTTGATGGGAAATACAGCATATGAGGATGAAGGAATATTGTCTGATTGTTGCATTGTCTTGGCTCTCGTCTTATGCCTGAACCCAGAACACAGGACATGCACGCGCGCATGCGCAGACATACACACACACACAGGGCTGGTGCAAGGATATTTTGCGCCCTAGGTGAAACTTCCACCTTGTGCCCCTCCCACCCTCTGGAACATCGTTTATTATAAACTTTTCAAAAATGAATACTGTATAATGTGGCATTGTTCATTAGAATTAATACACATTTGGCTTGAAAATTTATTAATTTCATTATTTAGTTTACATATTTAATGAAAATAAATGAATAACCTGACAGTGTTGACATTGTTATTGTTTTCACTTTGCACAACATAGCATGGATCTTAAAATAAATTACATACATTATACACAATACACTGTCGCAGAGTAACACGTTATAATTTAGAATTTATTTTTCCGCGCTTTCAGTTTAGCAAATTTAGAAACAAGTCAATGCTGCGAGCAATGTCATGTTCTATTGACAAGGTAGATAGTGCAACAAGTCTTTGTTGCAACATTGATGTTCGCATGTATATTTTTATCAACTTGAGCTTCGAGAAGCTTCGCTCACCAGTGGCCACAGAAACTGGGAGAGTCAAGAGGATGTGAAGAGCAATAACTGTGTTGGGGACACTATCTGTCAGCTTATTTTTTCAGATGAAGTTTAATACATCTTGCGGTGATGCACTCTTTTGGACTTTCACAGGTTTCAGAGTAGCAGCCGTGTTAGTCTGTATTCGCAAAAAGAAAAGGAGTACTTGTGGCACCTTAGAGACTAACAAATTTATTAGAGCATAAGCTTTCGTGAGCTACAGCTCACTTCATCGGATGCATCCGATGAAGTGAGCTGTAGCTCACGAAAGCTTATGCTCTAATAAATTTGTTAGTCTCTAAGGTGCCACAAGTACTCCTTTTCTTTTGGACTTGTCTTGCAATAGCTTGCAATTCATTGCACAAGTCAAAGGCATCAATATCTTTGGATTCACCATGTTACAAAGCTTGCTCCAGATTCAAGCAATGTTCCATAATTTGCTTTGGTGTTGTATTTTGCAAACTTTAAACATCATATAGGAAGCCAAATACTGAACTAATTTGCTGCATCAATGCCCTACACTCCTCTCCCTCTCCAATACCGCATAGTTGGAACCAATCAATTGCTATTTGCAATTGAAGCCATTAGTGCAGCTCTACATTTCCCTTTAGCCCTGATCTCTGTTTGGCGCACAGTGTCTCTCTGGCTTTGTCCCTCTCTCCCTGCCTGGGTCCCAGTTTGCAGAAAGCCCCAACCCAGGGCAGCTCTAACCATCCCCCCACTGACAGAGGCTGGGGCAGAGAGAGGGGCACCGGGGCAGCTCAGCTCTGCGGGCTGCCATCTTCTCCAGCCGCCTGCACATGAGGGGAGTGTGGACCAGCAGGCGCCTGAGCTGTGGGGAAAGCGCTTACCTTGGCAAACGCTCCGGCGTCCTCTTCCTCCACCAGGCTGCCGCACGAGGCTCTTTTGTTCTCGGGAGGAGGGGGGGAGAGGAATGTGCTCTCCGGACCCACGCTGGGGCTGACCGTGGAGGCTGAGCCGAGGCAGCTGCCCGTTTCCTTGCCAAGCCCCACTGCCTCCACGCTCGCTTTTTGGCGCCCCCAAATCTTGGTGCCCTAGGAGGCCGCCTAGTTCACCTAGTGGTTACACCGGCCCTGCACACATACACACACACACACACACACAAAGCTTATTATCTTGCATACTTGGTAGTTACCTATGGGTATGCTATTTGTTATTCTAATGAGGAAAAAATGTTAAGATCACATCCATTTCTTTACTACGGTTTATGCAATAGTAAGTAATCCATTTTTACTACGTTTTCTTCTACTTTTTTTTTTAAGAAAAAGAAGAGAATCAATATAATACATACATTTTATTGAAATATCTAAACAGTTCTGTTCCTGGCATGTTTTGGACTAAATACCATGCTCTTTTACACAGATGAAACCCCACTCAAATCACTGGGGTTGCAGATATATAAATAAGAAAAGAACAAAGCTCATGTTAGAAATTAAGATTTACATAAGAAGAGACTGATTAAATACTGTAATGGGTCGAGAGATGTGTATAACTTTGCAAATGAGCAGGAGGGAAGCTTGGGGATAATGCTCAATATTAAGGGAAATTCAAATAATTCCTTCAGCAGCACAAGACTAGATTGCTCAAATAGTTTTAATTTACACACCTCTCCTCCCTCCCTCACTGCAGTAATTTTCATACCTTTTGAAAGAGGGAAAGCTAATATGTAGTTTGTTATACTCTCCCATTTACTTTTTCTTAGGAACTAACCTCTGTGCTCTACTGCTTTTATCTATCTACAAGATCTTAGCAGTTGACTAATGCAGATTATTGGAAGAGCAGAATGTTATTTTCATTTACCTCCCCCTGGGACCCACAAAAACATTGCTCATATATTCCATATTACTTGAAAAACTGTGAGTTTTGCTAATGTACTGTATGGGAGAATATGGTTCCTAAATATTCGGATCTTATTACCTCACCCAGCTGCAGCACTTCATTCTCCCAGTTCCCATTACTGTTACAGTAAAAAGGAGTATTTGATATAAAAATGAAATATCTCCCATCTTTTTAGCTAGCTGCTGAGTTTATCAAATTGATTCAGGAGGGTCTGAGGAAGGAACCTAGATCATTGAATACTCTGATTTGATCTTGCACTAGACGGTTAAATTTGTCCCACAGAAATTGGTTGTCAGCTTGGAACAAGTGTACAAGATACAACAGCTAATCCTGTTACTTAATGTTAACAGGGGTTACTGATGTGATTTGTGATAAGGGAATCAGGGCTGTATGTTAAAAGGGGAGGGGAAGATCACCAGGAGAAGAGGAAGGAATAAAGAGGAGCATCCTGGAGGGTACTTAGATTGCACTTAGAAGGGGTCATTTCTAAAAGCCTGTGGGGAATTGGAAAGTATGAAACTGCTGCCCCAATCAGCATCATCTTACATGGTCACTACCATGCATCCCATCAGAGCTATGCTGCACTAACAGCTGAGGGGACGGAACAGGCAGCATTACAAATGCACTAGATTTGTGTGGCTCTCAAGATCCATTGTATTGGGGCTCACAACCTCCCTGTCCATTCTACCAGTGGGAGTGGGTGGACAATTCCTCTCTCTTATAGATTAACATGGTGGAAACTCGTACCATTTTCTGTTCCCTACCTATTCCTCTCCCCCCCACCCCGTGAATGAAACAATCTAACTCTAAAGCTCTCTGTATCTGTTTCTTTATCTATAAAATGGGGATTATGACACTTACCCAGGGGAGCTGCCATAGAAGTTCAAAGTACTATTTATATAACTGCTAAAGCTGGTTGGGAAATAGAATTTCTGTCCCAGGAAAAATGCAGAGTTTAAAAAACAAAAAACTCCTAGACCCTAAATTAAAAAAATATGTTCATTTTAGAAACACCGAACCATTCCCAGTACCTGGGCAGCATGAATGTTTCAGTGTTTCTGAAACAAAATATGTTCCCTGGGTTCCTGGGGCTGCCTGGTGGCAGAGCTGGGCAGATGGGGAACAGATGAGAGCCCATGGAGCTAACCAGCCCAGAATCTACAAGGTGCGTCCAGGGCAGCTCTCCAGGTGGGCTGTGAGGAAATTGCTCAGTCCAGGAAGTCTGGGAGGCCAGCAGCCTGTCAAATGGGGAGCCAGGCAGCCTAGAAAGGTTGCCCAGCAGATGGGCTGTGGGGGGAACCAGGGATCCTGGGGAGGCAGGCTACCTGGGAAGCCTTGGAACCCAGAGAGCCCACACCAAATAGGCTGTCGGGGAACCAGAGATCTTGGGGAACCTGGCAAGCCCACCAGGTGCGGAGCTCAGAAGACCAGGGGAACATAGGGGCCCCACTCCTTGGCTGCCCACCAAATGGGCTGTGGAGCAACTGGCAAGTAGACTGATGCTGGCAAGTCAAATGAGCTGAGGGAACCCTGCCTACCTGATATCCATCAAAAGTTTTGATGTAATTGACATGTTCCCACCAAATCTTTAGATTCTATTGAATCAGCATTTTGTGATGGAAAACTGTTCTGTTGGAAAATTTTTTGACCAGCTCTAACAGCACATTTATTTTAAATGCCTTGCTAATAGGAAATCACTAGAAGATCCAGTTACGAGGGCTGGGGGAGGGGTAGAAAGCCACGTTAATGTAATACAATACATGCAGCTGCTATGATTACTGGTTCCAAGACTAGATTCTGTAGCTAGGTTGGGGAGGACAATAGAAACAGTATTTTGGGGTTTTTAGAAGTATGTTCAAGCTGAAGAAATTCTGGAAGGTGGCTGGAGCTAAGCAGGAAAAGCAACATGCAGTACTTATGAGGTGTTAAATCAGAGCTTCTAATGGGATGGGATTCAGGAACTCCAGTAAGTGCAAATGGAAGCATGCTTTTCAGTATAAACATTTGTTTTGCATTAAATGATCTGAACAATCCTCCATCAGTTAGAGTGAAGCATAAAGATATACTAGTCATTTTCATTTAGAACATGTGTGTTAACTAAGTCCTAACTAGTGGTTGTGGAGATACAGGGGCTGAGCAAAACAAAATCACACTCGGAATTAATTTGAAATTCTGAGAAAGACACAGAGTAATGGTTTAAGCATAGAACTAGGAATGAGAAAGCCTTTGTGGTTTCGCTAACTCCCTTAGGCAATTTTTTTCAAAATTAGGTGTCTAATGTTAGGCATTTAAATACATAATGAGGCACCTCAATAATGGACATAATGTAACTACAGCTACATGTTCCATTATTTAGGTGCCTCATTATGGATTTACATGTCTAATATTATGTATCCAAGTTTGAAAATTTCAGGCTGAATCTCTGTGTGCCATTTTCCCCATCTTCAACAATTAGAACAATTCTCATCTACCTTATAGGTATGCTGTCAGTGTCTGATGTTTGTAGAGCACATTGAACATGAAAAGCATCCTGTAAAGGATCATTCCTGAGCATTAATACCTTATATATTTGGGCTCAATTCTGCCATGAAACGAAACTCCCTTGGAAGTTAAAGGGAAAGCGTATACAGATTGGTAGTACTATGGGGTAAAAAGGGGTAAATTTAATTGTAAATTTAATTACATCAAGTAATTTTATTTTTTAAAGTAGTTCGTTTAGAGAAACAAGAAATAGCAGGGCCAGCTCTTACTAATTGTTTCTTTTACTGCTAATCAGGAGTTTGACTCTTACTATTTAGAGCCAGGGATTCTTTTATATAACTTAGGGGATACCATGATCAAGACCAAGCAAAATAATCAATGATTAACCATGGCTACTTTATTATTAACAGAAGTAAAATAAATCATTAAACACAAAACAGAATATAAGTGAGACACTGGTGACTTCTGTTGCAACCTCTTCTGTATGACCTCTGTGGATAATTTTAACAGAGTGGGAGTGAATTATCTGCAGGACATTCTTCATTTGGTAAGTTAAGAACAAAGTATATTGTTTCCAGAATTATTGTGAATTCCATTTTGTATCTTATGTACTTAAAACTGTTTACATAGTGGCAAAATAATTTGTTTAAGGGCAAGTTGGTGCTGTTGGTTATTAAAAAAACAAACAGTTCATAATTGGGGGAAGTAGGCCATCTTAACTAAATCTTATGAAACTAAAGAAAATATTTAAATGTGTTTTTTGTTTTTGGCTTTTTACTTAAAAGAAATCATTTAAGGAACTGTCTTGAGACAGGTCAAATAACCAATAGTAAGAATCTTAAGTCCAATTAAATCCTGATGTTCAGCCCAATCTCCTCTCTAGGAATATGTAGTCTAATCATCTCGTGATTAACAGGAAAAATGATTAGTAATTTAAATTTCAACAGCATTTTAATATCCCAATAAAATCATTACAAGATTTTAAATCTAATCCCTTAGCAGTGTCTAGTTAACTTTCTCTCACCAATCCATGTTGAAGTTTTGAAAGGTTTTCCTTGGCTTGGTTTCTTCATCAGTCTTCTTTGTTTTTCTTATCTGCCTGTGGCAGCTTGTTTGTGGAGATGGACAGAATGAGTTCTGTTTGCTTGCTGTTTAAGCAGAGTAGCCAGGGAGGGTAGGGGGCAGAAACTTGTATACCCTTTCTCCTCCTTATTTTTAGGAAACTAAAGGAAAACACTTCATGGGTAGTCCTTCGGCGCCTCTTCATCTTATGAATACATATTGTATTTAAGAATATGCAACATTTCTTTAATTACCTTTGTTCTTCTTGTGGCAGGAAAGCACCAGACAACTTTCAAAGCCAGTATTAACTCTCTTTTTATTCACTCCATTCTCGGAGATACTCTTTCACTTTTTAAAAATAATTATAATTTATTATTTCTTCCAAATACAATAAATGTAACAAAACACCAGATTCATCACAATACCCAAAGTAAATAAAAAGGGTTAGGATTAAAGGAGGCCAGGGGAAGCAACATATCTATCTTCAGGATCTATGCTAATCGTAGACCTCTTAAAAGTCAGCCCAAATTGCTTGCATTTTTCAGACATTTCCTTTCTGGGGAATGCCAGTCATTTGTTAGCTTTTTTAGCAACCAAAGCTGCATGTTGGAACCATACTACCTTGTTACCAGGTAATCTCCAAGTCTCAGGAATATATCCAAGAATGGGCTGCAACTTAGTATTCAATATCAGTTTGGTCCTTTGATCCATCTCATACCAGAAATTCTTGATACAAAATAATCTCAAAACATATGAGCTAATGTAGCACCAAGGAAGTTACATTTCAATGAGCCCTGATGAGGCCCACTACCATTAGCCTACAGGAGGACCCGCATATTCAAAACTGTCTTTTGGTGAATAAACCACAACTTCAGGTCTATGGTTGCTTTTTTAACATTAGATCTAATTGTATTCCACTGGGTTGAAGATAGCTGTGTATCCATATCTCTGTTCCTGGCAACTCTGAAATTTTTAACTTTAGCAGAGTTTTTTGGGCCAAGAAAGCATGAAAGGATACCGATGGCCAAGTAAATCCAGGAAGGTTCTTCATAAATAGTAAAAATTCTGGAGGTTCTGTAGCTCCCAATGCATCCAGTCCAAATACATTCATAAGTAAATGCTTTAACTGGAGATATTTCCATGCTCTGGAGCAGTGCAATCCAAATTGTTGCTCAAAATCTACAAATGGTTTAGATTCATCGTTACCAGCTAGCTGCGATACAGTCATAATTCCTCTGTCCGTCCATGTCATGGGGTGTACCAACCCACACTGGCAAGGGTTAAGGAACTGCTCTGAATGCAGGAAGCCACACCTCCATACCTGTGCTGGACATGCTCCCAGTGGAGGGAGTGTTCAAAGAAAGCAAGCCAGCTCAGTCTGGGCTGACCGAGCAGGACAGCAGTTGGGTGCTAAGCCTCCTGAAGAGAAGCCTCTGGGATTCCCAGGGACCAAGACCATGCCTCACAGTCAAGCTGCTGGTGACCTCAACTGCACTGGCCAAGGGCAAAGAGTTGCTGCAGAAAGAGGAAGATGTTCCGGAGAATGACAGACGACTCCAAGGGGGAACCACAAAACAGAGCTGTGGCGCAGATGGAAGAACAGAAGCAGGTGGAGGAAGTGACCCAGGTAACAGGCATAAGGGTGTTCTCCCCAACCATGGATTGGGACTATTATTTTGACGGGCCCTGAGTTGGAACCTGGTGGGCCTGACTCTCACTGCTGGGCAACATTGCCATTGATTCTAACTGCTAGGCAAGTGTGCCACAGACTCTCACGGATGGATGACTTTACCACTGACTCTAGCGGCAAGGCAAGGCAGCCACAGACTCTTGCCACCAGGTGACAAAGCCGGGAGTATGGCCACTAGGCATTACTGCTGGCCTTGAACACAAAACACCCCCAACAATCCAATCCCTCCACATCAAGGTTTTGCTATTGATTTTAAGGAAAGGACTGCTCCATAGAACCACCGCTACATGGAAGAATGGATGAAAGCAGAACTTTCCAACCAAGTTTCATCAAGCTTGTCCCACTGCCATTATCGTGGGAGTGCTAGAGCCACCTAATCTATAATAATTTGATCCTACAATGCCTGAAAGGGGGAGAGGGTATCCCAATTCTTGTTCATTCTGAACCCAAAGTGGGGTCTGTGGAGTCATATTTAATAGCCATAAAGATGCCTGGCTTAACAAAAGTAGATATGATAATTTTTCAGGTTGTGAAAACAAAATCCTCCTAGAGATTGGAGGAGCTATAATTTGTTCAGAGTCTGTCTAGGTTTCTTACCTGCACCCCAAAGCAACTTCTGAAAATATTGTTGAATTTCTCAAAATAAATTTAAAGGAATAGAAATAGGCAGACACCTCTGGACATACAAAATTCTGGGAAGGACATTCATTTTCAGTATATTAATTTTACCCCGCAAACGGAATGAATGAATTCCATCTCCCCAAATTGCAAGCCACTTGGGCAATAATTGGTTCTATATTTATCTTAGGGATGTCCTGAATATTTTTGGGAATCAGTATTCCCAAATATTTCATATAAGAGAATTGTCACTGAAAGTCCCAATTTGAGAAAAGGCCTTTGTGGGCATATTTGTGAATGCCCAAGATTTCTGATTTACCCCCAATTAAAGATTATTAAGAATGGTTATAAGGTTAGGAATGTCAACCTCAGGCTTAGATACAAATGCAATTGCATTATCTGCATAAATCATAATTTTGTGCTATATTTAGACCACCCTCATACCATGAATATCTTGATTTGCTTGGATGGCTATGGCTAACTGTTCTAGAGCTCAATCAAACAGAAGAGGAGAAAGGGGGCAGCCCTGCCTTGTACCTCTCTGTAATGGAAATGGGGTGGAAATAATACCATTGGTCAATACCTTGGAAGTTGGGTTAGAGCATAAAGAAATAATCCAAGCAATACACTGGTTACGAAATCCAAATTTTGCTAACATGTGAAAAAGATACTCCCAACTATGTGATCAAAGGCCTTTTTAGCACCTAAAGAAATGGGTTGTTTAGAATCGCTTGAAGTGGCAATACTATTAATCAGTTGATGCAAATTATAAGTGTTGTTTCCCAATACATATTCTACAGGAGTGGGAAGGAAATTCCCAGAGTGGGAGGGTAATAGGAGAGCGGCAGAAAAAGGAATGAAGTAAGTGAAGAGACAAAACAGAAAAGATGGTGAAGAGAGATAGACATATACCATCTGATCAGAAAGAACAATCTGTTTAAAAAACAGTCCAAAAATACACACTTGACACACAAAGAGGGTGGCCAGATAAGGCAAAACTTAGAGATCCATTCCCTGTCGCTCATTCCCAGCTTCTGCAACAGAGGCTAGGGATGCCATTCTGTCCCATCCTGTCAAATGGCCATCGATGGATCTATCCTCCATGAATTTATCTAGTTCTTTTTTTAACCTTGTCATAGACTTGGCCTCACAACATCCTCTGGCAAAGAGTTCCACATGTTGACTGTGTGTTACGTGAAGAAAATACTTCCTTTTCTTTGTTTTAAACCTGCTGCCTATTAATTTTATTTGGTGACCCCTAGTTCTTGTGTTATGAGGAATAAATAGCATGTCCTTATTTACTTTCTCCACACCAGTCATGATTTTATAGACCTCTATACCGCTTTAGTCATTTCTTTTCCAAGCTGAAAAGTCCCAGTCTTATTAATCTCTCCTCATACGGAAGCCGTTCCATACCCATAATTATTTTTGTTGCCCTTTTCTGAACCTTTTCCAATTCCAGTATATCTTTTTTGAGATGGGGTGACCACATCTGCATGCAGTATTCAAGATGCGGGCATACCATGGATTTATATAGAGGTAATATGATATTTTCTCTCTTATTATCCTCCCCTTTCTTAATGACTCCCAACATTCTCTTCGCTTTTTTGACTGCTGCTGCACACTGAGTGGATGTTTTCAGAGAACTATCTACAGTGACTCCAAGATCTCTTTCTTGAGTGGTAGCAGCTAATTTAGACCCCATCATTTTATGTATAGTTGCGATTATGTTTTCCCATATGCATTGGATACTGACAGCCCTAGGAGCCAAAAAGGAACTAACATATCAAGATTCACTAGCACCTATCAACTTGTTTAGCACAACCATATTGGATCTCAGAGAGCAGTACATAAATACAATATGGTTGGATCATTCCATAGGTGTCTCCTCTTGTAAGGGAGGAATTAGCAGATTTTTTAGGTATTTTTCTGCGTCCTGAGGGGAAATGAATGAAACTATGATCTCACCATTCTTAATATGGAGCATTGGTTGATATTTAATAAAATACTTCATGTCCATCTCCCTGGCCAGTTGTTTTGCTTGGTTAAAAGCTGCCCTCATTGCGATCACATCACAGGTATAACATTGAAAGAGTAGTATTTTAATTGCTGGTTTTCTCCATAACAGCTCCTTTTTTCCTCTGGATTTCAGCAATATAAACTCTTTAGTGGTAAACTTTAGGAACTTCATTATCAATGTTCTAGGCTGACCTCCTGGAGCTGGCTTGGGAGTCAGGACTCAGTGTGGCCATTCTATATAAAAAACAAGTCTACCAGCAGACCCAACAACTTAGTTAGCAGTTTAGGGACTATTCAGAGGTTTACCTTTCTCTGTTCCCTCAGGGACACACATAATCCTGATGTCACATTGTCTTGAGTGGCTGTCTAGATCAACTAGCTTGGTCTTAATGTCATTACAGTTCTTCATAACCTGTAATTTGTTCTCTTTGAAATCATCTTCCACTTCAAAAATTCTGTGTTCTGTTTCACCCAGCTGTCTGGATAGAGGGTGTAGTGCACTCTGAATTTCAGTCATGGTGCTCTTTAGGGAGAAACTGTCCATGTAATTTCAACAGTATCTGCGGCAACCTGCTGTAATACAGCCATCAGCTGCATTCCATCAGGCTCAGGCACCATTCTGTTTGTAGAAGAGATGAAGGCACATCTGTTTTTTCGGTGCTTTCCAATTGGGAGAAGAAAATGCATCTTGGGGGTTTTGGTAGTCAGCCACAATATTTCTTGGAGTTGGATGGTGGTCTTTAGGGAATGATGTGTGGGGATTCCCCGTGGGTGGATTCAGAGCTCAAGCAACCTGCATCCACGTTGGTCACAGCACACTCTGGTGTACTCTTTCACTTTTATTAAAGTTTGACAGGAAATGAAATTCTGTTTTCAAAAAGTCCAAATACTTCTGTTCTTCATATGGTTCTCAAAACAGTCTTTTACAATTAAGTAACTTTTTAAAAGTCTTTAGCTTAAGTTGTTGACTCTACATGGCAATTTTTGAACAATCATTTTCTTATCTTCCTGAGTTAAATGAGGATTTGCTTGTGTACTGCCAGTAATTAATTAATTCCCCATTAATATCAATATTCTATACTTAAATTACTTCTTACACTAGTATAGTTTAGTATCTAATGACAATGATATCAGACAGTTATTACATAAAGGCTTGCATTTAATATAAAATACTTGCAAATATACATTTTAAAAGAAACTTATGCTTATTTTAAGCATCTGAGAAATAACAAAAGTTTTCACCTTTAAGTGGAAACATTAGCTGGAAATAATCAATATCTTCTGTAAACACTGCCCACCATAAATGTTTTTCAAGTTTAAAGAATGAAGCCATTAGTGTGTTTACAAAGGAAATCAATTTCAGTAAGAATATTTGTTGAATCCTTTATGTGTATTTAAACTCGGATTTTTGTTTGAAAAGAAAAGGGTTGGTATAAGCCCACTTTAACAACCTACATTTATGGCTCTACATTCCTTTTTACAATTAGGCTTCTACTTATAAAAGGAACGTTGTACATGTTTTTCTTCTTGATGTTTTCTTGTCTTTGGAAGATAGAAGCAGAAAACTTCTGGAACTTCTTTGATGAACTCTAACATTTTATAATCATAACTAACTAAACATACGGATTGTTATATTTCCAAGCATCCTGGATATAACATACTTGTAGCTTTATCTTAATATTCGGTAAAGGTGCAAACAAGTTTTAACAACTTAAAAAATAAGTTATAATGACTATATTAATATCATTTTGCATTTAGGTCTCTCCCCAAAACATTATGATGGGTCCCTCCATGAAGAGTAAAACAAAACAAAACAAACAAACCCCTACAGGATAGAATTCTGCAGCCAGCAGTAGGCAAGGAAAATGTTGGCTTTATATTGCTGTTCATTCTTCTGATGTCAGTGTCCTGTTATGACACCAGCATCATCCCTCTGCTGAACAGTAGCAGATGTCTGGAGCCTTGCAGGTTGGATTCCCAGTGGAGGAGAAATCAGTGACATGGAATCTGGCTATATTTGAAATGTAACTTACTTTATTTATACATATACATGAGTCCTGGAACAGAGGTGGTCACAAACAGAATGCTTGGCAATCACTTCTATCAAGGAATCTCTGTGCAACATAGATGTCTGGTTCACAGGGAGCAACTCTGCATTGAAAAATTACTCTAAATGAGAACCCAAGGCACAAATCAAACTCTCCAGCTGCTCACACAGCTCCCTCTACACAGAACCTTATATAACTAAAACCTAGCACAATCACAAACATTTCTTTCAAGACTTAAAACTTGCTCATACACTAAGAAAAAGAACTTGGAAGACTATATGTAACAGCACAACCTGGTGATGCCAGATATAATAGTACTCAGCATATGGCCAAAATAGTGGTTCAAACTTTCATGGGCTGATGTCAAATCAATGAGCGTGCAAGAAAGAATTACAGGGAGGTCATCCACTGGCATTTTACCTTTATGTATTACCAAGAAGCAGATTTTCTGGTCAATTTTTAGTCTGGAGGTGAGAAATAATCAACTCATGCTTTGTGATTACAGGAAGATGGCATCAGTGCAGAGACAGCCCTGAAGAGATTCCCATTCATTCTGAACATTTAAGGGCTTTCATGAAACTAGCTTTCCTATTAACCATCCTGGACTTAACTATTCCTTATCAAGTGACTGGATGGCCCACTGACTTACATTTAGAAAATAAAACCTACCATGTCACACAGAGGCCTGGCCCTTTATAATTCTTTCTGTCCTGAAGGGTGGCAGTTTCTTTTAAACAGGCATTTGGTACTGATCAGTGTTACTGACCAACATTTGTTACATGTGCAGTGAGAAAATTCAGCATGACAACATAAAGGACAAAAATGACCACATATTTATAAGATGGCATATAAGTTAGTGATATATGTTAAGATACATAAGGAAGGACAGCACATAACACACAGTTCACCCAAGTGAATCATTGAGGGAATGATATTTAGCACAAAAAGGGCAAACACAATCATTTTCCAGCAATGCCAAACTGTGAATCACTATTTGATAATACCAAGGATGCTGTCACAATCATGGAAAAAAATTATAAAAAGGTGCCTCACATTTATATCCACAGCATGAAATCTGACAAAAAAGGATAAACAGGAATAAGAAAAACACTACAAAAGAAGAGTGTAATTTTCAAGACATTTTTACTATAGGGAAGGATGAATCATTTGCTGCTTTTATTTGCAGCTCTTGCCATCATAACTAGCTAACTTTGTTGCTAGCACCACTGATGCAACTGTTGTCAACAAAAAAGATGATCCAATGGGAGCAGAAAAGAAACAGAAGAACAGGAACAATTAGTGTTGGGGGGGGAGGGAATTGAACTATCAGCTGAAGGCAGCATGAGCTCAATGTGTCAGAGGCATTCAGGCTTGGTTTACATGCTAGTCACAAATTCTGTATGAAATGAACGTTAAGAAAGGTAGAAAGGAAGCCCTTTAAAACAGCAGGGTTTCATCAAGCAACACAGCTGGAAGTCCAATGAACAGCATTATGCTTAGGGAAAACATTGACAGTACTGCTAGCTGAGGAGGATAGTGGATATTTGTTCCTTGCTGTATTGTCTATCTTAAACTATTAGATAAGGCTCATCCTTTTATCCAAAGAATGACTAAAATCTGGTAAAGCTGGAGTGGGAACTTAAAGCACCCACTATGTGAACTGACAATATATGCATGGCTACTGTGTGAAAACTGTTTGAACCCAGGTGGGCAAAGCCAGGCCATGGTTGCCCCTCCCACTGAAAATCAGGAGACGGGACAGGAAGTATAAAGTGGGGGTTCTGTATCTCAGTTGTGCTGCCACTGTCAGAGGAAACAGACGCCTCCTGCTCACTCCCAAGCTGGGAGACGGTAGCGGAGCCTCAGCAAGCTGAAGACTGGTCAGAGCTGCTGAAGCCACCTGCTGACCAAGGCACCTTCTACCTCGATGAAATGGAGGACCCCCATGGATCCAGGTACCCCCTGAGGGGAATGTAGGAAGTGGCCCAGGGGCAGCTGACCCCAGTCTGGCTGCATTGCTGCTGGAGACCTGGTCAGTGTGTTTTGGCTGGATTCCCCACTGACGCAGTGGCAGACCACTCCGCCACTGTCAGGGCCCTCTACCCCCTGCCATTCCACCCCTGGAATGGCAGCCTCACGTCTCTAGGCCTCTCTAGGGCTGTGTTTGTCAACTGTCCGCCGGAGCTAGGACACCCAACCCCTTTGCTGCTCTGCTCCGAATGCAAGCCAGGGGCATAGATTGTTTGTTACCCCGCCCTAACAGAGGGCCTGGGCTCAGGCACTCCTTTGCCACTCTGCCCTGATTACAGGCCAGAGCCATAGTCTGTGCAGTGCTCTGCTAATTCCCTGACTGTGGGCAACACCCAGTGACATAATGAGGTGGAGTGGCCTCCCACTGACTCAGAGGGGAGAGGGACCACCACTAACCCACTACAGAAACTATGTTTGCCCTCTTACAAGTATTAGCAGTGACTCTGCCCCACTTCAAAATGAGAATTAAATAAAAAGTAGAATAAATTTACTATCTCTAGCCTGATCCAGTGCGACACTCATGGCTGTTAATAGCATCACTGTTTCAGATGCAGGTTCTAAGTGAGGGTAGCTGCTCCATTGCTACAAACTCCCATGCCATGCTCAAAAGCAGCAGCAGCAGCAAAACTTCAGTGAGAGTACACACCTTTGTTGAATAGCCCAGCACCCACAGCAGCTCAGGGAAAATGAAGAAGGGGCTCAGCAGGTGGTCACTGAAGGTGGAAGGGCAAGGAAGAAGAGAAGAGCAGCTAGTCCTATAGGAAAAGGGGAAGAGTCAATGGAGACTACACCAAATTCGAGTCCCAGGAGGATACAGGATGGGTTGAAGAGGATTACAAGGGAGAATAGGAATAGACAGAACTTGCAGCCAGAGGGAACAGGGGATAGACTGGAGAATAGCACAGTCACCAGGAAAAGGCAGGTCTATGTGATCAGGGACTCTTTACTGAGAAGGTTTCAGAGTAGCAGCCGTGTTAGTCTGTATTCGCAAAAAGAAAAGGAGTACTTGTGGCACCTTAGAGACTAACAAATTTATTAGAGCATAAGCTTTCGTGAGCTACAGCTCACTTCATCGGATGCATTTGGTGGAAAAAACAGAGGAGAGATTTATATACACACACACAGAGAACATGAAACAATGGGTTTATCATACACACTGTAAGGAGAGTGATCACTTAAGATAAGCCATCACCAACAGCAGGGGGGGGAAGGAGGAAAACCTTTCATGGTGACAAGCAGGTAGGCTAATTCCAGCAGTTAACAAGAATATCAGAGGAACAGTGGGGGGTGGGGTGGGAGGGAGAAATACCATGGGGAAATAGTTTTACTTTGTGTAATGACTCATCCATTCCCAGTCTCTATTCAAGCCTAAGTTAATTGTATCCAGTTTGCAAATTAATTCCAATTCAGCAGTCTCTCGTTGGAGTCTGTTTTTGAAGCTTTTTTGTTGAAGTATAGCCACTCTTAGGTCTGTGATCGAGTGATGGCCCCACAGTATGCCAACATTTTTATGGCTGACTTAGAACAACGCTTCCTCAGCTCTCGTCCCCTAATGCCCCTACTCTACTTGCGCTACATTGATGACATCTTCATCATCTGGACCCATGGAAAAGAAGCTCTTGAGGAATTCCACCATGATTTCAACAATTTCCATCCCACCATCAACCTCAGCCTGGACCAGTCCACACAAGAGATCCACTTCCTGGACACTACGGTGCTAATAAGCGATGGTCACATAAACACCACCCTATATCGGAAACCTACTGACCGCTATTCCTACCTACATGCCTCTAGCTTTCATCCAGATCATACCACTCGATCCATTGTCTACAGCCAAGCGCTACGATATAACCGCATTTGCTCCAACCCCTCAGACAGAGACAAACACCTACAAGATCTCTATCATGCATTCCTACAACTACAATACCCACCTGCTGAAGTGAAGAAACAGATTGACAGAGCCAGAAGAGTACCCAGAAGTCACCTACTACAGGACAGGCCCAACAAAGAAAACAACAGAACGCCACTAGCCATCACCTTCAGCCCCCAACTAAAACCTCTCCAACGCATCATCAAGGATCTACAACCTATCCTGAAGGACGAGCCATCGCTCTCTCAGATCTTGGGAGACAGACCAGTCCTTGCTTACAGACAGCCCCCCAATCTGAAGCAAATACTCACCAGCAACCACACACCACACAACAGAACCACTAACCCAGGAACCTATCCTTGCAACAAAGCCCGTTGCCAACTCTGTCCACATATCTATTCAGGGGATACCATCATAGGGCCTAATCACATCAGCCACACTATCAGAGGCTCGTTCACCTGCGCATCTACCAATGTGATATATGCCATCATGTGCCAGCAATGCCCCTCTGCCATGTACATTGGCCAAACTGGACAGTCTCTACGTAAAAGAATGAATGGACACAAATCAGACGTCAAGAATTATAACATTCAAAAACCAGTTGGAGAACACTTCAATCTCTCTGGTCACTCGATCACAGACCTAAGAGTGGCTATACTTCAACAAAAAAGCTTCAAAAACAGACTCCAACGAGAGACTGCTGAATTGGAATTAATTTGCAAACTGGATACAATTAACTTAGGCTTGAATAGAGACTGGGAATGGATGAGTCATTACACAAAGTAAAACTATTTCCCCATGGTATTTCTCCCTCCCACCCCACCCCCCACTGTTCCTCTGATATTCTTGTTAACTGCTGGAATTAGCCTACCTGCTTGTCACCATGAAAGGTTTTCCTCCTTCCCCCCCCTGCTGTTGGTGATGGCTTATCTTAAGTGATCACTCTCCTTACAGTGTGTATGATAAACCCATTGTTTCATGTTCTCTGTGTGTGTGTATATAAATCTCTCCTCTGTTTTTTCCACCAAATGCATCCGATGAAGTGAGCTGTAGCTCATGAAAGCTTATGCTCTAATAAATTTGTTAGTCTCTAAGGTGCCACAAGTACTCCTTTTCTTTTTACTGAGAAGAATAGACAGGCCTGTAACCAGAGCTGATCCAGAGAATAGAAGGGTGTGCTGTCTTCCAGGTGCTAAGATACAGGATGTAGACCTGAGGTTGAAAAGGATCCTAAAGGGAGCGGGAAAGAATCGCCTAATTATCCTTCATGTGGGAACAAATGACACCGGTAGATTCGCACAGGAACATATCAAGGGAGACTATGCTAGGCTGGGGAAGACGCTTAAGGAAATCGAGGCTCAGGTGATCTTTAGGGGGATTCTGCCTGTTCCTAGAGAAGGGCAACAAAGGTGTGACAAGATTATGACTATCAACAGATGGCTTAGGCAGTGGTGCTATAAGGAGGGCTTTGGGATATATGGCCACTGGGAGGCATTCATGGACAGAGGACAATTCTCTCGGGATGGACTTCATCTGAGTAGGGAAGGAAATAGACTTCTAGGATGGAGGCTGGCACAACTGATTAAGAGAGCTTTAAACTAGGAATTTGGGGGAGATGTCCAGGTAATCTCCACGCTGGATTTTAGCATTGAGAGGGAAGAAAACAAAGTAAGAAAGGATACAGCCGTGGGTAGGAGAATGGACATAAGGAGGAAGGGCAGTGTGGATACAGTCTAACAGGTCATACTGGCTGTAGAATGACCATGCCTAATCGAGTACAGAATGTGAGTGAGGCCAAACAGCAAAAATTAAGATGTTTGTACACCAATGTGAGGAGCCTAGGTAACAAAATGGAGGAACTAGAGCTACTGGGGCAGGAAGTGAAACCAGATATTACAGGGATAACAGAAACATGGTGGAATAGTCATGACTGGACTACAGGTATTGAAGGGTGTGCGCGCTGTTTAGGAAAGACAGAAATAAAGGTAAAGGTGGCGGAGTAGCATTATATATCAATGATGAGGTAGAATGTAAAGAAATAAGAAGCAATGGAATGGATAAGACAGAGTCCGTCTGGGCAAAAATCACATTGGGGAAGAAAACTACAAGAGCCTCCACTGGGATAGTGCTTGGGTGTGCTACAGACTGCTGGGATCTAATTTGGATATGGATAGAGCCCTCTTTAATGTTTTTAATTAAGTAAATACTAATGGAAACTGCATGATCATAGGAGACTAACTTCCCAGATATAGACTGGAAGACAAATGCTAGTAATAATAATAGGGCTCAGATTTTCCTAGATTCGATAGCTGATGGATTCCTTCATCAAGTAGTTGCTGAACCGACTAAAGGGAATGCCATTTTAGATTTGGTTTTGGTGAGTAGTGAGGACCTCATAGAAGAAATGGTTGTAGGGGACAATCTTGGTTCAAGTGATCATGAGCTAATTCAGATCAAACTGAACGGAAGGATAAACAAAAATAAATATGCGACTAGGATTTTTGATTTCAAAAGGGCTGACTTTCAAAAATTAAGGAAATTAGTTAGGGAAGTGGATTGGACTGAAGCACTTATGGATCTAAAGGCAGAGGAGGCCTGGGATTACTTTAAGTCAAAGCTGCAGAAGCTATCGGAAGCCTGCATCCCAAGAAAGGGGAAAAAATTCATAGGAAGGAGTTGTAGACCAAGCTGGATGAGCAAGCATCTCGGAGAGGTGATTAAGAAAAAGCAGAAAACATACAGGGAGTGGAAGATGGGAGAGATCAGCAAGGAAAGCTGCCTAATTGAGGTCAGAACATGTAGGGATAAAGTGAGACATGCTAAAAGTCAAGTAGAGTTGGACCTTGCAAAGGGAATTAAAACCAATAGTAAAAGGTTCTATATCCATATAAATAAGAAGAAAACAAAGAAAGAAGAAGTGGGACCGCTAAACACTGAGGTTGGAGTGAAGATTAAGGATAATCTAGGCATGGCCCAATATCTACACAAATACTTTGCCTCAGTCTTTAATAAGGCTAATGAGGATCTTAGGGATAATGGTAGCATGACAAATGGGAATGAGGATATTGAGGTAGATATTACCATACCTGAGGTAGAAGTGAAACTCAAACAGCTTAATGGGACTAAATCGGGGGGCCCAGATAATCTTCATCCAAGAATATTAAAGGAATTGGCACATGAAACTGCAAGCCCATTATCAAGAATTTTTAATGAATCTGTAAACTCAGGGGTTGTACCGTATGATTGGAGAATAGCTAACATAGTTCTTATTTTTAAGAAAGGGGAAAAAAGTGATCCAGGTAACTACAGGCCTGCTAGTTTGACATCTGTACTATGCAAGGTCTTGGAAAGATTTTTGAAAGAGAAAGTAGTTAAGGATATTGAGGTCAATGGTAAATGGGACAAAATAAACATGGTTTTACAAAAGTTAGATCGTGCCAAACCAACCTGATCTCCTTCTTTGAGAAAGTAACAGATTTTTTTAGACAAAGGAAATGCAGTGGATCTAATTTACCTAGATTTCAGTAAGGCATTTGATACTGTGCCACATGGGGAATTATTAGTTAAATTGGAAAAGATGGGGATCAATATGAAAATTGAAAGGTGGATAAGGAATTGGTTAACAGGGAGACTACAGCAGGTCATACTGAAAGGTGAACTGTCAGGCTGGAGGGAGGTTACTAGTGGAGTTCCTCAGGGATCAGTTTGGGGACCAATTTTATTTAAATCTTTTTATTACTGACTTCGGCACAAAAAGTGGGAGTGTGCTAATAAAGTTTGTGGACGATACAAAGCTGGTAGGTTTTGCCAATTTAGAGAGAGACCGTAATATCATACAGGAAGATCTGGATGACCTTGTAAACTGGAGTAATAGTAATAGGATGAAATTGAATAGTGAGAAGTGTAAAGTCATGCATTTAGGGATTAATAACAAGAATTTTAGTTATAAGTTGGGGACACATCAATTAGAAGTAATGGAAGAGGAGAAGGACCTTGGAGTATTGGTTGATCGCAGGATGACTATAAGCTGCCAATGTGATATGGCCATGAAAAAACCTAATGCAGTCTTGGGATGCATCAGGTGAGGTATTTCCAGTAGAGATAAGAAGTGCTAGTACTGTTATACAAGGTACTGGTGAGACCTCATCTGGAATAGTGTGAGCAGTTCTGGTCTCCCATGTTTAAGAAGGATGAATTCAAACTAGAACAGGTACAGAGAAGGGCTACTAGGATGATCCGAGGAATGGAAAACCTGTTTTATGAAAGGAGACTCAAGGAACTTGGCTTGTTTAGCTTAACCAAAAGAAGGTTGAGGGGAGATATGATTGCTCTCAAGAAATATATCAGAGGGATAAATACCAGAGAGGGAGAGGAATTATTTAAGCTCACTACCAATGTGGACACAAGAACAAATGGCTATAAACTGGTCGTCGGGAAGTTTAGACTTGAAATTAGACGAAGGTTTCTACCATCAGAGGAGTAAAGTTTTGGAATAGCCTTCCAAGGGAAGCAGTGGGTGCAAAAGACCTGTCTGGCTTTAAGATTAAACTCGATAAGTTTATGGAGGAGATGGTATGATGGGATAACATGATTTTGGCAATTAATTGATCTTTAAATATTCATGGTAAATAGGCCCAATGGCCTGTGATGGGATGTTAGATGGGGTGGGATCTGAGTTACTACAGAGAATTCTTTCCTGGGTGTCTGGCTGGTGAATCTTGCCCATACACTCAGGGTTCAGCTGATCACCATATTTGGGGTCGGGAAGGAATTTTCCTCCAGGGCAGATTGAAAGAGGCCCTGGAGGTTTTTCGCCTTCCTCTGTAGCATGGGGCACGGATCACTTGCTGGAGGATTCTCTGCTCCTTGAAGTCTTTAAACCATGATTTGAGGACTTCAATAGCTCAGACATAGGTGAGAGGTTTTTCGCAGGAGTGGGTGAGTGAGATTCTGTGGCCTGCATTGTGCAGGAGGTCAGACTAGATGATCATGATGGTCCCTTCTGACCTTAATATCTATGAATCTATGAAGTGCCCCAATTAAAATTTTGAGCTAGAGTCCGTGATGCTAAATATGCATATACATTTCTACCTGAACCCAGAAAACTAACTTCAGAATGGCCATATTGGGTCAGACCAATGGCCCATCTAACTCAGTATCCTATCTTCTGACAATGGCCAATGCCAAGTACTTCAGAAGGAACAGGCAATCACTGACTGATCCATCCCCTGTCATGCACTCCCAGGTTCTGGCCATCAGAGGCTAAAACTAGTGGAACTTCCCAACACCTTCATGGAAATTAATTGTTAGATCCAATCCACACTGTTTCTGAGGGATGCAGCTGTAAACTAATTCTCTCTCTCTAGTCAGTTTAAAGAGCTAGACTGCACATCTATTATATTTTCAGATGTACTGTCTACTCTTTTCCAGTCTTATGGTACTTCCCCTGTTCTCCAGGATTTCTCAACACTAATTGACTAAATAATTTATGATTGGTAAATTAATTGATTTAAGATTCTTGTATGCATCTTAGCCAGATCTGCTGACATGTTCCAATTTTTCAAGTAGTCTCTTACTTGCACGTTAGCTATATTTATACACTTTCCTTTATTTCTTAGTTGCTCAGAGCTTAATTTACATCTTTTTCTTGTTAAAGTCCAAATTCCAAAAGTGGCTAAGTGGCTCACCATTGTAGAATCATTATTAATTTCACCTCTCATGTATTCATGGATTATTAGACCTCCTTCTTCTGAAGCCAAGACTCTCCAGGGCTGCTAAGCTCCCTGAACCTCAGCAGGGAGCCTGCTAGTGTGAAATTAATGTGTATATCAGTTGCTATTCACCATCCCTCCATTAAACTCTCTTTGAAAGACTCCCACACTAGCATCAACTTCCTGGACATAGCGATCAGCTTCAACAACGAAACCCTACAGACAACCATAAACAAGAAACGCATGGATCACAGGTCCAGAAACCACCTCAAATGCACCAAGAAATGTGTTATCTACAGCCAGGCACTCAGATACCACAGAATATGCTCTGAGGAAAAGGTCCGGGATATACTCCTTAACACACTTAAATCCACCTTCATCAAACAAGAACACTTCATCAGAGAAGGAATTGTACCATGGAACACCCAAAAACCCTGAGAGAACCTGCTTCAATACAGAAGTAAACCCCCCTCTGACTATACATCCCTAATTCTCACCTTCTACCCTAAACACTGGAACCCACGCACGGTATCAAGCACTACACCCTTACTCAATGGGGACCCCATGCTGAAAGAAATCCTTCCTGAACCCCCATTTCTGGCCTTCAAACAATCCCCCAATGTCTCCAAGCTAATCATCAGACGCAAACTCCTCAAAGACCAGAACACACCAATTAAAAGCCCTGGTCTACACTACAGAGTTAGGTTGACATAAGGCAGCTTTCGTCAACCTAACTATAAGCGTCAATTCTAAAATGCCACTGCCACTGATGTAACTTTCCCATACACTGACTTAACTCCACTTCCATGAGATGCATAGAGGCAATGTTGATGAGTAGACTCTGCGTTGCTTACATTGATTGTTACTGCCTTTCAGAAGTCATCCCACACTGCCTCACACCGACAGTTAAATCGGTGCAAGCGCTCCCGGTGAGGATGTGCACCATCAACACAAGCAGCATAGTGTGGATATGTAAAAGAAACTGAATTACTGCAATGGCTGTGCATGGACGTAAATTAGGTCAACATAATCTGGTAGCACAGACATACCCAAAATGGCACCAGACCCTGTCAGAGCAACAGATGCAAAACCTGCAGACATATCTCCACTGTTACAATGACCAACACTCCCCACAACACACCTTTCAAGATTCATGGATCCTACACATGCCTATCACAACATGCGGTATATCTTATCCAGTGCACTAAATGTCTCAAACAACAACCGGATGGGTGAAACCAGACAATCACTACGCTCTCAAATGAACTCACACAGAAAAATGATAAAAGACAAAAACACCCTATCACCTGTGGATGTACACTTTTCACAAAGCGATCACTCTATATCTGACCGATCAGTCCTCATCTCAAATGAAACCTGCACAACACTTTCAAATGACGAGCTTGGGAGTTTAAATTTATAACTCTGCTATACACTAAAAATCATGGACTGAACAAAGACATTGGATTTCTGACTTATTAAAATAATCTGTAAGCCACTAACTCACCTTTTTTGTCCTGTGACTACAGAGCTGTTAATAGGCCACTCCACCTTGACTTAGAATATGTGCTAATTAACTATGCAAAACAATCTGTTCCGTCTTGTATTTAGCTGTGATGCTTGGAGTACATTTCCCAGACCTGAAGAAGAGCTCTGTGTAGCTTGAAAGTCTGTTTCTCTCACCAACAGAAGTTGGTCCAATAAAAAGATATTATTTCAGCCACTTTGTCATTCAGGCAGAATGTCATGTTCACGCTTTGTTTCAGGAACACCATGTTCCATTTTTTCAGAAATGAAATTTTTGGAGTATCTCAAGTTTGTGTGGAAATTTCAGTAAATTTGAGTTTATTCAGAATTGGACCTAAAGCAAATTTGTAAATACCAAATCCCTGAATTTTGGCCAATTCTACTCTTGACTTTGCTAGCAAGCAAAGCTGACTAGTCTGACCACACAGGGCCCTATGTTTTTTGCAAGTTCTGCTCCATCAGCAGCTCTTTCCAGTATATAGTTTTGACCTCCACCTTCTCACCATCAATGACACACCATGAAAAATCATTTGGAGAGGGTCTAAATTCCATGGTATCACAATGATAATACAGTCGAACCTCAGCGTTATGAGCTGACCGGTCAACCACACCCCTCATTTGGAACCAGAAGTAGGCAATCAGGCAGAAGCAGAGACCAAAAAAAAAGGGGGGGGGGCAAATAAGTGCAGTACTCTGTTAAAAGTAAACTACTAAAAAAATAGAAGGGGAAAGTTTAAAAAAAAAAGATTGTCAAGATAAGGAAATGTTTCTGTGCTTGTTTCATTTAAATTAATATGGTTACTATGCAGCAGAAAAATGCAGCTTTTAAAGTTTCAATACTGTATTAAGTCAATGTTCAGTTGTAAGCTTTTGAAAGAACAACTATAATGTTTTGTTCAGAGTTACAAACATTTCAGAGTTATGAACAATCTCCATTCCCAAAGTGTTCGTAATTCTGAGGTTCTATTGCACTCCCCTTCTCCCTAAGACTGCGACACTAATGCATTACCCAATTTCTAAACTCTCCTAGTGTTACCACTTTCTGCCTACAAAATATGTAGATTATGGAAGTCTTCCTATGAGTCTTGTAGGTCCAGACAAAACCTAGGGCTGGCTCTGCCATCCATATATTAACTGTGTGTATATCTGTTTGGTTTCCTAGATGCTCCATTTCCAGTGTATGTTCATTTTTACTCTCAGATCTTTGATCACTGACTCACAAAGCGACAATTATTGCTTCTGGTTCCTTGGATTTTTTTTTTTTAAATTTCAATTGAACTGCAATCACTTGCATTTTAATATGGTGGGCAAATCCTGAATTCCTTAATCTGGAAACACTTTAACAACCCTCCTTTCACCATATGTATACACATTATTAGTATGGACAAAACCTTGAGTGATCAGCACCGATAGCTAAGGTTAAGTAGTAACTCCATTAGCTGTCAATGGCAGCAGACTCTTTATCCTTTTTTTTAGTTGACCACTAGAGGGAGACATGGCCACCCACGCTCCTCCAGTATATTATACCAGAAGAGCTGAACCTTCGTCTTTGCTCTTGCCTTTTTCCATGCTTAATGATTCCAGTATAGAAAAGCTCTGTTGTCTCAATTCCTCAAAATGTGCCCTGTGATGTATTACTGTTTTCCGTGACCTATTCCTTAATTGAACAAAATTCAAATAGCTCATGCTCCACTGATCTTGCCTATTAAATCACTGCCCCTCAAAAAATTCCAGGACCACTTTCTCTTACAGATTTTCCTCTCTGGTGCCTGAACATTCCATGGATAGATTCCATTCAGCAATCCATGCCTTCCTAAAAAAGAGACTCTTCATCCCCACCCCATCTCTGTCCCCTCTTCCGCCAGGTTCTTTTCCCAACCCAACCCCTCCCTGCTAAGCTCCCCATCCTGAGTTTCTTCTGGACCTATTTCCCCACTCCTGAACTCCTTTCCTCTACCCCCTCCCCATATCTTCATTTTCCCCCTCTACTGAACTCTCCTCAGTTTCTTGTTCCCTTGGCTAGTTTTCATCTCCTCCCACAGCTAGCATGAGCAGTGGGAGTTCCCTGATAGGAGGGTGTCAGGGTCTTTTGATAAGGCCACAGCACACTTTGTGCCTTCCCTGTTGCCCTGTCTACTCTGCTACCTACTGTGGTCCCTTCCAATACTGTGAGGGAGCCATGATGCATAGTGCAAGCAACTATATCCTTCGAAGCCAAAGATCCTGAGACCCTTGCAGAAGGAGTCTTCTCCCCCTAACGCTGTACAGGACAGGGGAGCATTTCTCACCAGTGTGAGAGTACTATGATATCACTCTGACATGAGTTCTAGAAACTAGCATAATAGAAAAATAATACTAAGCATTATATAGTTCAAGTACAGAGCCTGTACAGATTTTAACTAACTAATCCTCATAACATCCCTATGAGTTAGGTGCATAAAGTATTTTTGTCCCCATTTTACAGACAGGGTAACAGACAGAAAAATGAAATTATTTCCCTAAGGATACACACCAAGTAATAGCAAAGTCAGGATTTAAACTCATAACCCTTCTGATTCCCACCACAGAGTTCACTCTGCCGTAGAACATTGGACACCAGAGATCATGTCTGTACTAATTTTAGATGAAAGACATAATGTGGTTCAATACCTTAGCACAGTAGTTCTCAACCTTTCAGACTACTGTATCCCTGAAGCCCAAGTCCCACTGCATAGGGCTGAAGCACGCAACTTAGCTAAACGGGGACCTCTGTGGTGTGGGGCCCCGCGCAATTGCCCTACTTGCCACCCCCTGTGCCAGCCCTGCAATTGCAACCCTCCTAAATCTGTCCTGTGACCCTCAGGTTCAGAAACATTGATCTACATGAGTTGATGTACTCCTTGGAAAAAGACCTCTAGTTGAGAACCACTGCCTTAGCACTTATGCTGAGTCAGTGAATGCAATCATCTCCTTCTAGCAGCTGATCCTAGCAACTGTATAGCTTACTACTACCCCACAGATACAAGGAATTTTTCTTTAGTTCAAATAGAAAGAATCTGCGCTTTTGGTGATGAAGGCCCAGGGTTTGATCCCTAGTGGGGATGAATGTAGCCTTGGTCTGTTACACCTATGTAACTGTTACTATGACAAGTCCTCCATGGAGGAACAATGACTCTTAAAGAATGAAGCTAATTAGGATCATCCCTGCCTATAGCTAAAGAGGCTCTTTAGGAAACAAAGAAGAGGTTGTAATTTGTTAGATTAAATAATAAAAACATGCTACTACTCTAGTTAAATTACCAGGTACTTTAAATCACATCCACCAGTAATTGTTAGCTACTGCTCATATGAATTTGATCATTGTAATTTTTATAATTTTAAAATTGGTTTTAAGTCTATTTTAGTGGCCAATATATTAGTGACAGGATGCTCATGTTGTTCTACAGATTATAAGTGATGTCAGAGAGATTTAACATGATTAACCAGAGATTTTGTGTTTTCCTTTATTTACACACATACATACACACACACATATACTATAGATAATGGTACATTACACAGAGACATAGGCGCCAACTTTCCCCGGCACCGGTGTGTGCTTGTGCCCCCGCCCCATCCCTCTCCCGCCCCCATTCCAATCCTTCCCCAAAATCCCCGCCCCAACTGTGCCCCTTCCCTTCTCCTATTGGACCCCTTTCCCAAATCCCCGCCCTGCCCCGCCTCTTCCTCGAGCGTACTGCATTCCCCCTCCTTCTCCCTCCCTCCCAGTGCTTGCCGCGCGTAACAGCTCTTTTGCGGCGCAAGCGCTGGGAGCTAGGGGGAGAAGCGGGATGCAGCGTGCTCGCGGAGGAGGCAGAGGAAGAGCGGGGAGCTGCCAGTGGTGCAAAGCACCCACCAATTTTTCCCCATGGGTGCTCCAGCCCTGGAGCACCCACAGAGTCAGCGCCTATGCACAAAGAGGTGTAGGGTAATGACTTTTTTTTGACTATTACTGAGATTTACAGATCACCTAAGGACAGTGCTGGCAAAAATTTTGAATCAAACCATACCATTATGTATTCTGTATATACCATATAATTTATAGAAAAACTATTTGAAAATATTTTATAAAACTTAAAGTGCTACTGGGACTCCTTTTCTGTATCCCTCTGCCCGTAAAAGGGAAGAACCATCATTTCAACTGCAGATCTTTGAGTGAAAGAAAACACAGACATTTAAACCCTTCTAAAACCAATCAAAATAACTTCTCTATGCATAAAAATGTTATGATTTAAAATACAATTTCTTGGGATTTTCAAGGACTAACAGAAAATGTACTGTGTACCATTGGTAGGGTGCCCAGCTTCTCAATAGCATTATGCTATTTAGATAATGGCACAGAAAACACAAAGTTTGCAGAAGATACCAAGCTGGGAAGGGTTGCAAGTTCTTTGGAGGTTAGGATTAAAATTCAACATGAGCTGGACAAACTGGAGAAATGATCTGAACTAAACAGAACTAAATTCAATAAGGACAAATGCAAAGTACTCCACTTAGGAAGGAACAATCAATTGCACATATACAAAATGAGAAATGACTAGCAAGAAAGAAGTACTGTTGAAAGGGATCTGGGGTTATAGTGGATCACAAGCTAAATATGAGAGAACACTGTAACACTGCTGCAAAAAACCAAACTTAATTTTAGGATTTATTAGCACGAGTGTTGTAAGCAAGACACAAGTAGTAATTCTTTTGCTCTACTCTGTGCTGATTAGGCCTCAACTGCAGTACTGTGTCCAGCTCTGGGTGCCACAGAAAAGATGTGGACAAATTGGAGAAAGTCCAGAGAAGAGCAATAAAAGTTATTAAAGATCTAGAAAACATGACCTGTGAGGAAAGATTGAAAAATTGAGTTTGTGTAGTCTGGAGAAGAGAAGACTGAGGGGGGATATGATAACAGATTTAAGTACATAAAAGGTTGTTACAAGAGGAAGGGAGAAAAATTGTTCTCCTTAACCTCTGAAGATAGGACAAGAAGCAATGGGCTTAAATTGCAGCAAGGGGGGTTTAGGTTGGACATTAGGAAAAATTTCCTGTCAGGGTGGTTAAGCACTGGAACAAAGTGCCTAGGGAGGTTGTGGAATCTCCACCATTGGAGATTTTTAAGAGCTGGTTAGACAAACACATGTCAGGGATGGTCTAGATAATACTTAGTCCTGCCATGAGTGCAGAAGACTGGATTAGGTCCCTTCCTGTCCTACAATACTATGACTCTGAATTATCATTTCTGGTCCAGATAGCTAACAAGATACCGAATTTTACTCCATCACTGGTCCAAGACTGACTAGAGCCTACCCTGGATCTGGGACCAGTGTAATTTGGGGGAGCAAGGGAGAAAAAGGGAATAATTTTGTGCCAAGCTGATTTTTTCCAAAATGGCAGCTGTTTCAAATGTTAGAATGAGTCCTGCTAACAGAGCTTGGTAAGTCCATTTCAGCTCACTAATCTATTTTGATCTCCACAGCAACACTCGGTGCCCCCCCATCTTCCTCCCATGGGGAGACTGGGATCATGGTTTTTGGCATGAAATCTTCATGGTATTGTGAAACCCAAATGTTAAAAAAAATCATGGAATCAGGCCCCCAAAATCATGAGATTTAAAAAAAAAACCCACAAAAAAAACAACCCACGATGGGGTCTCTTATTTGTTTTCTGAGCCCTTAGGGTGCATTCATTTTATATATTCAACCTTTTCTCCATAACTCTGAGGTCTAGAAAACAAACTTTTTCATAATGAAAGTTGAAATTCTCCTGTAATCACTTAACTCCAGAAGCTGGGGCTTTAAATAATACTTCAAAATAGGGATAGTTGGCCACATTCACTGCAGATCTTCTTAACCTGCTGCAGCAGGATCCTGTCTTCCTTGTTCACCAGCACCTGTTGCCCCCTCATGCTGCCACCAACTCCTTAGAGCATTCCCATTTCCTGCTTCTTTTAAAAGCAGCAACAATTTGCTGGGCTTTAGCAGTGGGCATTGTTTGTTGATTTCCAAGTTGCTATGCCAAGGCAGGGCCAGATGTTCCAGAGAGAAGCTTACCACAAAAGTGAAAAATTAAAATTAAATCCCATGATGAGGCTGGAAGTTGAAGCTAGACAAATTCAGACCAGAAATAAGGTGTAATTTTTTAATGGTGGGAGTAATTAGCCATTGGAACAGTTTACCAAGGGTCATGGTGGATTCTCCATCACTAACTATTTTTAAATCAATATTGGATGTTTTTCTAAAATATATGTTCCAGGAATTGTTTGGGGAAAGTTCTGGAGCTTTCCAGAACTTTTATTACATAGGAGATCAGACAAGATGCTCAAAATGGTTCCTTCTAGCCTTGGAATCTGTGATTTTCTCTTGTCTTCCACCAGCCATTTTTAAATTAATAATGAAATGTCACAAATTTCATCTTCCCCATGTGGAAAAAAAGAAAAGGACTTGACAGGGCTATGTGGTTTTTCAACTCATTTTGATGGCCTCTGTGTATGTGCAGGAATTTTTCTTGTTTGTATTTTACAAATTTAAAAATTTCCTATTAAGCAGATTTTGAATTATTTTGTTGCTCCACCTAACTTCACACCCAAAATATCAACGGTGGAGAGACGGTCTTGTGGTTAAAGCCTAGCTCGGGCACTAAGGAGATCTGGATCCAACTCCTAGCTCTGCCAGAGACTTCCTGTGTGACTATGTGCAAGCCATTTCCCCTCTCTGGCTAAGTCCCCTTTACACAACTCAGTGCATTATTTCCAGTTTACAGATGGTGTACAGAGGGGCAGATTCTCATTTACACCAAGGCCTTTTTATGTCACTCTACTCTTACTGTAATGCCATTTTACAGTGCTGAACTACATTTAATCCCCCCCTCCCTTTGTGCCGCTGGAGCAACTTAATGGTGCCTGAGTGCAAAAGACAATCTATTCCTCATCTCTAAAATGAGAATAATCATCCTTCCTTTCTCCTACTATTTGTCTGTCTTGTCTATTTAGATTGGAAGCCCTTTGAGACAACAACTGTCTCTTACTATGTGTATATACTGTGCCTAGCACAGTTTTGCTTATGGTATCAAGGTGCTACTGTAGGGAAAATAATAATGTTAGAAATATTTATTGACAAACATTTGATTGGTCTGGTTTCTGGTTATTACGGTAAATCCTGAAACCTATTCTCAGGATGTTTAAATTGTTATACAGTGATTCCTGGAACCCTGTTGCCTCTAGGCATGGAAATTGGATTTGAGAGGTACTGTATATTCTGCCCTTGATGTGAACATGCAACTTCCATTAAAGTGGAGGGCTAATATACATGCATCAAAGAAAGGATATACCGTAGATTTTCATACTGAATCCTAATGAAGCAAAGCTACAAATGTGTTGTTAGTTCGGAAGTATGTACTTATTGAAATGGAAAGGAACTATAACTGGAGGTGGGATGTGATTCAAGCTTGACAATGGGTTTTGAATTATGGATGACGTTGTGATCTTAGCACAAATGGAAAAGCAAATTAACGGCCTTTCATTTGCCAGGGAATCCTGAACTAAAAAAAGAGAAGTGATGTGACCTTCCAGACTTGAGTAATTTGGCAGATTTTTAAGGCTGACTGGAAAACAAAAGCTAGCAAACAAAATGGCTTTAAGTATCTATCTATCTATCTATCTATATCTATATATACACACACACACACACACACACACACACACACACACACACTCAGGTTATGAGCCTGGGGAAAACTTAAAATCAATGGGGAGAATTAAAAGATGGTGTCATAAATATAAAGGGAAGGGTAAACACCTTTAAATCCCTCCTAGTCAGAGGAAAACCCCTTTCACCTGTAAAGGGTTAAGAAGCTAGGATAACCTCTCTGGCACCTGACCAAAATGACCAATGAGGAGACAAGATACTTTCAAAAGCTGGAGTGGGGGAGAAACAAAGGCTCTCTGTCTATGTGATGCTTTTGCCGGGAACAGAACAGGAATGGAGTCTTAGAACTTAGTAAGTAATCTAGCTAGATATGCGTTAGATTCTGTTTTGTTTAAATGGCTGAGAAAAATAGCTGTGCTGAATGGAATGGATATTCCTGTTTCTGTGTCTTTTTGTAACTTAAGGTTTAGCCTAGAGGGATTCTCTATGTTTTGAATCCGATTACCCTGTAAGGTATTTACCATCCTGATTTTACAGAAGTGATTCTTTTACTTTTTCTTCTATTAAAATTCTTCTTTTAAGAACCTGATTGCTTTTTCATTGTTCTTAAGATCCAAGGGTTTGGGTCTGTGTTCACCTATGCAAATTGGTGAGGATTTTTATTAAGCCTTCCCCAGGAAAGGGGGTGTAGGGCTTGGGGGGATTTTGGGGGGAAAGATGTTTCCAAGTGGGCTCTTTCCCTGTTATATTTGTTAGATGCTTGGTGATAGCAGCAATAAGGTCCAGGGACAAAAGATAAAATAGGTTAAAACTTCCCCAAGGTACAAACTAAGCTGGTAAAAATAAGCTCAGGGGGTTTTTCATGCAGGTCCCCACATCTGTACCCTAGAGTTCAGAGTGGGGAAGGAACCTTGACAGATGGAAAAAAGTCATCTGAAGGGTAAAAAAAACCCATGAAAATACAAAAGAGGAGAGCAATGAGTGAAGACTATATAGAGTGTCTTTTTAAGTGAATTATTGAAACTATTCAGCGATCACACTCAGAACTAACAAGTCAACTATTTCCTAACAACTGGGAGGTGCCCCTAAATAAGGAAAAAGCCTCAAAGACTGTTCATTTTAAAGAGTCAACATTTTAAATTAGGGTGAGTGAAGAGAAGAGAAAATTTGAAGTCACTTGAACTGGCTATTTTCCAGTTTACTGAACCTCAAATCTCTGAGTTTATGAATGGAAGATAAAGCTTCTCAACTTTGTCAAGGAGCATCCAGCACTTTAGGACTGGTGATGTCAAGGAATTATGACGTGATTGGAATAACAGAGACTTGGTGGGATAACTCACATGACTGGAGTACAGTCATGGATGGTTATAAACTGTTCAGGAAGGACAGGCAGGGCAGAAAAGGTGGGGGAGTAGCACTGTATGTAAGGGAGCAGTATGACTGCTCAGAGCTCCGGTACGAAACTGTGGAAAAACCTGAGTGTCTCTGGATTAAGTTTAGAAGTGTGTGCAACAAGAGTGATGTCATGGTGGGAGTCTGCTATAGACCACCGGACCAGGGGGATGAGGTGGATGAGGCTTTCTTCCGGCAACTCACGGAAGCTACTAGATCGCATGCCCTGATTCTCATGGGTGACTTTAATTTTCCTGATATCTGCTGGGAGAGCAATACAGCGGTGCATAGACAATCCAGGAAGTTTTTGGAAAGCGTAGGGGACAATTTCCTGGTGCAAGTGCTAGGGGAGCCAACTAGGGGGGGCGCTTTTCTTGACCTGCTGCTCACAAACCGGGTAGAATTAGTGGGGGAAGCAAAAGTGGATGGGAATCTGGGAGGCAGTGACCATGAGTTGGTTGAGTTCAGGATCCTGACGCAGGGAAGAAAGGTAAGCAGCAGGATACGGACCCTGGACTTCAGGAAAGCAGACTTTGACTCCCTCAGGGAACAGATGGCCAGGATCCCCTGGGGGACTAACATGAAAGGGAAGGGAGTCCAGGAGAGCTGGCTGTATTTCAAGGAATCCCTGTTGAGGTTACAGGGACAAACCATCCCGATGAGTCGAAAGAATAGTAAATATGGCAGGCGACCAGCTTGGCTTAATGGTGAAATCTTAGCGGATCTTAAACATAAAAAAGAAGCTTACAAGAAGTGGAAGGTTGGACATATGACCAGGGAAGAGTATAAAAATATTGCTCGGGCATGTAGGAAAGATATCAGGAGGGCCAAATCGCACCTGGAGCTGCAGCTAGCAAGAGATGTCAAGAGTAACAAGAAGGGTTTCTTCAGGTATGTTGGCAACAAGAAGAAAGCCAAGGAAAGTGTGGGCCCCTTACTGAATGAGGGAGGCAAGCTAGTGACAGAGGATGTGGAAAAAGCTAATGTACTCAATGCTTTTTTTGCCTCTGTTTTCACTAACAAGGTCAGCTCCCAGACTGCTGTGCTGGGCATCACAAAATGGGGAAGAGATGGCCAGCCCTCTGTAGAGATAGAGGTGGTTAGGGACTATTTAGAAAAGCTGGACGTGCACAAGTCCATGGGGCCGGACGAATTGCATCCGAGAGTGCTGAGGGAATTGGCGGCTGTGATTGCAGAGCCCTTGGCCATTATCTTTGAAAACTCGTGGCGAACGGGGGAAGTCCCGGATGACTGGAAAAAGGCTAATGTAGTGCCCATCTTTAAAAAAGGGAAGAAGGAGGATCCTGGGAACTACAGGCCGGTCAGCCTCACCTCAGTCCCTGGAAAAATCATGGAGCAGGTCCTCAAAGAATCAATCCTGAAGCACTTAGAGCAGAGGAAAGTGATCAGGAACAGTCAGCATGGATTCACCAAGGGAAGGTCATGCCTGACTAATCTAATCGCCTTTTATGATGAGATTACTGGTTCTGTGGATGAAGGGAAAGCAGTGGATGTATTGTTCCTTGACTTTAGCAAAGCTTTTGACACGGTCTCCCACAGCATTCTTGTCAGCAAGTTAAGGAAGTATGGGCTGGATGAATGCACTATAAGGTGGGTAGAAAGCTGGCTAGATTGTCGGGCTCAACGGGTAGTGATCAATGGCTCCATGTCTAGTTGGCAGCCGGTGTCAAGTGGAGTGCCCCAGGGGTCGGTCCTGGGGCCCGTTTTGTTCAATATCTTCATAAATGATCTGGAGGATGGTGTGGATTGCACTCTCAGCAAATTTGCGGAGGATACTAAACTGGGAGGAGTGGTAGATACGCTGGAGGGGAGGGATAGGATACAGAAGGACCTAGACAAATTGGAAGATTGGGCCAAAAGAAATCTAATGAGGTTCAATAAGGATAAGTGCAGGGTCCTGCACTTAGGATGGAAGAATCCAATGCACCGCTACAGACTAGGGACCGAATGGCTCGGCAGCAGTTCTGCGGAAAAGGACCTAGGGGTGACAGTGGACGAGAAGCTGGATATGAGTCAGCAGTGTGCCCTTGTTGCCAAGAAGGCCAATGGCATTTTGGGATGTATAAGTAGGGGCATAGTGAGCAGATCGAGGGACGTGATCGTTCCCCTCTATTCGACACTGGTGAGGCCTCATCTGGAGTACTGTGTCCAGTTTTGGGCCCCACACTACAAGAAGGATGTGGATAAATTGGAAAGAGTACAGCGAAGGGCAACAAAAATGATTAGGGGTCTAGAGCACATGACTTACGAGGAGAGGCTGAGGGAGCTGGGATTGTTTAGTCTGCAGAAGAGAAGAATGAGGGGGGATTTGATAGCTGCTTTCAACTACCTGAAAGGGGGTTTCAAAGAGGATGGCTCTAGACTGTTCTCAATGGTAGCAGATGACAGAACGAGGAGTAATGGTCTCAAGTTGCAATGGGGGAGGTTTAGATTGGATATTAGGAAAAACTTTTTCACTAAGAGGGTGGTGAAACACTGGAATGCGTTACCTAGGGAGGTGGTAGAATCTCCTTCCTTAGAGGTTTTTAAGGTCAGGCTTGACAAAGCCCTGGCTAGGATGATTTAACTGGGACTTGGTCCTGCTTTGAGCAGGGGGTTGGACTAGATGACCTTCTGGGGTCCCTTCCAACCCTGATATTCTATGATTCTATGACCCTCTCCTAGAAGCATGGACAAGTTTCTGAGTTTGGATCAAGTAAACGATGCTTGAATCTATATTTGAGCTTGTCTTGGCTCAGATATGTCATCCTAAATTCCCAAATTACCCTGAAGAAGGCACCTTAGTATACTGTATTTTAAATTTGGAGAGGACTGTGACACTCTGTACCTCGGGGAAACACCCTGCACCCCCATGTTCATCCTTATAATTGAGTGGTATCCAATGCAGAATTTGTCATGTTGGGTGTCTTCGGAAGGCTCATGATGCATTGTTGTTATAGTAATGTTAGAGGTTATAATTTCATGCATGTAGTTAAGATGCTGAAAGTGTGTCCTCATGGCTTAAAACAAGCCCAGGCAAAACTCTCCAGATACAGAGGGGCAGGTCACACCTCATCAAGGCATGTATGGGACAAACCCAGCCCAGCCCCACAGGAGCAAAGGATACTGTCTTAGGCACCAACAAAGAATCTGTTGGACTCTCAAGTGAGTCACCCCCCCCCTTCCCTTGGTCAGTTTGGTAAGGTAATGCTAAGGTAATGCTCACCTGACTCTGAAGGGGGGTGCAAAACCAAGAGGGTAGAAAGGACATGATAAAAGGGAGAGACATTTGCCACGCTCTCTCTTCCACCTCCATCAAGCGACTGAAGTATTGATCAAAGGGGAGAGCCTGGTTGAAGGGCAACCAGCCAGCCTGTGATGAGAAGCATCTAAGTTTGTAAGGGCACTGAAAGTGTTAAGATCAGCTTCAAATGCATTTCATTTGACCAAATCTGACTTCTTGTGCTTTGACTTATAATCACTTAAAATTATCTTTTGTAGTTAATAAATTTGTTTGTTCTACCTGAAGCAGTGCATTTGGTTTGAAGCACATCAGAGACTCCCCTTGGGATAACAAGCCTTGTACATATCAATTTCTTTGTTAAATTGACGAACTCATATAAGCTTGCAGCGTCCAGACAGAGGTTCCTAGGGTTGTGTTTGGGACCAGAGATATTAGCTAGTGTCATTCAGTTGCACAATACAAGCAGTGGCTGGCCAAAAGTGCTCACTCACTTAGCTGGGAGCAGCTTACATGCTAGAGGTTGTGCCTGAACAGGAGTGGGGATTCTCACAGCCGAGCAGGAGTGGGGGTTCTCACAGCCAAGCAGGGTAAGGTTGGCTCCCAGAGTTCAGGATTGGAGTGACCTAGCAGATTACCAGTCCAAATAACACCAGGGGAATGTCACAATGAGTTTTTTTTCTCTCTCAAAAAAACCCCCTACTTATTTCATTTTTGAACAGATTTGGTATATCTTGCTAGAAAAACTTCTCCTCATTTGACCATCCCATCCAAACACAGAATCACACCATACTAGAGCAAAAGACATACTGTCTGCGACAGGTTGGATTCCCCCCAGATCCGGGATGGTACTGATGTGCTGGGGTCCCACTGAGCCTATCTGTTCCACCAGTCTGGGCTTCCTCACCTTGTCCTTGCTGTGCCAGGCCCTTGAGTCTTCTCTAGCGCGCGCACACACACACACACACACACACACAGGTAAAGCCACACCCAGTTGCAGACAGACTGCAGACACAGCTGTGTGTTGTAGGATTCAGCTCAGGGATTTACCCAGCACTCATGTGCATACCTCCTTTGGGGTGTAAATCCAAAATAATATGGTCTTGCGCTGTAGAAAGAGATCTGTACAGTGCAAGATCATAAATATCACCCCCTCCCTCAATGTGGAGGGGGATTTTCACAGCTTTTGCCCTCCCCCACCCCAGATATGAATTCTTATTGTTCTTCCTAATCACCCATTGAGGCTAATTGCTTACTGTCTGGTGGGCGTTTCCCAGGTGCAAACACTTTTGCAATTGATACAGAGCTTATATTCCCAACTTCAGACACAGCAATGATACATGCATAGAAATAGGTTATGATTTACCGAATATGATTATCCTATCCAATGATATCTCACAAGACCCATCTTGCATCAAATACAACTTAGTTATGCCATATTCATATTACAATATTTCTATGAAGAATCAGGGTGTAGCATCAGACTATTCTATGCATTACCATGATTTGGGTTTTTTGGCAAAGAAATGAAACATTCCTGCCAGTGCCCCCTTATTTCACACCCAAAATAGGTCCAACTACGAATGAGACCACATTACCAGTGTGCCAGTAACCTGCAGTGCTAATGCTCTGCAGTTAGGAGACAGCACGAATTTGCTTTCCCTGCTCATGGAATCCAACTTTTACAAGCTCAACTGACCCCACAGCTCCCATTTCAGCTGAAAATGGAATATTGCTAATCAGGTCTTTCAGGAATGTCACTGCAATGTCAAAAATTACACTGAAATTAGGAACATAAAATCTGGATAATTTAAATGTTCTATTGAAAGTTGTGATAAATAAAGTGTGGGGAGGGTAGCTCCCTTTGATGGACACCCAGTTAGCTATAAAATCCCTCTTGGTAGCTGTTCTTTACTTACTTTACCTGTAAAGGGTTAAAAAGTCCCCCAGGTACAGAAAAAAAAAGTGGGTACTTGACCAAAAGACCCAATGGGAAAGCTAGAACTTTTTAAAATGGGGCAAGAAACTTTCCCTTTGTCTGTGGTTCTCTGGGCTGCAGAGACACGGAGCAGCAATGCTATAAGCAGAAGTGCTGTGAAAGGTTTGAACCAGGTATGAAAATATCTTCCATACCTAAAAGAAATAATTTAGATAGGGAATGTTTACTTAGACTCTATCAGGTTTATTTCTTATTTTGGCTTGTGGATCTCCTCTGTGCTAACCCCTGATGCTTTTGTTTGCTTGTAACCTTTAAGCTGAACCCCCAATAAAGCTGTTTTGGGTGCTTAATTTTTATAATTGTTTCTTTTAAGATCTAGCAAAAAGCCTAAGTTCCAGATGTATTTTTCCTTTTTGTTTTTAATAAAGTTTACCTTTTTAAAGAATAGAATTGGATTTTTGGCGTCTTAAAAGGTTTGTGCATGTTGTTTGATTAGCTGGTAGCCACAGCTAATTTTTTTTTTCTTTCTCAGCTCTTCCCCAGAGGGGGCATGAAAGGGCTTCAGGGTACCCCCAGGGAGGAATTCCCAAGCACTCCTTCCTGGGTTCAAAGGGGTTTTTTTTGCATTTGCGTGGTGACAGCATTTACCAAGCCAAGGTCAGAAAAAAGCTGTAACCTTGGGCATTTACTACAAGACTGGAACGGCAAGTATTAATTTTTAGAATCCATTCGAGCCCCCACCTCCTGTACTCGGAGTGACAGAATGGGGATTCAGCCTTGACAGAAGTCTTGGCTCTCCAGCTAATTATACAGTATTTGGTAAGTGTAACAATTAAAAAAATGAATTCAAGTAATCTGCAAATGCTTTGGGCTTCTTCAGGTTAAGAAGGTGTTATATGACCATCCTGTTTAAAGTGGTGAGACAACATTGTTGGTAGTGACCTGTATTAGCTGCCTTTTTGAAACTGTCTTTAGATCTTTCATTTTCCTTGATTAGTTTTAAATACGTTAACCAACATAAATCACCAAAAAGGAATAGGGTGGGGAGGAAAAGCACTTAAAATGCTCTTTAATATTTTGTCTCTGGCTCGAAGTCTTTTCCTTCATTCCTGTACTGTTTGCAGCTAAGAAATTAAATATACAGAAGTTCTTAAAGATTCTTTTAGAGGCTCAGTGAAGATTCTTCCCTCTCCTCTTTTATTAGTCTACTTGGTACACAAGAGAGCCACTTTTAAATGTTCTTTAGGAGTTTAATCAGAGCCAGTCTTAGAACTCCTTGTGCCTCAAGCAAGACCATGTCACAGTGGCCAATATGGGGTCAGAAAAGGGAGAGTTTTTAAACAAGGATTTTCACTGTGGGGGGGAAACAGGTGCAAATCCCTGCTTAGCTGGGAAGAGGGAAACCATAGTGCCTGTCTCGGGAGCAGGGACTTGAATACGGGGTTTCTGCTCCCTGGGGAGTAGCCCCAGTCCCCAGGCTATAGGGTATTCTAGTGTGGGACTCACTTAATATCACCTGCAAAGTTGTTCCACTCTGTATAAAATACACAAATAGTCATTGGGCCAGAGAGAGAGACTCCATAGCCTGGTGGCTAAGGCACTCACCTGGGACAGGGGAGACAATGGTGCCAGTCCCTGCTCCAAAATATTTTAATATAAAGTGTAACAGCTTCAAGGAGAGAAACTGAGGAAAACTCACCCCAGAATAGCAAATAGCCTGAGGGCAGGGCACTCACCTGGGAAAGGGAAGACCTGGGTTCAAGTCCCAGCTCCAAAGCTGGGATTCAAACCTAGCTCTCCCACATCCCAGCTGAGTGGCTGAACCACTATGCTATGGGATTGGAGGAGGGTGCCTCCTCCTTTCATTTCATTTCTTTGTTTGTAATTAAAAAGATTAAAAATCCCTATCTGAAAGCAAAACGTTTTGTTTGACCTGAAACAAAATGTTCCCAACTTCTTCAATTCACTGAAAAGTCCTAATAATTATAGTTTTGGTTCTAACTAATTTTTTTCATAGATACTAAGGTCAGAAGGGACCATTATGATTCATAGATACTAAGGTCAGAAGGGACCATTCTGATCATCTAGTCCGACCTCCTGCACAACACAGGCCACAGAATCTCACCCACCCACTCCTGCAAAAAACCTCTCACCTATGCCTGAGCTACTGAAGTCCTCAAATCGTGGTTTAAAGACTTCAAGGAGCAGAGAATCCTCCAGCAAGTAACCCGTGCTACAGAGGAAGGCGAAACCCCCCAGGGCCTCTTTCAATCTGCCCTTCCCGACCCCAAATATGGTGATCAGCTAAACCCGGAGCATATGGGCAAGCTTCACCAGCCAGATACCCAGGAAAGAATTTTCCCCAGACCTCCCAGTGTACCAAAACCAATCAGTTCTTAGCCCAGTTCTAGTGTTCAATAGAGGATAAGTGCTACGCAGATAGGGCTGGTCTGATTATTCATTGTGAATAATTCATCCAATGAATTTTGGCATTTTACTTTGAATAAATTATTGGCAAATACTTTTTCCCATTATTCAGCCAGCTCTATCAGTGGGCAATTATTATTAGATGAATAATGTATGAATCCCATTTTATCACTGAATAAAGCTCAGTATATTCATAGTTTCACTTACTGACCAGCTAGTGTCAGCTAAACATAAGTCCTCTACCTCAGAGGCCTGTGGATTTCCAGAGCTGTGTTGTACACATTGCATCCATGAAATTTGATCAGTGACCATGATGTCCATGTGTGCTAACATAACAGTGACACCAATTCAGATATCTCTTAGGATGAGGGGACAAACTCCAGTTCCTCCCACCCTCTAGCAGGGACCCTGTTCCAGTCCTCAGTAATTTCCCGCCCCCCCCCCCCTTCCCTCTTGCTCACACAGTGCATGAGCCAGTGCCCCCAGGAGTCAAGTTCTAAGCAGACTCCCATGTGCTCCGCTGTAAGTTACAGACTCCCTGTGCTCCAGGTCACACCACCATTTGGCTCAGCTTCCCCTCCATCTGGACAGAGGTGGGTGGTGTGATGGGGCAAGGCCAGATGGCTATGGAAGAGTAGTCTTATTGGGATCCGGGAAGTGGGCAGGTGAAGTCCGTCCACTGCTAAAGGATTCCCCCCAGCCTAAAAGGGGGATCCACAGGGCCTAGATACCCAAAGAACCCCGGACAGTGCCCACTGCTCCTCAAAGGCATCAAGGGAGTCAGAGGACACCGCCCAGAGGAACTCTGCCCAGATACGTGAACGACCGAGGATTGGAAATAGGCCCCACAGTCACAGGACACTCCATCGGCCAACCTCCTCACTCTGGTTTTATAGATGGCCATTTTAGCTAGGGCCAGGAGGCGGTTGACCAGGAGATCCCGTGACTTTGTGGGGCCACGGATAGGGAGTGCATAAATAAAAAGGTGAGGGGAAAAGTGCAACCAAAAGCGTAATAAAATATTGGTGAGGAGCCTGGCACGCTCCAGGTATGTGTGTGCCAGGGTTTCCCACATGCCACAAAAGGGGCAGGTGTCTGGGATTGAGGTGAACCACGCCAAGTACACGCCCGTGCTCACGGCTCCGTGAAGGAGCCACCAACTGACATCCCTGGCGGGCCTCGGGACTAAGGTGGAATATAGGCTGGCCCACCGAGGCTCCTCACCCTCCAAAGGTGGCAGGAGGTCCCGCCCTTTTGTATCGGGGCGGGACACAAGGGTGAGGGTGTGAAGAGTGTGGAGCACGAGCGTGTATAGATGTTTTCTTGGCGCGGTTTGAAAGCAGACCGGCTGCATCTCATGCAGCTGGCTTACAGTAAAGGGGGCGATAGGGGGTGGCGGAGGGAAGATAGCAGCCCCTGGTAGGCCAGGACAGGTAAACACAAAGGCTGCTCCCTGGGGGTCATCTATTGGAAAAGGGAAAGAGACAGCCCCGGGGTGGCAATAACATCTCGGGAGGTGGACGGGATAGGGACAGGGGCTGGGGCAGGGTTAGAGGCGAGATTCTGGGCGGGGAGAGGACTCTCAGTGATGCCGGGCGCAGGCTCTATGGTGGATTTGGCAGCCACGGCATCAGGAGGTGGACTCTCTTCTGTAGGGCCCCCTCCCGGGAAGGAGGTCAAATGTTCCTCACCAACGAGGGGTGCCCCTGGTGGCTCGGGTCCCGGCCGCGTGGCACTGGCCATCGCCTCAACAGGCTCGGTGGCCCTCAGCGGGGTGCCCTCTGCAGCCGGGTTGATGGAGGAGGCCAGGGGCTCCTCGGAGGTGGGAGCGGAAGCAACGGTTAGGGGGAGGGAACAGGGAGAAAGGGGGGCTGGAGTGAAGTCGCCCAGATCGAGGCCTGCTGGCATAGGATCATCCTCCCCCTGGGTGACTGAGGTTAGACCCAGGGCCTCGATCTCCTCATATATGGACGGGAAATCATTTTCCGCCACCCCGGAATTCTCCCCGCCGGCACCTGATGCGCCGGTTGCCTCGGGGCATGCTGAGGTTTCAGATGGCACCAGGGCGGGGGGGCTCTCTCAGGGGCCTCGGAGGGGAGAGACTCCCGTGGAGGGGAGATACTGCCTTCCAGTGCTGCCACATCTTCCCCAGCCGGCATCAGTGGATGGAACACATCCATAGGTAAAGCGGAAGGCTCGGCATCGGTGTCCCCCTTCCTGGTCTTCCGGGGGGCCTCCGGATGGAAGGAGCGGAGCTCGAGCCTTCCGCTTGCCCCGCTTCCCCTGGACTAGGGCCCAGCCCTCCATGGCATCATCCGGGGGCTGGCTAGCAGGGGTCGTGTCAGGGGGCAGAGGCGATGGCTCAGGGACTCGAGGGGATAACGGTGGGGCAGCACAAGGGAGGGAAGATTCCCCTTGGGGCGGGCTCTCTCCCATGCCCAGCAATGTCCCTGCCGCACCCTCCTCCACAGGCCCCGCCAGATTGCAAGCAGCGGGGGCGGGGCTCTCCTGCTCGTCTGGGCATAGTTGGGGAGGTGCCCCTTGGGCCTGAGCGGGAGAAATGGTGGACTGGGAAGGAGGAGGAGGGGTGGTGGGTGCCGGGCAGCCAGGGGTGCCGGCGATGACGGGGCCGGTGCCCTGCCCGGGCTCAGGGGTCCCGGATGCCCCTCCTTGCCGAGCCAAGGGGCAGTCCCTCTGGAGGTGCCCCATCGCCTGGCAGAGGTAGCACCGGGCCTCCCCCATGGAGTAATGCACCCGGTAATGGGCCCCCTGGTAGGGGACTAGGAAGGACCCCTCCAGTGCCTCTCTGTCACTGAAGCCTCTTGAAGCTGCACTTGCCGGCGGAACGAGAGGACGTGACGGAGGACGGGGTCTTTGCAGCCCAACGGGAGAGGGCTGATGACAGAGATGGGCTTCCCCAGGGTAGAGAGGGCAGGTAACATTGCAGCATTGGGAAGAAAGGGAGGGACGGAGGTCAGGACCAGGTAGACGCCCAGGTCCTCTAGCAGCTCCAAGGGGACAAACACGCCCCCTACTGCCAGGCCCTTCTCCACCGCCTCCTGGACGGCGGCCTCCAATGTTAAGAAGACGACGACCTTGCCATACATTTTGGAGGCCGCCACAATGGCCGTGGGCCCCACCACCCTCGCCAACGCCCGCACATAGGTCTCCACGTGGGGCGAGGCGTGCACCAGGAGGCAACGGACGCCGTGCTTCCTGGTCATGGTGGGAAAGGGGCCACGGCCGCTATAGATAGTAGTGGAGGCGGTGGGCGGGAGAGATAACGTAGCAGCAGGCGGGGGGGCTTCCGCCACCTGGGCGTACACCCTGGGGACCGGGGGAGGGACACCCGCAGAGCTGGTGGAGGGAACAGCGGGGAGGGACGCCCCAGCCGATGGTGGGGCCGGGGCATTGGGGGCAGCTCCTGCCATGCAGGGCCTGGTCTTTTTAGCAGGTCCCTTCCCCTTCCCCTTCCACTGGCTGGGGGGCTCCCCCCAAACCTGAGGGGGTGAGAGACATGGCAGCAGTGGAGGTCACCCTGGTGCCCATCCCTGCTAGTGCCCCAGCGGGGGCAGTGGCAGATGGATCGGCAGCAAAGGTAGAAGCTTGAAGGGGTGACGGAGGGGCAGGTGGGGGAGGGGCAGATCGGGCTGCTGAAGGGGCCCCACCTGTCTCATCCCCCACCATCATGAGCAGGGAGGGAAGGGGAGACACTAGAAGGAGGACGGGATAGGGGAAGCAGGTTGACCACTCCACCCCGCTAGGCTGCAGGCAGGGGAGGAGGGTGCCAAAAGGGGTGGGCTGGACGGGGGGCAATCACGGGTTGGGGTCAGTCACCGACACAGGGTGGAATTCCGGCTCCTCTTGGTGCACTAGCGGAGGGGGGGATACAACAACGTTCGGGGTGCAGTGAAGAGGGTTGAAACTAAAATGAGGAGTTGCACAAGTGCATGGGAGGGGGCATGGGCACACGGAGCAAGGGGCTAAGTAGGCTGGAGGTAGGGCAGGGAAACCAAGGGGCTAGCCTTAGAGGCTGGGGCAGGGCAAACAAACAGAGGCTGCAGGAGGAAATGGGTGGGGCAGGCAAACAAACTGAAGGTAATAAGCAGGGGCTAGGACAAAAAGGGGGGCAAAAGCTGCAAAGGGCAAATGGGGCAGGTTGCAAGGGCAAAGCTGGGGGGCGGGCAGTCCAGGAGGGGGCACGTGTGCCCACATGTGCTTGCACAATGTCTGTTTAGGCTAGCTGCTGCTTCTGGCCCAAAGGGTGGAAATAGGGCGTGGCAAGCCAAGCAAGCAGCTGAGTCCAGAGGCAGGAGCTGAGGCAGATGGTACACAGCCAGTGGGAGTGGTGAAGGGGGCAGTGGTGGTGGTAATAGTGGTGGGGGTTGGGACATAGATGGATCGGGGGGCAGCTCCACACCACACCCCCTGTGTCCCTACAAACACAGTCAAGACCCGCACCACAAGAGCACAGTTTGAAAGTTACTCAGTCTTAGGGCCCGCTCCACAGTGGTCTGCAAAGTCTCTAGGTGCTCCCCTACTGGTAGATGGTCCTCTTCTTCTCCCCCCCGGGCTTCAGCAGCTCCAGGCAGCAAGCTCCACAGCAGCAGCTCTAGGAACTCCAGGTGATGGTCCAAGCAGGCAGAAAGGACCCCTCTCAGGTGGTGGTGGTGGTGGTGTCTACAACAGTAGTGGTTGTGACAGACCGTCCTCTCTGGGGAGTGGGCTAGCAGCCCCCACCCACCCCCCAAGGCTGCAGTTGGAGCAGTAGCAGCACCCGAGAGGGGGAGGTCCAGGAACCAGGTAGCAAAGAACGGGGGGGGGGGGGGTGTCTGGCCCAGCCAGGGGAGCAGCTGGAGCAGCAGGGAGAGCTTAGGGCCCAGCAGCAGGAGTAGCAGCTTCCCACCTCCCTCCAAGATAGAAGGCTATGGAAGAGTAGTCTTATTGGGATCCGGAAGTGGGCGGGCGAAGCCCATCCACTGCTAAAGGATCCCCCAGCCTAAAAGGGGGATTCACAGGACTTAGATACCCAAAAAATTCCGGGGGACAACTAATGAAATAACAGGGACAGGAGTGTGGTCAAAGGGTCAAACGAAGGGAACCAGATGGGGACACCAAGCAGAGAACCCCGGACAGCGCCCACTGCTCCTCAAAGGCATCAAGGGAGTCAGAGGACGCAACCCAGAGGAACTCTGCCCAGATGCGTGAACAGACCAAGGATCGGAAATAGGCCCCACAGTCACAGGACACTCCATCGGCCAACCTCCTGACTCTGGTTTTATAGATGGCCATTTTAGCTAGGGCCAGGAGGAGGTTGACCAGGAGATCCCGTGACACTGTGGGGCCGCGGATAGGGAGTGCATAAATAAGAAGATAAGGGGAGAAGTGCAACCAAAAACATAATAAAATATTGGTGCCGGAATAGGGGCTGCAGCCCGGCACACTCCAAGTATACATGTGCCAGGGTATCCCTCACGCCGCAAAAGGGGCAGGTGTCTGGGATTGAGGTGAACCGCGCCAAATACACGCCCGTGCTCACGGCTCCGTGAAGGAGCCGCCAACTGACATCCCCGGCGGGCCTTGGAACTAAGGTGGAATATAGGCTGGCCCACCGGGGCTCCTCACCCTCCAAAGATGGCAGGAGGTCCCGCCATTTTGTATCGGGGCAGGACACGAGGGTGCGGGCGTGAAGGGTGTGGAGCACGAGCGTGTAGAGATGTTTTCTTGGCGTGGTTTGAAAGCAGACCGGCTGCATCTCATGCAGCCGGCTTACAGCGAAGGGGTCGGTTGGGTCCACGGGGCAGGGGTCCAATTAAAAGGTCCGGCGGGCCTGGGGTAGCGGGTGGGCGGGGCGTGCCCTCGTGCAAGACCCGGTCGAGATAAACCCGAGCAGCAGGCAGCAAAGCGGCCTTCACCTCCTGAAGTATGCACCGGGGAGTACAAGGTCTGGAAAGCCCCATGCGCTGAGCGAACGTCAGGGGATCCAGCCAGACTCCCTGGTCATAGTCCAGGAGGTCTCCGACTCTTGTGACCTCTGCCAGGACCAACCTCTGGCGCAACAAGCGGGACTCCGCCACCTGAAAACGGAGCTGGGGGTTGTGTAGCAGGGGCTCCGCGAGGAGATCTGCCCCCTCGGTAGCTGCCATGGACCTGGTTGTAAAAAAGAGTTTCCAGGTCCGGAGGAGGTCCTGGTAGAAGACTGGCAGCCCAGAGAGGTCTCGCGGAAGACCTCTCGGATGGAGATAAAGAAGCTGCCGGTCGTATCGGAGCACTTGGAAGCGGTGCAGGAAGGCGTGCGCCAGTATGCTCCACGCCAGACTACCTGCACCATAAAGGAGCCTCTGCAGGGTCTGGAGGCGGAAGACGTGGACCTGAGTGAGCAGACATTTTAGGCCCTGCCCTCCCTCCTCCAGAGGTAGATGGAGAACCCCTGCAGGGACCAGTGCAGTCCTGACCAAAAGAACTCCAGAACCGATGTCCGGAGGTTGGCCAGGAAACCCGGGGCCGGGACCAGGGTGTTGAGCCGGTACCAGAGCATGGACAGGACTAGTTGATTAAGCACCAGCGCTCTCCCTCCAAGGGAGAGGCACCGGAGTAGTCCTGTCCATTTCCAGAGCCGCTCTATCACCCCGCCCTCTAAATTTTGCCAGTTCTTCGGCGGAGAGGGATGCGTGGCAGAAAGGTAAACGTCCGGATAGAGCAGCGGACCCGTGCTCCACCGGATGGCCTGAAGTGCAGGTGGGAGGGAGCTCGCCTGCCGCCAGTTCCCTACCACCAAGCCAGAGCTCTTGACCCAGTTGACCCGCGCGGAGGAGGCTGCCGAATAGAAGGCCTGGCAAGCCTCCACCCGCGCCAAGTCGCCTGGGTCCTGGACCACGAGGAGCACGTCATCAGCGTACGCTGACAGGACCAGCCGCAGCTCCGGCTCCCGCAGCACCAACCCTGTCAATCTCCTTCGCAGGAGACAGAGGAAGGGCTCAATCGCCAGAGTATATAGCTGGCCCGAGAGGGGGCACCCCTGCCGTACTCCTCGCCCGAAGCTGACCGGTTCGGTCAGGATCCAGTTGAGCCTGACCAAACACTCTGCGGAGGCGTACAGAACCCGGAGAAAACCCACAAACTGGGGTCCGAAGCCAAAACGCTTGCAGAGTGCTCAGGAGATACCTGTGATCCACCCTGTTGAATGCCTTCTCCTGATCTAAGGACAGGAGGGCAAATGACAGACCGTCCCTACACCCAAGTTCCAAAAGATCCAGGACCAGATATAGGTTGTCGAAGATGCTGCGGCCCGGGATGGTGTAGGTCTGGTCTGGGTGGACCACGTCCGCCAGCATGGACCCTAGCCGCAGCGAGATGGCTTTTGCCACAACTTTGTAGTCTGTGCTGAGGAGCGAGACGGGATGCCAATTTCGTAAATCGCAGAGGTCCCCCTTCTTCGGCAATAAGGTGAGCACGGCTCGCCTGCACGAAAGAGGGAGAACCCCACTCTTCAAAGACTCGGCCCAGACGGTGACTAGGTCTGGGCCCAGGACGTCCCAGAACACGCGGTAGAAATCCACGGTCAGCCCGTCCATACCCGGAGATTTATTGGTGGGCATGCGATGGAGGGCTTCCGAGAACTCGGCCAGAGTGAGAGGCAGCTCTAGCCGGTCTCAGTTGCCCGCGCTGACCGTCGGGAGCTCCTCCCAGAGCTCTCTGCAAGCGTTAGGATCGGTCGGATCCGGGGAGAAAAGGCTTGCGTAGAAGGCTCTCACCCTCCCACACATCTCCACCGGATCCGTGAGGGGGGTGCCATCTTCTGCCAGTAGGCAGACAACATGTTTTTTAGCCCCCCTCTTTTTCTCCAGGGCGTAGAAGAAGCGGGAGCCGCGATCCATCTCCCAAAGGAGACGGATGCAGGATCGAACAAAGGCACCCCAGGCCTGATGGTCCTCGAGGGTCCGGAGCTCCTCCCGCTTCTCCCGGCATGCTCCGCAGAGGGGTGAATCCTCAGGGATGGTGGCCAGACGCCTCTCCAGCTCTAAGACCTCCCGTTCCAACCACTCTATCGCTGCATCCCTCCGTCGGCTGGCACCCCGGGTGCAGTCACGGTAGAAGAGCCGGGCGCACACCTTCCCTAGGTCCCACCACCGCCGCGCGAAGGGAAAGGCACGCCGCTGCCCTCACCAGGCCAGCCAGAACTCCCAGAAGGACACCACGAAGCCCGCATCCTCCAGCAAGCTGTTGTTAAAATGCCAATAGGCCTCTCCGTGCAGAGGGAGGCTGTCACGGAGACTAAATGATGGTCAGAAAATGGGGCCAGACGGATGCTGAAGAAGTGGGCTCGTGAAAGATGAAAGCGTGATAAATAAATGCGGTCCAACTGGGAGTGGCACAACCGATGGGCCTCCTCCCGGACAAAGGTGAACGTGGAAGTGTCATCTGGGTGGTGGTCGCGCCAGACGTCCACCAGGGAGTAGTGTTCGACTATCTCCTGGAGGACGGCGATGGTGGCCGGGCTCTGCTCGGTCCCCGAGCGGTCCCGCTCCTCAAGGGTGATGTTAAAGTCCCCTCCCAGGACCAGGCACTCCTGAGGATCCAAGGTGCCAAGGAAGGCGGACGCCTGCTGATAGAATTGCAGCCGCTCCGGACTCGCTGCCGGGGCATAGATGTTGACGAGGTTGACTACGAGCCCCTCCATGCGGACCCGGAGGTGCAGCAGGCGGCCAGGCACAGCCTCGGTGACCCCCAGCACCTCGGACCGTAGGCCGGGGGAGAACAGGGTTGCCACTCCAGCCGTACGAACTGTGAGATGGCTAAAGTAGACCCTGTCCCCCCAATCCAGCCACCAGCTGTCTTCGGCGGTCAGATCCGTATGGGTCTCCTGCAGGAAAACCACAGAGTACCCCCCCTCCTGAAGGAAGGAGAGCACCTGGGATCCGCGGAGACCCATCCTACAGCCACGGGTGTTCAACGTTGCGATGGTAAGAGGTGCCATGAGGAGGGCTGGGGGGGATCCTCGCGGCTCCCGACGGGCCGCGCAGCAGTCCATGAGCTACCCCGTAGGCGAATAAGGAGTCACGGAAAAGGCGGACGCGCTGGTAGGCCGCGGCGCCCTGCCTCCTGGTCCTTTTACCCTCCCCCATGAAGGCCTTTGCGGCCCGGAGGATTTGATTAAAGTCTCCCCATCACTAGAGAGCAAGCTGTACTTTGTTGCGGGAGCCACGGACATCTTCTAGAAACTCCCGCAACTCCTCTTGCAGAGCATGGGGGGGTGGGGTTACGGTCTCCTGGTTACTCCCCAACGGGGCCCTTGGTACAGCCCCGTAGCCCACCGAGACGGGCAGACAGGGTTCGGACCCCCGACGGGGCTCCTGATAGGTTGGCCTGAACGCTGGAGTGATAGGGGGCGGTGGAGGGAGGATAGCAGCCCCTGGTGCGTCGGGACGGGTAAACACAAAGGCCGCTCCCTGGGGGTCATCGATTGGAAAAGGGAAGGAGACAGCCCCAGGGGTGGCAATAATATCTCAGGAGGTGGATGGGATAGGGACAGGGGCGGAGCAACGTTAGAGACGATATTCTGGCCTGGGAGAGGGCTCTCAGTGATGCTGGGCGCAGGCTCTATGGTGGATTTGGCAGCCACGGCATCAGAAGGTGGACTCTCTCCTGTAGGGCCCTCTCCTGGGAAAGGGGTCGAATGCTCCTCAACGATGCCCTCCATGGCATCATCCGGGGGCTGGCTAGCAGGGGTTATGTCAGGGGGCAGAGGCCTCCCCCGTGGAGTAATGCAGCCGGTAATGGGCCCCCTGGTAGGGGACTAGGAAGGACCCCTCCAGCGCCTCTCCGTCACGCGCCGCCGGCAGCAGTTGAAGCTGCGCTTGCCGGCGGAATGAGAGGACGTGACGGAGGGCGGGGTTTTTGCAGCCCAGCGGGAGAGGGCTGATGACAGAGATGGGTTTCCCCAGGGTAGCGAGGGCGGGTAACAGGGCGGCACTGGGGAGAAAGGGAGGGACGGAGGTCAGGACCAGGCGGACTCCCAGGTCCTCTAGCGGCTCTAAGGGGACAAACATGCCCCACCCATCTTGTCCCCTAGCATTGTGAGCAGGGAGGGAAAGGGAGATACCAGAAGAAAGGAGGGGAAAGGGGAAGCAGGTCGACCACTCCTCCCCGCTCGCCTGCAGCCAGGGGAGGAGGGTGCCAAAAGGGGTGGGCTGGACGGGGGCGGGTAATCAGAGATTAGGGGTCAGTTGCCGACACAGGGTGGAATTCCGGCTCCTCTAGCTGCACTAGGGGAGGGAGGGATACAACAACATTGGGGGTGCAGTGAAGAGGGTTGAAACTAAAATGGGGAGTTGCACAAGCGCATGGGAGGGGCATGGGCGCACAGAGCGAGGGCTAAGCAGGCGGGAGCCAAGGGGCTAGCCTTAGAGGCTGGGGCACGGCAAACAAACAAAGGCTGCAGGAGGAAATGGGCGGGACAGGCAAACAAACTGAAGCTAGTAAGGGGGGCTGGGGCAAAAAGTGGGGGGAAAAGCTTCAAGTAGCAAATGAGTCAGGTAGTAAAGGGTAAAGCTGTGGGGTGGGCAGTCCGGCGGGGGGGGCACATGCACCCACGTGCGCTTGCACAAGTCTTTTTAGGCTGGCTGCTGCTTCTGGCCCAAAGGGTGAAAAGAGGGCGTGGCAAGCCAAGCAAGCAGCTGAGTCCAGAGGCAGGAGCTGAGGCAGATGGTATACAGCGAGTGGGAGTGGTGGAGGGGACAGTGGTGGTGGTAGTAGTGGTGGGGGTTGGGGGGGGGACACACAGATGGATCAGGGGGCAGCTCCACGCCACACCCCCTGTGTCCCTACAAAAACAGTCAAGACCCCCACCACAAGAGCACAGTTTGAAAGTTACTCAGTCTTAGGGTCCCCCTTGGTGGTCTGCAAAGTCTCTAGGTACTCCCGCACTGGTAGATGGTCTTCTTCTCCTCCTCCTCGGGCTTCAGCAGCTCCAGGCAGCAGACTTCACAGCAGCAGCAACAGCTCCAGGAACTCCAGGTGGTGGTCTAGGCAGGCAGAAAGGACCCCTCTCAGGTGGTGGTGGTGGTGTCCACAACAGCAGTGGCTGGGGTCCCTCACTCCTCCTCTCTGGGGAGTGGACTAGCAGCCCCTCCTCCCACCCCCAGAGCTGCAGTTGGAGCAGTAGCAGCACCCGAGAGTGGGGGGTCCAGCAACCAGGTAGCAGAGAATGGGGGGGCAGGGGTCTGGCCCAGGCTCTCCCCCACCTTTGGCCCCTGTTTAATCACCGAGACTGGGAGATAACAGAGACTGTGCAAGGAAGGATAACTTCTCCTCACCTCCCTCGCTGACTTATGATGAAAATGGCTCAGTAGACTGTGACCCCCGTCTCTAGAGAAAGAAGGGTTATGTGGAAGGTCACAGTGAGCCTCTGAGGCGAGCGAAATCTGCCAGGAAACGTGGGACCCACGGAGGCAAGGACAGAGCTTTGTCCCAACTGGTGTCAGGAGGGGGATTTCATTCACAGAGTGGCGGAAGAAAGGTTTAAAAAAAAGTGCACTGGGGTTTTGGACTTTCTTTTGTTTTGGTTTTTGTTTGTTTGTTTTATACTGCAATGGAGGTGGTGGTAAGAGCTCCGGTATAAGCCCCGGCAGCCCAGCAGGAGCTGAAAATGGCACAACAGGAGTCTATGCAACTACAGCAGGAAACCAATCAATTATTGATAGCCAGGTGACCCAAGATCGTGCCCTCTTGAGAGAGGTGGTGGACCAGCTGAAGAGCCTCACCACCCAGGCCTGGGGGTCCAAGGGGATACGAACCCTGAGGGCCACTGGTTGTGTGCCAAACATGACGTCGGGAGATGACGTAGAGGCATATCTCCTCTCATTCAAAAGGACTGCTCAGCGTGAGGCATGGCCCCAGGAGCAGTGGGCCAGCATCCTTGCTCCTTTTTTGTGTGTGGAGAGGCCCAGAAGCCTATTTTGACTTGCCTGCCACAGATGCCACTGACTATACCCACCTGAAAGCAGAGATCCTAGCATGATCGAGGGTAAAGGCAGCATCTATAGCTGAGATAGGGTCCCATAATCAGGAGCTATAATGGATTCACTTTCTCAGTAGATCAGGTCCAGAAGAATAACATAGCCAAAAGCTGGATCACATGAACACCCTAAAGTTAGATAAACATTCTAACCATCTATGCTGCAGATCCTGCTTTCTAGAGTGCACATCAGAGATGTGCTAGACATGAAAAGATGCTAAGCAATTATTTCAGTGGGACTATGCATGTAGTTAGAGTTAGGTAAGTACGTAGGTGCTGAACTGGAGCCCAACTAGGTTACCCAAACTAATTCTCAAATAGTTTATCTGAATGAATGTGAGAACTTCCTATAACATAACCCAGCAGAGCATGAAGTAGGGGGATCACATTAAGTGGATGAATGGTAGCAATGGTTTCTTTAAAAAAAAGAAAAAAAAACAAAAACAAAAAACCCCACACCCCCTTTCTGTTTGCTCTTCAGTCACTCATGTGGAAAATCCCAAGGGCTAAATTTTCTAAATTACATGCACCAATGAGTGACTAAAGACAGGGAACATGCTGGCATTCACACACAGATGTTCATAGAATAGTCCATACATATGTTAGGTGTAAACCTGTTATAAATGTGTGAGCACATTGTATACCCTTGCCAAAAAAGGGTGGGAATGTCAGTGATTAACTAATAATGTGCTCAGCAATAAATTAGGCCATATGTCAGTCATGCAAACACATGGGAGAAAGTTTTCAGCATCCATGGGTTAATTTAGAGGAATACAGAGCTTGAGTAAATAATGAGTGACAGTCTAAAAATGCAGGATATGTCTGCACACACAGAAGCAGCCTCATGACAGCCTGGAGAAGAATGTAGTAGCTTGAAACTCAGGAGATCCGAGTTCCATTCTTTGTTCTGCCAAGGCCTTCCTATATGACCTTGAGCAAGTTATTTATTCTCTCTCTGCCTCAGTTCCCTATTTATAAAACAGGGATAATAAGATGGAAAAAGGAAGAATTATTATGTGTATGTCCAGTGCCCAGCACAATGGGGTCACAATCTTGGTTTTGCATTCTAAGGGGCTCCAGTAAAAAATAAACCGAACAGGAGAACATCCAGGGCCTCCTGCCCAGAGAGCCCAGTTGAGCTAAATCTATAATGCAAACCTGAACAGTTCTGACTGTATCCCATAGAGGGCAGTAACATACAGACCCACTGGTCAATTCATTGCTATATCGGGTATGAATGTTGTATTATGAAGTGGTCAGCAGTGACTCCATTCTACAAGTTGTGCTGAGATTTTCATTTAAACCAGCATTAAAATCCCTCTATTTCACCGTATTCTGACTGAACTTAGTTTGGAAATTTAACACTATTTTTTTCAGATAGCAACTGAATTTGGTATGATGTTTGTTAGTATTTTACTATCTTTTCCAGAAGAAACATTTAAAAATAAAAGCCCTTGCTGAATTTTCTCCTTTGGTGTCCAGTATTTTGGTTGCCTGCCACTGAAGACCCACAGTCACTTTAAACACAAACTTCACACACAATTACGTTCTCATAACATCTCAGGGATCAAACACTTTAGAAATCTGATATTTAAGCACAAAAAAAAATTCCCCTGATTAATCACAACCTAACTGATCTCTGCAAAGAAAAGTCAGCAGAACTTCCCACATCCACCAGCTACTGAGAGTCTACAATGCTGCTTCCATGATTCACTAGATCTCCTGTCCCATCTCCCTTTTGGATTATTCATTGATTTCAAGGCTAAAAGGAACCATCACATCATGTAGTCTGACCTCCTGTACAACAAAGGCCATAGCATTTCATCCAGTCACTCCAGTGTTTATCTCAATAAATATCTTTCAGACTTGAGTAGTAAAAACTAGTAAAATCTCATTTGCTAGACTATTTACAGAAAGCAAATGTACAAGGCGTTCAAATACAGAAAAAGCACATGTATTTAAAATGAATATTCATGCAAAATGTCTGCAGCATTTGCTAACTGTTAGCAGCATTCAGGTTTTGGCTCCTATCTTAGCATATGCTTAAAATAACAGTTAAGCCATAGCTGCGTAATGGGATCTGAAAGCAGAATGCATTGGCGTTCTGTTTTGACCAACAATTACATCACCCAGAGCTATATTTTAATCACATGCCTACTTTAATAAAGAAAAACCTGAGTAATTCAAAGGAAAAGTAGTCAAGATATTAGTTTCCCCCTGCAATTTATGGCTACAGTAGCAGACCATATAGATATAGATCATATAGGTTTTGTAATGATTTTTTTTCCCATCAGTCCTGGGAGCTGTAGATACTAGCTTCTATCAATGACTTCCTGCTATACACTCTATCCTACACTTATCAATATAGATTTCATGAAAAGACCAAAAAAACCAGATATTTTGGCCAAAGTGGTCTTCCCCAGAGTTAGCCATATACAGCTGACAACATTAACTGAAATTATCTCATTTCAGCCAGAATAATTATCTTCAAACCCCTCCCTGAAGCAGCTTTTCATTGGGTGACTTGCGCTAAAATTTTCAAACCTGGGTGTGTAAAGTTAGGTTCCTAAATCCATACTTTAGCACCTAAGTCCCTGGAGCTCCTATTGCTTTCAGACCATTTATTTAGGTACCTGTGTTTCAAATAGTTGCCCATAGTACATATAATTAAATTATGTATTTTAGAGAGGTGAGAACTTGACATAAGGAATCTCAGTCAACGGAAGGCCTAGTAAAACATTCTGACAATGAAATTATGGGTAAGCATAAAAAAAAAATAGACATACGAATATCAAAGAGCCTGATCCTGACAGATGTGGAGTACCTGCAACTCCCATAGAAAACAACGCTAAATACCTGTGAGAATCAGGCCCTGAGGGTGTAGAAAATTCGTAAAATCAATTGAATTGTTTGAGAAATAGCATATTATAATTGGTCAAGCAAAGAGGTCCTATACTAAACTTGATGGCATTTTTCCATTTTTGTCTGTATGTCTACTGTGAAACTGCTAGACCAGGTGCCAGCTGATGCCCAGGCCCTAGGCCTCACTGAACAGTGACAAATGTGTAGCTGGAAACCAGTCTGGCTCACCTGTGTGTTAGTATTGCTAAAATAGGTAATAAATTTACAAAAATGTGTTTAGACTTTATGAAATTGCTTGTGAGTTGCCACATGCATTAATCTCACTTATGATACCTCTATCTGATGTTATAAAGTAGTATTTAAGTGTTTGCTCCAAATCAGAAGAGAATCATTATCAAGTATGAAATACTAGTTTTCTACAAGAAGTGTCACTTCCTGCCTAACAGAAGGTCTTTAGACACCATGCAAGCCATTGTAGAACATCAGAGGACAAAAGACTTTGTTAATTACTCCTCCCACACCCATGAAGAGCTTGAATTCTGGCAGATGGGACTAAAAAAAAATCCCTGACAAGAAGGAACTGGGTCTCTATGCTGCTTGGACTTTGGGAGGGCAAAATTTCTAAGCAAAAGTAAGGGGATCCCCAGTGCTTGGCTCGGGTTAGCCCTAAGGGACTTATAGAGTATGCTTATTATGGACGCTTCTTCCACCTTTTGGAACCCAAGACTAATTCGTGTGTGTGTGTGCGCGCGCCTGTTTTAACCTTGTAAATAATTAGTTTATTTTTCTTGGTTAATATCTCTTTAGTTAATTTATTATAGTATTGGCTACAAGCATTGTCTTTGGTATAGGATCTAAGGTGCAATTGACATAGGGTAAGTGACTGGTCATAACCGGAATATTGTGATTTTTAGTGTCACAAAGGCAAGTTTACCTGATTGGTGAAACAGACCAGAGTACCCAAGGGGACTGTCTGTGACTCCATGTTTAGGCTGTAATAGTGGTTGAGGAGTTCACTCTTGATACTTGGTTGGTGAAATCTAACTATAGAACTCAAACAAACCGTCTGGGGTTTGTGCCCTGCTTCTTCACAGTCTGCCCTGAGGTTGATACTCATGCTCGTGAGACACTCCAGACAACATGACATAGATAACTTAACTTTTGAAGTCAGCGCTGTAACTGTCTATGGATCAAAGAACCAGTTGTTAACAGCTGTAAATACCATCCAGCATAATAGTATCATCCATCTTAACTCTGTCCATAGTCTCAATACAGTTTAAAATGTTGTAAGAACATGAAAATGGCCATACTGGGTCAGAACAATGGTCCATTTAGCCCAGTATCCTGTCTTCTGACAGAAGTCAATGCCAGGTGCTTCAGAGGGAACGAACAGAACAGGCAATCGAGTGATCCAACCCCTTTGTCCATTCCCAGATTCTGGCAATCGGAGGCTAGGGACACGCAGAGCATGGGGTTGCATCCCTGACTATCTTGTCTAATAGCTACAGATGGACCTATTCTCCATGACCTTATCTAATTCTTTTTTGAACCCTGTTATAGTTTTGGCCTTCCACAACATCCTCTGGCAATGAGTTCCACAGGTTGACTATGTGTTGTATGAAGTAGTACTTTCTTTTGTTTGTTTTAAATCTGCTGTCTATTAATTTCTTTCAATGACCTCTGGTTCTTGTGTTCTGAAGGAGTAAACAACACTTCCTCATTTTCTCCACATCAGTCACAATTTTATATAGACTTTATCATATCCCCTTGGTCATCTCTTTTCCAATCTGCAAAGTCCCAGTCTTTTTAATCTCTCCTCACACAGAAGCTGTTCCATACACGTAATCATTTTTGTTGCCCTTCTCTGTACCTTTTCCAATTCTAATATCTTTTTTGAGATGAGGTAGGTTAGGATTCCCTCCAAGACTTTTTCTACTTGGCTTATCCTTATTCAGACACCTTGTCCAGTTCTGGGACAACACTTTATCCAGTTCTCTGGGATCCAAAACACTCATTTCCACTCTAGATTTAGTCACTCAGGTTCCTTTATTTTGCATACAGCAAAGAGACACTCAGTTGATCAGACTCAAGCGCAGGGGGTTGGTATAGGGCGTATCACACATCCAAAGTTACACAGACCACCTCTTCCTTTAAATACATTGACACATTACATTGCATTTGCTATACATTAAATCAGACATTTTTGGATTGGCTTGTTTTCTTTGCAGGAACCAATCCCTGCACAGCATGCTCTGTCTATGCAGAAGCCAATTTTTATATTACAGGTTTATCTTGTGCATAGTCCCTAGCATCAGAGAGTTGCTGCTTATCTTAGCTAGCACAGACATCCTGACTCCAGCATACTGTTTGTCAAGCCCCTATTTACAACTTAACCTTCCATTCACCTTACCAATTATGTTCACTGAGAAATGAGGCAAGTTACTTATGTCAGGCTAGGTCTACAGGGTGACCAGAACTGCAAGCAGTATTCAAGGTGTGGGTGTGCTATAGATTTATACAGTGACATTGATATTTACTGTATATCCCTTTCCTAAAATTGTTAGCTTTTTTTGAACTGTTGCTGCACATAGTTCTCTGGAAACATTTGGTCAATCCACAGTGACTAAGTTCTTTTCCTTGAGTGGTAAAAGCTAATTTAGACCCCATCATTTGGTATGTATAGTTTGGAAAAACGTAATCCAATGTGTTTTACTTTGTATTTATCAACACTGAATTTCATCTGCCATTTTGTTGCCCAAATCACGCAGTTTTGTGAGATCCCTTTGTAACTCTTTGCAGTCAGCCTTGGACTTATCCCAAGTAATTTGTATAGTCTGCAAATTTTGCCACCTCACCATTTACTCCTTTTTTCAGATCATTTATAAATATGTTGAATAGTACTGGGCCCAGGACAGACCCCTGGAGAACACCACTATTTACATCTCTCCATTCTGAAAACTGATAATTGATTCCTACCCTTTGTTTCCTATCTTTTAATCTGTTACTGGTCCCCAAGAGGACCTTCCCTCTTATCCCATGACTGTTTACTTCACATAAAAGCCTTTAGAGTGACCTTGCCCAAGGCTTTCTGAAAGCCTAAGTATACTATAGCCACTGGGTCACCCTTGTCCATATGTTTACTTACCCCCTCAAAGAATTCTAGTAGATTGGCGAGGCATGGTGTCCATTTCCAAAAGCACGTTGACTCTTCCCCAACAAATCGAGTTTATCTGTGTCTGATAATTCCGTTCTTTACTATAGTTTTAAACCAGTATGCCTGGTACTGAAATCAGGCTTACCGGCCTGTAATTGCCAGGATTAGATCTGGAGCCTTTTTAAACATGTGTGTCACATTAGCTATCCTTCTGTCATCTGGTACAGAAGCCGATTTAAATGATAGATTATATACCACAGTTAGCAGTCCTGCAATTTCATATTTGAGTTCCTTCAGAATTCTTGGATGAATACCATCTGGTCACAATGATTTATTTCTGTTAAATGTATCAGTTTGCTACAAAACTTCCTGTACTGACACCTCAATCTGGAATAGTACCTCAGATTTGTCACCTAAAAAGAATGGCTCATATGTTGGACTCTTCCTCACATCCTCTGCAGTGAAGACTGATGCAAATAATTCATTTAGCTTTTCTGCGATGGCCATATCTTCCTAGAGTGGTCCGTTAGCACCTCTATCATCCAGTGGTCCCACTGATTGTTTGGCCCTGCTTCTAATGTACCTTAAAAAAAGGTTTTTGCGGTACTTCTTGAGTCTTTGGCTAGCTGCTCTTCAAATTCTTTGTTGGCCTGCCTAATTATATTTTCACACTTGCCTTGCCAGAGTTTATGCTCCTTTGTATTGTCTCATCCCTGGCCATAAGTGCCGACTACGTGGGTGCTCCGGCACTGGGGCACCCGTGGGGGAAAAATGATGGGTGCTTAGCATCCACCAGCAGCTCATCTATCAGCACCTCCCCCAACACCTCCCACCCACCAGTGAACCCCATGGATCAATGCCTCCCCCCCTCCCCAGGCCTCCCACCCACCATGACCAGCTGTTTCGCAGCATGCAGGGAGGGAGGGGGGAGGATCGAGGATGTGGTGTGCTTGGGGGAGGGAGAGGGACTGGGTGGGGTGGAGCAGGGGTGGAGCAGGAGGAGGCAGGGCAGGGCCGTGGGAGAAGGGGGTAGAGTGGAGGTGGGGCACCCCGGCACTTTTGAAAAGTCAGGGCCTGTGTCCCCTGGCCCCACACCAGAGGCACCCCCCTGCACTCCAACCATCTACCCCAGCCTGGAGCCCTCTCCTGCACCCAGAATCCCTCATTTCTGGGCCCCCCCCCAGAGCCTGCACCTGCAGCTGGAGCAGTCACCCCCTCCCGCACCCCAACCCCCTGCCCTAGCTTGGTGAAAATGAGTGAGAGGGTCAGAGGGAGGGGGGATGGAGCGAGTGGGGGCGGGGCCTCGAAGTGGTAGGGCAGGGGTGTTCGGTTTTGTGCGATTAGAAAGTTGGCAACCCTAACAATGGTATGGGGGGAGGGGTTTGCAGGGAGTCCCTGAAATAGAAGGGAATGGGAGGGTGGCAAACATGGAGCTTGTGCGGGTGGTGGGAATGCAAGGAGCCCACGGTGTGTGTAGTGAGTTCAACCAATACAAGCGACTACATGTGCATATGAATTTTATACCATATACAGGAACACTAGAGGGCAGAGTAGAGATTACATGTTCCACTTAAAAGTATTGTTTCTGGACTTTCGAGACTTAAATGCAGACCGACCTTGTATAAATGTAGGTTTCTGTTCTATACATACAAGGTTTACTTTACCAGTCATTGAGAGGAATCCACCCCTGAGGTGAAGAGGGCAGTCTTTACACAGTACACAACACTACATGCCAGCCCAAGGGGAAAAAAACGGAGAATAATTTATCCATCTGAAAAAATAGGAGAAATGTTGGTAGGTGGACCACCACCCAATTAGATTTTAATTAGAGCACCAATATTAAACTCTCTCTACTCTTAGACTGCAATTACATTAGGACCCTTGTTTCACCTCTTAACCAATCAAAGGCCCCTCCCATAGAATAATGCACCAACACAGCATTCTGGGGCATTAGGTCAATACTGATTCAGAAGGAAGAATGTGACAAGTGACATTCTTTCTTTGTAGGTCTTCAATACAAGTGCAGACTATTGCAAAGCCTGCTTAAATTACACATTAAATTACAATCATAGCCCTGGGTAGTGAAAAATAAAGCTCCAAATACATGTTCTAGAAAGAGGTGGTGGTGAAATACACTAATTAACAAGCTAGCTAATTACAAACCTTCCCAAAGAACCTGAACATGTGCAAATATATGACATAAAAGCCTTGACAGAACACACATTTTATTTGTGCGACAGAGCATCAGGTGTGAAAATATTACATGATTGGACAAACTTGTTTTTTGTCTAGTTTATTTTAGAGAGAAAAGCTACAAAGTGAATAAGAATATTTGAATTATTCATTATGGGGGTCATTAACTTTTCATCTTCCATGAAAAACTAACATCTGAAAAGGTTTAGCTTGTATTATTATTTCTAAAGTAAATTTAATGGGACTTTACCCCCTTCCTAACCCACTGCACCCACCCACCCTCTGAACAGTATATGATTCCTTGTCTTCATATTTGAGCATTTCTTTTAAAATATACTGGTTGAACAAATGAAGTGAGACTCAGCAACAGGCATGTTATTTACAAAGAATACAGAGAATATATTATTAATTTTGTATTATGATAGTACCCAGAAGCCCCAGCCAGAACTGCTAGATTCTGCACATCCCCTTTGAATTTCTAATCTTAAGAATTTACCTAACTTATTAATCACATTTTAACATGCATGGAAGTGAGAAGCCTGTTTTCAGAGTCATGTGCAAACCACTTTGATTCTGTTGAAATATGTTCATAGATTATATATATTACATATGTGAGTGCATTTATCTGCAATACAGATGAGGGAGAAGAATTGTTGTTCTTAACCACTGAGGATAGGACAAGAAACAATGGGCTTGAATTGCACCAAGGGGAGGTTTAAGGTTGGACATTAGGAAAAGCTTCCTAACTTTCAGGCTGGTTAAGCACTGGAATAAATTGCTTACGGAGGTTGTGGAATCTCCATTATTGGAGATTTTTAAGAGCAGGTTAGACAAACACCTGTCAGGAATGATTTAGATAATATTTAGTCCTGCCATGAGTGCAGGGGACTCTCAAGGTCCCTTCCAGTCCTAGGAGTCTATGAAATATATAGATGTAAATGTACCTAAATACACATACATACTGACCAACATTTTCAAACCTGGATGTCGAAAATCCATTTTTAGACACCTCAGTGGAAGTTGTCTGATTTTCAGAAGGGCTGAGCCGTTGTAGCACCCACTAGCTTCAGCAGGAGATGAAGTTGCTGAGGACCTCTGAAAACATCAAGCCAGCTTCTGTCTAGGCTCCTAAATCCTAAGCACACCAGGTTTGAATGCATTATATGCATGTATAGCCACACACCTAACTGTGGATTTTCAATTCAACAGCCACAGAACCTTACAATTCCCCCTATTCTGCAACTTCTAAAGGAAGTTCTATTGAATAACATTTACAGCAAGGTTCTTCTTGCTGACCATACTCCACTTGGATGCAGCGGAGAGGTAAAGACCACAGGGAACTTGTTGTAGTTCCCTGATCATGCACCCGCCCAACACAAGTGTAAGTTAGATCTGAGGAATAGCAGATTCTCCCAAAGAACCTACACAAATGGAAAATCGAGCCTAGTGGAGCTCCTCTCCCTGATACAACTCTTCTTTCCTCTTATGGATCCATTCTCACTCTTCACATCTTTTTGATTGGGCTTATGATAAACCAAGGCTCAGAAAGCAGTGGAGAATGTGAATGGATCTATTGTGGCTCTGTTTCAGATAGGACTAGTCAGCTTCAGTCATCTGAAAATGTTATTTTATTTAAAAGCTGGTTATTGGAAGAGTTAATGGATTTAGATTATCTATCAAGAGCTGGTAAACAGATTTGATACAGCATTTGCTATTAAAATGCCAACTTTTATCCTCACTTACCAAACAGTGCTATATGGGTTGCCATCATTTTTTCTATTTTAGATATAAAGGGAAATAACTCTGCTTTCTAGGGTTGCCACAGTGTCTGCTTTTTGAATGGAACACCCTGTCGAAAAGGGAACCTGGTGGCTGCAGTGAGCACCACTGACCCTGCCATTAAAAATCCAGTTGGTCATGCTGCCAGCACAGCAGGGCTGGCAGGTTCCCAGCCCAGGTAGCCTGGCTCTGTGCAGTTCCCAGAAGTGGCCGACACGTCCCTCCAGCTCCTAGATGGAGGGATGGCCACAGGGCTCCACGCGCTACCCCTGCCCTGCGTGCCAGCGCTGCTGCTCTCAGAAGCCAGAGGGACATGCCCGCCACTTCTGGTAGCCACCTGAGGTAAGCGCCGCCTGGAGCCTGTGCCCCAACTCCCTCCTATACCTCAACCCTCTGCCCCACCCAAACTCCCTCACGGAGCCCGCACCCAACCCCCTGCCTCAGCCTGAGCCACCTCCCACACTCCGAACCCCTAGGCCAAACTGCCCAGCCCAGAGCCCTCTCCTGCACCCCAAACCCCTTACCCCTGGCCTCACCCAGAGCCATCATCCCCTCCAACACCCCAACCCCTGCCCCAGCCTGGTGAAAATGAGTGAGTGAGCGAGGATGGGGGTGAACGAGCGATGAAGGGAGGGGGGAATGGAGTGAGTGGGGCCTCAGAGAAGGGGTGGGCAGGGGCAGGGTGTTATGTTTTCTGCTATTAGAAAGTTGGCAACCTTCAGGCAGGTCTACACTATGGGGCTCAGTCAACCTAAGTTACGCAACTCCAGCTACGTGAATAATGTAGCTGGAATTAACGTAGCTGAGGTCAGCCTTTCACTGTGTCTACATCATCTGGGTTGATGGGAGAAATTCTCTTGTTGACTTACCTTATGCTTCTTGTTCCGGTGGAGTACCGGAGTCGACGGGGGAGCGATCGGCAGTCAATTTCACTAGACCCGCTAAATCGACCCCCGGTGGATCAATCACCATGCATTGATCCCCCAGTAAGTGGAGACAAGCTTTCTCAGTTACCACTGAGCAGTAATTACTGGTGAAGACTGACTTTTCAAAAGGCAACTTCTAACATTACTAATGGGCTAGAGAGCCAGCTCTGTTGTGAGGATGTACTGTATGAATATATTTTGGAGCTACAGGAAAAGTAATTTTCTTTGCCGTAAAAATCAAAAGATATACACATAGCATGAATCCTAGATACACAACCACATGCTCTGTGAAGAAAGAAATGCCAATTATAGATTGTAGAGTTTATTATAAATTTTTTTTTAAATGCAAAGCACTTGGAATCCTTCCTCCAAATTATCCTTTAAAAATTCTGCTTACTAGCACAATGGAATTTGATTTATAGCCTTTGAAAGGTAAGACACAGGAGATTTCCTTAAAATAATGGCATCCTCCTGAGGGTAAGCTGAAAATGAGCCATCCTTTAAATTAAAAGCAAACCTCTTCCTTTCTAAAACATAGGGCTCATATTTAATCTAAGCTGGATAACACAAGGGTGTTTTATGGCTCATGTATTCGGCCTACCTCTGAATGAATGAGTGCTACATTCCAAAATTCTTTTGAGCATTTGGCCTAGAATGCCAGTTTCCAGAACAATTGCATCTTTGAATATTGATTTGCTAGGGCTGCGATGCTTTCCGGAAGCATGCTGCCTTCTATGGTAGACCCTGCAGAATGATAAACATGGATTGTGGGGAGAGAGACTCATACCTCCCAGGATCCACATGAAGGAGGGCCTTCCCATGTCCATGATTTATAATTGAGAGAGGAATTTGGCCCAATATGTCCCCTTTAAGATTCTGCAGACCCAGAGAGCAGCAAGCCCTGGCCTAAGGAGAAGCCTGGCAGGCAGGTGTTGGGAACCAGCTCAGCCAGCTAAGCAGCAGCAAATGATTGGCTCCGATTCCCAGCTGGAAAATATAAGTGAGGACCCAACTCTGTAAGAGGCTGAGGGCCAGGAGAGAAAGAGTTCCCTGAGCAGCAACTGCCACTGCCTTCCCCTCCATCTTTCTGCCTCTGATTCCTGCTGCAGCAGCAGCAGGGCAGATTGGCCATGTGGTCCCCCTTTACCAAAGGAAGGGCCTTGAACCGTGAGCTACAGGGATTAGAGGACCTGCTGTAGTAGTCCAGGTCAGGACTATCACTTCTGTTACTTTTCCATGTTTCTTGCATTTGTGTGGCAGGGGAATAAAACAGCCTGCGTAGAAGGCTAAAACAGAGTTGGGCATGGCTTATTTTTGTCCCCAAATTGATGGGCAGACTCCCCAGACTACAGTTGGCATTGTGCCTACACAGTTATTGAATCAAATTAATCCTTGCTGTAGCTTCACTGTTGTCAGAGTTGTTACACTTGAAAGAACAAGAGTTCTCAACCCGCAGTCCATGGGCTGCATGCAGCCCAATTGGCACACAGATATGGCCCAGCTGTGTGCTAAGGGCTGCTCAGTGGGGTCCAGGTTCCTGGCTGCCCAGCACAATGGGGTCTGGGCTGCCCAGCCCAGCATGGCCAGCCCCACGGGGTCTGGGTCTGGGCTTGGGCTGCCACCCAGCTGTCCTGTACAACAGGGGCCAGCAGGTTGGGGCTGCTGCCTGGCCCCACACAACAGGGTCCAGGGCCCCTGCCACCCAGCTACCCTACCCAGGGCTCCGCTCCTGGCCCCACTCTGTGGAGGGGTCTCTGGGAGGGAGGCACTGGGGTCTGTGGGGGCAGTTCGGGAGCTTGCTATATCAAGGAGGTAAACATAGCAAAAAGCAACTAGTAAGTAAACATTCCCCAAAACGAAAAGTACAAGAATTGCTAGTGTACAAAAGATCTTCATGCTCAGAAATTTTAAACTGAAAATGACAGTGGCCCATATGATGACTAGAAGAAAATGAAAATATCACACCAGCCCCTGGGAAAGAGATTTAATAAGTGAAACACCACCACCATTGATAACGCTCAAAATTATTCATGTGCTGAAAATTAACACTGTGGCTTCAAAGCAAAATGATAGTAAAGGGATAAAAAGAAAAGGAGTACTTGTGGCACCTTAGAGACTAACAAATTTATTAGAGCATAAGCTTTCATGAGCTACAGCTCACTTCATCGGATGCATTAGCTCACAAAAGCTTATGCTCTAATAAATTTGTTAGTCTCTAAGGTGCCACAAGTACTCCTTTTCTTTTTGCGAATACAGACTAACATGACTGCTACTCTGAAACCTGTCATTAATAAAGGGATAGTATCTCACTGTGGAACTTGTATATTAACTTTGACACCCTTCTTTTACTATTGGAAGGTTTTTCAAAGAATTCTTCACAAAAAATGCCTAAAGCTTCACTGCCAAGCAGTCACTGACCCAAAAAATTCAAAAGGAAATTTTGATCCTTTCCATAAAGGAATGATGAAGCTACTGAAAGACCTACACCTGTTCCTTGAAGCAAAAAATACTTCACTTGGACTACTCAAAAATATATTTGCAATCACGTGTAATGCAGTCAATGGGCCAGCCACCACCTATCAAAACAAAAGGGCTAAATTCTGCTCGATTACATATGTGCAACCTCACTGACTTCATATTTAAGTTAGCATATTCTTGGAATTTGGGTTTTATCTAGGTTAGTTTGTGTTCTGCATTTGATCCAGTTTCTCCGTTGTTTCCTCCCCTCCCTCCTACCATTGCTTTTATAATTAACTAAGGGCAGATCTACACTAGAAATTTACATTGGCGCAGCTACACAGATGCAGCTGCACCACCGTAGCGCGTCTGGTGAAGACACTCTAAGCTGATGGGAGAGAGCTCTCCGTCATCTTAATCACTCCACCTCCGCAAGAGTTGGTAGCTATGTCGGCGGGAGAAGCTCTCCTGCTGATATAGCGCTGTCTACTCCAGCGCTTAGGTTGGTATAACTACGTCTGTCGGGGTTGTGGATTATTCACACCCGAGTGACGTAGTTATCCTGAAGTAATTTTGTAGTGTAGACCAAGGCTAAGAGCTCCTAAATTTTCCTGCTGTGGACCACAGCTTAACAGACCTATGATTCCATGGACACCTCTCCCATTCATGATTGCACGAACCATCTTCCCTGCTGTTTGTAATCACATGGGTCAGATAACTTCCCGGAAGCAGCCACAGCTATGGCTTGCATGGAGCAGTAATATTAGGAAAGTTAGTGGTCTTTAGCCCTGACTGCATGAAGGAAATTCACACTGGTGGACCTACAAGAATGTAGTCCTATGTTGCATCTACATGAGGGGTTTGTAGTTGCACCTCTGCATATTTCCTTAGTATAGACAGAGCCTTAAAGGCAATATAATAACCAGAAATGGGGAGGAAAGCCAGCAACATATGACCAGCACTCTTCACAGACCACTAGCAAGAGTACTGGGGATACTACTGGTCCATGCGCCACAGTAATAAACATGTCAGACACAAAGATATGACATGACTAATAGTTTAAAAGTCCATGATGGGAAAGACCTATTACATCATCAAGTCTCCACCCCTGCATGTGCAATAGGTAGCCCTCTGATACATTTTTAGCCAAAAGGCCATTGCTCTATTAGATTTTATAACCTCACCTCACAGGTCTCCTGTATATAGAAAAGATGAGAGAGAAGTGCATATGTGGGTGGTAAGGAGCTGACAGGGTGATGTGGTGAAGATTTTGGTCATTTTCATAGAATCATAGGACTGGAAGGGACCTCGAGAGGTCATCTGTTACAGTCCCCTGCACTCAAGGCAGGAGTAAGTATTATCTAGACCATCCCCGACAGGTATTTGTCTAACCTGCTCTTGAAAATCTCTAATTGGTAATCAGAATAAAAAAGAATGAATGCTAGCTGTAGAGTGATGTTACATCAACAGAGGGCCAAATTATTAGTTGATGTAAAAAGGCCTACCACCACTAACTTCAGTTTACACCAGCTGAGGATCTGGCCCAGAACCCATACAAATAAAAACATTACAGTAAAAAGAAACATTGTTCATACTATGGACAATACTTGTGTTAAATTTGTTTTCTGGAAAGAAATAACTGAGGAAGGAGAAAGACAAAAGTGAAGACAAAGAAAGAGGGAGGGGAAGGGGCTATGAAGATAATGGAAATGGGAAGCATAGGAAGTGAAGAATATGAATGTGACAAGAGGTCATCAACAATATTAGACCCTTTTGCACCAGACAAAGAGTACCACTAGTTTAAAAAGTCAAAATAAAATGAGAGAATGCAATGAAAAACAGCAGGCTGAGAAAGTCTGCTTTGCTAATTTAAGTGAGAAATGATCGTTTCAGAAATTGAACACTGTGGGCAGGTTCAGTAAATGATTCTGATCTCAGTTATTCTACAGTAATTCCTTTAATTGTGGTGTAACTGATCAGAACCTGGGTCACAATGATTAATTGTCTCTCTCACACACACATCCTCTCTAGCATACTGAATAGAAAATTAAATATATGGGGGTCTCACTCCAATTCCTCACTGTCTTGCACCTTATGTAACCACTGACAATGTGAGAAGGAGGTGTAAAATATGTCACCAAATCTGAATGAAAGTGTTTTATACCCAATTTTTTTGGGTGGAAGTAACTTATACAAGATGCAAGCTGGTAGAGAATTAGGCCCATAAATTTTAAATCCGTCAAATCTGAGGTGTTATTCCTAGTTTGTTCAACATATTATGTCCAACTAAAACTAAATTCCATAGTTTGTTGGTTTAGCATAGTTGTGAAACTGCTGGCAAATAAATGAATGCATTGATTTCAAACATCTCTTCACGTAGCTGAAGAAATCTCTCTCTCAGGTACTTACATGGCTCCCATTACTGCAGTCTCAGAGAGTTTAACAATCTTTAATGCATTTATCCTCATAACACCCATGTGAGGCAGGTTAGGGAAACATTATCTAGGGATAAATAGAACTAACAGGGAAAAGGGCCTTCCCAGTGTAACAGTAGTGTATTCTGGGACATTGGAGACCTACTTTCAGATGGACCCCACATCCCTTGTTCGTTGCATTCATGGAACTTAGGCAGGTCACCAAAGTGATGCTCTTGAGACCTCAAGGGTGTGGAAGAGGAAGTAACAGCAATTTGCTCCACAGACGCCTCCTGGCCTAATAGCCAGTTCATAAACAACTGACATTAGCTTTAAGGATGCCTCCTTCTCTTCCTTTTTCTCCTCTCTCATGGAGAGGACAACTCCAGTCACAGATGTTAGAAAAGAGTAGGTATTAAAGGCTGGGCTGTACACAGTCAAGAGAAGATATGCCCCAGGAGGCTGGGGGGGGGGGGGAGAGAAGAGAAATCTCACTCCCTTCTCTACATGGCTATTTCTTTTTTCTTTGAAATAGAAGAATTCTGATAGCGTCTGTTTAACCGGAAATAGTTTTATGTTTCCAAAAGTGCCATACGGATATGACTTGTGGCTTCCTCCATTTGTAGCTGCTGCTGCTATTTATGATTCACGGTTAGTCATTTTAACTACAAAAGCTTCCAGTTATCATTTTCTCAATCTACTATTACTTATTTTTAAGTACCCAACTCTAATTAGGAAATAATTACTGTTGTTGAAAAGGTTTCAGAGTAGCAGCTGTGTTAGTCTGTATGCACAAAAAGAAAAGGAGTACTTGTGGCACCTTAGAGTAACAAATTTATTTGAGCATAAGCTTTCATGAGCTTCAGAAGTGAGCTGTAGCTCACGAAAGCTTATGCTCAAATAAATTTGTTACTCTAAGGTGCCACAAGTACTCCTTTTCTTGTTGTTGAAAAATTACACTCCTTTGTCTTTAGTTCAAAACATTCAAATCAATGGTTACATTTCTACAACAAAATCAGCAGCATAAAATATTGATAAAAATTTTAAAACCCAACCTTTGGAAGAAGGGAAGCATAATGCAGATAAACATTTAAGATCGGCAATTAGCATGAGATTATTTTGCAAACACAATGGCTTTTAAGTCAGCACCGGAACGTGTGAATGGAAGGAGATGTACTGTTGCATGCAGCATCAAAAAAAAAAAAAAAAAAAAAAAAAAAACCTATAAAAAAGAGCTAAGAACCCTATTCAGTAGTAAACCCTTTACATGGTGGAAACCAAGTAAAAGAGGATTTAGGCTTATTGCTCATGCAAAAAACACTGGCAGCCAAGAGACTTTCATAAATGGAGGCTGACTATTTCTACAGGCACACGCAGATCTCAGTGAGCACTGGTCACTGCTTACAGCTACCTCTCAACTATTGCTTCTCTTTTCCCCATTCTCCAAAACAGAACTGACATATCCTCACTTGCTATTAGCACCAACCCATCTTGCTCTTCCTTTACCAACAGTTCAAGCTCACTGTAAAAACCACCTTGTAAGAACCACCAGAGATGGCCAAAACTGGATCTTTTTATTTAACCTCCTCCAAATGAAGATTCATATCAATAAATCCTTGATTTTGGAAAGCTGAAACCTGGCGAAAGGTATTTTGCAAAACCAAAACCTGGCCTCTTTGGCCTATTTCTGCTAAACAACATTCTTGCCAGCAGTGCTGACTTCTGAAAGCCAAGCTGCCGTTCTCATTGTCTTATGTGAAAGAGTCTCAGTCCAGTTTTCAGTGAACAGCTGTCCACCTCACAAAACCATTCCCACATCTAGCATGAAGTAGCAACCCTTAGTGTCCGCAAACAGAACAAGAGATTAAAAACCATCTCCTATCTTGAAATGTTCTTCTAAAGATCAGGGTAGAGGCCTCTTGGTGGTAAGACTGAAAGCAAGCCTGCCTTTCCAAGGTTTTATGCTGTCTGTGGCTTGAAAACTTTGCTCTCCCTACACTTTTAATGGCATCACCACAGATCACGGGTGGGGGTGGGTTGTCCTCCCTGTGTTTTCAACAGAAGGTGATGGGAGCTGTGCTGCTTTCCATTGCCTTTTATTTTCACATCAAATTAGAGTTAATGTTTCATAAATCAAAAAAAATAAAAATAAAAAAAGAAATTACCAGTAAAGATCACAAGAATGATTTACATCTTTAAACTTGTGGGGAAAAATATATAAAGGAATTATTCTGAATTTCAACTTTCAAATATAGCAGAAAATCTTTTATGATGTAGAAAAGGCATGGGAAGCCACTAGCAAATCTTAAATCAGAGATCATCCTGGGATTTAACAAAAGTAGGAAGGAAGAATGGATTAGCAATTTCAATTGGAATGCTATTGCAGAAAGAAAACATGCTAAATTAATTCTGGTCAATGACTTAGGATCAAAGTGAGATAAACAATGAAAAGGGGAATATAGGGATAATGGAATAAATCGATCTTTTGTAGTACAAATACAAACTGTCATCCTGTGTAATATCATAGAGCAAAGCAAAGAATAGCAACTGCAGTAGTCCTGAATTCTGTGGATTGTCAAAAGGCACTTGATAGTGTAGATCATCACTGTGACATCACACAAATCCATGGAGTCCCCAACAAAATCATTCAAATTCATGTGCAGTAAAGATAACACCAAACCAGTCCATTTCTGATTTAAGACTGGTATCAGGCAAGGTTGTATCTTGTCCTCCATTTTGTTTGGAGTCATTGATTTTGTTATGCAAGGGACTGTCAGTAGGGAAATGGGTATTATCATCTGCAAACTGTCTGTCTATACATCTGGTGTTATAAGTAAATCAATTGAAGTTATGCAGTGAAAGATAGATGTTCTTGCAAATTCTGCCAAGCAAGTAGATTTTATTAATAAATCAAAGATGGAAGTTATTACAATTAATTTGCCTATCAATGATTTTATCTATTTGAAGATGAAGCCTTGAAAACCATTAATAAATTTATTTACCCAGATAGCATCATTCATGATAGGTTCAAAATAGGTAAAGCCAGCATTATATTTCAAAAACTCAATACAATGTGGAAGTCCAATGTGATTAGCAAAACCACCAAACTTAAGATCTTGAGAAGCAAGATCCAAAGAATCACTCATATGGAGCAGAGTCCAGGAAAAATGATAAGTCTACAAAATGCAAACTGAACAGCTTTCAATGCAAGTGTTTGTGGAATATTCAAAGTAAAAAGGACTAATAGAATAACTAATGAAAAAGTCCTAAAATAGGCATAATGACATACCACAATAGGAAAGCCTGACAAACTACATAAATAAATGTTTCTTGGTGACCCCATGGCAAGTGATGCAAAGGCTAGCCTAGAGGCACACTGCATAGACCAAGGGTGGGCAAACTATGGAGGGTCTTATATGGCCCTCCAGACATTTTAATCCTGCCCTCGAGCTCCTGCTGGAGAGCAGGGTCAGCCTCCGTGAGGCTCCCAGAAGCAGAAGCAGCAGTATGTCCCCCCTAGGCGCAGCCAGGGGGCTCCACACACTGCCCCTGCAGCTCCCATTGGCCAGGAACCACGGCCAATGGGAGCTGCAGGGTGGCACCCGGGAACAGGGTAGTGCACAGAGCTGCCTGGCTGTGCCTCAACTTAGGAGCTGGAGGGGGGACATGCCGCTGCTTCTGGGAGCTGCTTGAGGTAAGACCCTCCCAAAGCCTGCACCCCTGAACCCCTCCTGTGCTCCAACCCTCTGCACCACCCCTGATCCTTCTCTCACTCTGAACCCCTCAGTCCCAGCTCAGAGCACCCTCCTGCACCCCCAACCCATCATCCTCATCCCATTCCAGAGCCCACATACCCATCTGGAGCCCTCACCTTCCCCACACCCCAACCTCCTGCCCCAGCCTGGTGCCCCTCCCGCATCCTGAGCTCCTCATCTCTGGCCCCACCCCAGAGCCCACACCCCCAGCCTGAGCCCACATCCCCTCCCACACCCCAACCCCTAATTTAATGAGCATTCATGGCCCGCCAAACAATTTCCCTACACAGATATGGCCCTTGTGCCAAAAATTTTGCCCACCCCTGCCAGACAGTAACGGCTGAAGTGGCATTATTGCATCTTAATATAAAAGACCTGGAAAAACAAGCCCAGGATAGGAACAATTGGCATTGTTTGACTTATGCACTAATATTGTGAGTAGGATGAGGATTTTGATAGGAGAAATATGTTCCCCATCCCCATTCTCCATCTGCAGCTTACTTTAAGAGGTCACCTTGATTTGCTCATCTACACAAACTTCATTCACCTATATCCATCACATGTAAATGCATTAAAAATTTTTTAATAAAAGGATAGAATTATTCATTAAATTTATTAAATATGTTACTGGTTTGGAGGAGACTCGTACATAATTGTTTGGTTAAATTAGATCCAGTTGGGCAGCAGCTTTACAGAGGCCATTCAAATTTTCCACCCAACCTACCATGCTTTGACAAAATTTCTCCTATACCAACTTTTAGGTCGATTCCAGATAATACAGCATTATTTAAGAGGAATCTAATGGTCCATCTCCTCACATTCTTACAATTATACAGTGGGAATCTTAAAGCTAATTAATCACGATTCAAACTAAACTATGAATATCAAATACCAAAAACGAATTACTGAAGAGGGTGCTAACAAGAAGCTTTCTAATGGTTCTCATTTTAACAAGCAATCTTCCCCAAAAAGACAGGGTCAGATCTTCAGGTTTTCCTGAATTCCTCTTGGCACTCTTGGAGAGGGGTGCTTAGGTGGATTTAGGTCACCTCTCTACTCCCCTCTATCCTGGGGAGGATGGGGGGGGGAGAAATGGTGAATTTCATCTCTCTGCACAAGTTAGAATAGCTCTAAGGCTCCTTTAACTTATACATGGTAGAATGGCTCCATATGGGCTGTTCCACTGGCCCAGAATACAGTTCCTTTCCATTTCTCCTCCAGCTCCCTTCCACTGTAACATGCCCCCAGAACACCCACTAAATCATGGATCAAGGAGAGGGTGGCACAGAGCCAGCTACACTAGCTACATGCCACCTGTGGCTTCTCCCATAAGAGGGAAGTCCCCTCATCCCAGTCAAAGCAGCTGCACATCCCCTTTGCAATGTGGGAATGGTGCCAAGAGGATGGTGTATGGGCTGAGGATCTGTCCCATAAGTGGCAAGTATCTCTTGAAATACTTAAGACTTTTATACATGTGTTCATTTCTTACACCTTATATGTTGTTAGAAAATTCAGTTCAAAAGTTTTAAAAAAATTAGTCCAACGCAACAAGTTTGGATCCAGATCTGATCTTCCTCAAAGTTTGGAGGAATGTTGATATTACACTCATGGTAGGGATATAAATAATAACCAGACAGACAGTTCTGAATTAAAATCCTAGCTCTGTCTTTAGTTTTCAAATGCTTAAAGGCTTTGTACTGCGTAGGCAAAGCTAGTCAGAAAACGGAATTTTCTTGGGCATTTTTTTTTTAAACCAGAAATTGAAAACAGAAGTATTTTGATTCTGAAACAGCACCCTGGTGCCTCATGGGAATTGAAGTTCATGTTTTTCATGCTCCCATACTCATCTGTAGCCCAGGCTCCCTGGTTGGACTACATCCCCCATGGTTCACCACAACTTTTAGACTAAACAAAACTTAAAAAAAAAAAAAAAGCCAATTTTCTGTAGAAAAATGCACATAAGATGTTTGTTTTTAATGGAATATTGTCATGTTCCTATCGTGCATATATAACATGTACTGCTAGCATACATATAGCACACACAGTTCCTTACCTGGCATTAAATGTTGCACATAAAAAAAAACAAACCAAACCAAAAAACAAACTTAGCCCATCCAGATCACAAAGATTTGCTATAAATAGAACAAGTCAGACAGTTGGAAATTGATATCCCATAGGGCTTTGTGTCATTACAGAAGCCTACTAGAAGATGAACAGGCAGCAGCGTAACATGTGACCAAGCACTCAAAGAATCTAATTATTTAAATGTACATCACATTTTTTAAGCTGATGACCAGAATGTAAATTGTCAGTTTTAACTACTGGCTTTGAGAAATTTCTCCCCCTCTGGAGTCATGGAAACCTGCATTAATAAAGGACAAAGTAACAATGCAACCTTATTAATGTACCATGCATCTTCCATATGGCAGACACATTGGACAGTTATTATTTATATTGTAGAAGCACCCACAATGTGTTTTTCAAACACAGACCCTGCTCCAAAGAGCTCACAATCTAAGACAAAGAGCAAACACACAGGATGCAGGGAGGAGAGGGATAAATCATTCAATCAATTTTATAAAGTAAATATCAGCCACCTGCAACCGCCCTTCCATCCAGCCATTACCAGTTGAGTATTGCTTCTAGGCATTATGGCAGAAGTCACTCTGGAGGAGAGGGTAGAGGCCTTGTGGATTAGCTTGTGAAGATGTTCCAACTATGAGTAGGGATTGGCATGTAAAGAAGCGTGAAGGTGGTTGTGGGAGAAGCAGACAAATGTGGAGGGAAGGTGTGTTGAGCTTGGCATAATTGACTAAGGTAGGCTAATGGGCCAGATGGTCTGTTCAAACAGAAGTTGCCGAAGATAAAGGCAGGAGATGGAAGGAGGAATGGAAGAGGAAGTTCTAGAGTCAAAATCAGAGAGGATAGTAGATGTGGAGGAGATGGGGGAAAAAAAAAAATCACAGAGGTCAGCACCATGGTGGGGGAGAGGAAAGGAAACTAATGAAGCATTATCAATGGAAGATTAAAAAAAAAGTGGAAACAGAGGAGTCAGAGAAGACAAATGTCAAGTCTATGATGCTTCTGGACAAGGAGTGCAAGAACTCACTGTAAGAGAAAGCAAATGCAGGGCTGTATCTCAAAAAAATCCAGACTTCACTAAGTGGAAGGAATGGAAAAATGAAAAGGTTGTGATGGAATGCAGATTCCAGAAGGAGCAGGAGAAAAGAAGGGAAAAGTGGAGGAAGATGGAGATGAGGTTTCAAAAGTAGGGGCCAGACAAATATTTTTGTGGTTCTTTAATATTCCACTGAATAATGTTTAAAAATTGTGTTTCTTTAGGATTTTTAAATAATAAACAACCCCCCCCCAAAGAAGCAATCAGCTAGAATGCTTCTGAATCACTAAGTATTCCATCTTTAATCCTATGCCAGGCTGAGTGTGTGTAGCTTTCTGAGAGGCCTACATTTACTCAACCCTCACGAAGCCTAAGGATTTGAGCACTGTGCATCTTGAGTCTTGTTGCAGTGGCTCCTCCTGTCAAGCTCTACCCGGTAGCTGTCATAGTAACAATGACATACATCCTCTTTAAAAAGACCCTGTCTGCACAAGGGACATTCCATCCTTCCTCATTCGGGAGGGAGGGGATGGTCACTGTAAATTATGAAAATTACTTATCCCAGGATGCAGTTGGGAATCTGACTTCTATGTAGTTCGGTTTGGTTTAAATTTTATAAACAGATGCACAGTTGAAAAGCAGAAAAAAGTTTCAGATGGTTTATGTTGCTGGACAAGTGATAGCATAATTGAGCAATCATAGCATAATTATAAGTTGTGGTATGTAGAAGTATCATAAAAAAGTTGAATGCTTTGTGGTCTCTCCTAGCTCCCTTGGTCAGATGTCAAAGATGCAAAAGCATGTTTCCTTTGCTATTCAGTAAAATGACTGTTGAAAAGAAAACAATGCATTTCTTATCAATGACAACAAGCCTCCTGTGTCTTAGCCCAAGCTTGTTGAAAACAGGTGCCTGAAATTACAACTTTAGGAACTCATGTAAGGGCCTTTAAGTTGCTGAATTTTGAACATTTCTGAAATGTATTGACTTCAGTGGGAGTTTCTGAATGTTCGGCGGTTCCGAAATTCAGGTCACTTATTCAGGTCCTTAAAAATACATGTTGGAGCCTAATTTGAAAAATTGGCCTGTGTCAGAGAAAAGGGCACTGAATTCAAAATGGCTGCCACAAACAAAAACAAACCAACCTCATTGGAGAGTTTTCATTTTGATGGAGCATGCACTGGCATTTGATAACAAATTTATGAAAAATGTTGCATAACATGTGCATAAGCTGTTAGTTTCAGACAACAACAAAAATCATTTAAACTTAAGTTAATAACTGGAATTAGTCTAAAAGCCTCATTTGCGAAACACTCTGGAAAAATAAACTTTATTTTGGAATGAAGAAAACAAAATCTGAAACCCACAAAACTTTGGTTTGTGTGAGATTATTCCTGTAGCTCAAACACAGGTAAATGTACTGGATTTGAACAAGTCATTTTCTGCCAGGCCAAGTTCACGTACTGAAATTGTTTATTTGCAGAAAGAGAATACAGGGTTTCTCCTTCCATCTTGGGAATACCACTGCCTTCATCCCCTTCCTTCTGTTTCCTCCTCCTCCTCCTCTCACCTGCAACACCAGCCACTTATCCTCTCCTCCCACCTATCCTCCATTGCCTCCCTTCTTCTGACTCATCTTCTCTTGGACAATCAGCAGAAGCAATGAGGCTTCAAAGACGACGTTGCTATGGCTGGCTCCACTCCACTTATTTGTTTACTAGTCACAGGGCTTTCAAGAAAAATCAACATCTGCTCCTCCACTTTTTGCAAGAACAGAGGTATTAACCCTAGTGTCCTGGGAAAATTCCAGTTTGGTTAGCTAGAGAGAGTTATTGGTATGCAGACTTCAGTTTCCATTTTCTTCTCTTTCTATCCAAAAAAGATTTTGAAGTGGTATTGTGCACTATAGAGTAGCTACTGCCCTCCACCCTAGAGATGGGGTGCATTTTAATGCAGAGTCAAATGTTCCTCATCACTCTGTAGTTTGTAAAGAGTTTTAGGGTCCCTCTGGAGGAAAGGGGCTATATAAACACAAGTCCTTCATTCCAACACACCATATAATGAAACTCAGCATTAGTCTCCTTTGTAGCATAAATTATAAATGTAATTGATTTAATTTATAAAGATCATAGTTTAATCACTTCCTTTAACTCTCTTAACAGAAGCGCCTCAAAGTGCTTTACAAGTATAATAAAATATTTCAGATCAATAAAATCCAATTAACTGCCCAGTTTACCATAAAAAAAACTCTTTAGTTTACTTTTAAAAGTAACTAAGGCTTCTAAGTTTAATGAACTGAGACAAGGAATTCCCAAAGCAAGGAGTATTACAATGATACATTATAAAACTTATTCCTTTGCTTCAGTTCTATTACTTCCCATTTTAAAACAGCTCCACTTAATGCGACTCTTAAGCATAAAGTTTTAGATGACATTACGCACAGGAATGCGTTACACCTCTTATGTAGCTCTATTATAGCTTGAGCTGCTGTTGTGTCTCTTTAGGTAACTGCTGTTATTTGTTCAGCGCCACCAACATGCTAGGCTTTATGGATGGGTAAAGAGACAGAGTTCCTGCCCAAGAGAGAGCTTCTAATGTAACCTGAAGAAGAGGTACAACAGAAGAGAGATATTTGCATCTCTGGTAGTTCTGGGATTTTTGCTTTTAATAAAGATTTTGCTGTGTCAGGATTGAGGATGCAGTCAGATTATATCTATTCCCTTGCAAATGCATAAGATTTCACCTGTACCTTTTAGTTTTAGTTGCAGTTCACACTAAAATATCATGGATGTCAAAGCCCCAGTGTACTTTTAACAAGGCCAATGTGAATTATTTACAAGCTATAATACGTCAACACAAGTTCCTAAGGAGAACAGTTAATCCAAGACATTTCCAGAGTTGGGTACAGATTTTTGAGGAATAAGATGTTCAAAGCAATGTACAAAGTTAAAGCAGCATAAGTGCTTATTTCAGTTATTTAGCACTAATAAATGCCTTCAGCACATGTTTTATGTACACCGAATCTATCCACTGACTGTAGCCTTTTGCGGAGTGCGAGCACCACAAGAAAGCCTTAGTATGCGGGCTCTGTGCAGGTGGAGTGGTTGTGTGGTAAAATGCATCTGATCAAATCTAGATTAACAAATTCATATATGTGAACTACCCCTTCACTTCATTCTGTAGTCAGTACTTAAGACCAATGCTCTTGTGGGGCAGCAATGTCCTAACAGGAGGCCTTGGGTATACAGGGGCCCACGCTGCAGCCACTGCTTCATGACTGTGCTGGGGTGGTGTCAGAAGTGATCACTCATTGCAAAAGTGCCTCCTCCTGGTCAGGCATGGCATAGAAGCTTCCTCTTATATGGCACCCCCTGCCAATGGTCACCGCATGGTCTCTCTTCCCATAATTCACAGATCTCTCTCTTCACAACATAGTCTTCTGCTAGGTCACTATAAAGTCCCCACTTCCAGGGTATCAAAGTCTCATTGGATCAGCTATCCAGGTGACACCTTCAGCAGTTCTGCACCACTTCCCAGGAGCTAGAAGAACAACTCAGGCCCTACATCTACAACGGGTGCCAGCCCAAGCACCCTATAACCAGCAGCCAAGATCTACATAGTCCCCTTCCTTGCTGCTGTTTCCCTGAGCTTCTTCCTACTGCTATCTTCTCGGGTTCTCTTTCCTCACAGTTCCTCTGGACTTGACCCTTCTTCTAGAGCTAGGGTCTCTCAGCTTATACACCCCACTGAGTTTACTCCTTCCCATCTCTCAGAGAGAGAGACTCTCCCTGCAGTCCCTTTCTGCTCTCAGTTTACAGAAGCCCAGCCTGCTCCTGACCAGCTGGGCTTCATCTTCAATTAGTCTTTCCAGTCCCCGATTCTCCCTCAGCTGCAGCCTATATGGTTAATTGCCCCCCCCTCTGAAACACCTTCACATCACACTAGCTCTGAAAGTGTTAACACCCCATCACAGGTCCCCCAACACAGAAGGATGAGAGTCCTCCTTCCTTTGGGCAGACCTCAGTTGACAGAGTAAAGAAATCTGGGCAGACCTATCTTGCTCAAAGAGGTCTGGTGGGTAGACTGACCATAAACCCACCAGATTGCTTTTGTATAGGTGGCCCCTCCCACTACGAAGAAGTGGCATAGCCACGGTGACACCCATGAGGGGTGTGCCTAGGGTTCTGGGTTGTCTTAGTCTGGCCATGCACAGGGAGTGAACAAACCCCTAAATGCACAAGAGCAGTTTAGTGTCCAAGATACAATGGAACACTCACAGGATTATTTTAATGAAACAGTATGTCATTAAAATAATTTGGGATTATACAATAGATTGGGATTTTTGTCCAATGCACTAGTACAAGATCTAGTTGGGAATTTTCCAATGCAATACAATTTCAGAGGAAAATGCCGATGTCAAACCCCAAATATTTCATGAAAGCACCTCAGGTTTGACTAACTTTTGTCGAATCACAGAGTGGATTCTGACTGAAGTTGTTGGGTTTCGTGGTGAGGCTGCTGGGGCATCCAGGCTCCTAGGGTCTGTGGCTCCAGACCAGCCCTGCCATGTGAAATGAAACATTTATCTCAATATGGATGATGCAGAAGAAATTAGACCTACGAAGAACTCAGGGCTGGACACTACCTGCACCCCAGAATGCAGAGAGAGATAGCAGATGAAATAGAAATACCTACAGCAGAGAAAGAAATCAAATTTAGCCTAAGGCTAATTCCAATTTATGTCCCTTAACTTGTGTTTTAAGATGAAAAGTCTGATATAGATCAAGTAGCAGTGATTGCTCTCAGAGAGCAATCATTGCTACTTGATCTATCACCAGCATGCAACTCAATAGTTGCATTTAAAACCCAGCAGCACAATTCAGCACTTTACAGTTATGCAATTCTAATAATCAGCATAAACAGACAAACAAGGAGAGGCCTAGTGTCAACTTATACATTCTGATCACATCTGTAAATACAGAAATTAGTAGTTGATAAACTTTGATCCGTTACTGCTATTTATTTAGTTGGAGTTCTACAATACGAGCCCATGGTAGCCTCCGGGCTCATGCATGTTGAAATGGACCTTTAATGGCCCACAGCTGGGCTGATTGTTACCGGTACCAGTGAGAATTGGAAGCCAATAAGCATAATGCTCAGTAATTTGAGAAAAATCACACAAGCGGTTAAGGTTACACAGTATACATCTTTTCCAATAAGCGTCAGCTCCTCAAGCATAAACCCTCAGAAACCGTTAGCTTTACACAGTATCCTGATTGGCAAACAAAGCAGGTATATCTACCAATTCTAGATGGAGACTTCTCTTCCCGTCAGGTACTTGGTCTGTCAAGTACCCCCTGAAGCAGGGTCCAAGTCACCTTGAGCCCTTCTGGTTCTAGAATCCCGCAAAGGTCCCTCAAAGCAGGGCCTAGGTTGCCCTAGGCCCTCTGACTCACAATGTCTTCAGATTGTAATTGGGGAACTAGCTTAACTAATTTACCTTAGTAAATTAGCAGAAAGATTTATACCTTTTGTTCTCAAAGGAGTCACACATCCCAGAAACGTGTCTTGTGGGCGTTCATGACTGGTTTTCTCCAATTAATATTTTAGAAAGGACTGCAAAGCAGACATAGACCAAAGCTCAATCAATGTTTACCCTCTCATCAATCATTTACTTAAACTCTTAACGTGATGCCATCAAGAGTGGTCATTTTGACCCATGTCAGTTTTACCAAGCCCACTGATCTCATGTTTTTACATCTTCTTTACTTTGTGAGCTGGTTCCCCAGCTGATATTCAAAAGTTTGATGTTGAAACCTACATGCAGATCGAGCCTTTAACCATTCAAATGCAGTTTCAGCACTTCCGGTAATTTTCCACATCATTTATTTAATGCTAAGAGAATCCTCTAGCAAATTCAGACATGCCATGCCATCCCATCCCAGACTCATGCTAGCCACATTCATTCACATCAGTCACAGCAATTCATAACAACTTGGTACTGTCTCAACAATGCATAGCACCTGAATTGCCAAATTTCAAATAAGTTGACCCATTCCAACTTCTCATAGCCACTCAAACTCAAAATCATCTTACACTCAAGCAAAAGCTGTCCTATGTCCTCCTCTTCCCACATCCTACCTTGCTTGTTTCCTACCCGACTTCAGCCTCTTTCCCCTTATCTGTCCAAGTCTTTGGTGGCTCTAGCTCAGTTTTCCCAAACATACACAAGTTTTTGGTAGCTTGCCAGTCAGCAGTGGATATGCTAACTAGACAAAGCAGTTACTGCTACCATCTGCCTTCTCACATGTCCCTCCCAAGACTGGCTGTTCCATATGGTGCCAGAAGAACAGAGAGGAGGCTCACAGGTAGATGAGTGGGCAGACTGAGAAAACCCGCTAACTATTTACTCTGCAGAAGAAGTAATTTCCTGCATGAAAATAGGGATTTACCAGCTTTCCTCACCTCCTGTTCTTGCTTCACGGCCCCTTCTTTTGCCATTTGATACTTCAGAAAGATGGCCAGCCTTGAAGCTTTACACTTTCCCATGTGATTGTAGCAGCAACTGCAGGACCCCAACCCTCACAGAGGGTGCTGGTATAGGATTTATGCCTTGCATATGCTGTTTAGCTGATGAGGAACTGTTATGATAATGGGGTCTACACATATGCTCCAATTGTGAGTTCAACTGTAGAAAGAGTGAAAATTTATGTTGTGCCACAAGTGGAATCCCACAGGGACTGGTTCTTGGCCTATGCTTTTGACCATTTTTATCAATGACCTGGATGAAAACATACAATCATCACTGATAAAGTTTAAAGAGGACAAAAAAAATTCGGGGACTGGTAAATAATGAAGAGGGTAAGTCACTGATTTACAGCAATCTTGGTAAGCTAGGTGCAAGCAAACAACACACGTTTTAATATGGCTAAAAGAAAACATATCCATCTAGGAACAAATAATGGAGGCCATACTTACAGAATGGTGGACTCTATCCTGGGAAGCAGTGACTGAAAAAAAGAGTTGAAGGTCATGGCAGATAATCAGCTAAATAGAAGCTCCCAGTGTGACACTGTGGCCAAAAGAACAAATGTGATTCTGGGCTGCATAAAACAGAAGAATCTTTAGTAGAAGTAGAGAAGTTATTTTGTTTCTGTTTGGCACTGATGCAGCCAGGTCCAGGATGTGTCAATTTCTGGTGCCCACAATTCAAGAAGGATGTTAATAAATGGGAGAGAGTTCAAAGAAGAACCATGAGAATGACTAAAGGATTAGAAAATATGCCTTATAGTGAAAGACTTAAGGAGCTCAACAGAAAAAGTTAAGGGTTGGCTAGATTATAGTCTATATAATTATCTACTTGGGGAACAAATATTTAATAATGGGCTCTTCAATCTAGAAGAGAAAGGTATAATACCATCCAATGGCCAGAAGTTGAAGCTAGACAAATTCAAACTGGAAATAAGGCATAAATGTTTGAGAGCGAGAGTAATTAAACATTGGAACAATTCACCAAGGGGGGTGGTGGATTCTCTATCACTGCAAATTTTTAAATCAAGATCTTCTCTAGGAATTATTTTGGGGAAGTTCTATGGCTTGTCTTATACTGCAGATCAGACTAGATGATCACAATGGTCCCTTCTGTTGTTGGACTGTAGGAATAACCTACAACATCTAACGAGGAAAAATGCAAAAAGCAAGAGACTGAATTAGTCCAAACAAAAAAGGTCCACTGATGTAACCCAAGAATTGTGCTAAGATCATGCTTGATAAACAAGAGATGTGCGGAAACAGATCAGTAAACCAAAATTGGTATGCTGAAAACTAGGCCAAATTGATGGATCATTGTAGCAGGTTGAGCACCTGCTCCAGCCCTGAAGGGGTTGGAAAAGCCTTGCAGAGGGCTGGAGCGGGGGAAGGGAGTGAAACCCTAGCTGCCATGACTTCCCCCAATCAGCCGAGGGCCACGCCCCAATCAGGGCCTAGCTGGCTCTATAAATGCTGTGAGCCAGAAGCCCAGGGAGCACTCTTCCTCTGCCTGTAGAGGGAGAAGGGCCTGGCTGCAAGGTGCCTAGCAGAACACTTAGGTTGGAGCAGGGCTGGGGAAAGGCCAAGGGAGCCAGGGAGCTCTGGCCTATGAAGGCCTATTAGGTATGGGGGTTGCAGGGGCAGCCATGGGTAGGCAGAGGCAGCAGGTCCAAACCCCCTCTCCTGTGATGAATGGCTTATACTGCAATCTGCCCCAAGGAGTGGGGTCTAGCTGGTGACTAGCAGTAGCTTAAGACTGAGGTGAGATGGGGATAGTAGGTGGGGGTTCCCCTGGGAGGGGGAGACCCAGAACTGTGGGGGTACTGCCAGGGAGCAGCACCCAAGACAAGGGCATCGGGGTCCAGAAGGGATATGGAGGCCAGGGGTGGCAAGACATCAGCCTGAAGGTGGTGCTTTGGAGGCTGGATGCTAATTCCCCAACAACAACCAGCAGGAGGTGCTGCCGGGAGAGTCTGTGCTCTGTGACAATCCTATAATAAGAGAACTGGCTATTTAACCCATCATGCCCTTTTGGGGTCCTTAAAGAAATTCTGGGAGAAAAATTGGCTATTGGAGCAAGATTCACTGTCATGGCTGACATTCCCACCATCTCCTTGTCCCCAAGCCTTCTCATTCTGATCCTGAGAGATGTCATGACCAGACCAGGCCCAAGAGAGGGAACCAGATATCACTGCCACCTCTGCCAAAATTCAGCCAGAACCAACCACTACCCAGATAAGAGTTCTGCCTCCCTCCCACCTGTCCTTCCCCCCCTCCTCCAACACCTTATTTTTAAACTTTCCTGTCTCTCTCCCCTATTTTCTTCCATATAATAAGGGTCTGGCTTAGTCAGCCAAAATGGTGTATTTTTCAAACATGGCTATAAGTCTGTGACCAGAAAAAGGTAGCTAAATGTAATACTCTAAGTTACCTAATGATGGTACAAATTTGCCAGGTCTCAGAGTGACTAGCAAGACGGGTGCTGCACCTTCCCGCAGTGAGGCTGCAAGTGAAAGTCAACACCAGAGACAGAAGCTGTATCTTCTGCCTTTGCTATTCTATTCTCCCTTGTGTGTGTGTGTGTTTGTTTTGTCATCTTAGGAAATGGGATCAGACTTTAACAGTTCCAGCTCATCATAGTTAACCTTCTCTTTCCCCCCTCAAAAAAGGATAGTTATTACGATCTTTGCTACCATCTAAAAGACTGTCAGACAAGGTGTGTTTTTTTCCCCTTTTAAAAACTCTCCCCAACTAAAAGGGAAAGGAAACAAGGGATGTCATTAAAATGAAAGCCTTACTTAATGCTTTCCCCATTTTTCGTCCTTTTCTGTATCTGGAATAAAAGGTTAAAATGACATGTTTGCAACAATACTCAGCAAGCTAAGCTCTCTGTATGCCAAACCTTGTTTAAAACTGGGTTAACACCTTTAACTCCCTTTATTCCATCTAAATTAATAGAACTGAACTAACCACCCCAGTTTCTTAGTCTCAAAATTGTTTCCAGCATGCTTCTAGAACTAATTCACTACAAATCTTTGGGCTAGATTGTGGCTTTAAGTAAAAAGGGGTAACAGAGAGCAGTCCAAGGACAATCTACAGGGAGACCGGGCCTTCAAGGGTGCTGCTCCCTGTGTATGTGGAGTGCACAGTCTATCCATTAGACTAGAGTAGATTATTCCTCCTTACCAGCCCCTTTTTGGAGCATTGCTCCTGAGGACACAGGAAGCAGCAGGACTGCTATTGTGAGGGGCCCCTGTGCATCTGTGAAAGAGTGGGGAGAGTTTCTTGTTTATGCCTCTGCAGCCAAGCAGGGACAGCTCACAATCTGAGCCGATGATGGAGATAAATAAATATTGCTGAAAACACGGTTCACTGTCCAAAAATGCACTTTTGGTGCCGGTTTAGTGTTGCAAACTGCTCTGCAGAAGCCAGTATCAAGGAGTCTGAGCCAGTGGAAAACTCCAAAAAGCGAAAAACATGACATGTTTTTTCCAATGGGAGCACTTCATGTTTGAGCTTAAACAGACAATTTACAGTTGACTCATTCAGTACCAGAACCTTGGTTATTATGAACTCAGCAGACAAGGTGTTAGCAAGAACCTGGGAGACTGGCATCCATATTTTGGCTACAGTTAATATCCTTTATAGGTTGCTATTTCCAATTTTAATTGAATTTGAAGCTGCTTTAATCTGGGCTAGTAGTCTACAGCAGTAATCTAAAACCAGTGGCACTCCTATAAGCTTCTGTTATGAAGCACACACATCCCAGATGGTGCTGTGCTGGAAGGAAAATATATCAAACTATATCGCTCCCCTGACAATGCAGCCAACCCTACTTTATGTGGTGTAAGTGTATTAACCATATAGCTTGGAGTAGACTAGGAAAATGGCCTGTATGTTGTCAATGTTAGAGTCCCAAAACCACAGAGCAGCCAGCCACAGAAGAAGCTGCCAAAGCAGGGACTGCTGCCCTGGAGGGGAGGGGTAAAATGGGGCCCAGCCAGGACCACCCCTAGCCAGGAGTACTGTCCTGGGCCCAGTACTATGCAGGGGCGCTTTTCTTTCCATGTAGCAGATCCCCTTAAGTAAATACAGCCAAAATCATAGTCATGGAACTAACATGTCCGATGCCATCAAATTGTTCACTCTGCTTGTGTGTTCTACCTCTTCCCACACCCTGTGTCTTGCCTAACAACATAGGCCCCCATTCTTGAGCATTTTCCGAACAAATATAATTCACAATAATATTCCCCTCAACTGGCATTGAAAACACTTTGCTTAAAAAAAAATATATATATCCTGTCAAAATTGTCAATTAAAGTTACAAAAAACCCAGTTGCTACTTTGTCCCAACAGATCTCAGTCAGACTGTCAGGAATGTTGCTGAAAAGGTGCCTCTCCTTTCTATGCCAGCAGTTAAACCATTTTCAACGCCCAAGTTGTTGGGCGGGGAGGATCTACTGCCAGCAACAGGTCTTTATGGTTTTCCTGGAGGAGCTAGTCAATCCCTTCAGACTCCAAAGTTGTGCCAAGTGGGCAGTGCAATTTATTGGTATATAGTGGATTTAAACTTGGGTTCTTGGCTCAGTCCTAAGATCAACTGGAAGAAAGATGGTTTATGGGCCTCTTAAGGGTGGGCAACAGAGTCTGGCCTAGAGGACTCCTGGGTGGACATGGGAAGGAGTAAGATGACTAAAATATTACTGACCAGTATAAAGTAAAATGTTGAAGTCTAGAGTTGCGTGCTGCAGTCTTAGCATGAGATTGTGTTAAGAATCAGCATTTCTACAGCTCATTCATCTCAGAGAAGAGCTGATACAAAGCTGGGCTGCTTTTCATTTAAAAAAAAAAAAAACTTACCAGAAAATGCCTGTAAAACAGATAAAGCTGGTTAAGGCTCACATATCTTTACACACATTAATTCAGTTTTATTTCTTAAGTGTAGGCTATAAATCAAGCCACCAAACCCTTTTTTGAAAAACTGAGTTTTACTCAGGCTATTATTTAATATTGGGGCAGGGGGGAGGGAAATGACCTCTCTCTAATCAGAGATTATGAAATGCTGTTCATATTTCAAATACGATTTATAAGTTCTGCTTGTGGAGTTAAATTTAATTTTAGAAAAATGAGACAAGATGCATGAGCCTCAAAAATATTTTACCTGACTCTTCTGAAGGAGAGGCTCTACCTTGTTTAAAAATCAGCTATTCTGTATATTTTACATGCAATGGGCCAAATTCTCTGCTGGGGTTATTGATTGACTTCAGTGAAGTTACTGACCTCAATGGACTTAGATCAAAATCTGTGGTGGGGCTAATACCTTAAAACTGTCGATAGACAAACCTCATAGTCACCTCTCACCACTTTCTTGTGGATTTCTGATTCAAGACCTGACTGCTTTCCAGTAGTTGTGTTACAGAGGGGGAAACGAAACATGAAATCTTGCATTGAGCTACGGATTAATTTTTCCTTGATAATTTAATTGCACGAAGATAGATTTTTTTTTAAAGCGCAAGAAGGAGATTTGTCATTATGTACTTAACTATATTACTACTCTGATGGCTACAATTGTTAATATTTGGAAGTACCTATTCGGTCTAGGGAGGCTCCAGAAAGTTGTAAGTTTGTAAGTTGTCTTGCCTGGAGAGTCCCCAAAATATGCTCTTAATTTTATATTTGGGGTTCCACATTTTGAATTGCTATACATGCAGGATTTTTGTAGATATGCGTTTGATTTTAATCTGAAATCTCAGGGTTATGAGAGACAGTCTGAATACACTCATATTTTAAAGGCCTAGAGGACAGGTTTGTAAGCAATATAATTTGGCCTTGAGTTTTAAAAAAAAAAAAAAAAAAAGAAAGAAAAAAAGTTTTTGGGCCCTTGTCCTTTACCTTTAAGGTTTATTTTTATTATTCACATTCTTGAATTGAAAATTCTTCATGTTGGTTTTGTTCTACATTAATCTGTGTCCCCCGTAGTGCCTCATGGGAGTTGTAGCTTGGGTTCTTTATGCCTCATTTCCTGTATTGGAGGGAGTCCCCAGATGGACTACAACTCCCAAGATGTACCATGTCATGTGACTCCCATGATGCACTGTGGCACTTAATCAGATAGGAGAAGGGAGTGCATTATAGAAGATGTAGTCCAGACAAGAGGACCAGTCCATAGAGGAGAGTGGAACATAAGGCAAGCTCAGGCAAAAAACAGGTTAATGTTAGACTGACCCAAAATGAAACATTTTGATTTGGTTCAACCTGACCCAAAACAAAACTAAACTAAAGTATTTCATTTTGAGTCTCCTGAAGGAAAACCCAAAAATTTTGCAGAAGATTTTGATTTTATGCAAACTGCATTTTGATGGAAAATTCCTGGCCAACCAATTAACATTAATGCTGAGCAACAGAACACCTTTGCTGGTATCAACACACGTTTGACTTCTATCTTTACTCCAAACACTGTTCATTACACTGAGTACTTGTTCCATTGGATTGGGATTTGCTCTGTTTGCCAGGAACAATCAGTGTAGAAACGTCTTGAACAAACATTTCCTTGTTCTTAAACCTTCCCCCCCCTCCCACACACACCCACCACAACCACTTTGTTGTAATGAAAAACCAAGATCATATCAGGCCCCTTAGGGAAGTTCCTGGGACACCAGAACATCATATGAAAAGTGGAATATATGGTCATTTTAATGTCTTCTGGTTTTGTTTGTGTCACTTTCCAAAGTGCTTGTTCACCAGATAACTCACTGCTAGAGAATAGTGAACGGAATATTGATTAACCTTGCAAACCAGCCAGCTTTAAAGAGTCCATGCTGTGTAGAGTATGGACATTATGGGTGAAATCCTGGCCCCACTGAAGTCAATAGTAAAACTCCCATTAGGATTTACTATAGAGTTGGTTGGAGAAACATTGAGAGAACCACATTGTCAGAATACCACGTTCCACCAAAACATTTTGCAAAATTGGGTTGATGTCACTGTAATTTCAATTTGGACGAGAACTTGGGGGGGGTGGGGGGAGAGTTCCAATGAAACAGATTTTTTTTTATTTGGAAATGACTCATTTTCATTTTTTTTTTTTACTGTATTTTGTTTTATAACAATATAAAATAAGTCTAAATCAAAACAAAGCAAAAACAAAAAATGTTCAGAATTTTCCTTTGTGGGGAATTTGTTCGAATTTGGAACAAAACCTGATTTTGAAATATCAAAAATCCTTTGCAAAATGGAACCTTCATTCTCCACACAATTCTAACGTAGCCAATCTACAAAGCTTGTTAACAGCCTTCACTGCACTTCAGTTTTTGGAATCCCAGAGCAAAACCTATTTCAAGCCACAATAATTAAACATACTTTCAAGATATCACATTCTTTTCAACAACATGTCACCTTTAGAAACTCAGATACTATGACAACGGGGCATGGTGTCTAGACAGACTATTCCCAAATGTGTCTAGCCAGAAAGACCACAACAGCTGACATGGATTCCAGCTCAGTCCATGTGCATATGTAACCCAGACACCTCTTGGGTGGGGTGCTCTATCCCCTCTAGTGGCACCGAGACCACTTAGAGATTAATGAGTCTACTACACCCTTAGCTAAGTACCATGTGGCTTTTAGTTCATGCAGTAGAGATTCATGCATTTACCTCTAGAGGTCCCAGGTTCAATCCCGCCCGCCAATGACCGGGAGTCTGTTGGTATTACACATGCACTAAGATGATTTATCCTTTAAATTTCATATGCTAATTTGTAAAAAGTGTACTTGTTGCAGGCCATAGGCACATACACAACAATGTGAAAAAACACAAAATTAACATTAATTGAAATAATTTTATCTCAAAAGAACTAAAAACTGCCAAAACCAAAAAAAAATGCTAGTTCTTGTCATCTACTTTCCCCATTAGTATAGTAGAAAATTGACTCCCCCCAGAGGCAATCCCGCTAATCAGCTATGTGAGTTGTAACTAACATGGAAATTTATTTCATGTAGATTAGTACTGCATCAAATTGCAAGTGATAATATATTGAACAGATTGCTCATTTCACAGGTGATCAATGAAAATTCCATTATTTTAAGACCTAATACTTAGATCACAGAAAATACATTTAAGAGAAACATTCCTTTCATATTTTCAATAGTCTATTTAATAATTTGTTACTTTTTTATTAAATAAACATGATGTAGTAGAGGACTGTATCTATGTATACACTTTAGTCTGGAAAAAAAAAAAACATTCTTGTGACAGACATACAGATGTTTTTTTATTGGTGCCCTCACAATACAACAAACAAAAAGGTCAGGACCTGAAGTTAAGGAGTGGGATCTCTCAGGAGCTTCAGACAGAACTGCATTACACAAACAAGGTTTGTATAGGGAACAAACTACAAGAACCTGCAATTGTTGAAATTTGAGAGATCCAGTAGGATTCTGGAAGCATGCTGTCTATGCAAAGGCCAACTAAACTTGGTCCAGCGAAGGATGGTCTAATGCTTAGGGCAGTAGCCTAGTACTTGGGAGATTGGGTTGCAAGTTCCTGCTCTGCCACAGATTTCTTTTGTGAATGGGTGAATCACCTAGCCTCAACGTAGCTCACTTCCCCATCTGTAAAATGGGGATAAACACTTCCATACTTCACAGAAGATTTGAGAGAATAAATACTTCAACAATTATGAGGTGCTTGGGCACTGCGGTAATGGGTACCATAGAGTACAAAAATCTATCTATCTAAGGTGCCTATATTAGACAATTTTAGATCAAACATTCTCACGCAGGTCTTTTTGGATTTTTCTGGTCTTCCTTTGACCCTGAAATTCTCCAGTATTTTATAATATTAAACTTCTCTAGCATAGTTAGGGCAACATATACACAGGATATATTTCATGTGAATCCTCAGATCATGAGATTATAGTCCCAGGAGTGTCATAAAAACAGATTATTTATCATAAAAACTTGTCATGAAAAATGAATATATTTTGTGGTATTGCCTGTTCCCAGTTTTAATCTGTGTCACGAAAAGGAAAAATAAAAAAAGGAATTTGTCAGGCATTATAATTCTGTGATAAATCAATCTCACTGTTATGAAATCAAAACCTGGCATACAATTTGTTTAACAGATGTTTGATCTTTGGGACTGATCCATTATTAATATTGTTACAAAGTTTCTTGTAGCTTATAAGTCTAATGGTCCAGTTAAGAAAAATGGTTCACTCCTAAATAGGGATCACTTGTGCCCATATATACCAGAAGAAACACTGGACCTTAGCATTCGTGAAAGGTGCCAGATCGACAACAAGTGGATCAGATCTCACTCCATTATTTACCCATGCAGACACAGAATGAGCAAAATGAGAGGGTAGATTAGTTGTCCATATAGTCAGCTAATCTTTGGCCTCTCTGCCAAGACAGCCAAGAACTGTAGCAAGCCTGCTTAGGCCTTGTGGAGCCTTAGGCATGGCTAAAGAGAGTATGAGCCAAGGCTATGAATTAGGGTAGGGCTTGTTAGAATGGGAACATTAGGTGTCAGCTAAGCAAGTAAGTGCATTCCTGACCTGACAGGATGGTACAGAAACAGACAGAGTTCTCAAGTAACTACGTAAACTTAAGAGATCTTAAGAGATGGTACAAGAACACTGATCTCATAAAGGTAAATAAGGGATGACAGGATAATGGATGAGGATGTTACATTCAAACCACCAGGTACAAGGATAAAAGGTGGTAACTAACAACACCAGTTACATGATGTGTAATTCATAACTTGTTTGTATCAATGTTTAAAAGGAGCAGTCATAGGAGAGACATTTATACTAGTCTAGGGAACACATCCTGGTGTGCTGATTGAACTGGTACGTTGTCATGGGTATACACGTTAGTGTACCTGCAGCTGCTATGGGGCACTAGTACTGTGCTTTGTCAGCAATAAACCTGGCTGAGCCCCTTTGCCACTGAACCAAGCCTGTGGTCTCTCTTTAGGACATTGCGGTCTGCCGATTCAACATGATGCAGCTCACACTGGAGCTCCAAGAAAAGCAACACTCCGAAGCATGAACAGCAGCCTGTTTGCCCAGTGGACACCTACAGACCATGAACCTACCCACTAAGTGAAGAGCTATGAAAAGGGCAATGACTTTTGATCCCAATAGCAACTAATCCAGATTATTTTCAGATCAGAGGTGAAAAACTTGCATCCCATTGCCTAGCATCCTCAGACATAAGCAGTACAGTTTATGAAGTCAGAGGTATATCTGATCTACTCATTGTCTCTTTGCCAAAAAATTCTCAGATCCACCATGCGAGGCTGGGACACTCAAATACCATAATGACAAAGGTCATTAAAGTACCTGGGGATGGATAGATGTTGGAATGATATTCCCAGCCATTATTTCTGTTTCCAAAATAGAAGAGTACTTTGGGGAATGAGAGAGATTCTGTTACCCATGAAACTAGGACAAGTCAAATAGCAAAATACTTTCCCTACTGCCACATCTATGAAAATATTTGAATCATCACTGGAGTCAGGCATCTCCTTTTGAACTTTCCATCTGTTGAATGATGCCTGTTCTCCTTATTTCCAGACTACTGCAACTCCCAGCTACAGTCAAATGTCATATCACTATCTTTATTATAACAATGGCTGCCCACAACATCCATTATTCTCAGTCTTATGAAGTAAAACATCCAGAACAAACGAGTAATTTGCTGAAGTTGTACAATGTACCAGAGGAGAAAACAGCCAGTTCACCTAGTAGAAAATGGTCCTTAACAACATTAAGAAGGAGAGAAGCTTCTTGAGATACTGTAGTTGGCATTGGCAAGATAAGAAAGGGAAGGGAGGGCCCACTGACATATTCGGGGGAAGGGAGGTGCGTGCGTGTATTTATAAATGGCATCTGATCCAGAATTTTAGTCTCATGGGCTGCCTAGTTAACTCTCTTTAGATAAAAAGCTTTCCCTTCCTTTAGTTTCATCTGCATCGAGAGACATGCTTTGAGCAAGGAGCTATTTTATCCTTACAAGTACTCACAATATCAATATACCAAAATCTTGTAATCAAACTCCTAGCAAAACTAGTGTCACAGAAAATGATAAACCATAGGAGACCAAGTTTCTTGAACACAGTTACAGTAGCAATTTAGAAAGAAAAAAAAACACACCAGAAAGTAAAGGCACATTGTTATGTTTAACCATTCCAACATGAAAGGGCATCTTTAAAATATTTATGGAAGCAAAACTACCAAAAAAATTAAATGAGCTTAAAAAAAAAGTCTCAAAGAATCCTTTCAAGATTTCGATTCCCAGCAATTTGAATTGATTCAGCAATAAGGAGACAATAGGAGCCGGATAAAATTTTAAAAGGTTTGCTTACCACAGATTGACTAGGAAGGGATGCTCAAGGCCCTGCATGATCTGTAGCTCCCGAAAGACATTCCGGACTTCATCTCTCTCAATACACTTTTGTTTATTCATGTATTTCATGGCATACATTTTCTTGGTGTCTCTCTTCTGCACAATGCACACCTAATAGACAGCAAAGTTAAAAACAGAAGTTTCACAGCTACTACCCTTTTGGGATCACAGAAAAATATAACATTGTGACTTTAAAAAGTATCCTTCTTCAATAATGATGATTACTTTAAGACTTCGAGGAGGAATAAATGCTGGTAACCAGCAGGATCCTGAGTGAGACCTCAACTTAGCTTTTATATAGCACTTTTCATTCCTAGATTTCAAAAGTACTTTACAAAAGGAGATATGTTCATTTTACAATGGGGGAACTGAGGCACAGAGAGGTGATGAGACTTGCCCCAGGTCATCCAGCAGGCTAATGGCACAGCCAGGAATACAACCCAGTCTGTTCTTGAGTTCCAGTCCAGTGCTCTGTCCACTAGGCCACACTACCCCCTTTAGTTTAAAGCAGCAGTTCCCAAACTATTGAAGACCGTGCCCTCCCCTTATCCCTGTCCATGCCCTGCCCCTTCTCCTGAGTCAGGAGCAGATTGTGGCTGTGGTGATGTGGACAAGGAGGGTAAGAGGGCTGAAGCTGGGGCCGCAGGGATGGGGATGGGGCCAGGAGCAGGGCCAGGGACCAAGGCAGGAATGGAGTCGCAACCGGACTGCAGTGGGGGCCAGCAGCCAGGCCCACAGTCAGGTGCAGCTTCATCACTCCTAGCTCCACCCTGCCCTCAGCCTCAGCCCCAGCGAAGCCCCACCAAGGCTGTGGACAAGGCCAGGTATGGAGCTGGGACCGTGGCTGGGGCCGGAGCAGAGCTCCCCAACCCCAGGCCCACCACACTCCCCGCAAAGGTCCTGCCATGCCCCTCTAGGAGGGCCATGCTCCATACTTTGGGGACCTCTGGTTTAAATGAAAAGATTGTCCAGTGTCCTCATTCACACAAGCACATAATTTCCTCAGATAATGTGCCACAAAAAATCTAAATATCAGAGCTATTCTCCAATTATTGTTAAGGAAAAGATGATTGCAATGATCTTTCAGCCTTAAAATCTTTGATAATCCAGTATGAGCAAGATCTAGTCTCAGGCCATAAATCACTTTGCTTTGGTTTCTTTTACAGCCTCAAAGGAGTAAAACAAACTAATGCAAAGTGATCTAGTGTAAGCAAAAGACTAGCTTAACTCTGATCTGGGTTTCAGAGTAGCAGCCGTATTAGTCTGTAAGTGCAAAAAGAAAAGAATATGGCTGTCGTTTTCCTTAAATAGCAGGCATTTCTATCAATCATCACTGTGAAACATCATTTGTGGGGTTCCACATTGGAATGTGGGGTTAAAATGCATCTGGGCCTGAAAGCAGTGAGTGATCTCACATTCACAACAAATGCTAAATACAGCTGCAAAACAATGTGGGTTAAGGATGGACTGAGAAGCTTTCCCATTGAATACTCTTGTTCCTGCAGGGTTTTTTTAAAGTCACCCCTCTTTAAAGTTTTCTAACATACTTTTTGCTAGAATTTACCGTGTTATTCCGACTTAGTATTTGTATTACAGTAGCATGAACAGGTTCCAATCAGAATCCAAGTCTCATTCTACTAAGCACTGTACAAATGCATAAAACGTTATATGAGAACATCACCCATGCTCTAGCCAATTTATGCCACATAAAAAGGGCCAGAGCAGCGTAAAGGGGCTCTAAAAGCCCTGTATCCAGCTAAGGGGGGGGGGGATTTCCCCAGTGCAGGAACCATTGAAGACAGCCATAGGGCTGCCTTCTGAGTACCCTTTGCCTGCCCGAGCATAGGGTGTGTCTTCTGGGGGGGGGGGGGGCATGTCAGAGATGGGGCCAGAGGAGAGACAGAGCTGCAAAGATTATATGCAGTGCTGCATCCCATATAGCAGCCCAAGTAGGCTGCCATAATTTAGGCTCCCCATGGCTAACTTACACCAGGTGCTCCAGAGCAGCCAAGGTTTTGGAAGGTGCAAAGATGGCTTAAAGTCACTTTATGACTCCCTCCCTCTGGACTGCAGGTTCAGTGCACCAACAGTCTCAGCCACTGCAAGTGTTCTGGGGGAAGGACAATCTAAGGGACAGATTGACAATTTTACTCATATTGAATAGCATTTTACACATCAGTGACTTAAAGGGGAATATCTGTGGGGTAAGGTACTAGTAAGGGGATCAGAATATGGCCCTTAGAAATCATGACACACAAAGAGTAAGGGAAGGAAGATAAATAGAATCAAATATACACAATCGATATATATTTGCAATTTTTTAAAAGATAAAAGTGAGTTCCAGCTAACTCCATCTACCCTTCAAGACATCATAAATTGATTGATTTCTTGTAGGCATCACAACAGAGGTGGGTCTTGAGGAAAGGTTCAAAGAAGGAAAAAGTAGTGGCAGTAAATCTATAAAGCTCTTTTGCAGGGCAGCTTTGGGACAGTGCAGCAATGGGTTGCCAGTTTCTATGGAATGTGTCCTTCAGACCTAATCTAGTCCTGTGATAGAGTGTATGATCCCCACACTGGTTGACTAGACTAAAGAAGAGTTCTGGGCCCAGAAGGCCCCGCTCAGCTGTATGTGCTGGGCATGCTCACTTTGGACACTGGGCTCAAAAAAATGGAGCAGCTCAGCTCAGTCTAGGTGGACACAACAGGGGAGCAGTTGAGGCTGAAGCTCCACATAGCTGAGACAGCTACCATTGGCCCTTCACCCCATGGAATCTGGGCTGCAGCGGACAGAGGAAGACACTCTGAATGCAGTCAGAGAGAACTCCAGGGGGAATCCAGAAGATGACCAGTGGCACTGATGGAGGAATCAAAGCTGGGTAGGAAGTGTCCCGGGGAACAGGCATAAGGGTGCTTGCCCCTAAGCCACATATTTGAGCTATTATTCAGAGGGTCCAGGGCTGGAACCTGGTAGAGCAAGAAGAGTCTGGGTTCCCCTACCACTGCCCACTGACTCTTGTCACTGGGCGGCATGGCCCAGATCACTGCCACTAGGTGATGCTACCAGGCTCAGATATCACCCCCACCCCAACAATCCCTAAGGCATTATATTCTGTTAACATATAAAGTTAAAGTCACATTTTCCAATGTGAATAAATGCAGCTTCTGATTGCCTTTCTTGATGATAGAAGGCAAATTATCTAGTTATCAAGGAAAACAAGGATGATAAAGATTTGGCTAAACCTATCAATGACGTATAATGGTGAGTGCAATAAAAGTTAAGTGTTTTTTTCCCCCTCTGATGTACCCAATGGAAGTCTAATTATTAGTGAAAGAACTCAAGATAACTACAGGCTAAGTGCCAAGATGTCAATACAGCAACACCACAAGCGGTTACTTTTTCCCCCTCCTATTGTTATTATTCTCCCCCATTCCCTGTGTGTGTTTGGGAGCATTAAAAAAAAAATGGGGGAGGGAAGGTGAAAGAGGGAAAATGTTCAAACTTGTCCAAGCTCTGCAGGATTGTAAAAAGCAGGAGTTTCAGTAGACATTCTTGATTCCCAGTCTGAAATTAAGTAAATGCTTATAGAACACTAGATGTTCCAAACCAATTTCCCAACGCACTATGTAAATCAACCAGTAACAGATTTTTTTGCTTACCACCCAAAGCCCAGAAGTCATTCACTTACATGAACATGTGGCTTACTTTTTCTCCTTCTAATCCTTGGCCAGGATTGCACGGTTTCCTCATAAACTACCTGTTCTTTTGTATTACGGGCCTGCTTACTAAGGGCCCCATTGAGATTTCTGAGAGACTGCTAAAAAAGTAAGGTGTTACATTTTAAAGGTGGCAGGAACCAGTCTTAAGATAGCAATATAGGATCATGCACTCGGCATGTCAAGTCTGCTCTAATATTTGAAATTAAGATAACACAATATTTATAAAAGTTTAAATTTATATTAAAAAAAGTGTTTTAAAAACAAGGACCTGCTCCTGAAAGGTGCTAAACTCTCTCCACTCCCCCTGAAGATGAGGGGGTTGAGCAATATGGAAGTGCTCATGATGGGATCAGACCCTCTGTTATTATAGGATACACATGTAACTTGTAAAGATGTGTCTTTAAAGAAATGTAAAAGCCACTGTTATAACAACTTGTTCCTACACACTTTTCAACATATAATTTTTTTTTTTTAAGATTAATGAGAATTTTCATTAAAATACTTAAGATATTTTCTGGAAATCATGGAATGTTTGTATTGCTTAAATACTTTCAAATGCTTGGAGACATTTTGAAACATGGGCCACAACAAGTGCAAAAACAAAAATGGGAACACAAATCCAACATTTGTAAAGAGAAACAGGCTAATTGATGTGTAAAGAGGGAGGAAAGTGAACAGTTCCCTCATTTGCACATAAGTGTGGGATTCTGCACCTGGTGTGCTCACATTACAAACATTATCCATTTAGAATTTTTTTGTGAATATCAAGTCAATAATTAGAGCTCTGCACAGTTGGTACCTCCAGCTTCAGTATCAGTAACACCTGCTGAATGTATCTATCAGTTTGGTTTTGGGATATGTGATGCTTATTTTTAAAAATGTCCCTTATGAAAATGTTCTAGCCACAGAGAGCTGTTTCTACATGCCTGAGCTGTCGGCACTGGGAGATGGAATAGTCCCTTTCACCTGATAAATCAGTCATTAGATTTTTGTTTCCTCTAATTCTGTTCTCTTAAAGCTAGCAGCTGACAAAGACTCTGACAAGGGCCATATTCATACAGAGTTGCCTTCCTCATGGAGCCACTGGAGAGTAAAACTGATGTGATTATGACTTCAGAGCTAGATTGAACCTTTGAGGCATAATCCAGAGTAAAGTCCAGTACTGAGCTGTATTCTGCCTCTGAGTTCTCCAACGTGCAAAGGGAGGACACACACTATTACACAAATGTGAGATCCAGTTTACATCTCTTGCTCAACAGGTCCTCAGAGTGCAGGGACTGCAATTCTACCTGGCCCTCACACCGTTGTGTAATGGAGGTGGGGTCTGGAAAAGGATTTATTGTATAAAAAGAAGGCAGAACTTGTCTCTTAGCCAGTTTCAATCTGCTAACTGTATCCTGAGGAGAAATTCACTGTGCTGTGCAGTATTCCCACCTAGTCACGTGGCCCTAAACAAACACTTCCTCTACCAATGATGGGGATTGTGGAGAATGACTTTCCCTGCTGGAGAATATATACACCTACTAAGTCTCCCATCCACCCAGGAGATCTAGGTGTTCTGTGCTGGGCTCCCGAGCAGCTGCCTAGGGGAGACAACTGGAAACAGAGATGAGATACTCTAATCTCCACACACTGTTAATCCCAACTAAATTGTTCCTGTCCATATCTGGGACAAACTTGCTAAGACAATAGATGTGTATAGGGATACAGAATCTATCCTCCACTCCAGATCTGTCCCCTCATGCTCCAAGCCACTAATATCCATGGTCTTAGCTAGGTGAGCCTGACCAATAAAAACAGCTGGAACAGAGGCAAAACATCTAGCCCAGAATCTTCTCATGTCACTTCAAGCTCAAGAATATTTGTGACCATATTGTCAAGAAATGTTATTATTCCATGCTGGTGCAGTATGTTGCTGTTGGATAAACTGCAGATTATTAGAAAATACTTTACCAGTTATTCAGTAAAGCAGGCTCTGACTATGGGACTGATTCTGGTCTCACATCCGTGTTACACCAGTGGTGTTCCCTTGACTTCAGTAGAACTATTCCTGATGTACACCAATAAGCATCAGACCTCAGCCCTGTGTCTCAACACCCAAGAGATATCGGAGGAGGAACTGTTTGTACATTCAAATCATAATTTAAATTTAATTTAAGGAGGTCGTATTGTCAGAGTTTGTTCTAGGGGCAGGCAAGCAGGGCAATGACCCTGGATGCCAGTTTCCAGGGAGCGCCACACTGCTTGGATTTTTTATTTTGCCGTTTTTCCACTCTGATTGGCTGGCTGTGGGGTGGTATTTTGGAGGGGTTTTGTTCTTTTTGGTTTGGCTATTGGTGGGGTGGTGGTTCCACAAATGTTTTCTGCCCTAGCTAGTAAAATAGGTGCCGATCCTGCAGACTGTTCAATATACTGGACAATTTGAACAGAGAATTTGAAGTCTGGTACAATATCATCCCTGGAAAGACCCTGCACCTGAATACAAAAGTTATCCTGCCAGCGTGAGTCTGCAACTACATGGTTACATCTGCAGTAAAGCTAAATGAAAATTATAGTATTTCATTCCTAGTCAATATTTGATTTATTGACTATCCATATTTTTTTATTTATATTATATATATATATACACACACACACAGAATAATTTGTTTGATTAGATTCACATTTTACAGAACTCTATTGAGGAAGAAAAGAAAATCTAGTTCGATCAGATGCAAGCACACACTTGCAATATTTGACAGGGTGTAAAACCACCATTACCTGGACTTATCTTAGGAATTTGCCGTTTGAATGATTTTTTTAAATTGTGTTCCCTGCTGGACTTTTTACAGGTCACAAACCAGGAAAAGAAATACTGACTACCAAGAGGAGGATTGTTCTTGAGGAATTTCTGACTTGGCCAGCTTTGGGTTTAGAGGAAATACTAATGGTACAGTGCCCTGAACTTTGAAAGTTCCCTTCACCCAGAGATCTCAAGATACTGTGAAATATCAATGCCCTGTGGTACAGAGGAGAAAACTGGGAAAGTGAGCTACCCAAAGCCAGAGAAGAAGTTAGGGATAAAGCCAGTGAGACTGCTCACTTGTCTAAAAGGTAGATATATGCTTGCATACCTTAGTGAATCGCTACCTAAAAAAAAGTCAGGCTCAGAACTTAGGTCAATTGGTATTTAAGCACATCCTTTGCTGAATTTCAGCCTTAGCTGTCAGAGCAGGGTAAACAAACCTTTTTATTTCAGGAAAACTAATTTTATTCCTTTTTTCCTCCCCCTCCACATCCATGGCCCCTTCCTATCCTGCTCACAGCCATTGTGGTATACCTTTTCACTTTCTCTAGTAAAAGAACTACTACTGCAGTTACAAGACTGCATCTGCCCTGTCAATCTCAAGAGAGATACTGCTCCTTTAAGAGAATGTTGGTATAGGGTCATTTGAAAGTCCAGTGGCCACTTCTCAAGAGTTCATCCTCCTATCTGCTGAGTAGCCTGTGAATTCACATACAACAAATACTATTGCAGTCAAATATTGAAGAATATTGCTGTAGCAACCACTGTAATTTTAAGATACATCTACATAGACACTGCATCCCAGTAGCAATAAAATATAAAGCTAGGAGTGTCATAAAAAGTCCTACAGCTGTCACAAGACAAAAGAGGCTGGGGTGGCCAGAAGAGGAGGGGGGACAAACACCTCTCCTTAAAATGGAAATTTAACATCATGATAAAGGAAGTCAGACTGAACAGCAACATCTACTTCCTGATCAGATACAAGAAACACATCATCATCCCCAGAGACTGTCCATCTATAACCCTCTGATCACTACATACAACTCTAAGTGTGTGGGAAAGCTCTGCAGAAGGACCTCAGAAAAACTGAGGAACCATCTTACATACTCCAGAAGGGAACTCCTCAAACAAGAAATTATCACATGCTCCCACAAACTGGAAGGAAAAAAAACCTCCCAAAACAAAACAGGAAACCTACTTGGAGATCATTCAGGAAACCCAAAACAACCCCCCAAAAAAGGCTCATGACAGCCATCCAACACAAAAATAAAATGCGGAACCACCTCTGGGAGATACCATAACACCAGGACCCCCACACAATACACAACACCTCAACATATCAAGACTGCCTCCAACTGGAACTGAAGTATCTGTACTCTCCAAGAGACTGGTTTTCTGCTCCACCACAGAACCTGATACCATACCAACATGTGGAGAACTAGAAGAATTCTTCTGTTGACACCACCTCAAGGAATTCTGTCAGAACAAAGATACCACTACCCACAACTGTCACATCCCCATCAACAGTCATGAGAAAAAAAAAATGAATAATTTGACTGGGCACCCTCCAGCAGATAAAGCCACACATTGAATCATAACATCCATTACTTCAGGGGAAATCAATCAGTGATATTCTCAGCAAATATTGCATCTACCACAATCTCTCCACTACTGACATAGGATAGCTACAAAGCCCATGAAATCCAACCATCAGATAGTGATCAAACCAGCAGACAAAAGAGGCGCCATTGTAGTCTTTAATTGTGATGACGACATCAATGAGGCTAACAGACAACTCTCGCAACCTACTATAAAGAACTCAAAGGAGACCCAAACCATAATTTACACAAGAATTGAAAGGTACCATCAAATCCTTCCCCAAACAACTAAGAGAAACTCTACAACCTCATCCCACATGAGCCCACCCCACAAGATGCTCCACAAGATACACAAACAAGGGAATACAGGCAGACCCAGCATACCTGGCCCTGGGACTCTTACTGAAGGACTATAGGACTCAAACCATCTTCAAACCACTTACTACACAAAGAGCCAGCTTCCTCTAAGACACTACTGACTTCCTACAGAAGCTCTGCAACTTTAACAACCTCCCAGAGAACACCACCCTTGCCACAATGGATACCACCTTCATATTTTTATGAAGTTTTACACAAAGTAAAACTTTCCCCATGTTATTTCTCCCCCCACCCCAACCCCCACTGTTCCTCAATTGTTCTTGTTAACTGCTGGAAATAGCCTACCTTGCTTGTCACCATGAAAGGTTTTCCTCCTTCCCCTCCCCCCCCCCCCGCTGCTGGTGATGGCTCATCTTAAGTGATCACTCTCCTTACAGTGTGTATGATAAAATCCATTGTTTCATGTTTTCTGTGTGTGTATATCTATCTTCCCTCTGTATTTTCCACCAAATGCATCCGATGAAGTGAGCTGTAGCTCACGAAAGCTTATGCTCTAATAAATCTAAGATGCCACAAGTACTCCTTTTCTTTTCGCAAATACAGACTAACATGGCTGCTACTCTAAAAGAAAAGACAAAAACCACCATATCAGCCATGAGCAAACACTTTTCATAAATCAATCACTCCATATATGACCTCTCAGTCCTCTTCCTCCAAGGAAACCTGCATAATACCTTCAAAAGATGAGTCTGGGAACTTAAATTCGTAACTCCGCTGGACCCTAAAAACCATGGACTTAAACAGAGACACTGGGTTTATGGCTCATTAGAGCAATTTGTAACACACTCTACTGCCTGCTAGCATGTGTCAACCCCTTATGCTTAACATTCTGTCTCAACTTGTATATATCTCAGACGCTCTGGTTACCTTCTCCAGTCCTCAGAAAGGGCTCAAAAACCTTGTCCCTTCCACCAGCAAAGGTTGGTCCAGTAAAAGATATTACCTCATCTATCTTGACCCAAAGGCAAGTCAAGAAAAGTGCCATGCTCTACAAGCACAAGATAAAATGCAGGACATCAATCAGGGAGAGGGTATTACAATAGGTTCGGGCACAATTTACCAAAATAAGGAAATGATGAGACAACACTGTGGTGTTGCTTTCCATCATGAGGAGGTTCAAGAATCAGATTGACAGGTAAAGTTGGGATCAAAGTCATTCCTGAATGGATGGTAGGGGCTGAAAGTGATTTGCTGAAAAAAAACTTTTTTGGAAACTGTGCTTTTGACATGCCCTCCTTGTGGATACTGTAGGACAGGCCATCTTAACATGCATTTTCTTCTTTTACTGTTTGTGGAAGACACAGGATACGGAGTGGAACTCTTTTGTGTTGATTTGGGATAAATGAGTACGTTATTCAGAAGACTTTTGTTGCACTGACAACTGTACATTAAATTATGTTAAAAGATGATCAGCATGTGTATATTTCTTCCTGTTGTTCAGTGGATGCTCTAGGGGACTGTGAATCTAAATCCAAATGATAAAAAGATTCAGAGAACACTGTAGCCATCTGCACCCCAAAAACAAATACTCAGCACCAGAAAAGGCTGTTGTATCAGGAATTACAAAAACAGTGCTTTGTGAACCAGTCTCTTTTAGGTAGCATTGCCATGGGCCCCACATGGCCCTGACAAGAATGGATCCACCAGCTAGCTCCTGAAGAGCTCAGAGGGCTGTAGCATTCTGTTTTTCCTTCCCTTACAAAATAGCTGCATCTGGCATGAAGAGCCAGGGCCTTTTGGGGAAGGCAGTCATATCAGGGTAAGGGGGCAACTCTGAGGGAAGAGGTGAATGCAAGGACTGGACAAAGGTTAGGATCATTTGGATATGCCTATGAATACTTATCCTGGATCTAACCTGAACCCCAGACAGTGGAATCTTGAAGGACCTCTGTAGTTTCAGTTTGATGTGACGTTCTAGTAGTGCTGTGTGATAGTAAACAGTTACTGTGTTCTACCCCAGAGGTGGCTGAACCTCAGTGGTATGGGAGAGGAGGATACTTGGATACAGTTTTGCATGCGACACTCATTCCTGCAGTCTTATTCAGGCAAAACTTCTCATGAAATTCATTGAACTAAATAAAGATTTACAGCCAAAAGTTTGAAAAAAAAGTCAGCTTACAAACTGATTTGGGCTTCTGCTGGATGAAATACACCATTACCCATGTAAGACCACCGATCCTGCAAAATTTCATATATGGACTTAATTGTAAGTGTGGGAATAGCTCCAAAGAACACAGTGGGCATATGCTTAAGTTAAATATCTCCTGAATCAAAGTCTAACTCATTATTATTTGATCTGCTGTCCAAGTTCTATGCAAGCTTCAAATTTACCATTTCAAGTAATGTTCTCTCTCTAACATCTTCTTAACATGACTCCATCTGACTGCATAGCCTTGTATTTACCCATATGAAAATTTAAAATCTTGGTTATTACAGGCTTCTTTATTATATACTCATTTGTAAAAAAGTAATTAGTTTTCCCCTATTCTAGCACATGCTCATTGAATTGAAGAAACATTTTCTACCATAATTACATTTCAGCTTATAGAACTTTACATATATTTGAATCAATGTAAAAGTATCTTTGTAATTTAAATAATCATTTTAATATTAAAATAGATAAATCAGGATCAGAACAAGATCATTCTTATCTATACAACCTAACTGAGATGTCTGCTACTACTTCTTTTGTTTATTTGTTTTTTGAAGTGGATTTCTTAGTCCTGATAAACCCTGTGTAAATATGATTATAATATCTTCCACAATTAACTTAAGCAAATATCAGTAACTTAATGTAAAGCCAAAGTTGTGCTTAATTTGATTGTGATCAGAATGCTACAAAAATGCAATTCTCTCCGTTAATCTAACCAGAGTGAATGAGCACGTCATATTAGTATGAAGAAATCTGCTGCTAGATTTTATCACCAAAAAACAAACTAAACATTGATTCTTACCTTTCCAAAACTCCCTTTCCCAATAGCACGCAGTATTTGAAAGTGGTCAAAATTAACTGTAAAAGCAAACATAAAAAGAGAGAAATAATAGTTTGTAAAATGCAGACTCACAAATAATTATTTAAAAATTAAAAACAATGCAATGTTGCCTACTCTTGTGACTTTATCACAGATCTCATGATGTTTACTGTTTTTATTAAAACCCCAGGTCCCGGAAATGAAAATATGTTTGACTGGGGGAGAAAAAAGCATTATTTGCAGTGTTGTAGCCATGTTGGTCCCAGGATACTAGAGAGAAAAGGTGAGTGAGGTGATATCTTTTACTGGACCAGCTTCTGTTGGGGTGAGAGAGAGAGAGAGAGAAGCTTTAGAGCTTACAGAGATGACCTTCCCTCTTTAAAAATAGTTGTTGCAGAGAAAAACCTAAAAGTATGAACTGAATGTAACCTAAATACTCAGAAACCAGTAAGTAAAATAAAATTAACCCAATTAAAAACAAAACAAAAAAACCTCATGGGTTTATAGAAAATCTCACCTTTTGTGGGGCGGGGGAGGGGAGAAGGACGGGGGAAATCTAATTCCTGGTTTTTGAACATCTGGGATTGGCAATGTTGTACCACTCGGAGGGAGAATATATCCCAGTGAGAAGGATGGCCACAGCTGTTGCTTCCTCCCCCCCCTACACACACACACACACACACGCAAGAGAGGGGTGTGAATTGTGGCCCATGAGTGAATTTTGGGTTGCCTGATTCCACTCCTCTCCTGAGTCAGTCTTATCCACTTTTGATGTCATTGGCTCCAGTCCAATAACCATCTACAGTTCCCCAGTGCAGCAGAGATCATTTGGAATTTTTACCATTTCATCCACCCAGCAAAATGCATTTCACAGGGCTCCAGAATCAATACCAACGTCAAAGGGATATTTCATTGTTCATACAGCCCATCAGAGATCTTCAGACAGAAGAAACTATAGAAAGTGCAAAGTCTAGTTTAAAAAAACCCCAAACACGTTACAGTCAGCATGTATGGGATCCTTCCCTCACTGCAAATACCCTAAACACTCAGGGTATGTCTACACTACAATTAGACACCTGTGGCTAGCCCATGCCAGCTGGCTCATGCTGCAAAACTGCTAATTGCACTGTAGACTCAGTGCTCAGGCTACAGAAGACCCTCCCACCTTGCAGGGTCCTAGAATCTGGGCTGCAGTCCAAGCCCAAATGTCTACACCACAATTAAACAGCCCCACAGCCCAAGCCAGCTGACAAGGGCCAGCCACAGGTGCCTAACTGCAGTGTAGACAAACCCTCAGTGAAAGCAAGTTACTTCTCTTCAGGTCTGATTTATTATTGAAAAGTTCATTCTCAAAATACTAATCACTAGTAAACTAAAAATTCCATACTAAAAAAAGTGTATCTGCACTTACAGTTTCTTCATTCCTTCCCTCAGGTCCCAGCTCAGGCTAACACGCAAGCTTTCTTGTACCCATAATGAGCCAGCTGCACCAGTGAGTCAGCAAATCAGTTAATTTAACAGTTTCTAGCAGTATCATCATCTGCTAATAGGCAAACACTGCCATCCTGTTACAGATATGCAATAGCAATGGTAGCACTAACCACTCTCAGGGCCTATTCCTCTCATCTCTTTATTCAGGCAGAAAATCCATTGAAGCGAATGGGAGATTGGATGGTGTGAAAGGGTCTGCATCAGTCCTTTCCCATACGGTTTGTTATCCCAGTGCAAAATGTAATTTAAAAAGAAACACACATTTTTCTTAGATGTAATACAAAGCCTACTTCAGAAGATTTTTATCTTAGCATAGAATAGATTTACTCCAGAGTCACACCAATATAAATTAGAGACTACCCTGGCTTTGCATTATCATAGAACCATAGAATAGAATCATAGAATATCAGGGTTGGAAGGGACCTCAGGAAGTCATCTAGTCCAACCCCCTGCTCAAAGCAGGACCAATCCCCAACTAAATTTTCTCAGCCAGGGTTTATGAGAGAGCAGATTTTGGCTTTCAGAGTCTTTCTTAGTGGTAGTGTTGCATGAGCTAGATAGAATGCAGTGTGACCTTCAAAGCCTAGGTTAGGTGGTAGGGCTGGTAGTTAAGGGGAAAATCCCTCATTATACTGGTAGTCTGAGCAAATTTGATATTGAGACACAACTATGGGAATGTGTGATTCAGTTTTTACAATCACTTGTCAGAACAGAATCACACTTTAAAGTGAAACCCAAAGGCTACAGAACCACATGAACTGAAATTGGCAACATTTATTGAAACTTGTTAAAAAAACAAATGAACAAGAACTGGCAACTTGTGTGTTGTTCTAGCTTTGGCTGTCCATTTCCAATGTGCCCTCCACTGTGTTAACTGAGCATCTGCAAAATTATGTGTAGCACCTTTGCAAAGTTGCTCTGAAAATGTACCACTTCAGGCAAAAAAAACTACTCACAAACAAACAAAACTTCCTAGTCTGACCGTATATATCCCTGTTAAAAATATCTACCAGCCCAGGTCGAATAGGAGAGTTGTGCCTCTTAAGGTCGATACCAGTTATATGGCATGGTTGCAATTATACAAGGGGGCTGCCTGTGGTAGCAGGAGACTGGTCTTGATGACCCAGGAACTCCCTTGCAGTCCTAAGTCCCTATGTATAGCAAGTCAATGAGAAAGGCTGATGACTCAGTGTCTCCCTGTAACAATGCTTGTAGTGTTTATGTTAACTCAATTAATGCTATTATAATATATTTAAATATTAGATTATTTTTATTAGCTTTAAGCATCTTCAAGGAAGCATCGTTGGTCCATTTGTTAGTGCTGCTATAACAAATATCTGCACAGTAATCACCAGGAATTGAACCTAGGAAGCTAGAAGCAGCGTACTAGAGTGTGAGCTAAACAAAGCAGTAGGTTAATGGGGTGCAGTAGCAGAGTCATATCATCTGTGGAGCAGGCACAGTGGGTATGCATAACACACACTGAAGAGTGGGCTACAGTGCTGTTGGCGGAAGGCTTATCAAAGAGATGAGTCTAATATTTTGCTCCAAATGAGGGCCTATGCTGAAAAGGCTGTGCTCCTCTCCCTTAGCACTAGGCAATCCACGGTTATTATTTATCAAAGCTGGTGTCCCAGGATCTGTTCTTTCAGTGATCCAGAGCTAGCGAGACCCCAATCCACAGAGGCTTCTGACATTTTATGCCCTGTCCCGGCTAGTCACTCTGCACAGGTGGACCCACTGAAGTCAGTGAATGGAGTGACTTGCAGGATCAGTGACCAGGATCTTGAAGCTGATCAGAGATGTACATCCTTGTAACATGTGAAGGCTCAGAGAGATGTGCTCCCCTTAGCTCTTGTTAAAATGGTAGAGAGTGATTTTTACTCCACTCTTTGGCAGCTTTTCTCCTTTGCAAACAAGCTTATCTCTGTAACTCGCATACTACACCCCTTTGATATTTCTTATACATTTTATTGATTTGGTTTTAAACCAGACACCTCTGTTTAAAGAAAATGTCATTTGATTGAGCATGGCCTCCTGCCTGCACTCCTTAGGCAGGTAAAAGTCCTATTTATGTGAATGGGAGTTTGGCCTCAGAAAGGATACGACTGGGCTCTTCAGCTAGGCCATAGACTGATTTTGACTAGACCAGCGTAACACCTGGTAGGCTGGATTTCCTCTCAATATAATTCAGGAGAAAATAAGTCAGAGGAGAATCAGGTTCATTGGCTTCAAATAGCTTACTGCAGACACACAAAAGGCATAGCTTGGATCAGAGTCTGGGCCACTGAGGCTGGTCCCCAATTACAGCTGGATAGCATTTGATGTAGATTCATCTCCAGCAATTTGAAATTAATTCCATGCAAGTTACAACAGAGATATATTATATTATTATACCGCACTGGGTTGATTTTGAAATTTATCATTTTAATAAGGGATTTTATTTTTGTAAGAACCTAGATTAAACACTCATTTTTAGCTAGGGAAGGAAATTTATTAGTGTCCACTTAAATCCTATTTCTCTAAATGTTGTTCTTTAATGGTTAGCATTACTCCTAATGACTAGGATAAATTTATTTATTATAGGGGATTTAAATGCAAATTGGACTTCTTCAAGAAGTAAATGATTAAATGAAGCATTTGTCCCTTTTGGTTTAACTCAGATTACTAATAAACCACATAAGAGTGATTAAAAATACAGCCACAATAGTTGATTTAATGTTCACAATTTTCACTCTCAGCATGAAGCTAAAGTGGAAGGTTACACTTTTCAACCTAACATTAAGAGAAAACAATGTTGTCTTTTTGTGGGTTGCTATAAAACAAGCCCCTTACTTTAAATTTTAAAATGAATATCTACTTCTAGGTACTGAAGTTAAGACAGGCAAGGTGGATCTGCCAGACAATGAAAAGGGATACAACCAATTGGTAGTTGTCAGGCAGGTGAAAAGGAATTCTGGCTTCCTATAGCCATGCCAACCTGAACTGTGATCTTCATAGATAATAACACCACAGGTTGAATCCTGGTCCTGCTGGAGTCACTGGCAAAGCTCCCTCACACCTTAGATTACAACCAGAGTTGTGGAATCTAGGTCAACGCTTAGATAGGACACTCCCCTCCAGCACCTCTTCTGCAAGAAGCAGTGCTGCTGATTCAGTAGGTGGCATCCGATGAAGTGAGCTGTAGCTCACGAAAGCTTATGCTCAAATAAATTTGTTAGTCTCTAAGGTGCCATAAGTACTCCTTTACTCTTTCCTCTAAGTCCTCTGACCCAGTGCTCTCAGCATGATGCTAGAGAAGGGTAGAAGGGACATTTTTTTCAGATGAGACATACAGTCAAAATCGCAATATTCAATTTTGGGACTATGCTATTTTAAACAGTAGACCTATCAGAGGTCAAGATGAACAGAAAAACATTAATTATAGCAGAGAAAAGGTGGGTGGGTTAATATCTTTTATTGGACCAACGTCTATTGGTAAGAGAGACAAGCTTTGCAGCTTACACAGAGCTCTTCTTCAGGTCTAGGAAACTTACTCAGAGTGTCACAGCTAAATACAAGATGGAACAGATTGTTTAGCATAAATAGTTAACACATAAAGAAAAGCTCTATGTATACTCTAAAGGTGGTCCAATAAAAGTTATTAACCCACACACTTTGTCTCCCTAATATCCTAGCTACAACAACACTGCATACATTAAATAGAGCAGTCAGTTTAGCAATACAGCTGTAACTAACAGAGTATTGCAACCTAAACTGAGTACTACCTTAGTGTTATATTAGTCCATTGTCCTCAGGTATTGATTTTAATCCTTCCTTCTGACTTGCTTTTTTCCTTGTACTTGCCTTTTCTTATTTAATTACACAATTTTTATATTATTTTATTTATTTATTTAGTGTGTTTTTCCCTGTTGTGAACATTCAAGACTGCAATGCCACAGCGGATGCTGAGATGAGCCATGGTTGACCATGAGCTCCAATAGCTCCTGTATTTAAAATATCATCAAGATCAGACAGTGTCTGTGCCATGAGGGTATCACAACTACAGAGTTCTCATCCTATAAAGTCAGGTTTCAGAGTAGCAGCCGTGTTAGTCTGTATTCGCAAAAAGAAAAGGAGTACTTGTGGCACCTTAGAGACTAACAAATTTATTAGAGCATAAGCTTTATGCTTCATGCATCCGATGAAGTGAGCTGTAGCTCACGAAAGCTTATGCTCTAATAAATTTGTTAGTCTCTAAGGTGCTACAAGTATTTCTATCCTATAAAGTATTACACATCTAACATTCTTGCATAGACTGGCAATGTATCTAATGATGTTTTGCTAATATAACTCACTCACCTCCTGGGTGTGATGTTCTGTCCCATCTAGTGGCACCGAGACTACTTAGAGAAAGAGCTAAAATGAGTCAGCTCTACAGCCTTAGCTAATAGGAAGCTGGCTTTTAGTTTATGCGGTAGAGGCTCATGCACTAAGCTTCAGAGGTCCCAGGTTCAAGCCTGCCTGCCTACCAACCACGAGGCTCTGTCAGTGTTACACTAGCACAGAATCCAGATGAAACAACAGTATGTTTGGCAGGGGAACTCATTCTTTACCAGCAGTAATATGACTATTGCTTTTTTTAAAATAGTTTTCTTGGTATCCTTTACTTGGGAGGAAAATTTTTTATCTTTTTTATCTTTACTAGTTTTTTAAGCAAGCACCGTTTGCAAATGGATTATCATATGTAGCATAATAGGGGTTAATGGTGCTTTACAAACATGTAGAAAAATAAAGTATCTCATGGAGACTGCAGTCTGAGAGTCTGAGCTAGCATTTGTTACTCATTCAAATTTCCAACAAGCATGAGTGGGAGCTTTGACTAAGGATTCCAGGATCAGGCCCTACATTAGATCCAGCACAACGATTAAGGATTAAATGGCAGGAAGGGATTCTTTCCCCCAATGTATTGTTTATTTTATTTTATCTTCTTCCTCTGAAGTATCAAGGATGGTCATGGCTGGAGATAGGACATTAGAGCAGATCAGGGCTCTGATGTAGCACCGAGCGTTCTCTCTCTCTCAGCTTCTTGGCTGGCTGGTTTTTGCTCACATGTTCAGGGTCTAACTGATCACTATATGTGATGTTGGGAAGGAATTTCCCCCCAAATCAGATTGGCACTGACCTCAGTGGGTTCTCATCTTCCTCTGCAGCATGAGTGTGTGGTTCACTTGCCAGGATTATCGGGGTATATCTCACTTAATCATTTCCCTGCCACTGTGGAGGCCTGGGGCACTGGTGATACCTCAGTCCTTCCTATTCATCTGGCTGTGGCACATAATAGTCTAATCTCCTGGAGGCTATAATACTTTGGTCTAATTTTGGTTGTTGAGTTTAGCATGCAAGTGCTGGATCTGGTTAGTGGCCTGTGATATACAGGAGGTCAAAGTGGATGATCTGGTGGTCTCTTCCGGCCTTCAACTCTAAGACTATATTTGAGAGTGGGAGCAGATAGCGCTAGAGCAGAGGTTATGAGTGTAAAGCAGGAAGTGACTCTTATGCTGAGTGTCCAGATGAGATGGCTGTAGCAAGAAAAGCAGCTAATCTTGTAAGAATGTGTAAATTATAGTAGGCCTTCATACACACTCTTTAACTTAAATCTTTTTCTGACTTGGTATGTAGATTTCCCCAAATCAGATTCTCTTACACATATGTAAATGAATGCCATTTTAGAGAAGTAGTTCCAAGAGACTTTAAGCAACCCTATAGGAGATCTAACTTGCTCATCAGCTCTGAATCTGGCCCTTAGAATATATATTTTAATTGGGCATTTTACAGAGACTAGAAATTCGCTTCGCTCATCCCTCTTCTCCCCAAACAAATTCAGAAAATTTGAAATCAAGCCCCCTGGAATGCCACCTGGAAGTGAGGTACATATTTAGGTCAGTCAAAACATTTTGTAGATTCCTGTCAATTTCAGCAAATTGTTTCAGTTAAAAAAAGGGAAAAAAAATTCAGAAATGTTGAAACCATTCCCATTCCCAGGTCTCCCATTTCTCAGGCCAGTACGTTCACAACCGGTCTATAGGATGAGAGACCCACTGCAGAATAACCCATAACACAGTGGTCTGGGCACTCCCATGGGGGACCTGGGTTCAAGTCCCTATGCCAGAGTGAGAATTTAAACATGGATCAAATAAGATATCATATCAGATCAATGCCCTAACCACTGGGCTACTGGATAGAAGGGGGTAGGGAGAGTTCTCCCTTCACTTCCAAATTTCCTTTCCTTTGATTAAAAAATGAATTTGTAAACCTGTTAATACTTTCTAAATAAATTTAAAATAGTGTTAAAAGTGTCTAATATCAAAATAAACCATTCTGTTTTGGATCAAACAAAATGCTTCATTCAACCCAAAACTATTTTTATTGACTTTTCAATTTGCAGACAGTTCCAAAACATTTTGGTTTGGGGCTGACCTGAAATGAAATTTTATATTTTGGAACTGCCAACAAACCAAAAAAAAAAAACCCAGTAGTTATTGGCATAGCTCTGGTTGTGAGGTGCTCAGATAATATGGTAATGGGGTCCACTTCAGTACTAAGAAACAGATAAAATAATTCTCGGAGTTAATATAAATTAGCCAGAGAGTTGAGAACAGAACCCGATGCCCAGTCCAGCCATACCACCTCCCAAATGACATTGGTATAGCTGAAAGGATATAACACAGCAGAAAGTTCCTAATGCAGTAAAAAGATATATATTGGAAAATAAGATATACACATTTCCTGGTCTCCCACCCCTCAAAAAAAGACCATTAGAAAAATAACATTCACATCACAGTCTATTGACTTTTTACTGCCATACTGCAGACAAACTGGATAATTTTCATGGAAATGTCTATTACTTATCCTTTTGCATAGACTATACAGAATTATATGCATAATGTTGTGTTAAAATAATAGAGTCCTTTACATGCATTCACCCCACTTGCATTATTCATGAGTGGTGCAGTGATTCGAGCCGAATAAAAATAAGCAAACCATTATTTTGATACAGATCATTACCTATTTGATTCATGCCACATTGGACAGGAACACAAAATTTCCACTCACTGATTTGTAGGGTTACTTAGGAATTTAATTTAAAATATTCTCATTTTCAGCATCATTTGTTCAATTGTAAATTACATGTGGCTGAGGTGATGATATGAAAACAGGGTGGATTTTGTAGAGTGCTGACTTACCTATTGTGTGCTCAGTGTGGCTGAGATATATTTATTGTGCAAATATATCATTAGCCCAAATACATTAATAAGTGTTATTTGAAGAATTTTACACTCCATAAAATAAAACATATACCTCAGCATAACTGGTATAGATGTAGATACATACAACTTTGGCATTGCTGAAAAGAATGCAGAGGAATTTGATTTGAAATTGTGTAAGCAACTCGGTAGGTGTTGGTATCTAGATGTTGCTATTCTGAGTGAGACTTTTCCTAATTTTTCCTAGGTAATCCCACTAACTTCATTCTGTTGCACAGGTGTAACTGAGGCCGAAATATGATCCAAGTTCATAAATCTGAAAAAAATGAAAACCATGACTGAGTCCTTTGTGAAGCACAAGCAAAAACCACATGGTGTTTGAAGCTGAGGAATATTAGTTTCTCTATTAATTCCCCATATAAAGTTCTAGAAAGCCAAGGAATTTGGATGAAACTGTTTCTAATTTGCATGCATCATCCGTTTCACATGAGACAGAACTCTAACAAATCAGTTACTGCCTAGGACTACACACCAGAACACTCTGCTGCACACCAGTGCCGCTTTGAACTCGACAGGGCTGCAGCGATTGAATGGAGACCTCCTGCTTTAAGAACACCATTTGTTTCCCCGCCACCACCACTTGACCTAAATGACCCTGTCAGCTGTTAGAAGCACAGATTTTTTGACACACAGTTGAGCAAATCTGATTGCACACAGAAGAGAACACAAAACCTGGGGCCTGATCTTGCAATGGATTCCCCTCTGTCTACGTGAAGTTCAGTGTGCATCTGTATCTCACTACTGTGATACAGATACACCACCTCTCTGTTTCTTCCAAACTAGAAATGTTAAAGTTGCGTTCGTTTTTTAAAATGACAAGGAATACAAAGGGAACAGAGTCTTGCAGCTCTTTCTAGCACCAATTTCATATGCCATAACCTAGCCATAGTTTTCTTCCAGAAAAGATAGGGTTACCACATTACAATATATTTTGAAAGGTTTGCCTGGAGACAATGCTTCACAATGAAACATTCAGCCAAGGAGCTAGATTTTTGATTCAAGTCTATTTTGTGCCTTAGACATCTGCTAATTTTTTTTACATTCCGCTTCCATTTCGTATGTAACTCAAAGAACTAGAATAGCTAAATATTATTTTTCCTTGTGGATTCAACATGTACCTTTTACTCACTTGGCAGTATTGTTATTGCGTTTTCAAGGGTTCTCCAGCATTCTTTTTCCATTTGGTTATTTTGTAAATTCTAAGGCTTTTTGAACAGACAGAGATATGATGATTACAAGCCACAAGGTTGTTCTGGCATAAATTTGAGCAGACATCACAGCTTGTTAAACTGCTACTGCACTTGCATGCACAAGCACAGAAGATGAATAGCCAGCTATATCCAGTTATGTATTCAGCTGCCATAATGGAGTCTTGAAGGTGAACAAATATATACAGGAGAAACATGACAAATACTTAAAAATTAGATTAAGGGGCATAAAATGTTATATTAGATGGAATCATAGTCCATATTGCTCTATTTATAGAAAATACATTAGCAAAGAGAGATAATGTTTAAACTGAGTATAAAACACAAGCTTTTGTTGGCAGAATGGTAAAAGCAGCTGTACCTTGAGGCAAGCAGAGAATAAGACTGGGTACCTACATGAAGTTTGATTTGGAATATGCCACCAATATATATTCATTTGATTAGGAAGATGGGAAGAACATGGTAATTAGGAAAACAATAGGTATATGGAGAGAAAGATAACAGCAGTTTCAAGGGTGATCTTTTATTTCACTAATGCTACATTTTTCTATCATTGCATTTCAGAGCTTTGCATTTAAACTGTTTGAAGACGTTTCAATTCTTCAAGCTTAATGACTGTTTACGTCAAATTTACCTGCTGTTTCTAATTACTGTTTTAATCATTCTCTTAATTTTTTTCTTAATTATCTACAGTCTGTTTGGATTGAGGAAGATCTGAAGACTTTTGTATGTGCAGTCTTTTGATACAAAGCTGATAACGAGAGCCAAGTGAAAAGTGGAAAAAAATAGTTCTGTTAATATTTGTTTGAATTTGAAACAAAATTTCAGTTTGACCATATTTGCGAACTAGTGGTGTTCAGAAAATGTAATTTCTATCCTAAAGGAAATTGGCATTTTAACATTTGTTTTTGACCCAAAACGAGATGAAATATTGAAATATCAGAAATGTTTGCAGAATGAAGTGTTGAGAAATCTATCAATTTGGAAATCTCAGAAAATTCTATTTTTGGATTGAAATGAAAAGTAGGGCTTTTCTGACATTTTGGATTTTTTTGACATTTTGAAATCTCAAAATTAGTTGAGCAAAAATTGGAATTTCTATCCTTCAGGAAATTCTGATATTTCAACATTTTTGTCATCCTAATTCAGGATGACAAGTTGAAATATCAATTTTGTTTGTAGAACAAAAAATTCAGAGAAATTTCTGTTTGGGAATGATGAACTGTTTGTTTCAGCATTTTCAGTCAAAACAAAATGTTCTAATATGACTGAATGGAAAAGTTTCATTTCAATTTGTCGGACTGATCAGAATTGTTTCATTTCAAGTAAGTTCAACATTAATCTGTATTTATAAATGCACCTTATGATGGTGTATTGCCTCAAGAGAGGTGTAGTTTGGGTGACTAATGCCCTCACTCTCCCTTATGGACCAGGCTCCATCTCCCATGATATAACCACAGCCACATGACTCCTATGATGCATGACACCACTTAGTCACAGGGAACATTCTACTTATCATGGGTGATATAGTCCAGCCAGGGAGCCCAGCTCATAGGAGAGAATGGGGACATCAGTCACCCAAATGACAGCTCCCATAAGACAATGCAGAACAACGGGGAAACACAATTTAACGTTAAACTGACTCAAAATGAAACACTTTGGTTTTGGGAAATTTTTGAGTTTGTAGAAACTGCATTTTCAGCTGAAAAATCATTCCAATGGAAAATTCCCAACCAGCTCCAGTCAAAGTGCCAATTCAACATGAAATGTTTCATTGAGAATTTTTCCAATAAAAAACTGTCATTGAAATCAACATTTTCTTGCTTAAATAAAATAAATTAGATTTTGACAAAACTTCTTGGCTTTTCACAGAAACTCTTTCCTTTAATCCTTTTACCAGTAAGTACATCAAATATCACCAGCATGTTTGTGATACATTTCCATGTTGCATGGTCTGAGGACAGGAATGGGAGCCAGTAACACTTGGGGTGAAACCCTCTGCCTGTTGAAGTCAACGGGAGTTTTGCCAGTGGAACCAGGGTTTCACTGTAACTGGCTCTGTTACTGAACTTGAGCATCACTTAGGCCAAAGTTTGAGTGTCAATTTTGGGTGTCCAACTTGAGATGTAGGCCTTAATTTCCTTGCCCCAGTTTCCCAGTTATCTTCAGAGAACATCCAAATATTAATTTAGGTTACTTTACTTAAATAGAAAAAAGATGTTTCCCCCCACCCCCAAAGAATGCACCTAGGTACTATTTAAATGCCAAAATGTGGGATCCGGTGTTCATATTTAGGTGACCACATATGAAAATTGTTCCCACACTGTGTAATACAATAAAAGTAATTTCCTGAAACCAGAATACTTTGTGTTTACTTGTGCCCTATAAAGTAAATATGATCAATTTCAACCACTTAGAAAACAGAAAAATGTTACATTTTCTGGCATAAAATTGAATGATTGCTTTTATTCTAGTAGCTTTGGTTTCTGTTTCTGTTTGCCAAGGACATACAGAAAGAAGACTTAGCATTATGCCCATAACAGTTATTCTAACCACAGATTTCAATTATATCAAGATAATCCAAAACATGTAGTCCTCTTGATTTTTTTTTTAATTTCATAGCTTTAGGCTCACTGGACATTTTAATAAAAAGCCTCCCATGACTCAATCTTTTCTCGATTAAACCACACATTTACTTTTACCAGCTGCCACCACTGGACCAAGGAACAGGATTTCTGCTCTAGACTCTTTTTCTTCATGTACTTTAAAGTACATGGTTTAACTGAGTAAGTGTATTTATTTTAATATAGGGTGAAATGTTAAAATTCTTGATGTAAGAGTTCTGAATACCTGTTTATACATATTCACATTTTAATCAATCACCTAGTGCACTAGACTTCCTTTTCAGAAGTAAACTACTTGGATTAGACAGAGCACCATTATAAATTACTGTCTAGAACTTGTTCCCTGAAAAAAGTTTTCCCCCTTAACTGTATTAATTGTGGTGGGTTACGCATTTTGGAGAGGCACTTGAGTGACCTGCCATTTTATACTAAGAATCCTATTAACAATAGACTAGAATGATAAAGTGTAGTCCACTAAAGTAAAGCAAATCTTGGTTATCTAACAACAATACATCACCTGTGCCATGAGTACAACAATGTGAATTGGAAATCATTAAGCAAAAGGCAGCATCTGGGAGGGAAAAAAAACAAAGTTGCTCAAGAAGAAGCTTCAAAGGATCACATTCTCAAAGCCTTACTTCACTTTTGAATCCACAATTTGCAACCACAAAAAACTGCCAGTGCAATTTTGCTTCCACAGTTATGAACAGGCAAAATGTAATCATTTAGATATTCAGCTATGATTGTATCTAACATTTAAATGATGTAGGTTGTACCTACAATTATTTTCAGCTACAAAAATCATACTGTTAAATGCAAATAGGCAGTAAAAATACATCAAATAGCTAATTGAGACCCTTAATTTTCCTCTTTCAGCAAGGTACTAACAAATTGCAATTATTACAGCTTCACTGTGGCAGGGATTTAGATACAAACTGTAAGGGCCTGACTATGCCACAATCTCAGGCCATTTCTAATGAAAACCAAGATAAGTCAACAAAACCAAGTTACATTAGTGAACAACCCCCCTATTTCATACTGAAGCACTGAGGTAGGCCATTCCATACATCCTAGACTCTCAGAGGGGAGAGAGACTTGTTGCCAAATCACTGAAGTAAATTGCAGAACTCCTATTGCCTTTTGTGGGACCAGGGTTTAGCTCCAAGAGTCCAGTTGTGTCCTTTTGCCAAAGAGCCTACTGGAATCTCGAAGGTGCACTTCATGGTAACCTTAGCAAAAGCTTCTTCAGAAAGCCCAGGCACTGAAACTAAAGGGTATTCCTAAAGTTGTCCTGAAGAAAAGAGTATTGTATCAGTGGAAGGTCATGGTGTTTAACTTGTGCACTGCTCCATATGTATTTATAATGTTTATTAGATTAGTTATTTGTCCTCTTAGAGTAGAGACGTCCATTTACTTACATATCATGATTGCATCAGTCAGAAGAGCCATATTTCTCTGCCACCATCCTTAAGTTCACTAGGTTTACTAGTAAATAAACAAAACTTTCCAGGATCCATCAGCCTTGAAAACTAGTCATTGGTTGGTCCAAAACAGAATTTGTAAAAATCTGAGTCTGGAAGTTATGGGTGCTTCTGTCATATTTAGTAAGATTACTGTATTACAAGGCATACAGGAATATTCATTAGATGTCAGGAAAATAGTAAGTATTTGGAAAGCAAATATTTAATTGTCATATCCTGGTTGAGTACACAGGAGTAGTAGGGTTGGCTAAGTTTATTCAGAAAAAAATAATTTGATGAAAAATTGCTTTTTGGAGGATATGAAAATTCTCAAAAATTTCTGATATTTTTATTAAATGGTTTGAAACAAAAATGTCATTTCAAATTGATTCTACTGAATTGAAATGAGAATTTTTCATTTTGAATCAAATAAAAAATTACTTGGGTTTTGGGATCCCTCTGGTCTCTCTTTTTCATCTTTCTTCTTTTCCAGTGGAAAAGAGAGAGAGAAGGGGGAGGAGAGGAAAAAGGAATAGACAAACAAACAAACACCACACCACAACAGAAAGTTTTCATTATTATTTGTATTGAAATGAATTTATTGAATTTCATATTTATTCTAATTTGTTTCCAACCATTTAGTTTAAAAATCAGAACATTTCAGGAAAAATGTTGAACAAAATTAACATTTGTCATTTTGTTTAAAATGTTTCATGGAAAAGAATCCCCAGTTTTCAGCTAGCCCTTATAATGAGCCAGAATCTCTATTGCTCAGCACCTATGTTGTCATTTACACCAGCACAAAGTAGATGTAAAACACAACTAAATCAGAATGCAAATAATTGACATGGACTTTGTCCTGGCATAAGTCACTATACAAGGTGCAAGCAATGAAGTCCCTGGCCCAGTGTGGTAGAGGGGCTACTTATTAATCAAGTTTATTATGGTAGTACCTATGGATCAACCAAGAATGGGGCTCCATTGTGCTAAGCCCTGTATAAAACACAGTAGTAGACATTCCTGCCCCAAAGAGCTTATAATCTAAAGACAGACACAGGGCAGGTGAAAGGGTGGAACACACCAGAAAAGCAAACAATGTGATGGCGACAAACGTGTTACTTCCATGTTTTGTTTTGGTGGTTGGTTGGTTTGTTTGTTTGTTTTTGTGGGTTTAGTTAGGAGAAGATCAGCTAAATGGAAAGAAAAAGGGAAGGAACAGAGGACATGAAGAGAAGGAGGTTGAGAGGAACAGCAGGAAAGGAGAGAAAGGAAGACGGTCCGATGTGTAATGAAGCTGAGGTGAAGAAACTGTGAGGAGAGGGAGAGAGGGGTTTGGTGCAAACAACCAATCAGCACGTGGCAGAGAAAGTACAATCAAAACTGGAGAAAGTTTTCTGAATGTCTGAAGGTCCCTGTTTTGGCTGCTTCTGCTTGGGGAATAGGTTATTACTCAACCTAAAGGTGGCAGAATACCTAATCTGTTTTTAATCCTACATCAACTACCCCAATTTAATAAAAAGGAAAAAAAATTCTTGTTAAGAGGGAAAAAATGAAGAGGATGAAATAGGGTGACCAGACAACAAATGTGAAAAATTGGGACGGAGGTGGGGGGGTAACAGGAGCCTATATAAGAAAAAGACCCAAAAATCGGGAGTGTCCCTATAAAATTGGGACATCTGGTCACCCTAGGATGAAGTACTTAGATAATTCATATAGATCTACATCTATCAAATTTACAATGTAATTTTCCACCAAATGCATCCGATGAAGTGAGCTGTAGCTCACGAAAGCTTATGCTCAAATAAATTTGTTAGTCTCTAAGATGCCACAAGTACTCCTTTTCTTTTTGTGAATACAGACTAACATGGCTGCTACTCTGAAAAATGTTAATACTGAAGAGTCCATAAAGCCCAGAATTTATCCCTTTTCATTGATGTAGAATCAAACTCTTCACCATACCACTAAAGTACACTGGCTCTGATCCTTCAAATTTCAAATAATATGTGCCAGAAATAAACTTTGTTTTTAAATGACCTGCTAACAGGCCTTTTGACTTAGATGGAAATCTAAGAAGGGCTACACTCCAACCTGCCTGAATGTTACTTGGAATGCTACAGGTGTCAGTGTGATTTAAATTAATGTAGTCTAAGATAGGACTGCTGTTATTCAAAAGCAAAGTTGTGGGAAATATAAAGTCCTAATAAAACCTATCAACTCATTTATGAGTCTCATCTTAATGGGTTTTAAATCCTTCAACATTAACAAAAAAGGAAACTTCAAATATAGCTGAAAAAGTTGAACAGAAAATACAAGGAATGCACAGTCTGTCCCAGCTGCGGTAAGCCAGCTGGTCAATAAAATAGGGGTCTACTCCTTTAGTGGACAGTGTGTGCTAAAAGGGACAGAAATATGGAGACTAGAAAGTGTTCACCTAAGACAAGAATGGCTCTGTAATGTAACTGCTGTGATCTGAGCTGCAGGAACACACATGGTGGATAACATGTTCTACCAGTTATCACTTGGGCCAATTCTAAATACCAATCAATGGTGTGTGCACAAGCATGGTAAAATTTCCTTGACAAAAACTTTGGATTAAAAGCAGCAGTTGTTGAGACAACCCAACAGGAGAAGTGACAAGAGGAATCCAGAATAACTGCTAATAGTGAATACTATTACAGAGGGGAAATACAGGTTGGTGTAATTTCCAAATGACAATATAACATAAGCCAAAAAGGGACCAGTGGGTTCAAAAAGGTACAGGTGTATAAGTGAGTTAATGGATGCTGTTCCTAACTATGAGTCCTCAGATTTTAGAGCAAAATTGTACCTAGCTGACTGAAGATACAAACAAGAGTCTGGTTTCTAAGCCACAGCTCTGAGTACGGGGCTGTGCAGAGTTGCACCATCCCAGAATGTACACAAGAAAGATCATTCTCTGCTGCTGCTCCTCATGCATGATGGAGTGCAATCTGACTCAGCCAGAGGCAGTAGGGTGAGGAAGGCACTAGGGTCCCCGAGCATGATCACAAGTCCTTTACGTGGATTGCTGTGGCCTCCTATGGATCATGTGGGCAAGAACTGCACTTATTTTGCGTAACCCTCTTTTCATTAAGCCTCCCTCCAATTCAACTATTCTGGAGCAATATCTGAAGAGTACCCTAAGGAGATTTCTTCCCTTTTAGCCTCCAATGGGTTTTCCTGCAGGAAAACTGATCAAGTGTCCACTGCAGTTAGTTAGAAAGGGGATCATGCTTGATATACAGGTTCTTGCTAATTTATAACACTTAATATTTAAGGGGAAAACATTTGTTTGGACTTCTTATATAGTCATTGTCTACATGCCACCAACAATCATGGAATTATTGAAAACCACTATAATTACTGACTGGTTTCAGAGTAGCAGCGTGTCAGTCTGTATCCGCAAAAAGAACAGGAGTACTTGTGGCACCTTAGCAACTAACAAATTTATTTGAGCATAAGCTTTCGTGGGCTACAGCCCACTTCATACCATGTGATCAGCAGGTCAGTATCTGGTCATTTCTGCTGTCAAAAAACCCCACAGATATGTAGCAGCATGATTCATGGGTTCTAGAGATTGCAAGTTACATCTCATAAATCTAGTCACCTGTCACAGGCCACCAGTGTAGACAGACCCACAATCTACTACATCAAAATTCAGTAGGCTAGTAGTATTTATGCAATGTCAAAATATTCAGGATAACGCCAGTTTAGTTTACCATGATTAGGAGTTGTTGCTACTGATCTCATTGGTGCATTGGTCTCATTACATGCAAAAGAATATAACATTTAGGTAATCCATTTTACACAGTAAAAAGGCTATTTTTATATGGATAATTTGTTTGAGTGGAAAGTAATTGGAATGTAAGTTACAATCTGAATGACTCTGGCACACAGCCTTTCATAAAGTAGTAATTTATAAAAATCCATTATTGAAAATTAATAAGTGAGTGAATTTCAATTTTTTTTAATATCAATAAAAGTTTAATTAAAGATCCTTTTTTGCTGCAACTAAGAACTTTTCTGTTTTGATACAGGACAGTTTTAGTTCAAAAAAGCTATTAACCTAGTAGCAACATTGGAAACATCAGAAGTCATTGGAGAACAATGGAACCAATGTACAAGACCTTATCACAGACACAGAATAGCAAGCAAGCCTTTGTGAGTCTAAATGTGACATTGAAACCAAGTAGAAAAGTTTCAGACTCTCTGCAAAATTTAAAATATTTATTTAAAAAATTTAAAATATTTATTTTAAAAATTATTTTAAAAAATTTAAAAAATTTAAAATATCCTAAAAACCTTTCATAACCAAATACAACTCCATTAGTCGAGTCAAAGGGGCTTCCAATGGATAAGGGTTAGAACTGGGTGGGAAACATCTTTCCCATCTTCAAAAGTCTGAGATTTCAAAAAGTGTTCCCATTCTGTTCTGATGAAACCCAGACCTTATTAACTTCTTGTGAAAAAAAAACAACCAAAAAAAAAAAAAAACAAGAGAGAGACCCTATTCCAGAGTAGCCCAGTGGTTAGAATATTAACTTAGCAAGTGGAAGACCCAAGTTCATGTCCTTATCTGTTTTTCAGCAGGACTTGAGCCTGGATTCCCTACATCCTAGAGGAGTGCTCTAACTAACAGGCTATTTGTGGGTCCACAACCTCAATCTCTTCTGCTGGAGCTGTTGCATTCTGTATAAATAAATAAATATTCATCGGGTCTGTAACAGGCCAGTTTGTTCAGTCAGCAAGCCTAGTGGTCTGGGTCTCTGACTGTAGTCTCTCTGTCAGTTTGTCCCAGGATGGTTTAGTTGGCTGGCAGGCATAGTTGCCTGGGCTGCTGAGTACAGTCCTTCTATCAGTCTGTAGAGGGGTAGTTGGGGCGGTCAGCTGGCCAGTTGGTCTGGCCCTCCAATTCCAGCCTTTCTGCTAGTTCAAGGTGTCCCTGCCTTCTGGATGAGGTTTTAGAAGCACTGGCCTCTTTGATGGTGATAACCCCTAGCTCTGCCCTCCTTGGGTAGATCTAGGGTGGGTATGGGCTCTCCTTCTGCACCCGATCCTGGCCCAAGGACCTGAAAATGAGGTGGTGTGCACTGGCCTAAGGTCAGCCAACCTACCTGCTCACCATCCCCTGAGCCACTTCCTACCACCATTGCATGTCTGACTGGGGCATGGTCACTTAGCATCTTTACTTCCAAACCCCCAGAGTTTAGGGCCAATGCCTGCAGCCTTCTTGAACCCTTGCTCACAGTTCCCCCTCCCCCTTGGGGAGCATCTAGGAATGGGGGGGAAGACTCAGAGTTATTTCCCCTCAGTAGAAGCTGCCTCTCCTGTTGCTGCTGATTGGTGTTCCTCCAGGAAATGGTCTCTTTCTGCCCTCCTTCTTTCCCAAATGGGGCTGCTGGTTTTCTCCCAGGAGTATGCTTGGCAGTGCCTGAGGGGCGGGGTCTCCCTGGCCTAGTACTGCTCCAGCTCTTCCTCTGTCCCTGCTTTAGTGAGGGGTTTGTAAATGCCACAACAGGGTCAAAAAGAAAGAGAGAGTGATTCTGGAGCTTGGTGGTTAGGGCACTCACCTGGGAAGTGGAAGATGCAGGGGCTTGCAGCTGGGTTTCCTACTTTCCAGGTGAGTGCCCTAACCAACTGGCTATTCTGAACTGATGCCTTTGTTTCCTCTATCCCCATTCTGCACCTGAGAAACCTCTTTCAATGCAAGTTTTGTGAAACAGATACATTGCCACAAAAAGTTTCAGTTCATATCCAAAGCCAAAGAGTTATTATTTTCTGGTTCCTGTTAGGCTACCTCCCATTCCACTCTGGGATCAATTGATTTCATGAGTTTTCCACCATTCAGTCTGCCATTTGGGATCAAAATCTTTTGAGAGCAAGATTTCATTACCATCAAATCCAAACCTAAAAACTTGAACCATGAGCCCAATTTTAGTTGGGATCCCCAAACCACCAGCTTGTCCCATCTTCTTTTGACAAGATACTTGGCGATCACAGCCATAATTCGCTTATCAGAAACTTGGAGACCTATTTTAAAATATGATTTTGAGATCTGATGAAAATTCTGTACTCTGTTTACATCCATCTCACACAATACAGTTGTGTAGTTATCTAATTAAGGATAACATTGGCACTTTTGGTCCTGATGAAGCAGGTAAATATCTAGATCGCTGCAGAAAGTACATACAGTGACTACCCTTAAAATGCACCAGTTTTAACTTTGAGCAAGTTACCTCACTATTTCCTAAGATTCCCTGTATTTTCCTCTAGGGAATACCGCAAATGCTGATATAAAACTATTTTCAGATGGCTAGCAATATTCTTAATCACATTAAATAGCACTGAAGTGGATGAGACCAGTCATGAAGTAAGGAGTTAGTAAATATGAGTAAGGACATAGGAATCTGGTCCATATATCTATAGTTATGGCACTAGTAAGTCAGGAAGTCAAATAAGCAAGTTTTAAAGCAAAGCTAATATGGCGTGACACAGGAGAAGTGAGTCAAAAGAAGGAGCAAAAAGAATATGCACAGCTGGTTAATGAAGATTAATATCTAGAACACAGCTTCTTCTTTTAATGACAGAAGTTATTAGCTGCACAGCACAGAGACCAGTTCACAGAAGATAAAACTGTTTATTGCAGCATTGGGGGGCTAGTCTAAAATTTGAAGCATACATACAGTAATAGTAAACCCACTCAATCCAGTTCCTTATAATCATGGTAATACAATATCAGATACAAGATGTTTAATTATAAATATTCAATAAATATGGGGCTCAATCCTGCAGTCCTACAACCTGCACATAAATATATGTTGAGATCAGTGGGAGTATTGAGCATTCAAGAGCTCATATGCATATGCCATATGTATATGGTTTATATTTATGGGACCTGGGGTAAAATCTTGACCCCATTTAAATCAGTCATTAACTTCAATGGGGACAGAATTTCACCCTGGATCATAGCCATGTTGAGATTCCACATTTTGTCATAATAAGAATAAGAGCACAGTAAAACCTCATTATGATGGCCCTTGCTTATGGCACCCTCATGAAATAGTAGTAGGATTTCAACTATCCCCATATTTACTGGGTACATGTCACCTCATGATGGAATGCAGAGATAAAACTTCTAGACCTCATTAATGACTGCTTCTTAGAGCAGCTACTCCTGGAACCCACAAGGGAAGATGTAATTCTTGATTTAGTCCTAAGTGGAGCACAGGATCTGGTCCCAAAGGTGAATATAGCTAAACCGCTCAGTAGTAACGGCCATAATGTAATTGAATTTTTATTTAACATCTTTGTAGGGGAGAAAATATCAAAGAAACCCACCACAGTAGCATATAACTTCAAAAAGGGGAACAAAAAAATGAGGAAGCTAGTTAAATGGAAATTAAAAGGAATAGTCACAAGGGTGAAATGCCTATAAGCTGCATAGAAACTGTTTAAAAAATCCATAATAGAGGCTCAAACTAAATATATATCCCCAAACAATAAAAAAAACAGTAAGAGGAACAAAAAATGCAAGCATGGCTAAACAGAGTAAAAAGAGGTGGCTAGAGGCAAAAAGACATCCTTTTAAAACTAGAAATCAAATCCTATGGAGGAAAATAGAAAGGAGCATAAATTCTGGCAGTCAAGTGTAAAAAAAAGAAGGCCAAAAATAATTTGAAGAGTAACAAGCAAAGCAGCAAAAAAATTTAAGTACATCAGAAGCAGGAAGCCTGCCAAACAATCAGTAAGGCCATTGGATGATCAAGGTACTAAAGGAGCATCTAAGGAATATAAGGCTGTTATAAAAAAGCTAAATTAATTATTTGCATCAGTCATCACTAAAGCAGATGTGAGGGCCAAAATCATGACACTGTTATTTGATTTTTGTTTCAGTCCTTCAGGCAAAACTACTCTTAAAATCAATGGAAGTTTTGGATGACAGTGAATAATCAATCGTCTTCAGTATTTTGCCCTAATTTTGAAGAACTAGAATAAGAACAGTGAGAAAGTAGAAATAAATAAAAGCAACTGAAAATATTAATATATCTGACAAAAGAAAAGAGCTACAAGGTGTGGATTTGAGTCAGATAACCAAAGTACTGTGCAGATTTGATAGGAAGTAATAAGAAAAAGCATATTAATATAGAGATAATAGAGAAAATATCACAAATATATAAAGGTACAGTATATTTTAAGAATATGGGTTTCATAAAAGAAAATACTTCAGAGGCTTATTACATTTGACAGAACAAATAAAGCTCAAACATTAGTACTGGTGGGCTGCCACTGTCTCCAGTAAAGGTTTTATAATTATACTGTGGAGGGCAAGATTTAAGAAGAAAATGCCTGGGTATAAATTAGGAATAAATGAAAGTAAATTCTTCATATTCTGCTAAACAAGTATATAAAAATAGGGTATGATATTCATAAAAGCATTATGAGATTTTTGTGTTTTGAATAAAGCAGTGTGAGAGAGCGAATAGAAAATGTAGACAGAGTGGAACAGATTTTGATTGTAGAGAGAATGGATCTTCCATTATAGTTACAGAAGAAACTGATCATATGTGAGAAAATGATAAAAACTGATACATAAAATAAAGAGTGAAATAAAATTGGACTGCCCAGGACTATTTCTTTGGAATACACTGAAAATAAAGGTGCTAGAAAGAGTTTCTGAAAGATCAAAGACTGGGAAGAGCAGCAAATTAAAATTTCTGCATAACTGAACTAGTGGTATAAAAAAAACAGGGGCATAGAATTGTTTATCAATATCTCCTACAGATCTGAAAGCAGCTGCATTGGCAAAAAACAAGATTGTCCAAGTTTCTTACAGATTCTAGGCTACTCATTTGTATTGGTTGATTTATTTATGGAGATATTTATATTGATTCCTTTTGCCAATACCCCTGGTACCTAACATCATTAAAATCCAATTACTAACCAGACTATAGCAAACTGCCTGTTAGTTACAAGGCCTTCTCCCTAACATTCCCTAATACCAAAATCAAGCCATAGATGAGCCAGACAAGTCTTATACCATCCATTGAAGGCTTCAAACATAGGCTCTGATGGATTAAGCAGATTCAAGATATATGGTCCTACCACTGAGAACACTGTTGCCAGCAGTGAAAAGTCTGAGCTGCAGAATCAACAGGGAAGGCAACTCAGCCAGTTTTACAGATCAAACCCAACACTGTGAATTGCACTTGGAAATAAATTGGAAGCCAGTGCAATTTCTGGAACACAAACATAATGATAGAATTGTAAGACTTGGAAGGGACCTGGAGGTGGCCTACTCCAGTCTCTTGCACTCAAGGCATCATTAAGTATTAACTAGACCATCCCTGACAGCTGTTTGTCTAACCTGCTCTTAAAAATCTCCAATGATGGAGATTCCACAACCTCCCTAGGCAATTCATTCCAGTGCTTAACTACCCTGAGGGTTAGGAAGTTTTTCCTAATGTCTAGCCTAAACCACCCTTGCTGCAGTTTAATCCCACTGCTTCTTGACCTATCCTCAGAGGTTAAAGAGAACAATTTTTCTCCCTCCTCTTTGTAACAGTTTTCAAGTACGTAAAAAGTTTCCATGTCCTCTCTCAGTCTTCTCTTCTCCAGACTAAACAAACCCAGTTTATTCAATCTTCCCTTATAAGCCATGTTTTCTAGACCTTTAATCATTTTTGTTGCTCTTCTCTGGACTTTTTCCAATTTGTCCACATGTTTCCTGAAATGTGACACTCAGAACTGGAAACAATACTCCAGCTGAGGACTAATCAGCATAGAGCAAAGCGGAAGAATTACTTCTTGTGTCTTGTTTACAATACTCCTGCTCATACATCCTAGAATGATATATGCTTTTTTTGCAACAGTGTTACACTGCTGGCTCATATTTAGCTTGTAATCCACTATTACTCCCAGACCTCTTTCCACAGTACTCCCTTCTAGGTAGTCATTTCCCATTTTGTATGTGTGCAACTGACTGTTCCTTCCTGGAATACTTTGCACTTGTCCTTATGGAATTTCATCCTATTTACTTCAGACCATTTCTCCAGTTTGTCCAGATCATTTTGAATTTTAATCTTATCCTCCAAAGCACTTGCAACCCCTCCCAGCTTGGTATCATCCACAAACTTTACAAGTGTACTCTCTATGCCATTATCTAAATCATTGATGAAGATATTGAACAGAACCAGACCCAGAACTGATCCCTGACGGACACCATTTGATATGCCCTTCCAACTTGACTGTGAACCACTGATAATTACTCTCTGGGAACAGTTTTCCAACCAGTTATGCACCCACCTTATAGTAGCTCCATCTAGGTTGTATTTCCCCAGTTAGTTTATGAGAAAGTCATGTGAGACAGTAACAAAAGCCTTACTAAAGTCAAGATATACCACATCTACCACTTCCCTCACCCCATACACAAGGCTTGTTAGCTTCTCAAAGAAAGCTATCAAGTTGGTTTGACATGATTTGTTCTTGACAAATCCATGCTGACTGTTACTTATCACCTTATCATCTTCTAGGTGTTTGCAAATTGATTGATTAATTATTTGCTCAATTATCTTTCCAGGTACTGAACTTAAGCTGACTGGTCTGTAATTCCCCATGTTTTACTTCCTCCCCGTTTTATAGATTGGCACTACATTTGTCCTTTTTTAGTCCTCTGGAATCTCTTCCATCTTCCATGTCTTTTTGAAGATAATCACTAATGGCTCAGATATCTCTTCAGTCAGCTCCTTGAGTATTCTAGGATGTATTTCATCAGGGTCAGGTAACTTGAAGACATCTCACATGTCTAAGTAATTTTTAACCTGTTCTTTCCCTATTTTAGCCTCTGATCCTACCTCATTTTCGCTGGCATTCATTAAGTTACATGTCCAATTGCTACTAAACTTTTTGGTGAAAACAAACAAAAAGTCATTTAGTACTTCTGCCATTTCTACGTTTTCTGTTATTGTGTTTACCCCCTCATTGAGTAATGGGCCTACCCGGTCCTTGGTCTTCCTCTTGCTTCTAACGTATTTGTAGAATGTTTTCTTGTTAGCTTTTATGTCTCTAGCTAGTTTAATCTTATTTTGTGCCTTTCTAATTTTGTCCCTACATACTTGTGTTATTTGTTTATATTCATCCTTTGTGATTTGACCTAGTTTCCACTTTTTGCAGCACTCTTGAGTTTCAGATCATTGGAGATGTCCTGGCTAAGCCAGGGTGGTCTCTTGACAAAATTCCTAGCTTTCCTACACAGTAGATAGTTTGCTCTTGTGCACTTAATAATGTCTTTGAAAAACTGCCAGCTCTCCTGAACTGTTTTTTCCCTTAGATTTGCTTCCCATGGAATCCTACCTACCAACTTCCTGAGTTTGCTAAAGTCTGCCTTCTTGAAATCCACTGTCTTTATTGTGCTGTTTTTCCTCCTACCTACCACATGCCCATGGGACACATGCCCATGGCTAGAAAGGGTTAAACATCTTGCAAAATAAATAACCCTCAAAAGACATGTGGAGAGATAATGTTTGTGTTTTTGTGTATTTATTAATGTATGAGTAGGGTCCACAATATAATCAACAGTCACTGTGTATTCTGTATTCGGATAGTTCAGAGATCAAAAGAACATCTTCGCAGGTAAATGAATTGTAAACATGGGATAGCTCAGTATTTATCGCCCTTTGAAATGTACTGTGAATGGAGGAGGAACAAGCAAATTGCCTTATGTTAATAATTATGTTAATAAGCTAAGTACTGGTGATGGACCTCCTTCAAAGGCATGCTAGTTACCTTTTGTTCCAGAGGAGCTCCCAACTTTTCAAAGAGGACATGAAATTGTATAAAATATCCTTGGATCCTGATTCTGTCATCTCAGATCTAATTTGGCTTCATCTGGGGAAGTTTGAGTCACAAGACTGAGGTCCCAATTTTGCTGGTACACCCTGAATATGAGATTTGGACATTGGACTATAACCTCTGAATTATTTCTGAAAGAACTCTTTGCAACTACAAAGTTCACCATCTCTGCTATGAATCTGAACCTCAATGAACTGAACTCAGGTCTGTATGTATATTGATCTTTTAGCCATACTCTCTCTCTCTCTCTCTTTTGTTTTTTAATAAATTTTAGTTTAGTTAATAAGAATTGGCTGTAGCGTGTATTTGGGTAAGACCTGGAATATTCAATAACCTGGGAGGTAATGTGTCCGATCCTTTGGGATTGGTAGAACCTTTTCTTTTATATGATGAAATAAGATTTTCAGAAATCATCATCATTCTTGACTTAGGTACCTGGATGGAGGCCTGAAGCTGGATCACTTTAAGAGAACTGTGTTGTTTGGACTTCTGAGTAACCAGTAAGGTAACAAAGAAGCTGTTTTATGCTGGCTTGGTAAATCTAAGTATTGGAATATCCACCAGTTTTATGGGGATTGTCTGCCCCATTCTTTGCAGTTCACCCTAATTGAGTGACCATAGCTGGCCCCCACTGGGACCTCAGTCACAGCCCGTAATCCATAATTCCAATTGTGCTACATGATTTGGTCCTGTTTTTGTTTAAAAACTGTTCGAAACACTGTGCAAAACACAGCCCTGTTTACAAACCGAGAGAGTTACAGTTGGGACAAACATGAAGAGACCTATAAAAAGGTGCTACTCTGCCCCACCAGCCTTATAAACTTTGTACACTATGTTGAGGTAGAGAGGACAGTGCTGGACTAGTGGTTGAGCTTCACAAAAGACGCACGTCTTTCAGAGTGATGTGATTGAGGGCCAGTGTTCAGGATGGGAGAACTAGGATTGGGGGCAGTTTCAAGCATAGATAGCACAGAAAAAGGTATGGAGAGGACAGTGCTAGTGGGAAACACAGAGCTGCATGAGGATCATATCACTGATAGCGTGAGTGGACATGATAGGACACAATAAATCCAAGATATAGGCAAAGAAGTAGCTAAAAGTTAAGGATGAGACGTTTGAGCTGGCGCCAGTGGGCAGGTATTCTGAGAAAGAGTGTTACAGGGCCTAACTGGGTCAGGCAGATACATTTAGCAGCTGCTTTCTGAACAGACTGGAGGGGTTCACAATGAGGGAATTAAAACCAGAGAAGGTTACCCTAGTCAGAGTGGGAGCTGACTAGAGTGCTGAACAAATCTTTTGGCAATTCAGAGAGAAAAGGATGGGTACATTTTGGATAAAACAAATGGAGGAAAGTTAACATTTGCTAACAGTTGGCACACTAGGTTATCTGAGAGATACCACAAAATATCTCTATGCTGAGAACACTTCATCTTTGTATGGAAGCTATTGGCAAGCGTTGATTGTCTAATGGTGACCATTGTAGAACAGCAGGTTTTCCTGACTTGATGAAGTCCTGCAAACTGTCTATGGTCGACAGCTTTTTGTTTCTGCCAGATGTCTGCAAAGCAAGATTATGAAAGGAAAACGTTGGCAGTACTAAAACAAAAAAACAAACCCCCATAACACCACTTCTTGATTACCGCTCAAGGAACTAATGCCATGATTATTTTCCTGGCCAAAATTTCTGATTTCTGAAGGTAAAACTTTGGGAATTTTACCAGCTGACAACAATTTTCTTAACCAAGAGATTAAGCTGGACTAGAACCTTACCACTGCATGTGCTGACATGTCAGAGGGGAAAGAAAAGGAAACTATTGGACATGGGCAAACCCAAATGCAGTATTAGTTTTGCAATATCAAAACCTCACTTATAATTCATATAAATATAATCTTATCTGAACCAGTCCTAATTTGGTTCCATCTTTGGCCAAACAACTGAAGATCAACATAAAACTCAACTTTATTCCATGATAGAAAATGTCGGGCTTCTCCTCTCACCTGCACCTACTGGCAGCAAATGTAAAGAATGCACAGAATTCTTGTGTGTGTGTGAAGTAGTTTCCTTGTGCAGAGTGGATACTTCGACACATATTGAAGTTGATATTGTCCTTGGAAATAGTTAGTGTACTGGAGACTAAATTCCACTGACAAAGACAGCTTTATCCTTCTTTACAGGAAGGGGAGGATGAAATCAGTACACATTACCCTATTCTGCTTACAAAGCAACTAATCTGCATTTATTATATGTGCAAAACTAATTGGAGTCAATGGAGTTCAGCCTAAAAAAGCAGTGGCAGACTATAGCCCCAAGATTTACTTAAGGAAATATGTTCATTGCCAAGATAAGGGTCTTTCTGAGGGATAATAGTCTTTAAACTACTTTCTCCTGTTGCAAGGGAACTGATATATAATCAGTGTTCCCTAGTGACTAGAGGACTGGACTGGGATTCAGGAGACCTGCATTCTATCTTTGGCTCTACCATCAGCCTGCTGGATGACATTAGACAAGTCACTTCACCTCTGTGGCTCAGTTTCCCCATCCGTGAAGTGGGGATGATGATTACCTCCTTTGAGATCTACTGATGAGAAATCTATAGGAGAGCTGGGTATTATTATATGCACACAGTTTAGGGGGAAAAAGGCCCCAGAACTGCAAAGACTTTTACCTGTGCCTAGCTGTGCGCTGTGTGTGATCCAACTGAAGTCAGTGAGGCTGCTTACAGTGCACAAAAGTTAAGCCTGTGCGCAAGGCTTCTCAGGACTGGGACCTAGCTTGATTTCTTCGGGTTAGGTTATATCTGCCAGTTTGCCACTTTCCCCCTTCCTATTAACATCACCTCAGTCTTCTTGTAGTTAAGTTTGAAGTCATCCATTCAGGATCCAATTTCCACCTTTTGTCTCTTGTCCTACACTTCAACTGTAAGCTTCTTAGGAAAGTGACTGTTTTTTAGTTCTGTTTTTGTCAGCCCCTCCCATAACAGGATTCTGGTCCTCCACTGGGGCTGCTAAGCACTATAGTAACACAAATAATAATGAAATAGCTGATAAGGGCTGATACATAAGTAGAAAAGATAATTGTATAAATCAGCATAGCCAGAAGTGAAAAAATGTTAATAGCTTCTTACTTTTATATTTGATCTCTGCAGTAGCTTGATATTGAGCACAGGTGGTACAGCTTTAAAAAATATATATTTAATGTATTTTATTTTAAAAAATAAGACAAAGAAAAATGGCTTTGGAGCAACTGTATAGGTTAAAATGGGGGGGTTTTATCCCTATCCAAAGACAAATGCTAGTGGGGAGTAAGAATACTCTTCTTCTAAAGAAGAAAATAAAGTGGATTGAATTCACCAAGGTTTGAATTACATAACAAAATATAAGTCAGAACTAAGGGTGATCCCCATTCTGAATTCATTAGTTTCGTCTGGAGCTATTATAATTTATCTTGTCCATACTGTACGTATTAACACTCATAGTTCATTTTATTGACTCATTTTACTGTAACTGTTCTTTTAAAGTTATGGACTAACATGCAAGGTCGCTCTGAAACACAGATTTTTGGTCCTAAATTGGAACAGCTTCTTTGCAGTGATTATGTGGATCTTTCACACATTATCAATTATAGTCATGTGGCAATAGGCTGATATCAGCTATCTGATCATTGGCAAGAACTTAGACACTGCATATCCTGTTTTGCATCAGATTCATTCCGATCTTTACCCATTGCTCCAAATTGCAACCTCACATGTCAGTTTTGCCTATTCACTTTTAAATAGCTCCAACTTCTGCCATAGCTTAGCTGTTATTTACCACCCTGAGCCCCCTCAAATCCATGCTAATTCAGACATTTTTATTCATTAGTATTTCTTCATATACTTTATGTATTCATCACAAGCTGTCAGTCTGGTGAGCTAGTCACTTAATTGTCAGCTTCTCTGCATTCTACTGGCAACTTCAGAAATCTTCCTTTAAAATGAGGGTCTTCCATGAAGCTTTTCCAAGGATGACATACAAGTCAGAATACTTAAAAAATAGCATTTAGAATTTGGATGAATAGATCATGCATTCCTTGCACGTGCACACATGCACACGCACACACACACACACCCCTTGTTTCAACTACTTTGGTCCATTATGAGATTTCTACAGTAATAATGCAAAAAAGGCAGAGGTATTCAACAAATATTTCAGTTTTGTTTTGGTGAAAGAAAAAGATGATGTAGTTATATCATATGATAACACTCTTTCCATTTCACTAATATCACAAGAGGATGTTAAAGAACAGCTACAGAAGTTAGACATTTTTAAATCAGCAGGGCCAGATAACTTACACCCAAGAGTTTTAAAAGAGCTGACTGATTTTCAATATGTATTGGAACACTGGGGAAGTTCCAGAAGACTGGAAGAAAGCTAACATTGTGGCAATATTTCAAAATGATAAATCAGATACCCAGCTAATTATAAGCCTGTCAGTCTGACACTGAATGTGGGAAAGATAAGGGAGTGGCTGATAAGGGACTTTGATTAATAAAAATTAAGGGAGGGTAAGGCAATTTATGCCAATCAACATGGGTTTATGAAAAACAGATCCTGTCAAGCTAACTCAATATCCTTTTTTGATGAGACTGGAAGTTTGGTTGAGAAAAGTTATAATGTTGATGTATAATACACATAGATTTCTGTAAGGTGTTTGTCTTGGTACCTCATGACATTTAAAACTAGACTAAAATAAACATGGCACATATTACGTAGATTTAAAGCTGGATAATTGATAGGTCTCAAAATGTAACTGTAAACAGAGAATCATCAAAAGTGGGTGTGTTTCTAGTGGGGTCCTGCAAGGATTGGTTCTTGGCCCTACACTATTTAACATTATTTTCAATGACCGGGAAAAAAACATAAAATCATCCGTATAAAGTCTGGAGGTGACACAAAAATTGGAGGTGTGGTAAATAATGAAGAGGACAGGTCAGTGATACAGAGCAATCTGGAATGCTTAGTAAAGTGGGTGCAAACAAACAATGTGTTTTAATATGGCTAAATGTAAATATATACATGTACACACAAAAATGTAGGCCATACTTACAAGATAAGAGACTCTACCCTCAGAAGCAGTAACTCTGAAAAAGATTTGGGGGTCAGGATTGATAATCATCTGAACATGAGCTCCCAGTGCAAAATAGCTAATGTAATCCTTGGATGCATAACAGGGAAATCCCAAGTAAGAGTAGTGGAGTTATATTACCTCTGTATTTGGCACTGTTGTGACCACTGCTCGAATACTGTATCCAGTTCTGGGTGTCCACAACTCAAAAAAAATGTTGATTAATAATTTTCATGGTCCTTCTCTCCAATTTATGACATAGAAAACCTAACCTTATAATGACAGGTTTCATAGTAGCAGCCGTGTTAGTCTGTATTCGCAAAAAGACAAGGAGTACTTGTGGCACCTTAGAGACTAACAAATTTATTAGAGCATAAGCTTACGTGAGCTACAGCTCACTTCATCGGATGCATGAAGCATAAAGCTTATGCTCTAATAAATTTGTTAGTCTCTAAGGTGCCACAAGTATTCCTTTTCTTTTAACCTTATAATGGGTCAGCTCCTCGAGTCTCTTTATTTAACTTAACAAATAGTTTAAAGGGTTAACTATATCTCAGTCTACAAGTACCTACATGGGGAACAAATATTTAATAATGGGCTCTTCAGTCTAGCAGAGAAAAGTATAACACAATCCCTAATGGCTGGAAGTTGAAGCTAGACAAATTCAGAGTACAAATAGGGTGCACATTTTTAACCGGGAAGATAATTAAAAACTGGAATAATTTATAAAGAGTTGGGGTGGATTCTCCCTCACTGGCAATTTGTAAATCAAGACAGGATGTTTTTTTAAAGATACTCTCTAAGAATTATTTTTGGGAGGTTCTATGGCCTGTGGTATAAATGGGTCAAACTAGAGGATTACAATGGTCTCTTCTGGTCTTGGAATCTATAAATGTATAAGATTATGATTGTGAAAGAAATGCAGCAGTAAGCCTATGGTCTTTGTTTTCGGCATAATTGGAGGCATTGCCACTGACTCAGGCCTTGATTTAGAAAAGTCAGTTGGACTTCAGCAGATGTTTAAGTGCTGTACTGAATTAAGAACTCACTGTATAGCCCTTAGCCAGGTCATTAATGTCATCATACCCCATTTCTATTACACCAGATTACAATTATATTGTGCAATAATATACAGTAATATTGACCAGCCTTACAGGGATTTTGTGAATGTAAATGTTTTTAAAGAGCTTTGAACACCTCAAATTAAAGTTGCTATATAATGCAAGTTTACTATCGATGTACTGTCTCTTATTGTAAAAACATACATGTGGTTTATTTGAACAATTTAGCAAAATTTCTTCTAAAACTCATTTCACAGTGATGTTGGAAAGCTAAGCCATTACTATCCCAAACACAGACACAGGCAGAGATAATTTTGAAGGGGTAAACTCTACTGTTGGATTAGACCTGGGAATGGAGCCTCACAATCAACCTCAATTCTCCTTTGAGGGAAAGGGGGATTGATGACTATGACGACTGAATTGCCCAGGCTTTATCAGGCACTAGTGTGGTGCCTGTTGTCTCCATGCAGTTTCACAGTGACCCATTGAGAAGCCTTTAGGTGTAAGGAATCCATTAGGCTATAGCTGTTTACATTAACAAAATTATGGTAGGTTTCAGAGTAGCAGCCGTGTTAGTCTGTATTCGCAAAAAGAAAAGGAGTACTTGTGGCACCTTAGAGACTAACAAATTTATTAGAGCATAAGCTTTCGTGAGCTACAGCTCACTTCATCGGATGCATTTGGTGGAAAAAATTATGGTACAAGACAATTTAATGCCTAGATTTTTATACCATATCCATCACTATGATGTGTGAGTGCCATCTGACATATGTATTTCTCTGCCCATCACATGGTGAAACCAGCAACACCGTGTCCAATACATTGAATCATTTTGTTCCAGTTAGGCCCTCAAATATGCATATACAACTCCCATTCATTTTGATTATACTTGTACTGATAAGTATTATTATTATCAGGCAAAATTAGCCCATCTCCAACAATGAAGCTACCCTTGGTTGCTACTATATTTTTTCCTGTTCGTATTGCATCTTCAGCACTCTGTATAGCACAGACTCTGTTAGGTAAACAGTGACACACTTGGGTCTGGTGACAAAAATGAAGTACAAAGTGTTTTGGATTAAAGCCTAAAGGTGCAGCTTGCAAAGACCAAAGGGTTTTGTGCTCCTAAATCACCTATCGGGGGTAGCCATGTTAGTCTGTATCCACAAAAACAACAAGGAGTCCGGTGGCACCTTAAAGTCTGTTAGTCTTTAAGGTGCCACCGGACTTCTTGTTTTTTTCTAAATCACTTAGGCATTTTGGAAAATCCCACCTTAAATGCTTATTTATAACTCAGCCAATGCCATTATATACTGTCATTATAGAAACAACAGAAACACTGTTTCTAATAAAATAAGCTAGCATTTCAATATAAATGAACTCTTCTGAACTGGAAGTCTGTTGTAAACATACTACTTTAAAAGCAAACATGAAGTTGTTGTTAGAAGCTTCCAGAATTAATAAAAACAAAGAATAAATAATAATTTGATAGACATCTTAGCAAAATACATCTACATTATATGAAATATGATTATTTTAGCATAATTACTAATTGCACAATGGAAATGGTTTTCTGTAGGAAAAGAACAAAATGGCATGAAGTTATCTTCATACGAATTCACAGCTGAAATGTGTTTATTTGCACTGATGACTGAGGCTTCATTGCAAAAAGTGGTGTGTTACATTGAGACAAGCTAACTCAAGATAGCCCTCCTGATGTAAAATCCTAGTGAAGACAAAGCACAAGTAGTTTTTACTTTGATGTAGCTACTTGTGGTCAACACTATGCCTTCCACCTGGAGTCTGTCTCGTCTAGCTACATGGACTTAAACTACCTGTGCCTTGTCTCCAGTAGGATTTTACACCAAGAGAGCTATCTTGATGTACGCACACCATTGTTGCAATGAAGACATAGCCTGAGCGACCCTTGCTGAATTACTCAATTTTGCCCCGATGCTGAACAATCAACAATATCAATCCACAAAACACAGTCATCTACTAAATAAGATGCCATGTATTTTGTAAAAGTAATGAGGTCTTATTATTATGATCTCTCATCTCAGTACTCTACTATTAAATCTTTGCTGAGAAGTAGGGAGCAACAACTGGGTTTTGTGTCTGAAATGAGAATTAATGAGGATCTACTTTTTAACTTCTTTAAATTTTCCCCAATTCCTCTATACTGACAGAACAATAAAAATGTCTTAAGTGTCTTCAGAAGATCATATTACTGGAGAGTTTTGAAAGATGTATTACAGACACATTACAAATAAACTAAGACAGTGCAATATAATCTGTTGTGCCATAACATCCCTTGAATAAAATCTATATCCTTTAGTGAGTTTAGAACTATTGGGAAATGAACATGTTCAAAATTCAGTATGAACTCTCCAGATATACAAAAATAGCTAGCACAGATATATATTCCATCAAAAGCATTATCAGTGATGACATACTTAAAAGTATAACATAAATTCTCCCTACTTCAGAAAGCTAAGGTGGTTGAATTCAAGCAGTTGCAAAATTTTAATTAAATATTATTTTAAGAGAAATATACATAAATTTAAGTATTAAAGAACCATCATACTTAATAAAAGCTCTTCTACTAGTTCAAAGCACTTTTTTAAATATAGGATACAGAGTACACTATTATCTATGAAAGAGTGAAATCTCCATGTAACATAGGAGACTCAAAGTTTCAAAAAGTAGGGGGGAAATGTATAATGTTGATGAGACCATGCATCACTATTTAAAATATGTAATAACACGCTAATGCAAAGAATCAGTTGGACAGGAAAATGGAAAGAAACTCTCCTCCAATTCAAGTCAGAACTTCATTCACAAACATATGCAACTATATGTGGCGTGCATCCTGGTGGACAGTGTGAAATTGAGCAATTAGCTACATTAAGAGTGAACAATTAGTGCTACATAAAGATAGGATAGACACGATTTTTGTTAACTGAGTCCGTTTATTTATTGTAGCCCAAGGACAATAAACCCCTGAGTGACCCAAACAAATCTTGGACTGGAGATTATTAAAAGGGAAGGGAGTGTTACCAAGCCCCTGAACCGCTAAGGGTGATCATGTTGCTTTGAACCTAAGGATTTAATACAAATATTTGACACGTGAAATAGGGAGGAAAGCACAACCTATGAGGCGAGATGGGAAGCAGCAATGAAAGGGCAGCTTGGGGAGAAGCGGGTGGGGTGGGGGCAAAATCTGAGGCTGGGGCAGCACAAGGGACAATGGACAGCTCCTTACTTACCATCTTCATTCTCATCAAACACGGGAGTTTTGTGGGAGTGATTGCCACCCATATTATTCCACAGCTTCTTCCACATCCCCAGCCACAATCTCCACGGGGGGAACGGCCAGCATCCCAAGGGGAGAAGGGGGCGAATTCCGGCCAAAGAAACCCAGCCCAACTAGCGGTGGGGGGGAGGGGGGGGGTTGATCGCACTTCCCAGCAGCGTCCCGGTCTCAGGGCCCTCCCCGACTCTCGCTCGCTCTGGAACTAGGAGGGAGTCCCCGCATCCCCTTCCATGCTCTCACGGCTTCAACCTCCCCTCCACGCCCAGGACTCTCTTCCGATCGCCGCTCCGAGGCGGGCTGCGGCTGCTGGGGGAATCCTCGGCGGGGTTAGAAATCATCCTGCGAAATGAAAGTGATCCATCTCCCTCTGACAGGAATTGCTGCTGCTACTTACTAACTTGATCCATATTTCATAGCAGACAGTCAGGGGAGGGGGGAGAGCTGAAAGGAGGGAAGGAGGGAGGGGGCGTAGGTCCTGCTGATGGTTGCCTTTGGTAAAAGGTAAAAGCTGGATCTACCTGGATCCTGCTGAGCTTGGTACCCAAGATCCCAAATTCCGCTGCCTAAAGTGAGGACATTGTAGCCACTCCTATTGGTCCCGGACCCCCGTGCAGCCCAGCACGTCAGAGCTACAAACACCAAGCTCCAGCACCAAGATCCTGCTAGCTCCAGCCAACTTTTGGCCCCACTCCCCCCCCCCCCAGTTCCGCTGGCCAAACAGAGAAAAGTCGACCCCCGCCCCGTCCTATGGTATCGAAACCAGAACTCTGCCGCACCGCAGTGCAAACTCGCTGCAAACACTTGCCAAATACAGCCTATAAACACAGAAATCCGATCATCCAAAGACACAAGCGTTTCCTCTTTTCCACAAAAGCAGCTTCCGGTTGTAAGAAAGCTGGACCCCAACTCTGAACTCCAACGTCTGCTGTAAGAAAGCTGCAGAAACCCCGGTTCAGCACCTGTATCCCCCCGGGTGGGCCGAATATTAGGTGGCAACCCCCTTCCCCCACATACTTTTGTTGTCTACATTTAGCATCTAGGCACTTCTTCTAGTCCACCAGAATACTCTGGATCCCAAGATACTACGCTGCAAAAACTTGCAGCCAGGCCCGGAGCTGAGTTTTTGAGGTGCTGTGGTATATGAGGGTCTAGAGTTGAAAGGTGAAGTAGGAGCAACTAAATAAGATCTCCATTTAAGTGGTAGCATTTCGTGACTGAGACCAAAAATTGTCTGGATCCAGGTGGCGGATCCGGGGCTTTTTGTGGCACTGTCGTGTTGGGGGCTGGGAGGCTTTTTGGCTCACTAGGAGCTGCTAGACTTTGTTCGCCATTTGGGTAATGGAATTTGGGGATCTGGGGTTAAAATCTGGGAGGATCCAACTTTCCGCGGACACCGTATCTTCCTCAGACACTGCCCGGTGGCAGTGAAGAGTGTGGTTTGTGCATGAGGGCGATCTCTATTGACTTGTTCCGGCTCATCCTTAATAAGCGAGGCGACGTCTGCAAACGAATGGTCCATCACTCCGGGAATCGCACGGTAATGTTCTGGGAATGGCCGGTTGCTCAAGTTTGCTGCATATCTCACCCCTTGGGGCACGTAGAGCAGTGGAATTTGGGGCCCGGTCGGAGGTACAGGTTGGGCAAGTCTCTCCAGCTGCGTGTGCCAAGGGATGGAGTCATACATGAGACGTGCTGGGAAACAAAGTGGCCCATGGCAGATCACGGCACGTTTATTTCTGCTCCTGGGCTGATCTTACAGCTGCAGATGAGGAGGATCTGCCGTAAACAACATGCAATTAAACAAATGGGAAAAGGCAGAGCCCAGCCCAAGAGAGCGCGGGGATCATTAGCTGGACTTGAGCCTAGCGCAGAAAGGGTTAACGAGTCGACACAAACACCGCCTCCCCCAGTAAATATTTGAGATATCCAGCCTTACAATGCCACCTGCTGGCTCAACTAAACACACTCTTGTCTGTGCAATAAAACGGGCAGTTGTGTGATCATTATTGCTAGGTATAAGGGGAAGTCAGCCTAAGGTACCTAATCAGGGCACAACAACAGTCGTCTGGATGCTAAACTGCTGCTTTTTGTTGTGGGTGCTGTTAAATAGACACAATCTAATTCTCTTGTATGTATAGTTTTATAGAGGAGATTCTCCAGTTCTAGTGGTGGAGGGGGGTGAGTTTCTTTTCTTTAAAAGAAAAGGAGTACTTGTGGCACCTTAGAGACTAACAAATTTTGTTTGCATTTGGAAAGGAAGATGATGTCTGTCTGTATCTGTATGAGTTTTTTTCATGAAGTTGATAGAATTCTGAGCAAACTAACCACACTACAAATTAGCACACTTTGTGTGTCTTATTTTCTGACTCCTGTCAAAATTTTTGCCTCAGTGCTTCAGCGTATGCTGGAAAAACCCCAGGAGAGATGAGTTTGAGAAATGCTGAGTTCTCTTGTCCCACAACTATCATAGCAGGCCATGAAGTTCAAGAATGAACTCAGCAACTCTTACAGGGTCCTTTGTAAAGGCTTGATCCCAAGTGTTACATCTGAAGAGTATCACTGTCCTTACAATATTACATTCAAAAGCATGGATGGGTGTTAAAGTCTGCTCCCAACAGTGGATCTTTGTTGATCCCATCTCTAACCTGGCTTTAGCCTTCTTCCCAAAGTGCTTTATCATATGGCCATAGATGAGGTCATGCCAAGGAAATTTGCTTGGTTCAAACTTCTCTGTTGAATCTTCTAGATCATAAGAAACAAGTTTCTGAAGCCAGGGTACTCAACTGGATCTGTGTGCACGTTTTTAAGAGTCTTCTCTTAGTCTTTCCTCTTGACTACTCCATCTTGTGTGTTTTGCAATGGCTCTATCCTCAGCTTTGTAGTGAACATGCTAATCTTGGCTTAATGTTCAACTAGCATATTTGCAGATGCTTTGTCATCTAAAGCCTCTATACCTACATTTTTCAGGATTTTAGATTGCACAACTTCATCTGTTTGTTGTCAGTTTGCTTTAGTGTCATCCCTAAATCTTCTTCTCTATGAGGATCCAATCTTTCACAAGTTGCCTCCCAATGCTTTCATCTACATTCAGTTATTTTCATGGCGACTTCTTTCAAGTCTTCATTCCTTTTTCATCTGGCCTTTCCATCTCCAGGATTCCGTTCACCTTCCAATCAGACTTGATTCCTGGGGAAATAGTCACTATAAAATAATCATATTTATGAACCCTACAGAATACTGCATTAGGCACTTCTTCCTGAGAGGTGCTGAGCACCTGCTGCTCCCAAGGAAGTCAACAAATCTTGCTTATTTAGTCCAAACCTCTTGATTTCAGCAAGAGTTTTACTGAGTGAGGATGTCAGGGTTTGGCTCCAGTTCAGTGGTACTCTCTGACATGTAATCATCCAGCCGCAAGGGTGATCATTATAAGGAAGGAGATGAATTTGAGCAGTTCTGTTACTCTGGGAGTAATTTAGGATTGTTATCGTAGCCAACAAGTCACTACACCTCCCTGTGCCTTAGCTTCCCATCTGAACTAGGTATTAAGAGCTAAGTATTATCATCATCCACTAACAGGAACTTCTAGTTGTATTTAACTCAATTATATTTTTACATGTGGAGATTTTTTTTTACATGTCATTTTCTGGACATTCCTAAGAAATATCAACTTGAGAATCTTAACAAATAATGTCCATTAATGAACCCCTTCTTGGATAACATAGGTATTTATTTACAGAGATTGGCCTGAATTCTACAATCATTTATCCTCAAAATATTATTAATACTGTAATAAAAAATGCAAACCATTCAATGTCAAAAATCATATATGTTTCAAAGTCAAAGCCCATATTGCATAGGAGAAAAACTGAAATTCCACGCACAGTTTCCATTAATTGTTCTAGTGGAAGGAGAGGAAGAGAACACATAGGGGGTCTTCCCCCTAAACCAATGGGTTTTCCAAGATTTCAAGACACCTGTGAGAGGCCAGGGTCATCTGTTCAGAGGCCGAAAGGCTGTTCCCCCATGCCTACTGCCCGCGGAACCCCTCCCCTCAGGAAGAGTTTGTTTGAGAGAGGACAACCCTATGTAAGCTAATGCAGATGGGCTCAGCCTTATCTCACTCCAGGAAATCCTAGGGTATTTGAGGGTGTGGGAGGTGTTGTGATAATTGGGCCCACAAATTTACCCAAATTGTGAGCTCAAGTTTAAAAACTATGTCAAAATTCATAACATGCTACAATAACCTATAATAACAAAAGTTGCTAGGAAAAGGTATGAAAGGGAGTCAGAATAATTGAATTAGTCTAAAACAAAAAGGCTAAATTGATATGATTCAAGGACTATGTGAAAATTATGCTCGTTAAGAACAGGAGATCTGGAGCCAGAAGTTAATGAGCCAAAATTGGTATATCTGATATTAGGCCTAATTGGTGAACAAAACAATGGTGGGGTGGGCTGGTTCACCCATCATTCCCTTTTTGGGTCCTTAAAAGAAAGATTTTGTGGGGACAGTATGAAAGAATAGATAGAGGTGCGAGCCATCCCAACAATCTACTGGGACCCTGGGCCTTCATCATCCTGATCCTGAGAGGTGTCCTGACCAGACTGGGACAGTGTGAGAGAGAGAGAGAGACCCAGGTGACATTGCTACCCCTACTGGATCCAGCTGAATCCCAGACATGGGACTCCTGAGATGACAGTTATTACCAGCTAAGAGAGACTGTCAAACAATGGGGGTGGAGGATGGAGTCCTTCTAAAAATCATCTATAGCTAAAGGAAAAGGGATCAAAGGATGTTGCAAAAATGAAAACTTTATTTAATACTTTACATTTCAAATACTTGAACAGTTTTTTCTTCTTTTCTGTATCTTTAATAAAAGGTCACAAGGATTTTAATGGTGTGTTTGCCATAGTGCTAAGCAGGCTGAGGTCTCTGTATACCACTATTCTTTAACACTATTTAATGTTGGACAGCAACTGAGTTATGTTAACCCTTTAACCCTTTATTCCGTCTAAATTAATACAAATAAAGGGAGCAATGCTGTAGAGAACAGACATAGACAGCCAGTCCTCCAGCTCCAGCCCCTCTCTATCTCTGGAGACCAGTCCCTATGATGCACCCACAGAAGGGCTTCTGAGTAATCAAGGGAAGGATCATACTACAGAGTCAGTCCTTCCTCCTCTTCTGTGGCTCCTTCCCAGCCAGATCTGCCTGCCCTGGTTTCTCTCTGCCCATAGGCAGGGAGGGAACAATAAGGAGCAAAATTCCTTAACTCTATTATTCATAACAATTTAAATTTAAAAAATCATAACTATAATTTCCTTTCCACTATTTATGTCATTTATTTCCTTTTTGGATTTCTGACAGCTTGGAAAATGAACAAGTTCGTTTTTGTCTGTAATCAACTCCTCATCGCTTTCCCTTTCAGATTCACATTTTATTCTACACAGGCTAGCTGTTAGCCAAGATCAGCAGGGATGCAAAACCATGCTCTGAAGGGTCCCTAGTCCCTGTTTGCCAGAAGCTGGTAATGAGCAACAGGGGATGGATCACTTGATGATTACCTTTTCTGTTCGTTACCTCTGAAGCACTTGGCATTGGTCACTGTAGGAAGACAGGATATTGGGCTAGATGGACCATCGGTCTGGCCCAGTCTGTCCATTCTTATGTTCTGGGTTCTTATACTACCCTCATCACTGTAGCATTTGAGCCTTTCCCAGTAGTGCATTAAGAGACATCACTAACATCTATTACAGGTAGTTCATTCTCTGTCACCCTCGTCCTGGGAAGAATTACATGTAGTGTTTTGATAGGGTATTGTGTTTTAAATATACATGTGGCTATGTGTGTGTGTGTGTTTGAGAAGGTAGATCAAACCGGAGAGGAAGGTAGTAAGGTTTGTGATAGCCCTGAGTTCGTGTACAAGTTCATTCCCCAGTCTCAGACTAGCCCCAGAGAAAGCTTTGTCATCTGCACTAGCAGAAAGCTTCCATGTTTGGATTGCAAACAGTGCTGGGAAATGTTTGTTTTCTAATTAACATTAGAATTTAAAAAAACATGAATGACATTCCCATTAGTATTATATTTTGTAAAAGTTTATTTTTACAAAACCTAAATTCACAGTTAACTTTGACCTGACCAGCTTTTGCCTTCATGATTTGTGCACTAGAAGCCGAATGCAAAGCTCATTGATATTAATGGAAAGATACCCATCTTTAGATCAAGCTCTAGAAGAAAAGCTGCCACAGTAAACTATTCAGTGTCTTGAATGCAAAAGGAGATATACAATAACTATTGGCTTTTTCTGTAGAAAATTTAAATTAAAAACTCTAAAGAGCAGGGAAAATTATTTCGGTCTCTTTGTAAAAATCCCTCAGAGATTTTCTAGGTGAACTTTGATGCTCAGTCAAAAAAATGTAAACATAATATTTAAACATAAATCCCTCTTTTATGGCTGGATCCAGCAAGGTGCCATGCACTTTGGCCCCAATCCTGCAAAGCACTTAGGTAACCCTAAGTACACGAGTAGTCCCATGAATGTTAACAGAAATTCTCACCTGGTTAAAGTTGTGCATACAATAAAGTGCTTTGCCTGGTCTGGGCCTAATTCCATTCCTGAAATTTACGAGTTATACAATGAACTTGAATTTTTAAAAATTATACCTGAAAAAAAGTCCCTAGCTGTTTGGACCCAATGTACAGTTAGAATAAAATTGTGACATTTCATTTCCATACTGTATGACAGATTCTTGCCTTCAGCAGAGTCACTTCGATTTATGCTGACAGGTTTCAGAGTAGCAGCCATGTTAGTCTGTATTCGCAAAAAGAAAAGGAGTACTTGTGGCACCTGAGAGACTAACCAATTTATTTGAGCATAAGCTTTCGTGAGCTACAGCTCACTTAGCTCACGAAAGCTTATGCTCAAATAAATTGGTTAGTCTCTAAGGTGCCACAAGTACTCCTTTTCTTTTTTCGATTTATGCTGGTAACCAAGATCAAAAGCTGCCCTGGTATCTTCAGATCCCTTGTTAGGGTTAATGAGAACTATCAAATAAAAACCTCCAGTCTCCTTGTAAGACCCCAATCCTGCCACTGAAGCTGCAGAACCCGATGGATTTCAAAGGCATAAGGGTTCAGCCATGTGGCTCCAACTGCAGGATCAGGATTAAACTGAGAAAGTTTAAAGCTGTACGTTAACAAGAATTGGAGGGACGCCCTTTAAGAGAATATTTATCAGAAGTGATACACCAGACAATTAAGCATAATATTGTTAGTCATGGTGGTAAATTATGAGTGTTGGCCAATTTGTAAACACTGCGGGCTCTTCTCCAACAAAGAAGTTTCAGCTTGCTATTTCCTTCCAGTGCCAGATAATAGCCTTTATGAGTTCACAGTGGTTATTTAATCAAAAGAGTGTTTTGCTTTTGAATGTAGTCATTGCATTGCGTTTTTCACAGTTTCTATAACACAATCATATTACACTTTCCATTGAAATGTAGGGAGACCATTCTGATAATAGAAAATCACCGCCAGGGAATAGTTGCACCATGGAAAATAATATTAATTTTTAATCTGCTGAGCAGACTGGGGTAAGGACACTGGGTTCTGGTCCTGTTATGACACAAGACCCACTGAGTTTCCTTGGGAAAGAAATGTAACAAAAGTTAAGTATTGCCCATCTGTAAAGTTAGTCAAGTACTTACTAGCTTCCAGGAATAGAGTTTCTGTGAAATGGGGGTACTATTTTTTCTCACCTGTCCTGTGATTATGAACACACACATTTTTAGCATGTTCCCTTTTCGTTACCTCCTCTCAAAGTATACAGTATCACTGTTTTCAATCTCTCTGCTTGCGAAAAATTGTATATGCCTGCCCCTTGTCATTCTCATCTCTTGTCTTTGAAAACCCTGCCCCCATCCCAACTCTGGTATAACTTTTCAAGATAGGTTTCAGAGTAGCAGCCATTTTAGTCTGTAGCCGCAAAAAAAAAAAAAAAACAGGAGTACTTGTGGCACCTTAGAGACTAACAAATTTATTAGAGCATAAGCTTTCATGGGCTTTCAAGATAGGGTGACCAGAACTGACCACAGTGGGTGAGATTGTGTGGTACATGTATAAGAGGGTAGCACAGAACATGCAGACTATACAGACTGCTACAGCTGGTTGACTAGTGCAAAATCAATTTATAACTTTCCATAAATAAATGTGGTGAGACTGCTTAAAGCCACTGTTTTTTGGTTAAAAGTTTCATTACCTGTAAAAGCTTCAGAAATGTTGACATGAATGATTATTCATCCAGCTGCACACATACAAAATGGCAAATGATTGCCAAGGAAGGATTACTGCGGAAAGGGAACTGGGAGTCATAGTGGACCACAAACTAATACGAGTCAACAATGTAACACTGTTGCAAAAAAAGCGAACCTTGTTCTGGGATGTATTAGCAGGAGTGTTGTAAGCAAGACATGAGAAATAATTCTTCTGCTCTACTCCATGCTGATTAGGCCTCAACTGGAGTACTGTGTCCAGTTCTGGGTGCCACATTTCAGGAAAGATGCAGACAAATAGGAGAAAGTCTAGAGAAGAACAACTAAAATGATTAAAGGTCTAGAAAACATGACCTATTAGAGAAGATTGAAAAAAATGGGTTTGTTTAGTCTGGAAAAGAGAAGCCTGAGAGGGGACATGATAACAGTTTTCAAGTATTTAAAAGGTTGTTACAAGGAGGAGGGAGAAAAATTGTTCTTCTTAACCTTTGAGGATAGGGCAAGAAGCAATGGGCTTAAATTGCCACAAGGGAGGTTTAGGTTGGACATTAGGAAAAACTTCCTGTCAGGGTAGTTAAGCACTGGAATAAATTGCTTAGGGAGGTTGTAGAGTCTCTATCATTGGCGGTTTTTAAGAGCAGGTTAGACAAACCTGTCAGGGATGGTCTAGATAATACTTAGTCCTGCTATGAGTGCAGGGGACTGGACTAGATGACCTCTCGAGATCCCTTCCAGTCCTTTAATTCTATGATTGTATTGTTCCTGCTGTGGTATCCCTAGAAACAGAGCTACAGCATCAGAAGCATCAGCTGATCTGCCACCCAATCCACAGTCAAGGCCCAATACAAGTCCGAATGAAATCAATGGCAAATTTCCAGTACCATGAATGGGAGTAACATCATCCCCTGAGAAGGTAAGCTCCTTATGGACAGTGTATCTGTCTCTCCTTTTTGTTCTGTATAACACTGAGCAACCTCTCAGTGCTTAACAGATGCACAACAAGAAGAATCCTCGGTTTGGGTTTACCCAGAAAAGCCTGGACTCCAGTGTACAATCTTAGTCTCCCTCCTTCTTACTCTTGTTGGTCTTTTAGCAACTCTCCGGGAACAATTACCCATATGCTTTTCCAACTGCCTTTGAAAATCAGAACCTAAAATTGAATGCCTACATAATTTTCTCATTAGGCTGACCTCACACTTGGTAAGACAACTCCCATCCTTTCATGTATTTATACCTGCTCCTGTATTTTCCACTCCGTGCATTGAGCCCGACGATCTAGTCAGCTTTCTATTCACCTTATAGTCAACTCATCCAATCCATACTTTTTTAAAACTTGCTCACAAGAATACTGTGGGAGACTGTATGAAAAGCTTTGCTAAAGTCAAGATATATCACATCCACTGCTTTCCCCATATCCACAGAGCCAGTTATCTCATCATAGAAGGGCAATCAGGTTGTGCAGGCATGACTTGCCCTTGGTGAATCCATGCTGACTGTTCCTGATCACCTTCCTCTCCTCCAAGTGCTTCAAAATGGATTCCTTGAGGACCTGCTCCATTATTTTTCCAGGGAATGAGGTAGTAGACTGAGATAGTAAATGTATAAAATTTAAATGGAGTCAGGTCAGGGATGAATTTACCTCAAGAACTTTTGACCATGGGCAAAATCTTCTTCTCACATAGCCTTAGGTTTGCAATACACTTCAGTGCTAGCATGACTGGGCCCATTGTAACTTTCTAATAAATTGACATTAGTTACTCTAAATCCTGCATTAGTATATCCTAATCAATATTTTCTCTATAGTATGTAACAGAAGCGACTTACAATAGAAAGCAGTTCACTCTTCTGTGGTCCAGTCCTGCTCCTCTGGAGTAATGCCTACTATAGAGTAAGTATATCTAACCTGTAGTGACACTGTACCCATGTTTCTCAGCACAGGAACGGGAAAGTTCATTGTTGATAAAGTAAGAGGCACCTCTGAAAATCTGTGAAACATCACTGAAAGTTAGATTTTCCAGTACTATTCCTCATGTTGCTATTCCTCGAAGAAGGATGGCTCAGTGGTTACGGTGCTAGCCTGGGACTTGGAGGAGCTGGCTTCAATTCTCTGCTCCAAGTTCATTCCGATCACTGGAGTTACTCTGGTGTAAAACTGCTGGTGGAAGCAGAATCCAGCTCTTGGTAATGCTGAAAAAAATGTCAGACTTTGCCTACACCCTACACAGGTGGAGAGAAGGTACCAGAAATACTCACCCTGTCAAGCACTAGTCATAACATCTAACCTTATGCTCAGGGACTCAGTACAAGGACTGTTGGAGGCAGGTACTGAGAGCATCATTACCCTACCCAGAGTGGGCAGATGTCAGCTCTAAAACAATTATACTTTATTATGGGCAGTTTATTATAGTGCTTGAGAGGCAGCATTCGCTAGCATGAGACTGAGAGCCAGGGACTCCTACATTCTAATTTTGACCTTGCTGCTGGCTGTATGTGACATGTGTCAAAACAGTTACCCTCTCTGCCTCAGTTTCTCCATCTATAAAATGAGACTAATAGACCGAGCTGAGCCGCAGCAGCCAAAAGGCCAGTAGCAGAGGAGGGTGGGCCAATGGAAAGTGATTGAATCCTCTCCTCTGCTGAGGGAGCAAGTGTCCAACACCACCCACAAAGCATGGATGGTATTGGCCAGGGATGGGCCATGGCTGAAACAGCCAAGAGATGCACCAATCCAGCATGTCCGCTAAGCAGCTTCTTCTGGCAAAGCTGTTATGGAGTCTTGAAAACAACTTCTAGCGCCCCCCACCCTCCCCGGCTACCAGTAGTCATCCCAAGGGAAGTCAGGCTGCAGCACTGGTGTGAATCCACAGATAAGGAAGATGGATCAGCTGATAGAGATTTCCCTGAGCCAGCCAGCTTTGGGTGCTTTGCTGGTTTATTTGCAAGCTGTGCAGCCACTTCCCCAGCAATGAAAACAGCTTCAGTCTTCCTTTCTCAAAACCAATGCTGGTGACTAGTGGTTTACATCCCCTTTAATATTAGGTGTTTAATACGCTTTACTGCTTAATGCGGTAGTAGTCATGATGAGGTAATGATTTTTTTTTCTCTCTCTCTCTCTCCCCCTCTCCCCCCCAATGTAATACAGCTACATCTAGAACACTGGGGATGCTTTTCTAACAGCCAGTATTTTGACACGTCTTTTGCTGTGACAGGCAATTTATCAGTAATTATCATTTCACACCAATCATTGACTTCCCCATCCTTCATTAGCTGACTGAGTGGGGATGGCAGGATGAGATTGCCTACAACAGCATATGACCTATCCCTGCCTGCTATTAACAACAGCCCAAGATGGGATACTCGAGGGGAAGGGCTCTGGCTTACCTGGGAAAGAATTTTCTGTAGTGTCTGGATGGTGGGTCTCGTGCACATGCTCAGGATCTAAGTGATCACCATATCTGGGGCTGGGAAGGAATTTTCTTCCTGGTCAGATTGGCAGAGACCCTGGAGGGGGGTCACCTTCCTCTGCAGCACGGGGCTCGGGTCACTTGCTGGTTTGAACTAGAGTAAACTGTGGATTCTCTGTAACTTAAAGTCTTTAACTCAGCCAGAGGTTAGGGGTCTATTACAGTGAGTGAGAGAGATTCGATGGCCTGCAATGTGCAGGAGGTCAGACTTGATGATCATGATCGTCCCTTCTGGCCTTAATGGCTATGAGTGCCTTTCAAGAGCACAGGCAAGAGCTCCCTTTGAATTCAAAGGCAAAAATCCTATTGGCTTCAATGAAAATCAGGATTAAATCTTTGAAGAATAATTTTGATTGTTTGGCCACAGACCAGGGCCCCAAATCTGTGAGGGTGCTGAATACATAAGCCAGTACACTGAGTGCTTCCGATTCCCCTTACAGCAGAGTGTATTTGGTACCTTGCAAGATCAGGCCCTCAGTTTGGAGAGAGGAGCTATTGCAGCAGGTAGGCAGAATCTGTCACTCTGTTGCTGGTGTGTTTGTTCTCAGCAGGGGAGGAAAGTGTTTCTACTTGCTTATCTGTTTTGTTTCAGAACAGTTTGCAGCCTGTGTCTTGATGTGCTGGGAGATTGGGCTCTGGAATGTATGTCTGTGCGTGAATAAAATCAGAGTGTGCTTGCTCTGAGGGAAATTTGTTACTTTTGTTGCTTGCTGTGGAGCCACGGCTGTTGATTGAAAGCAACTTGCTGTGGCTTCTGCTGAAAACTGACAGCACTAAGGGGGGGGGGGGGAAGCATAGAAGGGAAAATGTTAGGGTAGAATTATACTGTTGGAGCAGTGTGTTGTTTATTTGAATTGGTCCAATTATAGATCCCTCTCACATGGGGGTCAGTGGGACTACTTGCATAAGTGCTCCACAACACGAGCAAGGATTCTACAATCAAGACCTACAGTTTACATCAGCCTTCAGATGAGAAAACTTTCTGAGGGGCCCAGACCTGCAAGGTGCGAAATGCCCTGAAATCTCATTGACTTCAGCATAGTTTAGTGGTCAGGATGCAGGACTGGGAGCAGAGAAGGATTCTATTCTAAGCTCTGCTGGTGACCTTGGGTAAGTCACTTCACCCCTCTATGTGTTGTGTCTCTTTAGATTGAAGCTTTTGGAGACAGCGTTGTCTCTGTTTACAGAGTGCTCAGCACACTGGGGCCTCTAGGCAAAAGAGTTATACCAATGAACAGGATCCTAGTGATGACTATAGTTAGTTTTACTCAAATGTTTTAGAGAACCACTTTACACACACACACACACATGCATTTTTTATGTAATTTAATAATTTTTCTTATGTTAGCCTAACATGGAGCTGCAGTCTGGACAGCAGGGGGTGTGAATTGTAGAGCACTTTAACATGTCCCAAGGGAACCTCCCACCCCTAGCACATTAAATCTTTTAACCAGCAAGGCACTACAAAAACCAGCCAGGTGGCAACCCGAGTTGTCCATCGCTCATGGGTATGATTCATTGGTGCCACTAGGCATAACAGCCAGGAATCCATCATAGTGATATAGATGTTTTTCATCTATCGATTTTGTGAAACAAATGCCAAGCTAGGCATGCAAGAGTCAGTCAAGGAAAGATATGTTGTTACCATTAGTCATATGATGACAGCCTCTATGAGAAAATGGCCAATGGGTTGAAAATAGAGAAGAGTACAGAGAATTCATCATAAGATCGATGGAGGAAGGACCATCTCTTTGTTCTGTGTTTGCACAGTGCCTAGCACAGTGGTATCCTGATCTGTGATTGGGGTCCCTAGATGCTACTGCACTACACCACCACCACCAGCACCCCGCTCTCTATGGCATGTGAAAATTTGTCTCCAGCTTTCAGCAGCAATAATGCATGCAGTCATAGCAAACAATCACATCTATTGCTTTCTTATTCTGTTGCTTCAAGCAAACCTCTGGAAAGTTGTACCTATAATAGATTACGTTCCCTTGTTTAAAAGCTCTTAGCTAAAAGAATAAATGAATTAAAATAATAAAAGGATTGTGCATAAACAAAAAAAAAGCCAATATTATGTCAGCCTAAACAGCAGCATGTGGACCAATGATCACAGATGTCAGGAAAGATTTGTAACACCACACTGATGAATTTTGCAGTACTGCAATAATTCCATTACAGAACTATCTAAAACATATTTCACCTTGATCAATTGGTCTTCTTCTCCATGTATCCTGGCCTTCCTTCTCCATGTGCAGCCATGTCTTTTCATGATAAAATCTTCCATCTCTTTGGAGGTCAGCCAAGTGGTTCTTTCAGTTCCTGTAGGTACCAGTCGGCGACAGCTGCAGTCCATCGAATGTCAGTGAGCCTCGCTATATATCTGGCCCATTGCATTTTATATGCCATGCTCTCAACAACGTCTTGCACTCCACTCTGCTGTCTGATCACTTCATTGGGGACTTGGTAAGACATATTTGACTTGAAAATATGCAGCAGTACACAAGGATTTGGCCACATTTTTTTCTGGAAATACTTCTCCTGCTTCAGCCTTAGGCCCTGATCCAGCAAAATATTTAAGTACTGAGCATAATCAGTACTCCCACTGAAGTCAGTGGGATTTATCAGATGCTTAATGTTACCCATATGTTAAACACTTTGCTGGGTCCAGGCCTCAAGAACAACATTCTCTTCTATTCCTTCCAAATCAGTCACAGTAGCTCCCCGCAAGAGGCAATCATCATCAGCTGATGATGATGTTCCATTATATGGAATTTAGGTTTATTGAAACTTGTACATAAATTGCAGGTGTCACTCAAGTAACCTCCTCATCACTAAGAGACCTCGAGCATCAACAACCAAATCCAATATTAGCCTGTGGCTTTTTCAGGAGATATCTATTATACCTCCTGCTAAATGGCAGCACAAGCAAAGTGTACAATGAAAGTGAAGAGGAGCAGACTAAGGGAAAGAAAAAAAATCCTTATTTGCATTGGTCTCACCCCAGTTATTAAGCATCTGCTTATTAATTACTGTTATTGTAAGAAATGACAGTATGCTCAGTGCTGTACAAGACACTTACGATGACACAGTTGTTGTCCCATGGTGCAGATGATCAAAAACAGACAGCATGAATCAGACATAATGCTCCAAAGGGCTCAGGGGATGGTTTTATCTCAGAGCATAGCAATTTCTTCAGTATCACTGTGGTATCAAACACTGTGTTACCAGATTTTCCCATTACTTCAGGGTATGCTCATTTATTAGGGTTACTCTTCTGGAGGGGGTGGTTCTGTAATTCTGTCAATGTACTGCTTGTGTCACTTGTGTTCTCATATGGAGCTCTACTTCTCCCTGCTGCAAGCTCCCTCCCAATGGAACTATCCTGCAGGACCTAGGTTCCCCAGGGCTGGGTTCTTCCAGCCCCAGATTCAAACACACACACACACACACACACACACACACACTCTAAGAGAGCACTTGTGGCACCTTAGAGACTAACAAATTCATTTGAGCATAAAATAAATTGAGTTCAAATAAATTTGTTAGTCTCTAAGGTGCCACAAGTACTCCTTTTCTTTTTGTGAATACAGACTAACACAGCTGTTACTCTGAAATCTAACAGAGCGCGTCTGAGAGAACCGGGCTAATCAGCACTCCCACACTGACCCCTTTATGTCCCTGGGGAGGGTGGGTTGAGCAGCACTTCCAAGCTGTCACCTTCAAACTATGCCATGGGCACCACACTGGAATAGAGTACGGCTGAGCAGGCTGGGTCAAGCAGCACTTTCAATCTGTCACCCTCTTATGCCCCAAGTTCAGCATATCCCTATCCCCACTTTCATGTTACAATTTTTCTAGTAGTAACCCACTTGAGAAGTAAACCCCATAGGATTTTTGGACCCTACAGGGAAGTTTAGCTTAGGTATGAGAAGCATTGCTGCAAAGCGAATGGGGAAGCCAAAAAACACCCACGGGGGGGGGGGGGAGGAAGGGGAGAGAGAGGCAACCAGCTTAACCATGAAAGTTATTTGTACCATGTAATAAACATACAAGGGGAGCCCAAACAAAACAGTTATAATAAATATTAAATCTAAGTTTTCCTTCTGATCAGTTTTGGTTCAAGCAGAGGCTGGGGGGAAAGTGTCTGGGGTGGGGGAAGGTCTTTCATGAGTCAGACAGGCTGGATACTGAGCCCTGGTTCCGCAAGAACACAGAGCTGATAGGTAACCATTGGGACAAGTATACTTCTCCTCTATCCCCATGCACTTCATCATGCAAGAGGGATTAGGAAAAGAAAAAACTTTGCTCACATGAGGCTACCAGAAGAAAGCCAAGTATTCCCAGAATCATCCCACCACACTGTGTGTAAACTGCAAAAGCCACAATCCCATCACACCCTTGTGCGATTTTCACAATCTGGCCCCATATAGCTGGATACAGATTGGAAAAAGACATTGCCATTTCTTCCTAGCTGCTCTATTTAAACGGAAAATCTAGTGCTAGTTCATTGGAATATATGAGATATTAACGCACAGCCCTGAAGAAGGGGTGGAGCTCCCCAGTGTAAATGAAGTGTCAATACTGTGTCATTCCTTAAAATCATGCAGTGTGCATCCCTCCCTGTGGGAGACCAAGAAATGTTGGGAGGGTGGCTCCATTTCCTGGCTTCTCCCCGACCTTCTTGCCCACTTTGTGTGGCTTGTACTCCAGAGGGCCCCAGGAGGGGCAGTCCCCGTGTTCAGGGGCAAAAAAACTGCAATCGTGACTGGCCCTTTCATGGGGTACTGAGGTGGGGAGGCAACCCCCATCTTCATGCACAGCTGCACAAGGGCCTGCTATTGTCTGGCATTAAATCTATATAAACTGAACTAAAGCTTCTGTGCAATGAGATTTTGACTAAGTGCCTAGATCCCTTTTGAAAATATCTTTAATAATCCAGGCTTTACTTCTGCTGATGGAACCCCAAACAGTGCAGTATGGTGGAAAGTAAAGTTGAAAAATGGTGGCACTAGGACTTCATGCAATTCACCCTAACAGCAGCTATGCCACTGCACAGTGACAGACATTTAGCATATATTCCTAATCAAGGGCCAGATCCAGCTATATGTGGCCAGATTCTGACACCTTTTCTCTTATTGAATAGTGCCTTACTATAACATCCATCCCATTGGGTGCAAGTGGCGGTATCAGACTCTGTTAGAAGAAAATGGAGTGCCTGACCTACCATGCTTTGTGGCACCTGCCACGAAAGTAATAAGAACATAGAATAATAAATCTTTCTTCACTTTTTTCCCCCCATTGCACCAATTTCCATCTAAAAAAAAAATCACATTTGTGTTCTGAATTCTTTGCCTTAACTTTGACTCATGATTAAAACTGACCTTGCCCACTTCTGTTTCACACATAAGCAGGATACAAGCTAGTCTGATATGTATTTCTCTTTAGCCCTACAGCAGCCAGAGGATATGACACTGACCTTGGGCACTGCCCTGTATTTAGAAAATGCATACATTACTCTGTTGATTCAACCAGTAAAAACAAAAAATAAAGTGGAAAACAAGTTCAATGTATACAGACTTTCAGACCCCAGGGCCAGTTTTCTGGCTTGTTTTCCATTAAAAGTTAAATTCTTCTCATTTAGTTCCTAGTGTGTATGTTTTGGCCTCTGTTTGCTGTCAGGAATGTGTCCACAGCTAAACAAAATGCTTCCCTAAGGGAAGCTGGAGCTTCACATGTGGTGCAGCAGAGAGAGAAAGAAAGCTTTATAAAGAAAGAAATGGAGTAAGTTCTGTGAGGACGTAAGAAAAGTTTGAAATCGTTAAACTATAGCATCAAAAAGTAACTTTTAGGAGTGCCAGTTAGGTCTGGTGTTCTGGAACATATTATCTACACACCTTGAAAGAGTATGAGAAATAAATAATTGCAAAAAAGTGTAGTCAATATTTTCTTGACTTAAAAAGTACTGAACAGTCACCTTCTGCAAATAGCTCTCCAAACAAACACAGTATGTAAAGTCCAAACTCTCCTCTTCTGGTGCTTGGCTTTTGTTGTTGTTAACAAACAGCTCAGATCTTCTATCCAGGCTTGGCTACTGCTAGGTCCTCCCACAGGACTTCTCAGCTCACACACTAGGTTCTCTCACACAGAGAACAAACACCCTCGTCTCCTACATCCAGATTGAACAACACACGCACTTAACCCTTTCCCAGAAAGATCAACATCTGATCAGATTTCAAGCAAACTCTTAGACTGTTAAAAAGGTAACAGTTTGGGACCGTTTGGGCTCTCATTGAGGTCAATGGCTAAATTCCCATTAAACTATTTTAGTGAAAGCAGGAACTGGCCCTTTGCACATCTGTTGCAAAGGAGAGCTACATTTATAAATACATAGTGGAGTTTAAGGATAGTAAATCAAACTAGGCTTTGTCTGATCATTTTAAAACTTTAATGAGTAACGCTGAGTTCTAAAGGGTCTCTACCTTTGCTTCCATTCCCTTGATGTCTTTGTTGTGTGACAATAAAAGTAATACAGATAACACTATTAAAGTGTCTTGGATTGTTTTACTGCAAAAGCACAACCTGTACCAAAATTATACATGAAAAGGAATTGCACCTCGGTCTGTTTGACATGGACAAAGTCATTGCCAATTAAGTACCACTAATAAATAGAATAGGTTTATTTTCTGAGTTTGGTTCACAATACGACGAGAGTGTTTTGGAGTACATAGAACAGCTGATAAAACCATTGGGTAACTGTAACATTGCATTCAGAATGGGGTTTAGTATGCAAGTGTAACCCTCTGGTCAGTGTTACACATCCCCTCTGTGCCTGATCTACAGAGGATATGAAAGTCTGTTACAGCTCTTGGTTCTTTAACTCAAGCTATGAAAGGTCACATTATAACTCTGGAGGTCCCAATTCAATCCCTTGCATCAGACAAGAGGATAACTGTTGCACAATTGATCAAACCAACATACATATAATGCTGACCTGGTCAGTTAGCCCTGACTCAAGTGTGGGAATGTGGTAAAGCTGGTTTGACTGGAACCTGCAATCCTTGAATACAAGGGTTTCTATGTTTTCAAGTGGCATGGATCACATCTCAAGACACTAGTTGTTGTATTGATTACATCTCCTTCCATTTGCTATAGCAGACACCTCTTACATGGAGAAGGAATATTAGAATTTCTCTTTTTTTTAATATAAAGAGGATGGGAAGTCAGATATAATATAGATAAAAGAAAAGGAGTACCTGTGGTACCTTAGAGACTAACAAATCTAACAAATCTAAGGTGCCACGGGTACTCTTTTTCTTTTTGCGAATACAGACTAACACGGCTGCTACTCTGAAACCTGTCAATATAGTTAAAGTGGTACAATTTTCTAGTGTCAACAAGATCTTCATCTAAGTTATGGTTGGGTTAACTGCAGGAAGTTATCACTGTACTGGGAATGTCAGCAAATACAAAACTCCACAAAAATGTACAAGAATCCTTAACATTAACCAGCTCATTGCCTTCTGAGCTGTCTGGATTTAAAAAAAAAATAGTTATAGGGACCCTCAGTAATCAGGGTCTTGAGAAGTGTGTTTCCTAAGCAGAAGAGAAAGTTCATTTCTTTTTTGTTTAATTAAAAAAAAATATTTGAGATGAAGAATTTGCAATAAAAATAAGGTTTTTAATTGACAAGTATATTTGATACACAGAATACATATTAACACTAATTTTTCTCATGTTCCATTATTTACTTTTCCTTGTCATGCTTAAGGATTTATTTTGCCTAATTCTATTCCTGAGCCTGGCTGGTATATTTAATAAGTGTATTCAATTTCTTAAAAAGAAAGCAACTCCAGTTATTTTCACAACATACATGACTGTAGTCAGTAGAGCTTCATTCATCCAGGGCCTGTTCTGCATGTTCTTGGATTTGGAGGAATTATTCACACCATGCAAAGCAGACAAGATCCTTGGTGTCCAGTGAAGCTCGAAGGAGTTTGCAAAGGTGGCTTCCTGATACCTAAAGGGAAATCCTGGCTCTGTGAAGTCAGTAAGTTTTGCCATTGTTTTCAATGGGGCCAGGATTTCATCCATAAGGTTTGTACACAGTATGAGATCTATGTATGTGGAGACAACAGAATAAAAGAGCCACAATCAGTTACACGGATCTGAGCTGGGAACTTTGCTCATCATAGCTAGTTGATTTGAGGATTTGTTTTAGCTCTGCTGTTATATTAGTCTGTTGGAAGAGCTGTTTACAATCAGAGATACACAAAGCAATGCACATTTGGCCAGATGTTAGTTTCTTGGTAGAAAGGATAAATGGAAAACTGAATCTGCTACCATGCTAAGAATGTACTGAAAAAGCTCTGGTGCATGCTGTAGTTCAGCCGGGATGTCTCCCTGGATTTCTGTTTAGGTTGAACCAGTTGATTATACATAGTTGCATTCTCAATCTCATTCATTTCATTGCGTGTGTTTTAGTGAATTAACACTGCTGAAAGGTCCTGGAAAGCTAGTCCTGGGGAATTAATTCCTCCATTTATCTACAGATCAGGCACCACATACACAGAAGTTCCTTACCAGGATGGCCTAGAGGGACATCCTTTACGAGCGAGTGGTAGCTCAGACCCCAGCCATTAATCTCGTCAATGGGTTTACACCAGAGATTAATTTAGCCCACTGAATGTACTGCTCCGATGCATTCATTGTTAACTGTTAGTTTCACACCATTCTTCATTGTGAAGATGACCACAAGGGAAGTGAAGATGACTAGTGTTGAGAAGGCCTGGAGCTATGGAACATATTTTGGAGAAGGGGTGGAGGGGATAGTTTGTTAGTAGGTGGGCTTGGTTTCTCAGCTGCCTCATATTAACAAATATGGATCTAAATCTAAATCAGAATCTAGAAGTGTTGCTTAGGCCTTGTCACTGCTAGGCAATAGTGTGTTTTGACCTCAGGGTCACTAACACACAAGCTGTCCCAGGTAAAAAACACATTGAAGACCAGGCACTTTAGTTTTACATTGAGGTAAAAGTCTAACCTTTTACAGACACCCCCATACTCCCCCAGGCTAGACCTCACCTAGCTTACTTCATGGTAAAACTAACGTGCCTGCTTTTCATTGTGTTTTTCCTTCGGCATAGCTCATGTGTATTAGTTATCCTGAGGTTTAAAAAAAAAAACAACAAAAACCACACCACCCACTTTTTTTGGTGGTCAAGACAAGTTTCTAAAGCCTACATTAGTAGAATCAGTAAGTCTAGTGGTCACTGCCAAAATAGGAAAGTCAGGATTAGATCTGTGCAGTCATCATTGTCAGTGTATTTATCTCAATACCCCGTGAGGTAGAGCATTATTCCCATTTTATAGATGGGGAACTGAGGTAAAGACAGACTAAGACCCAGATCCTCGAAAGGTATTTAGGCTCTTAAATTGCATTGAAATCAGTGTTAGGAGCCAAAATACCTTTTAAGGGCCTGAACCTAAGTAACTTGCCCAAAAATCACAAAAGAAATCTGTTGCAGAGCATGAAATTGAATGCAGGTCTCCCAAGTTATAAGCTTGTGCCCTAACCATTGGACCATCCTATCTCTAAGGACACAAGGTCCCCCCATCTCCATATGTGTCTTATAGAAATCTAACTTTCAAGTAACTTGCAGGTATTAGTACAGTGCCAGCTCCCTGTTAATAGGTCCTCCAGATTTCAGTTTGTGTGGCTCATGTGAAATGAACACGGATATGCTCACCCTTCCTAGTCAGAACACCTGGGTTCTACTCCTAACTGTTTCACGGGGATTTGTTTAGTTTCTTTTATTCACTTGATTTAAAATAAATGTATTTTTGAGTAGCAATATCAGTTCGCTCTTAGTATATGGAAACAGCAGGAATGCTGGGGATGAAGATAGGACTATAAAATAATTAAGCACCAGAGATTAAGCAGCAAAGAGGATTCAATCACCAACAAAAGGCATTACAGTTTCAAGCTAACTACTGTATAGTAATAATGGCAACCATCATTTAGAGGTACTGTAAGTTGCTTAGGGCTTGTCTGCACCGGGGATCTGTGTGCCAGTGGAACTTCTCCAAGAGGTGCAAATCACTAGCAGAGAGCATGGATATCAAAAATGACTTGCACAAGTCTGGTTTACCCCAGTTTCAAATGAAGGCAAGCTCTATCTTTTACACCTATGCAGTGCATCTGAACTAAAAGTTCATACCAGTGTAGTTACATCAATATAGCTGCATCAGTGCAAAATAAATAAATCCCAGTGTAAATAAGCCCTTACAGGTAGTCCTGGTATCTAGAGTGAGCCTCTGAATACCTCTGTGTAATGGAGAGACTGAAGTCTGCTAAAGCAGTTCCGCCCAGCTCTAAATGCAAGGAGTGTTATTTTTGTCACAACAGAAAGCTTAGGAAAGGTGTTTTAAATCACTTCCTAAATACACAGGGCTTAAAGAAAAGCATTTTTCTATATTTTCCCCTTTTTTTAAAAAAGTGGCTCATTTCATGAAGTGCCCGATGGAAGCCTCTAAATATTAATATAAACATTCACTAGACAAGTCTTCAACTTTAAAAGGATAATAAAGAAAGTTGTTTGGAGTCCCAGTAGACTGTTCAAACATGACAGGAATTTCTGCCCAAACAGCAAGTCCTTTCATTTTTAGAAAAATATTTTTGTTTCATTTTTTAGTAATTTAAAAGCAAACAAGACTATGTAGCTCAAAAGTGTAGGTAGTTAAGTCATGGGATACTTCCCAATCTCTCTTTTTCTGTTTGCTTTTAAAAGGAATTTTGCATACTAAAGAGCAAACCAACAAGTTGAATTTCCACCAAGGGTGCTGATGACATCATAAAACATACAAGTGAAGATCAAATGATTGCGTGACATGTGATCACCAAGACAGAAATTCACTTACAATTAAGGTGTTTCTTTATAACAACCATCATCTTGATCATTACCAAAGATTGAACCTGGGTCTTCTAGAGCCACAGGCATGAACTTCTGCAACTTCAGCTAAAAGGCTGAGCTACTCCCCACTGAATTCAGTGGGCTTTGGATCAGTCCCACAGTTCCCAACTACGATACTATAGTAGAGTCAGATCCTCTGTGAATCAGGCACAGAAGACAACTCATAACACACATTGAGCATTAAGTTACATCTTGCTCTCCTCCAGTGTCTTCCCGTCATATGTTTCTCCTGTCTGGGCTTCTCCATTTTGCTACCCCTCTCACCACAACCTTATGATTTATAGACTAGCTCCCTCTCTTCTCTTCCCTTCCCCTTCCATGCTGATAGTTCTCCTCTCCCTGCTCACATACCTTTTGGTTGCTTGGCTTCTATGGTCCTCAGGTCTCTGACCAAAACCTTGATGTAAGCAGCCAGTGGGGAGTTCAGATCTGAATCTGAATTGTATAGCTTTCTAATGCTCTGTCTCCAGCCCGCTCCCCCCCATGTCCTTGTAGCAACCTTTTACGTACTTGAACACTGTTATGTCCCCTCTCAGTCTTCTCTTCTCCTGACTAAACAAACCCAATATTTTCAATCTTCCCTCATAGGTCATCTCTTTTTTGTGCTTTTCTCCAGTCCGTCCACATCTTTCCCACAATACTCCAGTTGAGGCCTAATCAGTGCAGAGTAGAGCCCTCTCCTTTCTCTCTCTCACCTCTTTGTTCCAGCATATGGGAGCTGCTTCTTCTCTCTTCCCCTCACCCATCCTTCCTTCCTGCTCAGGGTGTGGGGAGGGGTCACATGCTGCATCTGGGGACAGAACTTGGGGAGTAGAGGGGGGCTTGTCCTGCCCACTACTGCTGCCACTGAGCAGTGACTGTGGTGCTAGGGCCAGGTATTTGGCTCCCATTTGGTGGTACTGGAGTATGAGGGTGGTTGATGCAGCTTGCTGACTAGTCTGGGTGGCCATTGTGGGCTCCCTGTTTCAGCCTCACCCTTTACCTACCTGCTGGATCCTTGGTGATGCCAGGGGTTTGGTTGATCACCAGTTTTGGGGTCTGGAAGGGACTTCTTCCATGTGGCAAAACTGGCTGGCTAACTGCTGTGTGGGGTTTTTCCACCTTCCATCCAGCATCCAGTTCTGGTCTGGGGATGGGGGAGGAGGGGTTAAATTACAATTATTGCAGTTCAGCAGGTTCCAATGCAGTTCATGGGTGGGGGTGGGGGGAACGTGTCCAACTAAGGTCCCTGTAACTTATTGAGCTGCCTGGGTAGGATGATGTTGGGGAGGGCAGAAGGGGAGGAGTGCTTCTATCCTAGGCAACTCCTGGCTGCTCTCATCGCATCTCTACCACCTTCAGCGTAGAGGAGGGGACGGGGTCAGGACTCTGGCTTCCAGTCAGAGTCTCTTGGCAGGCTTGAGGGAGCAGAGGACATGGCCTTCATACCCATCCTCAAGCTTATGTCTACCAGGGCCATTAGTGCCCACTGGGAAATGCACTGGAACAACCTTTCTGGGTATTTGGGTAAAGTTACCTACCCAGTTAGGGAAAAGTTTTAAATAAAGCTGTGACCTCTGCATTTAACCTTTTTGTCATGTCTGTCTCTCATTGTTTCCATGTGCACCTGAAGTGTACTTTGTTAGTTAGATTAGATACATTAGTCACACAATATTTTTTTCTGTTCTCGGATTAGATGAGTAACTAAGAATCAGGTTTGAGTGTCACATGAAGAAGTTTAAAGTTTTGCAAAAATGTTCTCTATTATTTAGCTTAAAACTTATTTCCATGAACACTCCTGCCAGTAATGTCATTCACAGGAATATTCTCAAAAAATGGATGCAAGAAGGGAATAGACACAGGTGGAGTGAACTTCATGTTTTCTTTGAATAATTTATGGAAAATATTTTGATGTATTAGCTCAGCTCTATTCACTCATTGTCAGTTCACAGAATGATTTTTTCTTTCACTTGTATTAGTCTACTCTGCAGTTGATTAGCAATCAAAACACTAAAATGCTTTGACCATGTAAAGTGCAATCTAAATGCTGTTATTAAGTATAACATGTTATTGTTAAATATTATGGTAATCAAAATAGACATTTATGAAAAAGATTCATATGCTTTTAAAAAGTTCAAGCAGCTGAGACAAGGACAATTGTTTCTTACAGATCTGGCTTCCATTTCTAGGTTAAGGGGAAAAATACAAAAGAAAGAGACCTGGGAAATAGAGAGATTTTGTTTCACTGTAAAAACTGAGGTTGTAATTCAGGGACCTTGAAAGGGAAGAGTGTTGTGCTTAAAGCACTGATTAGGACTTGAGATCTGGGTTTGATTCTCATCTCCACCATGTTCGTCCAGTGTGATCTTTGACAAGTCACTTAGGCTTGGCAATGCTGAGCAAAGCATGACGATTTGATATTTCAAAATTTCTCATTCCACATTGGTATGAAAGAAACCTTTCAAACATTTTCACAGAAAACTCATGAGAGAAAGTACACAAACAAACAAACCTGAGAATAGCCAATAGCCAAGTGGTTTGGGCACTCAACAAGGATATGGGAGATCCAGGTTTGAGTCCCTGCAGTACCTGATTTGAACCTAGGTCTCCTACAGTCTAGTTGTTAGGACTCATGCAAGATATCAGCTATCCTAGGGTCTATCATTCATCATGAAAAGCTTTTAAAGGTCTTTTTATCACTGGAGAATGAGAAATTTTGAAACCTCAAAAGTTTTCATGGGATGGTAAAAACATTTCCAACCCAACTGTAGGCCTAAGAGTGTAAGTCACATTTGAAAATGGGATTTAGGCCTTGCATTATTAAAGAGACCAACTCCTAAATACCTTTAAAAATCTGGGCCTTGTGTTGGAGCAACCTCAAGGGTTATTAAATCACTGATTGAACTAAAATGCTAGTAAATTAAACTAACAACCTATAACAAATACAATCAGGTACTTTAGAAAGGGATCTACAAAAAAGGAAGATGTGCTATCAAGTAAGTCCTCCAGGAAGTGCTACACTTCCTGTATGCTCCAGAGACAGTCTTTAGTTTCCTGTGACACCCGCTTATTGCTGGGACAGAAACAAAGCAGCCCAGGACAGGACAGTCACAGGCTCAGCTTCACAGAGTAGTTGAAAGTTTAATTATGTACATAGTTCCAGTCCATAATCAGGAGTTTATTGGCACCCCTCTGCTTATCAGTAAGATCCTACATTACTATTGGCATCCTTTAGTCTGTAAGAGAGAGTGGGAATTGCAGCCTAAGATATAGATGGTTTGCAATGTCTCATGTGACTGAATAGTCCAATCTGAGATTTGCATGATCTTTGGCAGTTGTTGCAAATATGTATCTTGGTTGGGAGCTGTTTGCTTCCTATGGGCTCTTTTCTATTCAAGCTGTAGGAGCCAGCTCCTGTCATGGGTTTTGATGCCCTGATAGAAATGATGGCGCTGCTTTTTATGATCACTTGTCAAGATTTCCCATCAGTCAGAATCAATTCCAAATTCCTTCCTATCTCATTTGCATGTATCTGTATAGCAAAGCTTGGGATGTCCAGTTGTTCTTGTTCCCTCTGATAGATGCATACCCAAGGACATGCTACATGGGGAGCTGTCTTCCAACCTACTCAGAGGGTCCAGCCAGCAAAGTCATCTTTGCTTCAGCAGGGCTGCCACACTTGGTAAATTTGCCCTTTGAAGAACCTCTGCATTGACTTTATCTTGCCATTTGGTGTTGAGTAAGCAGCGTAAAGAGCATGGGTGAAAACTGTTTAACCTTTTTTCCAGATGAAAATAAGTTGTCCATGTTTCCCCACCACACAAGTGTGCTGAGGACGCAAGCTTGGTACACTAACATTTTGGTCTCAATGGTAAGCTTTGAGTTGTTCCATGCTCTTTTAGTTAGTCTGCTAAAGGTAGTGTCAGCCTTTCCAATGCAAACATTTAGTTCTTCATCCAGTGAGAATCATAGAATCATAGAATCATAGAATATCAGGGTTGGAAGGGACCCCAGAAGGTCATCTAGTCCAACCCCCTGCTCAAAGCAGGACCAAGTCCCAGTTAAATCATCCCAGCTAGGGCTTTGTCAAGCCTGACCTTAAAAACCTCTAAGGAAGGAGATTCTACCACCTCCCTAGGTAACGCATTCCAGTGTTTCACCACCCTCTTAGTGAAAAAGTTTTTCCTAATATCCAATCTAAACCTCCCCCATTGCAACTTGAGACCATTACTCCTCGTTCTGTCATCTGCTACCATTGAGAACAGTCTAGAGCCATCCTCTTTGAAACCCCCTTTCAGGTAGTTGAAAGCAGCTATCAAATCCCCCCTCATTCTTCTCTTCTGCAGACTAAACAATCCCAGCTCCCTCAGCCTCTCCTCATAAGTCATGTGCTCTAGACCCCTAATCATTTTCGTTGCCCTTCGTTGTACTCTTTCCAATTTATCCACATCCTTCCTGTAGTGTGGGGCCCAAAACTGGACACAGTACTCCAGATGAGGCCTCACCAGTGTCGAATAGAGGGGAACGATCACGTCCCTCGATCTGCTCGCTATGCCCCTACTTATACAACCCAAAATGCCATTGGCCTTCTTGGCAACAAGGGCACACTGCTGACTCATATCCAGCTTCTCGTCCACTGTCACCCCTAGGTCCTTTTCCGCAGAACTGCTGCCGAGCCATTCGGTCCCTAGTCTGTAGCGGTGCATTGGATTCTTCCATCCTAAGTGCAGGACCCTGCATTTATCCTTATTGAACCTCATTAGATTTCTTTTGGCCCAATCCTCCAATTTGTCTAGGTCCTTCTGTATCCTATCCCTCCCCTCCAGCGTATCTACCACTCCTCCCAGTTTAGTATCATCCGCAAATTTGCTGAGAGTGCAATCCACACCATCCTCCAGATCATTTATGAAGATATTGAACAAAACGGGCCCCAGGACCGACCCCTGGGGCACTCCACTTGACACCGGCTGCCAACTAGACATGGAGCCATTGATCACTACCCGTTGAGCCCGACAATCTAGCCAGCTTTCTACCCACCTTATAGTGCATTCATCCAGCCCATACTTCCTTAACTTGCTGACAAGAATGCTGTGGGAGACCGTGTCAAAAGCTTTGCTAAAGTCAAGAAACAATACATCCACTGCTTTCCCTTCATCCACAGAACCAGTAATCTCATCATAAAAGGCGATTAGATTAGTCAGGCATGACCTTCCCTTGGTGAATCCATGCTGACTGTTCCTGATCACTTTCCTCTCCTCTAAGTGCTTCAGGATTGATTCTTTGAGAAGTTGGTGATCACTGTAGAACTTAAGTAGCTCAACATTTTGACTACTTTTAGCTGGTTTGCATTGAAGGTGATTGAAGTCTCTCGTGGAACCCCCTGTCTTAATACAACAGTTTTCTTAATACTGATGGTGAGAGCAAATGCCTGACAAGCACTTGGAAAGTGGTCCATGAGTTCTTGTAGTAGATCTTCATAGTGGATGTGACGCTGTCTAATTAAAATATAATCATGCAAATTATTACTACCACTGCTATATAATTGCAACAAATCTTATACAAAGTATAATATATGGCCAGAAAGGGTTAAACAGCTTGCAGGCTGAATGTCCCAAAGCCAACCTTTAAAGTCATATCAGAAAGCATGCGAATGGTAATGAGGGCCATTCAATGTTAGATTGGCTAGAACTTTGAAATGTAAACCTATAGTGTTAGAAGTTAAAAGTTATACTAATAGTCTGTGTGTACTGATAAGTGTTAGCCATGTAAACAGACAATTCTTGTCTGTCACTATAACTATTAATTCAGAGATCAAAAAGAAATATTAACATTTAGATGAATCTTGGATGAAATAATGTCATTGTCTATATGTTTCTTTGAAGTTTGTGATAGAGTGCCTAATGGATAAATTGCCCTATGTGAATTTGTGTAATTAGTTACTGGTGAGGTTTAGAAAACAGAAGCCTATTGTTTACCCATGACTGTATGGTCAATTGGATGCTAGAAGACTGTATAAAAGATCCTTGGGTCCCAATCCTTTTTATCTCAGATCTGCTTAAGCTTCATCGGGGAAGTTTGAGTCACCAGGTTGAGATCCCAGTTAAGCTCATACACCCTGAATGTGATATTGGACATTGGACTGTAGCCTATGGACTAAATTCCAAAAGAACTCTTTGCAACTACAAAAGCTCACCACGTCTGCTATGAATCTGAACCTCAAGAATTGAACTCGTCTGTATGTATATTGATCTTTTAACCACTCTTTCTTTTTAAATAAAATTTAGTTTAGTTGATAAGAATTGGCTGTAAGCATGTATTTTGGTAAGATCTGGAATATTCATTAACCTGGAAGGTAACGTGTCTGATCCTTTGGGATTGGTAGAACTTCCTTTATATTATGAAAAAGATTTTCAGTATTCGTCATTATTCTTGACTTAGCTACCTGGATGGAGGCCTGAGGCTGGATCACTTTAAGGGAACTGTGTTGTTGGCTTCTGAGCAACCAGTGAGGTAATAAAGAATCTGTTTTGTGCTGGCTTGGTAAATCTAAGTACTGGAATATTCACCAGCTTTGGGGATTGTGTGCCCCATTTGCAGTTCACCCTAATTGAGTGACCTCAGCTGCCTCCCCTCCCAGGATCCTGGTCACAGTGGACTATGAGGGCAGCATCATCAGCGAATAGAAGTCCCCTGATTAGCACCTTTTTGACTTTAGTGAAGCTCTGTGAAGAGATACAGACAGCCTCAGACACAGGAAACCTCAAAGTCATGTATGATGGCCTGCTCTAGGCCCCACTGTCAACAAGGTTGCCACTCACAAAATCACACAGCAGTGAAATCCTTACAGATAAAAGCAAGCAGTTGTCTCATTGAACACTATTCAGAGCTATACACACACACACACACACACACACAAAACATACATCACCAGCGAATCACTGGACCAAATACCAACTCTACAAGTCATGCCAGAGCTAGATGTGGAGCCCACTGTAGAAGAGCTAAGAAAGGCCACTGATTTTCCTCCAGTGAGGGAAAGACAGCCTACTACCATATCTTCATCATCTGCAACTTAAGTGCTGGAAAGAGAGTGAGGTACCACAAGAGATGCGTGACGCAAATCAGCACCACTCTGTATAACAATAAAAGGTGAAAAGGGCAACTGCAACAACTTCAGTAGTATCTCGCTACTAAGTATAGCAGGAAAAGCTTTTGGAAATGTCATCTTAGTACACCTACAACAGCTGGCGAATCATGTCTACTCTGAATCACAGTGCGGATTCATGGCTGGAAGATCAACTATAGACATGATAGTTTCTTTGGGTCAATCCCAGGAAAAATGCAGAGAGCAAAACCGACCATTGTACATCACTTTTGTGGACCTAACCAAAGCATTTGACACAGTCAGCAGAGCAGGTTTATTTGCAATACTAGAAAAGATAGGATGCCCACCAACCCTGTTAAATCTTTATGTTCATTCCATGACAACATGAGAGCAACTGTCCAGTTTGACGGGTCCACTTTGGATAGCTTTGAGAAGAAAAGCGGAGTAAAGCACTCCTTGCCCCTACACTCTTTGGAATCTTTTTTGGTACTCCTGAACTGCATGTTTAAGGACATGAAAGATGGAGTGTATCTCCACAAAAGATCGGATGGGAAACTCTTCAACCTGTCACGACTTAAGTCAAAGACTAAAGTCAAAAAGTTACACTATCCCTTTACCATAAAAAAGAAAATGAATCTGAATCTGGTCCAGTGTTGGGAATTTTAGTATGAAACATATATTCTCCTTTTAATCTCAAAGTACTGAATATTAGATACAGACAATAGAAACAGTGACTGCAACAACAAAACAAAAAATAAAAAAAAACCCACTACACTCCCAGATTCAGCCACGTCTCCAAGACCATCAGAAGAAGTAGGCCACTACAGCCATTTTAAATGGTTTTCCATTTTAACTAAAACAACAATATATGCTCCCCCCCATCTTGCTAGCATTTAGACTTAGAGAAACCTGTTTCTCTTTATGCACGTGAGCAGTCACACAATGAGACTACTTGTGTGCATAATGGGAAGCATGTGCCTAAGTGGCTGCAGGAGTGGGGGTCTGCAACTCCACAATAATCCTGTGTTGCTTATTACACATACTTGTGTTAGCCTTTAGATGGTTACTGGGTTGTTTTCTCTAGGGAATAAAGTATATCAGTTGTGTTTGTTTGGTTATCCTCACTCCCTCCTTTCCCTGCTCCAGGACAGGAAAGTGCTAGCAGCTTTGGCTCGCAGGTTGGCAGGAAATTTAAAAACGGCAGTGAGCCGCTGTTTGGACCAACCCCAAAACATTTTTTTCATTGATACAAGAGCCTATTTAAGGTAGGAGTCCACTTGTCAAACTTAGATTCCACTGAAACCTATCAGTAGTTGTGTAACCATTAACATTTATTGACCTACTCTCCATAATGAAGATGCTGCTGAGTTTGGTTGTTCTGCTCTCTGTTTTTCTGTTGATTAGTTCAGCTCCTCCAACATGCTACTCAAGGATTCTATTTTTGAGCAAAGAAATCATGGCATCATTTAAGACTTTACAGAACACTGAACCTGTGGTGAGTTGATCTAAAACACTACTTAGATTGTTGCTTTTGAAACAAATCTCCCTAGGGAAAAAATGGCACTGTCTCTATTCTTTACTACAGGACCCCTGTGTGGAGATGCTGCCCAAGCTCTACTTGGACATACATGTAAGTTTACATTATTCTTTCTTTACAACCATGAATTAAAAGCAGCTAATGAAAAAAGTGCAAGTATGGGACATACTTTGAGTATGGATTGAAGTTACTTTTTGAAAGTTTAACCAGACTAGAGAGAAACAGTGAAAAGCAGCACTGTAGGATCTCATTTAAAAATGAAGATGTTTTTCTGAAGGTTTTTTTTGTTGTGGATTTTAATTTTGAAAATGATTAAATCACCATTTTAAGTGAATAACATTTGTATATTTATTATAATGGAATTTTACCAGCAAGTAATGTATGTATAGGAATGCATGAGAATAGTGAAAAGGTCAAAAGCAGAATCAAGACCATTGTGTCTTCTTTCCAGATGTGGAATATCTAGCTCATACAAATTGCTATTTTAACAAATTCAAGTGGAGGAGTGCATTGCTGAGTTTCTCTTTTTTAATCAGCTATCACTTCTTGAGCTCTCTGAAAGTTTTCCATAGGAGACAAAAGAATGGCAGCAATAATAATAAATGCATGTCCATACACCACAAAGGATGTGTGACACATTCTTTTGTGTAAGCACCTTAAATTCTAGTGCTAAGCAGTAGAATATGCCATGTTATGCTTTCTTCACAAACAACTGGGAAAAACTCCTATATTTTGTTGGAGGCAGAATAATCTAATGAAGTCAGTAAAGGGCTGAGACCCAAGAACTTCTGGTTCTACTCCCAGCTTTGCCACTGACTCACTGCATGGCAAAGTGGAAGTAATTTAAATTCAGTGCCTCAGTTTCTCTGTTTTCAAAATGGGGATAGTAATTTATTCACCTGCTTTACAGGAACATGGTGAAATTAGTTAACATTTGTGCAGTATTTTGACAACATAAAGTGCTAAGAACAAAGTTCCACCTGACCTTTCACAGTGGGAATGAGGCAAGTTATGACAGAAAGATCTTGGTTACTGTATATTGTAACAAACTGAGATGCTCCTATTGAAGGAATAGAGCAAATTCTCCTGCATATAATTCCACTAACTACAGAGGGTTATGCTAGTATTATCCTCTACTAGAGAACATAAAAAGAAGCCAGTGATGCTATCGAACTAGGAGAGCCAAGATTGGAGTGGGAGGGGCAGGGTCTATGCAGTTACCCCAGAATATCCTGTTAGACTGCATGGAATTAAGGGCCAGTAAAACACCAAGTCAGAGATGTAAAAAAAGATGGAGCAGACAACCCTTTAATGAAATATTGATTGTTTACGTAATAAATAGTTTATTTAAAAATACACATACACAGAGCTGGGAGTTGTCCATTCCGATGAAAGGGAATATTTCAGAGTGGCCAATGGGTAGTGCAAATTCACCAGTACTGCATCCAAATAGATTTACAAATCACCCTTTCCATGCCTTGCAGAATTATTGTGTGTTGGCAAAACTCCGTAACTTTGTGGCGTACTCCGCTTGCCAAAGAGTGCCACAAGTGAGTGCTCTGAAGGAAAAGATCCGGAGTCTGTACACCATTATGATCTCCTTCTGCAGGAGGGTATGTCAATGAATGTACACTGCTACTATTACATCTCCTTCCAGCCAGATCCAACTGCCATTGACTTCAGTGGAGTTGGATCAGTCCCTAACCTTGATATTTTCACTGTCTTCTGCATCCCTACCGCCCATTTATAAAACTAATCATTGCTCTTATTTCCCCAGGACTTAGTGTTCCTTACTGATGATTGTGATGCTTTGGAAATCCCTGTCCTGTCTCCTACTGATCCCTCTGTCATTCAGAGCTAAGAGAAAGTGAGACCACAGGAAGTACCTGGGATGGTTTAAAGGAAGCCAAGAGCCACCCAAAAATGCAATCAACTACAACATTAACAACCTTGTTTTTTTTCAAGCACACCAGCCCTATTATCTCAGGCCTACCCATGTTTCTCAGCCTTGGCAGGAAATGATCTGCATGCCTTGCATACCTATCAAGCTGCTAGCAATACTATGGTTAGAAAGCATTTTAGTCATTTGGCATTTGATGTTTCAGTTTAGCCAAATTAGAAAGTATGTTTTGTTTGATCAGAAATTAAATGCTGGGTTTGTTACTCTTTCATGAATAACTACATTCATACAAAGAAAAATATATGATTCATGTTCTAACCTAGTGGTTCCTCTCACTCGAGGTAGGCTTGCGATTGTCTGTTTTTTCTAAAGCAATTGGTAAAAGAAGTGTTAGTCTGTAGTCACAGACGTCTCTGTACTTTTATAGTTTGTATACATGTATATTGATCGCTTTTAGTGTCAACCTTATATGTATCGAAAATAACCCTTCAGCCAGTGGAAATCTCAGTGAAAAACTAAATTAAAAAACCCTTCTATCCAGAGAAGTCAGCATCATATCATGTCCATTCCTTGTACATACTGAAAGATATCATCCCTCTAGCTTCTTTTTCCACAATCATCCCATAACTTGGGGGGGTTTTCCCCCAGCATGAGCGGTCTTTAGTTTTTTTTTCCATGGCAATGCAAACATTTTCATGCCTGCAGAATGAAGCCATGCTTAGAAAGGTCATCAAGATGTGTTTTTAAACATTTTAGGAAACACCCATTTTTAAATGCTAACTTTATTAGTACTACTAGATGAATATTCATTTTTAATTCAGTTTCTGTGTTACAAAAATTTAGCTTGGTGAGAGCAGTTCGGGAAGCTTATTCAGAACTTTGAGTGATAGATGAGTCATAGAAATACAATACATATATTGGATATAAAGAACCATACTGGAAACTCCATGAAAGCATCCCATCTAGTAGGAGGCTTTAGTGGCCCTGAAATGGGTACAGGGAGTGAGCCCCTCCCCCTTCCAACCTTGCAGATCCTGGGGACCCACTTAGAAGAAACTCTGAGACCCATGGAAGTGGCAGCTATATGCCTAGATGGCTCCTTCTTCAATTCTGTGCTACTGGTTCCTCCTTCACAAGCCTTGATGCTGGTGGTTGGTGTGTTGTTCTCAGTTGTTACCAGCTCTCATGATTTTAATTGCCAATCTCAGTGTCTGGTATTTTCTGAAAGCCCCAGTTCCTGGCATCATGTGATTGTGAGAATCTCACCTTTCATTTAAAAAGGCAAAGGTTCCTAGCCCTCTTGGCTGCAGTGAAAAGCTTGGAACCATGAACCCCAAAGGCTCAAGAGTCATCAGGCAACTAAAAAGAACCCCCAAATTATCTTCTTTTAATGTCAAGGTTTAGGTCACAGGAAAGAACTGACACATTTTTGGAACATTTGGGGTTACCCAATACCACAGAAACTATAGTCCGTTCTCAGCTGTGGCATGCAGCACTCAGTTCTGCTCCATGAAGAGGGGCCATTAGAATTCTCCAGCTCCCTCTCACAGATTTACATATCATCAGTAGCAGCTGCTCCACAAAGTTGGATCACATTGGGGCAGCTCATGACCAGGGACACAATCATGCATGGAGTTCTTGGGGAGATGGATTGCACCTATTGGATTAGCTTCTGAGGAGGGAGAATGTTCTAGTGTTTAGAGAAAGGAACTGGAATCAGGACTCCTACATAATGTTCCAACACAGGCCTTTGTGTGACTTTGGACAAGTCAATGTAACTTCTTTGTGCATCATTTTACTCATCTCTAAAATTAGTATAATATTTTCCTGCCTGACAGCAGTACTCCGAGTTTAATTAAAATGATGTGATATTTTCAGAAAGGCAAAGTATTGAAGTATAAATCAAAAATTACCATATAGATTAATGAAGATCTAAGCAGAAATAAAATATGCCTACAGAAATCAAAATGAGCTTGAGAATTCCAATAAAAAAAACCCAACACACATTGCCATAAGCAAGAAAGACTAACTTCTTTGCTTGAAGAATAAGTTTGACCTTGACTCTATACAGGTGCATTGAGTGTGTATTATTTACATCTCAGCAGTCCCATGTATTCTGAATATGAGATTTATTTGAAAGCCATCCCAAGAACCTCTATAACCCCAGAATATCCTGTTAGACTGCATGGAATTAAGAGCCAGTAATACACCGAGTCAGAGATGTCAAACAAGCAAAATGAGAGTGAGGTGGTCCGCCTCCACCTTCATATTCTGATCTCAGCCTCTTTCAATTTGTGAATTATCTGAAAATCTCTATATAAAAAGGCATCTATAAGATCCTAAGGCTTTGTCTACACTAGAGAAATACAATGTGCTAACTACCATTTCATTCCCCTGCTATGCCTGGAATACCACCCCCCCTCCTCCAAATGTACACATGCATTCCTCAAATTTCTCCTAACAATACACAGTCACCCACATAACCTTTTGGTTTAGCCCTGCTTCCAAACAAGGCTCACCACCATGTGAGCTTCAACTAGTGCACTGCCAGTGTGGATCTAAGTGCTGACTTAACAGTCCTAGTGGTGCAAATAGTCTTTCTCCAGCCACACCACAGTGGGCTGATCACTGCTTAGGTTGTTTGTCTAATGTGTTTTCTGTTCAAGCCTCTTCCCTCTATGGAAAGTACTATACACCCCTTAGAACTCATTTGTAAGCAATTTGCCAGTCTAACTTTTTTGATAGCAATGACCTAAGATCAATTCCTTTAGCAGCACGTGTGTTTCAGAAGAAAAAGATTAGCATGCTGGCAGAAGGCCAGGCAGAGCACAAGTACTGGTATCTCTCTGGGGCAACCAAGGAATTGAGTCACAGCTGAACTCGGCTAGAAAAACGCTCATCTATAATTAAGTGTCTGAACACTTGGACATTTGGTTTAGCAAGCAGTGCTGGGGAAATATTAAAGGCCTTCCAATGCAACACAACAAAGCCCCTGATAATAATAGCCAATCCTGGGCAGAGGGGAAAACCTGCCCATTTTGGGAAGACCTGGACTTGACCTTCAATGCAGCCTGATGTGCTACTAGACAGTATAGATCAGGGATCAGCAACATTTGGCACGCGGCCCACCAGGGTAAGCCCCCGGCAGGCCAGGCCGGTTTGTTTACCTGCCACGTCTGCAGGTTCAGCCGATCACGGATCCCACTGCCCGCGGTTTGCTGCTCCAGGCCAATGGGGGCTGCGGGAAGTGGCATGGGGCGAGGGATGTGGTGGCCGCCGCTTCCCGCAGCCCCCATTAGCCTGGAGCGGCAAAATGTGGCCCGTGGGAGATGCCATCGGTTGAACCTGTGGACGCGGCAGGTAAACAAACTGGTCCAGCCCACCCTGGCTTACCCTGGTGGACCGCATGCCAAAGGTTGCCGATCCCTGCATAGATGCCAACTTCTCCTGGAGCTGGTGGGTGCTTGCCCCTCCCCCTGCCCCGGCCCCACCCCAACTCCACCCCTGCCCCGCTCCCATTCCAACCCCTTCCCCAAAGTCCCTGCCCCAACTCCGCCCCCTCCCTGCCCCATTGGACTCCTTCCTCAAATCCCTGCCCCAGCCCTGCCTATTGCCCGCCTCCTCCCCTGAGCATGCCGCGTTCCCACTCCTCCCCCCTCCCTCCCACAGCTTGTTACGCCACAAAACGTCTGTTTTGAGGTGGCAAGCGCTGCATGGAGAAACGGGATGCGGCATGCTCAGGGGAGGAGACGGAGGTAAGGCGAGGTGAGCTGGGGTGGGGAGCTTGGCTGCCGGTGGATGCAGAGCACCCACAAATTTTTCCCCATGGGTGCTCCAGCCCCAGAGCACTCACGGAGTCTGTGCCCATGGATCCCTGGTATAGATGCTTCCTGTACTGCAATGCTGAGGGATAAGGAAAGGGCAGAGGAGAAGGTTTGCTCCATAGTCCTGGCAGACCAGCGATGAGGAGCTGGACTGGAAAATGCCTAAGAACATGTCAATACCGGGGGAGTCCTGAGGACAGGGCTGGATTTCCAATTAGACACAGTAGGCACGTGCCTAAGGGTGCCAGCATTCTAGGACCATCTAAAAGTTAAAAGTTGTGGGTTTGGGTTTTTTTAAATACAGACAACATGAAAGTCAGCTGCGAGGGGGTGGGGAAGACGCAGAGAGGCAGGTCCTGAAGATGCTGTGGCTAGAGGTATGGAAGGTACAAATCCAGCCCTGCCAGAGGTCCACAGATAGTATCAGAAGCAGTGATCAATCCAGGTTGGGAAGAGGAATTAGGAGACTAGGAACCCTCTATGGCGGGTATATACAGCAGTTCACTGTAATATATACCAATGGTAAATGACTTTTGCAGGGTCGGGGGATAATGAAAGGGATTTCTGGGCTCCAGTAAACACTGAAGTTATCTATATGAAATGGACATATGGTATGTGGCCTTACACGAGGGGGGAGGTAGCCTCACTTGGAAATGGAAATACCCACTCCCCCTCTTCACATTTGCAAAGTGCGAGCAATAGCTGCTGAGCCCCTCCCTCAACCCACTTTGGTACCACCTCACCCAACTGTCAGCTTCATGAGCTGATGTCCTGGCAATGGCAGTTGTGCCCCCCAGCTCGTTGAATTAAACACACACTGGCTACACCCTAGGATCAGACAAGGGGTACAAGTAGGGGATTTCCCTACTCTATTTGAATTGAGCCCCATGACCCTATCTTCAGGCTTCTCCCACATTATTCCCATTCCCCCCATATTCCTTCCCCCACTTTAGGCTGATTATATTTGTGAGAGAAGTCTAATCTGATGTCTTTACTATTTCTAGTCTCAGGGCAAAGGGCCTTTCAAGAAGGCTCTAGAACTGGAGACTGAACAGAAATTGTTACTTTTGTATGGCTAGTGACTTTAGCGTTTCTTAATTTTCATGACTGCAATGAAGGCTATGCTACACTGTTGGTACAATCTCATTCATTTACCAATGGTTCAGTTCTCCCATGTCAATACAGCCTTCGTCTGCATGAGCTGGGAGAAGAGGCTGGGTGGTACTTACACCATGCATTCTAGATTGGATTTTAACAGCTTATCTATTTCCACTTAGCATTTATCTTATTCCCAGAATCAGTTCTGTCTGATCTTTGAAGTGCTTTCCCACTAAGATATATTCCCAATGGGTTCAACTCAGACTTTATCATGTCTCACATGCCATCTTTAATGGAAAAAATATTGAAAGCAGAGCTAGCGCTTACGTTTCACAGCAACATACAGTGGCCCAGTTCACCCCAGTGAGATTCATGGGTGGGAAAAGCACCATGTGAAAGATGCACAGGTACTTGTGCAGCACAGTTCCTCTCTTGTTAGGTCTCAGTGGAGGGTGCTCTTCAGGATCAGTGGAGGGGTAAGGAGCAGGGACTGGGCAGGAATTAGGGAGACATTTTATTTGCTGTGCACCTCATGTAGTCATTTTACATCAGTGCAAAGCAAGTGTAAAATGCTACAAAATTCAATTGGTAGCAATCTATGTTCACTTTGCACCAGCGTACAATGACTGCAAAAGGTGCAGAGCCATGAAGAACCTGGCTCAATGTCTGTCCACTCGCTTTGTGGAAAAAGTAAAAGTAATAAATCCTGGGGCTAGATGATCTTTCCCTGGATCCCCTCTGCATGCAGCAAACCCCATGCAAGATCACTCCCTAGGATAACCATGGGCAAAGAAAGCAGTGCCATGGTGATAGGGTGTGGAATGGGGATGCCCATAGATAGGGCAGAAGGACACTGCCCACCTTTGGCAACACCTTGAGTTCTCCTGCCCGTCACCCCTCTCACTCAATTTTCTCCACTGGGGAAAGTTTTGTTTTAATCATGTTATTGTTGCTTCCTTTACTTGGTCTTTCTCCTTACATTTAGTCCTAATTAAAACTAGTCTGTGAATGAGGGAGCGGGAGGAGGCTGCAGCAAGATTGTTCAAAACATTTAATTTTCATCTTTTGGCAACATTGTGTGTTCTGAAAAGTGCTCCAATCAGCTTTGTTCCCAATTCTCTAGAAAACCCCACCCTATGGTTAGTTGTTCAAGAGGCTAATGTTTGCCTAACTCTCCATCCATTGGGCTCAGTGCAGAGAGTTGGGCCAATGCTGGGTGCTTTTGAAAATCCAACCCCACATCCTTTACAATAACTGGGTAGAAACGATGCTCTTATTTTTCATTTGGATCCGAGAAAATTGGAGGTAACAAACTGTGTTCCATTGGTCTGATGGGGATTTGCTGGATACAGAACACAAATCAAATTCACCCGTACGCAATTCCACTGAAATAAACAGGATTAGACTAGAGATGGGTTTGACTTGGAGTGTTTTAATCCCTTGTATTACTATTTCTTTTTATATGAATTTGTCCAAACTACATACAACCATGGTCTCCATTCCCCTGTGTTTTATGACATCTCTAGGCAGTGCAAACACAAGGACATGATTTAGCTTTCTCCAAATGCTTTGCTAAAGCTCCAGGAGTATAGCTTTGAATGTTATTTTGCAAACATTTACCCACTAAGATTATCTACACATCCCCAGAAAAATGTTCTAGAGTGGTAGTAAGCTGCTCAATGCAGATCCAAACTCCAAAGAATGACCACCACGTTTACTTGCAAAAACTCTTGGACTTACCTATATTCTCCCCTTAGACTTACAGTAAACAGCAACCCTGAATTACTGCCCTAAACTGCATTGCCTGCCAGCCAGCAAAATTCAAACAGTAAGGGAACTGCTGCTATCTTTCGAAGCCAAAAACATAAATGTCCCCCCGCCCCCCAGATCAGAATAAGATTGTGATCTCATGAAAACAAATTTTCCTCATCTTCTATGCCTGTGTCCATTTTAAAAGCCTCAGCACTGAAGAAAAGCACATCCTTGGGTGATGTAATATAGCAGTTAGAAAACGATAAGCTCCAAAAATAAAGCCAATAAAAAAGAATCTCTTTTGAGACACACAAAGATAAAAAAGGATGTCTAGACAATTTGAATGTGCTTAGATTTTACAATGATTTTGAGTCTAAACAAGCAGGAAAATTAAGAGAATCCCTCCTCTATATATTTTGTGAAGAATGGGAAGATGTGTTTTATTGATCTCATAATTCAGACCAGATATTTGTTGTATCAAGGCATAGAGCATAAGTTTATGTGTCCCTTCTGAAGACTCTGGACCCATTCTTATACTTTAGAGTGATGTTTGCTAACGTATGCAGGAAATATTCTACACATAGGAGTAAAGTGTAAGTATGCTCCACATGTTAAGGTACATCTTCACTTCATAGAATATAGAATATCAGGGTTGGAAGGGACCCCAGAAGGTCATCTAGTCCAACCCCCTGCTCAAAGCACTTGGAGCTAGTATTCTTAGTTTGCGTAGGCATACTCAAGCTAGTTCTCATTGAGCTAGTGCCATAAAAAGAGTAGAGTAGCCAGGGTATCATGGGCAGCAGCAAGGGGTTGCACTGGCTAGCCATGCCATGTACAAACCTGCCTGAACCCCAGGGATATGTACATGAAGCAGTTAGCCTGGGCTGCTACTTGCCACTGCCTGTGCCACCCCTGCTACACTATCATTTTAGCACCCTCACTCAAGGAAAGCTAGCTTAAGAATGTCTATGTGAGCTGGGAATCACACCCACAGCTCCCAGTGGAGATTCCCCCTCAGCCAAGAAAAAAAGAAAAAGTCCCCACAGATACACAAGACCAGTAGCTGCTCCCACTATTATAGGGCCTGATCCAAAGTACACTGAAGTCAATGGGAGTTTTCCATGGACTTCAGCTGACTTTGGATCAGGGTCATACTGCAGAGGCTATATACTTCGTAGAATACATTAGAAATGATACACTATCAGGCTACTACAGAGATTACCTTACACCATAGGAAACAAGCCCCACAGAGGGAGATGCTTTTTTTCTGAAAGGCTTATTTTGTCTTGTTTACAGTGTAGAGACCAGGGAAAGGAGGAAGAGAGCGTTTTTTTTTTTTAATCCTGACCACAATTTATAGATTTAGGGCTCATTTATTCACTATACCCACTGAACCACACAGTGGCAACTCTGCATAGCTTTATCAGCTCCAGGGAAAGCTCTCTGAAACAGTTTCCTCCTCTGTGAATTCAGGTAAGTCATTTACCTCATAAGGGTGAGAGTTAGCTAGCTATTTTAAGAGGTATGTAAGTATGAAACACCAGCACAGTGTTATCTTGGGGCATCTTTTTTATTATCTTGTCATCTCATCTTTGTGTTCTGGGTTTGTACTAGGCACTGTACAATCAGGTGCTGAACCATGCGGCTGCTGCAATAAAAACAACAAAGGCTCAGTAACTTTTTTGGGGGGCAGGGAGAGACAGCACCACACTGAGGGCATAATTCTTCCTGGACCTTCCAGGGATGCTGGGGGCACATGCACACTGCTACATCCCTTCAGGGCTGGACCATACTTGTTCTGGGCCAAGGTGCTCGAAGCACCACAGACCTGGCAGGAGTACTCTGAGAAAAACGAGGCTTACACACAGCTGTGAGTTATTGGCTTTACTGAAGGTTAATGACCCACCCGCAACGGGGACTCCAAGCATTGCAGTCACAGAGGCGGGGAACGCAGCACAGCGGAGCTCTGCCTGGGACGGAGTCCAGCAGAGGGGCAGACAGTCAGCATTAATAAGCACTACACAAAAACAGCTCATGAATATAGAATTAGGTACTTCCCAAAGAGGGGGGCTTTCCGCTACCTGGCAAAGAGCCATGCAAAGCAGCTATGTCCTTCAATAACTATCTATATCCCACAACAACAAAGCAGCTGTGTCCTTCGGCTTGAGAAAGCAGAAATTCCCTAGCTAGGCCATAACAAAGACTTCCGCAGTCCCTTACACTCCTCCCCTTGCTTTCTCGAGCGATGTCAAGGACCATGAGGATACAGTGCGTAGGGGAAACCGAGCACAGCACTGGGAGACTAGGCCACAGCCGCAAAGGCAGCAAAATATACAAGCCAAGAAGACGGAACGAATACACAGATGCTACATTGTACTGGGTGGGACCCAAAGCATACAAATCTGTATATGTAATAATCTTATCAATTGTCTTCAGTAAGAAATAGTGTTGGACGAGGGTCAGGTCTGTGCAGACGCCGATGAAACAGGTCTCCATCATGGCACCCACGGCATACGTATGTGGTAAGCAAAACGACATCGCATTAATAGCACTTTGGGCTAACACCAACCAGGCATTCATGGAGGAGGTGGCAGCTCCTCCATCTGTGAGGCTCATAAGGAGCACCGCGACAAACGGGAGAGTGAGACCATGCAAGGATAGTCTTCCCCCTCCGGGAGTATGTATGCCCATCCTTCCCCAGTGGTAAGGACTACGGCGGCTTGCGATTCCCGCTGCAGTACTGTCCACCATACGTTAGCCAATAGGTGCCACTGGGTCTCGCTCGGGGCGCTGGTTTTTAGGCCTGCGGGAGGTAAAGGAAACAGGTTACACAGGGCCTCCCCTTGCTCCCATTGCATCAGCCGCTGCATTCCAGTGGGCCTCAGAGGTTTTAGCCTTTGTGCGGGCGTCTACATGTCGCACGGCCAGAAGGGCTCGTCGGGCATAGCGCAGGAGTTGCTGCCAGAGCGCCGCTCCCCACGGGGCCGGCCTGCGAGTTCCCAACCCTTTGCCTCCCACGCAGTTATCTAGGTCCGGAGGCCCTTGTATAGTACCCAGCTGTCCGTATCTATCAACGCCAACATGTGTTGGACTCCTCCCCTCAGCCAGCGAATCACTAGGGGTACATAGGGGCGTCGGTCCCCTGCCTCCCTCCCATGTGTGGCCGCTGTGACACACGGAACGGAGGACCTGTCACGCCCTCAATATGGGCACGGCAGTTTCCACTCGGCTGGCGGAGCAGAGGGCTCCGCTGGCTTGGTTCGCTCCACACTCTTCTCCCCTTTTCCTCCAGCACTACGTTTGGTAGGGGGCAGCTGCATCCACCGCTTATATAAGTCCGCTGTTGGCTTTCCATTGATTTCCTCGCGAGAGACACCAGCCTGCAAGAGATATAGCCACAAGGTCTTCCGGGGCACCCGCAACTCTCCTTTCTCCTGTCCCCCGCCTTGCTGCCCCTTCGCAGCCTGTATGGCTCTTGGCCTCGCACCCGCCAAGGCAGCCTCCACTTGCATAAGGGTGACTGCCAAGTCTCCCACGCGCCCATTCTCTGCCATGACAATCGCGAGGAGGGAAGGTTTTAACTCACCAGGGACCAGGTGTAACACTGTGGCTTTAATCGATTTTGTCACTGGTACATCAACCAGCCCCATCTTCCCACCCATGGAGACAGCCCAGGCCATTCCCAATTGACAGAGGGCTTGCACCCCTTCTTGAACAATCTTCCAGGGGCACGCCTGTGCTTCCAATTCCCCCACCCAGGGGTAGACTGCCTCCACTGCAGCCGCCAGCCAGCGGTACAAAGAGGGGCTTTCGATGTCTTGCCCCCCAGCCTGCGGCCACGGTGGGTTTGCCAATTTTGCAAGACTCTCAGGTACGTGCACTAGGACCCCCAACTGTTGAAATTCATAAGAAAGCAACAAAACCGTGTTACCTGCATTGCCCCAGACCCTCATGAGCCACTGCAGGATGCTCTCCCCGGGCTCCTGGAGGAACGTCTTCACAATGTCCTGCAACTCACTCATTTTAAACATGCAGACAACTTCTGGTTGTAGGGCGCCTCTTTGCACCTGCAACTCCCGGACCGGGCGTGCCAAAGCCATTGCAGGGGACTCCTCCTCCCCCTCATCCGAGCATGAGGAGTCGCAAATGTTCCCATCCCAAGTCTTGGGGGTCCCAGGAGGGGGCAGCAGTCACCCAGCGCACTTGGGTGGTGGTGACCGGCTGCCTCCTGTGCCTGAGGCACCTTTTATTCGCTACCCGGGCAACCAACACTTCGCAGCATCGTGTCAGCTCCTGGGCACGCTCCGCCAGGGAGGTGACGACTTCTTGAGCCACGGCCCGGGCCTCCGCCTGCACCGTGCATTCCTGAGTCTTCCCTTCCAATGCTCGCTGTAAGCGGAGCACCTCCTCATCCTGGGCCCGGACGGCGGCCAGCAGGAGCCACCCTAGCTCCCCCATCACCCACCGCTCCGTCCCAGAGCGCCGGTTCGCTCGTAACCGTTGTAACCCCTCTACCAGCTGCACGGGCGTGACCCCCCACAGCCTGTTGAAACTCTGGCCAATCCACCGGGGCAGCTCACCCGGCCATAATCCACGCCACCGGCCCCCAGCACTCCATTGGAGGCCATCCGGGCATGCGCTGTAGGGACAGTGACGGCTTCCCTACTTCCCCTACCTTCGGCCAAAGTGGCATCACTTCTCAGAGTACCCTGCTCGCTGCGCCAAATGTTCTGGGCCAAAGTGCTTGAAGCACCACAGGCCTGGCAGGAGTACTCTGAGAAAAATAAGGCTTACACACAGCTGTGAGTTATTGGCTTTACTGAAGGTTAGTGACCCATCCACAATGGGGACTCCAACCGTTGCAGTCACGGAGGCGGGGAACCCAGCACACCGGAGCTCTGCCTGGGACGGAGTCCGACAGAGGGGCAAACAGTCAGCATTAATAAGCACTACACAAAAACAGCTCATGAATATAGAATTAGGTACTTCCCAAAGAGCGGGGCTTTCCGCTACCTGGCAAAGAGCCATGCAAAGCAGCTATGTCCTTCAATAACTATCTATATCCCACAATAACAAAGCAGCTGTGTCCTTCGGCTCGAGAAAGCAGAAATTCCCTAGCTAGGCCATAACAAAATCTTCCACAGTCCCTTACAATGCTCACAGTGTGTTGGGCCTAATCTCTGGCCCTTTCTCCGGTACAGCCCCATGAGAAGCTGGGTCTATATTGATATTAAGGCATAAAGAGCTGAAGAACAAATCAAGGCTACTTTTTTAGAAGGAACTTTTCAGCTTCCTCTTGCAGTGGATGGGGGTTAAAACATGATGTTAAAATGGAACAGACTATGGCACATATTCAAGATGGGCACCCAATCTATGTAGGGACATAAGCAACGTCACCACCATGTTTTCTAGACATGGTGGCAGCAGGCTAAATCTTGAACCTTACCAGGCAGCAGGCTAAATCTTGAACCCATTTATAGACCAGGATTCCATTGTGCAAGGCACTGTATAAAGCACAAAACAAAGACAATCCCTGTCCCAAGGAGCACACAGTAAATACGCCACCATTTCATTTAGCTGTGTCTGTGTGGCATTCGACATCACACAGTGCAGCAGTGTGGGAGAGGGGAGATTTTGGCCACAGCCATGAAGATAAATTCCTGCCATTCATGGGATCTTTGAGAATCCTGCAGAGCTGACAGGAACTCGGTGCTAGACCCTCCACTAGTGTAAATGCCCTTAGCTCCATTTACCTCAGCGGAAGCTGTCAGGTGCTAGGCACCTTTGAAAACCAGGCTACTTATCAAGCAGCCTGACTTTAGGCACTTAATCTTCCTGATTAATTATGACTGTCAATTATTCCCTAGAGTTCTTCATGCCAGGCATCTTGAAATGGCACCTGCCCTTCTTCATCTAGGACAGGTGGTAGGAAGAAAAAGATGCAATGCAAAAACATTGTGTCATCTTGTTTACTCAGCTAAAGTCCTGCAGCAATGCTTTTCTTTACGTAACAGAAGGATGTGGGCCAATGGTTTTCCTCTGCCTTCTTTGATTTGGTTTAAATCGAATTTATTTTTTAAATGTATGTCATCACTAAAAGATTCATGCCTAGAGTGAAGTTATGCAAATGGAATGATTCTAATCATTACTACCTTCAAAAGGAGAAGCACAGAGATGTACTCAAAAAAATCCATTGATAAGTGTATTTATGTTAAGCTTTTTCAGCCATCTCTTTATACATAAAAACAACAACTTTTCACATATATAGAATTTCATCATGGTACAAAACTAGACAAGTAGCCTAGATAGATAAAGAGGAGATCTCAAAGTGCATTACATACAATTAGTTATTTCTCATAGTACTTCAGAGTTAAGAAAAAGAGCTGCAGAGAGGTTGACGCCTGAGGGCTCGTCTACACTTGTGCTAAAACAGTGCATCTACAGCTGAGCTACTGTAGCACTTCAGTGTAAATACTATCCATGCTGAGGGACGAATTCTGCTCTCAATGTAGGTAACCCTCCCAGAGGGGGTAGATTGGAAGTATTCTTCCATTGACTTAGTGCTATCTACATTGGGGGATAGGTTGGCTTAACTCCATCACCTAGAGGTATGGATTTTACACACCCCCGAGCGATGTAGGTATGCCACTGTAAGTTCCAAGGGTAGACAAGTCCTACATTTGAAAAGTTTAGTTTTTAGACACAAATTAGGCTGCTTGTTTAGCAAACTAAATATGGTTTTATGGACCTAACTATGAATGTTGTGGCATAAATGACTTGCCCAAGATCACACAGCAAGTTAATGACAGAGCCAGGAGTAGAATGGTCTCATGATTACCTTTACCTATTCTCCCTGAAAGAGGGAGGAATATCCCTCTGGTTACTTATAGACAACCAGTGTTTTTCACACTGCACTGCAGCTGATTAATGTTACATTGCATCTAGTGTCTCTGGGATCAAAGCTACATTTCTGCAAAAGTTTGGTTCAGAATGGTTTCTCGGTTTCTTGTACCAAAACTGGTTTCAAGAGAGTTTTACTCCATGTCAAATCTCTCCACCAGTCCATAGGTCACATGTTCCCAGTCAGACATACTGGTTCCAGTGGGTTCATACAGTTCATGTGAGTTTGTGAGAAGCAGGACCTAATAGTCATAGTAGAAAACACTTCGCTCATTTGACTTCTCAGTGAACAGCATCCAAATTTTAGCAGCAAATAGCAGAATAGTCTCAGATCTCTAGAGAGAGGAGAAATATTCCCAGGAAGCTCTGACAGGCAGTTTGTGGATGCACAACATTCAAATCAAACACTGCTGATTTGCAGATCCAAGTCAAAATCTGACATCAGCACTCAGATTGTAGAAGGAAACAACTAACCAAGGCTTTGGCTGCCAGCAGTCTAGCAGTGAGCTTAATTGGACAGTAAGGGCCTGGGTCTCCTTTGCCTTACCTATGTAATTGAATAACTCCATGAAGTTAAAGGGGAACAACTCTCTCCCATGATTGTAAATGAGAGAACAAGCAGGCTCAAGGAAATGCAGTAAAGATACAAGATGGGGTGGATGGAGGGGCACGAGAGAGACAGACAAGCAGCTTCACTCACAGCATTAGAGTTAGATTTTCATCTTGTCTCCTAATGACAAATCATTTATTTTTATGTAACAAGCCAGTTTGTTGCTGCAGAGAGGATATAGGATCAGGAGTGGCCCATCAGAAGCTCTCTCTTAAAAAGTATTACAGAATAGGAACACTTGAGCCATTGAATTATGCAAGAGTCTGCCACAGTAACTCATAAACAAATGTTGGTTTCAGTTTCAGTGGTCGATGATTGTTTACATCACAGCCTAATCTGCAGTGCGTGGAGATCTATTCTCATTGGGATCTCTTTTGGATGTTCTGGTATTTTGGTTCTCCTGTCTTCTGTTGTAGAGGAAAAATCTGACATCTGAGAAAGATGAGCAAAAGCTGCTAAGACCCTTCCATACCCATTGAAATCAAGTGCTCAACACTTTGTAAGATTCAGCCTCCCCCTAGATGAGCTCATGCAAATTAGAGGTATAAGAAATCCTGGTAGTTCATTTTGTGCCATTGGGCACAACTCATAGTAGGGATTAAATTCAGAACCACTTTGCCTTATAGGCACATTCTGTATTGCAGAACTCCTGAGCATACAAAAGCTGGGTGTCACTCCTTGGTTCCCTTTGTGAGGTGCACATTATTGTCCCCTGTACAGCCAGCTAGATCTGCTAGCTAGTGAGTGCTGAGAGCAATTTATTATCCTTACCTGCTTTCCTCTCTTTCTGGTTCCCAGAAGACTAGAGAGGAAGCAGTCCCTGTGCTCCCCAAAGTACAGGGGCTTCAATTCTGCCCTTACATGATCTGTGTAAGGGTGAGGAGGCTTCCTACACCCTCTCCTACCATTGCTCAAGCATGTGATGGCCAAGCACAAACTGTCCTTTGAATTCTGGGATGTGATTCAGCTGAGGAAGTGCAACAAACAGGCCCTCAATCTTTTCTTATTTGGGGCAAGTTGATTTGTAAAGAGACTAGTAACCTAAGTTCACTTCTTCAATTTTGAAAACATGGGTTTAGTCCCAGCAGTTGAGCTAAAGAGAACATTTCTAGATAGAATTACCATTGAAACTGATCAATTATTATGAAAGAAACTAGTCTCACAATTACATTGAAAGCAGCCACGTCAGCAACCATAACTTAGACCATTTAAACCAAAAACCAAACCCAAAAAAAATGATACTTCCCTGAAATAAATTTTGGACTGGTTACTCTCATCACATTTCTGCTGGTTTTACAATCAAAGTTCTTGGCACTTTGCTACACTTACTTTTCAACCGTCCACCAATTTATGACTTTTGGAACCACATCCAGATTGTGGCTCAAAAACTTGCTGGGTAAGTGGTCTTTTTTCCATTTATTTCATTGATTCTGAAACTAACTCTCCAACAACCGAGTTAAGCCCTGGTATTAAAAAACCAAAATATTTTGAGACACAGATGCCAAAGATCATTATGGATAGTTGGAAGGAGATTATGGTAACAAACAAGGGCAACTGGCTCAGTTTTGCCTGTATAAATCTGAAGTAAATGATTTCCAAATTTAATTTTTTATATCCAAGTTAGATATCTGAGCTCTAATGAAGAAATAAAATCATCCAGACTTAGTCACAATGAATGCACGCTATTATGAGCTTCTTTTGCCAATCATTTTAATGAACCCGTTCAGTTGAGTCTTCCAAATCCAAACAATGATAGAAATTATGAGTAGCAAAGACCCATTATGTCACAGAAGCTAAAAGGTAGCAAAACCATATTGGGATTACCTCTATGAAATTGCAGAATTGTCCCGACAGTATATCTTCTAACATTTTTAAAGCCCGGACAAAGACCTAGAAGTCTCAAGAGTCTGACACCTTTTCTCATGCCAAGTAGCATTTTACTTCACAAGTGGTCCTACTAACTTCAGTGGAATTACTTTAGGGTATTACAACCTGGCCCCAGGTTAAGCAGCTTCCACTACCTTCTTCTAATAACTATTCCACAACCCAATGGGCTGCATTACAGGGTCAAAGTTTTTCTGGATACTCAGAGTAAACTAGAGTTGGTCAAGAATTTTAGAAATGTTTCAATTAAAAAAAATTGAGGAACAAATTTTCTAACCAGCTCTACCAAATTCTCCCTTTTGTGGAGGCCCTTCTCAGATTTCCACATTTGCCAAATATCTTCAGAGCAGCCCACCTTCAAATATCCATCATAAGAAAGGCTTTTGTCTCTTATAAACAGGAAAGAGACATTACTTATAATCTTTACTTCAGGGAATTATGCTTCCCCTGCAAAAATCTCTATTGGTTTGTGATCACATGGGTTCTAAGAGTTTCACTCATGCTAAATGTTGATAGCATGAAGTGATCTGTTTCCCTACAACATTTCAAAAGATGCATGTTCCTTTTCTTGATGATTTCCTACCCCTTTTTGAGAGTCACTTTTCATGCTAGGAACATCCCTCTAAGGGCAGGCTTCTGGTTTTTATCTCAGTTGGTCTTGCTTCCAGCTTTTTCTTTTATCACACTTTTGAAAGTGTTCTAGCAGTGTTTCATAATGGGAGGGTTCTGTTCCTCAGAGAGAGCAAAGATCATTAAGTTAATACCATTACCTCTCCCAGGCAATTATGAAGTGATGAGAAAAGAAAATCCATAGTGTCTCTCAAAGCCCTTAGGTATCCAAGTCCCTAGATAACAGAATCATAGAACTGGAGGGGATCTCAACAGGTCATCTACTCCAATACCCTGCACTCAAGGCAGGGCTAAGTAAAAACTAGACCACTGCTAACAGGTATTTGTCTAACCTGTTCTTAAAAACCTCCAATGATGGAGATTCTACAACCTCTCTAGACAATTTTTTCCAGTGCTTAACCACCCTGACAGTTAGAAAGTTTTTCCTAATGTCTAATCTAAATCTCCCTTGATGCAATTTAAGCCCATTAACAGGAAGAATTGTTGTCAGTTAAGTGTTACTGCTCTGCAGGGGAGCTGATGGCCCACCAAAGGCATTACCTTCTTTCTCTGAGGAAATGGCACACTCACCAAGCAGGTCAAGCCTTTCTGATGTGGGACATTTGAGGTGGGCTGCAGGAGCAGGCGACTGTAACCCTGAGTCGGTGAAGCATCTGCTTAAATTCATTCCTGTTCAGCTCAGCATTTAGAAGTGGACTTAAGTGCTCTGTTGAATTGGGGTGCAAGACAGAACATTCCTGTAACAAAGCCTTGTCACAGGTACTCGTTTCTCTTTGATCTATCAAATAATTTGACTACTTCAGAAAAGGACACTAAGCTATCTAAAGTACTACATGCCACAAGGGGCCACAACAGTGGTTCCCGTAACCCACCCAGCAATATTGTTAATCTATCCAACTATACTCTTAGCCCAGCAGAAGAATCTGTCCTATCTCGGGGCCTCTCCTTTTGCCCCTCCACCCCCACAAACATGATACAGTTCTGTGGTGACCTAGAATCCTATATTCGACGTCTCCGACTCAAGGAATATTTCCAACACACCTCTGACCAACATATTAACCCACAGAGACCTTCCTACCAACACTACACAAAGAAGGATTCTGGGTGGACTCCTCCTGAAGGTCGAAACAGCAGCCTGAACTTCTACATAGAGTGCTTCCACTGATGTGCACGAGCTGAAATTGTGGAAAAGCAGCATCGCTTGCCCCATAACCTCAGCCATGCAGAACACAATGCCATCCACAGCCTCAGAAACAACTCTGACATCATAATCAAAAAGGCTGACAAAGGAGGTGCTGTCGTCATCATGAATAGGTCGGAGTATGAACAAGAGGCTACTAGGCAGCTCTCCAACACCATTTTCTACAAGCCATTACCCTCTGATCCCACTGAGAGTTACCAGAAGAAACTACAGCATTTGCTCAAGAAACTCCCTGAAAAAGCACAAGAACAAATCCGCACAGACACACCCCTAGAACCCCGATCTGGGGTATTCTATCTGCTACCCAAGATCCATAAACCTGGAAATCCTGGACGCCCCATCATCTCAGGCATTGGCACCCTGACAGCAGGATTGTCTGGCTATGTAGACTCCCTCCTCAGGCCCTTCGTTACCAGCACTCCCAGCTATCTTCGAGACACCACTGACTTCCTGAGGAAACTACAGTCCATTGGTGATCTTCCTAAAAACACCATCCTAGCCACTATGGATGTAGAAGCCCTCTACACCAACATTCCACACAAAGATGGACTACAAGCCGTCAGGAACGGTATCCCCGATAATGTCACGGCTAACCTGGTGGCTGAACTTTGACTTTATCCTCACCCATAACTATTTCACATTTGGGGACAATGTATACCTTCAAATCAGCGGCACTGCCATGGGTACCCGCATGGCCCCACAGTATGCCAACATTTTTATGGCTGACTTAGAACAACGCTTCCTCAGCTCTCGTCCCCTAATGCCCCTACTCTACTTGCGCTACACTTATGACATCATCATCTGGACCCACGGAAAAGAAGCCCTTGAGGAATTCCACCATGATTTCAACAATTTCCATCCCACCATCAACCTCAGCCTGGACAGGTCCACACAAGAGATCCACTTCCTGGACACTACGGTGCTAATAAGCGATGGTCACATAAACACCACCCTATATCAGAAACCTACTGACCGCTATTCCTACCTGGATGAAAGCTAGAGGCATGCAGATCATACCACACGATCCATTGTCTACAGCCAAGCTCTACGATATAACCGCATTTGCTCCAACCCCTCAGACAGAGACAAACACCTACAAGATCTCTATCATGCATTCTTATAACTACAATACCCACCTGCTGAAGTGAAGAAACAGATTGACAGAGCCAGAAGAGTACCCAGAAGTCACTTACTACAAGACAGGCCCAACAAAGAAAACAACAGAACGCCACTAGCCATCACCTTCAGCCCCCAACTAAAACCTCTCCAACGCATCATCAACGATCTACAACCTATCCTGAAGGATGACCCATCACTCTCACAGATCTTGGGAGAAAGGCCAGTCCTTGCTTACAGACAGCCCCCCAATCTGAAGCAAATACTCACCAGCAACCACACACCACACAACAGAACCATTAACCCAGGAACCTATCCTTGCAACAAAGCCCGTTGCCAACTCTGTCCACATATCTATTCAGGGGATACCATCATAGGGCCTAATCACATCAGCCACACTATCAGAGGCTCGTTCACCTGCACATCTACCAATGTGATATATGCCATCATGTGCCAGCAATGCCCCTCTGCCATGTACATTGGCCAAACTGGACAGTCTCTACGTAAAAGAATGAATGGACACAAATCAGACGTCAAGAATTATAACATTCAAAAACCAGTTGGAGAACACTTCAATCTCTCTGGTCACTCGATCACAGACCTAAGAGTGGCTATCCTTCAACAAAAAAGCTTCAAAAACAGACTCCAACGAGAGACTGCTGAATTGGAATTAATTTGCAAACTGGATACAATTAACTTAGGCTTGAATAGAGACTGGGAATGGATGAGTCATTACACAAAGTAAAACTATTTCCCCATGGTATTTCTCCCCCCCAACCCCCACTGTTCCTCAGATATTCTTGTTAACTGCTGGAAATAGCCTACCTTGCTTCAGAGTAGCAGCCGTGTTAGTCTGTATTTGCAAAAAGAAAAAGAGTACTTGTGGCACCTTAGAGACTAACAAATTTATTAGAGCATAAGCTTTCGTGAGCTACAGTTCACTTCATCGGATGCATTTGGTGGAAAAAACAGAGGAGATATATATATATATATATATATATATATATATATATATATATATATACACATATATATACACATATATATACACACACACACACACACACAGAGAACATGAAACAATGGGTTTATCATACACACTGTAAGGAGAGTGATCACTTAAGATAAGCCATCACCAGCAGTAGGGGGGGGAAAAAGGAGGAAAACCTTTCATGGTGACAAGCAAGGTAGGCTAATTCCAGCAGTTAACAAGAATATCAGAGGAACAGTGGGGGGTGGGGTGGGGGGGAGAAATACCATGGGGAAATAGTTTTACTTTGTGTAATGACTCATCCATTCCCAGTCTCTATTCAAGCCTAAGTTAATTGTATCCAGTTTGCAAATTAATTCCAATTCAGCAGTCTCTCGTTGGAGTCTGTTTTTGAAGCTTTTTTGTTGAAGGATAGCCACTCTTAGGTCTGTGATCGAGTGACCAGAGAGATTGAAGTGTTCTCCAACTGGTTTTTGAATGTTATAATTCTTGACGTCTGATTTGTGTCCATTCATTCTTTTACGTAGAGACTGTCCAGTTTGGCCAATGTACATGGCAGAGGGGCATTGCTGGCACATGATGGCATATATCACATTGGTAGATGTGCAGGTGAACGAGCCTCTGATAGTGTGGCTGATGTGATTAGGCCCTATGATGGTATCCCCTGAATAGATATGTGGACAGAGTTGGCAACGGGCTTTGTTGCAAGGATAGGTTCCTGGGTTAGTGGTTCTGTTGTGTGGTGTGTGCTTGTCACCATGAAAGATTTTCCTCCTTCCCCCCCTCCCCCCAGCTGCTGGTGATGGCTTATCTTAAGTGATCACTCTCTTTACAGTGTGTATGATAAACCCATTGTTTCATGTTCTCTGTGTGTGTATATCAATCTCCCCTCTGTTTTTTCCACCAAATGCATCCGATGAAGTGAGCTGTAGCTCACGAAAGCTTATGCTCTAATAAATTTGTTAGTCTCTAAGGTGCCACAAGTACTCTTTCTTTTTGCGAATACAGACTAACACGGCTGCTACTCTGAAACCTGTCATTATTAACCCTGGTCATTCTTGCTGCTCTAATGTGATGGCTATACTAGCAGGTTTATTTAAGCTGTTCTGCTGAAGGAATATGAAGTTTTGCTTATGTCCAGCAAAGTCACAATCCCATTTATATAAGTGCACTATTAAAAGTTAGAATCTTACAGGCAGCTTATTAATAATTAATGGTAACGAGCACTAACAGAAGTATGTTATGGCCCTGTACAATAAGAAAACCATGCAATAAGGTTAGGCCTGGAGTAACTTTATTTACTCCGAGTTCAAGGGGCTATTCCCATAAGTAAAGTTACTCATGTGCCTCAGTGTCTACAACAGTGGGTCCATGTTGTATAAATTGAAAAAGAAATTAACATTAAAGTTAGTATAGACCAGCCAGTAGAGAGTAGAAAGAAAAGTCACACGCAATTGAGCATTTCCTTTTCAAAATTCACTACTACATACAGACTTATATAGTTAGTGGTATTGCAGGCAATGCCTAGAGGCCCCACTTGAGGGAAGGACCCCATAGTGGTGGGCAGAGAATCTACTGTCTTAATCAAGAGTGTCAAATATACAGTGCACTAGCTGGATTTGACCCACAGAACGTTCTTATGTGCCTCGAATAACCTATTCAAAGTCTGTGGAAAACATGTTTTCCTTTTTTAAAAGGCAAGTTTCTAGCCCAAATGGCTACAGAGATGACCTTCCAAACACAACCCAAGCATAACTAATGCAGTAATGTCTGCCTCGGTCTGCATGAAACTGTGACTCAGAGGGGTCAAACTCCCCCTGTACCCTAATCATCAGATTAGAGTGTCTGCTCATCACAGGGTTCCACTCACCACTGGACATTCCTCCTGGTTGTTCTGTGGATTAGCTCCTTCCAGGTCTGACGCCTCCTTCTGCTGCACCTCTCTCTCTCTCTCTCCCTCCCTCTCCCTCTCCCTCTGCAACACAGAGTGCTCTCTTCATGGCTTGGCCCTCTGACCAGGTCACTATGTGTTTTCCCCCTGCTGGGGTATCAAAGTCTTTCCATACAAACTGTCTCCAGAAGTCTTCCCATTCACTACCCAGACTGTGCTGCTTCCCCAGCGGCTGGTACAGGAACCCCAGGCCTGTCCTCTACTCTGGGCTCCAGTTTAGGGATCCTATATTCAGCAGTCAAGGTCTGCACTGTCTTAAACCTCACCGCCCTTTCCCCAAGCCTTTTCCTACACCCTCTTCCATAAGTAGATAGCCTTCCCTCCCTTCTGTCCAAAAAATGGCTATAGACTCCCTCACTGAAGCCTATTTCTGCTGTTGGTTTGATACTAGCCCCACCTGTTCCTTCTCAGCTGGGCTCCCTCATCATTCAGGGGACTACTTAGGCCACCTAGTTCCTCTCAGCTGTGGCCTATCTGGTTAATTGGCCCCTTTCTCATCCTCTTTAACTCCTTCTAGGTTATTGTGGGGGTGGACACACCATCACACTACTATAAAACCCACTTTATTGTCAAGATTAAACTATTTAACCCTGATCAGTTTAGTAGAAAGGATGAGCGTGGCTGGGTGAGTGGAGGCCTTGGGAATTGCTGCAGAGAAGGAAAAGAGAAAAAGGGAAATGCACAGGCCCGTTGATAGAGGGGGCAAAGATGGCAATTGCCCAGGGGCACAGGCAATTTAAAAAGGGCCCAGGAGCCCCGGGTCCTTTTAAATCGCTTGGGTGGGCCACAGGGCTCCTAAGTGTGAGACCACTCTGGGCCCCGTGTTTTGGGGGGCCCCGTGGGCTGGCATGATTGGCCAGCACGGACAGTCCCAGAAGTGACAGATTCGTCACTTCCACCCAGGGCCCCGCACCCTCCAGGGACAGCCCTGGCCCTGGGGCCCAGAATTTCTGTCAGCAGGCCTGGAAATGCAGCTGGGGAAGGTAGAAAAACAAAGGGCAGGGATAGCAGTGCCTAAAGGGGAGCAGATTTCTCAGACAAACAGTGATAACAGTGACCATAAGGCACTAAACAAAAAATAATTAAATGTTAATTATTATATAAAGGTCACATTCCTCACTAGATCTCTGCAACTCTCCTGACATCAGTGGGTGTTCATTCCACAGCTTTGAGTGTTTAGACTTCACTTTCTACCCTGGCACACCAAACATAAACTCAGAATCTGGACTACTCTGCCAGACGAGCGAAATCCATGTTCTAAAGAGACAAGACAAACCACAGGAGGGGAAAACAAATGCATAAAAAAGGGGAAGTGACTTGCCCAAGGTCACAGAAAAGTTCAGTGGCAGAGCCAGGAATAGAACCCAGATCTTCTCTCCAGTGCCCTATCCACTAGGATATACTGTCCTATCATTGCCATAATTAAACTACTTCCAGTTCTCACATTCTGCAGCAGCACTTTCAGAGATTCCGCATTGACCAGTTCTCTAGGAGCATTTGAGACTTTTGTTAAGAAGGCTTTCATACCCACCTGGCTTGGGACTTCATTACAAATCTGAAAGTTGGCCAAGATTCACAAACCTTTCTTGGGGTGTGGAACATTAGGGATTTTGTACCCAAATGAACTGAAATAAGAAACGTTCATGTAAATTCTTATAAACAAATGCAGCCATGTTTCATATAGCTTGGCTTCATTACGTGAATAGGGTTTGGCCTGTGATCAGTCTTTTGCAAGAAGAGATTAATTCTGCTTTAAAGAAGGCATGATTGCAGTGAGACAGTGAATCTTATTCTAGGAAAGAAGATAGCTATTGATCAACTGTAGTTCCGCTATTTAAAGCTTTACTTTAACTATTTGACTGAGGGATTGACCCTATCTTATGACTCCAAAATTGATTTCATTTTAGGCCCTGCTTGTTGAATACCTTGATTTGTGGAGCAATGGCTTTCATATTTTGGACAAGGTTTACTTGCAGATATAGATGCTGATCAGCAGAAAGATAAAAAATCCAAATCACTTATGACAAGTCTGAAATGTGAACTACTAGAAAAATCTGAAGAAAACAGTCTGTGTGAGGAATGCCTTCGTTTCGTGCCAAGCAATAGGTGACAAATATGAAGCTTGCAGACCTGGCAGAAAAAGAAGAAACCTCATTAAAAAAAGATGATGTAAAGATTTCCAGTAACTTTTCTTCTGCATTTTATAGTTCAGTGTCTGTCGAGCCTAAATAGGTTCAACTGCTACCAGCAGCCATGCTTTAGCTCAGATGTCTCACCTGGCTTTGGTCGGGGGGGATGGGGGACACTTTCACTCCCATGTCCTATCTGGTTTGCTGAGAGGAAGAGGGGGGCCCCCTTTCATCTCACAGCACAGTCTATTTTAAGCAGTTGGGACCCAGCCACTCTCACCTTATTGGACTGATCCAAAACCCATTGTTCCATTGACTTCAGCAGGCTTTAGATCAGGCCCTATATGCAGAAGAAGAGAGAGAGGAATACTAATGGAAAGGACCATCACAGGGGACGGCAAGAGGGTGTAGGCAACAGCTTTTGTGCATTATTTCCTCTTTAACAGCAAGCCAGACACTGAAATGGTCCTTTACGCCACACCTACTACTTGGGCCTGAAGGTTGCCTGGGACAGGAGAATGTGTTTGTGCACTTTTGTCCTAAACAAGTGTTTTTAAAGTATTTACTGCCCCTTTTCCCCCTGCCCACACACACACACACACACACACACACACACACACACACACACACACTAGAAATAATAGGTCTTGATTCCTTTGATATCACTAGAGGACACTGTGGAGCACTGGAGAACTGGTGACATCCTGACAGACAAGAGAATCAAACCTGGATTTTCAGTCTGACTGTTTAAACCTCTTTAGCTCAAATGCTGACAAGATGTGGATCAACATCCGCAACAAGAGGTGTTAATGATACCCCCACCCTTCAACTGAGGCCTGGGCAGTGAAGCTGGAACATTTTTAATAGCAGGGGTGCTGAAAGCCAGTTCCCTTACCTCTGTCCGCCCCCACCCCTGAGCTGGGGCCAGGAGCAGGGTCATGTCTCTGGGAGTGGGGAACCCAGACAGGGGTAAGGGGGCCAAGGCTGGGGCCACAGCTGGGGAAAGGCACAGGGCTGGCGGCCAGGACCCATGGCCAGGGCATGGGGCTGGCGGCCATGTGTGGGACCAGAAGCGGAGGTGCAGGGACAACAGTTGGGACCCACAGCCCGGACCCACGGGTGCAGGGCCAGAAGTGGAGGTGCAGGGCCAGCGGTCAGAACCCAGCATGTGGGGCTGGGAGCGGAGCCCCACATAAAACCTGGGGGTGCTGCAGCACCCTCCTCACCCCTAGTTCCCATGCTTATGGGTTTGGGAAAGGGCTTGGTTCAGTTCTTTGATCCACAAAAAGCCTCCTTTAGCAAAAACAAGGAAGACAAGACTTTATATTCCTGACATTTAAAACAATCCTTTTAGGGGGAAAAACAAAAGCTGCAGGCATATCTTTCCCTTTGCAGGCCACTTTTAAAGTGGATGAATATTAATTTTGGGTCTGTCTGTGGACTTCTTTTATTCAAAACAAAACAAAAATAATCCTCTCCTTTCACCTCCTCCAGACAGTTCCTTGCAGCTTTCCCTTTTCTGTCAGGGAAACAAAGTGTAGTTAACAAAAATACAATGCGGCCCTAATCACAAAGCTATTGGCTATTCTGTGATGGATCTCAATCTCTCCAGTTCAGGCTGGTTCGCTTTATATAAAATACTTCAATAGACATTGAGCCAGAGGCAGAGAAGGGGAATAACTTTGTAGCTTGCTGGTTAAAACACTTACCTGGGAGACCTGTATTCAAATCACAAGTAGGGATTTGAATCTGGGTCTCTCACACCCCAGTAGTTCTCACCACTACTCTAAAAGTTAGAAGATGGACACTCCTCCCACATTTTTGTCACATTAGCCTTCTAAAAATACTTGGAAGCAAAATGTTTTGGGTTGAATGATGAGTTTTGTTTGACCCAAGAAATGCACATTTTTGATTTGTCAAAGTTTTTCAGATTCAATTCAGGCCAAACTGATTCCCCCCCTCCCCCAAGTTTTTGAACTGCAAGTGAACCAAAAAACCCAGTTATTTGCCCAGCTCTAGTTTCTGGCTCTGCCACTCTGCTGCTGTGTCACCTTGGGCAAGTCATTTTGCCTCTGGGCCTGTTTTCATTCTCATCTTTTGTCTATGTAGATTGTTCCTCCCCCAGGGAGCTTACAGCCTCTCATTATATGTTTACAATGCCTAGCACAAATGGACCCCAATCTTGGTTGGTACCTCTGGGCACACCTATCATACATCTTGCCTTCCTTGTATCCATTCCTTTTATCCTCTTTCTCACTCCTTCATTTTTCCATCTTCCTCTCCATTGTTCTTTCCCAGTTTATTCTCTCTTCTGTTTATTTCCCTGTCATTCTTTGTAAAGCAGCATCTCCTTTCTTTGTATTCTTAGTTCCAGGCTCCAACTTGGAGTTGATGTCTTTGATGACACAGTACTCATCATAGAGCTGATCAAGATCCACTGTTTTCTGGAGGTTTACAGCTGTCATGGCCGCAGACAGATCCTTGTATTTGAACGCCCTATTAACTTTGATGTTCAAGCACTGGGTATTGAACAAGTAGCCAGTTATTGAAAAATCAAACCATTTCTCCAAATATAGGATCAACATCGTAAAATTTCATGAAGTCTTTCTGGAGACATGCAGCAGTGACAGACAGCATGTCAGCTAATGAATTTTCAACTTTGGAGCTAAAGAATTTGCCATTCTTTCATTGCTGAAGTTTAATTCTCAGAGTATTCATTATGGCATACACTTCACATGCTGTCATCTCTCATTTTCCAAACAGAGCACAGTATCATTGAAGATTTTCAGGACATTCTGAAGGAAAAACAGATGAACCTCAACTTTGCTAGGCCCCTCACCTTGTTCACCATTTTCCATGTTGGAGAACAGCATCCAGAGAGATTTGGGGTACTTGTCACTGCCCAGAGAAACAAAGTAGCACTTAACAGCCTGGCACATATTTACAAGCCTGGTTACAGCTGGGAAAAGACTCAACCAGCGTGCTGGAACGTGACACAGTAAAGCATACTCCATATCCACAAAGTCAAACATATCCTTCAGTGCTGCTACTTTCTTAGCAGAACTGCTGAAATGATTGAACATCTTAATCACTAGAGTCTCAATGTTAATTTGTAGGGTATTGCTAGCATGTTTCACGGCGTTGTGCACGACATGGGTAGGGCAGTTTGCAGGCAAGATATTTTCGTTTTGTTTTTTTAAATTCTGGTACAGATTGTCGCTTTCCATAATTCACGTTTGCATTATCAGCACAGTAGAAAGACACTTTGTTCAGGTCTAGTTTGTGTGTCGCAAGTTTTTCAAGTAATGTGTTGCTTATTGCCTCTGCAGTCTCTCTGCTTTGCTCATAGAAGTCTAACAGTTTACCTTGGACCCCATGTTCGGGTGTCCAGTATCTCAGAGATAAGGGGAAAGTTTTCACATTGCCCTTGTTAGATGCACCTGTGGCAAGTGAGAAATAGGGACCGTCTGGCTTGCTGGGGTCTTTTGAAAATCCTGTCGAGAGCAGTGACAGCACATTTTTGATCAATACCTCCGCTGTAGTCCGGCCACAGCTGACGTGCTTTGCAATCATTGAATGTGGATACAAGGTAGGCGCCCGTTTAAGTTCACAGTCGCACGAGTGATAGGAGTGCTGATGGACTACTGTGTGGTAAATTTGAGTTAGCTCAGCAGCGATAACCTTGTTATTGAAGAATTCATTTGGCGTGCTGAAAAAGTTTGAGACCAGGGTAGTTGCTCTTGTGAGTCTTGGTGTTTTGTTCATGATTTTTTGAATCAGCATGATGCTCAACATCAGACTCACCACCATGGCGAATGCTAAATTCCTTCCAGCATGCTTTACAAAAGGCTTTTGAATCTCACTCGTAGGATTTCCAAATCCAGGTGTAAGTGGTTTCCCATTCTGTCCTGTATCTGCTCTGTCTTTTTTGTTTTTTGGTAGCTGGCTCCTCCCTTGCTGTTGCCATTTCAGATGGGGTTTTTGGCTGAAGACCATTAGCTAGAGAGCTAGCCACTGAAAGGAACCTTGCAGTCTCTGTGCCGCTTACGTGTTATTACATGCCCATTGTTGTTTGTCCTATGGTATGCACTGTGGTTTAGAACTTACACCTGAAAAACCAAAATTGCCAGTAGATAACATAGAGCACAATCGGGTTTAATGGGACATTCCCAATCGACTAATTTTCTATTTCATTACCAAATTTTAAATTTTACCTCAATAACGGGACAAATGGCGTCCCAATTGTACATCGAGCTAATGTCCATCGCCAGGTGCAATCCCTGCTTGCCAATGTGGGTAAGTGAGCTGGGAACCAGCTTAGCAGTGCTCAGCCCCGGCCTGCCCTGTGGGGAATCAGCATGTGCAGAGGCAGGTGCCTCCTTTCCCTGGCTCTGCCTTGAGCTACGTGGACCGGTCTGCACACACTCTGCTGGGGGGAGGATGTGGCTATTATCTCCGTGAGGCACCGCCCCCAGGCAAAAAACAGGTGGTGAAAGAAAAGCTTTGAAATGGCAATTCTCTGATTCTAGCAGCCTATCCCATCGAGCACAGAGACGCATCTCATTTCAGAGCCAGCAGTTCTAGCCCTTCTGCTGCATCCATGGAGCCGGTTGCAGGGGACTCCTTGCCTGGCTCTGCAAGCCAGGGCCCCCTGAGAGCTGACCTGCCCAGCCCTTCTTAGGTGCCGAGAGCCACCTGGAAAACTCCAGCCCTGGGCCAGAGGTCAGCAGCCACCCAGGCTCAATTGATTGGGGTGGGTTTTCCTCTGTTGTCGCTGCAGAGTGAGTTTCCCAAATGGCAGAGCTTTCTGGGGGTGCTGCCCCTGCCCCTTAAAATAAATGAGCGACTTCAGTTCACTTTGGATCTGTCGGATCCCAAAGCTCGTTTGCCAAGAGCGGGTTAGGATCTGGTACAGCGCTGAGCCTTGTCGCAAAGAGCTGGCAGGTAACAGCTGAATTGAAGTGTGACTTTTGTTCCCAGCCTCAAGGAAAGGGCAGCTCTTTTCAGTACCAGGTTTACAATGGTGACTCAGTGGCACCAGGCCCACGCTCAGAAGGGGCCATGGCATGGTCCCCTCTACTTGTGCTGTGCCCCCAGATCCCACCAAGCCTACTGGCTCCTCTCCGCCCCCTGCCCCGGCCAGACCTCGTGCAGCTCCAGTTCTGGACAATCATGTCCACCACCTCTAGAGTCCTGCCTATCTCCTCAGAGCTGAGCTGCCTGGAACCAGTGCAGAAGTGGGTCCAGTCTCAGCCAGTGGGGGGAGTTGGGGGGGGCCTTGGCTGGGCTCCTCCAGGCAAGTGGGTCCTGAAGAAGCATTGCAGGGGCAAGCCCTGCCTTGGCTGATCACGCTGTTTCCAAGAGTGTTTCCCTGCCCTGGGACTGGCCAGGGCCATACTGCTGGCTCAGCCCAGCTGACACTCACCTCAGGGACCTGCCGGCCACTTCCTGGGAGCCACCCCAGGTAAGCGCTGCCGGGACCCACCTCTGCACCTCCTCCCCCTGCCCCAGCCCTCAGTTGAGGAGGTGAGCAGCGGGCAGGGTGGGGCTGGCCAGGGCAGTGGGGCATGCATGGCATGGCCAGAGGCACACTGGTCGGCCTGGCCCTGTGCTACCAGCATGCCCCTTCCTGTTGGGGTGGGCCCATGCTGCGCCACATAGCTCCGCAGCCCAGCACCCCCTGAACCCACTATGCCCAGAGCTCCCCCACAACCCTTTCACCACAAATGCACAGTGCTGTGCACACCACCACCCCTGCCCAGTGCCCCCCCTGCCTACAACCTCACCACAGCTGCCCAGCACCCCACACAGATCCCCCCACTCGTTAGTTTCCCAATACACACTCCCCTCCCTCCCTATCAGTGCCCTTCCCCACAGCCCCACCACCACAACTACACAATGCCCCACACAGACCCTCCACTGCCCAGTGTCCTGACACACACACAAACCTCCCCCACTGCCCAGCACCCTCCACACCTTCAAAGCCCAGCACCCCACCACAGACCTCCCAGACACTCACTCCATCATGCCCTGCCCCCTTCCCTGGCCGCACTCACCGGCCCTGCTGGGAGGTCTCTGGCTCTGAGGGTCAGAGTGGGGGTGGATCTCCAGACTCCATGTGCTGCGCCTACCACAAGCGCGAGCTCGGTGGCTCCCATTGGCCAGGAAAAGCACCAATGGGAGCTGCCAGAGCAACAGAGTAGGGCTTGCAGGCGGGAGCAGTGTGCAGAGCCCCCTGCTTCCCCCAACCCTAAGAGCCAGAGGGACCTGCCGGGGGTGGAGATGTGGGGGTTCCGGCAGTGCCTACCTGGGCCGGCTCCCAAGAAGCATCCAGCAGATCCCTCTGGCTCCTAGGATCAGGGGCAGTCGGGGGGTCTCCACGTGCTGCACCCCCCACAAGCATGAGCTCCGGGGCTCCCATTGGCCAGGAAAAGCATCAATAGGAGCTGCCAGAGCCGCGGAGTGGGGCTTGCAAGTGGGAGCAGCATGCAGAGTCCCCTTTGCTCCCCCCTCCAACCCTAAGAGCCAGAGGGACCTACTGGGGGTTGAGGTGGGGGGTCCTGGCGGTGCCTACCTGGAGCAGCTCCCGGGAAGCATCCAGCAGTTCCCTGTGGCTGCGAGGGTAGGGTTGGGGGGGAGGGGCTCTCTGCACGCAGCCGGTGCCTGCAAGCCCCACCCCCACAGCTTCGATTGGTCAGGATGGAGTGCTCATGGCGGGTGCAGCATGTGAAGATCCCCCTCGCCGCCTCTGTGCTTAGGGGCCACAGGCTCCTGCCAGCCACTTCCCTGGTTTGAGGCGGGAGCTTACCTACATAAGTGCCACCAACCCAGGATTCCAGGTATGTGTGATGCAAAACAAAATATCGGGACAAATAACTTAAAATCGAGACTATCCCGATTTTATCGGGACATCTGGTCACCCTAAGCACATGGTTTTAACTCCAAGGGAATTCTAGCTACAGAAAGGTTATTAAACCATTTCTGTGATGTAAAATTACTGAGAACCACAGACAGTTTTAAAAGTGACTTTTATATGGCCCGTTAATATAATTGATACAGATATTAGAATTGAACTGTGAATTAGATGTCATTTCTGATGAAACATGGTAAGCTGCAGAAAACTGAAGGTACTTTGTTCTCCCCTTACACTCTCCTCCTGTTCCGAAGTGTAATTATTTCACATGTAACTATTCCCTGTTGAGATATTAGTGCTTACTTATATACAATGCAATGATAAATCTCTCTCTCTCTCTTATCGGTGTAACATATTTCCTCAAACCTCTGATAAGCATTCACAACACCTGCTCCACAATACCCTAGATTTGTCATCCAGAAATCTGGTCAGCTTATTCCCAGTGCACTAGAATAGTTTATTGTCTTGCTTTAAAAGGATTGTGATTCTACTTTTAATTAAAATAGATTTATATCCTCCTCTTATCACCAGGTTCAGATTGCCTTTACTCAAAGGGAATTCGTATCCAGAAAGAAACATGGAAGCAGGTAATGACTTCTATCAGTCTGAAAAATGGACATTTCCGTTTTCTTTACAAGCTAGCCTGGTTTTGAGATTCAAACTTCTTCAAAGAAGATCTCGTTCTTTTTGCAAAAACCAGGTTTATACGATTCCCTCGAACAAAAATGGCTTTGGGAGGGCTTCTTTAGTTCATTTTGCATCTTAGGTTCATTTTCACTAAAATGTTATGTCTAGCTCTTTTGACAAACACATACTAGGGGTCTGATCCTTTGAGATACTGAAAACCTCAGCTCCTGTTGATTTTGGCCCATATTCAAAGCAGCTCTTAAGCACATGCATAAATCCCACTGAAGTCAAAAAGAGTTAAACATGGGCCTCGGTGCTTTGTTGAATAAACCATCAAGGGCGCTCAGCACCTCACAGGACTATGCCTTAGTCAAAGAAAAATAGAAGAACAGACTTGGTTGCTCTAACTAAGCTCCTTATGAAGGGGGTGGAGATTTCCTTCTCCAAGTACTTGTTTCCAGTTTTCTTATACTGCGTGGGTGAAATCCTGACCTCACTGAAGTAAATGCTGTTTAGTTCCTCATCGTAGTACAAAACAAATGAAAACTCATATTTTCAGTGTCTGTTTTGAATTCTGCCCTTGCATTTACTTCTATCCCTCCCTCCCATTGCATCTGGCTCACACACAGGCAGATAGACATTAATTAAATATTAATTTAAACTCAGTGAGGATTAAATTCAGGTATTCTGGATTTTAAAGCATGACCTGCTCCTGCCTGAGCGAAGAGACAACTTTATAGCAATCTCATCAACCCGCAAGAGAACAAGACAGAGCCCTAGACTGAGCGGGTACGGGGTTATGCTTCCCAACATGAAGAAGGGCATTTGGCAGCAGCTGTTTGCTTAAAAGAGTTAAGTACTTTCCATGATCATTAGAATTGCAATGGCATGCTCTGTGTTTAAGAAATTTTCTTTTACCATTATACCTCCTGCCCCGTGATGCAGACAGTGATATTAAACATTTTGAATTTGAGTGCAGCGTGGGCATACATTAAAAAAACATTAGTATCAGAGCTGCCAATGATTGCTTTGATCATTGAGTTTTTCCTCCCTTGTGTATCAGCTGATCTTTGGCAAACTCTCACTTATATTCTACCAGAAACCAGTATACAAATTGGTGTCTTGGGTACCTATGCTGTTTCCTTTCCTCTCTCCTCAATAGCTTCATTCAATAAACTGAGCAAGAGACCACATAGACACTTAAAATATACTAAAAAAGAAAAGGAGTACTTGTGGCACCTTAGAGACTAACAAATTTATTTCAGCATAAGCTTTTGTGAGCTACAGCTCACTTCATCGGATGCATTCAGTGGAAAATACAGTGGGGAGATTTATATACACAGAGAACATGAAACAATGGGTGTTACCGTACACACTGTAAGGAGAGCGATCACTTAAGATGAGCTATTACCAGCAGGAGAGCTGAGGCGGGGGGGGGGGGGCGGGAGGGGGAAGAAAACCTTCTGTAGTGATAATCAAGGTGGGCTTTCTTGGATTGTGAACTATACGCAGACTGTCAATAGGACAAAATGGTATTTAGCAGCTAATTCCTATCACAAGTAGTCTCTCAGAGGTCCTCAAGTGTCAGTCATTATAAATAGATAAGCATTTAATTTTGGTCTCAGACTAATACATCAAATACTTATTTTTAACCACAAAGTTACTGTTATAACCCTTTGTGCTTTTTTAGCTAACTCTAGCATGCTTCAGAGTAGCAGCCGTGTTAGTCTGTATTCGCAAAAAGAAAAGGAGTATTTGTGGCACCTTAAAGACTAAAATTTATTTGAGCATAAGCTTTAGTTAGTTACAGCTCACTTCATCAGATGCATTCAGTGGAAAATACAGTGGGGAGATTTATATACACACACAGAGAACATGAAACAATGGGTTTAATCATACACACTGTAAGGAGAGTGATCACTTAAGATGAGCTATTACCAGCAGGCAGGGTGGGGGTGGGGGGAGGAAGAAAATCTTTTGTTGTGATAATCAAGGTGGGCCATTTCCAGCAGTTGATAAGAATGTCTGAGGAACAGTGGGGGGGTGGGGGTGGGGGAATAACATGGGGAAATAGTTTTACTTTGTGTAATAACCCATCCACTCCCAGACTCTATTCAAGCCTAAGTTACTTGTATCCAGTTTGCAAATTAATTCCAATTCAGCAGTCTCTCATTGGAGTCTGTTTCTGAAGTTTTTTTTTGTTGAATAGCCACTCTCAGGTCTGTAATCGAGTGACCAGAGAGATTGAAGTGTTCTTCGACTGGTTTTTGAATGTTATAATTCTTGACGTCTGATTTGTGTCCATTTATTCTTTTATGTAGAGACTGTGCAGTTTGACCAATGTACATGGCGGAGGGGCATTGCTGGAACATGATGGCATATATCACATGGATAGATGCACAGGTGAACGAGCCTCTGATAGTGTGGCTGATGTGATTAGGCCCTATGATGGTGTCCCCTGAATAGATATGTGGACAGAGTTGGCAACGGGCTTTGTTGCAAGGATAGGTTTCTGGGTTAGTGGTTCTGTTGTGTGGTGTGTGGTTGCTGATGAGTATTTGCTTCAGGTTGGGGGGCTGTCTGTAAGCAAAGACTGGCCTGTCTCCCAAGATCTGTGAGAGTGATGGGTCGTCCTTCAGGATAGGTTGTAGATCCTTGATGATGCGTTGGAGAGGTTTTAGTTGGGGGCTGAAGGTGATGGCTAGTGGCGTTCTGTTATTTTCTTTGTTGGGCCTGTCCTGTAGAAGGTGACTTCTGGGTACTCTTCTGGCTCTGTCAATCTGTTTCTATAACTATTTCCCCATGTTATTCTTCCACCCCCACCCCCCACTGTTCCTCAGACATTCTTATCAACTGCTGGAAATGGCCCACCTTGATTATCACCACAAAAAAATTTCTTCCTCCCCCCCGCACCCTCTGCCTGCTGGTAATAGCTCATCTTAAGTGATCACTCTCCTTACAGTGTGTATGATTAAACCCATTGTTTCATGTTCTCTGTGTGTGTATATAAATCTCCCCACTGTATTTTCCACTGAATGCATCTGATGAAGTGAGCTGTAGCTCACAAAAGCTTATGCTCAAATAAATTTGTTAGTCTCTAAGGTGCCACAAGTACTCCTTTTCTTTCTAGCGTGCTTGCAACATAGGATTGGAGAACCTGGATTCAACTTTTGGTCCATCTAGTCCAGCATACTGGCAATAACTAATACTTGGGACTTCAGAGGACAGTTAACAGCTATGATATTTTATAGAAGGGGACCTAAGGAGATTTCAGAGTCCGATAAGTGATCAGCCCATGCTTGAAGGTTCTGTTGCTGCTCCCACTGAAAGCAATACACCCATAGATTTCAGTGGTGCAGGATCAGACGCTTAAAGATTAAATGCAATTACCTGGGTTATTTCAGGGTCACAGCCTGCAAACCCTTAGCTTCACTGGAGTTCATGGGACTATTTCCAGTAGTAAGAGTCTTTAGAGTCAGCCTTTACTTTGCATAGCTACAAGTATTACTAGGGCTCATGAAACTACTTGGGAACATAGTAATGTTCCTCCCTAATCCTTTTTTTGACATAGGATTTTTCCTTTATGGGCCTCATGCTTGGTCTAAAACTGGTTAAGGAGAGTAACTCCTGCACAATTAAGTTATGTGACAAAGCTCTGTCCTTGTCTCCGTGGGTCCCGCATTTCCTGGCAGATTTTGCTAGCCTCAGGGGCTCACTGTGACTCTCATGTAATACTTCTCTCTCTAGAGACAAGGGTCACAGTCTACTGAGCCATTTTCATCATGAGCCAGCGAGAGAGGTGAGGAGAAGCTATCCTCTCTTGCACAGTCTCCGTTGTCTCCCACTCTCAGTGATTAATCGGGGTGGGGGGAGGGGCAAAATGGGAAGCCTAATAGTATCAGCTATAGTAGCTGACCTTTTAGAAACATGACACATACAATTCCCTGGGCTACTTCCCCACAGCAGCCCCCACCTCCTCAAGCTCCGCATCACCCTTACCTCAGGGCCTCCTTCCTTGTGCCTGATATGGTGTGTACTGCTCAATCTCTCCAACAGCGCAACTTCTTCCCTCAGCTCCTGACATCCACATCCACCTAACTAACTGGGAGGCTTTTAACTAGTTTCAACCAGTCCCTGATTGGCTTCAGGTGTCCCAATCAACCTAGCCTTCTCCCTGCCTTCTGGAAAGTTCTTAATTGGCCCCAGGTGTCTCAATTGACCTAGAGCAGCAGCCATTTCACTGATCCTGGTTCCAGGGATTTGTTTAGCCTGGAGCGAATCTCTCTCTTTCTCCCACTTGGTTGGTGGCACTTAGGTAGGTAAGCTCCCGTCTGCCACGCATCCCTCTCCGCCGAAGAACTGGCAGAATTTAGAGGGCGGGGTGATAGAGCAGCTCCGGAAATGGACAGGACTACTCCGCTGCCTCTCCCTTCGAGGGAGAGCGCTAGTGCTTCATCAACTAGTCCTGTCCATGCTCTGGTACCGGCTCAACACCCTGGTCCCAGCCCCGGCTTTCCTGACCAACCTGCGGACATCGATTCTGGAGTTCTTTTGGTCAGGACTGCACTGGGTCCCTGCAGGGGTTCTCCATCTACCTGTGGAGGAGGGAGGGCAGGGCCTCAAATGTCTGCTTACTCAGGTCCATGTCCTCCGCCTCCAGACCCTGCAGAGGCTCCTTTATGGTGCAGGTAGTCCGGCGTGGAGCATACTGGCGCACGCCTTCCTGCGCCGCTTCCGAGGGCTCCGATACGACCGACAGCTCCTTTATCTCCATCCGAGAGGTCTTCCGCGAGACCTCTCCGGGCTGCCGGTCTTCTACCAGGACCTCCTCCGGACCTGGAAACTCTTTACAACGAGCAGGTCCGTGGCGGCCACCGAGGGGGCAGATCTCCTCGCGGAGCCCCTGCTACACAACCCCCATCTCCGTTTGCAGGTGGCGGAGTCCCGCTCGGTGCGCCAGAGGTTGGTCCTGGCAGAGGTCACAAGAGTCGGAGACCTCCTGGACTATGACCGGGGAGACTGGCTGGATCCCCTAACCTTCGCTCAGCGCATGGGGCTTTCCAGACCTTGTACTCCCCGATGCATACTTCAGGAGGTGAAGGCCGCTTTGCCGCCCGCTGCTCGGGTTTATCTCGACCGGGTCCTGCACGAGGGCACGCCCCGCCCACCCACTACCCCAGGCCCGCCGGACCTTTTAATTGGACCCCTCCCCCGTGGACCCAACCGATCCCTTCACCCCTTCACTAGAAGCCGGCTGCACGAGATGCAGCCGGTCTGTTTTCAAACCGCGCCAAGAAAACATCTCTACACGCTCGTGTTCCACACCCTTCATGCCCGCACCCTCGTGTCCCGCCCCGATACAAAATGGCGGGACCTCCTGCCACCTTTGGAGGGTGAAGAGCCCCGGTGGGCCAGCCTATATTCCATCTTAGTCCCAAAGCCCGCCGGGGATGTCAGTTGGCGGCTCCTTCACGGAGCCGTGAGCACGGGCGTGTACTTGGCGCGGTTCACCACAATCCCAGACACCTGCCCCTTTTGCGGCGTGAGGGATACCCTGGCACATGTCTACCTGGAGTGTGCCAGGCTGCAGCCCCTATTCCGGCTCCTCACCAATATCTTATTACGTTTTTGGTTGCACTTCTCCCCTCACCTTCTCATTTATGCACTCCCTATCCGTGGCCCCACAAAGTCCCGGGATCTCCTGGTCAACCTCCTCCTGGCCCTAGCTAAAATGGCCATCTACAAAACCAGAGTGAGGAGGTTGGCCGATGGAGTCTCCTGTGACTGTGGGGCCTATTTCCGATCCTCGGTCCGTTCACGTATCCGGGCAGAGTTCCTCTGGGCGGCATCCTCTGACTCCCTTGACGCCTTTGAGGAGCAGTGGGCTCTGTCCGGGGTTCTCTGCTCGGTGTCCCCGTCCGGTTCCCTTCTTTTGACCCTTTGACCGCACTCCTGTCCCTGTTATTTTATTAGTTGTCCCCCGGAATTTTTTGGGTATCTAGGTCCTGTGGATCCCCCTTTTAGGCTGGGGGGGACCCTTTAGCAGTGGACGGGCTTCGCCCGCCCACTACCCGGATCCCAATAAGACTTGGTTGGTGGCACTTAGGTAGGTAAGCTCCCGTCTGCCACGCATCCCTCTCCGCCGAAGAACTGGCAGAATTTAGAGGGCGGGGTGATAGAGCAGCTCCGGAAATGGACAGGACTACTCCGCTGCCTCTCCCTTCGAGGGAGAGCGCTAGTGCTTCATCAACTAGTCCTGTCCATGCTCTGGTACCGGCTCAACACCCTGGTCCCAGCCCCGGCTTTCCTGACCAACCTCCGGACATCGGTTCTGGAGTTCTTTTGGTCAGGACTGCAATGGGTCCCTGCAGGGGTTCTCCATCTACCTCTGGAGGAGGGAGGGCAGGGCCTAAAATGTCTGCTCACTCAAGTCCATGTCTTCCGCCTCCAGACCCTGCAGAGGCTCCTTTATGGTGCAGGTAGTCCAGCATGGAGCATACTGGCGCACGCCTTCCTGCGCCGCTTCCGAGGGCTCCGATACGACCGGCAGCTCCTTTATCTCCATCCGAGAGGTCTTCTGCGAGACCTCTCCGGGCTGCCGGTCTTCTACCAGGACCTCCTCCGGACCTGGAAACTCTTTACAATGACCAGGTCCGTGGCGGCCACCAAGGGGGCAGATCTCCTCGCGGAGCCCCTGCTACACAACTCCCAGCTCCGTCTGCAGGTGGCGGAGTCCCACTCGGTGCACCAGAGTTTGGTCCTGGCTGAGGTCACAAGAGTCGGAGACCTCCTGGACTATGACCGGGGAGACTGGCTGGATCCCCTAACCTTCGCTCAGCGCATGGGGCTTTCCAGACCTTGTACTCCCCGACGCATACTTCAGGAGATGAAGGCCGCTTTGCCGCCCGCTGCTCGGGTTTATCTCGACCGGGTCCTGCACGAGGGCACGCCCCGCCCACCCACTACCCCAGGCCCGCCGGACCTTTTAATTGGACCCCTGCCCCGTGGACCCAACCGATCCCTTCACCCCTTCACTAGAAGCCGGCTGCACGAGATGCAGCCGGTCTGTTTTCAAACCGCGCCAAGAAAACATCTCTACACACTCGTGCTTCACACCCTTCACGCCCGCACCCTCGTGTCCCGCCCCGATACAAAATGGCGGGACCTCCTGCCACCTTTGGAGGGTGAAGAGCCCCGGTGGGCCAGCCTATATTCCATCTTAGTCCCAAAGCCCGCCGGGGATGTCAGTTGGCGGCTCCTTCACGGAGCCGTGAGCACGGGCGTGTACTTGGCGCGGTTCACCACAATCCCAGACACCTGTCCCTTTTGCGGCGTGAGGGATACCCTGGCACATGTCTACCTGGAGTGTGCCAGGCTGCAGCCCCTATTCCGGCTCCTCACCAATATCTTATTACGCTTTTGGTTGCACTTCTCCCCTCACCTTCTCATTTATGCACTCCCTATCCGTGGCCCCACAAAGTCCCGGGATCTCCTGGTCAACCTCCTCCTGGCCCTAGCTAAAATGGCCATCTACAAAACCAGAGTGAGGAGGTTGGCCGATGGAGTCTCCTGTGACTGTGGGGCCTATTTCCGATCCTCGGTCCGTTCACGTATCCGGGCAGAGTTCCTCTGGGCGGCGTCCTCTGACTCCCTTGACGCCTTTGAGGAGCAGTGGGCTCTGTCCGGGGTCCTCTGCTCGGTGTCCCCGTCCGGTTCCCTTCTTTTGACCCTTTGACCGCACTCCTGTCCCTGTTATTTTATTAGTTGTCCCCGGAATTTTTTGGGTATCTAGGTCCTGTGGATCCCCCTTTTAGGCTGGGGGGGACCCTTTAGCAGTGGACGGGCTTCGCCCGCCCACTTCCCGGATCCCAATAAGACTTGGTTGGTGGCACTTAGGTAGGTAAGCTCCCGTCTGCCACGCATCCCTCTCCGCCGAAGAACTGGCAGAATTTAGAGGGCGGGGTGATAGAGCAGCTCCGGAAATGGACAGGACTACTCCGCTGCCTCTCCCTTCGAGGGAGAGCGCTAGTGCTTCATCAGCTAGTCCTGTCCATGCTCTGGTACCGGCTCAACACCCTGGTCCTAGCCCCGGCTTTCCTGACCAACCTCCGGACATCGGTTCTGGAGTTCTTTTGGTCAGGACTGCAATGGGTCCCTGCAGGGGTTCTCCATCTACCTCTGGAGGAGGGAGGGCAGGGCCTAAAATGTCTGCTCACTCAAGTCCATGTCTTCCGCCTCCAGACCCTGCAGAGGCTCCTTTATGGTGCAGGTAGTCCGGTGTGGAGCATACTGGCGCACGCCTTCCTGCGCCGCTTCCGAGGGCTCCGATACGACCGGCAGCTCCTTTATCTCCATCCGAGAGGTCTTCTGCGAGACCTCTCCGGGCTGCCGGTCTTCTACCAGGACCTCTCCGGACCTGGAAACTCTTTACAATGACCAGGTCCGTGGCGGCCACCAAGGGGGCAGATCTCCTCGCGGAGCCCCTGCTACACAACTCCCAGCTCCGTCTGCAGGTGGCGGAAGTCCCACTCGGTGCACCAGAGTTTGGTCCTGGCTGAGGTCACAAGAGTCGGAGACCTCCTGGACTATGACCGGGGAGACTGGCTGGATCCCCTAACCTTCGCTCAGCGCATGGGGCTTTCCAGACCTTGTACTCCCCGACGCATACTTCAGGAGATGAAGGCCGCTTTGCCGCCCGCTGCTCGGGTTTATCTCGACCGGGTCCTGCACGAGGGCACGCCCCGCCCACCCACTACCCCAGGCCCGCCGGACCTTTTAATTGGACCCCTGCCCCGTGGACCCAACCGATCCCTTCACCCCTTCACTAGAAGCCGGCTGCACGAGATGCAGCCGGTCTGTTTTCAAACCGCGCCAAGAAAACATCTCTACACACTCGTGCTTCACACCCTTCACGCCCGCACCCTCGTGTCCCGCCCCGATACAAAATGGCGGGACCTCCTGCCACCTTTGGAGGGTGAAGAGCCCCGGTGGGCCAGCCTATATTCCATCTTAGTCCCAAAGCCCGCCGGGGATGTCAGTTGGCGGCTCCTTCACGGAGCCGTGAGCACGGGCGTGTACTTGGCGCGGTTCACCACAATCCCAGACACCTGCCCCTTTTGCGGCGTGAGGGATACCCTGGCACATGTCTACTTGGAGTGTGCCAGGCTGCAGCCCCTATTCCGGCTCCTCACCAATATCTTATTACGTTTTTGGTTGCAATTCTCCCCTCACCTTCTCATTTATGCACTCCCTATCCGTGGCCCCACAAAGTCACGGGATCTCCTGGTCAACCTCCTCCTGGCCCTAGCTAAAATGGCCATCTACAAAACCAGAGTGAGGAGGTTGGCCGATGGAGTCTCCTGTGACTGTAGGGCCTATTTCCGATCCTCGGTCCGTTCACGTATCCGGGCAGAGTTCCTCTGGGCGGCGTCCTCTCACTCCCTTGACGCCTTTGACGAGCAGTGGGCTCTGTCCGGGGTTCTCTGCTCGGTGTCCCCGTCCGGTTCCCTTCTTTTGACCCTTTGACTGCACTCCTGTCCCTGTTATTTTATTAGTTGTCCCCCGAAATTATTTGGGCATCTAGGTCCTGTGGATCCCCCTTTTAGGCTGGGGGGGACCCTTTAGTAGTGGACGGGCTTCGCCCGCCCACTTCCCGGATCCCAATAAGACTTGGTTGGTGGCACTTAGGTAGGTAAGCTCCCGTCTGCCACGCATCCCTCTCCGCCGAAGAACTGGCAGAATTTAGAGGGCGGGGTGATAGAGCGGCTCCGGAAATGGACAGGACTACTCCGCTGCCTCTCCCTTCGAGGGAGAGCGCTAGTGCTTCATCAACAAGTCCTGTCCATGCTCTGGTACCGGCTCAACACCCTGGTCCCAGCCCCGGCTTTCCTGACCAACCTCCGGACATCGGTTCTGGAGTTCTTTTGGTCAGGACTGCAATGGGTCCCTGCAGGGGTTCTCCATCTACCTCTGGAGGAGGGAGGGCAGGGCCTAAAATGTCTGCTCACTCAAGTCCATGTCTTCCGCCTCCAGACCCTGCAGAGGCTCCTTTATGGTGCAGGTAGTCCGGTGTGGAGCATACTGGCGCACGCCTTCCTGCGCCGCTTCCGAGGGCTCCGATACGACCGGCAGCTCCTTTATCTCCATCCGAGAGGTCTTCTGCGAGACCTCTCCGGGCTGCCGGTCTTCTACCAGGACCTCCTCCGGACCTGGAAACTCTTTACAATGACCAGGTCCGTGGCGGCCACCAAGGGGGCAGATCTCCTCGCGGAGCCCCTGCTACACAACTCCCAGCTCCGTCTGCAGGTGGCGGAGTCCCACTCGGTGCACCAGAGTTTGGTCCTGGCAGAGGTCACAAGAGTCGGAGACCTCCTGGACTATGACCGGGGAGACTGGCTGGATCCCCTAACCTTCGCTCAGCGCATGGGGCTTTCCAGACCTTGTACTCCCCGACGCATACTTCAGGAGGTGAAGGCCGCTTTGCCGCCCGCTGCTCGGGTTTATCTCGACCGGGTCCTGCACGAGGGCACGCCCCACCCACCCGCTACCCCAGGCCCGCCAGACCTTTTCATTGGACCCCTGCCCCGTGGACCCAGCTGACCACTTCACCCCTTCACTAGAAGCCGGCTGCACGAGATGCAGCCGGTCTGTTTTCAAACCGCGCCAAGAAAACATCTCTACACACTCGTGCTTCACACCCTTCACGCCCGTACCCTCGTGTCCCGCCCCGATACAAAATGGCGGGACCTCCTGCCACCTTTGGAGGGTGAAGAGCCCCGGTGGGCCAGCCTATATTCCATCTTAGTCCCAAAGCCCGCCGGGGATGTCAGTTGGCGGCTCCTTCACGGAGCCGTGAGCACGGGCGTGTACTTGGCGCGGTTCACCACAATCCCAGACACCTGCCCCTTTTGCGGCGTGAGGGATACCCTGGCACATGTCTACTTGGAGTGTGCCAGGCTGCAGCCCCTATTCCGGCTCCTCACCAATATCTTATTACGTTTTTGGTTGCACTTCTCCCCTCACCTTCTCATTTATGCACTCCCTATCCGTGGCCCCACAAAGTCACGGGATCTCCTGGTCAACCTCCTCCTGGCCCTAGCTAAAATGGCCATCTACAAAACCAGAGTGAGGAGGTTGGCCGATGGAGTCTCCTGTGACTGTAGGGCCTATTTCCGATCCTCGGTCCGTTCACGTATCCAGGCAGAGTTCCTCTGGGCGGCGTCCTCTCACTCCCTTGACGCCTTTGACGAGCAGTGGGCTCTGTCCGGGGTTCTCTGCTCGGTGTCCCCGTCCGGTTCCCTTCTTTTGACCCTTTGACTGCACTCCTGTCCCTGTTATTTTATTAGTTGTCCCCCGGAATTATTTGGGCATCTAGGTCCTGTGGATCCCCCTTTTAGGCTGGGGGGGACCCTTTAGTAGTGGACGGGCTTCGCCCGCCCACTTCCCGGATCCCAATAAGACTTGGTTGGTGGCACTGAGGTAGGTAAGCTCCCGTCTGCCACGCATCCCTCTCCGCCGAAGAACTGGCAGAATTTAGAGGGCGGGGTGATAGAGCGGCTCCGGAAATGGACAGGACTACTCCGCTGCCTCTCCCTTCGAGGGAGAGCGCTAGTGCTTCATCAACTAGTCCTGTCCATGCTCTGGTACCGGCTCAACACCCTGGTCCCAGCCCCGGCTTTCCTGACCAACCTCCGGACATCGGTTCTGGAGTTCTTTTGGTCAGGACTGCACTGGGTCCCTGCAGGGGTTCTCCATCTACCTCTGGAGGAGGGAGGGCAGGGCCTCAAATGTCTGCTTACTCAGGTCCATGTCTTCCGCCTCCAGACCCTGCAGAGGCTCCTTTATGGTGCAGGTAGTCCGGCGTGGAGCATACTGGCGCACGCCTTCCTGCGCCGCTTCCGAGGGCTCCGATACGACCGACAGCTCCTTTATCTCCATCCGAGAGGTCTTCTGCGAGACCTCTCCGGGCTGCCGGTCTTCTACCAGGACCTCCTCCGGACCTGGAAACTCTTTACAATGACCAGGTCCGTGGCGGCCACCAAGGGGGCAGATCTCCTCGCGGAGCCCCTGCTACACAACTCCCAGCTCCGTCTGCAGGTGGCGGACTCCCACTCGGTGCACCAGAGTTTGGTCCTGGCTGAGGTCACAAGAGTCGGAGACCTCCTGGACTATGACCGGGGAGACTGGCTGGATCCCCTAACCTTCACTCAGCGCATGGGGCTTTCCAGACCTTGTACTCCCCGGCGCATACTTCAGGAGGTGAAGGCCGCTTTGCTGCCCGCTGCTCGGGTTTATCTCGACCGGGTCCTGCACGAGGGCACGCCCCACCCACCCGCTACCCCAGGCCCGCCGGACCTTTTCATTGGACCCCTGCCCCGTGGACCCAGCTGACCACTTCACCCCTTCACTAGAAGCCGGCTGCACGAGATGCAGCCGGTCTGCTTTCAAACCACGCCAAGAAAACATCTCTACACGCTCGTGCTTCACACCCTTCACGCCCGCACCCTCGTGTCCCGCCCCGATACAAAATGGCGGGACCTCCTGCCACCTTTGGAGGGTGAAGAGCCCCGGTGGGCCGCCTATATTCCATCTTAGTCCCAAAGCCCGCCGGGGATGTCAGTTGGCGGCTCCTTCACGGAGCCGTGAGCACGGGCGTGTACTTGGCGCGGTTCACCACAATCCCAGACACCTGCCCCTTTTGCGGCGTGAGGGATACCCTGGCACATGTCTACCTGGAGTGTGCCAGGCTGCAGCCCCTATTCCGGCTCCTCACCAATATCTTATTACGTTTTTGGTTGCACTTCTCCCCTCACCTTCTCATTTATGCACTCCCTATCCGTGGCCCCACAAAGTCACGGGATCTCCTGGTCAACCTCCTCCTGGCCCTAGCTAAAATGGCCATCTACAAAACCAGAGTGAGGAGGTTGGCCGATGGAGTCTCCTGTGACTGTAGGGCCTATTTCCGATCCTCGGTCCGTTCACGTATCCGGGCAGAGTTCCTCTGGGCGGCATCCTCTGACTCCCTTGACGCCTTTGAGGAGCAGTGGGCTCTGTCCGGGGTTCTCTGCTCGGTGTCCCCGTCCGGTTCCCTTCTTTTGACCCTTTGACCGCACTCCTGTCCCTGTTATTTTATTAGTTGTCCCCCGGAATTATTTGGGCATCTAGGTCCTGTGGATCCCCCTTTTAGGCTGGGGGGGATCCTTTAGCAGTGGACGGGCTTCGCCCGCCCACTTCCCGGATCCCAATAAGACTTGGTTGGTGGCACTTAGGTAGGTAAGCTCCCGTCTGCCACGCATCCCTCTCCGCCGAAGAACTGGCAGAATTTAGAGGGCGGGGTGATAGAGCGGCTCCGGAAATGGACAGGACTACTCCGCTGCCTCTCCCTTCGAGGGAGAGCGCTAGTGCTTCATCAACTAGTCCTGTCCATGCTCTGGTACCGGCTCAACACCCTGGTCCCAGCCCCGGCTTTCCTGACCAACCTCCGGACATCGGTTCTGGAGTTCTTTTGGTCAGGACTGCAATGGGTCCCTGCAGGGGTTCTCCATCTACCTCTGGAGGAGGGAGGGCAGGGCCTAAAATGTCTGCTCACTCAAGTCCATGTCTTCCGCCTCCAGACCCTGCAGAGGCTCCTTTATGGTGCAGGTAGTCCGGCGTGGAGCATACTAGCGCACGCCTTCCTGCGCCGCTTCCGAGGGCTCCGATACGACCGGCAGCTCCTTTATCTCCATCCGAGAGGTCTTCTGCGAGACCTCTCCGGGCTGCCGGTCTTCTACCAGGACCTCCTCCGGACCTGGAAACTCTTTACAATGACCAGGTCCATGGCGGCCACCAAGGGGGCAGATCTCCTCGCGGAGCCCCTGCTACACAACTCCCAGCTCCGTCTGCAGGTGGCGGAGTCCCACTCGGTGCACCAGAGTTTGGTCCTGGCTGAGGTCACAAGAGTCGGAGACCTCCTGGACTATGACCGGGGAGACGGGCTGGATCCCCTAACCTTCACTCAGCGCATGGGGCTTTCCAGACCTTGTACTCCCCGGCGCATACTTCAGGAGGTGAAGGCCGCTTTGCTGCCCGCTGCTCGGGTTTATCTCGACCGGGTCCTGCACGAGGGCACGCCCCACCCACCCGCTACCCCAGGCCCGCCAGACCTTTTCATTGGACCCCTGCCCCGTGGACCCAGCTGACCACTTCACCCCTTCACTAGAAGCCGGCTGCACGAGATGCAGCCGGTCTGCTTTCAAACCACGCCAAGAAAACATCTCTACACGCTCGTGCTCCACACCCTTCACGCCCGCACCCTCGTGTCCCGCCCCGATACAAAATGGAGGGACCTCCTGCCACCTTTGGAGGGTGAGGAGCCCCGGTGGGCCAGCCTATATTCCACCTTAGTCCCAAGGCCCGCCGGGGATGTCAGTTGGCGGCTCCTTCACGGAGCCGTGAGCACGGACGTGTACTTGGCGCGGTTCACTTCAATCCCAGACACCTGCCCCTTTTGCGGCGTGAGGGATACCCTGGCACATGTATACCTGGAGTGTGCCAGGCTGCAGCCCCTATTCCGGCTCCTCACCAATATTTTATTCCGTTTTTGGTTGCACTTCTCCCCTCACCTTCTCATTTATGCACTCCCTATCCGTGGCCCCACTAAGTCACGGGATCTCCTGGTCAACCTCCTCCTGGCCCTAGCTAAAATGGCCATCTACAAAACCAGAGTGAGGAGGTTGGCCGATGGAGTCTCCTGTGACTGTGGGGCCTATTTCCGATCCTTGGTCCGTTCACGTATCCGGGCAGAGTTCCTCTGGGCGGCGTCCTCTGACTCCCTTGATGCCTTTGAGGAGCAGTGGGCGCTGTCCGGGGTTCTCTGCTCAGTGTCCCCGTCCGGTTCCCTTCGTTTGACCCTTTGACCGCACTCCTATCCCTGTTATTTTATTAGTTGTCCCCCGGAATTTTTTGGGCATCTAGGTCCTGTGGATCCCCCTTTTAGGCTGGGGGGGATCCTTTAGCAGTGGACGGGCTTCGACCACCCACTTCCCGGATCCCAATAAGACTGCTCTTCCATAGCCTTCTAGCTTGGAGGGAGGTGGGAAGCTGCTACTCCTGCTGCTGCTAGGCCTTAAGCTCTCCCTGCTGCTCCAGCTGCTTCCCTGGTTGGGCCAGACACACACACCCCCATTCTCTGCTACCTGGCTGCTGGACCCCCCCACTCTTGGGTGCTGCTACTGCTCCAACTGCAGCCCTGGGGTGGGGAGGGGGCTGCTAGCCCACTTCCCAGAGAGGAGGAGTGAGGGACCCCAGCCACTGCTGTTGTGGATACCACCACCACCACCTGAGAGGGGTCCTTTCTGCCTGCCTGGACCACCACCTGGACTTCCTGGAGCTGCTGCTGCTGTGGAGTCTGCTGCCTGGAGCTGCTGAAGCCCAAGGAGGAGAAGAAGAGGACCATCTACCAGTGGGGGAGCACCTAGAGACTTTGCAGACCACCGTGGAGGGGGCCTAAGACTGAGTAATTTTCAAACTGTGCTCTTGTGGTGGGGGTCTTGACTGTGTTCCCAGGGACACAGGGGATGTGGCGTGGAGCTGCCCCCCAATCCATCTGTGTGTCCCCCCAATCCCCACCACTACTACCACCACTGCTGCCCCCTCCACCACCCCCACTGGCTATATACCATCTGCCTCAGCTCCTGCCTCTGGACTCAGCTGCTTGCTTGGCTTGCCACGCCCTATTTCCACGCTTTGGGCCAGAAGCAGCAGCCAGCTAAAAAAGATTTGTGCAAGTGCACATGGGCACATGTGCCCCCCCCCCGGACTGCCTACCCCCAGCTTTGCCCTTTACTACCTGCCCCATTTGCCACTTGCTTTGCCTCCTCTTTTGCCCCAGCCCCCCTTACTAGCTTCAGTTTGTTTGCCTGCCCCGCCCATTTCCCTCTGCAGCCTTTGTTTGTTTGCCCCACCCCAGCCTCTGAAGCTAGCTCCTTGGTTTTCCTGTTCTACCCCCAGACCGCTTAGCCCTCGCTCTGTGCGCCCATGCCCCTCCCATGCGCTTGTGCAACTCCCCATTTCAGTTACAACCCTCTTCACTGCACCCCCAGTGTTGTTGTATCCCCCCCCTCCCCTAGTGCACCAAGAGGAGCCGGAATTCCACCCTGTGTCGGTGTCTGACCCCAACCCCTGATTGCCCCCCGTCCAGCCCACCCCTTTTGGCACCCTCCTCCCCTGCCTGCAGCCTAGCGGGGAGGAGTGGTCGACCTGCTTCCCCTCTCCCCTCCTCCTTTTGGTGTCCCCCCTTTCCTCCTTGCTCATGATGGCGGGGAATGAGACGGGTGGGACCCCTCCAGCAGCCCGAGCTCCCCCTCCCCCGCCCTACCCCTCCGTCACCCCCCCAAGCTTCTACCTCCGCTGCCGAACCAACTGCCACCGCCCCCGCTGGGGCCCAGCAGCGACGGGCACCGGGGTGACCTCCACTGCTGCACGTCTCTCACCCCCCTCAGATTCGGGGGAGTCCCCCCAGCCGGCAGGAAGGGTCGGGGAAGAAGAAGGGGAAGGGCCCCGCTAAAAAGACTAGGCCCTTCATGGCAGGGGCTTCCCCCCAATGCCCCGGCCCCATCTCCAGCTGGGGTGCCCTCCCCGCTGTTCCCTCCACCAGCTCTGCAGGTGTCCCTCCCCTGGCCCCCAGAGCATACGCCCAGGTGGCGGCAGCCCCCCCGCCTGCCGCTACATCATTTCTCCAGCCCACCGCCTCCGTTACCATCTATAGCGGCCGGGGCCCCTTTCTCACCATGACCAGGAAGCACGGCGTCCATTGCATCCTGGTGCCCGCCTCACCCCACGTGGAGACCTATGTGCGGGCGTTGGCGAGGGTGGTGGGGCCCCCGGCCATTGTGGCGGCCTCCAAAATGTATGGCAAGGTCGTCTTCTTCTTAGCATCGGAGGCCGCCGCCCAGGAGGCGGTGGAGAAGGGCCTGGCAGTTGGGGCGTGTTCGTCCCCTTAGAGCCGCTAGAGGACGTGGGCGTCCACCTGGTCCTGACCTCCGTCCACTCCCTTTCTTCCCAATGCCGCCCTGTTAACCCACCCTTTCTACCTTGGGGAAGTCAATCTCTGTCATCAGCCCTCTCCCGTTGGGCTGCAAAGACCCGCCCTCAGTCACGTCCTCTCGTTCCGCCGGCAAGTGCCAGCTTCAATTGCAGCCGGCGGCGCGTGACGGAGAGGCGCTGGAGGGGTCCTTCCTAGTCCCCTACAAGGGGGACCATTACCGGGTGCATTATTCCACGGGGGAGGTCCGGTGCTACCTCTGACGGGCGATGGGGCATGTCCAGAGGGACAGCCCCTTGGCCCGGCAAGGAGGGGCATCCGGGATCCCGAGCCCCGGCAGGGCACCCGGCCCCATCATCGCCGGCGCCCTGACTGCCCAGCGCCCAAAACCACCCTCCTCCTTCCCAGTCCACCATTGCTCCCGCTCAGGCCCAAGGGGCACCTCCCCAACTACGCCCAGAGGAGCGGGGAGAGCCCCGCATCCGCTGCTTGCAATCTGGCGAGGCCTGTGGAGGAGGGTGCGGCAGGGACACTGCCGGGCATGGAGAGGGCCTGCCCCAAGGGGAATCTTCTCTCACTTGTGCTGCTCCACCGTTACCCCCTCGAGTCCCTGAGCCATTGCTTCCGCCCCCTGACACAACCCCTGCTAGCCAGCCCCAGATGATGCCATGGAGGGCTGGGCCCTAGTCCAGGGGAAGCGGGGCAAGCGGAAGGCTCGAGCTCCGCTCCTCCCATCTGACGCGGAGGCCCCCCGGAAGACCAGGAAGAGGGGCACCGATGCCGAGCCTTCCGCTCTACCCACGGGTGTTTTCCATCCACCAGAGCCGGCTGGGGAAGACGTGGCAGCGCTGGAAGGCAGTATCTCCCCTCCACGGGAGTCCCTCCCCTCCAAGACCCCGAGGCACCATCTGAAACCCCAGTGTGCCCCGAAGCAATCGTCGTGTCAGGTGCGGCGGGGAGAATCCCGGGGTAGCGGAAAACAATTTCTCGTCTATATATGAGGAGATCGAGGCCCTGGGTCTGACCCCGGTCACCCAGTGGGGAGGACGATCCTATGCCAGGGGGCCTCGATCTGGCCGACTTTCACTCCAGCCCCCCTTTCCCCTGTTCCCTCCACCTAACCGTGCTTCTGCTCCCACCTCCGAGGAGCCCCTGGACTCCTCCATCAAACCGGCTGCAGAGGGCCCCCGCTGAGAGCCGCGAGCCTGTTGAGAGCGACGGCCAGTGCCCACGCTGGCTGGAACCGGAGCCACCAGGGGCACCCCTCGCTGGTGAGGAGCATCGACCTTCCCGGGAGAGGACCCTACAGAAGAAGTCCACCTCCTGATGCCGTGGCTGCCAAATCCCCAGAGAGCTTGCACCCGGGATCAGTGAGAGCCCTCTCCCCCAAAGACTCTACCTCTATCCCTGCCCCCTGCCTTATCCCACCCCACACTCCCAAGATATTATTGCCACCCCTGGGACTGTCTCCTTCCCCTTTCCAACAGATGACTCCCAGGGAGTGGCCTTGTGTTTACCGTCCCGAAGGCCCACCAGGGGCTGTTATCCTCCCTCCGCCCTGCCCCCTATCGCCCAGCATTCAGGTCAACATCAGGAGCCCCGTCGGGGGTCCACACCCCTGTCTGCCCGTCTGGTGGGCCACTGGGCGTAGCAAGGGCCCCCGTCGGGGAGTAACCAGACCGCAACCCCAGCCCCCCATGCGCTGCGAGAGGAGGTTGCGGGAGTTTCTAGACGACGTCCGTGGCTCCCACAACAACAGTCCAGCTTGCCCTCCAGCGATGGGGGGACTTTTAATCAAATCCTCCTGGCCATAAGGGCCCTCATTGGGGGAGGTAAAAGGACCGGGAGGCAGGGCGCCGCGGGCTCCTACGCAGCGGGTACCGCCCTCTTCCGTGACTACTACTCACCCTACGGGGTGGGTCACGGACCTGCTGCGCGGCCCGCCGGGAGCCACGAGCATCCCTGCTGGCGAGGATCCCCCCAGCCCTCCTCATGGCACCCTTTACCATCGCAACATTGAACACACCTACATTGAACATTGTAGGATGGGTCTCCGCAGGTCCCAGGTGCTCTCCTTCCTTCGGGAGGGGAGGTACTCTGTGGTTTTCCTTCAGGAGACCCATACGGATCCGACCGCCAAAGACAGCTGGCGGCTGGATTGGGGGGACAGGGTCTACTTTAGCCACCTCACAGTTCGTACGGCTGGAGTGGCGACCCTGTTCTCCCCCGACCTATGGCACGAGGTGCTGGGGGTCGCCGAGGCTGTGCCGGGCCGCCTGCTGCACCTCCGGGTCCGCATGGAGGGGCTTGTAGTCAACCTCATCAACATCTATGCCCCAGCAGCGAGCCCGGAGCGGCTGCAATTCTATCAGCAGGCATCCGCCTTCCTCGGCACCTTGGATCCTCAGGAGTGCCTGGTCCTGGGAGGGGACTTTAACATCACCCTTGAGGAGCGGGACCGCTCGGGGACCGAGCAGAGCCCGGCCGCCGTCGCCGTCCTCCAGGAGATAGTCGAAAACCACTCCCTGGTGGAGTCTGGCGCGACCACCACCGGATGACACTTCCATGTTCACCTTTGTCTGGGTGGAGGCCCATCGGTCGCGCCACTCCCGGTTGGACCGCATTTATTTATCACGCTTTCATCTTTCACGAGCCCACTCCTCCAGCATCCGGCCGGCCGCATTTTCTGACCATCATAAAGCCACCGTGACAGCCTCCCTCTGCGCGAAGAGGCCGGGGCCGGCCTACTGGCATTTTAACAACAGCTTGCTGGAGGATGCGAGCTTTGTGGCGTCCTTCCGGGAGTTCTGGCTGGCCTGGAAAGGGCAGCGGCGTGCCTTTCCCTCAGCGCGGCGGTGGTAGGACCTAGGGAAGGTGGCGCCCGGCTCTTCTGCCATGACTACACCCAGGGTGCCAGCCGACGGAGGGATGCGGCGATAGAGCAGTTGGAACGGGAAGGTCTTAGAGCTGGAGAGGCATCTGGCCGCCATCCCCGAGGATCCACCCCTCTGCGGCGCGTGTCCGGAGAGCAGGAGGACGCTCCAGACCTTGAGGACCATCGGGCCCGGGGTGCCTTTGTTCGATCCCGCATCCGTCTCCTTCGGGAGATGGATCGCAGCTCCGCTTCTTCACGCCCTGGAGAAAAAGAGGGGGCTAAGAAAACATATCATCTGCCTCCTGGCAGAAGATGGTACCACCCTCACGGATCCGGTGAAGATGTGCGGGAGGGCGAGAGCCTTCTACGCAAGCCTTTTCTCCCGGATCCGACCGATTCTTAACGGCTTGCAGAGTGGTTTGGGGAGGATCTCCCGACAGTCAGCGCGGGCGACCGAGACGCTAGAGCTGCCTCTCACTCTGGCCGAGTTCTCGGAAGCCCTCCGTCGCATGCCCACCAATAAATCTCCGGGCATGGACGGGCTGACCGTGGAGTTCTATCGCGTGTTCTGGGATGTCCTGGGCCCAGACCTAGTCACGTCTGGGCTGAGTCTTTGCAGAGCGGGGTCCTCCATCTTTTGTGCAGGCGAGCCGTGCTGCCTTATTGCCGAAAAAGGGGGACCTCCGCGATTTACGAAATTGGCGTCCCGTCTCGCTCCTCAGCACGGACTACAAAGTTGTGGCAAAATCCATCTCGCTGCGGCTAGGGTCCGTGCTGGCGGACGTGGTCCACCCAGACCAGACCTACACCGTCCCGGGCCGCAGCATCTTCGACAACCTATATCTGGTCCGGGACCTTTTGGAACTCGGGTGTAGGGATGGTCTGTCGTTCGCCCTCCTGTCCTTAGATCAGGAGAAGGCGTTCGACAGGGTGGATCACGGGTATCTCCTGAGCACTCTACAAGCGTTTGGCTTCGGACCCAGGTTTGTGAATTTTCTCCGGGTGCTGTACGCCTCCGCAGTGTTTGGTCAGGCTCAACTGGACCTGACCGAACCGGTCAGCTTCGGGCGAGGAGTATGGCAGGGGTGCCCCCTCTCGGGCCAGCTGTACACTCTGGCGATTGAGCCCTTCCTCTGTCTCCTCCGAAGGAGGTTGACAGGTTGGTGCTGCGGGAGCTGGAGTGCGGCTGCCGTCGGTGACGCTGATGACATGCTCCTCAGGTCCAGGACCCAGGCGACTTGGCGCGGGTGAGGCTTGCCAGGCCTTTATGTTGGCAGCCCCTCCTCCTGCGGGTCAACTGGGTCAAGAGCTCTGGCTTGGTGGTAGGGAACTGGCGGCAGGCGAGCTCCCTCCCACCCGCGCTTCAGGCCATCCGGTGGAGCACGGGTCCGCTGCTCTATCTGGGCTTTACTTCTGCGACGCATCCCTCTCCGCCAGAGAACTGGCAGAATTTAGAGGGCGGAGTGATAGAGCGGCTCCAGAAATGGACAGGACTACTCCGCTGCCTCTCCTTTGAGGGAGAGCGCTGGTGCTTAATCAAGTCCTGTCCATGCTCTGGTACTGGCTCAACACCCTGGTCCCGGCCCCGGGTTTTCTGGCCAACTCCGGACACGATTCTGGAGTTCTTTTGGTCAGGACTACACTGGGTCCCTGCAGGGGTTCTCCACCTACCTCTGGAGGAGGGAGGGCAGGGCCTAAAATGTCTGCTCACTCAGGTCCATGTCTCTGCCTCCAACCCTGCAGAGCTCCTTTACGGTGCAGGTAGTCCGCATGGAGCATACTGGTGCACGCTTCCTGAGCCGCTTCCGAGGGCTCCGATACGACCGGCAGCTCCTTTATCTCCATCCGAGAGGTCTCTGCGAGACCTCTTTGGGCTACCGGTCTTCTACCAGGACCTCCTCCGGACCTGGAAACTCTTTACAACGACCAGGTCCGTGGCGGCCACCGAGGGGGCAGATCTCCTCGCGGAGCCACTGCTACACAACCCCAGCTCCGTGTGCAGGTGGTGGAGTCCCGCTCGGTGCGCCAGAGGTTGGTCCTGGCAGAGGTCACAAGTCGGAGACCTCCTGGACTATGACCGGGGAGACTGGCTGGATCCCTAACCTTTGCTCAGCGCATGGGGCTTTCCAGACCTTGTACTCTCCGGCACATACTTCAGGAGGTGAAGGCCGCTTTGCCGCCCGTTGCTTGGGTTTATCTCCACCGGGTGCACGAGGGCACGCCCGCCCACCCGCTACCCCAGGCCCGCCAGACCTTTTAATTGGACCCCTGCCCCGTGACCCAACTGACCCCTTCACCCCTTCACTAGAAGCCGGCTGCAGATGCAGCTGGTCTGCTTTCAAACCACGCCAAGAAAACATCTCTACACGCTCGGCTCCACACCCTTCACGCCCGCACCCTCGTGTCCCGCCCATACAAATGGAGGGACCTCCTGCCACCTTTGGAGGTTAGGAGCCCCGGTGGGCCAGCCTATATTCCACCTTAGTCCAAGGCCCGCCAGGGATGTCAGTTGGCGGCTCCTTCACGGAGCCGTGAGCACGGGCGTGTACTTGGCACGGTTCACTTCAATCCCAGACACCTGCGCCTTTTGCGGCGTGAGGGATACCCTGGCACATGTATACCTGGAGTGTCCAGGCTGCAGCCCCTATTCCGGCTCCTCACCAATATTTTATACGTTTTTGGTTGCACTCTCTCCCTCACCTTCTCATATATGCACTCCCTATCCGTGGCCCCACTAAGTCACGGGATCTCCTGGTCAACCTCCTCCTGGCCCTAGCTAAAATGGTCATCTACAAACCAGAGTGAGAGGTTAGCCGATGGAGTCTCCTGACTGTGGGGCCTATTTCCGATCCTTGTCCTTCACGTATCCGGGCAGAGTTCCTCTGGGCGGCATCCTCGACTCCCTTGACACCTTTGAGGAGCAGTGGGCGCTGTCCGGGGTTCTCTGCTCGGTGTCCCGTCCGGTTCCCTTCGTTTGACCCTTTGACCGCACCCCTGTCCCTGTTATTTCATTAGTTGTCCCCTGGAATCTTTTGGGTATCTAGGTCCTGTGGATCCCCTTTTAGGCTGGGGGGGATCCTTTATCAGTGGACGGGCTTCGCCCGCCCACTTCCCGGATCCCAATAAGACTACTTTTCTATAGCCATCTTGCCTTGCCCCATCACAGTTATTAAATCCATGGTCTAGGAAATTGGTATTTGTATACCACGATAAGTAGAGTTTACCACTTAACAAAGGTAGTGGGCCCGTCCTGTGCAGTGCTGACTCTCTTCAACATCTAGTGGTGAATCATGCTCCACTGAAGTCCAAGCAAAACAGCCTTGCTATTAAAAGACATGGGTCAGGTTGTCATGAATGGAAGTAGAGGAAAATGACAGAACAAACCTCACTTCTGCAGGATCTTACTGTTCAATTTTCTAGCACTGAGTTTTAGATAGCAGTCTAGCTTTATGTTTCCTTCCCTTCATGGTGAGAAGGTCCAGCACGAGCTGCTGGTTGTATTAGTGATCACCATTTGTGCAGGCTCCTTGAAAAGTAACGTTTTCAACATTTCGGAAAACACAAAGAATAAATCATGTAATAATTTTGTTCTGCGCTATAACAAAACTCCTCTTCCCCACCAGCAAACAGCAGCTCCCCAGTTCATCATGGCAGAGCAAATTAAAGGTGGACAGAAGCTTCTGAAAGGAGGCAACCCAGGTTCACAAGAGAGTTCAACCTTCTCCAAGTGACACATCCCTAAACCTCAACATTAAACATGTTTGGAACAGTGTTTCAAATCTCTACCAGGTTGACAGTGACTGAATATTTCTAAGGCATTCTTTATGAGATGGGCTAGTTGCCCCAATATGGTTCCTAGGGACTAGCATCCAGATCACAACACCACCACCGTATTTCAGAAATTTTAAGTCTGGAAGGGACCATTATGATCATCTAGTCAGACCTCCCATAACCGAGGTCAGACTGTCTGGGGTGACTCAGGAGTGAGTACCAACCTCAGGGCAGACTGTTAACAAACAGGGCACAAACCCCAAATAGACTGTGGAGTTCTATACTTAGATTTCACCAACCCAGTATCAAGTATGAACTCCTCAAGCACTATAACAGCCTAACCACTGAATCACAGGTAGTCCTCTAGGGTACTCCAATCTATATTGCACGTAGGCAAGCTGACTTTGTGATAAATGGTCCCTTACACCAAAAATTGCAATAATATTCAGGATACTCTCAGTCTCAAAAGGCCAGTCACTTACCCCAGGTCAACTGCACCTTAGATCTCACACCAAACAACCCTTGTAGCCAATCCTATAATAAATTTTTAAACAGTCTATTCATTGGAAAAGGAAATAGAGTTATTTACAAAGCTAAAGCAGCAAACATATTACACATACACAAATGACAGTCTTAAGTTTCAAAAGATAATAGAATCTTCTATATATGCTCTATATGTCCCTTAGGGCTAATCAAGGCTAAACACTGCGGATCTCTGCTTATGTCTAGAAAATCTTGCCCTTGAGAGTCCAAACGCAGAGAGAGTTTCTCCTTGTCAGGGATTTTTATTCCCTTTTGCCCTTTTCTGATCTGCCAGCTCAGCTGATGGGCGGAATTCATTGCATGTCTCCTCTTCATACAAAGGGAGGGGAAGAGCAGAACAAAGTTTTTGTCCTCTTTGATGCTCCAAAATAGTTTGTTTGGTGGTGATGGGCCTTCTCTGTTCGACAGAACCTAACAGCCCCTTTGGAAGCCAGCATTTCACACTAACTCTTTCCTGTCTGGTATTTACTCAGAGAATTACAGTGCAAATACTCAACACATCACCTTACAATAGGGATATAATAGTTATAAGTGAGATTAATGCAAGAAGCAATTTAAGCATTCAACAAAGTCTAAACACTAAGCACGATTTTAACTCTAATACCTATTTTAACAATACTAACACAAGTGAGCCAGACATCACACATGAGCTAAGAGACATAGGACCAGACTAAGCCCCACTAGCACAAGAGCTCAGGGATGGATTAAAACATAGGTCCATGCCTACGGTCCCAGCTTCTGGAGTCTGTTAATGGGGTCAGGATCTCAGCTTTCACTTTTAAAAAAGTAAGTTTCTAGCCCTCATAGTTATGAAAAAGTTTGAAAATATGAACCAAGCACAACTGATGCAGAGATGCCTGCCTGAGTTTGCAGAGAGCCTGGAACAACAGCTGAGAGTGTGAACTCTTCCCAGGCAATTGCCCTGCTTGCTACCCCCTAATGCTAGCCCTGGCTTTAAATCTACTGGATATTCAGAAAAAGAGTTGTTGTGGAACAGGTGGGCCATGGAGTTTTTATAGCATGTTGGGGGGGCCTCAGAAAGAAAAAGGTTGAAACCCCTGCCCTAGATTGCCTTAATCCAGCCTTGGATGTACTACAGAGTATAGAAAGTTCAGGGCAAAACTTCTACTCCTTCCTGATGTAAAAAAGCTGCAGAGAGGAAGCCATTTGCAATACACACACATTTCTATTGGTCCTATGCTGCATATTCCTGAATGCCATCTACTTAACCTTGTCTGTCAGCTATTTACAGATATTTTTGCAGTGTTGTTGCAGCCCTGTTGTCCCAAGATAAAAGAGACTAGGTGAGTGACAGAGGAAGAGTTCTCCTATAACATTCCCTTGCAATGCCATTCAGGAAGCAACCATTTTAAATGCAATGGCTAACCAACAAAAAAGCTTGTAAAGGATATTGACTAGAGAAGGTCACATGTTGGTCAGAGCTGTGGAAAGTCTTGTTTTAAGATTCAAGATAGCATCTAACAATGTCTTTGAATATTCATGTAGACTGAAGTGCTAAATATTAAATGTGAAGTGATTCTAATCCTCAGAGCTCCTCAAGTGTTCCCTATATAGAATAGAATCATAGAATATTAGAGTTGGAAGAGACCTCAGGAGGTCATCTAGTCCAGTCCCCTGTTCAAAGCAGGACCAACACCAACTAAATCATCCCCCGGGCTTTGCCGAGCCGGGCTTGGTGAATCCATGCTGACTGTTCCTGATCACCTTCCTCCTCCAAGTGCTTCAAAATCGATTCCTGGAGGACTTGCTCCATGATTCTGCTGGGACTGAAGTGAGGCTGAGTGGTCTGTAGTTCCCCAGGTTCTCTTTCTTCCCTTTTTAAATATGGGCACTATATTTGTCTTTTTCTAATTGTCTGGACCTCTCCTTTGGAAAGCCTGCTAACATCCTGTTGATAACTATATTAAATTTGCTGCCAAATTTTCAGCTAGTTAGAGATTTTGACATCACAATCCATAATCTAGATAGATTGGTAATGACCAAAAAATGCAGCAATGAGAACTAAGTAATACTAGTCTTAGGAAAGGACACAGTTACATTAAATCTTCATACACAAAGCTTGTTCACTTACAGAAGGGAAAGAGGACACATTTTTGTAGTATGTAATCTCAGTGCTTAATAAACTGAGCAAAGTAATGCATTTATTTAAAGAGCAGAATTCACTATAGTCTCAAAGATGATTGACCATGATTACATTGAGGAGGGAGAAAAATACTGCCAACACATTCATTTATGTGCAGTAAACCAGCAGGTTTGTTCACTGTGGCATTTACAGTGATAAGCATCTCAACATGCTGACAGACAAGGAAAGTATAAGACATGAAACCGACTAAGTGGGACACAAATCAGTGTCACATTCAGCCTTGCTGCTTAGAAATAGCAATGACAGTGGAGGATGAACAGGAAAGGGAGTAGATTGCAATCACTTGTGTGTCTGGAAGGATGGGGGACAAGTATAAATGGTCTCCTTGGGTGGTGCGAGACAGTCATCTCCCTCACAGTAAATATGGATATTAAAATTCCAGTGGCAATGATAAAAATAAAGATAAAACTTCTCTTATTTCCACATAGGCCTAATGGCATCCATGAAGCAATGCATGGCAAGATTCTCCCATTCACAAATTCCATTCACAGTCCTCCTGCTTCCACTCATCTCTTTTTCTGTGCCGAAGCTTCATTCCTAGGTTATTTATGTGAATTTTGCTCACCCCCAACTTTGTGCCATCTTCCACAACAATCCATACACCTATAAAAGCCCCCTGTGGCATACAGAGCTCTGTAATGAACTAATGCTTCCATCAGAGAGAGCAGAGAGCAAGCTTCCTCTGTAACAGCCTGTTTCTGAACTGAATCCAAAATGTCAGCTACCTCCCACAGAAAGCAGACTCCTAGGCCTTGTGTACACTATGGGCTAAATTGGTACCACTGTGATTGATTAACGGGTCTAGTGAAGATGTGATAAGTCAATGAAGCGCGCTCTCCTGTTGACTTAATTAATCCACCTCAATGAGAGGCTGAAGCTATGTCAATGGGAAAGCATCTGCCGCTGACATTGAGCGGTTGTAGATACCACTTTAACGTTGATGTATGCTATGTCGATTTAAGTTACGTTACATATGTAACTTAACTAGCGTAACTTACATTGACTTAGAGAACTAGTGTAGACTAGGCCTTAGAGATTTCCAAGCACAGTACACAAATCAAAATCAAAGTTCTTCCTTGTTTTTCCTCACTATTAAAACAAAAAGTAGTTCCAGCTAAACAGGTTTGTGTGTACAGAAAGAGAAAAACCATCCCTCATTCCTCTTTAAGATAAAATTATTTTTAAGGACTCACCCATTCCATGACACACTCCAATTACAACCACCCGCTGTTCCATCACTGATTTTGAATTAGTCTGTAATGTACCAGCTTCTAATAAAAATGGAGCAGAATTATCAATAGAGAGCAATTGATCGCTTTCTAAATTGTGAATAAATTACACCAACCTGTCTAAACTGGACCCTAGCAAATGTGAAGCTTACTACATGCATTCATCAGTATCTCCGGTGTGAATTATGTTTGATTCACACCTCGGTACAAATCACTATTTTACATAACACATCTATTCTGCAAAACCTCCTCCAAGATCTAGTCCTTAGTGTATTAATATTGGGGGATCACAGGTGAACAGGAGCATAACAGATGTGAGAACAGGTTGGAGAAAACAAATGATAATCCAATGGCAGTAGCACTCACCTGTGAACTCTCATCAGCAGAAGAAAGCTGATAAACTTGTGTTTGGTTCAGGTGCCTTGGCAGGATCAACTGTGCTTCCCCCTAGGTAGGCCTATCACACAATCACAGCTACTGGCATCCCCTACTGGAAGCCAATCGGTTCTCTCTCTCTCTGGACAATAATGAGTGCAGTGTGCCCTTGTAACCTGGGACTGCAGCTCAGAAAATCATGTCAGCTGCTGTGTATGGAAACAAACTAGTGGGCAGACTGCTGAGCTTGTAGCACTATTTGCTAAATTGACAGCACAGTTGCAGGTGAAAGACAGCCATCAGGTGTTAAAGAGGAAATATTTCCCAGACAATGACATCACAAAATGCAGCAACCATGTAAGAGACAACCTGGCTTCTAGTTCCTTGCAAAGACACATGCAGAGATGTTTCAGAGTAGCAGCCGTGTTAGTCTGTATTCGCAAAAGAAAAGGAGTACTTGTGGCACCTTAGAGACTAACAAATTTATTAGAGCATAAGCTTTCGTGAGCTACAGCTCACTTCATCGGATGCATTTGGTGGAAAAAAACAGAGGAGAGTTTTATATACACACACACAGAGAACATGAAACAATGGGTTTATCATACACACTGTAAGGAGAGTGATCACTTAAGATAAGCCATCACCAGCAGCAGGGGGGGGAAAGGAGGAAAACCTTTCATGGTGACAAGCAAGGTAGGCTAATTCCAGCAGTTAACAAGAATATCAGAGGAACGGTGGGGGGGAGAAATACCATGGGGAAATAGTTTTACTTTGTGTAATGACTCATCCATTCCCAGTCTCTATTCAAGCCTAAGTTAATTGTATCCAGTTTGCAAATTAATTCCAATTCAGCAGTCTCTCGTTGGAGTCTGTTTTTGAAGCTTTTTTGTTGAAGGATAGCCACTCTTAGGTCTGTGATCGAGTGACCAGAGAGATTGAAGTGTTCTCCAACTGGTTTTTGAATGTTATAATTCTTGACGTCTGATTTGTGTCCATTCATTCTTTTACGTAGAGACTGTCCAGTTTGGCCAATGTACATGGCAGAGGGGCATTGCTGGCACATGATGGCATATATCACATTGGTAGATGCGCAGGTGAACGAGCCTCTGATAGTGTGGCTGATGTGATTAGGCCCTATGATGGTATCCCCTGAATAGATATGTGGACAGAGTTGGCAACGGGCTTTGTTGCAAGGATAGGTTCCTGGGTTAGTGGTTCTGTTGTGTGGTGTGTGGTTGCTGGTGAGTATTGCTTCAGATTGGGGGGCTGTCTGTAAGCAAGGACTGGCCTGTCTCCCAAGATCTGTGAGAGTGATGGGTCGTCCTTCAGGTAGGTTGTAGATCCTTGATGATGCGGATGACCCTCATATTCTACCCTTCTTTCTAGTGGGGAGTCTTGGCTAGTGGTTACAGCACAGTGACTGGGAGTCGAGGCTCTTGGGTTTAGTCTTTGTATTGTGTGTGTTCATGTAATACTTGAGCTAACTCCAGGAGTCCTGATTCCCTCTGTTCTGACATAGGACCACACACCCCCAGAGCTGGAAATAGAATGCTGGATCCTTAAATCCAATCTCACCTGCTCTGGCCACTACAGTACACACTCATGCCTCTAATACATGCCAAGAATTGGGAGTGTGAAGGTTGTCTCGGGATGCTTTTATGGAACCTAGACACCACGGGCCCTTTGCTGCTTCCCTGTTTACTCCCACTCTGCACCTTCACCTCTAAGCAAACAGAGGCAGTGCTTAGCTGTTGCAAAATGAACAAACCACCTGTCCTACAAACTGACTCACATCTTTGGGACCAGTAGCGAGGCACATAGAATTTTTTTTCTGTACCCCTGCTGTGCACTCAGATAACAGAGAACAATAAGGCTTGTTTGACCTTTTATCTTCAGGGCTGTTTTCAAAGTATTTGATGGGAACACTGAGCCAAGGGGTGGCTCAGGGGGATCAGATTGTTGCTTTGGTGGGTGTGCATGAAAACTCTTTGGACATGGGGGAGGCAGTTACACCTTGTGTAAAATTAATATGGCTAATATAATGTCATGGAGGTTAAACTATATGAAAGGAATGTGCATTTTCCCAGGACGTGTGCAGTGTATATTGGAGAAGGGGAAAAAAAATGCAAATAAACATAATATTTCATTAAAATCCTATTAGGGCTCCAAAAGGAGCCACAATAGGTTGTGCTTTCTTTTTCAGATCTCTGTTTGGAGCAGGAGATGAAAGTGGAAAGTAATCAGAACTCTAGTGGAAGTGAAATGTTTCCCTTTTAAGATAGTCTCTGAGCTGCTAATAGCTTTGGATCCAAAAGCAAGCTAAAAGAAAAGGAGTACTTGTGGCACCTTAGAGACTAACAAATTTATTAGAGCATAAGCTTTCGTGAGCTACAGCTCACTTCATCGAGCTTCATCGTGAGCTGTAGCTTACGAAAGCATATGCTCTAATAAATTTGTTAGTCTCTAAGGTGCCACAAGTACTCCTTTTCTTTTTGCGAATACAGACTAACACGGCTGCTACTCTAAACAAGCTAGTAAGCCTCTGTGTAAATGCAAATTACCTAGCTGATGGGCACAAAGCAGCTGTAAATAATGAATACATCTGGTCAGCAAACAAGCTCCTAGAAGACTCAGATTATGGCCCTCCAGGAAAGGGAGGTGAAAAAACAAGTCAAGCCTGAAAATAAGGGGACAGGTTAACCTTAAGGGGTATGTGTGTGTGTGTGTGTGTGTGTGTACAGTGCTAAAATCTGAAGCTGTGTCTCAGCTGTTACCTGAGAAAAACTTAAAGTTTGGTACAGCAGAGAAACTATTGCAAACATGGTCTGTTGTACAAGAGGGGAAACTGAGGTACACAACCTCATGAATTTCATAAATGACCAGTAAGAGGGGTTCACTAGCCTGACTATAGAACAAAATAAGGACAGCCTGGAGGTAATTCTTCTGTTTTTCCTGCCAATTATCAAGGACATTTGTAAAAGAAGTGGTATTATTATTATAAGCAATAATCTGTCCCCACCAGGGGGGAATTGTTTCTTTTTCTTTTTTCAGACATCTACAAGCAAGCTAGCGCCAGCAGAAAAATAACTCACAATACCATGGATCTGTGTTTTGTGTTTGTCTGTGGTGTTGTCTTGTTGCTAACATTGTGTGTTTTAATGAAACAGAAATCTCATGATGTGGGTGGGGGATGGCTTGGGGGGGGGGATATGTATGGGAATACAAAATGCTCAACTAGGAGGCCAGCACCTGGTAATAGTACCATGGTACCTGGAAATGGAATGGCAACTAAGGTGGTCCCCACAAGCCCTATGGAATAATGAGAAGGGGAGGAGCTCTGGGAATCAATGGAGGGATGTGTAAAATAGTGTAAATCAACAGAAGATGTTTGGATGTGCACCTCTCCTATGACTATGGAGGAGCAGAATCAATGGTCTATGCAAGGGTTGGAAAATTGGGTGTTACTGTGTATAAGGTGTTTTGCTGGGAATGTATATATTACTGGGGGCACCAATTACACCAGCCCATAAACAAACTACACCCATCTATACGCTGCTATCTGGACTTTGGTGCACAAATGGATCTGTGAATCTTATTGCTGTGAATAATCAAACCAGGGCATACTGCCTGATTCCATACCAAGTAGTTAAGCTGGTTTGGACAATAACCCATTTCTCTGTGAACATTCAATGGACTTATGATATGGACAAAAGCAAAGCAAAACCTGCAGGGTCAGCTTCTTGCAACTGCCAGCAACTGGACACACACAATCTTGACCCCGTCGAAGGAGGAGGGCAGTGTTTTGGGGGTGGGTCGGATGTTGGACCATACTGCAGTGGTCAGGACTCGGTGTTGCTGTAGATTTTGTATTGTTAACTGTACTTGTGTTATGTTGCAAGATAACCTATAAGTAATGTAGTAAGCCTCCAAACCCTACAGCGTACTAGACAATCCGGACCCAACCTTCTCAGGCCTACTATAATGGGAAGTCTGGAACATTAATTGGAATAGGTGTGATATGCCCCTACGAGAGAAGATGCTGGGCACTATACTACACAAGGGGCAGTGGGACAAATGGAATATTGACACCTTCCACCTTGATGCCTGGCCCTATCAGGAATGTGTCGCCATATGTCCTATGCTTTTCCAGGGACACCTGGGCAGGAGGATCCCAAAAGAAAAAGGGGGGAAAAAAGGGGGTGGAGTGTTAGGATATAGATATTCAGGCCTGTCTGTAAAGGCCTATATTCTAAGAATTTAGGTGTATTCTTATCACTTAGCTAGTTATAGAGGTGTAAAAGAAAGAATCAAAATCACTGTCTGCCGGTGTAAGGTCCTTCTCTTGTGACAGTCTGAGGCCCTGTGCTTAGGCTAAGATCTTTGGCTAAGCAGCAGAAGTAGCCATAAGCTGGGAAGCGACTGGTCACATTCTTACATTCTAAACTAGTCACACTGAAAGAAGGTGCTAGTGGGGTGTTAGGAATACAATCCTGTCCTGATAGTGCCTACCACCTCAGAGAAGGAAAGTGCCTAGAAGACGTAAAAGGAAACTTAGTTTGATAGCATCCTGTCTGGCACGAACTCACTTATCAATAGTGGGATGTGAAATCCTCATTTCTTTGTTGTTCTATCACCCCATTTCCCTATTGTTTGTCTGTATAATCTCTGTCTGGTTCTGTGATTGTTTCTATCCGCTGTATAATAATTTTGCTGGGTGTAAACTAATTAGGTGGTGGGATATAATTGGTTTAATAATCATGTTACAATATGTAGGATTGGTTAGTTAAATTTCAGTAAAATGATTGGTTAAGGTATAGCTAAGCAGAACTCAAGTTTTACTATATACTCTGCAGTCAATCAGGAAGTGTGTGGGGGGGGAGGGAAATGGGAACAGGGAATGGGGGTGGGAAATTGGAATCATATTTTGCTAAAGGGGGAAATGGGAACAGGGACACAGGTAAGGCTCTGTGGTGTCAGTGCTGGGAAGGGGAACACTAAGGAAGGAAACTGGAATCATGCTTGCTGGAAGTTCACCCCAATAAACATCAAATTGTTTGCACCTTTGGACTTGGTTATTGTGCTCTCTGTTCATGCGAGAAGGATCAGGGAAGTAAGTGGGTGAAGGAATAAGCCTCCTAACAGTATTCAATGCCTCAGCGTAAGGGGGCAGTTGCATTTTTATGAAACAGAAATTGTAGCGGGAGAAGGATGGTTGAGGTGACTCACCCTGATGAAAAAGACTCTCCTTTGTGCCCTTCCTCCCTCAGTCTTCTCCCGCTTCCTGCTTCTGGGAACATGGGTGGATGTAGAGCATGGTTCAACAGCTCTTGTAGTCCATCTCAGGAGGCAGCATCTTTGCTACATATTGCTATCTAGTGTAGAAATGCAGATGTTCACTTTTTACCAAACGATCCTTACAAATGCAGCTGTTTGTGTGTATTGAGGTGCGTGTTAACACATACTGTGGCATAGAATTCCTAATGCTATCAATACCTGTGTTTCCTTAAATACCCAGGACAACGAAAGGGAACATAAGAATGACCATACTGGGTCAAACCATAGGTCCATCAAGCCCAGTATCTTGTCTTCCAACAGTGGCCAATGCCAGGTGCTTCAGAGGGAATGAACAGCACAGGGAATCATCAAGTGATCCATCCCCTGTCACCTATTCCCAGCTTCTGCAAACAGAGGCCAGAGACAGCATCCCTGCCATTCTGGCTAATAGCCATTGATGGACCTATCCTCCATGAACTTACCTAGCTCTTTTTGGAGGAAAGATACCTGGTAAAATATCCCAGTGTAACCCATCTGCCAGGTGGTGTCAGCAGCAACAAGGGCTGGGTACAATTTCTAGGGGTTATTCTTTGCATTTCAAACAAAATAAAACTGGCTCAAACCCCCACCTAGAAATCTGGAAAAACTAACCACCACTCAGGTGCCTCTAAGAGGTAATACTTCCCCACTCATCAGCACTTAATCTGTATATAACAAAAGAAAACTTTTATTAAGAGAAGAGGGAACACAGCAACAATGGTTCAAAAGTATTCAAACAATAAGTAGACACCTACCCCACCATATCTTGTGCAATGTCCTTTGCCTCAGTTTCCCACTTGTGCTGTGAAAGTGCAACAGACAAATGTCCCTTTCACAGGCCACTCCCTCTGCTGCAAACAGCTCATGGTTTGTTGTTCAAAGTCAGTGAAGTCCCAAACTTCAGTGCAGTCAGATGAGTTCACCTCCCACCTGAAAGAGGGTGTTGAATGATGCCTCCTGTAGGTGCCAACCCCATAGGTGCTCTGGGGCTGGGGCACCCTTGGGAAAAAATAGGGAAGCAGCCCCCCATCAGCTGCTTCCCACCTTCCCCCAGTACCCCCCACCTGCCAGCAACTTTTGCAGATCAGCACCTCCCCCGTGCCTCCCCACATCTCCCACCCACCTCAATCAGCTGTTTCGCAGTGTGCAGGAGGCTGGGAGGGAGAAGGAAGAGAGAAGACCTGGGGGGTGGAGTGGGGTGGGGGTGGAGTGGGGGCGGGAAGAGGCGGGGCATGGGTGGAGTCTTGAGGGAAGGGATGAACTTTCTTAATTGAGTCACCTGTCTAAAAATTGGAACATAAGATGTAAATTAATTTAACCAACTGCTGTCCCAGCCCTGGACTCATTCTGATGATCTGTGTAACTGGAACAACCACTAAGCATGCAAGATGTATTCTACACCTCAGCATAATTTAGATAGCTCTGTTCTTATGATTGGGTATTAAACAACATCATGCAGAACATTTTCTGTGCACATTATTTACTCTATCACTATGAGACAATAGGCTACAGTAGATGAAGTTATTTGCCCTTAGAATTCATTCTAGGAGCAGTTATCTGAAATTATTTTGCTTATACAGCCTCATGGTGATACACAACCAGTGTGGTGCACGGGTAGCAATACTTCTGACAATTTTCCTAATTTCTCCAAATTTTCATCTCCATAAGAAAGTTCAGTTTATTAGCTGTCTGTTGCAGGTATTTCTAAGGTACCCATCACTGTGTTATCGAAGTAGGAAAAAATTGGGGCATTCAAAATGGGCTGACTGTTAATTCATATAAGATGTTTTTCTTCAGCATTCAGAAAAGAAAATAGTTTGGAGATGTGGAATATCTCAATCAGATTGCTGCAAATGTGTTTCTAAAGAGGAGCTGAGGTATTAATATCAGCTCCACTATCAGGCATAATTAAAGAAGATAATGACATTCAGATTTAAAATGAACATCTGTTTCGATAACGAGCATCAGTGTGAATTGTTGATTGCTCTTGAGACAAGTCAATCAACATATCCTCCCCTCCATATCAGCAGCCATAGCAATTAAGTGTAAAAGGAAAACGGCTGGGGGAAACGAAGGGGAATGGTGGTGGACAGCAGTAGATGGAAAGCCACACTGGATATCTGAATACCCAGCTTTAATGTGCTAGACAAAGCTGCAGAAAGGAAGTCAGGAAATTCTGGATGACCAAAGATAAAGCCGTTGTGGCAATGTATTATGCTGCTCCAGGTCCTATAGTGTAATAAAAAAAGCAGCTAGACCTTCCTTCTTCCTCTGGCTGTTGTTATTAGCCTGTTCTTTTAGCCTTTCTGGGCCACATAGTGGTGTATACCAACCTCCTCTTCCTGAGGGCCCAAGTACAAGGGCCAGCCATAACTGCAGTGCTACTATCACCTAAGTCCCCACAAGACTGCTGTCTGCTAGGACACAGATCCCCCTAAAGGGGACATGGAGGAAGTGGGACTAGCTCCTTGATGGCACAAACCTTAGTGGCGCTTGCCAGCCACAGAAGAGATCACAGGCTGCACCCATTTCAGCAGTTGCTGCTTTTCCAGGTGCTCTATGAGATGGCTCTGGAACTCCCCTGACCCTCAGCGTTCTTGCTGAGCTGGTGCCACGCTACAACATTGCACATGTGAGCCTGTGTAGTATGTACAGTCTAGCCGGTTAGCTTTCATTAGGGTAATGTTAAAGTATATGTTGTATAGAAGTGGCCTGATCCACCATTTGCAATGGCATAGTCTGCCCCTTAATAGTAGTGGGGCCTACTAGTCAGCCAACCCCTCACATGTCATGGCCCTTTAAAAGTTTGAAAGGTCTGAGTCTATATATACAAGGACCTGGGAGGTCTTGGAAGGGAAGGAGGGCTCATCAACAGCCCTCCCTCATTTCCCTTCACATAGCTTATAAACAAGTCCAGACAGACCATGTTAAATCCAACAGCACCCCTTTTCCAAGGGTTTATTTATTAACAAGAGCCATAAATAGAAGTTGGAGACTCTTCTTCCCTATGACTGTAAACAGTCTGTATTTCTGGAACCCTTCCCACTTTAGTCCTCCCTGGAGCAGGGGTCTGTAAATCAGATTTTCTGAGCCTTCTTAAGCAGGAGCCCTCAGTTCTCCTGTCCAGAGTAGAGTTGCAGGTTAGCCAGCTGTAAGGCCTTTGCCACTTCACCCTTAGCTGGACCCTTTTCCTTAATTAGTCTAGCCTTTCCCTGCTGGTGTCTTCTGGAGTCTCTCTGCTATGAGGGAGGAGGCAGTTTTTTCCAGTTCATCCCCAATCGGTAGAGGGGAAAGGGAGCCTTACTATACTCTCTCTGCCAGGCTCTTGGCCCTGGGCCCTTCAAGAAAGAATAACACTGTACAGCACCGGCTGTATCTTAGATTGGCAGGAGGGATGAGGTGAGCAGCAGATAAGGCTCAAGAAGAGAATGTTACCATAATCATAGGGAATGATGATGGAATCATGGACAAGCATTTTGGCAGTAGAGATGGAGAGAAAGGGTTGAATGTTGAAATAGAGAGAAGACATAGGATTTAACCAGAATCTTATCTCTTAGTTTTATGTCTACAATGGGTTGAAGCAAAGAAAGAATCAACCACCACCAAATTCTGCGGTATTTGAAATCTGCATTCATACCCAAATCTGGGGGCCTGGTTTTATTTATTTTAAGAATCTAGCTGATTGGTTAGTGGGCAGGTTCTTCGGGACAAAACCTTCTCTGGGACAGTCCCAGTTTCCCCAGTTTAAAATGTAATGATTATGCATCACTTTTACCTCATTTGATATATTGTTATATAAGCGATACCTCCAGCATTCAACCTTCTCAGAGATATTAAACTAACTGGCTACATCATAAAATACTAATCCATCATCCAGATTAAAAAGCAGTGGGCTAAGAATTAAATCACAGATAATACTCTGGATGAAGTATGCATGAGGTTTTTATGACTGGAAAACCACAATACAACCTTCTTAATCAGCAGCCTAATAAGTGTCATGCCCTGCTAACTGAGGAAGTTGCCAGGGAGCAGATTCAGAATAATACACCTGAGTGACTCTAAGCAATGGATAAATGACAGATCATGTTAGCTACCATAATCTATTTGAATGTTGTATATAAGATGATTCACAGTCATGTACAATATGATGCATATATTGGCATATATTTCCCAATGAGCATTTTACATTCTCTGTTCAATTCAGGCTGAGTCATTGTCTTACTATGGCTGAAAAATGATTCAAGCTTAATATCTTTGTTTAATTTAATATACTTTACAATGTTTGGCCCATATTCTGCTCTTAGTTACATCAGTGTAACTTGTGTTATACAGGGCCAATCTCAGTACCAGACTAAGGTAAAGCTGCAAGTGCATCTGTTATATAGCAGGCCCATTGCTTCAGGTTTTGAAAAGGCTGCCATCTCCCTAGAAGCTTCTACCATGGTCACTCCACAAAGACTGAAGGTAAGTAAGTTGTTGGTCTATCCACACCATTCTCTTAAAGAACCCAGGTAATGGAATGGAGCCAGCCAGCCACCCCAGAAAGCCATTTAAGGTGATAGGAAGTTTCAAACCACTGGGCCGGTTTTCTCCACATTCCCTGCTCAGAGGAAGCCCAGGTCTATTTGGGGATGATAGAGATTCTTTGGGAAGAGCAGTTTATGAGATCATGTAGAGGTGTGGAGAAACTCATTTGATCCTGAAACTCTAAATAGAAACACAGGAAGGTACAAACCCATGTCACTGAAAGCCCTCAAGAAGTTCAGAGAATCCCCTAATTACTGAAATAATTAAGTTTTATATATCTCAACCAACCAGTCTACTATAATAGAAAACACTGGAGGGAACATGTAAACATAAAATCCATCATAACTCTAGAACATTTCCTAAACTGAGACTCAGATCCTTAACAGAGCTAACACTGGTTTAGTTCTATTGAAGTGAATGAAACTATGCCTGTTTACACCAGCTGAGGAGTATGTTATCCACAAACTAATGAAGCTTTTAGAATACTGTGCAGAAAAAAGTACAACAATTGGAGAATTGTCTTGTTTGAGAACTAAATATTCCTTCCTCTTGTAACTTACATTACAGGGATATGAGCTCTTGAAATTATTTTACAGAAAATGAATAAAGACAAATCTAACAATTATTTTAATACTGTATTTTTTGAAGAAAAATTATAAATAGAATTTATCATCACCTTTGCTAAAATTAAAAACACAACTGACCTCTAGTGGTCATTGGTCAGAATTAAAGCTGTTGAACATATTCTGGGCAAGATGCATTTTCTACATGGTAAAAAAGCTTTTGAAATGAGGGTTCAGAACTTTCTTCCTCCCTTTCCCTTGTTTCTTTAGGACATGGCTCTTATTCCTTTTTCATTTCACTTTTCCAACAGTCCAAGGCCTTCCTCTGATGGTATCAGGTTTCTGTGGGGCAAAGTTCAGGTCCTTAAATTAAATTCTAGAGTGAGTTGAAATTTTTCTCTTCCAATTTTTTTTTAAATGTCTTTTTGGCCAAAACATAACTTTCTGTGGGAAGTGTCAATTTTATTCAGGTTTTCATCAGAAAAATGAAAACTGAATTTCAGTTTTTGGCAGGTATGAACTGAATAATTTTAGCTGGGCAAGTGAGAATTTGGGGCTTTACTGAAACTCTGATCTAACCAGTTTTCCAAAAACTGAATATTTTTAATAACTCAGCCCCCACCCAAACAAAGTATAGTAGAAAAATATTGGTTAGAGCAAAATATTGTTTTCACTAAAATTGTTAGCAGGAAAAGAAAACACAAAACAGAAACAAAATATCCTTTCCCAACCAGCTTTATTAAATTGCAGTCAGGACTAAATGACATTCTTCCAAGTGTTCTAAAGGGTGAGAAGTCCAGAGCCAATGCAATTACTAAAAAGAAAAATCCCCAATTACTGTCTTCTGCCCCTTTCAGTATCCCACCCTAGGGAAGTGTGTGACCCACTATAGAGAATGCCCTCATTATAACTGGTCTAACTGGTCTCTTTACCTGGTATGTGCAGCCTACCCCCCTTCTTGTAGAAGGAGCAGATTCCAAAAGCTGTACATTTAAAACAACTTTATGTTTTTTAACTTATCTGTGGAGGTCACTAACATTGTTCAGTGCAATAAGGGAACCTCCAATCTATGGGAAATTATAGTTAAAAGTAATACTGAGACTTTTCTCTAGTACCAGCATCTGGGGTAGCACATAGGTGCTCTGTCTCTGGAGAATCCTCTGCTCCTCTCTTACTCCTGAGAGAAGTAACTTAGTGCAGTTTACATCTCCCCCTCCCCACCATGCCATCAAGCAGCCAGCCAAAGCTCCATCCACTCTCCTTCCTCTCCACCCACCTGTTTGAGGTAATGAGCACTGGGGGAACAGGGCCTGCTTTCTCCCCTAAGCCACAAAGCAAGGATCCCTACCAAGGTTACTAATCTGGTGCATCTGATCACCAGGCTGGCACAAACCGTCAACCACACTCAGTTCCATTTATAGCCTGTGGACTTTCCTAGACTTTCCACTCAAATGGACTGCCCACTAGTGGGAAAGGACCTAAGGGAGTCCTGTGAGCCAGTCTGGCACCCACTGCTGGCACTCCAGGCAGGATGTAGAGTAAGCCTTAATATCTCAGTAAACACCTGGCCAAAAGAACCTGGCCAGTACCCTTCCTTGAGTTTTCTCCATCTCCACGTGGCTGGACCACAGTACATCATAGTCCAGTTTTGACACTTGGTCCTGGTACTGGTTGGAGACTAGAAGCTGTGCTTGGAGGGCTCTAATCTGTTTGTCTCAGATCACCCTCACCAAGAGATCCCCCTCCAGTTCAAAGTGGGGGAACCAGGAATCCTGGGCAGGGTCAACCAGCACTCCATTTGCCCTACCCTTGACAGCCATATAATAGGCTGAACACTGGTTCTCTGACTTTGAACAAAATTGGGATCCCTGTTTGAGGCTGGCATGTCTTCCCCAGGCAATAGGCTAAGGAGAGCCTGTTTTGGGACACATAACTCAGAGGAGTCCAAACTGCACTGTACCCCGATGCCTTTCCATGATCTCTTCTCAGGGACTCCTTTAGCCCTGACTACCTCTCTTCTGCCTCGATGCAGTTCTTGGCTTGATTTTGGCCAGGCACCAAGCAGCTGAGGGTTGAGAAAGGGAAAAATATCCTCTGCCTTATCTTCCCATTGTGTGCTGAGGGCAGGTTCTGATCCTGCCTTCGCAGCCACCCTCAAAAGACTGGTTCCAATCTCAGCTCAGCACCACCGCATAAGCTAGGTACCGAGCTAAAGCCATATTCATTTTGACCTCCTGACCTCCCACAGTCAATCTAACTTCCATTGTAGGGTAGGGCCAGATGTCCCTGTGAATGCAGCCTACATACACCCACTCTGCACCTACTACAACCTCTGGAGCGATCAACTGCTCCTGTATGACTATCTGGCCTGAACTCAAATCTACTAGATCCAGCACCTTGTGTCTAGCTATTGTAACTGGGGCAACTTATCCCTTTGAGCCAACAGGCTCTTCCTCAGCATCTGAGGCACCCTGCTTACGGGAGCAATCTTTGAACCTATAGTCTTCCTGTCCACGTGTAAAACAAATTAGGGGACCCCCTCTTCCTTTCCACTGGGGACTCCTCCACAGCTGGTCCTTAACCCTTAGCCTGCTTACTGGGGCTTATCCTGGGTTTCAATCTCTTGGGAGACTGTAAAGGTATCTCACAGCTCAGACCCTTCCTGGAGGAGACTTTTAGCTTGCATCTGCCCTTGCATAAGACCCAGACACAGGAGAATTCTGTCTTTCAGGTTCTTCTATTGGCTCTCCATCTAACTGTGTATCAAGGAAGTTCTCCATGAGGCCTAACTGCCTCCTCCAAGAGAGTCACCTGATGGAAACAGATCCACTCCTTGCGTCCTGCCACTAGGATCCAGAACAGCTGTTCTAAAGTCACCGGCTCAACTATTTCTGTTGAAGAGTGTGTCTCTGGTTTCAACCAATGGGAGCAAAAGTCTCTTAGCCATTGGGCTACCACTGTAGGCCAGGAGTTTGAAGTAAATGGTTCCTGTCTGAATTGCCAGCAGTACCCTTCTTCACTGAGCCCTAGGCAATCCAGTATAGTGACCATGAGTGTCCCATACTCTTTGCCACAGTTACACCCAGAGCATGGTAGGCTGCCTGGGCTTCCCCTGGTACATACAGTGCTATCTTGGTGGCCCCTGATTCCAGGACCCTCAGCCACGCAATCAAAGGGTTTCTAAGAAGGCCTCAGGGTCATTTTTTGGCCCCACCTTAGTGAGGATGTCTCCCTTCCGCAAGGTAACTGTGGCACCGCTTCAGCCTGTGGGTCCTGGCCATCCCGCATCAGTAGGTAAAGTATGAACTGCTGCTGGTTTTCCTGCTGTTTTTGCAGGAAAAGCTTCTTCTGTAGTTGTAGCTGTTGCTGCTGTAACTGGTGCTGTACAAGGGTCTGCTTCAGCTGTTGGTGTTGTTGCTCTCCCATCCATTTTATTAGAGCTTCAGGATCCATGTTTACCCTAGGCTGTGGCAAACTGTGCCTGCATTCTCTGCCCATGTAAGCTAATGGACCTGATCAACAGCCTAGGACCAACAATCAGCCACACTTGGTTGCATTTATAGCCCCTTTTCTCACAGATATAACAACACAAAACAAAAGGAATTTTAGAACAATACCAAGTGCAATAGCCCAGTTCTTGGCTGAGATTGTGGGGTCCTCTGTCCTCCAGCAACTAAAAAGTCTGGATCTCCCAAGCCTAAGGGATGGGTACATAGGGCCTGTTTGCCCTTTTGCAGCCTTCTCCTTCAGCCACAGGAGAGTTTTATCTCATCTCAACTCTCACCTAGTTCCCCACCCCCTCATGGATCTGAGGCCCTCCTCTATATCCTCCAGCTGGGGATCAGACCAGTCATTAGGTGCTGTTCAGATAATTCAGCTGATTGCCTACCTGGCTTCCCTCCAGAACAAGTCTGGCTGCTCCCTGACCCTACTGGCCCTTAAAGGGCCAGATTGCCCTGTTAGTCTTCTACAGGGATACGGGTTATTATTTTTCTTACTCTCACTTTAGGTCCAGTCACAGTCTGGCACAAAGTAATTGATCAGGAATGTAACAGCAGTCCAAAACCGGATTTCCAGAGTGCCTGAGATGTCTCAGTTTGACCTTTTAAAACAATGTTGTGAGCCCTCAGACCCTTCCAGAGGGCACATGTGCTAAACTTACTGGACCTAACCTGTTTCCCACTGCGTGCAATGATATAAATTCTGCTTAAAAGGCCTTGTTTTGAGGACTTCGGTTAAGCCTTCCTTCCCAATTTAATGAGATGCTGGGCTAACACCACTTCCCCTACATGTGCCCAAGAAAGTTCTCTCATGATACATTGCAAGAGAATTCATAGAAAGGCTTATAGTGCAACGCTGTGAACCATAGGATGTTCCTCCAGAAGATTGGGCACACACATGAGTGAGTGTGATGCCAGTGTGGACACAGCAGCTCAACTGTTATTTTGCAGTTTGGCCACTCTCCCTCATGCTAGGCTAATGTGAGGGTGCTAGCTTGAGTGTAGAGTAACTTGAGTTAACTCTGCAGTGAAGCTGTACTCTTTAAGGAGGAAAGACCCATTTAAATTCTTCTTGCTTGGCAGGTTTTACTTTAGAACGTTTCTTTCTTTGAAAAACATCCAAACCAACTGTCAATACATCCAAATTCAGATATAGGCCCTGACAGAAGTTTTGCTAAAAGGTAATTTGAGGAACTGGGTATTTTGCCCATATTGATTTAGGTTTTCTGTGTAACTCTGGTTACTATTTTTTAAATAGTGTTTAATATCAATGTCTGTAGAGGAGATAAGATCTAAAACTACACATGTTAAAGAGAATGTCTGGCCAAGGAAATAGGTAAAGGATTGTGGTGTTTCTAGCTGAGTGATTAGAATTCAGCCTCGGATGGAAGTGACTGAAAGATGGTACTTATCTGATGGCTTTTCAGTGACTTGTAGGAAACAAATTTGTTGCCTCAGTCCAGAGTCTAGTGTCTTTGTCCCAAACTGGCATTCTAGAAAGAATTTTTAGCATAAGGCCAAGGACTGGATAGGGATGTGGACTGTGGGCTTGTCTACACTTACCGGGGGATCGATGAGCAGCGATTGATGCATTGGCGCTCAATTTAATGGGTCTAGTGAAGACCCACTAAATCGACTGCAGATCTCCCATTGCCTTCTGTACTCCACCAGATCAAGAAGAATAAACAAGGCCCAAACAACCTTCTGACTCAGGCCTTGTCTACACTACAAGGGGAATTCGATCTAAACTAAACAATTTGAGTTACATGAATAGCATAACTCAAATCGACATCACTTAGATCTACTTACTGCAGGATCCACACTATGCCATGTCGACGGGAGACACTCTCCCATTGACTCCCTCTACTCTTCTAGATCTGGTGAAGTACAGGAGTTGACGGGAGAATGATTTGTGGTCAATTAAGTGGGTCTTCACTAGACCTGCTAAATTGACCGATGATGCATCAATCACCACTCCTCAATCCCCTGGCAAGTGTAGACCAGGGTCAAAGCCCATTGAAGTCAATGGAAAGATTCCCATTTACTTCAGTTGCTTCAGATCAAGCCCTCAGATGAAAGACTTCAGTCTTGCAGGCTGTCAGTCTGGCACCTTTTTACAAATATTGACATTTTTAAAAACCCAAGAAAATAGAAGTGTTCGAAGTGGGGCCTGGATACCTAATATTTTTCTTGTGATTAGGTCTCAGATACTGCGCTGTACTGGTACAAAGACACAACGTGCTAAGACAAAAAATTGCACCTACCTATGTTTGAAAAGTTCCAAATCAAGTCACAGTGATACTGTATAAAAATAACTGAAATGGAAAATCATCAACAAAAAATGTTAAAATACCTAACACTAAATGATCTATGTTATTATTCCCAGAGTGATTAATGCACTGGCATTTTCCCAACCTGCTGTAATTTAATAGTCCATGTTTTTCTATAACAGAATCAAATATTATTTCATTATAAAAATCTTTGCTTGTTAACAAAAAAATTCAAATTAACTGTCAACATATGTTACTTTCACTTTTCAAATTAGAGTACACAAAATAGCTCTAACTGGTTTCCTGATTAATGACTGGATAGTAAGCAAGAAAATTACCTTAAGAACAATTTCCAGTTTGCTCTGGTTAGAAAGAAGTAAAAAAAAAAAAATTTTTCAACAGGGATCAAATAAATCTACAGAACCCTATTTTTTTTACAATACTGTGAAAATATGCCAGGCATCACATTGTAAAATGCTGGTTAGGTCACTGGAATGGGATGAATAAATACTGTTTGCCATATGAAATTGGTCAGTTAAATGAAGATCACAAAATTGTTTGTTGCTATATAAGGCTCATTTTTGTTGTAAAAAGAGCAATTTTAATTTACAGGGGTTTAAGGCAATTTTCCATCTAATTTTATGTTTTATAATGTCTGCTAAAACACTGGTGCGTTATTAGTTTGTGTGGTCCAATATATATTGTTTTCAAATTTCAAGGCCATTGGTTCATCTTGAGCAAAATGAAATCAGGTTTACTTTTTTTTTTCTATATGATAAAAACATGCAGATCGCATCAAGGCAAGACTAAATTAACTCTGTCTTGGGTATATGGATTTGTACTGATACATGGACAGCTCCACGATTTATTTGGGGGTGGGAGTTATGGCTGGATGGGCATACACCATCATCCAACATCTGGATGGACATACAGCATCATTTCTAGATCAAAAATACTTAAAGTAATCACAGGGTTGAGGTGCATGAGCCACACTCACACCTAGCCATGACCTGAAAGTCAGACCAGATGTAACTGAAGGCTTTTTCTTCATCCTGGAAGTCAGGATCTATAATTCTGTACCTATAAACCCTTGAAGACATCAACTTATGGAAAACTGAAGCCATTGCACTTTCTTTCCTTCAGCCACAAAGATGGATAAATGCCAGCCTTTGTGCTCAGCCTCAGTGGCTATCCCAGTTTTGGCCTGTCTCTGTGTGGAAGGGCCACAAGCAGAGTGATCAGACATCATCCCATACTCAAAAATGCTTATGGATTCCTTTGGCCCATTTAGCAAGTGTCCTTCCACCAATTCTAACCCTAGTTTCCATCATGGCTGTAAGTCACACTGCTGACAAGTCTCTTGTTGGGCTCTAACTAATCTATTCTGCACCAACTTTAAACGCCTCTTTAATTTTTATTTAGAAACATGTGACACTTTCAGATGGTGGAAGCCAATCTGTTTCTCTCTCCTCATTCCTTCCATTTTCTCTCTTTCCTCAGTTCTCCTCTCATTCTTTTCCCATTCTTTCTCTTGAAGTGCCCACCCAAACTTCCATCCCTACCTCTTTCACTTTTCTAATCACTCTTATTTTCAGGATTGACTTTGACAGGAAACAAGATATCCTGTCTTCTCCAACAAGGTGACTTGGCAGTCAGCTTTTAATGACTTATTTCTTCATCACATAGCTGTGTTTCCAGAAGCAGAGATTTTTCTAGTTACCTTGAAGAGGAGGGTGAAGGGGACACATCCCCTATCCAGCTTTCAGGCAGGAGAAACCACAACTTCATCCGCTCTTGCCCCTATTAACTTTGATCAGGTGGTGGAATGGAGGACGGGAAAAGAAAGTTTTTCCATACACCCTCCACTCCCTGCCTTCCTATGGGGCTAATAGCTGATGAGCAAAGACTTGGCTTAGAAGGCAGTGCCAGATTCAGCCAGCAGGGGTGCTAGAGAGAAAAGTCACACCCCCCTTCTATTGACTTTACTCTTAGTGGCTTTTGCACACTATGGGAGGAGCAGTGGATCCCTACCAGCTCCTTTTCTAATGTGAAGAAGGAAAGTACTGCTGGGAGGAGAGGAGACACCCTCTAGTGGGGAGACTTGACCCAGCACAGGGCAGAGCAGGACATAGGTGGACTCAGAACCTTGAGAGCGACTCGGAGCTCTGGGAGGAGAGCACTGTACATGGGCATGGGCATGGGCGTACACACACACACCCCCATTTGTATGGATTAAATAAAGGATGTGGTGCTCCTGGTGGGCTTTCTGTGGGGCCAGATTTTTGTCATTTCCACCCCTCACTCTCTCACACGCACACATACATACACACACCCATACCCACTTTTGAGGCCAAAAAATGACTCCATTTCACCTTTTGTAGCTTCAACTTCTTTTGTAGCTGCTCCTGGCTGTGTTTAGTCAGTTGGGAATAGAATCAGGGGGAAGTACAAAATCCTGTCAGTAGTCTGACTAAAGAATTGCCTTTATATGCTTTACAACTGAGTCCTGTCTCCACCACTGCAAGGGAATACTACAACCTTAACCTCCTTGTGACTGAGTTTTCCAGTCTGAAAACTGGCAACAACTACATTTCCCTGCAAGACAAGTATTGTTCACTCATTGGATGATAAAGGCTTTGAGGTGGAAGGTGTTGCAGAAGTGCAAAGTATTAATATAGATATCATAGCTAGCATTGTCAGGTACTCTGGTCTCTTGAAACTCTCTCCTCCCTCCATGATCACAAAAATAGAACTGTATAAACATTTAAAAATTGAGGCTTTAATTTTTTAAGCTAAGTAGGGTTTATTGTCATGCAGAATAATCGAAAAGGCTGATTTTTTTCCCCTTGGCAAGAAAATTTTTGGAGCAGCATGTAAACAGACCTTCTTGTGGTGTTAATATTACCCCATTTAGGTTGAAGCAACGCAAGCAGAGACACATAAAATTGTGCTCCTAAAAAATGTAGTGTGGCAATAAATACTTTTACCACTTTTAATTTATACTGTTTGCAACTTTGCCCCATTGCATAAAAGTGATACCAGAATACAAGCTAAGTTATATAAAGGTTACCGGAGCCATCAAACACTTATAATAGTGATCATTTCTGTTCCCATGAATTTAGCCTGTTGCCCCTCACACTTCTTTATGGTCTGTTCCAAATTTTATAATGGTTACAACTAAAGCTGTAGAAAATCAGCATATTTCTTTAAAGCCCAGACCCTTAGGGTATGTCTACACTAAAATAAAACATCTGGGGCTGGCCAATGTTAGCTGAATCGGGCTCTCAGGCTGCAGGACTATAAAATTGCAATATAGACATTTGGGCTTGGGTCTGAGCCCGAACAGTTACATTGCAATTTTATAGCCTCACAGCTTGAGCTCTGCAAGCCCAACTCAGCTGACACGGGCCAGCCATGGGTGTTTTATTGCAATGTGGATATACTCTTAGTTTTTAGCACTGCCTCTTCTCTGTGGCACTGAAGTTTTTACATAGATGCCAAAGTAAATATCAGGTCAGGGGTATACCATTGACCTCATCTAGCTATGTCTACCTGTGTATGTTCTTGGGTAAATCAGTGGGATTTTTGGAATTCTTGGCCCCTTAAAAAAATCAAGCCACACTTATTTTGATGCCTGTATAAAGATTAAAGTACCTAACACTTCATATTGCATTCAAAATCACTCACCAAGTCCTCTTCTAAGGACGTAGGCTTAGAAATGAGATTTTCAAAAAATAATTAATTTGGGGGTCTTTTATTTATCTTCAGGTTTGAGAGCCATAGAGTTCACATTTTCAAGCTTTGGGCTTGAAACTTGGTTTGTTTGTTTTTAAATGAAAGGTGAAATTCACACATGAGCATAGGATACAGGAGCAGGGGCTTTAAGAAAATCACCAAATATTGCAGTTTTCACAATAAAAGCACAAGAACTGGCAACACTGGACATCACTGAAAATCAATTTGAACCATAGAGTGACAAGGTAGAAGAGATAATATCTTTTATTGGACAAACTTCTGTTAGTGAGAGACAAGCTTTAGAACTTACACGGAGCACCACAGAGCCCTGTGGAAAAAAAGAGAATATGATAATATAATTAAAGAGTATCATAATGCATACGCACAAAGGGACTGAATTAAGGTTATGGGCAACCTAAATTCTGACACTTCCTAATTTTTGAGCGCTTGACTTTGCAACCTCAATCATTTTCTTTTAACGGTTTAAAATTAGGTAGATAGATGTGGCTACCTATAAGTAAAAAAAAAATCAACAATAATTATCAAAAACAGTTAAAAATTCTAACTATTAAAAAGCTGGAAATGTAATGTAATGTAAAATGTAATGTAAATAAATATTTAAATACACTTTTTTGTACATTAATCTTACAAAAGTCTACCCATTTGAAAATTAATATTATACATTTCAGTAACAACTTTAATTTAGACTCACCAGGATATAACTACCAAGAAATATAGTGCTTCTGTTTTTGTTATGGAAGGACAGTGGGAAAAAAAACATAAGCACTTATTTAATTGTATAGAACTTGGTCCAGTGCCCATCAAAGTCAATGGAAAGACTCCCATTGACTTCAAAGGGCACCAAATCAGGCCCATATAGCACTAATATGTCTATCTCTAATGTATGTGTTTGTGTCTTGCCTCAGGATTACCCTTCCATTGTATATCTTCCATTGTATACCTTCTGTCTTCTGAATACTAATATTTTAATCAGCAAAGTATGTAGGTATTACACAAAGAAGTCTTTTGTATCCAATATTGAATTATAGATAGGTAACTAGTAAGTATCTTCCTTCAGTACATCTTCGAGAAAGGTATGTATATAATATGTTCTAATTTTCATACTGATTAATATTATAGGACTTGTAATTGTGACAATCTTGGTATTATTTTTTCTATCATTTGTTACTTACCGAAACAACCAATTATTTTAAATTACCAATTATTTTTGTTTGAGAATTTCCTTAGTTTTAAGTTGCATTAAAAGCATAAATGCGGCTCCTGCAGGATTTACAGGATCTGCCTGGGGCTCCTGCAAGCTTTGGACTTCAGTACATAAAGCTTTTTTCATTGGCAAACTCCAGCTCTCCTTTTGTTCCAAGCTTCCACTCCTTGTTCAGACAAAAACAAATCTGAGGTCTTTGCAATTACAGTTTTGTGTTTGATTGTCTCTTAGTTATATGCTTAAAATTCACGTTTTAAAAACCTAGCCCTAGATGTTGCCTCTGAAAACTAGGGGTCTGCAATGGGGTGTATTCCCCACACCGGCCCTGAGAGAGTTAAATTAGCCCAGCAGGGCCCAATCAGTCCATTAAGCTGCAGATGGGAGAAGATTTAGGCTGTGTGGAGGGTGCTAATTAGTAGGAAACTTACAATGTGAGCTGACTGGAGGGCCCAGTCACAAAGCAGCCGTACTGCAACTCAGTAAGCAGAAGCAGAGCTGCAATGGTGGAAGAGAGGAAAGAGGTGCTGAACTCGGCCCCAGAATTGTCAGAAAGGGGTGCCACCCAGCAGTGAGTAGAGCACCCTGTGACAGGGTCAAAACTTGCCATAGCACAAGCAAGCCAGGTCAGCAAGAGAGTGCAGAAAAGCTGGCACATCTATCTGATGCAAAAGGAAAGCTGCTGGACCAGAGCAATGCGCTGTGTGGTGCATTTTGTTGATTCTCTGAGCAGGAGTAATGCATGTACCCCCTAGTCACTTTGCAGCCTAGAACACTTTTTGTCCTTAAGACCATACCTCAGTGGGGGTGTGGTGTGTGGTCTGGCATATTATTTTCGTATCTCTCCTAGCGCACTGTTGCATATGATGGTGAAGTTCTACATGGCAGCCAAACCATGATTGTGTGGGTTTTTGTAGTTGCCTATTCCCTTTTTGTTTCCTCTGGAGCAACACAAGCAAGGGCAGGATTTACGCCTGTGAGTGGAACAACAAATATTAAAAAAAACAAGAGTAAGTGAGCCCAGTAAAAACTGGCAAAAAGAGAAAAGCAAAACCTTAACAAAGATCAATGGTGATGAAGGTCAGTGAGCTGGTTGGTGGTTAGCCTTTGGCTGTGCGAATAAAGGACTTTGACCATTTACACCGTGCTTTTTTCTAGCAAGGTTACGCTTATATGTTCTGGGGGCTCTACAGAGTTGCATTGCCCCAGGGGCAGCACTGAAAGATGTTCTGCTCAGGAAGGTACAAACGCCTAAAGAGCTCCTAGACGTGGAAGGCAGACACTTTATGCAAACATATTTCAGTCTATGGTTTCTTTGCAAACAATTTGCTTAGATTACATCTTCAGCTTTCCCTATTCAGTCGTTGTGGTGCATAATTGGTCATCCAAATGTAAGCAGAGTCAGGATGAGCTCTACCCTGGTGGCGAGTCATGGTGGGTTGTGGAAAAGAACTTCAGGGGCTGATCTCATTTGCATAGGCACACCCACCCTGCCTAGATGGTCACTTTGGCTGCTGTAGGAGCCCCAGTTTCTCTGTTATTGGAGCAGGAATAAACTGTTATTATCCTGATTATGTGAATCAAGGACAGTGGAACTATACTTGGCCTTTTGTTATGATGGAGGGACTCACCATCAACTAAGCAGCACTCGCTAGACAAGGGTCATGGGTTCCAAAAGCCAGTTAATAGAGAGAGGTTGGGGACAGGTATTAATACTTGGTGGTATGGGCCCCCTGGTGAGGGCCTTACAGGCTAATTGCCTCGCCTCTGTGGAATGTCAGAGCTAATTTTGATTCCATTAGGAGTCTAGTTACAGGCTGCTGAGCTGAATTCACTTTGGGCTAATAGTGCACCAACACTGAGGCTCCCTTACTACAAGCTGAAATCACAAAAGAGCTCTGAAATCACTGAGTGTTGTGTAGTGGGGGAGCCTGAAGATATATGGTGGAGCAGTTTGTGGGATGGTGAGCAGAGTGGAGCGGAGTAGTTTGTGGGACGGTGAGCAGAGTGGCTGCTGGAGTGGAGCAGTTTACGGGACGCTAAGCAGAGCAGTTTGCGGGATGGCTGGCAGAGCAGAGCATTGCAGTTTGCAGGACGGCGAGCAGAGCAGTTTGTTGGATGCCTGGAGCAGCTCATGGGTGTGGCTGGCAGAGCAGAGCCCCATGGAGAGGTGGGGCAATCAGCTTTGGACCACGTAAGGTGCCCCTTAACCCTCCCCCCCATCTCCACCCAGGTTGGGAGGTAAAACTCTGCAGATAAACTTTCCAACTCTGGGGCTGCCCTGACAGGGACAGAGACTTTTGGGACCTTGGGTGATTTTGGGTTGCTGGACTCTAGAACCAAAGGGAAACGACACGCCCGAATTTGCTTGGGGTGGGTTTTTGCTCATGGGTTGTGTTATGAATCCTCTTGCCGGTGTTTCCCCAACATAATGCCACATTGTTTCTCTCTGTTATTAAAAGGCTTTTTGCTACACTCAGACTATGTGCTCGTGAGAGGGGAAGTATTGCCTCTTGGAGGCACCCAGCGGGGGTGGTATATATTTGTCCCAGGTCACTGGGTGGGGGCTCAAGCTGGTTTTGCACTGCGTTATTGGAATGGAACCCCTAGATACTGAACCTGGCCCTTGTTGCTGCCAACTCTGACGGGCAGAAGGGTTACATTTTGCGGGCTCATCCAGGATCCTTGGGTCGGTACCCCTTGCAAGCATCTGTTGAGTGATCTACTACATTTGGAAACAATTTATGTTTTGTTTTGTTTGTGCTTATATTTTGAGGAAATTACTGTTTGTATAATGGCTAATATGTCAGGTTTGTTGGTCCCCGGCTCAGCAGCTTCTAGCTCAGAGGCTGCAGCCTCGGCCGATGATTGGACAAAAGCTCTGGGGCAAACATTGGAAAAGGTTGTGCTGTCCCCTGCTGCAAACAAACTCTTGTTGTAAGTTAAAGTTATTTGCTGGGGAGGAGGAGTTTGAGCCCTAGTTGGAGCATACCACTGAAATGCTGCAAGAGTGGGCCATACCAGACGCAGAAAAGCGAAGATGCCTCTTAGAGAGCCTTGATGGCCCAGCATTAGATGTGATTTGCACCCTGAAGCTCATTGACCCTGGGGTCAGTGTGAAGGACTGCCTAGAGGTCCTTGAACACACCTTTGGGAGCGTAGAGGGCCCTGAAGACAGCTACTGTAAGTTCCTTAATTCCCGACAGCAAAAGGGTGAGAAGGCTTCAGCCTACATACAAAGACTGGAGAGACTGCTCCAGAGAGCTGTCAGGAGGGGAGCAGTGACTGCTGAGCAGGTGGATCAGACCAGACTGGCTCAAATTGTAAGAGGAACTCAGTATCAGAACCCGATTCTACTTCATCTCCAGCTAAGAGAACAACAGGAACATCTCCCAAGTTACTCCCAGCTGATAAAAGAGGTCAGAGAGGAGGAAGAAAGGCAGGCTGCCAGTGAGTTTTGGGAAGCCAAAACATCAGAGCCAGCCAGCACATCACCACTGCAAACAGCCAGTATACTGATGGTGAGCACCAGAGAGGAACTTGCCCAACAAATGCAGGTCCTGACGGAATGGATAGCTGAGCTGCAAAGCACCGTTGACTGAGGTAAGACTTCCAGGAATAAGGAGCCTCAAACTGTGGCGATTGAGAAGCCCGCACTTAGAGCCACCATCCCACCCAGGCGAAGGGGGAAAGGTCAATTCTTCTGCTACTGATGTGGTCAGGATGGACACAGTGCTGCCAAGTGCCAGAATGAAGAAAACCCCTCCTTAGTGTATGGAAAGCTGAGGATCAGTTGGGAGAGATCCGATAGCTGCCAGAGGGTCTGGTGACGGGGACCCCCCAGGCCTGCAGGATTTGAAGATTCTCCCAGAAAAGACTGTCCAGCTGGGATCCCCGCAGGACTGATAGGGCCTTGAGCAGAGGTCACGGTGAGTATTGAAGGGGTGGAATGTAAAGCAGTGCTTGACACTGGATCTCAAGTGACTATTATATTTCAGTCATTCTACCAACAGATGCTTAGGCACCTGCCTATACAGCCACTGACTGGCCTTGGTCTGTGTGGCCTCAGCATGGATGAATACCCCGACCAAGGGTACGTCATAGTGCACCTGGAATTCCCAGACGAGGTGGCTGGGGTAAGAGAAGAGGTAGACACAGCTGCCTTAATATGCCCTGGCCCTAAAGGGACCTCTGATATGTCTGTGCTGATAGGGACCAACTCCAGTCTCTTCAGGGTACTCACAGATTACTGCAGAAGGCGGGCTGGGGACCAGTATCTGAATACCCTGATGATCCATATGCTTTGTGCTGAAGCCTATAGGAAAATTGAGAGCGCTAAAAGGGACACATCTGAGCTACCGCCTGGGGCACTGAAGTACATGGGCACGACCCCCTTAATAGTGCCTGCAAGGACAGAGCAAGAAGTGTTTGTCATGAGTACCTGGCTGAAAGGCAGTAAAGGGACGTTAGCAATGATAGAGCAGCAGATGGGAGGAGAGCTCCCTGAAGGAGTGCTGGTCCCCAGTGGAGTCATAACCCTACCTGCTGAAGCCCAGGAAAGGGTGACTATACTGATTGCTAATGAAACGAGTCGTGATGTTGTTGTGAAGCAAGGACAAAAGATAGCAGAACTCTTTGAGCCTGAGTAGATTGTAAAACCCCAGTGTGAAACTCAAGTTCTGACAATAGACCCAGCAAAGTTTGACTTTGGAGATTCACCTGTGTCCGAGGAGTGGAAAGATCGCCTGAGGAAGAAACCTTGTGAAAGATACAAGATGTTCTCACTGCATGAGTGGGATGTGGGATGTGCAAAAGGAGTAGAGCACAGTATCAGACTACATGAGTCTCGACCTTTCAGGGAGAGATCTAGGAAGATTGCTCTCTCTGAGATGGAAGATGTGCGACATCATCTTCAGGAGCTGGCTGCGAATGGCATCATTACAGAGTCCCGCAGCCCATACGCCTCACCCATTGTGGTAGTCCGTAAAAAGAATGGGAAAATCCAGATGTGTATTGACTACCGCACCCTAAACGGCTGTACTGTGGTTGACCAGTACACTATGCCTCGAGTCCAAGATGCCTTAGACTGTTTGCTGGGAAGCCAGTGGTTCTCTGTGTTGGATCTTCGAAGTGGATACTACCAGATCCCTCTGGGAGAAGAAGATAAGGAGAAGACAGCCTTCATCTGCCCATAAGGGTTTTATCAGTTCGAACGCATGCCCCTAGGGATTTCTGGAGCACCTGCCACCTTTCAATGTCTCATGGAGAAAATTGTGGGAGACATGAATTTACTGCAAGTGTTAGTTTATTTGGATGACCTGATTGTGTTTGGAAGAACCTTAGAGGAGCATGAAGAAAGACTTCTTAAAGTGCTGGATAGGTTGGAGGATTATGGTCTGAAGCTTTCAATTGGCAAATGCCAGTTCTGCAGAACCTCAGTGAAGTATGTGGATCACATCGTATCCCAAGAGGGTGTGAGTACTGATCCCGATAAAATAGAAGCACTCACTACATGGCCATGTCCAAGTAACTACAGAGAACTCAATACCTTTCTTGGATTTAGTGGCTACTACCGCAGATTTGTGAAAAACTATGCTATGATTGTAAAGCCTCTGAATGATCTTACCAGGAAACACCAGTCCAGAAAGAACAAATCTAAGACCAGGAATAAGGGGAGGTCCCCAAAGTCTCCTGTGCAGAGACACTATGGCCCCTTTAAACCATTTGGGCCACGGTGGGATCAGAGATGTGAAAGGGCTTTTCGAGAAATCATTACTTGCCTAACTCATGCTCCAGTTCTAGTTTTTGCTGACCCAAGCAAACCATTTATCCTGCATACTGATGCCAGTTTGGAGGATCTGGGAGCAGTCCTGTACTAGGAAGTGGAAGGCAAACGTAAACCTGTAGCCTTTGCCAGCCGAGGATTGTCTGATAGTGAAACTCGCTATCCCACCCACAAGCTGGAATTCTTGGCCTTGAAATGGGCCATCACTGAGAAATTTTGAGACTACTTGTATGGTGCTCAGTTCCAGGTGTGGACAGACAACAATCCACTGACTTATGTGTTAACAAGTGCTAAGCTGGATGCTACAGGGCAGAGATGGGTGGCCGCCTTGGCTAGTTATGAGTTCAGCATTCAATACTGATCAGGGTGAAGCAATGTAGATGCAGATGCATTGTCCAGGAGTCCGCAGGCACCAGAAGTTGCTGTGATACCCACGGATGGAGTGAGAGCTATTTGCAGTGTGAGTCGCCGAGAGCCAGAGGCCCGTGAGAGCCTTCAGGGATGTGTTGCAGAAGCTTTGGGCCTGCCCCCTGAATGCATGCCTTCTGTTTCAGTGAACTATATTGCATTAGACCAATCTCCCTTGCCCATGCTCAATGTGGCTGACTGGCAAGAAGCAGCAAGATATTGACATTCGTGATACACTACTTGCCAAAAGGGAGGGGCGAAGCCCAGCTGCGGTTGTCCCAACTAATCCAGAGGGTAAACTACTATTGAGAGAATGGACCAAACTAAAACTGATTCAGGGAGTGCTACACCGAATGACCACCGACCCTTTACAAAAGCAACAAGCACAACTAGTACTGCCAAAAGAGTACAGAGCCCTGGCCATGAGGGCCATGCATGATGACTTTGGACATTTAGGGATGGCGAGGACCCTGGAATTTATTCATAGTAGGTTCTATTGGCCCCGAATGGCTGAAGATGTTCGCAGGAAATGTGAGACTTGCGCTCGATGTGTTCAAAGGAAAACTCTGCCCACGAGGGCTGCATATCTCAAGATATGCAACAAACCTTTGGAACTGGTATGCATTGATTTCTTGTCTGTAGAGGTAGACAAGAGGAATGTTGGGAACATTCTAGTAGTGACTGACCATTTTACACTTTATGCACAGGCATATCCCACACGTGATCAGAGGGCCACCACCGTTGCTCGAGTATTTTGGGACAAATATTTCTCAGTCTATGGATTCCCGGCTTGGATACACTCTGATCAGGGTGGGATTTTGAGAGTCACCTTCTGAAGGAGGTGCTGAAAATAGCAGGAATTAAAGTCTAGGACAACGCCTTATCACCCCCAAGGTGATCCTCCGCCCGAGAGGTTCAACCGAACCCTATTGGATATGTTGGGAACTTTGCGACCAGAGCAGAAGGCAACCTGGAGCCAGCATGTCGCATTTCTGGTGCATGCCTACAATGCGACAAAGAACGATGCTACGGGAGTCACCCCATATCTCTTGATGTTTGGGCGAGAACCAAGATTACCCATAGACTTGTGCTTTGATGCATCAGAGGATGGAAATAGCTATGAAACTCATCAGCAATATGTATCCCGACTAAGAGAAAAGCTGCGGGATGCTTATCACTTAGCTACCGCTGCGGCTCGGAAGAAAGCAGACCACAACAAACATCAATATGATGCTATAGTGTGTTCGCAGGAGCTCCAGCCGGGGGACAGAGCCCTGCTGCGAAATTTGGGTATTGCTGGCAAACACAAGATAGCTGACAGATGGAAGGTAATACCTTACCTGGTGACGGAAAAGCTGGGAGATCTGCCGGTCTAAAAGATCAGACCTGAAGACAGTCCAGGGCAAATAAAGACGGTGCATAGAAACCTTTTGCTCCCTGTAGGGGAATTGGTAAGCACCCCTTATGAGATGGGCCATGACAGGGCAGCCGGGCAGAACAGAAGTGCTAGACCAAAGCCGCCATCCAACACAGACAGCGGACCCCCTGCAGCTAACCTACCCCTATTCAGCACATCCGAGAGTGAGTCTGAGGAGGAAGACACAACCATGGTGTATCCTGGAATGGAGACAAGATTTCAGTCTCGATCAGCTGAACCAAGAGAGAGCTCCCCCTCCTCCACCCTAAACCTTATGGCAGAAGTATTTAGGCCCATTACTGGCACGCCTGTGCCGCCGATGGGACCCCCCTGTGATGATGCACACAGGTTATTGGACAGTGGAGACATCCAGGGGGAGGGGGCCCTAGACATGTTGGACCTTCCACAGTCAGAACCGGAGATGCAGGGACCTATGCCGGTAGCCGAGGGATCCTCAAAGGAAACCTCTCCATCCATCGCTCAAGAAGATGTCCTGCCTACTCCTGCAACAGAAATTCTCAATAGACGACACAGGGTAATAAGACCAGTAAAACGGTTAACTTATGAGGCACCTGGGGTGACTAGTGAGGAGCCAATACTCTTAGCACACAGGCTTGTGAAAGCTGAAGTGGGCTTTCTGAGGCCCTTTGGAGGGAACCAGTGAATTGGTATAATAGGGAGTTTGATTTGTCAGGATGACAAATTCTTGGCTGGGGAGAGGATGTAAGCAGAGTCAGGATGAGCTCTACCCTGACATCTGGTGGCAAGTCATGGTGGGTTGTGGAAAAGAACTTCAGGGGCTGATCTCATTTGCTTAGGCACACCCACCCTGCCTAGATGGTCACTTTGGCTGCTGTAGGAGCCCCAGTTTCTCCGTTATTGGGGCAGGAATAAACTGTTATTATCCCGATTATGTGAATCAAGGACAGTGGAACTATACTTGGCCTTTTGTTATGATGGAGGGACTCACCATCAACTAAGCAGCACTCGCTAGACAAGGGTCATGGGTTCCAAAACCCAGTTAATAGAGAGAGGTTGGGGATAGGTATTAATACTTGGTGGTATGTGTCTCCCTGGTGAGAAGACATGCTAATTGCATTTCCTTTTCTCTCTTCTGTGGAATGTCAGAGCTAATTTTGATTTCATTAGGAGTCTAGTTACAGGCTGCTGAGCTGAATTCACTTTGGGCTAATAGTGTACCAACACTGAGGCTCCCTTACTACAAGCTGAAATCACTGAGTGTTGTGTAGTGGGGGAGCCTGAAGATATATGGTGGAGCAGTTTGCGGGACGGTGAGCAGAGTGGCTGGTGGAGTGGAGCAGTTTGCGGGATGGCTGGCAGAGCAGAGCATTGCAGTTTGCAGGACAGCAAGCAGAGCAGAGTGGCTGGTGAAGCAGAGCAGTTTGTCAGATACCTGGAACAGCTCATGGGGGTGGCTGGCAGAGCGGAGCCCTATGGAGAGGTGGGGCAATCAGCTTTGGACCACATAAGGTGCCCCTTAACCCCTCCCCCCCCCCATCTCCACCCAGGTTGGGAGGTAAAATTCTGCAGATAAACTTTCCAACTCTGGGGCTGCCCTGACAGGGACGGAGACTTTTGGGACCTTGGGTGATTTGGGGTTGCTGGACTCTAGAACCAAAGGGAAACGACACGCTCCAATTTGCTTGGGGTGGGTTTTTGCTCATGGGTTGTGTTATGAATCCTCTTGCTGGTGTTTCCCCAACATAATGCCACATTGTTGCTCTGTTATTAAAAGGCTTTTTGCTACACTCAGACTATGTGCTCGCGAGAGGGGAAGTATTGCCTTTTGGAGGCACCCAGCGGGGGTGGTATATATTTGTCCCAGGTCACTGGGTGGGGGCTCGAGCTGGTTTTGCACTGCGTTATTGGAATGGAACCCCTAGATACTGAACCCGGCCCTTGTTGCTGCCAACTCTGACGGGCAGAAGGGTTACATTTTGGGGGCTCATCTGGGATCATGTGTCAGGATGTTAGAATATAGATATGTAGGCCTGCCTGTAAAGGCCTATACTTTAAGAACTTAGGTGTATTTTTATCACTTAGCTAGTTACAGGGATGTAAAACAAAGAATCAAAATCACAAGTCTGCCTGTATGGGCCTTCTCTCACTAGGAGAGTCTGAGGCCTTCTTCTTGGGCTAAGGCCTTCGGCTATGCAGCAGAGGCAGCCATAAGCTGGGAAGCCTATGTCATATCCCAAACCAGTCACACTGAAATAAGGTGGTATTGGGCTGTTGGGCACTATCAGGACAGGATTGTCTTCCTATCACCACTAGATAAAGAAAGAGATCTTAAGATGGTTACATCCTGTCTGACAAGAAATCACTTATCAATGGTTGTGGTTGTGAAACCCTCATTTCTGTATGTTTTATCTTTATGGCCCCCACTTTTTTATTGTTAATCTGTCTGGTTCTCTAATTGTTTCTGTCAGCTATATAATTAATTATGGAAGGTGTAAGTTAATTAGGGTAGTGGGATATAATTGGTTAGAGAATTATGTTACAATATATTAGCTTGGTTAGATTTCAATCAAATGATTGGTATAGCCAAGAATATTACTATATAAACTGGGGTCAAACAGGAAGTAGGTGGGAAAATTGGAATCATGCTTGCTGGAAATTAACCCCAATAAACATTGCATTGTCTGCACTTCGGACTTCTGGCCTTTTGCTAGTTGCTGTCTGCGTGACAAGAACCAGGGAAGTGGGAGGGTGGAGGGAATGCCCTCTAACAAAGGACCCAAAAAGTCATAAAACTGACTTAACAATCATGACACTTTAAAAATCATAAATTTTGAGGTTTTTATTGATCTTCTTCTTCTGCATCTTTACAAGTTACATTTTCATACTTGTTCAACAACCTGAAGGGCTAGAAACTTTCTTGTTTTAAAGTTAAAGCTGAGATTCTGGTGAACTCGCATGACTTCAGGGTTTAGGGCTTTCGAAAAAACATCAAATATCATGAGACTTGTGATGAACTCGGGAGTCTTGGCAACATGGCTTAAGTCACGTGGTATTGTTTCTGCTCTCTGATTAGATGATTCAAACATTTGCAAGCAGAAGGAGGGAAATCAAAGAGGCTTCAAGATGGCCATGCAAACATATCTCAGGAGTACCTTCATTTAAACACATATTCACACGAGAATTTTCAAGAATGTTGCTTTCTGCCAATGTTACTTTTGAACCCAAACTCGCTTGTACTAGTATGTGTGTGAAATTAATAAAAAGGGACAATGGAACTGTCTAGCCAAATTTGTACTTTAATTCAAACAAATGTTTGGATCTACTGCTGTGCAGAATTCCCTGAGCTCTGGACCTGACAAGGTCCCTTTAATTAGATGGTTTAATACAAACAAATACTGCACAGCATTTACATGATTTTACAATAGCTACTCTGTAAAGATTTCATTTCTAATCCTATTTGTAAATCACACACATAGCATGTCAAAAAATAAATAAATAAAAGAAGGGGAAAGGGAGGAACTTGAAAGCCGGCATTGCTACAGCAGAATTTTAATTGCCTAGCAAGAAATGTGTTTGGGTCAATATATAGCAAAACAGCTTGGATAGTTTAAGAGTTACTGAATTCCCCAAATAACCCTCATTGTTAACACACAGTAAAAATACGCAGCCGTTATTGCCAGCAATAATATCAGATGTTTTTATTATCCAGTTTTAGAACACGCCTAGAATCAGGCTTCAGCAGGGGAAAACTACATGAGCTGGGGAAGCAGAGCAGAGCTCCCATGGGTGGAGCCAGCCCCTGTGAGATACAGGGTTGTCTTCTGGAGTAGCTAAGGATAGTAATTTTTCTAAATTAAAACTTTCACAACACTGTGGGATTTCTTTGTTTTTAAATGGCATTATAACTGTGTAAAGTATTGTTCATTATTGCTAGGCACACCTAGGAGCTCCATGGACCAGGACACCAGTGTGCTACATGCTGGACAGATAGAAAACACAATGATGATTCTTGCTTACAGTTACAGAGAGCTTACAGTCACAGCAGTGATTCAGACCTTTTGATTCCAGAAAGGGGGGACTGCATTTTTAGACTGTCACTAAGCTAACAGTTTACCCTATAGAAAGACGTGTGTGGCATTTAGGAACATTCCAAATATCTTTTCAGCATTAGAGGGCTCTTTCAGCCAGACTATCTAAGTTCTCATACTGTACACATTACTTCAGAGCAGCCTTACAAATTTATTTGTAACATAAGTAGGCGGGGCCCAGAGTATTCTAGGCCACAGAATTTCACATGGAAATCACCTCTCGTCACAGAATTGTGCTCCTGAATCTCAGCTTTCATTTCTTATAAAGTGTGTTTAAAGGATCATAAGGTGATAAATAGCCAACACGGATTCATCAAGGACAAATCATACCAAACCAACCTAATTTCCTTCTTTGACAGGGTGACCAGCCTTGTGGATAGGGTGGAAGCAGTAAAAATTATCTACTTGGACTTTAATAAGGCTTTTGACAGTCCCCCATGACACTCAAACAAATTAGTGGAATATGGTCTAGATCAGGGGTTCCCAAACTTGGTTCATGGCTTGTTCAGAGTAAGCCCCTGGCGGGCCATGAGACACTTTGTTTAACTGAGCATTTGCAGGTACGGCCACTCACAGCTCCCAGTGGCCGCAGTTTGCCGTTTCCGGCCAATGGGAGCTGCAGGAAGCAGCACAGGCCAGGCCACTGCTTGGGTTGGCCTACCTTGGGTGTGAGCAGCCACACTGCGAAACCACGGTCAAGTGTGTCCACTCAGCTCTTTGCACAATATTACTGTGGACACTCGGATGAGGTGCTAGGACTTTTGGCGGCATATACCATGGTTCTTAGCACTGCACTAAGCTGTGCTGCTCTGTGAATTCTTTCACAGTGTATTGTGGGAGAACTGCTCTTTATTTCCTGGGCACCTGTGCTTTGGTCTTAGTCCACAAACTCAGTAAAATTCAGGGGCTGTACCTTATCACTGGAGAATTGCTAATATAGTTCCTATTTTTTAGAAAGGGGGAAAATATGATCCAGGAAACTACAGGCCTGTTAGTTTGACCTCAATTGTATGCAAGGTCTTGAAACAAATTTTGAAAGAAAAGTAGTTAAGGACATTGAGGTTAATGGTAATTCAGATAAAATAAAAGGAGTACTTGTGGCACCTTAGAGACTAACAAATTTATTACTTTATTATTTATTATTACTTTATTATTAAATTTATTATTATTATCACGAAAGCTTATGCTCTAATAAATTTGTTAGTCTCTAAGGTGCCACAAGTACTCCTTTTCTTTTTGCGAATACAGACTAACACGGCTGCTACTCTGAAACCTCAGATAAAATACAACATGGTTTTACAAAAGGTTGCCAGACCAAACTGATTTCCTTTTTTGAAAAGCGACCTGATTTTTTTAGACAAAGGAAATGCAGTAGATCTAATCTACATGGCTCTCAGTAAGGCATTTGATATAGTTCTACATGGGAAATTATTTGTTAAATTGGAAATTGAAAGGTGGATAAGGAAGTGGTTAAAGGGGAGACTACAAATGGTAATACTGAAAGGTGAACTGTCAGACTCAAGGGGGGTTACTAGTGGAGCTCCTCAGGGATCAGTCTTGGGACCCATCTTATTTAACATTTTTATTACTAACTTTGGCACACAAAGTGGGTAAGCGCTAATAAAATGTGCAGATGACAAAGTTGGGAGGTAGGGCCAATGTGGAGGAGGACCATAATATCATACAAGATGATCTGGATGACGTTGTAAACTGGTGTCATAGAAATGGGATGAAATTTAATAGTGTAAAGTGCAAGGTCATGCATTTAGGGACTAACAACAAGATTTTTTGCTGTAAGCTGAGGACGGAAGCAATAGAGGAGAAAGACCTGGGTGTGTTGATTGATCACAGGATGACTGTGAGCGACCAATGTGATGTAGCCATGAAAAAGGCTAATGCATCCTATGATGCATCAAGCGAGCTATTTCCAGTAGAGACAGGGAAGTGTTAGTACAATTATACAAGGCACTGGCAAGACCTCATCTGGAATACTGTGTGTAATTCTGGTCACCCATGTTTAAGAAAGATTAATTCAAACTGGAATAGGTGCAGAGAAAGGCTACTAGGATGATCAGAGAAATGGAAAACATACCTTAGGAGAGCAGACACAGAGCTTCGCTTGTTTAGCCTAACCAAATGAAGGGTGAGGGGAGATATGATTGCTTTCTATAAATACATCAGAAGGATAAATACCAGGGAGGGAGAGGAGTTATTTAAATTTAAGTGCCAATGTGGACACAAGAACAAACTGATATAAACTGGCTATCAACAAGTTTAGGCTTGAAATTAGATGAAGGGGAGCAGTGGGGGCAAAAACCTAACTAGCTTAAGACTGAGCTTGATACATTTATGGAGGGGATGGTATGATGAAACTACCTATAGTGGTATGTAACTAATCTGTGACTGCTAACAGCAAATATTTCCAATGGATGGTGATAAGACACTAGATGAGGAGGGCTCTGAGTTACTACACAGAATTCTTTCCCAGGTCTCTGGCTGGTGGGTCTTGCCCACATGTTCAGGGTCTAACTGATCACCATATTTGGGGCCAGAATGGAATTTTCCCAAGATCAGATTAGCAGAGACCCTGTTGTTGTTGGTTTTTTTTTTTTTTTTGCCTTCATCTGTAGCATGGGGCATGGATCACTTGCAGATTTAAACTACTGTAAATGGCAAATTCCCTGTAACTTAAAGTCTTTTAAATCATGGTTTTAGGACATCAGTAACTCAGCCAGAGGCTAGGGGGTCTATTACAGGAGTGGCTGGGTGAGGATTTGGGGTCTGAAATGTGCAACAGGTCAGACTAGATGATCATAATGGTTCCTTCTGACCTTAAAGTCTATGGCTCTGTCTACACTACAAAGTTAAGTCGACTTTATGTAAGTCAACACTGAGCCTCCAATTTAAGCAAATCTATCTTGTGTGTCCACATTAAACTTAGTGTTGGTGTAGTGCATCCTCAAGAGCAGGGCTTGCATCAACGCACGGAGCACTGCACTGTGGGTAGTTATCCCACAGTGCACATAGCTGAGTTGAATTTTAGGTTGGGCTTGCAATGCCTTATAGTACCAAAACATTGGTGCGGATGGTTATGGGAACATGGAGTTAGCCTCCCATTATGCACTTACCTCCCTCCCTCCCTTCTTCCATCCCTGAAATCAATGGGAAACAAACCAAGCCTTTTTTGCACCTTTTTTCGTAAGCCTGGGTTACCCGCCATAGAACAATAAGCATGGAGCCCACTCAGCTGTATACTGTTGTTGAGAGCATTACAAACACCGTGCGCCTGAGCCTTCAGTATTTACACAGCCAATGAACGAGCCACTACGCAGAACAATGTGATGCCACGCAAGCAGCCCTGCTGGAAGACATAGAGTGGAGCCATTCGCAGTTCCTGGCAACAGTCACACATCACCTTGACATGGCTGAGTGCCATGGGACCGCATCGTTATGCAGCTATGGGATGATGAGCAGTGGCTTCAGAACTTTTGAATGCACACAGTTCCTGGAAAGTGGCCTTATGAAGAGCTTTCCCCAGCCCTGAAGCATAGCAGTACTAAAATGAGAGCTGCTCTGACAGCGGAGAAGCGAGTGGTGATAGCTCTGTGGAACTTCCAACACCAGACTGCTACCAGTCTGTGGGGCTTCAATTTGGAGTGGGTAAATCTACCATGGGATCTGTTGTGATCCAAGTTTGCAGGGCCATTAACAGACTTCTGCTAAGCAAGGTAGTGACTCTAGGCAACGTGTGGGGCACAGTGGATGGTTTTGCCGTGACAGGGATCCCTAACTGCAGTGGGGTAAGAGATGGAACGCATATCCCTATCTTGGCACCAGACCACCTTGCCAAAGAGTACATAAACCAAATGGGGTACTTCTCAATAGTGTTGCAAGCTCTGGTGAATCACAGGGGCCATTTCACCAACATCAACATGGGATAGTAAGGAGAGGTGCATGACGCGCGCCTCTTTAGGAACACAGGTCTGTTCAGAAAGCTGCAAGCAGGAACTTTCTTTCCAGACTGCAAAATAACCATTGGTGATGTTAAAATGCCAATTGTGATTCTGTGAGACACAGCATATCCCTTGCTCCCGTGGCTCATGAAGCTGTACACAGGCAGCCTGGACAGCATAAGGACCAGTTCAACCATAGGCTGAGCAAGTGCAGAATGAGGGTGGAATGTGCCTTTGGATGTTTAAAAGATCGCTGGCGTTTCCTTACTAGGTTAGACCTCACTGAAAGCAATATCTGCATTGTTATTACTGCCTGCTGTGTGCTCCATGATATCTGTGAAACAAAGGAAGAAAAGTTTCTGCCAGGGTTGGGGGTTGAGGCAGATGGCTTGGCAGCCAGTTTTGAGCAGCCAGACATCAGGGCAATAAGAAGAGCACATCGAGGAACTCTGCATCTCCGTATCCGTGAGGCTTTGAAAACCAGTTTCAGCAATGAGTCAGAGTACTGTGACACTTATCTGTGTTGTTCCTTACCAAACTGTCCCCTCCATTGCATTTTCTCCCCTGTAAACTCCACCCCCACCATCTATGACGGGTTGAATGAATAAAGAGCCTTTTCTCCTCAATGGGTTAAGTTTTATTATGCACACAACACAAGCACACAGAGACAAAGAAAAGTAAGATAACTTGGGGCAAAAGGGCTGATAACGTGGCGGGAAGAAACAAGAAAAGCTTGCTTACAGATGCACTGCAATAACAACCAAAGAAGTGGGAATGGGTGCCTTCGGGTCCTTTTACCCTCCCCTGGTGTTGAGGGCAAGGGATACCAAACTTCCTCCCCTCTCCCCCACCTCATAGGACTTTTCGGGGAGGAGGATGTACAACTGGGCTTTGATGGCAGCAGGTTCAGCATATGGACTCTAGCATCCAGATGCCTTTCTTGAACCTCAACCAGAGGCCTCAACATGTCTGATTGCTCCTTCAAAATCCACAGCGTCTCTTCCTGCATGGCACGCTCTTGTTCCCTGCAAGCTCTCCTGTCCTCCCTGTCCTTATGCAGGTTGTCAGACAGTGTAATCCTCCATGTGCTGAGCTCTGTCTTGTCACTCTCGGAGGCGCGCATTAACTCATTGAACATGTCCTCCTGAGTCTTCTTTTTCTGCCTTCTAATCTGGGAGAGTCTCTGCCCCAGTGTGGAGGATGTGCTGACGGATGAGGTTTCAGCTGCAAGGAATGCAAAGCACAAGGGTAACACTGACATACATTGTTTCTGGTGCAAGGTTAATATCTTTTTTTAATCTTTTAAATAAAAAACACCCCCTCAATACACTTCATTGCAAGCCACAACATATTCGCAACCTTTGGCTATTGCAAGAGTTGCTGTGCTGCTCCAGCCATGGTGAGTAAGGCCATGAGGCATGGGCGAGAGGTCTTGTGCAGCTGCTGCTTTTCTGAAGACATTCTTGGGATCACAGGTGGAACTTGAGAAAAGCCCCTTTTCCCCTGGCAACCTGGATGGTGCCTGAGAACAGGTTTTTTGTTTTGTTTTGTTTTGTTTTTTTAACAAAAGTGGCACTGGTTTGGGGGTAAGGGAGACAACCAGGAAGCCGCCACCCACGGCTCTTTTTAAATGCCTCTTGCGATACATGGTGATCCCTTCCAAAGAGAACCACAGCACGTTTTGTAAAGCATGGTTCTGACACCCAGATTTCACCAAACGGGGGCGGATTACTTGTTGAATTGTTTGCAATTTAAGGACTAGCACTGAAAATTTCCCCCATTTTGCATAGGTGACCCTATGTGATATCACTCTGAGATAATAGAGGCAGCAAGGGAGCAAATGCTGCAAGCGTCTGGGTACAGGCCTGGTCCTTATGTGGCAATGCTGTGTGCTGCAATAATATCTGCTGAGTTAATACTGGAGTGGCATGGGAAAGTGTCCTACTGTGGTGGACGAAATAAGGGAGCCCTCCCCAGAAAGGATTCTACAAAGGATTGCAGAGTACCTCGATGAAAGCTTCCTAGAGATCTCTAGGGAGGATTCCCAGGCCATCCCTGTGCACATAAACAGTCTTTTTCAGAAAGCACCCTCTGCATAGCTGGAATGGCCACCGATACCCACTACACCTACTTTTTTGTTCAGATTAAACAAAAAATAATAGCATGTAACCCCCACAGTTTGATTGGAAATGTGTACCCACCAGAGATGCCTTCCGCTGCATCATGCTCTGCCACCAACCGGTCCTGTGGAGATATTGGTTCCAGAGTTAAAAACAGTTCTTGGCTGTTGGGGAGAATGGATCCTCCGCTTGCCTGCCTCACATTCTCCTCCTTCTTGTCAACAATGTTCTCCTTGTTGCTTAAGGTTGCCCAGTGCTCCTGGGAGGTATCTACAGAGAGTTTTGGGGTAGTGGTGGGGTTGCTGCAGAGAATCGCATGCATCTCCTCATAAAATCTGTGGAGTGGAACCAGAACTACTGTTCATCTCCCTTGTCTTCTGCTACCCTTGCCTTTATTTTCACAAGGCACTTCTGTGCGTCCCTGGTGTAACCCTTCTCCCCCATGCCCTGCACGATCTTGGCATAGATGTCAGCATTTCTTCTGTTAGATCAGAGGCTAGAGCTCTGCCTGCACAGACTCTTCTTCCCTCACAGTATTTAGATCCACCACCTCCTGTGTACTGCATGCTGGAGCATCTTTGTGGACTTGAGTCTCCATGATCAGCTGTGCTGGCAAGCTCTCCATGCTGATCGAACAGGAAATTAAAATTCGAAGGTTCCCAGGGCATTAACAGGGAGCAGCTGTTTCCTGTGTACCTGACTGAAGTGCAGTGGAGTTGAAAGTGCTCTCCAGAACAGTTATAGTGGAGCTCTACGGGACACCTCCCAGAAGCCAAATCATTCGAATTACACAATTCAGTATCTATACTATCCCCATGTCAACCCCTGGATGTCAAATCAAGCGCTACGCCTCTCATGGAGGTGGAATACAGAAGTCGACTTTACTGGCCACATAAGTCAGCGGAAGGGACTTGGTCGTGTAGACACATACATTATTAGATTTTCTTGATCAGTGCAAGCTCATTAATTAGTTCACTGCTCCTTCAAAGGGTACTGGACATGCACCAGCCTCTGTAATCTGAGCAGATCCCCCAAGCATTTTAGACAAACTCACTGGTTTAGGTTAAACATCAAAATAAGTTTATTAACTAGAGAAAGATTGATTTTAAGTAATATTGGCATATAAGATTAGAGCTGGTTAAAAAAGGAAATAAAAAGCAAAACTTCAATCTAAACCCGAAATGTTATCAAGCTAATCATTCTAAAACCAAGAGGATTTCTCTCACCCAAAACTTCACAACAGTTCATGCTCACTGGAACACCTTCCAGTGATTTACCCCTCCCAAAGTCTCAAGGGAAATCTCTTTGTTTTCCAGATGATCTTGCTTCCTTGTGTAGAGTCGGGGGGGGGGGGGGGGGGAAAGAGGCAGGTTCCTGGGTGATATCACTGTCCTTCATTTATACTTTTCTCCAGGTGCTGGAAAAATCCTTGCTGTGTCATGGGGTTTAGGCAGCCCCATCGTGTACATGCTCAAGCAATGTCTTTGTTTACAACTCCCCTGCTGGAGAATAGCCAGTGACGGTCACTTAACAATTGGCTGGATGTTTGTCACTCTTTTGTTATCTCTCAGGAGACAGTCTGTGGGCATTTCCCAGGCTCACAAACATAGCAAAATCTCATAACTTCGTATACAATGAAGCTTAATATTCTATTGAAATGTATTATGTTCAAAACATTGCAAGATCATTTGAAAAGTCACAAGGCATACTTTGTACAAAACATTCACCTCTGTTATATATGATCTTGTTTATATGTGGGTACAGGGGGTTACATGGGGTACACTATGCCACAGGAAGTAAGGAAGCTTAAGATTAAGGACTTGTCCACATGGGGAAATTTACCAATAGAACTAAACCAGTATAATTATACTGTTGCAGTTATAGTGGTATATCTCCCTATGTTGACACTTATTTCAGAGTAAGAATACTTTTTTCCAGTTTAGTTTGTCATTTTGAAAGTCGTTTAAGCTACCTAGGAAAAAGCACTCTTATTCCAGTATATTAATGTCCCAGGGAGTTACATCAGTTTAGTTCTGATGGTAAATTTCTCCATCTAGACAAGCCCATAGCAATTTGTATAAGGTTGCACAGGAAGTGCAAGAGAGAGGTTGGAACAGAATTCAGATCTCCTGAGACCCAGCTTTGTACATTTTGCCAGACAAGCATTCTAAACTGCAAGGAGGAAGGATAACTCCAGATTTTTACAGACTTGTGTACAGAAAGCCAAAGCAATTGTAAGCACAGTCTGAATGACCTTTCCCCTCACATCTAGTGATGAGCTGTAGGGAAGAGACTTCAGGACCAGACCGTATTCACATAAATATACCTATTCTGCCTAAGTATCCAGAAGACAGAGCTGTGTTGCCCAAGTGATCAATTTTGGCTGGTGTTGGGTTACAAAACACTTTAGGCCATTGAGAAGTGAAGACAGGAAAGTAACAAATACTTCTCTGATGGATTGTATTTACTAAAGGGACAGAGACAATCTACACTCATTACTATATTTGCTTTCCACAAGCTACTCTTAGTATAACCTTTTCTGAGTGATGTACTTGAATATTGGATGCTATTATCTAAACTATCGTTAAATTTATTACTTTTAAACCATACTTTCTATTTTTGGATTATTTAAGCATTATTCCCAGATGTTGAGATAGAGCCCTGCAAATCCGTGGGTGTCTGTTTTGTACCCGTGGACCATTTTTGTGGATAGCACGGATGCAGATACAAATTTTATATCCACACAGAGCTCTGACGGTAAGAGATAGGTGGGCGGCTGTGAGGAACCATGGCACAGATCTTCCACCTGCCCTGGGCAGGGGGGCCTCGAGGGCAGAGAAACTGGGCAGGGGACTGCTCACTCCCCCTTCCCCCACCCAGGGCAGGTGGAGGTTCCACAGCTGCCTGTCCATCTCTTCCCGTGGCCGGGCTGTGGCTCCAAGAGCTGCCACCCCTCCTCCCGTGGCCGAAGCTGGGTCAGGGAGAGCCATGCTGGCAACTGTAGGGAGCCTGGTTACCTCCACCTGCCCTGGGTGGGGGCTCTGGGGGTCAGGGACACTGGGCAGGGGCTCCTCGGGCCAGTGTGGAGCCCACCCAGAGAGCTGTGGGGACCTGCGGCAGACCCTCCAGCTGCCTGCGGGGCGGGGGGAAAGCTGAGAGCAGCCCCCAGCTATGTCCCCCACCTCCCAGGCTTCCTGCCCAGCCAAGGGCAGGTGGAGGGTCTGCGACCCTGCACAGGCTCCCCACAGCTTCCTGCGCAGCTCTCCCCCAACTGGACTCCAGGGGGGAAATGCCTCAGAACCTCAGCCCAGCCCCAGTGTAGAGCCCTGCAAAGCCTCAGATATCCGCATCCGTGAATGCAGATAGCCGCAAATAATTTTTGCTGATCGGATGCAGATACACATTTTTGTATCCGCGCAGAGCTCTCTGTCTATTAGATCATTTTAACATTAGCTTTAAACAAAAAAAAAATGCAATCTGAATGCAGGGGTATGAAATGTCATCCTTCTGGTATGAGTCAAGGGAAGCAGGACTGTACTTAACCTGTCCTGGTTGAGGAGGTCACCTCAACTGAACTGAACTCACTCAGCAGGGGAGCAGAAAGAGGGTGGGGAGCTGATGGTGTGGGCTCTGCTTAAGAGTCATAGGCACTATTTTATCTACCTGCTGCCCCTTTCCACTGTTTAAAGACAGAGCTGATTAGACTCAACTAAGAATCTTCTGTTAGTCAAGCAATTACAGGAGTGGAAATCACTGACAATCAGGTCCAAGTGCTAAGCCTTGCTGGGGGACAGCATTTCTGAGGGAGAGACTGCACAGGCTGTACTAGCAGTGAGCCCACTAGCTGCTGAAATCACAGAGCTGGGTGGAACCTCAAGAGACCAACTTGCAGAGGTTGCAGTAGAGAGGCAGGGCAGTAGAAAGTGATGGTGCAGAGCCAGCAGTGGCAGAGCAGATGACAGCGCGGTGATGCAAATGTGGGGATGACGAATGACAGCAGCAGAGTGAACAACGCGCAGCAGTGATTCAGACTGAATGGCAGCAACTGTGAGCCAGTCACAATGGTGGCAGCAGGAGTGAGGCATTGCTCAACGTTCTCTTCCCTCCCCCCGGGAGAGAGGGGAGCTCACATGAGCCCACCTCTGCACACTGGGTCTCCTCTGACCAAGGAGAGCAGCTTGAGTGGGGTGGCGGTGGAGAGAGAGGGGAGTGTAAAAGGAACATTTATTTGTCAGACTTTCACACCTCAAAGTGAGAAACAGGGACCAAGGGCACTGCCCAATGTACTCTAGGGAGAAGTTTTGCTTATGGTCAGATGTGTTCAAATCATAGTTGCGGTGTTTTCCCAAAATACTGGGTTCCTTCCCCTGCTTAATAAAAGTTCTCTCTGCTACACATAGACCTGGTCTACACTGGGGGGTGGGGAGGAGATCGATCTAAGATATGCAACTTCAGCTACGAGAATAGCGTAGCTGAAGTTGACGTATCTTAGATCGACTTAGAATCACTTACTTCGCATCCACGCGGCACGGGATTGACAGCCGCCACTCCCCCGTCGACTCTGCTTTTGCCTCTTGCCAAGGTAGAGTTCTGGAGTCGACAGCAGAGCGATTGGGGATCGATTTATTGCGTCCACACTAGATGCGATAAATCGATCGATCACTACCCACCGATCTGGCGGGTAGTGTAGATGTGGCCATAGACTCACTGCTTGCAAGAGGGGGAAGCATTGCCTCTTAGAGGTGCCCAAGGGTGGTGTTTAATTTTCCCAGATTACTGGTCGGGGGTTTGAGCCAGTTCTGTGTTGTATTCTTAAGAGAGACCCCCTGGATATTGAACCAAGCCCTTGTTGCTGCTGACTTCACCTGGCAGAAGGGTTATACAATTAATGATTTTTTCTTTGCTAAGGGATACTGTTTTTACTTCTCTTTTTAGCCATCTGGCAAATAAAGTAAAATACACTTTACGCTGTCCTTGAATCTTAAACTCACTCTTCTTGGATTTTTAATTTTAAAAGTGCTCTTGTTAGTATCTTTACCCCCATCTTTGGGCTCAGTTCTCAGCCACTTCTGGACCAGCTTTAAGTCCTTGCCTGCCCTGATACAGAGCAGTGTCACCAGGGTTTTCTCCCTGGAGGATCTTTAAGTCCCGTCCTTCACTTGAACCCTAAACAAGCCTTATCCCTTTCTTGTGGATTAGACCACCCTGCCTGAGGCCAGTGTGGGGGACCAAGGCCAGCCCACTACTCCAGGTCCCTATAAACCCAGGGAGCCTATAAAAAGCAGATATGTGCTGCTTCCTCTAACAGTTGTTGCTGCTATTCCCTGGGCCATTTCCCATGTAGCCCCTTCCTCTTCCTCTTCCTCTTCCTCTTCCTCTTCACCTCATGTTTGAAGTACCTTCCTTGCTCCGCTGGTCCCCACCAAGAACTGGCCTGCTCAACCCCTGCAGGTCCTTTTAGCTAAGCCTGCTTCACTCTGATTGGCCGTTTCCCAGCAACCTTTCTAGGGAGGCCTGGAGGACCTAATTTGACTGCTCCTTTTCCTGATGCAGGGTGAGTCAGGACCAACGAGGCCTCCAGCAGGGGGCCTCAAAGGGCCTGGTACACCCTGTCACACACACCATTTCCAGGCATCATCATTTCAAAGGTCACATCTTCTACACATCTTTGTACTCCTGTTTGCTATAGAAAGGCTGCATTTGGCCTAAAATCTTGGGGCAGATGATGGCAACGGTTTCAACAGAACTCTCTCACAGCAAGTTCTTATGACCTTCTGTTTTCTAATAATTTTCTTTATGGATAAGCTTCCCTGACCACAGTAGAAGTGAATTATGCTGCCTGAGTTTCTGTAAGGGTGAAATTTTCCCCATGTAGAGGGCCAGCAAGAGGTTATCCATCACTTTAGGCCCAAGTGAGCCCTCAAATTAGCGTGGTCAGGCTGTACCGAGGGATTTTCAAAGTTCCTCTGTATTTAAGCGCATATGTCCCATTCATTCAAATCCAGGGGATTTGTGATGCGTAGCAGGGCTGTTCAAAAATTTTCCATCTAACTGTGTTTGATTGAAAATTGGGTTCTTGATTAAATAGAATCTTATATGGAAAGTCTCTGCTTTCAATAGAAAATTGTGGTTTTGTCCAAAAACCCAAAGCCTGGAAACCAAAATATTTGATTCAGATAGCTTGCCATGTTGTGTCAAGGAACTCTATTGTTGGGCTACCCAACTGGACTACACCCCCTAGGATGTACAAGGGCCAGAAATGCCCTTAATGCAATTGCATCCTCTCACCATGAGATGCATCACAGGAGATTGTAGTCCAATCAGGGACCCAGCCTATACAGAAGAATGAGGCACCACAACTCCAACTCCTAGAAGGCATCATGGCAGCATTTCTGAACTGAGTATTTCAGTTTTCAGCCAATGTATTTCATTTCTGGTCAAAATATTTCAGTTTTTGATTGTTTGCCAAAAGTGAAATTTTTCTATGGAAAATTTACAAAAAAAATTTCGTCATTGTTGTCTAAATGTGCAGTGGGAAAAGTCTAATTTTCCAACCAGATTTATGCCTAAATCACTTGTATGCTTTTGAAAATCCCACTCATAAGCAATCAAGCCATCCCAACTGAAGATCAAAAAGAAGATAGACAGTGGCTGGAAGAGGGAACGTTAATGAAGACAGAGAAGTTCAGAACCTTATAGGGACTGAAAGAGGGAAAGGATGGTGCAGGGGTTAGGGTCCTAGCATAGAATTCAAGAGCTATGGGTTCAATTCCTTGGTTGGCTACAGACTGCCTGTGTGATTTTGGGCAATTCTTTGCCTCAGTTTCCCATCTGTAGAATGGGAAAATACTTCTACACCTCACAGGAGTAAGGATAAATACATGAATGACCCTGAAGTGTTCAGATACTATGGTAATGGGTTGGCCATATAAATGCCTGAGGGAGCACATACCACTGGTGGGGAGCAGTTATGGTATTAGGAGGATCTGTTCTGCCCACTCACACTGATTTAGCTGGCAAAACTTCCAACTGATTGCAAACATATCATCTGCTCACAGCACATCTCAACTGACATTTGAGAAATCAAATGCGTTTTCCAATTGTGGGGAGGGGAAGTCTGTATTAATACTGAGAGAGGAACAATCTGGCATTCTAAAACACAAGCTAAATACAATTCCAATTTTCAATAAGGTAAAAGACTTACAACATTTTCCTGGGGAAAAGGTCATGCAGAAAGTGGTGAAACATCTAAATAATTCTGTCTCTTCCGTAGTAAAACTGATGTGCCTTTAATGTATTGAAGCTTTGCAATTGTGCTTTTCTTTATGAAACATAGTTCAGAATGCCCGATTCTTTCTATTTGGGCCAAGTGCCTAGCATTTTTTTCTTCCTCAATGGTATCTCAAGCACTTATAAATAATGGTGCAAGTTTAGAATTGAGGAAACATGCAACTCCATCAAAGCAGTCCATTGTGTTTTGATTAGTAAAGATTTTTTTATTTCTCCTTCTTGGTATTGTATGATAGTGATGTTTTGTTTTTAGTATCAGGTAACAGCAGGACCAACTAACATGATTGTAAAGGTGTTAAACTGTGCCTACACTAGGTGCCAAGTTGTGGTTCAAGTCATGTTAGCTAATTTGATTATACAGCTCCTTTTTTCCCTAGTCTATTCCTTGGCTAACCAGCTCCAGCTCCAGAACTTCTAATGGAGGGGACTGCAGGCAGCTTGTGGGAATTAAAATGGCTAACAGTATAATATCTTCACTATCAATCGGTATTAGGTTTAGATTCCTTATTAACCCAGGCTGTTGTTTTCTATACAGGACAGCCCCTCATGGAAAAACCCTAAACTATCTTTATTTATTTGGACAGTGCCTAGCACAATGGGGCTGGGATCCTTGAGTGGGTACGATCGTAATAAAATAATTAAATAGATGTCAAACCAGTAAGATTATATACACATTAATATGGTCCTATAATACGATTCTTTTGAATAGAATGAGTGATTGAAGGAAGTCCATATCTCTGTGAGATTATGGCATTTTTCACAAAGTTAAACCCCTTCGTGCTCAGGATTTAGCACCGACAGCATGTATGTATGTACAGCAGCTACTCCAAATCTGCTTGTAAGAGGGGTCAGGTTTCTGACCCATATAGCAGTACAGGCAATACACAGGTTTGGTAGATCCTGAACTTTGTCTCAGCGCAAAGATGTTTGTGTCCATAAGTGAGACCTGGACTCCACGAAGGAGGTGGGAAGATCTATTCAAAGAACATTCTGTTTGCTGTGACCGTTTGAACTCTGCTTGCAGCCTAGGTAGATTAACTTGTCAACACTTTCCATGGCACTCGACCCCACCTGCACTGGGGTTTCTGGTGGCCTGGCCTTAGGTTCTGGACCTGGGACTTCTGCCCTCAGATGTTCAACCCATAGTTCAGGCGGCTTCTTGGAGACTTTGGAGGGTGGGGCTGAAATTATCCGACTTCTCTCCATGCAGGGCAGTGTCCCTGGCAAAGTCTTGGTCTCTGAACTTTTCTTGACCAACCTTGAGTCTGACATTATATTCAAAAGTAATGTTTTATACTTTTTGGCCATGTTGCCAGATAGACAAAAACACCCCAGTGCACTATGCTCTCAAATGCTCCATCAACACATGATTGACCCTAATTGGTGCTGTCCACAGAGCCACCCCAGAAATTCATGGATTTGTAGCATTGAGCCAGGTCTAGGAACTTCACCACATGATGCTGGTCCAGGGGTGGCAAGTGGTATGGACCCATGGTGCCCATGCTGCAGGAATATTCAGAGCATGGAGGCCCGGCTCCACCAATGTTCAGGGCCCAGTCTCTCCCCTGGCCCCACCTGCTGCCCCCGCGCACCTCCCGGCCCCACCTGCTGCCCCCGGGTGATTTAAAAGGGGCTACAGCAGCTTCCTGCCTGCCGGGAGTGTCTCTGCGTGCTGCCCCTACACTGAGCACTGACTGTGCCATTGGAACTGCAGCCAATGAGAGCTATGAGAGCAGTGCCTGTAGCAACGGCACACAGAGACCCCTAGCCCCCTGCCTAGGAGCTGCTGTCAGAGGAGTGTTTGGTCTCCTTCGGGAGCCACCTGAAGGTAAGCGCTGCACCCAAACTCCTGCCCCAGCCCAGAGCCTGTACCCAAATTCCCCTCCCAGAGCCCAATCCCACACCCTTTCTGCACCCCTCACCCCCTCCTGCATCCAAATTCCCTCTGAGCCTGAAACCCCCTCCTGCCCCCAAACTCCCTCCCAGAGCCTACACCCCAAACCCCCTCCCATCCCAAACTCCCTTCCAGAGCCCACACCCCTTCCTACACCCCAACCCCCTACCCCATCCCAGAGCTGCACCCAGCACCCAAACTCCCTCCCAGAGCCCGACCCCTCCTGTACCTAAAGTCCCTCCCAGAGCCTTAGGCAGGTGTGGGGGGGTGGGACTTGGACCCATACTGGGCACCACCCAAAATTATGCAGAGCTGCTGCCCCTGGCCTGGTCTGATGCCATCAACAGTGGTCACTCTGGCTAGTGCAATGGTCCTCAGTAGAGAATGCATGTTTCATGATATAATATTACTCTAATAACCTATAGACTTGGATAGAGAATTAGAGCTTTCCTATAGAATACAACAGAGAAATATGTATTTTCTATGGAATTCTGCAGAATAGCTTTAAATGGTTCCATAGCTCAGTTCTCACCTAAGTATAGATGTGACCTAAGTCAGACACTCCCACTTGCTCTCCTACACCTGAGATACAGTGGAAGGAAACAAATTAAGTGCTATTGGTTTCTGACTCCTTGTCTACCAGCTGGCTGAACTCTCATGGCTTGCTCTCTGATAATTTGACTTCTGAATGTTCAGATTCACAGAAAAGTCTTACTTCAGCCAATGCTCACAGGAACATAAATAATTTTTAATAGGAGCAAGTCAGAAAAGGGCCTGACTCTGTCCCCCCTTGCTCATGTTAGTAGGACCTTATTCACACAAGCAGTCTCATGGATGTTACCGAACCAGACTAAGGATTTATGGCTTTCATGCCCTGCAGCAGCACTATCCTAAGAAGCTTCCCTGTCATCTTTTCCTATTTAAAGAAACAAAAAAAGTCTTTCTACCAGATCTGCTGTACAACATCCAGCGAGTCTGCTCCAGTAGGACAGTGCCTGCTTCTAGTATTTCTTAACAAAAACAGCTCTGCTACATTTACAGGCCCCTGAAGGAGAAACCTGAATCCTGAATAAGGAAAAAGCTGTGTCTAACTCGCTCAGTTTCTATAGGAGACAAGGTCTATAAGCACTGATGGGTCATTGGCAGTATCTATGTATGGTCACTTACATTGGTGCTCCCATTCTGAGTGGAAACCGTTTATATCCACGTGACACTGAGGTAAATGGCTAGACAGGAGAATTGGGCCCAGTGAGTGGCAAAGCCTAGAGTCAGTGTGCCAATATCAAAGTATTAGTCCTAATAGGCAGGCCAATACCACTGGCAAAGCAGCAGCTGTTTCAGCACTTCCCCCACCCTCCATCTTCCTTCTCTGCTCCCCTCCATATCAATGCTTTGAATAAAAGCTTCCAAAACTTCTATCAATCCCCATAGTGTTCATAACTAGGAGAACTTTCCCTGTTAAAAAAAGAACCCAACTTGAAATGAGCTCAATACTGTGCCAGCAACTTGATGCTAATGAATTACAGAACCAGGGTTGGCAGGGGAGACCTTATGTAAGTTTCATTGTGCTCAATTATATTTACAGACAGGCTAGCAGATCTGCTAAATGGTGAATTATTCCAACAGAACATAAATCAAAGCAACTGTTGCCTGTAATTTTTACATCAAATATCATTTTCAAGAATAAATTTCTTCTTTCCCTTATCTTATTTTTCCTGTTAGAGACAAGCCTGATCTGTATCTAGTTTGTGGTCTATAACAGAAAATAGATCACACAGTTGGGTAGGTATGGATTCAACAATTTTACCTTCAGTCATGCTCACCTCAGGCGAAACTATCTTTGTAAAATAAAGGCATTGTCTACACTGAGATTTTCCGCAGTTATGGCCATTGGGTTCAATATAACTACAATGGGTATCAGTACAGCTACAATGGTACAAAACCCGAGAGTAGACTGTTCACACCAATATAAACATGACTTCCACTGACACAGCTTACCCCAATTTCAAACAAGACTAAGCTGTGCTTGTGCAAGTCATGGTTTATAGCAGTTTTTCTGTCTACGCTATGATTTTGCACCAGCGCAACTATACTGGTGGCTAGCTTCTGATGACTGAAATCCCCAGTATAGACAAGGTCAAAGAACAAATGCTAATTCTTCAGCATTAACCTATATTTAAGTAACAACATGGGTGAGATTTCCAATACACAGAAATCAAGAAATTCAGAAGTAATATTTCCACAACAGTCTGAGCTTTGCTCTCTTCCACATGCGTGAATTAGGAGGATTTACAGGGTTGTCATTGTGGAAAAGATATGCTCCACTTTTCACTGCCACAAGTTGTAAAAAGGGAGTAAAGAAGGGGAATGGATTTATTTATGGCAAAATTTTGCTCCCAGGTGCAATGTGTGTCTCTAGGGTATTCTACATGAAATAACTATGCATAATTCCAACTCAGGTCAGTGGGAGTTCCATATTGGGATCCAGCTAAAGTATGTACTATACAAATGTTTTATTTCAGATCTAGGAGCAGAATGTTGTCTTTAATTAGTAAAGTATATACACAAAGGGGACTCTATATCTGATTTATATTGTTTGCATGCACAACATGGCCCTGCTATCAATATAGGCTTATGCATGTAATTTTTGTTTAGAAAATAGTCTTCTGTTTAACTCTTACCATCTTCCCTCCTGCTCCTTTTTCCCTCTTAGTAAGTCTCAATGTGTGTGCACACAAATTTGACCAGTATAATTAGTGGGTTGCTCACAGATACAAAGAAAGTATGCATAATCTGTGCCTTCAAGTAAGCAGGATTTTGTATGTGGGCACACTGAATTTACAGAAATGTGTGCACTCTCAACAATAAGAGTAAAGCTCATCTGTGTGGGAGATGGTACCTTCTTGAAAAGTGGTCCGAGACTGCGGAAGTAAATCACCCAGGAACTAAGGACCATCACAAACCTTACCACTTTCCGCTCCAAGTGCAAGGCACATTTATTTGATCTTACCTTCTCCTAGTATAAAGGCATAGCAATTAGGACTGTCAAAAGAAAAGGAGTACCTGTGGCACCTTAGAGACTAACAAATTTATTTGAGCATAAGCTTTTGTGAGCTACAGCTCACTTCATTGGATACATTCAGTGGAAAATACAGTGGGGCGATTTATATACATAGAGAATATGAAACAATGGGTGTTTCAGAGTGATCAGGTAAGGTGAGCTATTACCAGCAGGAGAGCCGGGGGGCGGGGGGGCGGGAGAACCTTTTGTAGTGATAATCAAGGTGGGCCATTTCCAGCAGTTGACAAGAACATCTGAGGAACAGTGCAGGGGGAGGGGAGGGGGCGGAATAAACATGGGGAAATAGCTTTACTTTGTGTAATGACCCATCCACTCCCAGTCTTTATTCAAGCCTAAGTTAATTAATTGTATCCAGTTTGTAAATTAATTCCAATTCAGCAGTCTCTCGGAGTCTGTTTTTGAAGCTTTTTTGTTGAAGAATTGCCACTTTTAGGTCTGTAATCAAGTGACCAAAGAGATTGAAGTGTTCTCCAACTGGTTTTTTAATGTTATAATTCTTGACATTTGATTTCAGTCCATTGATTCTTTTACGTAGAGACTGTCCAGTTTGGCCAATGTACATGGCAGAGGCGCATTGCTGGCACATGATGGCATATATCACATTGGTAGATGTGCAGGTGAACAAGCCTCTGATAGTGTGGCTGATGCGATTAGGCCCTATGATGACGTCCCCTGAATAGATATGTGGGCACAGTTGGCAATGGGCTTTGTTGCAAGGATAGGTTCCTGGGTTAGTGGTTCTGTTGTGTGGCGTGTGGTTGCTGGTGAGTATTTGCTTCAGGTTCGGTGCGGTTGTATCATAGAGCTTGGCTGTAGACAATGGATCGTGTGGTGTGGTCTGGATGAAAGCTGAAGGCATGTAGGTAGGCCTAGCGGTCAGTAGGTTTCCGGTATAGGGTGGTGTTTATGTGACCATCGCTTATGCTCAAATAAATTTGTTAGTCTCTAAGGTGCCACAAGTAGTCCTTTTCTTTTTGCAAATACAGACTAACACGGCTGCTACTCTGAAACCTCTCGTTACAGTGTGTATGGTAACACCCATTGTTTCATGTTCTCTGTGTATATAAATCGCCGCACTGTATTTTCCACTGAATGCATCCGATGAAGTGACCTGTAGCTCACAAAAGCTTATGCTCAAATAAATTTGTTAGTCTCTACAGTGCCACAAGTACTCCTTTTCTTTTTGCCGATACAGACTAACACAGCTGCTACTCTGAGGGCTGTCAAGTGATTTTAAAAAATCAATCATGTGACCAATTGCGCTGTTAATCAATAGAATACCATTTATTTAAATATTTTGGGATGTTTTCTACATTTTCAAATATTGATTTTAATTACAACACAGAATACAAAGTTTACAGTGTACAAAGGGGCATACGAATGTTTAGCATATCTGGCACGTAAATACCTTGCAATGCCAGCTATAAAATTGCCACATAGATGCCTGTTTTCACTTTCAGGTGACTTTGTAAACAAGAAGCAGGCAGCATTATCTCCTGTAACTGTAAACAAACTTGTTTGTCTTAGCAATTGGCTGAATAAGAAGTAGGACTGAGTGAACTTGTAGGTTCTAAAGTCTTGCATTGTTCTGTTTTGTAGTGCAGTTATGTAACAAAAAAAATCTATTTGTAAATTGCTCTCTTTCACGATAAAGAGATTGCACTAAAGTACTTGTATGAGGTGAACTGAAAAATACTATTTATTTTATCATTTTTCAGTGCAAATATTTATAATAAAAATAATATAAAGTGAGCACTGTACACTCACAGTAAATGTAGAAAAACATCCAAAATATTTAATACATTTCAATTGGCATTCTAGAACAGTGTGATTAAAAGTGCAATTAATCGTGATTCAATTTTTTTAGTTAATCGCATGATTTAACTGTGATTAATTGACAGCTCTAATAGCAATAGGCATATTTAACAAAAACAAAAAACCGTACCAAAATGAGACACTCCTCTGCATCTATTTTCTCTTTGTGGAGAGGATGAGCGAACAAACATGTGACAGATGTGTAGGCACATTGCTTACTGCACTATTGGAAGGCGCTTAGATACTACCGTGATAAGCACAGTATAAAAATCTATTTCGAATAGAATAAAATAGAATTCAAAAACTACCTACTGAACATGAGCCAACCATCATTTCAATTTTATTTCTAATCAGCTTTAAAGTTGTGTCTATGCCAGATTTCTTCTGACATTTGAAAAAGTGTATCATTTGAGACTGTGTATGGTGGCTTTAAAATTAAAGTCCTTACCACTTGCCTGTGTTTAAAAAAAATTGAAATATTTTCTAACAGTCAAAAGCTCTTTTTTTTTTTTAAGTTTGGATCAAAAACAGCCCAATGGATTTTTATCTAGAACAACAGGGCATAAGCTTTCTGGTTTCCATTGTGTCTTCCCAAACAGGTCCAAAACTTGGAGATTGGTTGGATCTATCTGGCAGGTGCTTGAATACCAAAGGTAGGCAAGCTGAATGTGTTACCTTGGAGTGTAGCCTCTCTTCATTCAGTATTGCAGATGTGAGTGGATAATGAAATTTCATTAAACAGCATGCTAGATATACACATTAAATGTACTTTAAAATACTTTAAATATCTAGTCACATTATTTTCTATTTATTCCAATGAGTTGGATTAAAGCATAATTTGAAGGCTTTTATTACTACGATCATTATGTATATAGTGTCAAATTCACAGAATTTTACAAAACAAGGTCCAAATCTGGTTCATGTGGGGTGGACCCTTATGGCCTCACAGAGTCCCGTGTGCTTCAAGGGTGCTCTGCACAAGAACAGAGGGGTTCTGCCATATGGATCAGCTTGCAGGATTGGCACATAGGAGAGACCACCACATCTCTGCCCTGCAGAATCATCAGTCTAACACAGGCAAAGCCAAACACATTTCAGGCATAAGGTGGGTTGGAGCGGATATTGTGAAGAGAACTGTTTGGAAAGGATGTGTGCAAGAAAGAGGCTTTGAAGACAAGGATTCGAAGGAGGTCACTTGGCAGACCAGAGGTGGGAGGATATTCCAAGAGTAAAAGGGGGGTAAGACAGTTCCAAAGGCAAGACTGGGGGGAAAGGAGAGGAAGGAATCAACATGCACATAGGGTTGGGAGGAGTGTATGTATGTGGGATTCAGACAGTAGGAGGGACTGTTTACCAACATTTTTGTGCAAACTGTGGAAGGAACATCTGCCATCCTGAGACAGTGTCGTTCCTCCATCTGTTGTGTTTTCTGGATAGTCTGACAACCCTGAAGTTTTCCAACTTGTCACGGGAAAAGGTTTCATGGAATTTCCTCACTGCTCGGAGGGCCCCCCTCCTTCTCATTAACATTTTTAGTATTCAGATTAGAAGATTTTCAGCATCCCAGGGTGAAACTCAAGGACTTTCCCTAGGAAGCCTGGGAGCATATTAGAAATAAATGGCATGGAGGATGGAAAAAGTTTCAAAAATGTGAGACTGGCAGGAAATACTGGCACATTTCTGTTTGATATTTATTTTCTTGGCACAGTACGGCTCTTTTAGTGCAATGGAAAGTCCTTGGGTGCCAAGCCATTTTCAGATAATCTGCACACAAACACACTTTGAATTGGCATATAGCATCTGGATTAAGGTTAACCCTAGCCAAAATATACATTGTTTGATTCTAACAACTCTCAAGCAAATTAGGCAACTTCGTATACACAAATGCTACATGTAACTAATTCTGAATCGATGCATCTGAATCCAGCCAAATCAAGTTAACAGTGGAGAATGGAGACACCTGATAGAGGAGCAAAACCACCCATTAAGGCTCCTTGCCAATTTGTTATTTAGTGAGGCACAGACTGGTGGCCTGATATTGTCTAAAAATACAAGGAAGACATGGCCAATGCCCTCAAGGGGTTCCTGAATCTAGCCTTCAATAGTAATTAAAAGTCTTACTGTATCTTACTCAAAAGAAGGTGGTAAAGCATACCGCCAGCTCAGAAGAGTCTTCCCTGATAACTGAGTGGAGAAAACACTCTTCTTACCCCCAGAGGACTGGCAGTCAGGAGGCCTGGGTTCTAACCAGGGCTCAATCAGTGATTTAAAGCAACTTATTTAACTGCCTCAGTCTAACCATTTTAAGATGCCATGTAAGCACACCCAAAATCAGGGGATAGGGCAAAGCTGCCTTGACCCCGGGGAGCACAGGAAGGCATTGCTGGAGCTCCTTGTCATATAGGTGTGTGCCTGCTACTGCTCCCTATACGAGTACAGTTTACCTCCCCCTCTGCGACAATCCTGACTTGCAACCCAGCACAAAGAGGGTGGAGGGTAGTGGATCATAGCTCTACCTCTTCCTCACCCATTCCCCTGCTCCTTCCCCATTGGAATACATGCGAGCGAGTCCTAAGGTTAGGATCTGCAATTGTGCCTGTCCTTTACACTGACCATACTAGGGAGGGAAGATTCCTTGCACCCTGTTCCTCCCTCACACTCCCTGCCACTACAAACTTGTGAAAGACCCAGCAGAGTACTGGTATAACTGGGCTTCATAGGAGCACATGGAGTCTTTGGCTAACTGGGAAAAGATTGGCTTCAGTATGCTGTTTGCATTATCAGGGATTGGGAAAGGGCATATTTTCCCATAGACCCTGTCTAGCTGTAAAAGAAGAACCAATTGCAATAATAGAAGGTGTTACAGTTTTATGTTCACTGATTGATGAGATAACTCAGAGATTCCTTCCGCTACTTTCTTTAATTGAAATGTTATTTTAGGCTGCTTTGAAAAGGTTAATGGTACATTTGCTCACCATGAATTCCAGTTTACCTATTTCCTTTCACCTGGGATTATATCCTTTTTGAGCTTCTCCTATTACAAAGCAATTCCTAAAATCTCCATACAACAATTATTTTGACAATGGCAGAACCAAGATTCTTAATCCTCAATTACAGAAATGGCAAGGGTGGGGAAAGAGAAGCCTAACTCTGCCTAAAAGGAAGTTGTGTGATTACGTAACATCTTTTAGAAAAAAAGAGCAATTCCTATCTTCCTAATTTAGCTCACTGTACCACCACATATGAGCTATAGCCTATTAAATTAAGTATACTGGCCCCGATTCTACTTGGATGTGCAACTACTCTACAATCATGTCATTTCTTGAAGTTATTTATTATTTATGCAGGGTAGCCAAGTGGAGACTTGGGCCCGCTAACCTCTTGAACTAAACTGCCAGGCACTATCCCATTTTGTCCATCCTTCTTTAAAATGGCACAAAGTCTAGAAATTATAATTATTAAATGAAGAATATCAGTCAGCTCTCAGCCATCTTACCTGTATTGGAATAGCTCAGGTCCAATATACTAATAAAACAGGTTATTGATGGAGTGGGCACTCGAAGTTGAATGTTGCATAGATAAGCAATTTATTTCATTCAAGCAAATTCACCAAAAATATATGAGAAAATAAATCTAAAAAGCACCTCTTATAGATCTTCAAATCAAAGATTTCCTTATCAAAAGCTTTGCCAGGTTCCTGTTCATCTTTACAGCTAGCAAACAAAAAAATGTAATGCTGATAAAACAACCCTTAAAAACTTGATGTAAAATTAATGTAAAAAACCCTCAGTCCTTCGAGGTTCATCTAGATGACAAACATCAAGCAACTCCACAAATATAAGAAAGCTTTGCATACGGTGATTCTAGAGACAGACTGGACAACCACCTTTTCTACAGTGTATTATATAGACTGTCAGTTTACTATAGATGTCTTAACATATAATTTCATTAGCCACAATTTTTTGTAATTCCCTACAGTTCTCAATAAGATATGGTAAAGGTTGCCATCAAGCTGCTCCAAAATTGCTTAATTTTAGGCCACATTTTATTATTGTTTATAAATGTTTCTATTTCTTCATAACTCCTGCATCATAATCTACTAATTTTATAGGAGGTAGCTAGAAAATACATATCTTTTACCCTTTCATTATAAGTAATGCATTACAGTGCATTATTTTTAAAATTTGAGGGATATGTTGCAAATTGTGGGACCCACTAAGTTAGCTAGGACCCCAAAGGGGAAGTAGTCCCATGACTATATTTCAATATATAAATGCTTTGTTTGAGGTACAAAATTCTTTTTTCATTTTGTCTGCCTAAAAGGAAGTTGTGTGATTACGTAACATCTTTCAGAAAAAAAGAGCAATTCCTATCTTCCTAATTTAGCTCACTGTACCACCACATATGAGCTATAGCCTATTAAATTAAGTATACTGGCCCCGATTCTACTTGGATGTGCAACTACTCTACAATCATGTCATTTCTTGAAGTTATTTATTATTTATGCAGGGTAGCCAAGTGGAGACTTGGGCCCGCTAACCTCTTGAACTAAACTGCCAGGCACTATCCCATTTTGTCCATCCTTCTGTAAAATGACACAAAGTCTAGAAATTATAATTATTAAGTGAAGAATATCAGTCAGCTCTCAGCCATCTTACCTGTATTGGAATAGCTCAGGTCCAATATACTAATAAAAAGGTTATTGATGGAGTGGCACTCAAAGAAGTTGAATGTTGCATAGATAAGCAACAATTGTTCAATTGTCATTGAACAATGCATTTTTAGTTTTGATGAAACAGCATTTTGAGAATCAGTAAATCCTCAAGTGGCATTGTAAATGGATTGGAAGAAATCCAAATGGTAACCATGATATGATCAATCCATTGCAATACTTATAGGTTATTAAATTTGTTTCATGATTTTTCCACACTTTCAGAAGTGATGGCACTCTATGAACATACAGTTCTAGGAATCTAAATGGATTACTCTAATAGGTAAGTACCACTTTGTATGCACAAGAACTTTTTCAAAGTTTGAGATATCGCAATGTCCTGTATTACTTACTTTCTCAGTGTTAGTGTGGTGTTGAGCAATAAAGGGAATGCATGCCAAATTGTAAGTGATAATGGACAATGATTTGCCTCCACTGACACTGCTGTTTCTCTTGCAGGAAAATATTAAATGTATGTGTTCATGAGTGTTTTATTCTCAGAACAGGTAAATAAGAATATTCACAGCATCTTGAAAGAATGCTTTCAACTGCTGAGAAAGGAGAGAAAAAATCCATCAAAGTAATTTGCTACTGAATTTCTTCATAATTACCTGGTAATACCATAAGCAACAACAGTAGGTCTCCTTTTGAACTTTTATGTGGGTGAAAGGTGAAGACCAAACTGAATTGGGTCACTTGTTAATTCTTCTGACAAGCTTGTATGTAAAATAAATCAAGAGTCTAAAAGGATTCCAAGAAGCACACTGACTCTGAGAAGAGCTAAGGTTCAAGAAGCGCGTATGAAAATGTTTGGAGCCTTTCTAATTTTAGAATGGTTTCTGCAAGTTCTAGAAGCACCATTGAGATTCTAGAAGGATAAACACAATTTTAGAAGCTACTGTATTTGTTAGTGCATGCTATGTTTGTGAATATGAGTCTTCATAATGATAGCATATTATCTATCTTGTCTGCTTGAAGGCCATAACAATTTGGAAAGCTGCACAGCTGACAATTCCCATTGCCTGCGTGCAGTATTCATAAAGTGTCCCAGAGGAAGAAGTCACAGGATGTAAGATTGGCTTCCTGATCCATTGATGTTCTGCTATTTCATACAGTTAGAATTCCAACTGCCATTAGGTGCATTCATAAATATACATACTGTCAATGGGATGGAGAAATAACTTTCCTAGATTCAAACATGAAGGCCAAAAGGAACCATTATGATCATCTAGTCTGACTTCCTGCATAACACAGGGCAAAGAACCTCACCTGGTAATTTATGTTCTATTTCTTTATAGAAATTTTAGAATTGTTTGTGTTTCTACATTTGAACAGTGAGAATCATACCATTGAAAGAGCCTTCCATTTCATTGGTAGAACTACATGGTTTATTCCTGAGGTGCTAAATTACTCACAACTTACATTTACTTCAACAGGAGGTACAGGTGCTCAGCATCTTTGAAATTCATGCGATCAGTTAGCTAAATTCATCTACTCCACATAAAGAAATTGTGTCTCAAAATGTGTTGGTTGTGCCCTAATTATTTTGAGTTCAATACTATAAAATACTTATCTCTCATTAGTAGTGTTCTCAGGTTGTCTTTTGCATTTCAAAGCCACAAATTCAATATTTACTTCATTCAAAAAAATGTAATATCTGATTCTCCATCCCCTTGCAACTGGTGACGTAATTTATGCCTCTGAATTGTGCCAAGTGGGTGTACTATACTCCCATTCTGAGTTGATCAAGTGTTCTGACTCCTGGTTTAATGCCCTGTTTGCTGGATCATATTGCCTCTATTTCAATGTTTCCCAAACTTTTTCCTTCGCACCCCCCTTACCCCTGTCCACACCCCACCCTCTGGGGCCAGGGCTAGGAGCGGGGCTGTGGCTCCAGGAGCGGGGGATGCAGACAGGGATAAGGGGGCCCTTGGCTGGGACCCTGGGCGCAGGGCCAGCGGCCGTGAACAGCAGCCAGGGTCAGGAGCGGAGCTTGGTGGCATTTCCTCCCCACCCCCATGGGGGCTGGCCTGGACCCCAGCTGTACCCCTCTTAATGGTCCTTCACCCTCTGAGGGGAGCGCACCCCACAGATTGGGGACCTTTTAAACCTGTATTTGTTATGTATGGCTTCCTGCAAAATAGAATGCCTTTCCCTCTTAGCTAAAAATCGTGGACCAAAAGGCATGGTTTTAGAAGGCATATTAATAGCATTAACTACAAGGTCCTTAGAGAAGATGTGTGCTAAATTCTGCCAAAATAACTCCACTGGCTTCAGAGGAGAGATGATTCAGATTTACACTGGTGTAAATAAGATCAGAATCTGTCAGTCTATAGAAAGTATGAGCTGTTTAGTAAATTAATGGCTGTTTGGAACATTGCCAGCAAATAGTTCTGAGCAAATATCCTGTTGGCTTGCCTTTCGACTACAGGAGTAAGATAATGAACAACATAGGGATTTTTTTAATACTGAGGCACAGAGAAGTTCAATGACTTGTCCAAGCTCATACACAGTCTGTGGCAGAGCCTGGACTTGAATTCACATCTCCTGAGTCCCAGTGCCTTAAATGCAAGACCCTCCCTCCCACCAATGTCCAACTAGGTGAAAGTTCAGATCAGCCTGGAGACCAGTGTCTCCATATTAAAGAAACTCAAATGTACCCTTAATGGCATTAATGTTGAAGGTAAGACTTGGGAAATCTTTGTAGTTGATCAAACCCAATGGAGAACTATAGTCAGCAAGGGAATGCCACCTTTGAATGGAACAGACTCTAGCATCTCAAGCTGAAAAAGCATTGCTTGTTATGAGTCTGGATGAATTAGTATTTCCTTTCTAATAATGCACCATGTTCACATTGTCAGAATGAACCAGATGGCCTAATAGGTCTCTTCCACTTCGAATTTATTGGTCAGTAATCACCTTAACATGCTACTTTTCTTGATAACAAGAGCCAATGATGATAATGGTTCACATGCCTTTTTTAGTCTTCGTGGTTTAAAAATGTCAAATATATAAAATACATAACAGCATTTACAGAACTTAAAAATATGTTGAAAAACTAGTGTAAGCATGCCCAGGTCTGTATCATGTAAACATGTAGAGTTCAAATATGCACAGAATGATTATCATTGGCTTAATGGCTTTTATCATAATGGCATTTAAACCAAATTTCAGGTGGTCTGGAGTTTCTTTAAGAAATATATTGTTGTCTAAGACAACAAATTACTTCTAGGCAGCTTTCTAACCATTTGACTAGGCACTAACCCCCAAAAGCCAAATGCCTGGTATGTTTTGCATGTCATAGCAAAGAATTCAGAGACTATGACATTGAAGACAGCAAGACTATTATAAACAATTAGATCTACATTGTGTTCATTTATTGAATTGGGCTGATGTCCTCGCCAAAATATACTCCCTAAAACTTCTTTACATTTCTTAAAATTCCATGCACTCAGAGGCTAGGAGGGACTATTCCCTGTCCTGTCCTCAGATTCCTGCCATCTTTCATTCCAAAATATCTTCAGTGTAAAACGAGTTTTAAAAGCAGAGTAAAATATATAACTAGTGATACCTAAAATACTAATATATGGTGTCCCTCTTCTTCTGACAACAGTGTCCATTCCAGCACCAGCATCACCCCTCTGCTAAGCAGAAGCAGATGTCAGGGCTTTGCAAATTAACTTCCCCCTGGAAGCAAAGTTATTTATTTGTAAATATGCAACCATCCTGAAATGAGATGGTCAAACAGCATTCAGAGCAATCCCTTCTTCCAGGGAATCTCAGCACTAGTGCCTGGTTCCAAGGGCACTGGAACAGGGGGGCCAGGGGATCATGGCCCTATCACTTTTAAAAGTGGGAAGGCTTTTTCCTCCTACTTTTTACCTGCCTTAATGGCGCATGACAGAGGGAGGGGTGGAGAGAAGCAAGTGCGGGGCAGGGCCATGGTTTGGGCACCAGCAGCCCCACCCCCACCTCCCCGCTTCTAGTAAGCTTCTGGCACTGCCCCCAAAACCGACCCTAATGAGATCCCGAGGCAGACAGCAAAGTTTCCCACTGCTCACACAGCTCCCTCTCCTGCCATACTGCCTCTACACAAACCCTAGCATAGCTCAGAACTAACAGCATGTCTTTCCAAGAGTCAAAGCTCAGTCACATTCGAAGAAAAAGAACTTGGAAGACTATGGGTAACTGCCCCACCTTGTTATGCCTGCCATGATAGAGTGCTGCAAGCATGAGGACTGAAAGTCATACAGACATTAATTCCTGGGATATTGTGTGAAAAGAAGCACAGATGGAGGGTTCATGAGAATGGGATGTTCATTTGAGGAGGGATGGATATGAGGTACTGAGATGTAGAGGCAGAGGTGACTCCTGGACGGGAGAGAAAGTGGAGATTTGATTGTAATGTTTCTACTGTGTCCAACACAATCTCATTGACTGAACTGTGTGTCTGTGTAAAGATACAAATACAACCATTAAAATTGTGTGTAAAATTCACTTTCACATATTAGTGCCTCACTTGTGGGTTTTGAGAAGAGACCTTTTACTGAGCCTATCATTTGTCTCATAGACCCCTGTGAATCTCAGGACTAAAATTTACAGGGCCAGATCCTCAGCTGATGTAAATTGGTGTACACTATCTAAGGCTTTGACCCAGATTATTCAAGAGCCCATTTGTGGTTTTAAAATTCAAACATATTAATATTTCCCCGCCCCTCAGCTTAGTGAGAAAAATCAGATTTAACACTCACCAGCCATCTGATTTATATAAATTTTAATAGTGGGGCCTTAACATACTTAAGGAGCCACATGGGATACAAGAACAGGGAAAAGCTGCATGGAAAAATCAGTGGGAAAAGATCTGGTTTCTTAATTATAAAGTAGTAAAGGGCATGAATTTAAAATTACATATTTTAATATTTTACATAACCTACACAGAATACATCAGAAAAAGGTTTGGGTCTGAGCCCTGCATATTTTTTTGGTTGGATCAAATCTATGTGGCAGGCCTTATTCACGTGTTTTGGGACTATGGGGAAAGGGGAGAGCGATGGTATTGCTGTTCTGTATATTACTGTATACTCCAGCTCTGTATAGTACTGGTGCTTCTGATCTTAAGAAATTTCCTTAAAGGAAGCAACCTGGTTGTGGCTCAGATTCACAGTGGCAAAGAGACTCATTCTAAGGCACTAGAAAGACAGAGCTCCCCTAACAGAGGCGGAAGGGATGGCTCCCCTTACTCATATTGCATGCCTTGGGAGAGTGGTTTATAAAATACAGAACAGGGGAGATTCATTCAAAAACATATGGAAATCATTTATGGATTATGTTGCTGGGCCCAGGATTAATGTATGAAAATATGTAATACTTCTATATATAATGAAGGTTTCATCTGTAAATGATGCATTCCATCTTCTAGTCATGTATTGCAGAGGTTGTTTGATTTGAGAAAGGGGTCAGTTGGTTGGTTGGTTTCAGGTTCATGTGGTTCTGTTTTGTTCTTCAGGTCAATTAATAGTTGGGGGACTCATTTGTGGGCAAGGAGGCAATGATTATCGCTAATTATGTTTCAGTTTTATATTGTGGGTGCTCTTAGGATCAGGCTCACATCATACATTGGAGTCAAGAGAACTAATAGGTGCTTGGCACCTCTCAGCATCAGGCCCTCGGTTTATTGTTAAAGCCTTAAATGACTTGGGGCCAAATCCTCCTTATTTTACTCAACTGAGTAGCCACATTAACTACTCACTAGGTGAAATTCAGCCCTGTGTACAGGGCCAGTACAAAGCCTCTGCCCTAAGCTCTCAGAATAGGGAGTAAGAGGTACATACAGTAAAATTCACCTGTGTGCTGTGTAAAGAGAGAGATGGCAGTTAGGGAAGAAAGGTTGTTAGGGGAGGACGAAGGTAGAAAAAGTAGGAAATAAGAGGGGAAGAAACACTCACGCTGGACAGGGTGCTGGGAACAGGTGGCAGTTCCTAGTGCACCACTCATGATGATGGACGTCATGAGAGCTAAGAGATGACCTGTTCTCCTTGTGGAGACTTTGTACAGTACAAGAGCTACCAGAGAGATTTTTGAGCAACTCCTGGCCCTTTGACTAGGCCACTAGGAACAGGATATGGATGAATTATCATTAGCTTGTCTACTTGGGAAAGTTTGCTATAAACTAAGATATGAATTTAAACTGATAGTTTTATCAGTATAATGCTCCCTGTGAACAATCTTATTCTGGTATAAGAGGGCCATTTTGATTCATCATATGCTGCTTTGGACTGAAGAAAGCTTCTAACTCCAGAATAACACCTGGTCTATATTTAGAAGTTTTATGCTATAACTATTTCAGTTAGTATTTTGATTTTTTTTTTTTTGCACAATGCAGTTACATCAGTAAAAACCCTAATGTGGACATAGTTATAGTGATATAAAGATGATTGATAGTGGTATAGTTATTCTCCTTTCCATAGGGGAATAGCTATACTGGTTTTAGCACCTTTACACCAGTAGAACTGCATCCACCCTTAGGGTGTTGCACTGCTTTAACTGGTATAATTAAAGCTGTACAAGTTTTAAGCATATAGATAAGCCCTAAGAATGCCCACACAGCAAGTTGTACTGGTATAACTATAGCAGTTTGATTATATCAGGATAATTATTCCATTATTACTGGCAAAACTTTCCCATGTTGACAAGGCCATACTTGACATTCCCTGTATGGCCATTAGACGGCTAGTAGGGAATGGAGAGTGGAAAAAGAAGGAAAGACGACAAAGAGAAGGCAAGAGCAGAGTAAGTGAAGCCAGTTTTTGTCAACAGTAGTACTGAGATGTTGCTTGTTGCATATATTTCAGAAAAATTCAGTTCTCACGTTCAAAGCTTTAACATTTGTCAGTGGCTTCTGCGTCTATGAAGTGCCTCAAGGAAGAAATCAAGAGATGGGCAATCACGATGATCCATCAGAGAATTTCAGTTACTGAAGGGTGGCAATTACAGGTTGTCACAGTTGAACATTAGGTAAAATGAGGGAACTCCAACCACCTTGTTAGGAACCACAATATAGGCTTGGAAGGATTCAATTTTTATCTGTGAATGTCAACAAACATCGATTTCACTGTACACAAGCAGACAAAAAAAGACTTACATGAAGGATTAAAATTTATGCATAGGCAGAGTAAGAAAAAAGAAAAATGCTACTAGAGAACTTAGAGTATGATTTAAGGATATTTACTTTGTATATTTTGACATGTGATAAACAATTATAGTTATAAAGCTTTAATTTTTTGAATCTCAACATCTACACTCATTAGATAATTGTCTAGTCCCCCTATTGTCTGACACCCCCATAATATCACACAAATGTGAACATTTAACTCAATAAAAATAGAAAAAGTGCTTAAAAATAATGAGTTGAATATTATCCATCAAAATTATAAATAAAATAATCTGACAAGCCTAAATATATGTATATTTCAAAGAGCTGACTCTCTATCATCCATTGTTGGATGGTAAAGTTCTGGTAAACTGGTAAGAACTGGTAAAGTTCCTCTACCTGCCTATTGCCCCTGGAATACCAGTGTGTGATCTGTTACTTCTTTATTTAATCAATGTTGGACATTTTCTATCAGCAATGATTATTGGTTGAAAATGTATATTTATCTATACACGAAGTGTGCATTTGACCCAGATACGCATCATAGTGTAAACTTCCTAATGCTTTCCTCCGAGAGTGAGGCCATTACCTGTATATCTGAGACCATGTCTACACTATGGGACAACAGTGACATAGCTATGGAGCCATATCTGTGCCAGCATAACTCAATAGCATAGATGCCCCTTACAGCAATGGACGATGCCCCTCCATAGCTTGGTTGATGGAAGCATCCTTCTGTCAATCTAGCTGTAACTAAACTAGGGGTTAGATCAGCATAGCTAGGGAACTCAGGGGGGTGGATTTTTTCACACCCCTGAGCACTGTGGTTATGCTGATCTACATTTTAAGTGCAGACCGCACCTCAATGTGATCCAGGGACCTCTTGGTCCCAACTGACAGAGGGAACAGGGGTGCATAAGTGTTACCAGGATCCCCCGGGTGTAGGATCTACCTACTAATTTGCCAAAGAACATCATGTAACGTCTCTAACGAAAGCCTGTGTCACACTGGTCATCATAATCATAGTGAGATGTATATATAGAAAATATGTGGAGTCATACACAAATTTTAATATATATTCTCCAGGTCTGAGTTAAGGGAGGTCACCACAGTATGATCCATATACTCCGGTCAGGCAGTGAGGAAGATGCTTATCTCCATCTGCCTAGTCATGTGAAAATTGAGTACCATAGGATTCACAGTGGATACTCATTTACAGTCTGAACAAAATGCTAATCAACAAGTAGTGGGGGCTTCAGGAAAAAATAGCAGGAGTTATCCTGTTCTGAAGTAAAGATGGTGAACTTTGGAACTGTATCCGGGATGCAGGTGAATCCCCAGGTGTCCTTCATCAAGGGGAGACAAGTTGCCAGCGTGCATGGGCTCATGAAAGAAGGGTCTCAGCCATCCCAGTTGAAAAACACTGAGAAGGACTCTGGGGTAAACCATACATGATTAGACAAGAGGGCAACTTGTTAGTGGAGTTTAGGTTTAAAATGGATGTTTTATAGGGAACCCTTTGTCTCCAATATTTGTTTACTAGCACATCAACCTCTATTCTTTGTTACATAAACTTACACTCACTTTCTCTATAAAGAAATTGAAGTGCTGTGTGTCAAGCAGAGCTGTGTTCTAAGGTGTAACTAGTAAGCTGTGGTGTATTGTTCCTTTTGGAACAGCAGTCATTGCAATTCTGAGAGTCTCCTGTGGATAAGGGATGGAACAGCACAGGGGGATGCTCAGAGGACTTGTGGATTGGAGTGCACTTATGTCCAGCCTGCATGAGGGACAGCGGAGCCCATGTGGACAGAGAGGAGTGAGCGAGTGAATGTGTGAGTGTTACAACTATGGCTTGTGGAGTCAGGAAGCTGACCCCCCGACAGACACAAACAAGGTTTCCTCATGCCATGGGCAGGTGGTAGCGAGGTGTCTTGTAGCCCTGGGAAGAGTGGCACTGAGCTCCTAACTGAGCAATACAGAAATTGTTCACTGAACAACTTTAATAGCCACGGGTAAACAGCCTGACCACTTAATGGTCTGGTTATATCCACTCCCAGTACTTGTACTAAACAGGCAAAAGTAGGTGCAAGAAAAGAAAAAATGTAACACATCTTGAGAATCTTCCCTTCCTCTTCATGCCTGCTGTTAAAATCCTTGTTCAGAGTTGACTACACTTAAAAATTATGTTGGCATAGCTACATCAGTCAAGGGTGTAAAAAATCCATATCCCTGACCGACATAGCTAAGCCAACAAAAACCCCAGTGTTGACGCAGCCATGTCAATGGAAGAAGGCATCTATCAACAGAGCTAACATCATTCAGGGGGTTGGTATTCCTATGAAGATGACTTTCTGTCAGCGTAGGCTGCGTCTACTTTCGTGGACTTGTAGCAGGGCGGGGTATTCCTGCTGGTCAAGCTCAGGCGCGCCCTCCTCTGGTTGGTTTCTCCACTGCCCTTACCTGCCCCTCTGCAGTCCCTTTATCTCCACCAGTTCAGGCCTCGCATCCCTCTCGGACCATGGTGCCCCTTACCCCACGGCAGTGTCTCCACACTCTGGATCTCCCCTCCCAGGAGAACCCCAACCCCCTAGACCCACCTTGCCTCAGTGGCTACTGCCAGTCATTCTCTAGCCCCTTCTCTCGGGGCAAACTGAAGTCTGAAATGGCCACTCACTGACACGGGGGTTGGACCTGTTGCCTTTTCTTGCCCTGGCTGCCTCCATGCAGCCCTAGTACCGCCTCAAGCCTTCACTCAGGTGGAGCTGCAAATAGTCAATCAGCCTAAGCTCTGGTTCAGAGCAGGGCAGGAAACAAACTCACTCAGCTCCAACCTGCACTCAGGTGGGGTTGCAAACAAAGTCAGTTAACTCAGGCTTTCCTTCAGCTAGCCTGTGGAAGGGGGAGACTGCCACCCACTGCTTGGGTGGCAGGGGAGGGGATGCAGGCTTCCCTGTTTACTGCATCCTGGCCCAGGGACCTAAGGGTGGCAGTAGGGGATCAGTAGGGGCCCAAGTCGCAACATGCTGACTCACCGTCTGCCAATGTTGCAGCCAGACAGGAATCTGCCATCCCTGGGCCACTTCCACTCTCCCCCTCCAAGGGTACCTGCTGGTCCAGTGAGGTGAGATGAAGCTCTGCTGGGGTTGGGCCAACTGGCAATCTGTCTCCTGCGGGGTCTGGTATTCCAGGGTCCGGGCGGTCCAGGCCAGTCATCTGTTTCCTGTGGGGTCGGGTCATCCAGAAGTCCAGGTGGTGCAATTGTCTGCCTCCCTCGGGGTCAAGTCAGTCCAGGCCCTGGTGGTCCAGGCCAGTGGTTTGCACTCTGCAGGCCTTCTGCCACCTCCCAGCAGAGGTGCTCAGGGGACACGTTTGTCCCCTCCAGTGGCTGGTCCCCTACTGAGCTTCGGGGTCCCGCCTTTATACTTCCAGCGGGCGGAGCTGGGGATAGGGATCCGCCAACAAGGGGATGGAGCCACCCTCTTCCTCTGTCTGGGGAGGGCCAGTCCACCTCACTACAGGCTATGCCATCATAGCCCTATGTCTACACTATCAAGCCTTAATCTCCCACCTAGACTACTGCCAACTCTTCTCCAGTTCCTGACACTCACCTCTGACCCCCGCCAATCTATCCAAAAATGCCACATCCAAGCCTTAACTATAGCATTCACAGGTCATTCTGCAAAGTGTATTCCTAACCCACAAAGCTGATGGGACATCAGAAGCCAAACCCATTATTCTTGGAGAAGGTAGGTCCACCTGGCAGGGTGAAGTTTTTCCACATCTAAAACTCACCTCCTTTGGTTATGAAATGTTCATTTCACAGGCCATAGTCAAACAGGATTCTACAATGCAGCCCATGACCACCCTCACCCTTATAAAGGTCTGCAGCCTGGCAAACTATAGTGTTCCAGGATCAGTGAAACTTCTTGATTTGACCTCTGAATAGCATTGTCTACAGTGAAGACTAGTTGAGGACCCTGTGGATGGGAACTACTAACACTTCCTTTCTCACTGCCTACAAGGAGCTTTCACAGGAAAACCATTAGTAAATAGTCTGAACACCAGCCAACTGTCTAAGGACACCCTACACACTGGAACTTAATTTTGGTAACAGGGTAGGGAACAGTACTACTTGTTTTGACAGCTTGATGCTACATGTCTGTTGAGAAGAGTTAACTGTATGTGATTTATGCTGTGTCTAACCTTGAAAAAAAAAAACTATTACATTAACTGATTTGTAAGTAAATATAATAAGACATATACATGTGTCCCTAGTTCAAAATAGACTTCCTAGTCGTTTGAGCTAATAAAGAAATTAATTGATGATTGTTTAGGAAGATTTCATTACAGGGCAAAATTCAGATGTGCCAGTTTAGTCTGGTTTGCTCTCAAACACTTAACCTGCTGTCTTTAATTTGTTCCATTTTTTATTATCCCTATCACAGGAGTTGTTCTGATTCCCCACAGTGAATTGATACGGCCGTCTTACAACAAACGTTAATCAAATGTTTAAACTAATTGAACTTTCTTCCTCTGGAATAGTCTTGCCATTTTAAGCAGTAGGAGCAAAAGACGTATTAACAAAATAAAGGAAATCCTGGTTATTAATAAACAGGGGAAGAGAAATAAAAAATAGACTATACACAAGCAAATTTACCCCTAAGTAGAATAGTTTTCTAAAAGGAGTCAGCAACTGCTTGTCAAGCTACCTTCGACACCTGAAACAAATTTAGCACAGGCACTAGAGCAGGAGATTTGAAATAGGAGATGGAGTCTTTCACCTCTAGGTCACTGGTTTCAATATGGCCCAAGTTAATAGTGACTGAAAGTCATTACCATCTGGTGGTTAGTCAGTGGCCTATGTGAAATGAGTTGGTGGTCTCAGTTCTATTTGTGATTGACAGATGTCCATCGCATAGAAACTTCCGCTATAATTAGAACTAATTGTCAGTCTCAGCAAAAAGGCCACGGCTTGAGTGACCATGGAAATTAATCTGCCTTCTCAATGTTAAAGGTGCTTCAGCAAGAACAAGTTGGATGCTTTTCTGGGACAATCTGAGGTAGCTTGCATTGCTGATGTCCGTGTCGGATCTGTTCTTTGAATATCCTTAATCTCCAAGCTCATTGTCCAAAAAACTTTTCAAGAGTACTAAATTCACTTCATTTTTTATTTGTTTTGCTGAAGCCACTTTCCCTGGTACACAACTTCCCGCAGTCTGTAGTTATTTTAACAGCATTCATTCCACATGACATGAACCCTTGGGCATCTAGTTCAGAAGAGACGTGTTGTGGAGGATCCTTGGCTGGTGTGAATTTGTGAATTGTTACAGCTCCAGTGAAGCCGATAGAGCTCTGACAGTTTATGCAAGCTGAGCATCTATCCCATTAAGTTTGGTATATGTCAGTGATGAGGTTTGTATGGTTTGGGGACTTTTATAGAAAAGAGGCAGTGGTTTGGTCAGAATGAATGAGCATCAGGAAATCCTGCCTTTTAACCTCGACTCTACCACTGAATCATGGTGTGGCTCTGGGTAAGCCACTGCATCTCTTGGCCTCCATTTTCCCAACTGTAACATAAGGATGAAGCTTACATTTCTCACAGCAGTAGTGGAAGGAATAAAGAGATAATGTTTGTACAACTCTTTGGAGAACGGGAAGTGAGAAATATTGATTTCCATTTGCTACTGATTTCTTATTTCTCAGCTGCTCTGAAAATCTGAACATTTTAGTGAAAAGGGGAAAAACTCTTAATGCAGGAAGAAATCCTCTTTCAATGCATTCTCACTTCACACACAAAAAAGCATAATTCTGTATAGTCCTCTATAGACTACAACATATGACAGGTAATTTGTTTTGTAAAGACATTACAGACTACTAGTTTCTATTATTTCTATAGCTACCATAGTACATTCTACTTTAGCAGTTAGCCAACTGTAGCTGGACCCCAGTTGGACAGCAGATGGTGTCCTAATGTAACACTATCACATACTCAGAAGAATATTTAACAAGCCTTTAAAATACCACTTTATGTTTAGCCTGACAATGAAAATGAGTAAGATTTTCAAACATAGCTAGGTGACTTAGAAACTTACATCTCATTTTCAAAAGTGATTTAGGTACTTAAAACTTTTGAAGACGTTACCAGCATCTATTCTGACATTTAATCATACTACTAACAGTGTAAGTAGAGATTTTCAAAAGCACAATGGGCAGTCATCCAAACCAAGTCAATGGGAGTTAGCAACTTAATTCCCACTAGTGCCTGTGACATTTTTCTCCACAGATCATGTTATTTATAATTAGAAATATGAAACTATGGGTGTACTTGTACTGTAAATTCTTGTAAGCTCTCTGTGGCAGGGAATCATCTTTCTGTTGTGTTTGTACAGCACCTAGCACAATGGGGTCCTGGTTTCTGACAAATAAGCTTGTAATTTATGTCTTGTTATAGAACTTCAACAGGGATGAGACCCCCATGCTCTGCATCTCCCTAAGCCTCTAACTAAATGCTGAGACTGGACAACAGCGATTGGAATCACTCCATAATTGCCCTGTTCTATTCATTCCATCTGAAGCATCTGGCATCAGCCACTGTCGGAAGACAGGATACTGGGCTAGATGGACCCTTGCTCTCACCCAGTATGGCTGTTCTTACGTGCATATGCTTTAATTTAAAAATTGACAAATGAACACTGGTACTAAACTTACCCCAAAGAAATTACAGTAAGACATTACTACAGTTTTGATTTTATTTTTGCAATTTGTACCCAAGAGCATTTTTATGTTATATGAACCAATTATATCTGCTGTGTATCCCAAGGAATCATTTTGCTAGCCTTCCCCCCTCAAAAAAACCCCACAAAACGTGTATTGGAACTCTGAATAGTAGTGTAATCATGATAGCGGACAGAAATCTAACCCAACAAGAAGGAAGAGAGTAAAAAAAATTATTCTGCTGACCATGGGTTTGTGACATCTGGAAGTGGACAGGTAAAACAGATAAGTGCAGGCAGGCTCTGAACCTGTTTCTATATTACATGGCAGCGGATTCAAAAACAGGGTGACAAAAAACTAGCCTTCCTTTCTCCGCTAATGATTTCCCATTCATATTGCTCACTGAATTGATGCAGTGACCAAGCTCTGATGCACTACTGAACAAGCTTGTGTAACTCAGCACTGGGTTATCATGAGTTTGCTAGCCCCACTTTGATTTACTGTCATTAAGAAGGCAGAATTTATTTGAAACAGCTTTATCATTCATGCTTGCAGTCTGACTGAAATCCTTGCCCCTGAGGTTATACAGCCATCATTTTGTCCGGCCAAACAAATTATCTAGTGAAGAATCATACACATTCATCTGATCATTTTACATACCACTGAATCACGCAAAGTTAAAGAAATAGTTCACACATCAACGTGAAATCAGTTTTTTTTCTTTGCAGTGGTTCTTGGAGTCCCATCCATTCCATTTCCTCTGCTCACATAATAAAACAATTGATCCTGCAGCCCCTGCTGATGTGAGTGGTGCCACTGACTTCAAGGAAATTACTCCTATGAATAGAGGCTGAAGGACTATATAGAAATAAAATAATCCTGGATATTTGAAGCCATACCTGAGCCATGGAAAATACAGGATTTTTTCAGCTTCCGAGAGTATGCCTGAGGTCAAGATTATCAAAAAAATCATTTACATAACCTCAGCAAAGGCAATAAAATGATGAAATCCAGAATCCGCTGGCTGAAGTGACTTGTAGGTCTTTGATTTATGGTCCTATTGGGTTCAGAGGGAACAAGTTCTACAGAGACCAGTCCCTCTAATCTGAATTTTACAAGAAGCGGATGTGCTAAAAGAAATAGAAAGCTAACAGGGCTTCTGGTTACATTTTCAGCCTGATTTATAGAGCTGTAAAACTCTGTATCAGGGAGCTCAGCTGACACCAATTTCTGGAGAGCTGTGAAGGTTTGTTTTCATCTGATTTTCCTTTGAGGTTTCTGGGCCCACTTCACTCACCATAGAGCCCAGTGCAATCTATGTCAGGAGTAAAGACAGTGGGGATGCAGGAGTTGCATAGAAGCTGGAGGTAAAGGTTTGAACGGAGCAAAACTGATATCAGAAACAAGCTGGGGATAAAAATGTAGCTTGTATCAAAGCTGATGATAGGACTGAGTCAAGCTGGAGTTGGGAACGGAAGCAGAAATGAGACTGGAGCAGATATCACCACATGAGGTAGTGGACAATGAGATGAAAATGGTGCCAGGACCAGCTGCAGAACTGAACTGAGCTGGGGCAGGAGGTGGTCCTCGAGAGAAGACAAGAAACCAGATTCTGCTTTGCTGCAACAGTGAAAATCTAGGGTGACTCCACTGGCCTCAGCTTTTCTTCAACAGAATGCCTCCCTGGTTACACCAGTGTAAACTAAGTAGAATCTAGCTGGACACGCTCTCTGGCAATGGAGGAAAGGTTGTGAAAATTAAGTCGAGGAAGAGCTGGAAAAATGTTCAGCTTTATGATCATACCTAAGGCCCTGATCCCACAACTCACTGCACACTGACAACTCCCTATGCCTGAAGGGGCCTCAGTGAAGACAGTGGGGCTCTGAGCAAGCATAAGTGTCTGCCCACATGGTAGATGTTGCAATATCGGGGCCTAAGCTTTTTGTATATTAACTGGCATGTTAACATAAATGACATCTTCTCCTCATAAGGATATTCTGCAGTTTTTAACAAACTTTATTTTAAAATCAAATACAAGAGGTACAATACATCTGTAGTATGAATATTCTAAATAGCTCAATAATGTGTCAATAGTTTCATTTAAGATGTCAGAACAGAAAACATTTACTAGTCGAAAACAAAGTAAGTTTTTTTGAACCCGTAAGTACAGCTCTTAAAATATAAGAATCTTCCAAGATTTACTTCCTCTATTTTTAAATTAGAAATGTAGAGATTTTTAATACCACTATAAAGATCAAAGTTACAAAAAACAGCCCAGAACCTGGAAACACTCATGTTCATCAGTAGTCTTACCCTACATGAGCAATTCCACTTAGTTCAATGTGACACACAAGATGGAGGTCAATTCATGTCCATAAAGATATTCATGTGCATAAATCTCTGCAGGATTGAGGCCAAATACAATGCATACAAACACCCAAATAGGAGAAAAGGAAAATGGATACACCACTGTACTATAAAAAATGAAGTATACCTTATTCAAATTTCAAACAACTAAACCTTCAAGAACTGGTGCACTAACAGATATGGGCTGAGTGATGAAGGGTGGCCTAACCATCATAAAATGGAAAGAAGGAAAGAAGTAGATAAAATAAAAAGATAAAATAACACTTACTGCCTTATTCTCTCACTGACTGAACTGTTTAAGCATAGCTGCTGTTCATAGGAAGTACACAGATAAGTAACAAAACATTCAAAAACAAAGCAGGACATGGGACCTAACCATTACATCAGGACAAAGATGGGGCTCTTCATTTTGAGCCTGAGTTCATCCTCAGGAAAATGTGTGAGTTCATTAGGCCCATTGTATGTGTACTATGAACACATGATGGATTTGGGTAAGGCAATCTGCTAATACCTGGTATAGCATTTCTCTCTGTTGGGCTTATTTAGTCTGCAGAAGAGAAGAGTGAGGGGGGATTTGATAGCAGTCTTCAACTAGCTGAAGGGGGGTTCAAAAGAGGATAGAGCTAGGCTGTTCTTAGTCGTGGCAGATGACAGAACAAGGAGCAATGGTCCCAAGTTGCAGTGGAGGAGGTCTAGGTTGGATATTAGAAAAAACTATTTCACTAGGAGGGTGGTGGTGGAATCTCCATCCTTAGAGGTTCTTAAGGCCAGCTTGACAAAGCCCTGGCTGGGATGATTTAGTTGGGGTTGGCCCTGCTTTGAGCAGGGGGTTGGACTAGATGACCTCCTGAGGTCTCTTCCAACCCTAGTCTTCTATGAGTCAGCAGGCTTTTCTGCTGTGGTACAGACAAGAGGTTAGGACTGATATACAGACATTACACAGGATTCAATCTCTGATAGCAGAGCAACAAAACCTCTAAGGGACCAATATTTACTAAAATCTATATGTATAGATAATTTACTTCTAACCTGAAACAATTCTGAATATTGTCAATAACTCTCAAAGACAAGATATTCAGGGGGCATTTCCCCAAATTTTAGTACTTGTTACTATGGCAAGTTCAATTGCAAAAATGTAATTTATTCACATGCACATACGCTCCCTCAGGGCTCTTCTCTGGAAGGATTTACCCTTCTCAGACTCTGTGGGATGCTGTCCAAACTCTGTAAGGCACACAAACTTCTTAAAGTCTGGGAAACAAGTCATAGCCCCACAGTCTCCTTCAAACTCCCTTTTTATTTCTGCAAGGACAAGCTGCAACTTACCCACTCTGTCACACAATTCTAGTCCTCTTCTCTTCTGGTGGGCTGAGGGCACCTACAGTCTAAATCTAACAGCTGCCGAAGTACCAGGAATACAATTCTTACAGGTGACCCTTCTGTGCCCTGTACTGCCCCACCACTGAGTATCCTAACTCCTCCGCAACCCCTTGGAGTTCCTTTTGGTTCCACTGTCAATGACTCTGGGTGTGTCTTGCCAGGCTACTTGACCACAATGGAAATCAACTACGCAGCTTCAAACAGCAGACCCAGTGCCCCCATGCCCACCAGTGGGGATGATTCTGGCCCATCCAGCAGAGTCACCTCACTCAGCTCTGGCAAGTCTGTTGGCACATAGTTCCTCAACCAAAGAGCAAGAACTGTATGTCCTTCTCACTGTTTCTTCCCTTATTTACACTACTAAATACTGCGGTGCAAGCATGTGGGCTACATGTGTATGGAGCATATTGCTCTGGAAATTCACTAAGAGTTGCCAGTATTTATGATCTGTTTCATCATTGTTTTCTTCATGTGTGTTTTTACCTTACCATCCTGGAGACACGTTGCCCAAGCATGTTTGTGACTTACCCTGTGTTTTTTGGACAGTTCCTGCTGCTGTTCCCTTACGAAAGTGCTCTACATTGGTTTTCACCTCTCTGCTCTGCACCTTGTATTCTGACAATCACCACATGGTGTTGACTGGTTAGTAAGGCCGACAGAGAACCAGTTTAAAGGAACCTCCCCCCACCCACATATATCATTGCGGTTTGTTGTTAGCCCCTTTAAAAAAAAAAGTAAACCAAGTAGGATGTGTGGGTGTAAACACCAAGATATTTATTAAACCATCAACAGTTCTAAACAAGGTACACCAGAGGTGAACCAATTGGTTAGGAACACAGGTAAAGCAAGAACCCCCCACAACAGGTGACAAAGGTAAGTAAAGGGCTGATAGTATGCTGCCTGTGACTGAGGATAAATTCCCTCCCCTAGGACAGGACCCAGGTAAGAGGATGGAGGATCAATGGACCACTACCATGTCTTGCAGCTCTGAGGATGCTCGCAACAGGACAGCTCCAGACTCCATCCAGGTAGGTGGAACCCACAGGGAAGGAGTCCTGCTGATAAATTTAAGGCACAATGCAGCACTTGCATGTATTTCACAAGTGAGGCCTGATCCTGCATGTTTTTTCACTCAGGCCACTATTTCACTGAAGCCAACAGGCATATTGCCTGAAGAGGGATCAATCATTATAGGGTCAGAGCCTAATAGATGGAACAGAAAAGAGACATAAGTAATTTGTATAGGATCATCCCATCCACTGAAATGTAGCACATTCTGCCTTTTCTTTATGTGAAAGCTTTTTAGAACATGAGCCAATGTCACTTATCTGCATCCAGAAAGTATGTCCCTAGGGGATCAATACTGGTGAATGCTGCCAGCAAGTTGTGTCCTATACTGAATGCAGTAATTACAGAGATGCAATTTTCCAGTAGTACTTGACAGAATAGATCAAAGGCACAGAAACGGTTTCTGGATATTGAAAAGATAAACTTCTGATACTAACTGATGTGTCCTTTGGTTTTATTGCAGTTCAGTGTAAACAGATTCTGCTGATTTCTAAAGTATGTGTTCAGGTCTGTCAGAGTATGTATGTTACTGTAGTGCTATCTACACGGTAAATGTTGATGTTTACCATAGTGCATTAATACTTGTTTCAGTAGGCATTGGGACAAAAATATTTTAAATGAAAATATATACTTCACACATGTTGTGTGTGCATACACATGAAAATCTTTATATACACATATGTAAACCAACACATTTGTATATGAATTAAATGAAAAACTCCTTAAGTGGTTTTGCAACCAACCCACCACAATTCACCCATACACTCACACACATTGGGCTCTATTTAACTTTCACAGAAGCAGCTCAACTCCACCGTCTACAGTGAAGTTGCACCAGTTTGTGAATCTGATCCAAAGTCTGCTAAAGTTCCTGGAATGACTCCATTGGATTTTCGATCAGGCTCAAAGCCAGTGATGAATTTCAGAGTAGCAGCTGTGTTAGTCTGTATTCGCAAAAAGAAAAGGAGTACTTGTGGCACCTTAGAGACTAACAAATTTATTTGAGCATAAGCTTTCGTGAGCTACAGCTTATCTCTCACCAAACAAAAGTTGGTTCAATAAGAGATACTAACTCATCCACCTTGTCTCTCACATGTATTATAGCATTCACTACTAGTAAACTCTAGATAAACAACTATTGGGATTAGGATCTCAGTTTATAATGTTTTCAAACTAATTCCTCTTAGAATGAAAATGTCTGTTTGGCTTCAATCCCAAATTCTATTTTAAAATAATGTATTTTATTTCTTTATTTTGAAAATAGATTCTCTCTTGTTTAAGGTTATGAAAGCTTGGGGGAAAAAAATCACTGTCCTGTCTATTTCAAGTGAAATTTTTGGGCATATGTAACTCAAAAGCAAATGCAGGTAGGAATATCAAACCTACCTGGTTTTATACTCCTCTTTGAGGAAGGAAAACCCGTGTACATTGAAGAAAATTTTAAAGCTATGAATGTTCTAAAGTTACATGTCCATCACACCTTTCTATTCCCCACCCCAATGGTTTTGGCCTGGATTAGTTTAAAAATGAACATATTTAAAGATGCATTTGCTATGGAATTTCTTTATTAGGATACCTTTGCTAAGGCCTCCAGAGCAAAAGACAAGTTTGTTAAGGATGCTTCAGTTAATTGTAGTTCAGATATCCTAGTGGTTAATAAAAACCACAGTTAAGGAGACTTCATATTAGGATCCATTTGTGACTCCGTCCCTCAGTTCAGGATGCAACTGTTCAGAATAAATCTATCAAATGCTCATTTAGCAACACTGATGTGAAGGATGCCTTAGTTAAAGATTCCTAAATTAAAGAGGTCTTAAGCTCTAAATTTCAGAGTTTTCTGAGTTTAGATACTGGCTCATCAGATAAAGGTACTTCAGTTAAATATACATCATTTAAAGCTAAGTCTCTAACGTTATTTAGCAGTGGTTATCTCTAAATAAAGTCTGCATTCAAATTACTATTCATGTTGTTATCATTGTTATCTAATATTATTTACCTAGCACTTTTACAGTGCTCTGCATGTTCATGCTATTGTACTGACCATACCATAATGGTTCCTTCTGGCTTTAAAGTCTGTTACTCTATGAAGGTCTGTTGTCTATTCCACATTTAACTCAATTCCAAGGCACAAGTATTTTGTAATCCTTCTTTCTTTTTTAAAAACAAACTTCAATGCATACTATTTATGTAATCTATCACCAAAATAGAGGATGGACAATACAGCAGAATTAGCAGATAATCTGGTCCAAGATTTCTAATGTAAATGGATGCAGCTCTATTTGCATAAATATGTTTCATCCATTGGCACTGAGAAAATTTAGGTCCAGATCATCAAAGATATTGAGGTTCCTAACGTCCATTGAAATAAATGGGAGTTAGATGCATAAATACCTTATGAGAATGTGGGCCTTATCCCTTTAATTTTTCAAGCATCTCAACTATATTTCTGAACTAACATTAGCTGATCTTTGCATATAATGTCAAACATACACCCATTATATAATTACATGAAATGGAATTAGTATTTTACCCCCTCTGATCTTTTTAAAACAATTATCTCCCCCATTCCTGAGAATTTTCAGACCCCACTTACACCTTTTCCAATTCTCTTAATTTTTTCTACCCCTTGCTACCAGGGTGTTTTCAACAACTGTAAATCTTCCATTTTCTCTTCCACTCCAAATGGTTTGTGGAGAACAAAACACATAAAGTAATTGTCTTCAAATATATCCATTTAATTGCATCTTTAAAACTTGCATCCTTAGGTTCCAGACCTGGGAGATGCTGATCCCCCTAAAAGCAGCTGAGCACCCTAAATTCCCTTTGGCTTTAGTACAGAGGTCCCCAAACCTTCCCCCCCCCCCAGGGGGAGGAAAGAGGAATGTTCAGGGGGAGGGGGCTGCAGCAGAGCACAGGCCAGCTTCCACTCCCAGCCTGGCCCCAACCCTGCCCCCCCACCCAGCCACAGCTCCACTCCTAGCCCCAGATCTGCCCCCAGCTGCAGCCCCATTTCCCCTGTCCATGATCCCTCCCTGCCCCAGAACCCTGGCTCCTGAGGAGGCACAGACAGGGTAATGGGGCTCACAACCATGAAAAGTTTGGGGGCCACTGCTTTATTGGAAGTTAAAGATGCTCAGCCACTTTCAGATTTGGGTCCCTATTCCTGTGGAACATCCTTCCCAGTAAATCCAGCTATGCTAAATCAAATACATTTAGGGCCTAATCCTACAATGCTGATGTCAATAGGGGTGTGGCATGGTCTGTACTCACCCCTGGACTGCACCACCTCCTGGCAGATCTGGGGATTAGCTCTGATAGACCTATGCCCCTTCCAGTGGTCCCACTCAATCACTCTGTCTTTTCCTCTCTTTGTAGCCCCCTCTCTCATTCCAGGAACTGCAGCCTCCTCTTCATGACTCAGCCCTCCATCCAGGTCACTACATGGTTTCCCCTTTCAGGGGTACCAAAGTCCTTCTGCACAAACAGTCAGTCTGAGGCAGTCTTTTCCAGCACTGCACTGATGGCTCCACTTCCCAAGTGGCCAGTAGGGGAACCCAGACCCACTCCCTGATTGGAGTTCCAGCTCAGGGACCCGCTAGCAGCCATGGTCTGTTCCCTCCTTTCCCTTAGCCCCTTTCATGACTTCCCATTCTTTCAGTGCCTTTAGGTTTGCCAGCCCAAATTCCCTCCTCCCAGGGAGTAATTGCAGGCTATCGGCTCTAAATAGCCTCCCAAACACCTCCCTTTTCCCAGACAGTGATTGTAGATTACTTCCCTTAGCATAACCCCTTTCTGTTGCCAGCTTCCTGGCTTTATAAACCCCATCCAGCTCCTCCCTCAGCTGGACTTCCTCAGCCAGCTAGGCCTTGGCACACCCTGGCTCCAGGTGCAGTCTATAGGTTAATTGGCCTAATTTACCCCTTCAGGCATTGCATAGGGGGGACGCCCCATCACAAGGAGGTCATTCAGAGCCTCAGACTCACAGGGTGTTTCTCTTACAATGAGAAGCTGTGAAATATATAACAATAGTTCCATTTAAATTTTCATCATTAAGCTTCAGAATCAACAGCCTAGTGAGATGAAGGGGCAGGGCACATCACATCTGTCTAGAGCACAAATGCAGCTATGGTAGGTGACCCTGTTATAACACAGTTGTCTCCTTACTGCATTACAACACAGCTCCAATTGTAGTGAGGGGGTCCTTAAATGTATTGCATTACCAGGAAAGTAAAATGGGTTGACCTGGTTAGGGAACACTGTTAGTTGGAATCATGTTGTAACCCAGTCAGTGGCCAGCTGCATTGTATATTGAAGTCACTGATACAGCCATATGTGTAATATGTTAATATTTATTATTTGTAGTATAGATGGTCCCTCAGAGCTATTGCTCCAGTTTCACTGACTACACATTTAGAATACATTTTTCAAAAGTGCCTAAATGTCTTAGGAGCCTGAGTCTCATTTTCAATAGTGACTTTGGCCTTGTCTACATACAAAAACTCTACTGGTTTAACTATACTGGTTCAAGCCCCCTAGTGTAGGTGCAGTTCTGTGGGTATAAGGACACACAACTATTTTGATAGAAAACCGGTACTTCTAACAAGAATAGTTAAACTGGCACAAGAACTGTGTATAGTCATGGACTTGGGCTCCTAAATCACCTAAGCGCTTCTGAAACTTTGACCCAACGTGTCATTGGGGTCACATTCAGAGGGACTAGACACTAAACTGCATTTCAAATTCAATCTTAAATTCTGCAAGAAACATTGAAATGACCAGAAATTCACTAAACACCATAAAACCATGCTCTAGTGGGGCATTTCTGCAGCAGGGTTTTCCAGTTGTTTTCTGTATGTGTAATGGGCAGTGTGAGCCTAAATTTGGAGCAGCCTGCTTCCCTGCTTTAAACTGGTGGGAAACCAACTATTTCACCTTGTGTCAGGAGCCTTGAATTTTGGCTATCCACTTACTATGTGGACAAGCACGCTTTGGTGTTGGGGGCGGGGGGTTGCATGTCGTTTTGAAAGTATGGAGATATAGGCTGGCTGGTCACGTGTATCAAAAGGCTGAATTCTGGTGAGTATCATGTAGTCATAAACAAAATACTGCAACTGGACTCCTTTCGGGGGGAAGATTTACCAAAATGGCTTCCTTTTTCGTTTGTTTACACTCCCCCTGGTCTGGCTACTGGGTGGATGGATTATTTCCTCTGTAGAGATTTGCATTGACATGCTACTTCTTACATAGGAGGCGCCCTCTCGGGCTTTGTCTGGTTTGCTTTCACTATAGCACAGTGTGGGGGGGGCGGGAGGGGGCCTTACATGCAATGTTCTATAGTTGGGGGATTTGTGGGGAAATCTCCTTGTGTTCCGTCCGTTGTGTGTGCATAGCCTCCATCGAGATGCGTGGGGATACGCTGTTTGTGCGAGAGGGAATTGACTGGCGGGAGGAGAGAGAGATTAAGAAACTTTGCTTTGGCTACTCTCTATCCTTGGGGCTGCGTGGCGCCAGCACCCTCAAGTTGAAAGGAAAGCAGCCATTCTCATTTCCAACTGCTCACTGAGATCCTTAAGGCGACAAAGACACCAAAGTGAGTTTTATTTGCTGGTAAGCCAGAGGGAAGAGAAAAGAAAAGCCAACCCCCCCCCCCCTTAGAAAGAGCCGACAAATCCTTTTTGCTCTTTTGTGTGCGCTTTTCCTATTCACATGGCGCGTTCATCCGTGTGATGCCCAACTTATTGTCATTACTTAGTTATTAATTGTTCTCATCTGGGTTTAATTGAGCAACCAGGGACTTTACCCCAAGGGTCGGGGGAGGAAGGACCTAAAGCAAAGACGCGGTCGGTAGAACTCGTTGCTTCGGAGTTGGCACAGTGTAAAAAACAAAAACAGAAACAAGCCAACTAAGCGAGAGAGGTGAAAGGGCCTGGCTCTGATGCAAAAGCTCAGCGTTCTTTGGGTGGTAATTCATTTAATATCCACCCAGAGGTGCAGGCAAAGGTGAGGGTGGCAGGCAGCCCCTGCTTTCCCGAAAGTGTGTGTTGCCTGAAGACCTGGGGGTGACTCCTGCCGTCTGATCTTTTGAAAGGCCCTTCTCAAGGTGAATTCTGGCACGAGATCTAATCTCACCGGCGGCAGCGTTATCCCAGGCCACTCTCTTGGAGCCGGGACGTGGGAAATCGCCTGCATCTCGGTGTGTCTCGCCACAGTGCAAGGCTCTGCGCGGTTGTCACTATTACAGCCGCCGTGGTTTTCACAAAGCGGAGAAAAGAAAGGACAAGAAGACGGGCACGCAAGAAAAAGGAAAATAGCGCGGGGAGGGGGGGATCAGGAGAAAGATGAGAGCGGGGAGATTAGAAAAGCAAGCGCTTGAGAGAGTGGCAAGGCGCAGGTATGTCGTGCTGAGTTACTGAAAGCATCATTGATAGTTAGAAGATGATAAAAGTCTCGCCCACAGCTACAGTCTCGCTGGAGCCACGTTGTGCCTGCAGAAGATTGCCCGGGCTCATTACAGCAATTATTTCTCTTCTAACTTTGCCTCAACCTTCATGTTTTAAATTGCTGGCAAGGCGAGCAGGGGAAAGCCCGGTGCCATTGCTTGGACGTAAAGACAAAAGGAGAGAGAGAGAGAGACAGAAAAGTCTTTGCCTAACGATCCTTCCCAAACCGAAATCAGATTGAGTGGCACGGTTAGAGAGGAATTTATGGGGAGCATTCATGTCAAAGCAACAATGGGCCTGTATAGCGGGGGACTTCATTGTACTGAAACGCGGTAGGATCTTGCGGGTTGAGCTCGAGTCTGTTGCTCCCAGACGAAATGCTTCCCTACGGCCAGAGGGTCCCCCATTTGTTCGAAGCTCTGCGTCCACAGGGAGAAGAACAGCCTCATACTTGTGACCTTCGCGTTGGGCAAGCGGTATTGTAGGTTTTGCCTTACAATACCAAACAGCTGCGTGCGATCGCCCGGAGTTGGCCCAGGGATGTCTTACACCAGTTCCCCCGCGGTAACTGAACACCTTTAATGTCGCTAATGTTTTCTGGAGGGTAATTTTGACAAATCCAGACTTCAATCAAAGCCGGTTTGAAATTGACCTTTGTAAGAGTTACGGAGTCCAGAGAACCTGAGGGCTGGGGGGGGGTCGCCCCCCGAGCTCTCCAGGCGCCAGCGCGAAGCTGAACTTCAATCCTACAGGGCCCAAGGGCAGAATTCCTGAGCTGCGAGCTGTCCCCACCCCTTTCCTTTAAAAGACTTGCGTCCCTAATCCCACCTCCCACCCGCAACTGCAAGGTCTGTCCCCTCCATTTCCCAGCCCCAGCCTGCCTGCTGGCTCCCCCCACTGATCGCGCTGCCCACCCAGTCACCCAGCATAAGGCCTGGAGGTGTCAAGGGCCCCTTTGTACACCGAACCGGCCTTGCCTCTCAACCCAATGTCCCGTCTCCCTCTCCACCCACACCAGGCCGGCCTGGAGCGTATCCTTTATCTCTGCAATGTTCCCCCACTTAGCACACCGAGTTACCTACATCCTCGGAGTAACTCCAATAGCTTTCAACCAGAAACTGAATAGACCCCCCTGCGCATTCCCCTCAACCCCAAAGATCCTTCAAAGCCCCAAAGCGCAGCCTGGAGGAGAGGAAGCTGTAGCCCCATGTTTCCTGTGAAATGCCACCGAGCTCTATTTTGCTTGTAGCCCCGATAACTTCAGATGAGAAACCAGCTTCGCCTTCAGAGCGCGTTAATACTCCCGCAATACTCGGAGTCTGGAACTAGACAAACTGCTCGGGATTGGGTTTTTTTTAATCTCAGCAGCAGCACTCGGGTTAGAAATGTAGCACCTACTTCACTTAATCGCACAGAAAATTGGGGCTCGTGAAATGTGATGATACGGGAGAAATTAATTCTGTTCAACTGGCTTTTGAAATAATCTGGGACAAGAAAGGGGACATACTCGGTTCCTCAAGCAGTCGGCTGAGATCAGCCTTCCTAGTGTATCTGACCTCTTCATTCCAGGATTCTGACATTTACCGAGCAATTCATTTTGAGTCCAAATTGTTAGGTGGGTCAGGATACTTCTTTCGCATCAGAGAAAAAGTGGGGGAACTTTTAAGTAAAATTCAAATAAATCCGGGAGTACACCCTAAAATCTGTTACAGGACATATCATTTGGATAACCCTAGGGCAAGGAAAGTATTTTTCATGTGTGCTCGCTGCGGAATCTCATCTACACACTGATGTCTTGTTTGGGAGGAGAACAAATCCAATCCGTTTGCTCAGGTCTGGAGTGGAGACCAAGGTCAATCAACATACGGCAAGCTTAAAATTAGCTTAAAATTAATTTATTTAACAAATATAGCTATAATATAAATGATAATAAAATTTCAAATATACAGTATATTACATAGTACACAGGGCCCCTTCCAAAGGAGCTGTTGGAGGAAGAAACACAGATAACAGACAGCGCTGTTAAATGAATACGGAGAGACTATTGTACATTTTGTCTCTTTCTTGCGTAAGAGAGAGAAAAGTGTTCCGGGCATTCAGCCTTTGTCATTTCAATTCCAAGCCAACCCTTCCCAAATAACGCAGTGCTCTATCCCCAAACTCTTAGCTCTGCCTGCGTGTCTCGGAATTAACCTGGGAAGAAATCACAGGACTTGGAGCCACGGCCCCTTGTCTGAGCTGGAAAGATGGTTGATGTTTTCGGTTTCTCCTGGTTTGGGGATCTGAGGGAGGAGCAGCTTGTGGAAACCACTGGCGAGATCGGATCAACGTTTAAACGCAGGGAGGGTGCCGAAGAATAAAGAGCTAAAAGAGGCAAACAAAGCCAGACTTGACCGTGCAGCCCGGTGGCTGGAAGTCTCTGCAAAGGGGCTGTTAGGAACTTCGCAGAGTGTGAGGAGCGCGGAATCGGGGCGAGAGGTGCAGGGAAAGGGGTGGGGGGGGTGTGCGGGGGGCGCTTGAAAGCCAAGCCGAGGGTTGGTGGGGACAAGATGGCTAGGCAGGGACAGGAGCTGGCCCGCTGGCTTTGGAGGGAGGGGGCGCCCCAGCCAGGCTGCTGTCGGGTGGGTTCCGTGTGGCCCCGCTGCGCTCTATGTGAGGTGGTACATGCTGTATCCCACGTGAGCCGTGTACAGTCCCACGGGAGCCACTGGCAGCCCTGCCCGCTGGAAGGGGCTGGAGCCTCCGTACAGGGAAGCGCCCGCCACCGCCGGGCCGCCCAGAGGAAAGGAGATGCCGAAAGCGGCCGGGGGCAGCATGGGCTTGGCTGCCATCTTCAGCTTCTCCAGCTCGGCCTCCTGTAGTCTCTTGGCCTTGGCGCGCCGGTTCTGGAACCAGATCTTCACCTGGGTCTCGGTGAGGCTCAGCGAGCTGGAGAACTCCGCTCGCTCGGCGATGGACAGATACTGCTTCTGCCGAAACTTCCTCTCCAGGGCCAGCAGCTGCGCCGTGGTGAACGGGGTCCGAGGCTTCCTGTTGGTCTTGTGCTTGCGCAGGGTGCAGGCCGGGGGGCTCAGCCGTCCTGGGGGAAGGGAGAAGGGGCAACAAGGACCAAAAAAAAAAAGAGCCAGCTGGTTATCAGCACATCGCACCTGGCACAAGGCAACGCTGCAGAGCCGCTACCGGGCGCAGACTGCTAAATTCACAGGCAGTGCCCCCCCCCCCCACACACACGCGTCAGGGAGGGGTGGGAAGAGGGGTTGAGTCTGGGGGCTAACATTCAGATCCTAGCCCCTGCCTAGATGCAAGGGGCTTTGGAGCGGGCCCATCTCCAATGTCTATAGCACTTTTGAAATGATCGCCCTCTTTCTGCGGAGCAGTGGCTGTGTGTTTTTCAAAGAGTGTGTAACAAAGGGTTCAAAACTCTCCCCCCAAATGGTCACAGCCCCAGTGATGCTTACTAGTACCCACTGAGGGCTCATTGCTAGATCATCGATATCCCTTTATATAAAGCAGCCGACAGAACGCTTTGCACTACAGGGAGCCATATATCCTCAATGTCCGCTTACTTTTTAAAATGTAAAAGGACATAAAAGGGGTGCCGGTGTTAGCCTAGGGCAGAGGGGGAAGACCCCCAAGAAAGTGTCTGTGTTGTCTTTTTTTTATTGGACTAAACTACAAAAATAAAACAGGCAGGCCTTCTCAGGCTCACACCCTCTTCATTAGGCCCCTGGGAAAGAGATTAAGCATGTAATTAATTATGAGCTCTGAATTAACACTCTGTCTATTGCCCTTCATAGCCTTCTGCTTCCTATGGCCTAATTTAAAATGTAAAAGAGACTCTTCCGAACCCTGGCCTGTTTTATTTTGAGTTAAAAATACTTCTGCTAATTTTGTAATATAAATCAATGAAAGCCACAAAAATATGCACACAACTCACTTTTGGAGACTATCCTCTCTCAAGGGCCTTTGAACGAGTTTCACCGTGCTGAACTCTATATGGCAACATGGGTATAAATCAAATTCTGCTCGTTTTATTTAGTAAGAGGAGCAGAATTGGCCCCACAAGGAACCAGAGATAGAATCTTCTGTACTGAATTTCTGGAACTCTGCATAATAATTAGACATGATTTTTTTCATCTAAATAGAGCTCATCCGGTTTGATATTTTTAGAATTTTACTTATATCAAAAATAAAATGGAAAAAAATCTAAAATCGCAGATTTACGTACTTTCCAAATAAAACACTTGCAATTACCGAGCGTGCACTCATGACGCCTATAACGAGTCCCAGGACTGAAGCATCAGGATTGAAGAACCTGATCTCTATGTGTATCGCTACAAAATAACACAAACCACTTTCAACAAGAACACCACTGAGCTGAAGCCATGATTGGAGAATGTGTATGGTTCGTTCAAATCAAAACTTGAACTGACATACGCAATGGAGTATTTTTCCCCCAAAGAACGTTTGGTAGGAGACATTTCAATTCCCCCTTTCCATTTGAAACTCTGAAGCCATCTTCTGCCATTAGAAACATTTTAAATATTTTTTTTAAAGAAAGCATATTAAACGTGCTGGGGAAAGAAATTCCACGGGAACATCAGTATAACTAACTTCGCTTAAGCGGAAGTCCAGTTCTAGTGATCTACAAGGACTGTCCCAAACTGATTCAACGCAATGCGACGTGCAAATAGCTTTTGGGGAGCTTTTGCTTTTTGTGGGGGGGGGGGAGACGAAGGGAAATAGCGGCTTCTCTGTAATGAAATTTAAAACTAAGAGTCCCAAACATCAGTCCTGTGGAATTCCCCTGTGATCAGGACTCTGGAGTTTGCGTTCTAGTGCACACAACATACACGGCACATTGCTGTATTTACACATTCAATTTAGCCACAGGAATCGGATCTCCTACTTACTAGGGGGAGGTGGGGAGAACCTGGCGTTCTGCATCCAGGCCGTCCTCTCTTGCTTCTCGGGGCTTTCCGATTTGACAAGTGCATCTTCGGGCAATTTTACTAGTCCCCCGACAGGAAAATGGCTGTTGATCGGCAGCGGGGAAGCCGGCGTCTCTGCTGCCACCGATAAGGATCCCACCCTGGGACTGAGGGTCTGATGAGTGGAAGCCCCAGCAGCCAGGGGCACTGCCCCTTCGGGGCTGGTGGCGATGCTCTCTCTGGCCCCCGGCTTCCTGTGATCAGCCATGAGCGCCTCCACGCTGAAAGGCAGGAGGTTTGGGGACACTTTGGGCTTGTCACCCTCCTCCTCTCCTCCCATCGCCGCCACGCTCGCCTGGATGCAGCTGCTGGGCTTGCTGAAAGCAGACGCAGGAGACTCCTCGATTTTGACCCCGAGCTGTACAGTAGTCATATCAACACCGGGGGCCATGCAGAGGCAGTCCTCCTTCCCGACCTGAGCGCTGAGCCGCGGCAGCCGCCGTTCATGGGGGTTGTGACCAGCCAGTGCAACAGCGACTCCCTCGCGTCGCTTTCGGGGCGTTGGGCACTTTGCAGCCGCGGCTCCCGGCCGGACTTGTTAATAAGGCCAAGCGAACTCCAGAGCTGTCCAATCAGCGCGCAGAGGGGAGGGACGGCCGCTTCCCATTGGACGCGGCGCGGGACTTCGCTACTATCAACAGGCCGCTGCCTTCTTGCTCCCGCTGAACCGCGAGGATGTTAGTGGGAAACTTTCCTCTGGAGTAAATTCTGTGCCCGTCTCTTGTCTTTTGCAAGAATGGCTCCTATTCAAGCCGTTCACCGCGGGGTTTTTTGTTTGTTTGGGTTTGTTTTTACTGCGATGGAAATTCTCTGAGCTGCACATTTCTGGCCCCCAGATTGTTTCTTCAATGTCAGGAACATGGCCGTTGATGCGATACAAATACCCGTCTTGTTGTCGGGTTTGTTTTTAAAGCTATGGCAAAGAGAAATATAACATCAGCTCCCACGTATAAAAGTACCCTCCGGGTTCATGTCCAGTAAGCGCCCGGGGCGCATTGTGAAGAGTAGAACAGATCCAAAGGGATAATATATGGACATATTAATACACTCCTGAAACCAAGTCCAGTTTTGGTTGTTATTGACATAAAAAATGTTAACATAAACGAAACACCGGGCTGCCAGTAGTGTGACCTCACACTGCGAGTCCTTATATAGACTCCATCAGCTGTCGGCGCGTTTAAAACACGGAGAGTATTTAAAAGAGCACACATCGTGTACCAGGCAATGTTTACATGTGTACATGTCTGTACGCATATACATATATAGTTGAAGTATGATATATTTCATTGAATAAATATGTCTGGATGGGCAGATACAGTCACATAAAATAAAATATGCATTCATGTGAAAAGAAACCCTAAGTTTCTCGACCCATTAAAGACTTGGCTATTTTGTTTTGTAACTTCGTTTTACGATCCCTTATCCTTGTGCCCAGGACGGATGTGCAGTAAAGATGAGCAGCTCTCTAATACTGTGATTGGCCACTCGCTGAGAAAAGTTTATTGATAGCTGCAGGGCTCTAATCTCCTAGAAACACAAGAGGCTCTTGCAGTCATTTAAGGGGAATTATCTAATCGGGGAGGGACAGCGAATTCCCTTTCATTTTAACTGGATCCAGTAAAACCTGTAGGTTATGAGCATATAGATTATGAAATGAATTGATATAATGGAAATTTTATTATCTGATATTTGACAGATCTGTTTGATATGAATTATCATGTATGTGCACATATAAGATAATTCATTTATACATCCATAGCTATAAAAATCATCTTTAAAAAAAGGAACATATATAATATAAACACAAATATTATACTAATGTAGGATATAGCGTATTTTGTTGTTTATATTATATATGATCCTTTACAAAAAGATGATTTGTATATGTATATTAAAATGTACGCACATATTGATGTCCACACATCTATACACACGTGTACATGTGTTAAATGTATTGCATTTTACTACCGCATTTCATTAATGTAGGACCCTTACATTGTCATTGAAAAGCTGACGGTGAAAACGGTTTCAAACAGTGTGTTCAAACTCTAGTCTGTTGTTTTTGTTGTTACTTTTTCAAAATCCATATCCCCTGCCTTCGGAGAGCCATGTGGAATTTACCAGTTCTGCCCAGCCTCCCTGCTGCAGGCTGGTGGGAATGAAGAGCGATTTTTGCCCCCCTGAGGCTCTTATCGATCCTTCTGAGGGGCTGGGTCGGTCCGCTGGGGTGAGTGGCTTCTCCGAGAAGCGGCTGCATTGCTAATTGCGAGAATAAACAATCTGTCACGATTAGTCAGTGCCTCTAATAGGCAGACAAGTGATGTTGTTTTTAGGCGCCAGCAGCGGTCTGATCAAAGGCTTCAACTGGAGGGGGACTATTGAGGACGTTAACCCGCATCAAGGGAGCAAGACGCCTTAGCCCTGGGACATCAGCACATTCAGCCTGACAAAATTAGTTTGCTCTACCAATCACAGGACATTTTCCCAAACCCCTATGCTGGATGCGGGGCAACATTGATTTTTATTTTTCAAATATATATATATATTTTTTAAGTTGCCTCTTGATCCTACAGGTAGGATCCTTATTTCTGGTTCCCAAACGCAGTCGTTCAATAAGACAGGGGGTCATGGGTTTGTTAGACTCACTGGCAGCTTTTAGGTTGCTTCCGATCTCATTGTTTTGATGGAAACATGAATGGGAAATATATTGTTTACTTTTTTGTAGACTGCATTGGGGAGCGGTGGGTGTACTTGCTGGAGTTTTAGGAGATGGCCCGCTCTCCCTGAGAGTTGTCAGTTTGAGATAATTACCTCCTTGTTCATCTCCCAGCAATGAACGCTTTCTGTTTACGTTTCTGTAAATACTTGGAGGTATTTTAATCAGGATAGCATAGCAAGGGCTTGATTGTAATTGACAGGCTGGCAAGCGTTTTGCTTCAAAAGGGGAATCCAATAGTGTTTTCTTTTTCTTTTATCTTTTTTTAAATTAAACATACAAGCTCCCAGTTCAGGAGGAAGAGATCAACTTTAGCTCCATGCAACGAACTCTTCCTTGGTACTGAGGGGTTTTTTTTTACGTTTATTAGAAGGATTTGAATGTCAAAGCTTTTCCTGAGTGAGCTGCTCTGCTATGGCGGATCTAAGCACTGTGGGATTTTAGACCATTTATTTTGCTTGTGTTATGATGACTCTCTGACAGCTGCTTTTCAATAGCTCTCAGTCATTCCCCTTTCTGGGCTCTCGGAAATTCAGAAGTGAAGTGGGGGCAGTAGGCTGGTTTATGGGTGTTTGTTTCAGTTTTTATTGGAATTTGCGGAGCTTCAGTAAGGCGCTTGCGTTGGATAACAATATTGGGCAATTAGCATCCTACACAGTCCCGTTTGATAGAATGAATGTGCTATGAAAACCGATTACCTATAGCATTTTATTTCAGTGTGTGAATACAACAAATGATCATGGGGTGGTGGGGGGAGAGAAAAGGCAGCTCTAAGCCAATTCAGGGCATTGTCTGCCTTTTGTAAACGTTACCTTTGAATTAGTGCGGAGAAATAAGAAAGAAGGGATTGAAAAGACGGCAGCTTTCTTTTGTTTTAGGTTACCGGAGATCAGACAGCTCCGCAAAGTACATGACACCCTTTGCAGACAGGGGAACGGGCCACTCCATAAACCGAAATCTCAAAGCACCCTGGACCTGGATTCAAAGTGGCCATGTGCTTGCATTTATAACCAAGGATGCCCTATACTGAAGTTCGTTTGGAAAGATACATCAAGATATTTACAGACGTCTAGTTCGTTTATTGTGTGGCTGGGTCTTTATTGAAACTTCCCAGAGATCAACACACGTTGCTGGTGTTAAAATTGCCCTGCAGACTTATTACCCTCTCAGAACTCTAAGCTTCCCATCCACCCCACTACCCCTCCTCTTTTCCACCCCTGAACCTTAATAAAGCGAAACGAACTGATCAAACATATTCTTAACTACTTTTAAGGTTAGAGCCATCTGGTATGTTCCTCCTGAGATTATGAAAAGTGGTCATTTTGTTGGTCAAACAAGCCCCAGTTGCAAAGACGTCCTTGTCTCTTTAAGACTTGGTAGGGCTCGAGGCTGAATGGAAAGCACTATTTCAAGTGGCCCAAATTAATTTGATCGCGACATTATGATGCACTTGGAAAAGATGAAAGAAAAGGCTGGCCGTCTCCTCCAAGATCTCTATAATTATAGATAATATATCCTATTTCAAAGCAATTAGCTCAATCAGGCGTAACGAGGCACTTTGCTGCCAGGGAGTAACAATGCCTTACGGTTATTTAAGCTTCAAGATGTCAAACAGACTCGGAGACTCTTTGCTTTGCCCAAAAGGGAACTTGGCTCTCTTGGTGAAAGTCCCATGGCAAACGCAGTGGTTTCCCTTCAGTGACAACACGCCTTTAAAAAAAAGGGGGGGGGAGGAAGCTCTGATAAAGGTGCCAACTTTCCCCCAAAGTACTTCAGCATCATTCCTGTCGGCGATTGTGTCTGTGATGGTGAAAATACTACTACACAATTAATATCGTATCACTACTGCTCCTACCTAGTGAGATTAAACTCACCTCAGTGTAACGTTTTCCCTCCCTCAGCATCACTCTGCCGTGCTTTTGACCATTGATTTTAGGCTTCTTTTGTTTCCCAAGCCACTCATTCACTCATCCATTCGACCGCTTTTTTCTTTCTTTCTTAATATTTTCCATTTGATCTAGGGATAAAGCATTCATTGGATGAGTTAATCGTCAAGTCTAGCCAGCAAATATGATCTAATTTGATTCAAAACAACTTCCATTCATCCTTTTTCTTCCATCCATGGGCCTGAGCCTACCCCCATTTAAGTCAAAGGGAGTTTGACTTCAAAAGGAGCAGCATCGGACCCGAAGTTTATTTCTGCTCTGGAGCAGCCTTCCACGTGTGTACCTGAGACTTGGCATTTCCCTATTAGCTGAACCTGAGTGGTTGCTCTGGGGCTGTTCGTTCAAGCCACTTTAAGTTTTAAAATTAATTGCTCTCCCTTTTTTATCTTAAACCTTAAACACATAGCGATGACAAGGCTCCCAAAGGAAAACCCAGCACCCCAGCAACTGACTATAAATTATGTCCTTAAGAGCGTTAGAAATGAGTTGCCTTTTTTGTATACATAATTATATCTGCGCGGGGAGGGGGGGATGCAAAGTTTAAATAGCGACGCTAAAATCCACCCCGTTTGATGTCAGAAAGCTAAAGTTCAGTGCAATATCTGACCAGCCACAAGACTCGGAAGCAAAGCAATGCCGTGATGCTGGCTGTCTGCAAATGTTTAGGAAGTGTTATGTGTGTGTTTAGATACACATGCCTGGGGCCCGATCCTGCCGCAGCTAACGCCATGAAGTTGTGGAGCAGGATCTGTACATCACCGTATTGTACCAAGTCATCGGGGTTTTTTTTTATCTGCACTTGAATTAAGCGACAGTGAGGCAAGTAAGCCACTGAGCCAGTGTGCATTTATAGCTCAGCTATATCCAGGCGTTATATCTGCAACCATGTTGGGCAGCCAATGCCACAAGAAACAGCGTTTTGTGTAACTGCATTAGATTGTCCTGCTCAATCCAGCCACTTTACTAGCCATTACACACACAACGTGGAACTCCGCTCAAACCAACCCTGACTCCTTATCAAACTTTGCCGGTCAATGACGTGCGCTCTACTAGACGTTTGTAAAAAAAAAGGGGGGGGGGAAGAGTGTTTTATACCTCACCCTTTGCTCCTGGCAGTGGCCCGCTAAGCAAAAAGTTAGCTTCGAAATGTGTTAAAGAGGGAGCTGTGCGGGCCCAGTCAGGGCATGTTTAGCTGAAACATGGACGTATGGCAATTACTGTATAACTGTGCAATTAACCTGTCCGCTATCTTTCCGATTACCTTTATTGTGAAAAGGGGTGATAAAGCGAATATCACAATGGCTTAGTGCTTTGAATGAGAGGAGATCAACAGAGAGCTGGGAGGATATAAATGTGAAGTAAATAAAGTCGAACCCGCCCTCTCTTTCTGTCTTCTTTGCACAAATGGGAACCTTATTCCATGACTCATTGTGAAGCGAAATCGAATGCGGTCATTACGAGTAAATATGGTAGTTAGGGCTCCACTGGTCTTTTTTTCTAGAGGCAAAATTATAAAATATGAAGGATGTAAATTATGTTCTCTCGGCTCTCTTATAAAGGAGGCTCATTCAAAGCAGAACCCTCTCCCCCCAACCCCAACCCCTTGAGCCTCGCTGAATTCCACGCAGAGCAAGGTAGATTTCATTCATTTGTGTTTGTTTATTGGCTAAATGTCACCAGACGCAATTTGTCCCGAATTCTGCAACATGCGAAAACAGTTTGTGGTTTAAAGAGCCCACGCTGGTCCTGCCAGCCGATGAGCGTAAATTCATCCCAATGCTATTTTATAGTGTTCCCATGTTTACTCCACGTTTCTCAGAAGCATTTGACATAGAGTTGCATAAGAAAAGGATTTCGCCAGTGCCAGTTACGAGATTTGCTAGATGTTTTAACAGGCAGAGCTCCCTCACAAAAGCTGTATTGTTTGCCTGCGGTCTGGGTTTCCATTTGGGGTAATTATTGTATTCCCAGTCTTCTTCTAATCATTTGCTCACAAGGCCATCGGGTTTTTTTTTTCTTTTGAAGAAGATGAAATGCTCCAAATTGTAAAACCATTGGAACAATCCCCCGCTTCTTTTCCTATTGTGAAACAGCCAATCCTTACACGACGATAAATCACAGGAAAACGTATGATGCAAAGGCATTAGAAAAGTATATAGCAGGGGGAAAGGCATGTCGCCACATTTTCTTAAATTGCAAACTCTAAAAGTCCCCGGTCGAAGTCTGTTCCCAATAGAGATGTTTCCCTTTTGCAGCAAATGTGCCCACAGAAAAGAATAAGCGAGCACTACTTTATAGTGGGGGTATCTATTTCAGCTAGATAATAATCAGTTCCTGGAAAAATACATACGAAGGAAAATACAGGAAGAAAAAATGCCCCAAATATGACAGATTTTATTTGTCTAGAGGATTTTCTCTTCCATCAGCTGATCATGTCAGAGCCTCAACCGGTGTAAACCGGGATAGCCCCCATTGCAGTCAGAGGAGCTCCGCCGATTTACACCAGACGAGAGCCCTGCAGATATCTAATCTGAAACTGACGATACTTTCTGCTGCACGTGTTTTTAACTTTCCTATTGGCTTCATGCAGCTTTCCAGGGTAATCTTCCTTTTCTTTGCGCCTTCTTGGGTATGTGTGTTTGTTCAACACTGGGGCCCGATCCGTCCGAAAATTCCCACTGTACTCAATGGGAATAAGGTCAGCCCAGAGATTTCTATTTTGGGAGAATTGGGTTGTAAAGTGAGTGCATTAAGCCATTCAGGCGAAATATGGATAGCAATTTCCCTCATTGAAAAGGAGGCTATAACTGTATAGAAACGACGCCAGGTATCTTCTATACAGAATTTAAAGGGAAAAAATATACTTCTAGCGCTTTCGAAGTCATCCACAGATTTTAAACTTCCCTAACTGCATGTAACGTCCTGATTAGAAACTCCAGCCCCTTATTATGTTTGCCATGCGATCTCCTTTTGCTTAATGGCACCTGATGGCTCGATAAGATACTGCCGAGTGACATCATTCTAATAAATCAATGTGACCAAACGATTTATGTGCCAGAAGAGAGGGATGGAAATCCACATTATTTTGTACAAAACGAACTTTCGTCTCAGACTTTCCATCAACCGCAAACCGAGACATAATCTAAACTAATCTAGACATAATCTAAACTGGCCTGCTGCTGGTGTGATTCGAATCTGGAACTGCGGAGATAACATGTTTAAACACCAGCACGGCTCCGGTTGCGTTCATGCTATTCCCGGTATGTGTGTTATTGACATTATTTATGTAACAAGTGTGAGTGCCCCATTGGTGATATCACTTTTCTGTTCAACAGCCAGTCGTTTTCTGTCAATCAACGCAAAGCCTCTTCCAGCCTTTCAAATAGCATCAAACCTGCTATACACAAACTTGCTATAAAAGCAGCTCTATGATAATCATAGTTCACTGCCCCGACAGAAGCAAGAAAAGGTTATCGCATTAAAGGGGAGTAGTTGTATGTTCCTTTGCAGCAAAGGCTATTGTGAACCTAGCTCTATAATTCCCTCTTTACTGATGGGCTGTTAGGATATAGAGTTTGAAGATATGGTCCTGCTGCTATTAGAGCTAATGGCAAGATTCTCATTGACTGATCTGGGGATTTACAGGATGGGGTCTGTACACTACTGCTAAATTCCAATAATATTCCCTTGCTAGATTTTCATTCTGGAATGATCAGAAAGATAAATGCAAAGTGCACAAACCTGTGGACATAGGTACCTGTGTGTGTATGTGTGTGTGTGCGTGGTGTTATTGTTGTAGCTGTGCTGGTCACAGGATGTGAAGAGACAAGGGTGAGGTAATATCTTTTATTGGACCAACTTCTGTTGGAAGCTTTGCAGCGTACACAGAGCTTCAGCACTACGTCTGCATAACCGTCAAAGGAAGAATGTCTTAATCAGATATAATTCACATGTCTATGTCCAGAAAGGAGATGTAGTATGGCCTAGTAGACAGAGCACTGGCCTGGGACTCAGGAGATGTGGCTTCTAGTCCAGATCATCTACTATCCTCCTGGATGATGTTGGGTAGGTCATTTCACTGCAGTTTCCCCATCTGTAAAATGCAGATAATGATTCCTTCCTTTGAAGCTAGGTATTCGTGTGCGTATGTATAAATACACACATATATTAATAATATATCTTTATACCAAAATACTAATTTACCATCTTTGATCATAGCCCTATCACTTAAGTAGTAATATATTTTAATTCTTCAGTGCGGGTTTTGAAGTTTTAAGAAAGAAAAATAAACAACAAAAATAGAAGGTCTCAGAATTTATTTTAAACTCATTTTGTCCTCACTATTAGGTTTGGCTTTCTGTTCTCCTACAGAGAACTACATTAGCACGCTTTTACCTACACTTTCTACCAATGTGTCAACCGAATTATGGTCCCATTGAGCGGAGTGGTAAAATTGTAAAGGATTTGATTTTGTGTGTGTGTGTGTGTGTGTGTGTGTGTGTGTGAGAGAGAGAGAGAGAGAGAGAGCGATTACTCAATAGCTAAGAATATAGGTGGGTCCAGAATGCATTCACAGAACTACGCTTTTTTCAGAGAAATTTACCATACTGCCGTGCTCACTAAGGCAAAATTCCCTTGGTGAGAATAAAGGTTGCAGGACCTGGCCCTAAACGGCAATCACTTCGAGCCCTAAGAAAGTTATTCACAGCAGAAGTTCTAGGGACTCAGACAGAGGCTCCTGAAGGATATTTATCTGTGAGACATCAGCCTTGACTTTTTCTTGACAAATGGCTGTGACTGAGCTCACCTGACCAAATTCAGGTCGCCCCCTTCATTTTTCTTTTGCCATCTGTTTCAGAGAGCAGTGGGTGAACCGGAGGCTGGAAAGCAAAATGTGTAGGAGCAATAGAATTGCATAGTTTGTTTCCTTTCTCTGTGCTGGGGCTCTGAGAATACGAACTGTGGGCCTGACCCGTGAAGAATAATAGTGTATTTTGTGAAAATTAATGGTTCAGCTAGACAGGTTTCTGTGCCACCATCAGACCTCTAAGGAAGGTCGCTCCTTCGGAAAGGCTCCTTCCCTGATGACAAATAAAGGCACTTTGCTTCTTCCACAGCTAACAGAAGAATAAGGTCCAAAATGTTCCTTCACTTCAGTGGGAGTTTGGGATCAGCCAGAATTGCAGAACGGGGGCACGAAAGTATTGAAGATCGTTCAATTCTGTTCAGAAGAAGGCTTCAATCAAGAAAGGTTTTGGAGATGCACAAACACATTCCACTTGCTAGGTTTATATTCAGATTTTAGAAGCAAGTGTGAAAATGCCAGGGCATTTGAAATTCACCAAAATAGATCACACATTCCACTGAAAGAAGATTCCGTTTGAATAAGAAAACTTAAGCACTTAATTATGCCAGGCACGTTAACTTTAAAAGCCAGAGCAAAATATCTCATCGGTCTCAAACTCAAAAATCATAGATGGGTAAATGCTTTTAAAACGTCATGCAATGAATATGCTTTGGAAATACTGTTTGGACAAAAAGGAAATCCACCGCGTTAACTGACCAGTTGCTAATTAAATACAACCTAGCTTACCCCATGTCCTGCTCTGTCCCCCATGCGACACTCCATAGACTCTGACCCGCTTTATAGGAAGCAAGTAATAATTTGGCATGATGAAAGGGTGAGCTCTAAAGCTCCCATTAGATCTCAGAGATGTTAATCTTTATCTGCTCAATGTTTATGGGCTTTTATCAGCGATCATATATGGAAAATAACCCCTTTCCCAGATTAATTCCATCCTACTCTTTTCTGTATTCTGTACTGGCCACTTTCTAATGATTTTTTTCAGTTGTGACCTTTAAGGATAAACTTCCCTTTAGTTGGCTACTTCGCAGACAAAATCTGAAGCCTGACTTAATTTGTAGTTTACTAGTCCTCTGATGTGAGACTACATAGAAAGCTCCTATCTGATCAAACGGCTGGTATCCTGACACAGCCCAATTATGTGAAAATATATCCTGGCTTATCATTTCAAACATCATATCAGCGGGGAAACCGAAGTCGTTCCCCGTCCGTTTGATTTTCCTGTTCAGACACACTTGTTTAAACAGGCACCATAACGGTTGTCTGCAGTCTTCCTCCGAGGAGTTCAGCAAGCGTTTTACCCTTGGAAACTCCAACGCGGGGCGAGGACCGGATTGGAAAGTGGAGGTTCACATTCCCTAGCTCAGTGGAGGGTGTGTCGGGTGGGGGAAAAACAATATCCCGGAGTGCAAAGATCTGAACAAAAGGTAGGTCTGGAATTTTACAAAGAAAAGTTTTGACCCAGGCTCATGAAATGTCTAGCAGGTACCTGAGCCGAGTGCGTTGTTCTGGTTTCAGTAACAGCTGGGGTGATATTCGAACTACAGTGAAAACTCTGACTAGGGGAAATATAGCAGTGTATGTGTAATGGCCCGGATCCGGGACTCCTTACTCCTACCGTAAACCGAATGGGAATTTTCCCTGCTACGACCTGCAGACTCCCATAACAACATTCCCTCTGTGTGTGTATGTGTGTAATCTAACCATTTATCTAATCTATCAGTTAAACACACCCGCACACATATTGTGCAAATATTGTTACCTATTTCTAGACGAAGGGGAGCACTCAGGAATTAGCCCGTGATTCGAAAAGAGCCAAACTAACGTTTCCCGTCCTGTTTCTCCTTGGTTGTGTTACTTTACGCGTGCGGATTTGCCGGCCGCAGGAGCAGAATGGAGAGACCGCATTCGAACAGCTGGCACGATTCGCCCATGCGAGCTCCGGCTCTCGCTCTTGTAGACCAGCTTGTGGTAACGTGTCCTCTGCTCCGGGCGCCTCGATAACTGATCAGTGTACACCATAAAGCGGGAAAGAGGCTGAAATAAGGGGCCGGGCATTAATTCTGGCCCATCTGCCGCAACTTGTGAGCGTGGGGAGCAGTGAACCAACGGTTGGTTTGGGTTATTTATTTGAAAACGGCTCTTCGTCCTCATTCAGTTAGCTGGGGGCGGGGGGGGGGGGTGCCTGCCTGTTTTCCCAGGTGGAACAGGGAAGGCAGCACGAACGCGTCCGGGATTCCTGCAGTCCTGACACAGGCAAAACTTCCCCCGACTTTGCCTGTTTGATTTCAAAAGGAGTTTTGCACAAGCGCGGGCTGCAGGATCGGGCCCACACTCTCAGCCCCCCGCCCCCCCCGGCTCGGGAGAGGGCAGGCACTCGGCTGGATGTGGCTGGGGACGTTTGCATCTTGCCGTTTAACAGCGCGGACACCTGGGCTGTTACACCCGATTGATTTCAAGGGATGCGCCTGGTACCGTAGCTCCTGCCTCCGGGCTATCGAACACGAAGCGGTGCACCTGTACCACCGCGTCCTACACACAGCTGGCTGGCTCTGCTTCATTTGCACCCACGCCGCGCTAGTGACACTTTTATTTGATCAAGGGGACGTTGTGCTGCCTCTTCGTCTTCTCCCAGGTGCCCCAGAGATGGCACCCACAGCGCAGTAACTGTCATTAAAGCAGCCGGTCCCCAACTGCTCACTAACCTGCCCGTGTTTATGACACCCTGGAGCTGGCAAACAACAAAAACCGGGAGAGCTGCAGTGTGTGGCTTCAACAACATGCTCCTTCGCGAGGGACAACGAGACCGAACCCTTCTGTGACAGGGGTAAAGGATTCTGCCTCTCTCAGGCAGTCATCCCCCAGCTTCCTTCTGCATCCCGCGGTGGGGGTGCCCCTGAGAGCAGAGCGCATGACTTTTAACAGGGCAGCCACTCCAGTCCTCACTCCTGCGGAGTCCCGTGCCTGAGGAAGGATTGCAGGATTGGGCCCCGTGATGGAGTCCAAGATCAGGTTTATGATTTTAAAATCTCAATGTGTGTCTTGTCTCCACAATGGAATTTTCCGCCACGTTGAGACAACCAGTCAAGGAGCAGAATTCATTTTAAAACGAGATTGTGGGGTTCTATCAAACCTACAGGGTATTCCAGTTGTTTGATCTGTAAGGGGTTGACCCCAAACCAATTGCAATCAATGGGAAGTGTTTCCACTGATTTTAATGGGTTTTGGATTAGGCCCCAAGTGTTTATAAAATGATGTTTTAGACATCTGGGTTTCTCATGTGATAAGACTAGGTCCCACTCCCATTGAAATCCATGGAAAAATCAAACTGGCTTCTGGTCCTTGGTATTTTAAGTCGTTTCACATAAATTAAATTTAAACATTCCATAATTATCTTATCTTCAGGTTACAGGACAAATGTAATTAATTTCATGCTACTGTATATGGAATCCCTTAAAAAAACACGGAGAGAGACAAATTCAATATAGTGAACGGTCCCTACCTTTTTAGAATTGTTTTTCCTACCCATTCTGTCTCCTCCCCCCTTTCTGGTTTTTTCCCTTTTAATTTATTTCCTGTACATATATACATATACTTGTAACTGATTGAAACCATGTCTGGTAAATATGCTTAACTGCATCTTCATCCCCGGCATAGATTTCTTCTCTATTAATTTTTATATATACACAGTTGTGTCACAGACAGAGTAGTTTAAAATTCTGAATATTTTTTTGTTGTTGTTTCTGTTTGATTTTTAAAAACTGATCATTGATCTGTTTCAAAGGACTGGAAATATGGAGAGTGGAAATGCAGATATTAAAGGTAACATTTCAGTAAGTTGGCAGGGTTAGAAAAAGATTTGTCATTAAACAATAATACAACAACAAGTGTAAAAAAAAAATCAACCCTTGAAATGTATAGGAAGATCAGAGATGCTACCAGAGGAGTCAACCAATTTTTGCTCCTCAAAAATGAAGATGAAGGAGATTGTTTGGAATGTGCTCACTATTTGCTTTTAAAAGGTACACATTTTATTTAAAGCTTATTTTCCAGTACAATTTTTACAGTATCTTCCTGGGAGCTGAGGGACTGACTGATTGAAAGAAAAAAGTTTTCAGGGTCCAATCCAGAAGCAATGAGTACCATCAAGTTTCATTAAAATGAAGAGGAGTTGAGCGTGCTCAACAGGTCTCTCTCAGTGTGTACTCTAAAACATGAGAAGTCAAACTTTGCTCAAATGAAGGCTATGTTGTCAAATTTCTGGAAGCCGAAGGGCCACATGTAGTTTGCATAAAATGGACCATATTACAGAGGATCCCATCTTTAATAAGGATGTAAACCCTATAAGACTACAGGTCACAGCATGCCATAACCTGGCTTGATTTGAGCAAGTCTGGGGGAGGATTGTATTCTTGGATTTGTAATCTCCACATCTATTTATTACCCTGAGATATTTTACAGATTCATAGCATTTAAGACCAGAAGGGACCATTAGATATTACCAAGTCTGACCTCCTGTATGTCCCAGACTGTTACATTTCATCCAGTTACCCCTGAGTTAAGCTCAGTAACTGACTAAACAAAATGTATGTTTGTGAAAGGCATCCAGTCTTGATCTGCAGCAGGAAGGAGCAGCACTGGCCACCCCATTGTCCAGTGTGCTTTGTGTCTCCTCCATCGTGACAAGGGACTGGGGGACAAAGAGTGACTGAGTGACTTTGCAAATTGGCAGCAGCAAGAAGGAGCAGCGCTGGCCACCCCATTGCCTAATCAGTTTTGGCCTTCTCCTATCATGACAGAAGATTTGCAGGGCCAAATCCTGAGCCATGCTGACTCAGAATGCACAGGGGTTGCACCACAAGCTCATTTTTGGCCCTGTGGCTGCTCAACCACGACAGAGGGCTGGCAGGGCCAAACCTGAGTGAGCAGCGGGGTGGCCAGTGCAGCTTCTTCTTGGGGCTGCTCCTAGTGCATATCATGTGCACAGACGCAGGTATTGCTGCTTAGTCACTGTATTCAAGTCATCTCTCAGACTTTTTTTTTTTTTGATAAGCAAAATACCCAGACTGAGCTCTAAGTCTCTCACTCCAAGGCATTTTCACCAGCCGTCAAATCATTTTTGTGGCTCTCTTCTGCACCTGTTCCAATTGTTCAACCTCCTTTTAAAAACAAGAAGAAAAGGAGTACTTGTGGCACCTTAGAGACTAACAAATTTATTAGAGCATAAGCTTTCGTGAGTTACAGCTCACTTCATCGGATGCATTTGGTGGAAAAAACAGAGGAGAGATTTATATACACATACATGTATATAAATCTCTCCTCTGTTTTTTCCACCAAATGCATCCGATGAAGTGAGCTGTAGCTCACGAAAGCTTATGCTCTAATAAATTTGTTAGTCTCTAAGGTGCCACAAGTACTCCTTTTCTTTTTGCGAATACAGACTAACACGGCTGCTACTCTGAAACCTTTAAAAACAAGGACACCAGAAACTGGGAATGGGTGAAAGGGGATGGATGACTTGATGATGACCTGTTCTGTTCATTCCCTCTGGGGCATCAGGCATTGGCCACTGTCGGGAGACAGGATACTGGGCTAGATGGATCTTTGGTCTGACCCACTATGGTCGTTCTTATAGTCTTATGTAGTCTTGCATTGGCGCATCCTACTTCTGTGGATGGCTATAATGCCCAGAGGAAAGGCTGCACTCTTGGGTGATTGTTGTCATCTCATTGGCTGTCAGAGTAACGACATGCCTACAGATCCAGGAATATCCACTTATCAGGAAGCCTGCCCTCCAATGTGATGGGTATCACCCTACACACACCTGTGGAGAATGCATCTGTGACTGATTAACATAGATGGATGAGGTAACATCTTTTATTAAATCAAAACATCCGTTGGTGACAAAGACAAGTTTGTCTCTCTAATATCCTGGGACTGTCACAACTACAACAATATTGCATACATACTGATTAACATAGACAGCTTCTTCTCTGCCTGTCTTCTCTCCACTTATAGTTTACGCCAGGAACTGGGTTGCAATACTGCCTATTGCTCAGATCAGTGCCTGGAGTCCTCAGTAAGGGCCAGCCCACCCGATGTGAACTGGTAAGGCATGGTACTGCACGGGGAAAAACAGGTCTGGAGTTAGGACACGTCTTTTCCCACCAAGGATCTTCCCTTTTCCCTTGAGCAGCCAAGAAAACTTCCCCCTGCATGAGAAGGCTCTGTGGAGGGTGTACACTCTGTGTGGAATGTGCTGTTGCATTTATTCCACCGATTTGTCTGAAAATATCACAGAGAGTAGTACCATCACTCACACAAGATCTCAGAATGCTTCTCTCTTTTAAAGCTCTGAACTAGACTCAAAATTAACAGTTGGAAGTCATAGAACAATCTGTAATCTACTCAAAAGGTTATGTTAATTCAAGGTATAATCAGTTTTATCCCTTCTATTTAATTATATATTGTAGTTTCTCCCTTTAATATGTCTAGATAATTTGCATGCTCCCCTTATCAAAATCAAATATGTTGAATAGATTGTAATCATATCTATACTGATTTCAAAAATCCAAATTGCATTTATGTTATTATCCAGCTGTATTGACATAGAAGTGTAAGTTTATTCCAGCTCACATACTTTGCCTGTCTCTCAGCAACAGCAGTAACTGTTCCAGAGGCAGTGGTGAGTCACTGTAATGTATCCTTACCAAGCATTTTAAATAGATAAGATAAAAAGAAAATGAATTTATCATCTAGGGATAACAAAGACTTTAACAGAGCTGATCCAGTTCACTTGCCTTTCAAGCTATGCAGTGATTACTGTAACAAACTCAGTAACGTACCCCCCCACTCCCACCCAAAGGTTACAGTTCAGTAAGAAGGAACCCAATTTCTCATTGTCTGACCTTTAAGGCCAAACTCTGCTCATCTTATTCAACCCCAAGACAAATGATCACAGCTGATCCTTGATACATGAAACTCACCCCTTCTACATAGAAGGGTAGAATCAGCTACCTTTGTGGCACCATTTGCATTTCCTAGAACCTCACAGAGGACTCTGTTGGGGTCAGGATCTAGTGGCAAGAGGTGGGGACTGGATGTTTGGAGGGGCTGAGAGAGGGTAGCCCCTTGTTGGGAGAGAGCAGGGCATGCTGATCGACCCCTGTGGCTCTTGGGGCGTACCCTGAAAAGGTGTGCTGAGGCTGTGCTACCTTTTCCATAGGGGCCCCGTCCTGGTGGGGATCTCCCTTTAAGGGAGGTTGTTGGAGCAGCCACACTGCCAGGAAGAAGGATGGGGAAGGGGGCCTGCTGATAGGACAGTGAGAATGCGAGAGAACAGAGCCTCTGAGGAGATGGCTCTTGCCCCCCCCGGGGATTCATATGGATTCATAGATTCATAGATTCATAGATACTAAGGTCAGAAGGGACCATTCTGATCATCTAGTCTGACCTCCTGCACAGTGCAGGCCACAGAATCTCACCCACCCACTCCTATGAAAAACCTCACCCATGTCTGAGCTATTGAAGTCCTTAAATCATGGTTTAAAGACTTCAAGGAGCAGAGAAGCCTCCCTCAAGTCAACCATGCCCCATGCTACAGAGGAAGGCAAAAAACCTCCAGGGCCTCTCCAATCTGCCCTGGAGGAAAATTCCTTCCCGACCCCAAATATGGCAATCAGCTAAACCCTGAGCATATGGGCAAGATTCACCAGCCAGATACTACAGAAAATTCTTTCCTGGGTAACTCAGATCCCATCCATCTAATATCCCATCTCAGGGGATTAATCCTATTTACCCTGAATATTTAAAGATCAATTACTTACCAAAATCCCATTATCCCATCATACCATCTCCTCTATAAACTTATCAAGTAGAATCTTAAAACCAGATAGATCTTTTGCCCCCACTGCTTCCCTTGGAAGGCTATTCCAAAACTTCACTCCTCTGATGGTTAAAAACCTTCGTCTGATTTCAAGTCTAAACTTCCCGGTGGCCAGTTTATACCCATTTGTTCTTGTGTCCACATTGGTGCTGAGCTGAAATAATTCCTCTCCCTCTCCTGTATTTATCCCTCTGATATATTTATAGAGAGCAATCATATCTCCCCTCAACCTTCTTTTACTTAGGCTAAACAAGCCAAGCTCCTTAAGTCTCCTTTCATAAGACAAGTATTCCATTCCACGGATCATCCTAGTAGCCCTTCTCTGTACCTGCTCCAGCTTGAATTCATCCTTTTTAAACATGGGAGACCAGAACTGCACACAATATTCTAGGTGAGGTCTCACCAGTGCTTTGTATAACGGTACTAAAACCTCCTTATCCCTACTGGAAATGCCTCTCCTGATGCATCCCAAATGCATCGCATTAGCTTTTTTCACAGCCATATCGCATTGGCAGCTCATAGTCATCCTATGATCAACCAATACTCCAAGGTCCTTCTCCTCTTCCGTTACTTCTAATTGATGCGTCCCCAATTTATAACTAAAATTCTTGTTATTAATTCCTAAATGCATAACCTTACACTTCTCACTATTAAATTTCATCCTATTACTATTACTCCAGTTTACAAGGTCATCCAGATCCTCCTGTATAATATCCCGATCCTTCTCTGAATTGGCAATACCTCCCAGCTTTGTATCGTCTGCAAACTTTATTAGCACACTCCCACTTTTTGTGCCAAGGTCAGTAATAAAAAGATTAAATAAGATTGGTCCCAAAACCGATCCCTGAGGAACTCCACTGGTAACCTCCCTCCAACCTGACAGTTCGCCTTTCAGTAGGACCCGTTGCAGTCTCCCCTTTAACCAATTCCTTATCCACCTTTTGATGTTCATATTGATCCCCATCTTCTCCAATTTAACTAATAATTCCCCATATGGCACGGTATCAAATGCCTTACTGAAATCTAGGTAAATTAGATCCACTGCATTTCCTTTATCTAAAAAATCTGTTACCTTTTCAAAAAAGGAGATTAGGTTGGTTTGGTACGATCTACCTTTTGTAAAACCATGTTGTATTTTGTCCCATTTACCATTGACTTCAATGTCCTTAACTAATTTCTCCTTCAAAATTTTTTCCAGGACCTTGCATACTACAGATGTCTAACATGCAAATGCCTTGCCAGACTGGGCCCCACACTTGGAAATCTCGCTCCCAGCCAGACCCACAAATATGCAGATTTTTTTTTTCTGCATGGATCTATGGGCAGGTCTCACAGTTCATTCTGCATGGATGCAAGTGCAAATCCCACAAAGGGGACCCAGCCAGAGAATTCTGTCCCCTTCACCTCTCCTGTGTGGGAGAGGGCAAGCTGGCTCTCTATTAGAGCCCAGTCCTTGTAAGGTGCTGAGCTCCTTGTTTGAGGCACTGAATACCTTCACCTCCCTTTAAAGGGCCTGATCTTGCTCCCATTCATGTCAATGGAAAAACTTCCATGGACTTCAGTGAGAGAGCAGAACTGGAGAAAAAAATCAGTGAGAGTTGAGGGTGCTCAGCACTTTGTATGTTTGATCTTGAAGAGGGCAACACTCATTCAACAGGAGATCTTTTTATAGGATGAATACTTGGTCCTGGATTTATCAAAAATTACAATACAAAATAATTGATGTATTCCCTTCAGACACTAAAGGACCAAATCCTCAGCTGCTGCTAGTCAGTGAAATCTCCACCTCAATTTACACCAGCCAAGGATCTGGTCCTACATATTATAGATGGTCTCAGATCATATGATACATTCTTCAAGTACTGGATTTTCTAAAATAAAGCTACTGCAGCAGTGGGAGGATTTTAAAACCCATTCTATTCAAGGAAAATAGATAAAATTAGAAAAAGGGAAGAAAGAAAGGCTCAAGAGGGGGAATGATATAACTTCAAAGAGCAGAACTAACATATTCATTTAGATTTATATTCCTATGCTCTTTTTTTTTTTAACCATGCACCCAACTGGTTTAAAGGTCTATTCACTCTGTGATTCATGCATGCGCATAACTACCATTGATGTTGAGTCTGCAGGTGATTTGATGTGCATTCCAAATAAGGCCTGGTGTCAAGTGTGGGATCCTGACACAAAAGAGCAGACGGGGAACCACATTTTGGAAGATTCCTTTGCTTATCATGTAGATTTCAGCTGAGCAGATTGCCTCACCAGATCTAGGGAACTGCCACCACCAGGACTCTTGGATTTTCCTGGATCTGGTAAATATCTGTGGGTCTGGCTGGGAGCGAGATTTCCAAGTGTGGGGCCCAGTCTTGCAAGGCATTTGCACGTTAGACTCCTGTAGAGGAAGCATGACAGCGGGTGCACTGACTCCATTAGGAACTGAAGGTGTTCAGCAGCACATCACAGAAAGCAACCACTGGGGACTGGAAACCTGTGTTTCTGGCACACAGGGCACTAAACAAATAACACAGAGATTTCTACCGCGTTGTGTCTACTTGAGCATTTTTGTGTCTACAGTGTGACTCATTCTGGTTAGCCAGCCCAGAATAAGTTTCCTTGGCAATTCTGCAGCTGATACAATAAAGACAATCATAAACACAGCAGCAATTAGCATGTGAGAAATAGAGGCATAGCAGTAAAGCAAGTTAAACATAACTATGGCCAAGAAATGATATTATGAAGGTGTCAGGAGTGACTCCATAATTCAGGCTGTCTTGAGACTTATGCTTAAACAGACTAAAAAGCCACTGTTTCACATTTTACAGTTGTAATTTACTCTCCAAATTTGGTACAATGACTTTTCAAGGGACAAGTGAATTTGCTGTCCAATGTTTTCCCCAGCAAAATATTTGTTGACTTTTGCATAGAACACATTTTAAAATGCTTCATTTTTTAAATTTACCTTCCCAGTTCTGCTCTACTTCTTTAAGTTCCCCAAGCATAAAAACAAACAACAAAACCAACCAAAACTATAGTCTCCAGGAGTTCCAAACTACCCCCTCCCACCCGCATACACTTTACATCTCAGACATAGGCCATTGTTAAAAATTTTAAATGAAAAGACAGCCAGATCCTGAGCAGGTATAAATCAGCCTAGCTTTATTGATGTCAGTGGAATGATGCTGATTTACACCAGCTGAGTATCTGACCCTGCTGGAACTGCTCAGATCTGTCAGTTATTTTCAATTTTCTAGACAATGGTTCATCAGCTGTGTTCTCACGTACCCCTGCTGAACCAGAGAAGCAGACTGGACAGCTGCAGATGTGATCTGGAGAAAGATGGGACTCTAGGTGGAGGTGGGGTATGTGGGTTGAGGAGCAGGTTTTGGAGGAATGAAATGAGGAGACAGGACAGGCAGAGGGAGTGAGGTTTGGCAGTGAGGTGTGAGCAGGACTGTCGGTAGATAGAGCATGGGGATTAACATAGATGTGTAGTTGGGTTTGTGGGGCAGGGAGAGAGGTTTTTGCTCAAGAAGAAGGGATGGATGGGGTGGTAGGGATTAAGGATGTGCATTGATCCCAGTGTCTCTATGCTGCAGCATCAGTCCTGTCACTGCTGCCTCAGCAGCCTGCATCTGTACACATCCCCAGTCCCTCATTCACATCCCCCAAACCTCCATCCCTATTTGCGGTCTTAGACTCTGGCCATACATATAACACATATGCAGCTTTCAGTTCTGAAATTTCTACAATAAAATCCAAAGCTCAGTTTTAGAACAGTCCCTATCAACACAGATGACCCAGTCACATAGGTTTTCAGAAGCATGAAATGAAATGAAATATATCTCACAGCCACCATACCTCGCTCACACATACCCCTACAAAACCACATACAGCACTACAATGCTGCCACTGTAATTTATGAAAGCCCTGGTAACCCTACACTAGTCATCAAAACACATGACATGTTACCAATGAACACAGGCAGAGCTCCAGGGCACCCACTGGTTGTTCAGAATGAGTGTGGAGATACGTAGGCTGCAGTTGGAGATAGTTGAGGTTAGGAAGGGGAACTGGTGAGTGGAGTGTAGATGGAGTGCTGAATTGCCTAATTGCTTATTTCCTTGCTTTTTATGGTTTGCCTTGATGAGCTATGCAGTCTAGCAACCTCAACTCAAAGTGAACAAAGGAATAGATAGATCAATTCTGCAGTGCTTATATTCTAGTTACAACTATTCGTAATAAAATACATATAGCTCACTAATATAGATACCTGACCTATTTTGTATATATGTATTTTCAGTTGCATGTTTTCTATAGATAATGTTCGGAAACAATGAAGCATAGAGTATTAAATGATACTTATACTCGGATAATAATTTAATAGTACAGTGAAAGTATTATAGACACTTTATTGTATATGTTGCAGATTCTAAAAATTACACAATGGGATCAGTTTAATCCATTTATTGATCTATAGATCCCAAGTCCAATGGAAAAGCCCCATGTCCTTAAGTTTTATATTTTGCATATGGCTCTCTGATTTAGCTAAAAGATTAGCAAAACCTTATTTAGCAAGACACTTCCCTGTTTACTACACATCGGAAGCAGTTTGAATTGCATATGCTTTTAAGCCAAGATCAGCTGTAACTTAAGATCACCAAACTGGTTAAACCTTCTACATTTCAGAAGGTGGCATATAGATAGAACTCATATATGCTGACATCGCCTGGAAAACATTCCTTCTCTTTGCTTTTTGTACTAGGATCATGTACAAGGAAACAGGATGTTCATTGCTTTGGAATTCATTTGCTCCTGTTAGTTATTTCTTGCTTGAAGATAGAATCCCATTTGTGCCACCACAGCTAGTTACTCTGAAGATGATTGCAATATCACCGAGGATCATGATGACCTCAGATGTGAAAGAAGCAGCAGAAGACAAACTAAATACTATGAAGATACTATGCACATATCTGAAGCGTTTAAAACCAAGAGCTCAATTGTCTCCTACTCAAGAATGAACCTTATAGGGAATTAGAAACTCCTCATTTCCAGTCAATTTTTCACTTAAGAAGGCTAAGCCCTTCTCTACTGAAGGGCCTAGGGGCTGAGTTCCATCCTAAGGTAAAGTGGTGTCTTGAGGTAAAGTGGTGTCTGCACCGAAATTCCTTGTCTCCTTACTCTATCCCAGCTCCCTACTCCTCCAGACAGCATGGCGTTGGTCCTTTAAATATTCCTCAGTGGGATATAGTTACCTAGCCCCAGAAGAAAATAGATCCAGTCATGTTGAACAGCAGTCTAATTTCTTCCTGATCTTTTCAAGACACTCTTCTGAGTTTCATAGCAATAACATATTTATCTCATCATGCACTTTCCTCACATCAGTCGTACACATCCATGGCCTGGTTCAAAGCCCACCAAGCTCAGTGGAAAGATTGCAATTGACTTCAATGGGCACTGGATCAGACCCAGGTGCTGAAAACAATGAGGTAACTTGTTAGGTCTGAGAGACTATTTTTTGGCCAGTGCATTCCCCAGAGAGCATGGCTGTAGTCAAAAAGGTTACTAGTGGATTAGAAATTGTGGAACATACAAGACATGTATTATTTTGACTTATACACCCCTTTGAAGGATGTAGGCAATGAGATTTCTCATGTGGAAATGAAATATACCTATTTCGTGGATCAGACTGGAAGAGAAGAATTCGTATAAATAATATGTCAGCCTGATTTCCTGGTATGAATTCAGACACATTTGTTTAACCAAACATACATGCAGGTTTAACAAAACATTCATGGGAGTTCTTGTGGCTAGTCCAATAGCGTTTGTTATATTTTTATATTAACAATATGACTGCTCACCATGTGCAGTAAAACAATTTCTGAGGCTCAGCCTCAGAACATGAGGCTCATACACCATCTTGGATAATAGCATTGCTTGTTTGTACTGTTCTTATTGAACTTTCTAAATATATGTCATTTTTTTCTTCATTCTAGAGTGATTGTACATTACAGACAAACCCTTCCAGACAGTTTGAAGACAGTTTGAAGACCAAAACTTTCTTTGTGTGGCAGTCCAAAGGCAATTATTGGCATTACAGTTTAAGAGAGGCATTCCATCTCTCTGATGCAACAGTAGCTTTCTGTGGCATGTTAAATAAAGCAATTTGCCCTGTAGGAGACTACAGTGCATGCAGAGAGTGATGAAAAAAATCACACAGCTGCTCTAAAAGAAAAAGCAGCCTCTTCTTCAAAAAGATATAAAACTTGTTCTGGCATTTTACTCTCAAGACACCAACAGTTTATAACTTTTGCTTTTACTTTGTTATCATTTTACATAGTGTTCGAAGCCCTCGATTGCACAGTCATGATAATTACCAGTCAAGTAGTCACGACTTAACCAAATATAATTGGTACTAATGGAAGATGACAGAACTTTCAGACCCCTTGCACAAAGCATGTCACAATATCAGATAAATAAGCACAACCTGATTAGTGTGTTCTGATAGCAACTTGCTTGAGGCTAACAAGCATCAGGGCATGGACTCAGACTTGGATTCCAGTCCCAGCTCTGTCATGGCCTTCTTGTGTGATAATAGGCAAATCACTTAATTTCTCTGTGTTTCAGTTTCCGCATCTGTAAGAAGTTGATAATATTATCTCCTTATCTCAGGGGCCTTTAGGTTTAGGCAAATAATGAAGTGGTGACTGGGGGAACCCTTCAGATATACCATTCAAAACATTTAATTAAAGGAATAAACTAAATTATTCATAGAATATATTTTGAATTATTTGCCCAGCTCTATAATTTGGGTGAATAATGGGGAAAGAATCAAATTAATTTATTTCAGCATCACTCAGAATTCATCGAATATGTTATTCTACTTGTTCAGCCAAATCAATTATCATTTATAAAGCTCTCTGAGGGACCCTCAGATAGAAGGCACCTTAGGCCTGATCTTAAGCTGGTATAAATTGGCCTTGCTCCACTGAAGTCAAATTTATACCAACCGAGGATCTGGTCCTATAAATGCAAAATATTAATATAATCATAATAACAAGCTTGTGGGTATCATGTGGAAGAGGGGAGAAGGACAAACACTATGTACTTCAGTACAACTGAAATCAGCACAAACTGAAATAAGACATGGGAGCAAATCCTCAGCTGGTGTGAATGGAGTTTGCCAATTTATACCAGCTGAGGATCTGCTCCAGAGAATATAGCAAGTTTTAAAAGAAAGGAACTAGAATCCCTTAACAACTGTATTATAATTAAGAAGAGGAGCAGTAGCATTTTTTTCTGATCTAAGCACCATGAAAGATCCCAGAGTTTTCTACTGCTCCTCTTCCAAAGTACAGGTTGGACCCCAATGTGGAGTGCTGAAATCCTCACCTCTACTGGGGGGCATTTCCTCACTGTCCAGTCAGAAGAATCAGACACTTCCAGTTATATGTGAGTGATGGTTTATGGTACTGGAAATGACACCAGGAAATCTAGCAACTCCAGTGCAAGTTAGGCAACTAAATATCTTTGAGAATCTTGGCATGTTGAGTGTTTTAATTGTGTGGCTGGCAATAGTTGGTGACATATCCAAATAGTCAGGGAAAACTGACAGGAAGATACACAGCAATAGATCACACACTGTCTGACTCACAACAGGACAGGCTCTGCCTACCACTGCTTCTCTTACCCCCAGACATCCAAGCCCCTATCTTCTTCTCCTATCCCCTTTATACAGTCACCCCTTTCATCTCCTTTCATTTTCTCCTTCAGACTCTATGGAGGGGGAAACAAAGTGAAAAATAGGAACATCTGGCATGGGGAGGCTAAAATCTCAGTTGACAACACCTTACCTGGCATCTGGGGTGTGTGCACATGTAAGGGTTAGAGAAAGAGGGTGCCCACTTCTTCTTCTCTCCAGAGAAGAAACTGGCTACTTCTTCCTCTCTCCCTCTCTTCCCCTGCCACCCATGGATTTGACTGTGGGGGTGAGTGTGTGGCAGGGAAGGGGCAGACTCACTAGAAGTTCTGGAGAAGAGAGGGCAGGATATGAACATGTAACAGGCCTAGTGCAGGAGGTCCTTGACATATACATGCTCTGGAGAAGAGAGGGCAGGATATGAACATGTAACAGGCCTAGTGCAGGAGGTCCTTGACATATACATGCTCTGGAGAAGAGAGGGCAGGATATGAACATGTAACAGGCCTAGTGCAGGAGGTCCTTGACATATACATGCTCTCATCCAGATGGTCATAAATTTCATGAGTCATTAGGCAGACAATTCCTTCAGGTGGCCAGTCTTCAGCGGTTTGCAAATCATAGGACAGAACATTGAGTTAGGCCCTGAGGATAGGGATATCCCCAGCTTTTAGGGACAAATGGCCTGTAGGATTCGTAAGTCAGGTCCATTATGCAAAAGGCAGGGGAGGTGGTTGAGAGAGAAATCCTAAGAGGTCTTCCAAAACCTTCTCTCCTCTTAGCCAGAAAGCCCTGCACCTTTATTCCTACTATTGCTTAGCTACTCTGATTCTTACATTATAATAATCAGTCCTTTCACGTACATTTAGTGAAAGTAAAGTTCTTTACATCATATTCATGTTCTGGAAATAATATTTTAGTTAGTTAACAGCAAAATGGTTAAGTTCAGCTCAAAATGGTTCAGTTAAAGAGGAATGTTTGATGCATTTTTGATCATTAATTAAGAGTTTTGTATGTGCTTTGAAAGGATTTCATTTTTATTACCACCATCAGTCTTATATGAAGTTAGTTTTTATTCTTGGTAACAGCTGATTTGAAATCCTATTGCATTAACTATTAGCCTAGATTAAGCAGATTAGCAGTGTACACTGACAAAATGCTCTCCAATTAGCCCCCAAGAATTGCATTTTAAAAACCTTTCATCTTCTAGCCTAGGACTTTGACAAAATTGGTCTCTTTTTAGATAGGATGACCCTTCACAAAGCAAGAGGGCATATTCCAAGAAAATATGATTCTGACGTTAAAAGGGCAATCTGAAAGTTATTTGGTTTCTTACACATGTTTGCAAAGTTGATGTAATTCTTTTTAGTCCCCTCACATACAATCCAAATGTTGCACTGTGGTTAATTTCTTAAAAAACAAACAAACAAATCAGCATCTCTTACTTCTGAACAGCCTTAAATAATTAGTCAGTGCAAAGAAAAAAGAAGGAAAAAAAAGTTTGATGCAGCAAACCAGCAGAAAACTTCCCAGGAGTTATGACAGAGAAAAAAAGTGGTAAAATCTTTGGGGGCAGAGACTATGGCCCAGGAGGTAGGCACCTAAGTACCTTCAAGGATCTGGGACTGCCTCTCTATATGCACTGGTACCAGTTCCTAGCTCAGTGGGCCCTGTGTTCTGATAGGGACCTTTGGGCACTGCTGTAATATAAAGAAGTGATGATAATTTTCAGAATTGTGGAAGATGCTATGGTCCTGTCCTCAAAAAACAATCAGTATAAAAACTGCTGGAAAACTCAAGTGGGGAAAAGTTCCTGCCTAACATACAGTTCATAACCCAGAACCCCATTTTGCCATCGTCTGCCCCTGAAAATATTAAAGGGTGCTTTGAACTGCAATATATAGCTTAATTCTAGCTCATTCACAACAAGAAAGAAAGAAAAAGAGAAGATTACTGTCTTCTACAGTTAGCCACAATTAAGCTATCATAATAATGCCAGATCCTACAACCCTTATGCATCAGAATTGTCCTTATCAACAAAAGCAGTCACACTGAGGTCAATAGAACTATTCCTCTGACATGTGAGATATAGTTGCAGAATCAGGCCTACTGTGATTTGACACGAGCTATCAGCTGACCACCACCAGTGCTGCGAGACAGATCATTGACATCATTACATCTTTATATTTCCCCTCAAAGCCAATTTGACTGCATATAAGCCCTCCATTCAGAGTGTAGAAAAAAAACTACATTAGTGAAACAATCTAGCATACTGTACAACAAGGATTTTCCTACACTGCATTCTCTGCAGCTCAACAGTCAAAACCACTTCTTTTTATTCCAGTTCCCCTGGGTGTTACATGGAGACACCAGTCTTGAGACGGATTAACTGTGACTCTTTCATCAAGTGGAACTTGTCTTCACTATGACTCTGTAACAGAAAAGACATGCTATTGCCCTTCTACTTTAGAAGAGAAATGCATTCTACCTGCATTCCTTATTCAGTTCTAAAGTTTAGCTTGTGAGGATTAGGATTTGCAAGATATAAATAAACCAACTTTCAAATGCCTGATTTAAAAAAGAGAGGGGGCAGAGATTTAAGTTATTCTTATTGGATCTTTATTAGCATTAATAATAAATATTCCCCTTTCATTCTAACTTAGTCATTATCTTTCATTTCTGCAGGCAGTTTACAGCTGTAGTCAGAAGAAAGGACTGTAAGAGTGATGCAGCAGCATTCCAGGTTTATTTTCTCTCAGTAACTTCCCGAACAGATCTGGTTTGTTTTCAATTCATAATATAATAACAAATAATAATAGACTGGTGATTTTGGGTGCCTCCATTCTGGAAATTCAATTTTTGGTACTTTAAAGGGGCCCTGTTTTCAGAGGACAGGTGCTCACCTTCTTCTTAAAATCATGTCCCGTTAAAGTGCCCCCTGATTCAGTGCTCACAAACCAAGGCAGCTGATATCAATAGTCACTTTTGAAAACCTTGGCAAGGGCCCAATCATGACAAATGCTGGGTGTGTTCTGCTCCAACTGATTCCAATGAGAGTTGAAGGTGCTGAGCATTGTGTAAGGTCCAGTTCCACACAATGATTTTCTAACTACCAGCATTGTAAACTTAGCTTGAGATCTGAGAAGAGAACCAAGCCCTTGTCTTTCTGGACTTGATCTTGATTTCATTGAAGTCACTTTCAAAACTCCCATTGATTTTAACGGATGCAGGGCTGGACCTCTGATCCCATTGCCAGTAAGAAAGGCCCTGCAATCAGAGACACGGCTGATGCATTTGTTAATGATGTATGAGGCAGAATGGAGTACAGCTGGCTTTTCCATAAGTGTTTGGGCTCTGTGGTACTAGTGATCATAAACACATATTATGAAGTGAAGTAAGCAGACATGCTTGAAGGCACATAGATATATAGAGTAAGGTGGTGGTGTCGTTTTTACCCTGGGCCAGATCCTACCGTTGACTCTGGCAGGAGCAGGATTGGACTCACAATATCTTTACTTGCTACAACTCCACTCTAAATGATGTTGATTAACATTCCTCTTGCTAAAAGAAAAGGAGTACTTGTGGCACCTTAGAGACTAACAAATTTATTAGAGCATAAGCTTTCGTGAGCTACAGCTCACTTCATGCATTTGGTGCATTTTTTTTTCACCAAATGCATCCGATGAAGTGAGCTGTAGCTCACGAAAGCTTATGCTCTAATAAATTTGTTAGTCTCTAAGGTGCCACAAGTACTCCTTTTCTTTTTGCGAATACAGACTAACACGGCTGCTACTCTGATTCCTCTTGCTGAATCAATAGATTTGGATTGTTTGGCTAACTGCCATTTAAATGAGTTATCTCCCCCTAATAACTCTATGGAAACAGTCTGGTTTAGGGAAACAAAATACTGCAATGTAATAGTCAGGGGGAAATTCTGTTTATCTCCACTGGTAGTGTCCTTGTAATTTCTTCAGACTCTAATACAACGGGTCTAATGCAGACTCTAATACTCTTTCCGGCCTGTGGGCTGGACACCCTATTTCAAAAAGGCCAAGAGATCACAGGTAGCACAAAATAAGCAGATGCCACACGTAAGTCTGTTGCTAGTGGTACCCCAGCATGGCAGAATCCCCAGAAGGCATCCAGCTGCCTGTATTGCTGGCTACTATGCCTTCCTCTCAGCAAGCCCTGGTGCAGAAGGACGTGTCAGAAGCAAGAAATGAGAGTCACAAGAGTGTATCATGTTCTGTCTATCACTACCTGTGGGATGGCAGCTCTAACTGGGCTGGAGTGAGAACCGGAAACCCATAACTGGTTGTTGGTTCTCAACTTCTCCTTTCCCAGGCTGCCCTGGGTGACTATGCTAATCACTCCTCCAGGCTCAGGCAGAGCCAGATGACATCCTATCCTGTTCTCCCTGAGTATGTCTACACTGCAATAAAAGACCCGCAGCAAGGCCACAGCTGGCACTGAGTCAGCTGACTCAGAACATGGGGCTCGGGCTGTGGGGCTAAAAATTGCAGTGTCGATGTTCGGTCTTGGGTTGGAACCCTGGGCTCTGAGACCCTGAGAGGAGGGAGGATCTCAGAGCCGGGGATCCAGCCAGAGCCCAGATGTCTACACTTCAATTTTTAGCTCTGTAGCCCGAGCTCTACAAGCCTGAGTCAGTTGACCCAGGCTCTGAGACTCAGTGCTGCAGGATTTTTTATTGCTGTGTAGATGTACCCCCAGGGCTCCCTCAGCTCAGCAGGGAAACAGGCTAGGTTGACCAGATGTCACGATTGTATAGGGACAGTCCTGATATTCAGAGCTTTGTCTTATATAGGCACCTATTGCCCTCCCCAGCCCCATCTGATTTTTCACACTTGGTCTGTGGTCACCCTAAAACAGGCAGTGGAGCAACCAGCACTACTCTCCTCTTGTCCCTGTGAAGCAGCAGGTAGCTAAAAGGGGAGCTGCTGAGCAGCAGAGAAGAGACAGCAGATGCTCAGAGCATTCCTGGCTCAAGGCAGCATTGCTCCTGGAGTGCACCTCACTAAATCAAACACTGTGTGTGGAAAGCACCAGGTACAGCTCAGGGACCATATTTTAACTCCTAATCAAATACACATTTTGTCAGCACAATCACTCTCAAGGGTAACAGCTTAGAGCCTTGGGGATCACATGTACCTCCTGAGCCATAGATAGGCCACCACCACTCTGATACAGCCACTGCCTAGATATATGATACAACAACAAGGGCCCAGTCCTCCAATTCCTTTCTTATGCAAATGATCCTTCTTCTGGCATTGGGGTCAATAGGGCTGTGCATATGAATAAGGGTTAGAAGGACTGGGCCCTAAAACTGTGTTTTTATAATGCCTTCCATCTAAGACTGTCAAAGGGCTTTACAAGCTTAACTAATTAACCCTCGCAGCACATATGTGCGCTCAGTAAGGATTAGCAAGGGAAGCCCTTCACCCACCACCGTAATGCAGCCATCTTCTGGGTAGAACATGGCAACTGTTCAATGACATGTAGGAACAATACACAATAGTTTAGGTGAGAAATTGGAGACGTATACAGTTGAAACTATAAGGGGAATAGAGTCGGAATCTAGCCACATTACCCATATTAAAACTTTATTCATAGATAGATAGATAGACAGATAGATAGAAACCAAACCATGGGATCATTAATGGGCCCAAGTGCTCAGGAGCTCACTTCCTTCCAAAAGATGGCATCTCCAACAGCACAATGCCACCTGACACCACGCTGGGAGACTGTTTCAGTTGTGACGGATGAGAAGAATGCCTGTGAAGGGGTTTACAGGCCCCACACTAAGGTAAAAGGAGTGGAGGAACAGTACTGGGACAAGAAGGCCCCACTCCTCAGCAGCTGCCAGGCATGGTCCCAATGGAGGACTGACTTAAAACAGAGCATTGGCAGAGGGCAGTGTGGAGGACAGACTGGTTGTGAAGAAGTAGACAGGCTGCAGCTGCTGAATCAGAGTGAGGTATAGGGGAAGGATTGGGATGGGGAGTAGGACTTAGCTAGGATCCCCTTTCCCCCTAAATTGGGGGGGGGGCACTGGACCATGAGGCTGAGCTTGGAAGCATCCCTCCATCTGAAGCCCTGAACTGCTGAGAATGTGTAAGCAGAAGACTGAGGCCATGCCGTAAACCGAAGGGAAAACAGGGAAGATAGGAAATTGTCCAGGGGAGGCTGATCTGAAGTGTCAGCCAGAAGGGACTGAGCTACCCCTTGCCTCTCTCCCCTTGGGCCTGGGCTGAGACCTTGTGGAGAGGAAAGGCCTGGGTTCCTCTATCCTCCCCTCTGCCCCGGTCTCCTGAGAGATCCTGGAGGCCGCCAAGGGGATGTGTGATGAACTGTGGCTTGGCTACTGTTGCTTGGCTCCCAACCTGGACAGAAGAGTGCCTCAGGTCTTGGAGAGACTGTTTGGCTGTGGCCTGACCACTAGGCTTGCTGGCCCCCAAGGAAAGGCTGCTACAGTGCCACTCACTGAATCACCAACACCCCTATATCATGAGTATAAAGCAGTTGTTTGATCATCTTATTACTGAAGCCCTGTATAACCTGAATCAAAGATGAGGAGTATCACTTAGACCACAAGCAATAATACCAACAGACTGTCACAGTATTAAATCTTGCTGATTCTTTCCACATCACACCTCTAAGATACAGCTTTTCTTACCCATCCACACAGCTAAAACTCTCGTCCAGCTCTCAGCAGCTCACATCCTGTTTACAGCAACATCCTTCTCTGTAGCTTTGGCAAATGCATCCTTGTCCCACTCATATTCATTCAGCATGCTGCTGCGGTGAGGGTTTCCCTATCATATTACTTTGACCTTTCACTAGCTCCTCCTTCTCTATTTTTCATTATGGGATTTTCCAGGAGTGAAATTCTGCCATCAAACTTTTCTTTCTTGTGGAGTAATTCCCATTCTATTTACTGGAGTGATTCATAAAAAGAAAAGGAATACTTGTGGCACCTTAGAGACTAACAAATTTATTTGAGCATAAGCTTTCGTGAGCTGCAGTTCACTTCATCGGATGCATCAGAGTGATTCATGTTCTCCAGTTGAGGATGTGCAATGTCACTGGCCTTTGGGGGCAAGGCCCTCATTTCTAGTTTTGGTATGTTCCATGTGATTTGAATTTTTCTAGCCAGTGTCTAGATAGAGACCTGTGCTAGTACCGCTTAGAGAAGAAGAGAAAGCTAATGTGGCCATTGTCTTCTATCTGGAACTAACAGAAAATAGCGATACATAGCTCATCGTTGGTGGATAGGAAAGAGAAACCTCTCACGTTTGTTGTGGATGATGGTACAATTCAACAGATATTGAAGGTAGATATTAAATAAGAGGAACTAGACTGGTGGTAACCATTGCCTCTGTGCTTGCTGCAGTAGTGCTGACAGAGCCAAGAGTACTGGATACGGTTCTGGCTCTGCAATATATCAGCAGCTGATGGGATATAGCATCTCCGTAGCCAGCATGATCTGGTTCAACTGAATCAGGACGACATTAATTGTCATTAAATATATTTCTTAGCAAGCTCAATTCTGACTTCTAGTCAATCTTAATTTATTATTAATAAGAGGAGAAGGAGAAAATGTAGAGCCCTCCCCTACTCCTGGTTACACTCCCCCAGGGTCCTTGGGGTTGGGAGGCACCTCGCTAACTCCTGCCCTTAGCATGAGGAAGCCTTGTGTGTGTGCCTGCCTGGTACTGACAACAAAAGCACACCCCTCTAGGCCTTCATAGGCCTCGCTCTCTCTTTACAGAAATATTGGAAAGAAAGGTTTACATATAAAATAAAATCGCAGCACTCATTCTAGAGTCTAAACTCAACTAACAAGGTGCCCTCTTGTCTAATAAGGTACCGCTTACCACAAAGTTCTTCTCAGAGCGTTCTTCAACTGGGATGGCTGATACCCTTCTATCAAGAGATCAAGCCTGCTGGCTCCCCATGACAAAGGAACCCAGGGCATCTTTCCGCACCCCCAGATGTACCAGAGCAGTCCTTTGTTCTTCACTTCTAAAACAGTGATCATCTCCTCTCTGTTTACTTCTTCCTGTTAATTTTCCTTCTGAAATCCCAGGAATATCTTCATTAGTATTGGACTCAGTAAATTGACCACCATTGTAAGACATACAATGCACAATGGTCAGCTACGGAGATCAATGTTTCCCACCTTCTGCCTGGTGGAAATTGACTTAAGGCATGCTTTCTCCCCTCCCCCCATACAATATCTGCACATACATTTTGTAAAGTTTATGATGACCAGGGTGACACAGGCTTTCCACAGAAACCTTACGTGACACTCTTTGGTGAACTGGAATGTAAATACCAAACCCAGGGGATCCCTGTACCCTTATGTACCTGTGCCCTCTGCTAGTTGGCATCAAGGGGTACCTGGGTCTCAAAACCCAACTTCAGTTGGTTTTGGTATATACATTTCTGAACATAATATTTAGCAGATTCATTCCATGTTTTGCTGCATCCAGTTAGCATTTCAGCTTTATATTACACATTATTCTTTGTACGCTAGTCTGGATATTTAGATTTTGTAAACTAGTCTAAAAGGACAGTATCTGTAGAAGAATATACATTCAACCGGGCAAGTAAGCAAAGTGCCATTATCATATTTTTCTTGCAAAGGACTCTGTATGTCTTCACTTGTCTCGTGGATTCTTTTTTCTTGTGACATCTCAGTGAAAAGCAGGTTTGACATTGAGTGCATATAAATAATATGCTAATTAAAATGGCATCAGTTCTCTTCAACAATAACATTTCTGTGTATTGTATTATTATCACTACTATTTAACATTTACATTGCAGTGGCACCTGCATAATAAAGGTAAGCAAAAAGGAATCTACATGCTCATGTAATTTTTTCTGCATCATAATTCTGGCATCTATTAACTGCATCAGTCTAAATATCATATTATTAAAAGAGCTATGAACAATTTATGGGACCTGCAAACATAAATTAACCTTGTGTTTGAATATGATTCTAAATTATTGTTCATTTTATGTGCAAATTGGCATAATTAACATTTTCCCCCATTTGTTTGGGGAGGACTGTTCTAACATGATCTATGCTACATGCTGGCAAAGAAAGTTCACTGTAAAAGCTATAGCAGGCTTCTCTTAAGCTGCCAAACTAGTTGTGAGTGGGATTTTCAAAAGTGCTTAAGTGACTTAGGAGCACACAGCACATGTCCTATTGAAAATCACCTCTTTATTCATTTAACTAAGAAATAAACTCTAAAATAAAAGCAGCTTAAATGGTTTAACTCCAATAGCAGATAAAACCTTTCTCTGGCAGTTTTAAAAGTCATAGAGTGAAATTTACAAGAAAATGTATTTAAACAAATGTATATTTTTTTCCAGTTGTTTACTATAGACCAGTTATTTTTCACTATTCTATATATATTTCACTAAGACATATCTCAGCTGCTGTCTGGCTGGGGAGTCTGGAGATATAAATATCAGAATGATTGTATGAAGACTCTTAGGGCCAAATTATCCTTTAAGGATATGTCTACATTTGACTTTTAATCTTATTTTTAATATGCATAGGCTTGCATTATAAACGTTAGTGTAGACAGGATACATTACAAACACGTATTCCTTAAACAAGAATATGAACAAATACTTGTATCCTTTCTATACTAGAATGTATAATAATGTCAGTTTAATACAAGTTAAAATCTAAATAATAATTCAGGTGTAAAAACACACAATTACCTAAGTGTAAATCTGGAGTAGCTCCATCATCCCAGATTTACACTTGTGGAACTAAGGTCAGAATCTCCCCCTAAAACTAACAAGAGTGTCATATAATATCTGAAAGGTAATTTTCCCTATATTTGCAACAGTAAGGTCTCAGACTTGACCTATGACTTTGTTGTCGCCAAGTATTATCATATGTATGATTTGAACTCTCGCAATTGCATGAAGGTTTGCCTTGAACTCCATCTCACCTTCTAGGAGCTATAAAGGTAACTTTCTTTAAATCTGCAATAAGGTGTCTGATTTGACGTATGAGCCACATATACAATAATTTGTTAATATTATCATTCCTGCAAAGCATTCCTCTATAACAGTTCAATAATAAGGCAATAAAATGTCTTTCAATGCAGATTCATGTTAGTCTAAATTCTTAAGGTCTGTGCTTCAGGGCATGCAGTTCATCACATTTCTGTGTTGTTAAATGGCATCATCAAGCCATCAACTATTTCTAGAACCTAGCCCAAAATGAAGGAAAGGACAAGGAAAGGAAAGCAGCGTTCTGTTTAGTGTTCTTTAGTCGATATATATTATTAAACTAACTAATATCTATATGCTGACAGTGCTGAGGACAATAAAAAGTTTTTTCTAAGTAGATTAGGAACAAAATAAATCCTGTTAATGGTATAGGCTCATTACTAGATGGAGATGGCAAAATTGTTAATTCAGTATTCTGTTCAGTATTCTATTCAGTATTTGGAAAGAAGCAGGATGATGTACTCATATCACATGAGGCTGACAAAGTATTTTCCAGTCCATTAGTAACCAAGGAGGATATTAAACAACATTGACTAGGGCTAACAATGTTTAAATCAGCAGTCCGAGATAACTTGCACCTAAGAGTCCTGAAAGAGCTGGCTGATGAAATCTCTGGTCCGCTGATGTCAGTTTTTAATACATTTTGGAATACCAGGGAAATTCCAGAAGACTGGAAGAGTGTAAAGTTGTGCCAATATTCAAAAAGGACAAGTGGGATCATGCAGGTAACTTTCTCATTATTTTGCCTGGGATTTATGTCATAAATCCCAGGCAAAATAATGAGAAAGTTGATACAGATTTCAACTGATAAATAATTAAAGGATAGGAATATAATTAATACCAGTCAACACGGTTTTATGGAAAATAGGTATTGTAATCTCATTAGCATCTGGTTGATAAAGATAACTGCACATTTATGCTGCCATTAGACACCCACAGTTTGCCCTTGCCAGCTGACTCGGGATTGCGGGGTTTGGGCTAAGGGGCTGTTTATCTGTGGTGTAGATGTTAAGGCTCAGGCTTGAACTCGGGCTCTAGCACCCTGAAAGATGGGAAAGTTCCAGAGCTCAGGGTGCAGCCAGAGCCCAAATATCTACACCACAATCAAACAACCCCTTAGCCAACCCCTGTGAGCCTGAGTCAGCACATAGCCCAGCTGGGAGTGTCTAACTGCAGTGTGGCCTTACCCTTAGACTGCAAAATGAAATGGAATTTGACTTAGTGCCATATGCCATTCTTATTAAAAATATTGAGCACTACATAATATAATAACTCACCCATGAGATAGATTAAGAATTGGCTATTTGACAGATCTCAAAAAAAAGTTGTCAGTGTGGACTCAACAGAGCGAGGGAGGCGTGTGTCTCTAGCGGAGAAAGGTATAACAAGAAAAATGGCTGGAAGCTGAAGCCAAACAAATTCAGATTGGAAATAAGGCACAGACTTTGAACAGTGGGGGTTGATTAACCCCTGGAATAAACTGCCAAGATAGTGGTGGATTCTCCATCTCTTGATGTCTTCAAGTCAAGACTGGCTGCCTTGACAGGCTTTAGCCAAATACAAGTTATTGTGCTTAATACAGTGGTAACTGGATAAAATGTACTGTCCTGTGGTATGCAGGAGGTAATGACTCCTTCTGGTCTTAATTTCTTTGAATCTATATCCTGAACTCCCACTTTAACACAAGGTAAAGGGCCGGATTCCCCAGATAAGGCCAAAATGCACAAAGCACTAGTCAATGAGTTTTGTACAAAGGTGGTTTAAAGTTCTCCTCTGAGCGCCCTGGTCTGATGCTGCTCCATACATACCATTCCCCTTGCACTGTGTTAGAGCAGCCTGAGAGCTGCTGTAGCTTACACTGGCCTTTAATCACCAAAAAGGCAGTGGAAGATTGGTGTGACATAGGCTCACCCCAATCAAACTCTTTTTGCTCTAGGCACACCTCCTTCTCCCCAGGATCCCAGAAGCACAGACATTGTGTGGGATACAAGCCCGCTTGGCAGCCGTCACCTTTGCACTGGAGCAATTCTCCCTGAACCAGTACAGCTGGATTTCCAGCCAAATTATGCTGGTGGTGCAATACAAACTGGTCACGCTGCACTCAGTGATCTGGCCTGGTATGTATTAAAAGACTTTTCACCTGCCTTGTTCATGTATCGAGGTATGTAACAAATTCAGAGCTTGGCTGAAAGCAGATAAACCAGTTAGGGTTTTACAAGACAAGACAACAAGCAAAAGCTTGTTTCACAGGCTGATCACTTGCCCATTGAACTCAAGGTGAGGACTGCCAGTAACGGGAGGATGTTCAGGATTGGGCCTCTGCTGTACTTTCATCCTTTCCTGGTTCATTGCCTTTAATGAATCCAGTTTCCTCAAGAAAAGCTAACCCCCCCCCCCCCAGACTTAGGCTTCTTAAAGCAAGCAAAAACATGGGTGCTCCTTGTCAAGAGTTGTAGCCACATAACAATTGGTAATAGCTTATAATTGAGGATTTGAGGCTTCTGGCCAAGCGTTTTTGTAAACAATAATGAATGTAGCTTCACAACAGCCCCAGGGAGTATGTAATTATTAATTGCATTCCATTAGCTTCTGGGCCCCAGAGAGCAGGACCCCACTGTGCTAGGTGCCCTACAAACACATAATAAAAAGATGGTCCTTGCTCCAAAGAGCTGTCCTCTAAAGGTCTATGGCCACATTTGAAACACTACAGCAGTGCAGCTGCAGTGCTGTAGCACTTCAGTGCAGACACTACCTACACTGACGGGAGGGTTTCTCCTGTCCTCATAGGTACTCCACCTTCCCGAGAGGCCGTAGCTAGGTCAGTGAAAGAATTCTTCAGTCGATTAGTGCTGTCTACATGGGGGGTGATCTCGGTGTAGCTACATCTCTCAGGGGTGTGGATTTTTCACATCCCTACAAGACGTAGCTGTACTGATGTAAGTTTCTAGTGCACATCGGCCCTAAGCACAAAAATGAGAGGCAGCAAGAGGATACGCCACCTGGAAGATTGTAAGCAGTTTGATAAGCCATGGCTCCCTAGTTATTGTTGAATTTTTGCTCGCATTGTGACAGAGGAGAGCTTGAAGGAGGACATTAAGCTGGCTCGGCAGATGTTCCATGCATAAGGGGCATGGCTGTGTCTACACTACAGCTTACATTGGCTGAACTTATGTCACTCAGGGGTGTGAATAAACCATCCCGCTGAGCAACAAAATTTACACCAACAGAAGCACCGATGTGTGCAGTGCTGTGTCGGCCGGAGAACTTCTCCCACCAACATAGTTTCCGCCGCTCACAGAGGTGGTTTTATTATACCGATGGGAGGGCTCTCTTCACTAGCTGCAGTGCTGTACGTGTAGACATGCCCTTAGGAATATTTTAGTGAGGGCCTGAGGAAGAGTGTCAGTTTCTTTCTTTCATTTGTGATGTTTCACTTTCCATATGTTTCTCCCCACCACCACTTGATTGCTGATTCCGAGCTACTTTGTGCCCATCTTACTTTCTTCAGCTATTCAGGAAATCCTCTTTTTGTAAGAATTAATCTCTTTTGCTTTTCTCCTTAGAGCTAGAGCATCTTTGTTGTGGCTGCTGATTTTTCGATATAATCAATGTGAAGCTCCTCCTTCTACAAATTGCTTCTTCCTAGCTAGCTATCTTGCCATCTTAAATATTTTAACCCTTTGCAAAGGCTGATGACATAAGACTAACACAGTCACCTCCCACTAGATCAGTCTGAGTACATAAAACTATACTGCAAAAAAAAGGGCAAATTGTATCTTATATTCTTTGCTAACATGGATTCCAGCCTAAACCTTGATGCTTCTCTACCTCTGTGCTTTAAATTATTGAGTTTACGTATTCAGATCATAGTGACAAGGGTCACACTACATAATCACTGGGAGGTCAGCTGCTAGGGTAAGGAGTGGAAGCTTGTAAACTGAACCATGAAGCAGCCTGTAGCTAATCAGATCTGTCCCAAACAGCAAGTGTTTCTTTGGCAATGAGAAAATACTGTGGGTTCTTTAAGATTATCAGACTATAGTTTGGCCAGCCAAAAAAACCAAAACATTCAGAAAAGTTTGGCTCCAGAGAGTATCTCTATCTTGAGTAAGCAGATTAGGAATCACTTTTTCTACACTTTTTTCCCAACAAGAAGAGCTTTACATGTACGGCTTGCTACAGCTGTAGAAGTCTAGAGTAATTTAAAACAAAAAGCCCCTCAAGGAAGAAGTTTAAAAATCCCTGAATTCTGTTTCCAATTCAGGCCTTCCAGAGAAGTATAAAATGACAAGGTTCTCAAATCTCTGTTCTTGAGGCACTCATTAACTTCATCAATATTTTTAAAAACTACCCAACCCCCCCTTCTGACCTCCCCAATTAAAATACTCCAAAACTATGCTTCTGTTTGCATTCAAAGGAATAAAAGTTGAGCTTGTTTGGTATCCTGTCAGTCAATGCTGTCTCAGACCTCATCTCTTGGCTTTCCCGGATCTCCGAGACTGAGTTCTGTGGAGATGTCATGATCAAATCCTATGCAGAGGATGAGTTCCATCTGAATTGATCTTGCAAGGCCTTTTCATTCAAAGGTCTTCAGCACCTCTAAGAAGGTCTCATAGGAATGGGCTCTAAGAAAGCAGCATTAATCAGCTTCCACTGGAGCACGATCCAGAATGTTCTAGCAAAGTGTGATTTCTTTGCAGGGAAGGGGAGAGGGTTATTGGGTGATGATGACTCCTATTTTTTGAGTATATCTTATCCCTACTGAGCTAGCAACCCAGAAGCAGCTTTAGGGGTCAGTGAAGCCAGAGAATATAAAGAATGAAAGCAAAAATACACATGCACGTAACATTAGCTCAGTTGTGTAAAAAAAGCATGAAGAAAGATTTGTATGTTCTCAACCTTCCATACTAAAATGAGGTACAGACCCCCAAACTATAGGGATTTTGAAAGATACTGACAGGGCATCTCAAGGTGTTTTGCTGCCCCAGGTGAAAAACGTTTTTGGTGCCCTCCCAAATGCAGCTGACCCTCCCCCAAATCCAAAAAAGTAAAAAACACAAAAAATGGCCTACCAACGTGGCAACCCCCCTCACTCAGAAATTAGCTCTCTCCCTCTTCCAGGGACCCAGAAGTAGGATGTCTGGCAAAACATGGGACACTAGAGAATGCTTTACAAGCATGAATGGACTAAGCCACATTACCTCTTGAGCTCTAGGGACGTATTAATATCCCCAATTTACAGATTTAAAAGCAAGGGGAGTTGCCCAAAGAAGGCCATGGCTTAGCTGGGAAGAGAACCAGGTCTTGACTTCCACTCCTGCACTTTAACCACAAGCTCAGCCTTCACCTTTTATGGAATTTGAGAAGTCATGAGGCACAATGGAGCCTCACGCCCATCCTTGTGTGCATGGTCCTAACCAGGGAAAGATGGGCCCTGTTGGAGCACATTGGAGGACAGATGGATTAATTGGCACCAAGTCACACGGGGGTGACACTGGAGGATCAGCTCCGTCTATGGAAAGACTGTATGTTCTCCTGCAAAAGTGGATGGAAATGTGTGTTGCCCCTGCGTTTGACAGCAAGGCTCAAGCGCTAACTTTAGATACCTGTCTCGAGACAACTACAGAGGAGAGGGAGAAAATCACATCTACACTACATTTCACTTTCACAGTCAGACACAGTGTTCTGTCTTGAGATAAATTAAATGACCTGAGACAGACATTTTGCATGTTTTGGTTTTTGCTACTGGTATCTATTCTGTTGTGCCTGCTGCACACTGTAAATACTGCTAGACTTGGGACTTTGCCTGCTGCTATGAATTGTGTGGTGCCTGTACATTTATAAATGCGGCCAGGTGTTTTCCTGAGACTATGGATTTTATGGTGCATGGGAGGGAGGGAGGGCATTTTTAATCACTGTTTGATTTTTTTTGAGTGCTGCTACACATTTTGTAATATTTGTTGCAATCTAATAAAGATACTTCGATTATCCAGAAACAGAACTTTATTGAGTGCAAAAATTCAGTGCACAAACTCAAAGTGCCGACAAACCCATGATGTCATACAAATGTCAAACAATTTAACAGGGTGAAATTTTTAAAATGCCAGTTGAAAAGAAAGTAAATAATTATGTCCATTTGTATAAACAAAAGGGTAGTTCTACATATGCATACCCGTAGTGGTAGTTTTCACAGGCCAGAGTATGTGAAGCTGTGGTTTTCCTTGCTGTCCCCTGTCCTGGAGTGGCAAAGATAAGGATGTGGTCCATGATGCCACATGGTATGTTAGCGGGGTGTGGGGAGCAGTGACACTGGAGGTCTCCAAAGAGTGCAAAGGCTGGTGAGTCCAGGATTTAAGCCAGGGCTTGCTGCATTTGGGTTCATAGGTGCTGACTCCATGGGTGCTCTGGGGCTGGAGCACCCATGGGGAAAAATTAGTGGGTGCTCTGCACTCACCGGCAGCCGAACTCCCCCCCCCCCGCCTCACCTCCACCTCTGCCTCCTACCCTGAGCGCGCTGTGTCCCTGCTTCTCCGCCTACCTCCCAGGGCTTGCCGCTGCCAAACAGCTGTAGCAAGCTCTGGGAGGGAAGGGGGAGGAGCGGGAATGTGGCGCATTCAGGGGAGGAGGCGGGGAGGAGGCGGAGCTGGGGCTGGGGTGGGGATTTGGGGAAGGAGTCAAATAGAGGCAGGGAGGGGGCGGAGTTGGGGCGGGGACTTTGGGGAAGGGGTTGGAATGGGGGCAGGAGAGGGCGGGGCAGGGGTGGAGTCAGGACAGGGCCAAGGGCAGAGGGGAGGTTGAGCACCCATCAGCGTCATTAGAAGTCGGCGCCTATGTTTGGGTTTGCTGCCTGAAAAGACCCATCATGTCGAGGTGCATTTCCTGCTCCTTGTCCTGCTGTGAGTGCTTTTGTCTGGTCTCTCTGTTTTTCTCCACCCTCTCAGTCATATTGGCCCTTCAAGCCATTTGTTCTCAGTCCCATGTAGCCCTGGCTTGGAGGATCTTATAGAACGTCTCCTCCCTGGTTTACTTCCTTCTTCTCTTCATCAGGGTCGGGCGTTCTGAAGGCATGGAGGGGACACATGTCAAGGCCTCCACACCAGAAGCTGCTGATAAAAACACATGCAGGTAACATTAGATTTGCAGTCAGAATGGAAAGAGAAAGATAAATTTCCAAGCTCCCTCCCCTGATTTTCATAAATACTGTTAATAAGAAACATTTATTAACCCTTCAGCTTTGGAGCGTCTGGACACAGCACCACTCTCCAGTGTCAACCCTGGTGAATGTGGCCTGGCACGGAGGATGGGGTGGAGGCAGGATTTTCTGCCACATAAAGCTGTACAATGTCTGGCCTCTATTCCATGGGTATGAGCCTAGGGCAATGACAATGAATATTGGCAGTATTTTCCACAGGCAGCGGTGATTTTGGCTGATATCTCACCCCTGAGGGTCACAAAGGCACAGAGAGCCCAGCTGCCACCCGGGACCACATGCCGCTGCCTGTTTGCTGTGATGTGATGTCATGCCATGAAGAGTGGCATAGAAAAGTGCCAGCTGAAGTCATGCCTCACACAGTGGCCTGGGAAAGTGTCCTATCACAGAGGAAGAAATGATGCCGCCCTCCCTAGAAACCTTTGGGAAAGGATTGGAGAGTATGGCCATGAAAGTTTCAACAAGATCTTTAAGAAGGATAAAAGGGACATTCCTATTCACATGCACAAAGTGCTCAGCATGACCCCACAACCACCACCTACCCCAGCAAGTGAATTAAAAGCAGATGCCAACTCTACCTCTGTTTGTTCTACCTCTGCCTGAACATAGGACAACAAAATCGAAAATTTTCTCACCATATACCAGTAAAGCAATGAAAAGTTAATATGTTTGTCTTGTGTACTTGGGGATGGGGTAGCCGCCATCTTCTTTAAATGGCAAGGAGATGGGGATGGGGAAGAGGAAGAAAAGCATATTAAGAAAAATGCAGGCACTCACTTACCCAAGGTCCCTTCCCCTTCATCAGTGGATTTATCTGCGCTCACCTGGCAGGACTGGCTAGACTCCTGCTGAATTTCAAAAAGGTTTTGGCTCGTGGCATGGTTTGAGTCCCCCACCCTGTCTCCACTTTACCGCAACTCTTCGTTCTCACTGTTCACGGCAGGGTTCTCTGTCTTGGGCTCCTCCAAGGCACCCATAATGGTCTGCAGGGTGATGATGGGTCTCAGCTAGCATAGCATGCAGTTCGTTATGTGAGCAGCACTTCTGTAGAGACGCACCAGATTTCTTGCTGGCCTCCTTCACCTACTGGTATGACTGTTGAAGTTCCTTCCCTTTCACATCACTGCTGCTGATCCTGGTTCTAGCCCTTTGCTTGCATCCCCCATACAATCTGCTCGTAGATGTCCATGTTTCTATGACTGGTCCGTAGCTGTTCCTGCACAGCCTCGTCCTGCACAGGTCCAGGGGATCCAACATTTCTGACCTGCTCCAGGCAGGAGTGCGTCAAGTAACTGTGTGCATGGAGATGACATGGTCAGTTGGACGCACACAACAAAAGTCAACTGCTAGGTGGCATTCTGGACAACCAGAAAAGGGCATTTCAAAAATACATGGGGCTTTTAAGGCAGGGTGAGCAGGCTTTCAGTCCCTGTGACCCATTGGCATGGAATTTTAAACTGTGAATGGAGTGGTCGCTGTTGCAGGAACTAGGTCATTGTGGGACAGTGCCTGGAGGACTTTAGGATTGACACAGGTCACACAGCATCTACATTCTCACTGTGTTGGCCAAAGTAGTTCGATCATGACTCTGTGCCATTTGGAGAGGTGGTTTGACTGTGTCCCCGTAATGGGCTACTTATGTCAGCTGGAGACAAATTTGAGTGTAGATAAATGCCTAAATAGGTCAATCCAAGGTGACTTACATTGACCTAACTTTGTAGTACAGACCAGGCCTTAGCGTTCTTTGTATTTCGGATACATTTCTTTACACGCATTTACTATCTGCAAGCCAGCAGAATGGGCAGTGTCATTTACCTCTCCCACCACTACCCTGTCTGTCTCTCTTGTATGTCATTTTTCTGCCATAATATGGAAAGGATCATTGTCATACATAGGACAAAGTGTGATTTCAGGCAGATAAGAGCAGCAGCAGGTAGGTGCATTTGTCTGACGTGGGCTGACAGATACAATGTCCATGCCCTAGCCACAGTGCCCTATGTGTCATTTCTGGCTATAAAATTCTTCTGTTCTTAGAATTAGCCAAATGTAACAGATTAATTAATTCCAAGGCCAGAAGGGACCATTGTGATCATCTAGTCAGCCCTCCCATGTAACATAGGTCATGAACTTCCCCAAAATAACTCCTAGAGTAGATCCTGTAGAACAGCATTCAATCTTGATTTTAAAGTGGTTAGTAATGGAGACTTCACCATGACCTTTGGTAAGTTGTTGCAATGAGTAGTCAGTCTGCCTGTAAAATTTACACTTTATGTCCAGTCTGAATTTGTCAACTGAATATTATACCTTTCTCTGCTAGATTGTAGAGCACATTATCAAATATTTCTTCCCCATGTTCATACTTATAGAGCGTGATCAAGTCATTCCTTAACCTTCTCTTTGTTAAGGTAAATAGAGTGAGCTCATTGAGTCTATAATTATAAGGCAGGGTTTCTAATGCTTTAATAGTTGTTGTGGCTCTTCTCTGAACACTCTATTTATCAATATCCTTCTTGAATTATGAACCCCAGAACTGGACATGGTATTCTAGCAGTGATTGCATTAGTGTCAAATACAGAGATAAAAACAACCTCTGTATTCTTACTCAAGATTCCTCTGTTTATGCACCCAAAGACTGCAGTAGGCACTTTGGCCACAGCATTGCATGGGGAGCTCACATTCAGCTGATTAGCCATCATAAGCCCCAAATCTTTTTCAAGTTTCAGAGTAGCAGCCGTGTTAGTCTGTATTCGCAAAAAGAAAAGGAGTACTTGTGGCACCTTAGAGACTAACAAATTTATTAGTGCATAAGCTTTCGTGAGCAGTGAGCTGTAGCTCACGAAAGCTTATGCACTAATAAATCTTTTTCAGAGTCACTGCTTCCCAGGATAGAGTCCCCCATCCTGTAAATATGGCCTACATTCTTTATTCCCAGCTGTATACAAATCTGGATCCTGGGACTCTCTTAACAGATTCCAAGACCACAACATGGTCTTGGGCATGTCCTAATCCAGTTCTTTGGCCCTCTGGTCTGTCCAGTAAGTGGTGTTCTCTTCCTCCCACAGCACTGCCTAGAGCCACTAGTAGAACATCAGGGGGCATGAAAAGGCCAGAAAGGAGGGGTCAGTGCATCCTTTCAAAGAATGCACTCTTTGTTTCCTGCTCTAGGCCTATTATAGTGCTGGGTGTTACCCTCCCATGGCTGTGTTTGCTCGGACAACGTCTACCTCCGTTCATCGCTTGGACACTCAGCCATACATCAAGTTTTCCTTATGACACAGTTCAGGTGGGCCTGAACCTCCTCTCCCGGAGAGTCACTATTGCCTGTGTGCTGGCAAATGAGCTTTTGACTAAATTTTTTACATTAATGAATGATAACAGGCTGGAGTAGTCCCTTCATGTACTTGTTGGATTGCCGCTGCCCAGATGGGAATAGTACACAGAGTTCAGTTTATTATTGGGTCAGGGTGGGGTGAAGAGAATGGCAGGAGCAAATGAGTGGGTGGGGGGAAGGGAAGGAGAAAAGGGCCATTGAGGGAAAGAGAAATGGGGAGAGGAAAGAAGAGAGTATGGGAGGGTGGAGAGGAGCATGGGGGACAGGGTGAGGCTGGCAGCAGAGGGACTGTGAGGGAAAGGGGTGGCAGGAGGTTAAGGCCAAACAACCAATCAGCTATCAGAAAATAATGTCATCATGACAAGCTCCAAATATGCTGCCACGGTGTAAAGGGGACAGCGCACTCAGGTGGGAGCCCTGAGTGCTTAAGGGGTGCATAGACCTCGAGCTGGCCCTCTGCACATGGGTGAATGTCACCCCATTGATAGGCCACCTCTCACCCTTCTCCCACAATCACAGTCAGTGGAGGCATTCCTGCTGAACCACCTTAACTGAAACAAAAGGTGGCTATTGGCACGGCATGCTCCTCAATTCTGGAAGGCTTTTTCCCCCACGTGGACACACAGAATGTGGCTGTGTCAACCTCATGCTCCCATTACTAAGATTCTCTTTCTTCTTGGGGATTTGAGGTAGGTGAGTGGGTGGCTGCAGGGATGAGGGAGCTGGTCGAGAGTGAAGTTGAAGGCTTTTGCTTATTGCTGGCCTGGTATGATTTGGCACCATAAGGAAAAGGCAGGAAACTTTCAAAAGCACAAAGGAGAATTCGGGCTGGCAAGTTTCTGTGCACTAAAGCAGCTTTTTGCGCTCAAACTGCAGACATGTACACACTGCCAACCCACTTTGCGCACAGAAACTCCTCAGTTGCAGCACTGCAAAAAAACCACCTCGACGAGAGTCATAAGGCTATTTGCACAGAGGCTCCAGCGCCCTATTGCCAGTGTAGACACTTGATTGCTTTCTGCGCTATACTTGGCCTCTGGAGCTGTCCCATAATGCCTCAAGTGACCACTCTGCTCATTGTTTTGAACCCGGCTGCCCTGGAGACATGTGCCCCTCCCCTTTCAAAGCACCGTTGTGTGCTGTGCTGATCTGCTCCAGGACACAAAGCAAACCATTAATGTGGAAGCTCCTGCTGTTGAACACAGAGGCGTGTGTGTGTCAGTGTGAGAGAGAGAGAGATTGCTGTGCAGAGAGCCCAGGGAGGGAGGCGAGGGCTGATGTCGAGGTTTCCCCCACCCCCTGTCTCAGGACTGGTTGCTTCCTGCTGCTGTCTGAACATACAAGACAGCATGCTGACACACACACTGCCCCCCAAAACACACTGTCTCTCTTCTCCCCTTCCACACACACACACACTCCCTGTCACACACTCTCCCCCACCACCACTTCAGTTGAAAAGCAGCTGGCAATGTAGTAGGATGCCCAGGGAACAATGGGTTTGCGAAACCTGCATCATGTGATGCTATGCCTGCCCCATGAGACATTGCAAACCCTTCCCAAAGCACCCTGCGGCCAGTTGCACAGTGGGATAGCTACCACAATGCACTGCTTTTTGCAGTTCAAGAGCTGCTAATGTGGATGCGCTCCAGCATCACAAGGAGCACAGTGTGGACATGCAACAGCGATTTAATTCCAGCATTTTAATAAAAATGGGATAACTTGTGGCGCAGAAACTTGCCAGTGTAGACATACCCTAAAGCATTGCTTCTCAAGCTGTCTGATGTGGGGGACTGGCAATTTTTTTTTCCAATGTGCAAGCAGACTGGCAGCCGATGGCTCGTGGACTGGCACCGGTCCGCAGATCACCACTTGGAGTAGCACTGCTCTAAGGGATCTAGCTCCTATTGACTTTCAATGAGAGTGCGTCACCTAACTTCCCTGTACTTTTGAAAATCTCTACCAATATTAATGAGGATAACGTACAGTGTTGAGAGTTTTATTAGCTGGGTACGTTTTACTCATCTAAATCAAAAAGAGAGAAAAAAATCAGGTTAGGTCCCTTCACTTTGAAAACAAAATTCAGTCATTCCTCCCACGCCCTACAAACAGCCATTCTTCTGACCCTATGCTGTGCTGTTGTAGCCATGTCGGTCCAGAATATTAGAGAGACAAGGTGGGTGAGATAATATCTTTTATTGGATCATCTTCTGTTGGTGAAAGAGACAAGCTTTCAGCTATACAGCGCCTTTGAAGAGGAAGAGCGCTGTGGAGCTTGAAAGCTTCTCTCTCATCAACAGAAGATATTGTTTATCAAACTATTACCTTACCCGCCTTGTCTATCTTATGCCCCGGCCAACATGAAAGTTTTTAAGGCTGGCCTAGTGAGGCTGCTATAAAGCAGCTTGGCTGACACAGAATCACATTTAAATTAGCAGTGCAATAAACTGCACCAAGAAGGGCCACGTACTGATTCAAGGGCACTGGCTTTTTGCATAATTTTTCCAGTTTCTCAATTTTCTCTTTTTGCATACATTTCTGTAAAGGACACTACCAGAATAGAAATGCTCCAAATGTCTTTCATAAAACATCCTACACGGAACAGAATTACAGTGTCCCAATCACATTTCTTTAAAATTAGCCCAATTTAATATATATAAATGGAGCCGAACAGGATGATTTTAAATCGATTCCTATATCCACTGTAACATTTTACCTTCCTGAGAGCACTGTGTTTAATCACTGTAAACACCCTTCCGCTAAAGTATTTTGCTAAACAGAGAGGTGGATTATTTAAACTCTTTCGGCATGGAAAACCCACAGTTTGTCCACCTCCAACAATCTATTCTCTTCTGGAGTTGTCACAGCAACAACTTTAGCATTTGAAAGGAATCTACTTCAATAATCTAAACCTCTGATCTTTGACAGGCTTATAATGAAGGAACAGTTTGTTAATGCTGACAAACATTTTGAAAAACCTAGAGGTGTGATTATTTCATGTTGTTTAGGAAGTCAGCACTACCCAGTCAACAGAACAGCATTCTATGAAAATATTTACTCATGCAATTTCCTAGGGAGAAAAACAAATGCTGATTATACAGCTGAACTGAGATTCAGGCCCTGTGATTTAAGGGCTGAAGGTTTTTCTTTGTCTCCTGCACATTTATAGCACACATTTTCCCACTGATTATGTCATGAGGATCTTCAGGGTAATGCTAAGCAGATACAATTCTCAAACAAATCTTTTTGCTTTAAAAAGTCGTGATAAAAAAAGAATGAATTCGATCTACTGCAAAGTTGATCTCTTGAATACCACGTTTGTAAGAGAAAACAGGTTTCAGAGTAGCAGCCGTGTTAGTCTGTATTCGCAAAAAAGAAAAGGAGTACTTGTGGCACCTTAGAGACTAACAAATTTATTTGAGCATAACCACTGAATGCATCCGATGAAGTGAACTGTAGCTCATGAAAGCTTATGCTCATATAAATTTGTTAGTCTCTAAGGTGCCGCAAGTACTCCTTTTCTTTTTTGTAACAGAAAAATAGTCAGAACTGTTTCATCATTCAATTGCCATTGCTAAAGTTGTTTGTCCATTAGGAAAATAAAATGATCCTTTTCTTGGAGGAAGAGGCAGACGAAGGAAAGATATCAAGAGGAAGAAGTTCTTTGTGGTGTTCTCAGCAGAAGGAGCCATGAGCCTTGCAAAACTGCAGCTATGCAAAGCAAAAACTGCAACACGAAAGGAACTCTAGCTGTACTTTGTAAGTCAAAGATATAGTTACATTGTGGGGGACCATTACTCTTGGAGCAATTTTCTACTGTAGCTCCAACTGTCCTCAGGGGTGAAATCCATCATGCTGCAGGCCGCATTCTATCAAGCAGTGCTCAGAGAAAGGGTCAAGTGGTCCGCTGCCATGCTGTTTGAGCTCATCAGAGACATATTTAATTTAATTAAGGTTGTCAGCACTATTGATTTTGGCAGTTTCAATTACCGTGCTGTTATGGCTTCTGGATCTACTGATCTGTGATGAGCCCTATCAGCACTGGCACACATTGAGGAAAAAGCCCTTTGTCTCTTTTAAAACCTGACACATCCTGCCATAGGCCATAACTTATTACTTTTATCCAGCCCAGCTCTTCTTCTGTACCTCATAATTAATTTCTCATTAGACAGCTCTTTATTGTTTAATTTGTGCAGTTTATAATCAAATTGGGCACATTAATTGTAGCTGAATTTAAGGCTAATGAAAAATAAAGGTTTTCAATAACTTACTCTTCAATTATTTCAGACAAGATAAAATAAAACACTTTAAGAGTTGTCAGCTTTTTAAATTATAAATTAGGTTGTTTAAAGAGCATGGGCATTTAGGAAGCAGTTATCACACATTTAGTAATTATAAATCCTATGCTGCAATACAATTATTAGGATATATTTACCGTTCCCCTTAGTTTTTTTTCACCCTGTTATCTAACTGCATAACATCTTATTGTTGCTAGGCAAAAGTAACTGAATTTGAAGGCTATGGGCCCAATTCTCCCCTCACAGCTGTACGTCAGGAGCAACTCCAATGGGGCCAATAGAATTATACTGGGATAGGAAAAGAGGGAGAGGATAATCAGAGTTCACGGCTGGAAATTATAGCAAAGATTTTACCAAATGTTGATTTTTCCTTTAGACAGCATTGGAAGATTTAGTCCTCTTTCTTCAAGGAAAAAATATAAAGTACAGCATTTAATTCAAAATGCCTTTTTACACATATTAAGGCCAGATCCTCGACTGGTGTAAGTCAGCAAGCTACCTTTGATCTGGCCCACTAACTAATTTACCAGTGTGGAGCAGACACATAAGTATCATTGTCCTCATTTTACAGGGGGAGAATCTGAGGCAGAGAAGTTAAGTGACTTGTTTCAGGAGGTATGTCAGAGAGAAAACTAGTCATTAGGAGTTCCTGGCTCCCGATACTGGTTTGTCCTGTAGCCACTGGACCACACCTCTCACAGTTTCTCAGAAGTAAACTACAGTGGCAGCCTAGCTTTTTCCAGTCTGTAACTGATGAGTATTATTTACCTGGACAGCACACTTCAAAGGCAGAGGACAGCTGTCCCTAAGTCCTGAAGAATGTTCTTGTACAGTACTGCTCAAGCGAGCGGATGCTTTATAGACTTGTTTCTATCGGCCAGCAAAAGTACAGGCTGAAATACTACACATACAACACCTAAGCCAAAACCCAGGTGACTCCTGGTTGGAAGTTCAGTTTCTGGATATCTTTTTAATTAAAGAAAATACCCTATAACCTGCCACTTGTAAAACAGATATTAAATCTGGGCTGTGGCTGCAAGGTGAAATTCAGGCGCTCATATAAGGCCAATTATAAAGGAGTGGTGTTATAAAGGAGGCAACTCTGGGAGGGCTTCCCTCATTGTAGCAGCATCACATATAAACTGGAAATACTTTCTGCTATTATGAAGTGTGTTTGTCTGCAATACTCTGGGTGAAATCGTGGCTCTGTTGAAGTCAGGGTGAGTTTTGCCATGTACTTTATTGGGACCATGATTTCTCCCTATGTATTGACTGTGAAGATGGTCCATGCTACTTAACATTTTAGCCCAATTTGTTTTCATTGGCAGAAAATGCCAGGAAAGGGTAGAGGTGTTGTTTGATCGAAACATGCAATTAAATTTAAGGTTGCAAATTGAACGTGACCATCACCCCAAGAGACATGCAAGCTGCTTGGAGTGGAAGAGGTGCACAGATAGCCTGAATAAGGACAGAGGGATTTTGAGAGACTTGTGATGAAACGGGTTGTGCTCATGACCCCAGCCTTGCAACCAGTGTACAAGACAGCAGATCCAGCTATTGAGCCAGGGGAGTGTAGCGCATATACTGCAGCACAGCTTGCTGGACAGCAGCAGCAGGAGCACAAGAGTGATGAACACACAAGCATGGGGCTGGAAAGGAGGCGACTGACATGAATCATCAGGAATAGCAGGCAGACAACAGATCAGCAAGACTTGAGCTCTATGTGGTGAGTAGCTACAGTGCAGCTTCTCCTCACGCACTTATGACGTAACACAGTCAATGAAAGCACAGGCCCACCAGATGGATCCCAGTCCCCCACTCATACCTCTAAATTAAAGCTTCCTGAGGCTGCTTTAACTTACAGCCTTCTGGCATTGCTAAATTCACTTCTGAAGGGCAGAGTATGTGGTATAGTTGGTTTTTCCCTGGCTGCACTTTCTCATTTGTTAGCCACACCCTCTTCCAACAGGCCAGGATTGGGGTGTGGACTGCTGACATGAGCCGATATCCTCCCACATGTGCAGGAGCAGCAGAACTGCACCCCGGTTTTCCACTCCATTGTCCAACTGACACCTCTTTGGCCAGTTTTGCACCCTACAAACCACAGGACAATCAGACCCTTTAACTGCTAGTTGGCCTGTAACTCTAAAGAGGGCTGCCAGATTGGTTATACATATGCTATGTAGGCCTCGCCATCCTTTAATTTAAAAGCAACAAAGATTTGTAAAGCAAAATTTATTTTAAAATATCAATAATAATCGTTCCCAGGCAAAAGCCATTTTCAGCCAAGTTTCAGCTGGGGAGTAAACTTTTATTAGCCAAGAAATGAACTCATGAAAAGAGTGGCTTATAATGGAAACATTGAGAGACTTAAGCAGCACTATTAGCAGGTGCCACTATTATGAGAGTGATAGTGTGAATAATGCTTTTAAAGACGCAATTGCTATAGCAATGCCCACCCATGCACCTAGAGATCTGTCCCTATTGCTATTATGAACCTCAGTTTAAAGAGGTTGGATAACTTGGCCATAAAATTATGTTCCAGGCTGAGACTGGGGAAGTAAAGACACAGTACTGCAGGGAAGTTAAAAATTAAAAAAAACCACATGGGCATTTTGGAGCACATTTTTGTTCCTTTGTTGCTAAAAGGACTGTTGCTTTTTTTAACAATGAAACTTGGCAGGTTATCAATCAATAACATGAACAAAAATATTGGGAGACGTAATTTTTTGTAAACCTTGGACCCCATAACAAATCACTGGCACGTTATATTATTTATATAAAATTTACTGGTACAGCACCATTAAAGTTCAGAAACCAAAGCCCACTATTGTCCGAAGCGGGTATTATTGTACAAAATCAAACCCAACTAGACAACGTACAATCAAAACCCACTTAGAGAATGTTGGAGTTCTCTCAAAGACAAGGGCACAAAGGCTGAAGTTACATCCTTTACCCACAGTAAGCAGTAGATAAGCACATACTGCGAAGTATCAAGACCCTCTCAGCCTAAACCAATAGGCCAGTGAAGTCCATGGAAAGACTCTCATTGGGATTTGGATTAGGCCCTGAGTGATTTTATCTGATATGTTGCAATCGCTAGTAGACCTATTGGGATAGATTAAAGATGGAGTTTCTGCTTCAGCTCTGGTTTTCATATCTTTTGTGAAAAAGAAAAGGAATACTTGTGGCACCTTAGAGACTAACAAATTTATTTGAGCATAAGCTTTCGTGAGCTACAGCTCACTTCATCAAATGCATCCGATGAAGTGAGCTGTAGCTCACGAAAGCTTATGCTCAAATAATTTTGTTAGTCTCTAAGGTGCCACAAGTATTCCTTCTCTTTTTTGCGAATACAGACTAACATGGCTGCTACTCTGAAACATGTCTTTTGTGGGGCTGTTAGATTCTTAGAGCCTGATCCTTGAAGATACTGGGCAGCCTCAACTCCCATTCATTTTCCTGTGTTCAACAGTATAGACCCAGGCCCTTAGAGCCAAATAGATAAATGTTTTCAGCTCTCAGTGACCAAATCAGAAGCAGTGTACACATATCTGAGGGCAGGAATTGGCCTGAATGATTTTTGAGTATGCAGGAGTGAGGGTGTCTGTTTTCATGCATGTTGAACCCATATTCAAACTGCCTTAGGATATGACGACAACTATAATGCAACTATTCCAATCAACAAAGCAAGACCAGCATGGCCCATGATTCTGGAATGACAGGAAGGTATTGAGAGAGGGGTAAATAGATAGGGAAATAGCCCACTTCTTGCTATTCTGGGGGGGTTGGCCTACCCAAGCACAGGACTCACTGGGAATATGCACTTCCCCACCTAACCATTCCACAGCTATCAACAAGCTCTTCTAGGCCACCCTGCCAATTCAGCTGAACTTTAATCTGAGTGTATGAATTTGGTTCAGCGGGTTCAAATCCAGCCAGATTAGAATGGATCATATTCCCCGCCCCCCCCCCAAACTATTTACCGAGCCTTCAGTGATTTTTACTTAAGAGGTACACATGCATGGCATAGGATAATAGGACCCACACCTTCAATGCCTAAGAAAACTGACATAAAAGAGGCACAGTGTTCCCTTTGGAATTTAATGTTGACAGAGAGTGACGGGATTGATGCCAGCTGCAGATACAATATTAGTTGAAAACTAGCATCCCACTTTGGGGTTTAAATGAATTGTACTGAAGTAGCATGTAGCGTGTATAGGTACTGGCACAGGTTACACTTCAACAGCTCAAAAACATACAAAAGCGAGGTCAATTTCCTAGTGAAAAGTGATCAATTAAAATTTATCTACCTCATTCTCACTGCCAGGCCTGCTCTATATATACAGAGGCAAGTCAAGCCTATGTAGTTACGGACAGCTGAATTGACCATGATTACTTAAACCAACAGTTACTCAGAGAGGATTTGGAGCAGCCCCTCAGCTGCACTGAGTTTACACTTGGTACAGCTGAATGGGAACGAAAGGTAGTTCTAAAATGCCCTCCACTCCCTAGTCCTTTGCAACCAGGAACCAAAATGGCCCCTGATATAACTTAGAGCAGCCTAAAGGCTGTGCTAAATTGCACTAATTGAATTGGTCTTATAGCGACCAATGGAGTACAATACACTCAATCCCTGAAATACGCTTTGTATGTAAGGGGGAATCCCTGGCTTCCCTTTTAGGGCAGCTTTCTAGCTGATTTTCACTGCTGAGACAACACAAAGCAACTGGCACTCAGGAGGTGCTCTTTTAATCTTTTCATGCAAATGACAAAAGGTCTGAGCTATTTGGTTTATAAAAATAATGTGAATATCATTATAAAAATTAACAGTAATTATTTGCTTGACCTTTTAATTCTGAGTCAGTAATGAAGCTGCATCACATTTCCTGTATATAGGATGTGGGATGCACAATGAAAGTGGAAAGTAAGAACTTTGAAAATAGACACACCCCCTGCTTATTCTAATAGTCTCCACTTCTATTCATTATGAGCAGAATCTGTTTTCAGTACAGGGCCTGAGGGGTGCAGATGTATATTTATTTTATTTTACCAATTCATTTTTATGGCTCTTATGATGTTTATATGGTGGTAGAGTATAGGAGAAGGTGAGAATAGGTTGTAAACTCAGAGGACTGATCCATGTCTACCATCTGTCCTTATTTAGAAGTGACTGTTCCCATTTCTTTTTTAAGAAAACTCCTTTTCATTCTGTCCTTCAGACAAGTTCATTGAGTCCAGTACATGTCAACAGGAGCTAAAGACATGGCTTTATTCACCCACCCCCAAAAGGTCCTTATTAATTGCTTTCAAATGTTGGCAGCCAGGTGAAACCCAGCCTAGCAACTCTGGCTCCTTATATGATTTTTATTAAAATTCACTTTGTACACAAGGCACATGAGATTTATGGCTGCAACTAATAGGTTGGTTCTCACTAAGACATAAATCCACGGGCTGTTTATTGAGGCTCATGGACATGGAGCTCACAGGTAATTGTTACTGTGAGAGTTCAGCTTAAAAACAGTCAGTCACGTCTCTGAGTAAATTTGTTTAAATAAACCATACAGGCTTTTGGACAATTACTTTAGCAAGGGACGTAGATAGAGGTGTTGAGGGTGGGGAACCTCTCTACCTCTTCTATGGCATTTAATTTCACTAACAACACTTATCAGTTCTCCCTTTCAAAGTGTGTCTTATACTCTGAAAAGTGACCCTGTAAAAAAAGGTATAGAGTTCCATGTTTATTTTCTCTCAACAGATCTGACATCAAATTTGCTCAGTTTACAGATAAAGAGAGGAGTTTTCCTGCTTTCTAAACCTGCAAACCCAGCCTAGGATCTGAAAGTTAAGCAGGGTTCCTTCTGGCTTACGCATCATTACCAGTAAGAGAGAGTCTGCCATTGGAACTCAGTTAACAGTTCTGCTGGCATTGCACTAAGCAGAAAGAAATCTTTCTCTCTCTCTCTCTCTTCAGTATGTGGGCTCTGTAAGGCTCAAAGGAGTTATCCTCCACCTCACCCACCCCTCAAAAAACAACACAAAACACCCCTGTATGTCAGAAAAGTAAGCCATCCTTAAAACACAAGTATAAACAGTCATTTTTCCTGTATTTTTAGAACATTCGTATTTATTGTTGAAGTATTGCCTAGTTGCCCAATTGGTACTGGAGACTTGTGTCCGGTGCTGTGCAAACACAAAAGAAGACATGATTCCTGACCTGAAGAGCTTGCAATCTAAGAAGTCCTTGGATGGGGTAAAAGGATACAACTCCATCTAATGTGAATCTGATTGTATACTCATATATATTATTTCTATATTTATGTTATTTTTAACATAATGAGTTGTGTTAAGAAACTCTTAAGACTCCAGCATTTCTCAGTAAATAATCAAGCTCCAAGTCTCTATCCAGCAAGACAAACCTGGAAGACTAGATAATCAGCATGAATATGAACTTCATCTATTTGATTAATATCTGATAAACCGTACCCGAATGATGCCTCTTCTTATAGAATCATTGAAGATTAGGGTTAGAAGAGACCTCAGAAGGTCATCTAGTCCAACCCCTGCTCAAAGCAGGACTAACATCAAATATATCATCCCAGCCAGGGTTTTGTCAAGCCAGGCCTTAAAAACTCTAAGGATGGAGATTCCACCACCTCCCTAGGTAGCCCATTCCAATGCTTCACCTCCCCCACTGCAACTGGAGACCATTGCTCCTTGTTCTGTCGTCAGCCACCACTGAGAACAGCCTCGTTCCATCCCCTTTGGAAGCCCACTTCAGGTAGTTGAAGGCTGCTATCAAATCCCCTCTCACGCTTCTCTTCTGCAGACTAAATAAGCCCAGTTCCCTCAGCCTCTTCTCATAAGTCATGTGCCCCAGCTCCCCTAATCATTTTTTATTGCCCTCTGCTGGACTGTCTCCAATTTGTCCACATCCTTTCTGTAGTGGAGGGCCCAAAACTGGACGCAATACTCCAGATGTGGCCTCACCAGTGCTGAATATCGGAGAATAATCACTTCCCTTGATCTGCTGGCAATGCTCTTACTAATGCAGCCCAATACGCCATTAGCCTTCTTGGCAACAAGGGCACACTGTTGACTCATATCCAGCTTCTTGTCCACTGTAATCCCTATGTCCTCTTCTACCTCTCAGAATTGCCGCTTAGCCAGTCAGTCCCGAGTCTGTACCAGTGAATGGGATTCTTCTGCACTTGTCCTTGTTGAACCTCATCAGATTTCTTTTGGCCCAATCCTCCAATTTATCTAGGTCACTCTGGACCCTATTCCTACCCTAGCATATCTACCTCTCTCCCCAACTTAGTGTCATCTGCGAGTTTCTCTCATATACCACTGCTGCAGTATGGGAATTACAAATGAAGTAGCCATTTTAATTTATTTTAAACTTCTTCCCTCTCACCAAGTTTCTCTTCTTGATGAACTCCCTATTCCCAATCTCTTTTTATAGTATTTCCTTAGAAGTCTATTAGTTATCATCATCTGGTATATTATTGTTTGCTGATGAAGTCTCAGAGCTCCTGTTTAATCTTGTGACTAGGTCGGGCAGGTTGCATGTCTTGGGAACTTTAGTGATTGTATAGAGGTGACCTCTGACACACTCATCAAAGACTCAGCAGCACTGTTTGACTCGTATCAGTTTAATCAGTCAGATCATTCCTCTCCCTTCACCATTCATTTCATTATTTGTATCTTTCAGTGTATGTCTTTCAATTTATATAACCCTGCTTACACACATTTCCTTTTGATCTATTTTGCCTATGCATAGGCCCCATGCAATTTAATATTCATTCTGTGTATGACTCATCATTTACATCAACCCTTCTTCATCTGGAAAGGTTTGTGCAAGAACTAGGGAATTCTCTTTTCTTTCAGAGCTACAGAAGGTCAGCATCAGGCCAGAATCATGCAACTTTGATGTGAAATCCACTGTTTTACTATCTACTTGCCAAGAACTAGAGCTGGTCAAATTTCTTTGAATTTTCATTTTGAAAAAAAATCAAATATTGATGAAAAAATCAGTGAAACAAACATAAAATATGTCAGAAATCTTCCCATTTTTGACCAGCTATAGAGTTGTTCACAATTTTTCATTTTTTGAAAATGTAGAAATTTCAAAAATTTGAAAAACCAGCAAAATGTGTACACACACACACACACGCTTTTTCCTCTGTTGTCAGCATATGTCTTATACACAAGTGAAGCAAAGAGTAGGCTAAATTACCCACAACAATTGAGCAAGCAGCTCCCTTAATGTCCATTGGATAATTGGGGGGGGAGGATTTTTCCTGCAATTTTTCAGATAGACTAGAATTTAAGGATATTCTCACATTGTGGGCCTTTCCAGACCATCCATTGTTAATGTCTGTAAATTTGCCCCTCCCCCATCCCCCACCCCCACAGATCCACCAAGGTCTGAAAACCATTGAGAAGTAGGCTGTCCTTGAAGCTAGGTGAGGCAGGCACAAAATTGGTACATGTATCCTGTCAACTGCACCCCCACAATTAGGAAACCCATCTGCTTGAACAGGACACATAACAGGAGATGCTGAGTTGTCTTGCTACCCTCCATAACAACTGTCCTCATTGTGCATTTCCCCACACCAGATTGGTTCTCCACTAACCCCAGTAACAAACTGAAATGGCAGACTTCCACGCCGTGATTGACGCTGACTTCTCCGCACTCGGCAGCTCTTATTCTGGTGTTCTGATGCTGCAGGGTTGGGACTAGCTTGGCACACAGAACTAGGAATGTGGCCTTCGCATCCTGAAGTTCTGGAGCCACCACTGGCCATCCTAGGTTTTCACAACAATCTGCTCCCACCCTTCAGTGCTTGTTGGTATCTCCAAAAATATCACTCCACCGAGAGCAGCTTCTCCAAGAAGAGATGAAATAAGAGTACTTAAGCAGCATCAAAGTATGTGTTCTCCTGTGCCATCTTTCTCCAGCTATGGATTCTTCTCATCAGCATCTCAGGTGCAGTCCCATGGCCTCTCCAACATAACAAGATCAGCTTTCCTGTGACAATAGTGCACAGTGTTCCTCTGGGGTTCACCCATGGTGGCAGAGAGCAATTTGGCAATGGCGCAGGCACAAGATGAGCTCTGAGATACAGAAGAGCGATGATTGCCTTTTGACCCCTGCGCCTCCATTTCCCATAATACACCATAAAATTTGACCAGAATGCAGTGAGCTTGCAGGCGTGCAAGAGGCTCTGGGATACCCAGCCACACAGCACTGAAACTGATGTAGTGTGGTACTGTGCAGACATAAGCACAACATTCTGAACTCACTCAGCTGGAGTTGTGTCAGTTTAACTAAACCAATGCCTCTTCTGTGTAGAGACAAGTCTTAAGAATCTTCTTCTTTCATCAGCACAGACTCAGAGAAGATGACATAAATTACATCAGCTTAAAGACCAGACTCAGCTCTGAGTTTGGCATGAGGAGAGGCATTCTGCACTGGATTCTGAGGTGAATATATATATATTGCTATCTGGAGCTGAGTCCTGCAGTCCCTACTAATGCAAAACTCTTTGGCCTATGATGAGCATAAAACCAGTCCAGGCAGAGTACATGTTGGAATAAATCATATTCTCAGTTTTGACAAACCAGATGTATCTGATGTAGAAAGAATTCATAGCTTGCTGTAGTTACAATATATTATATCATAACACACATATATTATGAAAACTGAAAACTCTAATGAAAATTCTAGTCATTCTGAATTCATATGTGGCCAGCCAAACAGCAAGTCCCATTTTTAATGGGAGTTGTCCATTTAAACTAATATGCATGACAATGAAAGATGAACTGATAATGCAAGGCTGGTATTAAGTGCCTTCTGCTTTACTGAAGATTTTTGGCCATTAAATTAATGTATTTGTACATTCCAAAAACACAGTACCATTTAATAATAATTGTATGTTTTTTTAAAAAAACGTATATAGTTATAAATATAAATGTAAAGGAATTATGGGTTTGTATTCTTATTCTGACACTAGCAAAATATTAAATTGTGCAATACACTGTATTGCATCTAAATACATGACCCTTTAACTTTCATTCACTATATCAATCCTGGACTATGATGTTAAGACTGCAAAGTTATTTGGGTAGATCATCAGCTGGTGTAAATTGTTACAGTTTCACATCATTTGAAAATTAAATATAGTGTCTTAAACATAGGATTATGATTCCTCGGCAGCTCAAGATGATAAGGGGAAAGCTTTTATTTAATTATAAATATCTTCATTTATTAATATCCAGAGGTATACAGAATAGTAAATTGATTGGGGGAGGGGGGAGAAGTGTTTATATACACTCTCCTACCAGTGTGAATATCCCCTTTGAGGGACAGATTCTATACAAACTCTCTGAGGCCAGTTCTTTAATGCATTATGGACCCTTTATACACTTCCAGTGGCATAAAGGGGTAATAAAACAAGCAGATCTCTCATGCCAAAATACCTCCAGCATAAGGAGGTTCACTGGATGACACAGAATTGGCTAGCCAGGCCATTGCTGTGTACCCCTTTCAGCCCCAGTTGGGCTGAGGGTGTAGTCAGGTGAGGAGGTCATGATGGCTGCATTGCTACTGCACTCCAGCTATGCTCAGATGGCAGTTAAAGCCACCTTCCCTCTGCCCTCCTATTCCTGCATTAAGCATAGCTAGGGCCAGACACTGCAAGGGCCAGACCGTGCACTTGCCATAATATAGAAGTGAATCAGAGCTCCATCAGACTGGTTATATGGAACACGATACCATTTTCATGGCATTCAATCCTGAAAGAGAAACAATCAGACAAGACTTAAAGGTGGGCTAAGTTCTCCCCTGTATTCGAGCTCTGCTTGGTGCAGGAGAAGTGGGGGCTTTTAGTGAACAACTTACAGCTTTCTCTACCTGAAGCAGCTCAGTCTCCCCATGGACCATATGTCAGCAGAGGGTCAGTAGAGTGAAGTTCCACACGATCATACTCCCACACACCCCAATCCAGCATATCCTCTATGATGGAATTGGTTGGGGGGTGGAAATCAGCTGGATCAGGCACCACCTCCACCACATTTATTCCAGTGTTAAGTTCCCCTCCATAGGATCTGGATCTGGCCAGAATCTGGCCTGCTGGGTTAATTAAAAAAAAAAAAAGAAGCGTATATATTTTTTGTGATTGTAAGTAAGTACATTTTGTAAACAACTAAGCCATAATTAAATATTTATGTTATTCAAGAGACAGTATTACCATATGGAAGCTTAATTATTGCATAGAAATAATTGTGTCTTTAATAGATATTACTTACTCATTTACTTTAAGCTGAGTGGAATTTTGCAGTCATTTTGATATAAAGGTATTACTTTAGTATATAACTTTTTAAAAGGAGAAAACTGAGGGTTTTAAAAAATGTTTTATAACATTCAGCTTTGTTCTTTTGAAACTTCATTTTTAATGCACAACAGACACCAATGGAATGGTTACAATTAAAGAGTTTTCAAAAGACATTTGTGCTTTTGCCTTGTATTGTCATAACACACTAACACTTCTGGAAGGAATTGATGGAGGTTGTAGTAAGGCAGACTGCTTTTTAAAAGGTCTTCAAATTAAAGAGTTGATTCAGTAATATAATTAAGTTTCATGTCCACATTATTGTGGTTCCTCTGTTTATTAGAACATGACCTATATGTCAAGAAGTAATATTTTGTACAAGTGCTGGAATACATAATTAAGACTTCACAGAAAGTGCCCTTTGATCCAAATTATATACCCTTTGTACATTAAAATAATTAACACTGAGGCATTTTATGAAGTATGTAAGTAGTTATGGTTATATAGAGTGTTCAAGACACTAAGTCATTATTAAATGGTGCCGTACAGGCTGCACAAGAGTCAGTAACAGAAATTAATGAGTTAGTGGGAGTTCTCCCAAGGATACAAATAATATAATTCTTGGGGTTTTGCTTTTATTTGGTCCATAAATAGGGACTTGACTAGGGACTGAGCTTTTTGCTCAAGCAACTTTTCCAAGGCCAAATTCAGAGAGGACAGAAATCATGGTATAAGTTACACATTAGTAAATTGGAGGAAGCTAGTGTAACATGCCAAATAAGTAGAAAACAACCAGCCAGAGTATAGAAGAAGCTGTAAGATAAAGTAAATGCCTTTCTGTAAGGTAACCTTTTTGACGAAAGCATATTAGGGTCAATATAGGAATAAATGGATGGCATTCTCTGGCCTGTGTTATACAAAAGGTCGAATTAGCTGATCTTCATAGTCCCTTCTGGCCTTCAACTTTATGAATATGAATCTATAAAGTGTTGTGTTGGGGGAAGGGATGTGTCTTTATCCTGCACTTTCCCTAGGGTGCCATATTAGGTGTTATTTATGCTGGCAGTTGGATCCATCAAGGCAGGCTCTTTGGCACAGGCCCATTGATTTCTGTGGGTTGTCTGTGGGTATCTGATTGTGGGATCAGGGCCGTCCTTCTTATTTTAAACATTGTCACTAGCAGCTAGCACTTTGGAAAGGCAGTTTTAATCAGACTGTGTATACACTGAAAGGGAGACATAGGTAAAATCTGTTGGCAAATAGCAGAAAGCCAATAACTGAAAGCATATCAGAAGACAATTGTATGGTAAAAACTGAACAAGAAAGGACCCTTGCCAGCACTATCATTATTTCATATCAAGTTAGCCTTCAGTCAATTCAACAGATAATGATGGCAGATACTGTGGGATGGGAGGGAAAAAAAATCACAGAAAGGTTAGACCTCTGTAATTACATTTCTAATCCAGGTTTCCATAAGCAAAAATGACTATCGGGAAGGGAATTTCCTGGCAGTTAATGACCGGTTGGAGGATTTGAAGGCTTGAGGTAAATCCAAGGGCTCTTAATACAGTCAGGCATTAATGGCCAGGAAATGCCCAACTCAGGAGGTTATTATTGCTGTTACAAAGCGGGAATAGAAAAATATATATATATAAAAAAAAGGACAGCAATTACCTTTTCAAGTGTTGAAAAGCTAAACGCTGAACTGCACATTGCTATGGAGACAGCATTATGTTTACAGTATTGGTCCCTTCCTAGCATTTAAAGGCTGTTCCAGTGACCAATAGGAAAGTGGGAGTTTGTTCTCAAGGCTCCATTAGGTATATAATTGGTAATTTTGAACATCAGCTTTCTGCCACGGGCCACATAACATCTGCAGACATCAAGAGTATCGCAAAACTTTACAACACTGATTACTAAATACTGGCAACCACTCAAAACATTTTATAGTTACACATACCTTCAGAAAGCATTTCCAGTAGTTATTGCTTTGATCTGTTCAGTGCGGTGTCTCTAAATAGGATCCTTGTAATGTCACATTGTGCAGTTTCCTAGAAATTAAGTGGTTAGAGGAAAGATCCTTCCAGCTGACTAATGCTGTGGACTCTTTGGGCCAGACTGTGATCTCTCACCAATTTTACAATAAGAAAAAGAGTATTTGTGGCACCTTAGAGACTAACAAATTTATTTGAGCATAAGCTTTCGTGATCTACAGTTCACTTCATCGGATGCATGCAGTGGAAAATATAAAATTTTACAATAGTGTAACTTCACTGACTTCAATGGAATTACTCCTGATTTACACCAATGCAAGTGTGCAAAGAACACAGTCCACTGTATGCATCAAATGCAAAATTTGAAACTCCCTTATTACCTTTTAGGTTTCTGAAATAAATTATTTGAGATCTGAAGCAATTCTTAAGCACTAAAGATAAAAGGTAGCTTTCTATTCATGTTCATTCCCTTTCCCTAGGAGAGAATGATCCTTTTGTGAAATAAGAAAGTAAAAATTAATATTAGGAATTTGACCGAAGTCTTCAGTGAATGCATTCATCCAGATGGACCTGTGAGAAAGATGGTTTCTATCAATTGACTAATTTGAGTCAATAATAGGAATTGTAAAGCCCAGTCCAGTCACACTTAATCAAGCAATTAATCCTTACTCACACAAATTGTTCTATTGACTTTAGTTAGATGACTCACATGACCTACTCTGATGAATATGGGAGTTAAGAACCAAGCCCATAGACAGAAGAGTCAGATTTTTGGGTACTCTGACTTCCATACCCGAAGCATGAACCCTATTCTCATGTTTAGAGAAGGACACAAGAAGCATCTTGACTTGCATGTCTAAATTCAGATGAGGTCTGGGGAAGAGGAATTCCTTCCCTTGCTCTAATGGTGGAAGAGTTAGCTACAGCCCCTTACCAGAGGTAGCATACTCCCCACTACAGCCAGCTCAGCTCTTTGGGTCAGTGCTTTGGGGTGTGTGGCAGAATCGGTGGTCCGCCCACTCCCCAGCCTGTCCCTGCCCATTTGCTTGCAGAAGGAAGTAGTAGCTACAGAACCTGTTACTGCATTTGCATTGCTGTAGTACCTAGGAGCCCCAGTCATGGCCCTGGATCCCACATGCTAGGTCCTGTACTAACACAGAACAAAATCCGTCCTATGCCTGGAGACAAGGCGGGGGAGGCTGAGCAGCGGAGTGTTATTCCCACATATGTCCCAGTTGGGTCCAGCTGTGTTCTTGGCCAAAACATGCTAGTTTTCTTCTTTAACAATAATTTTTAGTGCTCTAACTACGGTTCTCAATTCTCAAGTAATATTTTTAAACTAGTCCTCATAACAGGTTTGTTTTGATAGGCCTCATTCATTTTTTAATTAGTTGATGATTGCATAGTGCTTTAAGGATTTACAGGGCTCTAAAAATCCTATGAGTTATTTCTCTATATTGTGTTCTGTAGTGGGATGAATGCGGAGGTGATCAAATCCATTCTATTGACAGCCCACAAAATCCTGAAGAGACAGAAGAGTGGTAAAGTTTACAGTAAATACTGGCAACCCTCTCCATATTTTTCAACCTGTGCCACAATGAACTATTCAGGTCAGTCTGCTGTAGCAGCCCACATGCCCAGCTAAACTCAGTCAGAAATTGGGTAGGCAAGAGATAGGGTGACCAGATAGCAAGTGTGAAAAATCAGGACGGGGGGGGGGGAGGTGTAATAGGTGCCTATATAAGAAAAAGCCCTGAATATCAGGACTGTACCTATAAAATCAGGACATCTGGTCACCCTAGCAAGAGCATACTTTTCTCTGTTTCACTGATTCCAGGTCACTTCTGGTCTTGGCTCCAGAGACTTGACAAATTTACTACTTATTTTTTCTTTGCAGTTTATCGAACAAAAAAGAGTAAGGTTCCTCTGATGCTTTGGCTCACTATAAACTTTTGTCCTTGGGTACACTGTAGGTAATCATTCTTTTGCATTGTGAAATCAGGACAGCTCTCACATTTGTTTTTGCGCTGTAACCCATATAAAATGGTCTTTTCATTTAGAAAAGATAAAACATTATCATAGTTCCACAGTATTTACAATGGGAAGGTGCATTCCTTGATTCTTTTCATGTCCCACCTCAGTCTAAATAATAATAATAATAATGAGCTATATGTTGAACCACTGATGATTTCAGTGGGATTACTTGTGAAATAAGGTTAGGGCTAGTCAACTTAAAATGTATCAGAATCAGCTCCAAAATAATTTAAAGAATTAGACATATCACACATAGGGATAACGTCACTTTGCCAACCTACAAACTGCAGCCAGTAGAAGGGTGCTAGTTTTAGGAACAAGAAGTTAAGTAAAATACCTTATCAAGCAGTATGTACGCTAGGCAGAAGGCAATTGCCCAAGCTGGAATGTGGTTAGGACACTAGAATAGACAGGTACTCAAGAAGTACCATGGAATCTTATCATGAGAAGTGGTTAGGAAAATGGCAATTCAGTAGCCCTGATTCATCAGAAGAAAAAATACCACCTATTGAATTACCAAAAATCAGTTCCTGTAACAGTTTGTTTCCACCTTGCTCATCCCCCATTCTTGTACTACTGAACAAACCCAGCCCTGCATAGCCTACCACATTTTATGAGACCACAGCCTAAGATGGTATGGCTGCAGGCACACGTGCTCTCTTGACAGAAACAGGAAGCAAATACTGAATGTATAGTTTACCCACTTGACTCAGGAATGTCAGACTGTCAGCAGCTGATCCCACACCCTGTGGATTACTGATTCCCTGGAGCCATCAGAAAGTTGGCCAGTTTCTGTACTTAAAGATAACTTTTGTGAATGACAGCTTTATCATTCATTTATATTTATATAAATTGGTTTGTTCTGTTGCTTAGACAGGAAAAGAAAAAGTGAGGACAGTCATTTTTAGAGACATTTTAAGATATGCCCAAACCAACAGTGGGAATCTCTTGAGGAGCATTAAAACAAAAGCTGTAATTTTACAGTAATAGTGAAAAATTAATTAAAATCTCCTCCACTTTGCAGGTTTGAGGCTTGATCTTGTATGGTGCTAAGCATTCTGGCTTTGATCTAGCCAAGCACTTAAGTATATGATTGATATAATGTGACTTCACATATACACTTAAATTAAGCATGTACTTAAGTGCATTGCTGGATCATGGCTAGAGCGCTTAGCACGTTGGAAGATTTGGCCCTTGATAAGTTTGAAGAATTTACTAACCATGCAGAACATTCTCAAGTAAAATGATCCTCTAGTAAAAATTAAAAACAATAAGTTATAAGGAACTTGACATCATATTTAATAATTAGGATATTTTCTGTTTCTTATTCTGTGACATATATTAATGTAATTTATAGGGGAAACAATATACCTGATCTTGCAAAAACTGATTAACATACGTTCTAAATTTAGTGTGAACAACTAGAGCACACAAACTTGGAGTCAGCGTGTTTCTGAATACTCAACACAAGATTACCATTTCATAGATTTGTAAGGGGCCCATCACTGTAGTTACTGAGTGCAGATAAAGCGGTATCATAATCATATATACAGCACTATAGCTGATCAGCAAACTTGGCCAGGCATTCAAAAATATTTAGCCTCCCTCTCAGAGATTGTGATCAGCTGATTGAATACAAATGGAAAGAGCAGCGTCCCTACAGACTTCCAGTGCTAACCAACCTTTCCATTGAAGAGTTCTAACCTCTCTTGGCTCCTAGCCATAATAATTGCACAGAACTGAAAATAGGTAAGTATTAGAGCTGTGTGGAGGATGGAAATTCCATTTTACTAAGGATTTTGAAATTTGTTTTTGTCCCCATTCAAAACAAAACCTGAAAATGTATAAATTCTATGTGAAAGAAAATTCAGCGGGGAAGGGCAGAAGAGGGGGACTTGGAGTGATAAAAAAATGTTTAATTTCAACAAAACAAATTTTTATTGACATTTTACTTTAAAATGTACATTATAATATCAAATACAAGTTTTAAAAATTAAACATTCTGAAATGTGAAAATAGGATGTATTGACCTTGTTGGAATGTTTTTCTCTTCTTTTCCTGAATTAAAAGCTCAGTATAATTGACAGGATTTGATTAAACATTTCAATTTTCATAGAACTGTAGTTTTCAGTGGGAAAAATGGCTCCATCCAATATTTTGGCCAGCTCTCATAAGTATATTTTGTAAAAAAGTTTGAAGGAAAATTTTTGAGTATTATTCAAATGTTTTCCATGAAATTTTTCAACAAAAATATTCTAAATGAAAAATTTTGCATATTTTTTGGTAAGATCTGTTTCCCAAGGGAGAGAAAACAAAACAGCAACAACAAAAAACATTTACTTTTCACTTCCCTCTCCTTTTTGCACTGGTTTATTTCCTCCACTAAAATGAATTTTTTCAAAACATTTTGAAATTTTGGTTTCATAACTTTCATCAAAACATGAAAAATAATTGACCAAAATGAAAATGTTCATGAAAATTTTCATTTGGTTGGAAAGGCTTTTTCTGAAGAAAAACATTTTGTTGGAAAAATTTCAATCAGTTCTAATAATTATGGGTACATCTAAACAGCCCACAGCAATGAGCCTCCTTTCCTGGGTTGACAGACTTGGGCTCACACTATTGTATATTGGCAGTGCTTTGAAGTTGCATCTCAGGCTGAAGCTCAGGCTCTGAAGGAACCTCCTTGCCTAGGCTTCAGAGCCTGAGCTCCAGCCGGAGCCACAATGTCTATAGGGATATTTTTAGCATGGTAGCTTGAGTCTGAAGCTGTTGACCCAGGCTGGGAGGCTTGTTGCCATGGGGTGTGTACACATACAGTAAATCATTGATCATCACTGAGGGCTTGTCTTCATGATGCCACAGGCCGCACCAGCTAGGGTGTAAATTCTAATGCGCACTAGTGTGTAGCTCATTAGCTGACCCTTATGGACGCTGTTGGCATGCACTAAAAGTTCCCTAGTGCACATGAAGGTAGTCCCATTTGACAAGCCCTGAATTAAACATATTGAATCATGCTATCTGTTGACACTTTATTTTTTATGTTGTGGTATATGGGGGAGAGGTGTTTCTAAAATACCACATTACTACATCACATATATTTCATTGATTTCTAAAAAGCACTTTGGGGAAAACAGTAACTCATCCACTAATTCCAGCCCATTGATTAGGGAATGATGGGGAAAATTGAGTAGTTCAACCATATACAGTGGAATCCACTTATAGTGAAAAAGAATTGAAGTTCTAAATTGCTTCAAGGCATTGCAATGTGCAAACTTTCAGAGAGACTCCAGTTACAATGAACCTTTGCTCACAGGGTGAAATTTTCCTGTGTTTAGAGCTCGCCATATCATCCATGCACCATGAGAGTGGAGTGTAGCAAAGGGCTTTGAGGGTGCTGCCTAAGGCAAGGTGGGAGAAGGTCATAGAATTAATGACTAAGCAATCTTCACACAGGAGGTATTGAGAGACAGCAACCACTATTCCAACCCAAAGTAGTGCCCACTCGCCACCCGACTTCAGTTCAGGTGAATTTCAACAGCTGTTTAGTATCAGCATAAAATTGGATTAGAGACTCTTTGGGCCAAGTCTTCAGCTGTTATAAAACACAATGGAGCTGTGGTAATTTAGACCAAATATGGATCTTGCCCTTTGTGGTGAAAATGTGAATTTCAACCATCATAAAATTGACCTGTGTGAAAATTGATTTCCTTCCCCCAGAGTGCTGCTTGCTGTCCATCCATTTAACAGCTTGTTACAAATGATCTGGTAAGGCGCCTTTTGTGACTCTCTAATAAAACATGCTGACTATAGCTGCAGTTGCACCTGAAAAAATGAATCTTTTATATGCTTATGAATCACCTCTGTATGCTGGATGTTTCCAATTAAATACAAACACCACTGCCCAGGTCTGTTCTGCTGGGTGTATCATGTCAGACCATGTTTTGACTTACTGCCACCCTTCCTGCAGTGACAGCAAAGAGGATATATTGAAATTCTCTTTTTCAGCAGGTAGTTCCTTTCCAAAACTATCTGAATTTGGGGACTGAAACAAGAAGCAGAGTTGTAACAAGCAGCAGGAGAGAAAAAAGTTGTATTAAAAAAAAAAGTCTTGACATATTACCGAAGATCCAAATGCAAAGCAAGACAAAACTTGAATAACATTTCTGACTGTTTTGCAGAGCTTCAGTACATTACAATATTCACAGCTGTGCAACATCACCCTCCTGCAGCACTAAGCTGCAAAAATAAAAGAGAGACTGGAACGTAGCAGTGCATGGTAACACACTAAGCACACAGGAGCTTTGTCTGAAAGAGGCCTTCAAGATTCGGCTCCTCTTGGACACCAAGGACATGTCTAGACTACATCTGAGAGTGAGCCTCTCAGGCCAGGTCCACAGACTCATGGTAGCGGGACTCACACTAGCACTCTAAGAATAACCGTATAGGCATTGCAGCTGAGGCTCTGAAGCCCAGTCAGGCTTGATAACTTGAGCTTCAGCCCAAGCCACAGCATCAAAGCACCGTCTATGCCACTATTCTTGGAGCCCTAGCACAAGCCCTACTAATGTGAGCCTATTAACCCGGGCCAGAAGACTTGCTCCCAGATGCAGTGTAGACATACCTTAGTGACCTAATCATTGAAATCCTATTGAAGTCTTTCCATTGACTTCAGTGGGCTTTGGACCTGCATGATAGGGGGTGATTTTCTCTCATTTAGATTGGTGTCATTGAGTATTAATTTATAACCTGAAAACAAAGTGAGCAAGAGGCGAACCAGGCACTAGTACTCTAGCAGCAGAGTCACTGAGCCAGATACTGGTCTCCACTGCCGGTGATTGTGCCATCTATCCATCCAAGATACTTATATGGACCCCACATCCATGCACCTCACAATGTTTAATGTATTTATCCTCACAACACCCCTGTGACGTAGGGAAGTACTTTTATCCCCATTTCACAGATGGGGAACCGAGCCACAGGGCAGCTATGTGACTTGCCCACGTTCACACAGGAAATCTCTGACAGAGCAGGAATTGAACTTGCTACTCCCAAGACCTGGTTAGTACCCTAGCTATTGGACCATACTTCCTGATGCTACAAGACAGCTGCAGACCTGACTTAGCCTGCTACCCAGAGGGTCTCTTGGTATCTGGGAATTCTCAGGTGGCACCATGAAACATTGAGGACAGTTATGAAATGCATTTTAATCAATGTTTTAATTTAAACAGTAAATTAGTAATTTATAGTAATATATAGTAATTTATTTTTGCTATTTTGTGGCATTCAATTTTTATTACAAGTATAAAAACTAGAGAAACAGTTCAGGTCAGGAATAGCTGATATAGTTGACCACTGTAATCCTTCTGCCAGTGGTAGTAACCAGGGTTGGGTTCAATAAAACATCTAGGAGGCCTCTCTAAAAATAAATATAACATATGGCTGGAGATCCTACCTAAACCCTCATTCACACCCAGGTTTTAGGAACAAGCATGCAAGAGTCTCTGGGAATATGAAACCACAAATACTTTTTATTTAGGAAAAGAAAAAATAAACAAACACATATTGACATAAAAATAAAAGTGAATCAAATCCATCCAGCATATCATGGAATATAGGGTGACTAGACATCCTGATATTATTGGGATCATCCGAGTATTAGGGGGTTTGTCTTATATATGCAACTATACCACAACCCCCTGGAAAAAAGTGTCCCAATTTTTCACACTTGCTATCTAGTCACCATAAGGGGATGGCCAACCCCACTGTCCTAAATATTAATTGCCTAGCTTGTTTGAGCCCTGACCTCTGATTGAAAAGAGAATCCCTATCAACCTAAAACCTCACTCATCAATCTAAATACGCTATCATCATTATCATTGGTTTCAGAGTAGCAGCCGTGTTAGTCTGTATTCGCAAAAAGAAAAGGAGTACTTGTGGCACCTTAGAGACTAACAAATTTATTTGAGCATAAGCTTTCGTGAGCTACAGCTCAAATAAATTTGATAATAAATAAATAAATTAAAATGCTCAAATAAATTTGTTAGTCTCTAAGGTGCCACAAGTACTCCTTATCATTATCATTAAAAGTCCTAAAGGACATGGCCTTCTTGCAGACTTAGTGACCCCGCAAGCAATCTTTAGTTAGGTCCTTATGATGGTCTGGCTGGATATTTAGTCTACGTTCATCATTGATGATCTTCTTGCACCACTGACCCATTTGGCACGTACATGATTGTCAGCCCTGTAGCGCCATTGCTAAATAAACACACTTCAGAATTCAGTGGCGTTCTATCCTAATATATTTGTAGCCAGAAAGCCAAAACCAAACCAATGCTGATGGAGGCAGCTGCTGGGTTCAGCTACAAATATCTTCATTGCTGATCTTGTCTTCCCACTTAGCACAGAGCAGCTAACTAAGACAAAAAGAATGGAAAATGTCAATCCACTGCTCTTCAGGCTTCCTTAGCACCCAGCTGTCACTGCCTAAAGTTAGGCGATATCGGCATCAGGTAGTGGCTGTTCTCAATGTTGCCCACTGTAACGGGGCACAGACTCACCCAGTGGCACCTCCTGCTGGCTGTCAAGGAATTAGCTCTTTTTACTAGCTCCAGAGCGCCCTCTGCCGGTGTCTCACAATCACTGGCCCCCATGTCCCTCCTGGACCCCCGGTGCCTTTTATCTGTGGTGCTGCCCCTCCAGGCAATACCTCACAGATCTGGGTCTCCCCTCTCCAGGGAACTCTCCCCTCCTCTATCTCCACCTTGCCTCAGCCTATGGGCTACTTCCAGTCACCAACTAGCCCCCTTTCACTGGAGCCAACTGCAGTCTATATAAGCCAGTCATCATAGGCAAGGGGGGGGGGGGTTGGACCTGCTGTCTTCACCTACTCTTGGGCTGCCCTGTTGCAACCCCAGAACCCTGTCTTAGGCCATCTACCAGGTCTGCAGCCTGAGGCTTTTCCAGTGTGGAGCCTCCCAGCTCCTCTGGCCTTCCCCAGCCCTACTTCACCTCAGGTACCCTGGTATGCTCCCCAGCAGCCAAACCCATTTCCCTCCACAGTTAGAGGAGACTCTTTACAGCTCCTGGCTTCCCTGGCCTTTATAGGGCCAGCTGGGTCTGTTTGGGGTATGGCCCCGCTGCGGCTGCTCCGCTAATCAGCCCATTTTTTCCTTCCCTACCACAGCCCTCTCCCCATGCTGTGTTAAGCCCTTTAAGGCAGGAGCAGCTGACCACTCCGCTACACCCACTCTGATGCTTTTATTGAGAGTCTTGCACTATTTGGTGTTTTTCTTAAAGCCTCAGCTCCTGGAGATCTGTGATTCAGTGAGAATTTCAGCTTTCATTAAAAAAAGTGTATAGCTTTTCTGGTGGCAGAGAAGAGCTTGAAAACACGATTTAATTACACCCTCCCCGAGCCCAAACAAACAAAACACCCTCCAAAAAGAAATAACCCCCTTTTCAATCTCTTGTCTTAAGCCAATTTTATGAATTTTTGGAGACTAATCCATGATTCTTGTATGCAGTGTAGTTGTAGCCATGTTGGTCCCAGGATATTAGAGAGACAATGTGGTGAGGTAATACCTTTTATTGGACCAACTTCTGCTGGTGAGAGAGACAAGCTTTCAAGACACACAGAGCTTCACTTCAGGTCTGGGAAAGCCACCCCTAGCCAGTGGCGTAGCTAGGTGGAGCGAACAGGGGCAGCGGACATAAAAAAAGGTGTCACCCGCTTGTACTCAACAGGCGGTGCTCCGGGTACTCGGTGGCACTGAAGATCCCCACCGCCGAAATGCCGCCGAGGACCCAGAGCGAGTGCAGGCCACCACCGAGCCAGAGCGCGTGAAAGCCCCCACCCCCGCCCAGCCGGAGCACATGAAAGCGTCTGCTGCCGAAGACCCGGAGCACCGCCAGGTGAGTAAAAATTAAAAAAGGCACCTATAAATTAAAAAGGTGCCACTTGTGCTCAGAGGGGGAGCGGCTGCTCCCCCCGCTCCTCCCCCGGCTAAGCTACTGCCCCTAGCATCACAGCAAAATGCAAGGTGGAAAAATCGTTAACTACTTATGTTACTTTAAATCCTGGGAGGTGGAGCCCCCTTCAGACAATCCTGGGCCCCACCCCCTAGCTAGGACCCACCCCAGCCTGTCCAAAGCTGGTCAGGGTGGGCGGAGTAGGTGCCCAGCCCTTGGGATCTACTCCCCCCAATCTGAGGCAGCACCCCAGTATCCATTACCCCCCTGCCCAAGCCCAGTGTGTCCAGTGTCCACTCTCAAATAACCCCTAAATCCACTCCAGCAAACACCAAGGGTGTCACTGCCCCATCCCAAGCCTATTGCTCACAGGATCCACCACCTGGTATCTGGGAATCCACTCCCTAGATTCTAGGGGTCACAGTCCCCAAGCACAACACACTCATGATCCACACACACACCCTGCCCCAATCTGACCACAGTGCCTGGGATCAGCTCCCTTAGCTCAGTGTTCAGGGGTACATTGAGCAGCCAGAGAGTGGTGGTTGTTGGCCCGGCACCCAGCTCTGAAGGCAGCACCGCCGCCAGCGGCAGTACAGCAGTAAGGGCGGCATGGTATTGTACTGCCACCCTTACTTCTACACTGCTGCTGGTGGCAGTGCTGCCTTCAGAGCTGCGCAGCTGGAGAGTGGTGGCTGCTGGCCAGAAGCCCAGAGGTGCCGGGGCAGTGAACTGCCAAGCCAAAATAAACTCTGATTACTCACCCACTGTCTCTCCAGGGTTTTTGAATATTTAGGAATGGCAGTATTGCAGTCCATCAAACCCCACACCACCAGGTCCTGGTCTGACCTGCAGTTACATACTCAAGTCCAGAAAGGTCAGCTCTATACTGGGTTCCAAATCCCTGGTTTTAACAGCACCTCTAAGATCCCCTTCTTGACTCTGGATTTCCTATCTAGCCAGTGTCCATTGTAAGGACAGGATATATCTTGCACCATTGATATGCTCTTTCATAATTCGTTGTATCAACAAACAGCATTCGTAAAATCAGAATGTCAAACTGTCCTGCAGACACTCAGGACAGGCTGTTAGGTAACAGGGCACAATTTGGTTCTGAGTTCTATACTTAGATTTTACCAACAAGTTATCAAGTATAAATTCCTCAGGCACTATAATAACTTTAAGATGGAGTCATAGATAATCCTCTTGAGTACTCCAATCTGTCTTGCAACCCAGGTAAGCTTGCCTTTGAGATAGACAGTTCCTTACACCAAAGATCACAGCAATAGTCAGGTTACTCCCAGTCCCAAAGGATCAGTCACTTACTCCAGGTCAATCGCACCTGAGCTCTCACACCAGAGACAATGCTTGTAGTCAATCCTATAATAAACTAGTTAAAGATTTATTTTATAGGAAAAGGAAACAAGAGGGTTATTGTCAAGGTTACAGCAGGTAAACATATATACACACAAATGAGTCCCAATCTTAAATTTCAAAAAATAGTAAAAGTTTCTATGATAGGCAAACTCTATATGTCCTTTAGGGCTAATCCAGGCTAAGCCCTGGGGATCTTTTGCTTATGTTTAGTCATCCTTGCCCCTCAGAGACCAAGCAGTATAAAGATACAGTTCCTCCTTCTTAGAGGGTTTATTCCTTCTCCTCGTCTGCTTCAAACTGCAAACTCATAGTTGGGAGGAATTCACTTGCAGGTCCCCTCTTCATGGGGCGGTGGGGACAGCAATCAATAAAGTCTTTTGTCCTCTTTGATGTTCCACAAAAGTTTGTCTGGAGTCGATAGACCTTCCTTGTGGGGTAGGACATATCTTCTGCTGGAGGCCATCATTTCTTACTAGTCAATGTCTCTCTCCTCTCTGAAGATTTACACAGTTACAGAGGCTTACAATGCAAATGCTCAAATATTGCCTTACAATATGGGATGTAGATGTTATAAGTGAGATTAATGCATGCAGCAATTTACAAGCATTCAATAAAGTCTAAACACTAAGCACATTTATATAACTCTAATACTTATTTTAACAATACTAACAGATTTTGTCCGTATTTGTCAGTATTTGCCCCAGAATTTGTCCGTATTTGTCAGTATTCAAGTGAAGCATGGGGACCTTGGCAGGAGCTGACAGCTGGTTTGCCAGTGTCATACAGAACACAAACTCCAAATAAATCTACACACTATACAATATGGAACTATATGTAAGCAAAATTATAATTTATTTAAATGGTCTGTCAGCAGCTAGAATTTTCCTTTTTCTCCTATGGGGGAAGCAAAGAGTTCCATCCCTCTAAACCCATTTCTGGGGTTTTCATCACTCTTATTATCGATAATATAATTATTTTATTATGGATCAGATAGAAAGAGGCAGTGTGGTGCAGCTGATAGGACACTAAAGTCAAACTCAGGAAACCTAGATACTATTCCTGCCTTTCCCACTGACCTGCTTCACGTTGGGCAAGTCATTTCACTTCTTTGGGCCTATGTTTCCTTCCCACCCTTTGTCTATCTCATCTATTTAGATTGTAAACTCTTCAGAGCAAGGATTATATCTTCCTATATATATGTAAAGCCCCAGCACAATGGGGCCCCAGGCTTGGTTGGGGCAATTAACTAATAAAAAATAAACACAATAATAGTAAATCCAAATGTGATGGGAATTTTACTTGGGTAACAACTAAGGGACTGATCTCAGTCAGTGGGGGTAGAGGGCACTCAGCTTCTCACAGAATTATGCCCTACATCAAGACTGCTAGATTTGGCCTTCCACATGTATATTCTTCATATTAGTCTTACTACATGTAGTTTACAAAGTACAATGACAATTAGAGTAAAAAAGCATCTGTAGCTATAAACCAGGACAAGATACATGTTGTGGCACTTCCTAAGAGACAGAAAAGAGACACTTACAGTCTAGAAGATATAGCTAAGGTATTGCTTCAAGTGAGAATTTAAAAAAACTCAAAATATTTTGTGTTTATTTTAGAGTCCCATCTCTGCCATTAAAATGACTATGCAGAAGGTTCCTGTCATAACATGATAATCTCTTAGCCATCTTGTTACAAGTTTGATCTTGCTTGTATAGTTGACACCAAACTTCATTATAACATGAGCAGGGGGCAATCACGTCATAGCATGATCACTCAACAAAGTAATTGTTACAATACATAGGGTTCCACATTTTGAAAAGGAATAATAAAAGGGTTTAAAATTGAAAGTGCTACCAACTTTTTTATTAATTAAGAGGCTGCAATTGTTATCTGAGAAGTGCCTTCAAACAAAGAAGATATCAGTTCTAGCACTTATCCCCTAACATCTGCTACCAGTGGTAGTAGCTTTGGTGGTAGTAATGATGCGGGGAGTACTGGTGTATGTAGGCCCCTGGCATTTTAACCATCATGTTAGCTAGACATGCTTGTAGTGATTAGATTGCCAGTGGCTGGTTAAAGCCTATCTATACTAGCATCCCCACTGTTGTTACTATGGGTGTAGCTGCATCAGTGATAGCTATGGTGGGAAATTTTAGAAGGGGAAAAGGCTAATGTAGAAAAGGCCAAAGAGACAAAGCCCAATTCCCCCCTCACTCTGACTGGCGTTAATCCACCAAAGCCAGTGTAAAATCCGTGTAAAAGAGAAGAGAATCATTTCCACAAGGTCCAGTTTAAAATATGTATTTTTATTCTGCCTCCAAAATCTCCATGACTTTTAAAAATCATTTTTGCTTTGCTAGCATCTCAGTAGGAGTTTAAGAAGTCAGTTGCAGCCAGTTGTACTTTCTACTCTCTCTCAAAAGGGGATAAAGCTTTCAAGCTATTTGAATAAACTGTGATTACATCTTCATTTGTCAGTAATGGGATTACCACACTAATAAAAGAGACTTCAGACAAACATACACGTTTAAGATTGGTGTAAATTACCCAAGAGAGTCGGGAAAATCCTTTGGGCTATTTAGGACACAGCCCCCCTTCTTTGAAAGCTGGCCTGCAGGCAAGATCCTTGAAAAGCCTGGGATCAGCTGACCACTCCCTGCTGTGGGTTGTTGCTGTTTTCCTGTGCACATGCTCAGTGAACTGGAAAATACAATTATACACAACCAAGAGAACAGTTAGGGTTTTTTTTACTATGGCTAACAAGCTGAGGATTTTTCAACTAATTGATTTTATCTCTGGAGGAGGAAGATATAATAAATTTGAGGTAGCTAATAATGATTAAGAGAGATAAAGGCAGTTTTAGAAAAATATAAGAGCTGTTGTTGCTAAATGCCGATGGACTCCATGGTGCGATAATCTTTTTAACATGGCGACTCATCCCACATACGAAATGTTTTCCATGTGCAAAGAGCCACTTGTGAAAGGGAACAAATGGGGAAGTCTGAAAGCAAGCAAGGAAGATATAAGTGAGAAATGAAACACAAATTCAAATCTTGTTAATGCTAAAGAAAAAGAAGGAAAGATTTGAAAATCATGCTTTGAATGTTTATAATGAATGGGATATTACAAATACATCATGATCACGCAGAAGGGCTCTAAACCTCTTCAGAGAATTAGCATAGGGATTAGTTAACCCTGCAATAGTCTCCTACTTTATGAAGTCCTAATGCTGCAACCTGTACACTAGTTGAGTAGAACTTACGCCCCGTAACGTCAAGAGACTGCCTGTGGGACTCAGTCCTACCCATTATATATGTAAGTTGCAGAACTGGGTCCTAAGTGTTTACACTGGAAATTGAGAACTGTCATTGAGTCCGTGGGTCAAATTCTCTGCTGGCATTTACTCCGCTGAAGTCAATGGAATTATGCCAGCAGAGTATTTTGCCAACAGCTTCATATGAGGCAGAAGGAGAACTGCATGCTTGCGTGCCTATTTCAGTCAACTATTAAATATGACCAATAGCCCTAAGAAGTTAATTAACAGTTTGTCTGTAGTTGAGCTGGTAAAAAAATTTCCAATGGAAGTTTCCCAGAAAATGCTGTTTTTGTGTTTGTATTTAGTGGCCTTTTTTGTGAGTTTTCACCACCAAGGTTCTCCCTCGCACCAGCCCTTGTGATAACTATGAGTGTCAGAATGGAGCTCAGTGCATCATAAAAGTACATGAACTGATATGTCAGTGTTTGTCAGGTTACCAGGGTGACAAATGCGAAAATCAAATCAAAACATTCTGTCAAAATTGACTATGGGAAATAAAACATTTGATTTCAAATTTATTATTTTAACTTGTATTACATATTTTATAATAATAAGAATACCACAGTCAAAAGTTTAAACTTTTTTGAAACATTTTGACCTTATGGAAATGAAATATTTAGATAAGGTCAAAACAAAATATTTTTGGAAGGTTTGATTGCATGAAAAATCCTGAGATTTCGACAATTAGGCAATATATTGCCAGCTAGAGTAGGCAAAATTCCTTCCTGACTGGCCTGGTGCAAAGCCTGCCCCTGGTTCTGCTATTGCATGGGAGACCGGGGTCATGGCCTGCCTCCTTCATGCCCTCCTTAAGGTTATACATTGGGGTAGTCAACCTGTGGCTCCGGAGCCACATGCGGCTCTTCAGAAGTTAATATGCGGCTCCTTGTATAGGCACCGACTCCAGGGCTGGAGCTACAGGCGCCAACTTTCCAATGTGCCGGGGGGTGCTCACTGCTCAACCCTGGCTCTGCCCCAGGCCCTGCCCCTACTCCATCCCTTCCTGCGCCCTCCCCTGAGCCTGCCATGCCCTTGCTCCTCCCACCCCCGAGCCTCCTGCATGCCAAGAAATAACTGATGGGGAGGTGTGGGGAGGGCTGCTGGTGGGTGGGAGGCACCTCCTAGTAACCTCTCCAATCCATCTCCCTGATTAAGAGTATGTCTACACTGCAATCAGGGATGACCTCAAGAAGTCATCAAGTCCAGCCCCCTGCACTGAGACTGGATGAAAATAAACCTAGACCATCCCTGATAAGTGTTTGTCCAACCATTCTTAAAAACCTCCAGTGGTGGGGATTCCAGATATTAGCTATCCTTATAGTTAGCAAGATTTTCCTAGCATGTTACCTAAATTTCCCTTGCTGCAGATTAAGCCCATTCTTTCTTGTCCTACCTTGAATTGACATGGAGAATAATTGATCACAGGCCTCTGTATAACAGCCCTTAGCATATTTGAAGACTGTTACCAGGTCCCCATCAGTCTTCTTTACTCAACACTGAACATGCCCAGTTTTTTAACCTTTTTTCATAGGTCAGGTTTTCTAAACCATGTATCATTTGCTCTCCTTTGGACTCTCTCCAATTTGTCCACATCTTTCCTAAAGTGTGGCACCCAGAACTGGACACAGTACTCCAGCTGAGGCCTCATCAGTGCTGAGTAGACCCGGACAATTAATTCCCAGGTCTTACATACCACACTCCTGTTGACACACCCCAGATTCTTTTCAGCAATACTACCACCTAGCCAATTATTTTCTATTTTGTAGTTATACATTAGATTTTTCCTTCCTAAGTGTAGTACTTTGCACTTGTCTTTATGGAATTTCATCATGTTGAATTCAGACTAGTACTCCAATTTGTCAAGGTCATTTTTAATTCTAATACTGGCCTCCAAAGTGCTTGCAACCCTGCCTAGCTTTGTGTCATCTGCAAATTTTAAAATAATATTCTCCACTCCATTATCCAAATATTAATTAAAATATTCAATAGTACCAGACCAAGGATTGACTCCTGTGGGACTCCACTAGATACACCCTCCCAGTTTGACAGCGAACCATGGATAACTACTCTTATCCATGAGTATGGTCTTTCAATTAGTTGTGCACGCACCTTATAGTAATTTCATCTAGATTGAATATCCCTAGTTTGCTTATGAGAATGTCATGTGGGACTGCTACCCCCCATATCCACTAGGTTACTAACCTTGTCAAAGAAGGAAATTAGGTTGGTTTGGCATGATTTGTTCTTGACAAATCCATGCTGGCTATTTTTTATAACCCTATTATCTTCTAGGTACTTACAAATTGATTGTTTAATAATTTGTTCCAGTATATTTCCAGGTATTGAAGTTAGACTGATTGATCTATAATTCTCTAGCTCCTCTTTGTTTCTGTTTTTTAAAGATAGATACTATGTTTGTCCTTCTCCAGTTCTCTGGGCCCCTACTGTCCTCCAGAATAATTTCTAATAGTTCCGAGATCACTTCAGCTAGTTCCTTAAGTGCCTGAGGATAAATTTTGTCAGGTTTGTCAATTTGAATACATCTAACTTATCTAAATATTCTTTAACCTGTTCCTTTCCTATTTTGGCTTGTGTTCCTTTTTTCTTGTTGTTGATATTAATTGAGTTGAGTATCTGGTCACCGTTAAACTTTTTAATGAAGATTGAAGCAAAACGGGCATTAAACACATCAGCCTTTTTGATGTCATCGGTTATTAGCTCTCCTTTGCTGAGTAGATGACCTGCACTATGCATCATTTTCTGGCTCCTAATGTATTTAAAGAACCTCTTTTTATGGCCTTTTATGTCCCTGGCTTATTGCCTTTTATATCCCATTTTATGTTCTTTTATTCTAGCTACCACATGTACCACCAGTTCCAAAGAAAAAGTGGAGTCAAAGATGACATCCACTTTATAGCAACAGAGAGGATGGAACTGTGGTCACCAGTGACAGAGAAGAGGGAGAAAAGGGAAGGATACAAAGTATCCTGTTTTGACCATATTAAATTTAATATTTAATTAAATAGGAGGAAGGGGTCATAGAGACAGGCTGAACTGCAATACTGGAATGAGGGAAAGAGGCCAGGAGCGAAAGGGCAGATTCATGAGTCATTGGCCTAGATAAGGTAGCTGACGCTATGTAAGATGAGGTCATCTCATGTAGAGAAAAAGGTGAACAGGGAGAAGAGGAGGGAACCCTGTGGGATAAGGGGATGAGGAAGAGAAGAAGAGAAGGATGGTGTACAAGGGAAAGGAAAATGGAAGTTGTGGGGAGGGAGAAGAGGTGAGAAGGAAGAGAGCAGAGAAAAAAACACAAAAGAGATGTGGTGAGTATGGTAGAAAAGTAATGGCAGGACACAGTCAATGGGTAGGTGAAAATCTGGGAGCCAAGTGCATAGTGTGCAGTCAAGGAAATTAATTAGCAAGTGATCAGTAATACAATAAATGGAGCTGCAAAACCAGGCAGTATTGCAATTGTAAAGATAACCAGCCAACAGAGTAACAAGGCAGCAACTTAATGAGAGGTAAGGTGGATGAAGCAGAGAGGTGACTTGGTCATTGAGCTACAGAGGCCATGGTTACTGAGATCAACGGATGTCAAAATCTTTGAGTGCCAGAGGGTGGCCTCAGGCTGTGAAGATCTCTCTGCCCGTGACAGAGGGTGGTTTACTTCCAAAAGCTTCCTTCTCCCTTAAGTTGGTAGTTCTGGCTAGTGCTGGTCATGGATGTAGGCATTAAATAATTAAACATTTAACCATGTGGTCAAAGGCCTCAATATTTTTCCCAGGCTATTCAGATAAATTCTGTCCAACCTTCATAACTCTATACAGCACTCCCAAAAAAGCCTGAGAGAGTAGACAAGCCACATGTCCTGATGATCGAATCCAAGCTTTGTCACACCAAGGATGGGTGTGAGTTCCAGAGGCAGGCACCAAGAGTGCTTTGCCACCTGTTCCAGACCATTTAAAACAGGAGAATGGTTTCATTCAATACAGTAGTTCTCCAATTCTTTTATGGTGTGTATCGCTTCTTAACAGAGAGCCTTTTCCTGGGCCATCTTCCCTCCTACCCTGACAGTGTGGTTCACTTTACTCCAATTTGTAATGACCACTTCCTCTCCCATTGGCAACTGGGTAATATCCCTGGGCCAAGTACAGCTATTGCTTTGTTGGAAAGTATTTAATATATTTTTAGCTGTATTTTAATGTGATAAAGTGGGGGCGGGGGGAGGCAGCTCAACTAATTCCCCATTGGCCTCAGTTCAGAAACCACTGCTGGATGCCTTCGCTTATCACAATTGTCATGATACCACATTAGAAGATACTATAGCTAAAATTAAATATCTTTGGGGATTTAAAGTTAGTCCTTAAAGACACTTAAGTGGCCTGAGTTTAAAAAGTGCCAAGCATTTGCAGCCCCCACTCAGGTCAATAGGAGCTGCTGGACGCTCCGCACTTATTCCTATCCTAAGTAAATGACCTCATTTAAAAAGCCCCTCACTGATTTTCAGTGAGATTTTCAGCTCCTAATTCCGTTATGTGCTTTAGAAATCCTACCCGTAGGCATCTAAATAACCCCTTTGTGTCAAAAGTTAGGCTCCCATATTTGAAAATCTTGTTCTATGTGCATGTAGCTTCGATGCAAACTATATGGAGCTTTATAAGTCAAATGCAAACTTTAAGCATAATTCAGACATCAACTGAGAACGAGTGCAGATCACAAAGCACAGGTGTTACATACTCTCTGTGTGAAACACTGCTTAACAAACAGCCAGCCAAACCCTAGCAACAACTGCAATTTCTGAATGATTTTCAAGAGTAGCACATCGCAGTAATCCAGCCTCAAAGTGGCAAAGGCAAGGATCACTATCAAGGACTGCAAGCAAAAGAAGAGGTCATAACCTCCTTGTGAAGCACAAATGATAAAGAGCACTCTTGGGAACAGCTGCACACTGAGTATCCAAAAGCAGCAGGAAATCTAACAAGACCCGCAGGGAGTGAAACTGAATAGCAAACGGTGGACATATCCCTTCAATCAAGGGAGCATATGTAATCTCTGCCTCTTTGTATATTTGATTCCCTCAATCTAAAGCATTTTTCAGTCTTATCTGGTTATGTACAAATCCCCACAACCTGCCTGTGGGGTAAGAATTACTATTCCCTGAAAAGCTAAAACACAGGACCTGATTCTGATCTCACTTATACCTGTTTCCAATTACTTCTCATTTGGTCCCCATTCCCATAAAATCTGAGCACCTCATAATCTTTAGTGCATTTCTCCCCACAACACTCCTGTGTGGGAAGGGTGAGCTATCATCCTCTTTTTACAGCAGGGGAACTGAGGCAGAGAAACATTAAGTGACTTGTCGAGGTTACACCAGGAGTCTGTAGCAGAGCAAGGATTTGAACCCCAGATTCCGAAGTATCCTAGCCACTGGACCATCCTTCCTCTCTGTCTCCACTTCAGTGGAGTTATTCCTGACATGATTTCCTGTATAACTGAGAGCAGAATCAGGACCACTGTGATGGAAGAGACATGTCACAGTTGGCATTAAAGCCCTAGAGATGGGCTGTGGGAAGAGGAGGTCATCCCTCACTCAAGCACTGTTACTGGAGAGATCGTGTGTGCGGAGGCAAGGAGAATCATAGAATCATAGAATCATAGAATATCAGGGTTGGAAGGGACCCCAGAAGGTCATCTAGTCCAACCCCCTGCTCAAAGCAGGACCAAGTCCCAGTTAAATCATCCCAGCTAGGGCTTTGTCAAGCCTGACCTTAAAAACCTCTAAGGAAGGAGATTCTACCACCTCCCTAGGTAACGCATTCCAGTGTTTCACCACCCTCTTAGTGAAAAAGTTTTTCCTAATATCCAATCTAAACCTCCCCCATTGCAACTTGAGACCATTACTCCTCGTTCTGTCATCTGCTACCATTGAGAACAGTCTAGAGCCATCCTCTTTGAAACCCCCTTTCAGGTAGTTGAAAGCAGCTATCAAATCCCCCCTCATTCTTCTCTTCTGCAGACTAAACAATCCCAGCTCCCTCAGCCTCTCCTCATAAGTCATGTGCTCTAGACCCCTAATCATTTTCGTTGCCCTTCGTTGTACTCTTTCCAATTTATCCACATCCTTCCTGTAGTGTGGGGCCCAAAACTGGACACAGTACTCCAGATGAGGCCTCACCAGTGTCGAATAGAGGGGAACGATCACGTCCCTCGATCTGCTCGCTATGCCCCTACTTATACAACCCAAAATGCCATTGGCCTTCTTGGCAACAAGGGCACACTGCTGACTCATATCCAGCTTCTCGTCCACTGTCACCCCTAGGTCCTTTTCCGCAGAACTGCTGCCGAGCCATTCGGTCCCTAGTCTGTAGCGGTGCATTGGATTCTTCCATCCTAAGTGCAGGACCCTGCATTTATCCTTATTGAACCTCATTAGATTTCTTTTGGCCCAATCCTCCAATTTGTCTAGGTCCTTCTGTATCCTATCCCTCCCCTCCAGCGTATCTACCACTCCTCCCAGTTTAGTATCATCCGCAAATTTGCTGAGAGTGCAATCCACACCATCCTCCAGATCATTTATGAAGATATTGAACAAAACGGGCCCCAGGACCGACCCCTGGGGCACTCCACTTGACACCGGCTGCCAACTAGACATGGAGCCATTGATCACTACCCGTTGAGCCCGACAATCTAGCCAGCTTTCTACCCACCTTATAGTGCATTCATCCAGCCCATACTTCCTTAACTTGCTGACAAGAATGCTGTGGGAGACCGTGTCAAAAGCTTTGCTAAAGTCAAGAAACAATACATCCACTGCTTTCCCTTCATCCACAGAACCAGTAATCTCATCATAAAAGGCGATTAGATTAGTCAGGCATGACCTTCCCTTGGTGAATCCATGCTGACTGTTCCTGATCACTTTCCTCTCCTCTAAGTGCTTCAGGATTGATTCTTTGAGGACCTGCTCCATGATTTTTCCAGGGACTGAGGTTAGGCTGACCGGCCTGTAGTTCCCAGGATCCTCCTTCCGAGTGTAATGCGTAGAGAAACTCCAGGAAAGGTGTGCTTACCTACAGCTGCTGCTCCACATATGGAATCCAGCTGAGCATGTGCTCCCTCTAGCATAGCTCTGAAGATGTGATCATGCACAGGGTGAGCAAGGACATGGCTGGGCCTTCACTCGACCCAGACAAGCCCCACTGAGTCACTGAGTGATGCCAAGAAGAGCTAGCTCAGTGTTCCCGGGAGCACAGGTAGGGCAGACTGCCAAATCATGGCTGTCTCCTGAACATAAACCCTGTGAGTGGGAACTCCCATTTCCCAGCCATAATCTGGTCTTTCTTTTATTTACTGTGAATTTCATTGGCTTATCTACTGAATTTGGTTTTGTGTGTGATTTATTTTTAAACTATACATGAAAGGACAGGCTGAGAAGTACAGCTGCATGGATCTCAAGAGTTTTAACCTAAAGGAATCTATACAACCCCCGGCCCCCCCTCCCAGTTTCACTTTCTGTGGCTTCATACTCCTTGAATTTCACTTTGAGCTTCAGTCTGAAATGAGACCAAAACCGCAGTGTGGAAGTCAGCTGAAACCACTGAGTTTTGCTTTGTTTCATAAGAAGCCACTGGATCTGCGTGGTTTTCACCATGCATGAACTGACTCAGATTCACTGGTTTCAGAGTAGCAGCCGTGTTAGTCTGTATTCACAAAAAAAAAAGGAGTACTTGTGGCACCTTAGAGACTAACAAATTTATTTGAGCATAAGCTTTCGTGAGCTACACCTCATTTCATCGGATGCATTCGGTGGAATGCATCCGATGAAGTGAGCTGTAGCTCACGAAAGCTTATGCTCAAATAAATTTGTTAGTCTCTAAGGTGCCACAAGTACTCCTTTTCTTTTTTCAGATTCACTGGAGACTCAACTTAACAATACTCAGAGCCAGACAAGTTTCACCTGGTTTTGAGTTCATTAGGAAGAGTTTTTCACAATTCAAGTGAAAACCTCAAATACTCTGACTCCACCTAGTAGATTTACCCTTGGCCACCTGATGGTACTAGCAATAGCTTTGACCTTGGGCCTTCGTGGGGGGGACTTTCCAACTAGAATTAGGCAGCACCATGTGGATGGAGCAGAGTTAAGTAAAGGTATTAACAGAGATTTCAGATGAAGGAATGTGGTAAAATGAACCCAGTGTAGACCGGCCTTTGAGGAGAAGAGCAAATAAAGCAAAGCAGATCCATCATAAGATACCTGAGTGCCAAACAAAAGAGAGGTTTCAGAGTAGCAGCCATGTTAGTCTGTGTCCGCAAAAAGAAAAGGAGTACTTGTGACACCTTAGAGACTAAAAACAATTAGGTGAATAGACTCAGACATCCTTGTGATGGACTGAAAAGACAGCCATGGGTTGTCTGAACACTCTAGATAAAAATGTATAATTTGGTCCCTTAGTTTCTTTGTCTCCATGTCCTTTTAGGTGACTATGAAGTTGTCTGCTTGTTTGAACTGTTGCATTACTATTTTTTCTCTAATCTCTAAACATCAAGGTCAACCCACGGCCAAGACTAGATGGCTGGTCTATAAGATGTAAATGTACTTTGGCTGGAAAGAATACTTGTGGCTGGGTCATGTGATATTGCCCTTTCCTTTTATTGGAATCTTTGGGGATTAAAAGAGTAATGGCCTCGAAAACCCACACAATACTCTGCAAATTAGTCCTTCTGTCAGTCAGTCAATCTCTTCTCAAACCCAGTCTGGAAGGATACTCTCTGAGAGTAAATGATTATGAGAAAGATAGTAGGGCAGCAGTTGAAACTCACCAGGGTGAGCCAACAAGGGAAAGCTTAACAGGATGAATCATTTTCATTAAAGGATTAAAAAGTTAGCTAATTTTTCTATGACGATTTTCTTCAGTTCACTTTATAATGAAACTCACCCTGAGACATTTCTGTTCTTATCAGTGTCATTAGTGACTTTTAATCCATTCATGCATCTCTATACACACATTCCATATGTATATGACTGCATGAATGAGTTAAAATTATATACACATTATGTCTGAATATATGTATTTCTGTGTGAGTGTATTAAGGTTTATGGGAGGAAAGGCAGATCCACAAACTGTTTATATGAGGACAAGCTGAACAACTGTGGTCAAATAAAGTATAAATAAAATATCACAGCTAGAAAACATTTCTGAGAAATAAATCTTGGAATTGGAAGAAAGTTTAACTTTTAATGTTTTGGCTTTATAGAATAGCACTATAATATGGAAAATTTCAACACAATAATAAAATTGCTTCTTCACAACAGGGATAGAATTTACTGATCTGCATCTTTTGGATTCAGATTGACTTTGTCTCTCCAAATATGTTTTCTCACCCTCTTATGACTGTCTGTTGTAAGTATTATGCCAGTGGAAGAAAAAAAACAAAACTTGAATCAGAGTTCAGATTATGGATACTGAGTAATTGTAATTAAACCTATCTAGACTCAGTTACTTCCAGCTACGAAAAAATGTTTCAGGTACCAGTCAAACCTTTTGTAAATGTCTACAGAAATAATGACAAAAGCCCAAACTTTCAGACTTGGGTGACTAAAGGTAAATGGCTAAATATGGATTGGGAATATAATCAGGTGCTGAGCATGGACTTTACAGATTTGTCCCCAGGTTTTGGAAGAAAGAAATCACCCCCCAAATCCCTAGCTACTAGTCATAGCTAGGCAGCCACAACAATTGAAAAATTGTTCAATAATATCCATCGATACATATGGACCTCTCCTCCATTATAATACTTTCCCTTGAAAACAAACTCCTAGCCTGGTACCATACCACTGCTTCAAGAGGGAAGGAGAAGGAACCACAAACTATGTCATATATGCCAAAGTAATGATGGGTGAACCTCCAAAGATCTAGGGTCAAAACTGTGGTTTCTGTATGCACTAGAAGTGTGATATAATATGTGAATCCTGCCAACTGGTTTGTTTCAAGATAGATCTTCTCCATCATTTAAATCATATTCTGTGCAGGAATTAATTATGATGCCATCATTCTAGCAAACTGCTGCTAGGTCTTTCTCCCATCTCAGAAGTTACATTTTGTACGAATGCACAATCGAAAGGAAAGAGCAGTGTTTCTGATCTGGGTACAACTGTAGAAACATGTTAGGTGTAAGGGGTTGGGGGTGGTTTTCCACTGGCATCACTGAGTTTCTACCTGATTGTCCCTGAACTGAAGCGGACAACACTGACACATTATTTCTGTCACTGGGCAGAGTCAGTCTTCAGTTAATCAGGACCACACAGGGCACTGAAATAAAATACCAGAGTCTCTATCGCCTTGGAATGAAAGAGTATCTTTGTCTCCTGGCAGGACCTCTCATCATCTGTAACCAGGTTCTTGTGTTTGGGAAAAAAGAAAAGCCACAGATTGGGAAGGGTAGAGAAAAAGATTGCTACTCATCAAATCCATTTCCTAGATGTCAGCACCATTGTTCTACCTGCACATAATCAGTTAATTCAGTAGTGACTCATTAGTACAAGCTGACTTCCATACATGGCCATAGAGCTGGCATGACTTTGAGCTCCACACTGGTCTAGCTCTATGTCACCAAAGCCCAAAATACAAGTTCCTTGGACATAGTTGGAGAGACTTTTCCTAATCTCGCGGATTTTCGGTAAGCAGTTGTTCTATGAAAGCCCTTAAAGATACCACGGCCATGCCATAGGAACCTCAGTGTGTCACTGATTACATCTCACGATGGCCTCTGCCCTATTCAGCGTACTCATGATTGTGCTAATGATAATTCAAGCAGGAAAGTGTCTTTCCCAATCAGTTACATGTTCATGAACAGTTAATAAATGATCCCATAGAGACCTTTCAACTAAATAACGTGTAACTACATAAAACCAAAATTATTTTTTGTAAAAAGTTAAATGCAAATCCCCTGGGAAAATCACCAGCTGATGATACATCTGAATCCAAATCCCACTTTGAGTCAGGGATGTAAATTCATCTGTTGAAGCAGCTGAGATTTCCTAATGGAAAGTGCTCAGGCAAAATGAGTATCATATGTCACATACAATACTGTGCTGCTGAAATGTATTCTGTAAATATTGACCCTATATGAAATAAAGCGCATTTTGAAATGTAAAGTGGGTGAGCCATCAGGCTGTGCAGGGCTACGTTATGTTGTACAATGTAAAGTCATGTCTATCAAAGTAAAATGCCATTTGACATTCTAAGCAAAGATAACAAAGTGGAAATTTGGAACAAAAATAGGAAACAAATTCATCTCTCCTATTACTCATATGCCTGTTAACCCCAAGGCAATTCCTTTTTTGTCACTAAGTACTTTAGTCAGTTTAGCACATCTCTAGTCGTAATATTATAATGGGTAAGTCATTGATCTAGCCAGCAGAGAAAGAGATTAAAATATTTAACACCTGCTACTTATTAACAGCTGGAATTTCACCAACATAATAATCCTTGTTTGCAGTGTTGTAGCCATGTTGGTCCCAGACTTGTGGAACAAAAATAAAATCCTAGTCTCTCTTTTCTACAAACGGGGGAATGGGAGAAATGAGGAAACATATTGGAAACTTACATTCTACACTGAGTGTAAATTATAACCACACACACAACTACATTAAACAAACATTATTAAAGTCACAAAGTCAAGCTCTCAAAAGTTAGGAAATGCCAGAATTAAAGTTTCCAATAAAACCTTAATTTGGCCCCTTTGTGCATATGCATTATGATACAGCCTTTAATTACATGATCATTTATTATTTTTTCCACAGGACCCCTGCCTTATTTAATGCATAAGACAGACAGTGTTCACATAGCGAGCAGTTATTAAGTATTTTGTTTTCTCCTCATTGTTCAATGAGTGGCCCCAATCCTTATTTATTTTGCATTATTCAAACCCTGGACTGTAGAGGGTATCATTATCTTCCTCATGGCCTTTTCTGTGGTGTTCATCACTACAGTGTCTAAATGCTTCACAAACATCCATTTATTTTCACAATCCTCCCATGAAACGAGAGGGTATTATCCCCATTTTACAGATGGGGAACTGAGGCACAGAGAGATCAATGCAAATCAAAAGTCCACTAATTTTGGGTGCCTGACTTTTCAGAGTATGTAGCATTATATAGCCCTTCACATGTTCAAATCACAGCTCTGACTGACTTCACCTGCGACTGAGAGTGCTCAGCACTTTCAAATCAGCTCCAGCACCTCAAATCAGGCACCCACAAAATGAGAAACACACAATTAATGATCACCCAGCAACCTTAATTTTGGCTTTTCCTAACTTTTGAGCGCTTGACTTTGCAACCATAATAATGCTCTTTTAACATAACAAAACTAATTTTCTGGGTTTTAAAAAAATCAAATTGAAAAAACCCAGCAACTGCAGCATTATGTGGTGTATTATTGACAGCCACATGGATCATCAGCAAGGCTGGAACCTTTAGAGCCACCATACTCTCTTAGGGACTGCCTAAGATAAGAATGGGCATGGGCTGAGAAGCGAGGGCTGGGGAAAGAGGTAGGACTGGGACAGGAATTGGAGGGGAAGGGGCAGAGGCAGAAGAGTCTGTGCCCACTAGAGCAAACTTCTGTCCAGAGCCTGGAATGGAATTCAAGATTCTTGAGTCTGTTGTCAGCAAAGTGTCTCATCCCCCTTTAGCGCTGGTCTATATAAAGGATGGCAACCTACTATTGCTATCAGTTACTCCATTAGCTCAAGAGGTAGCTGGGCCAGGACATCCCATTTTCATGAAGAGGCAACAGACAAAGAAGTGCCCAGGAAGTGTGCCTGGGAGGACAAGGAGAGAGACAGTGTTCCAGCTTACTGGAAGCTGAAGAGCACATGGGCTCAGCCGTGGGACCCAAACACAGTAGCTGAGTGTCCAGCTGCAGGAGCTCTACCAGGGCTGTGTCACCTGCATTCCATTCCTAGTTTTGTCACGGCTTACTGTGTGACCATAAGAAAGTCATTTCAGTTTTCCATGTCTCCGTTTCCTCATTTGTAAAAGGGAGCTAACGCTATTTTACCCATCTTTGTAAAGTGCTTTGAGATTTATGCCTAGACGTTTCTATATACATGCCAAGTATTATTGTAACTAGCCCTGCACCAAGAAGTACCTCTTAATTGGTCCCTTTTACAGGCACAAAGGGTCAAATCTTGGGCATGCAAGGTCCATGATGTTATATTTGTGCTCTACAAGAGATCCAGGAAGCGCAGGGGATTCCACAATCCACCATTCACAGTAGAAGAGAAGTCCTTTGTAACTACCTACTGCAAAGGCAATTGTGAGCAGCACAACAAGGGTGTGAGCAGTGGATTCATGCTCAGTGCAGATCTATGAGGCCATAAGCCCATGATCATTAAGGGGAGGGTATGGTAACTGAACAGTAGGTGACATCCATTCTCTTCCCTATACAGACAGGATTTGCCCTTAAGTTGAACAGTGCACGAAGTCTGTTAGAGAACAATGAATAGGATATAGTCTCTTCGATGCATAGGTCTCTTTAATGCCAGTTCAATGCCTTAGCCTCAAGAACATCCTTCCTTCCCTGGAAGGAGGGATCAAGAATGAAAAGATCTATTAGAGGAGACCAGTTTCTTTCTTTCATACGCCCTTTATAAAGTTGTTTTTTAATATTGGACAGGGATTGGTTCAGGAGACCAGCAGGGACAGATTTTGACTATAAATCAACTAATCCAACAATGTTCAATTTATACAAAATTATGCAGCAAATAATGTTAATATTCAACCTATTCAGAAGAACCCATTTCTTATCATTGTGATATTTTGGGGGCAGATGTCTGCGCTCTAAATATTCACCATGTTCCGGTCCAAATTTACATTATCACAGACACTAGACCAAAACACTTGAGACATGATACCATGTAACACTTAGTGATAAGACATAATACAACATAAGAGTGGGGCCAAGGACAGTTGAAGTAGATGATATAGGCTGACCTACCATCCATTTCCACAGACTAGTTGATGCCCTTCCTCAGCTAACATTTCTTGGACAGTGCAAAAAGTTTCTACAAATAGATCATGGCAGAGATGGATTACAGAAACGCCAGCCTAATCTAACCCTTAAGGGCCACATTGTGGTCCAAGACTTATGTAGCCATGTAAGGAGTAAGAGCCTCTTCCCCTGCAGCCTCCTCCAGATCACCTCTCCAAGCATCCGGGGGACAGCAGGCTCCAGGGAACTGATTCTTCCTCTTTTCTTCGCAGATGGGCAAGGAGGAGCCAGAGCTGCGATTCCACCTCCTCCTCTCTCCAAGTGTGCTGGCAAGTGCAGGTGAGAGAAAGAAATAGATTGCTATTAGTAAAGCACAGTAGCAGATTACAAGCTGCCCCGCCTCATTCTCCCCGACAGCAAGGTGGGGAGCAGGGTGTGACAGACAATTTTTTGGAATACCCTAAATAAACTTTATTGAATTAGTTTAAGCCATTGGGGTCCATTGTATTAAAAATGCAATTGTGCATGTGTTGTTGTGGAATTGTCTAGTGCTGGAAATAACACACTGAAGACAAAGAACTGTGCACCTGGAAATACCCCAATCAGAAGGGAAAAAAACACGAGTCTCCACCCAAAAAGGCATCAGCTAAGAAGCTAAAAGCCTGAAAATAAGTGCCCTTGCTAAATCACTGAGGAAAGTACAGGTGCAGTTGCCCTGAACTGTGACACAGGGAAGGAATAATGGCCTTATGTGTCAAAATTCCTTCCCTAGCCTTCACCTGGGGTAAAAAAGCTATAAATTTCCCTTTGCATAGTACTGTGTATAGTCTCTAGCCTATAATATGTCTCTGACTGAGAGTTCACCTGTGAAGCAGGCAGCATGCTAGCACTGGGATATCAATTCAGTTCTCAGCTGCTTTGATCACTAGCTAATTTAGGGCCCAAATCAAGGCTCTGGCAAGTAGGTCTTACTGTCAAGAATAGAGATTACTTGCATGGGGCAAGACTGAGAGAACCACAGTCATGAGTAGGGGCAGGTGCAGAACTCGGGGAAGGGCTGCACCTCAGGTGATACCATCCTTCCCCAAACTCCCTGGCATGCTGGGGGTAGTTAGTGGACTCCCCCTGCGGGGCTCCCCTCTTCACCACCAGTCAGCTGCACAGTGCATGAGGAAGGGGGACAGTCAAAGCGTTCTTCCTGACATCTTTGTAGAAAATTTGCAACCTGGAGCTGAATGGAGGGAGCAGTCTTTGTGCTCCCCTATCACTTGTGTGGGGTATATAGCGTGTATGGGAGAAAGGCTCCTTGCACATCCCCCCGAACACATTCGTTCCAGGTCCAGGGATGTGTAATCCACGATCAGTAAGAGTTTGCAGGATTGGGACCTTACCATCTTACTTCTACTTACTACAAAAAGATACTTGTTTGGTAAATGGTGTCTTGTTTGTGGAGGATGGTAGCTGCTTGAAAAGATAAAACAATTTATCTGTCATTGGGAATATGGAGAAATCTATCTGGAAATGATCACCTCCATCCATTTTATTTCATTATATTTATATACAGTATTGTATTAAAATGCTGATCTGATAGGAATAAAGTGTGGGTATCTCATCAATTCATAAATCTAAACCTAACAGTTTTTACCCTGAGAAAGCAACCCAAACTCAGCTACTGGAAACACAGTTCTGATGCAAATGGCACATTAAATACACCAGAGATAATGAATGTGAAAAGAGAACGTAGTGCTTCCTGCATGGATTTAAACCAGAAGGTTAAAGTACCTGTGCATGTAGCCCAAACCTATACTCCAGTTTCAGTTTCAAGTTAAGGTGCATGATTATTGCTATGGCAAAGTTATATTGATATGAGAATGTTATCTGTTAAATGAGAACAGCTGCAATGGCAGAGGTATAGTTAGAAACCTACATGCTTGTCTTACAATTTTATACTTTGGACTAACATTTGGGTTATTAGCCTCACTCGTGCTGAGAATTTTAAAGAAAATCCAGAGGCCATATTTAAATTTAGAGCATGAATGCCAATAAGTAAGTAGCAGTTTTTGAACCTATAATTTGCCCTAGTAAGCTCTTACTGACAAAAGTATACCTTAAATAAAGAAATAGCCATAAATAAATAGAAGCTCATGGTTTCAAATAGTTTTGTCTTCTGATCTGAATTTCTGTATCTCACTAGTCCATAACATGGACTGATGCCTTTAGATATTTTAGAAATAAACAAATTACCATGTAAATGTATTAAAATGTAGTTTACTGTGGATGCTCGCTAAAGTTTACTATTTTAAAAATTCACACCAAATATTTACCATAGGGCCAATTCTGCCACTCTTACTCCTGTTGAGTGGAACCTTGTTTGATTTCAGGCTGGAAGTATTTATAGAGTAATATACTAGAGGATAGCAGAATCAGGCCCTATCTAAGCATATGCAAGCATGTCAATCACAGAGCACAATCCTGCAAAGATTTATGCACATGCGTAATTTCAAGCGTGTGAGTGGTTCCAGGCTTGAAATTAAATGTGTGCATTGTAGGATCAGGGCCATAGACCATTCATTTAACTCCTATATACTCCTGTACTCCTATAACCTATATACTTTATATACCTCTATGCTCCTATACGCATATAACTCCTATATACGCCTATATACTGAAAAGGATCCTTTTGTTCCAGTAAGTAGATCGCTCCCTCCCCTCAACAAACAAACAATCAACCCAACTTTTTTCCAGCTTTCTAAATACAGATATACAATTTCTTGGAGCTGTTATATTTGGTGATGCAAAGAATACACATTTGCAAACATTAAAACATTGGAGTCTACTGGGCCAATGCAAGATTAAAAAAAATCATAAATGCTTTTTCATTTTTAAAAAGTTAACATGTAAAGAAAAGGAAAAGTGCACATTAAATATTCAGTAAAAAAACAGGTTTCAGAGTGGTAGCTGTGTTAGTCTGGATCAGCAAAAAGAACAAGGAGTACTTGTGGCAGTTTAGAGACTAACAAATTTATTTGAGCATAAGCTTTTGTGGGCTAAAGCCCACTTCATCAGATGCATGTAGTGGAAAATACAGTAGGAAGATATATATATACAGAGAACATGAAAAAATGGGGGTTGCCATACCAACTCTAACAAGACTAATCGATTAAGGTGGGCTATTATCAGCAGGAGAAAAAAACCCAAACCTTTTAAGGAATCAATAAACTCACAGAATAAGTGTAAGGCCCATTCCTGCTATTCTTACTTGGGCAAAACTCCATTACATTTCCCAACTTCAAAGGGAGTTTTGTAGGATCGGTTCCTAATTCAGGGTTAAAACTTCATCCTGAATTCACCCTGTTATTCCTAGGTAATGCATTTGATATACTCTTTCAGCGGGCTGTAATATAGTAGGTGATTTTATGTAACATATGAGCTGCAATGCTGAAACACAACAGGGTGAACTGAGGACAGCATTTCTGTCTTAATTTCCTGGCTTCTACGGGTCCCGACAATATGCTAACATCTTTTTTCATGTGTGAGTAGAACACAGTCCTGTGTTCAAAGCCAAGAAAACTGTTTATTATATTTTTTTATTTAAATAGACAAGGTTTCTACATTCAATGGTATTGATTGTAAAGAGTCTTGAGTTATGTGTTAAGAGCAGAGATGCCAGTTTAGATCTGTGAGTTTAACTTTCAGTAGGTACCAGAATAGACTTTTTGTTGTAAAGTACCTTGGCTTCTTGACTCCCAGCTGTAACAAATCTTTGTTTCTTTCTCTTCCTTGATATAAAGGAGATTATCGACTGTAGAGCACCTATTATTTTACCTTTTCATCCACTGTAAACCCTGTTTTCATGCTTGTTGTCTCTTTCTGTGCCGTAGTAGCTTGTGCTAAATACTGACCTTTACTTTGTTGCCAAAGTAAAAGTAGACCATTTTACAACTTCAAAGAACAACCCTAGTCAGCACAGGGCTTATCAACTTTTAAAAGCCAGCTGGCATGAATGCTTACCTGTCTACAGTAACATCTGATTCCCTCTGAACTACAGCTTGGATATCCCACCATCGAAATGCAGTCATTTCTAAGGACATGATCCTGCCAGGTGAGAACACCCATTAACTTTACTGAGAGTTGAGCACGCTCAGCACCTTGCGGGATTGGGCACAGAGTCAGTGACATTTGATTAGATGGAAGAGGGGTTATCAATCTTTTACTTAGGCTATGTCTATACTTGGAACTAGGGGTGTGATTCCCAGCTCATGTAGACATACTCATGCTAGCTCTCATCACGCCAATATGCTAAAAATAGCAATGTTGCTGCGATAGCACAGGCAGCTGTGAACAGTGGTACAAGCTAGTCTCTCTGAGTACGTACTCCGGGGTTCAGACTGGTTTATACTTGGGGCAGCTCACCCTGCTGCTACTGCCCATGCTACTGCAGCTACACTACTATTTTTAGCACACTCGCTCAGTGAGAGCTAGCAAGAGTATGTCTGCGCAAGCTGGGAATCACACCCCTAGCTTGTAGTGTAGATGTAGCCTTACTGTCAAAGGTAAAATAAACAATCTGAACTGAATTGTGAACCACTGACTGTAGTGGAGCTGCGGGAGTGTACATGAAGGCAAAATTTTGCTCTGTAAGGCAGAGGCTAGATGGCTGGTAGCAGATTCAACCTATCATTATAGAGCGCACTAGTGGCTTGTGACCTGTAAGGACATCACCTTAAAAACCTTATTAAGATCTCAGGCTGAACCATAGCTTGCAATAGCGAAATGGGATTCTAGACAAAGGTGTGTCTGCTGCTTTCTGACCTTGAATCAGAATGTGATTTTTTTAAAATAGCTTCTGCTTTGTATTAAAATATAATTGAGTGTTCTATAATAATGTTAGCATCATGCTTTCCATGCTCTGTTTTTTAAAATATGTTTACATGGTGCAGGGGAAGTAAGTGATTGACACAGTCAAGTTCTGTGCAAGTTGAACTAGTGGAAGCTGTGAATCCAGACCAGAGAAAGAATTGTGGAATTCTGCTGACGGAATTCTGCACACTTAGATTCATAGGGTTAGAGGTACCAAAAGTCTGTACCATCTGATGACTGTTCAGTCACCCATGTGAAATGAACTACCTCAGTCCAGTTCCTAGGGGATGCAGCCCAAGTTCTATTCTTCTTTCCACTGGTGGAACTCCAGTGAGAATACATTTGGCTGCTTATCTAACCGTTACAAAAATCCATAATTGACACTAATTAGCAGCCTTGACAGTCCCAGCACAGAGACCAAGGAATACCTGGGCATGGAGATGGAATTATCCTCTCTCCCCCTTTACACTGAAATGTCCATGGCAGAGCAGGTCTGAGGTGGTATTAGTTTTCTCTCTGAGCTCCACAGGTCTAGTTGTGTAGATGGTATGTACTCCGTCCACCAATCTGCCTTGCCACTGCTCCCCTGGCCCATCTGTTGCCTACCTTCCCCATACAGATCAACACATCTACAGAGTACCTTCAACAGAGTCCAGGCATAAGGCAAGGGGGATGTTTCTATGAAGGCAGCTGAACACCCCTTTCCACATGAAAGTATGGTATCATCCTGCAGAGAGGATGCCTCTGTGCATTGATGGGGGGAGGGAGGGAGGCGGTGACAGGGCTGGGGGAGACTGAGCCCATCAGCAATAACATAAATTCCAGTGTTGATCCCATTGAAGCAAATGACAAACCTCCTATTCACTTAAATGGGACCAGGGATTAACCCACCTTTTTACCTCTACCATATTACATCCTTCATTCAAGGATTTCAGTTCACAAGACAGACTTTAATTAACTACGCCCTGCATAGAGTCCCACCCTTGTTAAAGAGGGACTTCTTATAGAGTCCCACCCTTGTTAAATTCTACTTATTATGTTAACTTCCAGTCTTTACTATTAAACATTACCAGCTACAACAGAAACATTTAGGAGCACACAGAGTATGTCTAGACTGCAGCTGGAAGTGGGCTTCCCAGCCCAGGTGTGCAGACTCATGATAGCTCCACTCAAGCTAGTGCCCTAAAAATAGTAATGTGGATATTACAGCACTGGCGGTGGCTTGGGCTAGCCACCCAAGTCCAAGCCTGCCCAACGACCTGGGTCCAAACTCTGGTGGCTAGCTGGAGGAGCCATCACCCATGCTGCAGCATCTAATCTGCTACTTTTAGCACACTCCCAGCTACAGCATAGATATACCCACAGATTTGAAACAAAATGTTCAAGACTTTACTCTCTATACTCCTACACCATCATGATGAATCAACTCCCCCTTGCAGCCCCCAAAGTTTAGTTCTGGGATACTTATCTTTGCCCTGTGCTAGGATAGCTGTCTCATGTCTCTATGGTCTGCCATTATATTCATTTTATTTCCATGAAATTCAAACTATAAAAGTTTCCCTGCTGCCTCCCCATAAAAGAAGCAGGAGACAAAGAAGAGTGGGAAGGCTGAGAAGTCAAAGCCCCTCTTTGGAGCCAGCATCATTTAACAATGATTACTTTTCAGCCCCTCATCCCGCAAAAATGATATGGCAATGGGTTAGGGTAAGAAAGCGATTACATGAACTCCCTTTCAAGCTGAGGACCAGTGCTGTGACTTGATATGGTTTTTATCAGAGGCTGAAATGCTGCATTACCAAGTAAGCAGTAAATTATGTCTAAAGCAATTATACTACCCCAAGCAGAGATCATGAGTAGAAAATGAATGGATCTGGGGGTGGAGGGGGCAGACACTGCTTATGCATTTTGATTAGATAGCTAGTTATCATCCTCTGAAAAAAGAACAGCCAGCAATTCATGAAGATAGTATGTGCCACATTGACCGTTATATCTTACAGTGTTGTATCTTTATTTTTAAAGGTGGTATGAACACAACAACACATTTGTATTGAAAAGAGCTTATCTATTAGTGTTTCTACAGTTTGCAGCAAAGAGGATCAAAGTAAAATGATACCTACAGTAAGGACAGGTGAGCAGTTCATTTTACAGTATGTTATTATACACAAAGAGCTAAACGTATGCTTCAAGCCTATTTTGATCCCGTATGCATATGGGATCAAATTCTGTTATCAGTTACACTTCTGTAAAGCTGGAGTAAGTCACTGACATCTTCAAAACTGGGCTTGCTACCAGCTTATAGGAAATACTGATATTATTAACCTCTTTAATGCTTTAAGATCTTGAACTGTACTTACCATTTTACAACTAAAAGGTGTACATTGGGTAGAAAATAGTAGTCCCATCATCAGTGGGTGTGGCCTTCAGAGGAAATCTGATATGAAAGGTCCCTGTATCATATGGGACTAGTTACTCCCATACCTCAGACTGCACTGTGTGACTGAAGCCAACAGACTGGCCTACAAATTCAGCCCTGATTGATATTCCTGCAATCCCTGTGAAGTCAATGTGCTTGACAGATGTAACTGAGGGCAGATTTTGGTTCCTTGAATATAGCTGTAAGCCTGGTGTAGAAACTTATACAACATGCATCTCCACCTGTTCAAGCAGGCATTTCAAATGCCATTTACAATAGTCTTTAGGTTCTATTACACCCAGTCTCTTTGCTGAACCTCATTATTACGGTTTGGCTTTCTTTTCTGATATCAGAATGTACTGAAATGCTTCTTCACTGGATCTCAGTTTTGCCAATGGAGACTAATTTACCAATGGGGGATTGAGGAGGCACCATGAGGAGCTGGCCCTTTAAGAGGGCTTAGAGTTCAACTCAGTCCTGTGACACTCAATTTCTAAGAATAAATTCCATGTTCTTTCTTCCATGAAGATAAATGGGAGCTTATTCTTTAGTGAGACTAGGATTATCAGGCCCAATATTAAAGTGAAAAAATCATATACTAATAAAACAAACCCCACTACAAATAGGGCAATATTCACCTGTATTTGGCGGTGAATTTCCCAGTACTATGCTAATTGCTGGCTTTACATATGTTTGATTTATACTTGCTCTTGCATGAGAAGCTTTGTAATAAAGACCAACCCCTGTTAAACCAACCACCCCCGTTCTAAAGTATTCTGAGAAAAATCATGACTGAAGAAACATGTGGTTGAACTGAACCACTGCAAGTTGGGCTCTAGGTTATTCATCTCTCATAATAAAATAAGTAAGTAAAATGATAGCTGATTGGAGGTGAATGCTATAGAAGCAGTGGGCTGTTTTACTTTGCTGTGCTACGGTGTTACAAATGAAAAAAATATATACCACTGCTTAACAGCATGCTTGAAAACACCACAAATAGCTCACACCTTTCTCCTCCTACAATAGCACAGTGTTAAAAGACTGACATGACTGCTGCTATTGTAAGAGGAGAACTTCCTTAAGCGAGGATTAAGGAACTTGCAGTATGTGTTATATGTGTAAAAGCACAGCACAGCCTATCTAATTTCAGTCCAAACACTCTTCCACACTGTAGTAGAATAGGGGATGATGATAGAGGTCTCTTCTGTATCAGCTAGAGTACAAGAAGTAAATGAGATGGTGGGTAAGGATTGGCAGATTTGCTTCACTATAGGACAAAATGGTGGGATACACTTTTCCCCCACCATTCTACATCCAAAACATCTGTCTGCTGTTGGGTAACTGGGACATAGAAAATCAGACATCTGTGTGCCAGATACATAAAGCAGTTTGACTCCTACATCGGTAATACCTGCTAGTTACTTTAAGATGTTTTGGGAGGGAAGGCACATGACAATGTCAAGGTTCCCATCACTGTTTTCTTTCCAATTCATTTTCAATAGCTATGCTGGCATGACAAGATGTATAAAGGTAGCTGAAGTCAACACACCATGTATCTATGTATGAGACTGATTTCTTAGAAATAAAGAGGTAGATGGGTCCATTGTGTTACTATACAAGTCTGATTGAGTGGTGCGTTTACACATACACAAGACTCTTTCTGTGGTCTTTTTCTTTCTTTCAAATTTACACAGACGTTTTCATTCTTTCCTTTCAAGTCACTGATGATATTGCTGTTTCTGGAGTAGACAACTTGCCCACTGGGCCAGTACAGAACCAGTGTCCCAGAATCATCTTAGTGCTGTATTGCTGGAAATACAGTCTATATAATGTACAACTGAATTCCTAACCATTTGTGCTCATAAAAATTCCCATGGCATCTCATGAAATTAGAGGATTTATCCATGTCCTGGCCAAATCTCTAATTTGGGTCCTGTGACCACGGGAGTCAATGGGAGTTTACCCACTAATTTTAGTGAAAGCATATTAGGGTAGTTTTGCACACTTAATTTGCCCTCTTCCTTTTCCTAAACTGCTGTTCATGGTGAAAAAACTGTCGTAATCCGCACAAAAAGTGGTTGTGTTTCAGTAGTAGCTGCAGGAACATGTGTCTCTGTATCCATACATGTGCAGTCATTTAAAATGCTCTGGAATCCTTCAGAATAAAAAGTGCTGTATAATAGTCATTACTGTTTCTGTTGGGTAAAAATTTCAGAAGTGTCTAAGTGACTTAGGAGCCTAAGTTCCATTGAATGCCAATGGGACTTAGACTCCAAAGTTACTTAGGTGCTTTTGAAAATGTTGCCTGTTATTTATATTACCGTTATTATGATACTTTCTCATATGATCCTCTAAGCTTTCTCACAGGTTATTTTGCACTGTTATTTAGAAAATGTGTCTCTTTCCCGCACTGTTTGTTTTTATTTTATTGCCCCTTCCCCCATTTTTAAATTTTTCCAATGATTTAAAGACATCCTAAACTTGTAAGCTTAAAGATGAAACAAAATTGAAGCAAGTTTGCTCCGTATCACATAGGCTCTGTGCTCGGACAGTGCTAGGGAAAATGAAGTTCTCTAATGAAATGCCATACAATTCTATGCCCAAATGCAATAGCACTATCAGTGTATACAAAGTGATAGCATAGTGTCTGTTCCCTGAGGAGCAGTAGATAAAATAATCTAACAACAAGAAGGGACTTCAAACAGTAGGACTCAGCTAACAAAAACAAACACCACATCCCACTTTTTTTTTTCTAAACATTTTCTTTGCACTTCTCAGCTTTCCCTTAGGAATATTTTTCCTTTCTCTGGGTTTCATGTTGTCATGGAGACTGGTATGTTAGGGTCTGTGGGGCTCGTAACTGCTTATTTTCAATGTTTCGTATTCACAGTTGATGTGCATGAAGCAAAAGAAGATCTTATTTTTTCCCCAGTAATTCCAGTAACTTTGCAGTATGAAATCAGCTGAAGAGTTGGCAATGTATCCATCTTTCCTGCCCTGTGGCATCTATATTCATCCAGTTGCTCTAATTAAATACTCTGCTAAGGACTCTTAGGTTTGAAGGTCCCAGTATTGCAGACTATACCAAGTTGCTTACATTTGAGGGTCACTCTGGGTGAAATTATGGATGGACCCAAAAGGCAAAATTCAGATTTGGATTGTGACCTGCTCAATTTTGGGGTGTTAAGGCCTAGGGCTTTGGTTTGACTCATTATAGAAATGGCACCCACCTGCCAAATTCAGATGTAGAGCCAAATTCTGAATAAAGTTTTAGTGCTAAAGGGGAGTTCTAGTCCATGGCTTTGCTTCAGGGTCCAGCTCTATGTAAATGTTTCATAGAATCATAGAAATCATCAAATCATAAAAGTATAGGGCTGGAAGAGACCTTGAGAAGTAATTAAGTGCAGCCTCCTGCACTGAGGCAGGAACAAATAAACCTAGACCATCCCTGACAGGTGTTTGTCCAGCCTGTTCTTAAAAACCTCCAATGACAAGGATTCCACAACCTTGATTGAAAGTCGATTCCAAAGTTTAATTACCCTGTAGTTAGAAAGGTTTTGCTAATATTTAACCTAAATCTACCTTGCTGCAGATTAAGCACATTACTTCTTGTCCTACCTTCACTGGACATGGAGAACAATTGATCACAATTGTCTGTGTAACATCGCTTAGCATATATGAAGACTGTTACTAGGTCCCCCTCAGTTTTCTTTTCTCAACACTAAACATACACAAAAGTTTTTTAACTTTTCCTTGTAGGTCAGGTTTTATAAACCTTGTAGCATTTTTTATGCTCTCCTCTAGACTTGCTCCAATTCATCCACATCTTTCCTAAAGTGTGGCACCCAGAACTAGACACAGTACTCCATCTGAGGCCCTATCAGTGCTGACTAGAGCAGGACACTTACCTCCTGCATCTTACCTACAACACTGCTATTAATAAGCCCCAGAATGATATTAGCTTTGTTTGCAGCTGCATCATATTGTTGACTTTTATTGAACTTGTGACCTATTATAAACCCCATTTCTTTTTCAGTAATACTATCACCTAGCAAGTTATTCCACATTTTGTAGTTGTACATTTGATTTTTCCTTCCTAAGTGTAGTACTTTGCACTTGTCTTTATTGAATTTCATCATGTTGAATTCAGACCAATTCTCCAATTTGTCAAGGTTGTTTTAAATTCTAATTCTATCTTCCAAAGTGCTAGCAACCTCTTACAGCCTGGAGTCATCTGAAAGTTTTATAAAGCATTCTCTCCACTCCATTTTCCTAGTCATCAATGAAAATATTGAATCGTCCTGGACCCAGGATTGACTCCTGCAGGACCCCACTAAATACACTCTTCTAGTTTGTCAAGAACCATTGATAACTACTCTTTGAGTATGATCTTTCAACCAGTTGTGCACCCACCTTACAATAATTTCAACTAGATCACATATCCCTAGTTTGCTTATGAGAATATCGTGTGGGACTGTGTCTAAAGCCTTACTAAAATTAAGATGTATCAGATCTACTGCTTCCCCCCTTCATTAGGCAAATAACACTGTTTAAAGAAGGAAATTAGGTTGGTTTAGCATAATTTGTTCTTGACAAATCCATGCTAGCTATACCTTATAACCTTAAAAGTGGCAAAGAGTCCTGTGGTACCTTATACACTAACAGACATACTGGAAAGCTTACACTCCAATACGTCTGTTAGTCTATAAGGAGCCACAGGACTCTTTGCCGCTTTTACAGATCCAGACTAACACGGCTACCCTTCTGATACTTATAACCCTATTATCCTCCAGGTGCTTACGAACTGATTGTTTAGTAATTTGCTCCAGTATCTTTCTAGGTATCAAAGTTAGGCTATTAGGTCTATAAATTCCCAGGTCCTCTTTGTTCCCCTTTTTGATGGTACATACTATATTGGCCCTTTTCCAGTCTTCTTGGACCTCACCCATTCTCCAGGAGTTCTCCAAAATAATTGCTAACAGTTCCAAGATTGCTTCATCTTATTCCTTAAGTACCTAGGATGAATTTAATCAGACCCCTGCCTGCCAACTTGAATAAATCTAACTTATCTGAGTATTCTTTAACCTGATTTTTTTCCTGTTTTGGTTTGCATTCCTTCTTTCTTGTTGTTAATATTAATTGTGTTGAGTATCTGGTCACGTTTAATCTTTTTAGTGAAGACTGAAGCCAAATTGGCATTATGCACCTCAGCCTTCTTGATGTCATCAGCTATTAGTGCTCCTTCCCCACTATGTAGAGGATCTATGGCTTCCTAAATCCTTCTCTTGCTTCTAATGTATTTTTAAAACCTCCTCTTATTGCCTTTTTATGTCCTTGTTAGGTGTAATTCATTTTGTGCCTTAGCCTTTCTGATTTTGTTCCTACATACTTGTCCTATTTTGTAGGCCACGTTTCCACCTTTTGTAGGATTCCTTTTTGATTTTCAGGTCACTATAGAGCTCCTCATGGAACCATATTGCCCTTTTATTATTATTCCTGACTTTCCCTCACATGAGATTAGTTTGCTGTTATGCCTTTATTATTACTTGTTGAGAAATTGCCTGCTCTCCTGAACTCCTTGTTCCTTTAGATTTTCTTCCCATGGGAACTTTCATACCAGTTCTCTGAGTTTGTTAATGTCTGATTGTTTGAAGTCCATTGTCCTTATTCTGCTGTTCTCATTCCCTCCTTTCCTTAGAATCACGAAATCTACCATTTCATGATCACGTTCACCCAAATTGCCTTTCACCTTCCGATTCTCTACCAATTCCTCCTTGTTGCTTAAAATCAAATCTAAAATGACTGTCTCCTGAGCTACTTTCTCCACAGTTGTCCCCAATACATTCCAAGAACTTACTGGGAATGTTGTGTTTTGACATATTACTTCTTTTCATGAATGAGAAAGGAAAGAGGCAGAATAGAGAAAGGGTGGAAGAGAAAAGTTATAAAAATATAATTGAAGAGTCAAGGAATCAAGGTTGATACCACTGCGGGATAGGAAGGAATCAAAATATCAGGACAAACTCCCAAAAAAAGACAAAAACAGATTAGTGAGAAAACCAGAAAAACTCCCAGTACATTAGCTCAGCATCTAAAATTGGTCAGATGCTCAGAGTACTGTCATCAGAAATATTTTTATACATAATTACCATTATTTTGATTAATACATACAATTGGTTCTTATCTTAAATTCTGTGATGGGCAGGATGCCTAACTAGGCACTGCCACATCTCAACACTTAGGTCATATAACTTAACCAAGTAAAACACATTTATTTGTATGCAATAGTATAGAACAAGTTTTCAGATATTTTATCCAAAATAAAAAGAATTGTGATAGGAACTTGAGAACATATAGCAAGTGTCAATAGCAGAACAACTTTTTCTAAATATTTGGGGCTAGAGTTCACTTGATCTTAACTAATCCATATATTTGAATCACAGAATGTAAAGAAACCAATAGTTTGCTAAAGAAATGCCATGTTAATAGATAATATATATGTATGTGTGTATAATTGTGTGTGTGTTATATACACATATACGCAGACACATACTCTTAAGATTTTCTTTCTGTACTTTGACAGAGGTGGACTGACTACTTCTTTTCACATGTTTCTGCACATGCTGTTCAGGACTGTTGTGGGATATTTCCCCCCTATTTCTATTAGGATTCTCATATGGCTCCCATCACCATTTTATCTGAGCACCTAATTCTCTTGGATTCTATTCCATTAATTGTTGTTTATTTCTTCAGAAGGGTTTGTGGTAGAGGGTTTGAGTGCTTACCCCTGACCATGTGACCCATTTTTCAATCAATGCATCTCATTTTCTTTTCCATTGGTCCTGATAACTTCCATATCTTTCCAACCCTGAGATGGGAGGAAAATTAATCCACACCTAGGTAGTTTTCCTTTAATGGTTCTTGGCTGGCCATTGCATAACTCACTTGACTGGGAATGAATTGCTGCTTTTCATCTCTTAGGACATATACTGTAGGTCTCATTTTGATGAAAAGGACCCCTTCTGTCTCAGGGAGTCAGTTTTAACAGGAGTTATATGCATGAATCTATATGCACTGAGATGAGAATATGCCTGTAAAAATGTTTTTGTGGGTGTTGTCTTGAAGCCAGCCAATCTGTGTTCCACTCTCTAATCTAGCTGCCATACCTTAGACTATCTCAGATGGATGGCCAGATCAATGGCTAGAATTCCTATAATAGGCTGAAAAACATAGAGCCAGCAGCATTTGATCTCCTCCCAATCAAAGAAGTAGAGATAAACTCCACCCAGGAAACATTAGGCCAAGAGCTTATCAAAATAGGCCTTTTCCTATAAAATCTATTTAAATTGTACATAAATATACATTCAAAATTGCACAGATTAATTTTGATTCCTTCCCAATTCAAGGTGAAAGAGAGACCCTGCAAGGAGCTCTTGACACACACTAGCATGTTCAAGAATATGCTATTCAATTAAAAACCTAAAATAAGTGTCTTGGAAGCAAAACAATTTGCTAGCTGATTCTCTAAAATGACAAATGATAAAGAAAATCTGGGTGATAGTTCAGCAGAACTGGGTAAATAATTGCCTCACTCCAGCTCCTGTATACAAGTCAGAAGTGCTAATCAAAGAAGTGCCAATAGGCCTTGTATGCATCAGGTATTTGCAGGACAAGTTCTGTCATCCCACTGCTCATATGCTGCTACAATTAGTTGTATTTTCATAGGTTGTCCTTAAGTAGGGAACAAGCAGGAATGAGATGTCTACAATTAAAAAGACACTTTCAAGGCTATAAAGCTAAAAATATTGACCTACAGCACCTTGACATTACTTCAGAGAGGGTGGGACTGACCTTTTGGACCCCCAAGGTGTTTGTTTTATTTTAAGAGATTTTATTTTCAGTTTTCCATGCTGCATTGGAAATTTACCAGACACAAGCCATGGCCTGACTTTGTCAGGCAAACAATAGGCCAGGAGTCATACACACCATCTCGAATAAAAAGGCCAAACAATGTGCTTTTGCCTGATGTGCAGTGATGGTTTATGTAAGAAAATATCATAAAAATGAAAGTGCATTGGCCGTGATTTGCAAGTGGAGCTAAGTGAGACAATGCCATGCTATGAACAGCAGTGCTAAAGGCAACCAGCACATTGTGAGCAGGGTTGAGAATGCAACAAAAACTGAAGGCTATAGTAAAACTGGAGATACCCAGAGTACAGTGATTTTAATTATGGGATCCCAATAAAATGAAGTGGATACAAAATACTGCATGAAGGACAAAGTGGGTGGGTGAGATTCTGTGACCTGCGTTGTGCAGGAGGTCAGACTAGATGATCATAATGGTCCCTTCTGACCTTAGTATCTATGAATCTAGGAATCTGTGTTCTATTCATCTGTCAATTTCCAATCTGTCTAGGTCTCATCATATTGAGGCATGGCACAGAGCAGTATACAGGCCTCTCTTTGTTTCAGTATGACCTGCACTTCTATCTTTTTTGCATATATATGGAATGCTGCATTGTACAGGTAGTACAGTATGTCCTTTCCAGCTGTATTTCCACTGCTGTGGGGCATGTCTGTGTACTCACCCCTTCCCTTTGCTGTCTAAAAACTGATCATATTGTGACTGGAACTAGAGTAAATGGTGGATTCTCTGCAACTTGAAGTCTTTAAATCAAGATTTGAGCACTTCAGTAACTCAGCCAAAGGTTATGGGACAGTTACAGGAGAGGGTGGGTGAGGTTCTGTGGCCTGCAATGTGCAAGAGGTCAGACTAGATGATCACGACAGTCCCATCTGGCCTTAGATTCCATGAGTCTAATCTTGGTGCACAAAGAACAAGGTGTGCTAAGGAAGGACTGAGATGGTCAGTGGCCACAGCCTCCTGATGAGCGGTCTCAGGGTTGGAGGTGGGAGCAATGAAAGATGCTTATTTGCAATCCTTGGGGATAAACCAATGAGGAAAACCAAAACTCTGTTTATACTTATAATTCAATTTAATCTCCTTTGGAACATGACAGAAAGATGAAAACTAAAATGAAAACAGCTTTTAAATTAAAGACAACCTTTTAAATCAATCAACATTAAAGAAGAATGGAATTGGAACAATAAGTGAATGACATGCACTATTGCTTGAAAAGTTTTGAAATCCGAGCTCTGTAAACAAAATTAAAATCTTCTATATTTGTGTATTGAGGGGATTGATTTAATTGTTCACATTCTTTGTAATTATAATACATAGGTTGAGTACTGTATCCCACGTATACTGCCCCATAAAGTTACTGGACACTTACTCCTATCTTTCAACCTTCCTCTAATCTTCTCACAACTCACTATTTAGTTCCTTTGACACAGAATATCCATCTTGTATAGAATTTGTAAGTAAACCTACTCTTTCTTTAATAGACAGCAAGCTATAAGGCTCTGCAAGTGATAAATCCCAGAAGGTTTACACAAGCAAGCTTTCAGCCTGGACAGAACCCAATTTTAATTATAAATGGTATATGTATGACACCTAGAGCTCATAGTTGGATGCCCAAATAAGATCTTAAATGCATAAAATCCCGTTTTATATGCCTACATGCCACTTTGTGGGATTTGGACACCCTATTAAGAAGCCTGTGTTTGAACACAGAATTCAAAACAAACCTTGCAAAGTACAGTTCTCCACTGTATTTCACTGAGAATGCCAATAAAAATAAGTGTCAATAAGGCTAAATTACATGTTTTATTCATAAAAATTTCCCCTCAGTTTCACACTTGGTTGCACAGCAGAGCACGTTAAAAATGGAATTGACTTATACATGAAGTATATGAGTGAGTTTTGCACTTCCTCATTTCCTTTACTTCCATATACCTCAGTTATGCACCTGTGGTGTGCCCAATTCCAAGAATATAGATATAGTTGTTTAAAATGTGTGCGTGTCACTGTCAGAAGGCTCAATTGAAAACACCCACTAAACACCCAATGAAGTGAGCTGTAGCTCACAAAAGCTTACGCTCAAATAAATTTGTTAGTCTCTAAGATGCCACAAGTACTCCTTTTCTTTTTGCGAATACGGACTAACACGGCTGCTACTCTGAAACCTGACACTAAAATAAAGTATCAATTATTATGAGCATGAAAAATCTAAATGGTGTGTTCAAATTGTTTGGGCTAACATATATAAAAGGCACCCTTTAATTACAAATTACACTGCCAATAATGCCTGCCTGAACTGCCATCTTCTCCCTATAAATGTCTCTTGTGCTTTCTTCTTTGCCACCCCTTAGGCCTGGAATACCTTACTTGAAAGCTAGTCTCTCTCCTTCTTCAAATCTCTACTCTATGTTTCTGCCACAACATCTAGAAGAAATCAGACAGTTTTAAATGGCTAAACTGAGGGATATTTGGGGCAGATGCCTAAGGGATAATTGGGGAAAGTTCATACTTATGTATTTAATTATGTAGCCAATTACTTCATTTTATCATTCATTTATTTTCTGATGTTATGATTAATTAACATGTCCTCTTATATATAATCATCATAGGTTGAATAGATTTAAATTGTAAGATTAGAATGATAGAAGTATAAGATTGATAAGTATTTAGAAGTGATAAGTATGTATTAAGTATCAAAGTAGGGCTGAAATGCAGACCACTAAGCTGAGGCCTGTATGATGTCAGGTTAGCCATACTAGGCCTTAGAGTTAAGAAATACTTGACATAAGTGACCAAAGAATGACCCTATGCCACAAGTTATGGGAAAAGATGTACCAATGGGTGATATTGTGAAAAATTGTCCATAAGATTAATTTTGAGTCACAAAATGCCCTAGAGGCACTTTCTTTTCTACCACGCGCCCTAGCCACAGGGTGCACTATGTGCGCAAATGCTAATGAGAATAAAAGGAACTATAAACAACCTATGAAAAATGGGCACCCCCGTATTGTTAGAGGACACAATACAAATAAGGGAAAAAAGAGTGGACACCTTCATGCACATGCGTGGGGTATGAAGTACAGTCAGAATCACAAGATAAAAGAGGGCTCCCGGACAGGCTAAAATGAGTTCCCTATGGGAAAACTCCAGCAGGAACCAATCCTCTACGGATGATCAGTTGGCAAGGCAGCCATTAGACCCAAAGAATCTCATTAAGGATGTGAGTTTGACTACCTTTATAACTTGTGCATAGGTCTTTATAGGATTTCTATATGCTTGGGTAGTCATAACCTCAATTGTAACTTTAATAAAACCTGTAAAGCAGTCGAGATCGTGTACTTGTGAAATGTGTGTGGTCACTATCCTTGGTCTTTATGAGTTCCTAGAGACTGTAAATCTGAAGCAAGTACTGGAGGTGACTTTCACTTTGTTGAGCTTGAAACTGTAGGCACCAGAGCTGAACTCACGGTGGTGTAATACAATATTACTAAATTAACTTCAAATAAAATAAAAGGCTACAATTACAAAACTAGTAAAAGGAAATGTATATGACTACAAAAAATTGTTTAAATTTGATTATTTTCCTTTCCATCATCCTTCCCGTGTTGCTGTTCTTAAATCTCTGAAGGGATTATTTTTTACCTCTATCTTTGTACAGCCAGTGCCGGGTTTACAATGGCTCCAGTGGCTTCATGGAGCTGGGCCCACGCTGAGAAGGGGCCCTGGCCTGCTCTGCTTGCACTGTGCCCCAAGACCCCGCTGGCTCCCCCCACCCACCGCTTGCTCTTCTCGGCCTGCCTGCCGGCTGGCCGAGGGCTCCTCTCCACTCCCTGGCCCCACCCCCCGTTCCTCTCAGCCCCCTGGCCGGACCCCAGTGCACCTCCGGCTCTGGGCAGTCTCTGCTTCCCACCACCTGTGAGGACCCAGAGCTGAGCCACCTGAGACTGGTGCAGAAGCCTCACCAGTCTCAGCCAGATGTGTGGGGAGACAGTGCAGAGGGCTTGGCTGGGCCCCTCCAGGAAAGTGCGTCTTGAGGGAGCCCCGGCCAGGGCAGGCCCTGGCCTGGCTGATCGCTCCACTCCCAAGGGGCCAGAGTGATTCCCAGCCCTGGGACCAGCACTGGCTGCGCTGTCAGCTCAGCCCAGCAGACACAGTCACCTCCCAGCAGGACCAGTGAGTGTGGCCAGGAGACAAGGCTTGGGGGAGTGGATCTGTGGGGAGTGCTGGGGAGGTAGGGTGCTGGGCTGTGAAGGGGCAGGAGGATCTGTGTGTGTTGGGGCACAAGGGAGTGAGAGTTCTGTGGGGGGTGCTGGGTAGTTGTGATGGGGCTGTGGGCAGGGGTGGTGTTGTGCAAGGCGCTGTGCATTTGTGGGTGGGTCTGGGGTGGTGCTGGGCACAGTGGGTCCAGGGGGCCTCTGGCCATAGGGAGTTGGGCAGAGTTGGGCGGGGGGTGCTGTGTGATGTGGCATATGCCCACCCCCAAGGGGAAGGGGCATGCTGACAGCACAGGCAACTGCCGGTTAGTAAATAGTGCCCTCGCACTGGGCAGAGCAGGGCCGCCCCTGCCATGCCATGCCCCATTGCCTCTGGCTGGCCCCTCACTCAGGGGACTGACCTCCCCAGACCATGCTCCATTGCCTCTATGGGGGCCCACAAATATGTTTGGTTAATCCGGCCCCGTGTACAGCAATTAGGACAAAGGGGCATTGGTCCTGATTGGAGTTTCTGGGTGCTCCTGTAATAGAAACATTAAATTATGAGAATAATAATCTCTGTTGTCTCATGCAGTCACTGGAAGGCTGATTCTATTCCTGTGGAAGGCCTTGGGGATAATAACCTGGCTCCATTGAAGTCGATGGCAAAACTCCCATTGACTTCAACAGGACCAGGATTTCACCCCAGGAGTTTTACCACTAACTTCAGTGGGTGCAGGATTGCACCTTTTTTGAGTAAATCGACTTCTGACATCTGCCTAAATGTTATGCTCAGCTAGGACGAGTAATCAAATCTCAGATATAATCTACACTGCAATCCTTACATGAAGTCAAACAATGAATAGTGAGAAATACTACAATAAACCCTTTTTCATGACTAATGGATTCCCTTTTGGATTTCTAAACATGACTTCTACCTAGACATCTGCCACTAGGTAGTAGCCCTGATGCATAATAACCATGCTCAGTTCAGGAAATATCCATTATTCATTTCCAAAGTACCTTCTGGCTGATCTATTGAATCTACCTTCTGTTTGAGAGTTTATGAGTAGATTGAATTAATCCGGAATACCTACATGTTTGATTTTAGTTTTATCCTTTGCTGTGTTCCATGGATGTGTAACTGCTGCTGACGTCAAGGTAAGGCTTGGGAATTTCCCACAGGAAATGCTTGCCCCAGTATGAGTAGGCATCCTCTTGTTGTCTGCTGTTGGTGTTTAATTTTGAACACCAAGCATTCCTCCCTTCATATATCTAAAAGTATTTCTGTTCTGTGATTAAGGCTGGTATTAGATGACCTTTACTCTTCTTTCCCTTACTTTCCTCTTAAGAGTTAAATGAAAGCCTTCCGTTCCTCTACAGGGTACTTAGAACTAAGGCACTATGGCGCTGGCAGCAGGTTGGTTTCATTATACTGATAGGATACATGTGCTGTTTTTTATCTCTAGCATTTTCTCAGTAATTCAGCACTTTAAAGTCTCAGCTGTCTACCGATCTGCAGACAATTGTTTGGTGTAATACTATCCGGAAAAAGCTGATAAAATGCAGATGTGACTAGGTCTCTGAAATTTGTGGTTTGCTAAGTGGGGTGTTTTTTTCTTCTTCTTCTTCTTCTTCTTCTTTTTGCCATTCTTGCCCATGGCAAGTCAGCTTCCCTGCCAGGCATGAAGGCAGAACTTTTATTGAAAGAGGAGGTAATTGCTAAAAATTTTCTATAATTAAGGAAGTTAGTTGAAATGCAAAGCAGCAGAGTTACAATTTTCTCCCCCCATTTTTGGTTTTTTTTTTTATCATATCCATGGGCAACCTCTCTCTGTGTTTTGGCCAATCCATGTCTAATAGTTTTCCTTTTCCAAGAATGTATGTGTAAGTGTAACTCTCTGACAACTTTGTCCAAATACTGTTTTAGGAGGCTATTTTCAACTCTTTTGCTAATGAAAAACCAGTGGCCTGGTTTGCAAAGGTGCTGATCTCTTATAGCTCCTGTGGGGCTCATCTACATTACAAGAGTTGATTGTTTGAAAAAGACTGGGAACAGTACAGTTAGATGGCAGGATACTACCATGACTTGCATCTGAAGAAATGTTTTTTTTACCCATGAAAGCTTATGCCCAAATAAATCTGTTAGTCTTTAAGGTGCCACTGGACTCCTCGTTGTTTTTGTGGATACAGACTAACATGGCTACCCCTCTGATACTTAGTGGTTAGTATAGACCAGGACAAATTATATTTAGCATTATAGTATCAACTCACTATGATTAAATCCTGAATATCACTCTTCCTGGGCTACACTGACTTCTGAGTCATGGTCAGCTTCCTGTGTCATCCAACTCAATTGTTCACAATTTGAAAATCACAAAATCTCAAATATTGCTGCAGATTGTATAACTTGAACTATGTATGGTGTAAATTTGCTTGTTAGCACTATTTACTTTGATTTAGTAGAGTTGCCGTGTAACATTTTCCAAAGTCCTGATCGATATACAATATTTGGACCAGTAGGTCAATAAGGGGTGTGATTTTTAACTGATAATTATACTGTGAAACTTCTAGCATACATGCAGTTATAACAGTATAAAGGCACCATTTATACATGTGGGGGAGGGGGTTGAATCACTTTAAATATACAACTGGATACAACTGTAAATATACAGTTGTATATTTAAGTACAGTTGTATATTTAAAGTGGTACACCTTTTGTGTATAGACAAGACCTTAGAGATAAAGTCCCATTTTGAAAAGTGATTTAGGCACTCCAGAGCCCAAGACCTGTTTCATGTTTTCTGTGTATATAAATTTCCCCACTGTATTTTCCATTGAATGCATCCGATAAAGTGAGCTGTAGCTCACGAAAGCTTATGCTCAGATAAATTTGTTAGTCTGTAAGGTGCCACAAGTACTCCTTTTCTTTTTACATAAAACTCAGATCAGCCTAGTTACATGACTCAGGGTTGTGGAAAATTTTGTGCCCTGAGCTCCACCCTGGTGTAGACACAGCTAGGTTGATGGAAGAATTCTTCCATCCATCTAGGCACCCCTTCTCAGAGAAGCAAATTACCTACACAGATGGAAAAAACCCTTTTGTCTCTACATTACAGCACTACGGCTGCAACACCTAGCCATGCCATTATAGAGGCTGAAGTGTACGCATACCCCTGGTCCCACTGACTTTCAATTAGACTTTTGGCTCCTGAGCGCCTTAGTCACTTTCAAAAATGGGATTTACACTTCTAAGTCACTTAAGAACTTTAGAGAGTTTTAGCCCCTGTTAATGAAAGTGCCAAACAGATGAACGTTTCCATGAGAAAAGTATCAGTAATATTCTCTTCTGGGGTGGAGGAGGAGGAGTAAGAATTTGCAGAAAGGTGCTGATTGGCATCTGTGATTCACACACAGCTTTAGTGATTTATACACTAGACAGTATAATAACCACACTTCCAATTCAAATGAAAAGCCATCTTGCAATTAAAGGCTCAGTTTGCAGTTCCTGATTTCTGAAGGAAGAGGGCGTTTCTATTTATTTCAGAAACATTTAGTGGTTACATGCATGGCTGGCAGCAATTTCCCACAATGTGTAAATTAGTCAATCCCAAAGTCAGTAAACTTTTGCTTTGAAGTGGACATTAATGAAGTGCACCATTAGAGCCTAATGATTGTTCACGTTTGTATTTTAGGGGCCTCTCTTGCTTTTGATGTCTTAGTGCCTTGGTTTCTTGACTTTAGTTATCTAAATGCCAGGGCTGCACAACTCCTAAGAGAACTCAAAAAAAAAAAATTAATGAAAAAAGTTAGTACTGGCCTGACTGATGTTGGCACTTCAAAGCTGGAACAGACTAAATTGCTGTAGACTGCTTAATTCAAAAGTGCTCCCTGGTGGATGACAGTGCATGGTGACAAAGTTCAATTGGCAACAGGAGACAGGCAAGATCAAAGGCTCTCTATTGTAATAGTTTTGTTCCATGAAGAATTGCTTATTGTCAGTAGTTTTTCAAGCCTTTACTGGCTCCAGCTTCATATCAGAATTCTCTGGTTCAGAATCAGCTTAAATAAATAATTGTAATTACATCCTTTTGATAATACATTTCATATCTAACTGTTGCATATTATGTCTATCTACAGGTCCACAAAACCATTGTGTGTAATGATTAGGGGGAAGATTCTTTTTTTTGGGTTGTTCAGAGGAGTTAAAAATACAAAGGCTATATAAAGTTAACGCCATGCTACCTCTTAGGGTTGATTCCAGACAAAGCCACATGGCCTCTAATATTAGGATGTAAATGATGCCTTTTCTAGTTTGCATCCTTTCCTGGTCTACCTAACCAAATTGAACCTCATCCTGTAAATAGGGCTTGCTCTCTTTCTGTGGCAGTCTCTGATTTAAGTGAATTCAGCTGAAAGGCAGAACTTAATACTAACGAACAATTTCATGATTATATAAATCTAAAAAAAAAGTTCATCATCATTCACACTGTAGCAGTGTGTGTGTGCGCATGTGTTCTCCTCCTCAAAAGTAACCTTTAGGAAAATAAGATACACTTTTGTTTAGAAGAAGCCCCTTTTTTAAAGCTATCTAATTACCAAAGAACACACAATTTTTAGTATTACTATTTGTAGTCCAATAACATTCACAATGTGCAAGCCACTGTCCAAACACAAAAAGGACTGTTGTCTTTCAACATTAGTTTTTAAGGACATTGTCTCATAAAATGTACACCACGTTGTCTAAATCGCTTGTCTTGAACTAATTATGGAAACATGTTTGGTGACAATTAAGAAAACCACCCGTATATGATCATTGTGATGCATCATGTTGACAGAAGTTATTTTTATATTTGTGTAACCACAGATGCCTTAGTATTTTTCAAATAAAATAGCACCACTTTGGTTTTAGCATCAAATTAGTAAATACATCTCAATAGAGAGAAGGAGACAACAAAAGGAAATGCATTACAATGGAATCATACACTCTACAGACATAGATGAGTTCATCTAGTGTCTTTTTTATTTAAACAAACTAAAAGAGATTCCAGGTTGTTCCAATCATTCTTTAAGCTTCGTTTATGTAGAGCAAGTGTGGTTTGTTTTTTGTTTGTTTGTTGGTTTTTTTTAACTAGGTCTGAAATACCATTCTAAAACAAGATTAGAAGTGTATTATGCCTATACAATTTAACTCTATCAACTTCACGGTTGTAAATTATGACGGAACACATCATTAGCTGCAGAGTTGTATGTTCCCCTTTAATCATGCTAAAGTACTCATAAGACCCAACTGAGCAATTATGAATAATTAAATCAATTAGAGACAGTCAAACACCAGGTCTTGTGGCTAAACTGGTGTCAGCATCCATAATATTTTAACAGTAAATGCAAATGTCTGCATTTGGATGTGGGGAAGGAGGAGGACAAAAGCTTATACAAATGCCAAAGCATGTTGCTTAGTGATGGCTTTACAATAATATCATGAAGATTATAGGCTGCCTTCCCAAGGAAAACAATAGTAATGAAATTCCAATAAAATATTTTTGTACAAGTTTGAAAGCTTTGAAATGAGTTAATTAAAAAAGGATAAAACGCGGATCCTACAGAAATATGCTGAATAAATTAGTACATTCATCTGAGTTAAATACTTTCTTGCATGAATTGGACATAACCCCTCTTCTTTTCTTTTGGTACAACAGTTTTCTTCAGTATGGCGCTTAAAACAAAACAACACTCCCTTAGTCCCTTAGAACACTCCTGTCCTATACAATTAAATTTTTGAAGCACTTTTGGAGGACAGAAAAGGGATTGATACCTTTAAGATTTCAAAAAATATGCAGATTTTGCACCTCATCCAGATGACTATTTGATTATTTGATATCATGTCGTGCAAATTGCTGTAGCCATGGTGTTTACCAACAAAATCATGGCCCATCCTGCACACTAGCTCCAGCGAGCAGAGGGGGTGAAAGGAGCCCCCTTGCACTGGTGCACTGCACCACTGCTTCCTACATGGTGGGGCTGGGGGGAGTAATCTCTGCAGAACTGCTGTGTCTCACCATTGTGCAGCTGGGCAGAAAGGGGTGGGGAGGGGACAGCCTTGACTCCATCCCTAAACTGCCCAGTGGTGTAGTTACACCAGCGCATCAAGGACTGTATAAAGTAATGTGATAGGTGTATTCTTGTCACCACGTACCTCCTCACTGGAGCCAGGAGGAGACTGGGAGAGAAATTGTAACTTCCCAAGTCAAAGTCTCTCTGGGGACCTGCTCCAGAGCCAGCCCAGCAATGAGCTAGATTGCAGACTAATGATCCAACCCAGAATTAGTATATTAATATTAGCATATTAGAGACCTGTTCCCTAAAAAAAAAACTCACTGGGCCAGATATTTAATTAATTTTCCTTAGGTCCCCAATTCAGCAAAGCACTTAAGTATGTACATAACTGTAAATACATATTTAAATTCTACTGAGTTCAATAAGGGACATAAGCAGATGTCTAAAGATGAGAATATGCTTAAGTACCCTCTGAACTAGGGTGTAGGTTTGTACAAAGTAACAAGGGGACTTGTTCAAGACTCTAGGCACCTCAGCCATAAGTTACAAAAGCCAGTGACACACGAAAAGAATAGTAACTAGTAATTTTTTTCTACTAGTCAATTTAATTTACCAATGAGATAGTTCATAATGATTATTTGCTTTAATAGACCTTCCATGGATTGCACAGATACTGAATCTTCTTGTTATTATTCATCAGTTATCTTATGGTTCTGTCCAGAGGCCTCATCATAATTGGGGTGCCATCTCAACAAGCACTGTACAAACTTGGTTGAAGAGACTGTTCCTGTTTTGGGGAGTTTCAGAATATTTTCCTGTCCATATCAAATGTTATTATAGGAAATACATCCATAGCAAGGTAGTACCTAAATGATTATAAGCTCATTTAGTAATAATCAGAACTAAGATTTAACCTCTGCAATATTTCTTATGCTTTCTGAACATATAGATTATATATATGCAGTTATTCTTGCTTTTTCCAAACAATAAGATCTAGCTCTTCAATAGCACTTTTTATCCACAGATCTCAAAGTGCTTTACAAAGGAGGTCAGTATCATTATCCCCATTTTATAGCTAGAGAAACTGGGGTACAGCAACTACCCACAATCAGCCAGTAGAAGAGCTGGGAACAGAACCCAAATCTCCTGTCCTAGTCCAGTGACTATCCACTACACCACACTTCCTCCACACAAGGGCCCTTTCCACACTCTTATTCACGTGGGCGAAGTCCCAATTAAACAAATCCAGCCTCCCACAACAAATTGCAGGCTCCAATCCAAAGAGAATGGCTTTTCTTCTCCTTAGTGACAGGTAACAATCAGCACGCAAGGCCTCATTGACATTAGTGAGAGTTTTGCCATTGATTTCAATGAGGCCAGGATTTCACTCCAAGTATTTGGTACATGAACATACACACTTAGGACCTGATCTTGTAATAAGATTGGCCATTGCAAAAGTTATTGCAGGATCCAGACCATAAACTCTATAATAAGAAAACGCATCAACTCTGTGGAGATGTAGCGGCAGGCCCAGTTTTTGCAATTTACCATCTTACATTATACACTAAAAGTAACAGTTTCCACTCATCTGGTACATATTTTCAATCAAGTCTCATTGTTATGATGGACTTGATAAAGAGTAAAAACAAATATTAACATGATAAAAATACTTTCTGGCAAACAGAAAACTTGTTTAAAATACACTATTTATTTCATTTGTAAATAATTCGTTAGATGTGTCAATTAAATTCAGAATTGCTTTATCATACTCTACTGATAAAATACAGCTAGTAAATTCCATAGGTGAAATCCTGGCCCTATTGCAGTTAATGGCAAAACTTCCAATGTCTTTAATAGGGCTGAGATATCACCCCATAATTTTACTAGGTATAATTGCATACTTTATTGATGTAGTCTTAAAACAAATTTTAAAAATGATCACTTGATTCAGAGACTAGAATATGGTCAATTTTGACTGCAAATTTGCATTACAGTAAAGACAAAAAAATCTTAAAACAAGAGAGAGAGAGAGAGAGAGAGAGAGACTCCCCAGCTACAGGAAAATGAGATCTATCTGCTTTTGCTTTTCAAGATTGCCTTTCAGGAAAAAATAATCCTGGAAAGAGAACTCTTATATTAGCCTGCCATTGCTATTACTTTGCTTATTCTTGTTGGTGATTTAATAGCCAGGTTGGATTGATATATATATATGTTTGGATATAGCTATGTTTGGATTTTTTGTTTTTAGTGTGGGTTTTTTGTTCCAGAACATTTTTGTTGGCATGTTTGTTTCATACTCTATCAGCCTACATCAGGGTATATGTTTGCAATGTTATACCAACTATTGGTCCAGTCCTGTACCCATACTCCTGCAATCCCTTAACCATTCAGAGTCGGCTCCTGCAAGATGCTGATTGCCCTCATTGCTCACAGAATCTGGCGCTAAATTAATAGAAACCAGTAAAACTAGACTGAGCTTGTCTGCCCAGCCTTTAGTGCGAGGTAGCATGTAGCTGCACTCCTAGCCATAGACCCAGAAATAAACTGTGTCTTGAAGAGTCAAAATTCATCCTTTTCTCCCTGACTGCTCTTAGGAGGAAGTTGACTTGACACCTCTTTACTGGATTCATTTCAAGAAAGATGTGGACAAATTGGAAAAAAAAATCCAGAGAAGAGCAACAAAAATGATTAAAGGTCTAGAAAACATGACCTATGAGGGAAGATTGAAAAAACTGGGTTTGTTTAGTCTGGAAAAGAAAAGACTGGGAGGGGACATGATAACAGTTTTCAAGTACATTAAAGCTTGTTACAAGGAGGAGGGAGAAAAATTGTTCTTCTTAACTTCTGAGGATAGGGACAAGAAGGAATGGACTTAAATTGCAGCGAAGGAGGTTTAGGTTGGACATTAGAAAAAACTTCCTGTCAGGGTGGTTAAGCACAGGAATAAATTGCCTAGGGAGGTTGTGGAATCTCTGTCATTGGAGGTTTTTAAGAGCAGGTTAAACAAATACCTGTCAGGGATGGTCTAGATAATACTTTGTCCTGCCATGAGTGCAGGAGACTGGACTAGATGACCTCTCGAGGTCCCCTCCAGTCCTAACATTCTATGATTCAGTATACTTTCCATCCACCCTACTATCCAGCTCCACAGGCTAGTGCATTAGACTGGAAGCAGTTCTGGCCACTCCCCCTTCCTGTCTGTCTTCTCCTCGACTACATGTTTCTGGAATTGGGTGGGATTATCCAGAGGGCAGGGGCTGAGATTTGCCCCACAGCTGGACTCAGACCTAAGATGCAGGTAGCTCAGTCTTACCAAGATGGCACATGTTTTGGTGGGTTTAGCTTTACTTCTCTGCAAAGCTGAGTATGGGGGTATGTTTACACTGCAAAAAAAAAGTTTTTAACTCAGATTAGCTAACCTGAATTAGTTAATTTGGGTTAAAATGGCAGTGAAGACACAGCAACTCTGCTTCTAACTTGGGTTAGCAACTTGAGTTCAACCCCCAGCTCGCCTATAGGCTTTTACTCTAGCTGTCAACATGAGTTAAAAGCCTTCATTGCTCTTTTACTCACAGCTAGTTAACCAAAATTAAGAAAACACCTCTTTTGTTGTTTCAGAGTAGCAGCCATGTTAGTTTGTATTCGCAAAAAAGAAAAGGAGTACTTGTGGCACCTTAGAGACTAACAAATTTATTTGAGCATAAGCTTTCGTGAGCTACAGTTCACTTCATCGGATGCTATAGCTCACGAAAGCTTATGCTCAAATAAATTTGTTAGTCTCTAAGGTGCCACAAGTACTCCTTTTCTCTTTTGTTGTGTTGGTGTTGTGTAGACAAATCCTAAAACAAGGACATAATCTGGGCTGCTGAAGTTAATGGGACTATTCCCATGTGTAAAGCTTACAGACTTGGGCCCTATCTTGGGCAGATTTGTTCCATTAATTTCAATGGAACTACTCACCTAAAATTAAGCTTTATAGAATCAACTCCCACCTAGATTGCCTTGCCTAATATAATGATCATTAACATAAGCATTACTGGGAATGCCCAGGGGCATTCAGTGGAGAGCAAAGTATTAAGAATGAAAGTTACTTATATTTATGAATTTCTCATTAGTAACATTTTAAGTTTCTAAAGCCTCTTTCATCCTAGTGCACTTTGCAAACTATATACAGTACATACTAATGTGCAGCCTACTCTCGGGTGGAGGATGATAGCCAAGTCCCACACACGTAACACTGCAAGGCAACAGGAATAAAGAGTAACTTCTTGGCTGAGGACACAGGACAAACCGCTACTCTTAAGAAAAGTGCCATAGGACCTTTAATAACCATGCAGATCAGACCAGACCTTGATTTAAAAAAATATATATATATTTTTTTAGGGTCTCATTTCAACCTAAAATTGTCCCTTTTAAACACATACCAGCCAACTGCATTCACAGGATACTTGTAAGATATAGAAATATAACAAATGTTGCACCGTGATCTGTCACTCAGTGTGATCTGAATTAATCTTATTGGGTATGTTTTTTTTTCTTGTAAGTTACAGAAGTCAGGGTCATATCTCCTCTTGAAGTGTAAGAGATTTATTTGAACAACTATTAACTCTTATGGAGCTAAAAGAACAAATCACTCACATTGGACCTGATTTTGCAGCTAATTCTATATGAAACTGAGTAACTCTAATAGGCATTTAGCATGTGGACTTGCTGCAGAGTTGGGCTCATTGTGGTGGGGTCTGCTGCACAATTACATTTAAATGTAACATGAATATTAGGTGAATAAACCAAACTTCATCCTCATTATTGCTGGCCAGGCTGCATCTAAGTCACCAGACTTTCTGACTGAACATCATAATAGCCTGGCAGTTTTGTTGGTGCACATCATGTGTGTGTAGCTGAAAATGGAAACCTTGTGTGGGAGGATATGGGCTTGGGAAGCAGAGAAGAATGTTTGTTTAGTCACTTTCTACATTCAAATTTAGGACCTAAGCCAGCAGCAGCCCTTCTGCATTCAAAACTGGGTGCACAAGGAGTGTAGAAATCTGTTTTTTAGGGAAAACCCTGCCCCACTATGCAGGAATCAGGACAGTGAGAAGGGGCAGGGGGATACATCCTGAGCATCTCTGTGGACCATAGCTCTGCAGGGGCTCTGGCACTAAGGATCAAGGCAATGTGGGGTTGTACAGTACCCAGCTTGGTTAAGGGCTCTAGGCCCCTGTTCGAATATGAATAGTAAATGAGCTGATGATGGGTCGGGCCTGTGCTCATCTGCCAGCCTCTCCTCCACCACTGTTAGAAAGGGAGAAAAGAGCAACCTACTCCAGCCATCAGGCTTCAATAAGCAGCCTCTGCCTCTCTGCTGCCATTCCAAGGCCTGGCGGGAGGATTACTCCTCCCCCCACTCCAACCCCTTGCAGAGTTCCCCTGTGCCAAGCCTCTGAAGTCTGCTTTGGTGCAGGGACAGGGTTTGCTTCTTAATGCTCTTAAGATGCGTAACCAGGAATCACAGTGTTTTAAAGGTACTGCCAACCTTAAAAAAGAGGACATATTCCATAGTTTCAGCATACTTGCAACATAAACCTGTGTCCCTGTTCCTTGAATTTATATCACTTAGTGAGAGAAACTATTAAGCTGACCTAACTTAGGAAGCTAAATAAAGTGAGAAAAGAGAAAAACAGTATTTCATGGCAGAAGGCACTTCAAAAAAAAAGAGATACAAACATATGAATTAAACATTTCTAGGATGCTTTGCTATACATGTAAATTCATTTGCTTAACATTTTAATTGTATGTAGGGTAACGAGAATGATCAGATGGTATCTTTATTTTAAAATGACATTTCAATTTTTTACAGACGTTATTAATGTAGCATGATTAGCTGGCTTGGTGGGGAAAAAACTGAGGATAAATTATATGGTTATCAACTGCAGGTTTATTGGTCTGAGACTTCCACCGCAGGGAGTGGCTGCTGTATGGAATTGATAAACGTAGAGATTTATAAGGTCAGGTTTTATGAGTCTACAGATTCCTTGTGGTGTATTACCACATCCTTATTACAAGCCCCCGCTGCTGTCCAGCTAAGCCAACAGAGGTAATATATTACGCTTGCTTGTCTATGCTTCAGGGTTTTTTTCTTAAAGAAAAGAGGAACTGATCAAAATAAAATACAGCTTTCCAGAATTATACTTGCACAAGGAGAGGTTTTTTGGGTAAGGGAAGGATCATTTTCAGAAAGGTTTGAAAACATGATGGTTGCATTGAGAGAAAGATATAGTACAAACCAGAAAACAATATTGATTTTGTTTTAAGAAAGATTAAATTATTCAGTGACAGCACTGGAGTACGAGTGAATCTGGAATCTGTATAAAATAATAAACATAAGATGCCAATTTTAATGTTGATGTCTTGGTAAATGGCTGTTATTAGTAACTGTAAAGTAAATTTATTTTTAAAAAACAGTCAAAATACTTTATCATTACAAAGTATTACAGCATTTGGTAAATTTTACATGGTTTCAATATGCAACTGTAGGGTTGTTATTTGTGGGATTAAGTTAAATGGCTGTGATACAGCACCACACATCAAAGGGAAATGTTACTCTGTGGTTTTGTTTGCATCTGTTTTCCAAAATTGTTTCCTTTACATATTATCATATTATGCCTCATGCTGTAAATGAGACTGACTCTCAGGGACTAATCTATCAGTAAATACATGGTATGCCAATTAATGGCAATGTACTCACTTATTACAGTACATTTTCTAGGCTTTGTGACAAAAGAACATCAGCAAGATGACTCTTTGGAAGGGATCTGGTGTGTATTTTGGTAATTACTCATCCTGGGCTAAACCTTATACACTTTACACAGGCAAAATGCCAGTTGAAGTCAACATGATTTTTCCCCCTGAGTAATGCAGGATTTGGTCCTTTGTTATTGAAAAATAGAGTTACAAGCCCTGCAGAACCCATGTAACATGTTTGTATCTTTACAGTGATGCTGAATATATTGTGTATAGACAACAGATACAGTGGTGACTGTTATAAATAAAGGGATTGATAGATATAATAGCATTACAGGTCTCACAAATGACACTGAAAATCCTTGTTGATTCATACAGTATGTAGGTGATCACATAATCCTTTCGAAGAAGGCCCAACCTGGTGTGCTTTGAGGCTATTAATCAGGTCTTGCTTCGCTCATGCTGAGTTATTAATGTTCACGCCCCAAAGTGTGTTGATCTGTCACTAGAATCTGAGACAGATGTTGAGTACTACACTGAGATCCTGATGAAAGAGAAGCACATTTCTGTTCTTTTTTGCGCTATAGTTTATTGTGTAATTTTGACTATCCCCCATTGCTTTCTAGTATGTTCGCAATTAACAGCCTTAGAGATGGAATAAACATCTCATCTTTGCTTTAGCCATCAATCAAAGTCATTTATTGTTTGAGTACTACAAAGCAACAAAGATTATCCCTTAACTATAATAGGCCAAATTCTGATCCCCACAATAAACTTGAGGCATAGACCAGAGAAGTGCCTGGTAGACAAAGGAAGTGCAAGAAAATTCTTCCCCCAAGACATTAGAGTAGTAGCATGGCCTTATCACAGCTGCAACTTCAGCAATAGAGCTGTGTGCATTGACAGGCAGATGCTGGGCTGAAATAGTCCCAATTTTCAGGGGACACGTAGCTATCTTATTTAGTTATTAAAATAGAAAGTGTATTGTTCATACACAGTAGAGTTTACAGGGGTCTGATCATGATGGACAAGAGTTAGTTTGGGAAAGAGGCTTGGAAGGCTGGGTTAGGAGTCAGTTTTGGGGGGCAGAGAGGTTATAGTGGCAACTTGTTTCACAGGCCTACCAAAAAAGTGGAATCCTGCCTTGTTTTCAATACATACTTCTGCAGCACAGTGAAAATTAAAAAAAATCCAGAGGCCATGTAAAACAAGTAGAATATCAGATTAAAACAAGATCTCTTTTCATTGTATTATAACAGTTCATATTTATTTCACTAACAAATTCAGTTTTAGAGCTGGTTAAAAACTGGAATGAAAATTATTGTGAATAATTTGTCCTGTGTTTTTCAGTCAACATTTGAAATTTCAGCAAAAGATGTCACCGGACTTTTAACGGCCTGGTCAGAAGTGTTGACCAGAGCCGGCAGGGTCCCTTTTCGACCAGGCATTCCAGTCAAAAACTGAATTCCTGGAAACCCTAGTGAGAGAGAGAGAGAGAGAGAGAGAGAGAGCTGACTTCCTTCAGAAGCAGCAATCACTTAACAGCGCACAGCAAAACTTCATAAATGCTCAGAGTAGAAAATTGAGAATACTTTATGAAGAGTATCTAATCTACTGGACACATTAGGTAGACAGAGTGTAATGACCCAACTGGAACTTGACCAGGACACCAGAGCTAACTTTTTTAGGTGCTGAGGAATTTATATAAGGAGGGATAGGAAAGCAAAGCTGGGGAGATGAGATATCTTAGTAAAAGAATGATGAAACATAAGACTTTGAAGAATATAAAATTAATTAATTAAAAACTTGATGGAGAAGATGGAAGTAACAGAAGAGAAGACGGATGGAAATTGAATACAAAGTCTTGAACACAATAAAATGATTGTGAATAAGGGACAAGCAGAGAATAGTGGGGAGGCTTCAGAATATTTAACATATAGCTGTTCTAGGTGGTGAACATTGTGGTGAACCCCACGGGGTCTCTATTTGGTTGCAGTGAAGTATTTCTCACTATGAAGGGTGTTCACTCTACGTGTGGATAAGACAACTTGGATTTCTATCAGCCTGTCTTTTGTGATGGCCAGATCATGAAAGGAAGAATATGGAATTTTCTCTGTTTAAGTTTTGGATGGTGTCTCATACTGAGGTTTTGGAAATGTTTTGGGACCTTTGGATTATGACCTGTGAATTGGACCTATGTCCTTCTAGGCTGGTGAAGTCCACTGGGGAGACCTGTTTCCTTTCAGGAAACCATGACTTCCTGTAGTGATGGCTTTGGAACTAAGGAACAAATATTTAGAGCTTTGAATATGCTCATTTTAATACATCTACATAAAAATAATGGAAGGTAAAAGAAAAATTGTTGAAAGGGTGGGAAAAAGAAAAGAAAAGGGGATAGTAAAAGAAGGTGAAAAGGAGGGTGAAAGAAAAAGAAGAGGAGTTAATAGGGAAAGCAGGAAATAGAGGAAAAGAAGAATGTTTGTCCTTTAACTCTTCTTGTCTCTCCGTTCCTTTATTTCTCTTCCCCCTTTCACTTATCTCCTTCATATCCGTCTCCTTTTTTTTTTTTTTTTGGTAGGGAACTGGGCATGATTTATATTTAAGATGAAAAGTCCCTACATCCTAGCACTCAAAAATGAGATTGAAAGAATGAGATAGCATGCAAGAGAATGGAAGCTCTCCTTTTACGTCATACAGTATCAGTTCAATACTGAAGGAGAAAAACTGCTGTAAGACTGTTTAACGTGTGTTTCCTGACCCCTGGGACTTGTCAAATCCTCAAACAGTTACTACTTTATTAAGAAGTTGTTAGATGAACTAGAAAGCACTTTGACCTGTTGGCACATCTTGAACAGCCTCAGAGATTCTTTTATACTTAAACTAAGCACTGAAGCAACATTAAACTGTTGAAATTTCAAGTTCCTTTCCTTTGCTCTTCCCCTCCTCCCAAACTCAGGGGAAAAAAACAAAACCCTGTATTTGCTCCTAAAAGTGTTGCCAGCTGTACAAATTACTGCATATTTTAGCCTATTCATTGGGATCAAACTAGATCAGCAATGATTTAAAATTGGCAACATTTAATCTGATTACAGTTAATCGTACGGCAAGCTTTATAATATAGATATAAAGAGGGTAGTGATGATTTGGAGTGGGGGTGGGGAAATCTATCCTAAATATGAAAGCAAATGCCAGGGTTCTCACTCATAAAACAATGTATTTCTTTTTAGTTTTTAAAGTTGCTATCAATAGTTCCAGAGATGCACAGATACCCAGATCTTCTAACCATAAGGAAGGTATAAATCATCACTATACTATTTGGTAAGGTAGCATGATTATTATTATTAATTATTGTTATCAACATTTGGACATGGTGTAATAGACGTACATGATGCTTTGCACAGATAAAATGCAAAAGCATGCTCACTCCAGCTTTGTTGCACAGTGGAGTAAGTTATTTACATGGTAAACAGAGAGAGAACACACACAAGTACTTGGTTTTGTTTTGTGACAACTATGTTAATGGGAGTATGGCCCCAAGGCTCTCCTAGATTCAGTGAAGCAGAACATGGCTGACTACTGTAGAAATGCTGGCAACTCTACTGCTGTAGTAATTCAAGGAACGGGTAGCTTGGTCCAAAGTTCAGTAAAGTCAATGAAGAAACTCCCATTGATGTCGGTGACCTTTGGATTAGACACCATTCCTGATTCTGCCCTGACTTAAAGCAGTTTTAAACTTGTGACTCTCCATTGTCTGCAGTGGAATTTCTCCCGATTTCCACTAGTGAAACTCAGAGGAGAATAAGGAACCATATCTCTTAAGTTCTTAACCTTCCTCTGCCTGTTTTGGATCACAGAGTTTGGGTTTCAAACCAAGAGGCATAGCTATGTTGACATCAACAGAGCCATGTCCATTTATACCCACTAAGGATCTGTCCCTCAGTTCTCTGAGTCACAGACATATTCCTGTTTATCTGTGGCTGCAGGCGAAAGATTATTCCAAACACTGTCACCTCATCCTCTTTAAGATCAGTTGTCATCTGTGTTCAGTAAGCATTTCTCATGTGTTCATTAGAACACTGCCCTGCAAGTGACATGCCTGACGGGAGGGGACTCCTTATTTGTGCTGTTTTTACTGAGAATCTCAAATGAAGTGGACTTTCTAGGATGGGTCTGCATGAAATTCCCAATCCACAGCAGAGGTCCAGAGATCTAATTAAAGGCTAGAGAGAGAAGATCAGAGTAAAACAAAGGAGAGCATGCTGAACATAGTGAGTCTTAAAGTTTGCAAAACTTATCCAGCCAAGTCTTCCATAGGTTAGTTATTGAGGTTTTTTTTAAAATAGCTTGCATTTAGAAGATAACATTTTTCCTTCTCTTACCCTGACCTTTTCAGTCTCCCAGCCATTCATAGCTACATCCCTTTCTTCACGTTGGACATACCATCTGACTTGAAATGTCTCAAAATACCTCTTCCCAATTGTCCCGTCTGCACCCCTGTCCTTTATGGATCAGGGTCTGAGACCATTTTTGAACATGAGACCCATTCAAAATGTTAATCCATTCTCAGATGAGGCATGCTGATTGATGTTACATCAGCACTTAACGTAAGAATGGCCTGTCACCTTGTCTCAGTGGGTCACAGCTGAAGATGCCAAATTCAGGACAGCCTGCTGAGAAACAGGACAGACTCACCCCAATCTGGTGGGTATTCTATCATTAGATTATACCAAGCTAGTGACAAAAGTGAAGTTCTGGTTAACGAGAAGTCAAAAATGCAGTCTCCATAGGTATCACTTGTCTGGTGGCCTTTGGAGTTTATGATGTGTGGTAACTGAAAACCAATTTCATCAAATATAGGGTCCTTCTAATCCCAAGGGATCAGCCACTTAGCCAGGTCAATATATAACTAAAATCTTCCCCACTGATTATGTGATGCCAATCCTTTAATAACGAAAAACTAAAGAGTTAATAATAGAAGTAAAGAAGAAGAGAGAGAAAAAATTAGTGGGTGCTTAGCACCCACCAGCAGCCAGCTGCCCCCTTCTTCCCCCAGAGCCTCCCATCCACTGGTCGCCCTGCTGATCAACTCCTCCCACACCCTTCTAGTACCTCCCTCCCGCTGTGATCAGCTGTTCCCCGGCATGCAGGAGGCACTGCGAGGAGGTGGAGGACAGGGCACACTTGGGTGAGGGGGCAGAACTGGGTGGAAAAAGGCGGGGCAGTGGTGGGGGTTTGGGAGAAGGGGTGGAGTGGGTCCTGGGGCTGAGCAGGGGGTTGAGCACCCCCAGGGCCTGGAGGAAGCTGATGCCTTTTAGCTGTTCAAAACCCCTAATAATTTTTGTTGCCTTCTCTGTACTTTTTCCAATTCTAAAAGATCTTTTTTGAGATGGGGTGACCACCCCATACTGCAGACAGTATTCAATGTGTCGGCATACCACTGCTTTATCCAGTGGCATTATAATATTTTCTCTCTGATTATCTATCCCTTTCCTAATGGTTTCTAACATTCTGCTTGCTTTTTTGACTGCTGCTGCACATTGAACAGATGTTTTCAGAGAACTATCCACAATGACTACTTGATCTCTTTCTTGAATGGTAACAGCTAATTTAGACCCTTTAATTTTGTATGTGTAGCTGGGATTATCCAATATGCATTATTTTGCATTTATCAACATTGAATTTCATCTACCGGTTTGTTGGCCAGTAACCCAGTTTTGTGAAATCCCTTTGAAACTCTTCTCAGTCAGTTTTGAATGTAACTATTTTAAGTAATTTTATATTGTCTGCAAGCTTGGTCATCTCACTATTTGCTCCTTTTTCCAGATTATTACGAATTTGTTGAACAACACTGGTCCCAATACAGATCCTTGTGGGACCCGGCTATCTAGTTCTCTCCACTGTGAAAAATAAACCACTTATTCCCTACCCTTTGTTTCCTGTCTTTTGTTATAGATCCATGAAAGGACCTTCCCTCTTATCCCATGACTGCCTGCTTTGCTTAAGAGACTTTGGTGAGGGATGTTGTCAAAGGCTTTCTGAAAATCCAGGTACACTATATCCACTGGATCCCCCATGACCATTTGTTTGCTGAGCCCCTCAAATAATCTAATATGGTTATGAGGCATGACTTCCTGTTACAAACACCGTGTTGTCTCTTCCCCAACAAATCATGTTCATTTGTGTGTCTGATAATTCTAGAGACATTGGTAGGTGAAGTAATATCTTATATTGGACCAACTTCTGTTGGCGAAAGAGACAGGCTTATGAGTTTACATAGCGCTCTTCTGTTGCTGCCACTGCCCTGTGTAAGATTGAAAGTTTGTCTCTGAAATTAGGCTCACTGGCCTGTAATTGCAAGGATCACCTCTGGAGTCTTTTTTTTTTTTTAAACTCAGCATTATATTAACTATCCGCCAGTCACCTGGTACAGAGCCTGATTTAAATGTTATATACCACAGTTAGTAGTTCTGCAATTTCATATTTGAGTTCCTTCAGAACTCTTCGGTGAATACCATCCAGTTCTGGTGACTTATTACTCATTGCATCTTTTACTTTGTTTATCCATGGTGGCATTCTTTTGGTCCTTTTTTATAAATTGGGGTATATATTTAATTTGAGCCTCTATTATGGTGACTTCCTTTTAATTTCCATTTAATTAGTGTCATTTTTTTGTAGTTCCCTTTTTGAAGTTAAATACTACTGTGTTGGGTTTCTTTAATGTAATACACACACACACACACACACACAAAAGGATGTTAAATGTAATTACATTTTATGGTCATTATTACTGAAAGGTTCAGCTATATTCACCTCTTGGATGAGATCCTGTTCTCCACTTAGAACTAAATCAGGAATTGCCTCTCCCCTTGTGTGTTCCAGAACTTGCTGCTACAAGAAGCAGTCATTAATCTCTGTATCCCATCCAGAGGTGATATGTACCCAGTCCATATGGGAATAGTTTAAATCCCCCATTACTATTTGGTTTTCTGTTTTTGTAACCTTTCTAATCTCCCTGAGTATTTCACAGTCACCCTCACCGTCTTGGTCATGTGGTCAGTAGTGTATTCCTATTGCTATACTTTTATTATTCAAGCATGGAATTTCTATCCATAGGAATTTTATGATACTGTGTGATTCATTTAAGATTTCTACTATATTTGACTCTATCCTTTCTTTCACATATAGTGCCACTCCCACCAGCATGACTTACTCAGTCTTTCCTATATATTTTGTCACCTGGTATTATTGTGTCTCATTGATTGTCATTGTTCCACCAAGTTTCTGTGATGCCTATTATATCAATATCCTCATTTAATACCAGGCACTCCGATTCACCCATCTTTGTATTTAAACTTCTTGCATTTGTATTCAAGCACTTACAAAATTTGTCAATATTTAGTTGTCTGCCTTCATGTGATGGAACATGTGGGGGAACTTTTAAAGGTGCAATGGCATTATGCATCCAACTTTTATTGACTTTAAATGGAAGACTGCTAGGTATTAATGAACAATCATTTGTGCATTTGAAACTCTCTGCAATAAATTTGACCTGATATGCCGTCTTTGGGGAGGTACAATAGTCTCTGCTTCCTGTGCACCTCCTTCACCTTCTAGCATCAGCCCCTCTTTGTCTCAGGCTATGTCTACACTAGCACTTTTGTCGGTAAACCTTTTGTCACTCAGGAGTGTGAAAACACCCTCCTGACCAACAAAAGTTTCACTGACAAAAGCACCAGTGTGGACAGTGCTGTATCAGCAGGAGATGCTCTCCCACCAACATAGCTACAACCACTCCCTGGGGGTGGTTTAATTATGTCGCAAGGAGAGTTCTCTCCTGCCGGCGTAGAGTGGCTACACAGGAGACCTTACAGTGGCACAAGCTGCAGTGGTTCATCTGTGCCGCTGTAAGGTCAATGATGTAGACATAGAAATTGGAAAATGCTTCCAGACCTAGGCTTTTTAGAAAGCCTAGCATTTCAAATGCTCCTTTTGATCTTGCCCACCCCTGAGGACCAAAGTGACAGACTTCTGGTTTCCCAGTCAGTGGTTCCTGCCTGGAGGTGTTAGTCTGAATCAAGCTCAGTTTGTCTTTAAATCGTCAGGATTTATAGTGTATTTTCTGGATCATTTCATCTTATCAGTCTTTCTATTTTATATTAAATATGAATGATTGAAGGATTCAAACCCTTCCATCACACAAACCAATTGCCTTTGCAATTGTATTAGGACAAAGAAAGGAGAACAAAGGGAGCTGCCTCAGCAAGGAGTTGGGATGAAGATGAGGCAGGGATTTAACAATTTTGCTTGAAAAATTAAGGGTGTGATTTTGCTTCCAATGAAGTCAATAGTTTTGTCACTGAATTCTTTTGGAGCAAGACTAGTTTTCGATGTAGATATTTCTCAGCTTTTGGAGCGCCGAGGCAGCTCCAGAACTCTGACCTAGAAGGCTCAGAAAGGATTTATCAGAAGGTTACTTACATTACAGCCCTACAACTGAGCCAGCTAGTTATTACCAAGTTTGGTGTGAATGGGTGATTTTCAGGTGGAAGATTGTCTAAACGATCTTGGTGCTCTTTAGTGGCTGGTCCATATAGAAAGTTAATTAGCCCTGGTCTACACTACGAGTTTAGGTCAGATTTAGCAGCGTTAGATCAGTTTAGCCCTGCACCCGTCCACACTACAAAGCCATTTTTTCTGACTTTAAGGGCTCTTAAAACCAGTTTCTGTACTCCTCCCCGACAAGTGGATTAGTGCTGAAATCAACCTTGCTGGGTCCAATTTGGGGTAGTGTGGACGCAATTCGACTGTATTGGCCTCCGGGAGCTATCCCAGAGTGCTCCATTGTGATCACTCTGGACAGCACTCTCAATTCCAATGCACTGGCCAGGTTGACAGGAAAAGCCCCGTGAACTTTTGAATTTCATTTCCTGTTTGGCCAGCACGGCGAGCTGATCAGCACAGGTGACCATGCAGAGCTCTTCAGCACAGGTGACTATGCAGTCCCAGAATCGCAAAAGAGCTTCAGCATGGACTGAATGGGGGGTACTGGATCTGATTGCTGTATAGGGAGATGAATCCGTGCTATCAGAACTCCGTTCGAAAAGACGAAATGCCAAAATATTTGAAAAAATCTCCAGGGGCATGAAGGACAGAGGCTATAACAGGGACCTACAGCAGTGCCGCGTGAAACTTAAGGAGCTCAGAAAAGCCTACCAAAGAACCAGAGAGGCAAACAGCCGCTCCGGGTCAGAGCCCCAGACATGCTGCTTCTATGATGAGCTGCATGCCATTCTAGGGGGTGCCTCTACAACTACCCCAGCCCTGTGCGTGGACTCCGTCAATGGACTCTCACGCAACAGGGATGCAGATTTTGGGGACGAGGAAGATGAGGAGGAGGTTGAAGCACGGCAAGCAAGCAGAGAAACCGTTTCCCCAACAGCCAGAAACTGTTTTTCACCCTGGATCTAGTACTCTCCCAACCCACCGAAGGTGGGCTCCTGGACCTAGAAGGCGAAGAAGGGACCTCTGGTGAGTGTAGTTTTGTAAATATAATACACGGTTTAAAAGCAACCGTGTTTAATGATTAATTTGCCCTGAAGACTTGGGATGCATTCACGGCCAGTACAGCTATTGGAAAAGTCTGTTAACGTGTATGGGGATGGAGCAGAAATCCTCCAGGGACATCTCAATGAAGCTCTCCTGGATGTACTCCCAAAACCTTTGCAAAAGGTTTCTGGGGTGGCCGGCCTTATTCCATCCTCCATGGTAGGACACTTTACCACTGCATGCCAGCAGCACAACGAGCAAGAGTACAGGAGGGACGAATGAGAGGAGAGGTGGCATCAGCGTGATGAGAGGAGGCAGGATGCAATGTTAAAGCTACTGGAGGATCAAACTGATATGCTCCAGCATATGGCTGAGGTGCACAAAAGGCACAGACTGCCGCTGCAGCCCCTGTGTAACCAACCGCCCTCCTACCCAAGTTCCATAGCCTCCTCACCCAGATGCCCAAGAACGTGGTGGGGGGGGCCTCCGGGCACCCAACCACTCCACCCCAGAGGACTGTCCAAGCAACAGAAAGCTGGCATTCAACAAGTTTTGAAGTGCAGTATGGCCTTGTCCTTCCATCCTCCCCTCCTCCACCACCACCCCATCCGGTGCTTCCCTTCTCCCCCACCCATCCCGGGCTATCTTGGCAGTTATCCCCCCATTTGTGTGACGAATTAATAAAGAATGCATGAATTTGAAACAACAATGACTTTATTGCCTCTGCAAGTGGTGATCAAAGGAGGGAGGGGAGGGCGGTTGGCTTACAGGGAAGGAGAGTCAACCAAGGGGCGGGGTGTTTCATCAAGGAGAAACAAACAGAACTTTCACACCGTAGCCTGGCAAGTCATGAAACTGTTTTTCAAAGCTTCTCTGATGTGCAGTGCGCCCTGCTGTCCTCTTCTAACCGCCCTGGTATCTGGCTGTGCATAATCAGAGGCCAGACAATTTGCCTCAACCTCCCACCCCACCATAAACGTCTCCCCCTTACTCTCACAGATATTGTGGAGCACACAGAAAGCAGTAATAATGATGGGAATATTGGTTTCGCTGAGGTCTAACAGAGTCAATAAACTGCACTAGCGCACTTTTAAACATCTAAATGCACATTCTACCACCACTCTGCACTTGCTCAGCCTATAGTTGAACAGCTCCTGACTACTGTCCAGGGTGCCTGTGTATGGCTTCATGAGCCATGGCATTAAGGGGTAGATTGGGTCCCCACGGATAACTATAGGCATTTCAACATCCCCAACGGTTATTTTCTGATCTGGAAAGTAAGTCCCTTGCTGCAGCCGTTCCCACAGACCAGAGTTCCTGAAGATGCGAGCGTCATGTATCTTTCCTGGCCATCCCACATTGATGTTGGTGAAACGTCCTTTGTGATCCCAGTGCTTGAAGCACCATTGAAAAGTACCCCTTTTGGTTTATGTACTGGCTGCCTTGGTAATCCAGTCCCAAGATAGGGATATGCATTCCATCTATCGCCCCACCACAGTTAGGGAATCCCACTGCAGCAAAGCCATCCACTATGACCTGCACATTTCCCAGAGTCACTACCCTTGATAGCAGCAGCTCAGTGATCGCGTTGGCTACTTGGATCACAGCAGCCCCCACAGTAGATTTGCCCACTTCAAATTGATTCCTGACTGACCGGTAACTGTTTGGCATTGCAAGCTTCCAGAAGGCTATTGCCATTCACTTGTGAACTGTGAGGGCTGCTCTCACCTGGGTATTCTGGCGCTTCAGGGCAGGGGAAAGCAAGTCACAAAGTTCCAAGAAAGTGCCCTTAAGCATGCGAAAGTTTCGCAGCCATTGGGAATCGTCCCAGACCTGCAACACTATGTGGTCCCACCAATCTGTGCTTGTTTCCCGGGCCCAGAATTGGCGTTCCCGCATGAGCCTGCCCCATTGCCACCAGGATGGCCAAATTGCCGGGACCCATACTTTGAAAGAAGTCTGTGTCCATGTCCTCATCACTCTCCTCACCGCGCTGCCGTTGCCTACTTGCCTGCTTTTGCAGGTTCTGGTTCTGGTTCTGCATATAGTGCTGAATAATGCACGTGGTATTTAGAATGGTCACAACTGCCGAGGTGATCTGAGTGGGCTCCGTGGTATGGCATGAGCAGGAGAGCAGAGTGGAAGCGGAAGCGGATGACGATGCTGACAGCAATATAGCACCCGCACGGAAAAAGGCACAAAATGATTGTCAGCTGTTGCTTTCACAGAGGAAGTAGGCTGGCAGCAGATGGTGCAATATGACTACTAGCCATCATCATCTCCTGGGTGCTCACGGTGCTGCTGGCTGGGAGAGCAGCCTGAGGCAGAATGGCCCCTCAAGGATTGAGCTCATAACCCTGGGTTTAGCAGACTAATGCTCAAACCACTGAGCTATCCCTCTGCCAATATTCCATGCAGGACTGAATCTCCATTAGATAAAACTTAAAGAAGAGAATGACCTGAGTCACTCCCATTTATGTCCAGGCGCTCTGACAGACCTTACCAAAGTCTGCCAGGAGCACCCATGTCTGCCCAGGTGACACAACCGACCTCACCAAGGCCACCCAGGAGACAATGAGGACAGATACCAATCGTACTGCACCATCTGCTGCCACAAGGCAATGAGCTGCTGCTGTGTAGCAATGCACGTCTGCCAGCACTCAGGAGACGGATGGTGACAGTGAGCTGAGTGAGCTCCATGCTTGCCGTGATATGGCGTCTGCACGGGTAACCCAGGAAAAAAGGCACAAAACGATTGCCTGCCGTTGTTTTCACGGAGGGAGGGAGGGATGGGGGGCCTGACGACTTGTACCCAGAACCACCCATGACAATGTTTTTTGCCCCATCAGGCATTGGGATCTCAATCCAGAATTCCAATGGGCGGCGGAGACTGCGGGAACTGTGGGATAGCTATTCACAGTGCAATAGTCCAGAAGTCGACGCTAGCCTCGGTACTGTGGACACACTCCGCCGACTTAATGTCATAAGTGGGGACATACACAATCAACTATATAAAATCACTTTCTAAAAAAATCGACATCTAGAAATTCGACCTAATTGCATAGTGTAGACAAACCCTTAGTCTACTATAGCTGCCAGCTAGAGAATTTAGGCAGTTTGAAGCTAAAGGACTCATATTTTTAGTGCTGATGGTCCAGGTTCAAATTCTGACAGCCCAAGGAAGATCGTTTACAGAAGTACTGAATTTATAAAACAGTGGTTCCCAAACTTGTTCCGCCACTTGTGCAGGGAAAACCGCTGGCAAGCCGGGCCGGTTTGTTTACCTGCTGTGTCCGCAGGTTCGGCCGATCGCAGCTCCCAGTGGCCACAGTTCGCTGCTCCAGGCCAGCGGGAGCTGCTGGAAGCGGCGGCCAGTATGTCCCTCAGCCCTTGCCGCTTCCAGCAGCTCCCATTGGCTTGGAGCAGTGAACCGCAGCCACTGGGAGCCGCGATCAGCTGAACCTGCGGATGTGGCAGGTAAACAAACCAGCCCAGCCTGCCAGGGGCTTTCCCTGCACAAGCGGCAGAACAAGTTTGGGAACCATTGTTATAAAGGAATGTATTTTACTAAAGGTGAGCTAATGTGTTTCAGAATAATAATTGTAGTAGACTTTAGCTGGAAAGTTCTACAGTATGCCGTGGGAGCATTTTTAAAATAATGTCTAAAATTTAAATGAATGCATTTGATTTTCCTACTTTTCCAGCTTATTTCTGGATCTGATTTAATTTTATACATGAAATTGGGTGCTAAGTCTATATATAAATATCAAAAGGAGGTTAAAAGAACATTAAAGTTGCAAAGGAGGTTCTGAAGGCTAGGGCTATAACAGGGTTTAAAAGAGAACTGGATAAATTCATGGAAGTTAAGTCCTTTAATGGCTATTATCCAGGATGGGTAAGGAATGGTGTTCCTAGCCTCTGTTTGTCAGAGGGTGGAGAATGATGGCAGGAGAGAGATCACTGATCATTACCTGTTAGGTTCACTCCCTCTGGGGAACCTGGCATTGGCCACAGTCGGTAGACAGGATACTGGGCTGGATGGACCTTTGGTCTGACCCAGTATGGCCATTCTTATGTTCTTATGTAAAGTCAAGCACTCAAAAGTTAGGAAATGCCAAAAATAAGGTTGCCTCAGCAATCTTAATTCAGACCCCTTATGCATATGAATTATGATGAAGTCTTTAGTGTCATGTTTATATACTATTTTTTCCACGGGACCCCACCGCAGGTGCCTAATCCCAATCCCAATCTCTTTACCCAGTAAATGCACATTTCTCCCCTTCCCCCCACCCCTCTGGCGTTCATGTCCCCATCACTTTTTCTAGCTTTCCCCTTATCCTCCCCTGAATAGCCCAGCTCTCAGCTTCTACCCTAGAGTCTTTGTCCCAATCTACTCCCTCTGCCCCATTCCCAATTTCACCTCTTACCCCTCTTCATATCATTCAGGTGATTTCCTCTTCTATGCTGCAGGAGGGACCTTGAAAGCACAGGAGAGTCAGTCTCCCAACTCTCAGTTACTGTGCCAGGCACCACAATGGCCCCCAGCTGCCACAAGTTCAGGAAAAGTCCTGTTCAGCTTCTAAACCCCTGTGATCAAATGTACTCAGTGTAAACAGGATCTTTGGAAAATGTAGCTGCCAAACTTTACCAGTCTCTAGTGAGCATGTGCACAGTATGATTTTTCAAAAGCATATAACATGGCCAAATCAGATTTTTTTTTTCATCTGATTGAAAAGCCAGACAAATTTCAAGTCCCTGCCACAGACCATGGAGGTGCTCAAAAAAATGAACTCAACAAAAAGTTTCCAAAAATTCAGCCTGAGGCAGGCCCCCAGCATGGAGAATTTCAGCCTCAATGGTTAAAATTTGGCAACGTTATTGGCAAGTTCAAACAGACTCCTATAATGAGATGTGTAAGGCAACCTTGCCTGTAGGTGGTGCTGCCAGTTCCACCAACATTATTAATTATTATTCTTATTTATTTGTATTGCAGTAGCACCAAGAATTCCAAATAATGGACCAGGACCCCATTGTGCTAGGTATTGTACAAACACAGAACAAAAACTAACTCCTGATCCCAAAGAGCTGTATAATAAAACCTTTTTTAAAAAAACAATTCTGAAAATATGGCAGAAATAAAGCACTATTTCCATTTTCTAAACACCTGTAATTACAGCCTTGCCTACACTGGGGGTTTCAGCCATTAGGGACTAGCCACCTGTATAGCCATGCTAATCAAACCCTTACACCTGGTCTACACCTAACATTTATGTCAACTTAGCTCCATTGCTCAGGGCTGTTACAAATGTCATGCCCTGTGTGACACTGTAAAGTCAACCTAAATTCCTCTCTAGATACAGCTAGGGCAACAGAAGAATTCTTCCGTCAACCTATCTATTGCCTCTCAAGGGGGTGGATTGACTACAGTGATGGAAAACTCCTTTCCATCTCTGTAGTAAGTATCTACACTAGGCGGCATGGCTGCAGTGCTTGTAGCACTTGTAATGTAGACATATCCTTAATCTATGTGGGAGCAGCTGTGATTGATGTGTCAGGGTGCAGGTGTTGTTGCAGAGACCAAAGGTATCCTCCATTTTGGAAAGTGAGGCATTGGACTGTAGGGAGCTGCAGTCAAAACCAGCCTCTGGTGGCTGTTTTTGAAGTTACATAAAACACCAAAGTGGAGATAGGCAAAACTGCTATAAACAAGATTTGCATCAGTGTCCCTGCTTGAAACTGCTGCCTGGTACAAATTGTGATTTATATAGCTTTGCCTGTACAGCTTTACTGGTGGCCAACCCTCAATGGATGTAACTGGGGCAAGACACCAGTGCAGACAAGCCCCATGTTTCTTTCTTTGCATGTTCTCCTGATGATGATAATGCTGCTGACAAGACAGTTTGGTAAAAGATTTGCTGCTCTCTCCCTCAGTAAATATAACTTTAAATCATAACACAGTTTGCCAAGAATAAAGGTGAGGAGGAGCAAATGTTATGTCATTTCTCAGCTGAATGTCACCTGCCCCTGATTGATTGTTTCATTTCATCATTGGACAGCATTTCTAGTCAGTGTCATTCTACCCAGCAATTATAATTTTAACAAACTCTGAATTAACCAGCAATTGTGTTCTACGAGACTTGAGCTTTTCTGAATAACAACACATGCACTACAGTTGCCGTGAAATCTGTTTCATATTTAGTGTAACAAATTATGCAAAGAACACAAAATAAGAACCATTTAAAATTCCAGTGGGCCTTTCTGGAGAAATGTTTGTTTGGCTGTTTCCCTTCTGCTCTTATTACAAAGGTGATTCACTAAAAGTAATTCACAAAAAGAAATGGAGTACTTGTGGCACCTTAGAGACTAACAAATTTATCTGAGCATAAGATAAACTTTTCTTTTTGCGAATACAGACTAACACAGCTGCTACTCTAAAAGTAATTGTGTAACAAACCAGAAAGACAATCAGTTCAGGAAAGCGGCCTGAGAGCCTGTAGAAAACCAAAATGAAAGTCTTTGTTTCTTTTATGCCAGAGAGAGTTTTACTACATAATCTTGAATGAACACTTGGCTTAGACACCACACATGTCTAGCCAACAAGGAAAATTCCAAATATTTCTCACTATCAGATATTTCAAACGCTCCTTCTACCACAGTCCTTCTGTACAGAAAATGTCCTTTCCTAAATGAAGAATGATACTAAGGGGACGGAATGGCACTGAGGACTGGTAACAAGAAACAAAGAATTTTAACTCTAGATACTTATATACCAAGATGCTTTAGAAATAGCTGAAGGAGGGAGAGAGAAAGGACAGACAGTTTATATAGATATCCTTGGTTCAAGTCAGGCCTGGGCAGGTGATTACCAAAAGATATTGCCATTTAATGAATGTTTTTAATCCAGCTCTTTGCGGAAATGAGGACATAAAAAAATGGCACTGTGATGGGGTGGACTAGTCCCAAAAGCCCCCTTGCTGGAGGCCTCAGGGTTCTGCCACACCCATCCCAGGAAAGGAGCAATGGAGAGGTCCTCCAAGCAGGCTAGACTGGCTGCAGGGGAAGTAGCCAATCAGGGCCCAGGAGGGCCATATAAAAGGAACTGTAGAGCACAGCAGTAGTCAGTTGCTACTTGGAGCAGAGGAAGAAAGACTGTAGGAGCAGCAGGGCAAGATGGTTTGCTAGCAGGGATTGCGGGAGCACTGAGAAAGCTCCTGGCTGGTTGCAAAGACTGAGTGGGGACTGAGCCTGGGGAGGGCTGCAGGAAGATAGTGTCTTCAGGGAGGAAGGTCTGGGGATACAGCCCCATACTGGGGTGGACTACTACCACCAAAGGGGTACTTAGATAGGCCCTGGTGGACTGTATACCCTGGAAGGGGTTTGTGCTGGTTAACAGGCAGACAGTGCAAGTTGGCCGGAGCACTGTGTCACTGACAAACCCAACTGAGAACCACCGAAAGGGGTCACCAGAACTAAAGAATGCAGACATGCTCAACCAGAAGGGGGCACTCATGAGAGGTGGGTGCCAACCCCATTACAGGCACTAATTCAGTATTAACAACCTCAAGTGCTGAAAAATCAAGCTTAAGGACATCCATAACTAGCTGTTCTGTTGTCACAATACAAGCCCCTATGAGGTCATTGGCTCAACATCCTTGGCTATCTGTTCCTGCATCCAGGTTCAAGCCTCTGTGAAATCACTAGCTCACCACTTCTAACTTGATGGGCTGATGTCATAGCACAGGTCTCTGAGAGTATTTTCTCAACAACTCTAACTGGCTGGACCTACATCAAGGTTTCTGCTCCACTTGCTGGTGGGAAAGTCTTGGAGATCAGTACACTCTTGAGTCAGGCACAGTTTCTCTTGCTGCTCCTACATCAGATTCTCTGCCTGATTTCACCACATGCACTCTACTTCACCAGGCAATGCAGAAACAGCAAGAGGAGTAGCTCTGGAGGAAATGAGCTCCCACAAGCTCAAGAGAGGGAGATGAAAGGGAATTCCCTCTCCAATTTCAACAGCAGAGGAACAGTGTTCTTCCTTTATTTAAATGCCGCTCCTTCATCCTCTCTCTTTTAACAGAGAATCTAGAATGGTAGTTTTCAGAAACCCTTCCTTCATTACTGCTTCTTCACTGGAAACAGGTGAGTGCTTTTACATAAAATTACTATCTCAAGTTAGCTCTCTGTGTCTTTAAAAAAAACCACAACAACTTTTTTTTTTCCAGTGAAGACCAAGCCCCTGAGGCTAAGCATTATTTCATCCCTTCAGGATGACCTGAAAGAGATTCACCAAGGACAGTGGGTTGTAGTAAAACAAGATTAAATACCGGGACAAAAAGAAAAGGAGTACTTGTGGCACCTTAGAGACTAACATTTATTTGAGCATAAGCCTTCGTGAGCTACAGCTCACTTCATCAGATGCATTCGGTGGAAAATACAGTGGGGAGATTTATATACACACACAGAGAACATGAAACAATGGGTTTTATCATACACACTGTAAGGAGAGTGATCACTTAAGATGAGCCATCACCAGCAGCGGGGGGGAGGGAGGAAAACCTTTCATGGTGACAAGCAAGGTAGGCTATTTCCAGCAGTTAACAAGAACATCTGAGGAACGGTGGGGGGTGGGGTGGGGGGGGGGAGAAATAACATGGGGAAATAGTTTTACTTTGTGTAATGACTCATCCATTCCCAGTCTCTATTCAAGCCTAAGTTAATTGTATCCAGTTTGCAAATTAATTTCAATTCCGCAGTCTCTCGTTGGAGTCTGTTTTTGAACTACAAGCCGTCAGGAACACTATCCCCGATAATGTCACGGCAAACCTGGTGGCTGAACTTTGTGACTTTGTCCTCACACATAACTATTTCACATTTGGGGACAATGTATACCTTCAAATCAGCGGCACTGCCATGGGTACCTGCATGGCCCCACAGTATGCCAACATTTTTATGGCTGACTTAGAACAACGCTTCCTCAGCTCTCGTCCCCTAATGCCCCTACTCTACTTGCGCTACATTGATGACATCTTCATCATCTGGACCCATGGAAAAGAAGCCCTTGAGGAATTCCACCATGATTTCAACAATTTCCATCCCACCTTCAACCTCTGCCTGGACCAGTCCACACAGGAGATCCACTTCCTGGACACTACGGTGCTAATAAGCGATGGTCACATAAACACCACCCTATATCGGAAACCTACTAACCGCTATTCCTACCTACATGCCTCTAGCTTTCATCCAGATCATACCACATGATCCATTGTCTACAGCCAAGCTCTACGATATAACCGCATTTGCTCCAAACCCTCAGACAGAGACAAACACCTACAAGATCTCTATCATGCATTCCTACAACTACAATACCCACCTGCTGAAGTGAAGAAACAGATTGACAGAGCCAGAAGAATACCCAGAAGTCACCTACTACAGGACAGGCCCAACAAAGAAAATAACAGAACGCCACTAGCCATCACCTTCAGCCCCCAACTGAAACCTCTCCAACGCCTCATCAAGGATCTACAACCCATCCTGAAGGACGACCCATCACTCTCACAGATCTTGGGAGACAGGCCAATCCTTGCTTACAGACAGCCCCCCAGTCTGAAGCAAATACTCACCAGCAACCACACACCACACAACAGAACCACTAACCTAAGAACCTATCCTTGCAACAAAGCCCGTTGCCAACTCTGCCCACATATCTATTCAGGGGACACCATCATAGGGCCTAATCACATCAGCCACACTATCAGAGGCTCGTTCACCTGCGCATCTACCAATGTGATATATGCCATCATGTGCCAGCAGTGCCCCTCTGCCATGTACATTGGTCAAACTGGACAGTCTCTACGTAAAAGAATAAATGGACACAAATCAGACGTCAAGAATTGTAACATTCAAAAAACAATTGGAGAACACTTCAATCTCTCTGGTCACTCGATTACAGACCTGAGGGTGGCTATACTTCAACAAAAAAACTTCGAAAACAGACTCCAACGAGAGACTGCGGAATTGGAATTAATTTGCAAACGGGATAAAATTAGCTTAGGCTTGAATAGAGACTGGGAATGGATGAGTCATTACACAAAGTAAAACTATTTCCCCATGTTATTTCTCCCCCCCCCCCCACCCCACTCCCCACTGTTCCTCAGATGTTCTTGTTAACTGCTGGAAATAGCCTACTTTGCTTGTCACCATGAAAGGTTTTCCTCCCTCCCCCCCTGCTGCTGGTGATGGCTCATCTTAAGTGATCACTCTCCTTACAGTGTGTATGATAAAACCCATTGTTTCATGTTCTCTGTGTGTGTGTATATAAATCTCTCCACTGTATTTTCCACCGAATGCATCCGATGAAGTGAGCTGTAGCTCACAAAAGCTTATGCTCAAATAAATTTGTTAGTCTAAGGTGCCACAAGTACTCCTTTTCTTTTTGCAAATACAGACTAACACGGCTGCTACTCTGAAACCTGTCTAATACGGGGACAGAAAATCAGCTTGAAAGAAAAGAAATTTAGTGTGTCTAACACATTTAGTCTTATACTTTGCAAAAGCTAGTCTGGATAACTATTTAGGTTATCATCCTTGTCTCTCTTCTTTGTGCTTTGCTCAATTTGTATATCTTTCTGGCAATGTGGTAGGGTATCCAATGTAGTACTGTTAAGGCGGGCAGGTGGGCCAATTAACTCCACAGGCTGCACCTGGAGGAGACGCCAGGCAGATGGGAATTGACTGGAAGCAGGCTCAACTGGACAGGAACAGGAGGAACATCATATCCCTACTCTGGAATGTATGTTTGGTCATATTGTTACTCAGCAGCTATATGGGTGTATACAGGATTCCAAGAAGAGGGAAGCCAAAGCCAAACTAACAACAACAAATGCCCCCTTTAGGAAGGCTGCCAAGCCAAGCCCTGCTAGCAGAGTTCTTAGTTCCCTTATCGTTCTAGGAGGTAAACTGGCTTTCTCTCTTTCCCTTAGCCATTGGGGTTAGGGGAGAAGCCATTTAACCCAGTTCATAAGACCTTTACCTCAAAGCCTTGAATCAGAGCAACTAAACTTATAGACAGAAAAATAAAGCATCTTGTGCTCAGGTCAGGCTAGTGATCTGGGTCCTGTAACAGCCAGTGTTGTTCCTAGCCCCAGCATTGTTCGCTCTTGCTCAGCTTCCTTTTCTTGTTCATATAGCCCAGCCCCAAGGACAGGGCAAGGTGTTTTGACTTTTTCCCCAGGTTGTCTTGGTTGTAAATATCAGACTATACCTTAAAGAGTTAGTACACCCCAACACAGGATATTTAAAAATCCCTTGGGCTTGGTGTCATGTGGTTTAGAGTGCTTTAGCACCCAGACACAATGGTCACTGGTACACTAGAAATACATCTAGAGATGTGTAGAGAGATTAGCAGACTGACTTTCAAAAGAGCTGAGCTTCTGCAGCTGCTATTGACTTTAGTGGAGGGAAGAATATCAGACATTCAGCAGCTCTGAGAACTGGGCTTTCAATGTTAGTCCAGATATGTTTGTTAGCACCACCACCCACTGCACTGTCAAACTGTAGTTGCTAACACTGTAAATACTTTTGACACTGAGTGCACCCCTCCTTCCCTTTTGATCTTTTCCATATAGCTGTGCTGACACTCCATTTGAGAATTAACCCACCAAGGCTCAGTAATGCTGACTAAGTAAGCCATAATTCCCATCATCTAATACATCTAGGTCGTCTTGCTTGTTTTGCATCCATACAGACTATGCTAGTGGTTAAACTCTCCTACTCTTCTTATTCTCCTCCATCTTTTATTTCAAACAACCCTATTTTCCATCTTATTTTGTATGTTGCAAGTACTTATACAACCATTTGAGTTAACAAAACTTTCCCTTCTCTTCTGCTCCTACTGGTTTAAAGCATAATTAAAGAGGTCTGAAAGGTTTGCACCTAGGAGGTTGATGCCCCTTCTGCTAAAGTGAAGATTATTTAACCCAAATAACAGGTTTCAGAGTAGCAGCCGTGTTAGTCTGTATTCACAAAAAAGAAAAGGAGTACTTGTGGCACCTTAGAGACTAACAAATTTATCTGTACGAGTTTTTTCATGAAGTTGATAGCCGTATGGAGTGGAAATCTATCAACTTCATGAAAAAACTCAGACTAACAAATTTGTTAGTCTGAGTTTTTTCATGAAGTTGATAGATTTCCACTCCATACGGCTATCAACTTCATGAAAAAACTCGTACAGATAAATTTGTTAGTCTCTAAGGTGCTACAAGTACTCCTTTTCTTTTTAACCCAAATAGGCTCTCCTCATGGCAAATCCCAATGGGATGTAACCTCCTGGCAGATTGAGCACCACCCACATCGATCTCTAGCTAGTTCCTTAAAGCTATCATTACAGAAACCATTCTAATGATCCATGAATCCAAAACCCTCCTCTCTCTAATACCCTAATCAAGATTTCAAATGTGGGGCATGATTCTTCCTTGCAGCCCACATCTGCTCTGCTACCTTCTCCCAACATCTGTCCATGCAATATTCCAAACTTCTTTATGAAGCCAGAAAGTTAGCCAAAATTATTTTTATCTAAAATGTGGGAGTATGAGTGGCATATCATGGCATTTGAGGAGCAAAATTTGATGCTAATTGAACTATACAATATCTTGATTAAAATATGCCAGGTTCATGAAGACTAAATTGTATTGTATAGAAAACTTATTGAAATAAATGAAATGCTTAAATAAAATAATATGAAAGATAAGGCCAAACACACTAGCTTATCAGCCTTACTTATGAAATGCCCATGAACTTAACTGAGGGTAGGCATATTAACAACAATGTTGTTCAGGAAAGTGGTTTTTGAATAGTGGGCCATCTGGTGATTTGATAAAAGTATTTAGTTTCTCAAGGCAATCTGAGTGTATACTCCCTAGGCGCCACCGTTTATAGACTAAATTTGACTTGCATGTGGATTCAGCATTACAAATAAGAAACAGCAGCTGTTGGACATGTACACTAATGTAGTCCTTTCATCACCCAGTTACCCTTAAGCATCTCTCTTCCTATTGTAATTTAGGTTAAATGCAAAGCATTAGTCCCATCAATAAAAACTAATGGTTATACTTAAAAAAAGAGGCTTATTTAAAATAAAGCAGATAAATAGCTTGCTTTTCCCCTCCCAATCTGACTGTGTCATGTTGTATTTGGAAGCCGCAGGAAGTTTGCTGGAGGGTGGATTGCAATCTTTGACTGTTGAATACAAGTCGATCAAAGCAGTGCCTGTTGGCACCACTGTTAAGGGTCAGTCTGCATTTCTGGTCTTAATCCTATTTTCTAGGGAGTTCTAATTCACCAGCTAATGCTAATGTTGATATTAAACTACGGTGACCAGATGTCCCAATAAAACAGGCATTGTCCTGATATTAGGGGCTTTGTCCCCATCCCAATCAAAGTCCTGTCAGGACGTCATTTTGCCCAGATTTTTCACAGGGCTGAAGGAACCCGAGCCATGCCACGTGGAAGAGCTCGGGCTTAGGCTCCTTCAAGGAGGCCTACTTTGTACTGAATGCATCCGATGAAGTGAGCTGTAGCTCACGAAAGCTTATGCTCTAATAAATTTGTTAGTCTCTAAGGTGCCACGAGTACTCCTTTTCTTTTTGCGAATACAGACTAACACGGCTGCTACTCTGAAAAGAGAGAAACAGACATTGTGGGCAAGATCTTCAGCTAATATAAATCAGAGTAGGTCCACTGACGCTAACAGAGCTACACTGATGTACAGTCAGTGAAGATTTTTATGGTACCACCGAGTCTGAAATCGCACAGAACTGTATCAAATAACTTTGTTTCACAGTAGCTGAGATTTGCCTAAAAAAGGAATTTATACAATATTCTATTTTTAGTGTATGGGCACACTTCAGCTTTAAACATTAATGCCATTTATGCCTATTGTTGGGGTTGACCTACTGTACACTAATACTGACTCTTGACTCACTACTCATGATCAGGGTAGAGTTTCTTCATGAAGCCAATAATGAAATGAAGTGCTGAAGGCAGGAGGCCTATGCAACATTTTTTTTGCAGTTAGTCGTAGTCGTAGAGTTTAAGGCCAGAAGGGACCACAAGAAAACCATTCCCAGAGCGTAGTTATCAGTGGTTCACAGTCATGATGGAAGGACATAATGAGTGGGGTCCAGCAGGGATCAGTTCTGGGTCTGGTTTGGTTCAATATCTTTATCAATCATTTAGATTCTGGCATAGAGAGTACACTTATAAAGTCTGCAAATGATTACAAGCTGGGAGGGGTTGCAAGTGCTTTTGGGGATAGGGTTAAAATTCAAAATGACCTGGACAAACTGGAGAAATGGTCTGAAACAAATAGGATGAAATTCAATAAGGACAAATGCAAAGTACTCCACTTAGGAAGGAGCAATCAGTTGCACACATACAAAATGGGAAATGACTGCCTAGGAAGGAATACTGCAGAAAGGGTAACCCTCCTCTCATAGTGGATCATAAGCTAAATATGAGTCAAGAGTGTAACACTGTTGCGGGGGCGGGGGAAGCAAACATCATTCTGGGATATATTAGCAGGAGCATTGTAAGCAAGACACGAGAAGTAATTCTTCCGCTCTACTCTGCACTGATTAGGCCTCAGCTGGAGTATTGTGTCCAGTTCTGGGTGCCACATTTGAGGAAAGATGTGGACAGATTGGAAAAAGTCCAGAGAAGAGCAACAAAAATGATTAAAGGTCTAGAAAACATGGCTTATAAGGGAAGATTGAATAAACTGGGTTTGTTTAGTCTGGAAAAGAGAAGACTGAGAGGGGACATAACAGTTTCCAAGTACATAAAAGCTTGTTACAAGGAGTGGGGAGAAAAATTGTTCTTTTTAACCTCTGAGGATAGGACAAGAAGCAATTGGCTTAAATTGCAGCAAAGGCAGTTTAGGTTGGACATTAGGAAAAACTAAATAAAAGGCTAGTTAGGCACTGGAATAAATTGCCTGAGGAGGTTGTCGAATCTCCATTACTGGAGATTTTTAAGAGCAGGTTAGACAAACATCTCTCAGGGTGGTCAACTATTTTTTGTCAAGGTCCAAATTTCTTGGCCAAGGTATAGTGAAGATCCAGACTCCAGAGAAAATAATAAAAATAACAATGATAAGTAAATAAAAAGATTATGGGGTCCATTCAAAAGCATCTGGTGGTCCAGCTTTGACATGCAGTTTGCCTATTGACTGCCCTAGTCTAGATAATACTTAGACCTGCCATGAATGCAGCAGACTGGACTAGCTGAGCTCTCGAGGTCCCTTCCAGTCCTATAATTCTAAGATCATCTGGTTCCTGACCTCCTGTATATCACAGGCCACTAAATACTCCTCACACCAAGCATAACCACCAGAACTAGACCAAAGCAGTACAGCACTCAGTAGATTAAACTATACAACCTTTCAAAAAAGGGCTTTTGCAATATAAAGGCTTCCTCCTTCCAGATATGAGTCTGACATAAAATTTCCAAGAGTCACCAGAACTGAAAAGGACAAATACCCATGGTTATTGGTTATACAGTTTTCTGCCCAATGTCACAGTGCAAGTCAATACAGCAGAATCCCTGTCCCCACTTATAGGGCAAGATGGAACTGTAAGTCAGTCATAGTAAATGGGTTGACTCTAGTCATGTACAATAGTTTAAGTATACTTGCCTCTGTTCTATTAGGCAAAATAGATTGAAGGCAAAAACACATATCAGATCTGATCAGTGTGGAGGAGGTATAGACTGTTTGCACATTTCCGCTCCCTGTTCCTTTTCACACTGGGAGAGCCATTCAGCATAAACCACCTCTGACTCGAGAGATTGGCAATGTTCCTGGCATTGGATATCTTCAGCTGTAAAAGCTGTGGAGGATAAATTGAAAAGATTGGAAAATAAAACTGCCAGTCTTGGTGACTTTATACGCCTTTGGGGTGAGGACCATGTCTTCTATGTAACGAACATCTCGAGGCACATCAAGAGAGCTCAACAAATAGCTTCTCATCCTCACCTTCAAGGCTCTGCACAGCTCTCCCAAGTTGCACCATCTCTCTTCCAGCTGCCCTATGATCTGTCGATCCACCTCTCCTGATGCTCCCTGGGCCTCTTTGCCCCTCAAGAGTCTCCATCTTTTCTTATGCCATCTCCATGCTTGGAAGATTCCCTCCACCCCCATCTCTAGACCATGTGTAAGCGGGGGAATAATCCCGCTATTGTGGGGAACTTTCCTGGCTTCTGCACTACCCCAGTGAAGTGGGCTAGCGAAAGGATCCGAGTCCTCGTTCCCACTTCCTTTACCCAGTGGCCTCCCTGCCCTTGAGGACTCCCCTTCCACTCTCCTGTCTGGCAGAGTCCTTGTAACCCCAACAAGGCTGGGTCCAGGATTCCTGGGGGGCTCGACCCCCAACCCTGCTGTGGTCACCTAGGACAGGGGCTAGGGTGTCCCCACTCTGGGGTACTCTCTCTGGGCAATTCTCTGACCCACTGACCATTACATGCAAGTTAAAGCAAATGCAAGTTATTTAATCAACAATTATTTTTAAAAATAAGGAAAAATGGGAAAGGTTAAAGGAAACACATCAACCCACTCTGTGGCAGGGAACATCACAAACCGTGTTTCTGGAATGTCCGGGCAATTCACAGTCTGTTCCTTGTAAGTCTCAGGCCCTGGATGTGCTGCAGGGATGCTGCGGGTTGGACACTTGCTCTCGTGGTGGCCACACGCTCTCAGGCTCTAAGTGGTAGGACCCTTCTTCCCAGTGTCACCCCTACCCTGTCAGGGTTACGATCCAAGCCTGGCCTGCAGAGCCTCTTGGCTGAGGCATCTCCCTGTGCTGGGCCCGCTGCCCGGGGTCCCCCTCGCTCTCCCCAGCTGCTCACCACACCCAGCTCCAGACTGCTCCAGCCCCAGCTCCACCACTCTGTCTCTGCACTGCTGCTGCTGCTGCTCTGCCTCCAGCTCCCTGGGCTGCTTCTCTGGCCCCTCTGCCTCTGGTTACTGCAGCTCTGCTCCCAGGACAGGTCTGCTCTGCAGGCTGCTTCTGTGACTCTGCTCCCAGCACTGACCTGCTTCCTGGACTGCTTTTCTGGCCCCTGTGGCTCTGGTTGCTGCAGCTCTGCTCCCAGGGCAAGTCTGCTCTCTCTGGGCTGTGCCTCTGGCTTTGGGGCTGCAGCTCTGCTCCCAGGACGGGCTCTGCTCTCTCTGGGCTGCTTTTCTGGTCCCTCTGGATCTGGCACAGCTCTGCTCCCTGCCCAGCTCGGCTTGGGTCCCTGCTTTCTCCAAAGCTCGGCCCCACCCTGTCTGACCCAGGCAAATCCAACTCACATGGAGAATGGGACCTCCCAGGCCTCCTGACTTTCTGATTAGCCTGCTCGTCCTGTCATTCAGGCTGACCTGGAGCACTGGCCTCTCCCCATTGTTCCTGGGGACTGTCAGTCTCAGGGTCCTGGTTTCCCATAGACCCTTCCCCCTTTTTAGTACTGGGAGCTAGAAAACCAAAACACCTGCATTGAATGTTAGTAAGGGGGCAACATGCAACCTCATTCTCCTCCTCCAAATCTCACCTCAAAACCCACAACTGCCAGTTAACCATCCAGTGCTGAACTCTCCCCAGCTTTCGTCCCACTCTCCTCCAATTTCAGCCAGCTGTAAAAGGGGGAACTGACACGCTACGTCTGTAGCAATAAGTATATCTGACCCTTCACTGTTGCAATAATCTTTGTCACCCCACCCCTCTTCTAAACACTCTCATCCCTTTGTTGTTGTTGTTGCTGTGTTTGACCTCATTTAGATTGCTAGGGACAGGGCCCTGTCACTTTTTTTAACTGGAAGAAGAGCTCTGTCTGACGCAAAAGCTTCTCTCTCACTGACAGAAGCTGGTCGAATAAAAGATATTACCTCATCTACCGTGTACCACTTTTTTAAGCATCATACATACTTACGTTGCTGGATACATTAAAGAAAAAATTCATAATAAAGAATGAAGTTAAAGTTCCTGTTAAACGGTTTCACTGTAGAATTCACAGTACACTAATATCAGGCAACAAGAAAATCAGATACGGAGTACAGAGTATTAAAGCAGGTTTTGACATAATTGATAAAAGAAACTATAGTTAAGAAACTCAGAAATACTGGAAAATACTAGGAATCTGGGATAATCGAGTATGTGGAATGTGTCTGAAGCTGGGAAGCAGCTTGTTGGAACACCCTGCATTATTGGAAAATATAGGCCCACAGCTGATAGGTGCTCAGCTCCTTGCAGCAATTGGCTGGAATCTTGGTATTTTTTGAAACAATGGGTCTAGTTCAAATCCTTACAGGACAGAGCAGAATATTAGCAAGAAAATCTGACCCATTGTTACATTGAGGGGAGGGGGGGAAAGAAATGTTCTGGTTTCCTGAACATTCAGGGGTAGAGATAGAACTGGGTGGGAAGAGGCAGGGAGAGGGTGGGGACCTGGGGCAGAGCGGATGCGGGACAGGGCTGGAGGCTTGGGGGAGGGAGGCGGGACCTGGGGCGGAGCAAGTGGTTGAGCACCGCCTGAATGTTCTGGCATCCTGCCATGGGGGTGGAAGAAGGCACAGCCTGTTCACTTGCGTGGTGGTGTCAGGGTTATGGCCAGTGGTGAGCTGGAGCCGGTTGGTACCGGTTCGCTGGAACCGGTTGTTAAATTTAGAAGCCCTTCTAAAAGGGCTTCTAACCAGCCAAAAGTGGCACCTTAGGCGCCAACTCCGTGGAGCTGGAGCACCCACCAACAGCTCCCCGCGCCCACCCCCAGCTCACCTCCGTTCTGCCTGTGCCTTCTCCCCTGAATGCGCCGCCCCGCTCTGCTTTTCCGCCCCCCGGGTTTCCCGCGAATCAGCTCTTCACACGGGAAGCTGGGGGGGGCTGAGAAGCAAGGGGTGGCTTCGCACTCAGGCCCAGGGAGGCAGAGCGGAGGTGAGCTGGGGCGGGGGGGGGCAGGAGGAGAGCCCTCCGCGCAGCATCAGGTAACCCAGGGGGGTGCAGGGGAACTGCTTCCCGCCTCAGCTTGCCTCCGCCTCCCTGGGCCTGAGCGCAAAGCCGCCACCTGCATATCAGCCCTCTCCGGCTTCCCGTGTGAACAGCTGATTCGCAGGAAGCCGGGAGGGGGCGGAGAAGCAGAGTGGGGCGGTGCATTCAGGGGAGGAGGCGCAGGCCATGCAGAGGTGAGCTGGGGCTGGGCGCAGGGTGGGGAGCTGCTGGTGGATTCTCTGCACCCACCAAATTTTCCCCGTGGGTGCTCCAGCCCAAGAGCCAGTGGCACAGTGGCACTAAGGCGCCACTTTTGATGTGATCAGTGGGGGGAAAGGCCGCTCCCTCTGCTCCCCCCCAGCTACGCTACCCCACCCCTAGGAGCCAGAGAGACCTGCTGGATGCTTCCTAGGAGCCGCCCCAGGTAAGCATCGCCGGAACTTCCCACCTCACCCCCCAGCAGGTCCCTCTGGCTCTTAGGGGCACTACGGTGGCCCACAAGACCCTTCTGCCTGGTTCTGGGGGCAGTCGGGAGAGGGGAGGGGGATGGATGGGGCAGGGGTCCCGGGGGGGCTTTAAGGAATGCAGGGCGTTGGATGGGGCAGGGGTCCCAGGGGGCTGGGGTGGGCTTCGACCTCCTCATGGGGTGAGGAGGGAACCGGTTGTTAAGATTTTGGCAGCTCATCACTTGTTATGGCCCCACTTCTCCTCCCTATCTCCGTTGAGGCAATACTCATGTTGGAGAGCACACAAAGGCAATAGCACAGCTCTGCCCTGAGTACAGGGACTGTGATTGTGCTTGGCCCTTGGGTGGGGCAAATGAGGAGGAAAAGAACATTGTTTGCCATGCCTCTCCCCATATACCAGCGTCACATCTGGCCCTTTATATTTCCTTGAGGGAGTCATATGGCTGCATAGAGTTATTGTTCCTGTGAAGCCAAGATGCAAAAACACCTAGCTTATATGCAAAAATACCTAGCTTGGAGCAAGAAGCAAAACTAGCTCAATGATCAACTTATGAAAGGAGGAAGCTATTAACAATTATCTTCCCATACGTTATGATCATTGGTGGCTTTTACTGGGCAGTATCTGGTTCTAGACCTGACTGTGTCTCTCTTTCCTTACATCTATCTCAGATATTAACGTGGCGCCCATTACTATAATACCTGAATGCCTTTCAGTCTTTAATTGTTGTACGCAGTGTTGTAGCCATGTCGGTCCTAGGATTTTAGAGAGACAAGGTGGGTGAGGCAATATCTTTTATTGGACCAACTTGTGGTGCTGAGAGACAAGCTTTCAAGCTTATACAGAGCTGAAGAATAGCTCTGTGAAAGCTTGTATCTCTCACCAATAGAAATTGGTCTAATAAAAGATATTGCCTCACCCACTATGGCTCTCTCAATCTTTAATGTATTTATTATCCTCCCTAGCACTCCTGGGAGGATAGAGAGACAAAATCTCTTTCCCTAAGTCAGATTGCAAGTTGGTGGCAGATCAGGAAAATGAACCTGAGGCCTTGTCTACACTCCAGAGTTTTGTCGACAAAAGTCATGCCGCTTTAATTAAAGCACTGGTACATGTCCACATTATGCTCCTTGTGTCAGCAGGGCGCATCCACACTAGCAGCTTTTGCATTGACAAAGAGAGCAGTGCACTGTGGGTAGCTATCCCACTGTGCAACTGGCCACAGGATGCTTTGGAAAGGGTTTGCAATGCCTCATGGGGCTGATAGAGTCACATGATGCACGCAGGTTTCTCAGTCCCTTTGTTCCATGGGCATCCTACTAGATTGCCAGATGCTTTTCAACTGAAGTGGAGGAGGGGGAGCAGAGTTTGTGACGGGGAGTGTGTGGGAGCAGGAGAAGAAACAGACGAAGTATATGTTGGGGGCATAGCACTGACTTCCTCTGGGCCAGGGGTGGGGGGCGGTGCTCAACCACTTACTCCGCCCCAGGTCCTGCCTCCTTCCCCCAAGCCTCCAGCCCTGTCCCGCATCCGCTCTGCCCCAGGTCCCCACCCTCGCCCTGCCTCTTCCCACCCAGTTCTACCCCCACCCCTGAGTGCGCCCCATCCCCACTCCTCCCCCTTCCTCCCAGAGCCTCCTGCACACCAGGAAACAGCTGATTGTGGCAGGAGGGAGGCTCTGGGAGAGGGGGGAGGAGTTGATCAGCAGGGCTGCTGGCAGGCGGGAGGCACTGGGGGTGAGGGCAGCTGGCTGCCGGTGGGTGCCATGCACCCGTTATTTTTTTTTCTTGGTGCCTATGGTTAGGGGAGTGTGTGTTGGGGGAGAGTGAGTGTGTCGGCATGTTGTCTCTAAGTTCAGACAGCTGCTGGAAGCAACCAGTCCTGAGGGAGGGGGACACCCCTGACATCAGTCCCTGCCTCTCCCTGGCTCTGTACAGCAGTCTCTCTCTCTCTCTCTCACACACACACACACACACACACACACACCTACCTGCCAGCCTCTGTGTTCCTTGTGGGGGACAGAGCAACATTCCACAGTAATGATTTGCTCTTTGTTGCTTGCAGAAGGCTCAGCTGTCAGAACTTCCTGGAGCTATGAAAGGGGAGAGACACATGCCTGCAGGGCAGCTGAGTTCAAAACAGTGAGCAGAGCAGTCACGGTGGGCATTGTGGAATACTGGAAGAGACCAGTTAAGTCAACATAATGAATGGCAGCGTCTGCACTGACACTTCGTCGCTTTAACTTTGCCGCAAAGAGCTTTATGCCTCTTGTCACAGTGGTTTTATTTTGTTGGAAAAACAGCAAGTTTTGCCACCAACAGTAGATTTGTAAAAAGAAAAGGAGTACTTATGGCACCTTAGAGACTAACAAATTTATTTGAGCATAAGCTTTCGTGAGCTTCAGCTCACTTCATCGGCTGTAGCTCACGAAAGCTTATGCTCAAATAAATGTGTTAGTCTCTAAGGTGCCACAAGTACTCCTTTTCTTTTTGCGAATACAGACTAACATGGCTGCTACTCTGAAACCTGTCAGTAGAGTTGTAGTGTGTACTTCTCCACTGTTGCCTTTTGCCGACAAACCTGTGTAGTGTAGACAAGTACTCCATCTCCCAAATCCCAGGGAAGTATTCCAACCCCAAGCCACCCTTCCTCTCCTTATGTGTTGAAATTATTTACAGTGGATACACTTAGGCCGGAATGTACTTTGGCCTGTAAATATTATAAACATAATTTTTATAGTGCACTCCATTTAAGTTAATATTATCAATGCATGATCCTTTCATGCACAGAAGAGTCACACAGTCCCAATCAAGCCCTATTAGCCCATGTGATCCTCTAATTAATTGCGTATGGTACAGCCTACAGGACCATTTGCTTTATCTGCATGCCAAATTCAGGTCCAGCTTTGCTCTGATTATTAGATTAATCCTGAGATTTTTTCCCATTAATCTTTTTTTGTTTACACTGAAAAAATCAGCTGTCTGTCTATCTGTAGGAAAAAATCTCACTGATATATACAAACATTTTTGTGACATGAAAACCATCCCCATAATGGTGAGAACACTGTGCAAAACTTTAGGTTGAACCAAATGAGGGTTCAGTTGTCTAGTGCTCTAAAGGAGTGTTCATTAGAGACTCTCATAGACATCAGTGGGAGTTTGATGGGGCCCTTAGGTGGCTAAGTTTTGGAAACTACTATGTGCTTCATTTTCAGGGTATAGTCCTATGATTATGTCACTACATAGTGTGAGTGTATATATATGCATATAAACTGTGAGTGTTTTATATACACAAAACACATAGACCATTCCAAGTACAAGGCTGTACAATAGTCACACAAAGATAATTTTATATACATAAAATTTATGTGGAGTAAACTGTGGCTATAAAGATAACATGTAAACCTCTTTCTTTCTTTTAGTACAGTATATAACAAATACGGTTAGGGGTTTTTTAAAAGACATTTGCAACTGCATAAAACTTCTTAATTTTATTAAGACTTCAGAAAAGGATGAGACCCAGCAGCCTGTAGACAGGGATAAGTCCTACAAAAATGTGGTTACCAACATTCTAAAAGCCAGCTAACAGCTGTCTGACCATTGGATATGGCTATTTGCATGGTTAACAATTGGATGTCTATCTACTATTTGAATGGCCTGCAACAAGCTGTTTGTTTGGAGACTATTCATAATGGCACAGTCAAAAGTCGCCTGAAAGGCATACTCGTTTCCATTTCTGTTCTTTACCCCTCCAAAATTGGCAATTTATTACATCAAAAAATAGCAGTCACCCCAGAAAAGAACAAAATTGACACAGTTCCCTTTTGATCTTTTAGTTTTGAATAGGCACTCACCAATGAACTTCCCAATGAATATTCAGTGGATGCAAAAGAAGTCATCCAGCATTTTTATAAATAGAGAATTTACTCTAAATATTTAATAAAAGGATGCCAGTTGGTTCTTTAAATGCTATGGAACCCAATTACAAATATCTTTATAAGAGTAGAGAGAGAATCTCTCTTTACACATTTATTACATTTTCACTATTTCCATATTTTTTGACATTTCTATTCTTGTGGGCAGGTTATTCCATAACTGCTTTCTGCAGAATTTCTTACACTTTCCTCTGAAGCTCCTGGTACTGGCCACTGTCAGAAATGGGACTGGACTCTAGATGGACCACAGGATTGATCCCCTATGGCAATTCCTGAATTCCACTGAGTATCTATATTATGATTCAGAAGCTTACAGTACAAGGAAGATATTTGAAGTTTCCTATTCCTGCAAAAAGACAATGGTCCCTACAGAAATATGTTCACTTCAAACTACATGCAGTATCATTGGAATAGTTGTAATATGGCATAGTAGTCTTTGTTTCCATATCAAAGTCATTTGAAAGAAGTGTTCAAAAATGTTTGAATGCTGTGGCATACTTAGCATGATATGACATGAAGCTTTTGCTTGAAACAGACCAATAGAAGAACTACCTGAGTTTTCAAATGTGCACAATTCAGTTTCACTAGATTGCAAGTTTCCTATGATGTGGTTCCCACTGAAATCAAAGTGAGAAGTAAGCACTCAGATACTCTGGTGATTAGCACAGTATAAAAACCTATGTAGGACAGAATAGTTGTGTCACTGGCATAGCAACATGTGGTGTGAAAGATGCCACATTAATTGTAAATTGGAGCAAATGCTTTTGCCCAGGGTTCTGTCAACTCGTATTTGTGCAGTAGAATAAGTCTGATATACTGTTACTCTTTGCCATTGTTATGTTATCTTTTTTGGCAATGGCAAAATACAGGGAATTTTGAACCCTCATTTGCCCCTGTATTTTCCAGGTAACATCAGTGGTTTATGAAGTCTTTTTTTTTAACTGATCTTGGGATGACATGTTCATCCTTTTCTCCCACATGTTGACCAGTTGTTCTGCATTTTTGCTCCACTGACTGGATTACTGTGCTGCCTTCTGAACACGTTATGCTCTTGAAAGTCTTGGAAGCTCCAGTTAGTGAAGAATGCAGTGGTCTAGTTGCTTAGTAGGATTGGAGAAAGGGAGAACGTAATATCAGTGCTCCAAAGATAACTATTAATTTGCACTCAGAAGTGACGTAGACACTAAAATATTGACTTTTTTCTTCTCTAGAGACTTTTACATGATTTAGGACCTAACTACCTTAGAAACCAGCTCTCTCTCTGTCCACTGCTGCAACAGTAGAGATCAAATGAGATGCTGGCTAACAGTCTTTAGAGTCATGTCTGGGGCTGAGGGCAGAATATTCTCAGAGTCCTCAGCTATGGAATTTCCAACCCCATTTAATCCAGTGGAGCCCAAGGATTTGTGTATTGCACAAAAGTTGTACTTCTTTATCTATGCTTGTATAGTTAAAGTGCCACCACAGTGCTAGAGTAGATTCAGTTGTATTGATATTGCTTTTTTGCCCCACACACTGGGAATTGAACCAGGAACTTCCAGAGTCAAAAGCATGAGAGACTAGAGCTAAAAAGCCAAGCTTTTATACTGGGGGTTGTAACAACACACTGACTATGGACTGGCACAGAAGTGGACCTGTAACACCCACTCACCAGTGGGTAACATACATACTGGAATAGCTTATTCCCATCTGACAAGGGGAATACATTATTTAATGTACCAATATAACAGTGCCCATACTAGGGATTGTACCAGTATAACAATAGTGGCACAAAATCATACCTCTATATATGAAAATATCTTGTGTAGACCAGACCCCAGTCTGCACACCTTCAGGGCACAGCCCATTTTTTCATGCTTTCATCATGCTTTGTTTTAGGACTGCTCAAGGTAATGGATTAAGAACTTTATGCTTGTCTTTATTTTTATTCTGTCAGAAGTAGCTGTAAATTCAAAGAGTTCATCTTGTTGCTGCCACTTGGTGGCTTATCAGATTTTATTTCATGGTGTTTCAATGTCTAGCTACATTTAAAGTCTTAGGTGATTCATAAATTGAATCAAAATTGAAATAAGCATGTAGGTTTTTTCTGCACATAGTCTATTAATTTAGAACCTTAAACAGTTTAACCAAGCTTTGTAATTCACCTATAAATGTTCAGACTGGCTTTTGTTGTTTGGGTGCTCCGTGGTGGTCCTACAAGACCCTAAAGGAAGAAAACATGGTACTGTTATGTTTACAGCTACAGTAAGTCATGGATCAGTCTAGTAGCAATTTCAGAATCCCCCTTTAATTCCTCTGCTGAATTACATTTCATTTGGCTAGTTAAATAAGATATATTAAGAAATATTAATGGTCCAAATATTATCCACAAAATGGTCCACTCTTGTAGACTTTCCTCAAGGAAAACTCCCAGATGATAACAAGGTCTTTTGCTTGTGTAAGAACTACAGAATGAGGTTCAGAACAAAGGTGTTTTTGATATAAAGTGGTGTGTAATAACAACAATGCTTGACTCTTCCCCCCCCCCAAAAAAAAACCTCAGCTCTCATTCTGGCACCCAAATTAAGTGGCCAAGTTTTCAAAAGTGTTCACAATGAGGTTAATACTTTTGAAAATTGGGCCACTTCACCTAGGTGCTTGAATCAGAGCTGAGCTCTATTAAATCAAGTCCCTTCTATAAGTTCTAAACACTTTTGAAAATCTGTCCTGTTATACTTAACATTTTTAAATAGCATTTTTCTTCTTTAGTGCAATGTTCCACCATTAAATAACATATCAGCCAAAGACAGGTTAATTTCAGCTCATTCAAAACACAGTATTTTGCATGTCTGTATGAAGAAAAAGGACAAAATTAAGAGAAGCTAAACAGACTTTCAAGCTTCTTTAAAAGAATGACAAACAATTCAATATACAATTGTAAAGAGATTAGCTGAAAATTAAAAGGACGTTTTAATGTACAGTTTTTCAGTTGTTTCTGAATCTAGCTCACAGTTTTCCAAGGATTTTTCTTACAATCCACAAAAAATATGTTTTATACTAAATTAGGTCGAACGAGGAAGAAAACATGTCTAAAGCCTGTTTGCACATTAGTCAAATAGTTCTAAATCAGTTCATCTTTAAAAAGAGATCTCTACCCTGCTTATCTATTTGCCATATAAATGAAAATTATATACTTTAAATCTGAGAGGCTACTTAATTTGCACTCTAATTCCCACAAACTGAGTTCTAGGTTTTATGTTTATAAATTAATAGGCCTGTTTCAGGATTCATTCTCGGGGTTTTGTTTGTTTGTTTGTTTTGGTGGTTTCCTTGCAAATTACTTCCTCCTTGCTCATGGCACTCAAGCGCTGAACCTGCTCCCATTGAAACAGATAGTAAAACTCCCAATGACTTAACAGGGAGTAGGGTCAGAACCCAATGGCTGAGAACTTGTAGCTCCCATTGACATCAGTTAGAGTTTTGGGTAGAGAACAAAATACAAGATTGCTCATGGTTATCATGATTATGATGCCAGTGCTTGGAGCAGAAAGGACAAGGTCCCAAAAGATTTGGAAAGACTGGGCATGTCGTAGGGTAAGTGAAATAGATTGCTGCTTGAGTGTTGTACAGATTGAACCTTTAGGTGTTTATCAGAAAGTGAGCAGGAATTTGGACCAGGAAATAACACACCTTTGCTGCCAGCGCAACGGAAAGATTTATAGCTATCAGGAAGCAGTAGATTTCGTGAGACGGCTATCTGGGGAAAAGTAACTAGTACCACTGGGGAACAGATGCAGTCTCTCAAACCCAAACCATTCCGAGCTTTATAAATCAAAACCATCTTTAAATTTCATCCAAAAGTCAATCTAAAGTTGTTGCCTTAAGTGGGTTGTGCCAAACTGGGGTTTTGACATAGCTTGTTGTAGAGAAAATAAGTGACCCACATTGCTCTTTTAGACGTCTTGTACCTTGAAAAGCTTTGATCTCAAGAAGTAAAGACACTGTTGCATTTTGGAGTAGAATGACTATAAAAAGGGTTTGTTCCAAATGGAAACAGACGTTCTGGCACATAGACTTGCTTTTCTTTATAAATCTGCCCTCGTCTCTTCCCTGCTATGCAAAAAAGCCTGTGATGGATTTGTCACAGAATGAATGCATACAGTAAGACATTTCTTTGAGAAACTATGTGTAAAATACCTGTAATTTACTACAGAAAAACACATCCACTTTTGGTGCACAGCTGGGTAATTTTACCCACTATTTCCAAATGTCAAAATTCAATCCATGGCCAGTCTTTCACCTAGATCAAACAGTGCAAGTAGGCCTCTTTTTTACTGATGTGGATAACAATTTAGCCACAGCATTAAAAGACTATTCCACGGAGAGTGTAATATGATATATTAAGATCACAAGAAAACAGTATACAACTTGTGTTAAACTGTCTAGACTTACTAATACTATGATGGATAGTCATGAAACCATTGAAGAAGTCCCAAAAGAATAAAATCCTACATCACCTATTTTTCCCAAGAATCAAAATTATACAGAGGTGGAAAATAATAATGCTTTAAAAGATACAAAATAACCCAACCCATTGTGTGAGTAAAACCTTGTCTTGAAGTTTCCAGATTTGTATGGTACATCCTTTATCTATTATAGTGCTTTATGCAATATATAAAAAAGATTAACTTGGACAGATTTTCTAATCCTACTGCAACACCCTCCAACCCCCAAAGTGCTTTGTGCCAGCTAAAAATTACTGGAGCAGACACACTTCAATCATCCCCTCTTCAGCACCCAACATGCACCCTACACCAGAGGCTAGGAAGAGGGTGATGAAGAGCCAGCTGTGGCATCTTTGTTGCCAGGATCCACAAAGGGACTTAGGCATTGCAAACCTCACTGTTGCAAATGCCTATGTTTCAGGGTATATCTACACGTGAGCTGGGAGCGTGCTTCCCAGCCCAGGTAGACAAGACACACAGTAGCTCTGCTCTAGCTAGCGCAGTAAAAATAGCAATGTGTATGTTATGGCACAGGTGGTGGCTCAGGCTACCCACCTGAGTACAAGCCCACCTAATCCCTTTGGTCCAAGTTCGGGTGGCTAGTCCATACCACCACATTTGCCATAATGTCCATACTGCTATTTTTAGTGGGCTAGCTACAGTAGAGCCAGCAAGCATCTGTATATCCAGGCTGGGAGGCTTACTCCCAACCGAGCAGAGAGAGACCCTTAGATGCCTAGGTAATCACTGCAAAAAGAATGGGATCCACAAAGCCTGAGTCAGGCACATAGAGTCCCTATACAATGCCTGCAAAGATATAGGTGCCTAAGAATGGGATCCACAAAAGCCAACAAACTAAGCAGGGAGCTGCCTAAACTAGCCAATGGGAGATGGTGAGAAAAGGGGCATATTATCCTAAGTCCCTCCTCCCTCAGGAATTTTAATGCCTAAATCCATGCTACAGGGAGATAGCCATCTCTGCTGGTGACCCACTGTCAGGAACCCCTTTCCTTGAGTCTGATAGCTTAGGTGCCTAAGTCATTTCTTGCAAGAATTAAACAGGTGCCTAACTCTACCAAAAACAGGGGCCAGGTTGATATGCCACTAAGGCTTCCCTTATACCTTTTATCCCAGATGTTAGAACACTCACCCAGAATGTGAGACACCTTGGGTTCAAACCCCCCACTCTGCCTGAATGGGAGAAAGGATTTCAAGAGGGCTCTGCCATCTCCCAGAGGAGTTCCCTCACCACAGGACTATGGGACATTCTAATGTTGCTGTCCTTCAGTTTCTCCTGTTGAAACCATTTCATGGTATATAAATAGTCATTAGAGAAGGGGTTCTGGATTCCATATCTCTTACCTCCCAAGTGGGTGGTCCAACCATCAGGCTATAGAGTCAGTCATTCTCATGTTCCCTCTTTGGCTCAAGGACTATTTAAGTATTTATCCAAAGTGGAATGGCTTCAACAGGAAAAAATGAGGAAAACCACATTAGCATATCCTATTGCTCAGGGCACTCTCCTGAGATTGTAGGAGACCCCTGACCAAATCCTCACTCCCCCTTGTCCAGAGAGGAGAACTGAACCCAGATCTCCCACATCCCAGGTAAGTGTTCAAGTCACTTGGCTAAAATATATAAGGGAGGCAGCAGCCTTTGCTGGCCAGGTTTTGAACAGGGCCCAATGCTATAAGGGCATATTCAGAGCATGCCTACCACATTGGGTCCTGCAGGCAAGATAGGTGGAGTATCTTCCCCTAGTTCATGGATTGCACTGGGGCTTAGTTGTGAGATAGGCATCCAGGCTCATAGAGCAAGGTAGCAGAGCACATGCTCAGAGGCAGGAACTTAGACACCCTAGGGAACTTTTACACTAAAAAATGTAGGCACTGAGTGAGTTTAGGACCTACCAGGTTAGGCAGCAGCCGACTTGCAGATTTGTGGGTTGCAGTGGCACCTATTGGGACTTAAGCACCTAAATTGGGGATTTAGGAGCCTATATATCTGTGTGTATCTGGTTTATGCTACCAGAAGATTTCCCATACACAGAAGGAATCTTCAGTTGATGCTTAGGCTAGCAGTATGGACTCTTGACTTTGGAAGCTATGTGGAACTCTTGGATTACCTGCTATTAGGTATTGAACCTTATGGCCTAGTCCAATATAATAAAAAGATGCCCCAGTGAAGCTCAGGATTTAGCCTTAAATATCTGAGAGACTTCACTTACATTAATGAAAATCTTGTTGTTATACTGCAAAGAATCAGGGCACATACCCAGACCTCCATTCAAAAGTATTTTTTGTCAAACCCAGTTCATCTGTCACATACAAATTACATTTTATAATGGAGTGACTGTAATAACACTGAAGTTACGTTGCAATTCCTATGTAATTACTTTATGGTTATGCTTTTGGATGCATGTAATTTAATTACCAATAATTCCTATAACCAAAAGTCTAATCACAGAGTATGTACCAGGGGTTCTCAAACTGGGGGTCACGAGGTTATTACATGGGGGTCATGAGCTGTCAGCCTCCAGCCCAAACCCTGCTTTGCCTCCAGTATTTATAATGGTGTTAAATATATAAAAAAGTGATTTTAATTTATAAGGGGGGTCACATTGAGAGGCTTGCTACGTGAAAGGAGTCACCAGTACAAAAGTTAGAGAACCGCTGGTATATACACTGCATGTACTTGGTTTTAAAAACATGAAAAAGGGGGTAATTAGAAATATTTACTTTGTAGCTGGATTAAAGTTATATGAATTAGTTCCCAGCAGTCAAAGCATAATTGCACTGTAAATGCAAGGCAAATACAAGGCCATTAGTCACTCTGTTAAAAGTATAACCAGTGTTTCATTATTCATTTATATTAATTATGTTATGAAAAATATCCTCATTTCTAATTACTCTGTTCTTCTTGCCCTATTCAGCAATATTGCTCTCCAATGTTTAACTGTGACTTTCCAATTCACTACCATGAAAGGAGAGCTGTGATGTAACACGTATGGAATAATGGGATCACCAAATGAACCAAACTGGTCTTATTCACATAATTCATGCTACATAAGGAGGGTACAAAATGAATATACATACATATATGCAACTCCCATTGGCCTCTACTGGTTGTGTGTGCATAAAGACATAAATAGTTATTGAGTCAGAAAGAGAGTGAGTGATTCTCTAAGCCTAGTGATTAGAGCAATCTCCTAGGAAACTCAGGTTCCAGTCCTGGCTCTAATGAATATTAAATTATTAAATAAATGTCATACAAAGTAGAACAGTCTCAACAGGAGAGAGTGAGCAAAGATACTCTATAGCCTAGTGGTTAGCACACTTACATGGGAGAGCTGTCTTCAAGTCCAATCAGTTAGAGTGGTATTGGTGAGGGCTCTAACCACTGCGTGAAAGGGAACCAGGACAACATCACCATCACTTTTTAAAGAAAGGGCTGATGTGGCTTAGGCATCACAGCTGTGAATCCAAACAGAGAGGCACTTAACTCTCTTTAAGGGGTGACCTAAGCCCTGCCCCTCTCCTTGGCATTTCTTATTGGCTAGTTTAGTTTAGTTTCTTATTGGCCCCCATTCTGCTTTCTGACTTCTACAAATCCGATTTTAATTCTCCCTGTGCATTGTATAGGAAGCCTGGATGCCTAACTTAGGGCTGTGATTCTGCTATACAGCAGGGTGCATAAAAGTGAGGTATTGGAATGCTGAGCCTAAGTCCCCTTTGTGCATGTAGCCCTAAATGAATTAATCAAAGTCACACAGGAAGTCTGTGGCAGAGCAAAGAATTGTATCTTGGTCTCCCAAGTTCCAGGCTAGTGCCCTAACCACTGGATAATCCTGCCTCTCAATTTCTTGTTCCAACCACAGATGGAGTAATGGGGGTGACATTTCTAAAGAAATGCTGCACAATGAGATTGGGTATCTCAAGACCTGAGTATAAACAAATGTCCCTGCTGAAAGAGGGAAATAAAACCACATGAATGTATCCTTTTGGCTTTATAACATTACAACCAAAATTAAAAACAACTTACATTTGCTTTCTCCCAGCATGTAAAGCATCCTTACTCTCTGCCTTCAAATCCCTCCTGAAAATCCACAGCTCTTGGCATTGACACACTATCTCTCTTTTTCCATTTCTTTTGTCTTTCATTTTGCATGCCTGGTGATGGTGAATTCTGACTGGATGCTGCTGCAGTATCATTCATTCTAGATGTAATTCAAGGAAAATATAATGACATGGCAGTTTGGCAGATCCAGCTGTGTAAATATTCTGTATTCCTCTGGGGAGCAGAAGTGGGTTGGTCCCATATTCATTAAAAAAAATAGTCTTTGTTTGTTCCTGTCTGGTCTCCAGCCATCCTTGCCTGCTGCATGGCTACTCTCCTTAGTGTGATGTCACAATTCCACCAGTCTAATTATTTTACTGAACAGGTGACTTCTATGATGTCACAATTCCTCTGCTCAGCATGACCTGTTGCTAAAACAAAGCAGAGGGAAAGGAGTGCCAACTCCAGTGGCACAGGTCCACCAACCAATCCAACTAATCAAGGATTCCCCCAGGTACCAGTGAGCTTTAAATATCACAGAAATGCTCACATTTTGATTGTCGTGTCAGAATCCCACACTTTTCATCGTCATTTGAAGAAGATTGGCAAGATGTAATGTTCAGAGATTGGTTTTGCACACTGTATAAAATAATACTCTCTGTATCTTATTTGAGTAGACAAGGCTTGGCAATTCAGGGCCATCAGATTGATGAAGGGAATTTTATTGAATTACTGAAGCTTCACAGCAATGACAATGAGACCCTGGGAAGCTAGCTGAAGAGAAAACAAGATTACACAAGTCCAACAATTCAGAATGAAATCATCAGTCTAATGAGCCATGAAGTTATCCACACTATTGTAAAGGAAATTAATTGTAGCTCACAATGCCATTCTGTCATAGCTGATGGAGCTCAGGATTACATAGATATGGCATGCAGTAAGAAAGTGTTAGTCCCCACCATGTAGGCCCTGGCACGCAGCATTGGGAGGAGTCAATTATATTTTACCAGCCAACAGGCAGTTCTGGGGATTTCACTGCAAAAATGACTATATCTATATTGAATAAGCCAAGTCAATACTTTAAAGGTGTCCTTTAGGTACACATGGTTTCACAGATTTTAACACTAGATGGGACCATTAGATCATCTAGTCTGGCCCCTTTCATAAAGGGACAGCATCGTTAAAAGCTATTATCCAGTCATGTGACACTACAAAAGAAATTAAATTAGGAAATGTAAAAACAAAGGCCAGCAGTCTCTGAATAGGATAATTCAGTTGTAAATGTGTTTGCTTTAATGTCCCTCACTTGTAGAATCCCAGACACCTCTGGAATAAAAGTTCACAGGAGAGCCAATGCACTATACCAAGCTGGGTATGTCAAGTAAACTTTGTCAAAGAAAAGTTAATGAGGCAAAAGAAGTGATTCAACTGTGTCTATTATTAAATAAGCAGAAGAAATTGTCTAAACACTGGACTTGGATCCAATAGCACCTCCACAGCCCAAAGCTCCCTATTGCGATGTGCTGCTAGCAGAGAAGCAACTTGATATAATAATGTCTGAAGAATTTTTCAGCGTGTAATACTTCAAAGAAATTGTTGTGCCCTTTGTACAGCTGGAGAACCGATTCCCGGATCCTGAACTGAATGAGTATCTGAAATTGGAAGGAATGCTTCATGCTGTCGTGAATGAGGAATTTGTTGGCTGTGAACTTGAGGGGAAAAGATTCATGACTGAAGAAATATCCCCCACTCAGAGTCTGAATGTTTGAAATACAGCTAGAACTACTGTTATGAACACACAGCCCGGGAACTGTCATAGTAGATCCTCTATTGCATCAGTGTGAGTGACAACTGCACAGGCTTCCGCCATAGAAAGGCTGTGTCTGCGGAGTTCCACAATTGATCCATCTCCAGATTAGACTGAGGCAGAGAGACTGCATCTTTCCAAATGCATCCGATGAAGTGAGCTGTAGCTCGCGAAAGCTTATGCTCTAATAAATTTGTTAGTCTCTAAGGTGCCACAAGTACTCCTTTTCTTTTTGCATCTTTTCTTTGTTGTTTTACTCAGCAGCAGAAAGATTCATAGCACATGTTGTTCCCCCTAAGGTCTGCGCTATTATGAATTGATTGGCTTTTGAGGCTGTATTAGCATCAGATCACCAGTACAGTTCACTTCAGGGTAAAAGATCCTTTAGCAATACCCTTGTCCATCATATGAAGTTGTACACCTATCCAGAAAAACAATACATTTTTATATAGTATGCTTAATACACAGGGCTAGATTCACAAGGTGGACTTAAGCATTGCAACACACGGGGCTGCAACACCTAACTTTTAGATATCTGCTGCATAGTGGAATTCCTAATCTTGAGTTAAGCACTCAGGCTCCCTATACAATGCATTGAGAGAATTAGGTGCCTAAGCAAGGGATTCACAGAAGCCTGCAAGCTGAGGGGGAGCTGCCTAAGCTACCTAGTAGGAAATGCCCAGGAGGTGGTGGGGCCTAAATCCCACATCTCTCAGGGAGTTATTAGCTTTATTTATTTAGCCTTCTAATTTCTAGCTGAAAGGAGGCACCTCCCTTCACTCAGGATTCGCAGCCATGAACCTCTCCTCAGCCATGAGCCCTCTCCTGGAGATATCACCCCATATCACCCCACTCTGTGGCAGGGAACATCACAAACAGTGTCTCTGGAATGTCAGGGCAGTTCAGAGTCTGTTCCTTGTAGGTTCCCAGGCCTTCTTCTAAGGCCCTGGCTGTGCTGCAGGGATGCTGTGGGTTGGACACTTGCTCTCATGGTGGCCACACACTCTCAGGCTCTGAGTGACAGGACCGTTCTTCCCAGTGTTGCCCCCGCCCTGTCGGGGTTACACGATCCCTCTCCAAGCCTGGCCTGCAGAGCCCCTTGGCTGAGGCATCTCCCTGTGCTGGGCCTGCTGCCCAGGGTCCCCCTCACTTTCCCCAGCTGCTCACAACACCCGGCTCTGGACTGCTCCAGCCCCAGCTGCACCACTCTGTCTCAGCACTGCTGCTGCTGCTCTGCCTCCAGCTCCCTGGGCTGCTTCTCTGGCCCTTCTGCCTCTGGTTGCTACAGCTCTGCTCCCAGGACAGGTCTGCTCTGCAGGTTGCTTCTGTGACTCTGCTCCCAGCACTGACCTACTTCGTGGACTGCTTTTCTGGCCCCTCTGGCTCTGGTTGCTGCAGCTCTGCTCCCGGCTCTGCTCTCTCTGGGCTGCTTTTCTGGTCCCTCTGGATCTGGCACAGCTCTGCCCCCCCAGCTCAGTTTGGACACCTGCTTTCTCCTTAACTCGGCCCCACTCTATCTGACTCAGGCAATTCCAGCTTACACAGAGGACGGGACCCCCCAGCCTCCTGACTCCCTGATTAGCCTGCTCGCCCTGTCATTCAGGCTGACCTGGAGCATTGGCCTCTCCCTATTGTTCCTGGGGACTGTCAGTCTCAGGGTCCTGATTTCCCAGCGACCCTTCCCCTTTTAGTACTGGGAGCTAGCCAACCAAAACACCTCCACTGAATGTTAGTAAGGGGGCAACAGTCCGCTTACATTCCCCCCTTGCTAAAATTCTGCCACAGCCACAATATTCACACCATCACATCTGGGCCCCATAGTAACAACATATACCCACCTCATGTTATATCAAAAACCCATTAACAATTATCAAAAGAACATTTAACATATTTAACGTTCCACATCTACTTCTTCATACTATACATGACAATATTCATTAAAACACTACATAAAACCAATAACATAATCATCTCTAAATTTAACAGGCAGTACATTATTAGCCCTTATTAGCCCTTTGGGACCTTCTTAAGACTGGTGGTTCGTTACCGGTCCCTATGTACTACTCTCTCAGGACCTCCTTGTTCAGGCTGGATAGTGTACACTGGCAGTTCGGGATTGTTGTGGGTGACAACATTGTGGGGATTTGGCTCCCATTTGTCCTGTATTTTATTACATCTCTGGCGTCTGTGGCTATGAACTAGTACACAGTCACCAGGGCTGATGAGAGCCCCACTGAACTTGCGATCATAAGTCCTTTTTCTACTTTGGGCTGTGTCTTTAGTTGTACTGGGAGCAACTTCGCTTGCTGTTTTTGGCCTGTCATGGACACCTTTGACCCAGTCATCGAAACTGATCACCCCATCTTTTGAAAAGGCTTCTTGATGCTTCTCTGGCAACACCCTTAAGTTAGCAACCTCTGCAGGAATCAGCCCTTGGCATGCCGCTTGAACTGGAACTGGCAGTCTCCCACCACATCTTTCCTGAAGAAAGGTAACTTGTTCTCCCTTCTCCCCAAATGTTACCTTCACCTGAGGGATCACCGCCTCAGGCAGCAACTCCATAGCCTTCACGATTGAGTTTAGAAGACTCACTGGTACTCTTCCTTTGATGGAACTAGTCAGTACATTGGCTGACTGAAGTCCATTAGGTAGGTTTACCCCAGATGTAGGCTCTACAAGAGCTCGATATCTATTGGTATTTTCTGATACACAGCAGTGTTCGTCAAGGATCTTCTCTTTCCGAGGAGGAATAACAGTCTTCTGCTTTCTGCCCACTTTAACATTTCCAATCTGCCCCACAGGGCCCCATGAATGGTTTTGTCTCTGTGCTCAAGCCAGTACTCTTCTCAGCACAGCATTCTTCTGAGAGTGCCCATGACGGTTCATCCTCCTAGTTCCTTCTAATGGCAATGATAGTTCCTTCAGCTCACTAATGATGTTCATCCGTGGGACTCCTTCTCCCATATGGCTCCCTTCAGAGTCTTTGTCTTTCAGGATGAAGATGCATTTCCCTAGTAGTGTCTGGCCCACATAGTCTATGTCTGCTTTGAGACATCCCACCACTGGGATTGCCAGTCCATTGACTGCTGTTAGATGTACAAACCGTGTGCTGTGCATGATCAGCTCCTTGTCTTTCAAATATTTTTGAAAATGCGATTCAGTAATGGTGGTGACTTCTGAGCCAATATCTAACAAACATCTGGTCTTCACCCCTGCTATACATACTTCAGCAGTTAGTCTCCAATTGTTCGCTTATAGAAGTCGCTAGATATGCTGGCATTGCCCACATTCCTTTCAACACTGTATGCAGAGTGATTTTCCACCAAGGAGAGGCCTAGGAATCCTTCTGCCACTGCTTGGCCTTCTACTGTAGATGGACCACTCACTCCTGGTGCCTCATTGGTTTTCAGTGCCTGGGTCTCTGTTCTCCTTCTTAGGGGACATTCCCGGCTAGTATGCCCTGGCCTTTCACAAGTGTAAAAGATGTACCTTCCCAGCTCATTCTTCAGTGGGGCTCTTCGGGATCCTAGTACCCTTGAATACTTTGACATACTAATGGGATTTTTTTCTTTCATCAACTCAGTCATCACTGTCATCATCTCCTCCTGTTGGACTGCCAGTTTTTGGATAGCCTCACTTAAACTTTCCAGTATTAACTGTGTTTGAGGCAGGGTCTTTTCCCCAGTAGTTGCATTCACTAGGCCCCCACTTGGTGTATGGGGGTTAGGTCCACAGGACTTCCTCTTCTTCAGACCACATAATGGCAGCCTGCATGAGATCATGGAACTTCTTACTGGGCTCTTCTTTAAACCTCCTTTTCATTTCACGTCGGAGGGAGTCATCCCGGAGCCCCAGCACCAACTGCTCTTTTAGAACCATATCTGGGTCTGGAACTCGTTGAGGGTCCTGCCGCTCCACTTTGTTCATTCTCTCCTAGAAGTCATATGCATATGCCTGGACAGTTTCACCAGGCTCCTGCTTTCTCTCAAAAAAATCCTTTAGTCAGGTTCCAATAGGTACCTTGTCTCCATACACTTCTAGGAGGAGTTCAAATACCTTTTCCACATCTTTCTTGTTTGCCATTGCCATGAACTTTACTGTGGCCTTGGCCTGGCCCTTGAGGTGTTCCTCTGTGAAATCTACACAATCTTCTTCAGGTACTCTTAGCACATGCAGAGCTGCCTCCACAGACTTGACCCACTCCTCTACCGTAATATCTCCTGGTCTTGTCGGGAAGCCACCAAACTCCATGCCCTTCCACTCCTGTGAGACATAAATAGTAGGGGGTTTCTTAGCTTCTGCTGCCTGTTGGTCTATTACTGCCTTAGCCGGTGATAAGGCTTCTCTCTGTTCTGTTCTAGCTTGCTGTAATGCCTCAGCTACAACAGTCCCCTTACAACAAGTTGTAAAGTTGCATAACTGCATCATTTTATTGGCTATCCTGTGATATGTGTGGTATTGGAAACACATACAAGTTGCAAGTTGTTTTATCTTTTTGTATTTTTTATTGTTTCTTTTTTTATGAAAATTAACAAAAAAAATGAGGGAGAAAAAACAACTGATACTCTTGGGGCTATAAAAATAGATCTAAAGAGCAAATTTTGTGGATTTGGAAGGGTCCAAATTGTCCCAAAATATTCAAAGTAGGTGGGAGACTGGTAAAGTCTTTTTTTTTTTTTTGTGCTCAGAGTCCAACAAGAGTAGAGGAGAAAGTGGTGTTATCATAGTCTACTGTGAGATCAAGAAGGATGAGATAAGAAAGAGATCAATTATTAGAGGTAAGAAATAGGTTGTTAATTATAAACAAGTAATGGGCAAGATTCAGAAACGATACAAAGTGGGTGTAACTCTACTCATGGGACTTCAGAGGAGTAACACCAGGTCTTAATTTGAGACATAGTATATATATATATATAGGGCTTTGAAAAAAAGACTTGAATGTTTAAGAGGTAGCTAAAAAAATTTTTTAACCTGAATATTAACAGAGTTTGGCCTGCCACATGACTTCAACTTTTACATGTAAAAATATCTTTATTTTCCTTTGGATCTGTGAAACTGTTCTAATGACAGGTTTCAGAGTAGCAGCCGTGTTAGTCTGTATTCGCAAAAAGAAAAGGAGTACTTGTGGCACCTTAAAGACTAACAAATTTATTTGATCATAAGCTTTCATGAGCTACAGCTCACTTCATCGGATGCATTCAGTGGAAAATACAGTGGGGAGATTTATATACATAGAGAATATGAAACAATGGATGTTACCATACACACTGTAACCAGAGAGATCACTTAAGGTGAGCTATTACCACTGAATGCATCCGATGAAGTGAGCTGTAGCTCACGAAAGCTTATGCTCAAATAAATTTGTTAGTCTCTAAGGTGCCACAAGTACTCCTTTTCTTTTTGAGACTGTTCTGAAATTCATGGGCCAATGATAGTATTTGGGGAGGAGGTTGGGGAGACAGATTCTTACTTCAGATGTTTTAGTCCATGTTGAAAATATACAAATATAAAGGGTTTCAGAGCATTTTCTGGATGATTACTTTTTTATGCTTTCTTTAGAAAGAAACTTTTTAAATGTAATTCTCCTTATCTACAGTAGAAGTTCTAGCAAGTTTTAAACTCCACTAAATTTTGTATTGAGATGTCCAATGTACTTCATTAGAGTTAACTCAAGATCGGAGAAGAAATAATATTTTGAACTTTAACATTACTTTAAGTACATAAAAATTGCCATTGCTAAATTAAATCAATGGTTCATTGAGTTCAGCATCTTGTCTCTGATCATGACAGGTGCCAAATGTTTCAAAGGAATAAACTCTCCATGATACTGTACCATTGGGCACAGCAATTTCTTCCTATCCCTATCTCTCAAGAATCTTATACCGTGTAGCATGAGAGACATACACAAGTGTCGTAGCTGCATAGACACTGGGTGCATACAATAGTTAATTCTGAGGTAAGGTTATTAAACTCATCTTCTACCAACACAAACCATAAAATGTATGGAAATGAGCAGTTAAGTCATTCAGTGGTCCATTTATATTCCACACATCAGTTCCCCTTCTCATTCTCAGTTACCTTTCCTTCCACCACCCACATCAAGAACAAGCAGTCTCTCTGAAGAACCGTAGGTGCTTTGTCAGAGTGGGGATCCATACTCTCCAATTTTTCCTATAAGCCCTGTAGCCTTAGAGAGTAGAGACTAGTGACACCTGTTGGTAAACAGGGAGAAGAGTGATCCAGAGCTGCTTGAGAACTCCACATGGAGAGGAGTTCCATATGGGAGGGAGCTCTCTGCTGGCATCTGCTGGTGAGCAAGGCAAAATGACTGAATGACACATCTTTGCATCTTTGTTATGTAACATTTTAGGGCCTTTTGGTCAAAATTCATTTACGTTTAAAATATGAGAGTAATAAAACAGAGTTATCCCTGTTAGGTAATGATAGTACAGGAGAAGTGCACCAAATGATTCTGGGGTAAGCACTCACCCTAACCAAAACAGCATGGTTGGGTAGTGGAGCCTGGACAAAGCTAAATAGAGAAAGATGGGGGAAAGGGGTGTCTGTCTTCTGATGGAGTGCATCCCAGGACTCTGCTCAAGGTCCTATAAGCCATTGATCCCTCTCTGAAGACCAACTGAAGAGGCAATTTTGAGGTGGGTGTTGGCACTGAGGTGGCATTTGTGGAAGCCATAAAGAGCAACAATATAGCTGTGCATCTCCAGTGAGGACCCCCCTATGCAGTAATCACTAAAGCTGTAATCATTACAGCTAGGTTAGGTGGTAGAGGCACCTGGAGCAGAACTTAGGGGCTGGAGGTGGGCCTATCTGAACTCTGGACTCTGCTAACCCTGAACAACAAATAGTGAGTAGGGGATGAAGGGGAGGAGGGAAGTGGCTATTTTAGGATCACATTACTTCACTGGATGCTCACAATGCAAGTGGATGAGTTTATTTAAGACCATTGCCAAGACACCTAGGGTTGGGGAGTCTCACTTACATACACGCAGATATTGTTGATATATTATTACTGGCTTTCCCTGATTTACTTGGTGCCCTTTTTTCCTCCAGTAAAGTTTTATTGGTTTTGTACAATGGACTGTGTGCTTGTATAGGGGCAAGTATTGCTTATCCAGGTCATCCAGGGGAGGTAATATAGTTTCCCCAGGTTTCTGAGCAGGGTCTTGAGCAATGTTATTTAAGTTTTCAGAAGGAAATATTAGATAATTGAATCTGGCCCTTGTTACTGCAGACAGTACCTAGGAGAAGGGTTACACCCCCTCCTAGTTCAAGTCCTATATTCCTGCCCGCCCCACCCCACCCCCGGTCTTCCCTCTATGTCCCTCATCCACCATTATACACCTGTCTTGCATCTCCTCACCACCAGCACAATCCTCAAGCCCCAATATTACTCTTTCCCCGACTCCACCCCACATGCTCATTCCCCACCGTGCCCTGTACTTCCCTACCACATTCAGTTCTCAAACATCAATATATGTCCCTGGGACTATTTACAAATATTGATACTCATCAACATTTTAAAAAACAATTGTGATGAGGAACGGGAATAAGAGGGGAGCATGTGGGGGAGCAGGGCATGATCGGGGCGGGGGGAATGAAGGAAGCAGGTGGCTTCAGGGAGAGAGCAGGGAAACTATGAAGGCATGGGGGTAATGGAATACAGTTCTATACTGGGAAAGAGGAACAGTGGGGTTCTGCATGGAGGCATACAGGTGATAATACGTAACCGGTGATAGCTATTTATAACTGTTAACATTGATACAAAATTTTTAAGTATCTGGTAAATTCCCCCCAAAAACTTTGTTACCTTTTAGAGATAGTGGATGGTCCCCATATTCCACCAATGCAAACTGTAAGAAGCAAGAAAACAAGCAGTTAGGACATTCAACACCTCATCTATACTCCAACAATCAGTTCCCTTCTCAGACTCTGCCCCTACTGCCCCCCTCTTGGCCCATATACCCTGCTGACATCCTGAACAATCACTGTGCAACCTTCACTCCATCCATAAATGTAATACACCAAAGCACATGCAGATTTCAATACTGTAATTTCCTCATAAAAATTAATACCAAATGTAGAACAATCAACAACATAGATCATCACACATTCAGACATTTTCCTGAACATTCAAGAAATATAGTTTATAGCTACTATTTGCAGACTGACACTGTGTGTCTTACTTACACACCCCAATAGAAAACCACATACAGAATCACTTAGAGTGTAATTCATGAAAGCCACACTAGCCATAGAGTAATCCTTAAAACATAGGAACTTATAACCAGTAAACCTGGCCAAAGTTCAAGCGTGCATGTTGGTTGTTTTGGTTGGAGGTGATGATATGTGGGCTGCAAGTGGTGGAAGGGAAGTAGTTGGGGTTGAAAAGAGAAATGGATGAGTGGACTGTAAATGGGGTGTGGAATGATTTAACTGCCTTGTGTTTTCTTTTGTGGGCTATGCCCAACATTCACAAAGACTTTTGTGTGGTGTCTAATATACAAATAGATACACACACACTTCAACACATTGAATTTTCCCAGCCAGAAAATAAATTAACCTCGCAGAGTCTCTCTGGGTACAAAAGTGAGGTAATTTCATTTTGAAGTTATGGCGTTGGTGTGAGAGGAGAACCAGAGCCAGCCACACATGCTTTGTGGGCCTAGTGTTTGCTAAAAGGTTGTATAGCAGCAAGCTAAAGGAAAGATACAATAGGATCTAGAAGCCCCCTCTTGTGTTTGTCCTGAAAACTGCAAGTCTGCAATATTTTGATATTATTATGGCTCTAATTCATTTCAAAACACTTATAGACTATCAGGGTTGGCATTGAACGCTATTTGCTATTGCTAACTCTGTTGTCTTTTAAAACAATGTGCTTTTGTGGTAACTTTTCTTAAGCAACAATTTTAAAAAAATAAAATATAGTCTAACTTTATTTGCAAACCCAAACAGCGTATAAAAATTACTGTAAAAATGAATTTCAATGCATTGGTTTCTTTAAATGTTACATGCATTGCAAACAGAGACCTAAAATCACTTGGTCTAATATTAAATCACCACAGAGGGAAAAGCCCTCAAGTCTTTACCCAGTTCTTACTCGGGCAAAACTCTCAACACTGCTTTGAAGAGACAAAGTGCCATGCAAGTGTTAAGTGTCATTATTAAAGTGCAACCATGCTCAAATGGCAAAAAAAAAAAAAAAAAATTATAAGGTAAAGGGATATTTTGTTGAAAGAAGCCAAAATTGTTATAATGCAAAGCCTTGAGGTTCATGACAAAAGCAAAGTAAAAAGTGTATGAGAACTTCATTTCAAAAAAAGATCTGCAAGGTATTTTCTTTTGCTCAAAGCAAACTCAAATCACACAAGGTCAAGACTCCACTTCAGATTTTGCCTGGATATTTGACAGCTATGAAATTGCAGTATATTTTGTTAAAAGTTTATTGCTTGTGGCTTGAAAGTGCTAATATTAAGTATAAGAACTTTTAACTCAAAGAAATAGCTGCTTGGTCACATTTTTACAGCACGCATACTTGATGTTGATTTAAACAATGATCCACAGACTACTTTGATACAGACTTGCTCGCTTGTGTGCCAGTGACACTATTGCTTGTACATCAGTCTAGTTAGTCAAATCAAGTAAACATGCTTGAAGAATCAAGCATTTCTACCATTAAATATGGCTCTAATGACATTTTCAGGCACAAAACCTAAAACAAATTCCGTACAATGAGGGCAAAGTGAAATGGTGGGAGGGAGGGAAATGACTCTGGGACATGAAAACAGTGTGGGAGATTCATCACAAGGTAGGGAATCCCAGAGTTATCTGTATACCCAGAAAAATGAAACACAGCAGACAAAGAAATGACTACGGGCTTGTCTAAATAGTATGTTAGTCCACACTAGTGGGGAATAAATTCTAATTCACACCAGCATGTAATGCATTAACTGGCCCGGGTGAACCATGCTGGCATGCACTAAAAGTTCCTAGTGCATGGTAATGTAGTACTGTTTGAAATGGAACTACAGTAATGTGCACTAGGAACTTTTAGTGAACACCAGCAAGAGACCAGTTCACACAGACCAGTTACAGAGTAGCAGCCGTGTTAGTCTGTATTCGCAAAAAGAAAAGGAGTACTTGTGGCACCGTAGAGACTAACAAATTTATTTGAGCATAAGCTTTCATGAGCTACAGCTCACTTCATCGGATGCATCCACCAAATGCATCCGATGAAGTGAGCTCTAGCTCACGAAAGCTTATGCCTCAAATAAATTTGTTAGTCTCTAAGGTGCCACAAGTACTCCTTTTCTTTTTACAGACCAGTTAGTATGTGATACACTGGTGCATACTAGAATTTACACCCTTCTTGTGCAGACTAATGCCTCATGTAAACATGTCCTAAATACTAATATTTTGAAAGTATTTTCTCATCAGTCATGTTCTTACTGCTTCAACAATGCCCTGTGTATAGGTACTTGGGTTGAAACACAAAATAAATGCATATACGACCAGATTAATTTTAGTGCCAGTTCCTGCAGTCTTTACTAGGTCCTTATGCAATTTCAATTAATTTTAGTGTGTGTTTTGATTGAAGACTTAGATATCCTGCTGTCCTCTGTCTAGGTTTTTATAAAGGCCACAGCCCTGCAAATTCTTATTCATGTAAATACCTTTACAAACATAAGTAGTGCCATTGAGCTCAGCAATACTACTTGCATGGATAAAGGTACCTGTGCATATATTTTTGCAGGATTGGGGCCCATCACCATGGTATCTGAGTACCCATAGGATAGTAACTTTGTACACGAAAGGGTAAGAGGATAATTATAAATGTACTTTGAATGGAGAGCCATTATATGCTGTCAGCTATTTTTGGAAACACTACATAGCTCTTCAGATTTGTTTTTATACAGAGAACAAATTTAAAAGGACTAGCTAGAAATACTGCTGTTAAATCAACCCTCTACTCTCTGTCATTCACCACCACATATGGAACAGTTAGGACCCAGATAGGCAAATGCTAGACCGACTCATTTATTTTCTTTCTCAAAATGTGTCTTTAAGAAGTGTTAAAGGTTAACCAAAATAAAGGCAATCATTTTTCTGTGAGTTTATTTCAAACCTAAAGATTAGGTCATTCCCAATGTGTTCGTAGACTCTGATGCTGGGTAACCAGTTTAGAAACATCATGCTTAATTATTTTGATTGAGAATTACAAACTCTATCAGATTTTGGTGGCATCCAGTTTTCATCTATCACACAGTTCTCTGTTTTCCATTGCAAAGAAACAGGGCTTTAGAACTCAAATTTCACCTTCTACATTATTTCATGTGTCTAGCATAGATACTAATAGCACACACTACTTTTTCTTGCAGCCTCCATTCAGATGCAATTGTGCTTATCTTTTCAGAGATTCCATACTGTTTTTTTCATGTTGCTGACCACCAAGATACATGACTCAAATATTTGTATATTGTTTCCAGATTAATATGAAAATTTCCAATACAAACAATAGTTTTATTACATTCTATTAATATTTACATTTTTTAAAAAATCAAATCCTCCAGTATTTGATTCCATGGCAGAGGAGGAACATAATATGCTATAAAATTAGCTTTAAATCATGTAAATATCCCCTAATTCCTTTAGCTCCAGGCAAAAGATGGTATCTCAAAGAGAGAAGATTTTTAAAGCTTAAGGACATTTTGCATCCAAGCAGTAAAAGCCACTAAAGTATTGCTGTTACCTTTGTATTACTATTTGTGAAGAACAAAGGCCTTTCTAAGCACTGAAAAGCATATTGGTGCAATTAAGATCTGCTAATAACAATTGAAAGTATTTTCATAAGCCAGTGTAAACTGGGGTTTTGATCTTTGATGAAAAGATTTAATCAGGAATTTCTCACACACTGTAATTGCTGTAAAAACTGTTAATTTGGTAAAGAGTTAGAAAGAGAACTTACATTCTGTTGATGTGTCTGTACTTTTCCCATCTAACTACTCCATGAGCTCATTCTTTATCCTCAACTTTAATTACATTCTAATCCTAGTTTTATTGTCCCATAGAGTCAATATGGCCACAACTTGTTTCAAATCTTAAAATTAGTTGCATCCTAGTAAAATCCTATTTGGAAGCATATTGTGTTGTAGATGCATATCAATTAAATACAAAATATAAACATGCACCAGGAGAGATACAAAGCAAGATGCATACATAATGCAGAGGGAACGTGGGAAAGGTGGACAGCTTTTTAACAGAGTTATGTAGAAAGGATTCTCTGAATATTGCTAATGGACCACTCTACAATTTAAGGTTTGGTAAGTGTATAGCAATATTTGTGCAGTCAAAGTAACTCCTAAAAATAAATATTACCAGTATAAACAAGCTGTTGTTACTTCAAAGTCTATTTACCAATAACAAACCAGGCACATTCTAACTTGCTGAAAAGGTTTGTTTAAATTTCTCATTACCTGGAAAAGCCATTGGCTTTCCAGAACCTAGGTCTTCCACTGTGGAAGGAGCTTATCAAGTCATTTCACCAAAGCCTGACCTTGCTGACCTCTACTTCATGCTGCAAAGTCTGTTTGTTCTCCCAAACTTTTCCAAGCAGTAGGGATGAGCAGGGGGGATGGGAGAGCTTTGGTTTTGGAGGCTATGCCCTGTATAAAACAACAATAATAGTCTTACCTTTACCTTGACCTTTGTCTCTTTTGCCTATTTAGATTGTAAGATCTTGGGGGCAAAGACTGACTCTCAGTATGGGAGACACTCTCACTTACTTCAATAGGCTTTGGATCAGGCTCTGTGTGTGTGCAGAGAGCCTAGCACAATGAGTCACACATCTCACTTGGGGCCTCTGGGCATTATTGTAATTATGGAGGTGCCAGACATGAAATCATAGTTAAGGTTGAGTTCTGTTTTTCACTTAAAGTAAGGATTCAAGCTCTGTGTTTTGTATGACATATACAGAATATCCTCCCCAAATCTGTAATATGTACACTTAAGGCACCCAAGCCACCTTAGCTCTGTCCTGTTGTGATGCCATGAAGGGAGAAAAATATAAACAAAAATTAATGTTTTTAAAAATTAGTTTAATCTAATCTGGGACCCCAAATATTAAATACCTTAATCATAACTACACGGTTATTGCATGGCATCACTACAGGGCATATTTAAGGCTGTTTGGGTGCCTTAACTGTGCATTCCTTTCCTTAACATGCATGGATTTCTTTTTAGATTAATCTTAACTCTGAATTTCCTGGATTCATAATGGTTGGTTCTGATTTCATTAAAACATCCCTGGAAATTATTTTACCCTTAAGTTACTGATGTGTATTCTCAACCTTAACTCCATTTTAACATAGGTTACTGGGTTCTCTTGTCTCAACATATAAATAATATTTTATTTCTAAAATAAGTGAACATAAGTCTAGATCAATGGAAATAGGAATTTTTAAAGAGAGAAATATATAAATATATAGAAAGATATTTAGCTAGGATTGGAATTAAAAGCCATAGTAGTAGAGTGTACAGAGAAGTGAAATTGGTTTATAGCAATAAATGTAGCTTTATATGTAAGCTAAATATAATCTTTTAAATAAAAATCAATTCAACATACGAAGATTTTTTTTTCATTCCATTATTACTCACAGTGTGAAACACTTGCTCCACTGAAGTCAATAGCAAAACTCCCATTGAGTACAATGAGATCAATGTACAGTTCATTAAATAGTTACAATTTTGTGACCAGAACTTGAAAAGCTAGTGCTCAAGTATGCATGATTGTGGCTTATGTATTTTTATCTTAGAAGTATATGACCTACTCTCTAAATAGGTTTGTTTATGAGTATTCCATCCAGTGCTACAAATTGCTCTGTCAATAAATGTCTATGATTGAAATCGAGGGAGGAACACCATTCTTGGATTACTAAACCTGGGTTTTAAAACCATCCAAGGGAAGGAGTTGATAAGACCAGAGATACAAGGTTGCCACCAGTCTGAGATCTGGAATGTAAATGATACCCAGAAGCCATTTGGGTGCTTTATTTAAAAAAAAAAAAAAAAAAAAAGCACTGAAGTCAGAAACACTACTTGTGTGTGGGTTTTTGCATGTATGGTCACTAGGATTATCCTTATGTAATATCTGTGATGACTAAAGATGAAAACAGTGCTGTTTTGTAAAGGTAGTAAATTTAAAGGAGGAATTTTTAGGACAATGGTTTGAAAGATTTACACATAAAACTGCTATAATTATACTACTTTTTTCTGAGTCATAAGGAGGTGTAGACCTGGCATATAGGAATAATACCTATAGTTGTAAAATCACAATCGAAAACAAAAGTGAGTATGAGAAACCTTAAGGCCTGGCCCTGCAAGATGCTGAGCACTGCCAAGTCCCATTGAAGTCAAGAGGTGGTGCTCAGACCCATGCAGATCAGCCTGTTGGAGTGAAGAAAGCTGAAGCCATTGCTAAAAAATAGTCTCTAGTATATTATATTAGTAGCTTTGCAGTAACTCTCTTTGGTGAATGAGACCATGCTTGATGGTGAATGGGTGCCCCTTAGCAAAAGCCTGATGAACTAGTAGAATATTATTTTAAAGGCAACTTGCTTATTGGGTAGATTTTTTTATCTTTAATGAAGATGATCATCTTCACACCAGAAACAATCTTCAGGGCCAGATTTTGCAGGCCAGATTCTGCCATGATGAGCTAATTATTTCTTTATCTACAAGTAGTCCCGCTACTTTAGCAGAAAGCATCGAGGCCTATATCCAGCAAAGTGCTGTAGTCAATCGTACTGCTCACATGCTTAAAGTTAATCTTGTGTTGAAATGCTTTGCTGATTCAGGCCTAAAGTCACAAGTGGGAGAAAGAGACTTAAATGAAGCATTAAGGGGTGAGGAGAGTATAGGAAAACCCAAAACCAAACCCTATTCCATGTTGCTTCCAGGAGCCAAGTTCTAGACACAAACCAAAATTTGGCACGATCACTGTTTAAAGTAATTGGTGGGAGGGTGGAGAGGTAGTTATGTTTGTAATGACAGTTTGCTCTGCTCAGTTTTTTCATAGACCCGCTTCATTTTCTGCTGGTTGGTTCAACTTCAGATTTTTTTTTTGAGTCCCTCCTTGTTCTGTGGTGAAAGGAACCACCACATTTAGCTTAGGTCTCTGGTCACTGCTGATCCTCCTGTTAGGCACTACAGGTTAAAAGAGGTTTTCCTTGGTGCTCTGTAATGGGACATACCCCCATCCCACTGATAGAAAGGGCAGTGAGAATTCCTGCACTCAGGCAGTGCCAGTTAGGTGCACCTGCAAAACATGAGCCTTGTAGAGAAGCGGAGCTTAAAAAGTTAAAGCTTGTGACTGGGGGGAGTTGAGTTTGCCTAAGAGGAGAGGCTCCAGGGGACTGCTAGTGAGCTCTGGTAGGAAGTGCAGCCCAGCATTTCTGCCTGCCCCTTGCTTGGAGTAGACAGACGCTGCAAGCCTGATATGGGCAAGGGGCCCTGGAAGGCTGCTTCCAGCAACTGGTGGTGAGACCTGGGTGGGGAACACCACCAGAGACTCAGAAGTGAACTGAACTCCTGCTGGGAATAGTGAGATTGCCCAGATTTGGTGGGGGGGCTTCTATAGGGATCTAGGAGCAAGAGACTGAATTTGACTATGCCCCAGTCCAGAAGACTGAGGCTTGGCTGACTACAGGCTCATCATGCTTTTGTTAACTGAATGCTTGGAATCCATTTTCTGTACTGCCTGCCTTGGCTGCACAGAGGACACACAGGAAAGTTGAGTGAAAAGTTGAAAGTGAAAGAACCTACCTAATGTTAGGCTGAGTTCAGCTCCTAGCCAAAGCCATGAACAAAGGCCTCTACCATCATAAAAGGAGAGGTTGTTCCTGCCTCCAGTTTCTGGTTCATATGAAATAATTATGCAGGGACTCATGAAATGGCACTGGAACTTAGAGCCTGTCTACCCCTGGAGTTGTTCCTGATTAAATCCAGTGGTGGACACTCATACTGAATGCAAGTGCCTTCTTCCTGTTGAACTTAACCAGTTTGAAAGTGGAAACAACGCACTCTTATTCTAGAGTAAGTGTCCACATGTAGAGTTAACGCCAAGTGAAGCCAAGCCCCTGACTTCATTTACAAATGAATGTTTTTCATACAGTTTTTTAAAAAGCTCACACTTACTACTGGTCATTTGAAAACAGCAAACCACTTATCAAAGATTTCAAAGTGAAAGCAACTTAGAAAATCTATTCTGACTGGTCAAGATCATGAAAATAAGAGGTAACCTAAGAAAGAAAAAACAGTACAATTTTACAATTATCCTAAAAGCTGAGCTTCAGTATAGTTATTATGCACTGAAAACTACAGTAATACCTGGATCTCATATGTGAATAGTTGTTTGGTTTATTCAATTAAAGTGGACACAGTCAGTAGCTCATTATCTCCAAAGTGAGTGACTTGAATGGGTAAGTATCAGGGTCAAATCAATGATAAATCTCCTATTGACTTCACTGGGCCTAGGATGTCACCTTAGTTTTATAACACCTGAACTATAGAGCCACAGGTCTGAATCTTGATAGGTTGGGCTCAGCCTTCTTACTCATCAATATATTCAAGCTCCTTGGGGGAAACTGTCATCCCAAATTCTGCATGCAAAGGCTCTCCTCCCTGTATGAATTCTCCTTTCCCCTGGGAGAAGGTCAATGGCCTCTATGGCACTATTTCTCTTCCCAGACCTGTGGGACCTCTATTAGGACTAGGGTCACTGTTAAGAGGATGGAGTCTGGGAGACAGGTACACTAAAGTGTTGTCTCAGCCAATGATGAATCTTCAGAAGAGAGTTGCTAATCTTTAAAGTGCATGAACTTTTCTGTAAGCTATCACCACGACTTGGAATTGCCCTCTAATGGGATTCTAGAGACAGCAGTGAGCAGAGCAGTGCTGCTAGAGAGCCAGAGTAGGGAGCAGGGGATATGAAATCCCTCACCTTCATTCTGACACTGCTATAATCATTTTCAGATCAAATGTTTCTTTCAGATCAAGATTTAAGGAAGTGTGGGCCCAATCCAAAGCTCACTCAAGTCCAGTGAAAATTTTTGTTTGCTCTATCCACTTTTCATGAGAATAGTCATAACAAATTAAAAGATCAATCACTCAACTTTGCTGTAGTTAATGTTGCCTATTTGTGCCAGAGGTATGAACCGTCACTTCTAACTAACTGTATGTAAGTGGAATGCTTCAAGCTTTCACACTATGACTTTGCCAATCACTTTCTACACTACCATATTTGTGAGTGGAGCTCCTTTAAGCCTTTTTTCTGTGCTACTTCTCCATACTTTTTTTGTATTTTAAAGCAGATATGAGCACAGTCAACTGGCTGATATCTTGTTCTAGAGCCATTTCCACCGCCTGACACATTCTAATGCCCTTTTCTAATGTTGAATCTATCCACCCTAGCAAATGCTCTTCCATTTTCTTCACACTGACCCCCACTTCCTCTCATCTTGCATGAGATCTCACATCTCACTTCCCCCGCTTCCTCTCATCTCACATGAAAGTTGCACAGTCTGTCAAAATTACCAGGTTGATTCTTTAACCTTTTATTTATCACAAGTCAATTAATAGTGGTGCATTCTTTTACCTTTTTCAATAAAGGCAAACAATGTTTCCAATGTTGCAGCATTCTGGGTGAAAGTACTAGACCTGTAATAGTGTAATTTTAAGGGACTGTGTAAACTACTAATTCATTCAGGCTCATCTACATGGTAAACTCCCTGGGGTTAGGAACTGTCTTCTTACTACTTGTCTATACAGCATCTAGTACAGTGGGGCCCTGATCCTTGATTGCGGCCCCTAGCTGTTATTGCAATATAAATAATAATCTAGGGGTAATCAATGTTACCAACTATCATGCTTTTATAGCAAGTCTCATGATATTTGATTTTTTTCTTAAAGCCCCAGTTCCCAGTGACTACTTAAGAATCTCAGGTTTCATTTAAAAAAAATATGTTTTTAGCCCTAATTATTGTGGAGACAAGCCTGAAAACATGAACCAAGTGCACCATAAAATAAATCCACAAGGCAAATTTAAAGAACCCAACATTCATTATATATATCATGATTTTTAAACCAGTCTTGTGATTATTTTGGAGCCTGACTCATGATTTTCGTTTATTTAGGGTTGGCAATACTGAATACTAATTTTCTTCTGGCCTAGCTAGCACAGACTGGCCTAACAACCATGTATTGTTTGATATATTGATAATGAGGGCAATTGAATATTAACATATAAACAAAGACTGCCCCCTGTTGTAAGTAATTTTCAACTAAGATATCATCACTTAATCTGACATTAAAGCAAAAGAGATGCCATAGGGAGGATATACACTGTAACCTTAAAGAGTCAGACTACTGCAATACACAGAGCTAGGAAAGAGTAGAGTCATCGTAGATTTAGTTGTATATGCTCAGGTGTTTTGAAATGACCAATAGGAATTGATCTAACCTAGCTGTCCATCTAACTTTCCAGGAAATGGGAAAAATCTTAAATGTCAAATGGCTATTTACTGAGAGTCAGAGGGAAAAGAAGAGGGATGACTCTATGCACAGTGAGTATCAGGGCCTAGGTCTAAAATAGAGAGAGAAATGGTAAGATTTAATTTTTGTCTGTAATTTTCTTATATTTGGTTTCATGAATCTATCTCGTTTTTATACCTTTTTGGATTCTTATACTGACAGATCTAAATGCAATAGAAATTCTGTTATCTTATTTTCAACAAGTATTTTCTCTGCACTAGTTCTTTATGAATATCTATAAATAATAAATACCATTCTAAAGAGATCTGATGTTTATCTGTTGTTTCAAATAAAAGTCTGCATGTAATTAGCCTCTGAAGGGAGATATTGTACATGTAAAGCCATATAGTGCCAGATCTTAGACTTAGAGCCTAGAGAGATTCTATTTTCTCTAGAAGAAGAGGCAATGCATAAATCCAGAGCATAAACCAAATAGTCAGGAAAGATAACTACACACACAATGCATCCGATGAAGTGAGCTGTAGCTCACGAAAGCTTATGCTCTAATAAATTTGTTAGTCTCTAAGGTGCCACAAGTACTCCTTTTCTTTTTGCGAATACAGACTAACATGGCTGCTACTCTGAAACCTACACACACAAAGTGTGGACTGGAAACAGGGAGCTTCATGATGCATCTCTTTCAGGGTATATTGTGTCTCTAATTCTTACATTAATGGATTCCTATATTTTCTTCCTCTGTATGGTAAACATGAGAGAGCTATAAACATGACTCAAATGTATCTGACCCAACTAGCATGAGTGACAAGGAGCAAGACAAGGCAATCTTTATTTCTCCTCTTCACCAGTTACTCTCAACCCCCTGCCCCTCAGTTTTCTTCAATATTTCCTGTAACAGTAACCTCCATGGGCACAGCAAGGCTCCATTCTCTGCACTGCTGCATGCAGTTCAGTCCTGGCACTGTGCCGTTTATAGCTGCACCAGGTATTTCCCGTTCAATGTTTTGCCGTGTCAGAAAATTAAGTCCATCCATTGAATAAAAACATCATCTCCCAACATTATAATGGGGTGAGCATTGTGTGTGGTCTTTTAGTGCCTCCTGTCTTTGTTATCCCTCAATATGCATACTGCTTATGGAAAACATACGTTCCCCAGTCTTGAAGGAACCAAATACAAATGGTGTTTTTTGCAGTGCCATGTAAAATAAATAAAGTAGCATTCCAATTTCAAAGTCATTCAGAAGGCAGTGTTTGAAATAAGTGTTAGTTATGGGTAAATAACTAAAGGGTCAGTTTAGATATGCTTCCAAAATATCGAGGGTGAATTCCTGGCCCTCTTGAAGTCAATGGAAAAACTCCCATTAACTTCAATGGGGCCAGGATTTCATCCCCAGTGTTTATCCTAATTATCCAACCTTTACACTGACTTATCACCACCCCAAGCCTGGCTGTATTATTTGTTGTGTTTCCTCTTTATGGAGACCAGCGGCCCACAACATTCATGGGCCCTCATATTGAGCAGCTTTAGGGCTGGACTTTCAAAAGAACTCAGTGTCCAGTTAGGCAACTGGAAGTGGCCAGAGTTTCAAATGTGTTCAGTGCCTAGCCACTCCCACTGTTCTCGATGGCAGCTTCTGGGTTCTGAAAATCTGACCCTTAAAGTTTAGCATGACTGAAAAGTCTCTGCAATTTATGCTCCAGCATGCACAGTAGGATACTGAAAGCACAGAGCATTTGAGCTCCCTTCCTCCTTTCACATAGGAAGCACTAATACCATAAGTAATGTTTTCACTCACTCTAAGCTTTTTCTGTACTCTGGGAAGACAGTCTAAGAAAACCCAACATTTTTAAGTAGCCACTTCAGCATAGGGTTGCCAGTTTTGGTTGGACGTATTCCTGGAGGTTTCATCACATGACAATCTTTAATTCAAGATTAATCTTTAATTCCTGGAGTCAACCCTAGTTCAGCAGGCCCATTGGCATGGGTCTTCATGGAGCAGATTAGATAGTGACCTACCAGATCAGTAGTGACCTACTTGATCAATGTCTAAAAAGTGGCCTACAGGAGAAGGGGAGGGAGTATACTGCCTAGCTATTGTAGCCTTCAAGAAGACATGGCACAACAGGTCAGTAGTGTGATGGATAGGTCCTTAGGGATGGGATCCAGAAGACAGGAGAGCATGTCAGGTCAAGGAAGCTTTCTCTATGCTGGTTGGTTGACAGTGGAGGAGTAGTCACTAGTAATGGAGGGATTAGGAGCAGAGGACAAGTATACCTATCTCTATATCCTCAGTGTTGTATGCTGTTCAAAGGGTTAACACTTTGCTTTCTGACTATTTAAATGGTCAGATAAGCAGACCTTGGGTCCATCATATCACAGCTAAACCGACAGAGTATTTCCCAATGAAGAGATGACTAATGTGAAAGTCGTCCTGTCTTACCACTGTGAGAAGTTAACAAGAGACTTGTAAAAGAGAAAAAAATAACTTGTGATGGTGGTACTGTGAGCTGCCTAAAGGAGGATGGATGCTATGGTTTTTAAGATGTAGCAGTAACAATGATATTTGTGCCTCGAAATACTGACACTTCAAAGTTATTGCATTGTCATTTTGGTTTTTTGCAGTTTTATTGGATCTATTTTTGGGGGATCAGGAGGGGGTGTTAAATGAAATTCCATGGGATTTTGCTCAAAAATAGGACCAATGTGAAGTGGAAATGGGCTCTGGTTTTGATCAAAACAATTTAAAAAATAAATTGCAGAATCAAAATAATATTTTTGCCAAAAAAAATTCTACTTTTTTTTTAATCGCACTTATGAAAATTTTGCATGAGTTGATGCACAGCTGCCATTTTTAGAGATATTTTGTGACAAGAAACATTAGGGAGGAAGCCTGCAAAAAATAGTGACACATTTTTCACTCCATTTTCATTTACTCCCAGTTCCAAATGATAACACCAGCAGAACTGAGCCAATGAGGGGAGAAATCCTATCCATGGGGAATACCAGTATCTTACCTTGACTGAGAAAAAGCAGTTGTCTTAGAGATGCAGAAAATGAACATACGGTCAAGTGTTTTTGAAAGACTATCACCTCATGCATCACTAGGAATGAAGAAATTCCAATCTAATTCAACATCAAGAAAAAAAAAGTACAACAACAAAAACAGTAAATCAGCCAAGCTTGAATAGTACTAAGGAGAGTTCATAGCAGTTACTAGGTAACGTGTTTTACATGATTATATAAGTGTTAAAACTGACTTAACTTGCTCTTGTAAATAAAGAATACCATCCAAGTATGCATGTTTATCTCCCTGGAAAAGATAAAAGCGTTCCATCTGCCAGTAGCCTCTGGTTGGGTTTTATCTGTATTTCATGGGTTCCAGATCTGGTATTCAGCAGTGAGCTTTTCCATGTGGAACAATTTTGGCACTCTGACTTTATTTTAATCTTATTTTTAGTTATTTAGAATTGTACTTCAACATATTACTTATTCATACATGTAAAATTAGGCTGCCAGGGAGCTGGGTCCCGATGGTCAGTTTTGTGGCACTTTGTTTTCCTGTACTAGCGGTTCGAATAAATCACTGATGCCACAATGGAATGTAGTGATAATGATCACCTGTACACCTCCCTTACCCTTATCCTCTTGAACACAAGACAGAGAATATCAAAGCTATCTTCTTCAGTGAAAAGTAGGTGAGAAAAACCTGAATGTATTGAAAACCCCAGAAAATTTTATGTTACATTGTTTAAGCTAGAAACACTGATGTCTGATACCCATTTATGATAGCATTTCTATGAAGAAATATGATCAGACACTTCCTTATGCAAGTTGTGTTTTCACTTAACCTCTTTATTCCATTATACATATTTGTGGGGTTTTTTTACTACAAGCTTAATAAATTCTAACATCCCTGGACTTCCTGACCACCACTGTCCTACACTAACATGTAGATCTTTGGAAACTTCAGTAACTAGATATAACTTATTGTTCTTGCTACCTTTGCTACTTATGCTTTAATCCATATAAAACAAATACACTTTCATCTTCTAGGCACTTAAGCTAATTACATTTAGTCAAAATTTTAAAGTACTGGAATCAGTTCTATATACAGCCATTATGAAGCCAAACATCATAAAATCCAGATGCAAAACCCACAGCAACTAGTCTAACAACTTTTCTTTCTCATGAAGTACAAAGCCCTACAAACCATTGCACTACTTCAAATGTCCAGCTGTTAATCAGACCTTTTAAACCCCTTTTTATTTTATCATTATTAACATACATTAACTTTCTATAGAAATATTAACAAGTCTGAGTTGTAACCTTTAAAAGACCCATTTGGATTTGGTCAGCCTCTTATCTGTGTATTTATTTTGTCCCTATTCCAAAGATGTTAACCATATGTTATAAAATCTACTTGATCCTGAAATAAGATTGTCTGTCATTTTTGCCATTGAAAGGATTTCCCATACCTTATTTTTCCAGGCCACTAACGTAAGGGGATCTGTCCTTTTCCAAAAGTGAATGAGCTATCATATTTGGCAGCAAGTAGTAAATGCATTATCAACTGGTACCTCCCTGGTCAATCAGCCTTTTAAGGCCCAAACATAACATTTGAAATCATCCCATAACTTGTTTCCCAAGCCATACTAAATAGTTTTATAAAGTAGAACCAAAAAATCATGGTCTTAACTCAAATCAGATCATCATAACTGATCAAGAGGAGTATGAGGATAATTCCCCACTGCCTTGTCCTTCATGGAATAATTGTATTCTGTGCAAAGTGAGTCAGATATACTTCCCACCCACTGTGCACAGGTGGAAGTGCATTTTGATTTGGTGCATTTTACACCTACTCTGCACAGGTGCATATGACTTCAAAAGGTTCAAAAAGGTGTTATATAATCTCCAAGTTACAAAAAGATCAGTTCAGCCATATAAAGGTATACGGAGCCTGATTTTTCTTTATTTGCACCAGTATAGAACTGCTGTAACTTCAATGGAGTTACTCCCAATATATCTACCTCTAGGGGATGGTGTCCCTAGCCTCTGTTTGCCAGAGGCAGGGAGTGGGCAGCAGGGTTTGGATCAGTTGGTGATTGCCTGTTCTATTCATTCCCTCTGTGGCACCTGGCATTGGCCACTGTTGAAAGACCGGGTACTGGGCTAGATAGACCTCTGTTCTTACTCAATATGGCTGTTCTTATGTACCCATCTGTCTTAGGGTTTTATACAGCTGTGGTATCTGAGCACCTTTGACATAAAATCAATTAACAGCAATGTTTCTAGTGGATTTTGTTGTGTCTCTGGCACATCTCCCTTTTCGGGGTAGAAACCTTACTTGAGGAAATTTTTGTTTTCCTTAATTTATTTTTTAAGGTTGATTTTTTTTTAGGGTTATTTTTTGTTTTGGTTGAGGGGTTGAGGATTTTGGGGTTTTTTTCAGAGGAATGGGGTGTCAGTGTTGTGGTAATCGTATGATAGAAAGGCCTTTTCAAAGAGGAAGGTTTTGCAGTGATAGCAAGATAGCAAGTGTGTTTCTGTCTGGTTTCAGAGTAGGGACCACATGAGACAAATGTGATTACCAATAAACTACAAGGAATTGGAAACCTGTATGTTAAGTGAGAGGCAAAACAGCCTAATGTATCTTTTAAAAGGAGCTATGCTAGAAAGGGTTAGCCGTTTAAGGATCCATTTCTCCTGCCCTTACTCAGGCAAAATGTCCACTGATATTAATGGAAGTTTTGTGTAAGAACAAACTGAGCAAAAATTTGCTATCTCATTTCTCATCTAGACCCCTTCAGAGCAGGAACTGATCACCATATTAAATAAACTGGATTAACTTGACTACCCTACTAGAGTTAATAAGTTTATATACAAGATCACCAAGTTAGCCCTAATTGTCTTATTTCACTTGACCCTTTAAATAGCTAAGGGGTAAATTAAGGGCAGAGAAAATTCTTTACCTCTGAATTTCCTGGATTTTGTTCCTTTAAGCCAGACTCTTAACTTCTTTATTATATTTTTTGTATGTAATAAAATGATATTTTGTCTAGCTTAAGATATTTCCTCCTTTATATGTTTTTAAACACAACTTATCAACAAGAATTTCATAGGGTTTTCTTTTTTGTGAGTGAATATTATTGCTGGCATGGTCTGATACACAATTAATTCCTGAAACGCAAATATCCTATGAAGACACAAAAATACACTAGAAAGAGTAATAATATTGGCATTTTTGAAAAGAGCAAATACCACACAGGTTATACTTCAATTTATTTATAGTTTTCAGAGTAGCAGCCGTGTGAGTCTGTATCCGCAAAAAGAAAAGGAGTACTTGTGGCACCTTAGAGACTAACAAATTTATTTGAGCATAAGCTTTTGTGAGCTACAGCTCACTTCATCGGATGCATTAAGCTTATGCTCAAATAAATTTGTTAGTCTATAAGGTGCCACAAGTACTCCTTTTCTTTTATTTACAAGGGATCATCAAGTCTTGCTGGAGTTTAAAGGGATTCTTTCCTTCATCTAAGCAAGCAAGAAACCAGTGATAGCAATTTTATAATGTAATCATAGAATCATAGGAATGGAAGGGACCTTGAGAGGTCATCTAGTCCAGTCCCCTGCATTCAAAGCAGGACTAAGTATTATCTCAGTGGTTCTCAAACTTCTGTACTGGTGACTCCTTTCACATAGCAAACTTCTGAGTGCGACCCCCCTTTATAAATTAAAAACACTTTTTAATATATTTAACACCATTATAAATGCTGGAGGCAAAGCGGGGTTTGGGGTGGAGGCTGACAGCTTGCAATCCCCCATGTAATAATCTCATGACCCCCTGAGGGGTCCCGACCCCCAGTTTGAGAACCCCTGTATTCTCTAGACCATCCCTGACAGGTGTTTGTCTAACCTGCTGTCATGGAGTCACTGGGTCAATGCTCTCTGGAACTATTCCATATGAAGCCAGTCAAGACTGTGGGGCGCATCCTTTCTGTGAGCAAACTGCCTCCAGGACAAGAAGCTTCCACAGCTTCGACCTTCCTGGGTCTGACCTCGGAGCATTCAGCATCCCCTTCCACACCATGTGCTTCCCGCAGCAAGTCCGCCCAGGCAGGGCTCCGGGGGAAGCCAAAAGGCCCTGCACCCCAACTCCGCAGTCAGATGTGACTCTCAGCCAGCCATTAAAACAGAAGGTTTATTAGTTGACAGGAACACAGCGTAGGACAAAACTTGTTAGCATAGAAATCAGTGACTTTCAGCCAAGTCCATCTTGGGGGGGAAGGGAGCCCAGAGCCAGGGCTCTGACCCTTCCCCTGAGCTCCAAGCCAGCCGAGACTGACTTGCTTCCAGTTGCCTGACCCCTGCTCTGCCTGTTGCTCCTCCTCTGGCCTTTCTCTCGCTTCCCAGGCCAAGAGTCACCTGGTCACATCCCCTTCCTGGATCTCAAGTTACGAAGCGGTGGCCATAGCATCGGTGCAGACAGCTGGAGCAGCCTCCACAGAAGTCACATCCCCTTATTCCCACCACCTAGACATTGGTGCAATACACAGGGAAACTGAGGCACACACAGCATTCATGCAAAACAGTAAGACTCACATAGGCTAACATACAACATAACAAGGGAAAATCCCCACTTCATTACACCTGCTCTTAAAAATCTTCAATGACAGAGATTCCACAACCTCCCTAGGCAATTTATTTCAGTGCTAAAGTGCCCTGACAGCTAGGAAGTTTTTCCTAATGTCCAACCTAAACTGTCCTGTTCCATTTGTGTGACATGCTTACATGATCATTAGGATAGAGAGACAGAATGACTCTATAGCCCACCAGCTAAGGCGCCTATGTGGGAGAAATGGATTCAAGTCCCTGCTCTGAGTCAGGTAGACCAAGGATTGAACCTGGATTTCCTGCTTTATGGCTGAGTGCCCTAACCTCTGGGCTATTAGGTATAAGCCTCCTTCGGTTTTCCTGAAAAAGAATTGACGTGAGAAGGTTCACAGTGTGAATCCCAAGTGGAGGTAATGCCTGCCTCCCTCCAGCCAGATATTAGGCACTTAACGTCTTTTGAGAGGCTGGGTTTAAACCACATCCCTTTCCTTGGCTTTTCTTACTGGCTAGTTTAGGCACCTGCCCACTCATCATATTGGCTTCTGTGAATCCCTTTTTAGGCATCCAATTTTCCACATGGATTGTATCGGGAACCTGAGTGCCTAACTCAGTGCTGGGAATTCGATGAGATAGTAAGGCATCTAAGAGTTAAGTGTTGCAATGCTGAACTTTGCAATGCTTAAATCCCTTTGTGAAGTGGCTAGCCCCTAGACTCACACTTGCTTACCACTGTATAATTTATAATCCACCACTTGCACATCACCTATCAATTTGGCCCAATAAATCGAATGTAAGAGAGTCTAAGACCATGTCTATACTAGAAATGTGCACAGATTTACCTAAATCTAGTTAAAACTTGATCTAGTTAAATTGGTACAAATCCCTCGTATAGATGCATTTAACCAAGTTTCACCCTTGCTTTAATGGGATTAGCTTGCGTCTATAAATTGTGAGGCAGAGACTGTCATTTATTATGTCTCTACAGGATCTAGCACAATGGGGCTCTGATCTGGTTGAGGCCTTTAGGCGCTGTTTCATTATGTTTATATGAAAAAGATTTTCAAATGTACCAGTGGCAGTTAATCATCTAATTCCAATTAAAAGTCAATGGCAGCCACATGCCTAATTATCATTAATGCCTTTGACAATGCTGTTCAATGGCATTTATTGTTCCTAGCCAGTAAGTTCCTAAACTACAAATAGACTTTAAGGCAAAGTATAAGGAATGCAGTTTATTTTTCACACACCTGCCAGGTAACAGCTCGGAGCTGTTTCCCCAGTGTAACCCCTGGTGCTCGCTAGCAGAGACCAGGACCTATGCCTAGTGTGTAATTACTACAGCACTTATTGACATCGTGCCCTTAAACTACATTCTTGATTGATGAAGCAACTCCTTACATGGCTCCTTTTCCAACGGGATACAAGAGAACTTACAATACTCGTTATTACAGCTGGTCAGGAATGATCCATTGAAATGTTTATTCAATGGGAAATGCAATTTTCCTCTAGAAAACTTCACTTTTGCTGAATCTTTTTAAAATTTTCTACTGAAATAATTTAGACAAAATGTTTTGTTTCAGATCAGGTAAACCTGAATCTAAACATTTCAATTTCTCAAACTGAATTCAAATGTTTAATTTTGGATCAGGTTGACATCAATTTTTTTCTGCCTGAGTTGCTTTACTGCTTCATGAGCATTGTAGTCTAGCCAGAGTGAGAGCCTGGCCTGTAGAGGAGGGACTTGGGGCACCTGAAATACTTTTCCCATGATGCACTATGGTGTCCCATCTGGTTGAACTGATTGTGGTACTTCATAGGAGATATGTGAGCTTGGTGCCTCATGGGAGAGTTAGTTCGATTGGGGAGCCCCGCCCATACGAGCAAATTGGGATCTGAGGCTTTCAAACTACAGCTCCCATGAGGCACCATGATAGCTCAGGGGGCACAGATTAATGTCAAACTGAGCCAAAACTAAATGTTTTGACATTTCCAAAACAAATTGTTTTTGGAATTACCTTAGAACAGAAATTTCCATTTTTCAACCCAGCTCTACTTGTTATGCAGCAAGTACAATAGCTGTTTCATCATTCCATCCCATGAAACTCAATAACCAGACAAACAAACAGCTAAATGCAACCATCTGCTGAATCCGGACGATGCTTTAATTGGAATCACAAAGAAGATTTTTAAAGCAAGATTTAAAAAAAAAAAAAAGAGAGTGGGCGGGCAGGAGAGCAAGGATTACAACATAATGTGAAAAGAAAAGGAGTACTTGTGGCACCTTAGAGACTAACAAATTTATTAGAGCATAAGCTTTCGTGAGCTACAGCTCACTTCATCGGATGCTCACGAAAGCTTATGCTCTAATAAATTTGTTAGTCTCTAAGGTGCCACAAATACTCCTTTTCTTTTTGCAAATACAGACTAACACGGCTGCTACTCTGAAACCTAACATAATGTGAATAACTCATGTAAAGGACCATGTTGTATCATATTCCTTGTCTTCCCCAAAATGGGCTTCAGCATGTGTTCTCTTTCCAAACCGTTTATAAAAATGGCTTCTTATTTTGGGTGCCCTTGATTTCTGATTGCCTAAGTTTTGACTCTTTGAGTCAGAGGTTCTTTGCAGCCTCAGCTGCCATTGATTTCAGCTGGAGTTTTGAGTGCTCAACACTTCTTAAAATCAAGCCCAAGTTATTCAAAATTAGAGCATTTTTGAAGCATTTGGCCTTGGTAATCTTGTGATATTTAGTCCTAGACCCTGTTTATCTACTGCATTGTTAGAGGGCACACAGGTTCATGTGGTTACATACTATGATGATTGGTGCTATGTAAATACAGACACATATGCTAGATTACACAGTTGACAGTAAATTGTCCACTTATAACTCACAAATGATCTGTGTTCCTCTACATGTACAGTAATAGTTAAACTTCAGGGAATCGTGCAACTGTGACTAAATAGTCCCATGGAATAAAAAGGGTTAATGAGTTCAAATATGGTAGATGCCTCCAAAGTGAAGCCAATGGCAAACTAACCACCATCCTTTCTGAGGAAGGATACATGAGGCAGCATTCAAACCTTTACTGTGTTTTTTTGTAAAATTTATTGGCGAAACCTTCCATCACTTTGACATTTTCCCTAACTAATGAGTTAATTAATTAAACAAATTCCAAGTGCAATGGGGGAATCTCCAGTTGGCTATTTAAGGAAGCTATGTGGCCAATTTGTACTGCCAGAGCAGTGGGAAAAATTGATTTAAGTAGAGCTATTAAGCTTTACACCAGCTGAGCATCTTTGTTGGTCTCTTACACTTCTAATTCTTCATATTAATTAGTAATATTAACAACATTTCTAAGGTACTCTTCATCGCAGTATCTCTGCTCCATTAAAAGCACTGAGGCCTTCTAAAAAACTAACCAAACTTTCCTCCAGATTTTACTTTTCTTCTTTTCTATAAACATATCTAGGGTGGGGATAAAGAAAAGGAGTACTTGTGGCACCTTAGAGACTAATAAATTTATTTGAGCATAAGCTTTCGTGAGCTACAGCTCACTTCATCGCATGCATTCAGTGGAAAATACAGTGGGGAGATTTATATACATAGGGAACATGAAACAATGGATGTTACCATACACACTGTAACCAGAGTGATCACTTAAGGTGAGCTATTACCATTGAAATCATCCGATGAAGTGAGCTGTAACTCAGAAAAGCTTATGCTCAAATAAATTTGTTAGTCTCTAAGGTGCCACAAGTACTCCTTTTCTTTTTGCAAATACAAACTAACACAGCTGCTACTCTGAAACCTGTTATTATGTAGGGTGGGGATGTTTCACTAAGGATTGTCATTATTTCAGCTTTCCTTGGGATTGAAGCTTTTGTGAGGGATGTTATGTGACTTCACTTTAGAAGAAAAGTGGGGTTTGTGAGTAGTTAAAGAAAAAAATTGAATTTGTTAATGGTGCGTTCCACACATGTCTTTGTAACTGGCATATAACATAGCACCAGATCAACCCACATAACTAAATTGCAACATACCATTCCTTTAGTTACTAATAAAACACAGACGTGTGACAAATGTTTTTAATTATGTGTTTATTATTAAAGTACATTTTCTCTGCTGTGTTCCTATAAAGTTTTCATGTAAGTAAAAATTTATGCTCTGAAATTTAAGCTTAATTGTATAACTCAGAACACTTCTGGATTGGGCATATAGCAGCTAATGGCCATTATCAACATGTGTAGATAATGTGGTGTCACCGCCTCTTGGGGTGGTCTCTCAAGGGGCCTCAGCTTCTCCTGACTGACCCTCCTTAGTTTTCTCTCAGTCCAGTCAGTTCCTGGATCCTTGCCTTAAATTAAGCCTGTCAGCCTTCACTTTTTGGGCTTGTCATCTCTTTCCTTCTCTGTATAGCATGCCTTGTTTCCTCTGGTTGCATTTTGGGTGCCTGCCTCCATCATTGGCATATATGCTGCCAATCTAGTATACTATGCATACTGGCTTACTTCTCTCCTCAGCCAGGATGTGAAATTTGTCCCTGGTCTGTCAGAACCTCTCTAGGAAACCCATGCAAAGACTTTCGGCAACTCATTAGCAATAATCTTAGCAGTTGTTGACCAGAGTGGTATGGCTTCCAGGTATCCGGTGGCATAGTCCACAATGAGAAGTATATGGTGATGTCCAGAGGCCTTCCACCCGCGGGCACCACCCCTGCAGCTCCCATTGGCTGCGATTCCCCGCACCTGCCCTGAGCACCCATGGCACCCTCCCAACAGTACTTGCAGCACCCCCCGCCTCCCCCCGGCAGCGCCCATGGCTCTCTGTTCTACAAACTGATGCATATGAGGTAGGACTAGGGGCATGTCTTTCCCTAGAGGTAGATGGAGAAGACCATCCGATAGTATATGTCAGCCAGAAACTCTTTCCCTACGAGAAAGTATACTGTGTAGGAAAGATAGAAAGTATGGCAAAAGACCACCCTGGCTTAATCAGGAGATCTTTAATGATCTAAACATCAAAAAAGAGTCCTATAAAAAGTGAAAACTAGGTCAAATTACAAAGGATGAATATAAACAAATAACACAAATATGTAGGGACAAAATTAGAAAGGCCAAGGCACAAAACAAGATCAAACTAGCTAGAGACATAAAGGGTAACAAGAAAACATTCTACAAATACATTAGAAGCAAGAGGAAAACTGAGGACAGGTTAGGCCCATTACTCAATGATGGGGGGAAAAATAATAACACAAAATGTGGAAATGGCAGAGGTGATTAATGACTTCTTTGTTTCGGTTTTCACCAAGAAAGTTGGTGGTGATTGGATGTCTAACATAGTGAATGCCAGTGAAAATGAGATAGGATTGGAAAAGTCTAAAACAGGGAAAGAAGAAGTTAAAAATTAATTGGACAAATTAATGTCTTCAAGTCACCAGGGCCTGATGAAATGCATCCTAGAATACTCAAGGAGCTGACTGAGGAGATATCTGAGCCATGAGCAATTATCTTTGAAAAGTCATGGAAGACGGGAGAGATTCCAGAAGACTGGAAAAGGACAAATATAGTGCCAACCTATAAAAAGGTAAATAAGGACAACCTGGGAAATTACAGACCAGTCAGCTTAACTTCTGTACCCAGAAAGATAACGGAGCAAATAATTAAGCAGTCAATTTGCAAACATCTTCTAGAAGATAGTAAGGTGATAAGTAACAGTCAGCATGGATTTGTCAAAAACAAATTTTGTCAAACCAATCTCATAGCTTTGACAGGGTAAAAAGCCTTGTGGATATGGTGGAAGCAGTAGACGTGATATATCTTGACTTTAGTAAAGCTTTTGATACTATCTCGCATGACCTTCTCATAAACAAACTAGGGAAATGCAACCTAGAAGGAGCTACTATAAGGTGGGTGCAAACTGTTTGGGAAACCATTCCCAGAGAGTAGTTATCAGTGGTTCACAGTCATGCTGGAAGGGCATAATGAGTGGGGTCCCGCAGGGATCAGTTCTGGGTACGGTTCTGTTCAATAACTTTATCAGTGATTTAGATACTGGCGTAGAGAGTACACTTATAAAGTTTGCAGATAATTCCAAGATGGGAGGGGTTGCTTTTGAGAATAGGATTAAAATTCAAAATGACCTGCACAAACTGGAGAAATGGTCTGAAACAAATAGGATGAAATTCAATAAGGACAAATGCAAAGTACTCCATTTAGGAAGGAACAATCATTCAAAATGGGAAATGACTGCCTAGAAAGGAGTACTGCAGAAAGGGATCTGGGGGTCATAGTGAATCACAAGCTAAATATGAAGCAACACTGTAACGCTGTTGCTAAATAACCAAACATCCTTCTGGGATGTATTAGCAGGAGTGTTGTAAGCAAGACACAAGAAGTAATTCTTCCACTCTACTCCATGCTGATTAGGCCTCAACTGGAGAATTGTGTCCAGTTCTGGGCACCACATTTCAGGAAGGATGTGGACAAATTGGAGAGAGTCCAGAGAAGAGTGACAAAAATGATTAAAGGTCTAGAAAACATGACCTATGAGGGAAGATTGAAAAAACTGGGTTTGTTTAGTCTGAAGAAGAGAAGACTGAGAGGGGACATGATAACAGTTTTCAAATACATAAAAAGTTGTTACAAGGAGGAGGAAGAAAAATTGTTTTTCTTGACCTCTGAGGATAGGACAAGAAGCAGTGGGCTTAAATTGCAGCAAGGGCGGTTTAGGTTGGACATTAGGAAAAACTTCCTAACTGTCAGGGTGGTTAAACACTGCAATAAATTGCCTAGTGAGGTTGTGAAATCTCCATCATTGGAGATTTTTAATAGCAGGTTAGACAAACACCTTTCAGGAATTCAGATTTGTTTTTTTTTTTTCCACCAAATGCATCCGATGAAGTGAGCTGTAGCTCACGAAAGCTTATGCTCTAATAAATTTGTTAGTCTCTAAGGTGCCACAAGTACTCCTTTTCTTTTTGCGACTACAGACTAACACGGCTGCTACTCTGAAACCTTTCAGGAATGGTCTGGATAATACTTAGTCCTGCCACGAGTGCAGGGGACTGGACTGGATGACTTCTCGAGTTCCCTTCCAGTTCTATGATTCTTCTCTAGAGGGCCTATACGACCAATTACTCTTCTTTCAAAAAGAAAAGGAGTACTTGTGGCACCTTAGAGACTAACAAATTTATTTGAGCATAAGCTTTCGTGAGCTACAGCATCCGATGAAGTGAGCTGTAGCTCACGAAAGCTTATGCTCAAATAAATTTGTTAGTCTCTAAGGTGCCACAAGTCCTCCTTTTTTTTGTGAATACAGACTAACACGGCTGCTACTCTGAAATCTTCTTTCAAAGGAAGTCTCCAGAAAAAAAGGGTATTAGTGAAGCCTGCTGGATTCCCTTAGGGGCTGTTAACTGTCATTTGGGACACAAGGCGCAGAAATTCTTGACTTCCTTAAAGAAACCTGGCCAAAAATATTGGGCCAGGATCCTAAGCTGCATCTTGTCTTTCCTGAGATGTCCTGCACATGGGGTTGCATGTCCCAGATGTAGTAGTTCATGGTGAAACACCCAAGGTACTTGTCTGCTTGTCTCGGTCTACACGATATAAAAGGTCTGTTTTAAGAGCAAAGTAGGGGTACTCCTGTGCCTTTAGGGGATCCACCTCTTCGTCTATTGTGTCTACTTGTTTGAAGGCTTGACTCAAGGTCTCATCATTCTTTTGCTCCACATGGAAATCCAAGAGTCTGGTTAACTTCTCTGAGTTCAGTTGTGGAGAGGGTATTGTATTTGGTTCCACAGACAGCCCTTGTCTGGGGTCCTCCACCCCACTGGCATCAGCTCCAGTGTTTGTGGTCTCTATTATGCATCAGAAGGGTTTGCCTCTTTCACCAACTTTTGCTTTTTCTTTTCTCTTCTTTTTTCTTTCTGGGATTGTCTTTTGTTAGGCTCGGAGGTAAAAAGGTCAGGGTCCTTAAAAGGGAACAAGAACCCTAACATCTTTTCTAGGACGTTTTTCTCAGGCTCCTGTGTTAATGGAAGTCTCTGCAAGAGCTCAGGGAAATACGGCCAGTTTTGGCCTAATGTCCACTGGGTCCTTGTTCCTATGTAGGGGTGGAGAAGGAGCTGGCAGGGCACTTAAAGGCACAGCTCTACTGTCGCAAGGAAATATTACTCATGAAACTTGAAGCATTTGCCTGCCCCCATCCTGTCCATCAACCAGTCAGCTGTCAGAGTTTTCTTGGCTTTTACATGAGGGGGCCACCACACTTGGATTTCTGGCCCATTTTCTTCTTCAGTGTAGCTAGAGCAGTTATTTCCTCTGGAGAAAATCCCCAAATGGCTTGTGTAGACCGTAAGGCAGGTGGCCTCAGCTAGAATTACCAGTCGGTGTCTACAAATCCAGTCTCAGCCAGCGGGTAGAAGAATCTGTATGAACTGTTCCATTATGAGATCAGCTATCTGGGGTCCCATCCAGGACTCTGGCTTTAACCTTAAGGCTTTGGGCAATTGCCTGTGGTCATTCCTTGAGAGGTAGCACTCATGGCAAAAACACTGGTGGTAGATCTCTTCATCTAGTCCAAGCATGTCCAATATGGTTGCCTTCACTTGCTCATAGTACTGGGCCACGGCATCACTGAGCCCTAGGCATGTGGCTCAAGATCACACATTGGGCTGGAGGCCAGTGGAAAGCCATGGCTATCCTCTCAAAAGCTGTCAGGAATGATTCCGGATCATCATCTATTGTCACCTTGGGGAGCATCATAGAATCATAGAATATCAGGGTTGGAAGGGACCTCAGGAGGACATCTAGTCCAACCCCCTGCTCAAAGCAGGACCAATCCCCAGCTAAATCATCCCCACCTGGGCTTTGTCAAGCCTGACCTTAAAAACTTCAAAGGAAGGAGATTCGACCACCTCCCTAGGTAACGCATTCCAGTGTTTCACCACTCTCCTAGTGAAAAAGTTTTTCCTAATATCCAATCTAAATCTCCCCCACTGCAACTTGAGACCATTACTCCTTGTTCTGTCATCTGCTACCACTGAGAACAGCCTAGATCCATCCTTTTTGGAACCCCCTTTCAGGTAGTTGAAAGCAGCTATCAAATCCCCCCTCATTCTTCTCTTCCTCAGACTAAACAATCCCAGTCCCCTCAGCCTCTCCTCATAAGTCATGTGTTCCAGACCCCTAATCATTTTTGTTGCCCTCCGTGGGATGTTTTCCAATTTTTCCACATCCTTTTTGTAGTGTGGGGCCCAAAACTGGACACAGTACTCCAGATGAGGCCTACCAATGTCGTATAGAGGGGAATGAACACATCCCTCAATCTGCTGGCAATACCCCTACTTATACATCCCAAAATGCCATTGGCCTTCTTGGCAACAAGGGCACACTGTTGACTCATATCCAGCTTCTCGTCCACTGTAACCCCTAGGTCCTTTTCTACAGAACTGCTGCCTAGCCATTTGGTCCCTAGTCTGTAGCGGTGCGTGGGATTCTTCCGTCCTAAGTGCAGACTCTGCACTTGTCCTTCTTGAACCTCATCAGATTTCTTTTGGCCCAATCCTCTAATTTGGCTAGGTTCCTCTGTATCCTATCCCTACCCTCCAGCATATCTACCTCTCCTCCCAGTTTAGTGTCATCTGCAAACTTGCTGAGGGTGCAATCTACACCATCCTCCAGATCATTTATGAAGATATTGAACAAAACCAGCCCGAACACCAACCCTTGGGGCACACCACTTGATACCGGCTGCCAACTAGACATGGAGCCATTGATCATTACCCATTGAGCCCAACAATCTAGCCAACTTTCTATCCACCTTATAGTCCATTCATCCAGCCCATACTTCTTTAACTTGCTGGCAAGAATACTGTGAGAGACCGTGTCAAAAGCTTTGCTAAAGTCAAGGAACAACAAGTCCACTGCTTTCCCCTCATCCACAGAGCCAGTTATCTCATCATAGAAGGCAATTAGATTAGTCAGGCATGACTTGCCCTTGGTGAATCCATGCTGACTGTTCCTGATCACTTTTCTCTCCTCTAAATGCTTCAGAATTGATTCCTTGAGGACCTGCTCCATGATTTTTCCAGGGACTGAGATGAGGCTGACTGGCCTGTAGTTCCCAGGATCCTCCTTCTTCCCTTTTTTAAAGATGGGCTTTTTCAGGATTGCAGTGATCCCCTGAATTATGGGGGAGGCATTCCCTGCAGGGGCGGGACTCTGAGGCGTAGCGGTCAGTACTAGTGCTGCCACCCATTGTAAAAACAGTTGCTGATGCGCAGCCATCTGTTCAAATACCTGTTGTTCTCCCTATTGTTGTGCTTGTGAGTCAGCCAGCCATTGCAGGAACTGATTCATCTCCATACTTCCCTTGTGTATAAAGAAAAAAAAGGAGGGAAGGGCTTTTTGGTTTTGTTTTTCATTCCCTTTTTACAGGGATGGTTAACTGCAATCGCACCTTTAGTAACAAACTGTCACTGCCTCTTGGGGTGGTGTTTGAGGGGCCTTAGCTTCTCTTGATTGACCCTCCTTAGTTTGCTCTCAGTCAGGTCAATTCTTGAACCACCATCTTCAATGAAGCTGTCAGCCCTTCACCTTCTGGCTTTTGGTCTCTTTCCATCTCTTGGCTGTTTTCCTTGGAGGCAGCCTGTTGCAGGACTGTCACCACCTTGCTATCCCAGCCCTTTCTGCTTCCCTTTCCTTCTCTCCCTCTTTTGTACCAGGCCTTGTTTCCATCTATTGGTTGCCGCTGTGGATGCCTGCCTCCATGATTGGCTGCTTGTGATTGTGATCAGCTGCTTGCTTGTAAACAGAAGAGACTCTCCTCCCCCCACTGTCAAGATGTTTGACAATGTTCAAGATGGGGTTTGTAGACCCCATTTCATGTAGATACACTTGAAGATAAAAGAAAAGCCACTTTTGAGAGTGTGATAGGTATATAAACTCACACTGGGTTGGGGATAAAAGAAGGGGATAAAAGACTATACTAGGGCTCAGATAGCCCTGCCCCTCCAACCTGCAGAGCATGCTCCAACTGGAGACACGGTTGACAAGGGAGCAACCCAGCTCAGAAGGGGAGAAGAACTGGGGAAGAGTGCAAACCTATCCGCAGGCCCCTGTAAAAAGGAGTCAGAACTGCCTCCCTGAGACACTAGACTGGATACTGAGGCCAGTTGGGGACTGACAGTTTGGTTTCCCTTTTATATTTTCTTTCTCCTTAGCTGGGACTGGAAGCGGAGAGAGCAGTGATAGGAAGCGACTCATGAAGGATAGCATGGGGGCCCACAATCCTCTCCAGGCACCAACATTGATGACCCTCATTTGGCCCAGGGTCAGAGCCTGGTGGAGTAGGTGGGCCCAGGCTCCCCTACCACTAACCTCCACCTCCATCTGGGGAGGGTGCCACCTATCCTACCGCGGACCCCACTACACAGAGATTTAATGTTTGTTCAACCAAAATTAAATGTTTCCAACTTTTTTAATTTGCTGAAAAAAAAAAAAAAAAAATCAGTTGCCTTTCAACCCAAAGCTATTTTTTTGAACTGCCAATGAACCAAAAAAATTAGTTATATTCCCATCTGTAATCTCTATGCCTTTACTTGTGAGACAGTTTAAAATGACCAGTAGTGATGTCTCCCACTGAGATTAAAAACCCAATTATCCATACTTTTGCAGATGTGGGTTTCTGTTAAAGTTTCACCCTACTCTTAATTTCCTGGGTTTCGAATAGTTGTTTTTGACAACAATAGCATCCTCTATGTGCCTGAGTTAATTCACCTGAAAGGGCCAGCTAGTGCCCAATTGCTGCACAGGTACAGGAGGGTGCAAGACACCATTGCTCACACCAAGTTGGCATGGACAAGACTGTGATCCCACTATCACCAGTCAACCCCTACACTGGCCAACAGAGCTAGCTGGACTCAGAGAGGGGAGTACATGGGACCAGGCAAAAGGATGGTGCAGTATGCCTGTTTCCTTCTGTATGCCAGGGAACTGTAGGAAGGACTGTGGAACCCTGAAACACAATTCCACCTAGAAAGAAAAGGAGTACTTGTGGCACCTTAGAGACTAACAAATTTATTAGAGCATAAGCTTTCGTGAGTACAGCTCACTTCATCGGATGCATTTGGTGGAAAATACAGAGGGGAGGTTTTCCACCAAATGCATCCGATGAAGTGAGCTGTAGCTCACGAAAGCTTATGCTCTAATAAATTTGTTAGTCTCTAAGGTGCCACAAGTACTCCTTTTCTTTTTGCGAATACAGACTAACACGGCTGCTACTCTAAATCCCACCTAGAACACCCTCTGGGGAGATGTGGCTACTCACCCTCCTAATGCAAGTAGGTACAAGTGAGCCCTAAAAGGAGGTGGAGGGAATATGAATCCTCTAGTTCAGAGGGGTGTTTGAAGTCTACATCCGTTGATGTTGATAAAAGAGGTTTAAAATCCTTGGATGAAAGGCAATATAAAAATGCAAAATATTGTTAATTTCCTGATCCTGCAACCTTTGCTCACAGGAATAACTTTCACAATCTTTAATCCTAGAAATCCTTATCCTTAGTCACATGGGTATGGGTGATAGAACTGATCCCTAAAAGAAGAACAGAATCTCAACTATATCTAAGTATATGAGACTATCAAGAGGTCATATTCCTGTTTTATTATTTGTAATTACCTTTAAAACCTTTTTTCAGTAACTTATTCTTCTTTGTAATTAAAGGTGGTGAGAAGCATATCATTTATATTAAACTGAGATTTCCTTTAAGAACAATATGATGATGTACTGTACATTCTGTGATATGGTTTGGAAGAGCTTATAGTAGAATGACTCCTTTGTATCAAAACTTTGTAAGCCTCCAGAGAAAGGGGAATGCTTTATTTGAAAATATAATGGATTTGTCATGGACCATTAAAATGCAGAGTTTTGAACTGAGAAGAATACATAGAATACAGACCGGTTATTTGGAACCTAACTGTCCCTGCGTCCCTTCTTCATATTGTTGTTTTTGGTATAAAAAGCAAAAGACATAACACATACCTTATTGTAAACTAATATAGTACAAACCCTGTTAAACCATATATAAAAATGGTGTTCTACACCACCAGTTTTGTCTACACACTCTGCAGCTAGCATTTTGCTATCAGTTCTTGTTACACATGACAATTACTAGCTATTTTATAAGTTTAATATATGACTTTTACCTTAAAAAAAGCATTCCTGTCAACAGAAAATATGTTACACGTGGCTTAATTTTTTTTCTTTACAGGTCCAATTATAAATGTTTGTGTGTTCTGTTAAGCAGAATGTATGCAGCAATCAAAAGAAACAGATATGCCTTTGAGAAAAAGCTAGTTTGGGAGATATTGTAATCTGGGACCTCTTTCTGGAGCCTTAACTCATGTTGGTAAGCATTTGGCCATCCAAGTAATCCCCTTGGAGGTATTTACAATGAGGCTTTTTTTGCTCCAAAAGTTCCACCATTATTTCCAGTGGTTTAATTTCACCAGTGCTAGCATTGTTGTGAGCTTTTGAGTAGAAAGGGCTCGAGGCAGCAGTTGGTATCTTAAGCATTGTGTTGCCTAATTCTGCCAACAGCATATCTACATAACATGGCATTTAGAACATTGGCACCCTGTCTTCATTAGTGCTTCCAACGTCTAAACCTAGGTAGAGACATCTTAGAGAACTAAGTTTAGTGCAGACAAAGCTAGTGAATTACTTGTGTAAATGCTCACCAGGGTGATTAAAGGTTGCACAAATGAGCCTTAAGTGATAAATGCAAGTTAGTACATTCTCATCAAAATGAAACAGTTACTTTTAATTCAGTGTCATGAATACAGCACCAAAGTAGATTAGTTTATACATTACAAATTCCAGCCTTTCAACACACTGATAAAAGTAAATTGTAATGATCTTAAATTAGTTTTTGTTTCATTTCCTTACGCTGTGTTGCCTTGATTTGCAAAATACTTACACAGCTCTTTATGTTCCTCTTTGAGATCTAATATGAAATGCAAGTTATATTCACTCTAGCATGATAGGGTGCTTTCTGCCTTTTCACATCGTCCAACCCCTACATACACAGACCCCTCTATTTTTTCTGACTGAGTGGTTTTGCAGAGCAGAGATCAAAAGGAAATTTATCAGTATCTGTCTCCCTTCAGACCGTTGAAGCCAGACTTCTGACAACGTGTAGCAGCCTGAAAGCTGAAAAAGGCACCAATACCAGCAAAAAAAAGAGAGAGAAAGAAAAGCCCCATGACTACATTGTAATTGTCAGATTACGAAGGAGGAAATTGCTGTGTGAGCACCCACAGATGCTTTGAAGGTAGGGTGGCAGAGCCTGGGTACTGTGGCCTTTGTTGATTGTTGGTTTGTCCAGCTCAAAAGGCTCCAAGGTCACAGGCCCCTGAAGACCTTTGAGCTTATAGCTCTGAAGTTGAAACAGCATCCTCTTGTGTTATAGAAACTTGTGGTTAAAGGTGAACTGAAATGCTTTAAATACACACACGCACAGCTCTTGGAGATCTCGTTTCCCTAACAGAACACATATGTAGAGTTAGAAGTTACAAATATTGCACTGTAAATGTAGCTTAAAACAAGTTGTTAAAAATTAGTTCTTCCTTCATGTAGCTTCAAAAACATGAGTTAAGGACAACAGAGTTCTGAGTTTCTTATGGCTGCTGTGTTCTCACACTCAAATGCTCTGGTGATGAGTGAAGTAAGAGAACCTAGACAGAGCAATCACTGACACCTAAAGCGCTTACAGATTGCTTTGAGCTGCAAAATTTGGATCCTGATTTGAACTTTTCCAGACTTCAAGGGGGTTTGTCTTGGGATTGTCTGCAGTCCCTTCCCTGACTGCTTAGCCAAGGCCTGGTATCATGATATTAGGCAGCAGACTCTGTTTAGCTAGATTGGAGCTAGAGTGTCAGAGAGCACTACAGGGCCCTGTCTATCAAATGTGCACGGTATTCACTCAGTCGTATCCTGTCTCCACTACACTACCGGGGCCTTCTCTAAAAGCACTATGAAAAACGCAGCTCCTGCATTACTTTAGATGATCACGTTAGTGACATGATTGTTACAAGAGTAACACACAAATCCCTGAGCTCAGGGCTTGGAATGTAAAAACAAGGGGTAGGTAAATCTTCCATTTTGGCAACTCAGTTGGGGTCAGGTAATGAATTAAATGGGTAGATGCTTGTCCAAACCACATCCCAACTGAACTATCCAAAACAATGACACCTGCTACCCCTGGACCCAAACCAACTCTCTTTGAAATCAGTAAATGGCCTCTCACTGACTACAGCAGGAAGAGGATCAGGCCCTTGGGCTGGAATTCTCAAGCAAGTGTGGTTTCTTGAGGGATTTATGGCTCTTTCCAAATTCGGCACAAAATGGACAGAACACTAGTATTTTGGCTCTTGTGCTTCTAGCCTCAGCTACAGCCAGGAAGGGTAGAGGCAGGTGTAAATGCAAAATAATGTCATAACCCTCCCCCCGAAAAAATTAATGGAACTTTTTATTAACTGAAGAAAAAATTGGTTCTGTTTGACTCTTTCAGTTTGAGTCAGTTTCAATTTTATCTCAACTGGTTCACCCAGCACTAGTAAAAAGAATTCATTATGAATATGTAGTTGTTTATTTTCTGTCTAAATATTTATTTTTATTAATGAGTTAAGATCTCAATGGACTTTAAAAAAAAGTTTTATCTCTAAAGTAAAATAACATCACAACAACATCAAATTCTCCATTGATCGTAAATGAACATTTTAGAGGTTCCATATGGCAACTGGCACCAGACAAAAGGAAGTTGACCAAAGAGGTTAATTATTTGGGACACATCTCCGCAAAGTTTCACACCATGTTATTACTATCCAGATATTCAGCAGAATGTGGTTATACTTCTCGTTCAAGGCATTTCAGAAATGTTTAAGACAGCATTGCTGAGCTTTTTCCAGATTTAAAAACTGTCATTCCCAATATTTGTGTTTGACAGTGTAAATGACAAAACGGATATTTGCTTATAGGGTTCTCAACATACATGTATTTAAAGAAAAATCTTTACTTCTATTGCAAGTGACTGTAGTTGGTCAAAAACATTTTTACCATGAGAAATTTTGAGCAAAATTTTTTTTATTTTTCATGGGAAATTTCTAAAAGCAAATTTTCATTTCTATTTTAATAGACTTTTTTTTTAAATGAAACAAAATACAATTTGAAATTAAAGAAATTGTCTTTTCACTTTGAAATTTCCGGGGGGGGGGGTGAAATAAAATCAAAGGCTGATTGAAAATTAGTTTCCCACCAAAATGTTTGTATTTCATGAAAAAAATTTACCACATTTTTTTCTGAAACACAATTTCAATCAGCTGTACTAGCAAACAGCTTTGATTTTCAAAGACATCTGAACACATTCTGGAGCTCTTTGGGTTTCCCTTTCAAAAAGGGAAATCATTGTTGGTGCTCAGGGGAGGCAAGAGCAAAGAAGTTTTGCAATCGTAGTCTCTCTTAATGTGCCTTGGGATGCTAGCCATCCCAAAGGGGGTAGGGAAAAGCAGTGAGGAGATGAGATCATGGCCTTCCAGAGATCCCCTGTAGTGGTGTAGTTCTTCACCACCCCCAACAGCAGTCTGTGCTCATCAGATACAACCGAGCCCTTTAGAACACCGACTGTGGTATTAGTTTTGCCTCGTATGGCCCTATGCACATTATCTCTGTTTAGATGGGTTTCAGAGTAACAGCCGTGTTAGTCTGTATTCGCAAAAAGAAAAGGAGGACTTGTGGCACCTTAGAGACTAACAAATTTATTTGAGCATAAGCTTTTGTGAACTACATCACTTCATTGGATGCACATCGGTGCCACAAGTACTCCTTTTCTTTCTGTTTAGATGTTTTTTTCCAGGTGTATGTGTCATCTGCAGGACTATGGCCAAGCAAGGGCATATACAAGCTTAAATGAATATTCCTGGCCCCTTGACCTCACAATGAAATGCTCCATGATTCTTTTCTGAGCCTCTTGCAGAGGCCTGTGATGTGGTCTTTCTGTGGGTTTTGGGGGAACCAGATTTGGGGTGCTTCCTTATGCAGCTAGGTACAAATGCCAGCCAGGATTCGGCTCAAAGGATTTCTCAAAATCTACTTTTCTTTTTATTATTGAGACCATTTATTTACTTTCTCTCAGCTGCATGAAATGCAAATTGAAAACAGTCATCAGTGTCACTTTTTTTTTATACTCACTTTCTGGTAATGTTCATATTCTGGTTTTCAGGCACTCACATTCCAGTATTAGCTGGACTCACAACGTGGAAAGTGATGTTCAAATGCAAAATGCTTTTCATTATAATGAGAACAAGCCATAATGACTTTTCCATTCATATTATTCTTTAAAAAAAAAAAACTTATAAAAAACTAGCTTGGGGCCTTATGCCAAACAGCAGTGTCCATGTAAAGGTAACATTTTCATATATTTATGTTGAAAGTTAGAGATTTCTTGAAAGGTGCAGAGAACTCTCAATTCCCACTGAATTCACTGGGCATCTAAGACCAAATCCTGACATCTGTGCTCATCCCTCCTTCATGAGAAACTCTCACTGACATCAGTAAGGACTTTGGGTTGACCCTTAATTTCTTAGGACAAGATCGAGACTTTACATCTCAGCTAGATAAGGGATGGTGCATAGCTGCACCACCTTTAGAACAGTCCAGGGAAGAAATTGTGACTTGAAAAAGTACATTTCCTTCCCTGGTTACTCCCCAGTTGGACGTAATCTACTCATGGCCCTTACCAGTAGTAGATTACTTCTTCACAAGCTGCCTGTGTACAATGTAGATAGCTTGTGAGGCGATAAAGCGTGTCATGCCATGCTGGAATCACAGGTGTGTGATATGCCCTTTGTGATATTCACTGTAGTTCTATGAATGAATCAGGTGGAAATCCCAACCAGTTTGAGTGAGCTGAGCCTAACACAATCACTGCGAGGTCAGGTTTAGCAGACACCGTGTTGCTCTCATTGTGGCACAAATTCCAACATGTGCCAGATCCTTATATTCTGGGTGACCCTCCCCAGACTGAGGGCATGAAAATAGGATTAGATACTTCCTCAGAAAGCTGAAAAGTGAGAACCTCATCACCACAGCACAAGGGTTAGGATAGGGCCAATAATTTCTGAATGTGACTGATTAAGAGCCCTGCGCTCTGGGAACCTATTCTTGGAGCATAGGATGCAGAAGAAGTTCAGTTTCAGAAACATTTATGATGAATAGGAGAAGCCAAACCCAGACTTTCCTCAGCTTGCCCATTCCCCCCTGTTGAGTGCCAAAATATGCTGCAACTTTTTTTCAGACTGTGTATAAACAGTTTCAATTGTTTGTCCTTACGTGGAGATGAAATCTGATTTCATTTACACCAATATAAATCCTGAAAACCTTCACTGAATTCAAAAGTGTTACTGTGGGTTTGCACTCGTGTAACAGAAATCAGACCCGGCCCAGTGGGTTTGTTCACACAGTTATGATGAAGTCAGTGCTGACGATGCAAGTTTCAGCCTGGTGCTACAATTTATCAGGCATCTGTTCTTTTTTGTTTTAAACAAAATATGAAGTGAAGCTGGTGCGATTGTGCTGACAGAAGATATTTCTTTTAAAATGTCCACACACATTTCAGAACCAGTCAAAAAGTGACAGGGAAAAATGTGCTTGCAACTTTAATTAATTAATCTACAGTCAGAAACAAGATCATGCTTCTGAAGACTGCAGCTACAGACTACTAGGAAGATGTTCTCTTAATTAAGTGTCTCGGGCAATATCATGCTCTTATCTTTGGGTCAAAGTGCATTATGTGAATGAAAATCTACATTGCTCCCTGGGAAAACATCCTACTGTGAAAAAAAGGACTAAGAAACTATAACAATCACAGTGAAACGCTACTGACATGTCTTGTGAAGGGAATAGTTCTGCAATGGTAACAATGACCTTTTAGGTCTTTTGCAGCTCCATTCTCAATGGCCCAAATCCTGAAGTTCTTATTCAGTTTTTACTCATTCTCTCTTCAGGCGCAATCAGCTGCCAATCTGGCTTTTGTCAGTGTAAGAACTGAGTAAGGACTTTGGAATTTGGCCCAATGTCTTTTATGATAACTTACTATGTGTCTAAAATTTTCAAGCTTGGCTGACATAGACACCTAAATCCATGTGTAGGTTCCTAAATGAGCAGCCTGACTTTCAGAGGTGCTGAGCGCACACAGAACCCATTGCTTCCCATTGAAGAACAGCATCCCTTTTTTCATTGTTCTCTATTAACTCTCCTTCCCTTCCCTGCATCCTTTGTGATTGGTTACCACTTTTTAATAGTAATCAAGATTGCAAGGTCTTCTGGGAACAGAAGATGTTGTCTTGCATGTCTGTAAAGCACCATGTACATCTATGGAACTCGATACATTATACATAATAGTAAAAATCTATTTTAAAAGCCTTCTTTTAAATAGTAGCTTGGAAATAGTATTAAACACCCTTCACATTAAATCACTTAAGTCTGGAGTTGGCCTTTTGTGTTCTTTTACTGTTAAACCTATTTCCAAGAAGTCCAAATGTACTTGTTCGAAAAATGTTTAAGGCTGATCATTGAAAATTTTAGAAAGCTTGGATCATAATGAGCTACTAATCTTCTGTGCCCTATATTCTACCCACAGTGCCAACCACAGCTTTCAGTGCGGTGAGTATGTGTGTTAAGTATACACATGAACATGCATGTTTGCAATGTGTTCAGTACCTGTTTATCTTGCGTTTTTCAGGTGACATGTCAGGAGGAGGAGTTAGGGGTGAGAGTTAAAGTAAAATTAGTTTCTTCATTAAAATTGAAAAAACTAGTTTTGAGATGGGAAGAATTGTTACTGTTTGTAAATGGGATCTTGACTTTGTTTTTTAGTTTTAAGGAACCTGTTTGTATCCTGCATGACTACTCCCTTGGAGAAGCTTGGAGATGATTGGCAGGAGGAAGACCAGCTGAGCACTCCCTTAGCTGCTCCTGAACCTGCGTGCAAGAGAGGAGTGGTGATAAGAGGCAGAGCCAAGAGCTTCCTCATGCATGCAGCCAGTGGTTGGGTTTGACAGGGGATAGAGCCAGTGCTCTGAAGTTTGTCACTGAAAACTGATCAAGAACATCGTGTTGTTGTGCTTGCAGAACTGTTGACCAAGTGCAGCTTCATTGCCTGCACGTCCTGTCTATGCTAGACTGAAATGCTAGCTTTGCTTGGTTCTAGTGCAGTTGCAGTGGTATCTGGAATGCTTGGGAAGCATTTGGAGCACTTGTATGTGTTGACATGAAGTCTTTCACGAGTCCTTCAGCTGGTGCTGTTTGCACTAAAATTCACTAGTGTTGACAGACCTAGAGAGTCTAGTGTAGACAGACCGTCTAGTAAGGGTTGAATATGTTACAACCCTAATAAAAAGAAAAGGAGTACTTGTGGCACCTTAGAGACTAACAAATTTATTAGAGCATAAGCTTTCGTGAGCTACAGCTCACTTCATGCATCCGATGAAGTGAGCTGTAGCTCACGAAAGCTTATGCTCTAATAAATTTGTTAGTCTCTAAGGTGCCACAAGTACTCCTTTTCTTTTTGCGAATACAGACTAACACGGCTGCTACTCTGAAACCCTAATAAAGGAATGGAGTTAAGCCTCCTGTAATTGCAGTCAATTGCACTGTTAAAATTTCTATTACTTACTAACTAGCTACTTTCCCATGTTATTAGGGTTACTGGTTAACACCTCCTCCCATATTCTCTTCAAGCAAAAGGCTTAGTTGCCCAATTTAACAGCCCAAAAAGCCCCATGGAACAATATAACATTCACATAGTTCACATAACTCACTGGAGTTTGCAAGGAAAGCTGGCATGCGCAAGTCAAAGGCACTGAAAGCAGTGACGAGTGTCAAAGGTCTGTATGTGAAAAGTCTGCTTATGCCCTTTACTCATTTTTCAATTCTCCATGGAGAAAACATGTCATTTAGAGCTCAGTCCCCTAACTACCCCTGCAAGGTATTAACTTAACTCCCATGGAAGTCAAATATATTTGAAGGTGGAGGCGCTTAGCACCTCAAAGAATTGGATCCTGTCCATGCATTTCCTTAGAATCACCCTCATCATTATCCACTTCTGTCCTGTTTGGGGTTTTTTTAAGTTGCTTTGTTTGTTTCACAGGTCCAGATCCTGATTTGGGCCTTTGGGCGCTCCCATAATACTACCAATTAATAAATAACTAGTAGTTTGGATGTATAGGAAGGCTGACCCCACATAATTCATGCAATGTGACATTGTATACTTTACAGTGCCAGCAGCAAGGGTGCCATTCTCCAACAACGAGAACTAATTGTAAGCATCCGATGAAGTGAGCTGTAGCTCACGAAAGCTTATGCTCAAATAAATTTGTTAGTCTCTAAGGTGCCACAAGTACTCCTTTTCTTTTTGCGAATACAGACTAACACGGCTGCTACTCTGAAACCTGTAATTGTAAGCAGTTTGTCAGTTCTCACACTGGCTTATTTCATTGTTGTTTGTTTCATAATAACCAATTTAAAAGTCATTTTTAATATTGTCATTAACAAAGGGCTACCTGAAATGAAGTGCTCCCCCCTGTGGCATGGGTAGTAAGTAACTGGAGAACATACCAGCTTTCCATGTGCACTTTGATTAATCCAAACTGAGCAGGACACAAGGCAAATAGAAAATATCTAACAGGCAAGAGAGAGAATTACAAAGCTGGTATGATTCTGGCATAAGAAGTAAAGGGATAGATTACAGAGTACTGTAATAATCCACAGCACTTTGCAAATACATGGATAACAAAGCCCCTTTCTGAGGATCTTATGGTCAAACACCAAACCTATTATAAAAGATTCACTAGCAAGCACTAAATTCACACCAGAGTCAGGGGCACTAGACTGGTGTAAAACTGAGGTAACAGAGCAAAGAATAAGCCCCGAGTTCTTTAAACCAGAAAGAAGCTTATGTTAACCCACCCTACATTATGAAATCTCAGCATTCTGACTACTTGGTATAGTTATAAACTCAGATAGCATTATTATAGAGAAGGAAGAAATGTTGAGAAGAAATTATAAAGTGAAAAAGTTAGTTCCTTAGGGACTGCTCCTGCGATGTACTGAGCACTCCATTCCCCACAACTTCAAAGCTAAATATTTGGTTCACATGAAAGCCTCTTTAATTCCCCATTACTGTAAGATATACTTGTATACAACAGTGGGAGCAATTGTCATTATAAATCAGACAATTTATCAGGAGAGCTATTCTCTAGGGCAAGGCAGATTCTAACACACCACGACAGACTTTATTTGTAAGCCTCAATTCCACAGGAATTTTATTCAGGCAGACACCTCAAGGCATGCATCTTTTCAAAGTGTTTAGGCAGGAAACGAAATTCAAATTAGATACAGTCACGATGCAAATGCATATTTAGTTCAAAACGACTGCAGCTCAAGGGTCGTAAATCCTCCCATAAAGAGATCCTTCAATTACCTTCTGTTCAGTGAATCAGAGAAGAGGAACCCTTTCCCTAGCTTTTTTCAGGCAGAACAAATTTGACTCCCAAGCAAATATCAATCAGCATAAAACTCCTGTTCTGAATATTTTGTTCTCTATATAAACCTAACTCTATATAAGATTTTTTCTAGAGATAATATCACACCAACTCCTTGGATCATTGAAATCTTGAACCTATATCTGAATTTGGATAATAGACCCTATCTTTCTGAACTGAACCATAACTCTAGAGTGGAGGATGCTTGAAATCTGATTGATCCATCTCTGGATCTGAATGTGACAGACCTGGCCATTCTCGAATATTTTTCTTTCTTTTTAAATTACATCTTCATCTGCAACTTTTCGGTCTCCCTGACCCAATACATACAGGCCATGGTCAAAATTTTGTCACCCTTCCTCCACAACATTCTAAGATCTGAACTTTTCTTGCTTCTCACACCACTAGAACTCTCATTCAAGCCATCATCACCTCCTTGTGTGATACTGAAAACTCCTCTTCTTTGGCCTCCCCAATACCCACATCCTATGCCCCTGCCCCAGTCTATTCAAAACCTTGTTGTCATCCACCATACTGACCATGTTATCCCCCCACTTCCCACACACACACACTTTGAATCCTTTAATTGGCTCCCCCTTTTTTACTGCATCAAATTCAAGTTTCTTGTCTTCAGTTTCAAGACCTTTCACAACTTTCCCATCCATACTTATCTGCTGTTGTCTGAACTGTACACCCCCGCATCCCGGCAGCCCTTCCAACTTTACCGTGATGCTAGTCTTATTCCCCAGCATTGAATGACATGGATGAGGAAACATGGGCACATTGCTAAGGATGAGAACAAAAGAATACCACAAACATGTATGGACAAAATTAGAAATGCCAAGGCACAAAATGAGTTATACCTAGCACGGAAAATAAAAGGCAATAAGAAGAGGATCTATAAATACATTAGGAGCACGAGAAAGATGAAGGAAACTGTAGGTCCTCTACTTAGTGGGGAAGGTGAGCTAATAAGAGATAACATCAAGTTTCAGAGTAGCAGCCGTGTTAGTCTGTATTCGCAAAAAGAAAAGGAGTACTTGTGGCACCTTAGAGACTAACAAATGCATCCGATGAAGTGAGCTGTAGCTCACGAAAGCTTATGCTCAAATAAATTTGTTAGTCTCTAAGGTGCCACAAGTACTCCTTTTTTTTAGTTAACATCAAGAAAGTTAAGGTGCTTAATGCCTATTTTACTTCAGTCTTCACTAAGGTTAATGGTGACCAGATACTAGCACAATTAATATTAACAAACGGATGTACACAATCAGAGAGTTTAGAGAGAAACAACAATGATAAAAGGCTTGGAAAACCTGACCTATGAGGAAAGATTTAAAAAACTGGGCATGTTTAGTCTTGAAAAAAGAAGGAGAGAGAACCTGCTATCAGTCGTCAGTATGTTAAGGGCTGTTATAAAAAGAATGATCAATTGTATTCCACTGAAGGTAAGACAAAAAGTAATTTCCTTAATTTGGAGCAAGGGAGATTTAGGTTAGATATTAGGAAAAGCTTTCCAAATATAAGGATAGTTACACTCTGGAATAGTTTCCAAGAGAGATTGTGGAATCCCCATCACTGGAGACTTAAAAGAACTGGTTAGAAAAAAAACTGCCAGGAATGGTCTCAGTATACTAGGTCCTGCCTCACCGCAAGGAGCTGAACTAGATAAACTCTCAAGATGATAGTCCCTTCCAGCCCTACATTTCCATTATTCTTTTGTCCACTTCTCCCATAACCATCTTTGAGCTTTATTGCATGAAACCCGGGGAACTGGAATGTGCTCCTAGATGTGATCTGTAAGACCACTATCCTTTCCTTCAAATTCCTCCTACAGGTCTACTTCTGCTTGGGGCTGAAGCTGAAGCCTGAGCAACTTAGCTTCATGAGGCCCCCTGTGCCGTGGGTCCTTGGGCAATTGCTTTGCCTGCATCCCCTAATGCCAGACCTGGCTTTTAATCTACTGAAAAATAGTTGTTGTGGCACAGGTGGGCCATGGAATTTTTATAGTGTGTTGGGAGGCCTCAGAAAGAAAAAGGGGTTGAGAACCTCTGCTTAAGTTATCCATGTTAGACTGCAGTCTTCTCATAGTACACTGATAATGGTACAGAATGGTGGTTGAAAGCTTTTGTATGATGTAGACCAAGGACAAGTTACATTCTCTGTTACACATGTACAATCCCACTTAACTTCACAATGGGCCCATGTCTCTAAAATGGGCTAAACTAGGGGTTCTCAAACTAGGGGTTGGGACCCCTCAGGGGGTCCCAAGGTTATTACATGGGGGGTCGTGAGCTGTCAGCCTCCATTGCAAACCTATTTTGCCTCCAACATTTATAATGGTGTTAAATATATAAAAAGTGTTTTTAATGTATGGGGGGGCACACTCAGAGGCTTGCTATGTGAAAGAGCTCACCAGTACAAAAGTTTGAGAATCACTGGGCTAAACCAAAGCCTCAGAACTAAAAACTCCTGACCTTTGAAAAAAATTCAGATATCTTTCCAAATCTGAATCTGAAATTTGAAGTTTGGGTTCATCTCTAATTTATAATAATTCACTCATTCCACCAATATTTTCTGCACATCGTGTGTGTGTACATACACTTTCATATTACACATGTAAAACATGATGGAATGTGAATCAGACTTTCCAACCCAGACTAACGTTAACTGGAGTTTTAATTAATGGGATTTGTTTACAAAATGCTTCACTCAGTGGAACAATATTTATGCATGACTTCTGAGAAAAGCTTGTTGTCAGTGTCCAGATATATTCAATGCAAACATTTGGTTGTGTTCCAATTGTACATACATTTTTTCTGAAATATAGAACTCATGACCTTGAACTGATATCTTTGAACTATGCTTCTTTTTTCTCAGTACATTTAAAATTGTAGTGCTCTTTTTAAAAATGTAATTATGTGACATTAGTGCTGGTCAGAGGTGTCAGTTAAATATCTGTAAAGTTTGAAGTTCTTTGTGGGCCTGATCCAAAATCCATTAACATTAATGGATTTTGGGGGAGGTCCTATTAGAGGAATTATGGTCTTTTGGTTAAGACACATAATTATGAGTCAGGAGATATGGGTTCAATTACCCACTCTGCCAGACTTCCTGTTTAACCTCACTGAATGCATCCGATGAAGTGAGCTGTAGCTCACGAAAGCTTATGCTCAAATAAATGTGTTAGTCTCTAAGGTGCCACAAGTACTGCTTTTCTTTTCGCCTTTTAGCAGTATGGCTGTAGCAGCACATCTGTGTCACTAAAAGGTGGGTAGTGTAGACCGGGGGTTCCCAAACTTGGTTCATGGCCACTGGGAGCTGCAAGCGGCCATACCTGTGGATGCTCAAGTAAACAAAGCATCTCGCAGCCTACCAGGGGCCTACCCTGAACAAGCTGCGAACCAAGTTTGGGAATCCCTGGTGTAGACAAAGCCTCAGTTCAACCCAGAAGGATTGTTGTCATTTTGTAACTTCACTAAAGCATTTATTCCTTTTTTCCATGTGCTCCTCTCCTTCTTCCAATTCAAGTTAGTCTGCTTTTCTTGAGACAAAACATAGAGATTAAAAGGCAAATAATCTATATTTCAGACATTTCTCTTAGCTTCAGCCAAAAAAAATTACCCTCACTCTAAAAATATGCCTTATTTCTATTCTGTACCTATTTAAAATGAACTGACAAATCAGTCTTCATGTAAATTAGGCTTCATGAGTAGTACTAACAGATAAATACAATGTATCAGATCACAGTGCTGCACTTTAAAAGATAATATCATTCAGTGTTGAGCCTGTGCAGGCTAGTTCTAGTTAGGCCATTATCTGTGATTCTACTATCAAAACAAAAGCTAATCTTTGTTTGCTGTTCTTATCTTGTTCGTCAATTGATCGTATGTTAAGTGTCTCAATGAACAAGGCTCAAATAAAAACAACCATTTACATATAATTTGTTTGGCTCAGATTACACTGGAATCAAGGGTAAAAGTGGGAGACAGAGAAAGTAGTGTGGACCCTACAAACAGCTAGCAGAGGTCAAAATGAATTAGCAAAATCATTGTTTGCAGTTTTCTTCTCTTCCCTCCCCCCTGCCCCAATCTGATTACTCTATGTACTTTATGGGGGCGTGCTAGTTACAGTTACATGTCCAGGAGGAACCATGTGGATTTGAAAACCTTCCCATAACTTTGTAATTTAAGGTTTCAGAGTAGCAGCCGTGTTAATCTCTATTCGCAAAAAGAAAAGGAAGACTTGTGGCACCTTAGAGACTAACAAATTTATTTGAGCATAAGCTTTCATGAACTACAATTCACTTAGTCGGATGCTTTCGATGAAGTGAGCTGTAGCTCACGAAAGCTTATGCTCAAATAAATTTGTTAAAAGAAAAGGAGTACTGGTGGCACCTTAGAGACTAACAAATTTATTAGAGCATAAGCTTTCGTGAGCTACAGCTCACTTCATCGGATGCATTCTGTAGCTCACGATAGCTTATGCTCTAATAAATTTGTTAGTCTCTAAGGTGCCACCAGTACTCCTTTTCTTTTTGCGAATACAGACTAACACAGCTGCTACTCTGAAACCTGTCATAAATTTGTTAGTCTCTAAGGTGCCACAAGTACTCCTGTTCTTTTTGGAATTATTAAATTTACCAAGGATTTTCCCCCTTGGATAGAATTGAAAAAAAACAACAACACACAATTACAGCGAATGTAGTTTCCTTGGATGCTTCTGCCTGCTGACAATTCTTCCAGCTGCTACTTTTAGTTTCTGCTGTATTGTGCAGTTCTCACATTGCTTCGTTTTACTGAAGTACGAGTATAAGTCTTGATCCTACATTTCCTGCCCCCCAGAAACTCCAGGGATGCTTTTCGTGGAGGAGGAACTAGCAATGACAGAGAAATGCTTTGATGTTGTTTTTGTAACACAGTAGCATCTGGAGGCCCCACCTGAGAAGGGGGTGCTAGGTGTAGTACAATCACATAGTGAGAGACAGTTCCAGCCTTGACATTTACATTCCAAACAGATAAGACAATCAAAGGGTGCAAAGGGGACACAGACACAGAGGTGTGTAGTGACATGCCCAAGGTCACACAGCAGTCAGTGGCAGAGCCAGGAGCCCTGCGTCCGAGTCCAAAGCTCTATCCATCCTGCCAGTACAGCTGCCCTCCCAACTCCTAATGTCCCCCAAACTGCGTCTTAACTCTCCCTACTCAGAGTCATAGATTTCAAGGCCAGAAGGGACAATTATGATCATCCTAGACTGATCATCTGCAGAATGCAGGCCAGAGAATATCAACAAGTGGTTCCTGCATCAAGCCCATAGATTCTAGCTGAGCTAGAGCATATTTTTAGATATACATCCAATCTTGATGTGCTGATTAAAACTTTGCAATGGAGGAGAATCCCCCTATGTAAATTGTTGCAATGGCTAATTACCCTCACTAAAAAATGTGACCCTTATTTCAAGTCTGAATTGATCTAGCTTTATCTTCAAGCCCCTGGATCTTGTTATGCCTTTGTCTAATAGATTAAGACCTCTGTACTATCAGAAATATTCTCCTTGTGTAGATATTTATAGATTGTGAGCAAGTCACCTCTTAACCTTCTCTTATATAAACTGCACAGATTGAACTTCTTTAATCTATGACTGTAAAACAGGTTTCCAGACCCCAAATAATTCTTGTAGCTCTTTTCTTCAGTTCTTTCCAATTTGTCAACATTCTTTTGAAGTGTGGACACAAGAACTGGACACAATATCTCAATAACTGCCTGACTAATACAGTGGTAATAGCACCTCCCTACTTCTGTTTTTATATTTCCTTGATTGCACATTCAAGCATCACATTTGCTTTCTTAGCCACAGCATCTATGTTCATGTTCATTTGTTATCCTCCATGACAGATAAGTCCCTTTCAAAGGGAGCTGCTGCTTTCTGAAATAGTCCCCCATCCTATAGGTAAAAAGAAAAGGAGTACTTGTGGCACCTTAGAGACTAACAAATTTATTTGAGCATAAGCTTTCGTGAGCTACAGCTCACTTCATCGGATGCATTTGGTAGAAAATACAGAGGGGAGCCGTAGTGAAGTGAGCTGTAGCTCACGAAAGCTTATGCTCAAATAAATTTGTTAGTCTCTAAGGTGCCACAAGTCTTCCTTTTCTTTTTGCGAATACAGACTAACATGGCTGCTACTCTGAAACCCATCCTATAGGTGTGACTTTCATTCTTTCCTCCTAGTTGTGTGACTGTATGCTTAGCTGTATTGCAACACATGTTATTCAAATGAGTCTCATACCTTCACCCGTACAGCATTGTTCTCCCACTGCCAAAGGTACTATCCCTCCCTGGTAACCACACTTCCTAATTTACTGAGGCCCTTCCCCTGAAACATAGGAGGGAGATACCAACCAAGCAGCTCAACCTCCCTCTCAACCACCCCTGGATGGGGTGAAAACTCTTCCGCCCCACCCCCAAAAAGAAAGAAAAACACCCTCACAATCCCTCTCTATCAACTCTCCAGAACATCCTAGTCCCTTCTAGTTACGGTGGCCTCCAACCAAACCCCACAAACTAGTTACTCCTCAGGTAGTTTTCCTCTCAATTATAACTTTTTCACCCATGGATGGGAGGTCACATCCAGCTCAAATCAACCCCTTGCTGCACAGGTGGGACAGTAGGGACTAACCCAAGTAAGAAGGACCTGGCCTTTATTTTCTCCTTTTCCCACTTTCCATAGAGAAAAAGGCAATGAAAACAGAGAGGATGGGCACAGAGGGAAGGGAGCATAAAACTCCTTTCCCACACACTCATAACAGTCCCATGAAACCCACCCTTTGCAGCAGCCTACACGAGCAGATATGCCTTGTGCGTGCCCTGAGAGGCTATTTTGGCCTGAGGTGTGGGGAGGTAAAGGTTGCTCCAGAACTCTCTGCTTCCAGTCCCCGTTCTTTTATAGTGAGGTGAATTGTATTGACCACCTGCCCCAACTACAGCTATGGCACGACAGCATGAGGCTAATATATCTCCATTCCCTAACAGTTATTATTAAAATGAAAATCAGGTCAGCTTTGTCTCTCTCATTGACTGGGACCTCTGCATGGTGGAGTTCAAAAGTGCTATCAGACAGCCCATTCCTGAAGGGAAGGTTGCACTGTGGGATTGCAGCTGGAGGACTGCTTATATTGGTGCTGGTGTATGGGCATCCACGCTGCCACTGTGCCAAGTAAAACTATACCAGCTTATGTTACTCCATAAAGGAGAATAACTATGCTGGAGAAAGTGGAGAGTTTTGTTGGTGGGAGACAAAAGAAAGGGTGGGTGCAAGCCAGGCTGTGCTGAGGTTTGCTGGTACAACTTTCTACTGTAGACCAGGCAAGTCTGACCTTCCAGACATTGGTCTGGTTGGAATCTAGGCCTGGTCTATATGAGAAAATTAGCTCAGTTTAACTAGGTCAGGGGTGAAAAATCCACATCCCTGAGTGGTGCAGTTCAGCCAACATAAATCCCCAAGTAGACAGAGCTAGGTTGACGGAATAATTCTTCTGTTGGCCACCTCTCAGGGAAGTGGATTACCTACACCAACGGGAGAACCACTCCCTTTGATGTAGGTAGTATCTACACAGAAGCACTACAATGGCACATTTGTGTCACTGCAGCATAAATGTAGTCAAGCCCTAATTCTAAATCTAAGACGGAAGCCGTTTAGAATATAGGCCTATAATACAGCTTGACTTATTTCTCACATACGAACTGATACAAGTTATATCACTAGCGCTCCATCTCTAAAGTTGTATTGTTTCCTCTGCCCATGAAACCAATCATCATTCATTTGAAAGTCAAACTTATACAAATATTTTGTGCAGCTGTTATGATTATTGTCCGTAACTGTCTCTGTTGTTCACACACAGGAATTCCTTTGGTCTCATAAATGCTAAACAGAGTCCTTCCCCTCCCCTGCCCCCTCCCCCCTTTAACTGTCAGATAATTACACAGTTGGCTTTAGAGTTTAACTTGTCAAAGGAGTTGCATTACTTTGTTCCTTTTGGGCAGCTTCTCCTATTGTGCTCTCTGAACACTAAACAGAACCTATATTAACTGTCAGTTAATTACACACCGTTTTCTTCAGTATTTACCAGTCAAGGGAGGGGCAGGCTGCAATCCTATCATCTCAATCACTGTCTCTGCTCACAAAAGAATCAATAAAGATGAGTCACTTAGTGTCACCCAGTGTCTGATACTCAAAGCCACCCATTCCTAATTGCCTTTAGAGATGGATGATAATACAAACTTTGAAGTGATAATCAGCCTAATGAGTGGCCTTGCTGAGAGGGTAGATCATGTGTCAGAACAGTTTGCAGATGGTTACAGGCAAACAAAGCCAGCTTTCCTTTTAGAGCAGCGAGGACCATGGCAAGTCTGGTACCCAGAGCCCAGTACAATGGAAGAGACTGGGGCACAGCAGGAAACTGAGCCAGCTGATCACAACTGACTCCATCCATCTTGCTCTTTGCCTTTAATCACCACCGTCAGAACAAGGTCCTCCAGATTTTCTGCATGTTTACACTGGATATTTAGGCAATAATTGTACAACAGATAAATTATCCAATTCTGAATCATTGGATTTAAATAATAGTTATTGGACTTGATAGGTAATGATCAGTGAGCCTGGATAAAACTACTGAGTAAGTGTAATTAAATGCAGTTGGGTGCAGCCATCCAGGCTAAGGCAGACACCACAAAAGGGTCATTCAGACAGCAATGAAAACAAATAACAGCAGCAAAAACAAAGTCAGTGTTTGCTTTACTAATAAACGTGTGCTCTGAGGCCTGGTCTACACTCAGTTTTTCACTGATTTGACTAAATAATAGAAAAAACTATTAAATGGTGCAACCCCTAAGTGTGGCTGGAGTTATAGTGACAGAAAGGTGTTTATTTTAGTTTAGCTAAGTTACATCAGATAGTAAATTGTGATCATCTAGCTATGTGTGTGTGTATATATATGTAACTGCATCCACATTAAAAAGTTGTACTGATTTAAAATCATGTTCTATGCCAATTTAGTTTAAATTGGCACAGGAATTGGATGTAAATAAGCCCTCAAAAAAATTTCCACAAAGGTTGTTACTTGATATGATTTAGTTTTAAAATAAAATTTGATATGCTCATGTGTGACTGGGTTGGCTAATATAGGGCTTAGCACATCAATTTGAAAAAAAAATCTGTGGGCCATAATCTGAAATTTTTACTTACTTCTTTAGGACTAATTCTAGTGCTAGTATTATCCATGATTAAGGTGACCAGATGTCCCAATTTTAAAGGGACAGTCCCGATTTTTGGGGTCTTTTTCTTAGATAGGCTCCTATTACCCCTCACCCCCTGTCTCGATTTTTCACACTTGCTGTCTGGTCGCCCTATCCATGATGTACTAAAGTGTTCACATTTAGGTAGCGATAACACATATCTAGTACATCTTTTTGTTTGTGAAATGTACACATATCATAATCAAATCAGGTGCTAGTAATGTATTAATAATTGATCCATTCCCATATTCGTTACTGAGACAAAACTCCTAATGAGGAGCTAGATTGATCCTTCTCAAGAACATTGTAGGAGAGGGTCAGACAGGCAGAAAAATACTGTGAGGTTTGACTTCATGGCATTTTCTATAAATTATTCCTTAAGTAGGAAGGGGCTTCTAGGGCCACAAAGATAAGTCCTTTCAGTACCATAGATCTCCAGGGTCCACAGGGAAAGGATATCCCAAATCTTGGGTGCATAGAGCCATTTATATAGGGAAATGCCCCTCAGTGCTACTTCACTCCATAGTTCTCTCCTGGACTCTCTTTTGGCTTCTCAGTAACAGCTCTGAATGGGACCCCCCTTTCCTCTTTGCAGTATTTGGGGGGGGGAGGGATAGCTCAGTAGTTTGAGCATTAGCCTGCTAAACCCAGGGTTGTGAGTTCAATCCTTGAGGGGGCCATTTAGGGATCTGGGGCAAAAATTGGGGATTGGTCCTCCTTTGAGCAGGGGGTTGGACTAGATGACCTACTGAGGTCCCTTCCAACCCTGATATTCTATGATCAACTATGATCTATGACCCATAGGGAGTTGTTAAAGCCCCCGCTGGTTTTCTACAAATCTGTATAGATTGGTATCTCAGAGAGCATGTGGTCCAGTTCTCCATCCCTTCCTGCCCCCAAAGCACCATGGAACATAAGATTCCAATGGAAACACGTCTGCAGGACTTGGCGCAAGAGGTTTGGTGCTATACAGTCAGTATTCCACATTCCACCCAAACAGTGAAGGTCCACACATGAAAGGTCACCTTGGCAGTGTTGAGGTAACACTTAACCCAAAGAATTTCCAATTAACATAATTTTCTCGTAGCCAAAAATTATATTCTTATTTAATCCCACACAAGCCCCTACTTTAAATGGACAGTTAACATTGCTCAAGTGTGTTTTCTAGCAACACAATCACTAAAATTCAAGGAAATCACCAATTAAACCAGCATCCATAAGCACACCAATATCAACTCACCTGCCACACTACTCTAACAAGTTAACACATAAAGACATTTACAGCCCTCTCCACTCCAAAACAAATTTCCCTGTCAATTCCAACTACATACCCAGCTATTATGCTCACATCTAGTTCTTCATAATCACACTCAAACTCTAAATTAAGGTAAAAATTACCTATTGACATATCTGTATCATTGAAGACTACAATGTGTTGTCTGAAAAACAAAAAGTATGGAGGTCTGAGTTAAAATTGTGCATTTGAGTGTTTGTGGTTGTAGTTTAGAACTGAAAGAAAGTTGTGATGCTGGGAAAGTTGTATGTATTTTTGGGTATTAATATTGACAAGTCTGAGATCGGTGTAAGTAAGCAAGCTGAAAGAGACCTTAAATGAACCTGATTTTTAGAGGGTGTGTGAATTTAGCCCTTTCTGACAATTTAAAGTGTCTAAAATTGGACACCCAAAAACTGAGGCTGCCAAAATCACTTGTGACATTTGAAAAGCGTGTACTGTGCCAAACACCAAGCTGCTTGATAAATATTTCTCTAAAATAAAACAAATATTCTAACTTTGCTGCTGGGGTGGAAGAAAGAAATAGGAGGGAGGAGTCTGGGGAGACAATAAAGGAGTTTGAGTTAAATATTTATTTCTTCTAAATATTGTTTTTAAATGTATAATTGCGGTTTAGATTTATAATAATAATGTATTTAAAATAGAATCTAATTTGCATTTCCATCTCAAGGTATTTTACAAACACTAATTGAGTCCCACAAAACCCGTGTGGTAAAGAAGGTGTATATATACCTACCCCTGAAATGCCAGCTCATCTGGAGGAAACATAGCCCATGTGAAAATGAATAGCAATAGTACACAATTATTGGACAAAGTAAAGAAAAATACCATAAATAACTGAAACTGCCGGAGGAATTTAAGGTAGGTAAATATGAGTACTGGAGTTGAGTTTTGGTCAGGACAGTAGGTCTAACATTCTTAATCGTATAAAAAATGCTATGGAATTGTAAATGACCAATGGTAATTACAAGCTCCTTTTTATGCACCTGTGAACACCACGTAAGAGCATACATTCCATACTGATTCAGGCCCATCCTTGCTCCCATTGAAGTCAATGTTAATTTTATCATTCGACTTCAATGGGAGCAGGATCAGACTCTCAGAGAGAAGAGTAGCAGCCGTGTTAGTCTGTATTCGCAAAAGAAAAGGAGTACTTGTGGCACCTTAGAGACTAACAAATTTATTAATAAATAAATAATTAATATAAAATAATAATTTAATAAATAAATTTAATAAATTTGTTAGTCTCTAAGGTGCCACAAGTACTCCTTTTCTTTCAGAGAGAAGAGTGTCACTGAGTAAATCACCAACCCACTTCCTGCAGGACCTACATGGTCTCCAACTGAAGTCCTGGCCCAGTCCAGCCCTGCTTCATTTGAGCTTCCTCCTTTCTGGTCTTACAGCTGACAAATGTAACTGAAATGTATTTTGAACAGTTTTTTTTTTTAAAATGTGTGCAATGTGCTAATATAATTTTTTTGAGCAGATAATCACAAAAAACAAAGGTGCCTACTTTTGCTATGGTTTTCTTTCCTTTATTGCTTTTTCTATTTAAAAAAATATGTTAGCATTGGAATGTCAAAACAGGGCTTTATTCAGCAAGTCGCTGTATACTCTTTATTTCCATTGACTTCAAAGTAAATAGGATCAGCCGGGGAGTTTTTGAATTATCGCTACTCAGGCATCGCTACATTTTGGCTTGGCAGAACTCTATTTTTTTTCTCATTTTGACAGATAATATTGATGTTTATTTTTGAAACTTTTTTTAGTTTTAGCAAGTTAAATTTTCACAGTTGTGGGAAATTATGGAGAGGGTAGACAATAATTATTTAATGACAGTAGATGCTGAGATTCAAAAACTTAAAGTTTTTACTGTCTAAAACAAATTGTCAACATCACAGGTCAAAATATACAAAGTAAATATCCTTACATCAAACTCTAATAAGTTCTCAAGCAACAGTTTTATTACTTTGCCTATTTGTAAATGCTGATTTTATCAATTGAAATTAGGGCTGTCAAGCGATTAAAAAATTAATCATGATTAATCGCGCTGTTAACAACAAAGAATATCATTTATTTTAAATATTTTTGGATGTTTACTACATTTTCAAATATATTCATTTCAGTTACAACACAGAATACAAAGTGCACAGTGCGCATTTTATATTTATGTGTTATTACAAATATTTGCACTGTAAAAAACAAAAAAATTGTATTTTTCCATTCTCCTCATACAAGTACTGTAGTGAAATCTCTTTATCATGAAAGTTGAACTTACAAATGTAGAATTATGTACCAGAGAAACTTCACTGAAAAATAAAACAATGTACCTTCAAGTCCACTCAGCCCTACTTCTTGGTCAGCCAATCACTCAGACAAACAAGGCTGATTACAATTTGCAGGAGATAATGCTGCCTGCTTCTTGTCACCTGAAAGTGAGAACAGGCATTCACATGGCACTGTTGTAGCTAGCATTGCAAGATATTTACGTGCCAGATGTGCTAAAGATTCATATGTCCTTTCATGCTTCAACCACCATTTCAGAGAACATGCTTCCATGCTGATGATGGGTTCTGCTTGATAACGATTCAAGGCAGTACGGACTGACGCATGTTCATTTTCATCATCTGAGTCAGATGCCACCAGCAGAAGGTTGATTTTCTTTTGTGGTGGTTTTGGTTCTGTAGTTTCTGCACCAGAGTGTTGCTCTTTTAAGACTTCTAAAAGCATGCTCCATACCTCCTCCCTCTCAGAGTTTGGACGACACTTCAGATTCTTAAAACTTCAGTTGAGTGCTGTAGCTATTTTTAGAAATCTCACATTGGTACCTTCTTTGCCTTTTGTCAAATCTGCTGTGATAGTGTTCTTAAAACGAACATGTGCTGGGTCATCATCTGAGACTGCTATAACATGAAATATATGCAGAATGTGGGTAAAACAGAGCAGGAGACAAACAATTCCCCCCCAAGGAGTACAGTCACAAATTTAACTGATGCATTATTTTTTTAATGAGCATCATCAGCATGGAAGCATGTTCTCTTGAATGATAGCCAAAGCATGAAGGAGCATACGAATGTTTAGCATATCTGGCATTTAAATATCTTGCAACACCATCTATAAAAGTGCCATGTGAACGCCTGTTCTCACTTTCAGGTGACATTGTAAATAAGAAGCAGGCAGCAGTATCTCCGTCAATGTAAACAAACTTGTAGTCTTAGCGATTGGCAGAATAAGAAGTAGGACTGAATAGACTTGTTTTGTCTTGAGTGCAGTTATCTAACCAAAAAATCTGCATTTGTAAGTTACACTTTCACAATAAAGAGATTGCACTTCAGTACTTGTATGAGGTGAATTGAAAAATACTATTTCTTTTGTTTATCATTTTTACCGTGCAAACATTTGTAATCAAAAATAATAATATAAAGTGAGCACTGTGCACTTTGTATTCTGTATTGTAGTTGAAATCAACATTGAAAATGTAGAAAAACATCCAAAAATATTTAATACATTTCAATTGGTATTCTATTGCTATAAGTGCAATTAATTGCAATTAATTTTTTAATCGTGATTAATTTTTTAGCTAATCGCATGAGTTAACTGCAATTAATTGACAACCCTACTTTAAATATTTTTTCATTCCTTTGTGTGTATATGGTTAAATTGACATTTGCCAACATTTACCAATAAAAATCGAATCCTTCCAAGTTTACATATAATTTGACAAATCAGAATAAGCATTTTTCACACGTCTCAACTCAGTCTATACTCTAAAATTAAAAGAAAGTCTTCTTTAAAAGGACTTTACTTTCTATTTTGTTGTATTGCTGGTTTAGAAAAGGTTTTTATTTTGTTCTTTGAATAAATATCAAAAAGTCTAACGGCTGACTAATTGAGAAGATAAATGCAGTTGTGTATCTTTCAGTTTGGGTTGTAAAGCGAGTGATTTCATAGTCATGAGTTTATCGGGAAAAAAGCACAAGAGCCAGGATATCAACATTAGTTAGACTGATGGGATTAATCAACTCATGTTAACACACTGATTATCATACAGTAAAGAGGAATGTTTCAAAAGAATACTCCAGTCTGAGACATAAAGTGAAATCATTTGGACTTCTAGAGAGGTCATGGTTGAATTATCACAAAACTCTCTTTACTCAAAGCAGATGCTTATTAAGATTAATTTAGTGTGAAAAGTGAACCAGAATGCATACAAAAGACATTGTCTCTTCAATTATGTAATAGGACACCTCCTCATTGTATTGTGTTCACTGAAAATGATTGTATTTTCCTAGGGGATGTATAACTACAGTTTGCCAAAGACTTCTTACAATCCTTCTTCCCCATTTTAGATGAAATATCAGACTGCAGAGGATGAAGCCAAAAGAGTAGAAACAAGAGAACACAAATAAACATCAATTTAAATGAAAAAGAAAAGACATTTCTTATGTTTCTATTATGTTTGTATTCTCAATATACATATTCCAACTAGAAAATCCTAATGATGCCATAATATGAACGCAGAAAGAAATGGAAACAAACTAATACTTAACCTAAGGGTAGGTCTACATGGGGGATTTAATGCAAAACTTTTTGATGGGCATCTGATAACTCGCAGCATGCATGACACACCAATAGCATGCACACGGGATTCCTCTTCCATTTTCAATTTTCACCATCTGAACAACTGGTGGTGATTTGCTGCTAACTGAGGGAGTACTGTTCTTGCAGGGTATCCATGGCCCTTTGCTTTGTGGCTGAGCAGCATGCATCATGGGATTGTAAGAACTGTGAATTGTGGCGTGTGGAAGCCAGGCGGGTTCAAATTTTTTTTTAAAGTTCTTTCCATTATCTCCACCCATGCTTCCTTTCTGGGCAAGTGTTATGGAATACACCTCTGTGTCCACACCCTACACACTATTGTAATCATTTTTGTACAAGGTATGCCTTGTAGGGTATCATCTGAAAACTCATAAATTGCTGATCAGTATTGTCCTGATAAAATACGTGTGGTAACACTGAATGTGAAGTTATAAGATTCCCCTGTATGATGTTATTAACACATGTTCCAAACCCACAGACTGCCCAAGCAGAAGTCAGCAAACAGGTCTCACCTGAACACAGAAGCGTGTACTTCTCTTAATTTGCATTTAACCAGCAAACAGAGTCATCAAGCAGAAAGGTAAAACAAAGAAATCTCAAACAGGTGAAAATAACCATCAGGGAACATCCTTCCACATAGACAATTTGTCTCCTGGTTCTCAGCTGGAAAGGTTTTCCAAGGGGATACTAGAACTATAAAAAGGAGGGACAAACACCCCAAGGGATCCCTCTCTCTCTCTCTGTGGCCACTGCATCTGAGAAGACAAAAGGAAACAGCTGCTGGACTCAGGGTGGTGGGGAGATATCCTGAAGAGTTTGATCAGTAATCTGGCTGGAAGCACTTGGTTAGAACTGTTGCTTGACTCTAACATAGTTTGTTAAATTAGATACTAGTAAGATTTATATCTTTATTTTTCTTGAAACCATTTCTGACTTTTATGCCTCATTACTTGTAATCACTTAAAAATCTATTTCTTTGTAGTTAATAATCTTGTTTTACTGTTTTATCTAATCCAGTGTATTTAAGTTGAAGTGTCTGGGTAACTTTATTTAAGATAGTAAGCAGGTATATTATTCCCTTAAAGTAAAATAAAACTTAAAATATTTGTACTGTTCAGTAGAGGGCAGTATAGGACATACATTTCTGGGGGGAATCCAGGACTGTGGGTGTGTTGGGGTCACCCTACAGTACAACTAAAGCTGATGAGAGCCAGGGTGTAGCTGACAGGCTGCAGATCCACACAGACACTCAGGGTGTGGCTTGCGTGCCGGATAGCTGCTTGTGAGCAGCCCAAGTGGGAACTAATTCAGCAAGGCATTGTAAGGCACTCAAGGTTGCATGACGGGGGTGACATAGCCCCTTCTATGGTCTGGATTGACTCCGGTATGTCACAGCAGGCTAGCACTATTTTGAATGGCTGTCTGCCAGCACTGATCTAAAAACGCACTATGCTGCATGAATACGGAGAGACTGCTTGGGCTGTGTCACAACGTTCAAACCTGGTCACATTCAGCATTGGACTTTGCCCACCACCAAGCAGATGAGGCGGGGGTGCAGGAGAATATTCAATGACCGTATCAGAGGCTCCTCTGGAAGCAGGAGAACACTGTGAACCTCTTGCGGCAGGTTGAGGATCCTGAGCTGTTAGAACTAGAGGATTTGTTCCTCTAGTAGGATCAACTACACACCATGCAGCACTGTTTCTGGCCCAACCATTAGAGCAAACCAGCATGGAATGGTAGGAGAGGATGGTTCTGCAGACCTGGGACAATCAGCAGTGATGAGAGATTTTCAGGATGGGGACTGCATCCTTTTTTGAGATCTGTGCAGAACTGAGCCCAGAGCTGCAGCAGCAGCTATACCAACATAGAGTGCCCCATGCCCATGAAGAAGGGGGACACCATTGCCCTTTGGAAGCTGGCCACCTTAGAATGTAAACGGTCTATAGTCAAGGCACTGAATTTAGCCGTATAGAATGGAAATCTGTCAACTTCATGAAAAAACTCGTACAGATACAGACAGACATCATCTTCCTCTCCAAATGCAAACAGATGGACATCATACCAAAAGAACTGAAGATAAAAAATCCATTACAATCTACATACCACACAGACTGTGCTGACAGCTTGTGCCACACACTCTCAAAGAAACTGCGGTACCACCTGATCAACATCCTCTAACAGCAAACAGGGAAAGATTAAGAATGAGCTCTCAAACTGGATACTCTCATAAAGAAACAGACCTTCCACACAACTTCCTCATGGCTGGACTTTACAAAAAACTAGACAAGCCATTTACAACACACACTTTGCTTCTCTACAAAAGAAAAAGGACACAAAGCTATCTAAACTACTACATGCCACAAGGGGCCACAACAGTGGTTCCGTAACCACCCAGCAATATTGTTAATCTATCCAACTATACTCTTAGCCCAGCAGAAGAATCTGTCCTATCTCGGGGCCTCTCCTTTGCCCCTCCACCCCCACGAACATGATACAGTTCTGTGGTGACCTAGAATCCTATTTTCGACGTCTCCGACTCAAGGAATATTTCCAACACACCTCTGACCAACATATTAACCCACAGAGACCTTCCTACCAACACTACAAAAAGGATTCTGGGTGGTGACTCCTCCGAAGGTCGAAACAGCAGCCTGGACTTCTACATAGAGTGCTTCCACTGATGTGCACGAGCTGAAATTGTGGAAAAGCAGCATCGCTTGCCCCATAACCTCAGCCATGCAGAACACAATGCCATCCACAACCTCAGAAACAACTCTGACATCATAATCAAAAGGCTGACAAAGGAGGTGCTGTCGTCATCATGAATAGGTCGGAGTATGAACAAGAGGTTACTAGGCAGCTCTCCAACACCACTTTCTACAAGCCATTACCCTCTGATCCCACTGAGAGTTACCAAAAGAAACTACAGCATTTGCTCAAGAAACTCCCTGAAAAAGCAAAAGAACAAATCCGCACAGACACACCCTAGAACCCCGACCTGGGTATTCTATCTGCTACCCAAGATCCATAAACCTGGAAATCCTGGACGCCCCATCATCTCAGGCATTGGCACCCTGACAGCAGGATTGTCTGGCTATGTAGACTCCTCCTCAGGCCCTTCGTTACCAGCACTCCCAGCTATCTTCGAGACACCACTGACTTCCTGAGGAAACTACAGTCCATTGGTGATCTTCCTAAAAACACCATCCTAGCCACTATGGATGTAGAAGCCCTCTACACCAACATTCCACACAAAGATGGACTACAAGCCGTCAGGAACAGTATCCCCGATACTGTCACGGCTAACCTGGTAGCTGAACTTTGTGACTTTGTCCTCACCCATAACTATTTCACATTTGGGGACAATGTATACCCTCAAATCGGTGGCACTGCGATGGGTACCCTCATGGCCCCACAGTATGCCAACATTTTTATGGCTGACTTAGAACAACGCTTCCTCAGCTCTCGTCTCCTAATGCCCCTACTCTACTTGCGCTACATTGATGACATCTTCATCATCTGGACCCATGGAAAAGAAGCCCTTGAGGAATTCCACCATGATTTCAACAATTTCCATCCCACCATCAACCTCAGCCTGGACCAGTCCACACAAGAGATCCACTTCCTGGACACTACGGTGCTAATAAACGATAGTCACACACCCTATATCGGAAACCTACTGACCGCTATTCCTACCTACATGCCTCTAGCTTTCATCCAGATCATACCACACGATCCAATGTCTATAGCCAAGCTCTATGATATAACCGCATTTGCTCCAACCCCTCAGACAGAGACAAATACCTACAAGATCTCTATCATGCATTCCTACAACTACAATACCCACCTGCTGAAGTGAAGAAACAGATTGACAGAGCCAGAAGAGTACCCAGAAGTCACCTACTACAGGATAGGCCCAACAAAGAAAATAACAGAACGCCACTAGCCATCACCTTCAGCCCCCAACTAAAACCTCTCCAACGCATCATCAGGGATCTACAACCTATCCTGAAGGACGACCCATCACTCTCACAGATCTTGGGAGACAGGCCAGTCCTTGCTTACAGACACCCCCCAATCTGAAGCAAATACTCACCAGCAACCACACACCACACAACAGAACCACTAACCCAGGAACCTATCCTTGCAACAAAGCCCGTTGCCAACTCTGTCCACATATCTATTCAGAGGACACCATCATAGGGCCTAATCACATCAGCCACACTATCAGAGGCTCGTTCACCTGCACATCTACCAATGTGATATATGCCATCATGTGCCAGCAATGCCCCTCTGCCATGTACATTGGTCAAACTGGACAGTCTCTACGTAAAAGAATGAATGGACACAAATCAGACGTCAAGAATTATAACATTCAAAAACCAGTTGAGAACACTTCAATCTCTCTGGTCACTCGATTACAGACCTAAGAGTGGCTATCCTTCAACAAAAAAGCTTCAAAAACAGACTCCAACGAGAGACTGCTGAATTGGAATTAATTTGCAAACTGGATACAATTAATTTAGGCTTGAATAGAGACTGGGAATGGATGAGTCATTACACAAAGTAAAACTATTTCCCCATGTTATTTCTCTCCCCACCCCCCACCGTTCCTCAGATATTCTTGTTAATTGCTGGAAATAGCCTACCTTGCTTGAAAACCTTTCATGGTGACCTCCTTTCCCCCCCCTGCTGCTGGTGATGGCTTATCTAAAGTGATCACTCTCCTTACAGTGTGTATGATAAACCCATTGTTTCATGTTCTCTGTGTGTGTATATCAATCTCCCCTCTGTTTTTTCCACCAAATGCATCCCATGAAGTGAGCTGTAGCTCACGAAAGCTTATGCTCCAATAAATTTGTTAGTCTCTAAGGTGCCACAAGTACTCCTTTTCTTTTTGCGAATACAGACTAACACGGCTGCTACTCTGAAATATAGTCAAGCTGTTTATCTTGGGAAGATCAATTGTTGGGGCCTTTGTCATGCAGGCCTGCTGTGCTATTTTAAGATACTGTCTAGCTGGACAGACATTGATGGCTTTATATGCATGGGGTTCTCAAACTGTATTGGGCCAATTCATAGAACCTATGTGTCTATCATGCCCTTCCCCACCTCTCAAAGCACAGAATTTATAAATAGAAGGAGGTATTTCTCCACGGTGCACCAAGGAGTGGTTAGCCACTGCAGCAGGTTTACAAACATAAATGCTGGGTGGTCTGGAAGGGTTCACAGTGCTGGGATCTTTTAGAACTCAGTTCTATTTAAATTAATGGAGAAAGGAAGGTTTGCCCCAGGACCACTCTGGACATTGCTGGTTTTGAAGCTGGTCCAGTTATTCTGGGATGCTCTGGTTAATGAAGTCATACACAGGCCACTTGGACAGAAGGAAGGAACATTTGAACTGTCCCTTGAGTAGTTGAAAACTGGTAGTTGTGTGGGCATTTGGCTGTCTGAACGGGGAGATGGCACTGCTTATGGAATTATTTGCAAGAAGCAGAAAACAAGCCCCAACCGTTATAGCTATGTGTTGTGTTCGTGCAGTAATTGTGAGACCAAGGGGAAAGCCTTAATGACGGGTGGGAGGCTGAGGTGCAGAGACTTGCTCAGTGATTCGAGCAGCCAGTAAGGCATCCCACAGAGACTGCTAGCACCTGGGGGAACATTGTCAGGGATGTCTATTGAACATGTGTAGCTATACATCCAGTTGCTAATCCATGGAAGTTGGGTTGGGATAGACTGTGAGCCAGTGCAGTACAGTTTGTTTGTAAAAGTCTATGAATTATTTTAGCTGTATTTAAAGGACTGTATGTGTTACATGCAATGATGAGTTGTAATGGACCAAATGGATTTGAAATGTTTTTTATTATGAAACAGTAATAAAGCCAAAAATAAAGTTTTCGTTGAACCCATGTTTTATTTGAAAATTCATTTACCAAAGCAATCTACTTACTGACCAACAAAGAGCAAACCTTTAAATAAAAACACAGTGTAAACCATATTGAAAGGTCAATAATGCAGACAGTGCAAAAATAACAGAGGAGGGGGAAGGCTTAAATTAGAGGCCCATATAGGTCTTTCCTGTGCCTCTTTTTATACACAGGGATCCTGGAGTTGAGTGCCCCAGCATAAAATTTTCTGGTGCATTGGAAGGCTCAAAAGTATTGGGCTCCCAGGAGCCAGTGTTTTCAGTAGGCAGATGTTGGACCTCAGAGGGGAATGGCCTCTGGGACAAGTGCTGTTCGAGTATGGTGAGGGGGAGTTGGTGTTGGTGCCAGTAGCCAGTTTTGTCCAGGTGCTGAAGGTTATAGCTGGATCCTGGCTTACAGGACTGCAGCACTCCTGGCCTAACAGGAGCATGTTTTGTAGAAGAGTCTTCTGGCTCAACACAATGCCTTGAGTGGCCTTTGTATCTCCCGGTCTTTTTTCCCATGCTCTCCTTCGCCATAGAAATGATTTGTATTTGTGTATTTGAGGCACTTCTATGATGTCAGAGGGGATATGGGGGAACATCAGGGGCTAAGCCCTCCTGCATCTCCTTTAGGCTGAACCTAGACTGAGATGGATGACTAGGAGCCAGAGAATGATCTTATTCAAAAAAGCAAAGAGCAGACCAGTGACAAACCCTGTGAAGTTGTTCACCAGGATGGCCCCTCCAGAAATGCTGCAGGAGTGGGAAGGCCTTGCGAGCTATGCCATGGGGCATGGGTGTGTGAGGCTATTCCTTACAGTGTGTGAACCCAAAATTGAGCAATTCCTTGGGCTTCAGTTCTGCTTTATTTCTGCAGCCAAGAAGACAGTGCAGAGAAAAATAGACAGTCCTCCAATGCTTGTCAGCTGGAATGCACGGCATTTAAACTTCATCAGGGAATAGTCCTGTTTGTAACTTTGTACTCCAGGCATGCAATGTCCATGTATACCGCAGGTAAACTACAAACACACTAACCAAGCTTCTTTCCCTGTAACCATTGTCTCAATAAACTGCCATGTTTTGCACAAATGATTTTTTTCATTATTCAAATATGCCGTGGGAGAGGAGCGGGCTGGGGCGGCAACTGTGCTGCCAGACTCCATATTGGGCTGGCAAATAGGATTTAGGGGGGAAAGGTGTTCGCTAGGCAGAAAGAGTTGAGGGAAAGGGAAAGAGGGGGATGGGCAAGTGCCCTCCATCCCTCGGTCCTGAAAATTGTCAATAGTTGTGGCTTTAGCACAAGACAGAAGCTGATCGCCCGAGTGGAGCAGCCAGCATTTTGGAAATATGTATGGGAAGGAGGGAGGCAGGGGCTGGATACTCAAAGGTCACCCAGAGAGAATAGCACAATAATAATAAATAATACATTGCAAGCATAGCTACTTACAGGCCAAAGTTCCCTGCAGAGGATCTGCCTCTTCAGTCCCAGCCAGAAATACTTTTGGGCTTGCCAGATGCAGATGGGGATGAAGGTATATTGCCCTTGGCTTTCTAAAAAGATCCTGGCTCTGCGGGGACAGCTTATCCCCAGTTGGCCTTGCCAGTTGTCCTCAGTGAGGGGTAGAGTGCAGCCTGCAGGCTCAGCTTGGTGTCTTGGACGGGTTGTGCTATAATCGCATAAGATCCCGCCCAGTTCATCATAAAAATGGACAGGTCACATGTCCTTTGCTGGATTATCCCGTTTTGTCCCTTGTTTCAATGTACTTACTCCTGAGTTGCTTGGTCTTTATCCAGCATTGTTGGTACCCTGGTCATGGCCCCTCTCGGACATCTGCTTGGCAAAGTCCACAAAAAGGTCTCTATTCTGGTGGCTGGCCATGAGAGCTTTCTATGTTGATGAGGTGATGAGATCCAGCGTCTCAGCATGACCTCAAGCAGCTTGAGGCATGTTGCAGGGCTTCTGGAGTGCTGTCCTAGTCATATCACAAGAATGCTGATTCCAGGAGCAAATGGGCAAGTTCTGTCTCTGTGTCAGCTTTTAAAGGGGAAAGGGGATATCCTGAGAATTTGACACCAGACCAGAGGAGGGCACACAGGTGAATAGACAGATCAGTGTTCAACTGCAAAGCACTGTGGGATAGCCATTGGAAGTGAGGAAAAAAGTGGTGCAGAGAAATTGCATCCACCCTAATAGACCACATTAATTCAATTTGCATCAAACCTAGTCCACTTTATTCTTTACTGCCATAAAATCACAGGAGTTTCTAATTGCTCCACTCTTGTCACAATTTCACCCTTCCTCCTGACTCTGTTAGCTCCCTCTAGTGTTCACAGTGGGTCAACTGGCAGAGCCAGGATTCAGCCCTGAATGTTGAAAAGCCAAACTTTATAAAGCTCCATAATTTTGTTTGTACTATATACAAAAAAATCTTTTGTACTTTGATTATGTAATTTAGATGGTATCTAGCATATCAGCAGACACACTTACAATACAGCTGTCCTCCAATACAATTTAAAAATGGTTTAATGTTATAGGGTACCCATGTCCCTGAATAATGCTAAAGACAGGTTGTTGTTTTTTCCCTAAACCCTTATTCAGACTTTAATGTTTCCCTGGACATCCCATATCACAGAAGATTTTAGGAAATGATACATTTCAAACTGGGTTTTAAGGATTTTTTTTGGTGTGGATTGGATAGTAGTGGTCGGAGTCAAAAGAAATAACATACCTTTGATGTTATTGCAAATTGCATTAGTATCTAGCAGCCACAGACAATGCAATTTGTTGCCATAGACAATGCAACTTACTTTGTCCAACTTGGAAAGTAGTGTGCTCTTCAGATCCATCTTTCTATACATGAACAGAAGCCTCTGTTCATTGGCTGAGCCTTAGTCAGGGCTACCAAGAAGACCAGGGCTTTATAAAGCAGTGAGCAAGCGACCAGAGAGCTTTGCGACTAGGGACCACTAACAGGGAGTTTCGAGAGGGAGTTTGGAAAGGGGGCGAGGTACACTTGCCATTCTTTGAAATCTTTAAACTAAACAAAAATCAAAACTTCTTGATTTAAACAAAAACCCTATCTTTACCCTAGGTAGCTGTAGGAAAAAATGCAGGCAAAAGCCCAGCAGCAGAGTGGGGGCTATCCTGTTTATTGCACTCAATGTAGCATGTATGATTACCTGCTCTGTGCATTTGGTGCAAGGAGCTCCTGGCCCTCAGAGACCGTGTACGGGTTTTGGAGGCCAGGGTGGTGGAACTGAAGGAGCTTTAGGGAGGCAGAGAGGTATGTTGATGAGGCTTTCTGGGACATTGTAGATTTGTCCCACCTCCGCTCAGACAGCCCCTGTGCTGCTAAGGAGTGTGAAAGGTCCAGAGAAGGAGAGCAGTCAACGGGAACAGAGGTAAACGTTCCCATAGTTTGGACCCTCCTTCCAGATGACGTTGGGGTATCCTCTCGCACTGAGGTTACCTCTCCGGGGGAGGGAACTCCAGTCATTAGGAAAAGGCAGGTGTTAGTAATGGGAGATTCAATCATTAGAAACATAGATAGCTGGGCTTGTGATGACTAGGAGAACCATATGGTGACTTGCTTGCCTGGTGCGAAGGTGGCAGATCTCTCGAGGCATCTAGATAGACTTATGTGTAGTGCTGGGGAGAAGCCGTACATGTAGGTACCAATGGTACATGTAGGTACCAATGACATAGGGAAGGGTAGGAGAGATGTTCTGGAGGCTAAATTTAGACTGCTAGGAAAGAGACTGAAATCCAGGACCTCTATGGTGGCATTCTCAGAAATGCTTCCAGTTCTACATGCAGGGCCAGGTAGGCAGACAGAGCTTCAGAGTCTCAATGCATGGATGAGACGATGGTATAGAGAGGAGGGATTTATATTTATTGGGAACTGGGGAAACTTTTGGGATAGGGGGAGCCGATACAGGAAGGATGGGCTCCACCTAAACCAGAATGGATCCAGACTGCTGGCACTTAACATTAAAAAAGTTGCAGAGCAGTTTTTAAACTAAGAGATGGGGGAAAGCCAATGGTTGCAGAGGCGCATGTGGATTGGACAGAGACTTCTCTTAGAGGAGAGTCTATTGATAGAGATTCTCTAGGTTTTCGTCAGGAGGAGAGTATGGAAGAGGATAAAGCATGGGCCAGATCAGATGAGCAACATTCACATAAAGAATCTGACACATCAGAAAGGGGCAGACAAATAAACAGTGACAAGTTTTTAAAGTGCTTGTACACAAATGATAGAAGTCTAAATAATAAGATGGATGAACTAGAGTGCCTTGTGTTAAAGGAGGATATTGATAGAATAGGCATCACAGAAACCTGGTGGAGTGAGGACAATCAATGGGACACAATCATTCCGGGGTACAAAATATATCGGAAGGACAGAACGGGTCATGCGGGGTGGAGAGTGGCACTATATGTGAAAGAAAATGTAGAATCAAATGAAATAAAAATCTTAAATGAATCCACATGTTCCACAGAATCTCTATGGATAGTAATTCCAAGCTCTAATAAGAATATAACAGTAGGGATCTATTATCAACCACCTGACCAGGACAGTGATAGTGACAATGAAATGCTAAGGGAGATTAGAGAGGCTAACAAAATAAAGAACTCAATAATAGTGGGGGATTTCAATTATCCCCATATTGACTGGGTACATGTCACCTCAGGAAGAAATGCAGAGACAAAATTTCTCGATACTTTATTTCTCGATACTTCTTGGAGCAGCTGGTACAGGAACCCACAAGGGGAGAGGCAACTCTTGATTTAGTCCTGAGTGGAGTGCAGGATCTGGTCCAAGAGGTAACTATAACAGGACCACTTGGAAATAGTGACCATAATATAACAACATTTAACATTCCTGTGGTGGGAAGAACACCTCAACAGCCCAATACCATGACACTTAATTTCAGAAAGCAGAACTAAGCAAAAATGAGGAGGTTAGTTAAACAGAAATTAAAAGGTACAGTGACTAGACTGAAATCCGTGCTAGCTGCATGGACACTTTTCAAAGACACCATAGTAGAGGCTCAACTTAAATGTATACCCCAAATTAAAAAACACAGTAAAAGAACTAAAAAAGAGCCACCGTGGCTTAACAACCATGTAAAAGAAGCAGTGAGAGATAAAAAGGCATCTTTTAAAAAGTGGAAGTCAAATCCTAGTGAGGTAAATAGAAAGGAGCATAAACACTGCCAAATTAAATGTAAAAATGTAATAAGAAAAGCCAAAAAGGAGTTTGAAGAACAGCTTGCCAAAAATTCAAAAGGTAATAACAAAATGTTTTTTAAGTACATCAGAAGCAGGAAGCCTGCTAAACAACCAGTGGGGCCCCGGGACGCTCGAGATACAAAAGGAGCACTTAAAGACGATAAAGGCATCACAGAGAAACTAAATGAATTCTTTGCTTTAGTCTTCACGGCTGAGGATGTTAGGGAGATTCCTAAACCTGAGCCGTCTTTTGTAGGCTACAAATCTGAGGAATTGTCACAGATTGAAGTGTCCCTAAAGGAGGTTTTGGAATTGAGAAACTTAACAGTAACAAGCCACCGGGACCAGATGGCATTCACCCAAGAGTTCTGAAAGTTCCACAATTTCACATTTGAGTTCTATTAACTATGTTTTGTAACCTGTCCTTTAAATCAGCTACTGAACCCAATGACTGGAAGATAGCTAATGTAACGCCAATATTTAAGAAAGCTCTAGAGGTGATCCTGGCAATTACAGATCGGTAAGTCGAACGTCAGTACTGGGCAAATTAGTTGAAACAATAGTAAAGAATAAAATTGTCAGACACAAAGAAGAATATAAATTGTTGGGCAAAAGTCAACATGGTTTCTGTAAAGGGAGATCATGTCTTACTAATCTATTAGAGTTCTTTGAGGGGGTCAACAAACATGTGGACAAAGGGAATGCAATGGACATAGTGTACTTAGATTTCCAGAAAGCCTTTGACAAAGTCCCTCACCAAAGGCTCTTACGTAAATTAAGTTGTCATGGGATAAGAGGGAAGATCCTTTCATGGATTGAGAACTGGTTAAAAGACAGGGAACAAAGGGTAGGAATAAATGGTAAATTTGCAGAATGGAGAGGGGTAACTAGTAGTGTTTCCCAATGGTCAGTCCTAGAACCAATCCTATTCAACTTATTCATAAATGATCTGGAGAAAGGGGTAAACAGTGAGGTGGCAAAGTCTGCAGATGATACTAAACTGCTCAAGATAGTTAAGACCAAAGCAGACTGTGAAGAACTTCAAAAACTAAGTGATTGGGCAACAAAATGGCAAATTAAATTTAGTGTGGATAAATGTAAAATAATGCACATTGGAAAAAATAACCCCAACTATACATACAGTATGATGGGGGCTAATTTATCTACAACTAATTAGGAGAAAGATCTTGGAGTCATCATGGATAGTTCTCATGAAGACATCCACGCAGTGTGCAGCAGCAATCAAAAAAGCAAACGGGATGTTAGGAATCATTAAAAAAGGGATAGAGAATAAGACAGAGAATATCTTATTGCCCTTATATAAATCCATGGTAAGCCCACATCTGGAATACTGTGTACAGATGTGGTCCCCTCATCTCAAAAAAGATATACTGGCATTAGAAAAGGTTCAGAAAAGGGCAACTAAAATGATTAGGAGTTTGGAACGGGTTCCATATGAGGAGAGATTAAAGAGGCTAGGACTTTTCAGCTTGGAAAAGAGGAGACTAAGGGGGGATATGATAGAGGTATATAAAATCATGAGTGGTGTGGAGAAAGTGAATAAGGAAAAGTTATTTACTTGTTCCCAAATATAAGAACTAGGGGCCACCAAATGAAATTAACGGGTAGCAGGTTTAAAAACAAATAAAAGGAAGTTCTTTTTCACCCAGCGCACAGTCAACCTGTGGAACTCCTTGCCTGAGGAGGTTGTGAAGGCTAGGATATAACAGAGTTTAAAAGAGAACTGGATAAATTCATGGAGGTTAAATCCATTAATGGCTATTAGCCACGGTGGGTAAGGAATGGTGTCCTAGCCTCTGTTTGTCAGACGGTGGAGATGGATGGCAGGAGAGAGATCACTAGATCATTACCTGTGAGGTTCACTCCCTCTGGGGCACCTGGCATTGGCCACTGTTGATAGACAGGATACTGGGCTGGACGGACCTTTGGTCTGACCCAGTATGGCCTTTCTTATGTTCTTAACATTACGTATATACTGAACATTCTTTCAGTGAGGCTCTTCATACAGACACTGTACTTTTTTCTTAGTTTAGTTTTAAACTCTGAAAAAGAGCTCTTTACAACATCCATGAAGTTGCTGAGTTTACTTTGAATTTGGGCCAGTAAGAATGCATGCAATTTGCTCAGTGATTTAAACAATCTTCAAATACAGCTTTTCTCCCCTTTTGATTTGCTGTGATTACAAATGTGATTTGTAAGCAAATTGCCTTACCTTTTGATATGTTGATTAAGTTTTCAACATTAACATCACATAGAAGGAGTTGCTGTTTCTATGCCAAAAAAATAGGGAACACATAAAATACATTAGGGGTAGTTTTATATAGTTATGGCCAAATTATTGCTGCTCCAGCATGAGTGTACTGGAAAAGGGAAAGTTCAGGAGCTTCTTTCCCTCTACTGAGCCACTCACGTACAGGAGACTGCATGTGACAGGGAATCTTGTGTTGCAGAGGATTAACCTGTCCCAGATCCCATTTATCCCAGAAGGGCTGCACTGGGGACAGCACTGGATACACCTGTTGCTGTTGCACAGATATATCAAGTTCTGATGCCCATCAAGTTCTCCTCACAATGGCTGGAAAATTATAGTTTGCAAAGGCCTAATGCCTCCAGGCATTGCTTGGGTCTCTCTCTGCAGAGGTATAACTGAGGCCTCAGTGTATACATTTTTACATATTTACCTGCCATGCTTATGGAAAGAATGTAGTTCTTTGTGTGTGTTTAGGAAATTTACTCCAACCTGAAAATCTTAAGTTTCAAGGTTGGTCTTTTTAGCAATTACAGGAAGCTACGGCATGTACTACTGAAACCTATCTGGCCCCAAACTTAGCTTTAAACTTTCAAAACAAGGTGCGCGCCTGTGGAACTGCAAATAACCACTGAGTAGATGCAGTTACTGTATACAGGAAGCTAGGATTAAGTTCAAATAAAAGGTCTGGCAACCAGTTCTTAGCTTTGTAGATTCAACTACTTTAAAATCAGTTGCTATCTGTTTATCTCTGCAGAGGAGGAGAAGGGTATTATATACCTAATGAGAAGATCCATTTAAGCAGCCTTCTCTCCAGGTAAAAAAAAAAATATTTTAACTTTTTCTTCTTCCAGATTAGCTGCTCAGTCTATTGCTGACAGATGAGATCAGCTATGCAAAATTTTAACACCATGTTGCCACTGAAACATATATCGTCTTCTGTCCTCATACTCTGAGTGGAAGTTTTAAAGACTGTAAAAGTTCAAGAATGGGTTCTGTAATTTTATTATGAATTAACCAATATTATAATTTTGCTATTTTCAGTAAATAGATGAAAAATATCTCATTCTCCATCCACACATTATGTCAAAAGCATGCAGGGGTCTAATAGACACAAGTAAAGACACAATCCTGGTTTTAAGAGTTTACAATCTTAAATCCTGATCCTGCAGAGAGTTATGTTTTTAAATTTATGCATTGTGAGTAATGCAATTGACCTCAGTAAGAGAATTCACAGTGCACAAAGTATGTGTGCAAGTCTTTTCAGAATCAGGACCTAAATTATACTTTGGGGTTTAAAATCTAAAAAATTTGGTTTAATATGCTGAAGCTCCCACTTCCCTCTTTTTCTGTTATACCAGTCATTGCTCAGATTTTTATTTACTTTAGCAAATAGGATTAATATGACCCTTTCAGCAAACAGTGAATCTCCCACGGTAATAGTTCAAATTTTCATTCCAAAATCATGTTTAATATACCATTTAATTATAAGTACCTACATGCATATAATAAAGCAAAAATTGAATAGGCCATGATATGAAATAAGCACCAATGAGATGCTGTTTCTGAACACAGGAAGATAGGATGAATGTCAAGGTTTCAAACACGTCTTTTATATTCCTAAGAGCTACAGTACAGTCAAATAGCATAAGAGCTATATTAGCTACAGTCCAATAATATAAAAACTCTAAATCTTATCCAAAACCAATTGGAGTCAATGAAAAAGTTTCCACTGACTTTTTATTTTTTGGCAGGTTTCAGAGTAGCAGCCGTGTTAGTCTGTATTCGCAAAAAGAAAAAAGGAGTACTTGTGGCACCTTAGAGACTAACAAATTTATTTGAGCATAAGTTTTCGTAAGCTACAGCTCACTTCATCGGATGCATCCGATGAAGTGAGCTGTAGCTCACGAAAGCTTATGCTCAAATAAATGTTAGTCTTTAAGGTGCCACAAGTACTCCTTTTCTTTTCTTTTTTGGATCAGGCTCCATAAGCTTAAGAATACATAGGAACTAGATCCTGATTCTGCCACCTTCTCTCACTTTTAATACCACCTTACTATGAGCCAAGCTGTGAACCTGTTATTTCTAGTGAGGAGGAGTTATCTGCCCAAGCAATCGCATTGACTTCAAGAAGAGTGCTGGTGCAAGTAACTGCTCATCAATGGGAGGAAGGGATTCACAACGTGGCCCTGTGTGAAAAGTCCCATTCATTTTAGGGAGACTGTTTGCAGAGTGAGGGACTACTCAGAGTAAGGGTGGCAGAATCATAGCCTGCAAGAAGTATGTTAACACATGGTAACAATATTAGTTATAATTGTCAAAAATATCTACAAAAGGTTCCATACCAGGGTGACAGCATGATCAACAAGTCATTATTTCTTGAATTTTATCAAGTATGTTTGTTTTATTCTTAGTAATGCAAAGAAAGGTGGACATATGCAATTTTAAAGAAACATATTTCTAAGTATCTATTTTATCATATGTGAATTCCAGGCTTTAATTACATACATATTTTGCTGAAATATCCCCCATACAGTATTTCTTAAATCTCAAAAGACCAATGGCATTTGACTGCTAGTTCACACAAATAATTGTGGCATTCCACAGACAGTGGGAGTCCCAGCCACCCCACGGCTGAAAGCGGGAGCCCATGCTCTCAGCCCTGGCTGGTCAATAGCGGGAGCCTGCGCTCTCAGCACTGTGTTTTCGCTTTCAGCCCAGGGCCCCTGCCCTCGGCCCCGCACAGCCAGAGCCCCCACTCTCAGCCCCAGGCGGACAGCAGAAAATCGTGGACAAGCAATAATGGACTTTATTGCCACAAATAATACTTTTCTGCAATTTTCCATGACTCACCTGCAACTCAGTAGCAATTTTTTGACAAGTATTCTGTAATTCAATAAAGGCCTGAATTATTATTAATATAATTACAGAAGACTCACTCATGGATCCCTAGTTAGGCTTGTGTTGAGCTTTTAAGGTAAAGCAGGATTATAATAATGGAAAAAACCCATCTTATTTATGCAGTTGTGGAGATCCTCAGATGCAATGTATTAACTTCAGTTCTGCTGTGGAAAGTGGCAGAATTTTGAGACCTCTATGAAGGTTCTGCTTTTTGGGGACTCCCATGGGAGTTTAGGGGCCAATAGCAGGCTGGGGAACTGTGGGAGCAGAGTTAGAGGTTACATTCTATGCAGATCCACCAGCCATTTCCAGACCCTCCTATCCCTTCTCCATGTACAGAAATTACTGGGGGGAAGCATCATAGCCTGCTGAGTGAGACTGCATTCCCCTCTATGCCTGCAGTCTTTTCTTGCACGAAGGCTGGCTACTTGTGCTCGCCCTGGGGAGAGTGAATTTGCCCCAATAATAATAATTAATCATAACAAATATTAAGTCTTCTCCAGCCCTTCCATTGAGTTGCTAGTGTCACTGCATGACAATTCAAAGTGCAATATACTATTGCCCCTTCTTCCATCACCAGTGTCCTGTTCCAAGACTACCATTGCCCCTCTGCTGAGTGATAGCAGATGTCCAGGGCCCTGCAGCTCAGCTTCCCAGTGGAGAAATCATTGACACATTAACTTGTTTTATTTACACTTATACATCAGTCATGGAACAGAGGTGGTCAACACATTGCATGCAGCCCTTCTTTCGGGAATCTCAGCCTAACAAAAATGCCCAGTTCCAGAGAACAAACCTGCTTCAATCAACTAATCAATTCTAATCAACATGTCTTCCCATGGTTGAGGAAACTAGGGCCGATCTATACTGGGAACTTACATCAGCATAGCTACTTCTCTCAGGGTCTGGATTTTCACACCCCCGAGAGAAGTGGCTATGCTTACCTAACCCCCAGTGTAGACAGTGCTAAACTGATGAAAGAATTCTTCTGTCCACCCTAGTTACCACCTCTTGGGGAGGTGGATTATCTTGCCAACAGCGTAGGTAGTGTCTACAGTGGCACACTGCAGCTGAGCCAGTGTTGCATTTTCAGTGTAGACATATCCCAAGAAAAAGAACTGGACAACTATAACACACTGTAATAGCACCACCTGCTGACACCTGCCATAACAATAAGAAAAGGAGCACTTGTGGCACCTTAGAGACTAACAAATTTATTAGAGCATAAGCTTTCGTGAGCTACAGCTCACTTCATCGGATGCATCCGATGAAGTGAGCTGTAGCTCACGAAAGCTTATGCTCTAATAAATTTGTTAGTCTCTAAGGTGCCACAAGTGCTCCTTTTCTTATTGCGAATACAGACTAACACGGCTGCTACTCTGAAACCTGCCATAACAATATTGTATATAAGAAAACATTGCATGAAAACACCCACCTAAGGCCAGGTCTACACTTACAAGTTTTGCAGACATAACTTTGTAGTTAGAGTTAGGATTTTTTTTCAACGACACTTATACTGGCAAAAGCCCTAGTGTAGATGCAGTTATACCATCAAAAAAGTGCTTTTGCCAAATACAGCTTGTTTCATTCACTGCAGAACTGCTGCCTAGCCATTCGGTCCCCAGCCTGTAGCAGGGCCTGGGATTCTTCCGTCCTAAGTGCAGGACTCCGCACTTGTCCTTGTTGAATCTCAGATTTCTTTTGGTCCAATCCTCCAATTTGTCTAGGTCACTCTGGACCATATCCCTACTCTCCAGCATATCTACCTCTCCTCCCAGTTTAGTGTCACCTGCGAATTTGCTGAGGGTGCAATTAATCCCATCATCCAGATCATTGATAAAGATGTTGAACAAAACCGGCCCCAGGACTGACCCCTAGGGCACTCCGCTTGATACCGGCTGCCAATGAGACATCAAGCCATTGATCACTACCCGTTGAGCCTGACAATGTAGCCAGCTTTCTATCCACCTTATAGTCAATTCATCCAATCCATACTTCTTTAACTTGCTGTCAAGAATACTGTGGGAGACCGTATCAAAAGCTTTGCTAAAGTAAAGTAAAGATATATCACTATGTTGCCTCCCTTATTCAGTAAGGGTCCCACAATTTTCCCTGACCTTCTTCTTGTTGCTAACATACCTGTAGAAACCCTTCACATCCCTTGCTAGCTGCAACTCCAATTGTGCCTTGGCCTTCCTGCATGCTCTAGCAATATTTTTATATTCCTCCCTAACTGTGGCAGTGCAGGGTCTCCCTGGGGGCTCACCCCCCGACACACACACACAGGGGCAGTGCAGGGTCTCCCTGGGGGCTCACCCCCCCGACACACACACACACACACACAGGGGCAGTGCAGGGTCTCCCTGGGGGCTCACCCCCCCCGACACACACACACACACAGGGGCAGTGCAGGGTCTCCCTGGGGGCTCACCCCCCCCGACACACACACACACACAGGGGCAGTGCAGGGTCTCCCTGGGGGCTCACCCCCCCGACACACACACACACACACACACACACACAGGGGCAATGCAGGGTCTCCCTGGGGGCTCACCCCGCCCCTGACACACACACACACACAGGGGCAGTGCAGGGTCTCCCTGGGGGCTCACCCCCCCGACACACACACACACACACACACAGGGGCAATGCAGGGTCTCCCTGGGGGCTCACCCCCCCCGACACACACACACACACACAGGGGCAATGCAGGGTCTCCCTGGGGGCTCACCCCCCCGACACACACACACACACAGGGGCAATGCAGGGTCTCCCTGGGGGCTCACCCCCCCGACACACACACACAGGGGCAATGCAGGGTCTCCCTGGGGGCTCTCTCCGCCCCGACACACACACACGCAGGGGCAGTGCAGGGTCTCCCTGGGGGCTCACCCCCCCGACACACACACACACACACAGGGGCAATGCAGGGTCTCCCTGGGGGCTCACCCCCCCGACACACACACACACAGGGGCAGTGCAGGGTCTCCCTGGGAGCTCACCCCCCCGACACACACACACACACACACACACACAGGGGCAATGCAGGGTCTCCCTGGGGGCTCACCCCCCCGACACACACACACACACACACACACACACACACACACACACACACACAGGGGCAATGCAGGGTCTCCCTGGGGGCTCACCCCCCCGACACACACACACACACACACACACAGGGGCAATGCAGGGTCTCCCTGGGGGCTCATCCCACCCCCGACACACACACACACACACACACACACACACACACAGGGGCAGTGCAGGGTCTCCCTGGGGGCTCACCCCCCCGACACACACACACGGGCAATGCAGGGTCTCCCTAGGGGCTCACCCCCCCGACACACACACACACACAGGGGCAATGCAGGGTCTCCCTGGGGGCTCACCCCCCCGACACACACACACACACACACACACAGGGGCAATGCAGGGTCTCCCTGGGGGCTCATCCCACCCCCGACACACACACACACACACACACACACACAGGGGCAGTGCAGGGTCTCCCTGGGGGCTCACCCCCCCGACACACACACACGGGCAATGCAGGGTCTCCCTAGGGGCTCACCCCCCCGACACACACACACACACAGGGGCAATGCAAGGTCTCCCTGGGGGCTCACCCCCCCGACCGACACACACACACACAGGGGCAATGCAAGGTCTCCCTGGGGGCTCACCCCCCCGACCGACACACACACACACACACAGGGGCAATGCAGGATCTCCCTGGGGGCTCACCCCCCCGACACACACACACACACACACACACACACACACACACACACACACAGGGGCAATGCAGGGTCTCCCTGGGGGCTCACCCCCCCGACACACACACAGGGGCAATGCAGGGTCTCCCTGGGGGCTCACCCCACCCCTGACACACACACACACACACACAGGGGCAGTGCAGGGTCTCCCTGGGGGCTCACCCCCCCGACACACACACACACACACACGGGCAATGCAGGGTCTCCCTGGGGGCTCACCCCCCCGACACACACCCACACACACACACAGGGGCAGTGCAGGGTCTCCCTGGGGGCTCACCCCCCCTGACACACACACACACACAGGGGCAGTGCAGGGTCCCCTGGGGGCTCACCCCCCCGACACACACACACACACAGGGGCAATGCAGGGTCTCCCTGGGGGCTCACCCCCCCGACACACACACACACACACACACGGGCAATGCAGGGTCTCCCTGGGGGCTCATCCCCCCGACACACACACACACACACACACACACACACACACAGGGGCAGTGCAGGGTCTCCCTGGGGGCTCACCCCCCCTGACACACACACACACAGGGGCAGTGCAGGGTCTCCCTGGGGGCTCACCCCCCCTGACACACACACACACACACACACAGGGGCAATGCAGGGTCTCCCTGGGGGCTCACCCCCCCGACACACACACACACACACACACACACAGGGGCAGTGCAGGGTCTCCCTGGGGGCTCACCCCCCCGACACACACACACACACACAGGGGCAGTGCAGGGTCTCCCTGGGGGCTCACCCCCCCCGACACACACACACACAGGGGCAGTGCAGGGTCTCCCTGGGGGCTCACCCCCCCTGACACACACACACACAGGGGCAGTGCAGGGTCTCCCTGGGGGCTCACCCCCCCCGACACACACACACACACACACACGGGCAATGCAGGGTCTCCCTGGGGGCTCACCCCCCCGACACACACACACACACACACGGGCAATGCAGGGTCTCCCCGGGGGCTCACCCCCCCGACACACACACACACACACACACACACACAGGGGCAGTGCAGGGTCTCCCTGGGGGCTCACCCCCCCCGACACACACACACACAGGGGCAGTGCAGGGTCTCCCTGGGGGCTCACCCCCCCCGACACACACACACACAGGGCAGTGCAGGGTCTCCCTGGGGGCTCACCCCCCCGACACACACACACACACAGGGGCAGTGCAGGGTCTCCCTGGGGGCTCACCCCCCCGACACACACACACACACACACAGGGGCAATGCAGGGTCTCCCTGGGGGCTCACCCCCCCGACACACACACACACACACAGGGGCAATGCAGGGTCTCCCCGGGGGCTCACCCCCCCGACACACACACACACACACACACACACAGGGGCAGTGCAGGGTCTCCCTGGGGGCTCACCCCCCCGACACACACACACACAGGGGCAGTGCAGGGTCTCCCTGGGGGCTCACCCCCCCTGACACACACACACACAGGGGCAGTGCAGGGTCTCCCTGGGGGCTCACCCCCCCGACACACACACACACACAGGGGCAGTGCAGGGTCCCTGGGGGCTCACCCCCCCGACACACACACACACAGGGGCAGTGCAGGGTCTCCCTGGGGGCTCACCCCCCCGACACACACACACACACACACAGGGGCAATGCAGGGTCTCCCCGGGGGCTCACCCCCCCGACACACACACACACACACACACACAGGGGCAGTGCAGGGTCTCCCTGGGGCTCACCCCCCCGACACACACACACACAGGGGCAGTGCAGGGTCTCCCTGGGGGCTCACCCCCCCTGACACACACACACACAGGGGCAGTGCAGGGTCTCCCTGGGGGCTCACCCCCCCCGACACACACACACACACACACACACACACAGGGGCAGTGCAGGGTCTCCCTGGGGGCTCACCCCCCCGACACACACACACACACAGGGGCAGTGCAGGGTCTCCCTGGGGGCTCACCCCCCCGACACACACACACACACAGGGGCAGTGCAGGGTCTCCCTGGGGGGCTGGGGGGTCTCACGCTGGGACTAGGGCTGCCTCTGGCTTCTCTCCCTGGCGCGGCGCCGGGGCCGGCCGGATAAGGCGGCGGAACCCCGCGCGGCGGGCCGAGTTGTGCGGGGAGGACTGTGCGGAGGCACCGGGGCCGGCGTGCCTGGCTGGCAGCCGGTGACAGCGGGCCGGGCCGGCGGGAGCGGGGCGCCATGGCCGTGGACATCACGCTGCTGTTCAAAGCCAGCGTGAAGACGGTGAAGACCCGCAACAAGGCGCTGGGGGTCCCGGCCGGCGAGAGCCCCAGGGACGAGCTGCTCAAGCGGGGCAGCCAGCGGCCCAAGAGCGACTTCTCCTGCCGGGCCCGCGAGGTGGTGAGTGCGGGGGCCTGCCCCGGGGAGGGGACCCAGGCGTCCGGGAAGGAAGACGCTTGGGGGAGGGGGGCAATAGCAGTAACAGCCAACCGCCCCGCCTGCCCAGGCGCCTCTCCCCGAGCCCCGCCCCGCAGCTGCAGGTGAGCCGCAGATGAGTGCCGTGCAAAGTGACGGGCTGGGGGGCTCTCTTCTCCTTCTCCCCCTTTAACTTCGGGCACTTGGCAACCCCCGCTCCCGCCTAGGCGCTGTCTCTCTTTCCCCGTTATAACCCCCCCCTCGTCCTGCCGGCGGCGGTGCCCATTGAGTCCCTCTGCCGTCGCGGGTCAGAGAGCAGGCTGCGGGCTTTCAGGAGGAGGCTGCTTTTAAAAGGCTCCGTTCCCACGGAGACCCAAGGCGCTGGCCGGGCACTTCTGAAGAAATCTGCCCGCTGGTCGTTGACTTTCTGTGGGACTTTCACGCAAGAAGACGAGAGAAAGAAAACATGAGAATAAATAAAATAATAGCCAACAGTATCATTGTAAAACGCTCAGCAATTGGTGTGGGGACTCAGGAGAACCTAGAACTACTCTCAACGCTTTAAAAAAAAAAAATACTAGTTTCCAGGTTGACATTATCGCTTTAAAACTAATCCCTCCCCCAAGTGACTTGGCAGATCCTTAGTAAGGCATGCATATTGCTTATAATAATGACACGTAGTCCAGTCTCTGGTGATGTTATATAGAACTCTAGTCTGTACTCACTTGCGCTGATTCTGTTGCCTGCAAGGACCAGAATTTCCAGACACCAAGTCATAGATTCATAGATATTAAGGTCAGAAGGGACCATTCTGATCATCTAGTCTGACCTCCTGCACAGCGCAGGCCACAGAATCTCACCCACCCACTCCTATGAAAAACCTCACCCATGTCTGAGCTATTGAAGTCCTTAAATCATGGTTCAAAGACTTCAAGGAGCAGAGAAGCCTCCCTCAAGTCAACCATGCCCCATGCTACAGAGGAAGGCGAAAAACCTCCAGGGCCTCTCCAATCTGCCCTGGAGGAAAATTCCTCCTGACCCCAAATATGGCAATCAGCTAAACCCTGAGCATATGGGCAAGATTCACCAGCCAGATACTACAGAAAATTCTTCCTGGGTAACTCAGCTCCCATCCATCTAATATCTCATCTCAGGGGATTTGGCCTATTTACCCTGAATATTTAAAGATCAATTACTTACCAAAATTCCATTATCCCATCATCTCCCTTTCTATAGGCCCTGCTCCTGCAAACATTTAGGCATGAGTGTAAATGTACTCATATGAATAGTGACATAGGAGTTACTAGAACTACTCACATGAATAAATTTAAGTATGTGCATAATTAATTTTCCAGAATTGGGGCCATACACACTATCAGTGGTTTTCTTGACCACTACTCATGCAGAGTTGAGTTGCAGATTTATGTATATGTTCTGTGTGCAGATAAATGTTACACACCATAGAGGTATAGTGTCATAACCATGTGATAAATTGTATTCACCATGGACCTCTTGACAGCCTTACCTGCCTTCTGTTCATTAATCTCCCTCTTTGGGTTTTAGTCTATAATTCCAACCATCTGAACAGCTTTAATGAATTGCCACTTTTTAAAATCAACAACCAGAGAAATGTTTGTTTCTGGAGTTGCAGTTTTTTAAAAATAAATTTAATAGGCTAAATTCAATCCTGGTTTAAATATTGAAGTCAGTGGAGTTGTACCTGCATACACTAGAGGTGAAGTGACCTGATATATATAAATGAAATATATAACCTGCAGTTACTGGAAACTCTCTCTCTCTATATATATATATTAGAGAGAAAATGTATTATTAAGAAATAAAAATGTTGTGGCACTTTTGCTGGAAGGTATCTGCAGAGTTTTTGCACTTTTTGGCATAATGTCACAGGAATATTTTACTTTTGACAATATCAGTGATTTGCAGAAGAATAGATTTAGAGGTGGGAGTGAGAAAGTCTCTGAAATATATTTGTTAAAAATAGTAATGATCTATCTATCTACTTTTTTTTTTATAAACTGAGATTTTACAGTCTAGCAGAGGTAGAAATATTCTTAAATTAAAATCCCATTTAAAGACTATTTTGTTAGTTTAAGATAATTAATAAAATTGTGGTGGTAATTTGACTTTATCAAAACTGGAAGCTTGTCTCCAGGAAATGTCTCATCTTAAAACTGTGAAAATTCCTTTCCGACCCCAAATATGGCAATCAGCTAAACCCTGAGCATGTGGGCAAGACTCACCAGCCAAACGTCCAGGAAAGAATTCTCTGTAGTAAGTCAGATCCCACCCCATCTAACATCCCATCACAGGCCACTGGGCATATTTACTGCTAATAGTCAAAGACAGTACAGGGTCTCCCTGGGGGCTCATCAATTAATTGCCAAAATTAGGCTATCCCATCATAACTGATCTCAGCCACATAACAATTGCTTCAGAAATGAGTTGAACCAAGGATAAGTGTTCTGCTAAACATATCTGAGGCTGAGTTTCAGTTTCAACATGATGCCTGGTCAGTGAGTGGTCTCTGGCAACTTCACAGGAGAGATTAGATATGGGTTTGTCAGCTAATTAAGTAGTTGAAAGTATTTTTGCCAGAATGGCAACCAACAGTTTAATTTTCCAGCCAAACCAGAGTAGGCTGTGTAGCAACCTTTAGGGCCTTGCAAACTTGGTTGTAGCTGTTTTTTGGAGATACAGTTTGATTTTAAGAGGAAAAATAATGCAAACTATAAGCTGCAGTCCAAGGCATTTATTTTTGCTGGAAAGGCAAGAGACTTTTTGCAAATTAAACTAAGTCTGGGTAGGGCTTGTAGTAAAATAAAATATAATTTTTTTGCTACTGTAAAACACAATTTGATTTGATTATGCGGGAGAGAGAGCACCTCTTTCTAATACTTTGTTACAGGCTTGCAATTACAAATGTAGCTAGTTTTGCTAGAGCTAGGCAATTTAACTTGCAAATTAATTGTTGATTTACACATTAACTCTTAATTTTTATACAAACATGTTTATGCATACAGGCTTGGTTGATTTAAAAGAAAAAGTTGTCGGGAACATATCAGACCACCAGACCTCTTCCAAGAGCTCATAAGTCAGAATAAGCGGAGGGTAATTCTGCAGGCCTTGGGCTAACTAACCATCGTAGAGTATGCTCGGGAACAATAGAAATTTAGACCAAAGCACAGTTTTCATAATTTATGGAACACTAAATATCCATGTCAGAAAGATGAAATATTTAATGTAGTTTTCAGAAAGTATGAGATGCTCACAGATAAGGGCCATCCTAATGCAGTCAATTCGATTCTTTATAGGTTCTTGTACCACATTCCATCACCAATGTATCAGCGCACCTTCCGATTGTGCATTAAGCAACATAACTAACATCTGTCATTTGTGGTTTGCTCTCTCAGCTTCTTCTCGGGGCAAAATTCTGTGTGTCATGTATTGTTTAGGTAGGTTTGTTTGTTTATAAATAATTACACGGTGCTGTGTGTTTATCCTAGAGAAGGCAAAATCAAAGAAAGGTACCTTGCACTTGGAGCAGAGGGTAGTGAAGATTGTGATGGTTCTTATTCTTTGTGGAAGTTTGTTCCTCAGTCTTGGACCAGCCTGCAAGAAAGCTCTACATGCTGCATGGATGAGCTTTGCCCTTATGGTAGAAAGTTCCACTGTATGAAAAGTAGAGTAATTGAACCATGGTCCTCATCACAGAGATTTAGGCAATCTTTTAGATATCCTGGTCCCTGGCTGTTGAGTGTCTTGAAAATAAGGACCAAGACCTTGAACTCCACTCAATATTCCATGGGAAGCCAATGTAGAGAATAGAGGGAGTAGGTCTGATGTGCTCAAGATAGCCCTGGTTGGTGGATGGATTTAAATCAAAGCGATTTAAATACACCGATTTTAATCATGATTTAAATCAGTAAGCAGGAAATCTTGATTCAAATAATCCATTTTAATCACGTTTTGCATTTGTACTTTTTAATTATTGTTATGAGCTGGGTGAAACCTTGTTATGGGTCGACTTAAACCCTGCTGAGAAGGATGAGTGTGAACTGATCCTTGAATTAACATAACTATAAGAATAAATTAATCACAAGCCCCTGCCTAAGATAAGGGTTATGTGAACCTCCCCGGGAGTTTGGACTAAGTGGGTGGGTTGGTGGGTGGAGGGGTTTGCTGAGTAGTGTGTGAGAGAGTTTGAGAAAATAGGTAGAACACAGAGGACCAGAGAATGAAGGGGAGAGGGATAGCTCAGTGGTTTGAGCATTGGCCTGCTAAACTCAGGGTTGTGAGTTCAGGGGTCCATTGAGGAATCTGGGGTAAAATTGGGGATTGGTCCTGCTTTGAGCAGGGGTTGTACTAGATGACCTCCTGAGGTCGCTTCCAACCCTGATATTCTATGATTCTAATGATGTAGCTGGAAGAAGCAGCTGAAAGTCCAGTGTCTGACCTTGGAAAAAAAATTGGGGAGAGGTTTTTGGGTCAGGGATGCAGGCTGAAAAGAGTGCTCTTGGTGCTGTGAAGAAAAGAAGCTGTTTCCTGCTTGATTCCTTCTGCATTCAGAGACACATTTGTAAATAAACAAAACTGCCTTAATGAAATACCTATTTATCACCAATTTCTACTCCCAGCTGGAATATCCCCAGCGCCCCAAAGTTTGACTAGCTGACTAGTTTGACTAGGTCGAAAAGGAGCAACGTTATTTTTCTAAAGAAAGGTTGATTCTCATTAGTTGGTAACCATTAAAACACGTTGAAATCAACATATATGTGGCCTCTACACTAAATTTGGTGCTTCTTTTTGCTATCTAGAAGGATGCATTATATCTATACACATTTATTTAAATAATTATATAGCTTAATTTACATTTATTCAGATTCTTAATTTTTCTTTTTTTTTTAATTGTTAGAAAATGGTGAATGATGAATTTGTTATTTGGTAGAAGAGGATTAATTCTTTATTTGAGATTGTTTTGTGTAAAGCTGTATTTGGATGGAAGTTCAATTGAATGCATAAAATCAACATTTTAATCTTTTGATTAAATATATATGGCAGTCGACTGTCTTGAAAGACTATGGTGTAATCGGGAAAGCAGTTCAGTTACTGTGTATCAAGCATCATGAGTGGCTAAACAGTCAATTCTCAAGCAACAGTCCATGCCACTTATAATGCAGGTATCAGGCACAAAGCCAGAGAATGAAGCCAGTTAACTGCTTGAGGCCTTCTGCACTTTTCTCTGCACTTTTCTCTCTCACAACTACCTCTGTTCAGCCTCTTTGACTCTGTGGTGTAGTGCAGTCCTCTAGCGTGGCCTGTTGCTACTGCATCTTCCCAGCTTGTGGTGTCAATGTTGAAAGTTTTCAAGTCCCTCTTGCAAATGTCCTTGAACCTGAGGCTAGGTCTGTGCAGTGACCTTGGGGTATCTGCACGTTCTCCATACAGGAGATCCTTTTGCAGTATGTCAGTCATCAATCCGGCACAGATGAACAAGCTCATGGAGTTGTCTGTGTTTTTAAATTAGACTTGGTAATTTTTGCTTTCGCAAGTACTTTGATGTCATGAGTTTTGATATTTAAAGTATGTGGAAGGTGTTTAGCCTTCTCTTGTGCCTGCTAAGGTGGTCCAGATCTTGCCATCATACAGAAGCATGCTCAGAATGCATGTCTGGTAGACCCATATCTTGATGTTCAATGTTGGTTTCCTTTTATTCCACATGTACTTGATCAGTTGGTCAAATGTAGTAGCTGCCATTCTGATATGAGAAGTAAGCTCATTGTCTAAAGAGAAGTTATCCGATGCAGTTGATCCTAGATAGAAGAACTTGTGCAGAACTTCTAGAGTGGTGCTAGTTAGTAAAACTTCTGGTGCAGTCAACACATCTTGTACCACAATCATTGTCTTCTTTAGACTGATAGTTAGTCCAAATTAATCTCAGACTTCAGCAAAGCTATTGCAAAGTTGCTGGAGCTTCTTGGGGAATGATGATTAAGGCTCTAAAATTAAGACATCTCTCAAAATACAACACAGGGAAAATTACCAATTGTGTGTGTATGTGTGTGTGTGTGTGTTTTGTAATGATTTGTAAACATAAGGGTAGACTTTGAGTGGAAAAGGCCTTTGAAAACCCATATTTTAAAGAAGATTTTAAAAAGCCTTAACATTTTGGGGTCAGAGTGCTCTTTAATTGCTCCCCACCCCATCCCAGTAGGCATGATAATACACACGTACTGAACTATGATATTGAAAAATAAATATGAAGAATGGCTAAATGGTAAGATTGAGAGCATTGTTAGTTATATTTTTAATCATTTATAATTGTGGATAGTAAATGAGTTTAGATGAGGTAACATTTCAGTCAAGGCCTTGATGGCATGAGTGTGGTTTTGCTAGTTCTCCTTTTGTATAAAATTGCTAATTTGCTTAAAATTATGTTATTGCTGACAGGACAAAGGTAACATTGTGTGGAAGAGTTTAGATAACAACTATACAAACCTATAATGACAAGAAGCCCCATTACTGGGAATACCCAGGAGCAGGATGACACAGAAAAAGAATGACATAAACAGCAAAAGCTGTGTAAATTGAAGCTTGAGCATGTGTATTGTACAGGTTACTTAAAACAAATGCTTAATGTTGATTGGGGAAAGGTTAATAAAAATGTAATGAGAAAATGTACAAAAAGATCCAGGTGAACAAGGCCTAAATTGGAGAAACACTGGGTCAGAAACTGAAGGAGCAGGGCTGAAATACCAGACCAGAGATTGGAGGTGGCGATGACCATCATGAAATAGAGGAGAACTTTCTGCAGTGTGGAAACTGGGACTCCTTACCAGTTCTGTTTTATCTGTTTGTCATCTGGCATAAATATATGTTCAGTCACCATGAGTGATGATAATTCTGTCTGAAATTCTATACGTAAAGGTGAAGATTGAGTAAGCCTAAATTGGGTGGACTTGTGACTCTGTTTACCGCCTTACGCTTCCTGGATGGGGATGAGTCCAAGATTTCTTATTGCCACTTCTGGGTCTTTGGGATTGTGACGTAAAGACTTTTGGAGTATTAACAAGACCTAGGAGGTTGTAGGGAGCCCCTAGCCGTGGGATTGGAAAAAAAAACAGGTAAGAAAATAAGTTCTCATTAGCATAATGAAGGAATATGTTAAACAGTTTATAATCTTCCACAGAGGGGGATTTGTTACATAAGTCTTACCCAAGGAAGAATGGTAGGACATAGTTCAAAAGACTTTTAAGAGTAGTATTCTGAAAAACAGAAATACAAGAACTTCCATAAAAAGGGATTATGTATTGAAGAATTATATTTAATGGTCTTGGGTGTGGGACAAGTTAAAAGGTGTTAGTCCTGCAAACAGTTAAAAGTACAGATTAAAAAAGGCTGTGGCCAGTGCTCTTCGTGAAAATCAATCACAGTATTTGACAGGTTTCAGAGTAGCAGCCGTGTTAGTCTGTATTCGCAAAAAGAAAAGGAGTACTTGTGGCACCTTAGAGACTAACAATGAAGGGAGCTGTAGCTCACGAAAGCTTATGCTCTAATAAATTTGTTAGTCTCTAAGGTGCCACAAGTACTCCTTTTCTAATCACAGTATTGTGACGGTGAGAAACCAAAAACAACACAGAATATGTGTCGTGAGAAGACAAAATGCATAGTAATGGGGCCAGAGAGAGTGCAATCAAACTATAGAGAATTTAAGGAAATGTAAGGGCACTGGCACTGCATTGCTTGCGGCATTTTCCGCATCTGCCTCTTTGGGAAGAGGATGATGATGAGCTTGATTTGTGTTCTTCCCCCCCCTTCACTCTGATGAACTCTTCTGTTAAAATGTCGGCCCCTGGTAATTTTAATGATTATAGATCTCTCAAATAGTTTGTTAAAAAGTTTGTGTTAAGTCATGGAAGAGCAAATATGATGTTGGATTCTTCATACCACCCAGATCCATGAAAACATGTATGTTAAGTTTTTGCTAGAAACAGAGAAAATGGTCAAGTAAAATTGCAGTTTGGACATGTGAGCAGCTTAAATGTGTCATCAGTTTACAATCTGCAATATACAAAGGAAAAACTTCAGGAATGTCACACCCCATTTAAAGAGGAAGGCGTGTAAAATTAATAGGCTTTTAAAAGAATTTCACTAAAATCTATTTGCCGTAACAGTCAAAGAATTAAATTTATTCATGATTTTAAATACGTAAAGTAAGTTAATCTTATTATCTTTGGTTTTAAGTTAAAAAGCTGACAGGGAATGGTGAAAGTCCTATGGCAAGCAGACAACATATGGTTGCACACATATGAAAAAGTAGGGGGGGAAGGCAAACATAAAACTTATAAAATCCTTTAGATAAAGCAAAGAATTAAGTATATTAAAAAAATTAATCATTTGTTTAATAGTGTTTGTTTTGATACAGTCATTCAAGACAAACAAAGTCCTGGATGAACTTCATCTAAAGTGCAGTTACTAACTCAAACGTTTTTTTCTTTTCTTTTAAGAATCAACAGTTGGTCTCAGTCAATCTATGTCTTTTTTCCCACTGACTAACCCCAATAGCATTTTCTATATTCCTCACTCAGCTTGCTATGTTAAATTGTTCATTGTATTTGCTTTGGAAGACTCTGGTTCCACCTGCCTAGCCTTATAGTTTTATATGTTGTATGTTCTGTGTCACGTGACCTTCGTTTTACATTTCTTCTTTTTTCCTTTATGCCACTTTTCCCAGTGAGGGTCGTAGCAGCATCATGGAGAGTAGGGAGGACCAGACCTCCCTTTCCTCCACAACAGTTTCCAGCTCCTGGGGGTTTCTAAAACTGTTCCCAAGTGTTCCCAGGCCAGATGAGAGAGATAATCTGTCCAGCGTGTCCTGGGTTGGCCTTGGGGCCTCCTCCCAGTGGGACCTGCTCAGTAGAGTTCCAAAGGAAGCCTCTTCGGGGACATCCTTATCAGGTGCCTGAACCACCTCGGCTGGCTCCTCTTGATCCGGAGGAGTAGTGGCTCTACTCTGAGGCTCTCCCGCATAACCGAGCCCATCACCTTGTCTAGGAGAGTAAGCTCAGCCACCCTGCAGAGAAATTTCATTTCTGCCATTTATACCTGTTATCTTGTTCTTTTTGATCATTACCCGAAGTTCATGACCATAGGTGAGATGGGAATGTAGATTGACCTGTAAACTGAGAACTTCATCCAAGAACTCAGCTCCCACTTCACCACCACAGATCAGTACAGTGCCTGCATTGTTGTCGCTGCTGCTCCAATCCCCAGTCAGGCTCCCGCTTGTGCTTACCACCACTTGTGAACAAGACTCCTAGATACTCTTCCACTAAGGCAGCTGCTTCCCCTTCACCTGGTGAGAAGAGTCCACTTTCTTCTGGGAGAGGACCATGATCTCCGATTTGGAGGTGCTGATTCTCATCCCAGCTGCTTCACACTTGGCAGCGAAATGTTTGAGTGCGCATCTAAGATCACAGTCTGAAGAAGGAGGGACAACATTATCTGTAAAGAGCAGAGATGCCATCTCCGAGTCCCTGTACCAGATGCACTCCACAGCTTGGCTTCATCTTGATATCCTGTCCATGAAAATCATGAACGGGAGTGGGGACAAGATGCACCCTTGGCGGAGTTCAATGCTCATCTTGAACGAACTTGACTTAATACCAAGAATACAGACACAACTCGCACTCCAAGAATAGAGGGACCAGATAGTATGCAAATGTGACATTGACATCTCATACTCCTACAACGCTTCCCACAAGACATCTCAGGGAATGTGGTCATATGCCTTCTGCAGACCTACAAAACAAAGATAGACTGGATTAGCAAACTCCCATGACCCCTCAAATATCTGCACGAGAGCAAAGAGCTGGTCTGTTGTTCAACGGCCAGGACGTAATCTGAATTGTTCCTCCTGAAACCGAGGTTCAACTAATGGGCGTAGCCTCCTCACCAAAGTCCTGGCATAGGCTTTGCAGGGGAGGCTGAGGAGTGTGATTTCCCCCTATAGTTGGAATACACACTCTGGTCTCCTTTCTTAAAGATCGGGACCAAGTTTGCCAGTCCAGAGGTACTACACCCGCCTTTACTCCGAAGGGAATTATGCGCCAAAAATTTTAAAATTATATGCACAATATTTTAAAAATCTGGCTCCAGCATGGCAGTGGGAAGCACAGGACACTGGCTGCACTGAGGTGGGAGATCACCCTGAAGCCCCCACCTTCCCCAGTACAGGGACTCAGTAGTGAGGCTGCACCCAACCCTGACATAGTGCAAGGGCTGGGCCTTTCCCTGAAACATCCCGGGGCCCTGTCCCTATGTATCAGGCGCACCAGGTGTGAGTGGGCAGGCTCTGCCTAGCAGAATCCAAGTGTGGAGGGGCTGGGGGGGGATCTAGGTGTGGGATGAGAGGTTTCTGTATGGGGCAGTCTGGGTGTGGGCAGCTCAGTGGGAGATCTGGATGCACAGGGACTCATTGGGGGGTTCTGGGTGCAGGGGCTATGGGACTCTGCAGGGGATCCAGGTGATGGTGGTTTGGCTCAGCAGAGGGGTCTGGGTGTTGGGAGATGGGGCTTGGCGGGGGGTCTGGGGGTTCACAGGGTCTGGATGCTGGAGGAGTGGGGCTCAGTGGGGTGGGGTTCTGGGTTGGGGGGCTTGTCGGAGGGGTCCAGGTGTAGGGGGGTAGGGTTTGTCAGGGTGTGGGTTCGATGGGCCTGCTTAATGGGGGAGCCCCAGCTGCAGCTGAGGGGACTCTGCATGCTGGGATTCCGCTTCCCCCCGTGATTCCCCTATCCCCTTTTCTTCTCCATCCCCCTCCCCTCACTCCCACATTCCTCTCCCCCTGCCCTATTCCACTGCCTCTTCCCCCCCATCTCCCCCCTTCCCTCATTTCCCCCACCCCCGCTTACCCAGACCCATCGCGGGAATTCACTGTTCCATAGAAAATAGGAAGGCTCTCAGAACATAGAAGGGGAGCACAACTTGCAGTAAGACCCATGAGGCTGCGTTCAGCTGCAGAGTCAGCGGAGCCCCAGACGAGACCGACCTGGACAGCTCTGCATTTGTAGAAATGAGGAGGGAGGGGGGCAGTGGCACGTAACCCTGGGTGCCCCCCCATGCCTCGCCTCTGTTTGGGGGACATTCCCCTCCCCCACCCCCAAAACTGCACACACTGCCTCCCCCAGGAGGCTTCCCTGCCGTTTTCTGCAGGAAAAAGCAGGAAATATGGGGGAGAGGGTGGGGCGAGGGGACAGCGTTTTCTGCTGTGGGTGCACAGTCCCACAGAATTCCCCCAGGTGTAAGTCACTGGCACGCACGCATGCTCAGGTCCCCCGCCCCCCTAATGGTGATCACACAGGCATGCACACCTAGCCCCCGAATCTGAGGCTGCTCCAGGCACGCTGGAACAGACACGCTGCTGTGTGTCCCCTGGCAGGTTTTTTTTTTTTTTGCATTTTTCTGCGTGGGGAGCACAGAAAAATGCGGGCCATATGAATTCTGCACCGCCACATTGGCGCAGAATCCCCCCAGGAGTACGCCTTCCATGCAACATTGAAGAGGCATGTTAACCACGACACCCCAACATTGACCACTGATTTCCACATCTCTGGACGAATCTCATCTACCGCTGCTGCCTTTCTGCTATGAAGGCACTTTAGTGCCATAGCCATCTCAACTACAGAAAAAGATCCGATTTCACTGGGGGTTTCTGACACTGCCTCCTGAAAGGAGGACGTGTGCACCGGGTTGAGGAGTTCCTCAAAGTGTTCCTTCCACCTCTTAACCATCTCCTCTGTCAAAGTCAGTGTTTCACCACCCTTGCTGAGAACAGTCTGGGCAACATCCCGCTGACCCCTCCTAAGGCAGTGAATGTTTGCCAGAACACCTTGGAAGCCGTCAGGTAGTCATTCTTCATGGTCTTTCCAAATTCCTCCCAAGCCCAAGCTTTTGCTTCAACGACCACTGCAGCCTCAGCCCTCTTCTCCAGGCTGAGGGTCGGGTCCAGTGCCAGAATGGCAGTAGGAGGGATGGACCACAATGGACTGGCCCTCTGCAATGGAAACTGGCTTTATATTTTTTCTTTTATTTTGGGTTTTATGTTTGCAACAAAAATTAAATTTGTACATAATTATAAATATATATTTTTATTTTTGGTGATATCACATTTTCAGTTAAAGATAAATAGGTCTTTCTTAGGTTTATTTTTAAGTTGTAATAAGTTGATAAGTTGTAAGATTATTTCTTCATATTTTGTTTTATATATTGTAAGCACCTTTGTTTTAAGCAATCAGAACCTTTGTTCTGGTAAACAGTATTATAAATACAACAATATATAATGTAACCTTAGCAATCCCTGTAGCAAAATTGTCAAACAATCCGGAAGAGCATAAAATATAGAGCATCTCACTGAAAATAATATAATCTCCCTTAGGGGAACAGTTGTAAATGACTCATTCCTCAGCCGAATGAGTTTTTATCCTTACGGGGTATCAAAAATCTTAAAAATCCACATTTATCAGTTAAAATGTTTAAAGAAAAAGTATATTAATTAATATTTTGCAAAACGGTTTTGTTGGGGTGTTTTCTAAAATGCTTGTTAAATTATTAATTTAAACTGTACTGAAACAGACAGTGCAATTTCTGGGAATGAGAGATTTTCTCAGTAGTTTATACCTGAATATGCAGAAATAGCTGTTCCCTTACATACTTTAATTAAAAAAGATACTGAAAATCAAACCTGCAGTTGACTGAAGCAGTCAGTAAATGGGCATTAGCCTCAGCTTCTGTATTGGTTTAGCCTGACTATTCACAACTATTTGTGTTGGAACAAGCTGCTACAGAAGAAGCACTGGCAGCTGCCCTGGGTCAGCACAGGAATTCAATTGTCTATTGGAGCCCAATTGTTTATGCGTCTCAAGTATTAACTACAGTAGAACAGAAATACTCTCAGTGTAAAGAACATATGGTGGCTACGTTTTTGGATTGCTAAGCATTTTGCTTATATTTCCTTCTATAGAATCATAGAACTGGAAGGGATCTTGAGTGGTCATCTAGTCCAGTCCCCTGCACTCATGGCAGGACTAAGTATTATCTAGACCATCCCTGACAGGTGTTTGTCTAACCTGCTCTTAAAAATCTCCAGTGATGGAGATTGTACAACCTCCCTAGGCAATTTATTCCAGTGCTTAACCACCCTGACAGGAAGTTTTTCCTAATGTCCAACCTAAACCTCCCTTGCTGCAATTTAAGCCGATTGCTCTTTGTCCTAACCTCAGAGGTTAAGAAGAACAATTTTTTTCCCTCCTCCTTGTAACAACCTTTTATGTACTTGAGAACTGTTATCCTGTCCCCTCTCAGACTAAACAAACCCAGTTTTTTCAATCTTCCCTGATAAGTCATGTTTTCTAGACCTTTAATCATTTTTTTGCTCTTCTCTGGACTTTCTCCAGTTTGTCCACATGTTTCCTGAAATGTGGTGCTCAGAACTGGATACAATACTCCAGCTGAGGCCTAATTAGCGCAGAGTAGAGTAGAAGAATTACTTTTCGTGTCTTGCTTGCAACATTCCTGCAAATACATCCCAGAATGAGGTTCGCTTTTTTTGCAACGTTGTTATACTGTTGACTAATATTTAGCTTGTGGTCCACTATAACCCTCAGTTCCCTTTCCATAGTACTCCTTCCTAGGCAGTCGTTTCCCATTTTATATGTGTGCCACTGATTGTTCCTTCGTAAATGGAGTACTTTGCATTTGTCCTTATTGAATTTCATCCTATTTACTTCAGATCATGTCTGCAGTTTGTCCAGATCATTTTGAATTTTAATCCTAGCACTTGCAACCCCTCTCAGCTTGGTATCGTTCACAAACTTTATAAGTATACTCTCTATGCCATTATCTAAATCATTGATGAAGACATTGAACAGAACCAGACCCAGAACTGATCCGTGCGGGACCCCACTCATTATGCCCTTCCAGCATGATTGTGAACCACTGATTATCAATACCCCACACACCCTAGTACAATTCTTATTTCCCAAGTATTAAGGGAAACCCAAAAAAGGATTAATCGGTTAATTAATCACAATAATGATTAAAACTGGAAATTATGGTAGAGCTAAGGATATAATGTGCTGTGCAATGGGTACATAAACATTCAAGAAGCTTTAAGAGATATCCAAATGGGAAAGATGCCTAGCCTCATCACCAGTGAATATTTGCTGGATTGGTATAGGAATGAAACACAGATAGTCACAGAGATTGCTACCACAGCTAGGTTTTCCAGGATATCAGTGTTACCACTTTACAGAAGATTTTCAAGTTTGTTTTTCATTTTCCCTTCCAATAATTGAAAAGAAGGATGTTTATGAGACAATAGTATACGTTCACTTTGTAGGGGTCCTTGAACACTCCATTTTTAAGGGACGTGTCAAGGTCTCTCAGATACTAGTAAGACACGTAGATGATGGAAAACAACAATGTTCCCTCTAATTTTTTACGTCCCTGTGCAGAATGAATTTGCTAATGGCATCAATATGGAAGTGATGTGTGACACATCACCTTCATATTGGTGCACATAAAATTCATGTGGTGGAGGTGTTTTCAGTTTACATGATGATATAATCATTTAAAAAAAAAAAGAATTGTCATAATGGGCCAGTGTACACATCAAGAATATGCTAGATTTCTTTATACAGGTACTGAGTAAGGAGGAAAAGAAAAATTCCCCATCTCAGCGGTTTAGTGTCTGAAATTACACTTAAGTACAAATCCATAACAAATGACAGTGTATATGCATGTCTAACATAGCTTTTAACCACCATCCCATCTGCCGTTCCTGATATATTGCCATTGGTAAAAGACAGTTATCGTTGTCCTGTAGCATTGCAGTGGTGATAGTTTTTCCATAACATATTTAAAAAACAAAAACAAACAAAAACAAAATCAGGCATAAACTTACAGCAAAGCAGTCTCTTGGACTTGTTATAGGGTAAAACCAAATGGCCCAAATGTAGATGCTTTAACCCGATCAGGCTATTCTTTACTGACTTGAAGGGGGTCTAAGAACAACATTTGTTGACACAGTCGCAATATGTAATCAGCAGCAACAACAGGCAGAAATAGAACACTGCTAGTCTATCTAATTGGATCTAGATTTCAAACAAGATATCTGTTACCCATAATATTGCAATAGTTTTATAATGTTTGCAGTGTTGTTGTATCCATGTTAGTTCCAGGATATAGGAGAGAGAAGGTGGGTGAGATAATCTCTTCTATTGGACCAACTTCTGTGGTGGATGAGACGGAAGCCTGGTCTACGCTAGAAAATTAGGACTAAGGGAAGCTACTGATATCATAGCGGCATGAGTTCCTGAACACTTTATGTATGTTAATATAGTACTATATTTGCTAAAAGTTCAGGCTTGGTATAGGATATAATAATTGATGAGACTTAATCCTGAAAACCTCTGCTCATGAGACTCATTTCATTTAAATCTATGAGAAAATTGAGACGTCAGAATGAAGTCTGTTTCATCATAGTTAATTAATTTTTTCTGTGATGAAATACACCATAAGAACTAGTGCTACAAAATCTCACTCAGAGAGATACTATGGGACAACAAATATACCAAAAATGTCAGAATTGAAGTTGTTAGAATCCTTATATAAAATATATATATAATCCTAAACAGATTTACTGTTTAGTTTATAGACTTGACTTTAATGGTTACCTAATAATTCCCAAAAGAGAACATATGCCTGAAAATGTAATATATCATATTCTTGGTATTGCAAATTATACTCTTTAGTAGAAATTAATTAATATGACCAATTTTGGACTACAAGTTATTTTCAGTTCACTTTTTTTTAACTGTGGCAATGAGTTAGAGTCTAATAAATTGAGCTCATAGCTGAGGTAATTAGGAAAAAAAGAGATTTATTTCTCCCTCTTCTAACTGTTAAAAAGTTCATTATTTCATAACACATTCCTTGATAATGCTGTGTTTTGTACAGTACTTGCACACAAACTTTTATCTTTTGAGTGATTCCATATTGTAAATTTTTTTCAGCACAATTTAAATGCATCTCTTTCCAGTATGAATGTCAGATTCTGCTTCATAACTGAGGTTGAAAGTGGTGTCCGATTTATTATCGGCCTGATTTTTTTTCCCAACTCTCCTTGCCCCTTCCCTCCCTGTTGCATTCCCTCCATCCTTCTTAGAGAAGAATTTTGTCCTAAAAAAGTTGAGGGAAGCTATGAAGATCATATTAAAAGTGCTGGAAGAAAGTGTGAAAAGCAATAAGAGAAAATGATATAGGAAAGATATTAATGATTTCAGAGCAGAATAAAAAGCTTTAATTCAATCAGCTAATGGTCCCCATGTGACTGTTTCTGGTTTCAGCCAAATTCATTTAAAAAATAGTGGCAAATATACATGGTCAGCCTTTGGAGGATGTAGGCATGAGTGTCCTTATTTTTGGGATCTCTTAAATGTCAGTTAAAATTCAGCTACCTTTAAAAAAAGAAAAGAAAAGTAAACTCCTAACTCCATTGTATAAGTTATTTTCTCGATATAAAGTAAATGACAGGGCTGAAAATTACGGTGATCCCCTCTCCCCTCGAGTTGCTAGTTATTTTGGCCACTGTGGCTAATCCACCATCCAGTGGCAGTGAAAAATCCAAAAGTATTCCACGTCTGCCACTCAATATTCTGAGGGCATATGCCCTCTGTGGTGGAGGATATTCATTCCTCCCCATCCCCCCATTTCAGTCTTCCAGGGCTAACTTTGATGCCTCTGGGTCACTGATGTTTTTGGATGAGAGGGGCAAGGGGATTTTTTTTTTTACTGGGTTTTAACTATGGGAGGAACTCCCTAGGCTCCTGTTGATGGAGTTAGAGTCACTGTAAACTCTTTTCAGCTGCTGGCTAGCAGTTGAATTGGCTTCTCCTCTGAGTTGCTGACTTGACATCTTGCCACAAGTACAGGATAAGTTCAACAGAGACTGTTACAAGCTTCTAGCACATGTTGGATTGGTGAAAAAGGGAGGATTTTGCCTCTTGCTTTCCTCAGAAGAAGGCCCCACTTGGGGCAAGCGATGAACCCCAGGAAAGGGGGAAGCAGAAAGGAGACTGGGGGGAGAGCCTCAGAGGGAGTAGAAGGGGAGTGAACTTAAGTGGAGGAACAGAGTGATAGGGAAAGACAGGCACAGAGAGAGAGAGATATGGGGGAGGACTGGAGATAAAGTGGAATACTGAGTAAGATCCAGAGAGCTAGAAAGAACAGAAGAGGAGGAGAGATAGTTGAACACACAGAGTAGGGAGAGGGACACAACAAACAGGATAAATGAGAGAAAGAAAATGAGTGAGAAAACAGAAAATGGCATGGAGAATGATAGAATGCATCTGAAATGGGAGGAGAGAAAAAGGGAATGAAGAAGGGGAAGCAAGGAAAAACCTTTAGGTTAGTGAATTTTGTTTCAGTTATGCTTTATTCATTTATTTTATTTATTATTATTCTGGCAGATGTTCTGTATCTCTAAATTTTGGGAGTAGGATGGGCCGACCATTTTGACCACTTCTATTATGTTAACATTGTTGGCAGTTTTGGATTCTGCAATTAAAGAACTCATGAAAAAGACAAAAATGAAATTTAGCTGAGCAAACAGAAAACCAGCTTCATTCTTTGGAGAGTTGCCCACTGGGGAGTTTTTTCCCCAGATGTTGTTTGCTTTGAGAATACCTCAGCTCTCTTTCTTCTTCAGGAGAGACCTGAATATTCTCATTTCTCCCTTTTCTTATTTTAAATAAGCTGGGGGAGGGGGGCGCTAGGCCTGAACTTTTAAATGTGTGTATGGCAGATGTCCCACATTTTAGTTTTATACTATGGTGATATAAAAAAAGAAAATCATGATGAGACAGGGAGGGATACCCTATTTGTCTTGGGCATTTGTAGAATGCTGTTCACCATAGTATCTGCTGAATACAGAGGTGGGCCGAAGTGGTTTCCTTTCTCTGACTAATAGAATTTCAGAGAGATCATAGATCTTAGCAACTTTGTGCTGTGAAACTTTTACCATATTATCAGAAATACAATTGTGGTGCTGTAATTTAGGACTCTAGCATGATTATACATTAAATTTTGTCAGCAACAAAATTGGCGTATTGTCTCTCTCCGCACAGGTACAAAGCTAGGTGAGTAGGAAGTACTTAAGATGTGGGCATTCAGAGCTGAAAAACCAAAGAAACTGTATTATGTAAACAAATAGTAATAAATATTTGCTGTCAATATGTCCTCAGATTTATGCTGCAGTATCTTTAGAATTGTTTTTATCACCATAGTTAGATGCTAGAGTAAAATCTCAATGTCAAGCTGTTTCCTTGTATTTTTTGGCACCTAATGGATTAAAATTCTTTTTGTTTCAGGATTGATGACGAGATAGTGTATGTCAGTAAAATATTGTGTAATGTTCTTGGTCTTGGGATCTCCATGACTACACCTGTAAAATGTTTTTCAAGGTGGAGAATAAGTAGGTTAAGGACTGGAATTACATCTTTAGCAGTTAGAGCAATTAAAGGGTAAAGTTGTCTATTTTTAATATATACTAAGGTGTCATGGAGGCCATATAAGTGCTTAGATGTAGATGAATATGAAAAAATTAACTTGTGCAGTATCACCACTTGAGTCACCATCTCTCAGATATTTCCTTTTTTGGTTGACTGTTTTTCTCCTGGGGTATTGTGGATTTAATCTGTTTCTGGTATGCAGCTTGACCTATATCCACACTGCAAAATGGATGGAAGGGAAGCGTGGGCTCAAACTTGGGACAGAGCCTGGGCTTAGTGTGCAGTGTAGCCGTATCCCCCAGAAGCTCTGAGAAAAAGCATATCAGTTAATCAGACAGATTCACTAAGATTAAGAGCAAGGTCTTAATGTTTTGTGGTCACTAAAGAGTTGAAATTCTGATGTAGAAGGCTTTGAGCTGGCTGCCAACTGAATTTCACTACTGTAAAAAAATTTCAAGGTTTTGGAAATTTTGTTACCCTGAATCAGGATGAAAAGCCAAACCCTGGACATTTTTTGCAGAAGCGAAATTCTGCAATATTTCATTTTGGAAACACTGAAATATTCCCACTGTGGGAATGTTTTAGAGTTTTCAAAGCAGAATATCCTACCCAGGACGCTGGAATGACTGGCTCCATGGCAGCCTTTGAGCTCTGCCTCTGCAGGTGAGCTGATGGAGAGCTCCAACCTCATAGCAACCCACCAGGTGGGCTGCTGAGGAGACAGGGGAGGTGGGTGGGTGAGTGAGCAAGAAACCAGACAAGTTTCTGTTGGAATTTTTGTAGAAACTGACATATACCCATGGAAAATTTCAAATTTGAAGAATCAGCATTTTCTGATGGAAAAACCTCCTGTTGGAGAATTTCCAACCACCTCTCATGACACAGTCTCAGAATTTCTGGTTGTTCTCAGACTGGCACTATGTATGCAGAGCTAAGGTTGCTTGAGTAATTGGATTGTGTGTGTATTTGCATACCTTCAAATAGTTTGGAAGTTATTGTAAAGTGGAAACTTAACTTGGAATTTCCAAGCTTTCTAATGTTTCTGTCACTTGAGGAAACTCCAGCATTCTTTTAAGAGGTTTTTTTGGCTGAACTAAGTGATACATTCTTTCAAACTTAACTTCGGGTTTACAGAGTTTTTGCCTGAGAATTTCTTTTATTTTTATTTGATTAGGGGAAGAGTGCGAGCAATGGAGATGAGAGTTGAATAGATATTTACAAAACTCTTTGAACTGGAGGTAATATATTATGCAAAGATAGATAAACCTAGCTTACTTTAATTGTAAAAACAAATAACCGAGATAGCAAACTGACATGTCAAATAAAAACGTGATTGTGATGATAATCATTTAAAGATTTGCGGAGAAACAAATATTTATTGAAAATAAAAACCAGGTCTAAAGACCCTAATGCTGACTTTTGGAAATATAACCGTGTTGTGGTATTTGGAATACCCTGTGTCCTGTACAGTAGATATTGTTTAAAATTGCTTGGGAACTGGAGCTTGCAATTGTGAGTTTGGAATGTCCTACGGATAATTAAGTTGTGGTCAGGCTTTAGAAAAATAAAAAGTTCTCGAACTATGATTTTATAAACATGCTACAATAACATTTCTTTATATTTAACAGTTTCTTGTAGAAAGCTGATACTCTCACGAGGCATTGATTAAAGGTAAAACATCAAGAAAGAAAAAATATTAAATTAAAACTTCACTTAGGATGTTGACAGTTGGCTTGTAATATTAAACAGATGTGCGTGTTCTTGGAATATTCTTTCAGAACTTGGTTACAGAGGTTTTATTTTTAAATGATAGCTACAAATTTTTGATTATTTTTAATTTCTTTTTTTTCCAGCTTTTATTCTATATTGTACTCTAGATAGATCCACCTGGATAATGTATGTAGTATAATTTTTGTTGTATTATTCTGGGGGGGCAAAGAGTTTCACCGTGTAGATTTAAATTGGAGTACAGCAGATTTCATTATCTAAAGGATTTATTGAAAGTGTTCAAAGATTCGTAGGCCAAATTGTACTGGGAGATGTGCAAATACTGCTTTTATTGATTTCATCGGGAAATATGTGAGAGCATAACCTGGCCAATTGAAGATGTACACAGAAATAATGGTATTATGTTTTTAAACACTAAGATTTAATTTTAAAATCTAGTTTAATAAAATAAGCAGGGAAATAACAAGTAGAAGTAGGGAGATGGTGTTGTCACTGAATATGGCATTAATGAAGCAGTGGAATACTGTGTCCAGTTCTTGTGTCCACACTTTTAAAAGGATGTTGAAGAATTGGAAGGCGTTCAGAAAAGAGCTACAAGAATCATCTGAGATCTAGAAAATCTACCTTGCAGTGAGATACTAAATAAATCAACCTATTGGCTTATCCAATAAGAGGTTCAGAGATGACTTGATCATGATCTAGAAGCACTTATGTGGGAAGATGATTTCTGATACTGTAGTAGAAGGCTCTTTCATCCTTCAAAGGCATAACAAGATCCAGTGGCTGGACCTGTCATCGTACAAATTCCAACTAGAAATAAAGTGCATATGTTTAACAATGAAGGTAATTAACCTTTAGATCCTAGAGATGTGGTAGACGCTCCATCTCTTGAAGTTTTTAAATCAAGATTGTATATCTTTCTAAAAAGTCTGCTCTAGTTCAGCTAGAAGGTGTGAGCCTGATGCAGGAGTTACTGCGTGAGATTCTGTGGCCTGTGTTATTTAGCAGGTCAAACTTCGTCTATGTGCGTACAGTACTATGGTCCCCATTATTATTCAGAATACCCCACAATCTTTAATGTAGTTATCTTTGTAACACCCATGTAGGAAGGGAAGTACTATTATCCCCACTGTAACTGATGTGGAACTGAGGCACAGAGAGATTAAATTACCTGCTCCAGGTCTCATAGGAAGTCTATGGCAGAGCAAAGAAGTGAACCCAGGTCTATCGAGACCCAGGCAAGTGCAGTAACCCATGGACCATCCTTCCTCTGATCACAAGCATAATGTTCTATTCTGGCCTTAGAAGTTATGAATCTATGAATGTTCTGTCTTCGTTTTAATAATAAGAGAACTAGGCAATGATGCATTAATGTAAAGCATTTCTAATGTAGCTGTACCAGTCTTGAATTTAGTCTTATACCTAGTTTAACAATCGATTGTAGAAATTACCTTTGTGAAAGCTTTACTTTCTGTAATAGTTTGGTATTGTGGTTTCTTCCTATGTAAATACCAGTGGAGATAGTCAAATCCAAAGAGTATTTAATCTATTCTATTTGAGTTGAGAAGTGAGGGGAGGGATGGGAGGATTAAATAATTATATCCTTTGAACTGCTTTGCTCTTTATACCATCTCAGTTTCATATATATATCAGGTGTCTTTTTCTCATGTATTCTACTTCTCATTTCTCTAAAAAGATCATGACACTCAATTTCTGCACTAAAATAAGTGCAACTGGCTCATTAAAATATGAATTTTGTTTTATTCAATGATATTCTTTGTTTCCTAACCTTAAATTCTTGCCTTGCTTATAAACCCATTATATAATATTACAGGTGGGAAACACTTATGAAAACACAGATGCTGCATCTGTATTTTGATTACAAAATCAAAGATGTAAAGAATCAAGAGAACACTGTAAAAACTTATCTAAGAATTAAACAGTTTGAATAAAATCTGACCTTGCATATCATTTTATTTCATATTTACCATCCTTATGCTTCGTGTTATATAAAGTGCATTATACTGTGGTCTATGATGGTAGCATTGTTTGAAAATTTATTGTCCCTGTCCTGGAAAATTATAGTAGTTTTAGATATAGTTTGTGAGTTCACACAGTCCATTTGGAATATCACTTAGCATAATTTTCTTTTATAGGAAAAATAAAACATTGTACATTTTTAAAAAAGAAAGTCCAGTCCCCCACCCACCCCCAAGAATGATGGGCTGAAAAGGAGCCTTTTCCTTTGTTTCCTAAAATGGGGTGGGTGTGTGTGTATTATTTTTATATGTTTGTTTTTAACAATGTTATCCCATATAGTCAGTCATATGAACATTATTCCAGTTGTAATGAAATGTAGTCAAAAGCACGCAGGAGAGATCTAGGAAATAATATGGTTACAAATATTCATTGTCTAAATCTTCTCTGGAGTGCATGTGAATAGTTGCCATTACACCAATAGGAGTCATTAATGCACATCTGAGGGCAGAATTTGGCTTTGTAGGGGTGTTTGTGTTGTCAGTGTTTTCAAATAACTATGACTACATAAAAGAAAGCAAAAGAAATATTTTAAGATTCTTCATATTATTTGAAATTTTTTTTGCTTTGTGTTTAATTTTGTTACTTGTATGAGGGCATTTCCATGAACAGAACACTTTTTAACTCCTAAAACATAAGAACAACTATTTTATCATATTGTGCAGCAATTATATTAACCATGGAAATATACTAGTAGACTCTTACTGATTTCAGTGGGACTTTGTCACTATATATTACACAATCCATGTATTAGGACATAGGTACATTTTTATCATAGAAGTTGTATGATGAACATTATTCTTATATATTCTGAAGCATCTTTCCACTTAAGCTTTTGCAGTAGCTACCTCTAAGTTCAATAAAACCAGGGTTTGGCCCTTACTGAGAAGAATCATTTGTAAGTAATGTGATTAAAATACTAAACATTTGAAGTTCCCTGGAGTAAATGCCATACTTTCCAGCCTCTCTCAGCATCCCGTATGGAGACAAGAGGATTTACATTAACTTATTTGATATTATCCTTATTACCAGTGCTTAGATCCTAAATCTTTGATGAAATACTCTCTTAGGGCTTGTCAACAAAAACTAATGTGAAATAAGGCAAAATGTACACTTTCAGTGGATTAAGTATGCCTGATTAAGTCTACTTTATTCCAGAATAAAGAGTGCTTTATTTCAAAGGATTAAGGCACTCTTATTCCAGAATAAGAGCATCTACATATGGAAATTAGGAATAGCAATTCCAGAATAACTCCCTATGTAGACAATCTTGTCTGATCCTGCAAAAGCAACTGCTTGAGTGTCAGGGTCTGCACAGTCAGATCTCTTCAGAGGGTAAGGACCTGCATGTATTTTTGCTCATATTCAACTCATTCATATTCTAGTTGGAAGAATATTATGCAGAACAAAAAGGCTGACTTCTGAGATATTATTAGTAAAATATAAAAATGTCTTATTTTATTTAAATAATCTTTCCCTTTATGTGTTGAGGCTACAGTCTTCACTGCTACATAGCATTCTAATTGGTTATTGTTAAATTATTATTTATTGTTTGTACTATGGTAGTGGCCAGGGTTCCCAACCAAAATCAGGGCTCCACTGTGCACTAACAGACATAGAATAACAGGATGCTAGATAGTCCCTTTCATGAACTGCTTACAATCTAGATAGACAAGACAGTCAAAGGATTACGGGGGAAGGCTATACAAAATCCTGGCCCTATTGAAGTCAGTGGCAAAAGTACCATTGACTTCAGTGAGGACAGGATTTCACTCAGGAAATGCAAGCAAAGTAAACAGTGATGGTCAGCAGATGGCATGTCATGTTCCACAATTTTTCTTGTTGCTTTGGGGGATGGGGTGGTTCACTGGAAGGGAAACCTCACTGTTAAAATGTATTTAAGACCCATTTCTGTAATATGCTTAAGCACATGTCTAACTTTAAGCATGAGAATATGTTTAAAATTAGGAATGTGTTTACATACCTTACTGAATTGGAGCCTAGAAGAGAAGTTTTATCAGTTACTGAAAAGCCTATCTTTTATCAATTACTGTAGGGAGTTGATCTGACTGCTGTTATGAATAAGAGCATTCATGGTTTAATTGGATAATTTATTGATTCCTGTGTAGATATTTTTCACCCTAAAATATAGTATATCTAAGAGTTTCTATATACCACTTGCTGAGTAAAGTTTTCAGTTTTCCAAAAAAGTGCAATTTTGAAAATATGTAAGAGATGTAGCTATTAACCTACATGCACGTTTATAATACTAGAAAATGGGCAGATTATTACATTCAAAGACAGGATCTGATAGGCCCAAATTGCTTAAAACATCAGTTATTGAAGATATACCCCTGAGAATTTGAGAAACCATTTAACAGATGAAAGTACATTTTGAAAAGTTCAACCTTACAGGCAATCATAAAATGAATCAAAACAGTGCTTTTCCCCCCTGAAATGTACAGAGCCCATCTGTGTCTAATCCAGTAATTACAGACAGAGTTCAATTACCTTTTCAAACTTGGAGCAGACTGGAGACTAGGCAGTGAACAAATGTAGGGTTTTGTCTAGACCTCAATTGACCGCAGTCTAAAACTTGAATTTATATCTAATTTTATTTTTTTTGTTTGGTTTGATAGCTCTTAAAGGATTGGTACCTAGTTTACAGATCATGAAAGCTCTTGTTGCTGGGCACGGTGCTAGCTACTAGTCTTAGTCCCTTTTGAAGTTAATAAATCTGCACCTAGTAGTAAGAATTTTGCAGGATGGGGACCTAATATTTACTTTCTCAACATTGAGTTAACACATTTTAAATGCAACAAAAGCTTTTGTTAATCAGCTGTTACAATTCTGTGTCTTTTTTAACACTGCTGCTTTTAATTGAGATTTTATGTTGTACTTGATTAAGTTTTGAAGAGTTCTAACAATGCTTATTCCACCTTTTGATGTTCTCTGTGTGTGTGTGTGCGTATATATACAATATCTTCTTACTGTATGTTCCATTCTATGCATCCGATGAAGTGAGCTGTAGCCCACGAAAGCTTATGCTCAAATAAATTTGTTAGTCTCTAAGGTGCCATAAGTACTCCTGTTCTTTTTGCGGATAGAGATTAACACGGCTGCTACTCTGAAACCAATGTTTTTAAATTCTATTGTGCAGTCACATAAATAGACATTACATCCTGAGGAAAATAATTTTTGGTTTATTCTGAAAAATGTAATCAAGATAGCCTTTTCAGTTGCCTAACTTGCCTGTTGGCACTGATCAGAAACCAGAGTAAAAGTTTCAGTCATTTCACCTATTTATTTGTTTGTTTGTTTCAGGTGGGATTCTGTATAAAAGTGGATTATAGCCAGAGTAAATGGGCTATATGTTCAGTCACATAAGCATACTCAAAGAACAGGCTCCACTGCTCCAAATTGCAGTAGCTGGTACAGAGTCCATAGCTGCCAAGTCCTAGGTCAGACAACTGTTGTTATCAGCTCACAAAATATATAAATCACCAGTTCATTATCTTATCTTTGGGAAGAACATGGTGTGTGGTGCATCGGATAGTAATAATATTTCCATCTTACCAGTCTGAGTGATTAATAAGGTGTTTTATATATGCAACCATTAATTAGAAAGTGGTCTGTACAATAAGGAAGATACATAGTATACAAACAGAGCCTGTCTTACTATACAGAACATAACCCTAACAAGTAATGACTCTTGGTGGTAAGGTAATTTCATTCATTTCATACATTGATGGCAACAGTGTGAAGAATAAATATTGTGTTTTTAACATATGTTCATACATAAAACTTTTGCTGAAACGTGAAGAAATAACCTTTGTAAACGTACATTATTATGAATAATAGGGGTTTTTTGGTGTGCAAATAGTGAGAGAAAGGGATATGACTATAGTAATAGACATATCTAGTTTAACTTTCTGATTTGTAATAGTGTAGATATCGGTATTGTGTAGTAGCTTATGTAATTAGTTAAGAATGAATGAACCTGGTGATGACTTCTCATGTTCTCAGCTATCATTTTATAACAAAGAAGACCGACTCTTCCAGTGAGTAATCAGCTTTTCTAATTTATTGCAACGCTAGGGCTTTTTTTTTTTTATGTTTAAATAGCTTGTTGGTCATAAACACCTATTAGCCAGGAAAAACTGATAAGATTGACAGGTTTCAGAGTAGCAGCCGTGTTAGTCTGTATTCGCAAAAAGAAAAGGAGTACTTGTGGCACCTTAGAGACTAACAAATTTATTTGAGCATAAGCTTTTGTGAGCTACAGCTCACTTCATCGGATGCATTTGGTGGAAAAAGCAGAGGAGAGATTTACACACACACACACACACACACACACACACACAGAGAGAGAGAACATGAAACAATGGTTTTATCATACACACTGTAAGGAGAGTGATCACTTAAGATGAGCCATCACCAGCGGCGGGGGGGGGGGGGGAGGGAGGAAAACCTTTCATGGTGACAAGCAAGGTAGGCTAATTCCAGCAGTTAACAAGAATATCAGAGGAACAGTGGGGGGTGGGGTGGGAGGGAGAAATACCATGGGGAAATAGTTTTACTTTGTGTAATGACTCATCCATTCCCAGTCTCTATTCAAGCCTAAGTTAATTGTATCCGGTTTGCAAATTAATTCCAATTCAGCAGTCTCTCGTTGGAGTCTGTTTTTGAAGCAGAAGTCACCTACTACAGGACAGGCCCAACAAAGAAAACAACAGAACGCCACTAGCCATCACCTTCAGCCCCCAACTAAAACCTCTCCAACGCATCATCAAGGATCTACAACCTATCCTGAAGGACGACCCATCACTCTCACAGATCTTGGGAGACAGACCAGTCCTTGCTTACAGACAGCCCCCCAATCTGAAGCAAATACTCACCAGCAACTACACACCGCACAACAGAACCACTAACCCAGGAACCTATCCTTGCAACAAAGCCCGTTGCCAACTGTGTCCACATATCTATTCAGGGGACACCATCATAGGGCCTAATCACATCAGCCACACTATCAGAGGCTCGTTCACCTGCGCATCTACCAATGTGATATATGCCATCATGTGCCAGCAATGCCCCTCTGCCATGTACATTGGCCAAACTGGACAGTCTCTACGTAAAAGAATGAATGGACACAAATCAGACGTCAAGAATTATAAAACCATTATTCAAAAACCAGTTGGAGAACACTTCAATCTCTCTGGTCACTCGATCACAGACCTAAGAGTGGCTATACTTCAACAAAAAAGCTTCAAAAACAGACTCCAACGAGAGACTGCTGAATTGGAATTAATTTGCAAACTGGATACAATTAACTTAGGCTTGAATAGAGACTGGGAATGGATGAGTCATTACACAAAGTAAAACTATTTCCCCATGGTATTTCTCCCTCCCACCCCACCCCCCACTGTTCCTCTGATATTCTTGTTAACTGCTGGAATTAGCCTACCTTGCTTGTCACCATGAAAGGTTTTCCTCCTTTCCCCCCCCTGCTGCTGGTGATGGCTTATCTTAAGTGATCACTCTCCTTGCATCCGATGAAGTGAGCTGTAGCTCACGAAAGCTTATGCTCTAATAAATTTGTTAGTCTCTAAGGTGCCACCGGTACTCCTTTTCTTTTTGCGAATACAGACTAACACGGCTGCTACTCTGAAACCTCTCCTTACAGTGTGTATGATAAACCCATTGTTTCATGTTCTCTCTGTGTGTGTGTGTGTGTGTGTGTGTGTGTGTGTGTTTATATATAAATCTCTCCTCTGCTTTTTCCACCAAATGCATCCGATGAAGTGAGCTGTAGCTCACGAAAGCTTATGCTCTAATAAATTTGTTAGTCTCTAAGGTGCCACAAGTACTCCTTTTCTTTTTGCATAATTCCTAAGACAGTCAAGACATTGTTCCAGAAATGCCATTGTAATATACCCATATTACACACCAAAAATTATGTTAAAAGAGCATTAAGGTTGTAAAGTTGAGTTCTGAAAAGTTAGGAAATGCCAGAATTATATATGTTACTCCTTTCTAAAGGTTTTTATCTGAATGTGCTGAGAACCTGTCTCCCCTCTTTTGGCTTTAGTAGGAGTTGCGGGTACTTAACAAGGTTGAATATCTGACAAAACATTATTTCAGGAGCCTAGCGTTAGGCATCAGTTTCAAAATTGTGATTCTAGTTATTAAAGTTGAGTGTATAGGTTCACAGCAGTTAGAAATACAAAAGACCTCCTACCTCTGTGGTGCTGACTCTGTGGCGTGCACCAAAATTTCTTTTTCATCTCATGGTTCTGCAGAATTTCAGCTTTAATTAACAAATAATTTTTTTAGCCTTTCATGGTTGCAAAGAGATTATTCTGAAAGTAAACTAAAGCAGTGTCTTCCTGAGTCTGTAGACAACCTAAATCAATATCTGTGATGTCTCGCAGCCTCCATGCAACTTAGGGTAGTTTAGTTCTGAAGTTTAGTAAAATGTTAAGACTGTTAACAAAAAATGGTTGTATATCGTGATGGATATTATGGTTGTTAGAAACAAATAAAAAAGACATCTTGGGGCTATGGTATACAACTTACTGTATGTATACATAGTATACAACTTACTAGGTTACTTATGGCCCCATCTATACTACCAGTCTATTGGTACCAGTGCACAATTGTTTGCTGTGATTCAGGTTGTCTGTGGGTTAACACAATATTTGTTTGTAGTGTAGATGATACAGCATGGTTATGGAATCCATATTAGGAAACCAGGTTACATTTCATTCTGATACTGCCTGGTGTATGTTTTGTCATTTCCTTGATTACATACTCTTGATATTTGTAAAGCAGGTGTTCAAAAATGAACAACTGTATTTTTAAAAAGATAAATTCTAGTGTTGATGGGTTTTTTAGTTTGTTTTTAAAAGTGATGGTAAATGTCCTCTGTGCACCAATGGAAATCTTTCCCTTGTAATATTTTGGACCAGATTTTCATAAATCTGTCCCTGCAGTTGCATCCACATTTTCCAGACCTAATTTGTGATGGAAATATCATACATGGATTCAGAATCACTCAGAGTGCTCACATTTTTGGTTTAGCTGCATCCTTTCAACTACATATTGAAAATATGATCCTGCTTTCTTGGTGCTGTCATTTCTAATCTAAAAGTAAAATGTTGTAACAAACTACAATGGCTGGATTCCTCCTTACTGCTTATTATCCTGTTAAATAGTCATTCCATTCTCCTCTATTTCATGCTTTCTTAGGGAATCTCTTTTTTTCCCCTGTCCCATAGTTTTCCTGGTTTATTTCTAATTATTGAGTTTTGTTCTTTCTCCATTTGTATGTGCATTTATTTCTGGCTCTATTTGCTCTATCACAGTGTATCACTCATTTCATGTCTGGTTCTGTTGCAGTCTGTATTTCATATAGGCTTTGTTTCAGTATATTCCTGTCTTGAGTCTCCTTTTGTCTATGGTCCATGCAGTCCCTTTCTGATACTGTTTTTCTTTCTCTGTACTTCCTTTTCTATTAGCGTGCACCATGGAATTAAAAACCACTCATTTCATTGAGCAATAAGATAATTAAAAATTGGCATGGGGATGACTTAGTGGCCTGCAGATCTCTGGCTATTTTTCTTATCCTCCCTATGCACCAAACGGCAGTCTTTCATTTTTCAAATTTGTGTGAATGATGATCTGGGATGATAATATGAAAAAGAGGATGGTGTGTGTGAATGAAAACCCTGATATACAGTAGAAATTCCTTTCCCTTCCTTGTTGTTTGTTCTCCTCTCTTCTTCTGTTTCTCAGACCTTGCTTTTCTGTTTTATTTTCCCAAGAATCAGAGTTGCACACATTTTGATTAAAGGTGAAATGTTTAAATTGATGTAGTTATACTCGTGCAAAACCATGTGTGGGCACTCTTAGTTCAATTTTAATCTGATTTATGTTGATTTAGTTTAACATGATAAGGAATCTTCTGCCCCTTCCATTGCCAGCTTCACAGCCTAGTAGCGCTCACAGTCACACATTTGTTCCTGATATCCAGCCTATATTTTGCCTTTTATGAATATCTGTCTGTATAACTCAAATAATTCTTCCCCCATCTTTGGTATATACATTCAGATAACTGCAGACTTTTCATATCTCCTTCTCCTGCAACACTGATTTAATACATAACTTGGCTAAGTGATGATTTAGATTTCTTTTTGGTGGTTTTTGCCAACGCTCAGCCCTCGCTCACAGTCCCTCTGCTGCAACTTCTCTTACTGCTTCCCTCCCTCCCTCTTTAGTATTGCTCTTTTTCCCCACTCCCATGTTCCTTAGCTCATCCACTCCCTCTTCTCCCTGCTCAGATCATCACCCACTCTGCCGAATTTTAAAAAGGGACACAAACCCCAACAAAAGATGGAAGTACAGTGACATTTACTCTCCATCATCCTTTCCTTCTTGGAGGCCCCTTTGTGTAGAATGTTGAATGAGAGTCTTCTTTCCTCACCCCCGCCATATGCACTTGTACTATGCCCCAGTTCAGCTGCTGTCTGTCCACTCCCACTCCTTTCTTCTGTGCCTCCCCTCCACCCTTCTTTTCCTTTTTGTTGTTTTGCTTTCTGTTCTTCTTTACTACCGTGTTTGCATTTCATCCCCAATTACTTCGTTCATTTGCTTCCTCCTCTACCAATGCTGCTATGAGTTGGGGTGATGCTCACTGAAGACTTGGGGCTGGGCATGTGTCCTCACAACCAAATTGTGGGAGGCAGCAAGATCTAGTGGATAAGACACTTGGCTAGGAATCGGAGAAGGGGGGTGTATTCCCAGAACTGCCATCAGAGCCATAACTAAGCATTTTAGTGCCTGGGGCGAGCAAGCATATTTATGCCCCCTATAGGTGACGTGTGTGGGGGGGGTTGGTTCTGCGGGATCCCCCATCCCGATTTCTGCCTTCTATTTAGCACAGACATTTTCAAACTGTGGGGTGCACCTCCCTAGGGTGAGGCGCCCCACAGTTTGAAAACTGTCACCTCCTGCCAGGAGGCAGCAGATTGGAAGCTGGTGGGAGCTGCCTGGCCCACGCAAGTCCCTGGCTCTCCGTGTTGTGGGAGCCGGGACGCTGTATGGTTGCCTGGCGGCCCTCCCTGCCACCTCTGCATGGCCGGGTGCTCCCCAGGCAGAACGGGTGGCACAGCTCCAAGCTGTACCCCGATACTCTCTTGCCTTTGCCCCGAAGGAGCCCGGCGTTGGCCAGTGATGCCCCGGTGACGCCCCCTGCCCACAGAACCTGGCTGCCATGAGATGCTACGCAAGGTGCTCCCTGGAGTACTCATCCCACTTGGGCACCTGCCTCTCAGCAGCCTGGTCACACCTTGCTCACAACCCAGGGACCTGCCCTTGCAGCCATGTCACTCTCCCCACACTCCCTGTGTGCAGAGCGGAATTGCCCCTTGCCCCCCTGGGCTGCCCTGCCCAAGCTCTGTGGCTGCTGGGCTTGTGGTCGCACAGCCCAAGCCTGGTATCCAGCTCAGGCTCTTGGAGAAGGTGGCTGCTGCTGGCAGGGCAGACTCGCTCCCACCAGCTCCAGCAACTGAGGCTGTGAGAACGGAGCGACCCCTAGCCTTACCGTATTTCAAGTTCCCCAATAGAGGACACTGCTGGAGGGGGGGGTACAGATAAGGGTCACTGGAAGGAGTAGTTGGGAGGTGCTGGAGGGGTGTCTGTGTACTGGGAGGGATATTTGGGGGGTGCTGGAGTGGGTAACTGTGGTGGAAGTACCCACTGGAGGTGGGGAGCAGTATTGCTCTCTCACAGTGGCAGGGTTGCTGGTGCAGGCCATGGATGCAGTCAGTGCCTCCTGAGGTCCTCTCCCCCTCCCCAGGGCTGGGCAGGAGAGCCATTTCAGATTTGGCGGGCAACTTTAACTATGATTCCAGGGACTACTTAGGCACCTGAAATCTCTAGGTTTTTTTGTAGATAATAACTTAGAAATTAGCTGACCAGAGCACTGTATCCAATTCCTATATAAATAAAGAAAAAATATATACAAACTAGGGCTGTTGATTAATCGCAGTTAACTCACACGATTAACTCAAATTTTAATTACTATTAATTGAAGTTTTAATAACATTGTTAAACAATAGAATACCAATTGAAATTTATTAAATATTTTTAGGATGTTTTTCTACCTTTTCTAATATATTGATTTCAATTACAACACAGAATACAAAGTGTACACTGCTCACTTTATTATTTTTTATTACAGATATTTGCACTGTAAAAATGATAAACAAAAGAAACAGTATTTTTCAATTCACCTCGTACAAGTACCGTAGTGCAATCTTTTTATCACAAAAGTACAACTTATGTATATAGATTTTTTTTTGGTTGCATAACTGCACTCAAAAACAAAACAATGCAAAACTTTAGATCCCAAGTCCACTCAGTCCTACTTCTTGTTCAGCCAATTGCTAAGAGAAACAAGTTGTTTACATTTGCAGGAGATAATGCTGCCCGCTTCTTATTTACAGTGTCACCAGAAAGTGAGAACAGGTGTTCTTATGACACTCTTGTAGCCGGTGTTGCAAGATATTTGTGTGTCAGATATGCTAAACATTTGTATGCCCCTTCATGCTTCGGCCACCATTACAGAGGACATGCTTGCATGCTGATGACACTCATTTAAAAAAAAAATGCGCCCATTAAATTTGTGACTGAACTCCCTGGGGGAGAATTGTATGTCTCCAGCTCTATTTTACTTGCATTCTGCCATATATTTCATGTTATAGTAGTCTCAGATGATGACTAGCACATGTTCTTTTTAAGAACACTTTCGCTGCAGATTTATGAAAAAGCAAAGAGGGTACCAATGTGAGATTTCTAAAGATAGCTATAGCATTTGACCCAAGGTTTAAGAATCTGACGTGCCTTCTAAAATCTGAGAGGGATAAGGTGTGGCGCATGCTTTCAGAAGTCTTAAAAGAACAGCACTCCGATGTGGAAACTACAGACCCCCGAACCACCAAAAAAGAAAATCAACCTTCTGCTGGTGGAATCTGGCTCAGATGATGAAAGTGAACATGCATTGGTTCGCACTGCTTTGGATTGTTATTGAGCAGAACCCGTGATCAGCATGGACTCATGTTTTCTGGAATGGTGGTGGAAGCATGAAGGGACCATATGAATCTTTAGCGCATCTGGCCTGTAAATACCTTGCAACGCCAGCTACAATAGGGCCACGAGAACACCTGTTTTCACTTTCCGGTGACATTTTGAACAAGAAGCGGGCAGCATTATCTCCTGCAAATGTAAACAAACTTGTTTGAGCGATTGGCTGAACAAGAAATAGGACTGAGTGGACTTTGTTTTATTTTGAAAGCAGGTTTTTTTGGTACATAATTCTACATTTGTAAGTTCAATTTTCATGATAAAGAGATTGCACTACAGTACTTGTATTAGGTGAACTGAAAAATACTATTTCTTTTGTTTTTTATATTGCAAATATTTGTTATAAAAATAAATATAAAGTGAGCACTGTACACTTAGTATTCTGTTATAATTGAAATCAATATATTTGAAAATGTAGAATACATCCAAAATATTTACATAAATGGTATTCTGTTATTGTTTAACAGTGCAATTAATCCTGATTATTTTTTTTAATCGCTTGACAGTCCTATTACAAACACCAATTAAAGCCATATTTTAAGATTATATGTAAATTTAGAACAATCAGGAGATAATACAGCAAAATATTCCTAATCCCAAACCTGGAGGCGGAGTCAGAACTGTTTGGCTGTGTCCTGCCATTAACCATTGAGACCCTCGTTCAGCTCAGTTGGTTGTGGGGAGGGGCCTGTGCTTTGGGAATGGGAGGAGTCCATTTCAATCCCCATGGCCAGGATAAAGTCCCATATGAGGAGGAGGTGATGTAGTCACCGAAGGGCCTGTTGCTCTCAGGAGAATTCTGGATTTGGGAATGAAAGGTCCCAAGATCCCATCTCAGACAAGCCTGGGCAAAGACTGGAAGTTAGGGGGTAGAAGCACTTAGTACACAGAGATTTCTTATGCTGATGTCAGAAGTAAGATCTGAACAGCTGGTTCTGAGGGCAGACTTCGTCTATCTAGGAAAATGTGTACCAAACGGGCTGGTGTGCATGTGCACCATGTACCTTTCGTGGTTGTCCTGGCTGCCATGGTATCTACACTGCTAAGAGAGCAGAGATTCTCCGCTAGCTCAGGCATCAGGGCTCTGTGCTTTGGTGCAGGCAATGGTGGATCTGCCCCAGTCCCAGCTGTGAAGCTCTCCAAGGCTGTTGTGTGAAGCACAGTGGCACATGACAGTTCCAGCTGGCTTTGGAACTGTCACAACAGAGCCATAGTCCCTGTGCAGACAGCAGTAGGTCGATGGAAGAATTCTTCCGGGGGGGTGAGGGGGGAGGATGAATTAGTTATGCCAATGGGAGAATCCCTCCTGTTGTTGTAAGTAATGTCTACACTGAAGTGCTAGAGCAGCACAGCTTTGCTACTGTAGCATTTTGAGTGAAGACAGGCCCTTGGTTTCTGGTTGCAGACTAAAGTTATGTCTACACTTAAAGCTCTATAGTGGCACAGCACTTCAGTGTAGGCACTTAGTACAGTGATGGGAGGAGTTCTCCTATTGTTGCAGGTAATCCACCTCCTTGAGAGGCAGTACCTAGGTTGAGAGAAGAATTCTTTTATTGACTTTGTGTTGTCTACTCTGGGGGCTGTTTTAAGTAAATCTCTCAGGGTGTGGATTTTTCACAAGCCTGAGCAATGTCCCTGTACTAATGTAACTTTTCAGTGGAGACCAACCCTAGGATATGTCTATACTAGAAGCACTGCAGCAGCACAGCTGCACTGCTACAGCTGCATTTCTGTAGCACTGTGGTGTAGAAGTTAGTACAGCAATGGAAGGGTTCTTCTATCGCTGTAGTATAAATCTGCCTCTTGGAGAAGAATTCTTCTATTGACACTGAGTTTTGGTGAGCTTAATTACAACGCACAAGATGCGAAATTTTTCACAGCCCTGAGCAATGCAGTTAAGCCAACCTAACTTTATAGTGTAGATCAGCCCTCAGGCTATGTCTATACTGTGATTAAAAAAACCCATTGCACCATGTCTCTGAGCCCAGCTCAGCTGACTCAGGCTTTGGGGCTAGATTGTTGAGCTAAAAACAACAGTGTAGACTTTGGGCTTGGGCTGAAGCCCAGGCTCTGCGACATTGCCTCCTCCCAGGGTCTCAGATCCCAGGCTCTAGCCCAAGCCCAATTGTCTACACTGCAGTTTTATAGACCTGCAGCCCAAACTTGGGCCAGCCACAGCCAAGCGGTGGGTTTTTCTTCACTGTGTAGGTCAGGGGTGGGCAAACTGTGGGCCGCATCTGGCCCGTCGGACTTTTTAATCCGGCCCTTGAGCTTCTGCAGGGGCGGGGGGTTGGGAGCTTTCCCCGCTTCGGTGCTTCAGCCGGAGAGCGGGGTCAGGGGCTTGCCTTGCTCCGCTCCATGTGTGCAGCAGCTCCTTGTGGCACCCAGAAGTGGGAACAGCCAGGGGGCTCTGCACGCTGCCTCCCGCCCCAAGCGCCGGCTCTGCAGCTCCCATTGGCCAGCAACCACGCTCAATGGGAGCTGTGGGGGCGGTGCCTGCGGATGGGGCAGCGTGCAGAGTGGCATGGTCCCACCTCTGGAGGGGGGATGGGTTGCTGTTTCCAGGAGTCGCTTCAGGTAAGCGCTGCCTGGATCCTGCTCCCCTGCCCCAGCCCTGATCGCCCTCCAAACCCTTTGATCCCAGCGTGGAACACCCTCCTGCACCCCAAACCCCTCATCTCCAGCCCCCCCAAACCTCACCCCCACCGTGCGCCCCAATCCCCTGCCCCAGCTGAGACTCCCCTTCCGCCCTCCGAACCCCTCCATCCCTGCTAGAGCGCTCTCCTAAACCCCAAACTCCTCATCCCAGCCCCACCCCAGATTCTGCACACTCAGCTGGAGCTCTCATCCCCCCCATGCACCCAACTGGCCCTCCATACAATTTCCATACCAAGATGTGGCCCTCAGGCCAAAAAGTTTGCCCACCCCTGATGTAGATGTACCTTAAGAGTGAGGTTCCAGTCTCTGCTCCAATGAGGTGCTATAAAGAGATCTGTCGGTAAACAGATTACTTTAGTCTGATAATTCTGAAAAGAGGTTCTCACCATCAAATCTCTCACGCATTTGGCATGAGGGTGGGATTTCTTTCTCTCTATTCACATTGCTAATTAAAGACTATTTTTTAAAACAAAAACAACTTTTTTAAAACTATTAATATAATCGAAATACCGTTCTGGGGACCCTTTCCTTTATCCATCTTTGTAGTTGCTACTTCCTCCCAGGGTTTTCTTTGGTTAGTGTCTGAAGCTGAACTAAAAATTAATCTATGGAGAAAGTTTGTACTTTTGAGCAGGAAACATCTTAAACAGAAGCTTACAAATTTTCAAACTGAGGAAATGCATCAAGCCTGGTAGAAAATTTATCAGTGTAGAAAGCGGTCCAGATGACTACAGAAAAGGTAGATTGGCCATGTCTCTAGAATGGTTCCGATATATTTCTAAACTTCTGTTGTTTTCTCTGAAGATTTTCACCGTCTTTTCTGCAGTTATACACCAGACCTGCTTACTCCATTCATCATGTAGTAGGAGGTAGGATAATTATGGTAGGCCTCCCAGCCAAGAGAAAGACCTGAAATTATTTGTCTAATGTGTTCTGATATTTTCTCATTAATACAGCTGAAGATAGTCCACGGAAAGACTCAATGCATTGCAAATGTCATTCCATGTCTTTCTGCAACACATTTCCTTAAAAAGAAAAGGAGTACTTGTGGCACCTTAGAGACTAACAAATTTATTAGAGCATAAGCTTTCGTGAGCTACAGCTCACTTCATCGGATGCATTTGGTGGAAAAAACAGAGGAGAGATTTATATACACACACAGAGAACATGAAACAATGGGTTTATCATACATACTGTAAGGAGAGTGATCACTTAAGATAAGCCATCACCAGCAGCAGGGGGGGGGGGAAAGGAGGAAAACCTTACATGGTGACAAGCAAGGTAGGCTAATTCCAGCAGTTAACAAGAATATCAGAGGAACAGTGCGGGGTGGGGTGGGGGGGAGAAATACCATGGGGAAATAGTTTTACTTTGTGTAATGACTCATCCATTCCCAGTCTCTATTCAAGCCTATGTTAATTGTATCCGGTTTGCAAATTAATTCCAATTCAGCAGTCTCTCGTTGGAGTCTGTTTTTGAAGCTTTTTTATTGAAGGATAGCCACTCTTAGGTCTGTAATCGAGTGACCAGAGAGATTGAAGTGTTCTCCAACTGGTTTTTGAATGTTATAATTCTTGACGTCTGATTTGTGTCCATTCATTCTTTTACGTAGAGACTGTCCAGTTTGGCCAATGTACATGGCAGAGGGGCATTGCTGGCACATGATGGCATATATCACATTGGTAGATGCGCAGGTGAACGAGCCTCTGATAGTGTGGCTGATGTGATTAGGCCCTATGATGGTATCCCCTGAATAGATATGTGGACACAGTTGGCAACGGGCTTTGTTGCAAGGATAGGTTCCTGGGTTAGTGGTTCTGTTGTGTGGTGTGTGGTTGCTGGTGAGTATTTGCTTCAGATTGGGGGGCTGTCTGTAAGCAAGGACTGGCCTGTCTCCCAAGATCTGTGAGAGTGATGGGTCGTCCTTCAGGATGGGTTGTAGATCCTTGATGATGCGTTGGAGAGGTTTTAGTTGGGGGCTGAAGGTGATGGCTAGTGGCGTTCTGTTATTTTCTTTGTTGGGCCTGTCCTGTAGTAGGTGACTTCTGGGTACTCTTCTGGCTCTGTCAATCTGTTTCTTCACTTCAGCAGGTGGGTATTGTAGTTGTAGGAATGCATGATAGAGATCTTGTAGGTGTTATATAGTTGTAGGTGAAATATTATTTCATTTGTGGATGTTTTGAAATTGACATTGACCAGCAAAAATCTAATCCTTGTAAATCTACATATAATGGACTCGATCATAAAATCCATATAAATTAGAAATGGAAAAGACTACTGGGGACAGCTGCCTATGAGTTTAAAATTATTCCCAGCTGTATGTTTTCCAGGGCCTTTCCAGTCAAATTTAAGTGGCTTTCACCACTTCCCTTGGGAAACTATTCCAATCTAATATACCTCAGTGTGAATATTTTTCTGGTATTTGGGCTACATTTTCCTTTCAATGATTTTATAATATCAAACTTATCTATGCTCCCTTGTATGAACCTAAACAATTACTTTTTCTCCCTTGCCGAAAACATAATAGATAGTTATGTTCCCCTTAGTTCTTTTTTAACCAATCTATAAAAAAGTAATTCCTTTAATCTTATAGTTCCTTATATGACATTGTGCTACTTGTTGTTGGGGCTTTGTAGTTTACAGAGCTAAGATTGCCAACTTTCTCATTGCAGATAGCTGGACCCCCAAGGCCCTGCCCCCGCTTTGCCTCTTCCCCGAAGGCCCCGCCCCTGCTCCGCCTCTTCCTCCAGGCCCCACTGTGCACTTGTTTCTCTGCTTCCCTACCCCTATTGCTCCTGCTGTGTTTTCCCCCCCACATAGCTAGATCCACTCCACCTCCCTCCAGCTATGCTCCCTCTACTCTGGAGCTTCAGCCTGACACGGAGCCCGCCTGCCTACCTGCCCACAAGAAGCAGGTAGGAGGCTGCCCCAGCTGAGCAGGGGCTGGCATGAATTGATGACCCAGCGCCTCTCCCAACTGCGGTAACCAGACTTTTGGTGTCCTGTCAGTACATCTGACTGTACACTGCCGGGTTCCCGTGGCAACCCTATACAGAACTGCTGCATGAAACTTTGTAAATACTTTTATTCCATGATGAAAACCGTTTTTTAAAATGTTCTGTCATTTTATAGTCATGCTGACATAAATATATTGCTCAGTCTATGGTTGCGTCTTGTCTATCATACTTAAAAGCTTTTTTTGTGCTGTTTTCTCACTAACCTCACAATGTAATTTTGATATTTCTTGGCTGCTTGACATCATTAAAAGAACTTTCTTATTGAACACAGCTTTTTTAATGACTTTTTTCTTTCTGATTGACGCCCTTTTAAAGTAAAATTAAAATGCATGGAAATCTAAATGCTTAGTTGAAATTGGTTAATTGGGTACAATTAAGATGTAAGAAGTAGCCCATCAAGTAAAGTCCTATGACTACATACAGAACTTTCTGTTCAATTAAAGAAAAAATACCAACCCTAATTTGCAATAGCACTGTTCTGATTTTCATTAAATAGATGGTATTTTATGCTATTTTGTTTAAGCTCAAGATTAATTTCTATGGTTACAGGGAGAAATAAATCTCTAGATTGTTTTAAAGAAAGATTGTGTTTTTTCAGAACAGGGTTGACAGCTTTTCCTTAAGAGAAACTATTACTTACATTTCTTTCCTAGGTTTAAGTGCATAAAAAATATTTATAATAGTACCCCAGTGGCATCATAAAAATGTAAAATAATTGTACACTAAAGTAACCAAAATTACAGGAAATAGGCTTTTTAAAATTTTTTTACGAGAATTGTTAGCTTGGAGAAGGTGGGAGGAATGGAATGTCATGCTACACAAACAAACTCTATTGTCAGGTATTCAGTGATTGACTGACAATTACAAGTCTTTTCTTACAAATGTTAAAATAATCTGCTTGATGTTAAGAAAAATGTCGATTTCCCATTTTCAGTATCCCTAAAACTGTCCTTTTGATCCATAACGTACAGAATTCTCAAATCCTTCCTTGGGATGAATTTCAGTCTGCACATCTAAGCTATAATTTTTAGTCCTCAAGAGAAAATTATTTACCTGTAGTTTTGCTTCCCTGAAGATATTCTCATGATAGGCCATAATAGCGGTTTAAGAGTGTATATACACTGAACCTGGGAATGAGCCTCCCAGCCCAGGTGAACAGGCTTACGCTAGCTTAGCTTGAGCTAGCACTCTAAAAATAGTAGTGTGGACATTGGCTCCAGTGGCTATCCCACTTCCTAAATGCTTGGACTCATATTATGGTAGACCAGTAGATCTTAAACACAGTGGAATTCAGATACACTCTTCAGTTTGTTCCTATCCCTCCTTCTCACCCCCCTTTCTTCCTCCCTAATCCCTTTTCAGGAACCACTCTCAAGAGGAGATCCTCCTTTGGAAGGTCCAGTCTCTCCTGTTGGAGCCATAGAGGACATTCCTCCTTTGCACAGGGGAGAGGGCTTTTATACACACAATTTGTCACCCACTGGACATGTGGATTTGAGTGCCCACAGGAATCTTAGCCCAGTAGTGGGCTAAGGAATCTTAGCCTGTCAGGGTAATCCGCTGGTGGGCTGCGAGACAGTTTGTTTACATTGACCCTCCACAGGCACGACTGCTCTCAGTTCCTGGCCAATGGGAGCTGCGGGAAGCAGCGGCCAGCACGTCCCTGCTGCCCACGCTGCTTCCCGCTGTTTCCATTGGCCACTAACGACGAACCGCAGCCACAGGGAGCTGCGGGCATGTCAAGGTTCCTTCCCCACTCTGAACTCTAGGGTACAGATGTGGGGACCTGCATGAAAGACCCCCAAGCTTATTCTTACCAGCTTAGGTTAAAAACCTCCCCAAGGTACAAACTTTGCCTTGTCCTTGAACCGTATACTGCTACCACCAAGCGTTTTAACCAAAGAACAGGGAAAGAGCCCACTTGGAGACGTCTTCCCCCAAAAATCCCCCCAAGCCCTACACCCCCTTTCCTGGGAAGACTTGATAAGAATCCTCACCAGTTTGTACAGGTGAACACAGACCCAAAAGCTTGGATCTTAAGAACAATGAAAAATCAATCAGGTTCTTAAAAGAAGGATTTTAATTAAAGAAAAGGTAAAAGAATCACCTCTGTAAAATCAGGATGGTAAATACCTTACAGGGTAATCAGATTCAAAACATAGAGAATCCCTCTAGGCAAAATCTTAAATTACAAAAAGACACAAAACCAGGAATATACATTCCATCCAGCACAGCTTATTTTACCAGCCATTAAACAAAAAGAAATCTAACGCATTTCTAACTAGATTATTTATTAATTTAACAGGAATTGTAAGGCTGCATTCCTGATCTGTTCTCAGCAAAAGCATCACACAGACAGACCAGACCCTTTGTTCTCCCTCCTCCATATTTGAAAGTATCTTGTCCCCTCATTGGTCATTTTGGGTCAGGTGCCAGCGAGGTTATCTTAGTTTCTTAACCCTTTACAGGTGAAAGGGTTTTGCCTCTGGCCAGGAGGGATTTTATAACACTCTATACAGAAAGGTGGTTACCCTTCCCTTTATATTTATGACAGGGTGGCTGTGCCTGCGGACAGTCAATGTAAACAAACTGTCTCGCAGCCCGCCAGCATATTACCCTGATGGGTCACAGGTTGCCCACCACTGTCTTAGCCTCTTTGGATAGGTAGATGCACCCAACTGATGTATGTATGGGAGTTTTTTATTCCCTCCCAACCTATTTTGACTCTGGTTACAGATGCTTCTGCCCTAGGTCGGGGAACCCACCTGGGGACTCTACAGACTCAAGGTCTCTGTCTTGCCAGATGAGAGAGTTGAGACCATTTGTCTAATTTGTCATGCTTTCCTTCCTCATATCAAGGGAAGGAATGTATTAGTTCTCACAAACAACATGGCAGCAGTGTTCGATGTGAACAGACAGGGAGGGACCAGATCTACTTTTCTATGCCAAGAGGCGGTGCTGTTTTGGGAGTTTTGCATCACCAATTCAATTCACCTCAAAGCCTCCCTCCTTCCGAGTGCCCAGAACATTCTGGCAGATTGATTTAGCAGATATTTCCCCAGTCACCAAGAGCAGTGTTTCCAGCCAGATATAGTCAGACTTATTATTCAGACTTGGGGGCGGTCCCCACATAATCCTATTCCCCCTTGGGACTTAAGCTTAGTTGTGACATTCTGTATCCCTGTGTTCATCCTTTTAACAAAACTATAATGGATTTTGTACAAAGTATGCCCTGTGAGGTATTTGAAAACTCAGAAGTTGCTGATCAATATTGTCCTGGTAAAATATGTGTGCAAACGTTGTATGTAAAGTTATAAGATGCTACCGTATAATATTACTAAGACGTATTCCAAGTTTAGAAAAGCAGGCACAAACCAATTCCTCAAAGGCAAAGGGCAAACTAATGACTCTGCCAGGTGTCAACAAAATCAAATACACAAATCACCTGGTTAAGAGGCCATTATTCAGCAGGAAAAAGGGTGTGAGCAAGAAGTCAACATTTTGGAAAAGAAACAGCTAGAGGTTCTCATCCCCCAGACCGTCTGTCTCTTGACCCTCAGCTGGAGGTAATTTTTCAAAGAAAAAGAGAACAATAAGAAAGGGTAACAGATGCCCCCAAATACTCCTACCCTTTTCTCTACTCATTGCATCATAGAATCATAGAATCATAGAATATCAGGGTTGGAAGGGACCCCAGAAGGTCATCTAGTCCAACCCCCTGCTCAAAGCAGGACCAAGTCCCAGTTAAATCATCCTAGCCAGGGCTTTGTCAAGCCTGACCTTAAAAACCTCTAAGGAAGGAGATTCTACCACCTCCCTAGGCAACGCATTCCAGTGTTTCACCACCCTCTTAGTGAAAAAGTTTTTCCTAATATCCAATCAAAACCTCCCCCATTGCAACTTGAGACCATTACTCCTCGTTCTGTCATCTGCTACCATTGAGAACAGTCTAGAGCCATCCTCTTTGAAACCCCCTTTCAGGTAGTTGAAAGCAGCTATCAAATCCCCCCTCATTCTTCTCTTCTGCAGACTAAACAATCCCAGCTCCCTCAGCCTCTCCTCATAAGTCATGTGCTCTAGACCCCTAATCATTTTTGTTGCCCTTCGCTGTACTCTTTCCAATTTATCCACATCCTTCTTGTAGTGTGGGGCCCAAAACTGGACACAGTACTCCAGATGAGGCCTCACCAGTGTCGAATAGAGGGGAACGATCACGTCCCTCGATCTGCTCGCTATGCCCCTACTTATACATCCCAAAATGCCATTGGCCTTCTTGGCAACAAGGGCACACTGCTGACTCATATCCAGCTTCTCGTCCACTGTCACCCCTAGGTCCTTTTCCGCAGAACTGCTGCCGAGCCATTCGGTCCCTAGTCTGTAGCGGTGCATTGGATTCTTCCATCCTAAGTGCAGGACCCTGCACTTATCCTTATTGAACCTCATTAGATTTCTTTTGGCCCAATCCTCCAATTTGTCTAGGTCCTTCTGTATCCTATCCCTCCCCTCCAGCGTATCTACCACTCCTCCCAGTTTGGTATCATCCGCAAATTTGCTGAGAGTGCAATCCACACCATCCTCCAGATCATTTATGAAGATATTGAACAAAACGGGCCCCAGGACCGACCCCTGGGGCACTCCACTTGACACCGGCTGCCAACTAGACATGGAGCCATTGATCACTACCCGTTGAGCCCGACAATCTAGCCAGCTTTCTACCCACCTTATAGTGCATTCATCCGGCCCATACTTCCTTAACTTGCTGACAAGAATGCTGTGGGAGACCGTGTCAAAAGCTTTGCTAAAGTCAAGAAACAATACATCCATTGCTTTCCCTTCATCCACAGAACCAGTAATCTCATCATAAAAGGCGATTAGATTAGTCAGGCATGACCTTCCCTTGGTGAATCCATGCTGACTGTTCCTGATCACTTTCCTCTCCTCTAAGTGCTTCAGGATTGATTCTTTGAGGACCTGCTCCATGATTTTTCCAGGGACTGAGGTGAGGCTGACTGGTCTGTAGTTCCCAGGATCCTCCTTCTTCCCTTTTTTAAAGATGGGCACTACATTAGCCTTTTTCCAGTCATCCGGGATTTCCCCCGTTCGCCACGAGTTTTCAAAGATAAAGCATCAACAACACCTGAAGGACAAGAAAGTAACAGTGTGTGTGGGGGGGGGGGGGGGAGTGTCCCTGGCTGAAAGGAGTCCATCCAGTCAGACTGCTAAAGCATCTGGTGAGAGATTTCTTTGCTTTGAGTTGATTTAGCACGTTAAGTTAGATATTAATTGTGTTTTACCTTTTATTTTCCTGTAACCAGTTCTGACTTTTATGCTTCATTACTTGTAACCACTTAAAATCTTGTTTTATTGATTTATCTAAACCAGTGTGCTTGGACCGAAGTGTTTGGGAAACTCCATTTGAGATAACAGGATCTGTGCATATCATTTTCTGCACTTGTATTGTCCAGGAGGGTGCTGGGCACAAAACACACATATCTGGGGGAAACTCTGGGACTGGGAGTTTGCAGATATTACCCTACAGTGTAATTCATGAGTGGCTGGCTATAGCACTCATAAAAAATAGCTGGGAGTGATTTACATGCTGGAGGCTGTGTGTGAGCAGACCAGGAGTGGTGGCTCTCATAGCAAAGCAGTGTCAGAGGCACACTAGTTTGGAGAATTGAGGGGACACAGCTCTCCATCATAGAATCATAGAATATCAGGGTTGGAAGGTACCTCAGGAGGTCATCTAGTCCAACCCCCTGCTCAAAGCAGGACCAATCCCCAACTAAATCACCCCAGCCAGGGCTTTGTCAAGCCTGACCTTAAAACCGTCAAAGGAAGGAGATTCCACGACCTCCCTAGGTAACGCATTCCCGTGCTTCACCACCCTCCCAGTGAAACAGTTTTTTTTCCCTAATATCCAATCTAATCCTCCCCCACTGCAACTTGAGACCATTACTCCTCATTCTGTCATCTGCTACAACTGAGAACAGTCTAGATCATCCTCTTTGGAACCCCCTTTCAGGTAACTGAAAGCAGCTATCAAATCCCCCCCTTATTCTTCTCTTCCGCAGACTAAACAATCCCAGTTCCCTCAGCCTCTCCTCATAAGTCATGTGTTCCAGTCTCCTAATCATTTTTGTTGCCCTCCGCTGGACATTTTCCAATTTTTTCACATCCTTCTTGTAGTGTGGGGCCCAAAACTGGACACGGTACTCCAGATGAGGCCTCACCAATTTCGAACAGAGGGGAACGATCACGTCCCATGATCTGCTGGCAATTCCCCTACTTATACATCCCAAAATGCCATTGGCCTTCTTGGTAACAATGGCACACTGTTGACTTATATACAGCTTCTCATCCACTGTAACCCCTACGTCCTTTTCTGCAGAACTGCTGCCGAGCCATTCGGTCCCTAGTCTGTAGCGGTGCATGGGATTCTTTTGTCCTAAGTGCAGGACTCTGCACTTGTCCTTCTTGAACCTCATCAGATTTCTTTTGGCCCAATCCTCTAATTTTTCTAGGTCCCTCTGTATCCTATCCCTACCCTCCAGCGTATCTACCTTTCCTTCCAGTTTAGTGTCATCTGCAAACTTGCTAAGGGTGCAATCCACACCATCCTCCAGATCATTAATGAAGATATTGAACAAAACCGACCCCAGGACCGACCCTTGGGGCACTCCACTTGATACTGGCTGCCAACTAGACATGGAGCCATTGATCACTACACATTGAGACCGACAATCTAGCCAACTTTCTATCCACCTTATAGTCCATTCATCCAGCCCATACTTCTTTAACTTGCTGGCAAGAATACTATGGGAGACCGTATCAAAAGCTTTGCTAAAGTCAAGGAAAAACAAGTCCACTGCTTTCCCCTCATCCACAGAGCCAGTTATCTCATCATAGAAGGCAATTAGATTAGTCAGGCATGACTTGCCCTTGGTGAATCCATGCTGACTGTTCCTGATCACTTTCCTCTCCTCTAAGTGCTTCAGAATTGATTCCTTGAGGACCTGCTTCATGATTTTTCCAGGAACTGAGATGAGGCTGACTGGCCTGTAGTTCCCTGGATCATTCTCCTTCCCTTTTTTAAAGATGGGCACAACATTAGCCTTTTTCCAGTCGTCCGGGACCTCCCCCGATCTCCATGAGTTTTCAAAGTTAATGGCCAATGGCTCTGCAATCACATCTGCCAACTCCTTTAGCACTCTCGGATGCAGTGCATCCGGTGCCATGGACCTGTGATCGTCCAGGTTTTCTAAATAGTCCTGAACCACTTGTTTCTACAGAGGGCTGGTCGTCACCTCCCCATGCTGTGCTGTCCAGTGCAGTAGTCTGGGAGCTGACCTTGTTCATGGAGACAGAGGCAAAAAAAGCATTGAGTACATTAGCTTTCTCCACATCCTCTGTCACTAGGTTGCCTCACTCATTCAGTAAGGGGCCCAGTCTTTCCTTGACTTTCTTCTTGTTGCTAACATATCTGAAGAAACCCTTCTTTTTACTCTTAACATCTCTTGCTAGCTGCAACTCCAAGTGTGATTTGGCCTTCCTGATTTCACTCCTGCATGCCTGAGCAATATTTTTATACTTTTCTCTGATCATTTGTCCAAACTTCCACTTCTTGTAAACTTCTTTTTTGTGTATAAGATCAGCAAGGATTTCACTGTTAAGCCAAGCTGGTCGCCTGCCATATTTACTATTCTTTCTACGCATCGGGATGGTCTGTTCTTGCAACCTCAATAAGGATTCTTTAAAATACAGCCAACTCTCCTGGATTCATTTCCCCCTCATGTTATTCTCCCAGGGGATCCTTTCCATCAGTTCCCTGAGGGAGTCAAAGTCTGCTTTTCTGAAGTCCAGGGTCCGTATTCTGCTGCTCTCCTTTCTTCCTTGTGTCAGGATCCTGAACTCGACCATCTCATGGTCACTGCCTCCCAGGTTCCCATCCACTTTTGCTTCCCCTACTAATTCTTCCCTATTTGTGAGCAGCAGGTCAAGAAGAGCTCTGCCCCTAGTTGGTTCCTCCAATGGAACCTCCAATGGTGCACTTGCACCAGGAAATTGTCCCCTATACTTTCAAAAGCTTCCTGGATTGTCTGTGCACCATTGTATTGCTCTCCCAGCAGATGGAAGTCTCCCATGAGAACCAGGGCCTGTGCTCTAGTAACTTCCATTAGTTGCCGGAAGAAAGCCTCATCCACCTCATCCCCTGGTCCGGTGGTCTCTAGCAGACTCTGACCACGACATCACCCTTGTTGCTCACACTTCTAAACTTAATCCAGAGACTATGAGGTTTTTCTGCAGTTTCATACTGGAGCTCTGAGCAGTCATACTGCTCTCTTACATACAATGCAATTCCCCCATCTTTTCTGCCCTGCCTGTCCTTCCTGAACAGTTTATATCCATCCATGATAGTACTCTGGTCATGTGAGGTATCCCACCAAGTCTCTGTTATTCCAATCACATCATAATTCCTTGACTGTGCCAAGACTTTCAGTTCTCCCTGCTTGTTTCCCAGGCTTTTTGCATTTGTGTATAGGCACTTGAGATAACTCGCTGATCATCCCTTTTTCTCAGTATGAGGCAGGAGCCCTCCCCTCTTGCGCTCTTCTGCTTGTGCTTCCTCCCAGTATCCCACGTCCTCACTTACCTCAGGTCTTTGTTCTCCTTCCCCTGGTGAACCTAGTTTAAAATCCAGGTTTTACCCTGGATAATGTCACATTGGTGTTACCAATAGCCAGCTAATAGCCAGCTATTCAAAGAGTGGACCCATCTGTTTGTTGCTTCATCTTTCCGTGAAGGTGGCCTTTTTGGTGGCAGGATAATAGGAGAATTGAGAGCCAAGTATCTGACTCACTGTATATAGTTGTTTACAAGGACAAGGTATACTTAAGCCCTCATCCCATATTTCTCACCAAAGTCATTTCTCACATGTCTATCAGGCAGTATTTCTTTCCTAAGCTTCATGCTTGGGAGGATGAGGCGAAATTGCATACATTGGATGTTTGGAGAGCATCAGTGTTTTACCTGGATGGCACTAAACCATTTGGGACATCCTCACAACTGTTCATGGCAGTCATAGACAGGATGAAGGGCCTTCCAGTCTTATCTCAAAGAATCTCATCATGGATTTCCTCCTGTATATGTTTGTGGCATGACATGGTCAGTGTACCTGCCAAACAGGGTGCTAGCGTATTCAATTAGATTGCATATAGCTTCTGCAGATTTGGCTCAAGTGCCTCTACCGCACATTTGTAGAGCTGCAACTTGGTCATTGGAACAGACTTTTGCTTCTCACTATGCCATTTGTCAACAGTCAGATGTCCGATTTGGATGCATAGTTCTTCATTCTTTATTATGGTAGACTCTAATCCCACCTCCAGATTGAACGGCTTGTGAGTCATCTGAAGTGGGATGGAGATGTGGAATCTCTCAAAAAAGAAGAAATAGTTACTAACCCGTTCTGTAACTGTTGTTCTTCAAGATTTGTTGCTCATGTGCATTCCACAACCCACTCTTCTTTTCCGCTATATCGGAGTCTGTCTGGTAAGAAGGAACTGAAGGAGTTTGGATGCAGCAGCAGAGGGTACGTGCACCACCCTAACTGGGAAAAATCTCTGCTAGTGCACTGGGCATGCGCACACCGGAAGTGATATGGACATATGCAACACATCTTGAAGAACAGTTACAGAACAGGTTAGTAACCATTTTTTCCTTATACCTAGGAAGCCATCTACTAAAATGCAGACCCAAGCCATCTTCTCAAAGGCACAAAGCCTAATGGAATTTTACTGTCAGCTCGAGAACTCCTGAGTTAGTTCTGAGTGATGATTTGTGCTCATACTATTTCTTGATAGGATCAACTTCGGCCATTTGCTAAAGGATTGTGAACCATAATTCTCAAATAGTTGCACTTAAAATGCTTCTTTTATGTTGAAAGATTCTGCTAGTTTTAAAAAAATGTTTCTTGTACTTAAAAAAAAAAATTATCAATTCTATTAGTATTCCTGAATCTCTTTTAACTAATGTGCACACAGTACATCTGTCAGTACAAGGCTATTTAATAGGATAACTGAGTCTTTGTCTTACCCCAAAGTGCTCAAGGCAAAGGCTTCAAAAATACAGAACTCTGAACTGGACCTGAATGGAAGGAAAGATTGGTCCAAAGAAATATACTAGATGAGTATCTCTGATATCTGAAGGATATCTGGAGCAATAGCTGATGTCACAAAGATCCTGTGTACAGCTCCTTTATTAAGCAAATTGGCCAAAGAACTGGTGAAAATGTTCAGAAGATATCATTTTTTACTTAGAAGATAGTGGTGTATGGTATCAGGTAAGAAGACTGACTGACACTTTGCATCTTTGTTTTTGCTCTTAAGAGTCAAAACCTTAACTTCCATCAGTTTGGAGAAATGGAGATAAGGGTGAGGATCCTGCAAGATGGTATCCTTAGAGATTGATTATATTAAATGAACCCTTTGAAATATTTGTGACAAAGGTTTACACAATGTAGTTTTTCAAAGAAGACCCTGAGCACAGTAGCATAAATAGTGACAGTTTTGCTTGTCTAAATTATACTAATAGCTATCTATAAAATTCTAAATTCAAAAGCCAGTGTACAATTATTTATATCTGTTTTGATGCAGAATTTAATGGACTAAAAGATGCTTGGTTATGATATCTTAAAAGTAAAATCAGTTTCTATTCAGCTGATTTTCTGTCATATGACACCATTTTTATTTGTGAGCCCTATATCATGCACCCCCCTGTTACCAGGTTGTGTTACAGTTTTAGGTCACAGTCTCTTCCACTGAAGTCAGTCTAGTCCTGGGACTAGATTCATAAAGGGGGGACTAAGGCATACCAACACTCCCCTGTTCCCCCCCCCACCCCAAAGTGAATATCAGTGTGTACTAAAATGTTGCACTGTGTGGACGCTATGGGTGCAGACTTAAAAGTCCATAGTTCACACTAATGTAGTCCTCTTCAAAAGGGGTTATATTAATGCGAATTAGGGAAATTTAAATTCATGCCCACACAGGCACAGGGCAGTACATGGTCCGCACTGCTATTTACACCCATGTAATCTAAATTGTGCGGCAGTGTAGACGTACCCTTAGGTTCTGCAATACTCAGCCTAACTTTCAGATGCCCTGCCACCAAATGGAATTTACAACCCCAAGCTAGGCTCCCAGGCTTCCTATGCAATGCATAGGGAGAGTTAGATGCCTGAAAAAGAGATTCACAGAAGTCAACAAGCTGAGTGAGAAGCTGCCTAAGCTAGCCAGTAGTAAATGTAGAGGGCGGAGGGTGACCTAAACCCCACCCTCCTCAGGGAATCAGATGCCTATGTCCAGGCCAAACTGTGGGTCAATGCTCAAGCCACTGGGGTGTTAAGTAAAAGGGAGGCACCAACACCACCAGGTGGAGCCTGTAGGTGCAATAGGCAAGGGGAGACCCTACTTTGTGAATCCCATTGGGGTTAGGTGTGAGTTAGGCACTGAGCTGCTTGGCAGTGTCAGAACTGAGGCAGCATGCCTACTAGTGCATATGCCTACTAGGAGAAATTTACGTACCTAGGGGACTTTACAATGGAAACTTAGATGCCTATAGAGTTAGGTGGCAGCAGAGCAGGGGATTTTGTGAATGCCAGTGACCCGTAACTGTTGGACTTAGGTGCCTAAGGGGGCAGTTAGGTTCCTGAGTCCCCCTTGTGACTCCTGCCCCTGCTGACTTCAATGGGAACAAACAATCACCTCATTGTTTTCACATGCTAAGTTCTGATTCAATTAAGATTTAAGCACATGCTTAACTTTATACACTGTGAGTAGTCCTATTGACTTTACATGCTTTTTCCCATGCATTATGACTAGTTCCATTGAAGTCAAGTTAAGCATATTTATGTGCAAGTCTTTTCAGATTGGGGCTGGAGTGTGTAAACTTGGATTCAAAAGTTCATAATGAACTTCAGAAAAAAATCAAAACATTTTATTACTGAATGTGTTACGTGACTGGAAATGTTATCATTTTTAAAAATCTATTTGAGTCAAGAATATTTTATATTAAATGAGTTTCAATTGTGAGAACAGAGGGAAAAGAAAAATGTCTTACAAAAAGACACAAATGAAGTTTAATGCAGTTACTGAAAAGTTGCAAATGGAGTCTTTTCAACAACAGCAGTAAAGGCCAATTATTGCAAATACGTATTTTGACCAGTTTGTTTTTATCTCTCAAGCAAAACATCCCCCCCCCCCCCCAGTTGCTGTGGGGTTTGTATTTTAGTCAGTGAGGTTTGGATGGTTGTGTGAAAATATAAATGTTAAGGAAAGTTATGATTGGAGTTGGACAACAAACATGAAAAAACAAATTGGGAAGGTCTATTAAAATCAGATGTTGCCTGTATTTTTTTCTTATTGAATGTGCTTGTTGCCAGAGACAGAGAGAGAGTGAATATAAGCAGATGAGTAGAGCTGAAAATTTAGACTGTTTTGACTACGTGAGATCTTCCATTTATTTGGTCTAGAGTTCAGAATGTGTTCTTTGAGCCCTTTAATTGTCATTGCTTACAGTGCATTCTCATAAAATGTCTGTATAGTTTGCGTACACATAGGTAGCAAACTAATCCATTCTGTTAAGACATTTAAAAATCCCACAAAAGCTAATTGTATACATTATTACCATTAATTCAAAATGTACTCTACTTTTTTTAGTTTAAAGTTCCTAAATTTTTGTTTCAAGTAATCTATTAAATAAAGCAGTTTCTGTCTTCAAATTTTATATTTTAGCAATTCATATAATGATTCTACCTATACACTTAAGTAATCATTACACAGATTTTTATCTGATAAAGTAGTATCTTTTGGCTTTAGAAAACAAAATATATTCTAAAGCTGTGAAAGTGTTGGGTTTTGTGTGTTTGTGTTTTGCACAGTTGTAGAGTTTGGTTTAAGTACAATCCTAAATTTCTAATGTATAGCAAAACAACCAGTGACCCACATACTATAAGATACTGAGGGTTCTCAGTGCTTACTGAAGTCAGTGGAAGCACTGATAGTGTTTAAATAATTGACCAGGATTAGGACCTAATTTTTCCATCCTTTGTCTAGTAAAACTAAATTTAAAATCAAAACGCTAGTAACAATTGCACTCTTCTTAAAAATGGCCTATCCAGCATGTGTTTTTACAAAATCTTCTAAATCCTATTTTGAATTGCTCATTTTTAAGAACAATATTGCAAAATGTTCTTCGCTGACCATAAATTGAAACTGACTTAAATTCCCCCAAACCTCAGCCCACCTTTATATTGTAAAATAGAAAAAGTGAAAATGATCAGATGCAGATGCAGAATATATTTTAAAAGTTGTAGTATTTAAAATATGAATTGAGAGTAATGAAAATTGACGTCAGTGAGATAATTTTTGAACCTTGTACAATGTATAAAAATAGATACTTAATAAAGTAAAATTATAAAATGAATAATGATTCATTCCAAAATAAACTTTCTTTCTTATTATATGAGAGAGTGCTTTTAAAATGTCTTTTGTTTTTTTTGATCATTTTGATACTGTGTAAAATGAAATGTTTTTGCTATAAAACTGGCAATATTTATTAGCTGTTGCATCTTAATACAAATGATAAGTAATCAGATGATTTTTTTTATCACTACTGGATACTGTCTTTGCAATGGTTAATATAAATTTTGCAGGCATGTGATCAGATTTTATGTTTTGGCTTTCCCCAAACAGAAAATATTTGAATGTTCACTAGGTGTATGGAGAAATCCATAATAAACACTTAACGAGTACATTTTTTTTTTTTTTACTGTTTCAAGTTTCATGCCTTATTTACTTTGAAGGAGACTACAATGGAAGAAAGGAATGTGATTTAAGATAATAGAATTCTGAAGTATGGTTATGGATTTAACTTGGAATTTGAATAATTTTGTTGGCAGAGGTTCTTGTGCTCCATATTGTGTCCTCGTATGTATGTAGAACTGACTTCTGGAACATCCACATATCTCTTTTTTTACAAGGATTACTTTTTTCATAGTTAAACTGCATTGGGCTTGGTTTTTGTGTTTTGTTTTTTAAAATAAAACTTGTTTTGTAACATTTATTTCTGTCATAGTTAGGAGAAATATTGTTATAGAACAAACATCTGTGATACAATATGTAAATTACATTATTAATAAGATAGTTCTGAATTATGCTCTACCTTTAGACTTTCCCTATGGATTGTTGATATTGTTGTAGTTGTAATCCTTTTGCTGATGTAAAGCAGAAACCAAACAAGGTAACAATTTTCATGAGATTAAAGGTAGCCAGGCTGACTGTCTCCTGGCTTTCTGCTACCCCATTTAAGCGCAGGGCCACCCGTGTCCCATTGTTTAGATATTACTTGCTCTTTTGGGTTTCAGATTACAAGGCCAATTGATCTGTATGACCTATTTTAGGAACTTCAACATTGCAGTGGAAACCTAAACCAAATGTATATCTTCAAGAAACAAATCATCTGAAAACTGAGCAGTTGTCATTTTGATGTAATGTACCTTTTTCAGGAAATTCATATAGGACAGTACAATGTGATGGACTAGAATTAATCAGCCACCAAAAACTATTAGAATGGTGTGAAGCCAGTATTATTTGAACCAGGAAATTCAGACTTGAAGTTGAACATTTGGGTTTAATCTTCATCATATGCCCTATACTTAGGAATTGCAGCATATATAGTATGGTATATTGGATATTGACCTCAGGTTCCTGAAATGTATAGCTAGAAGTCCTGGAAATGAGTTTGAGAGTCAGCCCCGAATCTCAGCTTTTAAATTGTAAATTTGTGTATTATATGTGCATTTCCTGAAGTGCCTCATAGTAGAGCTTCTGCCTGCTCATCTTAAACTCCCTTCTTAACTTTCATGCCTTGCAAGGTGCCAGTGTCTGAACCAAGGGATCCTGCAGAGCCCATGTGCACCTTTTGTATGCTTTTCACCACATAGCCAAAAAGACATTGTACTCAGATACACTTTAGCATTTCTGAGCCACTCACTTCTATCAGCTTCAAAAAAAAATCCCCATGCAAAACGTACAGTTTGTGTTTAGTCCTCGATCCTGCAAAGTGTTACATATGCGGACCGGGGCATACTCAGGGATTTAAATGTGACCACTTTGGGGGGAGGGCATTTTAAACACTGGCCCACAGAAACAGTATCTCTGGGCCCTGCTGCCTCTCTCACCCCACTGGTTCTCGCTGCCTCCCCCTACCCCCATTGTCCCGGGCTCCAAACACTTACTGGAGACTGCGGGCAAGAAAGGGGGCTCAGTAGGGTTGCCAATTTTATTTGGACATATTCCTGGAGATTTCATTTCATGACATAATCTTTAATTAAAAATTCATCTTTAATTCCTGGAGACTCCATGACAATCCTGGAGGGTTGGCAACCCTAGGGTTCAGCTGGCTTCCTGGGCCCCCTCTCACTGAACTTTGCTGTCAGCCCAGCTTCCCTGCTCTGGGCACCATCTAGTAGGGCACAGGGGGAGCACTAGCTTCTGTGCCTTTCCCAGGCATGTCTCCAGCTGTGCTCAGCCCGACTTCCACCCTGGCAGAAAGGGGGGAGAAGGAGCTCAGGGAAGGGAACCCTGGGGCGGGGCCCAGGGCAGAAACTGCGGATGGTGGTGGAGATGATTACTGGGGGAGCCTGTGCCCCTGCTTGCCCCCCTTTGCACACCCCTCTGCGTGCAGACTCAGTGGGGCTACCATGCTTAATCACATGTGTAACTTTTTGACCGGATCTGGGCTTTACTATGAACATTTGAAAGTGGCACTCTATGAAATCAGTATCAGTTCTCACTGGCAGACTTTTCAGTGAGAGCTATTTAACTATATCCTTACCAAATGTCCTCTAGTTCTAACTGTTCCTGCTATTTAGTAGTTTTTAAAACGAAATAAAACAAAACAAGAATTTTTTTTTAATTATGGGAAAAGTTCATTGGTTTTAACTCCCCTTGTACTCTTAAATTTTGAATACGTTTTGCTCCAAATTGCAAGAAAAGTTCACCTTTGAATAGAGGCCAGATTTGGAAAATTTCAGCCAACAAGGTGAAAGTTTTGGAAGTTTAGGTTGCAGATTTTATAATGGAAATATGTATGCAAGCTTAATTATAGCTGTTGGTACATCTCCCACTTCTACGGAGTCTGTAGCTTTTCATGTTTGAGCCAGGCAGTGTCTGTATATCTTCTGACTGCTGTTTGAAAGTCACAGATCCTTTTAAAACGTGTTCTGTTGACAGGCAACGGATGTGTTTGAACTAACAAAAATTCCACTGTAGAAAACAAAATAATAATAATAACAAAAAGTTTTATAAATATAGCAGTTTTTTTAAAACCTTACATTGTTTGCTTACTCAGCAAGAGGGGTAGTGGTAAATGCAAAGAAGCTTCTGTAAATATTTACATGGGATCTATTGGTTGCTCAAAACTATTGAAAATCAGGACTGTTGTTTAGGTGTCTAAATATGGAGTTAGGAGCTTAATTTTTAGGATTCCTTTTAAAAAAAAAAAAGACAACACCTTGGCTTTATATTTTAACTTCTGTCCATAATCAGCACTGATACTGCTGTCAGTTAAGCTGAAAAGCGGTACATATTACATATATGTTACAGAAAACTTATGAAAAAGCTGTTCTGTAGTGCAATACTGTAAGGTATTTTTAAGTTTTTTGTTAGTTTGTTTGTTTTTGTTTTTTTTTTTTTTTACAAACTGCATCTCAAAAAGTTTTAAAGTTAACCTATAGTTATAAAGTTTAACAAACTTTTCAGCAACTTCATACAGCAGGAAATATGTTTTATTGTTCATATGGAAGTGTAAACTTGACAAAATGCCACATTTGTTCAGTGAAAATAATTATTCAGTACTGCAGAATTTCCATACAATATGTCATAGAAATACTCCAGTTACTTTAATCATAAACAATGCTGCTGCTTCTTGCAATGGTAAATTTATGCAAATTGGAGCCTACAGTTTCATGAATGTTGCAAGTAGAACAGAAATTTTGTATATATTGCTGAGATATGAAAATGACACAAGTCAAGTTGTTCAGCCTGATACCCTTGTATGTGTCTTTTGAAGGTGTTTCTTAGCAAATGTTCTCCTGTTTATATCTCTTTTCATTTATTAAAAGTATTCCACTTTGAAAAATATAAAAATAAAAATGCATGTACCATTGCTATTCAAATATAAAAAAAGTTGTGCATGCCATCTGTGATAGCAGATGGCAACCGTTCACAGCTTCCTTTCTGTTGGACTTGCACTAAATGCAACATTTCTTCTCATATTTTTAATAATAACTAGATACATTATTTTTTAAAAACTAAATACATGTGCATTCAAGATGCTGTCTAAATGAAGATACAACTTTTAAAATATATAAAGCTTTGGACCTAAAGTTAAAAAAATGCCATATTAAAACTACAAATGTGAATGTACTGTCCAGAGAATCTTTGATAGTGGCATGACACTGAAACTTTCTGTTGCCATCTAGTGGATGCTGTATGTTTCACATTACTGAATTTTCATTTTACTCTTGTCTAGAGAATCAAGAGTCAAGCATTTTCTCTCTAATAGGATTACATGAGAGAATTTTTAAATATTACTGTGATTTGGGTGCTTAGTTTTGTGGTGTTTTAAGATTAGACTGCGTGGAAATTTGTGATACAAGTTATTATTGGAAGTTATTTTTCTTTATAGATATTAGAAATGCTTAATCCTACTCTATTTCTGTATTAGATTTTTTTTTAATCTCACCCCAACCATAGCAGAAAAAAGCCTAAATTTAAATTTAAAAATGTAATTTGCAAGGTGCGAGCCTGCAGCAGAATTTTATTACTCTAGTACCCTACTTAAATTGTTGATTTGATAATGTCCTATATGTTTGGTAATGACTGACTTAGAGACTTCCTCTTCAGGTAATAGTGCAGTAGGTACACAGCTGAAAGCGGAGATAGCATCACAGCATCTTCAGTGAGAGGCCCTCGACTCTGTAACTCTGTTGCCACCTTTTTGGTCCAACAGGGCCTACATTTGTTGAATGCCATGATGGTCTATAAGGCCTGACTAACTTCCCAGATATTTCCTGGAGGGCAGGACAAGATTCCGTCATTGGTACTATGGTTTCATGTCTACGGCTGCAGTTTCTGGAGTCTTGTGATGTTGGAATCTGAGCTTTCATTTAAAAAATATAGTTTCTTAGCCCTCAGAATGGCAAAGAAAAGCTTGAAAATGGGACATTAGTGTAACTGGTGTAGTAATGTCTATCTGGCCATGTGTACACTATAGGGACTAGAGCAGTATAGCTATGGCATCATGGTAATGCCGGCATAACCCTGTAGCATAGATGCAGCCTACACCTATGTAAAGGGTTTTTACGTTGCTGTAGGAACACTTCCTGAGTGATGGCAGCTGAGTGGATGGAAGCATACTTTCATTGACCTATCTGTGTCTACCCCAGAGGTGGAGTCATCATAGTTATTCTCATAAGTGTGGATTTTTCAATCCCTGGAGCTCCATAGCTATGTTGTCCTAATCTTTAAGTGTAGACCAGGTCTGAATCTGCTGTCAGCGAGAAACAGTAACTTTCAGAGGTGTAAATTCTTTTGTGCAACTCAGTGAGGTGTTACTACACCTGTAATTAGTGGGGGTCCCACCACTAATGCTACAATAGGGGACTCTTTTTGTGTAGCGGGAGGAAAAGAGTGCAATGGGCCCAGCTCACCTACCTAAGCTGATGCATCCCAGCTGCTAGGATATGTACTATGGGAACCCTCCCCCCCGGCTGCCACTACCTACCTCTCCAATGTATGAAGAAGGCTACTACTGCTATTCCTGGGGGAATAGCAGTGTGTGTCGCGAGGAGGGAATCTTATTTATGGTGGATGAACAAATTATAGCGGATATTAAGTAGGCTGAAGGGGAATGGACTTATGGAGTTTCATGGGTATTTTTCTATGATAGATTCTTTGTGATATAAAATAAACATAGTACAAAAAGCATTGGCTAGGTGTTTGAAAAAGTAAGTAAAATGTCTAGTCACTTCTAGTGAAACTTTTTCTTTTCACAGTGACCTATCTGGGTCAACGTAAGCCTATGGTAATGACAAGCTGAGCAAATGTCAATAGAACACTGCAGAGGCAAGTGAGAAAAGGCAAAAAGAAACAGCATCAGTACAAGGCCGCAGAGGATGCCGTTAGGATTTAAGGAAAGGGAAAAAACCTCTTTTCTGATGCAAGTCCTGGGAGATAAAAGCCTGATGTGAGTGGAGGCATAATGATATCAGTCTGAGTCCAAATTAATGGAAATAATGTGACAAATAGAGGAGAAGCAAAGTAGTGTCAATGCAATTTAAAATATGAGAAGAGAATTTCAACACAGAATACTTTGCATGCAAATGGCTGAAATACTTCTCTAACCACAGCTTTCTTGCTTGTAATCTAGACTTCTGTTTATGTTAACCGTTCCTAACTAAAGTTTGGAAGGAAACTTTCATCATGCAGTAATGTTGGCCACTGAGAGAGAGTTATATATTTGTGCTAATCTGTCCCTTTTTGACTTTACTGTTTATTTTTACATGTTAATTTAAATGTGAAATATGTCACTATTTTACATTGCTACTTTTTGTTTTCTGAAACAATTTCTTGGTGCCTGTTCAATAATGTTTTTCTGTGCAGACACTGTATAGAAATACTAATTTGGGAATATATTTTGTTTTTATATTTTGTTCTAATGAATATACTGTATATATAGTATATATAAAATACATGTCACACCATATGGAGTGGGAGACCAGGAAAAGAAGCATACAGAAATCAAATTCAAATAAAGATGAGAAGAAAACCACCTGGAAATCCCACACATTTGTAGAAGAGTTTGCCTGTTTCCCCTTTGAGCCCTATCATCCAAGTTACTACTCCAGGTTACTTCTCCTTTGACAACTCATTTTGATAATGAACTAATAATAATGAATAATGAATTAATAATAAACAGGGTGAAATGCAGCCTCATTGAAGTCAGTAGCAAAAATTCCTTTGACGTCAGTGTGGCCAATATTTTGCCTTCTATTTACTACATGGAAAGCCTTAGAAATTAAACCAGGGGAAAATCTTATCTAATATCATGAATTGTAAGAAAGGGCAATTGGAGAAGGAAGGGGTAGAGAGCGTAAAGTTTTTTTAAAAAAATACATTCATATTTTTATGTGTAGTGAGGTACAACTAAATTACATAGTTACACAAATAAGCAAGCCTTCTTCCTAACTCATGGCAGCCTGGTCTCTCTAAAGTATGCTCATATATGATCCATGTCTTTGGCCTCTCCCTCTATCATCTTCCATCCACAATCATTGCAAAGGCCATTCTACCAATGTAACTCTTAGGTCTCTGCTGCACATGTCCATAGCAATGTAGCCTAGTCTCTCTCAACTTGTTTTCAATTGCAGCAACCCTCATTAAACCCTTTACAACCATTTCATTTCCTGTTGTTTGACCATCTCAACATCTTCACTTCCCGGTGGAACATACTGGTTCGATTTCTTGTGATTGGCCAGATCTCTGTTCTGTATGTTAGATTGTGGTCCATAGCAGTTTTATACACTCAACCTTTATATTGGCATCTTTTTATCACAGCAAATTGGGGTCCACTGCCATCATTTGATCCAAAAGATTTAGTACAATACCAGGCATCAGTCAAGAGAGCCACATTATCTGCAACCATTGATCCTAGGTATTTACATTATTTCACTCTTCTAAGCTCTCTGCCTGTAATATTATTTAATGGGTCTGCCTCTGTCAGTTACCATAACCTCAGTCTTACCAATGTTCAGTCTAAGTCAGGCCTGCTCAAAACTGTGTTGCCACTGTTCAAAGTTGGTTTACACAGTCTCACAATCTTCCTTACATATCAGTAGGTCATCATCAAACAACACATTTCAAGGTAGCTCTTCATATAGTTTCACTTATCACCTCCAAGACACCCACAAATAAAAAAAGGCTCAATACTAACCCCATGTGCAGTACAACATTTACTAGAAATTCTCTGCTGTACCCCCATTTGGTTTTGATTACAGTAGTCACTCCATCACACACATCCTGGATAAGATGGACATATCCTTCTGGCATACACCTCTGTTGCAAACTCCACCAAAGTAACTCTTTTGGTACATCATTATATACCTTCTCCAAGTCTACCAAGACCATGTCCAAGTGCTGTCTGTTTTCTCTGAACTTCTCTATGAGGATTCATAGAGCAAACATGGCATCAATTATATTCCTTCCCAATATAAGTCCTTACTAACACTTCCAAATTTCAACTGTTTCACTCAGGCACTTTTCAATAATCTCCCATATTTTTGTAGCATGTGATATCAGCTTAATTATCACTCAGTTAACACACAGAATATTATCTCTTTTTTATTTTTAAAAATGGGCACCATAAAGCTTTCACCCCATTCATCCAGCATTTTCTCTCTTTTTAAAATATAATTGAATGGACTTGTAAAATACTTGATGCCTTCTGTTCCCAGTGACTTCAGAGCATCCACCGGTACTTCATCTGATGCAGATGCCTTTCCCCTTTTTCATTTTTCTTAGTGCTTCTGCAATCTTTTCTTCCTCTATGTAATCTATCTCACCCCAGTTCTCAGTTCCTCCCTTAGGTTTACCTTATTGATCACTCAAAATAATTGCCCCAGACTTTGATTCACCATTGTTTGCAATATACCATGTTCATTTCTAATATAAGCAAACTCATTCACATCCTTCTTCATTTTCTCTCTTGCCTTAGAAAGTGTATAGATGCCTTTTTCTCCCTCATATCCACCTAGTCAGTTATTTAGCTCTTCACAGGCCAAACTTTTAACTTTCACAACTTTTTTTTTTTTTTTTGCCTCCATCGATTCCATCTTATCACTCACTGCTTACGCCCACTGGCCTGACATTTTTTAAAAGTTACTTTTTTCGTCTCAACAGATTCTTTAACTTGGAGTCCACCTCCATGTCTCCCTTTGTTTTCTTTGCAACATTGGTTTAATCACTCCTAGGACTTCATGTGCCATTTCCAGCAATATTGTTTTTAGTTTGTACCAGTTATCATTTTCAGCTCCCTGTGTGTAGTCAGGAAATCTACACATTACTTCCTGTTTAAAGATTTTTTTCATTCCCATCTTTGTTTCCCCCACTTAGACCTTTCCAATGCCCAGGGATTCAGATGTTTCAGAATGCAGAATCCTCAGAAGTCCATAATGAGAAGTCTGTGCTAATTCACAGTGCTCTCATCGGGTATTACCTTACAGTTCTTCTGGTTAAAAAGAGATCAATGTGAGACACTGGCCTAAGTCAGAGGAGGGAAAACCAGAGTGTGTTTGTAATCACCATGTTCAGTGCCAGACAAGTCTGTAGGACCACTTGGGGTTTCTGCTTCTTGTGCTATGCCCTCATAGACTTTTTCATATCCAGCCTGTTCTAGTGCATGCATTTATCTCTGCTCTGATGATTATCTTCTCATTGAGTGATATGTTTCCAATAATGCACAACAACTCATCAAAAAACTCCTCTTTTACCTTTTGATCCTCTTCTAACTGTGGTGCATACCAATGACTATATGGAGAGTTACCTCTTCCCAACTCAGTTTAATGCTTATCAGTTGGTCTGACCTTCTGATAACTTCTATCACATGTTTCTGTGGTATGGTTCCATCCAGAATAACTCCAACACCATTTCAGGAGGTTGAACTCCCTGAATAGTAGATTTTGTCTGATTTTGTACACATGCCACATTTACTCTCTTCCTCTTTAAGACTGCCCAAAGCTCCAAGCTTCTTCCAGTCAGCATTTCTACATTCCAGCTTGTATATTTCAGCTTACTCACTCCCTTTAACTTTAGCATCCCTTAGCCAATTACAACAGCCAGGCAAGGCTGTTGCACTTTGCTTGCAGGGAACGCCCTAACTCTGAGGTACACTTGTCATGGACATCAGTGCTCATGAGCATATCTAATGGACAAGCTTTACAGGTTGGCTGTCCAGTGCTGACAACTTTGGAACTTTGACATCAGAGTTTCCCTTGTAAGTGAGCTGCTTACTGAGACTACTGGAGCCCACCTGCTCCAACAAGATTTATTTTAAGGTGGTCTTTATTCACCTTGACATTCTCGTCATAGGACATTTTTTAGAGGTAGCTATGCCACCAGCTACCCCATCATGTCCTGATATTTATTTTCAACCAAATGTCATAATTCTGCATTTGTAACAACGTAATTTGCTGTTCTCAGTAAAATTCCTAGCAAATTTTTGTACACTGAATAATTAATACCATTTTTTTAACAAAGCTCAGAGAGATTTTTGGTTTCTCCTTTGAAAACTTTCTTTGTTCTACATAGTCATTGTATACATGTAAACAAAAATTTTTTAAGATACTGAGCCATATTTTAGGCTCAGTAAGGGAATCACATTGGGGATTTCACTCCTTGGGCTAACAAAGGCTGTATTTCTGAGACTTCTTCCTTTCTCTGTGCCAAATTGCATCTTGTTTGGTACCAGCCCCTTTAAACCCAGACTTAAAAGTTGTTAAAAGGCATTGAAGTCTCATAAAAGGTTGTTCATCGTTCCCTTTAAGTGATCTTTGGGAGAGCATAAATGTATGGACTAATGACAGGAGGAGTGTAACATGAAGAGGTGGGTGGAAAAACAGCTTCCCCTCTGTATGCACATGCACTCAGATATGTTCTGCAAGTGATCATGAAATGGTTGTGAGGAGTTACTTGATAGGCTTAAGTTTTTTGGTTGAGGTGGAGCAGGCATTAGTCAGTCTGGATAATAAAGCAGTCACTGCAAAAATAGGTGAAAATATTCAGATAAATAATATCGATCAGTTTGCTTCCCTTTTTTTGGTGGACATGGGTAATATAGCTGCCATGAGGTTTGTTCTTACAATTGAACTCAAATTTTTGGGTCAAGTTTTCTGTTTTATAAAGCATTTATGTATAATTTGGTATTTTATTTTTGTAAAAATCTTTTTTTTTAATGAACCTGTTTTCTAAAATGTGTGCTTGATCATTGCCTGCCAACATTCAATTTACATTTAGTGATTAAGTATATGCTTCATGTAATCTCCTTTCGAATACAGTGCTTTTTTCTGTTCAAGCTAGACCCTCACTTAAACTTATCTCCCTTAGACGATTTTTGTGCATTGGCTACATATATAATATAAATGAGAATCTTATTGCAAAAAGGAATCTTATAAATAACTTAGAGCTCTGTGTAGCCTTTATAATTATAGTGTCGAGTTATGTAGTAGGTAGTAGTTTAGTATATAGTTCAAGTGCACCAGACATACTGATATTTGTACATTTAAAATGGAACAAAAAAGAGAAATATATTAAAAATCCATTTTAGCTGATTGTGGAGTTAACATTTATACTTTACTTTCCTATTTAGATTACTAATATTGGGAAACTGAAGGATTTTCTTCTGCAACACAGAAAGAATTACATTAATGCTTACAGGTAAGTGTGTATTGTGTTTAAATAGTCTCTATGTTTTAAAACTTGATTTTTCAAATGTATAAAATGAGCCCATTAAAATTCCATGAGCACACTGACATGATTTAAAACAAAATATACAGTTTGCTGATCAATTTCATACCTGATCATACACCATTCAGGATAAGCTAGACCTGTTACCTACTACTAAGGCTATGTCTACATAGCAGCTGGGAGATGTACAGGCACTAGCTGCTCAAGCTAGTACACTAAAAATAGCAGTGTGACCATGACAGTACAGGTAGCAACTCAGGCTAGCTACCTGAGTATAACATTGCCTGCGATCCTAGGTTCCTTCTCAGTCGGCTAGCTTGAGCCACTGACTGTGCCATCCCTGCCACACTGCTATTTTAGTGCACTAGCTCAATAGAGCTAGTATGTGTACCTCTACTCAAGCTGGGAATTACACCTCCCAGTTGTACTGTAGACATGCCCTAAGTGATCAGTGGAAAGCCTGAGCAGATAGATGATGAATGGCATGGGATAAGGATTTTCAAACTCTGGGAAGTGAATTCCAGAACTTAGGGACCTCATTGAGAACACCATATTGGAATACCACTACCTCTGAATTTCTTTCCTTTCCTACATCAAAATTTTGAGGAGTCAATTCTAGATGCTTGAACTTATGGGGAGAATATATTTGATTTTGTGAGAGTAAAACCATCCTTACTTAAGTCAATGTAGGAAACATTTGACATTCTTGAATTTATTTGCTGCCTGAGGAACAGGTGTCTTGTCTGTTTCAATCCTTTGTCTGTTTACAAGATTGGCACTGATAGGAAAAGCTAAGGAGTGCTGTAGCATGCACACTTAGGCTATGTCTACACTATGAGATAAGGGTGTGATTCCCAACTGGCATACACATAGTCACACTAGAGCTAGCACAGGTTCAGGTGGTTTTGTATTTGGCATTGCTAAGTTGTGCCACTGTTGTCTGTGCTACCACAGCTACACTACTGTTTATACTCGCTCTAGCTCTCCTAGAGCTAGCACAGGTATGTCAGCATGAGCTGAGAATCAGACCTCTTGCTGGTAATGTAGCTGTAGCCTTACATCTACCATCCCAGCAAACTTAGCACTTTCAGTTTATTGGTAGGTCACAGTCTAAGGCCTGAGGTTTCAATATTGATGCAACCTGAAATTTGGAGTTCTCAGTCCAAATAATCTGTAGGAAACATTTAAAAACAGGAAAATGTAATCTTTAGGGACACTTTTTGATACCTGTCAACCTCAATAAGTGTATCGATATATATTTACACACTGTGAACAACATTCCACTCCATGGAAAACTGGTGTGGAGAGTGTAGAGGAAAGGTCTCCCGTTTATCAACTCCACTACTATAAGCAGATGTTTGAAAGTTCAATTTAAAATACTTGATGATTAGTCATATTTTCTTTCTTTCTTTCTAAAATATGCCAATCCAGTGCTCTAGGGTCATGGCACACTCATTGTGAAGACTATAAACAATTTGAACCAGTTGCCTAAATTCTCCCAGAAGCCTCAAACTAGGACTTACTCCATCTTACTCCAACTCTATCTAATCATTCTTCTCTTCCGCCTTCCTGCCTCCAGTCCACCGAAAAGTCTGAGAGAGAAAATGAACCTTGCAGCGTAACTTGAAAATCAATAATTCAGTCTTTGGCTAATTGACAAGGGAAGTATATTCAAGTGTGGAATACCCCCAATGGAAATTACCATGCCTCCAACCTATGCGCATTTTAAGATGCTCTTCTGTGCTGTGGTATCACATGGGGGAAAAGATAGTCTCTGAGGTTACCAGGGCCCTGCCAACAGCTTACATTTCACCTAAAAGTAAATTGGAAGCCCATGCAGATCATAGAACACAAATGTATCATGTGCTTCCTGCAAGAAACACCTTTTAACAAATGGGCCATCAAATTTTCCTCCAGGTGACATTTCCAAATTGTCTTAGAGTGTAGCCCTGTGTAAAGGATCATGCTAGAATTCATTCCTGAGATGACAAAAGCATATGTGGCAATGCCCATATCTGAAAAAGAAGCATACTGATCAAGCATAAATAATAAAAACTACTCGTGGCTTCTGCTGCTATATAAACTTCCAGCATCAGCTGGAGAGCCATCAGGATTCCCCAAGTGGGAACTTGAGTAAAAGAATGTGGGCAGACTTCCCCAGCTGAGGGCATTGATACCACTCTGTAGTTTCTTGTGATGTTTTTTTCCAGCCTATCAGCATAACTGGAGTTTTGAGTTGCAGCCAGTCCTATCCGCTTCCTGATTCTGGCAGGACACTGGGTAAGCTAATCAGTTGCACTAGCTAAGCCAGATGAAATACAGATGTAGAACTAGTTTCAGAGTAGCAGCCATGTTATTCTGTATCCGCAAAAAGAAAAGGAGTACTTGTGGCATCTTAGAGACCAACAAATTTATTTGAGCATAAGCTTTCGTGAGCTACAGCTCACTTCATGCATCCGATGAAGTGAGCTGTAGCTCACAAAAGCTTATGCTCAAATAAATTTGTTGGTCTCTAAGGTGCCACAAGTACTCCTTTTCTTTTTGCAGATGTAGAACTGAATGTCAACTGAATACTGAAGACCTTGAGTCCCAATCATCTCTCTACCTTTCCTCCAAAGGCCTCACAAATGCTTGGAAGTGACGACAGGATAGAACCCCCCCCACCATTAGAGAATGCTGGAAGTACATGAGCAATCATCCAGTGCTACCCTTTGGCTCCTCATGGTAACAGATGAACAGAGCCACTCAATAATGACTCCTTCCAATCCTGTGAGGATCTGTGGCTGTGTCAGCAATGCCATAAGATCAGTGGTATCAAAAGGTGTCCCATGGTGAATTGCCAAATTACTGAGTGCCCTTTCCCCCCCCGATATTGGTAACAAATGTTGTGTGTACCAAAAAAGGTCACTAAGGGCTTGATTTTCAGAAGTGCTGAGCACACTCAACTGTATTCAAGCCAACAGGAGCTATGTGTGCTTTGGACTTCTGAAAATCAAGCCTATCTGTACATATTGACATACGCCAAAGCCAGACAAAGAATAACTGTATCTCCAAAACAACAAACAAAACCAGCATAAAGATATTTGGTATAATAAACTCTTGTTTTTGTAATATTGGTTGGAATAGTTAATGAACAACACTAGGTGGTGCTGTAAATTTAATACGAAAAAGGCTGTCTTATTTTGTGAAAGCCACAATATGAATGGGTACAGTAGTGGAATTTCAGTAACTGCAATGAGGTAAAAAAAAAAGCTGTCAATAATAATTGGGTGTATATTAACTCTTAAATTATTTAAATATTCTGGATGCACTAAGTTTTCGTACTGTATTTGGTTTACCTGTCTTGAAAGGGAGATTAAAAGTGAAGTGATGGATGGAGTGAAAAGTAGTCTAGTTTCACTTTGGATTTTAAAAATATTGCCGTGTGCTTTTTGGAAATGCTCTTTAGTAATCTCTTAGAGCAGTAATCCTCAATGTTTCTCCACAGATGCTAGCACCAAAAGCAATAGAGCCTGTATTTAAAGTGGAAACCTAAAATATACAGTATTGTCAAATGTTTATAATAGGTTGCTGAATTGTCATGAGCTCATTATTTTCATGAAAAATAATTTCCAATAGATCTCAGTTTCCCATGAGTACATGCCAAGGAGTAGAATAATCTGCTCTCATGACGTAAATGATAATATATCGCAGTGAAAGCATATAAAATTGTAAAAGATCTAGTGTTCTGTAACCAAAAAGATCCATCTGCTTTCCTTCCTAATTTATTGGTTTTGCTTCTCCTAACAGTCATATTCTTTTAGTAGTGTCTCTATGGGTGCTTCACTTCAGGTGTATATGCGCTTCTTGAGCTCTTGATTGGAAAGTTTTCCGCCAGCAGTGCCATTCGGCATGCTCTGCTGCCAGACTCTGAGTCTATATATGGATGTGGAAGCAAATTGCCTTCAATTCCTTCTCAAGCACCTCAGTCTGAGATGGAGCTCTAGCATGCCCACCTTGAGTGTGCCTCAGCTATTTTGTATACTTATAGTTGTTGCTTGTTAAGTTTTGATAGCATACCTAGTTTTTAGTAGCACTTATAGTCAGTTAATAAGTGTTAGTAGCGAGAGGATAATTTTTTTTTTCCTTGGGGAGTCATGTCATTCTGGCATGGCATGCCTGGCTTGCCAGGCTTTAAACACTGTCTCACCTGTTGAGAGGCTATACCTGTAAGCGATGGCCACTCTGAGTGTATCTGTTGTTTGGGGGAGTCCCAGGTCTCCCAGAAATGCAATGTCTGTCTAACTTTCTAGCTGAGGGCAAGGAAGAAGAGGGAAATTAAGCTCAAATTGTGAATGATGAAATGCTCTCTTTGACCAGCATCTGAGTCAGGTCACCAGACGGACAGACACACACACACACCTCTTCTCCCCTCACCTCCACATACATCTGTCTATGGACAGATTCAGTGCCCCTTCCACTTTGATGCAGGCTTCCCTTAAGAAAGGTGGAGGCTTCTGAGCGGGCTCCCAAAAAAAGGAGTACAGACTTTCATCTGAAGGAGACTGCTCTGAAAAATCCCAAGTCTCCTGCGACGTATATGGTCTCTGAAGCCTAAGCCTCTCAGCTTGGTACCATTGAGTCAATGGACTTCTTCTCCAGTACCAGCAGAACCAGAGAGCCCCAGAGCTTGAGGGCTTCAGTACCCTCTACCAGGGACAAGGAGGGCAAGCATAAGCACTCTGGTCCAGTGCTGTCAGGCTCAGTCCTGTCATCGGCACCTACCTGTTCAGCACTCGGTACCGAGCAAGCAATGGCGCTGGACTCCATCAGCACCTACATCAATATGCCTGCCGTCAAAGTAATCATCAGCTTCAGCTACTGCTTCCGTAGCTACCACATTGGTACCGATTCCCTGCTTGGTACTGCAAGAGTTTGGATACGTGAGGGCCCTGTTCATAACAAGTGAGTTGGAATCCCCGCTCCTCATGGGTACTGAGCATCTTTTGGTATTGAGATCTCGGTCTCCAGGCTGCTACCATCCCCGGGTACCACAGGACTCTCCACCCTTTTCTATGGGGACTCCTCCACTGGACAATGTTGAGGAAGGTGAATGGGATTCCCAGTCGCTCTCCTCTCTTTCAGTCCAGGATTCCCCAACATATCCTGTCAGGAACATATCCTGTCATTGACAGTCACGGAGAAGATCATGACTGTCATTAAGAGTGATGGGACCAACCCTGCATACCACCCCTACTTCCAGGATGGACTCCCACAATGCCCATACATTAAGGGGGTGCTGCAATGGCCATACTAGGATCTCTAGGCTGCTTACCGACAATGATTCTCAGGATCAGTGGCTCTCAACCTTTCCAGACTACTCTACCACTTTCAGGAGTCTGATTTGTTTTGTGTACCCCCAAATTTCACCTCACTAAAAACTACTTGCTTACGAAATGAGACATAAAAATGTCACAAGTGTCATAGCACGCTACTACTGAAAAATTGCTACTTTCTAATTTTACCATATATTTATAAAATAAATCAATTAGAATATAAATATTATATTTACATTTCAGTGTATAGTATGTAGAGCAATATAAACAAGTCATTGTATGAAATTTTAGTTTGTACTGACTTCACTAGTGCTTTTTATGTAGCCTGTTGTAAAACTAGGCAAATATCTAAATGAGTTGATGTACTCCGGGAAGTCCTCTGCATATCCCTGGTTGAGAACCACTGCTCCAGACCATTGGGACCATGTCAAACAGAGACTAGTGTTGTTCAATTCTGTCCTCTCCAACCAATCTCCCTACAGGAGGAGACATTTGAAGAGCAGGAGGCCAGGGCACATAAAGAGGCCACCCTCAAACACCCTTCTCATTCTCTCCTCACCCAACCAGACAAAATGCTTATGCTTCCACCACCTTCCATGGCTGATGATTTTCAGCAATTTGAAGACCTCATAAAGAGGGTAGCTGATACACTTGAAATTCCAGTTGAAGAAGTCAGGGATTCACAATACAGGCTGTTGGATATCCTACAGTCGGCAACAACGTCCAGGGTGATGTAACCCATCAACGAGATGCTCCTGGACCAGCTAAGACTGTGGCAAACATCTGCTACTATTCCACCAGTGCGTCAAAAGGTGAATAAAAAGTATTACATTCCTTCTGAGGACTCCAAATTCCTACCCTCCACCAAACTCCCTAGTAGGCCATTCAGGAAACGAGTGGGGCGGGCAACACATCTCCAGGTCTACTCCACTTGACAAGAACCAAAAGAGACTGGATCTATTTGGATGGAAGTTCTATTCATCAGCAACCCTGCAGTTCAGTATTGCAAACTATCAGGCACTCATGGTCAAATACAATTTCACAAACTATAAATAGATGGCCTTTATTGAACAACTGCCACAGAAACATAGGAAGCAATTCCAGTCCATTATTTCAGAGGGCCAGTTATTAGCCAAGACCACTCTTCAAGCATCCTTAGGTGCTGTGGACACTGCCACCAGGTCCATCTGCATGGGCTTCAGTACCTACGTTTTCAGAGCTCTATGCTTTAATCTGTGCTCTCAGATCTAATGTTGCTCTGGGTACTGCCTTCAGTATTGTCTTCAGTTCTGGAGTCAGTTCTGAAGCTCCCTCCGCCTTCTGTGGAAACTGCTTGGAAGTCACCTGAAGTGGAGCACCCAAAGGAGCACTGCTCTAAGAAGACTAGGTTACTTACCTTGTGTAGGTTTCAGAGTAGCAGCCGTGTTAGTCTGTATTCGCAAAAAGAAAAGGAGTACTTGTGGCACCTTAGAGACTAACAAATTTATTAGAGCATAAGCTTTCGTGAGCTACAGCATGCATCCGATGAAGTGAGCTGTAGCTCACGAAAGCTTATGCTCTAATAAATTTGTTAGTCTCTAAGGTGCCACAAGTACTCCTTTTCTTTTTACCTTGTGTAGTAACTGCAGATCTTCAAGATGTGTCTCCATGTGGGTGCTCCACTACCTCTCTTTCATTCCCCTGTGCTTTGAACTGTTCTCTGTGGATATGTTCGGGTGGAGAAGTAGCCGAGGGCAGTTCCATATATATATATATATATATATATATATATATATATATATATATATATATATATATATCTATCTCCCTATGTAGATTTGGTATCTGGCACGAGGAGGCATATGGCACATGTGTGAACGGGCACTGCTAGCGGAAAAATCTGCAATCAAGGGCTCGAGAGGTGCATGTGCACCTAAAGTGGAGCACCCATAGGGGGACACACCTCAAAGAATTGCAGCTTCTGCACAGGGTGTATAACCTCATCTTCATAGGAGTATCTCGTTTGAATATTTGCTACTACCACCAAGATCTGCACCTGCGGCGGCTCCACCCGGGCCCGCGCCCTAGGCTTTAAGGCACACCGCAGCAGCCCTCCTACTCGTCGCGGCGTAGCCCCCGCAGCTCTCATTGCCGGCGACGGCCGGGTATGGGCCTGACGCTCCAGCGCCATCCATTTTCAGGGCTAGTTGTTCGGCAGGTGAATTGTTACACACTCCTTAGCAGATTCCAACTTCCATGACAGCAGAACGGTGGCCTATATCAACCAACACCTTTTCTTGGGTCTGGGATACCTCGCGGCACCCATCTCCGCCACTCCGGATTCAGGGATCTGAACCCGACTCTCTTTCGATCGGCTGAGGGCAACGGAGGCCATCGCCCGTCCCTTCGGAATGGTGCTCGCCTATCTCTTAGGACTGACTGACCCATGTTCAACTGCTGTATCTGTTTGCATCCTTTGCCTCCTGCTCTTTAGTATTTCATAGCTTCTGGTTCTCCACAGATATTTTTGAAATATGGTTTTGTGCAATTGTTCATTGTTTCTTTAGGACTGAGGTATGCTGCTGGGAGCGTGTGGTGAAGTGTCTGTTGTCCATGATATACTTATCTGTAGATAAAGAGAGGATCTCAGTCTCTAGGGCTATCTGTCTACCACTCTTAATGAATATTTCATTCACCACCCTAAGAGGTTTTCTTTAATGACTTGAACTATTCAAATTATATCAATTTTAAAAATCAAATTTATTTTTCACTAATTATGCTGGCATTTTTGTTTGGCTAGTGAAATTTGACTGGTCTGTCGGTCTCAGAATTTTTTTCCTCATGTTCTAGCACAAAAGATCAGTGTAATGCAGTGCAGTTCACTTTAAATATAATTTTTCATTAGCACTAAAGTAATTAAACTTATTAGATTTTGTAAAACTTGTTTAAAAAAATACCTTAGACCTTAGCTACTTGACTATCCCCTTTTAAATTAGAAGAAAAAAAATCTAATCTTCATTAAGAAGTACAGGCTCCATTTATACATTAAAGTCAAAAACAAGGAGATGGTGCGTGAGGTAATATCTTTTATTGGACCAACTTCTGTTGGTGAAAGAGACAAGCTTTTGAACCATACTGAGCTCTTCTTCAGGTCTGAAAAAGGTACTCTGAGCATCACAGCAACATGCAAGGTGGAACAGATTGTTTTGCATAACTTCTGCAGATTTATCTCCACTACAACAATGATCAACACCCCCTACAACACACCTTTTGAGATCCATAGGTTCTATACATTCCTATCACAATATATGGTATACCTCATCCAGTGCACTAAGTGCCCCAGTAATAATTATCTGGATGATACCTCATCCAGTGCACTAAGTGCCCGAGTAATAATTATCTGGGTGAAACCAAACAATTACTATATTCTCTAATGAACTCACACAGGAAAATGATAAAAGACAAAAACACCCCATCACCTATGGGTAAGGCTTCGTTTATGTCACGGAGGTCATGGAATCCGAGACTTCCAGAGATCTCTGTGACATTCTGTGCTTCAGCCCCAGGGCCTGTGGGATTCTGGAGCTGGCAGTCAGCGGGGCTCTGGCAGGGCTTCAGGGACAGACAACAGACTGCTGAGGGGGCCATCTTCAGGGTTCCAGTGATAGGTGATAGCCTCTCCCTGCTGCCGTGGGTGGAGGGCCCCTCCCCGCAGCTTCCGCGGGCAGCGAGGGAATGCCACAGCTCCCAACCACCATGGTGGCAGTGGAAACCATGGAGTCGCAGCAGCAAAAGTCACAGACAGGTCACGGCTTCCACTAATTTTTGTTTATTGCCCGTGACCTGTCCGTGACTTTTACTAAAAATAACCATGACAAAATCGTAGCCTTATTTATGGGTGAACACTTTTCACAAAGTGATAACCTCATTCTCAAAGGAAACCTGCACAACACGTTCAGAAGACAACCTGGGAGCTTAAATCCATTACTCTGCTAGACACTAAAAATGATGGACTGACCAGAGACACTGGATTTATGGCTTATTACAACAATCTGTAACCACTAATCCCTTTTTTTTGTCCTATGACTGCAGAGGAGTTAACATGCCACTCTACCTTGAGTGATCTCTTACAATATGTGCTAATTACTTATGCTGAACAATCTGTTTCACCTTGCGTTTTGCTGTGGTGCTGGAAGTACCTTTCCCAGACCTGAAGAAGAGCTCTGTGTGGCTCGAAAGCTTCTCTCTCTCACCAGCAGAAGTTGGTCTAATAAAAGAGATTACTTCATCTACCTTGTGTCTCTAATATCCTGGGACCGACATGGCTACAAATACACTGCAAACAGCAATCATTAGGCAAATAGATATACCTGTTGGCCCAGTATTTTCACTGCGAAGATGAGAGAAGAAACAGTTTATCAGTAACGTCCAGACAGAGAGAGTTTCATTTGATCACTTCTTCTTGTAAGTCTTATGCTTTGTCTAGACTGGCAAGTGAAAGATGAAACTTTGGGCATTTAGAGGTGTTAAAAAAACACACCACCGAAAGACAAAAGTTTTGTCCCTGACAAGCACTGGTGTGAACAGCGTTTTATCAGCAGGAGCGTTGTTGACAGCTCTAAGACCACTCATTGGGGGGTGGAAATTTTTTGTCGGCAGGAGAGCTGTCTCCTGTTGTCAAACAGCGGCTATACTGCACACCTTTTAGCGGCACGGCTGTAGCAGCACAGCCATGTTGCTAAAGCTGCATAGTGTAGAGCTCGCCTTAGTTGTCACTCAGCTTTCCTTTTGATCTTTTTTTTTTTTTTTTTTAAACCACAGCCACCCTCTGGCTTTACCCTTGTGACACTGCATCCCATGTTCTTCGTAGAGATATTGTTATAATATGAATATGAGATAACTAAAAAGTGTTCTATGCAGGATGGGTCATGTGAGGTATCCTTGGAAAGGTTATGATTTACTGAATATGATTATCCTATATGTGTGCATGTATCACTTCTGTATCTGAAGTTAGTAATATTGACTATGTAACAATTACAAGTGGGTTTACACCTGGGGAACGCCCACCAGACAGAATGCAATGGATGGGCCATTAGGGAGAACAATAGGACTTTGAAGATGCTAATGTCCCACCTTCTGAGAAGCTTCCTGGGATGCTGCTTTGATACAACAGGCTCATGTGATTATGTCACCTGGTACTGAACTCCATCTTGAACTACTAATACGGGGTGGGTATCAAACTGGGAAACAAAGGATTCCTGCCATATGTAAATCCTATAAGGCAGGGAAATGGGTTAATCAAGATTCATTCTTCACTGAATCCCCACCCAGGATGACTGCTGGAAACATCTAAGAAATGAAGACAAAAGGCGTAGGGGGAGACTGAACCTAGGCTGGAAAAGGTGTCTGGCCTGTGAAAGGAATATCTGGAGTTATAAGCTGCAAGAAAGAGCAAAACAACATTTAGGGTGAGAAATTACTACTTGTAACCAGTTTCCTTAGTGTATTAAGCTTAGTTTGTGTGTTTGTTTTATTTGCTGGGTAATCTGCTTTGATCTGTTTGCTATCACTTATAATCACTTAGTCTATCTTTTATAGTTAATAAAGTTGTTTTTGTTTTCTCTAAACCAGTTTGTAAAATTCATAACTGGGGGGGCAAAAAGCTGTGCATATCTTCCTCCACATTGAGGGAGGAGGTTAATTTCAATTAGCTTACACTATACAGTTCTCTGTGCAGTGCAAGACAATACAATTTGGGGTTTGTCTGTGTTCCCTGTAAGCTGTGCAGTTGGGCGGCCACCCAGGAGAGATTCAAGTGCCGCGCAGTTGATTAACAGAGCCACACACATCCAGCTGGCAGCATGTGTTCAGGTGCTCCTACCCCCTGCTGCTTTGCAGCCATGTTGCTCCTGCAGCTGCTCCTGGGACCTTCCTGCTGGCTGTGCAGAGCAGGGGGAGGAGGGTGCTGATGTCAGGGTGCCCCCCTCCCCCAGCCGCTGTACCCCATCTCCACAGAGCAGGGTAGAAGGGACAGGGCCCAGGACTTGCAGCAGCTCTGAAGTCTGAACAAGCCTTTGAGTGAGTGAGTGCCTTAAAAAGAAAGTGCACAGTCTCTCAGAGCCTTCCCCAACAGCCAGCACACACAATTTCTGTGTATGTATGTGTGTCTCACACGCACGCATGCACGCACACACACACTCTCTGTCTCTTCCCCTCCCCCTGCCCATGTACCCCATCTCCACAGAGTTGGGGAGGGGAACATGGTTCAGGAGGAGAGCTTTCAGTTAGTTTTTTGACTGATCTGTGCATTTCATAATTTTTATTTCTGTCTTACACTTCAATTTAATTCTTTGAGTAGCGAATTCTAAAATGCCTAACTTGTCCTGGCTGCAATAATTATCCCTATTGGTAACTTTTTAAAAATATATATTATGTCTAGGTTTTTTGTTTCTACTGGTGGTGCACATCCGCACATTACCTTGGTGCACATAACAAAATTTATTCCGCACATGGGTGGAAAAAATTAGAGGGAATCTTGGTTTACACTGCAGAGGGGTGTGCACTTGAATGCTGGGCAGTTCCTTAGCTGAAAGACTCCCTATGCAGTCCTGATTTAAGTGTCTTTGTCTTTCTGCAGCTGAGTGTGTCCCTACCTGTGTGTGTGCTAGAGGAGGCTTGAGGGCCTGGCTCTGCAGGGCAGGGTGAGGGAGCCCTGATGGGTGGAACAGTGGTACCCCAGTATATCAGGTGGCACCCCGGAGTGGGGGGGTAACCCGTCACAATCCTCCTTTTGGGGAGGGTAAAATTCGGCAGTTTGTTATGGCCTTAAATAAATTAGCTAATATTTGAGAGGTACTATCAAGCTGTTTTGAAATATTGTTTAATAATAGTATTTTAAGTGCTTGTTAATATCTGGTTTGTCATTGTCTCAACGATTTGCTCATTAATAATTTGTTTCCTGGTTGGATGTTAAATTTCTGACTGATGTTCAGAGAACATATTCTGTTAGATGTAGTTACTTGTGGTATTGCATATATTTTAATGAAAGTAAAAAAAAAAATGAACGGAGTCAAAGACTTTCCTAAAGCAGAGTTTACTTGAATTGTAAACACATTTATTTTTAAAGCTTATTGATAGTTACAAAGAGTGTTTACACCTATGATCAATACAGAAAATATCAGAAGGTTAAATATTGATTCCTGTCACATGGCAAAAAAACCACCATTGTTAAACTGACTTTTATAGATTCTTTCCTGTACACTGGAATTCAATTAATTAGCTGTTATAATATATGTCACTGGTGAGCAACACTAAATAATCTTTCCCTGACTTCATACAGACTTTAGGCCGGAATCTCCTCTCACACCAGTCTTAAGCTGTGTGACTTGCACAGCTGCTGGGAGTTAGGGTAACCAGATGTTCTGATTTTATAGGGACAGTCCTGATATTCAGGGCTTTGTATTATATAGGCGTCTATTACCCTCCAGCGCATCATGATTTTTCATACTTGCTATCTGGTCACCCTAACTGGGGGATTCTTGGGCTCTGAATATGCTCTATATTCTGTAGGGCTGTGCTATATCTTTTGTTGCTTCTGCAGATGTCTAGATAGTGGAGACCCAACAGGGCTTTTTTTCCATATTTGGTTGGCAAGGATGCAGCCCAGTCATAGTTTCAATGCCTTTGTCACCTCCAGTGGATTACCACTATGCACTTTGGCCATCTGTCCTTCCCTCCCTTCATCTCACAGTCTGTCTTGCATCCATCACTTTACCTTTCTACCTATATGGCTCTTATCATCATGGTATCAGGTTCTTGTAAATCACTCAGATTAGTGCAGAATGAGGTTGCTTGCTTACTTGCTTAATTAGTGTTTCATGCAGGGAGCATACACACCTGTGCTCTAGATACCGTACTGGCTTCCAATTGTTCTTCAAGGTGTTTTGTTTTCAGTTATGCAGTCCTTTGTGTTTTAGATCCTGGATATTTTAGAGACCAGCTCTCACTCTCTCTCAATGGTGGAAAGAGACATTTGAGATTAAATGAGTGCTTGATCTTATAGTTTCTAGGTTTGGGCCATGGAACAGGTCAAATTCAATGAAACATCTACAACTCTGGAATTTGTTTCCTTCTTTGGGTTGATAGAGCACCAGTCCTTTGCAGCAGATAGGCAAGTTTATGTAGTTATTCAGGCTTTCTCAAGATGTGTTGAGTGAGGAGGATATTATTTTAGAGTTGATGTGGGCTTGGCAGTGTTTAATGTTACCTCATTATGAATTATACTGATTCTTAGATATTTGTACATCTAATATAGCCTGGGTATACAGACAAGCAGTATAAATTGGGGAAAAAAAAGAAAATAAGCTTTGTTCTGTTAGCTAATGATCTGTTTTTTTCATTTTTTTTATTTACCAGAGACTTGTATTTCATTTATGAACCTAACAATATTTGAAAACAAACAACAAATAAATTAACTATTTGTGAACTCAATAAAGCATGCTCCCTTTATACAGCTGAGAGTGCTCCGGTGATGTTAACCAGTAATAGAAAATAAAATAGTTAATTTAGAGACTGAAAATAAAGTCTTTCTCTGGCTCCTGCACATTGCCATACATATTTTTGGTGCTGATTAAATCACATTATCACAGCACAGAAAGAAGTATAAATTTGCTGTATTTATGTACTTAAATTTGCAGGTCATCTGGGTCTACTTCAAAAATATATACCTTTCCCTTTAGGAACAGAATATACCCTATTTACTTTCATTAGAAAGATTTATTTTCACATTTGTTTTCCACTAAGGTTATGGACACTATTTTATATTACTTATATTTTAAAAATCTAACTTATTAGTGGCATCATTCCAAAATGTTTCTACAATATTTTGAGATACTAACAGAGAAGTCTAAATGGTTGACTGAAGATTTTTAAGCAGCATTTTTCCTCCAGATCTTTAAGAAAATCCCTACTCAAATGATACAATAGGTCATAGAAATAACATGTCTTAAAAGCTAGCAACTGGCTCTTTATCAAGACCATGATGATGCATTTCTTTACTAGAGCCTTGCCATTGGATAGATGGGTTGACATGGTGGTTTACAGTTGCTTGGCCAGTACAAGTACAGTCATTTAGTAGTATTGTCTGACCTGACACTTTTGTCAAACCTGGAGGGGTATCTACCTTACCGAGGCCAGGTTGCAATGCTTATGTGCTCATGCCCAAGTGCTGAGTTGTGTGGAGTATTAGGTGCTTCTCACAAGCTAAGAGTTTTTTGGTGGTGATAATGTGTGTTCTCTGGGGAATCAGAATGTTTCCTCACTATCAATGCTGTGGCTAGGCACATTGCTAGTTAGTTCCTCCGCCTGTTTTATGGGCAATTGCTGTCCGTTATTCCTCTAATTCTCTCTACAAATATACATACTAGATCTTGACACACTACTTCCCTGCTGTCTACCTGGCATTTCAGAACAGATTGAGACATGTGACAGGAAGAGACAATCACATGTGGATCACATGTTAGAGAAGCCCAGGGGCTGTTGTAAGGTGCTCCAGCTTAGAGTCTTGCAGCCCAACCCAAACCTGACTACACGGGTCAGGTTTGGGTTGAGTAGAGTCTGAAAACAACCTGACGTTCTTGGGCTTAGGTTGGGTTGGGTAGTCTCTGATCATCTCCTCCGGCCTGTGGGGTTGGTGCAGCGGCATATGTGTGCCCTGCTCCTGCCACTGCTGCTTCACTATGCTGTGTGTGCTGTGGAGAGAGTGTGCCATTGAGTCACAACGTGTCTCACTCTGCAGCACACATAGCATAGCAAGGCAGTGTCAGAAGGCAGGAGTGGGGCACACAGCCACTACCACGCTGACCCCATGGGCAGGAGGTGGCTGCAGATGGATCAAAGATGGATCGCAGGCCTGGGCGTGTGGAGTATTGAGTCCCCACCAGACCAAGCCCCAAGAATGAGGTGGCAGTGTTGAGACAGGTTCGGAGGGACGTGTCAGGTTCACATTGGGTCTGAAAATGACTCATGTCTGATTTGGGCTAATCGGGTTGAGGTCAGGCAGACCTCTACTCCATCTGACAATATTCCCCGAGTGTCCATTCACTAGCTGTGGATAGCTGGAGTGCATTGTGGTATGCCCCATCCCCAATTACCTTGATATGGGGTATAGCACAGTGTTTGGTCTATGTGGAGGCTGGTGTAAAAGATGGCTTTACTGGCTCTATACCTGTGGGGACGCTAGTGAACCCTAGTCAGAGGAACACTGCCTGAGCTATGGAGAGGGAGTGGAGCAAAGCAGAGGATCTGTCCCAATATGTTTAACGGCATTCATTTTATTAGACTGTGGGTGAGGAATTTATATGTACACTGTAAATCTCTCATAAGAAAATAATAATAACCCATACTTTGCAGCACAGTTGCATTGTCTCTTTCAGGTATTGACAAAATACTTTGATGTAACACTTTCAAATAATGGAAATATAATTTCAAATAATTGCTGCTATTTTCTTTTATATAATCACTCATGATCTGTCTCTAAATAATTTGTTATGTTTGAAATATATAGCTTTAATCTGGCTGTGGGATGGCATTTCTACTGTTTTTCTAAAACAAGACAATCTCTGAGCATTAATCCTCCAAATCCTATTTAAAAAGTGCAAATTAGGAAGACTAGAATTCCTACTGGGATTTTGTCACAGATTTATGAAACCTCTCAATTCTTAAAAAAAAACAAAACAAAACCCCACAAATAAAATGGATAACTATGTAAATGGAAGAAGCATACGTGGCTGCACCTGTGAGTTACAATTTTCCCCATTTCTTCCCCTAATTGGATTAGCTGGTTTATGTTTTATTTAAAGAAACTGAAATAATTTTGTAGTACTTTGCATTTAGAATTGCTCTCATTGACAACTCTGACCTCCTCAGTGATGCATTTGGTATACCACATAGCTGGGAATAATAAGAAACAGATCAGAATAAAATACAGATTATCAAGTATCTCACTTTTTACTTTTATATGCTATACATAAATAGAATTATATGTGCATGCATATAATATACATGCCCTGAACAAATGGGAGAGTTGGGTCACATATAAAGGATTGCACTACTTAAACTGGGGGGAAGGTTTCCATTTATGGTTTTAAAGTGGGTTGTAATGTGCTGTGGTGGATATATAGCCAGGAGGGCTGAGATAAATATCAAATAAATCACCGCAGTTAAAGCTTGATCACCCTCTCGTGTACAGAGCAACTATGGAATTCCTAAAAAGTGGTTACAGTCAGACCATAGATATTCTCTCCTTGTATATTATCTTACTGGGTATCTAGTGTGTTTATATATGTTGTTGATATAATATGCTGAATTAAAAAACTAAAGCTATAACATGGGCACTTAAATACATTGGACCTGTTTTGCCTTTGAATGGAGAGTTCTGCTTAAAACTCCCTGGTAATATTTGACGCTTTGTATGTTTGCTTCCATTTTAGTTTATCTCTGAACTACAAGACTAATTGTAAAATTCATTAGACACTATTAATTGCATAGTATATCATCTATAAATAAAGAGGCAAGCAGTAGTAGATGTTTTCAGTTATCTGATAAACCTATATCATGTTAAATATATTCTTTTCCATACACCTTCTTCCAAGTGCTGTCCTTTGAAGTCAGAGATTTTGTAGAAGTCAAGCGGTGTGCATTATAAAGGGGAAGTTCAGAGTATGAAATGATTAACACATGAATTTCAGGGAACTCATAATCTCCACATTTTTATAGTTCTTTCACTATTTGAGTTGTTCCTATATCCTATTCAGTAAGCTAGTGTGCTTCTGAAACATGGATCTTTTACTTTCAGAACCAAAAACTGCTTAAAAACAGGTAGCGAGAATAATAGATGGTGGGTTCTTCATAGAATCATAGAATATCAGGGTTGTAAGGGACCTCAGGAGATCATTTAGTCTAACCCCCTGCTCAAAGTAGGACCAATCCCCAATTTTTGCCCTGATCCCTAAATGGCCCCCTCAAGGATTGAACTCACAACCTTGGGTTTAGCAGGCCAATGCTCAAACCGCTGAGCTATCTCTCTCCCTCTCTCTCTCTCTCCACCTCCCCCTCCCCCTTCAGTTGCATGCTTCTTTTTTTTCTTTTTTCTTCAGTTTGGTAAAAGAGAACCTGTGGTGGACTTTCGTCTAGGGGTTTGATGGGATGAAATAAATTTTTCCACAAATGTTATTTTTCTTACAAATCCCAAAAAGCATGTTCTCAAATATTGATTATTTCATTGAATGTGTCCATTCCACTGTAGGTGTGTGCATGCCTCCTTCACAATTGTCAGATAACTTTTCTCTCAGTGATACCTGTCAGGGTGGCTCAAGTGCTCTCTGCTGTTGTGCGCCACTACATAGCTAAAAAGAGTCCAGGGTAACTCTGAAGTCACTTGGAATCTATACACTATGGAAAAAGAGGAAGCAATTCCAGCCACAGCAGGCTTACTGATATCGGAGCTTGATACCTAAGCCCCAAGACCTACAGAGAATAAGGGACAGGAATTACAGGAGGTGACCAGCTCCCTTCTCCTCCTCCTCCTCCTCCTCCTCTGCGACAGCAGGTTTCTCTTAATCAGCGGCTCAGTCTAAACACACATTTTGACAGGTTTGTTTAGGGCAATATACCAGTGCCTATAGTCCCATCTTTTCCTACTGATTATGTTTTGCAGTAGTCTCTACCACTTCCTCTGTGCTTGGACTTGTATCACATCTCTTCAGTGGGTCTTAACCTTTGTGGAGCTGGGATATTCCCTTCAATTTGGTTCTATCCGCCTTCCTACCTGCCTTCCCTGTCCCTCTTCAGGAACCACTCTCATGAGATTGTTCTTCAGCAAGACGTCCAATCTCTCCTTCTAGTGGGCTCCTGTGATGTTCCCCTGGTATTATCTGGACCAGTGATCTGCTAGGTCACTCCAATCCTCGACTCTGGGAGCCAGCTTTACCCTGCTCTGCTTTGAGAACCCCCACCCCTGGCCTGTTCACGCACAGCCTCTGGCATGTAATCTGCTCCCAACTACGTGAGTGAGCACTTTTGGCTAACCGCTGCTTGGATTGTGCAACTGAATGACACTAGCCAATATCTCCGGTCCCAGTTACAACCTTAGGAACCTCCTTCTTGCAGTGTCCAGTTACGCCCTCTAGATGCTGCAGGCTTATATGAGTTTGTCAGTTTAACAAAGAAATTGATATGTACCAGGCTTGTTATCCCACGGGGAGTCTCTGACATGCTTCAAACCAAATGCACTGCTTCAGGTAGAATAAGCAAACAAATTTGTTAACTAACAAAAGATAGATTTTAAGTGATTATCAACGCACAAGTCCGATTTGGTAAAATGAAATAAAAGCAAAACACATTCTAAGATGATCTTAACACTTTCAGTGCCCTTACAAACTTAGATGCTTCTCACCATAGGCTGGCTGGTTGCCCTTCAGCCAGGCTCTCCCCTTTGATCAGTGCTTTAGTTGCTTGGTGGCGGTGTCTGTAGATGGAGTTGGAAGAGAGAGAGCATGGCAAAAGTCTCTCCCTTTTATCATGTTCTTTCTTCCCTAGGTTTTGGTCCCCCATCCTGACCCCGTCAGAGTCAAGTGAGCATTACCTTATCATAGTCCCAAACTGACCAAGGGAAAAGGGATGACTCACTCAAGAGTCCAACCGATTGTTTGTTGCTGCCTAGGCCAGTGTCCTTTGTTCCTGTAAGGCTGGGCTGGGTTTGTCCCATACATGCCCTGATGAGGTGTGAACTGCCCCTCTGCTCCTGGAGAGTTTTGCCTGGGCTTGTTTTAAGCCATTAGGACACATTTTCAGCCTCATAACTATATACATGAAATTCCAACCTATAGCATTACTATAATAACAATGTGCAGTGCATCATGAGCCTTCCAAAGACACCTGACATGACAAACTTTGCATTGGTTACCACACAATCATATTATAAGGATGAACAATGGGGTGCAGGGTGTTCTCCTGAGGTACAGAGTGTCACAGCTCCATAGCAGAAGTTCCTCTGTTTCTCAGGGAGAAGGGTTTTTATTCCTGCTATTCCCTTATTCACAAAGTAAAAGGCAGTCTCAGGCCTATTTTAGATCTGAGTGAGACAAATACCTGAGGAAAATAAAGTTCTGCATGGTTACTCTAGTTTCCATTATTCCTTCTCTGCTGGCCTCAACTTAAAGATCAGTTCAAACTACCGGAAATTTCTCAGGTTCATAGTGAATGGGATCCACTACCTATTTGTAGTACTTCTGTTTGGCCTATAAGCAGCCCCTCACAGAGTGCATGATGATGGTGGTAGCTGCATATCTTTGGAAGTTGGGGATCCATATGTTCTTCTACCTGGATGACTGGCTAGTGAGAGGCTAATCTGAGATTAAAGTACTGTCTGCTGTGACCATCATCTAGTCCACCTTCAGCGCTTTGGGGCTATTACTCAGTCCAGACAAATTAATTCTGAAACCTGTGCAAAGAATAGAATTTCTGCTTCACTCAAGGTTCCAGGTGCACCAGGGCTTAGTCATGGAAATAAAACTACATCCTGTTACCACAATGCACACTTGCATCAAACTCCTGGGGCACATGGCAGCATGTACCTATGTAGTACAGCATGCCAGACTTCACCTCAGGAGGCTTCAGCAATGGCTAGCATCAGTGTATGCTCCCAGTTGACATTGTCTACAGAATGGTTCACATACCAGAGGTAACTTTGTCCTCTCTGGACTGGTGGACAGACCCTTGGAAAGTGTATTTGGGAGTTCCCTTTGTTTTGCTGCAACCAGTGCTTATGTTGATCACAGATGCCCCATTCCTGGATTGAGGACACACATGGGAACCCTGCAAACTCAAGGGTTGTGGTCTTTGCAGGATCTGAGGTCTCATATAAACACCAGGGAGCTACGTGCTGTAAGTCTAGGCTGTTCAACCTTTTGCCTACATCTTGTGCGGAAAAATCTGCTAGTGTTAATAGACAACACAGCAACTACATTCTGTGTAAACAGATGGGGAGGGGCACATTAGTTGCAACTGTGCCAGGAGACAGTTCTGTTGTGGGAGTTCTGCATCATCAACTCCATTCATCTCAAAGCTGTTTACCCTCCAGGAAAATGGAACACATTGGCAGGTCCTCTGAGCAGGTCTTTCTCCACTCACCATGAATAATCACTACATCCGGATGTGCCAAGTCCCTCTTCCAGCAACGGGGGATTCCCCAAGTGGACTTGTTTTGCAATAAAAGCTAATAGGAACTGCCATCAGTTCTGCTCCATGGAGGAGGGTTGGGGGCATCACAGCACGGGTTCATTAATGGATGCTTTCTTGCTACCATAAAAGAACTCTGTGCTCTATACCTGTCCTCTGATACCATTACTACTCAGAATCTTGTTCAATACCAAACAGGATGATGCTTACCTCATACTGAAAGCACCAGTGTTTCCTTGACAACACTGGTTCTCAACCCTACTAGCATTGTCAGTGAGATCTCATCTGCCTTTTCTGTTGGACCCAGATGTGATTTTTTCATGACTATGGCCATCTGCTCTACTGCAATCTGCAAGCTTGACAGCCTGGATGCTTCCTGGCTAACACCATTAGAAAGGGCTTGCTCAGAAGACGTTCAGGAATTACTTCTGAATAGTAGAAAGGCTTCCACTAGGTGTACTTACCTGGCTAAATGGAAATGTTTTTCTATCTGGCTCAACAGAAACATGTCTCTTCAGTGCAAGCCTCCATCAACCACATTTAGGGCTATCTGTTGCACCTAAAACATCAAGGTCTGACAGTTCTTCTACAGTACTTTAGCAGCAATTTCAGCTTTCCACCCTACAGTGAGTAATAGATTGCTTTTTTGTAGTCCCAATATCAGATTCCTAAAAGCGTTAGACAGTTATACCCATAGGTACAAGAACCTGTTCCTCCAGGGGATCTCCACTTGGTGCTAGCAAAATTAATGGGATCACCCTTTGAACCTCTAGTGTCTTGCTCCCTACTCCACCTTTCTGATGGTGGCATCTATGGTTGTGGTAACCTCAGCAGGTTGAGAGCCTTAGTCTCAGAGCTTCCTTGTACGGTTTTCTAGAAGGATAAAGTTTACCTCCACCTCCACCCAAAATTCCTGACAAAGGTGGTTTCCAATTTCCACATTAACCAAGCAAATTATTTGCCAATTTTCTTCCCAAAGCCTCACATGCATAGAGATGAGGATAAACTTCATTCATTGGATGTTAAGAGTGTTAGCCTTCTACTTGGACCACACTGATATTGTCATCCTTTCATCAGCGAGAGACGGTGGGAATTGCAGCCTATGATGTAGATGGTTTGCAATGTCCCATATGACTGAATAGTCGAATCCGAGATTTGCATGATCTTTGGCAGTTGCAAATGTGTGTCTTGGTTGGGAGTTGCTTGCTTCCTATGGGCACTTTTCTCTTCAAGCTGTAGGAGCCAGCTCCTGTCATGGACTTTGATACCCTGATGGAGACGATGGCGCCACTTGTTACGATCACTTGCCAAGATTTCCCTTTGTTTGGGATCAATTCAAAATTCCTCCATATCTCACTTGCATGTGTCTTTATAGCGAAGCTTGGGATGTCTGGTTGTTCTTGTTCCCTCTGATAGCCCCCCATATAGCATGTCCTTGGGTACGCATCTGTCTTCCAGCTACTCGTCTGGGCTGGGTGGACCACACGTGGTCCTTTGGATCCTCAGTGTAAGTTATTTGTCATGACTGCAGACAGGATGAAAGGCCAACTGGCTTCCCCTCAGTGAATTTCTTCCTGCATTCATTTGTGCTACCAGTTAACGAATATCTGGTCACTTCCTAGAGTCTTTGCCCACTCAAGCAGCTTCAGCAGCTTTCCTTGTGCACGTACCTATTTGAGACATTTGTTTGGGATCAATTCAAAATTCCTCCATATCTCACTTGCATGTGTCTTTATAGCGAAGCTTGGGATGTCTGGTTGTTCTTGTTCCCTCTGATAGCCCCCCCATATAGCATGTCCTTGGGTATGCATCTGTCTTCCAGCTACTCGTCTGGGCTGGGTGGACCACACGTGGTCCTTTGGATCCTCAGTGTAAGTTATTTGTCATGACTGCAGACAGGATGAAAGGCCAACTGGCTTCCCCTCAGTGAATTTCTTCCTGCATTCATTTGTGCTACCAGTTAACGAATATCTGGTCACTTCCTAGAGTCTTTGCCCACTCAAGCAGCTTCAGCAGCTTTCCTTGTGCACGTACCTATTTGAGACATTTGCAAAGCAACAGCGTGGTCATCGGTTCACATTTTTGCTGCTCATTATGCCATTTCCAGTCAGTGTAGGAATGGAGCCAATTTCTGACGGGTTGTTCTACAATCACTGTTCAGGTAGACTGCGAGCCCTTCTCCATGTTAAACTGCTTGTGATTCCCCTACAGTGAAATGGGCATGTGCAATCATTCGAAGAAGAAAAAATATTTACCTACTATGACATTCCAGGGTACAATCCAGCCAGTGAGGGGTTGTGTCACTGCCTGCCCTGCAGCCTGGGGTACCTCACAATCCTTTGCAGATGTAGCTCCCAATTTGGGCCCCTCACAAACAGACAAACAGAATGTAGGTAACTCCCTAAGTATCTGTGTATAGCTGCAGCCTGCCAGCATACTCCAGTCACACACTGGCTTCCACTAGCTTGAGTTACTACTTGGAGGGTGACCCCAACACAGTCCTGAATTTTCCTTCAAAATGTGGGTTTTGCAATGTCCAGCCCTTTCCTGGAAAGTTCAGATATTTTAGGTTTGTTGCCCTGAGGGAAAAATGTCCAACAGTTTGCTACTTTAAATGGGGTTACCCAAACAATTCAGTTTGAATGTAACACTGGATTTGTTTGATTCAAGAAGAAAACAAGTTTATTTAACCACAAAGAGAGAGATTTTAAGTGAGTACAACCATACGGCATTAAAATCAGAAATGGTTACAAGAGAAATAAAGAGAAAACGTCTTCTTGTGCTAAAACTTAACAAATTAGACTTGGTTCAAGATCAGATCCTTACCACATGCTCCCAACAACATGGCTGTCCAAATTTCAGGTCAGGTTCTCTCCAAAAGTCAAATGGCTGCTTCCTTTTGTTGTCTTAGGTCAGAGAGACAGCGAGAGAGACCATGAGGTGTTTTTACCACTCACTTTATAGTCCAGTCCCCCTTTGAAATGCATTTCCTTGAAGGGTTACCCCGAGATAAAGTTAATTCCTGCTGTGAGGACAGAGACAAGGAGTCTTGTGGTGTAAGAGGTTCCATGCTGTTGTTTGCTAAAATGCAGATCTGTTTGTTCCTGCCCCCATTCCTTGCCAAAGCATGGCCACATGACAGGTGATTGCCCGTCAGCTTTGATAACACCTGGCTAGAGGTGTCAGCTTTGAGAAACTGGTTTACCCACTTTCCAAACTTGTCTGGTAAACACCTTGAATCATAATTTCCCCTTATGTTTATAACTTTACCTATAGTGTTGCTACACACATTTCACCATGATCTTACTGTCTAGTGAGTTGTTAATTTTCAAATGCTACCTCACAAGGCATATTTTGTACAAAGATTATTACTATAGTGATGAATACAGGGGTACGTTTAGTCACACCTACCTTTCTGTAAGTTGTGTTCTTCGAAATGTGTTCCACATGTCCATTCCATGACCCACTCTCCTCCTCCTCTCTATCGGAGTCTATCCAATAAGAAGGAACTGAGGGGAGTCGGGGTGGCTCTGTCCTCTTATACATGCATGCAGTGGCATGCGACGGCCCAGGGCACTCAAGCTGCCCTGATAGGTACTGAAGAGGGGAAAAAGTTCTCTGACAACTGCGCACGAGGCATGCACACACCCACAGTGGAATGGACATGTGCAACACATCTCGAAGAACAACAGTCACAGAAAAGTAGGTGACTGTATTTTAGTGATATTCCACCAGTGTGCTGGGTATTGTATTTTGATAATGGCCCATTGCACCATCTTGGTCTTTATGAAAATGAGGCTGTATAAACTGACACAGATAAATAAATAAATAAATACATCTATATGAAGAGAAGTAGGAAAAGGAAGGTCAAAACATACATTTATAAATTATACAGGATTTAAAAAAAATGATAGTATTTCATTTTTTTCCTCAGCCATCTTACGTCTGAATACATTAGGATGACAGACACAGAACGTGATCAGATTGATCAAGATGCTCAAATATTTATGAGGACATGTGCTGATGCCATTCAACAGCTGAGAACGGAAGGTAAAATTAATAAAATGGTAAATGGATTATGTTAATTATTGAAGAGTTAATGATAAATGCTGATATGACTGTGAAGGTTGAACAATATTCTGAGCAACCTTTAAAAAGAAAGATACATAGGGTTTAATTTTCCATTCACTTAAACCCTTGTAACTCCATTGACTTCAGTGGAATTATTTTTGATGTACATCTGTTTGAGTAAACATTGCTGGGAATGACAACCATGGCCACTAGGAGCTGTGGGGGGCCGTGCCTGTGGACGGTCAACATCAACAAAATGTCTTGCAGCCCGCAATCAGGTTACCCTGATGAGCCGCAGGTTGACCACTGTCTTAAATCTACTCCTGGTTCAAAGCGAGGTAGATCAAAGTGCACTAGTGAACTGTTAGTAGATTCACACCCCCGCTTGCCACAAACTAAACATTCATATATACAAGCCAAGAAGAATTAGTTGTATACAACTAAGTGATAATGGTTTCATTATGCAAAGTTTTCTTGATAGCACGCTTGGAATATTGTGGCCTCTGCTGGATTCTGAGTTTGTAAAGGAATATGGCCAATCTTGATAGTTTGAGGAAGAAGCTTCTGAAATCCAGATGAAAGCCTTGCAGGATATATTTTATGAGGGTTCAAGACCTGAGTGGTGTTTTGCCTTTTTAAAATTGATTTGATTGCATGCACCAAGTGTCATGTCAGTACGTGGCATGTCCAAGGTCATGGTCAATTATGACAGGTCAAGCTACAAGAAGAGGACAAAATTGATTGAACTCGTAAAAGATAATTTCTAACTAGGGTTTTGATTTGGCGGGTTTTATTAATTTTATTTGGGGGCGATTCTTTTTAACAATTTTTGAGTTTTATGTAGATGTCCAAAAATTGAGGGAGGGGAGGTTGGGGCTCTTTTTGTATACATTCTTTGTATATTTTACTCAAATATACTGTAATGAATAATCTGTTTGTAATATTTCATATGCTCTTTAACATAGTACTGTTTCAAACAGCACTACATTAAAGCACACTGGGATACCTTTAGTGTCCACCAGCAAGATCTGCATGGACCAGTTAATGTGCAACACTTCCGTGCACGTTAGAAATCACACTTCTGTAGTCTGTATTACTGCTCTGCGTAGACAAGCCCTTAGAAACAAGTATCTATTTCTTGTCTTTATTGTATAAACACCAATTTAATTTGTTTTTATCTGAGGGGTTTTATCTGTGTTTATTGGTTAAAATCTTAAAATTAGAAGCCCTATTTATAACTAATGCCAATGGGAGCATTCTAAAGAGGACCATCAGCACAGGGAGTAGACTATTAAGAGAAGAGACTGAACACATAGTAAAGATAAATTCAAGGAATGGGTGGGCATACTGTGTCAGGGTTGGATAACCCTAGGTTGACTTGTTAAAAAGCCAGTCTTTCCTAATATGTGATAAGTGTATCAAATGTTTGAATCAAATTTAAGCTTCCATAGATAGATAGATACACATCTGCAGCACTAATAAGAAATGTATTTCTGTAATGTAGCCATGGGAGCTATATGTTGTTAAAATTAAAAAACATAAATATTTAAGGGCCAAATTGGTGCTTGGCACTGGGCAAGACATAAATATCAAAGACAATCTCTCTATCCTGGAGAGTTTATAGTCTAGAACGTTACAGTCAAGTTTTGTCTTTAGATTTGTCTCTTTAAGCTTAGCTTCACAAAAGTCTATTTTTAATACAAATGTAACTGACACATGACTAGAGAACCTGAAGAGACTATCTACAAGCAATGATAAAAGGTAAACTACGTGATACTATTTTTTATTTTCTTTAACTGCTATTGTGAAGATATACATTTAATTTCTTAAAATATACTAATAGACTTTTGTAAATATAAAGTTGTATATAAAGAGTATATTCTGTGGAAAACTGAAGAGGTAGGCTTTAATATTCTTCAACACAAAGTGTAAAATATTATCTTTTTTCATTTTTCATTTTATTTTTCATTTCAGCACACAAGAATGTCCAATCCCTACAAGTGAGGGAGCACAGAGCAGCTGTCTTGGATTTCATTGAAGATTATTTAAAAAGTACCTTATGCATGTTTTTCTACAAATGTATAACAGTTCAAAGTGAATAATTATTTGATTGTACAATATTGTTAACCTCTTTATTTTCATATTTTTAAGATCATACTGATAATTTCTGAGAGAAAATCATGGTTGTCTAACTATGTTATTTTTCCTGCTCTTCTTGACATTTTTGAACAGGAGTGTGTAAGCTGTACTCTGAACAAAGAGCCATCCGAGTCAAACGAATGGTAGATAAGAAAAGATTGTGAGTACTGTTACTTTAAATTGCCCGGTTCCCTTTGTAACTCTTTAACTGAATAAATGTGAACCTAGTGCATGGGACTAGCAAGTCTCAGCTGATGCACATATTCATTAGAAGCAGCAATATGTGCAGCTTTCATTGTGAAAGGCTGCATATTAGTACTTTTTATGCCTGTATCACACCGTTAAGGCTATAAAATGCTGAATGCTAAAATATATAACCATTTGTTCCAGATTTCAGATATGTATATGAATAAACCACAGAATTGTTAAAAGAAGGGTTAACAATCAGACTTGAAACCCACAAATACAAGGAAACTCTTGTGTAGATCTGAAATTGCCTCTGTAATCCATCCTTTTTAAAATTAGATCTATGCTACTGTATGTAAGATCATCCAGTTTGGGGACACTGCAACCTGACAATATTCCTCAAACCTGATATGGAGTATACCCTCTCCGTGGGTAATTGTTCACTCTTCATGCCCATTCAGCTCTGATCTTTCTGCGGACACTGCTAAGAGGGATAAAAGAATGCTTGAGTTGGCATTTTTTGTGATGCGGACTAACTAGAAACTGGATTGAAAGCACAAACTCATAGCTCATCAAACAGCTATTGGAAAATAACAGCTTCTTCCTGCCACTAGCATGGGTTAGATTCGAACTAGTCACCTAGAGATGAAAAGTCTTAGTACTGTTTTCCTACTCTCCTGAAACATCTGGTCATCCAAGGAAGGCTACTATGAAAGAATATGCAGGTTGTTGCTTTTTTCCAACCAAAGGTTAAAAACACAGCTGCCTGTAAGTTTTTTCTTTTTGGTTTGTTCATTTTCATGTGGGGAGACTGAGTGAAAAAGTTAACAATTTAAAGTTTGTCACTTCTAAAAACCAAAGTCCCTAAAGTTATAATACTGCCAACTTTTTCCTCAGTCTTCACAATGCACATTTTAACCCTGATTTCCCTTAGGCAGGTTTTCATGTGGAAATAACAAATTGCACAATGTATGTCCCAGTAGTTAAAGTCTCAAACATTTTTATCTGGTTAGAGTGCGAACATGTCGGATATTATTTTAATTAAAACTAGTGGGGTGGTCTTTAAATATCCTCTGGGATATTGTATCTCCAGAATCATACAACATCTATAATTAAAGGTGATGGGATTCACTTGAGGCTTTTCCCCTTAGAAATAAGTAGCTGTAAGATCTATTTATTTTCTTTTGTGGAGAGTTCAAACCAACTATATTAGAAAGTCAGGATAACGCCTTACAATTTTTTGTAACCCATTGAGAGGCAGCTTCTCATACAACACAATGGATAAAAATCAACCCAGCAATAAAGTCTTGCACATTAGGCATAAAATCTTGTCAGATTCAGTATTCTTCATATTGAATTTTGAAGAAAAAAACAGTTTAATTCCAGCAGTCATCTAATTAAGCTAATAAATGTTCCTGCTATTCTGCTCACCATGCTGTTGTGCTATTACCTCCATGTGAAGCCATTTTCAGGATGCCTCATTGAACTAAGTGGGGAAAACAAATCAATTTATGTGCGCTAACAATGGAGCAAAAGAGATACACTAGAAGTTAGAACTTCTCTCAAGGCTAAGCAACAGTATAATACTTAAATAAAACCTTGAGTAAAAGACCAAAATATGATGTTTTGCCAGTCTTACCCAGTATAAGAACCAGAAAACAGATGTTAGCCAGGTGGAGGTTGTATGCACTGCAGATGTGATGTAATAGCTAAATTGCTATTTAAATTAAAATTCAATTTAAATAAATCACAGGGCATAAACCAATCTTCCTGATGACTTAAAGAAAAATTGCTTTTTTCATATGCCTTCAACTAGTTGATTTATAATTTCCCTAAGGATTTCAGTAGCACTTCATGTGATAATAAGAATTTGTTTTATTATTTAAACTAGGTTTTATTAAAGTCTGCTGCATTGCAGACTTTTTATTAATTTTTAATTGAAAACGAGTATATTACCATACTCTGGAAGTTAAGGATTACAAAAAATAAAGGGATATATTTATTTAAAAGTCAATTAATCCTTCATCAGATCTTCTTTACTCCAGTTTATCAGGCATTAAATATATGCTTGTTAAGAGTAGCCTTTTTTAGTATGATATAAGTAAATCTTGTTTCTCTTTATTTAGATAAGCATTCTAAATCTTAAACAAACTATCTGGGTGTTGTAATTTCCTGACATAATATAATTTGGTTTTGTGTATTCAAAACTTCTGCCAATTAGATTCGACTAATTTCCCAAAATGAAATGTTAAGAGAAGTGGACTGTTACCCTTCTATTTTATGTTGCTAGGTTACTGACCTAGTGGATAGTGAGGAAGCAGTAGATGTAATATATCTCGATCTTAATAAAACGTTTGGCACAGTCCCCTCTGATATTCTCATAAGCAAATTAGGAAAATGCAGTCTAGGTTAAATTACTATAAAGTGGGTGCATAACTGGTTAAAAGACCATATTCAAATAGTAGATATCCATGGTTTGCTGTCAAACAGAGAGTGTATCTAATGGGATCCTGCAGGGATCAGTCTTGGGACCAGTACTAGTCAGTGTTTGCATTAATAACTGGAAAATGGAACAGAGAGTATGCTTATAAAGTTTGCAGATGACACCAAGCTGAGAGGGTTTGCAAGCACTTTGGAGGACAGGATTAGAATTGAAAATAACTTTTAGTTTGAGAAAAGAAGGCTGTGGGGGACCTGGTAATAGTCTTCAAATATGTTAAAGGCTGTTAAATGAAGAATGTGATTAATTGTTATTCATGTCCACTCAAGATAGGACAAGAAGCAATGGGCTTAATCTGCAGCAAAGGGAATGTAGGTTAGATATGAGGGTAGTTAAGATCTGAAACAAGCTTCTAAGGGAGGTTGCGGAATCCCCATCATTAGAGGTTTTTAAGAACAGGTTGGACAAGCAGCTGTCAGGGATGGTCTAGTTTACTTGGTCCTGCCTCAGCAGAAAGGGCTGGACATGTTGACCTCTCAAGGTCCCTTCCAGCCCTACATTGCTATGATTTTATGAAATGTGCCTAATTGGTTAAAATAGTTATATTAATTGATATTTAAAATTATATTTTATATCAGATTATAAACTGTTCATAGGTACAGACTGCAAACTCTGGCAGTGGATACAGCTTTTAAAGAGAGAAGAGATCTTTTATTCAACTCAAGTTAGTTTTCATTTACATGGGGAATTAGTATTATATTGTTTTTCAGAACAATTATGCAAATTGTTATTGTCATCTTCAGCAAGTCATAGATTTCTATCTATAGTACAGATGCAGGAGGCTTTTTTTTACGGTACATGCTTTCCCCAAGACCCAGTTCTTGTAGTTAATTTATAGGACCAGAGTTCGTGTTACCTCTCTTTTGTCTTGTTTTAAATATAGTGAGAATGAGTAGATTAGACTTTTTATCCCACTTCCTCCATTTTTTATTAATATCCTAACTGGGTACATACCAAAGGAATTATACACAAGTATTTAAACAGAGTAAAAGGTCATATGTGAGATTTTTTGTGTGTGTTAGAGGAAGCTAGTGCAATACCTAGTGCACTGTGTTGGCAGATGTTACTGCCTGATAGTTTTTATCAGTCATTTGCATTCTTGGGTAGCAAATTTTCATTAATACTGGAAAAAATATAAAGAAGTCAGATCTGCTATTTAGTTTCTCCATATAACAGCATACTCATTTAGCTTCAGTCCTCCACTCCCTTGCTATTAGAGTTCATAGCTGACAAACACAAACCACTGAAGTTTACTGCTCATTTTCAATCCCACTATTACTCTATTTCTGTATTTTTTTAGGAGAAATATGTATGACAGATATTTAGTAAGAGATCATGAATAAACAACTGATATTTTAATTGGGCTTTTAATAATAACAATAATAATACTACTACTAATAATTTAATTAATTAATTAATCCCTAGCTTTTATGTAGCTCTTTTCATCAATAGATCTCAAAGCATTTTACAAATGAGGTCAGCATCATTATCCCCATTTTACAGATGAAGAAACCAAGGCACAAAGAGATGACGTGACTTGCCCAAAATCACTTAGCAGGACAGTGGCTGAGCTGAGGATGAAATTCATGTTTCCTAAATCCCAGCCAAAGGTGAAAGTAAACCGGTCCGGTCCAGGCCAGCTTCCCCAGGCTGGCGCTTTAAAGGACCCCAGGCTCCACGCAGTGGCTGGAGCCCTGGGCCCTTTAAAGTGCTACCCGAGCCCCACTGCTGGAGCCCCTGGGGTATCGGTGGCAGGGCTCCGGCTGTACTTTAAAGAGCCTAGGGCTCCAGCCGCTGCGGGGAGCCCCGGGCCCTTTAAAGCGCCCCCTGAGCCCCGCTGTCAGAGCCCTGAGGTAGTGACAGCAGGGCTCCGGTGGTGATTTAAAGGGCCCAGAGCTCTGCTGCGGTAGTGGTGGCCAGAGCCTGGGGCCCTTTAAATTGCCCCTGAGCCCCGGGGCTCCCAGCTGCTTCTGCAGCTGGTCGTTCTGGGGGTGATTTAAAGGCCCCAGGGCTCCAAGCTGCAGTGGGAGCCCTGGGGCCTTTAAAACTTGATTTAAAGGGCCCAGGTATTTAAAGGCCCCGCCTCTTCTGGTTGAGACCATGCCTCTTCCTGTCGAGGACAGGTAAGTCCTTTAAATTACTTTCACCCCTGGCCCCAGCCCAATGCTCTTTTCACACCACACTTATTAATATTACAGACAGTTGCAGGGAGTTACTTTACAATAAATCTGTAAATCACATACAAACTTTCTTGATTTGCTTTTAAGTATCTGCTATGCTCTTTGGCAAACAGTATATGTGAGATTAATTTCCTTTACTGGCTGCGCTACTAGAGTACTTTGGCTTGCTGAGTAAGTGATAATTATGTTTGAAACCAGATGCTCAGAGTTTATATTTGTTACCTTGCTTGATATTTTGACAATATATACAGTCAGACTCAGAAATTACTTGAAAAGTAATGTTGAATTGGCCATTGGCCAAACAGAAAGCATGTTTGGTATTAGAGGACTGTTTAAACAAATTAGTTTAGAATTGACTTTTAATATGCTAGGTTTATCAAAGGAAGTTCATTGAAATCTTTAGTAAGGCTGCAATAAATGGCTACAATATTTTGCCTACCCTGAGCAAATTTTTTTTTCTGGAGTGAGTAAAATGTCTTTCATTTTCTTTATTATTCTCAAACATCATGGTAAAGGGTGGTAAGTAGATTTTGTGTCTTGGCTGGTAAATTTTCGTAAGAGTTTTGTAAGGCTGACTTTACTGTGTGGTATATTTCTAAGTAATCTTTGATCAACTCCTTATTCTCATTTTAGGGAGAATCAGCTGTATAAACTTAGTTAAATTATGGGCTCTTGTGTTGTAGGTCCAGGCTTGAACCAGAACAGAGCAATAAAGCTCAAGCATCCTCTTTCCCTGAAAAAACTGTAACGAATTCTTCAGAAGAATCTGAAGAAAAACCTGCTTGTGAGGAAAACAAAGGTAAGAATCCAATCCTATTCATTTTTACTTTTGTGGCAGGCACTCTTCATCCAACTGGATACCTTCCTCAGATTACAGAGTAGCAGCCGTGTTAGTCTGTATCCGTAAAAAGAAAGGGAGTACTTGTGGCATCTTAGATGAAGTGAGCTGTAGCTCACGAAAGCTTATGCTCTAATAATTTGTTGGTCTCTAAGGTTCCACAAGTACTCCTTTTCTTTTTTCAGATCACAGAGCTATTGTAAGGCTTCCTCTTGTCACTTTTACCTCCTCTTCTTTCTTTCTCCCTTCCTATGATAACCAGGCTGTCGCAAAGCAGATTCTGAGAGTGAGGCAGCAAAGTCTTAAACTTTGTGGCGTGTTTAAGAAGCATTTTTCAGCCAACGGCAAAAAACTTCTTTTGAAGCACATTTTTCCACACAGAGCTGCCAGCAGATATCACTATAAACTTTCCCACAAGCCTTTATTCCCTGGTTGTTTATAATTTGTTTGTCCCTGATTGTTTTCCCAATATTTAGGATATGACAACTCAACCCATGTTAAACCAACTCGGTAAATATCTTGGTTCTCACTTTTTTAGTACTCCTCTAAATGCATCTGCCCTGAGGTCCTGAAAGATTCTGTAGAATTTCCTTAACTGATAAAAGGGCAAGCTGTCTGAAAAATTAGCCTCCTATATTTTTAAAAGAACATCTGCTCTTTTTAAGACCAAGGGAGGCACTCAATCTAGCACCTACAACAAAGATTTGGAATGTTAAGAAAAAGTGTGTGTGAATTGAGGTAGAGGAGGCAGATGGGATGGCAAATATCTGGTTCCTGTGAGAATGCTTTTTCCGCCACAATCCTGATTTTTGCTCTGAAGGGATTGTGTCCTGTCCATCAGTAGGTGAGCATTGCCTGATAACGGGGTTGTTAAAAATGATACTTAGGATAAGTGTTCAATTCAGCCAGTTCCCTGTAGACTAGAGCCTGAGGATAGTGTTAGAAATTCTCTAAAGGTGTCTGCATGAGCCTGTGAGATGTGTCTCGCTTTTCTCCCCTATCTGTCAAGATAGCCTTCTCAGAGTATGTCTACACTGCAAACCACCCCTCTCTCCCAAAAAAGTGTTCTTAACTCGGGTTACCTAACCTGCATTAGCCAGCGCTGGCTAAAATAGCAATGAAGACACAGCAACTCGGCTTTTAATTCAGGTTAGGGAGCCTGAGGTTGAATTCAAATTGCTAACTTGAATTAAAAGCTGAGTTGCTGTGTCTTTGCTGCTATTTTAAGCTGAGTTGGCTAAGGTGGGTTAGCTAATGCAAGTCAAAAACACACCTTTTTTTGCAATGTAAGCATATTCTAAGTCTGCATCAGGGCAGGTAAACTGGCAGAACTTTTTTGCAGGAAGCCTTTCTGTGCAGTAACAGCAACCTCAAGGATAGTTTCAGGGTTCATCCCCAAAGGGACTCTATTTTCTAAATGGTGTTATAGAAACAAGTGCTTTCTCCAGCATTAGTTCTGCCGTTTGATCTGATAGAAGAGCCTGGGGTACTGTATGAATATGATGTATAGCACTGAAATTCTGTTTAGAGGGAACAAAAAGTGGATGACTGTTACTTGAAGTTCAGGTCAGACTGCATCTGCATCGGATAGAGGGGAATAGGTACATGGAGACCGTCTATTAATCAGAAGGTATTGTGGTCATCAACTATTGAGTGTTTTTCCTAAACAATTTTGGTGAAAGCGGCAAGCCCCTCTGAGCAGTGATTTTACATGTCATGCGGAAGGATGATTGGGGAGAAGTGGAAACTCCATTTCTGAATGAAGGCTTTAATTTTGAATGGTCCCTCAGCACATACAAACATTTTAATCATTTTAAACATTTTAAACCTCAGATGCTGTAGTTTTATCTACTTAACCAGCTACATTCTGAAACTTTACAGTAAGCTTTTCTTCTCAAATTGTCCCTGCTATAAAACATAATGCTGCAGGCTCTGAGTGTCTGTTTATGGTACACGCTACGTTTCCAGAGTAAGTCTGAGCAATGCAGCATGTAGATTATAGTCATGTTTTTCCTTAGCTCATATTATCAGCACCTTACAGCCATGAGGCACTCCAGCAGAAAACCAGCAATGTAGTAGTATCTTCAGTGGTTCTGTATGGTTCCAGACGCCTAGGACACCACTGCAATTTTGGACAACTCTGTGCAGCTCAATCATCTAGAGCACGGTTATAATATTCAGCTCAGAAATCTGTGTCATGCCACAAGAGACTCTAGTCTTTGATTGCCTACGGCCATCAGATCTGATAACAACATTACACTGCAAAGAGGTGTCACTTATTGCACCTTTCACCGCATTTCAGACTTGATTGTGCTAGTTATTTTCATTATTAGCCTACCTTTAATTGTTTAGAAGCAAGTAGCTAAAAGTATGTTTTATTATATAAGTAAAGCTGATGCAGAGCTCTTAGAGATGCTGATTATTCTTTGAGAAAACTGTGAGGCCTCTCTATGAAAATAGTTCTACCTGGAATATTTTGTACACGTATTCATTACCCCCCACTCACCCTACACCCCGTGTTCTTTGTTGAATGTATGAGGTTGACTTAAGAGTTTGCTGCTATTGTTTATAAAACCATAATTTTCATTTTGGCCTAACAGTAGTTGCTGTGAAAATGATGGTGATGCTATCAATAGGGGATTGTGAGTTTAAATCTTTTGACCTTTGATTTCGTAGAAGGGTTTTCTGTAATAAAAAACAAACAAAAGAAAACTGAATAAAATAGAATCGAGGTTATTTCTAAATAAAATATTTTCCATGGGGTATCAGTAGCTTGGGGAATGGTGATTGTTTGCATTTCTGAAGTGTCTATCACCATAGCCTCTGGGCACTCTTACACAAACATCTGTGCTACAAAGATTGTTCCCTGCTGGGAGCATAGCTCTTGCCCAAATCTGCACGTACTCTGCGTTTTGTTAGAACATTTGGAATCTTGGATGAATCTTTTTCCTCAGTTCATCATCGTTTAGACTGTTCTCTGGCCGATTAGATTACTTTGTTTTGATAATGAACACCTTTTTTACATCAGAATTATAAAAAAACATGGATCATTGTAGGAAACGCCCAGGTTGGGTGTTGTTTGATAAACCTTTAAAGATTATATATTGCCCAATTTTGATTTGCTTATTACAAACAGGACAGTTTGTTTATGGAATGAAATATAAATTATAGCTTCTGAATTAATCCTTCATCTTAGCACTTCTTTCATTTCAATGTGAAGTAAACCAGTTTGGGAATGGGTTAAAAGGAATTTGATAGTTATTTAAAACAGTTAATGCATCTTTCAGAAACAACAGAGATATGAAGTACTTTATTTCAGCAATCCTAGGAAATAGATATTTTTCTTTCTCTAGGTTTTGCTAGATGAATCATAATCATTGAGCAGCATTAAGGTATACCCCAGGAAAGGCCAAAATCTGCTTTCCCAGTAGCAGGAAATGTGCTGTAGTGACAAGAGCAAGCTGTAGCTCACGAAAGCTTATACTCAAATAAATTCGTTAGTCTCCAAGGTGTCACAAGTACTCCTTTTCTTTTTGCGGATACAGACTAACACGGCTGCTACTCTGAAATCTGGGAAGATGAGAGAATGTCTCTCACCTACTGCTTATCTTGGGTGTATTTGCTTATTAATGAACTTGTTGGATACAAGTACTGCTTCTTGCCAGGTATTGGCAGTGCCTGGAAATAATTGGTTCCTTGGGGATAAAAAAGGGAATAGTTATTATTATTTTTAGTCAGTTCCTTAAACTAATTATCCTCTTTTTTTTTTAATCAAGTGAATAAGCTCAGAATGACAGATGAAATCTTGAACAATTACTTCACTGAAAACTGAACAGGATATTTTCGTGCAATGATGTGTATTCATTATAATTTTGGTGCAACATCTAAACAATATGATTTATTTCTCTGTGAAATACATGTAAAGAGCTGATGATGCCCCAGGGAAAATATAACCAGAATTATTTGTAAACAATCTTAAATGTTTTCTTATCTTTACTTGTTTTTATTAGCTGGGCACTGGTAAGAAACAAAAAGTCTGTTTTTCATAAGAGCTAAGCTGATCCTGCTGCTCATTCACAATCCCTTGTTTGTAACATTGCAATCATTTCTACAGAAACAAGTTGTGATGTCAGAAACCAGTCCTATGATTTTTGGGGAAGGAATGAGCAGTAACACCAACGTTTTTTTTTTAAAAAAAGATGGGTTTCATGCAGATGTTCTGGTAACAAAGAGCAAGAGGAAAATATCTCCTTACAATATCTCTCATGAAATTGTTTTTAAACAGACTGCTGTCAGAGGTTTCCCAAGAGAAGCTGGTTCTTAGAAAAAAGAAAAGGAGTACTAATGGCACCTTAAAGACCAACAAATTTATTTGAGCATAAGCTTTCGTGAGCTACAGCTCACTTCATCGGATCCCGATGAAGTGAGCTATAGCTCACGAAAGCTTATGCTCAAATAAATTTGTTGGTCTCTAAGATGTCATAAGTACTCCTTTTCTTTTTGCGGATACAGACTAACATGGCTGCTACTCTGAAACCTGGTTGCTTAGAGTGATGCATCAACATTGCTTATTTAATTGAAAACATTCAGATACAAGATTATAAACAATTACAATCAAATAAAAAAAGTATCTAAGCATCTAAATAAGGAAAAATATTATGATTAACAGCAATTCCAAAACCTAGTAAAAGGTGAAACAAAAACCTTTCTGCATCTTAATTTTGCGACTTGAATCTGGTAACTCTAAGCAACCAAGGCATAGAGTCCCTTGTGGGATGGCACAAATCTCTGTGCTGAGGCTTGTAACAATGTCCCAGTTGTGTGGTAGTAAAGAACCTCCCAGGGATATAGTAATAACTCCGACACTTTGGGTACTGATGCTGCTTCTTGCAAAAACAGACAAAATGTCAGAATCAGTTGGTTCCTATGAGATAAAAGAAAGTGGTATTTTTCTCCTTGTCCACAAGTACCTTATAGTAGTTAATCTTAAACTTCAATTTCTGTTGTATACTCCATTTTCAGAAGTTATTTATTTAAGATGTTTTAAGTCCCAGTGTTGCAAATCAATAGGCAACTTCACTTATGAGAGAGTAGCCCTATTGAGATGAATGGGGCTGCTCCAGTATGTAAAAAAAAAATAAAAATTGGTTTTAAGCGTTTGCAGGATGGAGCCTGATCTAACTTGTTGCATGTAAGCAGACCCCTTGTGAGGAATCAGTTGCACGATTGGGGCCATAATCTTCAGAGTCAACAACATAAGGAAATGAGATCAGTCTTGGGAGGTTTATGCTAATATTTTGAAATGAGGTCCTGGGTTTAATTTTGCAAAATAATGTGAGTAGCAAGGAAGTGGTTTTCTGAAATCTCAGGAAAGGTAATGGCTTTATACAGTTGATGTCAATTTAAAAAGTGTACACATATTTCTGTTAAAGTGCAAATTATGGGAGAAATGACTTCATTTTGACTTTTACAGATGTCTCGTTTCCTGACAAAGGAAACAATGCTGCAAAGACTTCTGCACGGGCTTAACTTTATGCGCTATGAGTAGCTCTACTTGCTGCAACGTCCATACTTCAATGCAGCTACTCCCAGTGAACAAAATTAAGCAGGTGTATAAATCTTTGCCCCCAGTCCTGCACTTGTACCTTAGCTGTGTGAACTACTGATAAATGTAGAGCATGAATCTCAGTTAACTAGAAATGAAATCTAATCATTTGATAGTTGATACTAAATGAGTAAGCGGTAGTTGTAGCTTCACATTTCAGTATGCTGATATGTTTGGGATTTTTGGTTATCTTTACAGATCAGAATCTGACAGATGCCAACTCTAACTTTGGGCTATGGGGGGATGGCAAAGGTGAAGATGAACTGTCACCTGAAGAAATTCAGATGGTAAATTCTGTTTTATATCTTCCCTCCCCCCCACCTTTCCAGCTAATGCTATCTGTGCATATGGTGCATTAAGGAACACAATACACACTCTCACTTGGCTCTCGACTTGCTTTTTGTGCAGAGTAATTTAATAACAAATGTGCCTTTTCAACTTGGTTTCCTAATTCTTAGTATCATTTAATATTTAAAATTGCTACAAAAAAGAGAGATTGCTGTGCAGCCATGATATTAGTGAGAGAGTATTTTTCAGCAATTAAAATTGCCCATTGAAATTTAAATTTAAATTGTCCTTTTAAATTACTACTATGGTTTGCTGTTTAAATCAGCAAACAAAGGAAGTCATGGCTACATTAAGAGAAGCATAAAAAAACTTTTGGAAGATAAAGATAGTTGCTACTGCTATTGCCGTCCCTGTTCGAGTTATTCTGTTGCCAGTTACTCTTATGTAATTTTATTCTTTTTATCTGTGAATTTTTAGAGTTTATAAAAGAGATTGAGCAGTTTTTTTAATGTGAATACGCAGCCTGCAAGCTTTCCTTCACAGCTGTCTGTGCAGCTTGCTTCTTTGCCATTTTGAGGCTTGTTCTCAGAGCAATGTGTTGGAAAGCTAGAAAATTCAAACCTTGAGACTAACAAATGCTCTGATCCCAATTGTCAGAAGGGTAGATAAGGAGAGAGGCAGTCTTTGAGGCTCTTCCTACACTAGGGAAATTTTCTGAATCTTTCCTGCCATTGCTAACACCAGTTTAGCTCTATCAATGTCAGCCATATTGGGAGTCCTGGTGTAAATAGGCCACTGACTATCACCATAATTTCATGCTCTGTGTCAGTTAACCCTGCTCTTGGCAGAGCTGATTGACATGGTGCTTTAAAACGCAAGTAGCAGCTGTAGCCCAGCTACACGAGGTCTCCATGTCACTGAACTTTCTCTAGTGTGGACAGGACCCAAAGTATTCGGAAACCAGGTCTCGTGGGGCTTTGAGGTAAACACCTTGTATTGCACTTTGAAGCAAACTAGAAGCATAGGTTGTAATGTCCTCAACATGACTGGTGTTGCTAAGCAGAAGGCTGCTGAATTCAGCAGTATCTGAAGCTTCCATGATGGTATTCAAGAGTAGCCCTAGGCAATGTTTCCTCTAATTTTTTCCATCCATGTGCGGATTGAATTTTGTTATGTGCATCAATATTGAGATAATGTGCAGATATGTGCCACAAGTAGAAACAAAAAACTAGATATAATATATATTTTTTAAAAGTTACCTATAGAGATAATTACTCCAGCCAGGACAGATTAGGCATTTTAGAACTCACTACTCAAAGAATTAAATGTAAGTGTAAGAGAGAAATAAAAAATTATGAAAGGCATAGAGCAATAAAAAAACTAAAATAATAGCACTTTGAAAGAATAAAATTACAGAGAATATGTGAGCATTGCAGGAAGTATTAAGAAGTAACAACAACAATAATACAAGTATGTGTTGGGAGGTGAGTGTGAAAGGCTGTGTGTGTGTGTGTGTGTGTGTGTGTGTGTGTGTGTGTGTGAGAGAGAGAGAGAGACAGAGACACACTGAGTGTGTGTGTGTGTGTGTGTAAGAGAGATGCATGCTGGCCCTTTAAATATGCTGCCCATTTAAGTAGATTGGCATTCACCAGTCTGAAGCCTGTTTGTTCAGACAGAGAAGCAGCTGCCAGCAAGCTCCGTCCCACTCCTGAGCCCTGTTGTGTCCCCTCCCTTGCTCTATGGAGATGGGGTACGGGGTGGGGGGAGGGGGACACCCTGACATCAGTGCCCCCTTCCCCCCTCTTCCCTCCCCCCCACTCCGCTCTGCACAGCAAGCAGGAGGCTCTCAGGAGCAGTTGGCCAGGGGCTCCAAGGCAAAGGGCAGGAGTGGCGCGGCATTGGGGGGAGGGGTACCTGAAGTGCAAGACACTGGATAGACTGCTGGGCGGCCATATAGCTTAGAAGGAACTTAGATTCTAGGTAGAGCACCATAATACTCATCCTGGACATGACAAAAGTATAAATAACTGTGGGAAGGGCTATATCTAAGGAAAAAAGGTCAGACTCACTTAGCTAGTTGCAGATTGAAAAAACAAATACTCCTGACCACAGTTGCTGAGTGTCTAGGAGGAAGGTGAGGGACCAAAACAGCTCCCTGAATTGCAGACCATATTGAGAATGAGCGAATGTGGCCCCTCTCAAGAGAAGGGAGCAGACATGATCCTACTTAAAGCCCTTCACAGGCTTCCCTGGATGATGACAACATCCTCCTCCTCACACATTACCATCTTTTTTTCTCAATCTGACATAAAAAGGCCACTTTTCACAGAGGCCTGTTTTCTTCTGTTTTCTTCCAGCAGTCTGCATACTAATGTTAGAGCTCTCCATGTAAATCTCCTGCAGGTCAAATGGAGGTTAACACCAGCTATTTGAGTTGCTATATATAAAAAATGGTTTTCTAATAGTTGATTAATAACCTTGTTAGTGTCTTTTCTTTTGACTCTGTGCTATATACTAAGTTTTGGACCAATTGCTGTACTCTTTATTCTAGCAGTTTAGGATGAAGTTTCATGGCATCTCTATATAGTATTTAAATATTTTTTTAAGTGATTGAGAAATAAATATTCACAATGAGATGATGAAAGGAATTCTAGGATTCACAATCCTGAACTAACTGTAGTCTGACATTCTGTCAGCTATTCCTAAGGGATAGCTGCTGGATGTTTTTAGAAAGTGCATTATTACTCCATGCAATCTTTCAAAGTCCTCCTGCTCTTCATTTTTATTTTTTATATATTTGCACTTGGCATTGTCCATCTTACACCAACTCACGTTTTACACATTGTCTGCTGTGTGTCACGATGACACTTCAAATTCGACATATCCAAAAAACCTGCCTAAAAACAACATTGAAGTTCTGAGCTAAATAAACAAATACAAGGCCATCCTGTTACTTTTATTCGTAACATGCCTTGTTCTGCCGACATTTTGCAGGATGATACCCCAGACATGACAATGACCTGACACTGCTGCCATGCGTAGGCTAGTGGAATAACTTGTGTTGGAAGTTTTAACCTTAGCTCCAAATTTAATAGCCTGGTCAGTGGAGCATCAGATGCAGAATGCTACTGAGATTTTTTTCTTAAATCTCTGCTTGCAGAGTAATATATTAACATGGTAAGTAAATTGCTCCTGGGATTGTGCCTTAGTTTACTTTTAAATATTAACTACAAAGTTTCATTTCAAATGTGTTTTTGTTAGCATAAAAGGAAAAGTAGCTTCCCTTAGCTTTCCCTTTCCGACTGGAAAATACAGCAGGAAACGAGGTGAAAGAAGCATACAAAAGTGAGCTATTGCTATAGCTAGAGTTACCCTCTCTCCTGCCCTAACTTACTTAAAATGTTGCCAAAAGTCAATCCTGTACAGGTTGGCTGATTTTCTTTTGATGGAGGTTTAGGCTACACCATAACTGCAGTTCAAGTGCTGGAGTCCTACCTGAAAAATCACTGATATCTTACCCAGAGTTGATTTCTTTTGCTACACCAGCATTATAAGAGGTGAATATGGCCAACATTAATCAAAGCTGTAAGTAAGGTACTTTAGCCTCTCACCCTCTCAAATGGGATTAGTGTTATCTGCCCTTATGGGTCCCCCTTTTGATCTGTTAGCCTCCTGCTTGTGGTCTTTTTAGTGACCATCACCTCAATGAGGAGAGTAGGTGAGCTGCATGTCCATGATCCTCCATACACTGTTTTGTTAAGGATGAGGTATACCTTCTCTCCAAAGGAGTATATGTCTTCCATCTCAATCAGTCAGTATGTTTACTGGTTTTCTTTCCAAAGCCACAAGCTTGTAAAGACGAACCACAGCTCCACATTCTGGATGTTCTGGCTTTTTGTTTAGATAGAATGAAGCCATTTCAGATCTCTTCTCAACTATTAGTCTCCTGTGCAGAACAATGACTGTCCAAGTGTATCTCGGCTCTGTTGTCATGTGCTACAACACTAAGGTTGCCACCCCTCAAGAAACACCATCTGTGCTTTCAGCCAGAGCATGCAACATCCACAGCATTTGTAGAAAACATCCCTATTGTGGACACTTGTAGAGCAGCAATGTGATAGAGACATTGTGATTGCCACTGGATCAAGGGAAGATACTAATGTAGGGAAAGCAGTTCTGCAGTCCCTCTTTCAGTGAGATTCCTAGCCCCACCTCCACTGGAAACTGCACGGGAGTCACCTAGTTTAATGGACATATGCAACCACTCAAAGAAGCAAGAACCGTTACTCACCTCTCATAACTTGTTCTTCAAGATGCATTGCATGTCCATTATAGAGCTCATCCTCCTTCCCCAAACTTCCAGATGTTTAATCTAAGGGTCGGGTATGAAGGAAGTGAAGGGTGGGCAGCGTGGCTCTGCCCTTTATACCCTCGGCTTAGAGCATGAGGGCACCAGGCAGAGGCATGGCCCCTATGGATACCGCTAGGAAAAATTCGTCAGCACTGGTGCACGGGATGCCCATACGTGTAGTGTAATGAACATATACACCACATCTCGAAGAACAATAGTTATGAGAGGTGAGTAATCATTCTTTACTGGTATTGCCCTTTTTCCTTCTCTCTCTTTTTTCATATGAGCAGTAAGAATGTTACTGATATAATCTTTTCCCTCTGATTGATTGATGCTTAAAGTGCTTCTAGCATTTTCTAGACCTAATATGAATAGTTTTATTATTAAATACAACTAGATGACGGTATTTACAAAATGCAGGGATGTGTATAGTGGTTTTGCCTAAATGAAACTGAACTGTTGCCAACACCTGAAAGCATTTTTGAGCAATAGTTCTCCAGGTACGCCTGAGGTTTGGAGACCTGCTGGCACCTAGCCAAAGGATTTTGTGTATATTTTGATGAATTTTAGGTTATTTTAATATTATTGTGTTGATTAACAAGAACTCAAAACTGATAAATTTCCAAGCTGTTCTGAAAGATTTTCTCCCCTGGCAGAAATAAAGTGTTTGACAAAACACTGGACCCAATTTTCCCATTCACGTGTGAAAACTAAATTCAGTAGAATTACATTAGCACGAGCAGAAATCAGGCAGCTATATGCTCTTCCCTTGAGCATTGTATTAGGACATTGTATCAGATAACATGCTTCATCACAACACTGCAACAACCTAGTGTCTTCAATGCAAGAATCTCAATGTGCTTTACAAACATTAATGAAACCTCATACCTGATTTGATAAGGGGTGTTTAGACATTTATCCTCTATTTTTATGTATGCTATTACAGGAATAGTTAATTTTTACTCTTTTAATTCTTTTTCTGTGCATAATGGTCTATAATGGTCCAGTTGTATAGAAGTTACATTTATTTTAAGTAAATTGACTCCCAAAGGGTGAGAAATACTGTAGAAACTGGAGAATTGGTTTTAAAGTGTTGTGGCAAATTATACCCATAATTCACAATCAGTGTTTCATGATCTTTCTTAAGGGTAAAATAATGAGTTAAACCTCTATCATATGGCTACAACAGCAATTTAATTCATTATTTCACCCACAGGAGAGATCATTACATGGTCCAAAATGGTTGCAGACTATTGTACGATTTGCACAATAAATCCTAATTTATAACCCATAGTGCAGGTATATTAATGCTTTTATAGTTATTGTAAGCAGATGTCCTGTGGTCAGATTGAGTGGAATAAAATCCGTTTCTGCTTTTTCTGTTCTGAAAAGGTCTAATTTTCCTCAGCTACTTTCATCTTATTATTTTTTGTCTACAGTGAAATCACATACAGGCATTTAATGATGTGTCTCTTGGGATAACAAAAAAGAACTCTGATTATTACTTCTATTCATTAAATCTTGGGCAAAGGCTAAGCAATTTGTCACTTTGTGCCATCCTTTTGTAGCAGCATATTTTACTGTCATAAAAAGGGCTTTCTTTATTAAGCCGTAGATAGTTGAGCTATATTTAGATTGTCTTAGTTTCAGTTTTATGTTCCTATCATGTAAATTCTTTTGTGACATATTGATGTATTATGTGCTGTGTTCTATCATAGTTTATTACAGCGCATACCAAATAATTCATCAGCCATCATTTTAAATTACAAAGTTTATCTAGGGATATTTTTTTTAATATGAGTAGCGGATTTGGGATTTCTTTTAAAATACATTCTCAAAGTGGATTTATACTATTTGTAACAGATCACAAGCATTTACTGTGTATTGAAAATCTGACTTCTAAACTGGTTATATAATTCTTACTAGGGTGCTAAAAAACGGTAACATTGTTGGTGCTGAATTTTTAATGCAGGACTGTTCCAACTTATTCCCGCAGCAGCATGAACAAGTTTGAATAGTCCTGCATGAAAAATACAGCACCAGAAATTTTACCAACAGCTATAAATTGGCTGCCTTCTCCAGTCAATGACTATCTTGACTAGTCGGTGCTGGACCTTCTGTACTCGGTACACCACTTTACTTCAGGTTTACACTGATGTGACTCCATTTAATACTTATACCTGTGTAAACCTGACATAGTGCAATGGTGAATTAGGTCCCACGGGTTTAACTCTTCTAGCCATTCATTACTATAATTGTAAATATGTCTATACCAGTCATTAGATTTTGTTAATGCATGCTCCCTTGGAGGAAGAGTCTCGAAAGACAGGGTCCTTGTGATGGGAGGTAATTTAATCATTTAAGTTGGGATGTTAGAATTCTGCCATGATCTAATCATGAATCTGTGGGCAGGGGAATAGGCTGGACTATGGATGGACTACTGCTGGATTAACCTTCTGAAGACACTTTCTAGAGTGCTTCAATGCTTGTGGGGAAAGGGGACTTGTATCACAAGATATCACTCCTCTAGAATCACTCTGTAGTTAAGGATGGGTAGGCCAGGCTGTGGGCACAGTTGAATATTCCTGATACATGGAATGTAGCTGTTATGAAGCCATCCCTAAAGATATATCTGTAGACAGGATAGGACATTTAGGAAGAAACAGATGACTGGATTTGCTAAAAATTATCATAATCAGCACCCACTCTTCTGTTGTGAATGTTGAAGCAATATTAATTGGACACTAGCTCCTTTTAATGGGTTAATGCTCATTTTAAATATCAGAATGAAGTAAATAACACAATTACTAAAATAGTATTTCAAAATGTAAGACCATCTGTTGTGGGGTGGTGATCGCTCTGTAACACCCCCTGTTGGCCAAACATAGGCACTGAAGACACCCCCTGCCTCAGTTTTCCTCCCCGAGGTGTAGTGCCTCAGCTTTCCAGATACTAGGCTGTTCTAGAGATGTGACCAAGTCACAAACAAACACTTCTTCCAAGGTAGCACAAGTCAGCTAAAATTCCCACAAACACAAGGTTCTTCTGCCTTTCAGGAGCTTCTCTTCATCCACAGGCTCCATTCCCAGCCCCTTTCTTGGCTACCTTTGGGAATCTGGCTGGCTTTGGGATAGAGCGCTCAACCCCCAGGCCATTTCCCCAGGAATACTGTCCTCATTCCCTGCTGGGCTCTGTTCCTTGCGTCCTTCCCTATTCTAGTATAGAGCACCAGGTCGCAAAGCTAATAGCTTTGGAGTACCCAGCCTCCTGCAGACCATCACTCACGGCCTTTCACAGGAGCCTGTCTGCTGTCTGTGATTCCACTTTAGACTGATCTCTCTCAGCCTTCTTCTGTGACCCAGGTGTCCATTAAAGCATCAGCTGACACCCCTTAATCCTGCCCTCTCAGGCTGGGAAGCAGCTAATTAATTATGGCATATATGGAGCTGGTCCCAATTCTCCTTAAAGGGACCAGTTACAGTGTGACAGCATCTATCCGTAAGGAGGAAATAAATCCCAGAACAGTATATCCTAAAAAGAAATATTCTAAAATTCCGGCTTCCTTTCTTGAAGGGCAAACTTCCTCCTCATAGATCTGCTTGGTATGTTCTATACCTGGAATGGCCTAATGGTCACTCTATGAACTAAGGTCATTTGGAAGGGAAGAAGTGCCTGACTGTACCCAAAAGCAAAAAGAAAAGAATTTGTACTGTTGCTTTGTTAGAAAGTTGGAATAGTGTTACCAGCAGGAAAGAAAAATACTGGACTGTTATACACAGTATTCAACGGCATATCCTAGGAATATGGATCAACTAGTAGATATTATGGAGACAGTGTTGATTTAGCCTCTTGAATTTCTGAAAGTAAGATTCAACTTCTGGGTTAGTACAAAGATACCAGTGTATCTTCCTGAAATTTACAGCACATAATCTGTGAATAAAGATTGAATTTTCTGAGGATTTTCAAATTAATGTCAATTAGTTTGAGATAAAAGTAGATTGTTTGAAAAATTTGTGCTGTGAGCATAATCTTTTTTTATGCTAAGAGGACTGAGGGGAAAGTGACTAGGGTGAGAAACGAACATTGTGATTAATTTTGAAAGATGGCAGCATAATGGCATTGTCTACTTATGCAGATTGGAGCTGCACAAAAGCTGAGTCTGATTAGCTCTGTGCCATATTGTGCACATTGATTTACATGCAGTATCTTGAAAAAGTAATGATGAATTAAATGTTTAAATTACTCTGAAGTATTGAAATGTTTACATTGTCCATCATTTTAAAAAAATACAACTTAGTGAGGGCATTTTCAGTAATGTCTGTGTAGAAAGCGAAATACCTAGCTACCTACATGAGACTAATTTCACATGAATGTAACTACCTGTCTTTCTTGTTAAAGATAGTGGTTCAGGCAGTTACTAAATTCCTCGGCTTTTTGCATTGATATTTAGTGTTCTGAGTAATTTTTGCTTAATCCCTACAGAACTTCTGTTTCTTAGAAATACTTGGCATTTGCTCAGATTGCTACCAACTCCTATTGGACAGAGCTGCGGAGCCAGTGCTCCCGGTGGGGACAGCACATGGAGTCTCTGTGACCGTCCCTCTGCCTAGGAGCCGGAGGGACATGCTGGCCGCTTCTGAGAGCCATGTGGTGCCAGGCAGGTAGCCTGCCAGCCCCGCTGGCAGCGCCACCAACCGGACGTTTAATGGTCCGGTCAGCACTGCTGACTGGATATTCTAGTCAAAAACGGGATGCCTGGCAACCCTATAATGGAGAAGCATTGGATTTTTATTGCTAATGAAATTGAAACTTGATTGGCTTATGCAAAACACAAAGGAAGTGTTTTAATAGATGAGCTCAGTGTAAACACCAAGTGTTCTTGAAAGAAATGGAATAATACTCATTCTCTTTGCACAGTTAAGGTGCTGGAATATTTCACTCTGCTCCCATGTCAAATTATTTGGACTGCAAAGACCACATTTTCCACTATTCATACTGCTACGTATGGGGCTCTATATTTAGAAATACAATATATCACAGGCGCATCCTACCTAGGATGTGTATTATAAGTATTAAGGTTTCATATCCCGTAAAATTTTCACACAAAATAAATCAACCCAGCATTTTCCACCTATAGCTGTTCAGGGACTCTGAAACTTTATAGTGGGCAATTTCAGAAGCATACTTCTCAGCTCCTACTTAAGCACTGCTCTTGTAGAAGTAATCAACATAATTCTGAATTCCCCTGGGTGTGGTTTTCAAATGGAATTTGTGACTTTCAGTGGGATTTGTTCTCCTAAATCACTTAGGCATTTCGGAAAATCCCATCCCCCATCTACATAGAGTTTCATGTGGTGATTAGGGCATAGAAACGGGTTCTACTTGGAACAGTTTCTTTAAGGTGAGGATTGCAGTTAGCCTGTTATTTATATGTTACAGTTTGACTGTGCAGACTAGTTAAATCATTTTCAGATCTCTGTTCGTCTTTTTGGATGAGCATGATGCAAAAAACTTCTATGGTGAACTCCAAATGAATTCAACTTTCTGCTTTCAACTACCTGAAAGGAGGTTCCAAAGAGGATGGATCTAGATTGTTCTCAATGGTAGCTGCTGACAGAACGAGGAGTAATGGTCTCAAGTTGCAGTGGGGGAGGTTTAGGTTGGATATTAGGAAAAACTTTTTCACTAGGAGAGTGGTGAAACACTGCAATGCGTTACCTAGGGAGGTGGTGGAATCTCCTTCCTTAGAAGTTTTTAAAGTCAGGCTTGACAAAGCCCTGGCTGGGATGATTTAGAATCATAGAATCATAGAATCATAGAATATCAGGGTTGGAAGGGACCCCAGAAGGTCATCTAGTCCAACCCCCTGCTCAAAGCAGGACCAAGTCCCAGTTAAATCATCCCAGCCAGGGCTTTGTCAAGCCTGACCTTAAAAACCTCTAAGGAAGGAGATTCTACCACCTCCCTAGGTAACGCATTCCAGTGTTTCACCACCCTCTTAGTGAAAAAGTTTTTCCTAATATCCAATCTAAACCTCCCCCATTGCAACTTGAGACCATTACTCCTCGTTCTGTCATCTGCTACCATTGAGAACAGTCTAGAGCCATCCTCTTTGAAACCCCCTTTCAGGTAGTTGAAAGCAGCTATCAAATCCCCCCTCATTCTTCTCTTCTGCAGACTAAACAATCCCAGCTCCCTCAGCCTCTCCTCATAAGTCATGTGCTCTAGACCCCTAATCATTTTCGTTGCCCTTCGTTGCACTCTTTCCAATTTATCCACATCCTTCCTGTAGTGTGGGGCCCAAAACTGGACACAGTACTCCAGATGAGGCCTCACCAGTGTCGAATAGAGGGGAACGATCACGTCCCTCGATCTGCTCGCTATGCCCCTACTTATACATCCCAAAATGCCATTGGCCTTCTTGGCAACAAGGGCACACTGCTGACTCATATCCAGCTTCTCGTCCACTGTCACCCCTAGGTCCTTTTCCGCAGAACTGCTGCCGAGCCATTCGGTCCCTAGTCTGTAGCGGTGCATTGGATTCTTCCATCCTAAGTGCAGGACCCTGCATTTATCCTTATTGAACCTCATTAGATTTCTTTTGGCCCAATCCTCCAATTTGTCTAGGTCCTTCTGTATCCTATCCCTCCCCTCCAGCGTATCTACCACTCCTCCCAGTTTAGTATCATCCGCAAATTTGCTGAGAGTGCAATCCACACCATCCTCCAGATCATTTATGAAGATATTGAACAAAACGGGCCCCAGGACCGACCCCTGGGGCACTCCACTTGACACCGGCTGCCAACTAGACATGGAGCCATTGATCACTACCCGTTGAGCCCGACAATCTAGCCAGCTTTCTACCCACCTTATAGTGCATTCATCCAGCCCATACTTCCTTAACTTGCTGACAAGAATGCTGTGGGAGACCGTGTCAAAAGCTTTGCTAAAGTCAAGAAACAATACATCCACTGCTTTCCCTTCATCCACAGAACCAGTAATCTCATCATAAAAGGCGATTAGATTAGTCAGGCATGACCTTCCCTTGGTGAATCCATGTTGACTGTTCCTGATCACTTTCCTCTCCTCTAAGTGCTTCAGGATTGATTCTTTGAGGACCTGCTCCATGATTTTTCCAGGGACTGAGGTGAGGCTGACCGGCCTGTAGTTCCCAGGATCCTCCTTCTTCCCTTTTTTAAAGATGGGCACTACATTAGCCTTTTTCCAGTCATCCGGGACTTCCCCCGTTCGCCACGAGTTTTCAAAGATACTGGCCAAGGGCTCTGCAATCACAGCCGCCAATTCCTTCAGCACTCTCGGATGCAATTCGTCCGGCCCCATGGACTTGTGCACGTCCAGCTTTTCTAAATAGTCCCTAACCACCTCTATCTCTACAGAGGGCTGGCCATCTCTTCCCCGTTTTGTGTTGCCCAGCACAGCAGTCTGGGAGCTGACCTTGTTAGTGAAAACAGAGGCAAAAAAAGCATTGAGTACATTAGCTTTTTCCACATCCTCTGTCACTAGCTTGCCTCCCTCATTCAGTAAGGGGCCCACACTTTCCTTGGCTTTCTTCTTGTTGCCAACATACCTGAAGAAACCCTTCTTGTTACTCTTGACATCTCTTGCTAGCTGCAGCTCCAGGTGCGATTTGGCCCTCCTGATATCTTTCCTACATGCCCGAGCAATATTTTTATACTCTTCCCTGGTCATATGTCCAACCTTCCACTTCTTGTAAGCTTCTTTTTTATGTTTAAGATCCGCTAGGATTTCACCATTAAGCCAAGCTGGTCGCCTGCCATATTTACTATTCTTTCGACTCATCGGGATGGTTTGTCCCTGTAACCTCAACAGGGATTCCTTGAAATACAGCCAGCTCTCCTGGACTCCCTTCCCTTTCATGTTAGTCCCCCAGGGGATCCTGGCCATCTGTTCCCTGAGGGAGTCAAAGTCTGCTTTCCTGAAGTCCAGGGTCCGTATCCTGCTGCTTACCTTTCTTCCCTGCATCAGGATCCTGAACTCAACCAACTCATGGTCACTGCCTCCCAGATTCCCATCCACTTTTGCTTCCCCCACTAATTCTACCCGGTTTGTGAGCAGCAGGTCAAGAAAAGCGCTCCCCCTAGTTGGCTCCCCTAGCACTTGCACCAGGAAATTGTCCCCTACGCTTTCCAAAAACTTCCTGGATTGTCTATGCACCGCTGTATTGCTCTCCCAGCAGATATCAGGAAAATTAAAGTCACCCATGAGAATCAGGGCATACGATCTAGTAGCTTCCGTGAGTTGCCGGAAGAAAGCCTCATCCACCTCATCCCCCTGGTCCGGTGGTCTATAGCAGACTCCCACCATGACATCACTCTTGTTGCACACACTTCTAAACTTAATCCAGAGACACTCAGGTTTTTCCACAGTTTCGTACCGGAGCTCTGAGCAGTCATACTGCTCCCTTACATACAGTGCTACTCCCCCACCTTTTCTGCCCTGCCTGTCCTTCCTGAACAGTTTATAACCATCCATGACTGTACTCCAGTCATGTGAGTTATCCCACCAAGTCTCTGTTATTCCAATCACGTCATAATTCCTTGACATCACCAGGACCTCCAGTTCTCCCTGCTTGTTTCCAAGGCTTTGTGCATTTGTATATAAGCACTTGAGATAACCTGTTGATCGCCCCTCATTCCCAGTATGAGGCAGGAGCCCTCCCCTCACAGACCTTCCTGCCTGTGCTTCCTCCCGGTATCCCGCTTTCCCACTTACCTCAGGGCTTTGGTCTCCTTCCCCCGGTGAACCTAGTTTAAAGCCCTCCTCACTAGGTTAGCCAGCCTGCTGGCAAAGATGTTCTTCCCTCTCTTCGTAAGATGGAGCCCGTCTCTGCCCAGCACTCCTCCTTCATGGAACACCATCCCATGGTCAAAGAATCCAAAGCCTTCTCTCCGACACCACCTGCGTAGCCATTCGTTGACCTCCACGATTCGACGGTCCCTACCCAGGCCTTTTCCTTCCACGGGGAGGATGGACGAGAACACCACTTGCGCCTCCAACTCCTTTATCCTTCTTCCCAGAGCCACGTAGTCCGCAGTGATCCGCTCAAGGTCATTCTTGGCAGTATCATTGGTGCCCACGTGGAGAAGCAGGAAGGGGTAGCGATCCGAGGGCTTGATGAGTCTCGGCAGTCTCTCCGTCACATCACGAATCTTAGCCCCTGGCAAGCAGCAGACTTCTCGGTTTTCCCGGTCAGGGCGGCAGATAGATGACTCAGTCCCCCGGAGGAGAGAGTCCCCGACCACCACCACCCGCCTTCTCCTCTTGGGAGTGGTGGTCGTGGAACCCCCAACCTCAGGACATCGCATCTCATGCCTCCCAACCAGCGGAGTCTCCTTCCGCTTTCTCCCCCCAGACATATCATCTGGTCCACTCTCCGCATTGGTACCTGTGGAGAGAACATGAAAGCGGTTAGTTACCTGTGTCTGTGTTACTGGAACCCGGACATTCCGCTTACCTCTTCTGGAGGTCACATGTTGCCAAGCTTCTTCACTGGCCTCTTGGCTCCTCTGTGCAACCTGCTCTACATCTTTAGAGCTTTGTGCCCCTAGAAGGCTATCCTGAGTTTGGTCCAGAAAATCCTCAGTCTCTCGTATACAACGCAGGGTCGTTACCTGTTGCTCCAGACCTTCAATCTTCTCTTCCAATATGGAGACCAGCTTGCACTTTGTACAGACAAAGTCGCTTCTGTCCTGTGGAAGAAAGACAAACATGGCACATCCAGTGCAGGTCACAACAGCTGAATCCCCCCCTTCCATATCACCTACCTACTACGGAGCTTCCTCAGAGACGTTGGCAAGATGTAAGCCTCACTGGGCTCACTCCAGGCGAACTCCCAGGCAAACTCCTGCTGTGAGCTGCTCTGCTGTCCCCGCTGCTCCGCTGCTCCGCTGCCGCTCAGCTGGTTCGCGAGGCTCTGGCTATTTTTAAACAGCCAGGCTTCCCTGACGCAAACACACAGACACCCTAATGCCCGCCCCCTGCAGGCTAGCAGCCAATCAGACACTCACTCAGGCTCCCTCCCAGCAAACACACGCTCGGATACTTCCTCAGCAAGCAAACACACACACTCGGATACTTACCAGTCCCAGGCAAACTCCTGCTGTGAGCTGCTCTGCTGTCCCCGCTGCTCCGCTGGTTCGCTGCCGCTCCTAGTTGGGGCTCTTTAGTTGGGGATTGGTTCTGCTTTGAGCAGGGGGTTGGACAAGATGACCTCCTGAGGTCCCTTCCAACCCTGATATTCTATGATTGTATGAATTGGCAATTATTGTAGTCCATCTCTGCAAGAAGATCTTATTTCCCTAATAAAATCTGTTTATGGTTATTTGCTTGGAAAATGTAATGATAATAGTACATTTAAAAGCTATTTCATTAAGTAACCCCAATTTAAAATGCAAAGTGACAGGTTAGAGAGACTGCAACTGTACTGGCCTTTGCTTTATTTTCTAAAGTATCAGTACTAGATGTCGGAAGGTTTCATATTTTGTCAAACTCATGCTCTTAATTTCATACCACACTAGGTTAGAATAATATCATATACTTTGGCTGCTTCTCAAGTCAAAACATATATTAAATCAAGAGGAATGTTGTTTATTGTGTCTTTTGTGTGCTTGTGTATTGAGCAAATCTATAGAATCATTTTGGCTCATCTTTGGGGGAAAAGAGGAGAATAGTGGCTTTTCAGGTGGCTGGTTAAAGCAAACATGTTCACGCTTTTTTTTTTTTTTTTTTACTTCTCAAACTGGGGTGAGTAATACAGAAAGATCTCTGGAGCTCTTAATTAATTCACTAACAGTCAATGTTTATAATATTGAGATCTTGCTTTCTTGTTTAGAATGTCTTTTACAACAATTTGTGACTTCATGTGGTGTTTTTTGTTGTTGTTTTGTTTTCCTCCTTTAGTTTGAACAGGAAAACCAGCGACTTGTTGGTGAGATGAATAGCCTATTTGATGAAGTGAGGTACAACTTTCTCTTATTTGCTGGGTTTGCATGTTTAATAACCAAGGTCCCCTGTGTTCCAGGGCTACAGAATCCACCCCTTGCTAATATCTTGCTCCAGAATATGAGCTTTCATTTAAAAAACTAAGTCCATAAAGTTGGGTTTAAACCTTGAAAATGTGAACTGAATGTAAACTCATGCCATGTTGTTTCCTGAGTCTGCAGGGAGCCTGAAAAAAATCTCCGCAAGGTGTCTGATGTTTCCATTTGATGGGTTGTGTCTGAAACTTAAATATAGCCATTTAAATATTAACTGTTTCATTGCTGATCTTTTTAATAGAAACATCCAGATTGTGTTTATCCTATGCCCAATTATCTCCCATGCTTCTCCAGGTGCAAAAGACCCAACTGCCCACCTACCAAAGCTCTCCATCTTTTCTCTGACAACTTCTACCATACATGTGTTGCCAATACAAGTCTTCAGCAATCAAAAATTTTAAACATGGGGTCAACTTAAAATAAAATAGATATGTCAAAATAATTAATCTAAGGGCTACTGTATTTGTATTATTAATTTCCATATCATTTTGATAACACTCTTCCCCCTCATTGTTAATATAAGTGAAGCTGCTACAGAACTTCCAGTATACTCCAGCACCTCTGCAGGCTTCACTCCCTCTCACCATAAATCATGGAATATTTGTACATTACTGCTAACTAAACAAATTGCTGACAAAATGACTGCCGTATTAATAGTATGATTTGGTGGGTTTGAGGATGTGAGTCTAGAGTAATCTACAGTGGAAAATCTTTGCACTAACACAATGACATATCTGGGGGGGGTGTTTTGTTTTGTCAAGACAAATTGAAGGGAAAGTGGTTGAAATCTCCAGACTTCAAGAGATATTCACAGAAAAAGTCTTGCAACAGGTAAAAAATGTTTGCTGTTGTAACATCAAAATGTCAAGAGAAACAACTGAACTGTATGATTAAGAGAAATGAGCTTTTCCTGCAGACATTTCTCTGCTGTGAAACTGCTCTGTGTCTTGTTATTTACATTACGTTATTAGAGATGTGAATAAAAGAAAACACAGACACTGAGGAAAAATGGAACTTAAAAGTTGTGTTTCAAAGCCAAATAATGAATGGCTTTTCTTGCATAATATTCTTAGTAGATACATCTTCCTAGTAAGGTCTCTTTGCTCCAGAACAATGTATTGTTAATGTTGCTTGTTACTTATGCTCAGTTAGTGGCATTTTGGAAACTAAACATCTTTCCTAAGACAACTGGCAAAAAATTATAGGCTACACGTAGGTCTGATACAAGGCTTCTGAAGTCAATGGAAGTTTTTCTGTTGATTTCAGGGTCCTAGTGACATAGACAGAACATTTAAGATTTAATTAACCCTCGGTCCCTTGAAGATTGGTAAAGATGCACATAAAATATTAAGACACATACTTTTTTATTTCACAGTTGTGATCTATTCTGACCCAGATCTTTACAGTTAACATTTTTCTACAGAATTTGTCATTGTCTTTATGGAACTCTTGCTCAACAGGACACCGAAATTGACAATATTCATCAGTTAGTTGTGGGTGCAACAGAGAATATCAAAGAAGGCAATGAAGACATAAGAGAGGTAATGTTACTAAGTAGTGTTTTGATGCATTTATTGTTCCTAGCTATCAAAGCATTTTTGCCTAAGCAATACCCTATACCATGACAATATTTGCAACTTGTAGGCTACCTTAGGGGCATATCTGATTAGCAATAGCAGTGTGGGTGGAAGCTACCTGCATCCCTTACACTGAAGTGTAAGTGTAGCCTGTGAAACTTCATGTTTCACTAATGTTGATCTGAACAACCACTGGGACCTGTAAACTTTGCTGGTCTTCACCTCCTTGTTAAGGATGAGGATGACCCTGGGCTGCATGTAGTCACCTATGCAAAGGAGTTTGGTGGAAGAAGACACCACTGAAATTGATGGGAATGCAGTCTTGATACATTATTTTGATTCGAAGAGGCCCTTCCCCATACTACATACGGTCTTGTTTATAGGTCTTCTTTTATCTAAATGCCTAAACATGAATTTAGGACCCTATCATTAGGCACTTATTTTTGAAAATCTGTTTGGGACTTTATTTTCAGATTTAGGACTGTTATTTCTCATATTCAGTTATCCAAAAGGTAACATGGCTTAGCAGGCAGAGCATATGATGGCAGGGATGAATTTTTTTAGACTCATTGCCAGTAGACTAATAGATTATTAATAATATTCAGCACTTAAGTACAGTGCATCTCATTCATGGCTCTCAAAGCATCATTATCTTCATTCTACAGCTGGTAGAACTGAGGCACAGAGAGTGTAACTAACTTTCCTACGGTCACATAGTGTGTCAGTGGCAGAGCTGGGACTAAAACACAGATCTTCTGATGCACGTTAACTTGGGGAAGTCACTTAACCTCTGTGCTTCAGTTTCTCTACCTGTAAAACTCTTTGAGATCCACAAATGAAAACTTCTGTATTTAATTGAGACTGATACTATTAATGATAGTCTATTGATATTAAGTCTAAAATAACCCCCCATCCTTCCCATTTCAGTTGAAAAACAAATCTTGGAATCAATGTTTGCTATTTTAAACTTGGACTTGGTCGTTTACAATATTTAAATATTGCCTTGAGCTATGTTAAATCAGCCCTCAGTAACAGCTATTATGTTGTTTAAATCACTAAAGAGCTTTAATAAACTGTTTAGAGAAGCTGTTTCTCTTGTTCTTAAAGTTAACTTTTGGCATTTAAATAGATAATGTATGCATTTTTAATCAATTCTTGTAACACTTTCTTTAGAACTGTTCATTCTTGTGCATGGCATATGTTCTATCATTAACTAACCCAACTATATTGGTGGGATGTGGGATTCCTTTTTTCCCCTTCTGCTGACTCTGCTTTTGAAATTTTGAGGCCTGAGTCATGGGATGAGATCTAGAGAAATATGGGCCTAACTCTTCTCTAAGTGAAGTCAATGGTGAGTTTTGCCACTGGCTTAAAGAGGTGCCAGACTGGGCCCAGATGGACTGTTGGTTGAGTCATATTATGGAAATCAGTATTTTTAGGGAAAAATAGTCATTGAGCTCATATCTTCCTACAGGCAATCAAAAAAAACGCTGGCTTTCGAGTATGGATCCTTTTCTTCCTTGTAATGTGTTCGTTCTCTTTGCTTTTTCTGGACTGGTATGACAGTTAGACTTTGTTTTATTATGTGCTATGTTTGTATAAGATTTAGTGCATCTTGCTTTGAGAGAAGGAATGTCTATCTGCAAATGTAATACTGTTGTGACTGGAAAATATTTTCCTGCAAAAAAAGTGTGTCTGTACCACTCTTGCAGTGAACAGATCAACACCATTTAAGTCCATTCAGCAGCTTCATAAAACAGGTAGTCTTTCAAAGCTAAAAACCTTTGAGACAGCTAGCAAGTGAAAAGTAGGCTCGAGTTTAGTAAATTGCAAGAAATTTTCAATAAAATGTAAGTTATACCTTTAGGAAATTTTAGCCCACCAAGCCAATTAGTGGAAAGTTCACAATGTAGACAGGATGTACAATGAAGAAAATTGTTGCAATGCATACAGGGTTGAGCTTTTCTATCTACCTTCTCGGGTTTCTTTTTTAGTCACATCACTCACTTCAAAGTGTAGTGACCTTGTACATGTGTGACAGCCACTCCTACTCCTGTAGAGTTAGTTTGTGCAGGGGTTACTTGTATTTGGTGGGAAATAATTGTCTTTTAAACGCTGTTATAAAGCTTTACTTAACTAGGTTTCAAGAAGTTTAGAGTGTCATGTTTGTTAAATTATAGTAAACACATTGTGATGTAACTGATGTATTGAGATGTTGGAGCAAAGCCGAAGAATAGATAATATAGAAGCCAAACTTTCTGAAGTATTAAAATTGTTAACTATCTGTTCAAAAACTGTTGGAGCCAGGAGCTTATGAACCACCTCCTGCTGGTCAGTGAGAAAACTCTCTTTGACTTCAAGGGGTGCAGTATCAGTCACCCAATGAGTTGTTTCCAGCTGCTTGAAATTTTTGAATGTTTTCTTTTGAGGATAGTAACTAGTCTTATTGTTCAGCAGCTGGCTGTACAGTTAAGTTGTGTACCGGTCTAAGGTTAAGGGAAAATATTTTAAATTACATCAGAGGATAATAATGAGAAACAAATCTTTTAAAATTTGAATTCATGTTTTTGGTAAAAATTTTGATTTCAAAGTTCATTTTATTGTGTGTCTTGGGAAATGTATGTCAACATACTGTATGCAACAGGCAATATAATCCTTATTCTTTATTTTGTATGAAGTGAAAATGTCAAAAGTTACATGTGAATCAATTTACATTCAATAAAGTACCTGTTTACTAGCAGACAAAACATGGTATGTTGTAATGTGTTTACAGGAGTTTTAACTTTTTTAAAAAATGCAAAGAAAATTTTGGCACACAATTTATTGCTTTTTTATGCATTCCACACAGCATAATAACAAAGCTTTTTATAGTTCATAACTATATAATGCACACTCATTGTTATGTTTGGTATCAAACCTATAGATTTGAGAAGCAGTGGCCATTTTGTACTTTATTGGTATGTAAAATTCTTGATACTAAATACATTAATAATGGATTAGAAGAAAACCCAAAAGTGGACCTGACCAAATTTGTTCTACTACAGAACTAGACAACCAACCAATGATTTGCCTTCACTTTTGTATAGTGCCTACAACAATGAAACTTTTGACATGTCCACTAGAAATATCACATTCAAGTAATATGAAAGGAAAAGTGAATCTCATACCTAAAAACTTCACACACTTATTTTGTCTAACTGGCAGATTAACAAAATTATTTTTGTAACGCATATTTAGGATTAAATGAAAAAACATGGTTTCATACAAAATAAGAAATTTGTCAATACAATGAAACATCAAACTTGAACGTGCACCCACAATACTAGGCTTGTCTACATCTTTTTTCCTCCAAAATCATACATAAACAGAGTTATGCTTCTTCACTCACTTTTGACATGTCACTTTAAAACAGCAAGTAGTGTAAACTAATACGCTAGTTTCACTTGTGATGTCCTGTAGTTTAAAAATTAGCAAATTGCACACAGCATAGTTAATTCAAGCCTATTCAGAATATATAAAAAGGGGGAAAAAAGTGTTAATGGTGTATAAAAGGGATTCTTTTTAAATGTTACTCCCTCTGTCATATCAGACAAATTACAGACTACATCTAGAGTGAAAGGCTTTCAGCCTCTTTCTTCAATGTGATCAAAGGATGTCCCTTCTCATCAGAGCATCCTCCAGTTCGTAAGTTGCTTTTACACAACCTGAACAAATCCATAGCTAAAAATGTGTCTCTCTCCCCACTATGTCCTATCTAGTTTGTGTTTCAGTGCACATTCTTACTAACATACTAAAGCCATAGTGGCAATGTAGTGAAATTTTGTTGACAGTAATAAAACATTGAGCATGCCTTGTTGCAGAGAACTTCATCATCACTTACTCAACAGTGAAGAAATATATGCTACCTGACAGTTTTTCTCCATTCTAATCATTACAGCATGTCCTTGATATCAGCCTTACTTGAGCTGAAAACAAGTTTTAAATACAGCTCTTCGCTAAACAAGAGATCACTCTAGTTATGGCTATGGTGGTTCAGTTTGCAAAAAATGGCTATGTAATAAAAACAAAATCATCAGTTCAGACAAAGCACATTATGTGAAGTCCAAACCACTGAAAAATCCAGTGAAAAATTGTCAGCATCCAGTAAATTGCAAGAAAATATCTGAAGTTAATTTCTTAACAATGAAAATGGTGTCAGAGCTCTAAAGCGACACTGATATGCAATTTATTTTATGCCCATGAATGTTTTGTAGCAAGTTTTATTTTTTGCAAAGCAGTATCAGCAAACAGAAGCAATTGCACCATAAACCTCTAAATTATCCATAATTATATTTAATGAAAAGTTCCTTAAAGTCCCTTAGTTACCTTCAAATGACATATTAATAATTAGCTTATCAATTAAGCTGATTTCTCAGCAGCTTCAGTCTCCTGTTCAGACAATTTCTCTTCTGACAGTACTGTCATCCATGGAGACACTGAGCGTGTGATTGTTTGTTTGGCCAGATTGTAGTGGTTTATGACAGTGTAAAATTTCCCTCGAGCACTGGAGTCTTGTTCAGAGTAGTAGTTCTCTAATCCAGCTGGAATGCATTGATTATTCTGGAAGAAAATCCACCATTTACATTAGAGACTGTTCCAAAGACAAGTAACTTCTCTTTATAGTCTACATGATTTTCTTGTGTGTGAGTCTAGAAGCAACACACCACTATTGTTGAATCGTTGTGATGATACCAGTATATAGTGGTCTCAATGATCCAAATTTATTTTGGAATACGTTCCTTATTGTGATAAACCTCCTAGATCACATCTTATTTTCATGAGCCCAAGGGGACAATAGTCATGCAATTGTATTCCACTATACTTCAGTAGTTATTATACAGACACTCTAAAATAGCAGACAACATCAAGCAGTCAAATTTAGTTTGTTACCCTAACAGGATTTTTTAAAAGTCTTTAAATGTCTAGAACCAGACATTTTTGGTGCCTCTCAATACAACAGTTAGTCAATTCAAGCAGTTAAAGCTAGAATTCCATAGTTAGATATGGCTGTAGGCACTTTAATAGCTTTTATTCAACACAGACTGAAACCAGGCTAACAAATAGGCTGTTGCCAAACTATGAACACACTATGTCAGTGTAGTAAACCTAATGCCACAGCAAAAAATATGCCTGTATGTGTTTACACAAAAAGAAACCAAGATTTTCAAAAATACATGGCTAAAGTTAAGCTCTTAAATTCATGCTTAGGAATCCAAATATGGATTTCAGAGTCTAAATGTAGCCACCTATTTTTGAAAACTTTGTCAGATGGGGACATGTGCATGCTTTCATTATTGGTTGGTTAGCTCTAAGCTATTATTCCAGTGATGTTGTAGTAAGCAACACCAGCACTAGCTAAGGCAATTTCAACTCCGCTTAGGAGGCTAGTTCAAGTTAAGATGATGAAGGAAAATATGACTAAGAATAAATTTTCCAAGGTATTGGTACTTGCACTACTCAGATCAGTTTTAAGAATGAAGAAGTCTAATTATGTCTACCTCAGCTAGAAGCACATTTAAAAGAAATGGTATGCTAAGTCTCCTTACAGAAATGGAATATTTATATAAATATTCAAATACACAATACATTAATAGCATTCTCAAAGAACTCCACAACAGCAATAAAGTTTAGTGGCAGCACTTCTCAGGCACAATAGAGGGCATGTTAAAATTACAACCTTAATGACTAGATACCACTTTAAGTGTTTGCTTTTCTGTTTGTCAGAATCCTCACATTAGTAGAAAAGAAAGTGGCTTTTAATTAAGTACCAATAACTTGGATTCCCCAAACAGCTTAATGTTTAAAGAGGCAGACAAAAAAAAACACCAAGATATTCTGGGAGATGCAATGAAAAAAGTGTTAATTTAGAATAATTTGTGTCCTAAAATGTTGGGGTAGAGCGTGCATTAGATAAACACTAGCCCCATTCTGTGGGCCACACACCACAAAACTTAAGGAAAAAAAAGTAAAGGTAAACCAAAACTATGAGGTTGTATATATTAGATCTATCAGAAAGGGTCTGAAGAATAAATTATTATGGTAGGCCTGACCAGTGCAGGAAGCATTGCTGCCAAAGAGCATTTGAGTAAACAGTCTTTTGAGAGTCTTAATTTGTAAGAGCCATTGGAGTTGATGACTTTGCAGTTCTAACCCATTCATCCATTCAGTGTTTTTTGTTTTGTTTTGTTTTTTTTTTTAAACACAAAAGCTGGATGCATGTCAGATTAATGACAACATATGACAAGGGACAGTGACTCTGCTCAACAAGATTCAATCTACCTGAATTTTCTGCTTTGTCTTGTCTTATCACTAGCCTGGATCCTACAACTGGTTCCATGGATTAAGTCCTAGCCCCACTGAAATCAATAGAAGCATTGCCACACACTCCAATGGGACCAGAATTTCACCCCATATCAGCAGAGTCCTAGGCTCATGCAGAGCCCCAGTGAAGTTAATGGGGCTCCATATGAGCACAGTGGTCAAAGCACCCAGAGACAGTTGGAGGACGGTAGCCTTGGTGAAGAATGGCAAGGGCAACTCTGAGATAGTAATCATGTAGCTGAGCAAAAACAGCTACAGCAACTGCATTGTCATCTGGAACTATCCATTCTTAATGTGAAAAACTAGAACAGTTTACATTAGCTCTAAGACAGAAAAATGATTAAAATGCTTCTGTAGTTGGCATTTATGGCAACTGTGTTTTCATTATAGCACAAACTGGAAGCAATGCCTGATTCTTCTCATTGTAGGCCCCTATCTTCAGTTGCTTGTAACTTTGACAAACTGAGTTAATATATTCCATGTCGGGTGTCCAACTCATCTGCATTGCATGTCGATATATTACATGGATATAGCACATTCTGTACCATTCCCTAACTTTTCTGCACATACATTTAAAACTGATACATCACAGTGAATGTGTAATGTTTATAGAGTGCTTGGGGAGCCTTAAAGATGAAAGGGGCTGTATACCTTAAGCTGTTATTAGTGATTATTTCACCCATCTGTGGAATGTGTTAAGATGTGGCGGGGGGGGGGGGCACAATCTAGTTACCTAATTAAAATTGCAGGGGGCAAACAGAAAAGAATTACCAGCATTGGAACCAAGCCAAATCTACTTGCAGTACAAGAGGTACCACAGGATCTTTAATTAATCATAAACACACTTTATTTCATCACACCCAAAGAATAGCTTCCCAAATGGCACAGGATCCCCTATTAAGGTTTTTTCTTTTCTTTTTTTACAGTCAGAAATGTACACAGCACATGGTAGAACAGCTTAAGACACATACTAGAGCTCTCATCTTGACTGGATTCCTACTCGCAAGGAAAGGATTTTGGCCCTTTGAGGAACTAGTAGATGCACCTATTGTATGGCCCAGCCCAGAGTTCTTGAACATTCCCCACCAGTAAGGCACTGGTCATAGCCACCAAATGAGCTCCCCGTTGTAAATGTTTTGTGGGGCTGATTCCAGACCTCTACCTGTCCTGCAGCCTGGGTCTTAGTTCAGGACATCATCCTGTATCCTCTTTATCAGTTTTCCTAATTCCCATATTAGAAAAGAAACTAACACGGGTGACAGAGATAGTGTGTACACCTCAAGTCTGGGACACCAGTCTTTTTCACAGCCTGCTACAGTAGCTAGTCACAGGCAAAGCCCTTCATGCCTGTGACAACTGTGGTTTCCAGCTCGGCCTGAATTTGGCTGCATCAAGATGGCTCTTGAGTTGGGCAGCATTAATGGCCTCAGTGCTTCCTTTAGGAGGAGAGTGATTCTATTCAGCTCCACTAATTTTGTTGTGGAGCTTCAGTAGCTTCAGGTATAATGTGCAAGGCTGTGCTGGCCTCCAGTTGATCTATTGAAATTTTGACCTATTGTCTCTGGGTTCAACAGAACGCAAGCACTCTGGCATCTGGGGCTAAAAACTCCTTTGTGGATATGTTAAGGTACCTCCATATCCTGGAGAAAATGACCCATGTCTCCAGCTGGGACTCCTGTAAGTCAGACCAGTATGTAGCCAGTTCAGAGTGCTTCAGAGGTGCCGTCTACCTCATGGCAGATATTTGGGTTAGGCTCACAATGTCAAAATTCACCCAGCATCTAAATAAGCCATGGCTTTATGTCTACTGCCTGGTGGAAGGAGACTTCATTGTGGAAAGGCTTAGAGGCTATAAAGCTCTCCCACAAGGCCAAATTAGGAGCCAACACAAATTTATGCTATTGAGGCACTGGCACAGAGCTGCACCATGATTATTTCAGAAGCAACAAGGTTGGTCGTCAGACTCTCTCTGGGACAGGATCACTGACTCCCTAAAGCCTCAAGATGAGAAGCAGTTATTTCCTGTGTCTCAGTTCTTGGTTGTTGAGGTACAGAGCTGTCTCACAATCCATGACCCTCAGGGCCTGGAAGCAGGAGTCAAGACACACTCATTTTACGGTGGTGTGGTTGTGACATAGTTGCAAAGCTATTTCATAGAGTATAGCTACTAAAGCCTTGATGCAAGTATTTCCAATGCATAACATGCCATGTGATCCACCTCTCAAGGCAGCTAGAGAGTCACGTGGAACTGATAAAGCCATCCATGACATTTTATGGTCAAAGCAGGGTCTTACTTCCATGAGATTTCCACACAGCTGTGCTCCAAGCACGACCAACAACACTGAAGGCCTCAGATCAGGTAATGTCAATGCAGCTGGCGCTTCGTGGTCTAAGCAGCTGTACCATTGCATGGGAGATGACAATATAGCATTTTTAAGCGCACACAGACACTCTGAAGCCTTGAATGCACAGAACAACGTAAAAGTTTGAGACAATGAAGCCTGAGGCATCCATGACATGGTAGGACTGCCCATCACAGCCAGGCATCGATTCAACAAGGGCCTAAAAACAAAGTTGTTTTAGTTTGAAGATGGCCCACAATGTGTGGACATCAAAGCAGAGTAGAGTAAACTAAGTTTGACTCAAGGACGAGGCAGTGTGGCCTTTATGCAAAGATACCCCATGGCACTAGAACTACTGATGCGGGACACTCTTTACCCTTTGCAAGCAAAGCACATCAGCATCTAGTCTTGGGGACGTCAATGCAAGAGAACTTCAGTGCAGGCAAAGTTAGCATACACAGTCTGCACAAAGGGCTGCATGGTCAATGTAAGACAGTTAAAGTAATCTTTGCTGGTACAGACTTTTCCTTGGTCTCAGAATGTGACCTTTGTGCAGAGCTTTGCCTGATCTTCCAGATAAGAGGCACAGGCATTGGCACCAAAGAGACTCAAGTCAGCATTGTGTCAGTCTTAGGCCTCATGACATGCAGATCTATTATTGCAGCATAGTTTTGATATTCTCTGGGTTTATCTGACAAAAATATATATAAATTTACGATCCCTTGGATCATGAGATGGTCATAGATCTACACTTCCTTTTGGAAATAGTCTCCACAAAACCCTCACCACTGGGACCGTAACAAGTAGCAATAAGGGTCTTTGCATGAGCTGTATGTACCAGTGCATTAAACAGCCAGAAAGCTTTGAGAGCCATGGGAGATCCCACCTGTCCTTTGTTAGAAGAACAAGACCAAGAGTAGGAATCCAGTCAAATAATATCCTCAGAAATGCTGAATTAGAGGTATGAAGTTTTCCCTTCACTGACCAGTCAAGGTAGAAAAGGCAAGCAAAGACAATAGAGCACGTGGGACAGCAATTCAAGTAAGGGAGGATGTAGAGTTTACTGCTGAGGAGAATATGATACAAGTCTTCCTGGAAGAAATAGCCTTTATTGCAGTAGCACTTAACAGGCCCAACTAAGATAATCATTCTAGGCACTGTACAAACACATAGTCCCTGCTCAGAGAGCTTTCAATCTCAACAGACAAAACGGACACAGGTTAGGAGAAAGTATTATTGTCCCCATTTTAAAAATGAGACAGGCACAGAGAGCAAGTGACTTGCCTAAGGTCACACAAGAAATCTCCAAGGCAGAAACAGAAACTGAAGTCTGATTTCCTGAGGCCCTGAACTCAGGCAGGGTTGCTGAGTGAAAGCCTTACTATCTGTGCCACCAGGAAACTAGCTAATACTCCCACAAACAGAGTCTGAACTTGTTGGCTCAGCAGGATCAGCTCACTAGCAGCAGACTGCTGACTGGACATATCACAGCATAAAGTGTCCTGTTCCTGACACAGCCCTTGTTTGAGCAGCCAGTTGCTAGGCCTGCTGCTGACCAGACCCATGAGATCAAGTTCCTGCCTCCTTGCCTGGTTCCCACTTCCTGTTCCTGCTTCCTCACTGCAATTCTGGCTGTGACCCTTGGTGTGACTCCTGACCTCAACCCTGGGCTCTGACCAGTAGGTCAAACCACCCATGACAGGCCCAGTCAAGTGCCTTAAACACAAAATCATTTTATTTATTTTAAGTAAGAATTTAATGGGAAAAAAGGTAGCTTAACAAAGAAAAAGAAAGAAAGAAAGAAAGAAAATGAAAAGTTAGCAGTATAATAAGAGGCAGACAGCCAGGAATGGGAGGAGTTGACAAGCAGTAAGAAGGTAAGCCTCATCTTACAGACTGTGATGGTGAATTTAGAAGGGAAAGAAATCACACTGCTCAGCTGCATAGCCAAAGATAAATTTGTCACCAAGTTCTTGTGAAAATTGTGATTCCAGTTCCAATCTCTTTCTCCCCTTCCTTCCTAGTCGATTCATTCTCTGTTATCTTCATGCTACTTCCCTACCCTGTAACACAGTGTATGTAATTACATTAATTAGCAAAGATTTTTTCCTATAAATAGGAATTTGTCCTTTATGGGATCGTTAGGCCTGTTCCTATAGGAGGCAATATATACCTAAGGTGGTCATTATAGTAGAAGATACTCCTGAGGGCATTCTGTGCCAAAAAGTTAAAAATTCTGCACAATATTTTAAAACTCTGCAGATTTTATCAAATAAATCTGGAGGCTCCAGCATGGCACTGGGGAGCATAAGCCACTGGCTGAACAGAGGTGGGAGATCACTGTGCAGCTCTCCCCCCCGCCCCTCACCCCCAGACACAGAGTCAGCAATGAGGCTTGACCTAACCCTGACACAGCACAAGGACTGGGCCTACCCCAGAAACACCCCAAGGCCCTTCCCCTTCGCACCAGGTGTGGGCAGGCAGGCTCAGCAAGGCAGAATCCAAGTGTGGAGGGGGTTAGTGTGGGGGGGAATCCAGGTGTGGGTTGAGTGTTGTGTGGGGCAATCTGGGTGCGGGCGGCTCACTGGGGGATCTGGGTGCAGAAGCTTATTGGAGGATTCTGGGTACAATGGTAATCGGAATCTGCAGGGGAGTCCAGGTGAAGATGGTTGGGGCTCAGAGGGGTGGGGATCCGGGTGGCTCGTCGTGGTGGTCCAAGTGCAGGATGAATGGGGCGGGGACTTGGTGGGAGGTTTGGTATGAGGGGGTCTGGATACACAGAGGTTGGGCAGATGGGGAAGCAGCTCCCTGTGTAGGGATCCTGCTGCATCTGAGAAGCGATGGGATCAGGAAGTGGGTGGGAGGATTTGCAGAGCTTCCTGCGGCTGGGGGAGCAATCTGGGGTCTGACTTGGTCCAAGATACTGTGCAGGGGAAGAGGAAGTCCCATCCCCCTGAGCCCAGCTGGGACTAGCAGCTGAGCCCACCACAGGATAGGAGCCACCAGCTGGGTCTTCCCCAGTCCCAACCCCTTCCCCACAGTGATTTGCTTCTCTGCCAGCTGCTTGGGCACCCGAAACATACTGCTGGAGAGGGTCGCATGACTGCTCGTGTCTTTCCTTTGCTTCCCCCTCAAAAAGTCGTTTTTCTGCAGGGAAGCAAAGAAATTTGCAGGGGACATAAATTCTGCACATGTTCAGTGATGCAGAATTTCCCCAGGAGCATTTTTACACACACTCTCACTCAAAATATGACAACTTTCACACATCTCTCATAAATCCAGAGTAGGAGCTGAGTCCAGATGCTTCACTCCATGATTTAGATTTATATCTTTGTTTTTTCCTATGGCCTATAAATTTGGGGGCACACGTGACATCCATCTTGCCTAATAACTAAGAACATCTTTCAAACAGCTGCAGGTGAAGATTACCTGATTTTAAGGGCATAAGCATTAAGAATGATGTTCTCTTGATCTCTGGAGCAGCAGCAAAAAGAATCAAGAACATTATGAAAATTATGAGATAGTTGATAAGTGAGATGGTGAGTATGCAGAAAGAAACAGAGACAGAGCCTTATTCTATAAAAAAAAAATTAAATTATGCAAACAACTTTCCCAAGGATAAGGATAAAGTAGCAGAGACACTTTTGTATGATGTTCTGTTTTTCTAGAATGTGTGCGCTTTACCTTGAAAACAAATCCTTCCGGACAGGTATGATCATACTTGTAAACCTTGTAGACTACTAGAAATACAACACATGTTAGGAACGCAAGGGCAAAAAGGACCAGAACAGTTACCTGCAAAGAAAGAAAATACAACATTCTTGTTACTAGTGCATTGCTTATTACATTATCACTCATTAATGTACTTAACACCTGTCTAGTATCAGTGTGCTTTGCAATAAAAGAAAAAAAAATTAAACAGATCAAACAAGTAATTAACCACTAAGGAATTGAACAGAATAGCAAGAGTGCCCCTGTTCCTCCCAATCAGAGAAGCCAGAAGATAGTTCCAGTCATTTGTTCATTGCCTAGAGGGCTGTTGTGACAATTGGGCCTATAACTTTGTCTGCTTGAGAATTAAACCATGAAAAGTAGGTCAAGTAATTACCAGACAGAAAAACTGAATTAGTCCAAACAAAAAGGACAAATTAATACAACTCCAGGACTATGTTGAGATCATGCTTGGTAAACAAGAAAGTGTCGGGAAATTAATGGACCACAATTGGTGTGTTGGAAACTTAGCCTTGTTTTGTCCCTCAGTTATGAGGGGATGGGCTGTTCCATCCATCACTCCCTTTTGGGGTCCTTAAAGTCTTTGAGAGGAAAAGAGGAAGAACAGAAGGAGGCTACTGAAGTAAGCTTCACCATCATGGTTGCCATCCCCACCATCTCCTGGGACCCCAGGCCTTTGTCGTCCTGATCCTGAGAGATGTCTTGACCATATCAGGCCAGAGAGAGAGACCCAGATGACATCACCACCTCTACCAGACCAGCTGAATCCCAACCACCACCTAGGATTCAACGGTATCGGATTTTAACAGCCGTCACAACAACTTCTCCTGCCCATCTCAACTAGCTTCTCTTTTCCCCAAAAGGACAGTTATTACCATCTAAGAGACTGTCAAACAAGGGGGGTTTCCTTCTAAAAAGCTCTCTCTCTAGCCGAAGGGAAAGGGAACAAGGGATGTTGTTAATATGAAAACCTCACTACTGTACATTTCAAGTGTTTTAACCGTTTTACCTGCTTTTCTTTAATAAAAAGTTTAAAGAATGTTTAATGTGGGTTTTCCATGGTTCTAAGCAAGCTGCGGTCTCTGTATAACAAGCCCCAGACTTTGTTTAACACTGTTTAATGCTGGACAGTGACTGGGTTAACACCTTTGCACCATTTATTCCATCTAAATTAATAGAAAAGGCCCTTGTATTGAAAGGTTCTGTTGTCACCTTTCCTGTTCAATATATGCTTGAGCCTGCTGGGACAGAATGAGGTAGTTTGGGGCAGCAGTATTGGGATAACATAAGCTTTAAGTCTAGCTTGCATTGGTTAAGTGTATTTCCTTTCCCAATGCCTTCCCAAAACAGGGGTTTGGATGTCAGCAACTTAAGATCAATCTAGATATGACAGAAGTGCCACTGGTGGGTGCAAGAAAACCATCCAGAGGGTATGGAGAAAGTGTTATCTGCTCCCTCTAGTTAGGGGATGAGAGACTTTTTTTGTTAATGAACTTTTTGGATTCTCAGTGCTCTAGAATTCATAGGTTGCACCAGCAACTTATCACATGCAGGCTGCACTGTAGAAGTGTCTTGCCACCTCCAAATGGAAATACAGCAATGTGTTCAAAATAAGGCTACCTTTGAAGACTAGAAACTCCAAATACAACTGCCCAGCTACCTAGAGTACATGTGGTAGAGCATGTGACAATCTGTGCTCAACAGACTGCACTGGTTACCAGTCTGTTACTGAGTAAAATTCATGGTGTTGACTGACCTAAGAAAGCCCCATGACTGAGGGTCTTTATGCCCACTGAAGTCAATGGAAAAACTCCCATTGTCTTGAAAGGGTGCTGGAGCAGGGCATTAGACAATCTCTTTCCCTAAGCATCATCCTGATGGTTGTGATGTAAGCTCCCATGTTCAAACTACCCATTCCCAGAATGGAACTGCGGGTGAGGCTCTCCCCTTGTCCTTAGCTCTCCCTTGTCCTTAGAAAGCCAAGATGGTTGAGCTAAAGGGCATGTTGCAGAGCTTATCTCATCAGGCCTTTGCCTGAGAGAGGTGTAGCCTGAGTGTTTTATATTTGTTGTTTGGGGAGTTGTCTTTGAAATGACTTATTTTTAGCTGAAATTCTAAATGGATGCACATGTGCCTAGATGCTGCAAGAGGCTTTTTTTTTTTTTTTGGAAAAATCAGAACAAATAGCACACGTTTCAGCCAGAGAAACAACAGTAAACAGAGCCAAACAAAATTACGTCTAAGTCATCAAAAGAGAAAAGGGATTTCAATGGAATCTGGATTTTAAAAAGAGCTAAGTGAGCCAACTGTACAGATCTTTAAGGGAGAAGACTTTTACTGCACTAGGCGTAAATTAGCAAAAGGCAGTATTTTGAGATTTTAGAAAGCAAGAATTCTGTAATTGAATTCTGCATTTAGAGACAAAGAGAAACCAGTGGTCTCTTTACAGTGAGTGCTAACCAGGGCTGGGAACCCCATCCTACAAACCTTATTCATAGCAGTGGGATCACCTGTGACATTTAAAGATCTCAGCATCAGATTTTGAGGCTTTGTCTACCCTAGAAAAATTACCTGCACTACAGATGGTGAATTATAAATGCTGACACTCCTAGTTTGCAGTGCTGTTGTAGCCATGTTGGTCCCAGGATATTAGAGAGGCAAGGTGGGTGAGGCAATACCTCCCATTGGGCCAACAGAAGCGGATAGTTCTCTGAAAATAACTCAATGCACAGCGGCAGTCAAAAAAAGCTAACAATGTTAAGAACCATTTAGAAAGGGATAGATAATAGGACAGCCAATATCATAATGCCACTATATAAATCCATGGTATACCCACACCTTGAATACTATGTGCAGTTCTGACCACCTCATCTCAAAAAAGATTTAATAAAATTGGAAAAGTGAAAGGCAATAAAACTATTATATGTATTGGAACAGCTTCTGGATGAGGAGAGATTAAAAGACTGGGATTTTTCAGCTTGGAAGAGAGATGACTAAGAGGGGATATGATAGAGGTCTATAAAATTGTGACTGGGGAGGAGAAAGTTAATAAGGAAGTGTTATTTACTCCTTCAGATAACACAAGAATCAGGGGTCACCCAATGAAATTAATAGGCAATAGGTTTAACACAAACCTAAGGATATACTTCTTCACAAAATGCACAATCAACCTGTGGAAAATGTTGCCGGGGATGTTGTGAAGGCCAAAACTATAAATGAGTTGAAAAAAAGAACTAGATAAGTTCATGGAGGATAGGTCCATCAATGGCTAGCCAAGACGGTTAGAGATGCAACCCCATGGTCTGAGTGTCCCTAGCCTACGACTACCAGAAGCTGAAAATGGATGATGGGATGAATTAGTCCACGATTGCCTGTTCTGTTCTTTCCCTCTGGCATTGGCTGCTGTTGGAAGACAGGGTTCTGGGCTAAATGGACCACTGGTCTGAGCCAGTATGGCCATTCTTATGTCCAATCCTGCAATTTTACTGGGAGTTGTAGGTGCTTGACACCCTACTGAATAAGGCTTTGGGGGGCTGATTTTCAGGGGTGTTGACTATAGACATCTCTCACTGACTTCATTTGGAGCTGTGGGTGCTCAGTGCTTCTGCAGATCAGGTTCTAAATGACTTGCCCATTGTCACACAGGAAACTGGAACTGGAAATAGATCCCAGGTCTTACCATTATCCCACACTATTATAGAATATATTACCTAATCTAATTAATAATGGCATTCAAATGTGAATTTTTATTCCTGTGATGCTTGCAATTTACAACCATGCTACATTTCCAAACCGCTAATCAGAAATCTCTTGGCTCCTTCCAACCAGGTGTCTTATTGTCCTCCCATCCTGCCCCCCTCCAAGATACAAGTTACTCCTTGTATATATCCATAGAGGCATATGCAAGGAGAGGGAAAGAAAGTCCGTAAATTACAATCTGAATTCCCCTCAGTTCCACCCAATTCACTCATCCTCTCCTATAGCCTGACCAAAGCCTCATCTACCTGCCAACAGCCAAATTTCCCCTGATCACACAATAACCCTCCTTTTGATACCACAGAGCAACCCTCCAGACTCTGATCCAATCATCTGGCCAGAAATCCACTCCTCCCACACAACTAATCCTCCCCATTGCAATCCCCATCTTTACAGCAAGTCTCATCCACCGCTGCCCAGAACCCACATTCGATCCCCATGGCCACCCCCTCAAGAACAACCAATTGCCCACTGTAATTCGAGGGGTGGGAGGATAGAGGCAAAGGACAGGAACAAGCTGCTCCACATCCATGACTCCCAACTGAAACAGTCACTCTACTGCTTCCCTCCAGTAGCTTTTCATCCTCTCCCTCACCTAGGGGAGGTTCTTTTCTTCCTCCTACAGCGGTCCTGGCAACAGTTCACCCTCATCCTTTGTTCAGATGGGGGAAAAAGGTAGAAATCGTGGTACAGACACAGCTGTTCTTGTCCCCAAGGGGACTTCGCATCTCTTCTGCTCATCGCAGGCAGCTGGCGGAGTGCCTGAGGTACCGAAACAGTGGGAGTGGAGAGTGTGTGCGCGCTAGTGAGCGTGCATGCCTGAGTACTCTCCTGGGAAGCGTTTGGTTCTTCACCATTGCACAGGAGTGATTATCCCTTTAAATGATTTTTATAAGTACAAAAACAGTTCATGTAAATATTTCTATTATATTCTTTAAAAGAATCCTTTTCAGCTGGTATTAGAGAGCGCTGTGGTGTAATTCCTCAGACCGAAGAGGTGACAATATATTAAGCATACGACAGATTTCTGAATAGATTTTAAGTGAAAGTCTTGCCAGAAGCTCTGGTGGGGTGTATGAACCTTGCACTGGTGACAAAGGGGTTAAAGAGCTGCTGTGGACAAGGCTGCCCACCTCTCCAGCTGGGTCAATCGTACCAGGGGTGGAATCGGGGTTTAGAAAGCAGGAAGTTCCAGTCAACTGCAGGACAGCTCTGGGAGAGAGCAAAGAGCAGCTATACAGCTCCCAAGAGAGCTGGAAGGCTTCAGGGAACTGCCCTCAAGAAGGTCAAACTGATCCTACAAGAAGATAGCAGACTCTGGCTTACCATCCGGGCAGGATAGGTTCAACAAGCCCCAAGCAGCAGGAGGCACCTGTCAGTAATCCAAGAATTGTGGCAGAAGCCCATTATGATAATCTAGGCAAGAGATGACTAACAAGTGAACTAAGGTTCCTGCTGTGGGTACAAGTAAATGATTATGGATTTTGGAGATACTAAAGAAACAAAACTCCTGGGTTCTGACAAATTAACATAGGAAGAGGCAAATGATACACACAAAAATCAAAAAGTCTGAAAAGCAACAGATGTAATGCTACAAGATCTTCTAAATCAATCCATTCCCCTACACTACAGTTGCAAAAAACATTGTCGAAGCTGTGGTCCCCTCTCTCCTTGACTACTGCAACATCCTCCTCCCTCACTTGGCTGACATTTACCTTGCTCCCTTTCAACCAACCCAAAATGCTAATGCAAATGCTAACCAACCCAAAATGCTAATGCAAAGTTATCCACTGCTCAAACACTCTCTGCCCCTCTTCAAATCCCTTACTAGTTTCCCCTCCCCTTCAGAATTAAATTTAACCACCTTAGCTAAGAGTCAGTTTGTTTCAATGCCATGTGCAATTTAGCTCCCATCTCCGTTCTCTTCTCCTTTTACTTTCTCTTGTCCAGTTACTTGGCTTACTGCTCCTTGTGTCCTCACCTCCACACCGTCTTTCAACTAGCCCCTTTCTGCCTGAAGCCTTTCATTAACTCAGTCTATCAAGCTTCCACTCTCCCCTCCATCAAATTTTTTCCTCAAAGCACACATCCGTCAGGAGGCATACAAATCTTACTCCTCCCCTCCTAAAAACATTCATGTTAGTAAACACGGAACTAACATGGCATGCTCTAGGTTTCCCTGCTCAGCCACTTGCTTTTAGTCGCATTCCATCCCCCAGTCTATGTCTCCATATTAAGCAATTTATGTTGTAGACTCTCTGGAACAGGAACCTCGTTTCTGATTTGTCTGTAAGGTACCTAGCACACTTGATGCCACACTAAAGAGTAGTTTCAGAGTAGCAGCCGTGTTAGTCTGTATTCGCAAAAAGAAAAGGAGTACTTGTGGCACCTTAGAGACTAACAAATTTATTAGAGCATAAGTTTTCGTGAGCTACAGCTGAGCTGAGCTATAGCTCACGAAAGCTTATGCTCAAATAAATTTGTTAGTCTCTAAGGTGCCACAAGTACACTAAAGAGTGAAAACTTGTATTTACCTTTCAGCCAAGTGACTCACAACCTATACATCTGCTCCACTTACCACTGCAGGCATGTCTGTGAGGAAATACAGCAACAATGCAAAACAGTTTAGGCCACGCAGAGAAGTCTATTGTTATCCAGGAGAATTTTAGGCAGGCAGAATGTAATTACTCAAGACTAAGTCTGGCTATATCACTGCAGGTTAATGCTGTTGTAAAACATACCATGGGAATAAAGGTCAATGAACTGTTCTGACATATATGGGGTTGCAAAGAGAGAAATAATAGGATATCCTTTACCAAAGCAACAAGTTGGCAGCATGCTGTCTCAGGAAACAGGGGCTAGACACTCCAGGGAGCTGCTCGGAGAACTCGGGGGTTGGTGCATTTCTATCACTAACCTGCAGAGGGACAACAGAGCCTGCATAGGCTGGGAGGGGAATGCTAGGTGTTGCCCATTGCCAGTGGAATTGGGGAAGCTGACCCATGGCAGGCACAGCCAAGGCTTCATCACATTAAGGGCAGGTGGTAGCGATGTGCCTCACTGCCCTGGGTGCCCCAAGGAAGCGCACAGTATCCCATCCAAGTGAACTCATCTCTCCTAGTTGAGGAGCTCTTGTGATAGCACAGCCTGAGACAACACAGCCTGATGGTAAAGAGAAAGAGTCAGCCTTGAGAAAAAATGGGAACTGGAAGTCAAAGACTGAATATTCAAACCTACATTAAGTTTCAACCCATATTAATTCTGATTTACAAAACGCTTCAAACTATACATAACAGTTCTATTAAAACTGCTACAATACTGCATACGGTGTATGCTTTTGCTAGTTCAAAAGAGTAATAGGCACCTTCTTTCAGAAGGATATTTCTAACATGCTGTGTCAGATCTGGCCATATGGCCAGCACACATTGCACTGGACTTTCCCTCTAAAAACTCCCTGTAAAAAGAACTGCCTTTATGGGCACCCCTGTTCCAAGGCCCAGCCTCTTAAAGCTAAGTAAGATGGGAAATGCCTCAGAATTACTGGCTGGGCTGCAATGCATGATGGGAGAAGCAGCAAGATATTAAGTTTGCCTCTCAAAAGAGAGAGAAGGGAGGAGGCAGGACTTGGCTGGGGAGATGCTCCAGGGAAGTGAGAGTTCTGATAAAAGGCCAGCAGCAGAAGAGTCTGGGGAAGATGACAACTGGCAGGGGAAATTAGCCAGGGACCAGGTGCTTCCAGCTGGAGAGTGAGCCAGGAATGAAACCTATGAGGGGATTAGCTAAAGAATTTAGGAAGAGGCAGATAAATATAACAGGAAGTTGTCCTCGAAAACAGAGAAAGAGGGCAGTTTGAGAGTGGACAGTCTATGGCAGTGGCCTCCAACCTTTTTACGCCCAAGATCACTTTTTGAATTTAAGTGCAACCCAGGATCTACCCTGCCCCTTCCCCAAAGCTCCACCCCACTCACTCCATTCCCCCCCCCCCACTCTCCATCACTCTCTCCCCCACCCTCACTCACTTTCACTGGGCTGGGGTAGGGGGTTGAGGTTCGGGAGGGGGTGCAGGCTCTGGGCTGGGGCCGAGGGGTTCACAGGGTGGGAGGGGACTCTGACTAGGGCAGAGTGTTGGGGTGCAGGAGGGGGTGAGGGGCACCACTCCTTGAAGGGGACGTGCCCCTCTGGCCCTGGGGAGGCGGGCAGTAGGTGTGTCTGTGTGCTGCCCCGCTCTGCAAGCACAGCCCCCGCAGCTCCCATTGGCCACAGCTCCTGGTTCCCAGCCAATGGGAGCTGCAGGGCTGTGCTTGCAGAGAGGGGCAGCATGCAGAGAGAGACCTTTTCCCCCCCTTCCCCCCACAGGCTGCTTCCGGGAGCGGTGTGGGGCTAGAGTAGGTAGGGAGCCTGACTGAGCGGCAGCCCTGCCGTGCCAACAGAGATCACGATCGACCAAGAGATCCTCTAGGATCGATCGCAATCGACCCGTTGGTGACCACTGGTCTATGGCATAGGATTTAGAGTTAGGGGCTTGTAATTGAGAAGACATAGCACCACCAAATGGTGGTATTGTAACCTCTGTGACTACCAGTGGTTCTCAACTTGTGGCCTAAGCAGCACACAGCTGCGGTCCATGTGACATCCTCAGGGCCATACAGGTAGTATTGGATAGGCTGCATGTGCGGCCCACAATAGTAAATAGAACTACTGGATTACACGAACAACTGGGGAAACCCTGTGACTGTGGAGTGAAGAACCTTGTAAACTCCATGAGCAAGGACTAGGGCAGGCACTGGGGATGACAGGCCAGGGAAAGGATTATGAAGCCTGAGGAAGGGCCAAGGAAGCGTTTAAGTCTGGAGGCAGCCAGGACTATCTTTTGTTTGTAGAATGTTGCCATGTCTCAGAAAGAGAGGGACTTCTACTGAAACTGAGGCATGGGCAACCAGTTGGTGGACCAGATAAGATGTTGTTACATTCCCATTTTGCAGCTGACATTAAATCTACTAGTTCCCATTGTAAGCAAACAAACACCTTTCAATCAGTGATATTTAAAAGTGATATTGTCAACTTGATATTCAAACATGCAATAAAGCAATTGCCCCAGAGTGCCCCTCCCCATGTGTGCGATTTTACAATGGCAGTTTTACTGGGAAAAAAAATAAAAATTCTCATACTTGTTGCTCTGAGAAAGACTTTCACAAATAATATGGAGGACATGACCAAGGCACGAGTCCTGTAAATATTTACATGCATGTAACTTAAGAACTACTCATGCGAGTTTTGATTTCAGTGGAACTACTTGTGATTAAAGTGTTTACAGGTTACAGGCCTTAATGACTAGACACAAAGGCACTTAAGCACATGCTTATCTTTAAAACGAGTGCTTTGCTGAATAAGGATGGGATTACTCATGTACTTGCATGCTTTGTTGAATTGGAGCCAATGTGCCATCAAATCCACAAAGTAAAACAAAATACAGAAATACATTTTTCTTGTCTCTTTTTCAGTTACAGAAACTTTAGGTATTACGAATAGGAACAGCCAGCAAAAAGTTTTTAGATAAAACGATGTTTGCAGTATTGTTGTAGCTATGTTGGTCCCAGAGTACAAGAGAGACAAGGTGGGTGAGGTAATATCTTTTCTTGGACCAACTTCTGTTGGTGGAAAAGACAAGCTTCACAGAACTCTTCTTCATTAGAGCTCTGAAGAAGAGCTCTATGAAGCTTGAAACCTTGTCTCTTCCACCAATAGAAATTGGTCCAAGGAAAGATTTTACCTCACGCACCTTGTCTCTCTTCAGAGAGAAAGGTCATTCTTAAAATTGATTCTATTCCTTTAAGTAGATCAATAATGAAACCTTTAAGTATGTTTTATACACTTACATTTCTTCCATCTATTAAAATGGCTTAATGAAACAGCCTTTCAATTGTGCTGTAGTGTACCACTTTATTTCTGAAACTGTTGTGTGCAGCCGACAGCGTGTGCATCACTATACCAATGTTCAGTGGGAGGAATATCGAACATCTAGTGTGAAATCCTGGCTTCACTGAAGTCAATGAGTCAATCAGTCGTAACTGTTTTCAATTGAATCAGTATTTCTCTCCTAGGTGTCAATGCACCTCAATTCTGACCTGCAATAGCTTCTTCCTCTCCCCATAATTCCCACCATAGGTCTCTTCTGAGAAGAGACTGCCAGCCATGCTGAACTATGTGTAGTGATTCTATGTTGTGGACAACTTGTTGGAGTCTAGATAAAAACCTCTACATGCAATTCAACTGAAGCTGTCTTTCCAAAGGTGACAGAATAATTCCTCGTATTTCTCCACAGTAGTTCCACAGACATCTATTCACACTCTAAACTCATTTAAATTCATGTCCATGCCAGAGTGGTTACTTGCGGAAAACCAGAATAGGATTCTCATATATAGACAATGTTCATATTCTGTCCATTTTGGACACTTGAACCAAATTCTGATTTCAGTTGCATTGAAGTAACAAACAGAATCTGACTGTATATATCTAAATTAGACTATAGGGAAAAATTACCCTTTAATTCTACTCTAAAACAATTTCAGCTCTATTATAACTATGATAGTGTAGTCGGAATGCAGAGAATATATTTTATAACTTCTTATTCACTCAACTGCTGAAACAAATGAGGTATATGACATATGCACATGTTGTCGGCTTAGTTGGTCATAACGTAGAACTTTTTAAGAAGCATAGCTTTAGATCTGCACTAGTGAATCCCCAGAATACAATCTGCTTTGTCCTTATTTAAGGACTACATCTTGGAATACACATGTGAATTATTAGTAAATATGTTTGTTAATATTTTTAGTGCAACTTTATGTTTTTAGTCTGCAGAAAGCATATCCATAGCTGATGTACAATATTAAAGTCATTAAAACAGCTTCTGAAGCTTTTTCCATGCACACCAGCCAAAGTCAATATCCTACCAGTTAAATAATGCATTTTATAATTATAGCAAATATTTAACTTTCAAACAAACATCCTTTTGCTCTCTCAGAATCAGCAGCAGCAGTTAACACAATGGCTCACAATTAATAAGGACCCAGGAGAAAGCCCCATAACAATCTCTTCTTTTCATCTGAATATTTATGAAATTTCATCAATTATTCATGAACTGTTTACTACTGGGAGTGGTGAATATAACAATCGTCTCTGCTGGAGAAGCAGTCTTTTCTAAAACGTTACAAAGCAGCATAACTTAATCCTAACGCTGCTATAAGGAAATTGAGGGACATTTTTAGGGCTTGATTGTTCTGTATGAAACTACTGTTTTCTATTAAACAAACTACAATTTTCCTAACTGGTCAACCCCTCACGCCCTCCCTTCAGAAACCTAGACATACAGCCATAGTGTGATTCATCATGCAATCCCCCAGAGATACAAAAATCTTACAGAAATCTCTCTCTGATGCAGCAGTTACCTAGCAGCACTACTTAGCAACCCTGTAGTTTGAGATTATTCCCAGAGAGGTAATTGTAAAGTCATATCTAAAAGACATTTTGTTTCGTTTCAAGTATGCTTTTAACTGCTCAGCCGTGCAAATTAGAAATGCCTACACAACAATATTACAAGCAATTTACTTGTTGCTTAGAGAGGTCTTCTTTGCTCAGCTCTCTCTCAACACAGGCACAAAGACTCCAATTCCACTGTTGGCTATATGCATACAGCTTGCTTTGATTTCAGTGAAAGCTATCTGTACACTTCTGAGGGCAGCTTTTGGCCTAAAGAACTTTCAGAATCATTGTTCATGCGTGGTTGCTGTGTTCTATTCTGCATGCTAAAGAGTATGTTCTTCTCTTGACATGCCCACAAAACTCCCATTAACACCAATGGGAGTTACACATGTACATTGGGAAAAGAATATGGTTCTTTATTTCAGCCCAGCATTTGATCTCCAAACTAAACCTTAAACCTTCTAGCCATGTTTTAGTCTGTGCACTTTAAACTGCCATCACATACTAAATATTTTAAAGATGTTTTCTGAGTGAACTTAATGCCTGTGCAAGGTGCCAGACAGACAGGAAACTGAAGTTTGACGGAACAGGTACAGGAGCTTGCCTTGCTGCTGACATTTCGTCACTTTGCCTTGCTAATATGGCTCGAGGAACCCTATCCTGGGGTGGGGGTGGAGGAACGATTCAAGTCTTTTCATCCGTTAAGTCCTTTGTCTCTGTCAGACTACCTACAAAGGGAGTTACTGTGATGTGGACACATTTTCACCAAGGAATGGATTTAGACCACCCACTTTCACTGAACAGGCATCAGATAGTAAGAGTTTTCATACATCACCATACTAGGGGATAAATATGAACTAGTAACAGAGCTGTTTGCCACCAGCTTACTAATTCCCTGAGCCACCAAATCAGTGCATTCAAATTCATCAACCATTACAAGGGAAAATATTGGGGAAAAGACTGCTCCTTTAACAGAATGTGTTCGATATGGTAAAAAAATAAGCAAAAAAGAAAGTGGATGGCTGTACAGTACTTCTCCCCTAAAGCTAATGGGAGTATTAGTCACACAATGGGAGTTACATGCCCATAAGATACTCGCCAGTTAATCATGCTGAACTTCCATTGACAAACTTCAATGGGATTTTTGTCAGAGTGAAGTACCTGGATGCAAGGACTGCAAGAGTTGGTCCTAATTACTAATGCTGAGATACTGTAGTTGCACTCCATTTTTTAAAAATGTTCTGCCATATCTTTGTTTTTTTAAATCGAGGTTTTTTTGACTAGTTGGTAATTGATTGAGTGTAGTTCTGCAACAGCAATTGAGTTATTAACAGCATAGATAGCCTTGCTTACCTTAAATCTTTCCGAAACTCCTTCAGTTATGCTGATTGTGAATTCAGCTATTTTGGGGGTACGAAATTTTCCTTTCTTGCGATCAGGTTCATATTCTGTTTTCGTTTTGACCACAACCTTATCAAAAACATCAGCAAAAAAGCTATTACTAATTAGATCTGCACATCCTAAGGCTTATTTCCCCAAAACACCTAGCTTTGCACTGGACATGGGAGTATTCTTGATCATAGCTTTACATATGAAATAATGTAAGTTTCCCAATGCAATTAAAAGGATACCATTGTCACATTCTGAGGTGCAATCTGGACTGGTGAGGAGTTGTCACCACCTGCTCTGTAACCTTGGGTGCCTCACAATGCTTTTCTGTTGTAACTTCCAACCTGGGCTGCTCATAACTAGCCTACCAACATGCAGATCACACTCTGATTGTCTGGGTGCTAGACAGCCCTGACCCCAGCAACCTGTCAACAACCTAGTTCTGGCTTTCATCAGTCTGGGTTACTACTTGCAGGGTGACCCCAACACACTCCTAGTCCCAAGTTTTCCCAAAACTGTGTGCTCTGCAATGCCCAGCTCTCTCCTGGAAAGTTCAGAGAAATAATATTGTTTGTTTATTCCTCTAAAGACACAAAACATCACAGCTTATTAAGCTAACCAGGGTAAATACACACTTCCCTTTAAAACACAGCACTGAGTAAAAATGAAAAAAATTAACAAAATAAACATAGGTTAAGTGAGTTCAAGTATAAGGAAAGAAGACAGAAAGAGTTACACAAGTAAAACAAAACTAAAGCCTAAAACTTAATCTAACAAGATACAAGCTTTATTCAAGATAGTTCCTCTCACCAGCAGGGGTGCTGGAACAATTTTTATAGTGGGAATCCTGAGAGCCACTGAACCAAACTGTAAACTCTGTATATAATGGAAGCCATGGGTTGCTGCAGCGCCCCCCACACCCTATTCTAGCACCTATGCTAACCAGTCATTCTTCCTCAAACCATGGCTGACTTTCCCTCAGTCAGGACCTTCCACAAAAAATACAAGGCACTGGCTTCCCTTGTCTTATTAGATGAAAGATCTTTGCCTAAGCAGGTTTCTCACCTATATTCAATTCCAAACCCCTCCCCCCCCCCCATCTTGGGTTTAAGGCCCATCTTTCTCAACTTGCAACTCTGGCCTCTTGTGTCAGTCTAGTGGTGGGTGCCAGTGCTGGGTGCCAAAGATGGCTTCCATCTTTACTTCTATTTTCCAAAGTCCAATGAACTTGTTTCAAGAGGAAGGATGACCTCATACTGTTCTTCCCTTCCTGTGGGCTTCCCATCCCCCGGGTGATTTCTATGTAAATTGGACTTCTATTGTTTGATTCCACCATGCTTAATTTACATAGGGACAGGTTGACAGCTGTGACAGTCCCTCCTATCTGGGCATGCATTCATAAAAGATCTTACATGATGCATTAATATTGCATTCAATTGCTTATCACTTGAGGTACAGCTTCCTTGTCTTTATAGGCCAGTATGAAATGGATTCTTCTGAAAAGTAATACCAGACCAAGCTTCTCTCTCTTGCTGGGTGTAGTAGATACCATCCTGTCTTCTCTCCCACTTGTTAGTGTGTTTTCCTCCACATCTTGTTAGCTTGATGGGCCTGTTTACTGCTTATATGTAAATTGATGGAAACACAAACTCCTTTGTTCAAGATACACCAGCTTAACAACTCCCCAACACACCTGGTTTACACACAGTTCGTTATAATTGCAGCACAGATTCATAATTCTTAATACACATTGCATACATACATCATGCAAGAATATTAATGATGAGTGAGTTATTAGTTTTCAAATGATACCTCATAAGGCATATTTTGTGCAAAGATTTTTACAATACTGTAGTGTGTAAATGCAGGGGTGCTTTGGGTCACAACCACCAAGAAATTTTTTGAATTCATTTTATTACTTTCACTGGCATCAGACATAGCACTGATGCTAACTAAGTAATTCTTCCTATTACACATCATTCCCTCATTGAGGGCATGAAAATTAAAATATCCTTCCTATCAATTTTACCTTTTTTCAACTAGCAAATACAGATGAATTTCCCTTCCATGTATTTTTGAGGAAGCTGAAGGGAGCATATAATTAGAAGACTATTCCACAAATGATTGGTTTTGTTTAAACGCCGCGTTCCTAGGTTGCTACATTTTATTTGTGCATAGGGGTGTATGTGCATGTAAGCACATCAGAAATGCAGTTGGTTAGTTCAATCCACTATTGGTCAAGATCAAATATGATGTGATGCTGATTTTTTTCCCCATTCCTTTAGTATATTTTAAGAGCAGATATAACTGTCACAGTTCAGGGCAACTGCACCTGTATTTCCCCTCACTGGTCCGGCAAGGGCACCTACTCTCAGGCTTTCAGCTTCCCGGCTGTTGTTCTTCTGGGTGACGATCCACATCTCTCTCCCTTTTGACTGGGGTATTTCCAGGCAGCACAGTTCTCTGCCTTCACTGTGTTACTCCCAGCACAGACAGGTTGCCCAAGGACACCTACTTGCTTTCTCTTCAGAGACTGTTACCAGGTGTAATTGCTACCATTATAAGATACCACACAACACTTCCTATGCAAGCTTATGTTATTCTTAAGGTAAAAAAGCACTACAGAGGAAATATACTAAAAAAACAATAAAAGTACCTATACACATTTTAATAAGCTTACTAGAGATCACCCTAACATGGAGTCTGTCAGGAGCAGTCCTTCAACTCCTCACCCAAGGGGATTCCTTCTAGTTACAAGCTCATCACAGCTTCAGCTCAGAACAAGCACCCAGTCTTATGGGGCCTCATTAGGCCCAGTCCTTCCAATCCTTCCCAAAGGATTGGGGCCCACTCTGGACCAGGGCCCTGTCTGTTTACTGGATCAGGAAGAAGGCCAAGAGCCAGTTTAAAACCATGCTGTTTATCCCAAAATTCTTCCTTTGTTTGTTGGTCCCTGGAAAATCCAGTTTGAACTAGCATCTGTGCACCTTTCTGGGGAGGAAGCTGTGGAAGCGGGCTTCAAAAGGCTGATAACAGAGACAGTACATTACCCTCCCCCTCCTTACAAGAGAAGATGCACAACACATACACAACTGCATTTTTAGTACAATGTACCCCAAAAGGTAGTAACCCAAATTCAATACGATTTAGCTTAATTCAATAAAGTTTATCTTAATTCCATAAGGTTTGTTCAGGATATTGTCAGTCTGTCACAGTGGTCATCTCTATCAGCTTCAGGGGAATTCAACTAGTGAGGTTTGAAACCAGAGATTGACTGGATCAGAGAGTCAATTAAGAGGCAAGTTTAAAAAAAAAAAAAAAAAAGAGTGGATGACAACATAGCAACAATAGCAGTATTCTTTCACAGTAGCATTCTAGGACTGAAAGAAGTGTAGGTCCATCCACCTACCTATCTACATACTATATTCTGCATCTATGCTGCGTTCAAGTGTCAGGCTAACTTTTTTAAAAAAATATTTACCTATGGTAGTTAGCTGCACACAGGCCTTCTCCGTAAAGAGGCTCCTGAAATCCCATAAGGCCCTAAAAGCCCCAAACAACTCCATCTCATCATCATATCCTTAAAATATTCCATACCTCAGTTACGTCTCTATTAATCTCTTGTATTCTAGTGAATACAAATCTAGATTCCTTTATTCCTTCAAAGTTATAGTTCATCATCTTCTGGGCCCATTTTCAATCTTCTACAACTTTTTCCAATATCCTCTCTATAGCATCGCATTCAAAACAGGGCACAATCCTTCCTTTGTACAAAGCCTTAAGGATCTGTTCCGTATTTTGTCATCTTCCAAAGAATATCAAACTCTGTATCCTTTTTGGTTTTAGGGACCAATACTGTCATTAGATGAAACCCACTGATGTCAGTGGGAACTATACATCTCTGAAAGCAGAACTGTGACACTTAAGCCAGACACTGAACTGAAAGCTTTGGGTTTGCCTACTTTCTCAGCCAGCTCCTTCTCTGAAACAGTGTCTTGAACATGTGATGGTTTGGGCCCAATTCCACAAAACATACACAATATCTTTAGAATATTATATAGATGTGCTTAGTTTTGGAAACTAGTTTCCAAACATCCTGTATTCATTTTGATTATAATTATGTTCAATGGCATCATGGGAGTTAATTGGTCTTGGGATTTCCCTCCCCCCCACCCCCCTTTCATCATATTGCATAATTGCAAAAAGAAAAGCAGTACTTGTGGCACCTTAGAGACTAACAAATTTATTAGAGCATAAGCTTTCATGAGCTACAGCTCACTTCATCGGATGCTGTAGCTCACGAAAGCTTATGCTCTAATAAATTTGTTAGTCTCTAAGGTGCCACAAGTACTGCTTTTCTTTTTGCGAATACAGACTAACACGGCTGCTACTCTGAAACCTGCATAATTGCAGGCATTCAAAAAAAAAAATCACATCCAACTGACAGTGAACATAGTTGTAGCTGCCTGGTTATATAATGTTTTCTTTTGTTTAACATAACCAAAAGTATACTTAAATCAATTCAGCCTTTAATTTAGAAATTGTCAAAACCATCAAATTCTTAGCATTAGTCATTACTGTTCATGAAGGTTTTATGCTTCACTGCAACACCAGAGCGTTGTAACTGCATAATAAGCTTGGATATGTGAAATATGTAACTTATATTTATTACACAAGACTATACTGCTACTTCAGAATTTGATTTCTGTCAATCTTTTCTTCTCCTGGCATCTTTAATATGAGCTCTATTAAAAAATAAAACATTTAAGTCTGTATCAGTGGCCTACAAGCTAAGAAGCATCTTACCTGGCTGGGCACAAAAGAGACCCATTGAGGCCTGTAAAATACTCTTCTACTCATTGTAAATAATTGCACAAAGGAAAGGGGAAAACACACACACACACACACAGGGGAAAGAAGAAATGCTAACCAAATGTTTGAGTCCTCTGTTCGGGTCCATAATTTACCCTTGGTTCTGCTCACACAACTCCTGTTGTCTGCAGTGGGAGTTCTGCCCAGTGCTACTTGACCACGTACTAATCAAAGAACAACTTCCAGTAGTGACAAACTTAGCACAGCTCTTACTGGATTAACCACAGTGGCTCCATTTTAATTAATCTGCATCCTGTGGACCACAGGGGTTCCTGCTTCAAGGCTCTGCTTAGCAGCTGAGTAATACACACTCAGCAAGTTTGGCCTCTGGATGCAGGACCCTGCTAACTGGTTGTCTGCTCACCAACTGGCAGACACAGTCAGCCACAACAATAATTTTAAAGCCTTTGAGTCCAATTCTCAGTACAGAAATTACATACATGTAACTGAGGGCAGAAATGGGCTCTAGGGCTTTGAAGCCAATGTTATGGACTAATCCCCTCTAAAGTGCCTGCAAAGTGACGACCACATACTATACAGAAATGTCAATGGAGGTTACACCCATGTAATGGAGGGTATAAATAGACCCTTATTGTCTACCATACATGAACGTTTACACAATTTTACAGATATTCTTTATCTCTAGGGTAAGAGCACATTAGATTTTCAAGATATGCAACCTCTACCTACCATTTATCTAAGAAAAGAACTAAGCCTTCCAAGATTATGAAGCAAAAACTCACCATGAAATTTGTTATCATATATATTTAGTGAACATTTCCAGTTCAAGTTTATGGCTGCTTATATTTTTTTTCAGAAGGTATCAACACCAGAGCCCAGTAAGATTTTAAGTTATACAAATGGAATACAAAACACAAAACTGTTTTCTTGTATCTGTTCCGTTATGTCCCATAACTGATATGTATTATCAGATTATTTGTGCGGGGAATGAAAAAATGTCTTGAGGTTTCTGTATTTGCCCTTCTGCATCAAAGTTTGAATAATCAGGCTTTGCATAAGGGACCATTAAACAGCGGTCAGGGAGGTGGAATACAAGCCTCTCCCCCAAGTGGGCAGGATAGGGGGTGGCAGTACAACCTTTCTTTGATCCACACTCCAGCCTATGGGCTGGAACAGCAGATACTAATTCACACACCCTATTCAGGAGTTTTGGACCACAGAATCTGTTAATTATGCATCTAGTAGCCCAGTCATTATCCCATCCACAACTTCCCCTTTCCGGTTGGCGTATCAGCACGGAGCCCCTTCTGAGACACACAAATGGTGCGGAAGTTCCCCGTGTGGCTGTCCTGCCTGAGCCCACCCTGTGGAGTTCTAAAGCAATGCTACCACATTGTAGGAGGTCTTATAGCCAGCAGGATACATTTCACCCACAATGAATTTTCACAGCTGCCTTACAGATTCTGAAGATAAGGGCATACAATGAAAAGAGTGACAACACACATCACAGATACTGTATCCCGAAAGCAACAAAGAAATCTAAATGTACTTATCACTGATTTTTTCAGTACCATCTAACCCTATAATACGTGTTTTAATGATAACGAATGGCATTTAAATGAAAAAAAAATCAGTTTTACTGAAATGTTTATGATGATCATTGGCTTAATTATTATTTTTTTTCCTCAAGAAGAAATAGTCACTCCTTAAAATGCCCTCTAATAAATGGAGTTTTCTAAATGGCCTATTACACAAACGATTCTCCTGTTTGAGAGAGATTGGGTGTGATTCTCTGTGGTGGAAACTGAAGCCTACTGTACCTTATCAGGAGGTGGGAACTGTAGCTGATTGACATCCAGGGGTGTGATCAAGGGGATAGTGTCAAATCCATCCTCCAAAAGGGGCTGCTTTGTGCTCTTCTCACTGAAATTATTCCCTAGTTTCACCATCCTTCCTGGATTCAAAAAAAAAAAAAAAAAAGTCCTACAAGCACACACACACACAAAAATGAAAACCTTAACATAGTGATAGGTCTTAAACTCATATTGCACCAAAAATATGCCCCAAACACACAAATCCTAAAACACGTTTTGGTTTTGGTTTTTTCTCCAGGCAAAATTTCTTCTGTTGATCTCAAGTGACCTAATTCCACTTTTTTACATCGCTATTACTTTCTGAACTGTCATTAGGAAGGCATAGGCTATAATTGTGTCACAGTTTGGGATGGCGTGGGGGTTGGGGGATTTTTTTTTTGTTTGTTTTTTTAAAACAGAAGACTAATTAAAACCCTGTATTCCTTCCCAGTCCAAGGGTGAATGGCATCCTCTCCAGAGCGCTTTCTGGAAGCCCTGAACAACATCCAAGTGGAAATGCAACATCTTTCTATGTTATTTATCCATCCATCCATCCATCCATCCCCGCAGTCCCCTCCATCCACACAGCCCCTTTCACTGCATCTCTCCATCTCCATCGACACGGCTCCCCCCCCCCCCCGTCCATCGATCCATTTCCACAGTCCCCGTCTCTGCATCTCTCTCTGTCCAGCGACATCGCCCCCCCTTCTCCGCATCCATCCCTTCTCGGCTGTCTCTGAACGTGCCCATCTCCAGGAGAGGGCAGAGCGCAACGAGGAGCCCTCCAGCGTCCTTCCCCACCACGAGATGCTGGGCATGAAGCTCTCCTCCCCTCTCCCAAATAGCAGCAGCCGAAATAGTCGCTACCTACGGGAGCAGGCTTGGACTTACCCCAGCTGCTCCTCTGCCTTTTCCCTTTGTGCGGGGCCGGTGGGTGGGTGCCAGGTAGGGGATGCTCCGAGCCCGTCTGTTCCAGCTCTCGGAAATGGCGGAGCTGCTCGGACGGCTCTCCGGAGCGGCTTGGGGCGGGGTGCAGGGAAAGGATCGATCGCGGATGGGTTGCCTCGGGGTTAATGAGCTCGTGCGCGTTGCTGGCAGCAGCGGCAGCAGCGGCAGCGCCTCCGCCTTGACGCATCCGCCGCGTGTCTTAGGGCACATCCGAGCAGCAGCACAAAGGGGCCCCGGGGGGCGGGGGAGGCGCACTTCGAGCTCCCCCGGCGCCGGCTACTGGCGCCGCTGTAGGGGGGTTGCCAGGCTCCCCCTGCAGCAGCGCTGCGAAGGGGCGCAGTTCCCCTGGCAAGGTCTGGGGCGGCGCGAAGGGGCTGCATGGCTCCCACCAGGGTAGCCGTGGCCTGGAGCCGCGTCGCTTTTCCCTCCTCCTCGAGGTCAGGAGGGGAGCGCCGGGCGGTACAAGCGGGCGGGGAGGGGACAGTGACCTCGCGAGGCAGCCCTACAAGCGGGCTGGGCAGAGCGGGGGGGCTGCGCGGCCCAAGCAGGGGGGCGGGCTGGGGGCGTCGCTCCCCCCAGGCTGCCGGTGGAGCTGCAGGTCCCTGCCCGCTCCGCCGGCAGGAGGCGCGGTGCAAAGGGGCGGGGGGCTTTGTTCCCGAGTCGCTCTCTCCCGGGGGCGTGCGGCGCTCCCCGAGCCTGCCCCCTCCTAGAGGGCGATGCGGCGGAGCCGCGTTGTGGCCGGGGAGCAGAGGGAGGGGCGCCTTGGCCCCCATCTCTCCACTCTGCTGACTCAGCCCCTTAGCACGGAGAAGCCCCCCCGGGGCTCGCACCTGTGAGCCGCTGCCTCCGAACACACCCCGGAGCCAGGCGCCCGCGCTGCTCGCTCTTCGCCTTAGACGGGGGTTGGGGGGGGGGGGGGGGTCAAAAACGCTGCAATCTATAATGAAGAAGGAAAATCTGCGCTAAATAAGCCGCCCCGTGCGCCCTGCTCGCTGGTGCAGCCAATCGATCATTTTAATTGCATTGTTTTCCTGGGCCCTGGTAATTGGGAGGGCGCGATTCGGCTTTCCTGGCCCTGCTTGCTTTGCTGCCGATGGACTAGGCATAAGTATTTCAGCACCTGCACAACCTCCTCAATGTCAGAGCCAAGTCAAAAAGCGAGAGGAGGCCCCAGGGAGGGGAGACAGCCCAAGGCAATGGGCCACCTTATAACCTCAAGCTGTCGGATAACAGGTTTCAGAGTAGCAGCCGTGTTACTCTGTATTCGCAAAAAAGAAAGAGTACACGTGGTAGCTGGAGATTTTAGGATTTTTGTGCTTCATGGTTTGGACAGTTAACTTTGCCCTTAAGTATTTTCCCCCATCCCCAACTGGCAAACAGATCTGCCCTTCACATTAGTAAAACACAGGAAGGTCAAAACAAACAGAAAACTAACTCTTGTATCGAAGTCCTTGGCACTCCAAGGCAGACACAAATCATAAAGCCCAAGCAAGAGGCCATTTTGGGTGGGGAAATGCCTTTCAGGTGCACTTTCCTTCTGTCTTCTGTAACCCCAGGCAACCAGTGTGCACTGCTTGTAATCTTGCAGGTGCAGCACCTTGCAGAAAGCAAATGTAGGCATCCTGAGGAATACTGATCTACGTATTAGGAAGTCACTGAGGGGATGGAGAGGATAGAACAAGGTTGCTTAGCTAAGATCCACTGACAAAAATCAAAGTCCACCCTCCAAAACAAGACACCGCTCACAATTGATCTTTATAATATGATCATCCCTCTCCTTTCTTGTGTGCTTGGTTTATGCTGTAGGTTTACACTCATTTCATATGATGAAGATTTTCTTTGTCACCATAACGGCTAGAGACTAGTTACGTGCCTAACTCCCATTGATTTCAGTATCTTTGAGGATCTGGACCTAAGGGTTTATCTATATTTGGGAGTGGGCCATCAGTTCTCAGAAATGGGGATAATAATATGTTGTGAGGATAAATACAAGATGCTTTGAGATCTACTGATGAAAAGTGCTATATGAGAGCTGGGTATCATTACCATTCAAGTGCAAACAAGGAAAGCTGCTATTTGCGCTGGGTGAGTTTACCAAGGGTAAGTTCAAGTGGTAAAATCAGTTATTCACTGTTGGTAGCTGAGTTGAAGCTACTCCCAAAGATGAACAAGACTTTAATTTTAAATGAAAGCTGCTATTTTTATTCAAGGTGGTGGCGGCATATTCACACTGGTGGGATACATGCTATTGCTTCCACTGTGCTGTTGAAATTCAAGATCCTCCTGGAAAGCACTACCTGTTAGGGGCAGACACGCCTGCTTTTGTGGCATCAATAGTTTGTCCCAGTACGTCCCTTGGCCCGAGCTGCTTCCAGCAGCTCCCATTGGCCTGGAGCAGCGAACCGTAGCCACTGGGAGCCGTGATCGGCCAAACCTGTGGATGCGGCAGGTAAACAAACAGGCCCGGCCCACCAGGAGCTTTCCCTGCATAAGCGGCGGAACAAGTTTGGGAACCACCGGTTTAGAGCTAATGTTAATAAAGAACTCTGTGATCTCTACTACCCAAAATTTCGTCTTTTCCACAGCTAGCTGCCCTTGCCCAGAACAAATTCACATTTTTAAATTCTATAAATCCCCTATTTTTTATTGTTTAGTGGCATTAGAGTTAGTAGTGTTAGGTATGTAATGGTGCAAAAGACTTGGGGTGGGATTTTTATAAATGCTCAGCATTGGCCTACCTCCCCTCTTGACTTCAAGGGAAGCATTGTTAGGCTAGTGTTGAACGCTTATGAAAATCCAACTCTTCGTTTTCATTTGGGCCAGGGCTCTTGGACCACTTTCGTCATGGCCAAACAATCAATTTGTAAGTACCTAGAGGATAATAAGATTATAAGGAACAGCTGGCATGGATTTGTCAAGAACAAATCATGCCAGACCAACCTAATTTTCTTCTTTGGTAGGGTTGCTGGCCTAGTGAATAGGGAGAAGTGGTAGATCTGATATTGATTTTAATAAGGTTTTAGACACAGTCCCACATAAGATTCTCATAAGCAAGCAAGGGAAATGTGATCTAAAACAGTTCTTCTCAACCAGGGTTACATTACCTCTGGGGGTACGTAGAGGTCTTTCAGGGCGTACATCAACCAGTCTAGATATATGCCTTGTTTTACAACAGGTTACATAAAAAGCACTAAGTCAGTACAAACTAAAATTTCATATCAAGAATGACTTGTTTATACTGCTCTATATACTATACACTGAAACGTAAGCACAATATTTGTATGCTAAAAATGAGAACATAAGTAATTTTTCAGTAATAGTGTGCTTTGACACTTTTGTATTTTTATGTCTGATTTTGTAAGCAAGTAGTATTTAAGTGAGGTGAAACTTGAGGGTACGCAAGACAAATCAAACTTCTGAAAGGGGTATCGTAGTCTGGAAAGGTTGAGAGCCACTGGTCTAAAAGAAATTACTATAAGGCAAGTGCAAAACGGGTTGAAAAACTATTCTCAAATTGCAGTTACCAGTGATTCGCTGTCAAACTGAGAGGGCGTATCTATTGGGGTCCTGCAGGGGTCAGTCCGGAGTCCAGTACTATTCAATATTTTCATTAATGACTTGGATAATGGAGTGGAGAGTATGCTTATAAAATTTGTGGACGACATCAGGCTGGGGGGAGTTGCAAGCACTTTGTAGGAAAGGATTAAAATTCAAAACATCCTTGACTAATTGGAGAATTGGTCTGAATTCAGCTAGATGAAATTCAATAGAGTGCAGGGCCCCCAGGACATAGGTGCCGAGTTTCTAGCTGCTGGGGGGGGTGCTCCGCCCAGGCCCCACCCCCATTCCACCCCTTCCCCAAGGCCCCAGCCCTGCCTCTGCCCCGCCCAGTTCTGCCCCCGAGCGCGCTGCACCCTCGCTCCTCCCCCCCAGCGCCTCCAGACGCCGTAGGACCTGGGAGGGAGTGGGAGGCGATGATTGGCGGGGCCAATCAGCGGGCAGGAGGTGCGGGAGAGGAGGGAAGGTTGGTAGGGGGGCTCCTCCTTGCCCCCCCCAGCCACCCGTCTCACCTCCCTGCCTGCCTCCTCACAAACGCGGGACCCCCCCCAAAGTGCAGGACTTGGGGCGGTCGCCCCGATTCACCATACCCTAGGGATGGCTCTGAGCAAAATATTCCCTTAGGAAGGAAAAATCAAATGCACAACTACAAAATGGGGAATAACTGGCGAGGTGGCAGTACTGCTGAAAAGGATCTGGAGTTTATAGAGGATCACAAATTGAATAAGTGTCAACGATGTGATGCAGCTGCAAAAAAAGGCTCATATTCTGGGGTATATTAACAGGATTGTCATATGTAAGACACAGGAAGTAACTGTCCTGCTGTAGTCAGCACTGGTGAGGCCTCAGCTGGTAAACTGTGTCCAATTCTGGGCACCATACTTTGGGAAAAATGTCAATAAACTGGAGAGAGTCCAGAGATGAGCAACAAAAATTATAAAAGGTTTTTAGGATCCACAGGATACTCCTAAACCAGCATAGAGTATTTTTATGGTAAGTGAAATTTTGGGCCTAACCTGCTTGTCCTTATCTCTTTCAATCACTGGCAGATCACGTCTGATCTTTGTTTTGGGGGGGGGGAAAAAACCCTAAAAAATTAGGTGTATCTCAGAGTACTACAACAGCAGCAGCATTTACATTATACATTGTGCTATTTTCTTTGGCAATCTTGCATGTACAGAATATCCAGATCCATGCTCCATGTTCTGACAAATATGGCCACTGTTCACGTCTTACCTCTGGCTAAGTATAGGTTACCTGTGAGGTTTGTTCTGGTTCTCTAATCCAAGATGGGATTCTAATTATTTTTTTCTTTATAGGTTACTGGACTAAGACTCAGGAGACACTCGCTGTGCCTCCTTTTGGACCCTTTATCCATCTGGTCTATATCGACTGTACGCTCTTTGAAGCAGGAACTGTCTCTCATTCTTCATAGAATGGAAAGTGCAATGGGATCTGATCTGGGTTAGGGCTGCTGTGTGCTACCATAATACAAATATTAAATACAAATAACCCAGAACAATGACTAAGACTAGTATCAAATTAATTTTAATTTGCTAAAACTGGACGTTCTAAATAATCTAGCCAACATATGCATTAGCAAGAAATACAATTAATATAACATATACTTGTATTCCTAATAATCTATTTGTGATTGACGGAATCCAAAATTACATATAGACCCACAATATTGTATGCCTGCAATACATACAGTATTACAAGATGGGGCAGTTAGGGTTACAGCTTTGTTTGAACTGAAAAGCATATTACCATACTTATTCCTCAGTCAAAAATTGTATGGCTGTTACGTTACTAAGATGTATGCTACATGTTTAACAAAATGCTGTATACATAATATATGAGAGGGAATTGCAATTCCCACTGAGCTGTGTTCTCCCACACAGTGTTGCAATGGATAAATAAGATGAATAATATTTCTACCTTATAAGCAACATTTTAAATTTTTTCTTGGCTTTGTTAGTAATTAAAAAAATATTACCTATACTGTAGTGAAATCTGTCCTGACAAATGGAAATGATAGAGGAAGGACTTCTCTGAAGCAATGGCTATCATAGTTGATCAATTAACTTTGGCAATGCTTGTATCCTTAGTCAGAGTTTATTGAATTGAACCAATGAATAAACCACAGCTGAGTGTAATCCAGTCATTGGTTTGTGGAGCCAAAGTCACACAGTGTATCACAAATCCATATGATGCCCTCATGTGCACTTGAGAATATACTATAGGGAACAAACTTACAATGTCAAAGGGATTGACAAGATGACTGAGCAGGTCTTTTCCACCTCTAATGTCTATGATTTTACATTTGGATCCCTGAGTTAGCTAAAAGATGTGCAAAATTAGCATGTACTGAGACAGCTCACTATTGATTATGCATATGAGGAAACTCATATATGTTTTTTAATTCCAGGAAGTACATTTCATACACTGTACCTCTAAAATATGCCCTTTATTTATTACTATTTATTATTTGTATTACTATAGTTCCTAGGAACCCTCATCATGAACCAGGACCCCATTGTGCTAGACACTGTACAAACAGAACCAAAATACTGTCCCTTCCCCAAAGAACTTACAACCTAATCATAAAACGAGATGTCAAGGTTCCTTCCCCACTCTGAATTCTAGGGTACAGATGTGGGGACCTGCATGAAAGACCCCCTAAGCTTACTCTTACCAGCTTAGGTTAAACACTGCCACCACCAAAATGTTACACAAAGAACAGGGGAAGTGCCCACTTGGAAATGTCTCCCCCCCAAAATATCCCCCCAAGCACTATACCTCCTTTCCTGGGGAAGGCTTGATAAAAATCCTCACCAATTTGCATAGGTGAACACAGACCCAAACCCTTGGATCTTAAGAACAATGAAAAAGCAATCAGGTTCTTAAAAGAGAATTTTAATTTAAGAAAAAGTAAAAGAATCACCTCTGTAAAATCAGGATGGTAAATACCTTACAGGGTAATCAGATTCAAAACGTAGAGAATCCCTCTCGGCAAAACCTTAAGTTACAAAAAGACACAAAAACAGAAATATACATTCCATTCAGCACAACTTATTTTATCAGCCATTTAAAAAAACAGAATCTAACGCATATCCAACTAGATTGCTTACTAACTCTTCACAGGAGTTCTGACCTGCATTCCTGCTCTGGTCCCAGGAAAAGCATCACACAGACAGAGAGAACTCTTTGTCCCCCCCGCTGCCCAGCTTTGAAAGTATCTTGTCTCCTCATTGGTCATTTTGGTCAGGTGTCAGCGAGGTTATCCTAGCTTCTTAACCCTTTACAGGTGAAAGGGTTTTGCCTCTGGCCAGGAGGGATTTAAAGGTGTTTACCCTTCCCTTTATATTTATGACACGAGACAACACATGGAGAAACAGATAGATGGGGAGACAGTATTGGTCAGCATTATAAGCAGTGGCCTCTGCACACCAGCAGCCAAATTATTGTCAATGCTTTTTACAGATATCACAGCAAAGAAGAGTTTTGAGGATGGATTTGAAGGTGGATAATGAGGTGGCTTTGCAGACCTCTATGGGAAGTATTTCCTAAGCATATGGAGCAGCATGGGAGAACGCATAAATGTGATTGTTTGAAAATTTAAGAAGTGGGTGATTGAGGCTGGCATCATGGGCCAATCAGAGGAAAGCATTGAAAGCAAATGAGAGATGAGAGGGTGGGGATTGCCCAAGAAGGGCCTTGGAAGTGAATACGGGCAACTTGTATGTGATTTGATAGAGAAGGAGGAGCTAGTGAACAGATTCAAAAAGAGGGGTGATATGGTCAAAGTGACACGCTAGGGAAATGATCACGGCCGCAACACTCTGAAGTGTGGGGCAAGATTGCATGTGCCAAGGCCAGAAAGAAGGCTGCTGTAGTAATTGAAATGCAAGATGACACCTTGAGCAAGAGGATTAGCTTTGTGGGTGGATAAGAAGGGCTGTAGCTTAGAAACGGTATGCCGAAAGAATCAGCCAGATTTAGACATAGACTGGATATGAGGATTTAGGGAGAGGTCCAGATCAAAGATGACACCCATGTTATGGGCCTGAGTGGCAGGCCTGATGGTGGTGTACGGAGTGATTGAGAAACGATGTAGTAGGTAGGACATGGAGCGGGGCAAGAGTAGGCACTCTGTTTTAGCTACATATAGCTTGAGCTGAAGGCTAGACATCCATGAGGAGATATCAGAGAGACAGGGATGTCAGGGAGATAGGCCAAGATTTTAGATTAGAAGATTTAGGAGGAGACAGGTCCGGAGTTGAGAGGAAGTTCTGTGATTTGTCAGCATACAGATGATAGTTGAATTTGTGTGTGGATGAGATTACCCAAAGATGAGGGGTGAAGAGAGAAGAACCCTGGGAAAACTCCACAGAAAGTTGGAGGAGGGAATGAAGAGGATCCTCTGAAGGTTGTGCTGAAGCTGTGATTAGAGAGGCAGGAGGAGAAGCTGGAGAGGACAGAGTCATAAAGCCAAGGGAAAACAAGATTTCAAGGGCATGGCTGACTATCACAGGTGGCTGATATGTGTACTTGGGATGTTCTAGGTCTGTGGTTCTCAACCTTTTCAGGATACTGTACCCCTTTCAGAAGTCCGATATGTCTTGCGTACCCCCAAGTTTCACCTCACTTAACAACTAATTGCTTACAAAATCAGACAAAAATACAAAAGTGTCACAGCACACTATTACTAAAAAATTGCTTAATTTCTCGTTTTACAATATCATTATAAAATAAATCAGTTGGAATATAAATATTGTACTTACATTTCAGTGTACAGCACATAGAGCAGTATAAACAAGTAATTCTCAGTATGAAATTTTTGTTTGTACTAACTTCACTAGTGCTTTTTATGTAGCCAGTTGTAAAACTCGGCAAATATCTAGATGAGTTGATGTACCCCCTGGAAGTCCTCTAAATACCCCCGGGAGTACACATACCCCTGGTTGAGAACCACTGGTCTAGGTGAAGTTGGTCTTGCCTCAGCATGGGGGGGATGGACTAGAAGACCTCTCAAGGTCCCTTCCAGCTCTTCATTTCTATGATTCTGTGGTAGGTCAAGGAGGATGAGGAGGGTGTATTGGTTCTGATCTTTAGATAGAAAAAAGTCATTAGAGACTCTGGGAGAGCAGTTTCATTGGAATACAAGGGGCTCAAGCCAGATTAGAGAGGGTTTAGGATAGAATTGGAGGAGTGGAACTCCAGACAGCAATTGAAGACAGTGAGGTCAATGAGATTAGAGATGAAGTGGAGATAGGGCAGTAGTTGGAAAGGCAAATAGAGTCAAAGGTTTTCTTAAGATGGAAGAGACTAGAGCAGTATTTATCAACAACTGGTCCATGAACCAGCTCCGGTCCCTGAGATCTCCCTGACACAGTTTAGGAAGGCAGCAAGTTAGTCCTTGGTATCAAAGAAACCCTGGACTAGAGCATGCTTGTATTTTGAGGGGAAAGAGCCAGAGGAGAGCAAGAGGTTAACGAGAGGGGAGGGAATGAAAGTGGGCACATGGGAGATGGGATGGGGTGGGGTCATTGAAGGGGTTAGAGGAGAGCAGATGAGAAACTTCAGCATTTGTGACGGGAGAAGAAGGCAAGAGTTGTAGGAGGGGAAGGGAAGGCAAGCTCTCGGGAGGGATAAGGCCATGTCATATTTTGTCAATTTTCTCTTGGAAGAAATTGGCACAATTGTGTGCAGAGAGAAAAGTGGAGGCAAAGAGGAGGGGAGGGTTTGAGAAGTGACTCAACAGTGGTGAAAAGGCAGCCAGGTGAGCAAGTGTGGGATTCAGTTAAGTTGGAGAAGTGGAGTTGTTTAGCAAGAGGGCTGAACTGAAGGAGGAGAGAATTAATTTGTAGTAGAGGAAGTCAGTCGGGTCACGGGATTTCCAACAGAGTCGCTCTGCAGTGTGAGAGCAAGGAGCTGAAGAAATGGATGTAGGGGGTGAGCCAAAGCTGGCAGTTGGAAGGGAGAACCTTGTGGTAGGAGAAGGGGCAAAAGAATCAAAGATGGAGGAGAGTGAAGCATGGAGAGAGTCAACAACCATATCAATGGACAAAAGGGAAGAGAGGGCAGAGTGGAGAGATATGCAAGCAGATAAGTAATCAACACTAATGGACTGACAGTCACAGAAAAGCCAAGTGACAGGGCATGATACAATGTGATAGCTTCAGACAGAATATGTGAATAAGAAATATAAAAAGCTAATTTCCCTCTCTTACTAAAAGCATACCTCTTTGAGCATATGCACTGGGAAAATGTCTCTCTGTTCTAATGGCCACTGAGGAAGACAGCAGTGTCCCAAACCAACTACAGTTTTGCATAGCCCCCACTGCATAGGCTCTTCTATTCTTTGTTGATCTGCATTTCCAGAACAGTGATCATACTCTAAAAAATGTCCCTATATAGGACCCAGTCCTACCCAGAGATATTCATGTCATATAGCAATCTGCTTGCTCAACACTTTCTGTGAGCAAATAACTTGTGGCCGCTGTACTGAATAGCTTGGAGCCATTCGTCCTGCTCAGCCCCTGCTCACCCCATAATGCTACAACCTGCAGAGCAGGAAAAGGGGTATATATTAGAGGTTGAGAAAAGGAGTGCCAAAGGCTGACAAAGCCTTGCACTTTGCACACTAGATACGCAAAATGAGCACTAGCCATCAGAGAGTTTGTGAGCAGTTTCATCTCCAGCTTCTGCATAACTGTTGTCGTAGACAGATTACTACCGGTGGTTATATTAGAAGAGTATAAGGAATGAGGTCATTATGAAGTACCTTGCCACATTCACAAATCAGAAGTTGTCACTGCAGGACCTCCTAGTTGGATATTGCTAGATTTCACTTGTCTTCTAGACTTTGTTTTTAACAAAACAAAATTAATCTTCCACTACAGCTCCAATCACTGATGTGTTGTAAGAACCTTCCACAAACACCAGTTTTTAAGTTTAGTTTTGGTGCCCAGGTCTCTCTTCACATGTTCCTGGGCAAGCCATAGAAACAGAGCTGTTAGCTAAAGAACCCAGTGAATTTAGGCTACAGCTAAGTCCACTGTGCAGTAGAATACCCATATCTAATTCTCAAGATCCTGACTGCTTTATGACAATCTGACTTGGTACTACCAAACTCTCCACTCCTGGAGTAAAACACATCACCCAAATCTTCTTTCTATTGTCTCATAAGAAGGGGAGATTTCCAAATAAGCTACATAGGAGCATTTTAGCAAAATAGTTTTGAGGGTAGAATCTATCTGCCACAATTGTGCACATGGAAATCTTTTTGTTTATGCTCCACAGATAACTTAAGTCATCAGTTGCGTGTTCAATCCATGTTTCATCACACTGGTCTGGTCATGACAGAAATGAGAGGAGGAATATTTCACATTTCTGCTGCTTTTCAAGGTCATGAGGAGCTGCAGAGCTCCTTCAGTCAGTGTCAATGAAGAAAAGGAATTATGAGTAGTTGTGCTTAGCCCTAAGATCTTTTCATTCATAGATGTTGAAATTTGGTTTTACTATTCTCTACAAATACTAGACTTGACTAAGACACACTAAAATTTCCTGCATTCTTTATTTCCTTCTCCTATTCCCATGTTTATGTTTTTTTCTATGCTGCTTCATGAATGGAGTGATACATTCCCATGTATTCCCAATACACTGGCTCCCCCCTTGTTTCTCATTCACATCTCTCCTAAAAAAACTCACTTCTCCCAGAAGGATGGAAAAGGCAGAATATCAAATTAACTATACATTTAAAAAAACGAATATTGTTCTTTCCTCCAGGTTTCCTGTTGTGTGTCATTTTGCTATGTCTGCTCAATCAATTGTAAAATCCTCCTCCTGACAGTATGTCTTGTACAGAGTCAAGCAAGTGACCAGGGCACAACATATAGTACACATCCCTGGTGGGGAGGTATAGTCATGGGTCAGCAATCTTTAGCTAAAGTTAGTGTTATCTGAGAAAATGCTATACTTGTGTGTGCTTTTTTTTTTTTTTAAACTGGTGGGCAGGCAACAGAACAAACAACTTAGTAGTGGAATTGCTCACCATTGGCTTGACTCGTTAAGTCAAATTCTGCTCTGATTTACTTGCTCTGGAATCTCATTGAGTTCATTGAGGTTACAAAGATGTAAATCAGCAGAATTTGTTCCATGGAGTGTGCACCCTGAATACTACCACAAGCAAAATGTAAAAATGATACTCATGTAGTTTGTAGTAAGTAGTTGTAGTGTTACATAGTGAACTGAATAGAAGCCCTGGCCGTGCAAATAAGAAATATGCTAAGCTTGTCTCTGCTGGAAGTTATTCTTAAAAATTTTACTAGAATAAAATCTTGCTTGCTGTAATAAAATTGAGGCAAATTCTGCTCTCAGTCATACCAATACAACTCACCTTTGTAACAGAGCAGACAATGGCCAAATTTGGACTAAATACGTCCCTGCTGTGATGGAATAGAGTTGTACCAGGGATGAATGTGGCCTAATCTATTTAAATAATATTAAGGCTGTGACAAACAAAGGCGGTGTGGCAGGAGGAACAAGTAGCAACCTATGTCCCATTGTGACCAGAGTATGTATCAGTCATGTCATGTTCTCAGTCTAGGAGGGGGCTTAGGGATTGGAGATACTGTAGTGGCTTCTCTACATATGGAAATGGAAAAAGTGATACAGTTCTAGCAAGGTGCACACTCCAATAGGACTGGACAGCAGATTGCTAGGATTTTCATTTTCATCACTGCTTGAGTATACATTTTTGTTTCTTTAAAAAGAGGAGTAAGTCCATTTCTTCTGAAAAATAATTTAAAAGAGAAAATTACTCATGTGCATATTGACATATTTAGCCTTAAAGATGCTGCATACATGTCTGCCATGTATAGTCTTCTTTGCAGTTTGTGGTTCATTGCCACAGTCAACTGAACTGGCTCTTTTGGAGCCATTACAATTTATCATGTCAATGCAGCTGAAAACACTTTAACATACCATGTGTCACACCCTGTCAAGTTATCAGCTGATGCTCCCAAATCAGGATTAGGAACAGTGCTGATGCAGAACAATGCAGCAATTGCTTGTGCAACAAAAGCTTTCATAAAAAGACACATACTCTGCTGAAATAAAGAAGAAAGTGTTAGCTGCTGTTGTTTGCCAGCTGTCCCACCAATTTATTTATTCAAAGGCACTCAGTCCTCTACATATCTGTGTTTAATGCTAAAAGAGGCTGGACCTGCGTGTAGTGAAGAAAGAATAGCTCCTTTAAATCACACAGATCTCAGACTACTAATCCTTTTTTTTTAAACAAAACAATAATAATTTCAAATAAACACTGGCTACTGCTAGTATTGAGCTTATTACATCTGAAGAGCTGAAAGCACATGGCAAACATTAGTGAATTAAGCTTAACAGCAGCCTTGTAAGGTAGTTAAGTATGAATTATTGTTATGCAGATGGAGAAACTGAAGCTCAGAGAGGTTAAGTGATGTACTCAAGGATACTTAACATGCATGGCAGAGGTGGAAATAGAATTCAATTCCTTGAATCATAAACCTATCCTTCTTCCCTAACGTACAAACCAAGAAAAGAAAAGTGACAATGAGTATGTGACAGACTTTTAAGAGTGGATTTTAATGAAATTGTCAGACATTCATGCTGAAATGGATGAAGAAATATTTGTGTTAATAAACACATCTGGTAGCTAATCTTCAGTGAATGATCAAAAACTATCAAGTCAGAGACAAAGATGAAGACCTGACAATGTTAAAAGCAGTAATATAAAATATGCAATAAACAGTGATTCTCTGGTTATTCTATATTAATACTGTACTAAGGCTGTGTCTGCACTATGGAGACTATACCAGCATAGCTACGTCAGTGTATCTATGCTGGCATATCTCCATTGTGTAGATGCAACCTACACTAATGCAACGGGTTTTTCCACTGGAGTAGAAAAACCACTAACCTAGACAAAATTAGCTACGTTGATGGAAGCATCTTCCATCAACATAGCTGCATCTACCCTAGGCGTTAGGTCGGTTCAGCTAAGTTGGCCGGGGTGAGGTTTTTACATACCCCTGACTGACATAGCTATAGCAACCTAACTTGTAAGTTTAGACCAACCCTTAGAGATGACCTAGGTGGGAATGAAGGAATGGTAATAAAGAGGTAAAATCTACTAATTCCAGAATCGTTGAGAAAGGGGATATTAATCTCAGACATATGAGAATTGAGAAATGTAATCAGTGATTAAGAAATGTGGTGTTCTAGACTGGAATATTTGACCATGTGGAAGATCTTTGCCAATTTATTTTTCAAATCTGGATGCCTAAAGTTAAGCTACTAAAATCACATTTAGACTCCTAAATAAAATTTAAATAGCACCCACAAATCGGACTGGAGTCGATGGGAGCTGCAGGTGCTCAGATTCTCTAGAACAGCGGTTCTTAAACTGTGAGTCGGGACCCCAAAGTGGGTCATGACCCGCTTTGAATGGGGTTGCCAGGCCTGGCTTAGACTTGCTGGGGCCTGGGGCTGAAGCCCGAGCCCCACTGCCCAGGGCCAAAGCCAAAGCCCGAGGCAGGGCTCAGGTTGCAGGTCCCCTGCCTGGGGCTGAAGCCCTTGAGTTTCAGCTTTGGCCCTCCTGTCGAGAGCAGTAAGGCTCGGACTTTGGCCCCCCACCAGGGGCAGTGGGGCTCAGGAGGGTTCAGGCTTCGATTGCCCCTCCTGGGGTCGTGAAGTAATTTTTGTTGTCAGAAGGGGGTTGTGGTGCAATGAAGTTTGAGAACCCTTGGTCTAGAAGTAAATCGAGATAGAGCTTTTACACTGCAATGCTTTGTTCTACAATGATTCCCGAGTACGTACTACTGGCCTGGAGTGGTAAAGTGTCCTACCATGGTGGATGGAATAAGGCTGCCCTCCCCAGAAACCTTTTGCAAAGGCTTTGGGAGTATATCCAGGAGAGCCACGAATGCCAGGGCAAATTAATCTTTAAACATGCTGGCTTTTAAACCTTGTATAGTATTTTAAAAGGTACACTCACCAGAGGTCCCTTCTCCACCTGGTGGGTCCGGGAGGCAGCCTTGGGTGGGTTTGGGGGTATTGGCTCCAGGTCCAGGGTGACAAACAGTTCCTGGCTGTTGGGAAAACCGGTTTCTCCGCTTGTTTGCTGTGAGCCATCTACAGCCTCCTCATCATTGTCTTCCTCGTCTCCAAAACCTGCTTCCGTGTTGCCTCCATCCCCATTGAAGGAGTCAAACAACAGGGCTGGGATAGTGGTGGCTGAACCCCCTAAAATGGCATGCAGCTCATCATAGAAGCGGCATGTTTGGGGCTCTGACCCGGAGCTGCCGTTCGCCTCTCTGGTTTTCTGGTAGGCTTGCCTCAGCTCCTTAAGTTTCACGCAGCACTGCTTCGGGTCCCTGTTATGGCCTCTGTCCTTCATGCCCTGGAAGATTTTCACAAATGTTTTGGCATTTCGAAAACTGGAACGTATTTCTGATAGCACGGATTCCTTTCCCCATACAGCGATCAGATCCCGTACCTCCTGTTCGGTCCATGCTGGAGCTCTTTTGCGATTCTGGGACTCCCTCATGGTCACCTCTGCTGATGAGCTCTGCATGGTCACCTGCAGCTTGCCACATTGGCCAAACAGGAAATTGAAATTCAAAAGTTCGCGGGCCTTTTCCTGTCTACCTGGTCAGTGCATCTGAGTTGAGAGTGCTGTCCAGAGCGGTCACAATGGAGCACTCTTGGATAGCTTCCGGAGGCCAATACCATCTAATTGTGTCCACAGTACCCCAAATTCAACCCAGCAAAACCGATTTCAGCGCTAATCCCCTTTTCTGCGGTGGAGTAAGGAAATCAATTTTAAGAGCCCTTTAAATTGAAAAAAAGGACTTCGTCATGTGGACGGGTGCAGGGTTACATCGATTTAATGCTGCTAAATTCGACCTCAACGCCTAGTGTAGACCTGGGCTTAGTGATCTCTGCACAGGTTAATCCTGCTTTAAATTCATTTAAATCACAAAAGTCACTCTTGTCTGCTTTGTCAAACACATTAATGTTTTGGCTATTATACAAATTGCCACTGCCCATGGCTTTTAGATAGCAACCCAAACACACAAGGTCACATATATATTCAAGTACATTTTTGTTAATTGAGAGTATTAGGTGCAATTTTAAGGATAAGACCAGTTTCAACTAAATACCAACTTATCTGCTGAACCACTTATTTAAAAAAAAAAAGTCTTTACTGAGCATTCTGGGATATGATTATAGACTTCTCTTTGGCCTTGAACCACTTGAAATTAGTTGGTCTGGAGCCAAAGGAGGTGGATAATATAATGCCACAGTTTTATATTTAGGCAAAAGTCATTAGAAATGAGAAAGTTATGTAATTCCTCAGAGAAAGCAAAGGGAAAAAATAGGACAAATAATACTCAAAACCTGCAGTTAGCCTGCAGCTAAATCAAATCAATTTATCTTTAAAAATATATTAGGACAAAGTCTTATACAATGTAGGAAGAAAAAGCTCTTCTGCAATGAAATGTAATTAGACACACATTAATATCTTAAACACACTGCCTTTACATTTGTGTACACAATTCTGAGCTCACTCTCATTTGAGTGTGTAAATAGAATTTGTGTATGCAAATAGATTGATCGGGCACTCATATCTAACGACCATTTTTCTGCATGCTAATATAGAGGCCAGGGTGAACCTCTTCAGATTTTTATTTCGTGTGTGTCCTTTTTAGATCATTTTACAGATACAGCCTGGCAGATATACAATTTGCAAGTAATTTCTGCTTTAATTTCAATAGCCATAGGCTGAAATTTTCAAAAGGGACTAATGATTTTGGGTAACTCAATTGCTGAGTACCCAACCTGAAGCACCTGAGAAGAAGCCTGATTTTCAGAAAGCTTTGAGCAGGGACTCTCTTTGAAGATCAGATCCTTTTACAGGTGTCTTAATTTGAGACACCTAAAATCATTGGTCACTTCTGAGAATTTAAACCACAATTCCTAAATGTGCTCAGGTTTCAGAGTAGCAGCCATGTTAGTCTGTATCCGCAGTACTTGATGGGCATAGAAATGTGGTTGCAATTATTTGGAGGCAATACTGAAACTTCACAAGCTCCTCAGGACAGGGACCTTGAATAACATTTTCAAAAGCACCTAAATAGCATAGGCCATATTTACACTTGGAGTGCTTTATCGATATAGGAATACCCGTATACTATGCTGGCAAAGTGTGTCTAGTGTGGACACAGCTATGCTGGCCAAGCTGTGCTTTGTACTGATACAACAAAACCACCCCACATAAGTAAACCAAACTATATAACTAAATGCACAATTTTGTGGGTATAATTGTATCTGTACTAGGGGCTTCTGCCAGTACAGCTATGTCAGTCAGGGATCACACCTCTTCACACCCCTGAGCAACAAAATTATGTCGGAAGAAGTCTCTAATGCAGACAGAGCCTTAGAAACCTAAATTTTATTTTCAAAAGGGACTTAGGTTCAGATTTTAAGGTATTTATGCACCTAAAGATATAGGTGCCTAGTGGGATTTTCAAAAGTGGCTATGCGCCTGACTCCCAATGAAATCAGTGGAAAATCACTGGGAGTTAGGTGCCTAGGACCAGAGCCATCCCTTGGGTACAGCGAATTGGGGCGACCGCCCGGGGCCCTGCGCTTTGGGATGCCCGTGGGTAGGGAGGTGAGGCGGGTGGTCGAGCCCGGTAAGGAGGCAAGCAGTGGGTCAGGGGGTGAGGAGAAGCCCCCCTACCAGAACCTCCCCCTCCCCACAGTGCCTCCTGCCTACCAGCAGGCCCTGCCGATCAGCGCCTCACCCTCCCTCCCAGCGCCTGCCATGAATCAAACGTTTTGTGACACCAGGAGGCGCTGGGGGGGGGGCAGGAGGAGCAAGGGCGTGGCACGCTCAGAGGAGGGGGTGGGGCGGGAAGAAGCAGGGCAGGCATGGAGTGGGGGCGGGGCCTGGGCGGAGCCAGAGGAGCACCCCGTGGCAGATAGGCGCCGAGTTTCTAATGTCCTTGGCCCTGCACCCCTCTAGGGATGGCCCTGCCTAGGACCTTTTGAAAATCCCTCTAGGCACCTGTCTCTATTTATGTTTTCTTTGTGGACTGGACTTTAGGTTGCATAGAGCCTACAGATGCAGGTAAGGGACTAATAAGATTTACAAAAGCACCTAAGTGAGTTTGGCTCAACTAGATTCTTTTGATTGAATTACTCGATAGAATGGAATAATGGAATGCAGCAGTGTGTATCGCAATTAAGCTTTTTTGCAAAATTTTAAATACAGTGGACTGAAAACTTGAAAAAGGATTGCAAATAAAGATAACTAGTAATTAATTGAGTCAGGAGACGTCTGTCAGGATGCCACAGGAAATGATGTGAGGCTGTTTTATTTATAATACTCATGAATAACTTGGTAAGAGGAGGGGCATTTTACCTAATATGTACTGCTATTCCTACAGGATACAATTGTGTTTCTACACTCTGGATGCACATGTGTTTATGTCGGTGTCATTTGCTTTCATGGGAAATGCATATGAAAAATCTTTATCCAGAGTGTTGAGTGTACCATATGGACACATCTTTTTAAGATTAGAGCCCTATTGTTGCTTAAAGTGCTGAGTTTCTCCTCTCCTTATAATCCATTTTGGTTCCTTTACACTGACAATCCCTGCAAGTGGAGATCCTTTGAAAAGGCATATCCGAAAAAATGTAGCAGGTAGTATAAGTAGCAACTCGGGGGGGAGAGGCAAGTAAGTGTTAGACCACAGGATGCTACATGAATTATGTTGCTGTTCTATTCGTTGAAAAAATAAAAAGCACGGCCAGTCACATCCAGACAGCAACAGATGTCAACTAGCACATAACTACTTATATTCAGATTTCTTCCTCATGTAATGCAGCCAGAGAGCAAAATACTTGGAAAGAATAATATTTGAAAATCTTTTCTCCTTGTCTTCAATAAAATATTCATCATTGATGGTACTGTATTTAATTGCTAATTCTTATATTATATATTGCTATTTTATATTATTTTATAAAGCTCCCATCAAAGGCATCAGATACTAGAAATTTTAGACAAAAACAAAACTAAAAATAAAATGGCTCAAAATGGCTAAAAATGAAAAGGCCCAGGATCTGGCTAGTTTAAAATACATCAAAGTGGATTGTGATGATTAGGAGTTTTGAAGGAGAATTATCCAAAAAAGAAAAGATTGTGAGAAATAAGAGACATGACTGAGAATGAAGTGGCCCAGATAGAAAGGCTTCATAAAAGAATTAAGGACTGCCTAAGAAGACCTCTGCCAAATATATTCAAGAAGTCCCTTGAATCAATATCCTGAATCAGAACTGACAACAAGGACATCCAACTGCCTACGAGGAACATAGGGGGAGCAAGATGTCTCAAGTGCTAGACTGAGGACAGAATGAGGGTAGCAGATGTTACTAATGCTTTTGCCTCCTTCACGAGAAGAAAACCATATTCTGCAGCTTCCGAGAACACTTGCAGAGCACTTTCCATATTCAAAGCACTAGACAAACATGAATTAAGTAATCCTCACAACATCCTATGCAATAGGCAAAATCAAATTCCAGGGAAGTGCAAGTAGAAGCAAATTAGCCAAATGCTAAATGCTTGTCTGGAGGACAAAGAGAGAGAAAAGGACAGCTTCTGGAGTATGTGGAAATGATAAAAGTTAATCTGAGGTACTGATGCAATATGGACTTCCATGCTGAAGCTCCTTATTCTGGACCTTGCACCTCAAAAAGAAGGGTTCACAAATCTCCCAATTTCCTATAGGCATTTTGCTCAATTCACTGAATTGCCTCCATTTAATTCTGATTGAACTTGAACCAGTTGCCCCTTACCCAAGCAAAAAAGTCTACAGGTTAATGAGATAGTTGAGACAGCTCAACAGGTAAAGAGACAAGCAGCTGTGTATCACTGGTGATATCTCAGCCCTCTACATTCCTTTAGAATATCTCCTAATATTCTCATATATAAAATCATGTAATCATAAAAAAATAGGGCTGGAAGGGACTTCAAGACATCATTAGTTCACCCCCCTGCACTGAGACAGGTTTAAGTATACTTAGACCGTCCCTGACAGGTGTCTACCTAATTTGTTCTTTGAAACCTTCTCTTTATAACAGCCCTTAACATGTTTGAAGACTGTTATCAGGTCCTTCCTCAGCCTTCTCTTCTCTAGATTGAACATGCCCAATTCTTTGAACCTTTCCTCATAAGTCATGTTTTCTAAACCTTTGATATTTTTCTTTCTCTCATCTGAACTCTTTCTAGTTTGTTCACATCTTTCTTACAGAATATGCCCAGATGTTGAATATTGGGGGTGAGGGGAATTGTGGCACCCCATAAAGGGAAACACAAGTGATGACATGGCAAGTGTCCATCACCAGCTTTGAGGCCTTTTGTAATAAGAATGAGTTCAATCACTGAAGAGCTGTTTTGACCTACCCATCAATACCCAGTTTTCAATGGTATAAAAGCTTGCCAGTAGATCAGTAGCAGCAAGAACGGGATACTTTCTGCTATTGTACATGGATGATTGTTCCTCAGTGTGGCCATTGTTATGTCATTAAATGGTCTTGATCCAAATGGAAAGATATTAAAAAGAACAACAATCTGGATTTGAAAGTCTTGACTTTCTCGGAGATCTTCTCTCCAGTCTCTAATCTTTGCCTTTGGCATAAGATTATCAAGACGTCAATCTAAATAGGTTCTATATGACCCCCAAAGGTTTTTAAAGCAGTGGGCTCACCATGATGCTTTCAGGCTGGTATTTTCAAAGGAGGCTTCGGCCTATTCTACACACAATTTTTGTACTAGTTATAACTGTCATTGATTTTTTTAAAATTGAATAGTTGTACCAGTACAGCCCCTAGGGTGGACACAGTTATACCAGTATAAAGGCACCTTATCCTGGTCTAGCTTATTACTCTTCCCATATGGGACTAGCTATGCTAATATAAAGCACCTTTATATCATTATAAATTGATCCACAGTAGGGGTTGTACTGGTATAATTATGATGGCTTTAGTTAAACCAGTATAACTTTTGTGGGTAGACAAACCCTAAGAGAATTAGACATCCCAATTTCACTGGAAATTGGGGACCAGATTTGTAATGGTATTTAGGTGCCTAAAGATGCTGATAGATGGCTAGATCGATTTTAAAAAACAACTGGGCACCTAAGGAGTTAGGTACCTTTGAAAATCCCCTAGGTTCCTATTTGCATCTTTAGGTGCCTAAATACCTTGTGAATCTTGCCCTAGGGTCTAGGTTTACAAAAGGACTTAAGCACCTAACTTCCACTTTAGGTACTTATATCCCAGAATCAGTCCCCACTGGGATTCACAAAACCCCTACTCAACTGGCTCAGAATCTTATAGGAACCTAAACTCATTTGATGCCTAAATTTTTGCATTGAAAGTTCCCTAGATGCCTACATTTCTGCCTCTGAACATGTGCACTGCCTCACCACACCAAATGTCCAGACACTTGAGCTTCCAGAGTGAGTCATGAAAGGGGGAAGACAGGCATTCCTTCACCTAACTTGTTGGCAAGGTGCAGACAAGTAAGCATACTCAGATCTCACCTACCAGCGTGGGCCCCTATAGGTGAGCTTACACAAAACAGCAGAGTGGGGGTGGGGAAAGAAGAGAGCTCACCTGAGATGGTGCTCTGGTACATCTCTTGGTACTCACCTGAGATGTGGGAGACCTCCAGTTCTAGACCCCCTTTACCTGAAAGAATTTGAATAGGCAACTGCCACCTCTCATGTGAGTACCCTAACCACTGGAATATAGGATATTCTGATGTGGAGCTCCTTCAGTCTCTTCTATTGAAGCTGTTTCATGGAGGATAAATAATTTTAAAAAATCATTGGAGCATGAGGACTGAATCTTGGGTCTCTCACAAGTGCTCTAACATGGCTACAGCATCATTCCCAGGATTTTTCTGTCTCTCTCTGGCCCAATAATGAAGCTATTGAAGTGTGGCTGAATAATGGAAGAATCATTGGGCCAGGGACAGCACAAGCACAAGATTGACTCTGTGCTCTGTAAAGCATTGACCTGAGAAACCCAGAATTTAGTCCTCCTGTTCCTATGGATGTTTTAATTATTTATCCACAGTGGAACAGGTTTAACAGAGGAGACCAAGGGAACCACAACAGAATATTCCATAGCCCTATACACTTAGGACATGTAGAAAAGAAGATGCTCTTAAAAAGTTAATAACTATTTTAACTTGTGCAATACAGTAGTTAAAATATACCTTTAGCTGCTTTCTAAACTTTCAGAGGTGCTTGTGTTTTAGCAATTCAGTTCCTTCTGACTTTAGAGGGAGTTATATACGGTAGTTAAATCCTGTTCAATTTGGGTAATTTTTCCTAACAGTGGAACAGGTAGTAACAAGATAACACCAATTGCAATGATAAACATTCTTACCGCTAATAATAAATCAATAAAATATAATTGGCTTCTATAGCCAAAGTCACTACAAAAGCTGTATTACTTGACACATAGCATTTTATAGTTTCCTTTACAGCTTTTAGTGTTGTAAACAGATTTAAAACCAACTGAGGTGGTATGAGCCTTATTTTACTAGCTTCAAAACTACATTGTATAAGACCAAATTTTAAAGGCATCTTCAGCAATTGCATAATTAAGGTTGTGTTGAGATTGGCACTTAAAAAACCTGTTTCTTAGGTGCCCAGTTGTTTTTAAAAACCCAACTAGATATCTATCAGCATCTTCAGACATCTAAATACCATTAAAAGTTGAACAGGACTTAACTACCATATATAACAGGCCAGCAGCAGGACCCACCACTACTCATGGAGTGGGAGAGGAGACAGAAAACAGGACAATTTGCCCGTTTTTAAGAAAAAGTTGGGACACCTGTACAGGGCTTAAATAAGGGACTGTCCCTTTAAAAATGGGACATCTGGTCACCCTACCTAGGTCCAAGCAATCAGAGTAGGAGAGTCTGGAATTTAGAGTCACAGAGTCATAGAATATCAGGGTTGGAAGGGACCTCAGGAGATCATCTAGTCCAACCCCCTGCTCAAAGCAGGACCAATCCCCAACTAAGTCATCCCAGCCAGGGCTTTGTCAAGCCTGAGCTTAAAAACTTCTATAAGGACATTTAGTCACTAAATATTTTTTCTGCCATAGTTCTCAGTTTTAATGGGTTTCCTAGTTTTAGATTATGGGTAGTTTTCAAGACTGCATCTGTGATTTAGGAGCCTAAATTCCATTTTTAAAGTGACTAGGGCCAGATTATTAAAGATATTTAGCTGCCTAAAGATGCACTTAGGCATTTAGACCTAGGCTTTTTAGGTGCCTAGAAAATCACTGTGATCCACAAAGCCTGGGTTAGGTGACTAGGCTCTCTATACAACGAATGGGGATAGATGCCTCAGAATGGGATTCACAATAAGCAGCATGCTAGGCAGCTTGGGGCAGCTCCTCCCCCAAGCTAGCCAATGGGAGAAGGCAAGAGGAGGAGTGTTTGCTAAACCCTGCCAATCTCACAGAAACAGGCACTTAAGACTGGGCTGCTGGGAAGCTCTTCCCTTTGCTTGGGATTTTCAGCTGCAAACCCTCTCCTGGGATTAGGTGCCTATGCTATTTTAGGAAGAAGCCCAGAGGGGGGAGGACTACATCCCTCATTATTTTAGCCCAGTGGATAGAGGACTCATCTGGGATATAGGAGAGCCTACTTCAAGTCCCCTCCTCCACCTGAGGAGAAGGGATTTGCACAGAGCTCTGCCACTCCTCAGGTCAGTGCCCTAACCACTGGGCTATAGGATATTCTGATGTACGGCCTCCTCAGTCTCCACTGCTGAAGCTGTTCCATTGTGGATAAATAATGAAAGCATCACTGACGGAAAGGGGGAAAATAGGGGGGAGAGAGAATGAATATGACTGTGTATCCTAGTGGTTACAGCATTCACCTGTGAGACCCAGGATCCAATCCCTCTGCACCAATGACTTTTTAAAATTTATTTTTACACAATGGAACAGTTTCAGCAGGAGAGATTGAGGGAGCCACACATCTTTCATAGCCCTGAGAAGTAACAGATCCCCATTCAAATTCCTTCTCCCCCTTGGGTCAAGGGGGGGACTTGAACCCGGGGTCTCTGACACCACAGCTACACACTGGGCTAAAAATTATGAGGTAGGATTGTGGTTGTTTAGCTAGAGTAACCCAAAAAAATGTGGGCAAAATGGGAGCATTTGGAAGTGTTTTCTCTACAATAGTAAATATTTTCCTGAAAAAAAGTATGTAGAAAAATCTATAAAAAGTTATTGTGCCAAATGTGCAGACTGAAATCAAACCTTAAAGTGTAAAACAAGAATTTTAATCCTGCTCTAAGTGCAAATCAGGCTGTGCACCTAAGCTGCGGCAGCTGGTGAATGCAGGCAGGCTCCAGGCAGTGTCCGGTAACGTGTCACCTCTGCTGCCCAACCATCGGCTTTGCTGTCCTCTCCCTGCTTTGCCCCTTCACCTGCCCCCGTAGCCTCGCTGATCCTCCATATTTCCCCTGGAGGGGTGCCTCCTGCTCCCAGCGCTGTGGGGAGAACCAGCCCCTGGTCAGAGCGCTCAGCTCACCAACTGCTTGACCGGCAGGCTCCTTCCTTCCCCCACTGCTTCTTGCTGGGCTGGCGTCCCGGGAAAGCCCAAGACCATGGGTGGTGGGTTGAGCCCCACTCTGGAGAGGCTAATCCCCAGCTCTGCCCCTTTCACCCACGCCTGGAGCCTCAAGACCTCCTGTGCCTCCCCAGCCCAGAGAGCCCCCCCTGCCCCTACACCTGCCCGGAGGAGCCCTGGGCCAGCCGCAACTCGGAGTGCTCTCCCCCACCCCACCCAGAGGAGCCCCAGCTGGGCTAGCCGAAGCCCCAAGCCTCCCCTCCGGCTCAGAGGAGCCCCAGTTGGGCTGGCTAAAGTCTTGAGCCTCCCCACACCTGGAGGAGCCCAGGGCTGGCCGCAACCATGCCATGCCTCCCCTCCCAGGATCCAACCCGCCCACCGCCCAGGGGAAAAGCATCTGTAGAAGATGCTTTTTGATATGCCCCATGCAGGTTCCGGGGCGACTGACGAGGTGGTATGTGCCTCCCCTGGATATCATACCCACTTCCCAGGCCCAAGATCCTCCGGTCCAGGGCACTGGCCAGAAGGAGCCGAGCCCTGCATGTGCCAAAGCCCTGCACAGCTGCGCAAGAAGGGATGGGAGCTGCTTCCAGCCCGGGGGCGGGGGGAAGGGGAGAAAGAGATGAGTTCTGCAAAGTCATGGGCCAGGTCATCCCTTCCCCCCACCTCCTCCTCCCCTGCAGCTGGAAGCAGCTCCCATCCCTTCCCTCCTGCACAGTGCCACAAGGCTGCTGCTGGCCACATTCTGGTGTGAACCCTGGCAGAAATCTGGGGAAGGGGGCATGTGACCCTGTGTGGCCGCCCTCCCCCACGTGTTGCCTCGGGAAGATGTGGCGCCTGGTAATAGGAGAGGCGAGTCCATCCCGGGGGCCCAGCCAGGCATGGAGGGTGGAAAGCGCTGAGCAGGGAGGGTTGGGTCAGTCAGTCAGTCACACACCCCCACCCCCGCATGTGAGAGAGGTGTACTGGAGTGTGTCACCCCTCTCTGTGTGAACCCTAAAGCCTTAAAGATAAGGTAAATGAAAAGAATTCAACTACACAGTATTTCTTTTTTAACAGGAACTCAGTCAACTTGATGTTAATTTGAACTGCATAGTTCTGATTGATTGCCATTGAACTCGCTTGAAAACGAGTAATTTTACCAGGTGTCCCATATTCAGCATAGGGAAATATGGTCACCCTAAACATAGGCTACTTCTGAATTTTTTTAAAAAGTCATTCCTTTGATTCAGGATATCTGGTTTGAGCTGCACTGAGAGTAGCTAATGGAAATGTCAACTTCGGCACCTTCTTCTATTTTTCTGATGATGCCAGCCTGCTCACTAGTCCATTCATCCCAAAGACTATAGGGAGATAGGCTGGGCAGTAGCAGGCAAAGCTGGTGCATTGCCTGGGGCCTTAGGGGTGTAAGGGGTTGCACAGGCCTTTGGGAAGTTGGGATAAAATTCTGTGCTGTACCATTTAGAAACCCAGCACAGAAGTCACAGCCAAGCAATAGGATGGACTGAGGAGGTGCTTTCCTTGGGGTGTTCTGGTTAGCCTCATGTTAGAGGCCCCATGGTGCAAATCAATAATTGACATATTTAAAGAAACCCTATTGTAAACTATGTCCACATTAAAAAAAATCCTTCTAATTACAATCTTCCTACATATCACACCTTAACCATCAACTAAAAATCTACAATTTACACATAAACCTTCTATTTCAGTTCAACTTCCATTTTTAACCTCTCTACGCAGCAAGAGATAAGAGATGGCCATCTTGTGTGGTGAAGGTGGAAGCATGCTATTTTGGGTGACATAATGAGTAGAAAACAAAATGCTGGGTCTAGGTTGCAAGGATGATGACTAAATTAGGGATTTTCTGGCTTTTTACGGTTGTAACAGGGCATGCTGACCTATTACACACAGGCCTTTCACTAATTTCAGCCCAGAAAGAGGCATTTGAAGAGTTGTAGATCTCAGGGATCATGGGAACTTATGGGGACAGAGGCAGGTCTATAAATCATTTCCCTCTACTGAGCGAGACCTGTGCTGAAGGAGCTGAGAAAGAGACCAGAGAACTCTTGGAGGAGGTAGAAGAGTAAAATTGTTCATTTGGTAAAGGATGGCTTGTGAGTCCCCACTCCAAGGGGTGAAGATTTGGGATTTGTAAGAAAGGGTGTTCACTTGCTAGTTTTGAGAGCTGTGTTATCTGGAAGGGATGAAGTATTCAGTTTGGCAAGGGGAGCAAGGGAGAAAATGAAATGGCAGCAGCACCTGCTTTTAAACTTTTTTTTTCAAATATCAACTACATTTCTATATTGTTGTGCTATAAGAACTTAATGGCTGCCATCTTTGATCTGCAGACAATTGCAGACCTGGTTAAAGCCAACTGGTGTTTCAGTCTAAGTGGAAGAAGCAATTAAATACTCCTTTATGTAGTGATTGCTGGAAACAGTAAGAGGCTATTGGCCCAGTGTCTTGAGCAGATGGCAAAGCCTGAGCAGGGCTAAGGCATGTGGTCTGAGGGGTTTCCCTTGAATTGGTTACAAGCAGGAGGTCTGGGAAAATGTTTGTCAAGCAGTGTGTTAGATGCAGAAAGCCAGGATGCAGCAATTGAAAAAATCAAGCATGGTTTTGAGTGAGGGAAGAGACACAGAGCTCCTGGTGCACAGAATTGACTGGAGGAGCACATTTGGAAATAGTGAACAAGGAAGGCATGCTGTCTGTTCTTACTATGGTCAGGGAAACAGGATTTTGAACATTCTTTGTAACAGGGTGGATTGATCTAAATCAAAGTGATTTAAAGTGCTGATTTTATTATTTATATAACAAGCAGGAACCCTTGATTTAAATCATAAATTTTAATCTTGGTTTATATTTGTACTTTTCCTAAAGAGATGTTGATTCTCATTAAAACATGTTGATTTGCAATTAAATATAACCTTTACACTAAATATGGTACTCTTTTTTGCTAACCAGGATATACTATCTATGCACACTTTTTATACAAGTAATTATTTACCTTAAATTACATTTATTCAGATTCTTAAATTTTACATTTTAATTATGTTAGAAAATGTTTAATTATGCATTTCTTATTGAATAGATTAATTTTTTAATTGCAACTTGCATCAAGCTGTATTTGGATGGAAGCTGGAATTCAATTAAAATTCACAAAACTAGTATTTTAAAATAGTTTTATGTAAACTAATAAACAAGCTTAACTGTGCAGGATACATAACTTTCCTTATGTATCCTGCACATTTAAGTTTGTTTATTAGTTTACAAAATAGTTACTAGTTACTAGTTTACAAAACTAGTATTTTAAAATAGTTTTATGTAAACTAATAAACACTATTTTAAAATACTAGTTTTGTAAACTAGTAACTAGTAACTATTTTGTAAACTAATAAACAAACTTAAATGTGCAGGATACATAAGGAAAGTATCAAAACATGTTTTGCATTTAAAACTGGTTTATTTTTAAACAAAGAAAGTTCTGTAGTTGAAGTATTGAACTGATTGCTTCTGGTCCCCATGTCCTTCAAGGTTTTAAAACTAAGGCCTGGTCTACACTACGAGTTTATGTCAGATTTAGCAGCATTAAATCGAATTAACCCTGCACCCGTCCACACAACGAAGCCATTTTTTCGACATAAAGAGCTCTTAAAACCGATTTCTGTACTCCTCCCCAACGAGGGGATTAGCGCTGAAATCTACATCGCCGTTTCGAATTAGGGTTAGTATGGACGCAAGTCACAATTAGCCTCCGAGAGCTATCCCACAGTGCATCATTGTGACCGCTCTGGACAGCACTCTCAACTCAGATGCACTGGCCAGGTGTACAGGAAAAGCCCCAGGAACTTTTGAATCTCATTTCCTGTTTGGCCAGGCGAGCTCATCAGCACAAGTGACGATGCAGATCTCATCAGCACAGGTGATCATGCAGTCCCAGAATCGAAAAAGAGCTCCAGCATGGACCGAACGGGAGGTACTGGATCTGATCGCTGTATGGGGAGAGGAATCCGTGCTATCAGAACTACGTTCCAAAAAACGAAATGCCAAAACATTTAAAAAAAATCTCTGAGGCCATGAGGGACAGAGGCTACAGCAGGGACGCAACACAGTGCCGCATGAAACTTAAGAAGCTCAGACAAGCGTACCAGAAAACCAAAGAATCAAACGGATGCTCTGGGACAGAGCCCCAGACATGCCGCTTCTACACTGAGCTGCATGCAATTCTAGGGGGGGGCAGCCACCACTACCCCACCCCATCCGTGGATTCCAGTGATGGGGTACTCTCCGCCATGCCTGAAGATTTTGCGGATGGGGAAGATGGAGGAGGAGGACAAGCTTGAGGAGAGTGCACGGCACACTGTTCTCCCCGACAGCCAGGATCTTTTTATCACCCTGAATGAAATACCCTCCCAACCTAACAAAGCCGGAGAAGGGACCTCTGGTGAGTGTACCTTTTAAAATATAATACATGTTATAAAAGCAAGCGTTTTTTAATGATTAAGTAGCCCTGAGGACTTGGGATACATTCGTGGCCAGTATAGCTACTGGAAAAGTCTGTTAATGTGTCTGGGGATAGAGCCGAAATCCTCCAGGGACATCTCCATGAAGCTCTCCTGGAGGTACTCTAAAAGCCTTTGTAGAAGGTTTCTGGGGAGAGCAGCCTTATTCCATCCTCCATGGTAGGACACTTTACCACGCCATGCTAGTAGCAAGTAATCTGGTATTATTGCATGACAAAGCCTGGCAGTGTATGGTCCGGGTGTTTGCTGGCATTCAAGCAACATCCGTTCTTTATCTCTCTGTGTTATCCTCAGGAGAGTGATATCGTTCATGGTAACCTGGTTGAAATAGGGGAATTTAATTAAGGGGACATTCAGAGGTGGCCATTCCTACTGGGCTGTTTGCCTGTGGCTGAAAAGAAATTCTCCCTACAGTTAGCCACGTGGCTGCGGGGGGGGAGCATTGGCGCTGAGCTGTTCGTGTTTGGCTAGCAGGGATCTTCCCTGATACCAGCCACACAGTGGGGTGGGGGTAAAGCAATCATCCCCAGAGAATTGGATGGGTCAGGGGGTTAGTTTGGTTTCTGCTGCTGCTTGTTAACAGGAAAACTGCAGCACTAAATGGCCAACTCAACATGCTTTGCTTGGTATGGGAGAGGAGGGCACTGCTGTAATGAAGGTTGCAGAAGCTGAAAGACTAGACCATGGCTTACCATGGCTGCCTGCAAGCCGAATTCTGTTGCTCAGCACTGCGTGTGTGATCTCTAACATCAAAGCCGCAGGCACTCAATATAAGATGCAAAATGCGACCTTATATCAAAGTCACATATGCTATGTAATGTGAATAACATTGTTCACTATGAAAGAGTATAGCCATTGTTCTGTAAAATGTATCTTTTTACATACTTCACTCCCTTTTTTCCCTCCAGCAGCTGCAAATGTTTCAAGCTTCCTTCCTCCATCCCAAAGGCTATCTCAGGTAAGGCGGTGAAAAAAACCTCACGCGTGATCAAATAAATATTCTCTGAGTTCATGCAGTCGTCCGGCACTGACAGAGCTCAGCAGAATGTGTGGAGGGACACAATAGCAGAGTACAGGAAAGTGGCCAATGAACGTGAGGAGAGGTGGTTGCAGGAAGATCAGAGGAGGCATGATGCAACGCTGGGGCTACTGCGAGATCAAACAGACATGCTCCGATGTCTGGTGGAGGTTCATGAACGGCAGCAGGATCACAGACTGCTGCTGCAGCCCCTATTTAACTGCCCTCCCTCCTCCCCAAGTTCCATAGCCTCCTCACCCAGACGCCCAAGAACGCAGGATGGGGGGGGGAGGCTCCGGGCACCCAACCACTCCACACCAGTGGATAGCCCAAACAACAAAAGGCTGTCATTCAACAAGTTTTGAAGTGGCCTTTTCCTTCCCTCCTACCCTCCTCCCACACCCCACCCAGGCTACCTTGTGAGTTCTCTCCCTATTTTTATAATCAGTTAATAAAGAATACATGTTTTTTAAATGCTAGTGACTTTATTTCCTTTGCAAGCAAGCTGTGAACAAAATGGGGAGGGCGGGTGGCTTACAGGGAATTTAGAGGCAACCAACGGGGTGGGTTTTCATCAAGGAGAACCAAACAGAAATGTCACACAGTACCCTAGCCAGTTATGAAATTGGTTTTCAAAGCTTCTCTGATGCGCACTTCCTGCTGTGCTCTTCTAACCACCCTGGTGTCTGGCTGCGCGTATTCAGCAGCCAGGTGATTTGCCTCAACCTTCCACCCTGCCATAAATGTCTCCCCCTTACTCTCACAGAGATTGTGGAGCACAAAGCAAGCAGCAATAACAATGGGAATATTGGTTTCGCTGAGGTCCAAGCGAGTCAGTAAACTGCACCAGCGACCCTTTAAATGTCCAAATGCACACTCTACCACCATTCTGCACTTGCTCAGCCTATAGTTGAACAGCTCCTTATTACTGTCCAGGGTGCCTGTGTATGGCTTCATGAGCCAGGGCATTAAGGGGTAGGCTGGGTCCCCAAGGATAACTATAGGCATTAACATCCCCTACACTTATTTTCTGGTCTGGGAAGTAAATCCCTTCCTGCAGCCATTTAAATAGACCAGAGTTCCTGAAGGTGCGAGCGTCATGAATCTTTCCCAGCCATCCCACGTTGATGTTGGTGAAACGTCCCTTGTGATCCACCAGTGCTTACAGCACCATTGAAAAGTACCCCTTGCAGTTTATGTACTGACTGCCCTGGTGGTCTGGTCCCAAGATAGGGATATGTGTTCTGTCTATAGCCCTACCACAGTTAGGGAATCCCATTGCAGAAAAGCCATCTAGTATGACCTGCGCATTTCCCAGAGTCACTACCTTTGATAGCAGCAGCTCAATGATTGCATTGGCTACTTGCATTACAGCAACCTCCACAGTAGATTTGCCCACTCCAAATCGATTCCCGACTGACTGGTAGCTGTCTGACATTGCAAGCTTCCACAGGGCTATTGTCACTCGCTTGTGAACTGTGAGGGCTGCTCTCATCTTGGTATTCTTGCGCTTCAGGGCAGGGGAAAGCAAGTCACAAAGTTCCATGAAAATGCCCTTACACATGCGAAAGTTTTGGAGCCACTGGGAATCATCCCAAACCTGCAACACTGTGTGGTCCTACCAGTCTGTGCTTGTTTCCCGGGCCCAGAATTGGCATTCCACAGCATGAGCCTGCCCCAGTAACACCATAATCTCCAAATTGGCGGGGACTGCGGTTTTAGAGAAATCTGTGTTCATATCCTCATCACCGCGCTGCTGTCACCTCCTCGGCTGGTTTTTCAGGAGCTGGTTCTGCATAAACTGCACAATAACGAACGAGGTGTTTACAATGGTCATAATTGCTGCAGTGAGTTGAACGGGCTCCATGCTTGCCATGCTATGGCGTCTGCTAGGGCAATCCAGGGAAAAGGGCGCAAAATGATTTTCTGCTGTTGCTTTCACAGAGGGAGGGAGGGTTGACTGATGACATTTACCCGTAACCACCCACGACAAATTTTTGGCCCCATGAGGCATTGGGAGCTCATCCCAGAATTCCAATGGACAGTTGGGACTGCGGGAACTTTGGGATAGCTAGCCACAATGCACCGCTCGGAATGTCGACGCTTGCCTCAGTACTGTGGATGCACACCGCTGAATTAATGTACTTAGTGTGGACGCATGCACTTGACTTTATACAATCTGTTTCCAAAAATAGACTTCTGTAAAATCGGAGTACTTTCATAGTGTAGACATGGCCTAATAGATCCCATCCTCACATCTCATTTTTATTCATAGAGTGGTAGAGGAAACAAACTTTCATGCTTTTTCAACCACTTGGTTTCTTAACTTTGAATGAACTAGTCATTGAACTGAACTAGTCGAATAAACTGAAATGAAGACAATATAGTATTCTCTCTGTACCTGCAAAAGAGGCTACTGCTGTCAAAAGCTGGTTTAGCATTTCAACAAATTCTGGGTCCATGTGCTTAGCCAGTGATTTCCACCAATTCAGTGGTTTTCTTTAAAGCTTTGGCAGCAAATATTGGCTTGAATATTTTTTATTTAAACTTTAAATTATTTTAATAGATTATACTAAACTGAGGCCTTAATATAGGTTTCATAATTTCAAATTTATATATATTTTTAAAGATGACATTTTTAGACATTTTTAGATAAAAATCTAAATAAATAAACCAAATTTTTTTTAAAAAATTAATCCATACTGTATAAACAAATAAACCAGGCTTAATTACTGAATTGGAGCCATGGTATTTGTCATGCACTCATCTGAAGCAAGACAGAAAAATATAATTCACCTCTGTTAAATAAGGCTTTTATTGCCACCTGGTGGACAATTGCCAGTAACTGATTTGAAAAAACACATGAAAATGTGTAAAGATAGATAGACTTGTAAACACAGGGCCAAGTTCATTCTTTGTAAATCTGTGATTTCATTAGTGTTACATAAGGGATGAGTTTAGCCCACAATCCATGCAAGAAAGTTGCTTGACAATCTAAACCCATAAGGCACAAAGCTATTGATTACATACTGCATTATTGCAAACCCAGAGAACTCAAATCATGAGACTCTAAAAAATATTTTTGGGGGTTCACTTTATTTGCCTTTTAGTTTGAGTGTTTAGTATACATTTGATTCATGATTTCAGCTTTCCTCTGAAGTTTTTTTTTTTCCATAAAAACTCCAGTTCTCACAAGTGCATATCTCCAGGAGCTGGAGCTTTAAGAAAAACCTCCAAATATTATGAGACTTGAAATTAAACTCATGAAAGTTGACAACAATGATGATGGGTGCTTAGGTCTCTTATTCAAAACAGTCCAACATGTTAACTCTTCTATAAATCTACAGCAGTAGTTCTCAACCTATTTACCACTGTGGGCTGCATATGCAGCTCTCTATGTGTTATGTGGGCTGCATCCACACAATATATACTGCCTGTATGGGCCTGAAGATGTCACATGTTGCTGTGTGCTGATTGGGCCACAAGCAGCCTGCGGGCCACCAGTTGAGAACCACTGATCTACTGCAACAGCCATCGTTTAATATAAGCAGGGCCAGCCTGAATTTTCAAAGTGCCCTCTCCAGATTCCACTCCCACTACTCCGATGGCTGCATACCTCACCTTTACAAAACACAGTGCTTAAATTGTGCCAGGGCTGAGCACCTCTCCTTGCACAAATAAGCATAGCAGTTCATAGCCCTGGCACCTCTGGGGTTGCTGCATCTGTTTTGAATGTAAAACATTGCTTGAGCCCTGGCACCTCTTTCATTACAAATTAATCACTGACTAAACAGCACAACTCCACCCACATCTGCCTCCTGTTTAATTGTTCTATAGCCCTCTCCTGTCCATTCTGTGAGGATTCTTAGGCTAAAGGGGTGTGTGCGACGTTGCACTCAATATGATTTTATAAAAATATGCTAACGAGAGTGAATATAATGTAACTGGAATATGCTGCATGCAAAAGGTCTCTTGTAAGGTATCATTACAAAGTTTATAATCTACTGAATGTGGTCATCCAATTTGTATAAATGTATCACTCTTGTATCTGAAATTGGAAATATGAAATATAACTCTGAGGTCCTATTGTAGTTATGCAAAGTGTGGGCCATTAATGGTGGTTGGAATCTTGATGGCTCCCATTAACCAGGACAATTGTCTGTAGATGGCTCTGTTTTACTTAGTAGCAGCTGTGTTAGTCTGTATTCGCAAAAAGAAAAGGAGTACTTGTGGCACCTAGAGACTAACAAATTTATTTGAGCATAAGCATAAGCTTTTGTGAGCTACAGCTCACTTCATCGGATGCATTTGGTGGAAAATACAGAGGTATTTATCCACCAAATGCATCTGATGAAGTGAGCTGTAGCTCATGAAAGCTTATGCTCAAATAAATTTGTTAGTCTCTAAGGTGCCACAAGTACTCCTTTTCTTTCTGTTTTACTTGTAAATCTTCCTGTATACCTGTGTGCTGGCAAGTGGGTAATGAAGTCTTAGTGACATGTGATCATGTCACCTGAACTGGAATCCATCTTTAACCTGGTGCTTTTCCATTTAGAAGGAGGGGTGAGAACCCAGAGAGGGACAAAGGATTCTGGTCTTATGCAAAAGATATATAAATGGGTGGAACAGAACAAAGAGGCGGTCATCATGAGAAATTCCCTAGCTACCACCTGAGCTGGAACAAGTGCTGTACCAGGGGAAAGGATTGTGTCCAGACTAGGAAGGTATTCAGTCTGTGAAAGAAACTTATTGAAACATCTCTAAGGGTGTTATGTTGGATCATATTAAAGAAGTTCTGTATTAAAATCACAAATGAGTTTAATTCCCCATAATTTAAATTCCAGGGTATTACTAATTAAGAGGTCTCTTGGTTTTTGGTCTCTTGTTTTTACTGTTTCTCTCCCTCTCTGTGTGAAACTTGCAAGGTGCTAATTGGTTTAGTACATTCTAAGACAGAGTCTGTTCTCAAAGCAATACTTTGTAACAACTACTTACACAGAGAGAGACTCAAAGCGATACTTTGTAACAACAGAAACAGCACATAGAGACTCCCCACCCTTTTGTTGTATTCATCTCACTTTGTTAACAATTGTGATTAAAATCGAGATAGAGGATGTATGTGGATGGGTGCTTGGTGTGGATAATAAAAGAATGATCAGGGAGGTGCCAGCCTAAGAATCCAGTGTCGATCGGCCGAAGAAGGCATCAAGTGGAAACAACCAGAAGACCCCCGGAGGGCAGACTGGAATCCACCCAACAGCCTCTAGGATGGGAGAACCAATGAACAAGACAACATCTGGTAGCACAGAGCCATCAGGAATGTGCCATCTGCTGATTGATTCAGCAACAGCATTATGAAGCAATTCATATAGACTGGCATAGGAATAAATTCCTATAAAAATGGACTCTAGAAACTGAGAACTTTGGGGTCTGATTCTGCAAACCAACTTCCAGGAGCATCAGATGAGCATCTGACAAGGCCCTGGTCCCTCCTCGTGTCCAGGCCAACTTGGCACGAGCAACTCTAAACCTGTGTGTGTATGAATGAATGTGTGAATAAATATGAAACTGAATGGAATGTTATAGCTATAATTAACTGCTTACTATGATTCTTTCTGGATTCACAATAAATGTGGCATTTTGCCTTATTCTCTTTAATAAGATCCTGCTGGTTTTTATGTTATTGTTATAACCAGGGTGAGATTTTATCTGTATTCAGTTTTATTATTGTATTAGACATAGACTTGCGTGTTCTATTTTATTTTGCTTAGTAATTCACTATGTTCTGTCTGTTACTACTTGGAACCACTTAAATCCTACTTTCTGTATTTAATAAAATCACTTTTTATTATTTTATTATCACTTATTATTTAACCCAGAGTATGCATGGGGGGGGGGGAAACAGCTGTGCATATCTCTTTATCAGTGTTACAGAGGGCGAACAATTTATGAGTTTATCCTGTATAAGCTTTATACAGGGTAAAACAGATTTATTTGGGGTTTGGACCCCATTGGGAGTTGAACAGCTGAGTGTTGAAGACAGGAACACTTCTCAAGCTGCTTTCAGTTTAAGCCTACAGCTGTTAGGGGACCTGGTTCAGACGTGGGTCTGGATTTGCAGCAGGCTAGTGGGTCTGGCTCAAACCAGGAGGGCACTGAAGTCCCAAGCTGGGAGGGCAGGAAAGCAGGGGCAGAAGCAGTCTCGGCACATCAGTTGGCAGCCCTAAGGGGGTTCTGTGATCCAACCCATCACAGTGCGGGGGGGAGGGGGGGTGAGAAAGAGTGAGTGCATGCCAGTGCGGGGGGGGGGGAATGAGAAAGAGTGAGTGCATGCACAAGAAATTTGACTTCTCAGATCATGTTTAAGATCAGGCACAGTTGCAGACAGGAAGAGGAGTTAAATTTGCAAATTAGGGGCCTGAATCTGCTAAACTTATGCTGAGTGGTATTTACTCACTCAGTCATATTAATTGATTATAAAGCCAAAAGGGACCATTATGATCATCTAGTCTGATCTCCTGCATAACACAGGCCAAAGAACCTCCCTTCACCTAATTTCTGCATCAAGCCTGTCGCTTCTGTTTGAGCTAGACCATAACTTTCAGAAAGATATCAAGTCTTGATTTAAAGACTTCGAGTGATAGGGAATTCACTACATTCCTAGATCACTTGTTCTTATGGGTTAATTACCATTGCTGTTTCAAAATGTGAACCTTATTTCTAGTCTGAATTTGTATAGCTTCAGCTTCCAGATGTTGTATCTTCTCATAACAGAGGGAGGAAGATGGGGAGTTCAGAGGAGTCATTAGACTCCCTGGCTGTGCAGTAGTTTGTCTTCAGCTTCTTAATTCACGCTTTGCATTATTCTGTTGTCCAGTCAATCCTCAGTACCTCCAGCCACTTGGATATTGCTTTGTAGACATGATAATTTCTTATATGCTTACTGAAGACAAACATCTTGCTTGCCTTATATTAGAGGTTAATAAGAATCCAGCTGTGTTCCTCTGGCCACCTAGCAGTGCGCTTGATGCAGGACTTCTTAGTGATGGCCACGCTAGTACACAAGAGGTTTAGCTGTTTCCAGTTGAGCAGTCCACGTGGTAATGAAGGGTTAAATGCCAAGTAGCTGCATTTGAACCAAGCAGTTGCTTCCAGTTCCTGGAAAGTGAGTGGGAAGTTTGGGGATGGAAGAGCTGGCAAACTCAGCCCAAGATGATTGTGGGATAGCATTGGCAGACTCTCCAGACCCAAGTCTGGTGACTCAGGTTTCAGCTGCATCCATACTGCAAAATATCCACATCACAGGACTCAGGCTCTGACCCTCCCTCTAGCAGGGTCCACAGGCCTGAGTCCAGAAGGGTTCCTGTGTGGACAGAAATAAGGCTTGGGCTTAAAATGGAGTCAGAGATTGGGTCTAGTGTGTTATGTAGACATACCCTATATCTCTAACAGCATGAGAATTTTTGCCATCATCTACTTAAAAAAAAACAAAAACAAAACAAAAAATCCTGAACATTACAGAAATAGAAAACTGTTAATCACCATGATCGCTTCACCATTTTCAAGCTATAGAACAACTTTGGAAGAAACCTGGACAAATTCATGGGTTTGTGTCAATCCATATAGTTTTCAGATAACAGTAAGAATGAGCTTTGCTTTGTGGATTTTTGGTTTCATTCAGATTATAAATGCAAAGTGAATTATTAGGATGTGGAGGGTGCTGGCTTACAGTGAATTACTTTTGATTAAGTTAAATTTACAAGTTTCACATAAATGTACTTACCTGTAACAGGAAGTTCTTCAAGATATGTTGTCCCTATCTGTATTCCAAACTTGGTATGCATGCACTCCATGGTCCTGAGACTGGAGATTTGTAGCAAGTAGTGTCTGTTGGACTGCACCTGGGCAGGTGCCCTTCTTATGCTTTGAATTGACAGCATAAAGGTTGGCATGGTCCTACGCCTCTCCAGTTTCTTCTTTTACCCGGAATCAGAGAAGATCCAAAGCAGACGGGAAGGAGGGCAGGGTAGTCGAATACAGATATGGACCACACATCTTGAAGAAACCCAGGAAACATACATTTCTTCGAGTGCTGGTCCCTTTGTGGTGGGTGATTTGTAAACAGTATTTAAACAAGAGAAGGGTGCAAGGATGCAGCTAGTATAGATGTCTGTAGTACTGCTGTCCCCATAGCTGCATCTGCAGAAGAGGCCTAAACTCAGGTGCAACTCTTCATAATGGTATGGCTGGAACTCCAGGTAGCTGCCTTACAAATGACCTGCATAGGTACCTCTCAAAGAGATGCTGTTGAGGTTGCTTGTGCTCTCAAAGAGTGGGCCCCCACTTGTCTGGTGGACAAATACATGTCAACTGATTACAAAAAATGATGCATCAAGAGATCCACTTAGAGAGTCTCTGGGAAGATAATGTTTGTCCTTGCAATTGCTCTGCTATAGCAACAAATAGCCTCAATATTTTCCTAATCATTTTCGCTGTTGGCAGATAAAAAGCTTAGGCCTGTCTGATGTTGAGGGAACGCAGTCTCTTTTCTTCGCTGGAAGCATGAGGTTTTGGGAAGTATACTGGTATGTGAATAGGTTGGTTCATGTGAAACTCAGAAATTACCTTGGGATGAATGTTTGGGTGCAAATGAAGGGAGACTTTTTCCCTGTGAAATATGCTGTATAGCAGGTCAGCCATGAGTGCTCCCAGCTTGCTCACCCATCCGTCTGATGTGATGGCAACAAAGAAGGCAACCTTCATGGAAAGGTGTGACAAGGAACAATGTGGTCATCACTCCAAAGGGTGGTGTGGTAAGAACCGAGAGTAGCAGGTTGAGGTATCATTGCAAAGTGGACTATGAGTGGAAAGGCACTAATGAAACCTGCCAGGAAGTGAATCATGGTCAGGAGAGTAAAGATAGAATAGGCTTCCATGAGGGGATTAAGACACTGATTGCTGCCAGGTGGACTTGCAACAAACTAATAGAAAGTCCTGAAGTCTTGAGGGACAGGAGATAGTCTAAAATAGCAAGACTACCTGCTGATTCTGGTGATAACTGATTATTTTGTGTCCAGGTAGAGAAATGCCTCCATTTTGCTAGACAGCAGAAGAGTTTCCACCAGAAAGTGTTAGCACTGAGGACAGCTTGGACGGCCTCTGAACATGAATGTTCGAAGTCTGATGCCCATCCAAATACCAGGCAGAGATGAAGAGGATCTGGGCTGGGATGTTTGATCCTGCTGTTTTGCTGAGTTAACAGATCTGGAAAGGGACAAATACTGACAGGAGAATGGGATAACATTTGTAAGAGATTCAGAAACCAAAACTTCTGGGCCAATTTGGTGTAATGAGATTGACCCTGACATGGTGAATTTTCCACAGGACCTGAGGTAGAAGGGAGCTGGGAGGTAAAGTGTACCTCAGACGGTCTGTCCAGGATAAAAGAAGGGCATCATACCTAGAGTCTCTGTCTAACGCTGCTCTGGAGCAGGAGAGATTGAATTTTTTGTTTGTTTGGGAAATGAACAGGTCCCAACATGGTGTTTCCCACCGGGTGAAAATTTGTTGAAGACAGAAATGTGTACTTCCCATTTGTGGTCTGTGGACAAGTGCCTGCTGAGAATGTCTACCAGAGTTCTGAACACTGGTAGGCACGTTGACAAGAGTGTGATGTGGTTTCTGGTGTACTAGTTTCATAAAATTATTGCATCTATTGAGAGAGGAAGAGATTTTGCTCCGCTCTGTTTTATATAAAAGATTGTCATCATGTCTGATATTATCTGGATGTGATGGAACCAAATAAGGGGCAGGAATGTGTTGCAGACTAAACGACCTGTCCTTACCTCCTAGAGACTGGTATGCATTTTGGCTTCCCAGGGACCATGTGATTGTTCATGTGGGCTCCCCATCCTACGAAACTGTGGAAAAACCTGAGTGTCTCTGGATTAAGTTTAGAAGTGTGTGCAACAAGAGTGATGTCATGGTGGGAGTCTGCTATAGACCACCGGACCAGGGGGATGAGGTGGATGAGGCTTTCTTCCGGCAACTCACGGAAGCTACTAGATCGCATGCCCTGATTCTCATGGGTGACTTTAATTTTCCTGATATCTGCTGGGAGAGCAATACAGCGGTGCATAGACAATCCAGGAAGTTTTTGGAAAGCGTAGGGGACAATTTCCTGGTGCAAGTGCTAGGGGAGCCAACTAGGGGGAGCGCTTTTCTTGACCTGCTGCTCACAAACCGGGTAGAATTAGTGGGGGAAGCAAAAGTGGATGGGAATCTGGGAGGCAGTGACCATGAGTTGGTTGAGTTCAGGATCCTGACGCAGGGAAGAAAGGTAAGCAGCAGGATACGGACCCTGGACTTCAGGAAAGCAGACTTTGACTCCCTCAGGGAACAGATGGCCAGGATCCCCTGGGGGACTAACATGAAAGGGAAGGGAGTCCAGGAGAGCTGGCTGTATTTCAAGGAATCCCTGTTGAGGTTACAGGGACAAACCATCCCGATGAGTCGAAAGAATAGTAAATATGGCAGGCGACCAGCTTGGCTTAATGGTGAAATCTTAGCGGATCTTAAACATAAAAAAGAAGCTTACAAGAAGTGGAAGGTTGGACATATGACCAGGGAAGAGTATAAAAATATTGCTCGGGCATGTAGGAAAGATATCAGGAGGGCCAAATCGCACCTGGAGCTGCAGCTAGCAAGAGATGTCAAGAGTAACAAGAAGGGTTTCTTCAGGTATGTTGGCAACAAGAAGAAAGCCAAGGAAAGTGTGGGCCCCTTACTGAATGAGGGAGGCAAGCTAGTGACAGAGGATGTGGAAAAAGCTAATGTACTCAATGCTTTTTTTGCCTCTGTTTTCACTAACAAGGTCAGCTCCCAGACTGCTGTGCTGGGCATCACAAAATGGGGAAGAGATGGCCAGCCCTCTGTAGAGATAGAGGTGGTTAGGGACTATTTAGAAAAGCTGGACGTGCACAAGTCCATGGGGCCGGACGAATTGCATCCGAGAGTGCTGAGGGAATTGGCGGCTGTGATTGCAGAGCCCTTGGCCATTATCTTTGAAAACTCGTGGCGAATGGGGGAAGTCCCGGATGACTGGAAAAAGGCTAATGTAGTGCCCATCTTTAAAAAAGGGAAGAAGGAGGATCCTGGGAACTACAGGCCGGTCAGCCTCACCTCAGTCCCTGGAAAAATCATGGAGCAGGTCCTCAAAGAATCAATCCTGAAGCACTTAGAGGAGAGGAAAGTGATCAGGAACAGTCAGCATGGATTCACCAAGGGAAGGTCATGCCTGACTAATCTAATCGCCTTTTATGATGAGATTACTGGTTCTGTGGATGAAGGGAAAGCAGTGGATGTATTGTTTCTTGACTTTAGCAAAGCTTTTGACACGGTCTCCCACAGCATTCTTGTCAGCAAGTTAAGGAAGTATGGGCTGGATGAATGCACTATAAGGTGGGTAGAAAGCTGGCTAGATTGTCAGGCTCAACGGGTAGTGATCAATGGCTCCATGTCTAGTTGGCAGCCGGTGTCAAGTGGAGTGCCCCAGGGGTCGGTCCTGGGGCCCGTTTTGTTCAATATCTTCATAAATGATCTGGAGGATGGTGTGGATTGCACTCTCAGCAAATTTGCGGATGATACTAAACTGGGAGGAGTGGTAGATACGCTGGAGGGGAGGGATAGGATACAGAAGGACCTAGACAAATTGGAAGATTGGGCCAAAAGAAATCTAATGAGGTTCAATAAGGATAAGTGCAGGGTCCTGCACTTAGGATGGAAGAATCCAATGCACCGCTACAGACTAGGGACCGAATGGCTCGGCAGCAGTTCTGCGGAAAAGGACCTAGGGGTGACAGTGGACGAGAAGCTGGATATGAGTCAGCAGTGTGCCCTTGTTGCCAAGAAGGCCAATGGCATTTTGGGATGTATAAGTAGGGGCATAGCGAGCAGATCGAGGGACGTGATCGTTCCCCTCTATTCGACACTGGTGAGGCCTCATCTGGAGTACTGTGTCCAGTTTTGGGCCCCACACTACAAGAAGGATGTGGATAAATTGGAAAGAGTACAGCGAAGGGCAACAAAAATGATTAGGGGTCTAGAGCACATGACTTACGAGGAGAGGCTGAGGGAGCTGGGATTGTTTAGTCTGCAGAAGAGAAGAATGAGGGGGGATTTGATAGCTGCTTTCAACTACCTGAAAGGGGGTTTCAAAGAGGATGGCTCTAGACTGTTCTCAATGGTAGCAGATGACAGAACGAGGAGTAATGGTCTCAAGTTGCAATGGGGGAGGTTTAGATTGGATATTAGGAAAAACTTTTTCACTAAGAGGGTGGTGAAACACTGGAATGCGTTACCTAGGGAGGTGGTAGAATCTCCTTCCTTAGAGGTTTTTAAGGTCAGGCTTGACAAAGCCCTGGCTAGGATGATTTAACTGGGACTTGGTCCTGCTTTGAGCAGGGGGTTGGACTAGATGACCTTCTGGGGTCCCTTCCAACCCTGATATTCTATGATTCTATGATTCTATGAGGGATACATAATTAGAGTTGCTTCAGGAGGTGGGTGGAAGGAAAGGGACTCCTGATCGCACCTGTTTCAATTTTGCCCACTAGAGAGGTTCTGACCTTTTGGGGAATAGTTACCTTGGTATCTATGTTGTCTCTGTCTGGTGAGTAAACAGACCGAAACCAGGTTTGCAGATAATGGAGATGAAGCCTGATGAATGGCATTATGTATGTATGTGAAGCTATGTGGATTAGTAGGAAAAGAGATACAAATTGTGATTGTGATACAAAGTCTGAGGGTGAACTGAGTTATCAGGCTATTCATGGCCTGAAACTTTCTATAGGAAAGTAGGAGAATGAGTCTAGGGTTGCTCCTATAAAATCTATAGTTTTTGTGGGAATCAGAATGGACTTTACTTTGTTTACACAGATCTCCAATGATATCAGAAGGTGGAGTAAGAATAGAGTTGCCAACTGGGTCTACTGGCTCAATCTGCCTGTTAGTAGTCAGTCATCCAGATATGGGAAAATGGTATAGCCATTGCATCTCATCTGGGCCACTACCTCTAAGAAAACCTTTGTGAAGAACCTAGGTGCTGTTGCCAGCCCAAATGGGAGTACTCTGAACTGGTAGTGCTCCAGTACTACCACAAATCTGAGAAACTTTATGTGGGACTGGTGACAATCCACATGAAAGTAAGCATCTTTCATGTTGAAAGCCACAACTATGTGTTCTCTTCTGTGGAGGGAATTATTGATGCTGGTATCACCGTGCAAAATTTTGCTTTGTGAATAAAGACATTTAGTTGACGTAGATCCAGAATAGGTCTCCAACCTCCATTTTTCTTGGGAACTATGAAAAATGGGGGGTATAATTCGTTTCCTGGATGTTGGGATGTCACTTGTTCTATGGGCCCTCACTGAAGGAGAGATTCTACCTCCTGATGAAGGATTTCCTCATAAGAGTGGAACTGGAGGCTGGTTGATGAAAATACTTTCTTCCCAGAAGATCAAGGCATTTAAAGCCCTTGTCAGTTGGAGTCGACTTGGGATGCTGTCCTAGACCTCTCTATAGCCTCCTGCACCACTAAGGAGTTGGGGGCTGGGTGTGTAAATAAAAACTTACCCCTTTGGCTGGAATGAAAAATCATTTTTTCAGGATAGGAGCACAGGAGGCAGGGGTATGCCCCACCATCCTGGTGGGTTCCAAAATGTCCTAGTTAACTGGGAGGGCCACCCTACTAAGGCCAGCGGGTTGCAGGATGTCCAAGAGGCTGTGTTGAGTGTCATGGGCCTCCTCATGAGGGATCTGGAGCTCAGCTGCCATCCTCTTCAAAAGCTCCTGGTACTGCCTGTGGTCATCAGGTGGAGAAGGGGATGATGGAGCAATTGCCTCATCGGGTGAGGAGGATGACACACCCATTGAGACTGGCAGATTGGGCTTCACCTCCTCCTCTGCAGACTCTGACAGAGGCAGTGTGATTCCTCTTTACATCCGAGAGTGTCTAGTATATGGATTCCATGGAGCCCACTAGGGCCAGTAGGAAGGATCGGACAAGGGTGGGGATGTGCAGCCAAGGCTTTGGGTATCAACGGTCCCCTGGGTAGTTGTAACCAGGAGGAGGGCAGCTCCAAGACTTCCACTGTGTTCTGTCTGGACTTGTTTCCCTTTGGGGGAAAGGTTTGTCTGGAACAACAGATTCAGCCAACGAGAAGGTAGATTCCTGTTCTACTGGTGGTGCTGTCAGCCCCAGTGAAAGAACGCTCCAGCTTGTGGTCATGGTGGGAAAGCATCCTCTCCTCCTCATGGTGGTTTATTCTGGTGTTGAAACATCTCTGAGAAGGACTGTCCTGACAGGAGAGGAGACTGATAAGGTAAGGCAAAAATGTCCTCTGGTGAGGTAAAGATTTCAGTCCTTCACAGAGTTTGAGGAGACCTTGAGTCAGGATCAGCTGATTAGGTGTGTCCAGTGACATGGTACTCTGACAATCCTATCTGGAATGTACCAGAACTATTGAATGGGTCCAACATAGAACTCCCAGAACCTGGTGCTGATCTTTCAGCCTTGAGATCAAGATGAAGCCAGTACCAGCAGATCCTCTTTCCTTTGCGCCTTCCCTTCCTGGAGAGGAAGATTTATGTGGACTTAATTCCTTAGGATCCATGCATGAGGACTCACCTGACTCGGACCAACATGGGGAGGGATCATTTTTCTTAGAGGCACATCTGGACAGGGATCCTTACTTATGCCTATGATCATGACCCCTACTCTCGTGAGAGGGGTTTCTTACACATAACTAATCAGGCCTCTGTTCTGGAGCTCGTGCTCAGCAGGGCACTGCTCACAGTCTGAGGCTGATGTACAGGATGATCTCCTCAGCTTGGATCCAACTGAGGTCTCATGGCCTTCTGTGTGAGATGTTTTCACAGACACAGCTCTCATTCCTCATTCAGGTTCAAGGACGGAAGGAGCAGCAGATGCTGCATTTAGCAGGCATGAGCCTCCCCAAGGCAGTAAAGTTTGTCGCTGATTGAGAAGGAACGGGGCAAGAGATACTGTTCTGAAACCCTGGGACTCTGCATATTCCTTCTTCACAAGGAGAAGTTCCACAAGGGTGGGAGGAACTAAAGAAACTATAAAAAGAAAAGGAGGACTTGTGGCACCTTAGAGACTAACGAATTTGTTTGAGCATAAGCTTTCGTGAGCTAGAACTCACTTCATCGGATGCATTCAGTGGAAAATACAGTGGGGAGATTTATATACACAGAGAACATGAAACAATGGGTGTTACCATACACACTGTAATGAGAGTGAACAGGTAAGGTGAAGCTATTACCAGCAGAAGAGCGGGAGGGAAAAGACCTTTTGTAGTGATAATCAAGGTGGGACGTTTCCAGCAGTTGACAAGAACGTCTGAGGAACAGTGAGGGGGGGGGGGGGGGGCGGAATAAACATGGGGAAATAGTTTTACTTTGTGTAATGACCCATCCACTCCCAGTCTTTATTCAAGCCTCAGTTAATTGTATCCAGTTGGCAAATTAATTCCAATTCAGCAGTCTCTCGTTGGAGTCTATTTTTGAAGTTTTTTTTGTTGAAGAATTGCCACTTTTAGGTCTGTAATCGAGTGACCAGAGAGACTGAAGTGTTCTCCAACTGGTTTTTGAATGTTATAATTCTTGACGTCTGATTTGTGTCCATTGATTCTTTTATGTAGAGACTGTCCAGTTTGGCCAATGTACGTGGCAGAGGGGCACTGCTGGCACATATCACACTGGTAGATGTGCAGGTGAACAAGCCTCTGATAGTGTGGCTGATGTGATTAGGCCCTATGATGGTATCCCCCGAATAGATATGTGGACACAGTTGGCAATGGGCTTTGTTGCAAGGATAGGTTCCTGGGTTAGTGGTTCTGTTGTGTGGTGTGTGGTTGCTGGTGAGTATTTGCTTCAGGTTGGGGGGCTGTCTGTAAGCAAGGACTGGCCTGTCTCCCAAGATCTGTGAGAGTGATGGGTGGTCCTTCAGGATAGGTTGTAGATCCTTGACAATGCGTTGGAGAGGTTTTAGTTAAGGGCTGATGGTGATGGCTAGTGGCTTGAATAAAGACTGGGAGTGGATGGGTCATTACACAAAGTAAAACTATTTCCCCATGTTTATTCCCCTCCTCCCTCTCCCCCCACCCACTGTTCTTCAGACATTCTTGTCAACTGCTGGAAATGGCCCACCTTGATTATTACTACAAAAGGGTTTTTCCCCCCTTGTAGTGTAGCTCACCTTACCTGATCACTCTCGTTACAGTGTATATGGTAACACCCATTGTTTCATGTTCTCTGTGTATATAAATCTCCCCACTTTATTTTCCACTGAATTCATCTGATGAAGTGAGCTGTAGCTCACAAAAGCTTATGCTCAAATAAATTGGTTAGTCTCTAAGGTGCCACAAGTACTCCTTTTCTTTTTGCAGATACAGACTAACACGGCTGCTACTCCGAAACCTGTCATTAAAGAAACTATACTATCCATTAAAACACTAAGTCTAAGATGACTAAAAACTATTTACAATATATATTTACAGATTCTGAAAAGAGAGAAAAATTCTAACACACACAGAGGATTCCGACTTGGGCTATGTGACAATAAGAAGGAACTGGAGAGGCGTCAGTACATTCCACCCTTTATTCCCTTGGTCCAGAGCATGAAGGGAGCAACTGTGCAGGTGCAGACCAACCGACACTACTTGCTCCAAGTGTCTAGTCTCAGGCACGTGGAGCACATACGTACTCACGTGTGGAATAGTGGAGGGGACCAGCACTTGAAGAGCTACTAACTCTTCTGCTGCTCAGACAGAAGTTCTGTGTTTTACATGTGAACCTGATGTAACATTATGATACAACTTTTTGTATCTTGGCATATTTTCCTGTGTCTGATTCCCCTGTGCCCTAGCTTCTAAAATCAAAATTTAAAAAGGTTCTGGGTTTGAGGGGGAGGGGAAGGGGAAGGGAAAGAGTGGTGTTGTAAACAGTGTAGACTGTTTGCTTTACAGCATTGTCTTTTAAAGAACATTAGAAGTGTTAAAATATGCTTAAGATGACAGGAGTGATTCGTGACTAGACAGCTGCTCAGGCGCATCAGTGACAGGGGAGAGAAATTTGAAATGTAAATTACTCAGAGAAAAAAACCTAAATGCCTTTCTTCCTGGGGCTCAGAATTTAGGAATTATTTTAATGACTCGTGAAATGAAATTCAGTTGTTGTGTCCCATGAAGCTGTCAGAATTTCAACCCCCAGACTTGTTTCACAGGCTTTCTCCTTAACAACTTGCCTGATGTGACCACTGTCTCTACTCCTACTCCCTGGGTAGGAAGAGGTGATTCTAACAGAGCTAGTGTTCATCTGTCCATTTGCTGTTTTGTTATCTTAGGAAGTTGTGAGCTGAACTCCATGTCAGGACTTAAGTGTTTCATTATGTATGAACACAAGCGAGTGCTGCCCTTCATATCAGACATTTAACTGAGGTCCTTTCTGTCCGAGTGGAAGTTAAGATCTGCTTAACAAGAGAAGGGGATAAACCTAGTACCCTAGATTATTAAAATCAGTTCTAACGGTGACTGGCATCCAAACCTTAAAACAATTATCTGAATCTTTTAATGTCAGTTTGAACTTTCTACGGTCCCAGATGTATATCTCTGCCACTGGTATCCCCTGTTGATAGAATACGGTGGTAAGAAGACTGGCACCTACTCTATACCAGTATTCTCACTATTGCTTCATGATATACTCACGAAAATAAGGCCTAAATGATTGAGTTACTAGCTTTCAGATTCATCTACAATAGAGCTAGTACAGTGTTATCTGAACCAGTTTTAAACATAGTTTAAAAACCTCTATTTAGCCTGCCAGGGTTGACATGCCCTAAAAATTTTATTAAGATGTTGTTAAAATAAAAACAAAACGGTACAGAGTTTAAGAGTAGAAGTTTCTGGTTATCAGGGAAAAAGGTACAGATTATGAAGAGATGCAAAGTTTGGTTTAGGATCGGATGGCGTAAGGAATACATAATCTGCAATATCCCTAATTGGGGGTAAAAGGTTAACGGGTCAAAGTACAGACACTGAGATATGAGGGTATGTTGTCCATAAAATTACTATGTTCAAGTGTGGAGTATAATGAGTGGATACGATGATGAGGATGGATTTACCCTCATTTGGTGAGATTTAATGTTCAGTGAGTTTATGGTTCCAGTTCATATGGTCCAATGGAAAAAGTCTCTCATACTACTAAGCAACTAAGCTCCCTTTAGAAAAAAGGTTTCCTCAGGTTCTGGTAACAGAGGTTTACTGTAGCAGCCCAATACTAGGACAAGGATCCTTGTAGCTTCCCCAATTTGGTGTTGCAAACTTTACATGCAATGGTATGGAAACATCTTTTAGAAGACTCTAGATAGCTGTGCTCTGATAGCTCAAAAGCTAGAGTATTCACCCTGCATTTTTGACTGTAATTCACTCTTTTTAACTTGACCTTTCCCTGACTCTGTTTACAGTATTTCCTTGCTGATTAACACTTAGTGCAGCTCCACACCAGAAATAACAAGGGTGAGTTAAAATAGTCACCAAAGAAAGTGGTTTTAACTCCCCCTTCTTATTATTCCAGTGCAAATCTGGATGTGGAGAACACTTATTTTGGAATTGACGTGACTAAAGTTTATTTGTTACTGAGTTTTAGTTATAGCAAAATTGACTTTAGCCACTTCTATTCCAAAAGTAAGTATCTCCCACCCCAACATACCAAAATCACTAAATTGTCTACTTGAAATACATTAACTGAATAGACTTCCACTGAGGTTGGTTTATTCTAGTTTTGTGATTGAAAGGTTATGAAAGGATGTCTGAGCACAAGCTGGCCTCCCTTTGATCCTCTCTATAATTGCAGGATATATTTAAAATCATTCCCTTCTATCTCAAAAGCATAGAGCTACTTACAAATATTAACTGCAATCATGCTGACCTATCTCTCTGGTTCTAGTCATCTGTTTAATATAGAGTAGAAGGTCAGCTCTACATTAAAAGAGCCTGAAATAATTTATATCACTATACTGACCCCTGCAGAGCTTAACAAAAAGCAGGCAGATGTGTAACTCATGAATGCAGCTTCTCAGAACTGCATTGTGTGGTTGTATTAACAGGGGCTTTATAACCTTCAAGGAAAAATTCCCTCACCCCAAGAGAACAAAACTGTCGGCAAATCACAAAACCGCTGTGAACATCAAATACAACACCCTTCCCCCTGTATTTAAACAACAACATTATGGATGGCTTTTTTAAAAAATTAAATACTGAGATGTCATACCATTTAAAGATAGTATTTTTATGCAATAGGTAAAATAATTTTTATCTCCATTCACTAGGATAGAGATTTAATAAGGAGAGATGGAGACTGACTATTTAGAGACACCAAATTCAATATTAGGTGTCAGTAAGGATTAAGGAGTCAGGCTATAGGTCAGAAAACACAAGTCAACGTGTATTAACACAAAAAAAAAATCTATTTGCAGTAGAGTGGAACACAGGTCATTCTAAAATCATTAGTGAATTACATTAAAGACAGCTACGCTTAAGGCTCTTGTATTCTGTTGGCAATTTATTTTCCAAGTGACTCCATTCTCATATTTCAAATCATCGTGTAAAACTCACTTGGTTTGGCTAGCTTTCCACCACTAATTTTCTTTTCAGCTAACATCATCTACACATATTCTTGTACTTGACCTTTTGCACTCTAAGCACAACTCCCCAAACAAATCCCGAAGCAAGAAGATACAAAAAATACAAATTATCATTACCCTTCCCTGATGAATTCCTCCCCCCCCCCGGTCTATTTTCACTCTGTTTTGACTGGGGCTGGCCAGAAAACCAGAATTCCATTTAGCAAGAAATCAAGGTTTTGACATTTCCTTTCATTCTGCATCAGAAGGACACCAAGACTTTAACTTTTTCTCTCTCATGCACCAACCCCCACCCCCAAAACAATATCTCTCTGTCTCATTCACTCACACCCACACCCACCTACTGTGGTTAAGATACTTGCCTAGGATGTGGAAGACCTAGGTTCAAGTCCCTGATTTGAGGTGGAAACCACAAAATGAATAGGCAGGTTAGTGCCTTAACCATCAGTCTCTCTCTAGCCCATTCTGGGAGTGGTCTCTTACTTTGACCAGAAATTCTACCTTGGACCTGAGAAATCTTCCCAATGAAATTTGTATCAAAACAAAAATGTTTCCATGAAAAGTTTTGGTTTTGACAAAAATGCCCAACCAACTTTAATTTTCAGAAAATTAGATTGTAAACTTCTCAGGATAGGGAGGTGTTCTTTCAAGGGCCATGCAGACCTAATAGTAATAACAGTACATACAATTCCCCTGTATGCACACGCAAAGGGTTGTAATCACAGAACTTTACTCTTGGTTCTTATGTAATTAAATCCAGATATTATCCAAAAGACACACTAACATCATTAGAAGTCTAAGTACTACCACGGTCTAAAGTTCTCTTAATTATGGTGCAGAAATTAAAGAAAAAAGGGTAACTAAACAATGGGAAATTAGTGACGTGTATCAGATACAACAAGTGATTCAAGTACACAACATAGACTGAATGGCAATGCTAAACTGCATGATACCGTTTATAATAAATAACTAATTAGTAGGTACTTTATTTACACCACATTAGGTCATATCATTCCAAGAAATATTGATTTAAAAGACCTAGCCAAGGTACTTACACTGATCAGAATGGCATAGCAGCAGTGCCTGATGCTTATGCGCATGGCTAGGCATGTGAGCAACAACTATATGAATTTTCTGCTTGTAGAAACACTGTCCCCACAAAGCTAGCTGAATAATTATTTTGTGGTTTTCACCTCAAAGTGAAGATGCAGCTGCTGCTCTCTGATTTGGCCTTTTTCTCCCCAGGGGCAGGATCATTTTCGTAGCACCACCGTTCCCATTCACACTCAGAAATGCTGCTTTCATGTGGATTTAATAATTTGGCTCATAGGATTCTTTCCATATTTCAAGGAAACACTATCCCTTTCAAAGCATTCTTCCAGCGAGAGACCCCGCTGTAAAAAACATTGAATCACACTTGTTATGGCACATTTAGGGTGACTAGATTTTCTAAATGCAAAACCAGAACGTATTTTGGTGGGAGAGGGGGGGAAAGAAGCATACACACAGCAATGAGGAAAAGGAAGGTGCCTACTTCACCCCTTAGCTTCCCAGATTCCCTCACCAAGCATGCAAGATCTTCCCCTTCCTCCACCAGCTTGTCCCTCTTTCTCAACCCCTTCCTCAAAGGTCCTTGAAAACAGCAAGTATAGCTATTGGGCCTCAGTGCTGCTACAGTAATTCCTGCTGCCACCGTGACTCTTCATCATCTGTTACTGCGAGGCTCAACTGTGTCTGTGTTGAGCGTGTGCTGTTTTTCTCTACTTCCTTACTGAAAATGTATTGGATTATGAGAAGCCTCAAACAGCATTCCATAATTCATAGCCTGGCAGCAAGTCAGAACTGAATCTTTGTGTATTTGGGCAGGAACAGGGTCGCAAAGGGGACTGCAGAAAAGGGGGAAGAGAGTATCTTCAACTTGCTCTTTGTGCAATGTGGCTGCACTCATTTGGTATGTCCCCTCTCCAGCTGCCAAGTGGATGTGCATGCAGCAGGGCTGAAGGCTGTTGTTTCATCTAAGACAGTGGTTCTCAAACAGGAATCCGGGGCCCCTTATGGTGCCACGAGCAGGTTTCAGGGGATCTGCCAAAATAAACCAGAGAGCAGGGTCGGTGTTGGACTTGCTGGGGCGCAGGGCAGAAAGCCCAAGCCCTGACATGTGGGGCTGAAGCCACAGGCTGAACAAAGCAGCTTCGGGGGGGATGAGGGGGGGACACACCTGTGCCCTGCTTGATATCCCCTAATGCCAGTCCTGGCTTTTAAGCTACTGGATATGCAGAAAAACAGTTGTGGCACAGGTGGGCCAAGGAATTTTTATTGCATGTTGGGGGCCTCAAGAAGAAAAAGATTGAGAATCCCTTTTCAAAGAGAAATCCTGCAACAAGAGCCCCCTACAATGTGAACAGATCTACCCAGCATGAAAGAGATGGAGGAAGGAGTTTGCAACAGCTGCAATGTCCCCCAAATGTTCCTCTATCTGGGGGTAGAGGGACAGACTGTCCCAGGCATCTCCTGAGGCAGAAGGGAGGGTGAGAGATCCACAGGGTCACTGGTTTCTCCCTTTCTCAGTGACAAAGGCTGCTAGATTTACCTTTCATCTTTGATTGGACAAACCTGCTTGTGGGACCTGACAAGTAAGGGCCAAAGGGCACAGATGGGTCTTCCTTGCTCTTGACTAGTGCCTACTCACACTTTGCCTCTGGTACTGGGCCCAAGAATGGTGGTGGAAGTGTGAGAGTGAAAGAAAAACAAACAGGGGACAAAATAAGGTCTATTGAATAGATGAGCTGTTTTCACAAAGGCCTTTGGTGTTGACCAAAAAACGATGGTGGGGGAAAAAAAAAAAACAGGGAGAGAGAGAGAGAGAGAGGGGAAAGAGCTACAAAAAAAGGTTCAAAATAGAAAGCAGAAATTCTTTCCCATCTGCTCCAAACAGAAACCACTGTGGCCTACCAGTTAGAAGCTTTTGTTTTTTCTTCCAATCTGCACCTGCTGGCAAGAGGTCACAGTGTTTCCCTAAGCATGTGTGGACTCCCCTCTAAGGGATTCTATCAAATCTCTAAACTGTTTTCAAGTGTCTTAGCTTTTGTGTAAAACAAATGATGTTATGGTGGTGAAAAAAAGTTGTCATTACATGGAGTGAAACAGACGTAGAGATGTCTGTCTGAGTTTCCAGAGAGTCTGAAACAATAGCTAATGGACACATCCTATACTTGTATGATGATAGCATTTTTCTACTTCAAACAGGCCCACAATATCAAAGATGAAGCTGAAAATAAAACAGGGAAGCCAAAACCTTCTAATTACGTTTTTTCTGGTATAAAATAAAGACATTGTATAAACTGGTACCTACACCACAGGTGGGTTTCCTAGCTCTCTAGCAGGAAACTAGCGATTCCTAGCATATAAAGCCATGCTTTTTTCAAAAAAGAATGGCAATGTCATCATTTCCTGATGAGAACATACAGATCTCCTTCATTGCCATAGAACACTGCCAGCAACTCCTCGGACTACTAACTAGGCTTTTTGGTCTTAATTTTCATGCAATCAGTTGTTGTTTCAGGAGTTTTTTTCTGGTTTGACACATGCCACTGTGCCTAACAAGAAGCAAGGTTATCACATTGGCTAGGGGACATCAGTGCAGAGAGCTATCTTCCCATGCACAAATCCAGAAGCTCCTTATAAAGAAAACAACAGTATGACCTCTAGTTTACAAGTCTCCAGACACCGAAAAAACTTCAAAAGAAACAAGATTAGTGGGAGTCGTTTAAATTTCAAAGACTTTAATATCTATAAAGACATTTTGGCACAAAGCCTGAAAACACACTTAAATCGTTTGTAAACTGACTTGGCCTGTAACACTTGTTTGACGGCAGCAACCCAGTCTGTGAGGCAGGACCAAAGAGATAATGAAAATGAAAACCATCAACTGAACACTCAGGCCTCTGGACAACCTCCTTCGAGTCCATGAATCCCAATAATTTGCCAACATTTTCCATTAATTTACCAACAAACATGACAGTTTGTTGGTGCACTGACCATGAACTGTAGTGCAGCTCTGCTTGTCTTAATAGCAACAGTGAGAGAGCAATCTGGAATAAATGGAATTATACTGTTGAAATAGCTACCAACAATTTTCATTGCATCTTTACTAATTCAGAAAAGTGCAACACACTGAACAATTAAGATGTTAAGATGTAAAATAACTTCCCTTTATTCAAATTAAATTAGCATTTCTTTCATTTACTGTGTTCTACATTCTACAGATAAAACTTCTGTGCAAAATAGTTTACAAAATACTACAAAAGGCTTTTATTGTAAAAATAAAATTTCTAGATATACAATTACTTTGCACTATTGACAAATATTGTACAGAATTTGACAGTCAGTTTTAATATGTCACATTACTTAAATATATGAAGTCATGTAAACCAATGATCTTACTGATAAGCATTCCATTATTGGTACTTCAGCTTCTTGTGACTGAAACACTATTCTTTTCCCACACCTTACCCTAAGTACTGGTTTTGCTCACACACTCTCTATTCACCTTTGTGCACTTTAATAATGAAACTGGGCCTTGGAACAACTCAAGTTCCATTGAAGGATAGAGCATGCACAGTCAAATGGGAGGAAGTAAATACTAGCTGGAATATGTGGTCTTAGTCTGGTAAATTAAAACAATTCCCCTAAAAGTTGTGAGTTGGTAACATGAACCCTCATTGATCCAATTCGCTTTCATTCTGCAAGGTCTTCATAGCTAAACCCCACAGGGTCATACTGGAAAAGAATGGTCCCTCATTACTCCTATATGCAGCAGAAGATGCACGATTGCCCAGTGGGTCACCACAATGACCATCCAGGGTTGTCATTGATGAACGAATCATAGAAATATTATCAGACTGTAGGGGTTCTTCTGCAGGTGATACATCTACCTCTGTGTAAGTGAAAGGTGGCTGAGGAGTTTGTTGTGTCTGAGGTTTTGGGAGTTCAGCAGGATCCAGACTCAATTTCTGCTGGATTGTAGACTCCTGGTGTTGAATCATTGACCGCAACTTGCAATAAGAGCCTGCAGAACTATCAAATTCATTAGCTGAATTCCCAGCTGGACGAACAGGAAATTTAACGGATACTGGTAACAAAGTAACAGACATTTCTTGGGCAAACGAGTCAGAACCCTGAGATTTCTCAAGATCAGAAGTTTCAATTGCCTGAGTAAATTCCTCTAGTGTATTTGATCCCTCATCATTGGACTTGCAGTGCATTTTCTTGTGCCGCCGCAGAACAGCAGAACGAGTGAAGCATTTGTTACAGGTCTCACAGGTATAGGGCTTTTCTCCTGTATGAGTCCGCACATGTCTGCGTAGGTCACCAGACCCTGCAAAACATTTTCCTGAGAGACAGAAGTAATACTTTTAGATTTTGTTCCTCTCAATGTGAGTGCCATGAACATGTTTGATTAGAGGGAATATCAAGAGTTAAAACTACAGATCAACTCCTATTGTGTCATGTTCTCTGTCTAGAACAGTCTCTGACTTGTTCCTTCTATTTTTAAAACTCAATTATTTGTACTTTTCTTCTTCTTGACCCGACTTGCTCTCCTGTATTTCCATATTCTTCTGTTTATAGTCTATAGTATCAGAAATCCCCTCTAACACTGGAATGCTGTGACAAGCATTAGTAGCAACCGCTTTTCTCAGTTTGTCTCTGTCTTTGCTGAACTGAATCCCTTTGATCCCTACAGTAGCAGTCTGAGGAACATGGAATGTTGATGACATTTCAAAATACATTTTTCATAAAAGAACTGCACTACCTCAAATACACCTTACAATAATTCCCTCAATACAGAGGTACTATTGTCAGATACTACAGAGATGGGTACTGTTATAAAAACTTAGCTGTATTGATAATGTAAACATAAAACCCATTTTGGCTATAAAATAATTTTCAGTGTTGCAATTTTATTATTGCTAGGAGCATTCAGGTACTATGAAAAACTATCAACTTCTTAACATGCAGAATTGACATATTTTCAAAATAAACAGAAGCCAGAGGTAATATAACTCTTATAAAATTACAGACAGCAATATAGTAACTGACTGAAATTAGGCAAAGATACCAATGTCATAGTGCAGCAGGAGAAAAGGATGTTTCTAATTTCTAAAATTGCTACCTTAATTATACACAGTGATTCTGAGATTTTACATTCTTCAGAATGGTATAATTTGATTTTATATAGTTTTGTCCATATTAATGATTGTTTTAATGCTGTACGTTATGTGAACAGGTACCATGAAAATAAAATGTGTTATTTGAAAGCTTAGGAAATTGCAATTGATCTACTAGCCATTCATTTAAATATATTCTCATTTTTTGCCATTAAACTTTTGCATACAACTGTTTATATTAATCTCTAATTTTACAAAGCCCAGGCTTTTCTGCATAGCCAATAATGCTACACTATCATCGGGTTAGCAGGTGTTGAATTTTTGCATATGGTGGACTATTTCTTAAGAGATGGATCCTCTTGTGGGTCATTGTCTAGATTTCACACCTTCTCTGTGGAAATCAGATGAACTGGCTATAAGAACAACTAATCAGAACAATATTAAAGGGACAAGTTTAAAGTAAGCCTATTTTAATGTGATGGGAGAAACTGCTTGTTTACGCTTTCTCTAATTTGTATCTGCTGTTTGTTTCCTCTGACTGGATGAAAGGCTTTACATTAGTTAAGACTCACCTTTGTTGCCTCAAGAGCCCCATGCCAAGACATACTCTAGTTAGGTGTTTTTATCTTGTGTGTTTGCTATCCCTCTCCAATGTTGGTGTTCTTTGAACATGACTGAACTTGCACCAAAAGCAACAATAGTCACAAGAAGATAATTAAATACCATTGCAGGATGCTGAGAGGTGCTTGGGGTGTGAGAGATTAGATAAATAAATAAAACCTCTGTAAACTCACGAGCAAAGATGAATCGCTATCAAAGACAGCAGCTTTGCAGACCACCTGGAACTGGGATCCATCCAATACAATTTGAGAACTAGTATTCTCAGCTATGAGGTGTTGACCCAGTTATGCTTTATAATTCAAAAGAGCCTTTCCTTTACAAATTAAAGTGAAGGACTAAAGGTTGCTTCCAGCTTTCACTAGGATTCAGTGAGATCTCATTTGAATATTGCAACCAAACGTTTTGGACAAAAGCACTAAGGCTGCTATTTCAACATACTTCTTTTGGAAGGAGGCTAAGCATGTCCTGATAAGTAGAAAGTAAATCAAACCTCTGAAACAGCTATGATCAGTATTGCTGTTAAAACCAGACTATAGGGTCTAGAAAGAAGATTCACCACTTTAAACAACATTCACTCTTCCAGATTCCTTTCTATATTCTCCATTCAAAATTCACTTGTGATCTCATTTGTGCTCAGCCTAGCACTGTTTTAGGTTTAAAGAAAAAATAACTACCACATAGGTGATAACAACAGGGCACTTTGTTGAAAAAGTAACATTTGTACCATCAATAATGTTAAAGTCCTATGTATGAGATGGTGTAAACAAGTAATAAAACCAACTCGAAAATGATTTTAACCATCAGCTATGCCAAATAGAAGAGATCCAGGAAAGGATATTTCAATCCAGTTTTACTTTGTCCAAGACATCAGTGAGTAAGGTGAATTTCCATTAGCTTTTAAAAATAAATATGTATGTATTGTAAACCTTACTTACCACATGCTGAACAGCTGTATGGTCTTTCTCCTGTGTGCCTAATTCTGTGCTTTACTAACTTCCGTTGCATGTTAAATGACTTTCCACACTCATCGCAGGTGAATACTTTATCTGCTGTATGGGTCTTTTTGTGTTCCTTTAAGTTACTAAAGTTACTAAACCCTGGAAGAATGTAACAGACACTAAGATTAAGAAGACTACTCACATTTCAATCATAAACCCTAAAAGACAGAAAAAATTAATTCTAGCATACCTCTGCCACAGATATCACACAGATGAGGTTTTTCTCCAGAATGAATAATAATGTGACGCTGTACATCACCAGAAGCAGCAAATCTGGAACAGAATTTGGAAACTCAGTTAAAAGTGTTTCTACATACCTACTACTCTCCAGAGCTGTATATCATATAGGGAGCAGCGGTTATGAATGCTTCATCAGCCTAGCAAGTTCTAGAATGGTTAGAGGACTGTCATCTGAAATATTAAGAACTCCTAACACTAGATGCTATTTTGGGGACAGTGTCAGGTTCAAAATATTTTTTAAACAAACATAATGCCTTAAATTTCAAACATCTATTTTTAACAATCAAATTTATTTTTTGCCATTAATACTATTTCTTTAATTTTTGTATTTTGCCCAAGCTTGAACAAAAATAGACAAGCCAGTTACAAGTTTGTGTATTTTCTGTCATGTGCTGATGTTGTAAAGACTTCAAGGAAATATTTAAAAAACTCAAATAAAAATAATGAAGACCTATCTATTGATCATAGCTTTTGTAAAATTTAACAAAACCCTAATCATTCTGAGTCTAAATCATGACAATGTATAGCTTTAAAGGAAAAGCACAGAACTGTGCATACTTTGAGTCAACGTTTCCAAAAGTTGTGTTAAGTTAAATAGTTTAATTAGACATTGGATATTTTTAGTTAATTAAAAAGTTGCCAATGAACAGAAATCCAAATAAGACCATAAAGACTCACCGGACGTGCTGATTTATGGGATATGGCACTAAACATATATCTGCGTAAAGTAATTTAACCCATCATTCTGTACTTGCTTTTAATAAGCAATTCCTAATGTTAATCTCTTGTCATTTACCAGTATCCAATAAAGGCAGAAGTGCACAAAGAGTGAAGGGCAAATAAACAATAGAAGCCTATGGTGGTATAAATCAACACAGCCTACTCCTGTTACCTAAACCTTGGCCTCTGAGTTGTTATTAGGGTTAAGAAAATGTTTTATTAATACAATCTTAAAGCACTGACATACTAACTGTATAGGAGATTAACAACTGTACTAACCTTTTCCCACAGATTTCACAAATATATGGTTTTTCACCAGAGTGCCGACGTAAATGAGTCTGAAGGTTACCTGCCTGAAAAGATGGGAATAAATGGTTTAAAGAGGCCAGAACTAGCTAGTTGGTGTCTGTAGATGAAGAGGTGTAAAGAACAGAATCCAGAAGCTGGCTTTCAGTTCCTAATTTTAAAACGGTCAAGGTTATGCACCATTTGGAGAATGAAGAATTATGCTGTTTGACCAAGAAATAGTGTTGTCTACACTAATAGCCACCTATCTATCTATGCAGCTATAAATTGACAACAGCAAATTGGGAAACAGAAAAAAGAGCAAATTAAAAAAAAGAAAAAGCCCAGATTCAAACAATTTGGAAACAAGCTACATCTGAAAGACTGATCCTGTTAAGTGTGAAAACCTAGAACAACAACCAGGATTACAGTCATGGGGAGATGATTACTTACCAGTAATTAGATTTGTCTTAGTCTCCTTCTCTTTCCTATCCTACAAATAAAATACCACTACATCATGATGTATGACTTCACCTACCAGGAGGCAAAGAAAAATGGTCAGTTATTATCTACATATAATGTACTCAGGTCTGGGGGGAGGGATAGCTCTGTGGTTTGAGCATTGGTCTGCTAAACCCGGGGTTGTGAGTTCAATCCTTGAGGGGGCCATTTGGGGATTGGTCCTGCTTTGAGCAGGGGGTTGGACTACATGATCTCCTGAGGTCCCTTCCAACCCTGATATTCTGTGATTCTATGAAAAGCCACAAATATTTACCCCCAACAAAAGGAGAAAGTAGGATAAGGAAGAGGAGAAGACTATGAACAAAACAAATTACTGGTAAGTAATTTTTCCTTCTACATCTTCCATCTTCCCTGTCCTGCAAAAGTCATGTTGGCATATCAAGCAAGGCAGATAAGAACCCCAGAAGCGTGAAGCACAGTTCTTCCTAATAACTCTTTGGCCTAGGCTAAACCTAAAACTTAGGTCAACCTAACTACATCGCCCAGGGTGGGAAAAATTCACAGCCCTGAGCAACATAGTTAAGCTGACCTAAGACCTGGTGTAGAACCATTAGATCAAGGGAAGACTTTTTGGAGGGATGGATTAACTACAGCAACAGAAAAACCCTTTATGTGCTGGAGCAAGTATCTATACTGCAATGCTACAGCACCAAACCTGCAGGGCCATAGCTGTGCCACTGTAGCTGTAGTGTAGACATAGCCTTAGTAGCGAAGATCAGTGATGGCTCTGAATAGGTAATCAACTGAGACTCCAACTGTATATGCAAGACTTAGACATGTTGGAGGGAGGAGCCCCAAACATTGTCCAGGAATGTTTTACTTGATCCCAAGCTCCCTTGTTAACACTTGGCAACCTTTTTGCAATTCTAGAACCGTTAAGGAAAGCAACTGCTTTGGCTTTATTTAAATACAGCTCGAGTAGGGAATGTAAGATACATCTTTCTTATTAAGTGTACAGAGATTCTGGATAATGACCTTTATTCAGTGACCTCCCTAGATAAGGAAAGATCAGAGAAACTGACTTCAAGGCACACACTTCTGACTCTCTCTCCTTGAAATCCTCATAAGCAATGATAGCAACTCTTGACAACCAAAGTTTATGAATATAACGAAAAGTGGTGAAAGGAACTTTAAGGGGATGAAACAACAAAGAAAAGATTAAACTGATTGCAAAGAACCCATACAGATGAAAAATGACCATGGATTGCATCCTAAAACAGCTTGCTTTTAACCATTTCAAAGTCTTTCAGAAAGAAATCAGATTGACCCTTATACTCACACACAAAGAGTCAGAAAGCTGAAATCTATAACAGGAAAGGGAACTAGGACAGATGTTCTGGAGACTCACAGAGTCTATGAGTAGATCTCTGGAGGTCTGAGAACAATGGGCATCTCGACTAAGATAACCTCTCCTTTGTATAATCTGACCATGAACTGGGGTTTGGGAGAAGGGAGAATCTCCATGCAGAGGCACAACTTGGGAAGCTTGAAGTACACACATCACAGAAACGGCAGAACCTCTGTTTCTGTTGTACCACAGAACAAACAGGAATATAGGGATTGTCTGCACTTGAAAGTCATTTCAGATTAAGGCAGAGTGTGAATTTAAAGTGCAATAGCTATTCTGGAATAGTTTCCCATTTGGACATTCTTATTTTAGAATAACAGTATCCAAGGGGAGCTATTGCGGAATAGCTATTCTGGTTAATTTCCCTATGCAAATAAATCCATAATCCTTGACCCATCCCCTAAGGATGCCAGGACAATGAACTTATTATTACAAATTCTGATACCTTTGTTACAGGGGTAACTTGAAGCCTGGAGGAGGAGGATAGAAGTACAGTAGAACACCAGAGTTATGAACAGAGCGGTCAACCACACACTTCATTTGGAACCAGAAGTCCCAATCAGGAACAATCAGGCAGCAGCAGAGAACAAAAGAAAAAAGAAAAAAAGAAGAGCAAATACAGTACAGTACTGAGTTAAATATAAACTAATAAAAAAATAAAGGGAAAGTTTAAAAAAAAGATTTGACAAGGTAAGGAAACTGTTTCTGTGCTTGTTTCATTTAAATTAAGATGGTTAAAAGCAGCATTTTTCTTCTGAATAGCAAAGTTTTAAAGCTGTATTAAGTGAATGTTCACTTGTAAACTTTTGAGAGAACCATAACGTTTTGTTCAGAGTTACAAACAACCTCCATTTCTGAGGTGTTCATAACTCTGAGGTTCTACTGTAATCATTGTCCAATCACCTTTGGTCTGATCCCTGGGTTTTAACTCTGCAAAGGAATAATATTGACTGGCTAGGAAGATGAGGGATAGGCGGAGACTGGGCATTTCAGTGAAAGGGAGAGATATTAAAGATAATGGAATGGGATTTCTGAGCCTGACTGATCCTGGTTGCATTTCACACTAACTCAGAAGAAGAAAAGGACAGTTGATTTGATCCTTTTACAAATCTTTGTGACCAAAACAATCTCAGGCTCAGGCGGCATGTCTTAGGGAGCAGACACTCACACAAAATGTACTGAAAGAGACTCTGCCGAAAAAAGTACATAAGAGACCGGCAATGTTATCCTTGATTGCAGAGAAGAGGTGTGGCAAAAAATCATGCAGGAAAGGAGCTGGTATACTGATAGTGAGGGGAAGACACATGCTGGGAGGCAAAGGGCCCTTTCTTCTCTCCAAAAGTCAAGGTTAGTTTAAAGTAGGTTCCTTTTGCTCATCTTCTTTCTATATCCAATCTCAAATTTTACTACTTTAATCTTCCATTTATTTCTAAGTACAAAAAACAATACTGATCCAGCATCTGCTATGCACTTGGAACTGCAATAGACGTCAATAGGAGTCCATGAACTTGACCGATGTAAGACTGGGCCCAAAAGCACAGCAGATGAAGGCTAGAGAGAACAGTGCTGTAGTCTCTCATACTTATAGGATGTGACAGCAAAGAAAACAGAGGAAAGTGGGAGGAACTAGACATTATAAAGGCAGAAGTAAATTTTCTTTGCACCTTACTTCTTGGTAGGTGGAGTCTTACAACATGTGGTTATGGTATTGCATTTGCAGAATGGAGAGAGACATGATAAGAAGACCGATACCTAGAATTTCACTATTTCACCCTTCATTTGCCAATATTCATCAGTTCATTAAGCCAAGAACAACTGAATTTTAAACACTGCTTTTGTAAGTCACAACACGTTTTTAAGATGTTAACATAAGGAAAGAATAGGGAGGGATGTAAATTCCACTTTATGAATAGTAAAGTGGTTGTAGCACTTGGATTGCATTGTGGACCTTATATTTTGCAAACATGCATATCCTGTATTATAATTAGTCTATCAGCACCTTCAGGAGATTAAGATAGGGGAGAAAAACTGTTTAAGAGTAGTTAAAATGAGAAATTACAGTTTGCAGTACCTTTTGTCAACAGATGGAAAATTAAAAGAATTCATCAAAAACAAAATCTGTTACATGAAAAATGTTTTAAGGTTGTCATTGCTGTGATACATTCTTTATTTACTGTTTCCTCTCCCCTCCCACAAATCCCCCTTCAATAACTTAAACCAGCCTTGCAAAATGCTACTCCGCTTGCCTGATGCAAGAAATGTTTTATGGTCAAATAAACCAACCATTTTTTCTTATCCTCATCAACATAAAGGGCAGCAATACGTTCTTGTACCTAGGCTAGTATATCTTCACAACAATTTTGAAAAGCTGCTTTTAATGGTTATACCCCTTCTGATACTTAGAATTTCAGTCTTCAACCAAAAAAAATGTTTTCTATGGCTAATATGCACTCAAAGCTGTCCAAAATGACTGGACAAGCACAACTGAATACTGAATGTAGGGCCGGACCTCACACTTCAGTTATAAAATCTATCCCAGTATAAAACATGCATTTGACTGTTTCTCTCTCTCTCCCACCACCTGCTCATCTCCCTCTTGTAAAGTGTAAGTAGTCTGATATAACTACAGGGTATCTTATGATCAAATAAAGGATGGAATAGAGTAAGACTGTGAGTACAGATAATAAATTACAATGAAAAGGTGGAGTCCTAAATTTTCAGAAGTGGTCTGCAGTATTGCTGATGCAGTTTTAGGGACAAAACAAACTGCATCCTTTCTAACAGCCTCCCTGATTGTACCTGTAAGTCAAGTAGTTAGGTGCCTGATATATGCAAATGCAAGTGAATTTAACAGTACCTGCAACTCTGCAATTTAAATATTGGAGGTCAAGTTGAGGCGCAGATAAAATTCAAGGCCAGAATTTCGGGGGGGGGGGGGGGGGGAATCTGACTTTTATTTCCTAAGTAAACTTAAACTGGATTATTGTGTCAGGCTTTGGAACCATTTGAATTTCAGTTAAAAAGAAATTAGTCTGATTCTATTTATGCAATTATCAGCTACTCAATGTTTCATATTTGGACCTCTGGAGAGGTCTGCCTTGCTACATTTGATATATAGGAAGACTATAGGGTTTGCAACAAATTATATATCTGACTAAGAGGTATTTGCTTTAGAGCAGTGGTTCTCAACCTGTGGCCCAATCAGCACGGAGCTGTAGCCCATTTGACAATCTCAAGCCCAGACAGGTAGTATTGGATGCAGCCCACATAACACATTATTGGCCACATATGCGGCCCATGATGGTAAATAGGTTGAGAACCACTGCTTTAGACTATGTAAAAATAATAGTATGCAAGACTGACTCCACTGTTCCTGTGAACACCACTCAAATTGTATTTCTAGATAAGGTACATATATATTTTAGGCCCCACATTGTTATAATTTGGCAGTGAATGTACTCTAGATTTTAAATATGCAGAGGACTTTTTTAAAAAAAAAAAGTCTACATAACTAAGCACCCAATTGCTGAGAAAAAAAGCATGAAAATTAAAGACAGATTGAGGGAGAGGTGATAGAACTGCTACATAAAAGTAAAAGAAAAAGGCAGAAAACATCTTAAAGAAATCTAGAAAACTGTAATTTGTATTTTCAAAAGCCACCACAGGTGGTTAAATCCTAAATTTAGGATTGTAACATTGGACAAAGCCATGTCATTTATATCACTGCCAACAGAACTAAGTTTACTTTTAGAATCAAAACATGGATACATTTAGTTTAACTGTAAGTATCATAAAATAAAATATTCCCACCTGTGAGAAGTGTTTCCCACAAATGTTACATTCAAAAGGTTTCTCACCTAAAAGGAGAAAAGACAGAACATAGCATATCTAATAGTTTCAACAGAATACAAATGTTTTAAATTGGTATACTTCCCTCTAAAAGATATAATTTAGATACAACTTAAAGCCAAAAGGACACTTACCAAAGTAATTTAAAGAGAAAATTAAATAGGTATTGTGTTTCTGTCATTTACCTCTTAAAGGAGAATCTCTTTGAAATATAATTTATATTTCACTAACAAATAACTAGTAAAAAATGGACAGGAATAGAAACGTTCTTAACATTTACACTTTCTTCCTTGCAGGATAGGGGTGAGAATGAGAATTATAAATGCTTGAAGGAAATGTGGTAACTGTCAAATTAAGACAAAATTAAAAGGAGCACATCAGTTTTACACTTTTACACACAGACACACACACACCCCTGACCTGTAGACTGAAGTTAATCATTCACAGAGAAATCAAGTGTGTGTGAGGTCTTGTACTCTCCCTTTGCAAGATTCTGTTCACTTGACAAATCAGCTCTGATTGGTCAGAGACCCTGGAAGCAATCTACAGCCAGTGACTTCTCACTAAAAATAAACTGTATTTAACTGCCTTTACTTTTGCCCTCTAACCCTTCACACTTAGTTGTCCAGGATCTGACAACTGACTTGAGCATTTTGGTCAATAAAGAGTTTTGATGTTTCTCAACCAGGTATAAACTGGTATTTCAGTCTCTCTCAAAATTATTTTGTGTAAGGAGCTTGACAAATAGGGAAATTAGTCCAATACACTATACTTTTTGAAATGTACTGTAATCCCATTATACTGATATTTAGCCACATTCTTCAGTTTTCTAGTCCAGAAACCTAGTATCAGTTTGAATCAATGTATTCTCTTTTCCACCTATTCCACAGAGTCATAGAATATCAGGGTTGGAAGGGACCTCAGGAGATCATCTAGTCCAACCCCCTGCTCAAAGCAGGACCAATCCCCAACTAAGTCATCCCAGCCAGGGCTTTGTCAAGCCTGAGCTTAAAAACTTCTATAAGGACATTTAGTCACTAAATATTTTTTCTGCCATAGTTCTCAGTTTTAATGGGTTTCCTAGTTTTAGATTATGGGTAGTTTTCAAGACTGCATCTGTGATTTAGGAGCCTAAATTCCATTTTTAAAGTGACTAGGGCCAGATTATTAAAGATATTTAGCTGCCTAAAGATGCACTTAGGCATTTAGACCTAGGCTTTTTAGGTGCCTAGAAAATCACTGTGATCCACAAAGCCTGGGTTAGGTGACTAGGCTCTCTATACAACGAATGGGGATAGATGCCTCAGAATGGGATTCACAATAAGCAGCATGCTAGGCAGCTTGGGGCAGCTCCTCCCCCAAGCTAGCCAATGGGAGAAGGCAAGAGGAGGAGTGTTTGCTAAACCCTGCCAATCTCACAGAAACAGGCACTTAAGACTGGGCTGCTGGGAAGCTCTTCCCTTTGCTTGGGATTTTCAGCTGCAAACCCTCTCCTGGGATTAGGTGCCTATGCTATTTTAGGAAGAAGCCCAGAGGGGGGAGGACTACATCCCTCATTATTTTAGCCCAGTGGATAGAGGACTCATCTGGGATATAGGAGAGCCTACTTCAAGTCCCCTCCTCCACCTGAGGAGAAGGGATTTGCACAGAGCTCTGCCACTCCTCAGGTCAGTGCCCTAACCACTGGGCTATAGGATATTCTGATGTACGGCCTCCTCAGTCTCCACTGCTGAAGCTGTTCCATTGTGGATAAATAATGAAAGCATCACTGACGGAAAGGGGGAAAATAGGGGGGAGAGAGAATGAATATGACTGTGTATCCTAGTGGTTACAGCATTCACCTGTGAGACCCAGGATCCAATCCCTCTGCACCAATGACTTTTTAAAATTTATTTTTACACAATGGAACAGTTTCAGCAGGAGAGATTGAGGGAGCCACACATCTTTCATAGCCCTGAGAAGTAACAGATCCCCATTCAAATTCCTTCTCCCCCTTGGGTCAAGGGGGGGGACTTGAACCCAGGGTCTCTGACACCACAGTGAATACCCTAGGCTACACACTGGGCTAAAAATTATGAGGGAGGTCCTCCCTCCACCCACGGCTGTTTTGTGTAAGCTCACCTATTGTGTCCCGATCTAGTAGGTGAGTTCTGAGCACTTTTACCAGACTGGGCTCTGCAGGCAAATCCAGGAGAAGAATGCCTATTTTCCACTGGTTTGAGACTAGCCCTGTGGCTCAGGCATCCAAATGCCTGGAGTGAGGCAGTAGCGCACATGCTCAGAAGCAGAAACACAGGTGCCTATGAAAATTTTAATTAAAAAAAATAGGCACTGAGTGAGTTTAGGTACCTCAGGTTTAGATGGCAACTGGGCAGGGGTTTGTGAGTCCCTGTGAAGCCTGATTCTGGGATTCAAGCAACTAAAGTGGCAGTTAGTCACCCAAGTCCTTTTGTGAATCTTGCCCTTTCTAGGATTTTCAGAAGTGCCCAGGAACCTGACTTCCACGGATTTCAATGGGAGTTAGTCATCTTGGCACTTCTGAAAATCCCACTAAGTACTAAACATCTTTAAAAGTCCAGCCCTTTGGTACCAGGGAACCGAAGACTCATTGAAAGTCAAAGGACTAAGGGATTTTTGAAATTTTTACCCTATACCTGGTTTCTGAACCATCACTGAAGTGGAAAAATAGTCTATTAACCTTGTCTATCACTTCCCTAATTTTGCAGAACATCAGTCATACAGTCTGTGACCCTGAGAACCCATCAATGACAATTGGCAAAGGGTTCATTCACTGTTCTGTAACAATAACCCAGGACAGGCCTGACAAACTCACTACACCCAACAAATTGATTTCATAGTATTTATCCAAAGAAGGTCAAGGGAGGTATCTAATAAAAGCTTATGTCATACTGATCTTCATAATTATTGAGAGATGTATGTACGGATGACATTTAAGGAGCTGTGTGTATATACATAAGAAAATATATTTTAAAGTCTGAGTCAAAGCAGGGTTGACAAGCAGATTTTGACCAGACAAAGGATGTACATTCAATCATTTGCCTTGGTTCACATGTAAAATAAGTATTGTACGTCAACACAATGGAAGCCCATCTGCATACAACATATGGATGTGAATGCAACATGGAGCCAGTGCATCAGGGAATAAACCACAGGGGTCATCCTGACTCTGGGGATAAAACAATGAATATTGGGGATTCAGAAGGCAAAAGGACCTTTTCATCCTTCACAGAGGAAGTTAAAAGGACAGCACGTTTTGCATTTATTAAAGGGAAATCCCAACCATGTTGGTTGGAGACGCTGTGAGCTTGCTTAGGGTGAGATTAACTATGTTAGACAAGAGTTTTAGCCTGTTGAAAGTTTAGACTCTGAGAAGCATAAAGTTATACATTTTGTTTTATATGTAACCATTCTGTTTCCATTTGTTATCCTTACTCACTAGCTCTTAAATCTTATCCTTTGATAATAAACGTATTATTTTCACTATATCTCAGCATTGTGATATTATATTTGAGCTGATCTGCAGTTGAATCAAACAAGCTGATACGTGCACTGTTCCCTTAGGGGGTAGCTTACCTTGTAATTTCTGAGAGTGTCAAATGGTTAAGGGTTGGATGCTGCAGGGGAATGCTTCAAGGGGATTTGGGGATTGGGATACCGTAAACCTACAAGGCAAAGTAAGGGCTGGGAGAGCCCTGAAGAGATTGTTTCCGTGGCTCACAGACTGGTAGTGTCAAGGGAATTGATGTCCAGTTAAGTACAAGAAAATCTTCCTACCATTTTGAATACCCTGCTTCTAACACCCAAAAAGCTACACTGATTGTTAGCAGAACTGTTGTATCTGACCTTGGTTGATAAGAGGGCACTAAGAAACTACCTCTCTCCCTAGTTACCCAGACTATAGAGGGATTTGTAGATTAATGTACCAACACCTAATGCCCTGAGTTGTACACACAAATAAATAGGAAGCAACCCATTACATGGAGCACAGGTGTAGTATGTTCAACAGAATTCACACCACTAAATAGATTGAGTCATAGAATACACATGACACAGGAATATACTTAATAGGGTAAGCAAACAGACAGTATCAAATTCTCTTCCCTTTACACCCTGGTGTGTCCCCTCTTCCTTTGCCTTTCTGTTTAGTATACCTCCTACTGCTTTAGCCACCCACATGTCCTTGCTTTGTCTGTCTCAATTTCCTATACCTGTGCTGCTATATCCCATTCCCAGCACCCCATTAACAGCTAAATGGGTCAGAGCATTGAAGAATTACATGATGTACTTCCCACCTCCTCGCCCTCTTTTTAAAACTACGTAACAGGAGAATGCTGCAGAAGTCAGATGATGCCATCCCACCTAAGTAGCCTGCAGTAGCTATTTGAATTGACTATGAAAATACAACAGACTCTAGACGAATGTCACATGGAAGCATAAGCACAATTCTGCTATCTGGTGTTCTATTCATTTCTTGAGTTATTTTGAAAAACAAGAATTGAAGGAGCAAGGTTTCTGAAAACAACATGGAATTCCTGTGCACTTCAACTCCTGCTCATGGATTAGCAGCGTACAGGACAGCAACACTGAACAGAAAACCTAGTGGGATCAGTCTTGTTACATTTTATATAGTCAAGCTGAATATGTGTGCAGCTGAAACTGCAGTTAAAAACAGCATAGAGTTGGATTGTGTGTGAATACATGGATTTCAAGCAGGAGTGGGACAGTAGCACCATAAAGATTGCACGCAATGAATGTAAATAATCATGTAAATTTATTATTGCAACCCTGTCCTTCTTGGACCTCCCCCTGTTCAGTGTTCCTCACTGCATTGTGTCTAAAATGAAATTGTAAGATGTCAACCAGAGATCATGTTTTGTTTGCTCTATAAAGAACATAGGTCTCGCTGAATAAATAATAGTATATTCCATGGAATGCTGGATTTACAATATACATTTTTCCACAAACAATTTAAAGTGGTTTACTAGATTGGTATGCAAAATTTTTTTCTGCCCAAAGAAACCTATAAAGAATTAAAATCCAGTGTTTGGGCAACATCATTTTAAAAAAATACTCATGTGAGTGAGAGTTGAAACATGAACAACCAGAAAACCTCACAAAAACTGAATGAGACCTTTTGGAGTAGACCCTGTGATGGAGAAAGTTTAAATTTCTTGCAATCTAACAATTTATGGAAATTTAAATTCCCATTACTAAAGACTATGATTTATAAAAGAAATGAATGCATGTTAAAACAAGGGCCACATTTTCTTTGACTTTTGCGCAGAAAATGCACTTTTACTTGTCAGATGATATTTATTTGGCGATATGAACCCTTATGCATTTGTAAATTATGTCACTGGCTATTGGAATATAAAGGAAAAGGAGGGGCAGAAAACATCCGCTAGCTGAGTCCCCATGAAAAACACCATGGTAAATGATGGAAATTAATGGTATTGCTTGATTAATTGAGTATTAATACTAAGCCAGTGGTCACCAACCCATTAATAGTGATTGACTGGTCAATCCATGCCCCTGCAGCAGGGGTAGAGAGGGATGGTGGTGGTGGTGGAGGGGGCTCCGCACTGCTCCTGCCTGCAAGCACCGCCCCCGCAGCTCCCATTGGCCAAGAACGGGGAGCTGTGGCCAATGGGAGCTGCAGGGGCGGTGCCTGCAGAAAGGGGCAGCACGTGGAGCCACGTGCCTTTCCCAAGGGCTGCAGAGGCACGTTGGCCCCTTCTGGGAGCGACATGGCTACGTGGTGCACTACTGGCTGGCGGGGAGGGGGAGAGTGCATGTGGGTGTGGCTTGGCTCATGATGGGGAGGAGGTGCCTGAGTGGGGCTGGGGCAGGTAAGTAGCCTGCCTTAGCCCCGCTGTGCCACCGACTGGGAGCCACCAGAGATAAGTGCCCCGCGTCCCGGAGCCAGCACCCCATACCCCATTCCTGAGCCCCCTCCCAGAACCAGCCTCCTGCACTCCAACACTCTGCCCCAGCCCAGAGCCCCCTCCTGCACCCAAACTCCCTCCCAGAGCTTGTACCCCCTGCCCCCAACCCCCTGCCCCAGGCTCAGTCCAGAGCCCCCTCCCACACTGCGATCCCCTCAGCCCCAGCCCAGAACCCAAATCCCTGCCCAGTGAAAGTGAGTGAGGGTGGGGGAGGGCAAGCAACAGGAGAGAGGGGAATGGAGTGAGTGGAGCAGGGCTTCAGGGAAGGGGAGTGGCAGATCCTGGGTTGCCCTTAAATTCAAAGAGTGATCTTTGGAGTAAAAAGATTGGAGACCACTGAGCTAAGCTAAAGTTTTATAAAAGGTTTTTTGAGTGAATTTACTGTAGTTCTACAACTTTATTTGTTGGGGACATTAAACATTCGGAGTGATGAGTTAAAAAGTTAGAGTGGGTTTATTTTTCACTGTAACAAAGAAATACTAAGCTGTGTTTTCTGTTTTTAGAAATCACTCTGTGCTCGATTTTAAAATGAAGTTATCTGAATGGATATTAGAAGTGTACAGTCAAATTGTTCAAACTCCCTCATTTTCTTTACAAAGTACATATGTCCACTAGGACCATAGTATCCACTAGAAATCTCGATAAACACTGTAACTATCTACCAGTGTGTTTCGCACTATGCAAAAGAGAGGAAAAGTTCCTACCCCATATGATTTACAATGGTCTCAATTCAGTGTGAAATACTACAGAAAAAGGTAAGTCTGCTGGAATTTACAGATTCTTTAACTACAAATTTTCCCTCACCCACATCCATTTGTACTGACTTTTCTCCATACATCTATGCTTTGGGGAGTTATACACTCTGGGTATAGAGCATAAAAGGTGTCTCCTTTAAAGGTGAGAAAAAATATGACATTTACATTTAAATATTACAAAGCATGCTTTTGAAGAAAACCTTAGAAAATTTAGTTGAGAGAATGAAGAATAAATTGAATCTAAAAGCTTTTCTCTATTCACTTAATATATTCCTGTAACTGTCTTTTTCCCTACATCGCTTCCCACAGAAAGTACATTTTTGAAAATGAATCCCTATGAAACAACCGTCTTTGAACCAGGAGGAGGTCTGGATGTCATTTTCCTTTTTATCTCGTTATTAAATATTTGGTCTGCAAGCAGTAAATAACTGTACCTGTATGAGACCTTTTATGGAGCTCCAAATTGCTTGGATGTTTAAAAGCCTTTCCACATAATTCACAAGTATATTGCCTCTGTGACTGAAGAATCTGTGATTGCTCATCTTGTTCTGAAGGACCTTGAGGTCTTTCCGTTTCAACAGTTTGTTCAAAACTCTCTGAACTCACAAGATCTTCAGTTTCTTTTTCTTCAGCAGCATTAATATTTGTCATCTCCATGGTACTTTCATTTACAGATTCAATTACCCTTGTTATACTGTTGTCATCTCTCTTAGGTTCAGACAATTGTTCTGCAGACTTCTGTGATCTTAGAAAATTCAGTTTTTTAAGGTGTATTGCCTTTTTTAACCGCATCTGTTTGGTAGGCTGCAAAGACGTGCTTTCCAAATCTTGGTCTGAAGCAGGTTCATTCAAGGATTGAACCAGAAAGTTGGAGGGTAAGTGGTCAGAGGATTCTAAAATACATTCAGATTGACTGACAGTACAAGAATTGCTCTCTACTGTACTTAGTTCAGTAGATGTATTGAAAGCAAAGGATTGTTCTGTTATTCTCTCATGGTTGGAACATGCATTCTGCTTGTAGAACTGCTTGCTATAAAAGTTGCGCAGTTTATAATAGTAATTTGGCTGTTTAAATGGAAGCTCTGTGCAATTATCATCTAGGGAGTCCTGTGTCTGTTTCTGTACATCACCTGAGGAAGTATGAAGATTAATAGATTGTGATCCATGGGAATGGTGGTCATCCAACACTTTACTCGCTTGTGCATCTGATGAGCATTCATGCAGTAAGTTAGTACCATAACTTTCATTCACACAGTTAGTCTCTGTAGCCAAAGTACTTTGCAAGGAGAACACACTATTGCAAGGCATGCTGGCAGGAGGCTCTACAGCTGTGGAGGATTTTAAAAAAGTGTGGCAAATGTTCAGCACATTTTGCACTTGCAGACATTGTGCAATATCCAACATAGCTTGTACATTGTCCTGGCTAAGATCAAGGTGCGAAGTGTACATGAAGTCCAAGATCTGGCCTATGCCACCTACATTTTTAATGTCCAAGTGAAAGACATCATTCTTCTGGCCTGGAGAATTCTGAAATAGGGTCCTGATGAAATAAAGCATAACCCTTTATAATATACAAGCACATACACTGCTAGTCTGAAGAGCTTTTTTATAAAATATCTATCAAACACAATATCCTAACCAATGTTCCCTCTAATTTTTGACAGGCCGTGTGCGCAAAAAATTTCTTCTGTGCAAATTTTTGACAGGACGTGTGCGCAAAAAATTTCTTCTGTGCAAATTGTTGTGCTTCTGTGCAAATCTTTGTGTGCGCAATGTTTTGCCATGTGTGCGTTTAGGATCTGTGTGTGTGATCCTAACACAATGTGAATCAATAACTCGATATGCAACATGCGGCTGAGAGACCGTTGCTCTGGTACTTATTGATAAGACTTTTGAAACTGCTTGTAATTAGCCTAACTCTGCTTCCTTTGAAGCAAATGGGAGTTTTACTGTTAACTTCAACAGGAGCAGCTATGCCACTGTTGAGTGCTTTTGAAAATCTCACCCTACACTTGTAATATCTTATGTGCTTTAAATATCAACCTTAATGTTGTGTTAGTGGACTGTTTGTGCAGAAGTGGACAGATTGAGAAGGGGCCTTCCCCTTCCCTCCTGGCAAACAGAATGGGAGCGAGAAAGGAACCTCTACATTTAGCTAATCAAATAAAGGTGGGACCCCACATTTCAGAAAATCAAAGTGCTCCCCCTTCCGGCAACTAAGCCTTTCCTTCAGGCTCTGCCAGTGAACCTCACTGGGGCTCATGCTTCTTAGAGCTCTGCCTAACAAGTAGGTTTAAGAGGCTGGTAAAATTTTCAAGCTGTGGCCATATCCATAGAATAAAATCACTTTATAAGCATACTACCGAAGCCTACTGTAATTCTGTTTTTATTTAATTTGGGCTAGGATGTTGAAAGAATCCTAAAGTAATTGGGCATCCAATGCCCACTGAAATTCAACAGGAGTCGAGCTTAAATTTAAACTTAATGGCCAAAACTCTTTGGGCATGAGTCAAAGTTTATTTTTACAAAGTTACAGTTTATTATTGACAGTGCTTATGACACTATAACAGGTGGAGAAGCATTTGAACGTCAACTTTCCTTCTCCTCATAAAGTCACTATAAACTACCTTCTCCCAGTTATTGTTTTTATATATGTATTATTGGTAGCACAAGCTTTAGAAATGGTGAGAGAAGAAACAGGGTTAAAAAAAAAAAACCCAAAACCATATCAGACGATTCATGACAGGCAAGGAAAATTTTGTTGCCCAGCATCCCAAGACAAGTGACTATTAGATGCTGCTTGCTGCAAGGGCTACGGACACTTTAAAAACTTTCAGATGCATTGACTAGCACATCAAGAAATTTCAGTGTATGACTCTGTTCCAGATCCAGATTTGGAAAAGCTAAAAAAAGAAAAAAAAACTGTCCTCCAGCTTGGTTTCCTTTTAAGCACCAAGCAGCAAAAGGGGATGATCTGGTTGTCTGACACACTAAATCTCTCACCTGGCTCTCCTCACCATATTGCAATCCCATACTGCACTTTGGAAGGTCTAAATTAGCTGTTACCATTCAAGAAAGAGATCTTGGAAGTCACTGGGGATAGTTCTCTGAAAACATCCACTCAATGTGCAGTGGCAGTCAAAAAAGCGAACAGAATGTTGGGAATCATTAAGAAAGGGATAGAGAATAAGACAGAAAATATATTGCCTCTATATAAATCCATGGTATGCCCACATCTTGAATACTGCCTGCAGATGTGGTTGCCCCATCTCAAAAAAGATGCAATGGAATGGAAAAGAGCAACACAAATGATTAGGGGTATGGAATGGCTTCCATATGGGGAGAGATTAATAACACTGGGACTTTTCAGCTTGGAAAAGAGATCACGAAGGGGGGATATGATAGAGGTCTATAAAATCATGACCGGTGTAGAGAAAGTAAATAAGGAAACATTATTTACTCCTTCTCATAACACAAGAAGTAGGGGTCACCAAATGAAATTAATAAGCAGCAGGTTTAAAACAAACAAAAGGAAATATTTCTCCACACAACTCACAATCAACTTGTGGAAATCTTTGCCAGAGGATGCTGTGAAGGCCAAGACTATAACAGGGTTCAAAAAAGAAATAGATAAACTCATGGAGGATATGTCCATCAATAGCTATTAGCCAGGATGGGCAGGGACATGTCCCTAGCCTCTGTTTGCCAGAAGCTGGGAATGAGCAACAGGGAATGGACCACTTGATGATTAAATGTTCATTCCCTCGGAGGCACCTGGCATTGGCCACTGTTGGAAGACAGGATACTGGGCTAGATGGACCTTTGGTCTAACCCAGTATGGCCGTTCTTATGAAGGAGAATGCATTACTATTACAGTAACTCCTCACTAAACGTTGTAGTTATGTTCCTGAAAAATGAGACTTTATGCGAAACAATGTTAAGCGAATCCAATTTTCCCATAAGAATTAATGTAAATGGCGGGGTTAGGTTCCAGGGACATTTTTTCCCCAGACAAAAGATATTATATACATATACAGTATAAGTTTTAAACAATTTTAAACAAACAGTTTAATATTGTACATAACAATGGATGATTGTAAAGCTTGGTTGAGGTGGTACACTAAGTGGTTGGAATATTTCCCAGGGAATGCCTTTCTGCTAAACGATGAACTAGCACTCGACTGAGCCCTCAAGAGTCAATACGTTGTTGTTAATGTAGCCTCACACTCTACAAAACAGCATGGACTGAGGCAGGAGGGAGGAAACACAATAGATACAGGGCAGTAGCTGCAAACACTTCCCTGCAAAAACTGAACATGATGATGAACCCACGCTATCCAGGTGGAGCGCACCACTCCCTCCTCCTGACAGCACATGCATGGCTGCACAGGTGCTGACTTTCCAAAGTGCTCGGGAACGCGTGCATGAATGAGAGAGAGAGAGACATGCATTGCCCCTTTAAGTATGCTGAGTATGTTGCCCTTTTAAGCAGATCAGCCAGTTCAGACCAGAAGCAACAGCTTCCGGCAAGCTACCCCCCCAGCCCCCAGTTTTGTCCCCAAGTCCTGGTACTGTCCCCTCCTCCACTTTGTGGAGAGGGGGTACGGAGCGGGGGAGGGGGCAGAACAGGGGAACATCCTGACATCAGCACCCCTCTCCCACCCTCCCTCAACAAGCTCCCAGGAGCAGCACGGAAGTGCGGGGAGGGCCACCCGAACTGCTGCTGGGCAGCTGCTGAGTCACATACCTTACAGGGAATTTAGGGGATCTGATGGTGGGGGGGCTGCCAGCCCCCCCCCGGTTCTAATCCCCACGAGGAGGGGTTGCTCTTCTAGAGAATCCTGCAAGCAGTGGACAAAGCAGGCAGCTGCCAAACAAGGTTACAAGGGAGCATTGCACAACTTTAAACAAGCATGTTCCCTAATTGATCAGCAACGAAACAACAGGATAACGTTAAGTGAGGAGTTACTGTACTATTTATTTGTAGTGCAGTATTGGCAACAGCCTCTAACCAAAGACTGGGGCCCCACTATGCTAGGCACTGTAAGTATGTAATGAAGAGAGGATCTCAAAGAGCTTACTGGCTAAATATGTACAATTATAAAATAAATTAGGCAGACCATATTTTCTAATTAGACCAAATGTGACATACAGATTATCTCTGGACAAGTGATCCAAGGTCCCCATAATTTTTAATTCCAGCCTCTGATTAGGCATTACTACTTTGTAACTAGCATAAAAGTTCTCTCCTCAGAGATTAAGACATCAGTTATATAGTATCCTGTTTATTCAATAAAAATATATTCCCAACTACATACCTGAAATACTGACTGAAAGCAGCTAATACATTTTTATGTGCTTTGAAGCAGACGCCTTTTACTACCAACATGCAGTCACAGAGAAGGCCTTGAATGCGCTGTTCATGTAGCTGCTGGAGAAGATGACAACTATGACTAGCAACAGTGTCCATGCTAGAATACCAGTTGATTACCTACAATACAATAAGATAAAAATACTCTTGGGATTAAGTTTTAAATTAAATATTGTATTTGCAGAACAAATTTAAAATGACATTAAAATTAATGTATTACTACTATTTTCCCTACCTCACAAGGGAAACAGAGCTAATGCAGATGTCTAATAATATTTGGGCCATTTAAAGACAAATGAAAAAACTGTAGGTGATTAATGGCTGTAGCAGTACAGACACAGAAAGTTTTATTAAAGTCAATATTTCCTATTACAATGAGATTTTGCACATATATCTAGTAATGGAAATGCTGCAAATAAACCAAACTTTGTAACCATATATTTTCTTTATTCACTTAAATATGTATTAGACTTTAGCAAGCAGAACACAGAACATCCACAAACTTAAAAGCAAGTAGACATTTTGTATTGGAAAAACTCAGTTTCTTAATTCTCTAAACACAGAATAGAAAAACCTGAAAAGACCAAACATATTTATATTTATATCATTTCACTTATAGTTCTCAGATAGATAAATTATAACAGTATTAGACAAATTCAGGACTCTCATTTGTCCTGGAAAAAAAGTTTACATCATATTTAAAGTCTCTTCAAGCTGTTCACAAGAGTGACCTGAAACAGAGAATATCTAACATTTATTCCCAAATGAACAACTGTATATAATCTATGCTTTAACTTAATTTTTGCCCATGGGAAAGGAGAGGGAATCTCCCCCTTCCGCATGTTTTAAAAGTAGGAGAGGAGAAAAAATCCAATCTTTTAGGGGCTTCTCTTCACTACTGAATCTAGCAGTGAAAATTAATTGGGTCACCCACCAAAATAAATTTGCATATACGCCACATCCTACAATTAAATTAGTTATCCATCAAATTCTCAGGACTACTAGGGGGCACCAACCTGGGACTTTTTTGACATGTCTCCTTTTAATGCATCCTAATTATATGCAGCTTCTCATCTGCTATTACAGGGATGGCCAAACTTACTGAACCTCCAAAACCACATATGATAATCTTCAGGAGTTTGACAGATGGGCACGCCTGCAAGGGCTCAGGGCTACAGCCCTGCAGCAGAGTGGTGGGGTTAGGGTCTTCTGCCCTGTGGGGATGGGGGGTGTTGGAGCTTCAGCCCCGGCAGGCGCCTCCCATGGGCCTGAAGCCCCTAGACTCCCCTACCTGTTGGGCAAAAGCCCCAGCCCCACCAAAGGACAGAAGCCCCAAGCTCCCCCTCTTCCCCAGTCTGGTAGGCAGAGAAGAGGGACAGCATGAGGAGCTACATGAGCAGGACATTAAGCGTAAAAGAGTCGCGGTTTGGCCACCCCTATGCTATTAAGAGGTATTACTTCATTGCATTAACCTTTTGTTAAAATTCCTATAAGAGATTCACCAAGTCACTAAAACTTACAAATTGTTCACTGAAAACCCCTTAAGCCTATAATAGTTCCTAAAACCTCTCCCTGCTCCAAAGGATCTTATAGTTTATTAAAGCAATCTGTGACCTTGGTGTGTGTGTGTTTAAGGACAATGAGTGCAAGTGCCTCAGTCCCGGGGGGGGGGGGGGAACCCAAAGGTTCTACAAGCCACTGCCTCATCAGGAGTAATTTCAGCAGAACACTAGGCTTTGTTTTTCTTTTAAATGTTCATTAAAAGTCTCCATGAAGTCTGAATGTGGAAGGAAATAGCCTCAGGTATAATACAGGGGAAGGCAGACAGGGAAAGGGTTTACTTCAAAGTTAGCGGATAAGGAATGTAAGAGGGACACTATCATCATGTGAATTCCCACTTTAGCACTAGCTACAGGGTTAACATCAGTGTGTAGAAGTGAGGGAGGATCTGGTCTAATGTTAGTGGGTGTGGGGAGGAGGATATACAAGTTTTATGCTAACCCCAATATTACCCCTAGCTACAAGTATACTATGAGAGGGAAGGAAGTCACTCGTCTAATATTAGTGAGTAGGGTAGAGAGATATGCAGTAGTTGTGCTAACCCCCAGGTTAGCCCTACTTACAGGGATAATGTGAATGGGGGGGAGGGGTTGAGGAGGGCTGGTCTAATGTTGGAGGAGGGGGAACACGCAAGGGTTAGCTCCACATTAGCCCTCACTACACGTATAACGTGTAGGAAGTTGGTCTAATGTCGGTGGGCAGAGAACAATATATGCACATGCTATATACCCACAAGTCAGCCCTTGTTACAGATATAATGTAGGGGACAGGTGTAATGTTGGGGACGGCGGAGGGAACATACAGGAGTTATACTAATCCCCAGGTCAGCCCTAGTTACAGATATAACATGGGGGGCTGGCGCAATCTTGGAGGGGGTTATGCTGACCCCTATATTACCCCCAGCTACAGGTATAACACAACAAGGAGTCCTCGTGGCACCTTAGAGACTAACAAATGTATTTGGGCATCAGCTGTCGTGGGCAGGAGGGTTGCTGCTCCAGCGTTGCCGGGTATGGGCAGCAGACTCCAGGTGCTAACTGCGGAAGCTCTGACCCTGAAGAGCCGGGCGGGGCCTGGCCCCGGGACCGGAGTAAGGCTCCCAGCACACGAGGGCGGGGATCTGCTCCTTTCCCCAGAGGGCCGCTCTAAGGTCTCCTCCCACCCAACCTTCCTACCGGCTCCGGCGGCTTCTCTCCTCCATCACCGCGGCCGCCCCATGCCAGCTTGATCCTGATCGGGCCACTACCCTCCCGTCCCGGCACTTCCGGTGAAAGCACTTCCGCTTCCCCGCGGCGGAACAGGGGAGAAGGCTGGAGGTGGCACGCGAGCCGGGAGGGAAGACGGCAGCGGGGACACCGAGGCGCACGTGCAGCGGGGGAAGGGAAACATGGTGACACCACCCGGAGCGCAGGCGCAGTTGGGGCGCAGCCGTGCCTCTTGCTCAGGGGCGGCCGAGTGAGGGGAGGCGAGGTGGTGGTAGCCGCAGCACGTGCCGGCTGCGGGATTGGCCGTTGGCGGCTGTGGCGCAGCATTTAAAGTGAGTGGAGGGGGGGCGCGGCTCGGCTCGGCTCGGCTCGGCCTGCCCGGTTCGGAGCGCCTGGGCCGCGGCCTGAGGAGCGCTTCCCGGGCCTGGGAAGCAGCTGCGAGCTCCGCGTCAGGCTGGGGCCTCCCCCGCATGGAAGCTGGCTGGAGCAGGCCCAGCCCCGGCTGTGAGGGTGCGGCGGGGTCTGTGGCGCTCCGGGAGCAGCGCGCTGGCGGCACGAGCCCATCGGAGAGGGGGGAATAATGGCGGGGACCGGGAGATGTCAGCTCGCGGCGCGCTCCGCCGGGGGGGGCCCGGCGCCGCGGGGATGGGCCCGGCGTTCCCGCCATCCGCTCTTTACCTTCCTGCGCCGTACGATGGAGGCGGGACCGGTCGCGGTCGCGCTGTCGCTGCGCGGGGAGCGCAGCCTAGCCTGCGGCCGGGAGTAGATCGCCGGAGGTAACGCTCAAGAGCAAGGCCTCGGGTGGGCTTGAGACAGGTTGGCCTAGCTCCCGGGCAAGTCCGCCCTACAGCGCTATGTAGGCGCAGCGGCGCGTCTGGTGAAGACGCGATATACCGATGGGAGACGGTTCTTCCCGCCGCGCAACTACTCCACCTCCGCAAGAAGCGGGAGGTACATGGATGGGAGAGTCTCTCCTGCCAACCTAGCAGGGGTGTGGACAGTGAATCTTGCACCGCTGAGAGTGGGGGGGGGGCTCTTCACGCCGCAGAGGACTTGTCTAAAATGGCAATTTACAGCGCTGCAACTTTCTTGCTCGGAGGTGTGGAAAAAACACCCCCATGAGGGCAGCAAGTTTCAGCCTAGCTAGGGTAGACTGCGCTGGTAGCTATGTCCCCTCGTGGAGGTGGTTTTTTAAAGCGCGGTAACGTTTTAGCATTGTCAATGTAGACCAGCCTTGAATCGATCTAAATTTTATCGATAGAGGCTGTAGTGCACACCTGCCCTCAACGTGTGATAATTTTTGTGCCCTGAAAACTGCAGTAGGTCAACCTAATCCCCAGTGTAGATGCAGTTAGGTCGACAGAATTCTTCTTAACTACGTTGAAAAACCCTTTGTGTCAATGTAGGAAGCATCAACACCGCAGCACTGTAGCAGTGCTGCTGTGTCATAGACAGACATAGCCCTAAACGAAAGAAATGGGTTCTACAAAGGGATCTGAAGAAGACCAAGGATGCCTGGCATGAGATACCCCTTAGTGAGAGCCAAATATGGGAGCAGGTTTTAAAAAAGGCATGAAGGTAAGACTGGGAGGAGAACTAAAATGAGAAAAGTGAGGTGGGGAGCAAGGGATGGTCAAGGCAGAGGGATAAAGCCTTAAATTTTGAGTGAAAAGAGTTTGATCTTTATGCAAAATGTGACCGGGAATCTGTGATAACATCAGGAAGCCATGATGTAATCAAAATGCCAGGAGAAGATGGTTTTTATCAGTACAAAGTTGCATAGATTAGTCCGTGACTTTCCACTGTTCAGAATAGGGGAGGTTAAATTAATCCAGGTGTGAGACAACGCCATAGTGTCTGAACCAGGATTTTAGCAGCAGAGACAAAAAGGAAGGGCATATTTCAGAAATCTTACAAAGAGAGAGGAGCAAGATTTGGCAAGCACTTTAGTGTGAGGAGAGAAGGAAAGGCAGGAATCCGAGGTAATCTGAGTTTGTGATGTGCAGTTTTCAACTGAAAAACATCAGAATAATTGTTTGAGTTGTATATACAAAGAAATATTTTTTCAATTAAAAATGAATGTTACATAAAAGTGCAATTAACTTGTGAATCTTATTCATATTTTAGTCTGTTTGATCCATGTGCACTTAATTTGTGTGGGTTGCTTACGTTTTTCTTAAATATAATTCTCATGCTTTTTCAGAGTTATAATATGAATTGCTTTTTTTTTTTTGTAGATTTCAATTTGAAAAAGAAGCAGTTGTAAGCACCTTTTGAGAAGAAACTATTTTGATCACTTCACCAAAATGGTAGTTTTTACCTGCAGTGCATGTGGAGAGTCTGTGAAGAAAGGGCAAGTTGAAAAACATGTAAACATTTGCAGAAACTGCCAGTGCCTTTCTTGCATGGATTGTGGCAAAGATTTCTGGTATGTTAATGATCTTGCACAATCAGCAGCGACCATAGAAAAGCTTCCTAGGATATGTTGGAGTTAAATTATGTTGTGAGGTATTCAGGGTTTCATTTAAAACCAAAAAAAACCCCAAACCAACAACTCTAGTTGTAACGTTGCACAAATACCCTTTCAAGTGTGAACCAAAACATGTGCTGTCCTGAGTTGGCAGTTGGTAGACCAGTGGTTTTCAAACTGCAGGTTGCGACCCAGTACTGGGTCACAGAATTTAAAGCACTGAGTTGCAGCGGCTCTGGTCAGCACCGCCGACCAGGCAGTTAAAAGTCCCGTCGGCAGTGCTGCCCAGCAAAGGGAGGCTAGTCCATATCTGTTCTGACACCGCGCTGTGCCCCGTAAGTGGCCAGCAGCAGGTCCAGCTCCTAGGCGGGGGGCATGGAGCTCCATGCGCTGCCCCCCCCCCCCCCCCCAGCACTGGCTCTGCACTCCTATTGACCGAGGGTGGTGCCTGAGGCGAGAGCTGTGCGGAACCGCTTGCACACCTCTGCCTAGGAGCAGGACCTGCTGCCGGCCGCTTCCGGGGCGCAGCGCAGTCCACGGTGCCAGGACAGGCAGGAACCCTACTGGGCTGCTGACTGTGCCCACTGTGGTAAACCATTCCAGTGGTTCTACTGCATAGCTTCTCTGAAGTAGTAGCAGAGTGAGAAGATTAATTTCACGGTTTCTCTTCTGAGCCTTAAGTGCAGCCATGAAACTGACAAGAAATTTATGCTAAAAACATATAAACAGGGGCAATCATTGGCTCTAATTGTAGGGTAAGAGGGGCCCAAAAATGAAGGCTTGAAAGGGAGAGAATATCACTCTGCACTTCTCTGCAGGTTGAAGTGGGTTAGTTATTGTATTGCTCCCTCATCTTTGGTATTTTGTTTGCTTTCCTTTTGTTAGTAATTTAAGTGTTATAGCATGTAGGTGCACATTAAAACTTTTCAATCCCTGTTATATACTATAAACATCAAAGTTACCATTGTTACTCTTTGCAGCTATGAATTATAGTACTTTGAGCTTTTGATTATGGCAAAAATGTTGCTGATTGCTGCAGAATCAGTGTGACTGGAATACTTTTTACCAAAATTGCAGCAGCTCTCCCTGTAACTACCCAGATTCTTCAAAAAAGCCCCACTACAGTCTGCCTTCCCAAATGCAAAAGTAGAAATTTTATCTAAATTAACAGGAAATAAAACTGTAGGTACAGACCAGTAGGCTCACTAGTGGTAGGATTAGCGTTTCCAATATCAGTCCTATTTTTTCAGTTATCAATAACTCGATCAGAAAAATGTCCTTAGACAGAACTTGGTAAACAATTCCAAAGTCCAGGAACCAGGTTTTTTTAGAAGTGTTGTTTTTAATCTGTTTCTTCCATTTTAGCACTAGTAGCAGCTACAGAATTCAAGCCCCATTCCGCTTTGCTGAAGGGGAAGAATAGTCCAATGGTTAGGGCGTTAATCTAGAACGTGAACTGAAGCCAAGTCTCCCTTGCTCCTCCTCAGACTTCCTATGTAAACTTGGCCAAGTCACTTAGCCTGTCTCGGTTCCCAATCTGTAAAACAAGGATTAAATAATACATCACAACCTCATAAGAATGTTAAAGATTGCGAGGCACTCGGATACTATGGTAATGGGAGTTACGTAGGTACCTTAGATTTGAGCAGTGACTGGTGCTCTATAAATGGTTTTTAAACTCTGCCGAAGAGCAGAAAAATATTAATACTCTTCTTTAGAAATAGCTTTTCCACAATATGAGCATATGTAAATGTTAAATATAACAATTGTATATGTAATTAGAGATGTATACTACTTTATACGTTTATATTTATTAAAGACCTAATTCTGCATTCTTTGCAAATCTTAACATCCATTGAAGTCAAGTGATATTTATCAAGCTCTAGACTGGCAGGAATTCAAGCAGTCCTCAAATATGCATGTACTTTACTTCACTCATGTGAATAGTTCCACTGACTTCAATGGGGCCACTAGCACAAGCAGAAGTGTACACATTTGTAAGCATTCATAGGATTGGAAGCTAAATTTGTATTGTACAATTACAACTCAAGTTTCCCTGCTTATGAAGGCTGCCTTGTTTGAGAGACTGTGACCTGTTAAGTTTTGTTAATTGAAATGGAACACTGTTTACCGATTTTAAGTGTGGCTTATTAATATTTCAGGGGTGATGATTATAAGACCCATGTGAAATGTATAAGTGAAGATCAGAAATATGGTGGCAAGGGTTATGAAGCCAAAATTAACAAAGGAGATGTTAAACAACAGGAGTGGATCCAGGTAATACTTTTAAAAAATATATATATATTTTTTTTTTAATGTTTTCTTTCTGATAACTCAGCTTCATTGCAGAACACTTTGTATACTAAAAACATAAATATGAATTCATATTGTGGAAAATAAATATACAGATGCTTTATTTTAAATAGCAATGCATGTTCTGGAAAAATGAAGAGAAGAGCAGACAAGCCTGACACTAACATTAATGCATCTCACCAGCTGAGGCATCAGAACTTCAGGTGCTGTCCTGGCTCCTGTGCTGGATATTGTAAATGTTAACATGCTCTTCCCCTGCAAGGAGTATGTCCATCTCTTGTGACCCTGCTTGCTTTTTAGGGGGCTGAATTTGATTATTTCTCTAGTGGGGTGGTTGCTGTAAATTGAGGAAAAGGAGGAAAAAAAGTGACAACCAAAAATTGGTGAGAAGATTCTTGAGGTTTCTAAGATGGTTTTAGAGATCTCTTTATCTTAGCCTTGAGAATGAATGTATGAAGTAGAGAATTGTAAGTATCTATTTATGTGATAATCCCATTGTCTGTCTCTCCTATTCATTTATTTATATATATAAATATGAGAGACTGTATAGTAATCAGTAATACAGGTCTTGAACTGGATTTGTAACCTTGTTTCTTCCACCTCTATAGCAGCAACATTGACAATTTTCAGAGTAGCAGCCGTGTTAGTTTGTATTCGCAAAAAGAAAAGGAGTACTTGTGGCACCTTAGAGACTAACAAATTTATTGGAGCATAAGCTTTCGTGAGCTACATCCGATGAAGTGAGCTGTAGCTCACGAAAGCTTATGCTCTAATAAATTTGTTAGTCTCTAAGGTGCCACAAGTACTCCTTTTCTTTTTATCATTTGACAATGGTCACTTGAATTGCTTCAAACATTATCAACAGTAAACTAAGGACTTGTCTATGCAAATATTTAATTCTCAGCAATGCGAAGTGTGAATCTACTCAACAGTAACCTGCTGTGCGCTAAGGGTATGTCTTCATTGCACCTGGGAGTATACTTCCCAGCAGGGGCAGATGAACTTGTGCACTAACTCTACTTGAGCTAGCGTGCTAAAAACAACAGCATGGCTGCAGCAGCTCAGGCTAGCTACCCAAGTACAATCACACTTGACCTGTTGGGTATATACTCGGGCAGCTAGCCTGGGCTGCTGCCCTTCCCAAAGTGGCCACACCGCTCTTTTTGCGCTCTGAGGAAGCACACAGCCTTCTACAATGTAGACATCACATAGGCTGAGTATCTGTGTGGACCCTGCTGACATGTACTAACAGTTCCTTAGTATGTTCTGATCTCCCCTGCTTTGCAACAGAAGTAGATCAAAGCACACTAAGAAACTGAGCAGGCACCACACAGGCACTTAGTATGGGGCAGGGTACATTCACAGCCTAGCTTGTTGCAAGCTAAGTGTTTGTGTAGACAAGCCTTAAAGCCACTATCCTGCAGAGCACTGAAACCAGTACCTAACTTTAAGTATTTATGTAATCCCATTTACTTGAATGGGATTATAGATATCATTGAATTTATTTTAGTATTTGAGTGAATAGCTAGAACAGGGCCTGAATTCTGTAGTGGATGGTAGTGTGAAGATGGGCACTAGATTGTACAACGTACTTACTGTTTAAGTTACAAAAAAGTAGCGCAGTTTTACAGTGCCTCCCTGTTTATCTGATGGTCCCAAGAGATGCACAAAACATTTGGGGAAAAACTCCGTGAGCTGTCTAGTGTCTATTGGTTATGCTTTGACAAACCTGCACGCTGGGTTTCCAAATTAAAAGACCACTACTCCCCTTCTTTTAAGAGGCTCTGAAATTCTGGAGTGCTTTATGAAGAGACAACCAGCTAGCATTCTCTTCTAGTACAACTCACAGGGTATAACCGAACGTTAGTGTAACAAAGTTCTCCGGTGTTATGCTACCTGTCCTACTTATAGATATTTTAAATTTGAGATGATAGCTGAGCTGATTTTTTTCCTCTCTCTCTCTCACACACCAGTGCATGATCTGAAAGTGAAGATGAGCTATATAGTGTGTACATCTAGTATATAAGTAGTGGAATAGCTTAATTTCATTTTTCAAACTTAGTGCATCAGTTGTGTTTCAGCTTAGCAGTAAAGTATGTAAATGATTCATATCACTTTCTGTGATTTCCCCTCTTTGCCCCCCCCCCCCCTGTGAATTTTATAACAAAAAACACAAGAACTGGTATTTCTCATGCACTTTTTGTAGTACTATAGCACTTTCAGAATTGACTGTATAATTTGTCTAAATATAAAGATGGCAAATAGTAGACTATGCTAAATGTTTTTTGCAGATATTAGTTATTCAGGGTACTTTGTATTTCTGATCTCACCTTGCATCTGACTTTGCTAGTTAACTCAGTGCTCCTTTGACAAGTTACTCGGTTTCTTTCTTGCAGAAGATTCATGAAGTAATGAAAAAGCCAAACATTAGCCCCAAAGTGAGAAACATCTTAGAGCAAATGCACACCTATGATAATATTCCAAGAAAAAAGGTCAAATTTCAGGTATGATTTTAATGGGACAAATAGTGGATTTGAAATTAGGACTAATGGATTATATGCTCGTATGTGCCACTAATTTATGTTACCTGAGACAAGTTGCTTAACCTGTCTGTACATCTGTATAATTGGCAGGTGGGGAAGAATAACTGCCTGAGACTTAATATTTTTAGAGCATTGATCTTTGGATGAAAGGCCTTCTGTTTTATGTAATTTTTATCTAAATTATTATTAGGCAGACATGTTGGAGAATTTGTTGGTTTTGGAGCCCTGCAAGTGCAAATTCCACCTCTGCAAGTCTATCCCCTCAAACCAAACACTTTAATATTTCTCCATTTGCTGTTTCTGCCAACTTCCACATCCGCAAACACGCCTCAAAAAATTGTAGTGATCTTTCTGCTAGACATTGCTCCTGCCAGAAACTTTCATTGCCATTCAGGGCTCTAACTTGTATTCCTCCAGATGACACCTTATGGAGCTGCCACTAGACAACTGCCAGGTTCCGCACATTTTATATACCGTCCACAAAGAATGTCTGGGATAAGTGAGCATGTTTCTCCTACTCCATGCCTCAGTTTGTGTGGCTGATAATGGACAATATATATATATATGTTCAGAAAACAGAAGCTGTGGTGAAACTTCTTGAACTACCGCAGAAGAGGTGAACATTTGAGTAGCTTTCTGAGGAATTGGTGACTTCAGTTGAATTGAACAGTATTGCCTGGGAACATTGCAATGTAATATATCAAAGCTATAGCAATCAAAAACTTAAACAATGCAATGTCACTTCATTTGTTCCAGGAAAGGACTGCTGAAATAGTACATTGCAATGAGGCCACTTTTTGGCCACACCATTAAAGCCATCTCTATCTCTTTTTAAACCAAAAAACCCTGCTTCTGCTGACTTTTCTCAGAATAGCAAAAGAAATTTGCTGCTGAACTTTCCTCTGCAGCAGGAACTCCTGAAACAGCTCCAACAATTTTCTAAACAGATACATGTGAAGCTTATTTGCATTTTAATAATCTGTGACAAACTAAGGAAATGACCTTGGAGTGTGCTCACTTATCCCATATTTCAAATGGCTTCAGTGAGTCTGAATGTTATCTCTCTCTTAATAAACAATTACATGTTTAAGGGGATGTTAGCACAATTGGCAGTTTCTACTCAGAAGAAGACTGGAACTAATTCATGACTTGGACAAGTATTTTGGGCAGCTATTGATGTGCTCAGTAAGAGGCATGGATGGCATGTGGCATATTATAATAGATGCAAATAATGTGCAAAATAAATTAAAGCAGTAGCACAAAGGTGAGAATGAACCTTTAGCCTGCTGACCACTGTAACAGCTGACTCCTAGAATTCATCAGTTTGTGGTCGTATGGTGTTGGAATTAAATGATTTGAAATTATTAATACAGTAACTCCTCACTTAACATTGTGGTTATGTTCCTGAAAAATGCAACTTTAAGTGAAACGATGTTAAACTTATCCAATTTTTCCCATAAAATTTAATGTAAATGCGGGAGGGGGGGTTAGGTTCCGCTGACATTTTGGGGTGGGGGGGCAGACACAAGGCATTATACTGTACAGTGGTTGGGAAGTGCTCCTGTCTTACCCCACACTGGCACAGCCCTCTGCAGGCAAGGACACTAGGAAGCACCTTTGCAGCAGCAGTGGCAGCTTACCCAGAGAAGAACAGGCTCCGACTTTGCTGGGGGATGCTCCAGGCCCACCTCTTCCCATCCCCGCTCCACTCCAGGCCCAAGTCTTCCCTCCCCACCTCTGCTCCGAAGCACACCGCATCCCCTCTCCTTCCTACCCCTCCCTCCCAGAAAGTCCTAAGTGGGGGAAGCGCTGGGAGAGAGGCGGAGAAGAGGAACTTGTGCAATGCTCCCTTGTAAAGTTGCTGCTCTTCCACAAAATGTTACAAGCAGTGGACAGAGCAGGCAGCCAAACGACATTAAAAGGGAGCATTGCACAACTTAAAACGAACATGTTCCCTAATTGAGCAGTGATGTAACTTTGAAACAACGTTAAGGGGAAGGACATTAAGTGAGGAGTTACAGTATGGGAAATCACCAGACACCAATTTAACCATAAATTCTTTTATTAAATCCAAAGGCAAAATAGTACTTTATGCAGTTGCTCCAAACGTGCCTAAATAACAGACCATTTGCTACATCCAAATAGTAACAAAACATTTATAACTATTTGATCAAGATACTTCCAAATGGGCTAAACCCCAGGGTGCTCAAACCCATATTGGTTGGCTCCAGCATGGTCAGGCAGGTATTAGCAATGAACCCTTGAAGTTGACTTTTTTTATACCCTTTACAAATGTCATTGCCATTTACTGACTTCAGCTAAAAACCAATTGGAGACAATTCACCCATATTTCTAGTCTTAATCCAGATAAGGTTTACAACTTCCTTTCTTCCACTCTTTGCTGTCCAACAGGTTTTTTTCTCATTGCACCTGGGTTCACACTGGTGTGTGGTTTGGGGAAGGACCATGTTGGATCATTTTAAGATAGATAATTAAAATATATATATATATATATATAATATCTGCAGTCACCCGTATCAATCAGGGGCCTTCTTTTCACTTATCCCATTAGTTATTCTTTGAACCATACATTCCCCCTACTTTATTCTTTTTGACCTTATACCTCATTATTTTGAAAGCCTTCCTTCTAACTTGCTAGTCATGGCCTTTCTTTACAACACCCACACGTTTCCTTAACCAAACTTAAGTTAATTTTAATTCTTTAATTTTACACTTATCCTACATATGGTTAAAAAGTTAAAATTGAATGCCTGTCACTTACTACTTTTTCTGTACAGAATTGGATGGTGAACAGCTTGAATGTTGACAATAGTGCTCTGCAGGACCAGGTGTGGGAGATCTTTTCTGAAGCAACGAGCAACGTAAGTCTAATTACGCCACAAAATCTTTCAGTACAAATACAATAGGGCAACAGGGTGGAGAACTTCCAAGACTCCTATTGGAGTCACTAAGTACTGTATATTAGGGAAGAGTCTTTGCTGGTGTCCAAAGACAAATGGAGAGTACATGAGACCAAATTCTTGCTAATCTACGGCATAATGTATTGCATATGATGCAGCATAGCTGGGGTATTCACAACAACCTATGAAGGTAAGCTATAGGCAGTGACAGCTTCATGGTGGTTGGAAGGTTACATGTAAACTTCTTATCCCAGATTGCTTTTTCTAGTAAGGAACAGAAAATTCACTTTCTGAATATTGCTATCCCAATCTGACATCTGTGTCCAATAATATTTTTGTACATTTTTTTCCATTGTAACTGAAAAGTATGTATATTGTCTTATTATCCACCCATTGGAGTGTTTTATTAACTCATTTTATAAGTGCAACTTTAAAATTGGATTTTTCTATTGAAAAATAGTTTTATAAAATATAAATGTTATCTAATGCATTTTAAGATTAATAATTCTGTTCCCAGGCACACAGCTTCATTAAGATGAATTTAAGGTTAAGTATATCAATAATTTAAGGGTAAAACATCAAAGGTGTGTCTCAATTATCCCCCTGTCAAGTGTTCTAAACCTAGGAAATTCAGAGTTAAGGTTACACTTAAGATATCCAAACGTATTAAGAAATGCACTGTTAAGACAACCAAGCAGCTCTAACTCTGCCCTGTAGTGATGTCATGCAATAATTGTCAGGTATGATTAAGGCATTTTTAATGTTTGTGGTCCCAGCTATTCCTTTTGTTTGGTTTTGGTTTTTTTCCCCCTTGTGGCCTCACTGCAGGGCAGTAGTAAGTTTGTTACTCGAAGTGTAAATGCTGTAAGTTTGGAGAATGCGTGCTTGTGTTTTCATGCAAAACACAACGGTAAATCTATGCTTTAAGTACAAAATGGAACTTGGTCTTGCTTATGGAGTTGTAACCAGCAACTTTCAACAATTTTTTTAAAAAACTTTTATCTGTGAGCTGGATGCTCCCAGTTTGTTTTAATATTCTGATTTGCTTAGCTGTTGCCAACACCTTCTGTCTCTCTCATAGAGAAGTACCTTAACCTGTTCACTATATTGTAATTTAGGAACTACCCTCTGCCTGGACTTCCCTGTTACTGCTTGCCTCAGCTTCAGATCTCTCCCATATGCCTAGAAATGTTGGTATTGCACTGAAATTTAGTTTATCATGTTGGAACTTCTAAAATAATGAATAAACTAATATATATTGCAAATGCCCACTTCATTCTTCTAAAAACAAAATTAAGTGGAATAACAAATGACAAGCATGCATGTGTTGTAAATTTTAACGTCTCACATGGACAGTTGGAGTAAGGCATGTCCTTTAGTCTTCAACTGAGATGCATTATCTCCAAGTAATGCTATTCCTCAATAATTGATCGTGGTGTGTAGGTTTTTTTTTTTATTTGTGTTTTGTTCAGAGCATAACACCTCCTCCCTTCTCTTCTTCCTTTTCTCCCCCCCCCCAATAATGCAGTAGATCTGGGTGGCATTACCAAAAGTAGTACGTGGAAGACATATTTTTATTACAATATTATTTTCTTTTAACAAAAGGGGCCAAGCAAAAAAGAACTAGAGAAACCATTGCAGAAAATAGGAAGCCAGCCTGTAAAAAGTGAAGTAAACCCATTGTCTACAGAAAAAAATGAAATGACAGCTGGTAAACTTGAGAAGAGAGAGAGTAAAAGAGAGCAAAAAGAAGAGAGACAAAAGAAAAAGACAGAGAAAAAAGAAGTGAAATTGGAAAGCCAACGAGAGAACTCGGAAAATAATAAAGGCAAAAAGCCTAAGAAAGAAAAGGAAGGTACTAAGAATGAAAATGAGGAAACTTCCAAAAGTAGTAGTGTGGAAAGGAAGAAGAAGAAAAAGCATGAGAGGAATAATACAGCTCAGGTGGAAATAAATGGAAATGGCAATCATAATGAAGAAAAACAAACAAATATAAAGAAACAAAAACGTAAACATCCAGAAGGTATATATCTAGCTCACATTCCATGCAGTTTTTAGTAAAGGCTGTTTTCTTTTTGGCATCTTGAAAACTCAGTAACCTGCTTTGGTAGAATCTTTGACACCTATCATTTTATAAATTGTTTTTAAAAAGTATACAATGCAACTTTAAAATAAAATATTGTAATGTGATGCAAGGTTTTTTTATTTCAAAATCAGGAAAAATATTACAGCAAACTCCAATGCCAAGAATAGAAACTTTTTAATTGCATTATTTTTTAGTAATTTAAATTTTTTTAATATTTCCTTATTTATCTCTTAACTTCCCCTTCTCCAGAAGAACCTTACACCACAACCAAAAGAATGAAATGTATAAAAACATCTGCAAGCATGGAAACTGAAGAAGAAATTGGGGATGCAGATAAAGGTATCTTCAAACTTAAAGTGGAAATTTAGACATCTATATTTTAGTAAGATAATTATTTGCTTATGAAATCACTCATTAAGTGCTGCTATTCATTTGAGGCAAAACATTGATTTGTCAAAACTCTGAGCAAAGGGCTGCCCCAGGAGAAGGCCGTGAACCAGATTGTGATTAAAGGCTTGTTTTCACTACCAGGGTGGGTTAACCTAAGTTACGCAATTCCAACTACATGAATAACATAACTGGAGTTGATGTAGCTTATGTCGATTTACCACTGTGTCTTCACTGTGTTGCACCAATGGGAGATGCTCTCTGGTCGACTTCTCCTACTCTTCTGGGGGAACACCAAAGTCCACCGTATAGCACTGCTGTCAATTTAATGGATCTTCACTAGACCTGCTAAATTGACGCTGCTGCAATTGATGCAGCGGGTGTCAATCTCCCCAGTATTGAAGACAAGCCCTCTGTCTGTTTCATACCTTGCTCCAGGAGAAGTAATCTCTGTGAAGCTGATGATACCTGGTGCAGACTATTTCCCCTGATTTGTTTGTTCGGCTGTACTGGCTGCTCTCCACAGCACCCACTTCCACCCACCTTCTAGGAATGAGCAACAGCCCCCTACAGAGGCTGCTCTCCCTCTTGTGTTCCTACATACAATGTGGATAGCCAGCGCAGAGGAGTAAGAGGGTGACAGGTCTTGCACCTTCTTAGTCCTTCACATGACATGATAGCTGGGTCACAAATTGGCCTTTATTTCTATTTTTAGCTAGACATCCAGGCTATGTATAATGAATCTTTTATTGAGCCCATGTAATTTGGTTTTCAAATTTAGAAGCAATTATGTGTTAAATTTGCCACCTGTGTGTTTTTTTTGTTTTTTTTTGGGGGGGGAGAAAGAGGGGGAACCAATGAAGGAGCTGAGATAAATTGGATAAAAGTGCTTTGAGATCTACTGGTGAAAAGCACGATATAATAATTTCTAATGGCTCAGCGTCTCCCTTTCCCAGGATGGTGTCTTGACATTTGTTCTTCCTTCCTCAGCTGGTGCTAATGCAACAGCACCCACTTTGGAGAGACAGAGCATTGCACAGAATCCGCTTAGTCTGGCGGGGTAGTCAGTCAGCATCTCTTGCTTAAGGCCTGGCTGGCTCTAGAAAATGAAGTGGATTTAACTACATTGCTCAGGGTGTTTTTAAAAAAAAAAAAAAAAATCCACAACCCTGAGACACAGTTAAGCCAACTTAACCCCCAGTGTCGACAGCACTAGATCGATGCAAAAATTCTTCTGTCAACCTAGCTGTTGTCTCTTGGGGAGGTGGATTACCTATGCTGATGGGAGAACCCCTCCCATTGGCATAGGTAATTGCTATGCTGAAGTGCTGCAGTAGCATTTAAAGTGTAGACAAGGCCTGAGTCTGTATGGTAGGCCCATTCTGGGCTGTGAAGGGTGTTAGTTTCAGACCTGCTGGGGTTTATGGGTTTCCTCCTTTATCCTTGGCAGAGTTCACTGGTCCCTGTCCCCAGCAGATCTGGAAACTACTTTTGGCTGTTAAGTTTCTGAAGGTAAGGGAGCCCAGGCGCACCCACTCCACTGGGTTCCAGCTCAGGATCCTTAAACCAGGCAGGTGGAATCAGGCCTTGGCAACTCCTCCTGCTGTGCTGAGCTTCGTACCTCCCTAGGTTCTGTAGGCTTCTACAGCCTGTGTATCCAGTCATCCCTTCTCTGTATGGCTTCACACCAGCTTTCCGGCAGGACTTTCCTTCTCCGGCTTGCTTGCCACTCTGCTTCTCAGCTCTTTTATTCACCCAGCTACTGTGAGGCTGCCAGTCAGCACTGGCTGGTGATTGCTACATTAACTTCTTGGTTGCCAGGCCAGCATGGGGTCTGTACACCCCATTACAGTAGCTAACCTGAGGAACAACTTGCTTGATCCTTGTGCCAGGGTGGTGGTGCTGCTGCGGGTGCAATAATAAGGCAAGGATAACGGAACTGGACAATGGTTCTGTGATTAGTTTTAGCTAGAACATGTGATGAAAAGATGACTTAGAAATATAGAAGATATGTAAAACCATTATGTTTTTAACAATATTATAGGTAAATTCAACTGGAAGGGAACCATCAAAGCTGTTCTGAAGCAAGCCCCAAACAATGAAATTTCAATAAAAAAACTAAGAAAAAAGGTATAGTAGTGTCTTCATTTTTAAAACCCCTTTTAGTTCATGAAATAGGTAATTTTAAAAGAAAACTATGTGAAAATATACAACTATCCTACATAAACAAAGACTAAGTATATAGTCCTATGCCATTGAATGAACTGGTTTAATTAGTAAATCATATAAAGATTCAAAAATGTGTGATTTAAGAAGTTTATTCTGTGGTGTGTGGTTTTTTTTGTTTTTTAATTGGAGACCCCCCCCCAATCCAGTAAAACACCATCTAAGGACATACTTAAGTTTTTCAATTTCAGCTTTGAGTTGTAGGTATTAATAGATTTCTTGCTGGAATTTAATTAAGCAATGTTATTGAATTGAGATGTAATGTGTGTGCATTTTAGTGTGGAATGTTTTCAGTAAAAAAGTGAAAATCATTCCTATTAACTTGAATTATTTTATTTCTCTTTGTGTAGGTTTTAGCCCAATATCATGCAGTAGTTGGTGAACATCATAAATCACAAGAGGATCTTCTAGTCATATTTAATAAGAAAGTGAACAATAATCCAAAATTCAAGGTTTTAAAGGAAAAAGTTAAACTCATGAAATAGAAAATGAGTGTTTTCATAATGCTCAAGTCTTACAATTGCAGACTGTCCAAATTCTCCTATCATGTATGCAAACACAGCTTTCACTGACTTCAGTAGACGCTGAGTATGTATCACAGCATAATTTAGCTGTAATTCTATTCCTGGATTCCCCACTCCTTTTCTTCCCTACACTGATATGTACAACTGAAAATTTGGGAATGGTTGCATATGTTTTCAGAAATTTTGTTTTTACAGAAAATATATTTTTGGTAGAACTTTTAACAGACAATGGAAAACTGCTGCCCATTCTATTAAAATCTTTTTCATGTTACTGAATTTATGCAGGTGTGAATTTGCTTATTAAGACCAAGTTGTATTGCACCTTTGCAGGAAGCAGTACAGTTCCAAACTTGATGATGGATTAATAGAACACATAATGAAAATACTGTGTTATAAGAAGCAAGATGTCTTGGTCCAAAACTAATGGTATATACTGCAGATCATACATGCTAATATTTTAGCATCCTGTTTTGTCATAAAAGGAATAATGGAGATTTGTCTGTCTAGTCATTATCCATTTTATGTTTAATTTCCTAATGAACACTAAATGAAAATACATACCTTTTCTATATACACACAATTAAAGCTGTTCATATTTCATTACTATAAATATTTGGTTAGAAGCCAAGTAAAGCATGTGGTCTTTGTCTTTTAAATGTGAGGGCTATTGCCTCAATTGGAAATTTGACAATAAATACTGATAATGCCAGTTTATCAAATTGGGGAAATTTTCCCCAATTTTATCTATCCTTGTTTGTGCTTTTAGAACAATTAATACTACCTGCAATTTTAATTAGTGCATTATTCAACTGGAAGGTGTTATAAATATTTCTGACTTCCAAGTAGTAAGGGATCTAGAAATGTGGAGAGTAGAGATGGTGATGAAATGGAATTTGTGTGGAGAGTATTACTTGAAGTAATCAAGTTTCAGGCTATCACAAAATACCCCCATTATCTGGAAATATCTAGTACCATGGAATATCAAGGAAAGTGGTGAAAACTGTTTGCAGTCATTTAAACTGGCCTGGAGCATATTGGATTGGCAGCTGACAGGATTATCTCTTAGGGTTTTAGGATCTCTGAGAAGCTGTAAATGTAGAGTTTTATTTGTGCCCCCAATTAAAATACATAAACCTACATAAATATTTCAATTTATTTAAAGCTATAGCTATAAAATTGAACTGTCTGAATACTGGGTTCCATTTGTTCAAATATCTTTACTTTGTTTTGATTAGATAGGTACACAATCTTCAGATCTCTATCTGAGTTGCAAGTCTTAGTCATCTGTTGTCAATGAAGACAGTGCTTCAGAGATGTGTGGTGAAAATGATCTAGAGGCATGGAGTAACTTTCATGCAAGAAGCCATTTAAAAGATTGGGATTGTTTAATTCAGAGAAAGTGACGAGAGGCATACAAAATAGTGAATTAGAATAGAAAGGTAAAATCGGGCCTTTTTACTCTTCATACAAGCACAATCAGACAGTCTATGAAATCAAAAGTAATTTTCATAAATCATGAGTGCAAGAATTTGATTTTAAAATAGAATTTATACCTTGATTATGGATAATTAGGATTAAAAAAATTCAGTGTAAGATCAAGGAGTGCTGCAAGTGCTCAACATCCTTGAACATCTGTGCCCTGAAGTGGTAAAGGCAGTGCCCTGTCTGTTAAGGTGTAATCCTAAATATAGTTGTAGGAGCCTAATGTCATGTACTTAGGGTTGAAAACTTTCCTCAGGTCTCAAGGAGGAAGTTTACTAAATCTAACCTATAAATACTTCTGATTTTTCTCACTATTTTGAAGATGGGATCTAAATTTAATTTTCAGGCTTGCATAACACCTTTTTTGAACACTGGCATTGTGAAGATCCCTTCTGTCTGTTGTCAGTCTTATCCTGGCAGTGTAGACATAGCCTAAGACATGAATAACATCCATTAGGTCGAGTTACCGTGGGGTCAGCAGCACAGGGGGTCGACAGGAGAAAGTCTCCTCTTCACTTACCTTACTCTTCTCGTCAGGGGTAGAATATAGGGGTTGACTGGAGAGGGATCTGCAGTCAATTTGGCAGGTCTTTACTAGGACCCCCCAAGTCAACCACAGGGGGAATCTATCTCAGAGCATCAATCCCCACTGTAGTGTAGACCTGCCCTTAGTTAAAAGAATCTTGGAAATAGCCCTACTCATGGGGGGAATCCTATTGTAATGTTGAAAATATCCCCTTGCTTCGTTAAATCAAATTACATCTCTTGCAACAATCTTTCTTTCTACCTCAAAATTAAAGAAAGTAGTAGTATAGCTCTACTATGCACCACTTCCCTCTCCTTCCTCCCTTTGGTGGCTGCCTTTATCACTTCAGGTGGGCTTGGGAGTTGCTCACCACAGACAAGTGGCTTTTGGAGATCATCTTCTTTACTACTCTTCCACCAACCAACCCTAGGCACCCTCTCTCATGAGAGCTTGCTTCATCAAGGAATAGACTCTCCTGTGGTTTGATTCTATAGAACCTCTGTAGTGCATGGGAACCAGAAGGTACTTTTATTTAAGGTACTTTCTGGTACTAAAAAAGAATGCAAGCTTTCATGAGCCACAGCTCACTTCATCGGATGCATCGATGAAGTGAGCTGTAGCTCATGAAAGCTTATGCTCAAATTTGTTAGTCTCTAAGGTGCCACAAGTACTCCTTTTTTTTGCGAATACAGACTAACACAGCTGCTACTCTGAAACCTAAAAAAGAATGGTGGTTGGAAACCCATCCTAGATTTGAGGCTACTCAACACTTGTATAAAGGCACAAATTTAAAATGTTGACACTAGTGGTGATTATTCTATCACTAGCTCAAGGGGATTGGTTTTCAACCCTTGACCTTCAGGAGTCATATTTCCATGTGATCCACCTATCTCTCAAACAATTCCTACATTTTACTGTGGGCCAGGACCACTTTCATCACAGGGTGTTCCCTTTTGGCTTGTCATCTTCCCAAAGGGCCTTTTTAAAGATCATGTTATCAGCAACACAGCTTCCCAGGAAAGGTATTTTAGTGTTCCCTTACCTAGATGATTGACTGCTGAAAGGTTGCTCCCTAGAACTAACTTCACGGGCACCTTTGAAGACTTACCTCTGTTCCTCAAATTAGGCCTACAATTAAACATTCAAAAATCTACTTTTACCCCTGTGCAAAATAGAATTCAGGGGAGTTCATCTCAGTTTAGTAATGAAGAGTCTGCCTTCCACTGCGTAGGTTTGTGGCCCTTTCCATCAGAGCCAATACAATCTAATTCAAACCCCACTCAAGAACTGTCTTCAGTTGTTTGTAGCCTGCTGCATCACATCTTGTGCCTCTGCTCCAAGGTTCTTCTGAGCATTAATTCTTAAAGCTAGTCTTTTAGCAATTTCCAGTTTTTCTGCATTACCAGCTGTTGGTGTAGGAACATTAGATGTTCCCAGTGCTGCCATGTCTTTCACTCTTTTTTTTTAATTGAACATGCTCTCAATTTGTTCATCAATATCAAGAGCGGTATCCTCATCATCTGAATCCTGCAGGCCAAGAGCAGCTTTTTGTAGTTTCTTTCGCTCATTAGCCAAAGCGTCTATCCTCCCTCCTGTTTTTCTTCCAGCACATCATTGAGGTTGGCATTTATCTTTTCAGCCAGTTGCTCTGCAATAGTTTTGGCAGATACAGTAGGAGCCTGAATTGTGCCTCCTCTGTTGTGGCACTTGGCAGCTGGTACCTTTGTCACAGACCACACAGGAGTCTGAATGTGGTGCCTTTAGGGGTGGCTTAGGACCATTTATTCATCAAACAGTTTAAATATACTACTATCCATACTCACCTGCCTAAAGGAATCCCTCAGTTGATGGAAAGACCATCAGAATTTTTGCACAGGAGTCTCATGTGCACATCCTTCCCCAATGATCATCATAATGACAGATGCCTTCCTACTAGGGTGGGGAGTACATTAGAATGCTCCTACAGCTCTGGGCAAATGGATGTCGCAAGAGACCATGCTATACATCAATCTCTTTGAACTCATAGCAATCAGATACATCTGTCTCCAGTTTCTACCACTAATCAGGGGCAAGTACATAAAGATCATGATGAACAACATGTTCTGCATGTATTGCATCACCAAGCTAGGAGGAGTAACCTCTGCACTGAGGTTGTCAAGCTTTGGAATTGGTGCATTGCAATCGGGTCATCACAGCAGCCCATCGTCGAGGGGTTCAAAATGCAAACATAGATACACTCAGGAGGCATTTCTTCCAAGACCATGAATGGGAAACAGATTTCAGCATATTACACTACATATTCCAGCAATGGGGCACCCCCTTGACTACTCTTGGGGGGATTCTGCATGTCTGCAGAAAGCCTATGCTTCCTTGCCATTTTCTGCAGGGAAGCTGCACGGGGGCAGGGAACCATGGGCACAATTTTTTGGAGGGCTTTGCCCTCCTCCAAACAGAGGTGAGACATGGAGGGGGCACATGGGTTACGTGCCACTCATCCCCTCCCCCTCATTTCAAGCACACAGTTGCCCAGCTGAAGGAGACTGCTGCTGACTCTGCAGCTGAACATCACCTCCTGGATCCTAGTGCCAGTCCTGCTCCGCTTCTGTGTGCTGGGAGCCTTCCTGTTTTCTGTACAACTGAGTGCCCTCGGTGGGGCTGGGTACGGTGTGGCGGGGGCAGGGGTGTTACCGGAAGATTTGGAATCAATTTTACTAACTTATCTAGTTCGGTAATCGAGGTTATTGCCTGCCCTAAAGGAGTTTCCAGGGAAAGCTGCAGCTAGCTAATGTTCCCTTGAAAGGACGTGGCTACAGCCCTCTTCTCAAAAACAGGGAAGCAAGCAGTAAATACTTTGAAAACAAAAATAATATTTAATTGCAAGCAAGTGGTTACAGTAAGAATAGAGATAGACACAATAGGGTTACAGTTAAAAGGGGAATGAAGCAGCGTGGCGAAGAAAGACAGCACCACAATAATTTCAATTTAACTCGGTGGCACATGACAATCTAACAGTAGAATCAGTCACTTAATACTCTACATACCTTCTAACAATCAAACGTGTAGCAAGGTATTAATTACACATTCAATATTAAGTACTTAAACCTAAGCCTCTAGCAAGCGCTGGCCGGGCAGTTACTAAAGGGGTAGGAAGAGATTTCACTCAGACCACAAGCATCGCGCTTTATTGACACTTGAAACCCATCCAGGCCGGGAACAAAGAGGTAAACAGAAAGATTAGGTTTCAGAGTAGCAGCCGTGTTAGTCTGTATTCGCAAAAAGAAAAGGAGTACTTGTGGCACCTTAGAGACTAACGCATTTATTTGAGCATAAGCTTTCGTGAGCTACAGCTCACTTCATGGGATGCATTTGGTGGAAAAAACAGAGGAGAGATTTATATACACACACACAGAGAACATGAAACAATGGGTTTATCATACACACTGTAAGGAGAGTGATCACTTAAGATAAGCCATCACCAACAGCAGGGGGGGGGGGAAGGAGGAAAACCTTTCATGGTGACAAGCAAGGTAGGCTAATTCCAGCAGTTAACAAGAATATCAGAGGAACAGTGGGGGGTGGGGTGGGAGGGAGAAATACCATGGGGAAGTAGTTTTACTTTGTGTAATGACTCATCCATTCCCAGTCTCTATTCAAGCCTAAGTTAATTGTATTGTGCCGTGGTTCCCTGCCCCCGTGCAGATTAGGCTTACAGGAAGCGTCTTTGTTATCCCTCTGAGATGGCCTTTGGTCCTTCTGCTCTGTCTCGGTGCTCGGGAGCGTGCTCTGCGGGTACTGGCGGGGGAGCAGCACCGCGGCGGTGTGGCCCAAGCGGCTGCCTGCTTCCGCCGAGGTGACGCTTCTCCTCAGCAGATTCGGCAGCCTGCGGAGGTGGCCTCCTGCGGCCGGGGTGGCAGAAATCCTCCTCGCCTTCTCCTTCTTCGCCCCTGCCGGGGTGGCAGGGACAAACCATCCCGATGAGTCGGAAGAATAGTAAATATGGCAGGCGACCAGCTTGGCTTAATGGTGAAATCTTAGCGGATCTTAAACATAAAAAAGAAGCTTACAAGAAGTGGAAGGTTGGACATATGACCAGGGAAGAGTATAAAAATATTGCTCGGGCATGTAGGAAAGATATCAGGAGGGCCAAATCGCACCTGGAGCTGCAGCTAGCAAGAGATGTCAAGAGTAACAAGAAGGGTTTCTTCAGGTATGTTGGCAACAAGAAGAAAGCCAAGGAAAGTGTGGGCCCCTTACTGAATGAGGGAGGCAAGCTAGTGACAGAGGATGTGGAAAAAGCTAATGTACTCAATGCTTTTTTTGCCTCTGTTTTCACTAACAAGGTCAGCTCCCAGACTGCTGTGCTGGGCATCACAAAATGGGGAAGAGATGGCCAGCCCTCTGTAGAGATAGAGGTGGTTAGGGACTATTTAGAAAAGCTGGACGTGCACAAGTCCATGGGGCCGGACGAATTGCATCCGAGAGTGCTGAGGGAATTGGCGGCTGTGATTGCAGAGCCCTTGGCCATTATCTTTGAAAACTCGTGGCGAACGGGGGAAGTCCCGGATGACTGGAAAAAGGCTAATGTAGTGCCCATCTTTAAAAAAGGGAAGAAGGAGGATCCTGGGAACTACAGGCCGGTCAGCCTCACCTCAGTCCCTGGAAAAATCATGGAGCAGGTCCTCAAAGAATCAATCCTGAAGCACTTAGAGGAGAGGAAAGTGATCAGGAACAGTCAGCATGGATTCACCAAGGGAAGGTCATGCCTGACTAATCTAATCGCCTTTTATGATGAGATTACTGGTTCTGTGGATGAAGGGAAAGCAGTGGATGTATTGTTCCTTGACTTTAGCAAAGCTTTTGACACGGTCTCCCACAGCATTCTTGTCAGCAAGTTAAGGAAGTATGGGCTGGATGAATGCACTATAAGGTGGGTAGAAAGCTGGCTAGATTGTCGGGCTCAACGGGTAGTGATCAATGGCTCCATGTCTAGTTGGCAGCCGGTGTCAAGTGGAGTGCCCCAGGGGTCGGTCCTGGGGCCCGTTTTGTTCAATATCTTCATAAATGATCTGGAGGATGGTGTGGATTGCACTCTCAGCAAATTTGCGGATGATACTAAACTGGGAGGAGTGGTAGATACGCTGGAGGGGAGGGATAGGATACAGAAGGACCTAGACAAATTGGAAGATTGGGCCAAAAGAAATCTAATGAGGTTCAATAAGGATAAGTGCAGGGTCCTGCACTTAGGATGGAAGAATCCAATGCACCGCTACAGACTAGGGACCGAATGGCTCGGCAGCAGTTCTGCGGAAAAGGACCTAGGGGTGACAGTGGACGAGAAGCTGGATATGAGTCAGCAGTGTGCCCTTGTTGCCAAGAAGGCCAATGGCATTTTGGGATGTATAAGTAGGGGCATAGCGAGCAGATCGAGGGACGTGATCGTTCCCCTCTATTCGACACTGGTGAGGCCTCATCTGGAGTACTGTGTCCAGTTTTGGGCCCCACACTACAAGAAGGATGTGGATAAATTGGAAAGAGTACAGCGAAGGGCAACAAAAATGATTAGGGGTCTAGAGCACATGACTTATGAGGAGAGGCTGAGGGAGCTGGGATTGTTTAGTCTGCAGAAGAGAAGAATGAGGGGGGATTTGATAGCTGCTTTCAACTACCTGAAAGGGGGTTTCAAAGAGGATGGCTCTAGACTGTTCTCAATGGTAGCAGATGACAGAACGAGGAGTAATGGTCTCAAGTTGCAATGGGGGAGGTTTAGATTGGATATTAGGAAAAACTTTTTCACTAAGAGGGTGGTGAAACACTGGAATGCGTTACCTAGGGAGGTGGTAGAATCTCCTTCCTTAGAGGTTTTTAAGGTCAGGCTTGACAAAGCCCTGGCTAGGATGATTTAACTGGGACTTGGTCCTGCTTTGAGCAGGGGGTTGGACTAGATGACCTTCTGGGGTCCCTTCCAACCCTGATATTCTATGATTCTATGATTCTATGAAATAGCCGTTGTCAGGGGCAACCTTGGAACCCTGGGTGGACAGCTGTTACTGCGGCGCGAGCGGGGCTTGCAGTGCGACTGTGCCACGTGGCTGGGATGGAAAGGCCCGTTAGCTACTTACAGAAGCCGTTGCTATGGGCTTGGGCTGCTGCTGCAGCGGTAGCTGCTTTGCTGGTGAGCGTTGTCCGAGGCTCACAAGCGCTGTCGATGCTTGTGATCGCGAGTAGCTACTACTCCGCTGCTGTCAGGCAGTAGTTAGCTTTCTTACCCTGCAGGGTTCCGCTGCTGCAGCTCCTCTTTCTTGCAGGTGTCCTGCAGCTTTCCACTCTCCTTCAGGTTCCTGTCCTCTGTAAGGTTTTAGCCAGCCGGCTGTCGCCTTTATATACAATTTTCAGCTCATTGGCTGAATTATGATAATAAATTATAGCTAATCAACTTTCAAATATTTGCATATGCTAATTTATGCCACATGCACTGATGTGACACACAAGCTCAGCCAATCAGCCTTGATGTATTAGCATATGCTAGTTATATACTAATTAGTCACATGTACTAGTAGCTTGGCCTCCTCCCATAGACTTCTATGGGATCAATGTATTCCTATGGAGCTTTTCCACTGACTTTTGGATGAACCCTAGCTACTTCCTGTTTGAAAGTCCCATGTATTCCTATGGGCTACAATGTATCTCTATGGGATTTTGCTGGGTCAATCCCCACAGGAAGTGGAATTTACCATTGCATCATAGGAAGTGAAGTTATTACATCAGATGCAATAGATCCCTATGTGCCCTAGAAATGGGATCTCCCACTATATTACATCACCCTATAGCTGCCATTACTAGGTTTTCTCATTTAAACTATTCTTAATTTTTATTTAATTACAGGTTTATTCCTAAAACTAATTACTGTTCTGAGCATTCTAAAGGGTCCTAATAATATCACCACTCATTTTATGTCCGATTAAGCCAATTATATTTTTTTCTAATTTTAAACCCTTTCTCAAGGTTTTTCTGCAAATTTCCAATTTAAAGTGTTGTAAGGCATTTCAGGCAACTGAGGCAAAATATCTGCTCACAGTGGGGGAAATGAGGGAAGGAGGGTGAGAGGATGGGAGGAAGAGGCAGTGGGGAATGAAGGAGGAGTGGAATAGGGCAGGAGAATATGGGAGTAAGGGTAGGGGGATGGAGAAGAAAAGGGGAAGCGGGAGCTCGGCCTGCGGCATCCCCTCCACAGCAGCTTGGGCTCCCCCATTAAGCAGGCCCATTGAACCTTTACCATTACAAACTCTACACCTGGACCCCTCTGACGACACTCCCACACTCAAACTCCCATCCCACTGATCCCCAATCAGCTGCACCTGGACCACCACATCAAGCCCCACTCCCCCAGCACCCGCCCTCCCTTGAATCCCTCATCTCCCCACACGAAGCCCCATCTCCCCACACCCAGACCCCCCCCACTGAGCCCCAACCACCTTCACCTGGAGCCCCTGCAGAGACCCATTTTCCCTGTACCTGGAACCCCCCATGAGCCCCTGTGCATCCAGATCTCCCACTGAGCCACCCGCACCCAGATTGCCCCACACAGAAACCTCTCACCCCACACCTGAATCCTCCCCACACTAAGTCCCTCCACACTTGGATCCTGCTGGGCTGAGCCTACCCACCTACACCTGGTGCGCCTGGCACCGAGGGGCAGGGAACTGGGTGTTTCTGGGACAGGCCCCGCTCTTGCACTGTGTCTGGGTCAGGTGCAGCCTCACTGCCAAATCCCTGTACCAGGGGAGGTGGGGGCTTCAGGTGGTGGCTTCAGGCTTCATGGTGATCTCCCACATCAATGCAGCCAGTGGCCTGTGCTCCCCACTGTCATGCAGGAGCCACATTTATTTATTGACAAATAAAATTAGCAAAATTTTAAAATATTGTGCTCATAATTTTTAATTCTTTGGTGCAGAATTTTATATTTTTTGGCGCAGAATTCCCTCAGGAGTACCAGATAGACTTGTTCGCCATAGCAATAAACAAAAAATGTGCCCATTCTTGCTCCAGAGGCAGGGTGAGTCACTGATCTCTGGGGGATGCCTTTCACCTTCATTGGTTGTCAGATCTACTGTACGTGTTCTCACTGACTCCTGTAATAGTCACAGTTTACTCAAAATAAAAAAGGACAAAGCCAGAATCATCTTAATAGTTCCAACCTGGCCCCGACAAATATGGTTTCTTTACCTGATAAAGCTGGCTGTTTGCTCACCAATCACTTTCCAGGACACTCCTCATCTCCTCACCCAGGGAAAGTGGGAAGATCCTTCACCGCAATCTTGAGGTAGAACCCCTTTACATTGGGACTAAGAAGAAAGGCACCTCCATTTAGCCCGGTAACATTGTCTAGTGGAGTCTTTCCTGCTGTTAGAGAGAATGTCTTGTACAGTCGAGGCGCATGCCCATTCTAGATGGATGCCCATCCAAATACCACACCGTGAGATGGAGCAGATATGGAGTGGGGTGTTTGATTCTGCCACCATGCTGGGTTAGGAGATAAGGGAAGTTCGGGATGGGAATCAGAGGATGGAACGACATGTGGAGGAGGTTGGAGAACCAGAATTGTCTGAGCCAGAAAGGGGTGATGAGGATGACCATCACCCTGTCATGTCAGATTTTGTGGAGTGCTTGAGATAGGAGCAGCAGTGGAGGAAATGCATAGTTGAGTTGGTCTGACCATGAAAACGGGAGAGCATCGCCCTGGGAATGATAATCGAGAGCTCCTCTGGAGAAGTACAATTTGCTGTTGGTCTGAGAAGTGAATAGCTCTCTGGTTGGGGTCTCCCATTGTTCAAAGATGTTGCATAGCACTGTATCATGAAGCTTCCACTCGTGGTCAGTCACAAAATGTCTACTGAGCGAATCTGCAAGTACATTCTGCATCCCTGGAATATAGGTTATGGGTCAGGTGATTTGATGTTTGATGCATCAGTTCCAGAGATTGACTATTTCTGTGCAGAGCTAGCGTCCTCCTTGTTTGTTGATACAGAAAACTGTGGTGGTGTTGTCTGACATGATCAGACATGATGAGATCAAATGAGTGGGAGAAAGGATTTGCACATCTTTTAATCTGCTCAAAGTTCCAGGATATCAATATGCATCTTGAATTCTCAAAGTGTCCACCTGCTTTGTGCCATGCAGTCATCCATATGGTTTCCCAGCCTACCAGGGACACATCAATGATAATAAATTTGCTTGGAGAGGAGGGAAGAAAGGGAATTCCTATGCATATGTGATGTGGGTTTGCCCATCTTAGAAAAGACAACAGTATCTTGGTCAGGATTGTCCACCTGAGGATGATAGAGTGACCACTCAGAGGCATGTCTGAAGGCAGTGAAGTATCGCAAAAGTGGTCACAGAGGTGCACAAAGCCGTGTGGCCCCGAAGAGACAGGGAAGTCTTGACTGGTACATGTGGATGGTTCATTATGTGAGCTATGATAGCGTTCATTGCCTGAAGTCTCTCTGTCTGATCTGATAGAGTTTATGATAGCCCCAATGAAGTCTAGCAACTGTGTGGGGTTGAGGATTGATTTCTTGATGTTGATGCTGACTCCCAGTGGAGCGAGGTCTTGAGTAACATGGAGGTCGATGCGAGGGCCTCTTGGCAGGCTTGGCTGTCAGGAATCAGTTGTCAAGGTACAGAAAAACAAGTAGACCATAATGCTTGATGTGAGCTGCTACTACAGAAAATACTTCGAAGACTCTGGGAGTGATAGCTATTCTGAAGGAAATACCTGGTATTGGAAATGGTCAGCATTCACCATAAATCTGAGAAAAAGTCTGTGGACAGGATGAATGTTGACTTGGAAGTAAACATCCTTCATCTCGGGAGCCATGAACAACATGTCTTTTTCTAGGGATGGAATTATCGCTGCCAACATGACCATGCAAAACTTTAGTTTATGTATGAAGTGATTGAGGTGGCAGAGGTCAAGAATTGGTCTCCAACTGCCTTTTTTCTTGGAGATCAGGACATAAATTGAGTAGAATCCTGTTCCTTGATATTCTAGAGGAATGTGTTCTATTGCTCCCTGATGCAATAAGGAGTTCACCTGGTAGGTGAGGATACTGTTGTGAGAGTGGTCCCTGAAGGCAGATGGCGGGGGGGGAGGGGTTTGGAGGAGGTAGCATGACAAACTTGATCGTATAGCTGCGGTGGATGATATTCAGCACCCATTTGTCTGTCTGTTATTGCATTTGGTGCTAAGCGACCCCTAAAGGGAGTGGAGGGGTCGCGAGGTCTTAGGCTCTGTGGTTGGTGGCTCTCAAGCTCGTGCCAAAAATACCTTTTGGTCTCAGGCTGGGCTTGACATGAGGAAGACAGTGAGGGGAGAGCAGGGAAGCGAGATCTCTGAGTCTGGTAAGGCGAAGACCTCTTGAGATTCAGCTACTGATCTGGATCTTCCTGCTATGAGGGGCATTCTTTCCTCCATCAGCACCGCACTGAGAACTTCCCTGGTATGTGCAGTTCTTGTGCCTTGTGGGGTGCCAGTGAAGGCAGTACCAGTGGTTCAGTGCCCGGGACAGTTGGATCCCATAGTTTCTGGGTTTTCTTCTCATGTCCGTTGTACTTGGAATGTGCTCTGTCCTCTTAGGCTGAGCTAATGGAGGGAGGGCCCATTTTCTTGGATTTAGAGGAATCCATGCTTTTGGGAGTGCTTCCAAACTTTCCAACTAGGCCCCACCATGAGGTCAGTGGAGTGGTTGCACCGGAGTCAGACATAGTAGTGGGAGGCATGTTCCTCGCTGAATCAGACCAATGTACAGGAGGGGTTCCCTGGTCTGGATCTGAGTGTGGTCTCATGGCCATCTCCATGAGATTCTTGCGGAGATGAAGAACTCAGCCTTCTTGGATTCGGCTAGGAAATACAGCACCTAGTGTGATCTTCTCCCAAGCAGTAGAGGCAACATTGATGGTCATCACTGACTGAGAAGGATCGCAGGCAGGATACACAGAGTTTGAAACCCTGGGTCCTTGGCATAGTCCTGGGCATTTTTACAAAGTGATATTACATCTTAGATTACTAAATATTGATTTTTAAATGTATTTTTACCATATATGCTATGTTTATTGTTTATACATGGCTTGAAACAGTTAAAATATATTAAAACAACAAGGAGTCCGGTGGCACCTTAAAGGCTAACTGATTTATTTCAGCATAAACTTTTGTGGGTAAAAACCTCACTTCTTCACAGGCATGGAGTGAAAGTTACAGATGCAGACATAAATATACTGACACATGAGAGAAGGGAGTTACCTCACAAGTGGATAACCAGTGTTGACATGACCAATTCGATCAGGGTGGATGTAGTCCACTCCCAACAATAGATGAGGAAGTGTCAATTCCAGGAGAGGCAAAGCTGCTTCTGTAATGAGCCAGCTACTCCCAGTCCCTATTCAAGCCCAAATTAATGGGGTTAAATTTGCAAATGAATTTTAGTTCTGCTGTTTCTCTTTGAAGTGTGTTTCTGAAGTTTTTTTGTTCAAGTATAGCTACTTTCAAATCTGTTATAGAATGTCCAGGAAGATTGAAGTGTTCTCCCACTGGCTTTTCTGTGTTACCATTCCTGATGTCTGATTTGTGTCCATTTATTCTTTTACATAGGTACTGTCCGGTTTGGCCAATGTACATGGCAGAGGGGCATTGCTGGCATATGATGCATATATAACATTAGTAGACATGCAGGTGAATGAGCCTCTGATGGTGTGGCTGATGTGGTTGGGTCCTCTGATGGTGTCACTAGAGTAGATATGGGGACAGAGTAGGCAACAAGATTTGCTACAGGGATTGGTTCCTGGGTTAGTGTTTCTGTGGTGTGGTGTGTAGTTGTTGGTGAGTATTTAAGGTGCCACCGGACTCCTTGTTGTTTTTGTGGATACAGTCTAACACGGCTACCCCCTGGATACTTAAAATATACTAGTTTGTCTTCATTCAATTTCCCTTTGTTGTTCTCTGGCATTTGCTCAATGCTGAAACTTACCGGAAAGAATTCTTGAAACTTGTTTCTATTGTGACCTGAGGCCACAATACGGAAAAGTTTGAGAATCACTGCAGGTGAGTGTTTATAAAAACATTTTGCTCCCTTGTCTTTTAAATCAAGTCATGAGGTTTCTTGTAACCTTAGATTTTCTTTTTCAAAAAATCTAAATGTTGGGCTGTCGGCTTCTCTTTATAACAAGCTAACATGGAGCACTAAGGTAACAGGAAACTACTGTAGTGAGAAGCTCAGGTGTCTCCTTATACTATATCAGTGAGGCTATGTTTTAGTCATGGGTATTTTTAGTAAAAGTCATGGACAGCTCATGGGCAGTAAACAAAAATTCATGGCCCATTACCTGTCTGTGACTTGTACTATATGCCTCTGACTAAATCTTGGGGGGGGGGCAGCCTGGGGTGCCACATATGCTCGGGGGTGGGGGTCCCGGGGCGCCGCCGGTACTGGGGGGCAGCCCGGGACACCATTGATGCTGGGGGGTACGGGCAGTGATGCGTGGCCTGGAATCTCTGCTTGTGCTGGGGCGGGGGGGACGGAGAGGGATGGCGGGGCTGTCAGGCTCCCTACATGGCTCTGCACCTCCTCAGAAGTGGCAACATCCCTATCTGTGACTTCCATGACAAACTTGAAGACTTATACATCATTGATTGAACAGCACAATCTGTCTTCATTGTTAAAGATATTTTCATTATTACTGTTATTATTTTTCTTTCCAAAAATGGTATTGGAATTCTAATCCCAAACCCTAACTGGTATGTCTTTGCAAACTGTTGTGTTTTTTTCCCTTTAAATCTAGCGGGGGAGGGAGTTTGTAAATGTAATAGACAGGCATTTAAGTAGGCAGTTTAATCATTGAAAGGAAAAAGCTTCAAAGGATGCACATATACTTCTTCTCAACACTGAGCTATACTGCAGTATAAGTGTAGTTCATTTTTTCCTTCCCCCATTGAAAAATGATCCCTCCACCTGGTGCTATAATCTGATTGCTGCAGTATAATGTATTCAGACCCTAACATGACTAGTGATTATACCTGATGACCACTGAATACAGAGTCTCAATGCATCATTTCATTCAGATACTTGTTAAGCTGCAACACTCTCCCTTATGAAGGAAATCAGAGAGCAAATATTAAACTTAGAGTAAGATAAGCAAAAAAAAAGGCATATTGTTCTACATATTGAGCTTTACTCACAGATTACCAGATCTCACAATGTATTCATCATTTATCCCTTTCTTCTCCCAATTAAGCTTTCAAGAAAAACAAGAATAAGTCCTCTAACTTTCTTTTCTGCTCTGTCAGCCAAGGAAAGTGTATTATGTTTCTCATTAGTACTTTACAGGAAGCGTTACTTTATATTGAATTCTAAATTTTACTTGGGCTAGAAGAAGTCTTAGTAGTAGCTTCTTTCTTGATAGTAGGTGCAGTTGAGAAAGTATCTTATTGCTTTTATTTGCTGATAGAGTTCAATTGAAGCATCTCAAAAGTTTTTCCTTAAATTAGGTCATTTTAAAATAGTTTTTTTTCAAGACTCTACATCACAGAACTTAATAGCTTTTCCAGCAAACATACATTCTCTTACTTTATTTTACTTTTTGTGTAAAGGTAATGTTATAAATTAAAAGAAAACAAAAAAAACCCCTGCAGCATTTGTGCTATAAACCTGCTGTTAGATTATGAACAGAATTATTTATCCTGTGGTTAATTTCTTTATTTAAGTAGACTTTTAACTGTTTTGTCCTTAAATATATATTTGTGCTTTCATCCCCCTTTGTCTTATTGAATTTTTTGGTACTAAACCCCTCTGTTGCTGATCAGCTGATTTCTGAAGGCAGAGGGTTCTCCCCCTAAATTAGAGCTGGTATATAGCCATACCATTGAATCACTATGACCTAAATTCTGCTCATTTGAGGTGACAGCATGGGACTCCAGAGACATAAGTTCAGTTCACTGCTCTACCATAGACTTATTCTGTGAAAGGAGTCACTTAGGGCTAGATTCACAAAGGCAGTTAAATCTGGGATGTAGGCACCTAATCTCAGTTTTGGGCTCCAGTGCAAGCCACAAAACTTCTACCAAACTCTTACGTGCCTACACTCACTGTGCACCTAATTTTAGGGTAAAAGTTCCCATGGCACCTATTTTTCTTCCTCTGTGCATACATCACTCTAGGTGTTAGGATTCCTATTTTCAGTTTAAGCCCCAGAGCAATTCATGACCTAGGATTGTTTCTGTGACTTTGTAGGAGCCTAAAAGTTAGCCATTGCAATGCTCAGCTTCACACCACCTAAATCCCTTTGTGAATTTAGCTCGTCTCTCTGTGCCTCAGTTCCCCATCTGTAAAAAATGGGGGGAATAGAACTTCCTACCACACAGGATGCTGTGAGGATAAATTCATTAAAAGATACTATAATGAGGGTCATATAAGAATGTGAGATGCATGGAAACACTGTTTAGGGAGGAAGTCGCTTTAACTTAGTCTTTTGTGAAACTGGGAACATAAAATATCATATGTCACTTGATACAGAAGAGTTGCTATTGCATACTGCTATGCTAACATAATCCATCATATGTATTGCAAATGTACAGCGGCAGGTTCCTAGCCCTTTATTTACTATCACCTTCATCCTCACTGGTGATTTAATGCTGTGTCCATGAGTGCAGACAATCTATTTAGGATGTTGGGGAAAAAAAAGTCTAGGCTGTGATTATATACTATGTCAGAGATGAACTGTGCACTAAGCAGACAAATTTATTGAGGGCTTCAAAAATGCCTGCCCTACTTGTGCTAAGAACTGAATCACATTTGGGCCATGTCTACACTACCAATTTGTGTTGACAAAAGTGATGTTGACACCCAAAAGTTGACATAATAAAAATCACTATTTCGTGTTCACACTTGCTCCCTCTGTCGGCAGATCAAATCCACAGTGTGGACACCATCATCGACAGTGTGAGCAGTGCACTCTGGGTACCTTATCTCACAGTTTTTCTGTCGCTAGGTGGTGTGGGATGACGGAGTGGATTGTGGCACATCTTGGGCAGTGCTAAATGTCCCGTGATGCATTACTTTTTGTCCCAGCACTCCATGGGTTTTCAGCTTTCTTTCGCGTTATTTTTTCCAACAGCCCTTCTTTGCTGTGCTCCCCGACATCTTTGTGAAAAGGGATGGATCCCACACTGCTTTCCTATGCTCTGTTAACTGTCATGAAGACATCACGGATGGCAGTGCAGTTAATCACAAAGTTCCTAACTGAAGACTTGCAGGCACCCGACATTCTGTGTGATATGGATAGGAGCAACTTTAGATTGCTTTTGGCATTCACAAAGCAGATGCATAGGGTAGACCCGTCGCTTTTGGGCTTGTGAAACAAGCACTGAATGGTGAGATCGTATCATCATGCAGGTGTGGGATGACGAGCAATGCTACAGAACTTTTGGATGCAGAAAGCCACCTTCCTGGAACTGTGCGCAGAGCTCTCCCCAGACTCGTCGCGCAAGGACACCAGAATGAGAGCTGCCCTCTCGGTAGAGAAGCATGTGGCAATTGCTGTGTGGAAGCTAGCAACTCCAGACTGCTACTGGTTGGTCGTGAATCAATTTGGAGTGAGGAAGTAGACCGTTGGGGCTGTGTTAATGCAAGTGTGGCTGGCGATAAATTGCATCCTGCTACAAAGGACCATGACTCTGGGAAATGTGTGTGAAATAGTAGACAGCTTTGCAGAAATGGGTTTCCTTAACTGGAAGGGCGATAGGTGGCACACATATTCCAATTTTGGCACCAGACCACCTTGCAATGGAGTACATCAATAGGAAGGGGTACTTATCCATGGTGTTGCAGGTGCTTGTGGATCACCGTGGGCGTTTGACATCAGCACAGGGCGGTCTGGGAAGGTGCATGATGCACGCATCTTCAGGAACACTGGACTATACAGAAAGCTGAAAGCGGGGACTTTCTTTCCTAACCAGAAGATTAGAGTGGGGGGTGTTGAAATGCCCATAATGATCCCAGGGGTCCCTGCGTACCTCTTACAGCCATGGCTCATGAAATCTTACACAGGACACCTGACCAGCAGTAGGGAGTGGTTCAACAACAGGCTCAGGAGGTGCCGGATGACAGTTGAATGTGCCTTTGGCAGTTTAAAGGCACGCTGGCAATGCCTTTATGCAGGTTGGACCTCACTGAAGATAATATTCTTATGGTCATAGCTGTGTGCTGTATGTTGCATAATCTCTGTGAAGCTAAGGGTGAAAGGTTTGCTCAGGGATGGAATGCTGAGGGAGACCGGTTGGCCGCTGATTTTGAGCAGCCAGATACCAGGGCTGTCAGAGGAGCCCTGAGGGGCTATTCAAATCAGGGAGGCTTTGAGGCAGCACTTTGACAATGACCACCAGTAACATATCTATGTCTGAGTTGCTTCAGTGTTACATTACATGTAGTTTTCCTAGGGGGCAATGGTGACATTTGGGGCCTTATATTCCTGTAATAAAGTGATTAAAATGCCTGTGCATGTCTTGGCAGTGCCTGCAATCTCACCTTGTAGAAAAAAAATAAACATATTTACCATTATAAAAGTTTGCTTTTATTGCACAAGAAACAGCACACACAGACACACAAATGCCTGGTGGGAAAGGAGGAACCAGGGAAGGGCAGACTTTCACAGCTGTGTGTAGGTCCAGCTATCAGTGTGAAAGTTGTCCAAGGGGATGGAGTGAAGGGGAAACTGAGAGGTCTCGGAAGATGGAAAGGAATGTACGGGCGGAGTTTTGGAGGAGGGCATGGAAAAGAGTTTTGAATGTGCTGCAGTGGAGGTCGGGCACTGATCTGCTCAGTCTGCAGCATTATTAAGGACTTCAGCATCTGCGTTTGCTCCTCCATTATGTCAGTCATCCGCTCAGTAGCATCCTTAACAAACGGATGATTCTATTTTCTGTCCTGCCGTTCGACTTCCCAGCAGTCCTTTCGTTCCCTTTTTTCTGCATTGGAGCACTTGCAGTACCTCCCGGAACATGTCTTCTTTGCTGTGTCTTGGGCGCTTTCTTATCTGATGGAGACGCTTGGCCAGGGTGCGTGGGGTGTTCCTGAAGGCCACATCTCGTGAAGCACGGGGGACAATGCACAGCAGCAGGATTGTTAAATTCACACAAGCATTGAAACATTTCTGTTAAACACACCTTTTGCAACATTGCCATCACTTTCTCACTCACCCTCGCCAGGCACACATCTCTGCGAACATCCAAAACATGGTGAGTGTTGGGGGTGCACCATCAGGGGAAAAGAGAGCACACATTCTTTGAAAGGGTTGTGGTATAGCATTCAAGGGAACAAATTCTAAAATTCTCCCACTTTTTTCCATAGATGGGGATAATTCTAGCAGACATCTCACTGCTAAGGGTAAGCAGGGAAACGAGGGTACATCTACTCCATTCCTGTGGCTTCCACCGAGCTCCTTGTGCTGCTCACCTGTGTGCTGCTTTGGTCCCTGTACAAGTGATTGCCACATGGCGTAGGAAAGTGTCCTATAAGGCGGAAGGAACAAAGCTGCTCTGTCACGGATCCTTTGGTAGAGGATTACCCAAAGGTAACTCCAGGATACTTTCCTGGAGATGTCTCTGGAGTATTCCCATGAGATCTTGGCATGCACCAATACCCTGCTCCACTGTACTGATTAGCTACACAGGGAAATATCCAGCTCACAGAAACACAGCCAGTCTCCACATTTCTATGCCCTGACCCACCACTGCACTACACAAGCCACAGCCACTTACCAGGAGTCTCATCTCCTGCTTCTTGCTTGCCGGAGAGCAACTGCTGAGACTGGCTAGACACCTCTGGAGTGGAGAACAGTTCCTGGCTGCCTGCCCCACCAGGTACGCCACTTGCACAGCGAGGAGCTGCACATCCTCATTCAATTCCACCTCTTTATCAAAAACTTTGTCCTCCGAGTTAGGTCCTCTTTCTGCCACCTCCATGCCCTCCGAAGTATCCACAGGGGTCTTGGCGATGGAGGTGGGGTCGTCACCGAGGAAAACATCAAGCTCCTTTTAGAACCGGCAGGTCTTAGGCGAAGCACCTGAGTAATGGTTTGCCTCCCTTGCCTTACGGTATGCCTGCCTCAGCTCCTTTATCTTCACTCTGCACTGCAGCTTGTCCCGATCATAGTCCTTTTCACACAAGCCTTGATAAGTCTACCCATAGGTATCCCAATTCCTGTGGCTCAAGCACAACTGGGACTCCTCTCCCCATATACTGAGCAGATCCAACAGCTCTGCAGCAGTCCAAGTGGGAGAGCGTTTGCTGCGATAACCTGCTATGGTCATCTGGAAGATGAGGTGAGACCTTTCCATGCCAAGCAACCAGGAAATAGAATTTCAAATATTCCTGGGGCTTATAAGGGGGAGGGAAGGATGGTTATTTATCTGGTTGCAGGGTAGTGGAGTTCAAATTACTGTCCGGAGCGGTCAGGATGGGCATTGTGGGACATCTCCTGGAGGCCAATTAAAGCGATGAAATGAAACGTGGTGTTTACATTTGCACTTTGTTGATAAAAATGTAGAGGAAAAAGATGTAAATCTCTTGTGAGATGTATTTTGTTGCCAAAACCAGGCATTCTCCCAACAAAATTCGCCTTGCAGTGTGTACGCACTCACTATTTGGGTCGACAAACGGCAGCTTTGGCAACAAAACTTGGTAGTGTAGACAAGGCCTTGGTTTCATATAGCACATTTTATACTCAGGATCTTAGTAACATACTAACTGAGAATGGTGGGCAGTGGAGCAACCAATAGGCACTTGCCCCAGCTCTCACATGTAGCCTGTTTTATTGAGAAAAGGGAAGGTTGGCCAGGATACCACCGTTTTCTTTTGAACCCTACTGTTTTTGAAAAGTACCTTAGGATCTTCATCTTCCTCCTGGATAGTGAAAAGATAGGCAGAAATACACTTGGGATTGTTCTTTTCCCAACTGCTTAGGATGTAAAGAATAGCACTATTGGCAAGAAGAAAAGAGAAACTGATATCTCTATTCTTGCACTTTGTGCATAAAGCAGTGAGATTTGTGAAGGTCCTTAGTTTCCATGGGAGTTTATTCCGCAGTCTTGGACTGCCCCCAGAGAAAGTTTTTTGTCCTGCACAGATGAGCTTTACTCTTATTGTTGAGAGTTTCATTGTGCCAGAGAAGCAGTTTGTTGACTCCAGTCTTTGTCCTTAAGTTTTAGACAATCTGTTACATATCCTGAGCCCCAGGCAATGGAGCATTTTGAAGATAAGTACAGAGACCTTAAACTTTATTTGAGATTCTATGGTAAGCCAGTGTAAAGAGGAAAGGACGGGTCTTGGTATGTTCATGGTAGTGTGTGTTGCTAAGGAAACATGCTTCAACATACTGTACTAGTTGGAGTTCTCTGAGTACAGAAGGCTTCATGTCCTGCTATATTGCATCACTGTCATCCAGCCAAGAAGTGATGAATGCATGAATAACTGAGGCCAGGTCATCTAAATAAGCCAGGATGGGACAGAGTTTCCTAGCCAAGCTGAGATGGTAGAAAGCCTTATTCCTCTCTACATATTTTTTAAAGGTAATGGAAAGATATCATAATTGACAGTGAGAAGGGAACAGAGGTTCATAAACTGCCCTGTTGAAAGAACAATTAATTGGACAATCTTTCACTATCAGCTCTTCCTCTTTTGGCTTTCAATATTTTTGGAAAAGAAAATATCCAAAGAACAAGCCAAATCTATACTCCAGTACAGAGCTGGGCAAACTATGGCCCATGGGCCACATCCGGCCCGTGGGACCCTCCTGCCCGGCGCCTCAGCTCCTGGCCCAGGAGGCTCGTCCCCGGCCCCTCCCTTGCTGTTCCCCCTCCACCGCAGCCTGAGCGCGCTGCGTTGCTAGCGCAATGCTCTGGGCAGCCGCACAGTGCAGTTACAGAGCCATGGCATGAGCCGGTGCTCTGGGCGGCATGGCTGTAGTGCCGCCAGCCACCGGTGCTCTAGGCAGTGCGATAAGGGGGCAGGAAGGGTTGAATAGAGGGCAGGGGAGTTTGGGGACGGTGGTCAGGGGTCGGGAGTGTGGATAGGGGTTGGGGCGGTCAGGGGGCGGGGAACAAGGTGGTTGGATGGGGCAGGGGTCCCGGAGGGGCAGTCAGGAATGAGGGGGGGGGTTGGATGGGGCAGCAGGGGGCAGTCAGGGGTGAGGGATCTGGGGGTAGTCAGGGGACAGGGAGCAGGGGGTGGTGGATGGGGCAGGAGTCCTGTGGGGGGCCATAAGGGGACAAGGAGGGTTGGATGGGGCAGGAGTCCCGGGGGAGCTGTCGGGGGGGCGAGAAGTGTGTGTGGGGGTCAGATAGGAGGTGGGGGCCAGGCCATGCCTGGCTGTTTGGGGAGACATAGCCTCCCCAACCGGCCCTCCATACAATTTTGGAAACCTGATGTGGCCCTCAGGCCAAAAAGTTTGCCCGCCCCTGCTTCAGTATCTGCCCCTACCTACAGTTTCACATTTCTAACTTTCCCTTTCTCTTTGACATCAGGATATCACCTCATTTTATTAAGCTAAGGCCTAGTTTACATTTAAAATGTAGGTCAAACATAAGTACGTTACTCAGAGGTGTGAAAAATCCGTATCTCTGAGTGAGGTATCTATACTGACCTAACTCCTGATGTAGGTGCAACTAGGCTGCCGGAAGAATGCATCTCTTGATGTTGTCTGTCTACACTGTGGGGCTATGCTGGCATAGCTATTGTTTTGTAGCTAAGCCAGTACAGTATAGGTTTTGCAGTGTACACATGGCCTATGCGTGTCAATAAATTAAATTGTCATCTTTCCTCTAAAGCCCTCTTTTCTGATCCTGACAGCATGCAGGATAAATCTATTTTAAAGCATTTAAATCACTGTGAAACAAGTAACAAAATGAGTGAAAAATAGTGCTGCAATTTCAGTTTACTGCACATGGTATTCAGAGCTTCACAATAGATTTTCCTTCTATTCTTCCCAGTGACATATTCTAATGCTAGCTCTTAGAATATGGATATTAATGTTATGCTGAGGGCTGCATTAAAATGCCCTTCATTCGGGACCAATGTAAGAAACAATCAAGCTCCATTATGGAATAGATAGTTGAAACAATAGGAGCCCCCAAAACAAGAAAGCCATGCAGAGCTGGTCAGACACTGAGCTATGTGGGGGGAGGGGTTTCACTGGTTATTGTTTGTTGGAGCTGGGCATGGGAGAGAGTGTAGACACATGCATAAACACCACTACAGGAGAAAGAAGGCAACAAGGTAGCACCAGACACAATACAGAAGCATTGGTAGCAGGACACTGAGAAAAAGTTGAGAGATTTTTTGGGCTAAGTGCTGGCTGGAATGGGGCTTGGAATTATGAGCAAACAAACTGTCTCCTGTTGTTTGAGTCCAACTGTGTTCTGGGAGGCAGGACTTTGTATATTCTTTGTAAATAAACAGGACTGCATCAAAGAAATATCTGACTCCACATCAATTTCTCCTCATAACAGGAACCATCCTGAAGACTCCAGAAACTGGCTAACCCCTGAGGTCAAAAAGAACAACATTCATATATTATTGACAAAGAATGAAGGGCACTTGTAGGTTTAATTTCTGCCCCTCTGTTACCCTTTGATTCTTGGTGATGAATAAATGACACAGTCTTTCAGGGAGGGAGCATAAGGCTCATACACATGCATTAAAAGAGCAGGTTAGACAAACACCTGTCAGGGATGATCTAGATAATAATTAGTTCTGCCATGAGTGCGAGGGACTGGACTAGATGACCTCCCTTCCAGTCCTATGATTCTATGTAAGGGGATTAATGGTTTGGTTTTTGGTGGGAGAAAAGTCTCCTCCTGACTCCTCTTTCTTAGCAAAGTAAGTGCTCTACAGCCAATACTCAACTTCAAAATTATCCTGCCTCAGACTCCTAAATCACTTGCTAATACAAAGGCTTTTATAAATTTTCATAGGCACTCCATTGAACTTCAGGCTTTTATTGATTTTCAGAAACACTTTATTTCATTAGAAAAACTGTTTGTTCTTTCAGTCTCCTTCTCTTACACCATAAAGTATACACCTGCTTTTTTCTTGCTGTTGCAGTTCCCAGCTCATAGTTTCTAGCTTTGCTTTGTTTACATTGTTGACCATTTGAGAGGCAATAGATTTTGGGAGTTTGCAGTGGAGTAAATTTCCTCTGGGAAAAGAAATGGGTGACAGAGTCTGGGTATTTTCTAGTGTTCATTGTTTATTTACAAAATAAACCCAAGTCCTACTTACTATGAACAGAAGGTAACAACTGCAGAAACTGCCCAAAGACAAAAAACGTCTTAACAGTATACTTTTCATTCATATTGTAATCATGATGTCTAATCAGCCCACACCTATCCCTGAGTGTCTTTCTTTTATACATTTTTGGTTGTTTCCTGAAATGGGAACACACAAATGGGGGCAATTACCCCTGAGCATTCAAAAATCAGAAAACAGACCAAGAAGAAATGTTTGAAATCAAATCAAATCAAATCTCATGATTAAGCTAAAGTTGAGATATTTGAATCGGTGTGATTTTTGAATGTATAGGGTTGGCCATCTACTGTGCAAATAAGAAAACAATACAATGGACAGAAAATAACCCAAAAGAGGGTGTCTCAATAACTGTTTGTAGATATAAATTTATGAACAGAACTGAATGATGGGATCGCCTGCAACAGCATGGGACTGGACTTGTTGACCCAGGAAGTCCCTGCCAGCCCTGCATCCTTTGTTCCTAATTCACTTGTAGGATCACCAGCTAAAATACCAGTGAATTCAGCTCAGTTGCCAAGGAACAGCTCCCTCTTCTGTCTCCTTTGATCTCTGTCTTTTTTATAAAAAAGAAAAGGAGTACTTGTGGCACCTTAGAGACTAACAAATTTATTTTCTTTTTGCGAATAAATTTGTTAGTCTCTAAGGTGCCACAAGTACTCCTTTTCTTTTTGCGAATACAGACTAAAACGGCTGCTACTCTGAAACCTGTCTTTTTTATGTTTAGCACAAAAAACATTCAGTTCCTTTCTCCTTCCTGAGCCCTTGACTGCTTTTGTCCATCATGTCAGTAGCCTATAAAAGCATGACAAAACAGGATATCAAAGCAGTGACTGATGAATTGTGGGATGATAGGAAAAGAATTATTTGCCATGTTGAGGTTATTGCACCCAAGCTTGCTTTCTTGTTATCCTGGTCCACAAAAAAATGTCTCCAGCCCAACAGAAGCAGCAAAAGTGTGAATTTTAGTCCCTCCTCAAACTCATTCAGCTCAGTGAGAAGAAAATTTCAATTTCTGTTCTGTCTACATTGTATTGTTTAACCAAATTTGTAACCAGTTAGCAAAATGGCTTACATCCACACAACAGGATTAACTCTCAATTAGAAACTACATGCAGTGTCATAGCTGTGTTGGTCCCAGGATACTAGAGAGACAACGTGGGTAAAGGTAGTATCTTTTACTGGCCACTCTGAGTATATTTCCAAGACCTGAAGAAGAGTTCTGTGTAAGCTCAAAAGCTTGTCTCCTTCACCAACAAAAGTTGGTCCCACCTTGTCTCTCCAATTAGTAACTCTGATAATTAAGTGTTAATCAGTCTTGGCAGGTGCAGCAGGTTTGTATAATTTTTGGTGGTGCCCAGAATGGGTCCAAGTCCCACCGCCCCCCACACCTGCCTAAGACTCTGGGAGGGAGTTTGGGTGCAGGAGGGGGTTTGGGGTACAGGCTCTGAGAGGTAGTTTTGGTGCAGGAGGGGCTCTGGGATGGAGTTTCGGTGCTGGGCGTAGGCTCTGGGCTGGGATGCAGGCTCTGGGAGAGAGTTTGGCTGTGGGAGGGGTGCGGGCTCTGGGCTGGGACAGAGGTTTGGGGTGTGGGAGGAGGTGCAGGGCATGGGGCTGGGCCAGGAATTAGGAGTTTGGAGTGCAACAGGCAGGCTTTCCTGGGGCTGGGGCAGGAGGCCAGAGGGGACTCCCCTCAGCCCTCTCCCCACCGACAGCAGGGGAGAGGGGCCCCTCACCAGCACAACACTCACCCAAGCCCTCCCAGGCTGCTGCTCAGAAGGTCCAGCCAGGATACCCCCGGAGTCAACTCAGAGTCGCCTACTGGGGCGGTGGGGGCTTCCATGTGCTTCCTCCCTCTGCAGGTGCAGCAGCCCCCTCAGTCTGCCCCTGGCACCGCTCCCTTGTAGCCGGCAGCGAGGGAGCTCAGCATGGAGCAGCTGCCCACTGCCCAGGGCAGGCAGGGACATTTGGTGGAAGAGCATGTGGGGGCAGCAGGCAGGGGTGGGACCACTCTGGGGGAGGAATGCGGGGGCGGCAGGCGGGGCCGGGGGAGAGACCCGGCCCCGACCATTGGTAGTCGGGCCCCCCAGGCCCTGAATTTGCTGGAGCCCAGGCACCACGGGCCCATACAACTTGCCGCTCCTGCCAGTTGCCTATACTGCCACACTGTTCTTTTCCTCTAGTCATATCATAACACAGTTATTCTGTAGTGCAGACAATGCCCTGAACCATGTCTGTGTAACAAAGTTGGCTGGTCATTCTGCTTCTCAACTCTTTTAGCTGTAGGATATCTCCAAGAGCCAGGGCCGGCTCTAGGTTTTTTGCCGCCCAAAGCTCCGAGAGCGCAACTGCCCAAGCAAAAAAAAAAAGAGGGGGGCTGGGGGTTGGAGGGGGAATGGCCAAAATGCCACCCCAGGAATTGTGCTGCCCCAAGCACTTGCTTGCTTTGCTAGTGCCTAGAGCCGGTCCTGTGCCTTGCTATTTTTAGTATGGTTCTGTGTGCATTGTCCTCTGAAACAGTATGCCCAGATTTTCACAGTATACACTAATGCACAAAATGGTAGATGTGGAATATAAACACTTGACACAAGACTGTACTGTGGGAAAAGCTGCTCAGTAGACACAACTTAGCTGTGTTTGTTGTAACCAGAGCAGATGTGCGTGTTGCAACCTAATTACACAAACATCTTAGCCCAAAAGATGTAGTCAATTGTTTTGCAAAGTACAGTCTTATCAAATTTAGGAGTGGAAGTCCTATGCATAGGTCTTTTACTTTGCTGCCTGACGTAGTAGAGACTCTTAAATGTTGCTTTGCTGAACCAATTTGGCCGTTTTTATAAAACAAAACAACGTAAACAACCAAAATCCCCTACAATACTCTAGAGTAACTGTTTCAAACACTAAAAGAAAAGAAGTACTTGTGGCACCTTAGAGACTAACAAATTTATTAGAGCATAAGCTTTCATGAGCTACAGCTCACTTCATCGGATGCACGAAAGCTTATGCTCTAATAAATTTGTTAGTCTCTAAGGTGCCACAAGTACTATTTTTCTTTTTGCAAATACAGATTAACACGGCTGCTACTCTGAAACCTGTTTCAAACACTGCTGTTTCTCTATGATAGTGGTTTGGAGTATTACCGTAAAATACTGTAGTATTTTTCTGTAAAGATACTACTGTACCTACTTCTCCCTCTCTAGAGCAATGATTTAAAAGAGTTATTTTGAACAAATATGTTAGTGATTATTTCCAGGGGGAAAAGCCTTCCTCTATTCAGCAATATTTTTCACAGATTTCACAATTTCCCCCTGGGCTCCACTACTCAGCAAAGCTTCTCTTTAAAAAAAATCCCACATGCAAAACCAATTACAGCATACAAAAAGTCTATTTAAGTAGTTTTGCTTTTCAGACATTAAGGAAATTAATGTTATAAAGAATAACGAGGCAGAGGATGTTCAGTGACCTGCAGAGGAGAGAAGATCTCATATAGGGATGACACACTGGATCTAAAAATGCCCTCTACATTCTACTGCCATCCTTCATTCTCACTCTTGAGGACCGCTTGGAGCAACAGAAACCCCAGCAATCCAAGTCAGATGCAACACAAAAGTATCCATAGCCCATTTATTCCTGCCCTATTGAGTGGACAGATCTTTCCCCACACATCCCACCAGCCCTTGGAGACTTGGGGTGTCTTCACTGCAGAGTTAACTGGAGTTGACTACACTTGAGTTACTTCTCTCCAGTTAGCCTAGCTCAAGTAAGGGTGGCCACACTGTGAAACAACACTTGACTTCTGTATCCACACTAGTGCTGCATTCACTAAAATTTCCAGGGACATATTCCATGGTTTATTGTGCTGAAGTTAGATGAACCACTTAATTTCTCTCCCAGTGAATTGTGGAAAAACTTGTTTGTCCTTTCTGGGCATACAGGGGAAATTGTGGGAAGGTACCGGAGGACTAGCAACACTTGAATGGAGCCAGCCTATCTCCACACTGCAGAATGGAGCTGATAAGTTGTGGCAACTCAAACTTTAGCCTACACTTCCTGACAGGCCAGACAACTCAAGTTTAAAACACTACCACACAGAAGTTAAGAGTTTTTGTGTGTGGACAGGATTCAAGGAACAAGCAACACTCGAGTTATAATTCAAATTAACTTTGCAGTGAAGACAAACCCATAGAGTAGCGGCAGTCTGGGGTGGTAGGTCAACCCCTGGAGGGTCCAACCCTGATTGCAGAGCAGCAAGAGCAAAGAAGTAGACTGGAACCAATGGAACCATAAAAGTTCAAAAGCGTTTATGTGCAAATCTTTGAGGGTTCATGGCTGTTTCTTCACAGGGGCAGAGTTATATGAAAACAAGGGGGAGGAGCCAGCCAGCTGCCTCCATAAGCAAAAGAGAAGGACAGGAAACAGGAAACAGGAAACACCATTAAACCCCAATCCTTCAAAGATTAATGCACCTGCTTAATTTTACACACTCTGCACATTGACTTCAGTAGGACTATTCACAGTCTGTAAAGTTAAGCAAGTGTATAAGTATTTTTTGGAGTGGGACTTTAGATACTCCAGCCCCTAGAGTGACTACCAGTAACTACCAGGTGCTATCTGTGGGAAAAGAATATGCAGAAGATTGGAGGGATGAGGACCAGCCAATAGGGAAGCATCTGCATGGAAATCTGAGGAAAAAACAGAATAGATGGGAGTGAGATTTAAATGAAGTGCATAAACCATTTGTTTCAAATGAACAAAACATTTATCCTATTAGTCATCTTAAAATTCTTGACTAATTTCCTATTCTGATTTTTCCTTGGAGGCAATTGCTGCTGTTGTCATAGGTATGCTGATCGTGAATGGAACTGCGTTTGGGTAGTAGAATGGGAACTGGTCAGTGAGACAATCTCTGTTCAGATGTGGCTCACACTATTAAAAAAATGGAGAATCCCTGAACTGAAGTGGATCTTCAGTGGACATTAAACTGCCCACTCTCTGTGGAAATTATGGATACTTTGCCCTCTACTGAAGTAAGTGCCCATGAGTCTCAAGAGGTTTAGCTACTTCAGAGAAGTACAATTCAGCTTTTTAAAAATATGTTCCCTTCAGCCATTGTGTTATATTGCTATGCAGTGTTAAGGAGTTTTTGTATTCTACTGTAGAGGACAATGCATTTCATTAAGGGATAAAGTGATCCCTTTGTATTTCAGTGGTGGATATAGTGATAATATAGTTTATGTGAAAGTTTTTAAAGTGCCTCAAGATGTAAGGCATATGTACATTTAATAAAAAGAAAAGGAGTACTTGTGGCACCTTAGAGACTAACAAATTTACTTGAGCATAAGCTTTTGTGAGCTACATAAGCTCACGAAAGCTTATGCTCAAATAAATTTAAGCTTTCGTGAGCTTATGTAGTCTCTAAGGTGCCACAAGTACTCCTTTTCTTTTTGCGAATACAGACTAACACAGCTGCTACTCTGAAACCATACATTTAATAGATTACTAATTTTCTAAAAACTACCCACATGCTTGTTTTCAAGAGTAGATGCAAATCCACAGAAACCACCATATCCCTCCTTCTCTTTCATACATAAAATAAACAAACACACAGTCAAAAAAAGTCTTAACACCCTGAAAGCTGCCCCTAGATGTATTTAAATGTATACGGAGGTATGTGTATGAGGAAATTCTAGCAGAATAGTCCCACAGAGGAAAACATTCACAGTGTTGTTATAATCCTGTGAAAGTAAGAATAGTTTGTTGAAACTGTAAAGAGAAATATTGCAGAAAGTATTTAGGAGAGAAATAGTGTGTGGATTTAGTGAGAGATCATAATGTCTCCTCACACTATATTCTTACTGTTGGTGACAGCAAAAGTGATAGCAAAAATCATCCCTTTAAAGTAGCCAGGGATTCTTCTGCAGAGCAATGTAAAGTGTTGAAACTATCTTTCATCAAGGAGAGAGTCAGGAATTTCAGACTAAAGCAATGTTGTTGGATAAACTACATGCTCCATAATTTGCACTGACAACTTTTGGAGCAAAGGATGTAGTAGCTGGGTAGATCAGATGACATTTTTATACAATGCCTCTCTTTTAAATTTTCTGTCAGACTTCCAGAGATGCCCTGTTCACCTTTTAACTGCCTTTATACTACCTCTCTTCCCACCTCTCCCCTCATGCAGTTCAAATGCATGCATGCATGCTTATAGCACATTCTTTGTATCAAATACACTATTATATGTATTGTCTTCCTCTTAAAGGGTCAGCTCAGGGTTGCACTGTAATTTAATATATACATGAGAATTCTCACTTGAATTCAACAGTTTGTATATGTATAATGTTCAAGTTAGATCAGGTTTAATCTCTGGTTATACTTCAGTAGATTTGCTTTAAGCTGCTGACTCCAAGTGCTTTCAACTCTTTGGTGATGTTTTATATTCAATAATGCATATAAAATAATTTTAAAAAAACCCAGGCTAGACAAAGCCAATTAAGATTTAGTACTATTAAATGGCTTCTTCCTAATCTCAGAGTTAGACTGTGTTTTTAATTTGCCCTCTCTAAGGCATGGCACATAGATGTACCACCCCAGGAGCAGCCCAGGGAAGCAATTTTGCATCTCTTTTTTGCATGCTACCCCCTTGCTTCTGTGGAGTTATAATCTACTACAGAAACCTACCCTATAGCATAGTCAGTTGGTGCACAGATCCATTGACCACCCTCCCTGTGTAGGAGGGCATAGCATGTGTGAAGCAGTCACTCCCCAGAATAGCATCAGCATGTAAGAGAAAGCCCAGCCTCCATGCCCTCTGATTAATTAGGGGGTGGGCAGAGAGGGGAGTCAGCCCCAAATCCCCAGTTCAGTAAGGGACTGGGAGAAAATCCCACCCCTGAGTTCCTGCTGCTGGTCCTCCTTCCTTTCACTGGAAGGGAGGAATGTAACACCATAGCAGAAATCTGTAGCCCTGATTGGCAAGAGCTCTGGTTGGATAGAGAGGTGGCAGGAAATCCTGCCCCTAACTTCTTGTTAAAAGCTCTCTGGGACTTGGGTGAAGAATTCATAGACAACCAGAGAAGATGTGTGGGTGTGGCAGCAATGGCTGGTGAGACACTGCAGAGCGTCTGAGCCCAGGTCCAAGGCACAAGCTCAGGGACAGCCTGAGTGGGTGGCCTTGGTGAGCCAGCACTATGCTGCATGTGAAGATTGGCCAAGAGCCCAGAGGGAAGGATTGGTGACTGAGAAGCTGGTGCTGGGGGGACACTGAGACTGTTTGTTTGCTGATCAAGGTGCCTTGCTGATAAAGCTGAGTGAGACTAATAATGGTGTTGGCATCACTTGAGGATGAATTCTTGGCTCCTCACAGGCTGTAGGAGGGGGTCTCCACACCAAGGCAAAGGGTGGAGTTCTGGAACCCACTACTGGCAAGGGAAGCCTTTGCCCCACAGGCTATGCCCATGGGGTGTGACTGTAGTTGGAGAGTGGTGGTATGAGTTCCCCATGCCCTGACTGTGAAATGCATCCAGTCCCCTCAACCCTCCTCCCATGTGTTGTTTCTGACCTTCCACTTTGATGGTGTACATCTCTACACCTCTCCCCTATTGTCCCTTTCACTCCCCAATGTTTCATCTTTCTTCCCTTACCTTCTCTCCCACCTCTGGTGTCCCACCCTCTATGTCCTTGCAGGAGAACAAGAGTATATTGAATACCACTTTCTGACATTAAGGGAAGGACAGTGGGGATATCACCGTGCCAGTGTTAGGTCCTAAGGATAGGTAACTGCCTCATATTATTGTTTAAACACCAATAATACAAACATAAAACTGACCACAAACATTTCTGTAGCTTTGGATATGTGCCTTCCCTCTCTGGCCAAAAGTCTCTTTGTTTCTGAACAGACCTTTCCACCTTTGGTAACCTACAATTGCTACTGTGGAGCCTCAGCAGGTTTGTCTGTATGATAGGGTGGCTACCCCAGACAGGTGAACAAAAGGTTAACAGGAATTTGAGACCCCAATTAGCCCACCTTGCTGTACCTGGAGAAGGCATCAGGTTTGATTTATTATGACACCCCGCTAGGGAAGAGCTTCTTCATAAACAAGGAAGTAAAAGCTGAAGAAGAGATCCAGGAGAGGGGGCCAGGATAGAGAAACCCAGGGGAGAGGCAATAGGGAGTTCTTGCTCTCTGGGAAGAGCCTGAGGAAGGCAAGCTAAAGAAGGCCACAGGGACAGAGTTAATCCCGGTGGTGAGTTTTGGGGGGCAAGGCACAGAGAGGCAGTCAAGACGGGTTGGCATTCCAGCAGAAAAGAATGAGCTGGGAGGACTGAGGGAGAAGCCACAAGCCTGGGGCCATGTAGTAAGTGGCCCAAGGAAACAGTGCAGTGCATTTGAAGGAGCAGACCTGCCTGCTTAATACACAATCCCTGGATTAGAACCCAGACCAGAGGGTGGGATTGGGTTCTTCTATCAGCCCCAAGGAAGGGGCATACAAGCTCAATATAAGGACTACTGAGCCCAGGATGGACCTGAAGCTCAGCCTCCAAGAGGGGCCAAGGAATAGCCCAAGAGGGGGCAGAAGGATCTTTTGTGTTGGGACCTTTTTTGACTTTTGTTACCCCAAATGGGGAGAAACTTTAAATTGACCTGACCAGAGGGATAAGTCACAAGAAGAGAAACCACCACAGAGCTAGAACAGCTGTCAAAAGGGGGCTGTAGATGAGGAAAAAGCTGCTATGCATGCCCAGCCAGAAGGGTACATGTCTTCCATAGGTTGCTTGCCATTTTCAGATTTTACCTGCTGTGCAATAAATTTGGAAGTACTTTTTGATGCAGGGAAATCCCACTTCACACTCTGAAATAGATCATTTTCCCAACTCAATGTACAGAACTGTATAATTGGCTAGATGCATTATGAGGTGGAGAATGTACTTTTTAATTATTTTTTGCCCTAAGTCTTGCTCTGAAGAACTGAGTTTTGACCACTGATGCAGACAGAATGTCAGACTAGATGTTCCAGAATCTGCAATATATACTGAAAACCTCAAAAGGGTTGGATATTCTTCTGATACAAGTCTACACATTGAGCTCTTATCTCAAATGGTCCTCAAATCAAGAGCTGGATGAACACAGCAAGATTTTTTCCATGAATGGGAGTTCAAATTTTTAAACAAACTTGCTGAGACTGTTTACATTCCTTGTGTTTTCTTTCTGCAGATATTCTAATGAACAAGTATACTGGCAGGAATATTTGCCCTAACAATACATTTCATGGAACCTTGGAAAAAACTTGTGGAAAATGAAATCTGAATTTGATACAAAAACCTGATTCTAAGAATTATACTTCTTCAATCAGGAAACCGAAACATACCATGCAGCCTGTGTGTCCAATCAAAAATTTGTGTTAAATTTGCCCAATAAGCAAACAATCTAGACACTAGAACTGGTCAGAAAATGGCAAAATGTAAACAAATTTTTCATTTTTCTAAACTTGATAAAAAACCAAACCAACCACCTTTTGGTGGAATTTTTCCGGTTCTTCAACTAAACAAAACAAAAAAACCCTTGGTTTTTAATAAAACATTTTTTTGTTTGTTTTTTTAAAAACTAAGATTTTGACTCTTGGATTTTGAAAACTGAAAAATGTTCAGCTTTTGGTATTTAATTGAAAAAACAGACATTTTTGAACAAAACAATAACTTTCCATAAAAGTTTTCATTTAAAAAAAAAAAAAGGGCCTTTGTTGTGGGGGAAAGTCTAGAGGAAAATTTTCAACCAGCTGGAATATGCAAGAGGGGCTCCTGAAGAATCCCTCCATTGAATTTTACCCAGAGTAGGAAAAGATATGGGAGTTAGTAACACAGAGGACATGCAAAGAGCAGTCCAAGATAAACAGGAATGGCGGAGCCTTGTTTGTACCCTAAGCAATTTCTGATGGTGTGGGAAACATTCAGATTCTACTAAACCAGTCCTAGTTTCTCCTCCCCCCGAACTCATCTGACCTCAGTCTTCCTCCCTCTCCACTTGCTCTCAATCCCCACTGTCCTCTTAGAATCATAGAACCATAGAATCATAGAATATTAGGGTTGGAAGGAACCTCAGGAAGTCATCTAGTCCAACCCCGTGCTCAAAGTAGAATCAATCCCTAACTAAATCATCCCAGCCAGGGTTTTGTCAAGCCTGACCTAAAAAACCTCAAAGGAATGAGATTCCACCACCTCCCTAGGTAATGCATTCCAGTGCTTCACCACCCTCCGAGTGAAAACATTTTTCCTAATATCCAACCTAAACCTCCCCCACTACAACTTGAGACCATTACTCCTCGTTTTGTCATCTGCTGCCATTGAGAACAGTCTAGATCCATCTTCTTTGGAACTCCCTTTCAGATAGTTGAAAGCAGCTACCAAATCCCCCTTCATTCTTCTGTTCTGCAAACTAAACAATCTCAGTTCCCTCAGACTCTCCTCATAAGTCATGTTTTCCAGTCCCCTAATCATTTTTGTTGCCCTCTGCTGGACACTTTCCAATTTTTCCACATCTTTCTTATAGTGTGGGGCCCAAAATTGGACACAGTACTCCAGATGAGGCCTCACCAATGTTGAATAGAGGGGAACGATCACGTCCCTTGATCTGCTGGTAATGCCCCTACTTATACAGCTCAAAATGCCTTTAGCCTTCTTGGCAACAAGGGCACACTGTTGACTCATATCCAGCTTCTTGTCCACTGTAACCCCTAGGTCCTTTTCTGCAGAACTGCTGCCTAGTCATTCAGCCCCTAGTCTGTAGCAGGGCATGGGATTCTTTTGTCCTAAGTGCAGGACTCTGTACTTGTCTTTGTTGAACCTCATCAGATTTCTTTTGGCCCAATCCTCTAATTTGTCTAGGTCCTTCTGTATCCTATCTGTACTCTCCAGCATATCTACCTCTCCTCCCAGTTCAGTGTCATCTGCAAACTTGCTAAGGGTGCAATCCACGCCATCCTCCAGATCATTAATGAAGATATCGAACAAAACTGGCCCCAGGACTGACCCTTGGGGCACTTTGCTTGATACCGACTGCCAACTAGACTTGGAGCCATTGATCGATACCTGTTGAGCCCGACAATCTAGACAGATTTCTATCCACCTTACAGTCCATTCATCCAGATCATACTACTTTAATTTGCTGGCATGAATACTGTGGGAGACCGTATCAAAAGCTTTGCTAAAGTCAAAGAATAACGTCCACTGCTTTCCCCTCATCCACAGAGCCAGTTATCTCATCATAGAAGGCAATTAGATTAGTCAGGCATGACTTGCCCTAGGTGAATCCATGCTGACTGTTCCTGATCATGTTCCTCTCCTCTAAGTGCTTCAGAATTGATTCCTTGAGGACCTGCTCCATGATTTTCAAGGGACTGAGGTAAGGCTGATTGACCTGCAGTTTCCTGGATCCTCCTCCTTCCCTTTTTTAAAGATAGACACTACATTAGCCTTTTTCCATTCATCCGGGACCTCCCCCAATCGCCATGAGTTTTCAAAGATAATGGCCAATGGCTCTGCAATCACATCCACCAACTCCTTTAGCACCTTCGGATGCAGTGCATCCAGCCCCATGGACTTGTGCTTGTCCAGGTTTTCTAAATAGTCCCAAACCACTTCTTTCTCCACGGAGGATTGGTCAACTCCTCCCCATGCTGTGCTGCCCAGCGCAGTAGTCTGGGAGCTGACCTTGTTCATGAAGACAGAGGCAAAAAAAGCACTGAGTAAATTAGCTTTCTCCACATCCTCTGTCACTAAGTTGCCTCCCTCGTTCAATAAGGGGCCCACACTTTCCTTGACTTTCTTCTTGTTGCTAATGTACCTGAAGAAATCCTTCTTGTTACTCTTAACATCTCTTGCTAGCTGCAACTCCAAGTGTGATTTGGCCGTCCTGATTTCACTCCTGCATGCCTCAGCAATATTTTTATACTCCTCCCTGGTCATTTGTCCAATCTTCCACTTCTTGTAAGCTTCTTTTTTGTGTTTATTATCAGCAAGGATTTCACTGTTAAGCCAAGCTGGTCGCCTGCCATATTTACTATCTTTCTACACATCGGGATGGTTTGTTCCTGCAACCTCAATAAGGATTCTTTAAAATACAGCCAGCTCTCCTGGACTCCTTTCCCCTCATGTTATTCTCCCAGGGGATCCTGCCCATCAGTTCCCCGAGGGAGTCAAAATCTGCTTTTCTGAAGTCCAGGGTCCGTATTCTGCTGCTCTCCTTTCTTCCTTGTGTCAGGATCCTGAACTCGACCATCTCATGGTCACTGCCTCCCAGGTTCCCATCCACTTTTGCTTCCTCTACTAATTCTTCCCTGTTTGTGAGCAGCGGGTCAAGAAAAGCTCTGCCCCTAGTTGGTTTCTCCAGCACTTGAACCAGGAAATTGTCCCCTACACTTTCCAAAAACTTCCTGGATTGTCTGTGCATCGCTGTTTTGCTCTCCCAACAGATATCAGGGTGATTGAAGTCTCCCATGAGAAGCAGGGCCTGCGATCTAGTAACTTCTGTTAGTTACCAGAAGAAAGCCTCATCCCCCTGGTCTGGTAGTCTATATGACATCACCCTTGTTGCTCACACTTCTAAACTTAATCCAGAGACTCTCAGGTTTTTCTAAAGTTTCATACCAGAGCTCTGAGCAGTCATACTGCTCCCTTACGTACAATGCAACTCCCCCACCTTTTCTGCCCTGCCTGTCCTTCCTGAACAGTTTACATCCATCCATGACAGTGCTCCAGTTATGTGAGTTATCCGATCAAGTCTCTGTTATTCCAATCACATCATAATTCCTTGACTGTGCCAGCACTTCCAGTTCTCCCTGCTTGTTTCCCAGGCTTCTTGCATTTGTGTAAAGGCACTTAAGGTAACTCGCTGATCGTCCCGCTTTCTCAGCATGAGGCAGGAGCCCTACTCTATTGCGCTCTCCTGCTCGTGCTTCCTCCCAGTATCCCACTTCTCCACTTACCTCAGGGCTTTGGTCTCCTTCCCCCAGTGCTCCTAGTTTAAAGTCCTCCTCACTAAGTTAGCCAGCCTGCTTGCAAAGATGCTCTTCCCTCTCTTCATTAGGTGGAGCCCATCTCTGTCTAGCATTCCTCCTTCTTGGAGCACCATCCCATGGTTAAAGAATCCAAAGCCTTCTCTCTGACACCACCTGCATTGACTTCCACGATTCAACAGTCTCTACCCGGGCCTTTTCCTTCCACGGGGAGGAGAACACCACTTGCGCCTCAAACTCCTTTATCCTTCTTCCCAGAGCCACGTATTCTGCAGTGATCCGCTCAAGGTCATTCTTGGTAGTATCATTGGTGCCCATGTGGAAAGCAGAGAGGGGTAGCGATCTGAGGGCTTGATGAGTCTCGGCAGTCTCTCCGTCACATCATGAATCCTAGCTCCTGGCAAGCAGCAGACTTCTCAGTTTTCCCAGTCAGGGTGGCAGATAGATGACTCAACCCCCCTGAGGAGGAAGTCCCCGACCACCACCACCTGCTGCCTCCTTCTCCTGGGAGCGGTGGTCATGGAACTCCCTTCCCTAAGACAGTGCATCTCGTGTCTTCCAATCGGCGGAGTCTTCTTCTGCTCCCTTCCCTTGGATGTATCATCTAGTTCACTCTCCGCATTACTACCTGTAGAGAGAACATGAAAATGGTTGCTTACCTGTATCTGCATTGCTGGTACATGGACCCTCCCCTTTCTTCTTCTGGAGGTCACATGCTGCCAAATTTCTTCACCGTCCTTCTGTTCCTGCTGCGCAGCCTGCTCTGAATCTTCAAAATGTTATGCCCGTAGAAGCATATCCTGACATCTGTCCAGGAAACCTTCAGTTTCTCTTATGCAACGCAGGGTCGATACTTGTTTCTCCAGACCTTGAACCTTCTCTTGCAATATGGAGACCAGCTTGCACTTGTACAGACAAAGTCACTTCTGTCCTGTGGAAGAAAGACAAACATGGCACACCCTGTGCAGGTAACAGCAGCTGAACACTTACCATCCATATTACCTTCCTTCTAAGAGCTTCCTCAGGTGTTGTAGTAACTACTCAGAGAAGCCTGCAAGATGAAAGCCTCAGTGGGCTCTCCCCAGGCGAACTCCCAGGCAAATTCCCTCTGTTAGCCGCTCCACTGGTTCGCCGCTGACTGCCTTTTTATAACAGTCAGGCCCACTCAAGGCTCACCTGGAACAAAGCACTCCCAATTCACACTTTTCAAACAATCAAGCACACGGTCAAATTGACAAACTGTCTCCGCAACAGGCACTCGGATACTCACCAAGACAGCCTCCCTAATGCAGCACTTAGCACACCTCTTCTCGGACAGATCCCAGGCAAACTCCCTCTTCCTTCCACACTCTTGCTAGTAATCCCAGTTTTCTTGCTCACCCAATCCTAATCTCCCCCATCTCTCCCTTGAATCTTGTCCAATTGGTGTTTCCCCCATTTCACCCTTGGCTCCCAGTCCCAGATCTTCCCTCCTCCCCTTACCACCAGGATCCTTGTCTCAATCTACTCACTCTGCGTCTTCCACACCCCCAGCCCCTTGTCCAATCCAGCTCTTGTCCTCTCTGCATTTGAGTCAGGCTTGTTTGATTCCTCTGCCACACTTCCCAGACAGCAGCAGAGGGACCACTGGGCACACAGGAGATCCAGTTGCCCTGCTCTGATGCCTGATGCCACAGCAGCTGGGAAAAACAATTGCAAGGCAGGTCTTGCTCAGCCTTTGAAGTTCTGGGCAAAGATCATATTCAACTCATCTAGAATCTTCTGAGAATTTAGCTACCACATGTGCAAACAAACTTTTCAGAGGCTTATAACGTAATCAAATTAGCTGTTTTTATGGGAAAAGCAAAAGGCACATTCCTGACACAAAAGAAATACCTTCTACCAAAACTTCAAGTCCCTGCTGCAAAGCTTGGAGGTGAGCGCTTCTCAACAAAACAAGTTTTTTCAACATTAGAGGAATTTTTTTTCCAATCTCATTCCCAGAAACTGCTGAACTAGTTTTTGCTGAAATTTTTTTTTTTTTTTTTAAAAACTAAGGTAGTTTTTTACTAAGGTAGATTCCCTGTCTGGAAAATTTCAGACCAATGGTTAGTTTGGCAAAATTATAAGCAACTGAAAGCGTCTTGTAATATAAACTCTTGGACAACCCCTAGTTGTTACCTACCACCCCACACTGGAACCCATATGGGATATCATCAAACAACTACAACCCATACTCAATGGGGACCCCATCCTGAAAGAAATCTTTCCTGAACCCCTACTTCTGACCTTCAAACAATCCCCCAACTTCTCCAAGCTCATAAGAAGAAGAAAGCTCCCCACAGACCACGGCACACCAACTCAAAGTGGCACCAGATCCCGCAAGAACAACAAACAGCAGCAAAACTGGCAAACATATCTACACTTCAACAATGATCAACTCTCCCCACAACACACCTTTCAAGATCCATTGATCCTACACATGCCTATCACAATATGTGGTATACCTCATCCAAGGCACCAAATGGCCCTATAATAACTAACTATGTGAGTGAAACCAGACAATCACTGTGCTCTCAAATGAACTCACATAGGAAAATAAAAGACAAAAAAAAAACACTCTATCACCTGTAGGTGATCACTTTTCACAAAGCGATCACTCTATATCTGACCTACCAGTCTTCATCCTCAAAGGAACACTTTCAAAAGATGAACCTGAACGTTTAAATTCATTACTCAGACACCAAAAATTACGGACTGGACAAAGACACTGGATTTATGGCTTATTACAACAATTTGTAACCCACAACCCCCCCTTTTTTTTTTTCCTGTGACTGCAGAGGTGTTGGTGACGGGTTGGATCACAGAAACCCCCTTGGGGCTGCCACCTGATATGCCAAGACTACTTCTGCCCCTGCTTTCCCTGCCAGCGTGGGACTCCAGCACCCTGTCTTGTTAAACCAGACATGCTAGTCTGTTCCAACATAGACTCAGGGTCTGAACCACGTGCCCCAAAGTTGCAGACTTAATTGAAAGCAACTTAAGTGTTCCTATCTTTGACACTAAGATGCCCAACTCCCAATGAGGTCCAAACCCCAAATAAATCCGTTTTACCCTGTATAAAGTTTATACAGGGTAAACTCATAAATTGTTTGCCCTCTATAACACTGATAGAGAGATATGCACAGCTGTTTGCCACCCCTCCCTCCCCCCCCCCCCCCCGCAGGTATTAATACATACTCTGGGTTAATTCATAAGTAAAAAGTGATTTTATTAAATACAGAAAGTAGGATTTAAGTGGTTCCAAGTAATAGCAGACAGAACAAAGTGAATTACCAAGCAAAATAAAATAAAACACGCAAGTCTAAGTCTAGTACAGTAATAAAACTGAATACAGATAAAAATCTCACCCTCAGAGATGTTTCAATAAGTTTCTTTCACAAACTGAACACCTTCCTAGTCTGGGCACAATCCTTTCCCCTGGTACAGCCCTTATTCCAGCTCAGGTGGTAGCTAGGGGATTTCTCATGATGGCTACCTCTTTGTTCTGTTTCACCCATTTATATATCTTTTGCATAAGGCGGGAATCCTTTGTCTCTCTCTGGGTTCCCACCCTTCCTTCTAAATGGAAAAGCACCACGTTAAAGATGGATTCCAGTTCAGGTGACATGATCACGTCTCTATAAGACTTCATTACCCACTCGCCAGCACACAGGTATACAGGAGGACTTACAAGTAAAATAGAGCCATCTACAGACAATTGTCCTGGTTAATGGGAGCCATCAAGATTCCAAACCACCATCAATGGCCCACACTTTGCATAACTACAATAGGACCTCAGAGTTATATTTCATATTTCTAGTTTCAGATACAAGAGTGATACATTTATACAGATTGGATGACCACACTCAGTAGATTATAAACTTTGTAATGATACTTTACAAGAGACCTTTTGCATGAAGCATATTCCAGTTACATTATATTCACACTCATTAGCATATTTTTATAAAATCATATAGAGTGCAACATCGCAATGTTAACGGCCACTCTACATTGAATAGTCCCTAACAATATGTGCTAAGTACTTATGCTAAACGATCTGTTCCATCTTGCATTTTACAGTTACTGTGGGAGTACCTTTTCCAGACCTGAAGAAGAGATCTGTGTGGCTTGAATGCTTGTGTCTCTCACCAACAGAAGGTTCTCAATAAAAGATATTACCTCACCCACCTTGTGTCTCTAACCTTTTCTATAGACATGGCTACCTGTCCTGACTATAATAATAATAAACCTGAGTTACACACATTATTAATGACAGGTTTCAGAGTAGCAGCCGTGTTAGTCTGTATCCGCAAAAAGAACAGGAGTACTTGTGGCACCTTAGAGACTAACAAATTTATTTGAGCATAAGCATCCGATGAAGTGAGCTGTAGCTCACGAAAGCTTATGCTCAAATAAATTTGTTAGTCTCTAAGGTGCCACTGGTACTCCTTTTCTTTTCACACATTAGTAATGAACATTTGTGATTCTATTAACCCATTTCTTCTGAAAATTTACCATAGTAACTGGAGCTTTCCTTTTACAGGGTCCATGCTACATTTCTTGTGCACTCAAAATTCCCATTAAAGTCAATGGGAGCTTTAGGTGTACAGAGAATATGGGCTTGAGCTCATCATGGAAATTATTTTTGTCCCTTAAGTTGAAAATATCCTATCCAATTGACTATGTTCAAAGCCACATCATTGGAGGTTTCACATGTTCTGCTTTTTCAACACATCAAGCAACAATTATATCCTATTTGTACATAATGTATTTTAGGCCTGATACTGCATTTTTTCAGCACCCAGATTTCCCATTACCAGACTAATTGGTTGTGTTGCAAAACTACCGTGTTATAAGAGGTTTAGGCCTGTTTCAAGTTCCTCAACATCATGAAAAATTTGGGAACAAGAAGTAATATTTGAAGACAGTGGTATTTTTGCATCATTTTACAAAAGTCTGTCCACAGTCAATAATAAATAGAATTTATGATGAAATTCAATACTTACAAAACTAAAAAGTTGCATAACATGACAGAAGTGTGCCAATATCTAAAATTAATAAAGTTGTAATTATGAAAAGCAACACATATATACAGTAATGCCATTCAGAATTTAGAAATTTCTGGATATGAAATTTCATTTTTATTAAATCATATTTGGTGAATCAGCTACCTTGATGAAAGAATGTATATACTTATTTAATTAAAACATGCCTTTTAATTTATCATAGAATGTCTTAAGGATGTTGAAGAAAATCAGCAGTTATGACATTTTGAAGAATGACTAGGAGTTTAGTGTTAGAATAATTGCACAGTGCTGTAATCAGTTCAGAAAAAAGGGGATTATTTAATGATTTAATTAAAAACAAACAACGATTTTATTGAACTGATAGAGACTAGTATGATCTGCTTCCATAACAGTGTGTTGAATCTTCAAAGCAGCGTTAAGTACACTATTTAATTTTCATTTCTTATATAGTTCAGCTCTTAAATTTAGGAGCTGTTGACAAATGTTTTATTTTATAGTCTATATTTTTGCTATTATGACTTGTTAATTAGTTATAGACCAGGGGTTCTGGAACTGGGGGTTGTGACCCCTCAGGGGGGTCATGAGGTTATTACATGGGAGTTCATGAGCTGTCAGCCTCCACCCCCAAACCCCGCTTCGCCTCCAGCATTTATAATAGTGTTAAATATTTAAAAAGTGTTTTTAATATACAAGGGAACACATAGCTTGCTGTGTGAAAGGGATCACTAATACAAAAGTTTGATAATGACTGGCAGAGACAGTGCTGTAAGTTTAAGAGCATAGTTCCCTAACAAAATATTCTCCTCAGTTTGAGTGGGGTGGGGAAGTGTCCTTGCCTACAAATACCATGTGTGTATTTTCTTTGTAAAACACATTTACTTGCCAGGCACTGCCCTCCTCCTGCCTCTAGGGGAAGGGAAGGGGAGTAGCCCCAAAGATTTCACATCACGAGGTATCTGGGAGGAAGTGAAGATCCCTGCCAGAGCTGGGACCCTTGATCCTTCGAGAGAGTAGGAAAAGAGAAATTAGTCAAGCTGAGATGGGTGACCCCCTTGCCTAACTTCAGTTCTGCCTTACCTTTAGCTGTCTTTTAGTTAAGAAGGCTGGGCCAGCAACCTTCTGAACCGCTCTCTTCTCTCAACTTCAGCCATAGCTGATTGGCTCTCTTTACCTGGGTCATCGAGTGACAACTAGCTGGCAAATGCATCTGATGAAGTGAGCTGTAGCTCACGAAAGCTTATGCTCTAATAAATTTGTTAGTCTCTAAGGTGCCACAAGTACTCCTTTTCTTTTTGCGAATACAGACTAACACGGCTGCTACTCTGAAACCTAGCTGGCGGAATGTTCCATTCCACATCTGAGGGGCACTGGGGCAGCAAGGTAGACCTGTTCTCACAAACTTCATGGTGAAGTCACTGGGAGTTTTACATACATAAAAGTCTGCAGGACTGGTTCTTCATTGTCCACATATACAATATACTACATACACTGTTTATACCACTCATACAATACTTTCTTTCTTGCTCAATATTTTAAATATACATTTCATTATTGTCAGACTAATTTACTGATAGTTGGGATTGGAAGTGGAGCCTGATTGGGAATTCCACAGCTGAGTTATCTGATTATTATAATATTTTAGTAGCATGGTTATTGGGTAGCTACGATGCAGCATTCGGTCTATTTTTTGTGCAGATGTGAAATTGTTGACAGCGAATATGTATATCCATTTTTATATTACAGCATTGGAATTTATGTGATTGGGATCAGGTGAGGGTGTTATTTGTTTTTGTATCTCAGTTTCATTAAACTGCAGTGGGTTCTACTATCATGCAGCAATCAGAATGACTCAATGACAAGTTCCATCTGTTCCCTGCAGTCCTTGTTAGACTCCATTCTAGTATGCTCCAGATTTGAAAGATTAGACAATCTTACAAGCAGATCCTTTCTTCAGAGGTACCAGTGTTCCAAATTATTTGGTAGATGTTTCACACAATTGTTATATGCCAAAACTGTCAACTCCAAAACTAATCTCATTTTATCTAATTACACATTGACTGTGCCTAACTGCTTGCTTCTCTTTGGGTTTGAGAGAGTGAGCTTTTAAAAAAATATTGCTTGCTTAAAAAATTACAACAGATGGTAAAGGAAATATTATAGAAACCAGGGAATTGATTTTTCCTCCTTTTAGCTGGTGAAACTACTGAAATAAATGAGTTAAACTGTCATAAAACTGGAGTAACACAGTAATGAATTATGCTGTAAAGACTTATTAGTTCACTAAGGATCTTTCCACTGACTTCAATGGGCTTTGGATCAGGCCCTTCGTTACCCACCAGTTCAGGGTTTTTCCATACAGTACAATATACTTTCCAGTACTCTATCAAGTTCAGTTTCAAATAACTCTAGCAATTGGTTTCCACTCCAATTTTAAAATTACCATACTATGAGACTAACAAATTTATTAGAGCATAAGCTTTCGTGAGCTACAGCTCACTCACGAAAGCTTATGCTCTAATAAATTTGTTAGTCTCTAAGGTGCCACAAGTACTCCTTTTCTTTTTGCGGATACAGACTAACACAGCTCTACTCTGAAACCTGTAATCTAAATAGTACTTTCAGTTATATACATCATGAAACTTGATCTCTTTTATGAAGAATTTTCTCTCATCACATTTGTCTCATTGCCCATGTAAATAGAGTACTCTCTACCCTCTATGCAATAATTTAAAATTTAATGCATTTAAAACAAACATTTACTATCCATCTTATTGTGCCTGGATTTCAGGTTACAGTCCATAGCTATGGTAAAGCAACACAATATAGAAATTACTTATTTTCTTCAATCCAGCAACAGTTTCTTACCAAGATCCTAATTCATACAGTTTCACTAAAGTATTTCTGCACAAATTCAATCACCACTAATGTTTATTTATTTAGGAAGTTTTAACAAGTTTACAAATCTTTGTCATGTAAATATCAGAAACACACACTTATTACAAGTTAGCTTTTGTTTAAAGAGACAGGAATATAGTAATCAGATCTTTCTATTTTATAGGGTGTTATCATATTACAGAGTGAGCATCATTACAACACCTATAGTATATCATTACTAAATTGAGTGAAATCTCTCTATATACACATATTTAACAGACCAGACATGTCTATCAAATACTAATATTCAAAACAACTGGATAGATGTACCGATTTTTTTTTTTTTTTTAAGGTGAAACTACTTTTTCCGAGTACTGAATAAAAGGTAACCAAATATCTAGTATCTATTTATCCTTTTGCTATTTTTTTGCTATTAATCCATTTTGCTGGATACATCATTGGTATCTTAATTTTTTTCCGTAATGACAACTTCCCATATATTTTTTAACCATTCCTCTATGGCTAAGCTATTTTTCTTTTTCCAGTGAGAGGCTACCAATAGCTGACCAGCTACTAAAGATTAATTGTTCATTTCCTCCTCTGTGATCATTCACCACTAAAGTTTTACAAACATTTAACCTTAATAGATGCCACACTTGACAGTTACAGATATTGGGCTTTCCTGCAGCCTTTACTTAAGCAAAACTTCCATTGACTTTACTGATTCAAATGTCAGTATCACATCAGTAATCAAAGATATCATGAAACAGAATTACCCTTTCTAATTAATTATCAATTAATAATTACTATTAGTAAGATGTATGTTTGTTGCCATATTAAAAGCTACAAAAATATGATTACTTCATTAATTGTATTCAATTAACATATCATTAAAGATTATTAGATGCAAATGTAACAGAGACATCTTATAAATACCAAAGATAAATGGACTAGATAAATAAATTTTGAGCCCTAATTTTTACCTTGTCCACGTGCTCGAGTAACAAAGAAAGCAACTATACAGTAAGCTTATTAGGAATCCTGTGGGCTGTGTTTATTGAAACATGCTTACTTGAATTTATCAAAAGTAGTTATATGACAGATAATTCATCTACTGAGAGTTGAAACAAAGGCAATCTATTGTACTGTTTTATTAGGTTTTTTTTTTTAACTTTTCTTTTTATCTTCTGTTTTAGTACTAAGAACCTGGTTATTAAATTCAATTATAGGCTTCTCCCATAATATTACAGGATACCCAGAGTTCTCATAACTCCCAAACCCTTATATTTGACTCCTGTCTTGTCTAGACCTTTGTTCTATCTTTGTTCTAAGTGGATGCAACTGCACAACAAGGTTTGCAAAAGGCATGGTATGTGTGAAGAACAGGGATGAATTTAGACTGTTTTACAGAAATAATTTTATCATAAATACATACATTACACTTTTATACTTTTGAAGTTAGGACTACAGTACATTTGGAAAAAGATATGTAGCTAGGGCTTTAGATTCTAAAGCATCAGACAGGACCAAAAGCATCAAAAGATCTACAGGATCCAGCCCACAGCGAATCACCACATTCCATGATAACGGTTTATTTTCTCCTTTTTGTATCTCTATTAATGTAGCATTTGTTTAGTCATCTTTCTGAGGGGCAATATCTGCTTTGTAAAATGATCCTGGGAAAGTACAGTTTGCAAAGTATTCCTCTGAAGTCTTGCCAAAGAACCATAATGTATAAAAATAGCACAATTCTTCTTATTTTTTTGTATTACAAATAAATATGGGCCCAACTTCATTGTGCAAAGTGCACAGCCGCTGCCTTGAAGACATAACAATCTAAGTATGCAATTGGTGAAATCCTGAGCCCATAGATATCAATGGCAAAACTCCCACCAACTTCAATAGAGTTGGGATTTCACAATACAGTCTCTCTCTAAATCTCAAGATGGGATTTTCAAAGGAGTCTATGGGAATTAGGGGCCCAAATCCCATTGAAAAAAATCAATGGAATTCCATCTCCTAAATCCTTTAGGCTACTTTGAAAATACAATAAACCTTAAGAATTAGAGTCCAATAACATGGCTTAAATTCAGCTATTATCATAACTCATCAAAATAAATATACATTTGTAGGGCCAATTCCTAAATCACCATTTTGTTTTACCAGGGTTGTTGTTTGACCTCCATGTTGGTACCCTTTCTTGTTTGTTAAGATGGTGCCCTTTTTCAAACGAAGGTGGGAACTGATCACGTAACAAGTGTAATCTGCCCAGAGACAGGAAGTTATATAAGGATTAAGCGCACAGCACTCCAGACTGTCCGCCCCCAGAGCAGCCCAGTATCTAATAAGTGAAACAAGCTGAGATGTAAAGTCAAGACCAGAAGCAGCATTCCCTCTAAGCTGCATGCCTGCATGGCCACATAACAGTCCATCAAGTGCCACGCACTTGATTATTACAGCTGCGCACATCCTCAGCAATGGCAACTTGTGTTTATCTTGGCAGATTCAATCAAATAAACTTTTGTCAGAAATCAGGGCTTCATTATGTTTTTGATAGGAATAAAGAAAAAAATAAATTTGAATTTTGTTCCATATTCGCTGGACTGGTGCTGACATCTCTCTTTGTACTGGGAAACTGGGACAAAGGAGGACACGTAGCCGTGGGACAGTTGCAATGTGGTGTGCAGTTGCTACTCTCTTGATTTTCACCCAGTTTTCGGTAAGATTGATAGAATTTATATTTGTAATATATGTGTGTTTTGCTGATAAAAGTACATATATGCAATAACCTTATAGGGTTTTCTGTTCAATTTAACAATGTTGCTGTTCAATTTAACGATTAACTGTTCCAAGTTGCTTCTCTCACATCAAACATATAAAACAAATACTATTGGTTAAGTCTTGCCTACAGTAATTGAGTAAAATGTCAGAGTTTGATGTAGAATTTTAAAAATTATTGATTTTAATTATTTTTGTGGAGATTCTATTTATTAACAAAAGCATATCCTTTTAACAGCCATGTTGAAATGAAGGCAAACAGTATCAACCAACAAAGGGACAAATCCTAAGAAGAAATGCTGCCTCACATTCAAAGGAGAGCGGCTGGATGAAATAGTAGAAACAGAGTCTCAACAATCTAGAGGCAAGATTCATGTACAACTGAGGGAAATATTCCAATACAGTGCTGATGTGGGCTTGATCTGCAAAATTTGTGCTGGGGCTAGAATATCCAGTGATTTCTCTACAGGCAAGAAATGGGAAGATGGATGGAAACTGGACTACATGAAGAGGCATTTATCAAGCAAAGATCATGAATCTGCTGCACAAATTCTTAGAAGCATAAACTCTCACCCCCTGGGATTTGACTTGCGAAGTATTCTATCTGAAACCACTAATGACAGACAGAAGAGACTGGAACTGATGGAAAGACAATGTTCAAAGTCAGAAGAAATAAAATTTCTCATAATGTTCTGATTGCAGTACAAATGAACAACTCCATGAACTCTGTGCAAAATATAAACGATCACATGGCAAAGTATCTACATGTACCAACGAGATGGCGTAGCAAAAACTATGCTTTAGAGTTTTTGGAGTCAATCAACAGTGTTGTCCACGCAGAAATTATGTCAGAGATTCGCCTGTCTTCCTATCATACACTTATTATTGAAGAAAGCACAGATATTTCTGTTAAGTTCAGAGATGCCGCATCTGCAGTGCTTAAGACAGTGTTTGGTGGATTTCTACACTCTCAATAAGCTGGACATGAAGAAAATGGTGATGTTCACTTCTGATGGTGCTTCAGTCATACTAGGGAAAAACAATGGTGCTGCCACACAACTCAGGGAGCGCATTCCACATTTAACAGAACAACGTTGTGTGGCCCATTGAGAAAATCTGGAGTTAGTCGATGCGTGGAACAAAGTACCAATGTTGAAGAAAATAGAAACACTTTTGAAGACCATCTATACAGTCTTTTGCAGATCCTCAGTCCAAAGAGGACAATTTGAGGAAATGGCAAATGTCTCAGAAAATGAGACTGTAGCATTTAAACCTCTAAATGAGGTGAGGTGGCTATCTAGACATTTCACTGTAAGTGCTTTGATGTGCAATTAAGAGACCCTTCCTAGATACTCTGAACATGAAATCTCAGTTGACCTGATAGCAAAGTACTGCCTGAAGAAGCTTTGTGACACTAATTACCATATCGCTCTAACTGCATTAAATGATGTCTTATATGAATTAGCAGAACTGACCAAATGCTTTCAGAAGAGCTCTTTAACAACATTTGAAGCTGTACAGTTAGCAAGGGCCCAGATCCACGAGATGAGAGGACGCTATCTAGGAGATACAGTCTCTTGGACCAACAGTGTGAAAAATCTAATTGCATCAAGCACAAGAGATGAACAATTCAACGGTGAATCTATTCTAAGTTTCATATCTCCTGTGTGATCATCTGAATAAAAGGTTTCCAGAAAAGGAACTAAATGAATAGGCAGCTTTTGATTTTACCTACTTTCATCACAGCAAATCAGTTATGATTTAGCATTGAAAACATTAGCAAGCTAGTTGACAAATACAGACAAATTTTGGACCTTAGCCGAGTGAAGTCATCTGCCCAAAACACCATGGGAAAAAAGGAGTCCACTGTGAACGAGTACACCGATTAGAAATACATAATTGCAGAGAAACATTAAGCAAAGCTGATGATAAATTTCCAGGAAATGGTGACTTTCATTCTACAAAAATGCAGAATAGAGTGTAGTTTCACAACTGGTGGATATATGTGCAACTTTCCAAGTTTCCAGTGCTGACTGTGAGCGTGGCTTTAGCCATACGAATAATATCAAAACTAAATCATGAAGCAGATTGAAATAAAATCACCTGGATATGCCAATGAGGATCAAATTTCATACTTCAAGTGGTGAAGAAGTAAACCTTGACACTCTATATATACACTGGAAGAGTGGTAAAGACAGAAGAGTAAAGGTTCATAGCCAGTGGCAAGTGTCTGCATCATCATCTAATCTGCCATCTACTGGCCTGGGGTCTCATTCCAGTGACAGTGATTAGTGGTCTCCTAAATCAAGAAAATAAAGTAATTTCATTCAGGTGTCACAAAAAAAGGGAATATATCAATCATACATAAAGACACTAGATAAAAAACTTTTCATGTCAAGCCAAGAGATATATTTAAATTTCAAGCATAAAGTGTAAACATTTTATTTCATGCATCAATACTGATAAAATATTTTGTTTCTTATATCAAGAAAATTGATAATTTTGTTTTATGTCTCAAAAGGAATAGATTCATGAAAGATCCTAATAGGCTACTGAAATTTTTGCAGTGTTAATTTTATTTTTATTTGATTTCATATTAAATAAACATCTGAAGCAGTGTACCTTGTTAATTATCCCTTGTTTTAATATTCTTTTTCTTTCTTCTTCTTCCATACCTATGGTAACTTTAAAAATATATGTTATATCTAGGTTTTTTGTTTCTACTGGTGGTGCACATCCACATATTACCTCGATATTGGTGCACATAACAAAATTCATTCTGCACATAGATGGAAAAAATTAGAGGGAACATTGACCAGAAGAGAAGACGAGAAGACCTACTTACCTGCTGCTCCTGGATTTCCTGCACTGTTCCTGTGCTTTCCAGAGTTCCTGGTTCCTGTCCCGTGTTGTGTTCCTGAGTCCTCGTGTGATCCTGTCTCGTTCCTTGTTCGTCAGTGACGTGGTGATGTATTAATTTTTTTGATTAATCTGTATACCTACCAACCACCTGTATTGTTTGGGGACCTTGGCTTCAAGCCTATTTGTCTGTTAACATCTGAGTGCTTTATTGCTTGTTCACTGTTATTGGTTGTGGGGCTCTTTGTACCTCTATATTTGCCTCCTAGTACTTTAAGAGTCATTATTACTTCCGGTGATAGATACGAGAATGGGGGGGGGGAAGGAAGGGGAGAATCTGTACTGGAAGGGAGTTTAAGGGCAAATACTAGCTCCCTATGCTATTGACCTGCTAGAGGGTTTGTGTTGTAATAGTGACCTGCCTAGCCAGTTAACATCTTATCTTTTCACGTAATTAAACATATTTACAGCTCAACTGATAAAAGATGTCCTCCATTAACAAAGAAGTGCCATTTCTATGTAAAACAGATGAAATAAATATTCAAAACAAGTTTTTAAAACTGTCCACATATAAAGCAAAGAACAAAAAATTAAAAATACTATGTTGGATTATTTCTTCTGCAATTTAATTTTTAAGATGGTAAAGGTCCAAGAACCAGTTCCTATGATTCATTCTGCTAAAATCTGACCAAGCCACTGTACTTTGTTCCAGAAATTAAAAGAAAAAACTAAATGGAAACCATTAGACTGCTTAAATACTACAGCATGAGACAGCCCCTGATTTTAAATTATTTTTATATTATGGGCCTCAATTCTGAAGCTGGATCCAGTTACCTAGCATTGACTTCACTGGTGCTCTGTGTGGTACTAAGATCCGTTTGTATGGGTTCAATTGCTGGATTGGGGCCATAGCCATAACTGGTTATGGGTGAATGCATAAGATTGTCTCTCCCTAGAAAACATGTACAAATTGTATCTCTCTTTCTAAAGCAATTCATGTAGGAAGCAGCTTTTATTTGTAAGAAGCGAGAAATGACCTAGGGAACAAAAAGTAAAGAACCTGAATGAAATGGAAAGGCATTTTTACTGGACCAGGGTGAATGATTTGTAATTAATAATTTATCCAACTAACTCAAATTTGTTTTCTAATCACAGAATAATGAAAAAAGATTGAGATTTTCTCCTGTTTACTCATTATTTGAAATCATTCAGAAATTTGTGGTACTTTTAAAAAAAAGAATGGATTGCAAAGCATATTCCTAGAGCACTGAATACTTTACATTTATTATTTGAATTATGGTGTTTAGTTCTGGTTGATCAGATTAGTAATATTATATGGTACTGCTTCTGTTCCTTGCACTTCCCACATGAGAATTTTCACCTTCAGCTTTGCAAAATCAGGCCTAAGTGATTTGCCTCATTGGAAGTCTGTGGTAGAGCTGGTATGTAACACAGATAAGACCCAAAAAGAAAAGGAGTACTTGTGGCACCTTAGAGACTAACAAATTTATTTGAGCATAAGCTTTCGTGAGCTACAGCTCACTTCATCGGATGACGAAAGCTTATGCTCTAATAAATTTGTTAGTCTCTAAGGTGCCACAAGTACTCCTTTTCTTTTTGCAAATACAGACCAACACGGCTGCTACTCTGAAACAGATAAGACCCAAAATTCTTAATTTCCAGTCCACTAGAAAAAAGCTTCCTCTTCTATGTGAGCATAATTGGAAGTCTAAAGCTAATAAGACCCTTTTCTTGATAGAATGAATATAGTGTAAGTTATACCCACTGAGACCCTAATTCAGCAAACTACTTAAACATATGCCTAACTTTAAGCACCTGAATAATGGCTTCAACAGAAAAAATGAGGGAGCACATCACCGGGATTAAGGCACTATCCTAAGAAGTGGGAGACAGGACATGAAAAGGGATCTTTTTCCTCCATCAGACAGAGGAGTAAATTGAACCCAGATCTCCCACATCCCCAGTGAGTACTCTAACCCCTGGGTTAAAAATTATAAGGGAGATGACACCACCATCATGAATCAGATGGGCCCTGCCTACCAAATCAGGCCCCACATAGGCAAGAAAAATGGGGGAATGCCTCTATTCCCCTGGTTTGCAGATGATGTAGGGTAGTGGTCTCCAAACTGTGGGGCATACCAGGAATGTCTAGGGAGACACAGCCGGGCCTGGGCCAGCCCCTAACATGGGGGGGGAGAGAGGGGGAAGAATGCCACCCAGCTCCGCTCTGCCCCCAGTTTTATCCCAGGCCCAGCCCTGTCCCCAGCCCCAGTTATATTCCCGGCCCTGCCTCAGGTCACTGCTCGGACATTGGGCCTCAGCCCCTGCCTGGCCACAGGCCCCCATTCTCGGCCTCTGGCCTGCTCCCTGCTGTGGCTCCAGTTCCAGCCCCCAGCCTGGCCGCTACTCTGCTTCCCGCCCAGGGGGTGCAGACATATTCCATTACTGGTAAGGTGGGGCAGGAGAGGAAAAGTTTGGGCACCACTGATGTAGGGGTATAGGCATGAGATTGGTATCTGGATGCCTAGAATGAGGTAGCAGTGTGCATGACCAGAGGCAGAAATGTAGATGCCCAGAGAGCTTTTACAGCAAAAATTTAGGCACTGAATGAGTTTATGCACCTACAGGGTAAGATGGCAGCCAAGCAGGGATTTTGTGGATCACAGTGGTGCCTAAAACGGGGATTGAGAACAGTGTCTAAGTCCCTTTGTGGATCTGGGCCCTGACTGGCTTATACGAGTTAGTGGTCTCACTCTAGTTCTCAAAGGACAGATGTCACACTAGCACTATAATGAGCACATCATCAATATTCTCCGCAGGAAGACCAAAAGCTGAATGGGCCTGCAGACTGATCTATTTTCAAGCCCTACAAATCATAGTATCTGGTGTATTGCTTAGCGTGATGCCTCCAAACCACAGTAAAAACACATTGGAGATGAATACTTTTCTGTGCATAAATAGAGGATTTCAGTGCTCTGGGAACTCTGGACAAAACTTGTAATAGCTATATAAAAGCACTTCTAAAAACTTGGGTATGATAACTATGATAGAGCAGAGGTAGTGGATGAAGTGGATTAATTTCTTATGAACATGAATGAAGAACCATGTAGAACAGCATTGCTCACAATATTTTAAAATAGATTTACCATAAAAAAAAGCATGGCCCAAAATTAATAAGATCTGGACTCTAACACAAGGAATTGAACCACTGGTGTACTATGAAAGGTAGATATAAACCTGAAGAGAAATTATAAAATATATTAGACCAGTGAAATTACAAATGTATATTAATCTATTTGACAGAGACAGAAAGCCAAAAGGAGGATATTACATGTATACAGGAATAGACCTCAACCTTACTGTTCTCAGTTACATAATTTCCTCCAAAATTGTTCTAGTTAACATGCTCAGACACAAACACTGTAAAACTGTTGAACACAAGTAAGGTTCCCTTTTAGGCATCAAGATGGTGACCAACAACTGGCTTGTTCTGGTTATGATCTACCAGGAGACATTTAATACAATTCAAAACATTTTCACCCAAAGATTATTCCCTTTCCACTCCTTGGGAAAAATAAACTTAATAAAATGGATCCTTCTCAGAAAATAAACACTCCACATATAAATATCAGAGAAACACTTCTATTCATATTACTCAATTACTGAAAATGTTTCTGGTTTATACATCCTATGATGTCTTCAGTCATCCCATGAAATTATAAAGTGTTTTGCCTTTATCTTCTTTGCCAAAGTTCAGGTAAATGCACTTGTTTTGTTAAGTTGCAACCAACAATTCTATTTCTGGCACTCCATAACTCTTTATCAATTGTCTTTTAGAATAGTTCTCAAAGTGATTACAGAGTAAACCTCTTTGTTACAAATTGACTAATGACTATATGGTAGCACAGTATTATTCTTATTAAAAATCTTTAGTGTCCTTTTTACCTATAAAAGGTTAAAGCAAACAAGTATACATCAAAACTTTTTCTGGCAGGTTCATATAATGCTCCAGCCATAAATTAAAACTTTACTTCTCTAACAGATTCTTCCAGGTTAGGGAAAACAGCAACCCTCTCCCACGGCTAATCATCATCCCAGTGAGGTTGCCCTTCTGAATGCATTTTGTATATGTCCAAGGCTTTAGTATGGTTACAGAACACACTATATATAAAATGAAAATATGTAGTAAGTGAGTTTGGGGACCACCAGATGAGTCCCCTCTCCTGGTTGTATCTGTCAGGTAGGTGGGGTCTTGTAGGTAAAGACATGCTTGTACAATATTAGAACAAAAATATATATAAAACTGTAGAAAGCCATCATATACAAATTTGATTTGTATTTTGTGATATATACACATAAAATAGAGCAATCCTATTTTCTGAAAAGAAGCAACAAACTGCAGTAAACTAGATAAAGACTGAACACTTACTGACATACCGTGCTATATTTAAACCTTCTTTGGAAAGAAACTGAAAAACTGCAAATAGGCCTGAAGCCTTTCTATGGCTCCTGTCTTACCATGTACAGATTCTCCTGGGTAAGTATAAGAAGTGACTGACTTATCCCGGACACACACGCTTTGAGCAAGTCTGACACAGTGATGGGTTGGAGAAAGCTCTCAATTACACCACCAAACTGAAGAGAGACGACTAACATACCTCAGAAGCATATTACCCACTCTCTAGGCACTGGTGAATTATCCCTTGCCAGAGATGACTCCTTGGTGGCACTCAAAAATACTTCCCAAGAGATTTGCATTGTATATGAATGTACCAGTGCATACCATCTATTCCTTCACATGGGCTCAAGGTGAGTCAAGATACATTGCTACCAAATTACTGGTCTCCCTGTGTCCTGCACCCATGCTACAGGTCAACACCACGCACCCACCCAAGGGACCCTTCTGAGGTTGAAATAGGTGTAGCAGTTGTGGCATTGGGGCCAGTGCAGGCACCCACCTGCCCCAGTGACTGGAGCAAAAACATTGTGGATGGATACCACAGCTATAGGCTTGGTCATCCCCAAGCCTAGGGTTGCCAACTTTCTAACTGCACAAAACCAAACACCCTTGCCCCGCACCTTCCTCACCACTTCTCTAAGCCCCCCACCCCCTCCAGCCTCTGCCTCAGTCACTCGCTCTTCTCCTCCCTCATTTATTTTCACTAGGCTGAGGCAGGGGTGGGAGTGCAGGAAGGGGGAGGGCAGAAATTAAGGATTCAGAGTGCAGGAGGGGGCTCCAGGCTGGGGTTGGGGAGCAGGCTCAGGGCTGGGGCAGAAGATTGGGGGGGTGGGAGGGGGTGCAGGCTCTGGCTGGGGGTGTGGCCTCTAGGGTTGAGCTAGAGCTTAGGGGTTTGGAGTGTGGGAGGGGGCTCCGGGTTGGGGGAAGAGGTTCAGGATGCAGGCAGGGGCCCAGAGCTGGGGAAGGAGGTGGGGGTGCAGAAGGGGGCTCAGAGCTGGGGTGCAGGAGGGGGTGTGGGCTCCAGGAGAAAGTTTGGGTGCAGGTTCTGACCTGGGGCAGGGGTGTGGGCTCCAGGAGGGTGCTCAGAGCAGGGGAAGGTGGTTGGGGTGCAGGCTCTGGGAGGGGGCTCAGGGTTGGGGTTCTGCTGTGGGGCAGACTCCAGCTGGGCTGCGTTTACCTCAGGCAGCTCCCAGTCAGCGGCAGAGCAGGGCTAAGGCAGGCTCCCTACCTGCCTTGGCTCCACCGCTCTTGGAAGCGGCTGGCATATCCAGCCCCCCGGTGGAGGGGCCAGGCAGCTCTGCACCGTTCCTAGCCAATGAGAGCTGTGGAGCTGGCGCCAGCATATGGAGCTTCCCTGATCATCCCAGTCCCTGCGCCTAGAGGAAAATGCCATCCCCTTACAGGAGCCGCACGGAGCCGGGGCCCTGCCTTAGCCCTGCTGCGCCACCAACTGGACTTTTAGCGGCCCGGTCAGCGGTGCTGACTGGCGCTGCCAGGGTCCCTTTTCCCCCGGGTGTTCTGGTCAAAAACCCGCACACCGGGCAACCCTACCCTCGCCAGCACCACGTTTAATCCCCGCGAGGGAGGGACGCTACTTGTGGGGGCTCGTGCTTTTAGCGCAAACTACGACAAAAAGCTCCCAGTTATTTTTAATTAAAAAAAAAAAATCTCCCAAGAAAAAGCCGTCACATAAACGGCCGGCGAGGCGAGGCGAGGCGAGGCGAGGCACCCTAGAGCGAGCGCGTCGCTGGGCGCGAGGGACGCGGAACGCTTCTATTTATAGCTCCCTCTCGGCCCGCCCTACCTGCCCTTCCTCCTGGCGTCACTTCCGCAGCAGCCCAAAATGGCGGCGGGGGCAGGTGACAGGGACCCGCTGCTACGGCTGAGACGTCACCTGAGGGAGGAGGTAGAGCCCCAGACACTGCTGCTACAGCCTCCCCCCGGGGGAGCGGCTGGTAGGTGATTCCTGGAGCCTGGGGGGGCGGGGGACTTCCCCCCCCCCTTTAACACGGGGGTGGTGCGTGAGCGCTGCCTGGGTGGCGTGCGGCGCCCCTCCCCCCCCCCTTTCTCCCCACGGCCTTGGGAGAAGAGGGCGAGCCAGGGCCCGCGCGCCCCCGTCCCGGGAACCTTCGCGCGGGAGCCGCGGTGTCTGCTGCGGGGGGGGGGTGGCGGAGGGAGGCTGCCTTGTGGAATGCGGTACGTGCGGGGAGGGGGCCAGTGCCGACAGTCCCGCGGCTTTTCTTGGAGCCGGCTGTGCCTGCCGGCCTTTCCTGGAGCAGCTGGGGTGCCGGGCCGACGGAGCCCGGCAGGGAGAAGGAGCCTCCGGGCTGATGGGGGGGAGGGGAGACGAGGCGATCGCTCTGGGGCTGCCGGTGGCTGTAGATGTATGGTCTCGGGGAGAAATTGCACCCGTTCTAGGAGTATTACACTGGAGGCAGCACCTTCAGCTCTAAGCCTGCCCTGCGCTTACATTGTAGGGGTTTAAGTGTGTCCTTTAGAGGTTTTTAATTGAAGTCGTGAACGCCAATAAAATCCTGGTGTGGCCCCTATTATACGAGTATAAATGTGGCTCGTACCAGTGCAGTTATTAGCCTTCCCATAGGGGAATAAGTGGCTGCAGCGTGCCCTGCTATAACTACATCCACGATGGGGGAGGGGGTGCTGTGCTAAGGGGTGATACCTCGAACTACACTTTCTCATGTGGACAAGCCCCTTGTGTGTGAGTTCCAATAGCTGGCCCTGTCTGGGGGTATATATTCTCTGCCCCTTATGCTAGTGCTCTCCCCCCCCCCCCACACACACACACACAGCTGCTGAGGAGAGTTTATCCGTACTTCCTTCTTGCAAATTTGTAGGTGTGTCAGACATCAGGTTGTGGTAATTTATTATTATGAAGCTATTAAAATGCTCATGAGAGGAGGGACAGTAGTGGGGAGGAAGACCTATACCAAAAGGGAAGGATGAAAAAAATCAAAGAGGTCACACACCCTTGTTGTAGGGGATCTCAGGAATATAAGAATCGGATCTCAAAGCAATGTTTATAGGCAGCATAAAGGCCCCTGGAACTGTGGACCAAAGGGGGTTGAGACAAAGGGAGGTTCCAAAGTGGTAAGTTAGGTAAATTGTGTCATAATCGATTTTGAAAATGATTATGCAAATCACAGAAAAATATAAAGTGAAATAAAATATATTACCATGGCAAAGGTGTTATTGAATGTTTAGTACTAGGGAAAAGAGAGGTAAATCCAGGGCAGTTGTAAATGATATGCTTGTCATAATAAAAGAGGCTTAAAATACATGAAATGTTCAAATATGCAAATATTTCCATAGATATTCCCATCAATTTAGTTTAGTTTATTCTACCAATGTATGTGTTTTGATTAATTAGTTGGTCTTTCAACATCGCAGGTAAAAGAACATAGACCCTTGCCTTCAGAACCACATGCTCCTTTGCCCTCACATTGATTCTGCCGGCTCTAAAATTTGTAAGGCACTCGGATCTTCCAGTGAGAATTCTAGAAAAATCTAGATTTCCATGTAATCATTTTTTTACAGTAACTTAAGTTAATATTCTCTACATATCAAGCTAGCTCCTGACATTGAAAACTTGGCATGTGACCTTGGTAGGAAGACGATCAAGGGGGAAATTCAGCTTGCAAACATCAGAATTAATGAAAATGGATGCAAAGAAATTAGTGTGTGGAACACTGGTCTTACCTTTCCATGTGTGTCTTTCACATCAAACAAATATATTCTTTCATTATAATAGATGATTCTTAAGTGGTTAAATAACCTTTTCAGCAATGTAAACAGCTGTTAATGTTTCTGGCAAGATACACAAACAGAGTGTATGCTGATTATTACCTAGCTTAGTTTTTGTTTTTATTTCAGGAAATTTGCAGAACCTTTTTAGAATGCTTCCATTTTAATTCAAAATATTTTTATAGTGAATACATTAATCTCTAAAGAAGAATGAATTAGAAGGATTAAGTGTCCTATTTTATTTTAATAAAATGATACTCCATTTACTGGTGGTTTATAACAGAGCAATCATTTTATTTACAGAAGAATCTACAAATGCGGAGAAAAAAGAGAAGCCTCTTCCCAGACTTAATATTCACTCTGCATTCTGGATTTTGGCATCAATTGCTGTGACATACTATGTTGAATTTTTTAAAACTATTAAAGAGACCATTCAAGCAGATAGGTAAGGGACCCTCTTCTTAAAAAGAAAAGTTCTATGTATATCTTCAGTATCATAAAAAAACATGGTATTTCTAAACTTTGCATTATTGCTGTAGATTTCATCTTTGTGGTCAATTAAAAAGTTAATTTTTCCATACAAGCTTAAAAAAGTCTTCTTACACAATAACACAGGACCCAGTAATCAAATTGTAGTACATTATTTTGCTATAGTATATGGGAACAGAATTTAGAATTTACTCTGTCTTTGGTCCTATATTGGGTTACGTTTTGGAAAGGTCAAACTGTGTCTTACTTTGACTCTGTAGAAACTGTCTGTTTTTGGAAAATTTATTTGAGATTGAAAGACGTTAACACCATTAACCAAGGATGGCTTACTGCACTCTTGAGAGTGAGGGAAAGGGAATTAAAATGTAAAAATGAGTGAATAATACCTGGATTTAAGATAGAAGCCAAAAGATAAAAAGGTAATATTTATTTTCATTGCTATTTGTCCTATGGCATTAGTTTACAGAGCTAATGTATGGGGGGGGGGAGGGTGGTTAAGTTGAAACCATTATCTCAAAACATGCATTGGTTTTGAAGGAGCAAATTGAGGATTGGGTCTCTTAAGTATTTTATAAGGCCTCAGTTGTGCAAACACTTAAATATGCTTAAACTTTACTACTATGGATAATCCATTGATATGAGTGGGACTATCCATAGTAGTAAAGTGCATATTTGCAGGATTGGTGTTTGAGACTGCACACTCCATATAAGTACCAGTGTTATAGATGAATTGGAGTAAAGGTTTGTACACCCTGCACGGATACAAAATTTGTATCTGCGTCCAATCCATAAACATGGATCCGCCAACGTGGATATCCACAGATATAAAATGGATATCTGCAGATTTGCAGGGCTCTAAAAGATTGAGCTGGTTTGAAATAGGGGTAACACAAGTTATGAACTAATCTTTGGTGAGAAGTTTTGGGATATTGGAGAAATTCTTACCTAATATGTGAGCTAATACATAAATTCCATATATTGCACGTATAGCACACACAGTCATAATAATTAATTTGTAGCAAATAGTTTTCATTCATCGTGTGTGTGTCTTACTAGTTTATCAGTTTTGAATATTGCTTATATTTTCTGGGCACTTTATGAAAATGGCTCTCATGGTGAAGAGAGGTGGCAAGCTATTTTTTTTTTAATGAAGTAGCTGCTTCCAGTGGCTTAATCTTGTGCCAAAGATTATTCTACAAACATTGTGAATTTTACATAGACAATTTTATGTTTCAGGAAACCACTTAATTGTTACTGATAAGAACTTCCATATCCAGTCATTGGATTTGATTTGCCTTGATTATCACTCATGTAACTTGTCTCATCCATGCATACTCATATGAAAAGATTTAAAATCCATAAAACAGAGAAATTTTCAGAGCTGTAAAGTACTATTATGGTACTATAAAAAGGTAATGAAATTTAATATCGACTTGTCTTCTGATGTGTGTATTTTTTTTCTTTAAATTTAAAAATTATGTTTAGGATCAGATCAATAACTTTCTTCCTGAATAGAGTAGAAAGACTTGGAATGCACTAACACTTTTGCATTGTTTTCAGTTGGGCTGCTGCTTGATGAGTATTTTTGAAAATCTGTCCCCAAATGTGGTTGAGGGTCCGATTCTGTGCTGAGCTGGGCAGTCCCCTGTGATTTGAGAGTGCTTAGCTCCTTGCAGAATAAGGTCCCAAGTGTCCCCTTGTCTCTACCAGTGCACATCTAAGAGCCTTACTGCAATATTTCAGAGCAGGTGATCTCTTGAACAAAGACAATTGCTGTGCTGTCCTTTGTGGTTTAGTAAATTCAACTGAGGTGATATAAATTTGCTTAATTTGTAAAGTTGAGCATATTTGAACTCTATTTGGACATATCTCACCAGAAAATAATTAAAAAAAAATACTTTTCTTCTAGGAGGTAAGAAACCATCACCTATAGTCCATAATTTGTTAGCTTTCTAAGTTTCATACATGTTGAGTTCCATACACTGTTATGCCTGGATTTGAAATAATTTTTCCTTACGGTTTTGTTTAGCCAGTATATTAAACTGTTTGACACTGTTAGAATCCTGTAATGAGTTTGCAGATGTGAAAGTTTATTAAGACATTTAACTAACTTTCCACATGAGAATGATCTGAGAAAATACTGTAGTTTAGGAATTGAAAACAAGGTAATACTGTGTATTTAAAAAAACATAACTTTTTTCCAAGAGTTGCAGTACTGCAGAACTAAGTGGAGTTAAACTTTAGTTAATCCAGGAAGGCTTCTGTTTGATAATTTTCAAAGAAAAGCTCAGAACTTCACTTTTATATAAAAGAACTACATAATAAACTGTCATATGAAATACAAATGTAGTGGTTATCCTCTGGCTTGGGAATGTGGCCAGGTCTAAACAAAATATTTTTGCCAACATAGCAATATCAGTAAGCGGGGGTGTTTAGAGAGGTTGTGTGTGGGGTTTGTGGGTGTGGTTTGGTTTTTTTGGTTTATTTGTTTGTTTGTTTCTGATACATTTCTGTATCAGCAAAAGTCTAGAATAGATCCAGTTATACTGGCATAAAAATGCTTTTGGTAGTATAGTTTATTTCACTTTTTGACTATTTGTTGTAAGCTGTACCAGCAAAAGCACTTTTTTGCTGGTATAAGATGGATTGGCCATATAGCGATATGTGTAAATCTTTTCTAGTGTAGACCTGGCATGAGCCTAACTATTTAGGACTCTCTTAATCTGTTGAAAAAGCTTGACTAACAAAAAGAATTGTTCCAGTATATTTATACACTGCAGAGCAGAACTTCACTAATTCCCCCTAATTACTGAGACTCGTTGCAAGTAACTGAATTTTGTGAATTATTGTGGTACGTTATTCTTGCTGTTATGTATCATAAGATATGCTCAATACTTTCTTTGTTTTATGCAGATGTGTTGTATTTTGTGAAAGTAATGTATTCCTAGTAACATCAGCGTTTATTACAACACAATAAAAATCTATGAAGTAAGGAGCTACTTGTGAATTACAGTGATGGATAATAACATGCAAACTGAAGTCTGTCTGTATTTAATTTCTTTGCAGTTGGTGCTTTGTCCTCGGCAGCTGTTTGTTGGTTGCAAGCTTAGCTATTGCTTTTTACTGCATAATATATCTAGAGTGGTACTGTGGAATTGAGGATTATGATGCCCAGTATCCAGTATTGATACCTGTCACAACTGCCACTTTTATTGCAGCAGCAGTTTGGTAAGTTAAAGTGCTGCAGAAATGCATAAAACTTCTGCAAAACCTGAAGAGGGATTACCAATGGTAACACCAACAGGCTCTCTAATTTAGAAGTGCTATAGAATGGTCACTTCCGTAGACTTTGGTCAAGTCCCGTAATGTTGCTCACTTCCATCATTTTTTGGTTGCATTTTCCTTGTATTGAAAAAGTGAATTCCTAATTGTTGGAAAGCTATGATTGCAGACTGGAACTGAGGCCAGTAATGGTCAAAATTGTATATTAAGTCCACTTCTAGGTGTACTGGGTCTTCTATTTTTTTCCAAGTGTCACGAAGATAGAAAAGTCCTTCACTACTTTTGTTAAATTAAAGATGATTGTTTAAAAATAAAGCTGAGAAGATAAAGTGTATAACTGACAGTTGTACACAGAGAATATTTAGTTCTGTCCTGTTTTTCAAGGTGGAATCTTTGCCTTATAGCCAGACTGGTGGTCAGTACAGATAGCTTTTATCAAACTTGCAGAACACTGCTTAAATAGAAAAATTTCAATATATTTTTGAAGGATTTATAACTTGGCTCTTACCTAAATGCTCCAGCCTGATGCCTTGCTTTGTAAAATGCTAAACTCTTATTCCCAGTCTATAACAATTGTGCATGGATACAGAAAAAGAAATCTGCAAAACAAGAAGTTTGTGTATTCCAAGTTTCACTATTGCATGAGTTTTCAGACAGTGCCAGTAGGTGACCTTATGACACATCTGCTACAAAACTTGAGAACAAAAGGGAGGGTGAAAGAAGAAAAATGGTCACACTTGGCTTAAAATTTCTGTTTTTGTTGCTTAAGTCAAATCTTATCCTTGTACAACCTGAGAATATCTTGGAGTCCTCTTGTCAGTTAATTCATGATCAAGGCTGCTTAGCTGGATGATTTTAAAGCTTTTCATAATTGCCAGCCCTGCACACTGAACACTATCTGAAAATCAAATTGCTCATCTTATTCCTACATAAACACAGACAGTAAGAAGCCTTAAATTAAAAGTTCTTTATGCTGATGCGTGCGCGCGCGCGCTCTCTCTCTCTCTCTCTCTCTCTCTCTCTCTTCCTTCCATGGCTGTAATATTTGTTGTATAGGACAATAATTAATAGCTGTTTTGTTGGGAGGGTTTCTAGTAAACCAAGGAATTGTGGTACAGGTGTGTAATAACATGGTTCCACTTCTATAGAGTTGTCTTTCACACCATAACAAAATTATTTGATTGTGTAGAAGAAGGGGAGAATTTATTACAATACTGTTTTCAAATAAATTTTTATCTTTCAAGATTGGGGTGTTGAGTCCTTAATCTTACTTCTGGTACAATATGCCAAACGTGCAGGATATAGTACGTGACATTAGAACTACTAAAAAAATATTTAAACTTCTTGTTTTTATTTCCAGTCTCAACATTGCCTTATGGCCTGTGTGGTCATTTCTCACCCCTCTGTTGCTGTTCACTCAGTTTATGGGTGTTGTGATGCTTGTGTCACTGCTGGGATGAGTCACCTAAGGTAACACATTTTTAAATATTTATGTACATCCGCAAATTTGTTTTTTGAATTACAATAACTTTCATTTGACAAACCAATTGCACTCTAACAAGTTTAGTCAATATATCTTGTCTGTACATTAGTCCATATGCAAAATATGCAGTTTTTACATGCTGAAAACTAATCCTTCCTCTCCCCCCCCCCACTTCATTTCTGAATTATTTTTCAACCTTCTGGAAGGAGCCAGGGTTGGAATTTGTCACATCTGTGTTGGTGCTAGTGGGGTAGAGATGTTGGTAGGTGGTATATCAGTGTGTGTCTTCGTAGTGCTTTGGCCATAGTGCAGGAAAGAAATGTACTGCAGAATAGGATTAAGTGGTTTGTCAGGGAGATGGACCATTGATTGACTGAGAGTGGGAGGGTCTGTAGGTGAGTGCACGCTGTGCTGGCATTTTATCTGTCTGAAAGGAGGAGTGGCAGCTACAGGAAGAGATGGGACTAAAAGCAGGGATTGCAAAGCATGCTTTGTATAGAGCATTGGAGTAAGGTGGGACTATTGCCAACCTCTAAAGAATTGAGTTCCTAATATGCCATTAACATAACATTAAAATTAATACGTATATTGGCAAATATGCAAAAAACAAAGTCCCTAACTAAAATGTTACCTCAATATCTGAGGGGAAAACTTGGCCCAAAGTCTACTAAAATTCCAGATAAATGTGGTATTAGAGCACTAGTGACTTGAGAAGGACATGGCAATATTTTTTTCTTTTCCCTCAAACAATATGAACTCTTCACTTGAACTTTTTTCATCCTGTGCATCTCACATTCAAGGACAGGGCAAACTTTTAGGTTTCCTCCTCCATTTCTCCCACATACTTGTGTATCTTATTTCCCATATTCCACATGGCTTTGGTAACTGAGGGGAGTTTTTCCATCCTTACCTAAAACATTGTCAGTCTGGATTGTAAGCAGTAGAGACCAATGAATTTAGACATCAGGAACTTTTGGCCAAGTGGCTGAAACTTTATTAAATCAGAACAGGATTACTTCTGGGGGCAATCTGTCCTAGTAGCAAAGGAAAAAGGAGAAAACTATTGACACCCATTTGTTACCATTTCTCCCCTTTCTTGATGCTCAAATCCAGAGCATTCCATTCCTAGGTCTCATCCTTCCCACTTAAACAATTTGTCTGCAATCCAGAATGGCTTGAGAAACCACTAAGTCTCATGAGGTAGCTCATGCTTCCTGCTAGTGAGCCACCTTTTCTAAGCGAAAAGAATTTCCCCTTGCAGATTTGAGACTACCATCCCAGTAACTACCCGCATGAAAAAGGGATCTGACTGGCTGTACAACCCAAAATTGTGATCCTCTGAAAGTAAAGTAAAGCAAGCAAACAAAAAATCCAAGCTGCACAACACAAACCACGTATATCCATGTCAGTTCAGCAAACAGTTTATACCAGCTGGTGGAGCCAAGAAAGAGGCCCTCTTCTGTTTAGCCTGGCTCTTTATTAACTGCCCTGTGCAACAGACATCCGGATTATCCAAGGATAGCTCCCCTCCTAGAGAAACTGGTTCACTGGGTGGCTGACTGGTATTACAGGGTAGCCTAGTGGGTTAGCCTGTCCTCGGCTGCCCTCCCCTGCCGGCCCATCCTCGCCCCTGTAAACCCATTCTAAGAAGGCCAGCATGCCTTTATGTGAACAGAGCGAAGATGAAGAATGTAAAGTACTCCTTTCAGTCTCTTTCTCTAAAGCTAACACATCTGAGATAACTAATAGTTCTGACAATATGTAATGCTAGTTTTGCTTTTGTTTGCACAAAAGAGCTAAAATAATATAACTAATCGTTACTTTTCTTTGAGTTTCTAGGTGTCAAGAAATCTGCCTTTGCAAGGAGGTAACTAACTTGGTTCACTAGACTGTGTGCCAACTTTAAATACTATGGATTCCTTGTGAACCTCTGCTGAAAAACATGGCAATACTGTATTTCAAAACGTCAATATCACATTAAGAGTCTGATTCACATTTACAAAAGCAATTCAACATTCATGCCAGTTCCATCTGTCACTAGCCATGTTATTGTTGGAATTTGTAGGGGAAAGAGGGGTGCATGTGCTGCAGTGCCCAGAAGCTACTAGGCTGACTTAAAGAACTGATCGAATTAAGGTGTCACTAAAGAGTCCTAGAAGGGTCTGTTATTAGTAGCGGATGTCTGGAAAGGGAAGTGAGTTGGATAACATATCATCAATGTCAACTATTCAGAAGAGATGAGAACTTTCAACTTGAACAGCGCAAGTGAATTCGGAACATAACCTCTGAATTGTGTACTGAATTTAACGATGCAAACTCATCAAATCATAGTGCAGTATAAGTATGTGTGCAGAGTCTAATTTGAAATTGACTGTAAACTGTTGACCCTCCAATATTTTTTGTAAATTTTGTTTCCTTAAGCTTTGTATGTAAAGACCTCACTGCTTCAGATTACAAGGCAACGGTTTCCTTTTAAACTAAATTCCTGTGCTCTATCATACCTTTTAAAAATGATAATTTGGAGAATCTCTACTTAAACTCAAAAGTTGTGTAATATCTCAGCCTATAGCTTGTCAGTCAGTTGTTTGACTTTTATCAAAAAAGTATAAATGCAGTAATGTAGAACCTATTTTAGTGACCCAAAACTTATGATCCTGCTGTTTCTTGACCAAGTTTATGTATAGTATTACAAAGGTAGGTAACAAGCGAGGGATGTATTCTTAAATGCATTTTGTCTAAAAATAATAATCAGTTGACTTGGAGGTACTCAAGATTTTGATTTAAATGTTGTGCCACTTAACACAATTAAACCTTATTAATTCCATTTGAATTCTAAAAGTAATCCTACAATAGATGGCAATTCTAACCCAGGCTTATACCCAAAGAGATGAGCTTCTGGCTGTCTATCAGTTCAGTTTTTGTTTGTGCATCTTCTGTTAAATTATTGGTATTTGGAATTAGTGAATCAGGCTCAATCTAGATTGACAATGTTTATAAACTTCTGGTATGCCATATTTTATCTTTAAAGAAATATTCTGTTCTATTGCCTGTTACTGTACTTCCATTAAAATTTTGGGGCTAGATCATCTGCAATAGCAAAGAAGCCACGTGCAGGTATGGGAGGAGGCCTTCAACAATGGTGTAAACCTCACTTTTACACACCCTTGATCCTGGTACCATTGTTAGCCACTTTAGTATCTCTGGCATAAATTAGAGCATCTCAAATGAATGGGTGCTACTAGAGGTTCCTCTTTGCTGGTGTGACCCTCCTGTGGCTCTGTGACCAGATTCTGCCAGCACTGTGCAGCCATGCTGCAACAGAAAATACGCACTATGCCTAGAAAAATTATTGATCAATAACATTTTTAGTACATATTTGTGTTTCTTTGACAATTCAGACATGTACATTTTAAGATCTTTCCTAGACACAGTAAGTTATGAAAAGTACAAGTGCCACTTATTCTCTTGTTTTTTGTTTGCTTCTCTGATACAAGATTTGGGGAATTAAATTGCACTTATTCACCATTCCTCCTCCCTGTCTGCTGTTAAATTAATTTTGTGTGTTACATGGAAGAGTGCCTATTAACCAGATTTCCCTTTCCCTTCTCATTAAGAAGGAAATCTACTATAAATTTAAAGGCAACTAGTCATGCAACATTGGGAATGTAAAACTGTTAGTTCATTTTGGTTGAGATTAACAAATATTTTTCTAGAAAACTACAGGATTTAATCACAGAGACGGTGTTGGGTAGAGTACTTAATGTAAGATACCACCAAAAAACAGGCATTTTTAAAACTTAAGAATGCGTCAACTCAAATCTACTGTGTACTAAATTTATTCCTTGTCATTGTTACTTGAAATCTGAGATAGCTAGCCAGCATATAACGACTACAGGAGGTTAAATCATTTAACGTGAATAAATTTTCATAACTCAAGCTATAAAATCAATACTAGTGCTATTTCCACAGTAGATGAAGTGTTTGTCAACATTTAGAAGCTCATGGGAACAGCCATCATTCCGATAGGCTCTAGTCTGTCTTAAACAAATTGCTTCATTTCGGAAAACATGTTACTCAAAGCATACAACATAAGTGACCCATCAAATTAAAACTGGTGTTGTTTGAACTAGCTGGTACAATAAGTTGGTCGCTTGAGTAAGTCTCTCTCTTAATTTTAACCTTGCAGATCTAATGGGAGCTGGAAATATTCTCAAATAATAAAAGGGAGACTTTCTGCAGGCTCAGGGTTTTCAGTTTTTCTTGTTTCAAAAATTCCTCGTGTATGTGTGTGTAAATTTTGAGATGTATTTTGTTTATCATGTTGCCTCAAATGTATTATTGCTCAGGTGTAGTAGTTCTGTCATTGTATACATCAACAACATGAATTGGTTACTTTAAATCTTGTATATTTGCATTAATAAAATACTATGCAGCACACTTAATTTTACAAAGCTTCTGACTAGAAGCTTTTAATAAAAATTTATATACAGATGACTGATTCATTTTCAATGCCTAATTCCTTAAACAATCTGATTACTGTATTCTTGAACACCATAACTATGTTGATTTGTGAAACAGGTATGTTGTAATAATTGGGCCTATGAATTTACCCAATTATGAGCTTAACTGTAAAATAAGTGAAAGTTCATGAAGTGTTATAATAACCTATAACAAATATTGGGGGAGTAGATGAAATTAGTCCAAACAAAAAGGCCTACTGATATAACTCAAGGACTGTGTTAAGATCATACCTGGCACACACAAGTGTGGGACCAGAAAGCAAGGGACTGGAATTGGTGTGTTAAAAATTAGGCCTATTTGGTTGGTATTTCACGCATCACTCCCTTTTGAATGCCTCAAAAAGCAACTTTGGGGGAAAATGCTGGCTGACTGGAAAAATAAGAGATGAGGAAGGAGTGAGCTTCTCCCTCATTGCTGCCACTGCCACCATTTCCTGGAACACCAGATCTTTATCCTAATCCTGAGAGATGTTCTGACCAGCCTGGGTCAGAGAGAGGGACACAAGCTCTCCACATCTACCTGCTCCAGCTAAATCCTACCACCACTTGGGGAGGCGGGGTGATGTGTGTGTCTCATGCATACATGCGTGTGTTGCTTTATTTCTTCTCTTTTGTATCCCTCTCCTCTTTTTCTTCTGTCTAAAAGATCTGTCTTAGCTAGTCAAGGCTGCATATTTTGCAACACTGCTGTAAGTCTGTGACCAGAAAGGCAGCACCTAAATGGCCTACTGCTGGTATAAGTTTGCCAGGTCTCAACTGGCTAATAAAGACCCTGTTTTGTGCCTGCATTTTTCCAGCTGTGAGGTTGCCCGTGAAAGTCAGAGAGAGAGAACCTACATTTTCTATCTTTGCCCATTCTTCTTTCCCATGTGTGTCTTGTTTTGCCTTTTAGGAAATAGGATTAGCAGCAGCAACAACTCCAGCCCATCTCAACTAACCTCTTTTCCCCAAAAAGGACAGATATGGCCATCTCTAATGCCATGGAAGAGACAGTTTAAAAAAAAAAAAAAAAGCAGGAGGGATCTTTCTAAAAGCTCTCTCCTGCTAAATGGAAAGGGAAAAAAGGTTAAAATGAACCCCTTATTAATACTCTACATTTTAAATGCTTTGACTATCTTTGCTGTACTTTCATTAAAGGGTAGTAGATTTTTAATATTGCCATGATTCTAAGCATCTGTAATATGCAAGGTCCTAGAAAAAATTTTGAAGGAGAAAATAGTTAAGGACATTGAAGTCAATGGTAAATGGGACAAAATACAACATGGTTTTACAAAAGGTAGATCGTGCCAAACCAACCTGATCTTTTTTGAGAAAGTAACATTTTTTAGACAAAGGAAACGCAGTGGATCTAATTTACCTAGATTTCAGTAAGGCATTTGATACCGTGCCACATGGGGAATTGTTAGTTAAATTGGAAAAGACAGGGATCAATATGAACATCGAAAGGTGGATAAGGAATTGGTTAAAGGGGAGACTACAGGGGGTCCTACTGAAAGGGGAACTGTCAGGCTGGAAGGAGGTTACTAGTGGAGTTCCTCAGGGATCAGTTTTGGGACCAATCTTATTTAATCTTTTTATTACTGACCTGGACACAAAAAGTGGGAGTGTGCTAATAAAGTTTGCAGATGATACAAATCTGGGAGGTATGGCCAATTCAGAGAAGAATTGGGATATTATACAGGAGGATCTGGATGACCTTGTAAACTGGAGTAATAGTAATAGGATGAAATTTAATAGAAGTGTAAGGTTATGCATTTAGGGATTAATAACAAGAATTTTAGTTATAAGTTGGGGACGCATCAATTAGAAGAAACGGAAGAGGAGAAGGACCTTGGAGTATTGGTTGATCATAGGATAACTATGAGCTGCCAATGTGATATGGCTGTGAAAAAAGCTAATGCGGTTTTGGGATGCATCAGGAGAGGTATCTCCAGTAGGGATAAGGAGGTTTTAGTACCATTATACAAGGCACTGGTGAGACCTCACCTGGAATACTGTGTGCAGTTCTGGTCTCCCATGTTTAAAAAAGATGAATTCAAAATGGAACAGGTACAGAGAAGGGCTACTAGGATGATCCAAGGAATGGAAAACTTGTCTTATGAAAGGAGACTCGAGGAGCTTGGCTTGTTTAGCCTAACTAAAAGAAGGTTGAGGGGAGATATGATTGCTCTCTATAAATATATCAGAGGGATAAATACTGGAGAGGGAGAGGAATTATTTAAGCTCAGCACCAATGTGGACACAAGAACAAATGGGTATAAACTGGCCACCAGGAAGTTTAGACTTAAAATTAGATGAAGGTTTCTACCATCAGAGGAGTGAAGTTTTGGAATAGCCTTCCAAGGGAAGCAGTGGGGGCAAAAGATCTATCTGGCTTTAAGATTCTATTCGATAAGTTTATGGAGGAGATGGTATGATGGGATAATGTGATTTTGGTAATTAATTGATCTTTAAATATTCAGGGTAAATAGGCCTAATCCCCTGAGATGGGATATTAGATGGGTGGGATCTGAGTTACCCAGGAAAGAATTTTCTATAGTATGTGGCTGGTGAATCTTGCCCGTATGCTCAGGGTTTAGCTGATCTCCATATTTGGGGCCAGGAAGGAATTTTCCTCCAGGGCAGATTGGAAGAGGCCCTGGAGGTTTTTCGCCTTCCTCTGTAGCATGGGGCACGGGTCATTTGAGGGAGGATTCTCTGCTCCTTGAAGTCTTTAAACCATGATTTGAGGACTTCAATAGCTCAGACATAGGTGAGGTTTTTCATAGGAGTGGGTGGGTGAGATTCTGTGGCCTGCGTTGTGCAGGAGATCGGACTAAATGATCAGAATGGTCCCTTCTGACCTTAGTATCTATGAATCTAAGCAGGCTAAGGGATACTGTTTTCAGAAATGACCCAAAGTTGATTGGAGTTAAATTTATGAAGTGTTCGCTAACCAGCAGCCTCCAGCCTCTGTCAAAACAGAATTTACACCTTGAGGTAACTCCCTCCATGACCTTTTTTTACACAAAAGGTTTTCCTCTTCTCCCCCCCTCCCCTTCCTGCTGGTAATAGCTCATCTTAAGTGATCACTCTCCTTACAGTGTGTATGATAAAACCCATTGTTTCATGTTGTATGTGTGTGTATATACATCTCCCCACTGTATTTTCCACTGAATGCATCCGATGAAGTGAGCTGTAGCTCATGAAAGCTTATGCTCAAATAAATTTGTTAGTCTCTAAGGTGCCACAAGTACTCCTTTTCTTTTTGCGAATATAGACTAACACGGCTGCTACTCTGAAACCTTTAGAGTATATCTATTTTAAAATCAAGATCAGATTGTTTTGTTTTGTTTTTTAATTTGTGATGAAGAATCCACAATGGCCTTTGGTAAACTGTTCCAATAGCTAATTACCTTAACTGTGCCTTATTTCCATTTTGAATTTGTCTTTAACTTCCAGCCATTGGATCTTTTACCTTTTGGCTGCTAAATTAGAGCCACTTTCAAATATTCATTCCCTATGTAGGTACTTATAGACTGTTTGAGTCACCCCTTAACCCTCTGTTTCTTAAGCTAAATAGACTGAGCTTCCTGAGTTTCACTATAAGGTATATTTTCTATCCTTCAACCATTCTGCTGGTTCTCCTCAGAATTTATCACCATTCTTGAATTGTGGAATGTACTCAATTTGAGCTGTGAAGAGTGCTGTACCCACAAAGCATTTGTAGTGTAGACAAGCCTCTGACTCTAAAATAGACAACAGCTGGACAGAGTCAGTTGGTATAACATTGAAGGGTGTGGAGAAAAAGGTGGTGTTTTGTGCTTAACGCGCAGGGTGTATTTATTAAATATTTAAATATATTTTTCTTAAATAAACATTTTAAACCTGAAATTGACAACCTGTGTTGAGGCCTGCATTTACTATAATCTATTAAAATTATTTTAACAATAACTTCATCAGTAAGTCCTCAAACTTTAATGAGTTAAAGGACGCTGATTTCTTTTAAAACTAGAAACAATCAGGGCTAAAACATCTTAACTTTTGATGTCAACAAAAGCTTTATAAAGGTCACAGTGTAATTACTACATTAAGTAGATATGTTTTCATCCTTTACGATGGAGTGAATGCTGGTATTTACATTTTTCTCAAGTATTTTCAGTTTCTGCTATACAGAAAACCTTTTGTCTTATTTAATTTGGTTTCAGTTTAGCTAGTAGGGGCAGAGAGTATTTTCTTCATTTAGACTATTAATTCAAATTGAGAAACCAGTTGGGAGGTGAAGAAGCAGGAAAGCTTGTTTCCTCTTCCAGTATATGAATAAAGACCAGCTAGGAGCAGAGGTTGTCTAATTCTGAAAACTTGAAGGACATGGGGACAGATTTTCAAAGGCATTTTTGTACCTAAGATGTAGAGAGGTGCCTAATGTGAATTTTGAAAGTTCCTAAACAGGTTAGGTGTCTGACTCCCATTGAAATCATTGGAAATTAGGCTCCCAAGCTGTTTAGGCACTGCAGCCTATGTCTTCCCAGGAATTTAGGTGTTGAGAGGCTCAGCTCTCTATATGATGCATGGGGATAGATAGGTACCTGGGAACAGGCTCTATAAAATCCAGCATGCTAGGTGGGGAACTGTCTAAGCCAGCCATTGGAATATGGAGACCAGGATGTGTGCTCTGCCGCACACCCAGGCTAGAGGTAGGCACCTGCCTCTGCTTGGAATCTACTGCTGTGAACCTACTTGAACTAGATGCCTAGGCTGCGCGGGGGGGGGGGGGAAGGTTTGCAAGTGGTGGGTCTTCTTTAACTTTTAGCCCAGTTTTAGAAAACTCAACTGGGATGTGGAAGACTTGGGCTCAATTTCCCCACTCTGCCTGGTCTGGAGAAAGAGATGCCTGTTCAAATCCTTCTCTCTTACAAATGTACTTGAAACACTGGGCTAGGGGGTGTTCTGATGTGGGTCTCTGATAAAGCTGTTCTGTGTAAATAATGAACAAGTCTTTGGAGTAGAGGGATTAGGTCGGGGTGGGCAAACTTTTTGGTCTGAGGGCCACATCTGAAAATAGAAATTGTAGGGCGGGCCATGAATGCTCACAAAATTGGGGTTGGGGTGTGGGAAGGGCTATGGTTGGGGGTGTGGGTTCTGGGGTGGGGCCAGAAATGAGGTCAGGGTGTGGGAGGTGGTTTGGGGTGAGGTGCAGGAATGGATGCAGGTCACAGTGTAATTGAGGGTGCAGTCTCAGGGGTGGGGCTGGGGATGAGAGGTTTGGGGTGCAGGAGGGTGCTGTGGGCTGGGATCGAGGGGTATGGAGGGTGGGAGGGGGATCAGGGCTGGGGCAGGGAGTTGGGGCTTGGGGAGAGGCTCAGGGGTGCAGGCTCCCAGCGGCGCTTACCTCAAGGGGCTCTCAGAAGCAGCGACGTGTCCCTTCTCCGCCTCCCACACAAAGGCACGACCAGGTGGCTCCGCACACTGCCCCATCCGCAGGCACCGCCCCTGCAGCTCCCATTGGAGTGCTGGAGGGGGCCATTGGAGCGCATAGGAGCCAGAATGGGGCCATGCCGCAGCTTTCGGGAGCCATGTGGTACAGTCCCCGAGCCCGCGCCCCAGCTAGAGTGCCGGAGCAGGGCAAGCCCCAGACCTCGCTCCCCAGCAGGAGTTCGTGGGCTGGATCCGGCCTGTGGATCATAGTTTGCCCCCCACCTCCCAGAACTAGATTATGCATGTTTCAAGTGAGTGTCCTAACCAGCAGGCTTTGGAGTCAGTCACTCTCTCTTTGGCCCAATGACTCACTAGAGTATTTAGCCCAATGACTCACTAGAGTATTTATCCAAAGTGGAATGGTTTCAACAGGAGAGACTCAGAAAGACCCATATCAGAATATCTCTTAGCCCAGTGATTAGGATGCTCAGAGAGGCAGGATTTAAACAGGGGTCTCCTACATCCTAGTTGAGTGCTCTAACTGCTGGGCTAACTTATAAGGGAGGCATCACTACTATCTCTTCTTGGATTTTGAAAGGGGCCCTGCAGGTGAGAAAGGTGTTCCCCCACCTATCTCCACCAGCTTTGGGGCTTGAATTGGGACTTAGGCATGATCTAGGTGCCTGGATGTCTGGTGTAAGGCATTATATGCATGCCCAGAGGCAGAAACTAAGGTGCCGAGAGAACTTTTATCACAAAATTTTAGGCACTGAGTGAATTTAGGGTTAGGTGGCAGCTGAGCAGGGGGATTTTGGATCACAGTAATGCCTAATCTTTGTGTGAATCTGGACCTGCATTTTTAGGTACGTAAATATCTTTGAAAATGTGGCCAATGAAACAATCCAGCAATTACTAACTACAGTTAATATTTCTGTTGTTTATTAAATCAGTTTTAAGTGAGAAAATATTGATAAACTTACTTTTTTTCTTGTATATCTGCACATTTAAGGTACTTCAATTTAACTAGTAAAAGTAATTTAAATGTTTATATATTTATTGATTTCTAATTTCCATCCAAAGACAGCTTGCCACAAATCCCAAGTAAAAGGTTATCTAGTAAACAAGAAATGTCATCACCATTTTCTGACATAATGAAAAATAAATTGGAATAAATGTATGCTAGATAGCTTAAAATAAGTGCATATAGTGTTTCCTACTGGGTAGCTACACTATCAAATTTGGCATAATGTCAATATTGGGTTGAAAATCAGCAGGTTTTAATGATTATACCATTAAGTGAGAATGAACCTTTTTTAGAAAATAACTAAAGTACAAATGCAAGATTAAAACCAATTGTTTAAAACAGTGGTTTTCAATCTTTTTTCATTTGCAGACCCCTAAAAAATTTCAAATGGAGATGCGGATCCCTTTAGAAATCTTAGACATAGTCTGTAAATCGCCAGGCTTCACGGACCACAGGTTGAAAACCACTGTTCTATGGTAACATCAGTCTTTCATGGACCCCTTAGACCAATGGTCCTCAACCAAGGGTATTCAGAAGTCTTCTGGGGGTACTCAACTCAACATCTAGATCAGTGTTTCTCAACCTGTGGATTGTGGGATGGGTTTAGGGGCATCGCAAGTGCAGGGCTGGTGTTAGGGGTTGACAAGCAGGGCAATTGTCAGGGGCCCCATGCCACAGCGGGCTCTGCAAAGCTAAATTACATGCTTCAGCTCTGAGCAGTGCGGCTCAGTCTTCAGACAAAGCTGACACGTGAAAAACAGGCTCGAGTATCACACTGAAATGTAAGTACAGTATTTTTATTCCAATAGATTTATTTTATAATTATATGGTAAAAATGAGAAAGTAAGCAATTTTTCAATAATAGTGTGCTGTGACCATCTTGTATTTTTATGTCTGATTTTGTAAGCAAGTAGTTTTTAAGTGAGGCGAGACTTGGGATACACAAGACAAATCAGAGTCATGAAAGGGGTATAGTAGTCTGGAAAGATTGCGAACCATTCCCTTAGACATAGTCTGGGGATCCCCAGAGGTCCGCAGACCACAGGTTGAAAACTACTGGTTTAAAACAAGGTTTTCTGACTGCTGATTTAAATCATGATTAAAATCCCTGATTAAATGAGCAGTTCACACTGCTAAAATAATATAGAAAATATTATATGGAAGACTAGTGGACAGTGTCTATGGTATTTAGGTATGTCAATGCCCTAGAAATACTTAAATGGTAGCTAAGATAAGAATATTATAACAGGCTTGCTATTTAATGGGAACCCCCTAATGGCCAGAGATGCCTCTTCAGTATCCACCCTGTGTGCCCTCCTCAGGCTCTTTAGGAACAACCTACAGTCTCTCAGGCCTGCCACCTACCACCGCTTGGGGTTAGCTTAATGGCTAAACACTGCTCAAAATAGCATTCAGTGTCCCAAAGAAAAATAAAGTGCATCACAGCCACCCAAAAGTTCATATTCATCTCTGGCTTTTCTGCCACACATGCAGCTCTTATTCTTCCCACACAGCGCTACAGCTCCCATCCTTCCTAGTAAGAGCTTAGCCTACAGGATCTGGCTTGCTTTTCCCTGTCAGCCACCACCCTGTTCTTTCTGAGTGGGTAGGCAGCCTATATACTGCTCTCCTTCAGAGAGCTTCCCACCAATTGGTTGAGGGAGACGGGAGCCCTGCCCCCACTCTAAGCTACAGGGCTCCTGGTCTCAGGCCCTTAAAGGCACAATGTTAGATGGGCAAAACCAGGACTACTAATTCTGCAGGACTTCTTCCTCTCTTACTTCTACAAGTCCATTTCTGGGGCCTTTGTTTATTCCAGCATTCCTGGAAAGGGGCCTTCTGGTCCCCTTTAGTCTTAAAAAGCCAATAGTCCCTGTTACAAATATATAGAAAATAATTCTTCAACCAGGTATAGTTATTTGTCTAAAGTATTTATCCTGCAGAAATGACTTATATAAAATAATCGCCATAGTTGTTTAAAAGTCAGGTTAAATTAAATAAAATTAGTGATGACTTAGCCCTTCCTGAAGTTCATAAACTGACAGATATAGCTTTGCACTGAGAAGGAAAAATCAAGGAATCTTTGTCTCTTGTCTAACTTTACCATTTGTTGATTATACTGTTTTTGAAGGTTGCACAATCTCCTATGGCTCAACTCTTCAATTTTGTACATTTGCAGTGTTACCAACTCTCAAGATTTTGTCATGATTCTTATGATAATTATTGTTTCCTTAAAGTCCCAGCTCCTGGAGTCAAGTGGATATGTGATGATTTCAGCCTTCAATCTTAAAGAAAAAGTAAGTTTCTAGCACGGGTGGCTGTGGAGAAAGCTTCACAATGTGACCCAGTGCACCATAAAGGCTCAAAAAGCAGAAGGTAAATAAAAAGAACACCAAATCTATTATTTGTACATAATCTCATGAATTAAAGCCAATCTCATGATTTTTGGTGAGCCTTACTCATGATGGGATTGGCAATACTGCATTTGTATTACAGATAAAATAATTGTTTTCCTGAAATCATACGGATGGAAAATTGTTTAATTATCAGATTCTTAACACTTTACAACAGCAATAGTCTATAGCGGATCAGAAAGTAAGGCATAATAACTTAAAATAAGAGAGGGGTGTGCGGTGTGGGAAGTCCTCCTTTGCTGTTATTCATAAGTCACTTAAGAGCCTATCTACACCAACATTTAGTTCTCAGCAAGCTGGGATGTGAATCTACCCTGTAATAGCTTGCTGCACACTAAATGTCCTCGGGGAACCTGCTGATGTGCACTAACAGTTCTTCAGTGTTCTTTGATCTACTCCACTTTGAAACTAATTGTCAGAGTATGTCAGTAGGATCTACATGGACACTTAGTGTGTGGCAGGCTACTACAGGGTAGATTTACACCCTGGCTTGTCACAAACTAAGTGCTCAAGGAACTGAGCCCTTAGAGTAGATATTTTGTTACATGAGAACAATGACAGAGAGACCTAAACAATCATTTCCTCCATAAAACATTTGCATCATATTTGCCTGAATAGGTGATTGTACAAATTCACTCAGTTACCTGCACTTAAATCATGTTTCCATTTTCCTTACCAGTAACACTAATATTAGAAGCCTATGTATATTTCAGAATAATCCCTATTACGTAACCAAAATAGTATTTCATACATTTATGGCACTGGAAAAGAAAAAACTTTACAAAATTCTGATCTACATAAGAACATAAGAATGGCCATATTGGGGCAGACCAAAGATCCATCTAGCCCAGTATCCTGTCTTCCGACAGTGGCCAATGCCAGGTGCTATTGGCCATCAATCTGAGAGTTGAATGTCCGTTATTATGAATATGCCACTTTCTGTTGTGCTCGTCTTCCAAAATCCTCTTTTGATCAGCCACTTCATTATACTTAACACCATGTCTAATTGGTGTTTTCTCTTACTCACTCTTCATGTCTACTCTCTATTACACTTTGTTGACTTCCTATCCATTTATACTGTGCTTACATTTAATGCTATTGACCACAGCTGTTCTTCAAACATTTCTTCTCTTTGTTTTTTTACATTCTGGTTCAATTGTTATACTAGCCCCATCACAGTGGTATCCAGGTTCTTTTCAAAGCTAAAATTAAAGGTATATATAATCTATGGATATTTTGAAGTTAGAAATAGTGTAACAGATTTGATGCTGAGAGGAGGTAAAAATATGAAGAATTTTAATATTCAGCGGTCAGTATTTTAATTAGTCACTTGAGGACACTCATAGTGTCTGCTGTCTCTTTTAAGGAGCAATCATGTTGCACCTGCATACCCCCAGGTGTTTAGATCACTAGATAGTAGTGCTGGTGGTCATGAAAATGAGGCAGGTGCTTTTATTTTTTTTTCTACTTCTTTCCAGCTTTAACTGCATCTAAATCTCTCATCTTAATTTGTTGCGACAACACGACACAATATGGCCACTCAAAAAAAATTAAAGTTTAAAAAAAAAAATTGAATGGCCTAGCTTGGACATTTGAACTGAATGTTAAATAAAAGAAAGGTATGGTAATGTATTTAAAAGATGCTATGCACAAACCACATGCAGAAAAAACAAGAGGTAAGAATCGCCACACCAAATCAGACCACAGACCAATCTAGTTGGTATTTTGCCTCCAGCTGTGGCCAATATGTGATGTGACAGAAGAAAGAGAGATGCTCAACCCACAATTCACCTAAACCACTTGTGCAATGTTTTACACTGGAGTAAATTCCTTCCCCAGTCCTGCAAGCAATTGGTTGATGCTCCAAATTTTGAGATATGAATTTATAATAGTCTCTTTATCTTGCACAGCTGTAAATGATAACAATGATCATAAAGTTATCCAAACACAAATAAAACCTATAAAACACAGAGGAAAGGGAAGAAAATAAGCAACGGATGTTTAAACCCTCTGAGGACTAGATTCTAAAGAAGGCATTGCTATATTTTGCTCATTCTGGCTATCCCACCTAGTAATAGAACTACTTCCATCTAAGTCCGTACAATATGTGTCAAAAGAAAGGGAAGAAGCTGATCACAGAAAGCTGTAGTGTAAATGAAAAGGTAAAGAATGATTTCAGGAGAGGCTATTGCAAAACAAGGACCCAAGGATAATTGTTATTTTTTAAACATTCATCAATGAATTAACATGGATGTCAACAAGTATTTCAGATATATTAATCCCAGCAATGTTTCTCTTTTGCCAGAGCAATACAACACATGCTGCCAACTGCTCAGTCTTTTCATACCACTTCATTTTCAACACCAAGAAGAAACATTTATAATTGTATTTCTTGAGTAATGATTGCTTGTATTTTTCAAATACAGGTGTTATTTCATCAGGGATGTAGCAAATCTTTGATTTGTATTCATTTTATATGTAACTATTGCTTTTGAATTCCTCAAATATTGACCCTTCATCAAGTAATGATGCAATGATCCACCTGGTAACCTCTGACAATGTGGGAAATTTCTGTAATATTTCTATGATGTCTGTGTGCCTCAGTTTCCCTCTGTACTTTGCAATGCTACCCAGTGGGTGCAAAAGAGTTAAGCTGACTTGGGGCAGAGCAGGAGACATGAGGTATTGTGTCACATAACTATCTGAGGTGGAATTAATGGGTTGTTAAAGGACTGGCTGAAACTCACACATACCAACATGGAAGATCCACGAAGATAATGGAAACCCCCAAGGATTGAACAATTGACACTTATCCATGGGAATCTCCAGCAGGTGGAACATGTGAACTCAGCATGGGTCAATGGTGGGTTAAGCATACTGCCAGCTGCTCAGTCTTTTCTTACCATTTCATTGTCAGCACCAAGAAGAAACATTTCTAAGTGTATTTCTTGAGTAATGACTGCTTGTATTTTCCAAACACAGGTGTTATTTAATCAGGGATGTAGCAAATCTTTGATTTGTATTAATTTTACATGTAAATATTGCTTTTGAATTCCTCAAATATTGACCCTTCATCAAGTAATGATGCAATGATCCACCTGGTAACCTCTGACGATGTGGGAAATTTCTGTAATATTTCTATGACGTCTGTGTGCCTCAGTTTCCCTCTGTACTTTGCAATGCTACCCAGTAGGTGCAAAAGAGTTAAGCTGACTTGGGGCAGAGCAGGAGACATGAGGTATTGTGTCACATAACTATCTGAGGTGGAATTAATGGGTTGTTAAAGGATTGGCTGAAACTGACCCATATCACCGTGGAAGATCCACCAAGATAATGGGAGCCCCCAAGAACTGAACAGTTGATACTTATCCATGGGAATCTCCAGCAGGTGGAACATGTGAATTTAGCATGGTTCAATGGTGGGTTAAGAGTTGGCTGTCGGAAGATACTCAGCAGCTCTCACCTCAGACTAAGGACAAAGGGTCAGAGACAGAGAGCGAGCCAAGATGGCTTTGAGAGCAGCATGGCTGAAGGGCACCCTGGTGATGGCCAGACTGAACTCTGTCTTAACCTTTGACTCTCTCTGCTGACCTAAGGACTTTCAGAATCTCTAGGCCACTAATAAATTGTTACCTTGTTTTGAAAAAGCTGCCTGGTGTCACTTCAAATACTGAAAGCATTGTTCCCTGAAGTACATGTCTCTCCCGCATGAGTCTGACATGGCTGGATTTACTGCAGGGATCCATGCAGAAAGACTGAGATTACTCATGCCTGAGGCCCAGTATCAGAGTCTTGGAAGCCATGGAACTGCTCCTGTGGGTTCTTGGCTGGAGAACATTAAAGGGGTCTCTCCCAAGGGACAGGTTACAGGCTAGGACATAGATCAGAGCTTGTGGATCTGTGACTTAAGCCACCCAGTTGCAAAACAGCATGGCCAGATGAGCACAGCATGGCAGCCATCTATGGTCTTAGTATATTAAAGAATGCCAACACACAGAAGGCAGTACAAGGATGGTAGGCTATGTACAATCCTTACCATACTGCCAACTCCAGTGTTGTACTGAGACTGCCACAGTCATTGGCACACCCAGTGGCAGCTATTGACTGACTGTTGACTGAAAAAAATTGCCTGGTACACACCCACAGTTTTCCCACTTTGACTTTGTTGTGCATCTCCCTCAGGAACCTGCTCCAAGGAATATTTTGGTACTATTTTGCAAAATAAAGTAGGGTTTAACTCCTGGTTAAAGTGAACCCAGCTTGCAAGTGTTGCAAAATGAAGAGAAATGCAGATGCCTATAACAGCCAGGCAGAAGGAACCCATAACATTATTTGTATTAATGTAGCACCTGGGAGCCCTGGACATGAACTAGGACATGAGCTAGGCCAGAGTTGGGCAAACTGTGGCCCGTGGGCCACATCCGGCCCATGAAACCATCCTGCCTGACTCCTAAGCTGACCCGGGAGGCTAGCTCCCAGCCCCTCCCCCACTGTTCCCCCTTCCCCGCAGCCTCAGCTCACTGTGCCACTGGAGCAATGCTCTGGGCGGTGGGGCTGCAGAGCCGCGGCCTGCCCCGGTGCTCTGTGCTGTGTGGCACGGCTGCCTGTCTTGATGCAGCCCTGCCGCGAACCAATGGTGCTACAGGCAGCGCGGGGTGGGGGTGGGGGTGGGATGGATAGAGGGAATTTCAGGGGGAGGTCAGGGGCTGGAGGTATGGATAGGGGTTGGGGCGGTCAGAAGGCAGGGAACAGGAGGGTTGAATGGGAGCAGGGGTCCTGGGGGGACAGTCAGGAAGGGGGGTGTTGGATGGGGCAGCAGGGGGCAGTTAGGAGTGAGGTGTCTGGGGTCGGTCAGGGAGAGGGGTGGTTGGATGGGGCAAGGGTCCGGGGGAGGCAGTCAGGAAGGAGAGGGGGGTTGGATGGGACAGGGGGTCCAGGGGTGGTCAGGGGACAGAGAGCGGGGTTGGGCAGGGATCACCGGGGTTCCTTCAGGGGGTGAGAAGCAGGGGGGTTGGATAGGGGGCTGGGGCCAGGCCATGCCTGGCTGTTTGGGGAGGCACAGCCTCTCCTAACCGGCCCTCCATACAATTTCAGAAACCTGATGCAGCCCTCAGGCCAAAAAGTTTGCCCTCCCCTCTGCTAGGCACTATACAGACAACAAAAAGACTGTCCCTGTCCCAAACAGTTTACAGTCTAAGGACATTAGAAAATTAAGTCAACCTAACTTACATTGGCATACAGCCGTCACAGTAATTACATCACTTGAGCATGTCTTCACTTTGCTCCTTGTATTGGTGGTGAGTGTCCTCACCAGAAGCACTTGCACGGATTGAATTGTCAGTGTGGGGACATTATAGGATGGATTTTGAAAGCCAGCAACAGTTGATGTAAGCAACACACTATCTACACTGACACTGCATTGACCTAACTACTTCAACCTCTCCAGGAGGTGGAGTTATTACATCAGTGTAGTGGGTGAGTTATGTCACTGGGAGCAAAATTGTAGTGTAGATACTTACAGAGTTAGGTCAACCAAGCTGCCTTATGTTGACCTAACTGTGTAATGTAGTTCAGGGTTAAATATAAGACAAGATATGGATACAAAACGAGTACATGGAAACGAGACAATATTAGTCAGCATGATAGTGGTCTCATGCTCTAGGAAGAATTATCAAGCATAATCATTAATAACAAAGATGTCCCTTAGGCTGTTGGGTCCTATATAGAAGAGAGTTGTCACGAGATGAAGGAAAAAGCTTGAGGTGCTGCAAAAAGTACCAAGGATGTAAAGCAGACAAGATGCTGAAGTCTGTAGGTAGTACAGCAGCAATAGTAAATATTAAGACAAATTGGTATATACGTTGCTGTGTTGAAGAAGCTTCTCATCCTATTAAATCAGTTCTTGTAAGAAGCCACAAATGAAAAGTTTTCAAAGGCAAATGGTGGTGTAACTATCTGAATGTTTCATTGTCTACCATCACCTATACACCGGAGTCTGTAAGTGTTTAATAACACACAGCGCTTACATATTTGCTGAAAGTTATCTGCTACGAATTGTTGGCTCAGATATCTCTGACAGCAAGTTGCATAGTGACATAGGAGAGGTCTGCCACAAATGTAGACGCAAGTGGAAGCCCACCCCTTCCATGGTCAACATTCATGTGTTTATGCAGGATTAGGACTCAATTGTGCTAGGTGCTGTGCAAACACAACAAAAAGATAGTTCCTACCCCAAAGAGATTACTGTCTAAATCAGACAACAGATGGATATGACAGGCTACAGCAATGTATTTACTTCCACCAGCTTGTCAAACTAAAAAGGCTTTGTGAGAGCAAAGTTAACTAAGAAAGTGCATAGGGTGCCTCCTATCAAGAACTGAAGATAGAAGATTATTTAAAATCCTAGCAAACTCTGGATAGAGTGACCTATCAGAAGAAACTACCATCTCTGAAGTACTTTGCCATGTCAGTGTATGTGCACCCTGGCCTTAAAATGAGATTATGGTTGATCTAGCTAAGTCATCAAAGCAATAGCCATCTGGTTATTATGGTGGCCATGAAATCTGGAGCTGATTCTAAGGATTCACCATCCACCCAGATGTTGGAGTCACCAAGCACTATCAGCCTTGTTGTTTCCAATGCCACTGCAGTGTGTACACCTCATCAGCTCAGGTAGGGACTTTGCAGTGCTGTGTGGGAATCAGTAGGCTAAATCTAATCCTGATTTAACACTACAAAGGGACTCACATGCTAGATGAACACAGTGTATTTGATGAAGTCTTGTGGTAGAAGATTCCCTGTACTTCAGAATGGTTGCAAAATGCATAGCCACCTCATCTCTCTCGTAATTCCCCTTTGGTTCATGCTGGACCATATACCCAGCTGGAATCAAACAGGCCAAAAATGGCTAAGCAGGTTTCAATAACGCATACAAGAGTGGGGACTGTGACAGTGTGGGATATCTCTGAACAAATTATAACGTCCATTTTGTACTCTGTCTTCCATTTTGTGTGTTGACTACCATTTTGTATTCTGCTTTGAAAAACCAGTTTGACCTTGGTAAGGTCAGTCTTACGCTGCATTCCAGATAGATGGCCAGCCTAGGAAAAAGGTGTGGGGCGGGGTCACCCATCTGGAAGTGGGTCGTGTGACCCCTCTAATAACTCCTCACACCACCCTCTATCAATTAGGAGTGATTCTACCAACTCCAGGGGTTATATTTAAATTGTCCAATAGCATCTGCAAACTCCTGAGGATTTATTTCATTTCATGTTAATCAGAACGCACCATCCTCACCCACCCACCTCCCTTACTGTGGGTGCACACCCATCAGATTTAATTACTGATCACTAATACGATTAACCCTGAGGGAAACAAGGGTGGGTAATCTCAGTCACCCTCGCTATTCAGTGGGGGTGTGATTAAAACCATTCAGTTCAACAGGGTGGGTCAGCTCTATTGTACTCAAACACATGTCTGAACCATCCCTGTTTTTTTTAATTGTAAACACATTTTTAGGGTCCCCCCCAAGATTCTACAACATACATTTCAGCTTTTTGCTGTAAATGGGTCTCTTTTACACAAAGACGCAAGAGCTAGGTTCTCACAAACAATTTTTTTTTAATTTAAAAGACATACAGCTCCTTGAAAACAAACCAAGATGCTCCGTTAAAACTTTTAGCTCACTTAAGGGCCACAGAGACCTTCTAACAGAAACACAGATAGTCACAAAGCCCTTTTCAATAGATTTTTTTTTTATTTACAGCTACCAAGTTTTATATTGCATGTTTGTCCCCTCACCATTCTCTAACTTAATCCTTTTAGATTTCTTACAAATAGTCTTTTTCTTAAGCAGGGTTCTGTAACTTTTTGTGTGGACTAGATAATCCATATAACACTGTAAGCAGGCATCTTCCAGTTTGGTCATTTTCTTTAAAACACGGTCAGGGTCTGCATTGAATTGCACAGCATTTATCAAGGTCACCCCCATGCGCTAAATATTCTTGAGTTAAGCACAGACATTGCATAGCATAAGCTATGGCAATAAGAGTGTTTAATAAGCTTTCCATACACAGCTCAGCACACAGGACCCAGAGCTTGCAGTTTATATCCATTGAAGTCCAAGTCACACAGTCATGGTGCTGCTGGCCTGGCGCATTTATGACACAGCCCTCACAATCTTCCAAAAGCTTTTCCCTAAGTCAGTGATTAAGGACAGCACAAACAGCAACGCGTACAATAGTCCGCATGACCTTTTTACGCTCATGACATGGCACTGGTTCAGTCAGTTTCATGCCAAGCCTCCTCCTAAACTCCTCATAGCCATCATCCTTGGAGTTCTCTTCAACAATTTATATGAGCATTGAGCAAAAACAAGGCAGGCCCGGTTCATCTTCGCTGCTTGATGCAATGCTGTCCAGGGCCTCCTGGTCCTCAAGAAATGCATCGTTGAGCTGTCGAGAGATTTTCAGAAAAGAAACAAGTGTAAGTTCCCACTGCTTGTTTTTAGATTTACACAATCCTGGTTCCTAACCCCATTACACATACACACACGCACACATACAAATCCTCTAATGTTACTTCTAAATCGTTCATTTACCTGAGCGACATCTTTTCCGTTCACCTTGTCTGCCGGTGACTCCCCTGAGCTGCGTTTGCCTTCCTCCTCCAGGCGAGTTGACGACGAGAGGCCACCACGCTCATGAGGGTGTCTCATGAGCAGTTGGATTTTGGGTTTGGGTTCCAGCATATCCATCAAGAGCTGGGCCAAAGGGCTCCCCTCAGCTGCTCCCGACTCCTCCTCGAAACTGTCGCTGATGTAGCGCTTTCTCCAGCAACGGTCGAAGGCTATCAGGGCTAAAACAAAGTCTGAAGTTCTCATGGGAGAGGTGAAGGAGTCGATGTTTCCTCTCAGCCTTTCCACGATTTCTAAAACACGCATTCTTGGTAAGAGATGGCTTCTTCTGCCCAGAGCAGGGACTTATGTGGCAATGGTGCTGTGCTCTGATTGGTAGAGGGTGGAGGGAGGAGTTGTTAGAGAGGTCACACTACCCACTTCCGGACAGGTCACCCAGCCCCAAAACTTCCCCCCAGTTAGTCAAATCTCCTATCAGGATGGTCCTACGGGGGTGAAACCTATCCTGATTGGTAGAGGGCAGTGGTAGGAGTTCTTAGAGGGGTCACATGACACACCTTGCTTCCGGTCATGTGTCCAGCTTCACCCTGGAAATAGTACCCCCAGGGCGGGACTTCCAGTGACAGGTGGGCGGGAATTAAGGAGTCAAGGAGTGGGGTTGACATTTGATTGATGGTAGGGCCCTTATACTACTTGCCCAAATCAGTAACTAAGCATTTAAAATGTCAGGCACCAAGCCTGAAGATTTGACTTGCTATTCCTTAGCTGCAAAAAAATTTCTCCAAGGATGAGTTAACAAGGAAGAAATGTATTTGATTCTGTGAAGGCTATATATATATATATACATATAAATTCCTGACAAAATGTAAGAGTGTTGCAGAGTGCAGCAGTAATTTTAATGAAACTAAAAAAATCTGATATTCACTGTGACGTTCCCTTCTGGTGCTATCTGGACCGGTGATCTGCTAGTCCACTCCAATTCTTGGCACTGGTAGCCAGTTTTACCCTGCTCTGCTGTGAGAAACCCCACTCCTTGGCTGTGCACAGCCTCTGGCATGTCAGCTGCTCACAGCTACTTGCAAGCAAATGACACTAGCCAATATCTCCGTTCCCAGAAACAACCCTAGGAACCTCCGTCTTGCAGTGTCCAGTTATGCTCACTGGATGTGGCAAGCTTATATAAATTTATTAATTTAACAAAGAGATTGATATGTACCAGCTTGTTATTCCAAGGGGAGCCTCTGACACACTTCAAACCAAACTGCTTCAGGTAGAATAAACAAACAGATTGATTAACTATAAATGTAGATGTCGTGGTGGGAGTCTTCTATAGACCAACAGACCAGGGGGATGAGGTGTACGACGCTTTTTTCAGGCAACTAACAGAAGTTACTAGATCACAGGCCCTGGTTCTCATGGGGGACTTCAATCACCTCGATATCTGCAGGGAGAGCACTACAGCAGTGCACAGGAAGTTTTTGGAAAGTATAGGGGACAATTTCCTGGTGCAAGTGCTGGAGAAACCAACTGGGGCAGAGCTGCTATTGACCTGCTGCTCACAAACAGGGAAGAATTAGTAGGGGAAGCAAAAGTGGATGGGAACCGGAGGCAGTGACCATGAGATGGTCGAGTTCAGGATCCTGACACAAGGAAGAAAGGAGAGCAGCAGAATATGGACCCTGGACTTCAGAAAAGCAGACTTTGACTCCCTCAGGGAACTGATGGAAAGGATCCCCTGGGAGTATAACATGAGGGGGAAAGGAGTCCAGGAGAGCTGGCTGTATTTTAAAGAATCCTTATTGAGGTTGCAAGAACAGACCATCTCGATGCGTAGAAAGAATAGTAAATATGGCAGGCGACCAGCTTGGCTTAACAGTGAAATCTTTGCTGATCTTATACACAAAAAAGAAGCTTACAAGAAGTGGAAGTTTGGACAAATGACCAGAGAAGAGTATAAAAATATTGCTCAGGCATGCAGGAGTGAAATCAGGAAGGCCGAATCACACTTGGAGTTGCAGCTAGCAAGAGATGTTAAGAGTAACAAGAAGGGTTTATTCAGGTATGTTAGCAACAAGAAGAAGGTCTAGGAAAGTGTGGGCCCCTTACTGAATGGGGGAGGCAACCTCGTGACAGAGGATGTGGAAAAAGCTAATGTACTCAATGCTTTTTTTGCCTCTGTCTCCATGAACAAGGTCAGCTCCCAGACTGCTGCACTGGGCAGCACAGTGACCAGCCCTCTGTGGAGAAAGAAGTGGTTTGGGACTATTTAGAAAACCTGGACGAGCACAAGTCTATGGAGCCAGATGCACGGCATCTGAGGGTTCTAAAGGAGTTAGCGGATGTGATTGCAGAGCCATTGGCCATTATCTTTGAAAACTCATGGTGATTGGGGGAGGTCCCGGATGACTGAAAAAAGGCTAATGTAGTGCCCATCTTTAAAAAAGGAAAGAAGGAGGATCCGGGGAACTACAGGCTGGTCAGCCTCACCTCAGTCCCTGGAAAAATCACAGGTCCTCAAGGAATCAATTCTGAAGCACTTAGAGGAGAGGAAAGTGATCAGGAACAGTCAGCATGGGTTCACCAAGGGCAGGTCATGCCTGATGAACCTAATTGCCTTCTATGACGAGATACCTGGCTCTGTGGATGAGGGGAAAGCGGTGGACGTGTTATTCCTTGACTTTAGCAAAGCTTTTGATACCGTCTCCCACAGTATTCTTGCCAGCAAGTTAAAGAAGTATGGGCTGGATGAATGGACTATAAGGTGGATAGAAAGCTGGCTAGATCATCAGGCTCAACGGGTAGTGATCAATGGCTCCATGTCTAGTTGGCAGTCTGGTATCAAGCAGAGTGCCCCAAGGGTCGGTCCTGGGGTCAGTTTTGTTCAATATCTTCATTAATAATCTGGAGGATGGCGTGGATTGCACCTCAGCAAATTTGCAGATGACACCAAACTGGGAGGAGTGGTAGATATGCTGGAGGGTAGGGATAGCATACAGAGGAATCTAGACAAATTAGAGGATTGGGCCAAAAGAAATCTGATGAGGTTCAAGAAGGACAAATGCAGAGTCCTGCACTTAGGATGGAAGAATCCCATGCACTGCTACAGACTAGGGGCTGAGTGGCTAGGCAGCAGTTCTGCAGAAAAGGACCTAGGGGTTACCATGGACAAGAAGCTGGATATGAGTCAACAATGTGCCCTTGTTGCCAAGAAGGCTAACTGCATTTTGGGCTGTATAAGCAGGAGCATTGCCAGAAGATTGAGGGATGTGATTGTTTCCCTCTATTAGGCATTGGTGAGGCCTCATCTAGAGTACTGTGTCCAGTTTTGGGCCTCACACTACAAGAAAGATGTGGAAAAATTGGAAAGAGTCCAGCGGAGGGCAACAAATTAGGGGGCTGGAGCACATGATTTATGAGGAGAGGCTGAGGGAACTGGGATTATTTAGTCTGCAGAGGAGAAGAATGAGGGGGGATTTGATAGCTGCTTTCAATTACCTGAAAGGGGGTTCCAAAGCGGATGGATCTAGACTGTTCTCAGTGGTAGTAGATGACAGAACAAGGAGTAAGGGTCTATAGTTGCAGTGGGGGAGATTTAGGTTGGATATTAGGAAAAACTTTTTCACTAGGAGGGTGGTGAAGCACTGGAATGCGTTATCTAGGGAGGTGGTGGAATCTGCTTTCTTAGAGGTTTTTAAGGTCAGGCTTGACATAGCCCTGGCTGGGATGATTTAGTTGGGGATTGGACCTGCTTTGAGCAGGGGGTTGGACTAGATGACCTTCTGAGGTCTCTTCCAACCCTGATATTCTGTGATTCTATGATTTTAAGTGATTATAAGTCAAAGTATAACAAGTCAGATTTGGTCAAATGAAATAAAAGCAAAATGCATTCTAAGCTGATCTTAACACTTTCAGTGTTCTTAAAAACTTAGATGCTTCTCACCACAGACTGGCTGGTTACTTTTCCCTTTGATCAGAGCTTCAGTTGCTTGGAGGTGGTGGTGTCTGTAGATGTAAGAGGAAGAGAAAGAGCATGGCAAATGTCTCTCCCTTTTATCATGTCCTTTCTTTCCTCTTGGCTTTGCTTCCCTCCTCCTTTAGAGTCAGGTGAACATTACCTCATCACAGTCTCAAACTGACCAAAGGAAGGGGGTGACTTGCTCAAGGATCTAACAGATTCTTTTGTTGCTGCCTAAGCCAGTGTCCATAGTTCCTGTGAGGCTGGGCTGGGTTTGTCCCAACCATGTCCTGATGAGGTGTGAACTGCCTCTCTGTTCTTGGAGAGTTTTTTTCATGGGCTTGCTTTAAGCCATGAGGATACATTTTCAGCCTTATAACTATATACATGAAATGATAACCTATAACCTTACTATAACATTACTGTAACAATTACTATAACATCACTATAACAGCCATGCTCAATGCATTATGAGCCTTCCGAAAACACCCAACATGACAAACTTGGCATTGGATACCACTCAATCATTTTATAAAGATGAACATGGGGGTGTAGGGTGTTCCCCTGAGGTACAGAGCGTCACATCCATGTTCTGGCTCTGGCTGTTAAGGTGGTGGATTTGGAGGATTTTACTGCATGTGATTCAATGAGACATTTATAGGCTCGCTCATGCAAATTGTGTCCCTATATCTTTCATGCTAAGCAAATAAAACATATGTGTTTGTATGTCACAAAGAGTGTGGGTGAGTTACAGTTTGCTGCTGGGGGGTGGTAGTGGGAGAAGGTATAGAGTGATGAAAGTGTGACATTATTTTTTTAGAATAATCCCCCGTCTTTTCCAATCTACACTAACTGGAAAAAACTGCATCACTTTTCTGTTTTTTTAAATGGAAATTATTTAGCAAGGATGGGCAATTTCAGCCCAAAGAGAGGGTGTTTTTAAATCTATCTTTTATTTTATTTATTTATGTCTTGTATAAGCAAACATAGGAGGTTATAACTAAACCTGTTTTGAAACCCTGAGTTTGGCATTCTCTACCAAGCAAACATTATAATACCAGGTATGTAACCATTTCACTGAAGGAAAAGGAGTACTTGTGGCACCTTAGAGACTAACAAATGGATCTCAGAGTACTTTACAAATGTTAATTAGTCAAGCTTCACAACACTCCTGTTATTAAGGTACAGAGGGTTCAGTGACCAGTTCTGCAGGATGCTGAGTGCCCTGGGTTGTCCTGTCTTTAACAGAAACTGAGGGAGTCTCAGCACTTCCCAGCTGCTCAGCACATCATAGGATCAGGCTATACAGTATGTGACTTGCCTGTGTCACACGGCAATGTCTAGAAGTCGTGACTCTTAGCTCCTTGCTATGCCTACTAGATTGCACTCCCTTGGGTAACAGAGATGCTGCTTGAAAAGAAAAGTGTTTTATAGCCAGCTGAAGTACTACCTGCCAAAATAAGATGAGAGGGAATGAAAGTCCCAGATCATGGCAATTACCACATTTTCACCTGAGTGAGATGGAATTGAATTACCTGTTATTAATTCCCCCCTCCGGATCCCAGACTCCATATGCCTTTCAGGAATCTGTCTAGGAAACACTGATATTCTATCTCGCTCTCTTAATACCACGTGGCTTAGCTCTTTGTCATTGTTTGTGGACCCCTTCCACAAAGCTCCCCTGGGAAAGATAAATTAGCTAATGGATTTTTCTGCACTGATTATTCTCTCTCTTCCTTTCCCCTTTCCTCAAAGCACATCACACCTCTCTCCACTTCATGTCAGGCGCCCCTACACTAGGCACCGACAAACCACCCACCTCCGCTACAGCCTCCCCACCCAAACACCGAGAAACAATCCACTCTCGCCCGCTTTCAGCATTGACAAACCCCCCCTTCTGCAGGCCCCTACCCGGGGGGGGGGGACCCCTTCACCTTTCTTACCCATCCCCTCCACAGGTAAGGCGACCAACACCTCCCACTCCTACCAGCTCGCTCCATGCACCATACTCCTCCAGCTCCATCGCACCGCCCGGGCCCCTACACTCTGGCAACCCGAATCCCTGCACCCCTCCATTACACACCCCCACAAGGAAACCGCTCCAGCCACCGCTTGCGTCCCACCGCTATCGCTGCGCCACCCAGTTCCCCACCGCCAAACACCCTGCCCCTCTCGTCCCGCCCCGACACGCCGCTCGGCCCTCCACCGTAGCAGGCGCGCCGCACTCCCCGACCCCCCGCTTCAGCTGCCCTACGTGCAGCCCTCTCCAGCCGCCTCGCCGGCACCCCGAAATCACCCCCCGTCCGCGTGCCTCGCCCAACGCCCGTCTCCCGTCTCACCCCGGCTGCGATGCAGCACACAGACCCGCCATACCCACCTCCTCCCACACACGCCTCCAACAGGCGCACCCCCCCCCCCCCGCCCCCGATACCTAGACGACCCCCCCCCCCCTCCGCTCGCACCCGCGGCAGGGACGCAAGGAGGGAACGGGCCCCGCGGCTGGCTGACGCTTGTGAGCTGCCCAGGGGTCACTACCCCCCGAGCGGTGCGCGGCTGACATCCAATCCCCTCCCGCGCCAACCCGGGGGCAGTGCCCGCGGGACCTTCCCCGGCCGGCCGGCTCGATAAAAGCCCGGCTCGGCTTCCCTGCGCTGCGAAGGCGAGGGAGCGAGAACCAGGCGAGCGGGGAGCGTTGCTGCTTGAGCCCGCAGCCCCTGCAAGCCCGCGGGGCAGGAGAGAGGAACTCGGAGGCCATTGAGCCCTGCCCAGCCCGGCAGGGGGCAGGGGGGTGACCCGGGCAGGAGAAGGGACAGGCAGAGACAGGAAGGGAAGCAGGCAGCAGGCTGGCCCCGGAGCGGAGCGGTCTCTGTGAGCGCTAGCAGGGGCGGCGACGTGACCCTGCTCGCTGCCCGCCTCCCCCCCCCTCCCCAGTCCGCCTCCTCACTGCTACACCGCGGGTAAGGGGGGGGGGTCTCTTGTCCGTCACCCCCCCCGTTTCCTCCCCACCCGAGTCCCGCTGAGGACCGCCTCGGCCACCCCCAGCAGGGCTCAGGGCGCTTGGCGGGTGGCCGCGATGGTGGAAGCTCATGCAGACACCCCCTCCAGCTCTGCGGGGAAGAAGAGCCGCGAGGGGTGCCCCGACCAGCCGCAGCCTTCCCCAGGCAGCCGGCAGCCGGAGGAGTGGGAGATGGAGAAGTCGGCGCAGGGGCCCCCAGGGCAGCCTGGAGGCAGCCGCTTGGTGGCAAGCAGCTGCCCGCAGAAAAACGCTGAGATCCTGAGCAGCCAGTACGGCATCAACTTGTTCCTAGCCGGGCTGCTGCTCATGTTCGCCTGGGCTGTGCATGCGGTGGGCATCAGCAAGCAGGAGCTGCTCTCCTATCTCATCACCATCATGCTCATCCAGCTGCTCTGGATGCTGTGGTACATCTTCAGGAGCTACACCCAGAGGACGCTGATCCAAGAGAAAGACACCCACGCAGGGGCCCGCTGGTTAAAGTGTAAGTCGCGAGTCCCACTTCCATTTACTGGCAGAGCCAAGTCTGCGCTTTGGTTTCCCCTGCGAGGATAGCTAACCCCCCCCCTCCCCCCAGCAACCTCCCGGGGGCCTCAGCGCGTTTTAGGGTCAAATCTATGGTCCGTGTACTTGCCCTACCCTTGGCCGTATGGTAGTGAAGGTTCCCATACTCAAGCAGAATGGGCATTTCTAGTGGATTCAGTCCATGCAACCTGCAACTTGTCAGTCAGATAACTATGAAAAGAGAAATTTCACTCCCAGAGGGTTCCTCTGAAATCCCCTAATTTCTACCTTTCCTACCAGAGTCAGACATATGTTTGACACTAGTATATGTGAAGCTCCTTTTTATTTTGTTATTCTTCTGTTCTTCATAATGATAATTTTCTTATTTTCTGTACAAAAACAATAAAAACCAACCAAACAAAAATTAAAATCAACGACATAGTTATATCTAGATATAAAAATAGATGTAGATATAGATTATATGGATACCAATAATAGAGATGAACATACTACATGCACACTCTCTACTTACTTAAAACTTAGATAACCAGGATGGTGGACACATTTAAAATAGGATAGTTAGGTTAGATCAGGCAATTATGTAGGTGTGAGTCTATTTGTCTAGAGGAATTTGGGACTTGGGAAGTGAACTCTTTTCAAGCAATGCAATATTATTTATTTTATCGCAGAATGCATCACAGGTGTCAAAGCCTATCTATACAAATAAACTATTATTATTTATTACCTGTATTACCTGTAGGAAAGGGATAGATAAGAGAGTTAATACCATAATGCCACTATATAAATCCATAGTACATTCACACCTTGAATACTGCATGCAGTTCTGGTTGCCCCATTTAAAAAAAGATATATTAGAATTGAAAGAAGTACAGAGAAGGGCAACAAAAATGTTTAGGGGTATGGAAAACCTTCCCTATGAGGAGAGATTAAAAAGACGGGTACTGTTCAGCTTGAAAAAAGAGAAAACTAAGAGGAGGTTATGTCAGAGGTCTATAAAATCATGAATGGTTTGGAGAAAGTGAATAAGGAAGTATTATTGATCCCTTCATATAACACAAGAAGGAGGGGGTCACCTAATTAAAATTAATAGGCAGCAGGTTTAAAACAAACATGAGGAAGTACTTCTTCACAGGGCACACAGTCAATATGTGAAACTCATTGGCAGGGGATGTTATGAAGGCCAAAACTATAGGGTGGTCCAAAAAAGAATTAGATAAGCTATTAGCCAAGATGGTCAGGGATGCAACCCCATGCTCTGGGTGTACCTAAGCCTCTGACTGCCGGAAGCTGGGGATAGATCACTCAATAATTGCCATGCTTTGTTCATTCCATCTGAAGCATTTGGCACCAGCCATTGTTGGAAGATATGATACTGGGTTAGATGGATCATTGGTCTGACCCAGCATTCTTATGTTCTTAAGGTGCCATAAGTATTTATGGTGCTTTTCAGAGAGACAAGAAGACAAAGACCGTTCCCTAAGGAGCTTGCAGTTTAGGATATGAACTATGTGCACCATACTGGTAGCACCTGTAGGCAAAAAAGAGAATTTCTGGGAAGTTTTGCAAGGCTTTTGCAGAAGCAATTATTTGCGCAGTCATGTGCATATGGGATGTAGGCCCTCAATGGTTTTATTGAATGTTATATTGAATAGTATGACAAAACCACATTAACTGAAAAGAATGTTGTGTTTCAGGATCACAGGAAAAAAGCAAGGTCCTTTGCAGTAGCCATTGAGCTGTAGTTTGGAATTCCAGCTGGCAAGGCTGTTTTTATCAACAGCCTTTTTTTCTGCCTGTAGCGCTGTAAATGATAGACTGGAAACACGGACGAGTTAAATGCAATACAGAGGCTGAATAAACCACTGGGGCCAGAGAAATTTTAAAAACAATATCTCATGGCTTAGATGCAAATTGAGAAAATTCTCTGTGCAGCAGCTAGTGACTGTCACTTAGATGAAAAACACTAGGAAGTCTAAAATGTGATAATTCAAAACAATAAGTAGTTGCTAATAAACTTCATTCTTTCTCAGCCCTACTGTTATGCTTTCTTTAGTCTCTTATTGCCAGTATTAAGAGTACTTGAAATTTGTATTTTATTATTATTTATTATTGCATAGTCACTTTGCTAAAAATTTATACTATTAACATGGCATCACATGAATAGTCACTGATTACTATTTACTATTTCCCATAATAATATGCCATTCTTAGCCAAATCCTGGTAGTTACACAGTTTTACTTTAGGAGGATAGATGGATCAAATTCTTCTTGGGTATCATTTGATTTATGCCAGGGTTGAATTTGGCTTTATTTTGGGCCAAGTTCTGATACCTTTGCTCACATTAAGTAACGCTTTACTCCTTGAGTAGTTCCATTAATTGAGGAGTAAAATACTACTCAACATGAGTAAGGGTGGCAAAATCTGGCCCTTTATCTTTGTGGTACATTTTTTCACTTGCCATGGAGGATATAATGAATCATAGAATCTTAGAAATGAGATATGCAAAAGAACTATTAGGTCATCTTATCCATTTCCCGCGCCAATGCAGGATTGCTCTTTACAGTACATTCTTTAATGCTTTGTCAAGTGATGAGTCTTCCACAATTTCCATTGGATGACTATTTCACAGTCTAATAAATTTCACAGTTAGAAAAATTTTCCTGATATTCAGACCACATTTTCCTATGCTAAATTATTGCTTGGACAATTCTAGACAATTCCTTTAACCAATGTTAGAAGAAAACATACCTGGATTTATTAAAAAAGGTCCAATCCTGCAGTACTTACTCTGGCAACACTTGCATTACCTTCCTTTTCCAGAGTTAGAACTACAGTACTAATCTCTTAAAAGGTATCAATAATTTTGTCATAAAAATGATTAGCTAGTAGAACTGTTTAAAAGTTTGAAAAAAAAGAAACGTTTTGTCATTGATTCTTTGACTCCAAGACCAGAAGGGACCACTGTGACCATCTAGTCTGATCTCCTGTATAACACAGGCCATAGAACTTCCCCAAAATAATTCCTAGAGCATATCTTTTAGAAAAATATCCAACCTTGATCTTAAAACTGTCAGTGATGGAGAATCCATCAGAACCCTGGGTAAATTGTTCTACTGGTTAATCACTCTGACCATTAATTAGTCTGACCATTTTCATGATTATTTTCATAAGTTTTCCTCATTTTTTTGGTCAGCTCTATTAGCTAGTTTTTTAGGATGTGCCTCTTTGTTCTCATTGCATAAAGAAAATGTGCATGGATTAACTGGTAAGACTAGAAAAAAGACTGGTTAGACTAGAAAATGTTAATATTTATCTAAATTACTTAGCTGGATTTAATTATCCAGCATTTTGATACCCAATAAATGACCTATTTTATGCATTTTCTTTAGTCAGTGAATACCATGGTGAAAAACTGTAATTACTCTATCACTTATGGCTTGCATTTTACCAGCATAAATGTTGGATGAGAACTACTGAACAAAAACATCTTTTTATATAGTTATGTATCTTTTTATATCCATTTCTAACCAGATCCTTTTGAGACTAGATATCGGCAGTTGGAACCTTAGAGCATTGTTCTTTCCCAATTTGTATGGTATACAAAGCACATCTCCTGAAGTCTTAATGTAGACAATGTTTCTATTGACTTCAGTTGCTGTTTTGCTTCCATTAGGATTATATGAGCACGCCCCAAGTAATCATTTCCTCAAAGCTTATCAAGAAAGATGCATAAATGAAGTCCTTTGCCTGACTTACTCCAGTATGGCATTTTCCTGTCTTGATCCCATGGTTAAAAAAGAACCATAGGCACTACACAAGAAAACAGTGAAGATCAATCAAATGAGGTGGACATTTTATGAAAAAAAGGGGAGAAACAAACAAATTGTTCCCAGGAGCAAGTTTATTCTATTTCTCCAACAGCACAAGTTATACATAAATTATGGCCAGCCTAGTTAACTTGGACTATGACCCTTAGCCTTAAATTTGAATGTTGGGCATTTTGTGTATGTTGTTGGTGTATTGGCCTGAGACATTAGCTGTACTATTTGTTGTTTGAACCAGCCCAAACAAAATATTTTTATTTATATGAGTCACAGAAGACCTACCCGGTTTCCTTGAAGTCAATGGCACAACTCTGGTTGACTTCAATGGGAGCAAGTTTGAACCCATAGCATATTTAAAGAGAACCAAAGGAAGCATGTGTGCAGAAATACTCATTATGACACAAATCATGATTACGCTATGTGGGGGGAAAGTAAGTGTTTCTCCACTGACCATTTAGAATAATTGTCTAAAACATGTGAAATCTAGAACCCTCATTAAAGGAAATCCATGACCATGTGTAATACAAAGTTACATAGAAGGGAGTTACAATAAATATACAATAGCTGATTCATGCAAAAATAAATACGTGCGTAGTGGAGGGGTCTGATCAGGAATCTAAGATATTATTTTTGCTTTTGTGTGTTTAAACCTATTTTCTTTCTTTCTTCACCTTAGTAATGCCTTAAACTCAGTTGAACTCTTCTCATAAGTAATGAAAAAGAGCTTGCAGAATCAGACCCTAGGACTGTGCATCCTTTTCACCAACCGCATTGCTTCACCATTTCACACCGTTTTAAATTACAAATATATAATTATAAATTATAAAATATTATATAAATCCATATTATAAATATATTTACTATATATAGTACTTAACTAAAGTGAGAGAAAATGGTGTATACATATATTTATAATAAATAAACATTATATATTAGGGTTTGAGCCTAAACCACTGAACTCAATGGGAGTTTTCCCACTGGAATCAGGATTAAGGTTTTAAATCATTTCCAGTCACACATCAAGTCAGTCTATGTATAAGAATTTATTAAACAAGAACCACATAAGTTTTTCTCCAATGTGATATAAACTGTTGCTGCAGAAGGATCTTGTTTCCTGTTGATGAGATAATTATATTCAAAAAGAAATAAATCCTCAAGGCATGTTGAAACCATTAGAAAAACAATCCAAATAGACTGATTTTTAAAACTGCATTTTTTTTGGTAGTAATTTCCTGGTATTTTTAGAAATTAGTCCTGCAAGTTATTTTAATGGAATTAACAATGCTAATTTCCTTTAGAACAATATTAATTCCTTGTAGAAGGAAACCTAAATGACTAACTGCTAAAGCAGTCTAGAATCTACCACCTTACAGTACAATTTACTTGTGTACCTAATGAAAAATTATACAATACATGTAGTTAAACCTAGGGCCCAATCCTTCAAACACTTCCATATGTGAGTAACGTCACTCACATAACAACTAGTTCATCTGAACTCAGTGGGAATACTCGCTTGAGTAAAGTTACTCACACACACAGGTGTTTGCAGAGTCGGCCCTTAGATTTTGAACTATAAAAGTGAAAAGTTGAGGCCAAATTCTCTGCTGGTGTAAGGTATATCCCTAGGGATTTTGGTCTTTGGTTTCTTTATATAGCAAGTATTTGTAAAATATTAAAACTAAAAATACTAGTGGAAATGAAATTCTTCACATTGCATTCTGTTCCCAAATCTGTACTTGTATATTGACAAAGAGCTAACGAATTGAATAAACTGTTTTTTTATATTTAAATAATAATAATATCAAAATATTTTATATTTTGAATAAACTGTTATTTTAGAAATGGCTGTAGCAAAGTGACTAATGTATTTTTTTCTCCACTGCACCTGATTTGGAGCTTCTTGTATGCAGTGTTGTTGTAGCTGTGTCAGTCCCAGGATATTAGAGAGACAAGGTGGTAAGGTAATACCTTTTATTGGACCAACTTCTGGTCCAATAAAAGGTACTACCTAACCCATGTTGGAGCTTCTTGTTCATTTGTAATGAACAGGTGAGTACACTGTAAATATGAATAATTCCCAAACAGCAACAATTACACTACATTTTTAAAATTTTCATTCAAATAAATAGCTCATCTTTAGTAGGGTATTTAACATGTTATTATAAAAATGAAGGGTCTCCTTTGTTGACTTGTTAACTTTAATTTTAGGGAACAAAATATATATTGCCCCAAAACAATAATTCCAGTGGAACATCTCATGTTAATAAGGTGAGCAGGATTTGGACCTTTAAGTATAATATAAATACTTAATAAAGTCAACTCTTGTGATATCATTTACCATCTTTATATCACAATTCTCTTTGAGCAATAAGAAATAGGGACAAAGATACAGTGATCTAAGTTCTGAGGGTCCTTAGCCAGTTTTTACCTGGGCTTTATTCAGCTAAAGTTAAGTTAAAGTCAATGGGAGTTTGTCTGAGTAAGGACTTAGGAAAAAAACTGAATAAAGGTCTCAGAGCCTGGCTTAGTAATTTTATCTCCTGTTGTGTCTTGTTGCTTAATTATACTGGTACAATAAGGTTCAATAGCAACATAGCTGTATCTTATCATATAGCTTTCCAAAATGAGTTCCCATTTAGATCTTTGAAGTGAAAGACATTGGAGTTATACTAAAAATAACAGTAAAGGAAACATTTTAAAAAAACCCTTTAAAAACATTATATAAAAATTTAGACAAACTATTTATTTATTTATGTATGTTAAAGTAATGGATCTCAGGATGAAGTCTGAAATCTGAGTGCATTTGTAAAAAGAAAAGCATACAGTTTTTGGTCTCTGACTTATAGTGGTTCAGTATAACCTTCTGAACAATTGAGATGGCATACCAAGTGATTGTATTACTACCCAGTGTAGGACTCTTGGGTCAGGAGACTGTAACATTATTGTTCAGCTCTGTGAATGGTATAGTTTGCTGTGTAGCTATATAGTGCATTAATTCATTTGACTGTATAACTGGCTCTGTGCTACAGTTACTTGAGGCTCTGATCCAGCAAAGTTCTGAGCAGCTTCTACAAGATGCTGAATGCCCTCAACTCCCTGGGAATTGTAAGATTGGTCCCTACATACTGCATGAGCTATTCATGTATTGTGGTTATGCTTAAATCATAGATTGTGAAGGAGCTTTCATGAATTACAGAGCTTTATTGCATGGAGTAAACTGATCTTATGACCATTTACTTATTTTACTGATTAGTAGGGATAGCCTTTTTAAAACATGAATTTTCATTTATTAGTACAGATTCTCTGAAGACAGATTAACTGTACATTAACATTTTCTAATATTTGTTTTGTCTTAGGTGGGATTACATTATTTGCAGTGATTACTTTAATTCTGGACTCTTTTAAAATTGGATACTTTATTGGATTTTCAAATTGTTTATCAGCAACTGAAGGCATTTTTCCTGTCACACATGCAGTGCATACGCTTTTACAGGTAAAAGCAACCTGTTTTAGCTTGTTATTATGTCTGTTTTTCTCACCAAGCATAACTTTTGTCTGTTCCTCTTGCTCTGTTTTTGCTAAATTAGTTTCTAAAAACATCAGGAGATAAGTTGTTAAGGGCTAAACTTTTTGTGTGTGCATCCCCCTTTCTGCATGCAAACTGGGATTTGAGCATGCAGATCAGGCAGTTGAGCAAGAAGTTACCCAATTTGTATCCAAAAATGCCTGTTTGTATCTGAAAATGAACTAGCTCCTCACATATAGAGATGTATGTATAAATGTTTCACATGGATAAAAAGGTCTCCTAAAAATTTGGTCTCACATTTGGAACGACATACCTTTTTGTAGTTCAAGTTAGGCACATAGTTGTCATAATTTTTTTATATGAAATGAGACAAATACATTTCAAGGTTGCTTCTGCACAGGAACTTGCCATACTGGTTCAGTCCATCGATCCATCTAGTCTGGTATCCTGCGGCTGGCAGTCATGAATATCTGATTCTTCAAAGGAAGGCAAAACCCCTACATAATGCACTTATGTAGTTGTGCAATGCTTGTTCATCTGGGGAAATTCCTTCCTGAAACAAGTAAATGATGGTTTTCACCCTGAAGCATGTTATTTGATTACGCACATCACAGTGTGGATAGCAGCAAACATAGCCAATAAGGAGTGTACAACTACCCAATCGTATTCTAAGTCCAGCCATTTGTCTCCATGTCATCATATGACAATGAATTCCACATTTGATTACATATTGCATAAAGAAGTGTTTCCTTTTCTAGTGTTTTAAACTTACAGACAACTCCCTTGTTATTATGTAATAGGTCAAAAGGGAGAGACTGATGAGATTTCACAATAGCCTCCATAATGTTGAATACCTGAATCAAGATCCTCTTACAATTTCTCCATCCTGGATGGTGAGCCAGATTATGCACATGCATGAGGGCCGAGCTCAGTGTGTGGTTGGGGGAGGCCCAACTAGCTTCCATTCCCTTGCACAACCAGCTCTGAAGCAGAATTCCAATTCCAATTCCATGTGCAATGCAGAGCTGTACTGAGGAAGGGAAAAATAAAAAACACAGATAACTGATGCTAATCAGGTCACTTAATGCACCTTCAGAAGGTGCATAGATAACATGGCGATGGGCACAGTATGAGAACTGTGCCAAAAAATTTGGATTTCATTTAAACTTTCATAAAGTTTGGAAGCCTTTTGATCCAGTGTTTTAGTTTAGTCCCTTTTTAAATTTAGCAAATGTTTCACTGAACAGATGGGTAAATGTGGCAGGAATGTGGGTCTTCTGGTTAGGTTGCTGGAGATCAGAATTCTCAGTTTTGCCAATGAAATATTGTGTAGACTTAGGCCCACACTTTCAAAAGTGTCCACTAATTTTGAGTTCCTTAAATCAGAGGTGCTGATCATGCATAATTCTAGCTGAAGTTAATGGGGGCTGCAGAAAATCAGGCCCTGGATATCAAGTTTGGCACCAAAAATTGAGGTGCCCAGAATGAATGGACATTTGTGAAAATTTAAGTCTTAATTTACTGTTAATTATAAAACCACTGAATGTGTTTTGGACATCTCAGAACTTCATTTCGCTGGGACAATTAGCAGACATGCAATGTTGTTTTCAAAGGTTCTGTGGAGAAGAGTGAACCATTTTTAGGTTAGGTAAGGGCATTAGATCTAATATACTTAGACTTCAGTAAAGCATTTAACTTGATACCACATGGGAAATTATTAGTGAAATTAGAGAAGATGAGGATCAGTACAAGGTGGTGAATGATAAGGTAAATAAAAGTGCAAAAACCATGGGTTGTGCTGAAAGGTAAATTATTGGACTAGAGGGAGATTATAGTGGAATTCCTCAAGGATAAGTCTCGGGACCAATCTAATTCAATAATTTTATTAGTGGTTTTGGCACAAAAAGTCAGCATCTGCTAGTGAAATTTGCTGATGATATAAAGTTTTGAGGCATTGTCAATACAGAGGAGGATTGGAATATTATACAGGAAGATCTGGATGACTGACAACCGCAGTAATACAAATGGGATGAAATTCAAAGTACTAAGTGCAAAGTCATGCACTTAGGGTCTAATACATTTTTTTGCCATAAGCTAGGGGCTCATCAGTTGGAAGAAACAGAGGAGGATAAAGATCTAGTTGTGTTGGTCTATCACAAGATGACTATGAATCATCAACATGATGTGACTGCAAAAAAGACAGATGTAATCCTAGGATGTATCAGGTGATGCATTTCCAGTAGAGACAGAGAAGTATTAATGCGGTTGTACAAGGCACTGGTAAGATCTCCTTTGGAATACCGTGTACAGTTCTGGTCACCCATGTTCAAGAAAGATGAATAGAAACTGGAACAGGTGTAGAAAAGCACTACTATGAATTGCCCTGCTCTGTTCACTCTCTCTGAAGCATCTGGATATGGCCACTGTTGGAAGACAAAATACTGCTCTAGATGGACAATTGGTCTGACTCAGTATGGCCATTTTTCTGTTCGTATGATGATCAGGGGAATGAAGGACCTATCTTATGAGGAGACTGGAAGAGGTTGGCATTTTTAGCCTTGCAAAAAGAAGGCAGAGAGGGGATATGATTGCTGTCTATAAATACATCGGTGGGTAAACACCAGGGAAGGTGAAGAGCTATTTAAGCTAAAGGACAATATTGGTACAAGAACAAATGGGTATGTACTGGCTATGAACAAATTCAGGCTGGAAATTAGAAGAAGGTTTCTACCCAGGAGAGGAATGAGGTTCTGGAACAGCCTCCCAATAGGAATTGTGGGGGCAAATAATTTAATTAGATTTAAGAGAGGGCTAGACAAATTTATGAGTGTGATTGTATGATGGGGTTACTTGTGATGGTAAGGGCAAGCCCTGGGGCTCACTTCCAGTCTGATGTCCCTAAAATCTCATGCTTCAGAGTTTCAGCCAGCCAGCTGCAGGAATCAGGAAGGGATTCTCCTCTTCCCACTCCAAGCCCTCAATTATGCTGGGTTGTTTTTGTTTTTATTTGTTTTTTATCTCCTTGGTTGCCACAGCTGGAGATGGGACATTGGATGCAATGGGCCAGAGCTGTGAGGTGGCACTGAGAGCTCTCTCGCTCAGGTCCTTGGCTGGCTGGCACCAGCTCAGGGAGCTCACATGGTCAGGATCCCAAACATCACATGATCACCAGCCATTTGTGGGACCAGGAAGGAATTTTCTTCCAGGTCAGATTGGCAGTGACCTGGAGGTATTTTGCCTTCCTCTGCAGCATGGATTCTGGTCACTTGCCAAGATTATCTGGGTATATCTCACTTAATCATTTCCCTGTCATTGCAGGGGCCTTGGGCAGTGGTGCACCTCGGTCTCTCCTGTTCTCTGCCTGTGGCAAATAATAGTCCTCCTGGGCTTGTAATACTGTGGTCTAATTTTGGTTATTGGGTTTAGGGTGTGGATGTTGGTTGCCTGTGATATGCAGATGGTCAGACTAGATGATCTGGTGTTCCCTTCTGGCCTTAAACTCTGTGATTCTATGCCTGACCCCTTTTCAAGCTCTTCCTCTATTGTCAAACTTCAGCATTCTGGGAACCTAACTGAGACTGATGTCTCCAGATTCCATGCCAGCATCCCTGTGGAATCTGGTGTATCCTTCCATTATCACCTTGCATTCCTCATTCATTCCAATAGACTGCATCAATAGGGAACTAAATCCTGAAGTCTCACTCCATTAACCTTCTGCAACCTCAGTATCATCTGATTCTTCTTTCTTCCCCCCATTCCCACCTCTCAGACCCAGTCTCCACTGATGTGCTCTGCCTCTTTAATATCCCCCAAAACTGACCTTTCTGTGCTCTCTTGGCTGCTACAACTTTTGTACCTGCTGTAGTTGTCTCTCAGATTGATTACTACCAACCTTCTCTCCTGCTTTCTGTATGTCACTTCTCCTCCCTGCGGGCTATTCACAGCACCCCTCCACCTTGAATCCCTTCATTGACCTGTCTCTTACCTCATCATTCTCAACGTTCTCAGCCTCACCAGGCCTTACATAAATCTCACTGCTGGCTACATCTCTGATCTCACTTCTTACTTTCACTTCCTACATTCCTCTCATTCTCCTCTTCTTCCCTCTCCTTTCCATTTCCTTCTTTTGGCTTCGTGCCTTTGCTCATGCAGCCACTTCATTCATAGAGCAGTCTCCCATTTCTTGTCCACTGGGAGCCCTCACTGTGATCTCCTTCATAGCACTCCTAAAATCTCTCATCTTCCCGGAATTCTTCCTACCTTGTTCCACTCACCAATGATCTTTCATGAGTGTTATTGTTGTCTATTTTAGACTTTAGACTTGGGGCAGGGGATTCATCTCCCTTGATCAGGCTGTAAAGCCCAATGTAAATGTACTGGCCCATACCTTTTAAATTAATAATACTGGTTGCTAATTGACAGGTGCTGCAAAATAAAAGCACTTTATTAATTGGAAACTTTGTTGGCAGCCTCAGCCAAGAAACACACTGTTATATGGGTTGGGAACCAGTTCGAACCTCTGACCCATCAAAATGCTCCTCTCAGAGAAGGATAGATGCTCATGGCAGCACAGCTACTGTTGCAGTTGCAATACCTGTCTTGTGGACAGAGTAGGGGTCAGCAACCTTTCAGAACTGGTGTGCCGAGTCTTCATTTATTCACTCTAATTTAAGGTTTCGCGTGCCAGTAATACCTTTTAGCATTTTTAGAAGGTATCTTTCTATAAGTCTATAATATATAACTAAACTATTGTTGTATGTAAAGTAAATAAGGTTTTTAAAACATTTAAGAAGCTTCATTTAAAATTAAATTAAAATGCAGCTCTTATGAGTTTAGTGTGGTCCTTGCCCTTGCTTTTCCTTGCTGAGTTTTCCAGTGTCTGTCTGGCACATATTTGGATACTTTAAGCTGCACACAAGCTTCTGAGTGATCAGTTGTTAACCAGCTCCGAGAGGGACAGAGGACAGATTTTGTGTGTGAAAATACCATTCACACAGGTATGTGGATCCAAACACTGAAAGCATTGCAAACGCAATTTTCTTTAAACAGTTAAATTTCACTGGCAGGGACATCCAGCAGGTCAGAATAGGGGCCCCATGATCTCTTTCTCGGTAGCTTCAAGTGCACTCTGCAGATCTCCAAACTTTGATGCCCACAATTCTGAGCTTTTTAACTGAATGAGCTTCATTTTGAAATCTTCAACACCTGTCCACTGAAATACAGACAAATCCAAGTTGCTTTTGTTGAACTTTTCAGGTTTAATTAGAAAAGAAAGCATTGGGCCAAATCGCTGGAAGTCTTGAACTCTGTCAGAAAATTCTGATTCCAGTTCTTGCATGTACATTCTAATCTCAATGTCAAATGCAGTGCACTGTTCCACGTGGAGTGATAGTGATGTAAGCAGCAAATCAGGACTTAAAAATATCCAAGTACAGTGGTGCTGGAACAATTTTTAAGCTGTGCCTCCTCTTGCCCCTGTCTGCACCCCTCACTGCCCCAGGCCAGCAGCAGAGCCCCCTGGACCAGTGGCTGGGACCCGGGGCCGGCAGCGGGCCGAGCAGGGCCAGCGGACAGAACCCCAGCTGGCAGGTGGCCGGCGGCCGGTACCCCAGGTCAGCAGCAGAACCCCCGGGACCAGTGGGCAGGACCCGGGCAGTGTGAGTACCACTGAAAATCAGCTTGCATGCTGCCTTTTGCACGCGTGCCATAGGTTGCTTACCCCTAGGACAGCGGACTTTATATTTCTGTGCTGTCAGTCTGGTACTTTCCTTCACATTTTTCACCACTACTTGAAAAATAAAAGTCTTTCCAGATACCGAAACTCAAAGTATGGGATATATTTTGGATGAGACATATTTAATGACGTTTCTACTGCAATCTTTTCCACTGTCTTGTGTGCGTGAGAGATGTTAGATTTCTGAGTGGCAGGCAGTTCTGGGTGAATGGCACAGGGGACCAAGGGTCATTTCAGATCAATTGAGCCTGAGGGCAATGGATCTGCACCAATTTACACCAGCAGAGAATCTGGCCATCAGTGTTTTCTTGTATATCTACCTTCATTGTTAATACTCACAAATATAGTGACATTTACCCAAATGAACTGATTGTATTTTATCTGTATTTTTATTTAGGTGTATTTTCTTTGGTGTCATGCCAAGGATATTATCCAGTCTTTCAAAACACTTGAAAGGTAAAATGAATACGATTTAGCTCTAGAACATTACTTCTAGTTTGTATGTATATTGTTTAAACATGTACTGTATTATCATATAAAAATGCAGATAGTGAAAACGTTTGGAGTCTGATTCTCCTTTTACTTATGTTTGTGTACATCAGCTGCAATCCCATTTACTGGAAAAAGTGAGAGGGTGAATCATTATTTTTTAATTTATATTTTCAATTTAAACAGTGTTTATACTTCTTTAGCAAAAATAGTCAAAGAATATGCATATTTTCCACTAATTGAATCATGTAACATGACTGCTACAGCATAGTAACTTTTCATCTTTGGAGTTACACATATCTTTCTCAGAGTAAGGAAATATCACCTGTATGTCTCATGTTTAATTTATTTAGCTGTCTGAAGGGTATTGGCATCAGTCACCGTGTGCAGTAGCTTGCATTCAGTGACACACATTTGACAACATCTTAAATTGTTATGGGGGAATGCCTTCTTTGGACCAGATATGGATGTGCAAATATACTGTGGGACAAATTCTGCTCTGAGGTATGTCCATATAGCTCCCATTGAAGTCAGAGGGATTTGTGTACAAATCTGATGGAAGACCTTGGCATCTTCAGTGTGATTTACATATCCCATGAATCAGAAACACTAAATAAACTTAGATGATCCTGAAATAGAGGACTATATTCACTAGTCTGGAACTTGGAAGACCTGGATTCAATTCTCTGTTCTACCATAGACTTCCTGAGTGACTTTGGGCTAGTCATATAGTCTCTCTCCAACTCAGTTCCTCATCTGTACAATGGAATTAATAGCACTTCCCTACCTCACAGGGCTGTTATGAGGATAAATGTATTAGAGATTAAGAGGTGCTCAGATACTACACTAATGGAGACCAGATAAGTGCCTAAGGTAGATAATATAAAGTCATAGATTACAAAGACTATACCTGTATCTTTATTCACAAAATACATATAGAATAGACAGCAGCAATTAAACCTTTCCTACCCGGCTCCCTAAAATTTGGCCCAATTTCCAGGAATAATGAGTCCCTGTATTGACTTCACTTGGAGTTATGGGAGCTCAGCACTGCTGTAAATCAGGCTCAGAGTTTCTGAATTCTGGCTTGGAAGGAACATCACCAATAGTGCTGACATCAGTCTCCTCTCTGCTTGCAGAAGTGTCAACTGTGCTATAGCCAGAGGATGGAGATCATCATCTAATTTCACATTGCAGGCAAACTGAACCAATGATCATGAGACAAATGTTTTTATACCCCATCCCCAAGTTCCTGAGCAGTCCAGTTACCTTATAATTACCTTAAAAAATCCATTCTTCTTTTAGAGTCCAATCCTAAAAAGCCACTATTAACTTTAGTGGGAGTTTTGCCTGTATAAAGCTTATGTGCACTCAGAAAATATTACAGATGCACAGTCAGGTAGGGAAGGAAGGATCGAACCTTTAGTGTCAACTCCTGCTTTTCTAATCTCAATGTCAAATGCAGTGCATCCTTTTTGGCTTTCTTCTTCTTTAAGGATCCAGCGGGGCCTCTCATGTAGGAATACAGAGCAGCATCCTCTATATTTTAGTGATAGCTCTTTTTATTTTTAATTAAATAGATGGAAATGTCAAACTATGTAGTAACCATGAAAATACTTCTTAAAACTATGGTTGCACAGGTGGGCAGCATTCCAGCAGAGACAAAGTTAAACCATGATTGAAAAAGTAATAAAAAATATAGGCAACAACACCGAGAAAGGGGAAGAAATCAGCAAAAAGACTTACAGTGGCCAGGGATAAAATTTTCAAAAGTGCCTAAGTGACTTGGAAACCTAAGTCCTATGGACTTTCAGTAGAATTTAAGCTCCTAACTCACATAGGTACATTTGAAAATTTTACCCGAGATCTTCATGTGGCATCATTGACTTTAGCGGACCCTCCACTCCTAAATCATAGATCTCTAGCAAGAATAAAAAAGAATGTCCATTCTACTGTCATCATGTGTGGTATTGTACAATGATGAAGTGCCTCAGATGTAAGCCAACAAGTTTATCTAGTGATGCCTGACAAAGGTGGATGGAAAGCTGTCTAGATTGTTGGGCTCAACGAGTAGTGATCAATGGCTCGATGTCTAGTTGGCAGCCGGTATCAAGCGGAGTGCCCCAGGGGTCGGTCCTGAGGCCGGTTTTGTTCAACATCTTTATTAATGATCTGGACGATGGGATAGATTGCACCCTCAGCAAGTTCGTGGATGACACTAAGCTGGGGGGAAGAGATAAATATGCTGGAGGGTAGGGATAGGGTCCAGAGTGACCTAGACAAATTAGAGGATTGGGCCAAAGTGGGCTTGTTTAGTCTGCAGAAGAGAAAAGTGAGGGGGGATTTGATAGCAGTGTTCAACTACCTGAAGAGGGGTTCCAAAGAGAATGGAGCTAGGCTGTTCTCAGTGGTGGCAGATGACAGAACAAGTAGTAATGGCCTCAAGTTGCAGTTGGGGAGGTCTAGCTGGATATTAGGAAACACTGTTTCACTAGAAGGATGGTGAAGCACTGGAATGGGTCACCTGAGGAGGTGGTGAAATCTCTATCCTTAGAGATTTTTAAGGCCCAGCTTGACAAAGCCATGGCTGGGATGATTTAGTTGGGGCTGGTCCTGCTTTGAGCAGGGGGTTGGACTAGATGACCTCCTGAGGTCTCTTCCAACCCTAATCTTCTATGATTCTATGAAATGTCATAATGCTCATCTTGAAACATCACTGCAAAACAAACTACAGGAGCTAGCCAAATATTTATAGAAAACAAAATAAGAAAATGACTCAGAAAACTTGCCTATGGGTTCTATTCACTTTAGGTTTGTGTATAAATCCCATGAACACCAGTGAGAATTATGTAAACATATAGAAGAGAAAACAAGTCAAGTCCTATGACTATAAGGCTTTCTGATGTATTGAGTAGAGACAGGAGTGGTCCAGTGACCCAGGTTCAGTAATCGGAGCCAGGAATTCATAAATCCAAATCTTGCCAGCAGTAATGACCCCCTCTGTGGCTCTTAGCAAGTCTCTTTGTATCATGTTCCGCATATTACTCCGCTTCCTTACACAGTCACTGTGAGGAGTGAAATAGAAAGAGTGAGGGACAGTATGAGGTGATCCAGTGTGCTGTCCTGAGCAAGGGAGGCAGTGTGGTCCAATAGATACAGCAATGGCTCGGAGCCAGGAGAGCTGGTTCACCTGCTGTGTGACCTTAGGCAAGTCACTTTCACTATGTTTTTTCTCCCACCTTTGTTTGTCTTGTCAATTTAAATTGTAAGTTCTTTGAGCCAGGGACTTTCTCTTCTTGTGTCTTTATACAGAGCCAATGAGGTCTGACCTTGATTGGGGCTTCCAAGTGTTACTGTTATACAAATAATAAATATCTGACCAGACTTGGCTTTCATTTTTAGACAGGTTTCTGAATCCTGAATTAAAAACTCAGATTATATGCATCACAACTGTGAAAATCCGCACACAATACCACTAACTAACACTGTTAGTTGGATTTGGGGGCAGTTTATACAACTGTGGGAATGCTCTTGAAAACATTTGTGATGTATTAGTTCTTTACTTCCATTATTAGCTTCACTGCAGCAGAACAATAGAGCCTTTGTTATATGCTCTACAGTACCTCTATACAGGGTGACATTAAAACATATTGTTCTGTTTGTTTAAACATGTAAAATACTATGCTTTTAGTTTATTTTCAAAATAAGGCTTGCAGTGTGAGCTATTGAAATAAGATCTATTTATAAGTGGATTGCTTATAGTGTGTTACCTCTGAATCTGGGACTTTGTGCAAAGGCAAGATAAAGAATTGATCAGAGAAGCTGACCAGAAGAAGGCATGCAAACAGATTGGAAACTTGGTGCAAAAGAAAGAAGTCTGTGGTAAACAATGGGAAGTGGAGGGACCAAGACTGGCTCACTCTTAGCAAAAATACCACAGTATTCTATAATAATGGGTCAAAAATCACAGTTTGTAATTACTGTTATGTTTTGACCCATTATCTCATTGCTTATCCCAGACATCTTTCTCTTGCCCCCGATTGGATCACATTCCGAGACTGAGATTTCAAAGCCTCCTAGGGTGTTTAACCACACAATTCCCATTTATTTTAATTGGAACTGTGTGGCTAAATCCCCTATGTGGCTTTGACAATTTCAATCAAGAAATCTTGTTCAGTAGATGGAAATGAATGGAGCGGAATCTGGAGAAGGCAGAGGAATCTCTGTAAGGAAAGGATGACTACAGTGGATGTGAGGAAGGAGTGCAGAATGGTTTGAGGTACCTGGTGCAAGAGTGGGAGCAGTAGAGCCTATTAACATAAACCAATTCCTGTTTAGATTAGTAAATAGTTGTCATAAATGTGAACTTTCATAAAAACCCATCCAGAAAGTTGCTATATAATATATGAAAAGGAGTACTTGTGGCAACTTAGAGACTAACGAATTTATTTGAGCATAAGCTTTGGTGAGTTACAGCTCACTTCAAGTGAGCTGTAGCTCACCAAAGCTTATGCTCAAATAAATTCGTTAGTCTCTAAGGTGCCACAAGCACTCCTTTTCTTTTTGCGAATACAGACTAACATGGCTGCTACTCTGAAACATATATAATATGACTATTTCCAAAGAATGACGTATGCTATTCCATAATGCCATCATATAAATATAAACAATGCCATTGTATAAGAGATTGTAGCAAATAAGAGCAGCATCCTACTTACAATGCAATTTAATAGATTAAACCACTGCCTTTTTATAACATCCTGAAAGACTCACCTATCTAACCTGTTTCACCGTGAAGCATGCTGTAAGAAGACTTGTTTTACAGCTATTGAGGAGTAAAGTAGTGTCAATCGTTGTACCCTGTAAAAAGTGATGGATTCCATTTAAGATAGATGGGGTGAAATCCTTTGTACAGATTGTATCGATAACTAATCTATTTTCTAGGTTTGGGGTGATCCATTCCGTGTTTACAAATTTACTCCTGTGGACAAATGGAGTGTTAACAGAATCAAAACACCTACTCAATGAACACAAGGAAAGACTAATCACACTTGGTTTTGGAAACATAACAATAGGTAAGCTAAAGGGTTGGTACATTTTTGGAAGTTCTGCTATAATGCATGATCATTCTAAATATGGTATCCCACCAGGTCAATGGTAAGTATCGTACCATACATAATAAGGTCCTGATCACCTGCAATGGTTCATACATAAGAATAATGGTCCTGATCACCCGCAACTCCCATTTACTTCAGTGGGAACTGATGGTTCTCAGCACCTTAGTGAATCAGGACCAGAGTAACAACAATGTCCACAGACTCTAAAAAAAGGCATGTTGTTAACATTTATTTTGATGTATAAAATCCTCAAAGCACCTATCCAGTAAGAAAGCACAGAGGGTAATTGAACAAAGAATGTAGTTAAACGAGATTTTAATTGTTGCCATATTGCTAGTGGTAAGCATCCTGCATGACATGGGCCCAATCCTGCAAAGCCTGTCAGGTGAGGAGTCCCACTGAATTCAATGGAACTGCTCTGGTGGCACCAAGCAGATATTTCTTAAGGAGGGTAAGCAAATTCCAGACCCTGTTCCACCCGCACCCGGGACCCCGTTCTGGTCCCCACTCATTTTCTGGTCCTCTTCCTGCAGGGTCTTCCTTGGCTGGGGAGTTTCTCCTCTCTCTTACTAACACAGTATATGAGCCAGTGGCACCAGGAGTTGAATTCTCAGCAGACTTCCCTGCACTCCACCGTACAGGAACAAACTTCCGGTGCACCAGGCTAGGGGTGACGGGGAGGGGAGTGGCATTGCAACTGCACAGCCAAAGCGATGTTCCAGACCACTCTGGCAGCAGCTGTACTTATTTAGTATTGGACCACTGCTTAAAAGTGCTCAGGTGGTGAACCTGCTTCCCCGCTCTGCAGTCTATGGAACGTTAAGCAAGTGCAAAACCCTTCGGGATGGGGTGGAGCAGCATTTGCTCTCCTCTGCCCCTTACCCAGCCCCCTTCAATTAGCGCTACTGAAGTAAAGATTTTGTATGTCAGTGCCGGTTTGTCTTCTGTATTGTAAGAGTCTCTTCTCATACTAGACAATTTTCTCCACTGATAATATGGCACAGACTTTGACAAATTATGAACATGATCCTCTGAGGTGCTGAGCACTTTCAACTCCCAATGAAATCAAGGGAGGTTGAGGATAGACAGCAGCTTAAATGGGAGATAAATGCACTCTGCAGGTGAGGGTACTTCTCTTCTGATCCCAAAATTGTTCTGTAGGATTGTTTGGAATCATACTAATCCTCACTGCAGGTGACGGGGAGGAGAGCCAGACATATGCAAGGAGGGAATATGCTTACAGCTTTGGTGTAAATATTTTTTCCCCAAGTGAATCCAGTAGCACCTGGATCTTAACAACCCCTGGTTTGGGTTTTTCAAAACCAAAACCCAAACCAACCACATTTTTGCCTCTCTCTATTGCAGATTAGCTGAAAATAGTTTGCAATTTTCCATTGCTTCCAGTAGAGTTCAAGGTAAATTCCAAAACTGGTAAAAAATATACTTAATAATTAGGATTGCCAATTTTCTATTGGCACAAAACGGAACACCCTTGCCCCGCCCCTTTGCCTGTGGCCCCACCCCAACTCATTACATTCCCCCTCTCTTGGTGGCTTGCTCTCCCCTACCCTCACTCACTTTCACTGGGCTGGGGCAGGGGGGTTGGGGGTGCAGGAGGAGATGAGGAATCTAAATGGGGGTGCAGGCTTTAGGGTGGGGCCAGAAATGAGGTGTTCAAGGTGCAGGAGGGGACTCTAGGCTGGGGAAGGGAGTTGGCTTGCTGGAGGGGGTAAGAGCTCTGGCTGGGGGTGCAGGCTCTGGGATAGGGCTGGAGATGAGGGGTTGAAGTGCAGAAGGGGGCTCCAGGTTGGGGGGGGCTCAGGGCTGGGGCCTGTGATGAGGGGTTTGGAGTGCAGGAGGGGGTTCCTGGTTTGGGGGGCTCAGGGCTGGGGCTGGGGCAGGGGATTGGGGCACGGGGCTGAGGCACAAGCTTACCTGTGGTGGCTCCTGGTCAGCAACTCAGCGTGGGTGCTCAGGCTGGCTGCCTGCCTGTCCTGGCACCGCAGATCGCTCTGCACCCCAGAAGCAGCCCGCAGCAGGTCCAGCTCCTAGAGAGAGGCAAGCAGGTGGCTCTGTGCGCTGCTCTCGCCTGCAGGCACCGCTCCCCCCTCCCAGCACAGGTGCTGACTGGACTGCCAGGGTCCCTTTTCGACTGGGTGTTCTGAAAACCGGACACCTTGTCACCCTATTAATAATATAGTCCACATGTTCAAAAACTACCTCTGAAATTGGACCCAAAGTTCTATACCTGCAGTTTACAAGTTCTATCCCGTATAGGTACAAATAGAATCCAGATGCCACATTACCTGATTGCTGCTGCAGATCCAGTATTTAGATATGTAGTTCAGAGATTTTCTCCAGTTGTACTGCATAGAGCACTGGTGGTCTGTGGAGTACATGCCAGTGGCCAGCAGAAAGCAGGTTATTGGCTTCCTTCCTAGTTTTCATCTGTTAAATTACATTTAGAGACAGCTAAAGTACATTCAAAACATTCAGAACCTCAAAGATATGAGCACCAGAGTTCTGGACTTACCAGTCAGCTGGACATCCTCTGGAACCGGAAGTAATCAGGCAGCAGCGGAGACACACAGAGACACAAAAAAAGGAAATACTTTACTGCCTCTGGACTTTAGCCCTGGGGCTCAGGTCTTCAGCTTGGGAGTGGGGGTTAAGGCTGCAACCACAGGCAGGGGGGTGTCAGGGCTCTGGGCAGGGTGGGGGTCATGGCTTCTGACCCTTGGGAGCACCATGGCTCAGGGCTTGAGATCTGGGGGGAGCACTGGGACTTGGGGCTTCAGCCCCATGGCTCTACTCCTGGTTTCAGCCTGGGGCTTCAGACTGATGACGACTTTCCTGGCTTCAGCCCCATGGGCGGTTCTGGGGCTCGGGGCTTTAGCTACGAGGGGAGCACTGATTTCAGCCCCAGCACTCTCCCCATAGCTAAAGCCCCGAGCTCTGGTATGTCCCCTCTACCCCACTGAAACTGGGAGTGGAGCCATGGGGAGCCCTGAGCCCTGCCCCCCTATGGCAGAAGCCAGGAACGGAGCCAAAAGGCTGAAGCCCTGAGCCCTGGTGCCCCTCCCCGCTGCCCACAAGGCTGAAACTGGAAGCAAAGCCACAGGGCTGAAGCCCCGAGCCCCAGCGCATGCTCCAGATCTAAAGGCCTGAGCCCTAGTGCTCCCAAGGGTCAGAAGCTCTGACTGCCCCCTACCCAGAGCTCTGCCCCACCCCCACGGCTGCAGCCCCAGCCCCCCTCCCCCAGTGGCTGAAGTCCATAAAGTCTTGTTTGGAATTACGCACATTTCAGAGTTATGGACAACCTCCATTCCCGAGGTGTCCATAACTCTGAGGTTTTACTGTATTACTTTTCTATGTAATAAATGGCTATGGTTGCCACAGAGGAGATGCAATTGCAAATGGTAAAAGATAGTCCATGCAATTGGGGATGACTGGAGTAAGTGATCCATGAGACAATCTCTGTATTAACATGTGTTCCACACCAAGTAATGATTTGAGAATTCTATTTGTTTGCACCTCTGTGTAGTTTGCACTAAAAAAAAAACCCACAGGCACAAATATTTGTGGGTGAAATTTTAGAACCAAATTAGCACATAAAAACAGCCATACTCGGGCAGACCAATGGTCCCTCTAGCCCAGTATCCTGCCTTCTGACAGTGGCCAATGCCATTTGCTTCAGAGAGAGGGAATGAACAGAACAAGGCAATTTGAATGATTCCTCTTGACCAGTACCAGCTTCTGGCAGGTTGAGGTTTAGGGAGATTGGGGATTGCGTTTGTGACCATTTTAACTAATAGCCATTGATGGACCTATCCTCCATGAACTTATTTGATTCTTTTTTGAACCCAGTTATACTTTTGGCCTTCACAACATCTCCTGAAAATGAGTTCCACAGGTTGACTGTGTGTTGTGTGAAGAATTACTTCTTATGGTTGTTTTAAACCTCCTACCTATTAATTTCATTGGGTGACTCCTAGTTCTTGTGTTATGTGAAGGGGTAAATAACACCTCCCTATTTAATTTCTCTACATCATTCATGATTTTATAGACCTGTATCATATCCTCCCATATCCTGTCGTCTCTTTTCTAAGGTGAACGGTTCCACTCTTTTTAATCTCTCCATGTATGGAAGCTGTTCCCTACCCCTAATCATTTTTGTTGCCCTTCTCTACATCTTTTCCAATTCTAATATATCTTTTTTGAGATGGTGCAACCAGAACTGCACACGGTATTCCAGATGTGGGAATACCATGGATTTATATAATGGCATTATGATATTTTCTTTTTAGATATTTTTATTATCTTTCCATTTCATAATGGTTCCTATCATTCTGTTAGTTTGATTGCTGCTGCACATTGAATGGATGTTTTCAGAGAACTATCCACAATAACTCCAAGATCTCTTTCTTGAGTGGTAACAGCTAATTTAGACCCCATCATTTTGTATGTATAGTTGGGATTATTTTTTCCAATGTACTTTTTTTCAACTATCAGCACTAAATTTCATCTGCCATTTTGTCTCCGTCACCCAGTTTAGGAGATCCTTTTGTAACTCTTCACAGTCATCTATGGACTTAACTGTATTGAATAATTTTGTATCATCTGCAAATTTTGCCACCTCACTATTCACCCCCTTTTTCAGGTCATTTATGAATATGTTAAATTTAACATCCTTGTAGGGAGTAAATACCCAAAGCCCCCACCACAGTAGCATTTAACTTCAAAAAGGGGAACTAAACAAAAATGAGGAGGCTAGTTAGATGAAATTAAAAAGAATAATCACAAGAGTGAAATGCCTGCAAGCTGCATGGAAGTTTTAAAAACCCCCACAATAGAGGCTCAAACTAAATAGAGGCCCCCTCCCCAAAAACAAACAAAACAAGTAAGAGGACCAAAAAATGCCACCACGTCTAAACAACAGTATAAAAGATGTGGTTAGAAACAGAAAGACATACATATTTTAAAAATTGGAAGTCAAATTGTACTGAGGAAAAGAGAAGCATAAATTCTGGCAAACCCGATTTATTGAAAAGTATAATTAAGTAGGCTAAAAAAGACTTTGAAGAGCAACTAGCAAAAGACACAAAAACTAACAGCAAATGTTTTTTTTAGTATATCAGAAGCAGGAAGCCTGCCAAACAATCAGCGGGGCCACTGGATAATTGAGATGCTAAAGGAGCATTCAGGGAAGACAAGGCCATTGCAGAAAAGCAAAATGAATTATTTGCATTCGTCTTCAATGCAGAGTATATGAAGGAAATTACTATACCTGAGCCACTATTTTTAGGTGACAAATCTAAGGAACTGTCCCAGATTGGTGTGTCAGTAAAGGAGGTGTTAGAACAAATTGATAAATTAAAGAGCAGTAAGTCACTGGGACCAGATGGTATTCACCCAAGAGTTCTGTAGGAACTCAAATATGAAATTGTAGAGCTACTAACTGGTATGTAACCTCTCACTTATACCACCTTCTGTACCAGATGACTGATGGATAGCTAATGTGTAGCTGATTTTTTTAAAAGGTTACTGAGGTGATCCTGACAATTACAGGCTGGTAAGCCTAACGTCAGTACTAGGCAAATTGATTGAAACTATAGTAAAGAACAGAATTATCAGATACATATATGAACGTGATATGATGGGAAAGAGTCAACATGGTTTTGTAAACGAAAATCTTGTTTCACCAGTCTGTTAGACTTCTTTGAGGGGCGTCAACAAACTTTAACAAGGGTGATCAATGGATATAGTGTACTTTGACTTGGTGTCCTGAAACACCTGACTTCTAGAAGCTGGGACTGGGTGACGGAAAGTGGCTCACTGGCTTGTTTTGTTCACTCCCCTTTGAAGCATCTGGCACCGGCCACTGTCAGAAGATGACATACTGGGCAAGATGGACCAACGGTCTGACCCAGTATGACCATTCTTATCTTGAAAAGCACAGGTGCCAGTACCGATCCTTGGGGGGATGCACTATTTACCTCTCCCCATTGTGAAAACTGTCCATTTATTCCTAACCTTTGTTTCCTATCTTTTAACCAGTTACTGATTCATGAGGGGACTTTTCACTCTTATCCCATGGCTGTTTGGTTTGTTTAACAGCCTTTGGAGAGGGACCTTGTCAAAGGCTTTCGGAAAGTCAAAGTACACTATAGTACTACAGTCGAAGTACCTGTTTGAAAATTTGTCCCATATATATAAATTTACATATTACAGATAAATTCAACGCAAAATAAAAGTGATAATTAGTTTCTCCTTTACTAGCCTGACAAGACTGAGCCTGTGTTTTCCCAACAACAGCTGGTAGAAGCTATAATTCACAGTTTGGGAGATAAATGGGAAGGGAATTGATTTTTAAATATTTTATTTTAAATTAAAATATTGGTAATATTTAAGTGTAAGTATATAAGGACCAATTATCCTGTCACTTATACATATGTAAATCAGGAATAAAGTCAGTGGAGTTACATTGGTGTATAACTGAAAGGGGAACTAGGCCCTACACAGTTAGGACTCAATTCTGCATCTGTTCCAGATATGGAACTCATATTAGCTTCTGTAGGAGTTTCATCTGTAGAATGGCAGCAGAATCAAGCCCCTACTGGTTTGGAATCTTAAATTTTTTAAATACATTGTTCTCATCAAAACCGTGCTAAACTTTAAGAGATGCGTGTGAAATTTTAACATTCACTTTTGATGAGGATTTTGCCTAGAAATTGTAATAAGGCTGTCTTTCAAGTTTTGGAGGAGATGCAAAAGTTGCTCTTAGACTAGTGATTTTAGTATCCAACACCCAGCTAAATTTTTTTTTTCAGGTGACTAAATGTACGACACAAGCTGTCTGACTGAAATCATCATTCTCCTTGTTATGGTGTTGTCTTATTTAAAAGAAAAAACATTTATTGCACAACAAAAATCTAATCTCTTTCTCCTTTTTAGATTTAGATGACCATGCACCCCAATGTAATTGTACAACAACTCTCTGTTCGATATTTTCTCAAGGAATGTATTACCTATATCCCTTCAACATAGAGTATCATATTTTAGCATCCACAATGCTCTATGTCCTGTGGAAGAATATTGGACGCAAAGTAGAACACCACCACCAATACAAAATACTGTTCAAGTTTCATGGCATAACAGTGGGCACGATTTTTGGACTAATTGTGCTGATTAGCACAATAGCGATCGTTGTCGTGTACTTAATTCAGATAGGACGTTCGAAAATCAAGAGTGAGTTAGCACTTACTATGTTTTATTTATATGCTATCTCCGTACTGACTCTTATGTGTGCAGCTGGAATTGTCGCCCTTCTAATTTACAGACTAGAAGAAAGATCAATGGATAATTCAAAAAATCCTGCCAGGAAACTTGATGCAGACCTATTAATTGGCACAGCTTCAGGTTCCTGGCTCCTCTCTTGGGGTTCTATCCTAGCAACTATCTGTGCCCAGGCACATCCAAAATACACATGGTACAATCTGCCTTATTCCATCCTGGTTATTATTGAGAAATATATTCAGAACCTCTTTATCATTGAGTCCATACATCGTGAACAGGAAAAGATGAATGATGACATTAAAACTCTTCGAATAGTAACTGTATCCAGTCAGAGCACTCTGTCACTTACCCCATCATACAAAGAAATTTACAATGGAGCAGCTGATATGGACAATGGAAAGTTTCCATACATGTTCAATGAGAATATCTACATGAGAGAAAGAAGTGGTGGTGATGGTTTTGATGAAGTCAGGAGTCAAGCTAGCAGTCCAGTCAGACACTCAACCTCAGATTTCTCACTGTACAGTCGAAACTCAGTTAACAATAAGAGGAGAATCCTGAAGAACATTGCAGCATTTTTATTCCTGTGTAATCTTTCGGTAAGGTATTTTGAATATAATACACAAAATTAATACCAAAAAGCTCTCTAAAACCACCAAGACGAAGAATATTAATGTTACTCAGTTTTACTCTTTATAATAAGTGAATTTTAGTGCTTGTGAAAGGAGGTGGATTGACTGCACCAATGGGGAATAATGTCTACTTAGAAGTGGAATAGGCATGGGAGAAGGTATTTAACCTTGGAGACTAAAGTCTGTTTATCCACAGTACAGGAATGGCACAGGCAGTGATCCCTGAAACTCTGCCCTCTCAATATGCCCCCCAAAATGATCTGGAGGGCTACTTACAGAGGAGAAAAGAGTAATTCAGTCTCCATCCTTGGTCTTTCTGTTGTGACTGCTAACAAGACAGGATGTAATTAGTGACTATTATAGTGGGGAGAGTGGTCCAATAGAAGACTCCCATTTCATATTGGCCACTCAATAGTTGTCAGTCAATTTATTGGTTGTCAGTCAACCACTATGCTCAGTGGTTTGCGCATTGGCCTGCTAAACCCAGGGTTGTGACTTCCATCCTTGAGGGGGCCATTTAGGCATCTGGGGCAAAAATTGGGGATTGGTCCTGCTTTGAGCAGGGGGTTGGACTAGATGACCTCCTGAGGTCCCTTCCAACCCTGATATTCTAGGATTCTATGATAGGAACATAACATAAGAACGGCCATACTGGGTCAGACCAAAGGTCCATCCAGCCCAGTATCCTGTCTTCCGACAGTGGCCAATGTCAGGTACCACAGAGGAATGAACAGAACAGGAAATCATCAAGTGATCCATCCACTGTCGCCCATTGCCAGTTCTGGCAAACAGAGGCGAGGGACACTATCCCTGCCCATCCTGGCTAATAGCCATTGGCGGACCTATCCTTCATAAATTTATCTAGTTCTTTTTTGAACTCTGTTATGGTCTTGGCCTTCACAACATCCTCTGGCAAAGAGTTCCAAAGGTTGACTATGTGTTGTGTGTTGAAATACTTCCTTTTGTTTGTTTTAAACCTCCTACCTATGAATTTCATTTGGTGATCCCTAGTTTTTGTGTTATGAGGAGGAGTAAATACACTTCCTTATTTACTTTCTCCATACCAGTCATGATTTTATAGACCTCTATCATATCTTCCCTTACTCGTCTCTTTTTCAAGCTGAAAAGTCCCAATCTTATTACTCTCTCCTCATATGGAAGCGATTCCATGATTAGCTGTTCCTAATAATTTTTGTTGCCCTTTTCTGAACTTTTCCCAATTCCAATATGTCCTTTTTGAGATGGGGAGACCACATCAGCACTTAGTATTCAAGATGTGGGCGGACCCTGGATTTATATAGAGGCAATATGATATTTTCTGTCTTATTATCTTTCTTAATGATTTCCAACATTCCGCTAGCTTTTTTGACTGCTGCTGCACATTGAGTGGATGTTTTCAGAGAACTATCCATAGTCACTCCAAGATCTCTTTCTTGAGTGGTAACAGCTAATTTAGACCCCATAATTTTGTATGTATAGTTGGGATTATGTTTTCCAAAGTGCATTACTTTGCATTTATACTTTGAATTTTGTTGCCCAGTTACTCAGTTTTGTGAGATTCTGTGATGGGATGGGACTTGCCACTGCAGCACCCCCTGCTGGATGCTCCAGGGATCAGCTCTGCTAAGGGTGTGCCCTCTTCTGTTAGAGTCTCACCACCATCACTTCTGCTCCAAGACCCACTTCCCTCCAAAGACTGCAATGTCCCCTTCAGGACGCAGCCCTCTGGCTGTGCCACACTCTGTAATCCCGCCTTCTGCGGGGACACTATCTCAGTCCCTCGCTCCAGCCACTTCCTCAGTGGTGAGGGGGGAATGAGGGGAGGACCCAGGGACTCTGTAGATGACAGCCACATGCTGCGTCTCCTCCAGTCTCAGTCTACTTCCCTGGGCCGCTTCCCCGCAGCCCCATCTCTGCCCTTATCTCAGGGCCTCAGCATGCCAGTCTTGGCAGTCAGCCAGGAGCTCACTCTTACTCCCCGATCCTGCCCAGCACTGCTCTGTCTAAAATGCTAGCATTCTTCCTCCTTCAAGGCATCCAGTCTTCCTCCTTGATCTCCAGGGAGCAACTGAAGCTGCTCTAAGAAAAGGAGTACCTGTGGCACCTTAGAGCCTCCTTTTCTTTTTGCGAATACAGACTAACACAGCTGCTATTCTGAAACCTGAAGCTGCTCTGCAGCCCTTCTTATATGGGCCAGCCCAGCCCTGATTGGCTGCTCCTCGCAGCCCCTCTCTAATTGTCTGTCTCCTGCACAGCCACCCTAGGGCTCTATTAACCCCTTATGAGCCAGTGTGGGGCAGATGCCCCATCACAGATCTCTTTGCAGCGCTTCACAGTCTCTTTTGGACTTAACTATCTTGAGTAGTTTTGTATCATCTGCAAATTTTGCCACCTCACTGTTTACCCCTTTTTCCAGATCATTTATGAATATGTTGAATAGGACTGAGACCAGAACAGACCCCTGAGGGACACCACTATTTACCTCTCTCCATTCTGAAAACTGACCATTTATTCCTACCCTTTGTTTCCTACCTTTTAACCAGTTATTGATCCATGAGAGGAGCTTAGCTCTTATTCCATGACAACTTACTTTGCTTAAGAGCCTTTGGTAAGGGTCCTTGTCAAAGGCTTTCTGAAAATCTAAGTACACTATATCCAGTGGATCCTCCTTGTCTGCATGCTTGTTGACCCCCTCAAGGAATTCTATTGGATTGGTGAGGAATTATTTCCTTTTACAAAAACCTTGTTGACTCTTCCCCAACAAATTATGTTAATCTATGTGTCTGACAATTCTGTTCTTTACTATAGTTTCAACCAGTTTGCCTGGTTCTGAAATCAAGTTTACTGGCCTGTAATTGCCAGGATCATTTCTGGGGCACTTTTTAAAAATTGGCATCACATTCGCTATCTTCCAGTCATTTGGTACAGAAGCTGATTTAAATGACAGGTTACAAACCACAATTAGTAGTTCTGCAATTTCACATTTGAGTTCCTTTAGAACTCTTGGGTGAATACCACCTGGTCCTGGTGACATATGTTTAATTTATCAATTTGTTCCAAAACCTCCTCTAATGACACCTCAATCTGGGACAGTTCCTCAAATTTGTCACCTAAAAGGAATGGCTCAGATTTGGGAATCTCCCTCACATCCTGAGCTGTGAAGACCGATTAATTCATTTAGTGTCTCCTCAATGTCCTTATAGTCCTTGAGTGCTCCTTTAGCATCTTGATCATCCAGTGGCCCCACTGGTTGTTTAGCAGGCTTCCTGCTTCTTATGTACTTAAAATTTTTTTTGCTATTACTTTTTGAATCTTTGGCTAGCTGTTCTTCAATATTTTATTTTGGCCTTCCTAATTATATTTTTACCTTCATTTGCTTGAGCTTATGCTCCTTTCTGTTTTCCTCACTAGGATTTAACTTCCATTTTTTAAAAGGATGCCTTTTTGCCTCTCACTACTTCTTCTACTTTGTTGTTTAGCCATGGTGGCACTTTTTTGGTTCTCTTACTATGTTTTTTAATTTGGGGTATGCATTTCAGTTGAGACTATTATGCTGTCTTTAAAAAGTTTCCATGCAGCTTGCAGGGATTTCACTTTTGGCACTGTGCTTTTTAAGTTCTATTTAATTAACTTCCTCATTTTTGTGTAGTACCTCATTCTGAAATTAAATGCTACCATGGTGGGCTGCTGTGGTGTTTTGCCAGCCCCAGGGATGCTAAATTTAATTATATTATGATCACTATTATCAAACAGTCCAGCTATATTCACCTCTTGGACCAGATCCTGTGCTCCACTTAGGACTAAATCAAGAATTGCCTCTCCTCTTATGGGTTCCAGCTGCTCCAAAAAGCAGTCACTTAAAGCATCAAGAAACTTTATCTCTGTGTCCTAAGGTGACATGTACCCAATCAATAGGGGATAGTTGAAATACCTCATTATTACTGAGTTTTTTTATTTTTATAGCCTCTCTAATCTCCCTGAACATTTCACAATCACTATACCATCCTGGTCAAGAGGTCGGTAGTATATCCCTACTTCTGTATTCTTATTGTTCAGGTATGGAATTACTATCCATAGAGATTCTATGGTACAATTTGGTTCATTTAAGATTTTTACTTCATTTGATTCTATGCTTTCTTTTACATATAGTGCCATTCCCCCACCAGCATGACCTGTTCTGTCCTTCCAATATATTTTGTACCCTGGTATTACTGTGTCCCATTGATTATCCTCATTTCACCAAGTTTCTGTGATGCCTATTATATCAATATCCTCATTTAATATGAGGCACTCTACTTTACCCATATTATTATTTAGACTTCTAGCATTTGTATATAAGCACTTAAAAATTGTCACTTTTTAGCTGTTTGCCATTACATGTCAGTCAGCCAGCCCCCTCCCCGATCTGAGAATGATGACATAGCCACATCATTATGACTTCACAGTTTCTTTTTTAGGGTACATCTACACTGTAGCTGGAGATGTAATTTCTGGCTTGGGTACATGCATTAACTTTTTGATTGAACTAGTGTGCTAAAAATAGCAGTGTAGTTTGAGTGATCCTAGCAACAGCCTGGGCTAGCCGTCCGAGTCTCAGATGAGACTGTATGTGGGTGACTAGCCAATGCTACTACCTGCTCTGCCAAACAGATTTGCTTTGAGGACACTGACAATACAAAACCCTTTAAAGTCCCTTTTTTTAGCTTGTGTAGGAGCAGCTGCTTCTCCAATTACTACATTTTTAGGCTAAACTTTGTACGTAGTTATGTAAAAATGTACTGTACATTCAGTAAAACCTCAGTTATGAACACCTCAGAAATGGAGGTTATTCATAACTGAACAAAATGTGGCTGTTCTTTCAAAAGTTTACAACTTAATATTAACTTAATACAGCTTTGAAACTTTACTATGCAGAAGAAAAATGCTGCTTTTAACGGTCTTAATTTGTATGAAACAAGTAGAGAAACAGTTTCCTTACCATGTCAAACCTTTTATTTTAAACTCTTTTTTTCAATAATTTATGTTTAATACAGTAATGTACTATATTTGCTTTTTAAGAAAAAACTCTGTTGCTGCCTGACCGGTTGCTGTCTGTGGTTGCCTGGTCAGTTTGTAACTCTGGTGTTCATAACTCCCCCCCTCCCTCCCCCAACTTCCCCAAACCAGAAACACTATGGGCCTGATTCTGCAACATACTGTACTTCCTCAACTGAAAGCACTCATCACCTTCCAAGATAGGACCATATTCTGTGAAATAACTAGCCCCAAATTATAGGTTTAATATGATGGTAAAAGTGGGCCCTTCCATGGGATCCTTGTCTACACTAGGTCTCACACTAGTGCTAAGACTGGTTCAGTTGTCCCTGTGATACTGCCTGTGGGAATTTTTTAAATTTTTTTTTTTGGTAAAACTTCAGTGTAACATGGCCTAAGGGGTTTATTTATCTGTCAACTCAATACACAAATGTAGCTCTCCTTTAAGTAACTATTAATTATGTACACACATTTAGACAAGAATCCCTTGATGATAAGGGTTCATTTACTTGCTGTGGAATTGTTTTATAAAAGTCACTAAGGCCCCAGTTTTAAAGGTATTTAGGCATTGCTCTGCTCAGCACTGCAAGGCCCAAGGGCAACATTTTAAAGTTATTTAGGTATCTGAAGATGAAGATAGGTGCCTGAGGCCAGATTTTTAAAGATATTTAGGTGTCTAAAGATGCAGACAGGTCTTTTTTAGTGGGGTTTTCAAAAGTCCCTATGTACCTAACTCTGTCTGGGCACTTTGGAAAATCCCACTAGGTATCTATCTGCATTTTAGACACCTAAACACATTTAAAATTCTGGCCCTCAGGAGCCCAAGTTGCACTGAAAGTCAGCAGGACTTAGGCTGCTATATGCCTAAATAATTCTTGAAAATAGGACTTACTTGTTTCATTCACTTAGGCTGTGAATGTTGAATGGAACAACCCCTAAATACCTTTAAAATCTGGCCCTAAAAACTGACAGTACTTTCCAGAAATCTTGCTATGGAACTAAGCAATATACATTATATTGTAAGTACAACACAGTTTTGCATTACAAGCCACCTCTTAATGTATTATATGGAATAGGAACTCAGGCCAAAGCTGTTAGCTTTAAGCAAGACAGAGGTCCTGATTCTCTACTTGCTTACACTGGAATAAACCAGGGAGTAACTGCTGAAATCCATGTGAATGGAGAATTGGGCTCAACGATCTTTGATACCAAATGATATTGGTTCATTTGCAGTATCGAAGGAATGAGTATGTTATACCACAATAGTCACAATAGGCAAGCATCACTTGATGAAGATGATGATGATGACTGATACCAATGTTGTTTTCTTTCCACGCAGCTTTGGATTCCACCAGCATTTGGTTGCCGCCCAGAGTATGACAATGGACTGGAAGAAATAGTTTTTGGCTTTGAACCTTGGATAATTGTTGTTAACCTTGCAATGCCTTTTTCTATTTTCTATCGTATGCATTCAGCTGCCTCACTCTTTGAGGTCTATTGCAAAACATAATCTATAAACAATCCCAGTGAACAATGGGTTGAATGCATGACTGAATAAATGAAACGGTGACAGAGTGAATACAGCAGCTGGTTGATATTAACAGGTTCTACAACTATTTTAATAAACAAGACTATAGTTAATAGAACTTAATATTCAATATCATTCATTCCCCCACATATTTTATTGTACTTTTTTTAGATAGACACTTCAATATTATTGTAGAGTAAAGTTAACCAAAATGTGTCTGAATCTTTTGCTGTCTAAATCATCTGAGGCTCACCATGTGGAAACAAGATATATTTTCTGAGTTATTTGTATTGATGCAGTTCTCCTCTGAATGTTGCCTCTAGGTGGGATTTTTCAAAAATTAGGAGCAAAGATCCCATTGACTATCCATCAGACCTATGCTTCTAAATTACTTAGGCACCTTTGAAAATCTTACCCTCAGTTTTTAGCAAAATGTTTTATAATATAAACTGGAAACATAATCTGTTATTTAGATGGGGAAAATTCTGTTTAATTTTCGGACTGAGAAAAATAATATGTTATCTTCCTGAGTACACTGTAAGAAAGTACAGACACTGTATAGATTTAGATATGGTATTGTATATAAGTCCTTATGAGTTAAACATGATTTTATTCATGAATTCCCATTGTTTTATACTTACTATATGAAATAACTAATGAATAAAGTAAATTTTTTTAATTGTTCAGGTTGGTTTGCAGATTTTTGAAACTGTTAGAGGGGAAAGCTAATCTTGTAGCTTATGTTCAGCTCCATGTAATCTGTGTTTTAGTCCCAGCACTGCCACAAACTTCCCATCTGACTTTGGAGAAGTTTCTTAGTTTCTCTGTACCTCTGTGCTCCACTTTGTAAAATGAGGATAATAATACCTATTTATCTCACAGTGGTGCCATGAGTCTTAGCTAATAATGCCCATGAAGCTTGGCAGGATCCTTGGGTGGAAGAGCACACAGAAGTACAAAAGTACAATTGTTTTTCATGAGCTGCTGTAACCATGTATATGTGAAAAGAAAAGGAGTACTTGTGGCACCTTAGAGACTAACAAATTTATTAGAGCATAAACTTTTGTGAGCTACAGCTCACTTCATCGGATAGCTTATGCTCTAATAAATTTGTTAGTCTCTAAGGTGCCACAAGTACTCCTTTTCTTTTTGCAAATACAGACTAACACGGCTGCTACTCTGAAACATGAATATGTGGTGTCAGGAACATAGGAACTGCTATACTGAACCAGGTTAGTGGTCCAGTGGTTTCTCACAGTGGCCAGTACCAGATGCTTCAGGGGAAGGAGCAAGAAACTTGCAATACACCATTAGAATAACCTATCCACAAGGAAAGGGGTAACAAGGATAAATATTGTTTACTCCCATCCTGCCTTTTACTGTTAAGTGTACTAGTTTTTCAAGTTCCTTTATACCACACCAACTGCTGGGGTATCTGTGCTTTTAGGGCTGGACAAAGTTCCTTACAGCGAGAGGTTTAGGGAGCTCAATCTGTTTATATTATGAAAAGGAAGATCAAAAGGTAACTTGATTACAGTGTGTAAGTACCATTACAGGGAGAATATAGTGAGCATTAAAGCACCCTTTAATCTAGCAGAGAAAGGCATAATCAGAACCTATGGCTGGAATTTGAAGCCAGAGAGATTTAAGTTAGAAATTAGGCACAAACATTTAATGCTGATGGTCATTAACCATTGGAAAAAGCTACCTAGGGAAGGGTTACAGTTGTCTGCTTAACTTCAACTAATAAAAACAACAATGTTGCCTGCACACCACTAGATGGTGATCTTACACCAATAAAATAATTGAAGTCCTGACAAAGCAGGAATAGTGCAATAAATAATTTAAGTGATTAGATTTAAGGAGCACCTCATATCCCAATTATTTTGGTTTTATTCTGTGAAATATTAGGTGAGCAGGTGGAGTTCTATGTAGCTTATCTATTGCACTTTATGGGCTCAATTCCCAAAAGGTCTTACCTAACTGCCACTTTAGGTGCCTAAATCCCAGAATCAGCTCCCACTGGAATTCACAAAAACCTCCGCTTAGCTGCCCCAAATCTTCTAGATGCTTAAACTCGCTCAGCACCTAAAGTTGCCTAGGTGCCTATGTTTCTACCTCTGAGCATGTGCACTGCAGCCCTACACCATATGTCCGGATGCCCAAAACAATTCCCTAAGGGGAAGATAGACATTCATCTGCCTGACTCCTCTGCGGGGCCTGCTCTGGTATGCAGACTTGGAGCTCATCTACCAGACTGGCCCCTACAGACAAACTTACATGCCGCTGCCACCAGCCAGTGGCAAAGCTACAATGGGGCAAGTGGTGCAGTCATGCCAGGCATGGGTGGCAGGTGGAGCCCCACTCTGGGGAGGCTAGCCCCCAGAGCCGTCCCTTCTGCCCATGACCTCTTGATGGCCACAAGACTGCCTTCGCCCCCCCCCTGTGGCCAGAGCCACAAGCCCCCTCTCCCCCGCCTGGAGAGCCCCTACTCCAGCCTGGAGGAGCTCTGGGCTGGCCAAAGCCCTGAGCCCCCCCTCACCTGCCTGGAAGAGCCCAGGCCTGGCTGGCTGAAGCCCTTAGCCAAGCCTCCCCGGCCTGGAGGAGCCCTGGCTGGACTGGCCAAAGCCCCGAGCCTCCCCCCCCCAGAGGAGCCCAGGACTGGCCACAGCCATGCTGTGCCTCCCCTCCCTGGACCCAACCCAACCACTGCCCAGGGGAAAAGTGTCTGTAGAATATGCTTTTTGATATGCCCCATGCAGGTTCTGGGGTGGCTGAGGAGGTGGTATGTGTCTCCTCAGCCACCCTGGAACCTGCAGGGGGCATAATAAAACAAAAACTTCGCTGCCAAACCCCACAACTGAGGATCTGGCAGCCACGGCCGCACTGGGGGAGGCAGACCCTCCCCATGCCTATTATATCCACTGCCCATGGTGCCAGGGGCAACGAGGATCATATGGGGGCCCATTGAGAGGAAATGGTGCTCCGGCATTTCATCTGGAGCACAGGTCATGACAGCGGGGCAGACAGGCCAAACCAGAGTGGTGCTGCAAACCTGTGCGCTCAGTCACAACGTCACTCCTCACTCAAATTTCAACTGCACCACGTGAGTGTGGGGCGACCAACTGCAGAGAGCAGAGCCGCTGGGCAGCCAGGACTCGGGGGAGCTGCCCTAGCTTGGGAGAGTAGTAGAGTGCTAGGCCGGGGGTGTGCTGACATGTGGCCAGGAAGCAGTGAGTGAGGGGCTGGTAATGAGCTGTTGGTTGGTTGTGGGGAGTGATTGGAGAGCTGCCGAGTGAGGGGGTGGAGGATGTAGGGGGGGCTGTGGGAGGAATGGAGGATGTTATGAGAGGGGAGGGATTGCTCAGTGTTTGAGCATTGGCCTGCTAAACCCAGGGTTGTGAGTTCAATCCTTGAGGGGGCCATTTAGGGATCTGGGGCAAAAATTGGAGATGGGTCCTGCTTTGAGCAGGGGGTTGGACTAGATGACCTCCTGAGTTCCCTTCCAACCCTGATATTCTATGAGGCAGTGGGGTAGGCTGAAGGAGGTGATGTTGGGGGTAAGGAAAATTTCAGACTTAGGAAAGGGACCCTAGCCTATTCTTGCACCAGGATCCTCTGGGGCTTTGTGTCCCTGCCTCGTAACTTTTAGCTCAGTAGGTAGGGTACTCCCCTGCAATTGTCGGAGACCCCAGTTCCAGTCCCTGAGGGGGAGAAAGGATTTGAACAGGGAATCTGCCACCTTTCAGGTGAGTGCAATGGGATATTCAGCTTTTTGGGTGGGGGGTGTCTCTCCTGTTGAAACTATTCCACCGTGAATTGGGCCAGAAAGCAAAAGTAAGCACAAGATTGACGCTGTAGCTTGCTGGTTAGCACACTCCAGAAGCGAGAAACTCAAGATCCAGTCCCTCTACTCCAATGATTTAGCACACACCCTTTGGCTTGGCATTTCCCATGGGCTAATGTAGGTGAGGAGCTGCTGTGCATGCTGGTTTTGTAAGTCCCATTCAGAAGTGCCTCTCACTTCCCATTCATTGCATAGGGAGCTAGGCACCAAACACAGACATTGTGAATCAAGTGATTTCTAGATGCCTAAAAGTTACATGTAATGATGCTCAGCATCATCATCACAATTTTCTTTGGGAATCTAGCCCTATATGTTTTTTGCACCTTCCTCAGAAGCATCTGGTGCTGGCCACAGACAGGATACTAGTCTAGATGGACCACAGGTGTGACTGGGTCTGGCAAGTCCTTTGTTCCTGCAAAATTCTTTTACTTGAACCACCAAAATGTCCATGTTCTTAAAATGAGTCAGCACATGAGCTGACTGTAATCTCTGTCTTTCCTTACTACCCTGGCTCCTGGCCCTGCACCTGACCCCGTCCCCAGCCTCAGCATGGATCCGTACCCGGCCAGGCTGCTGGCCCCACCATGGCCTAGCTGCAGCTCCACTCCTGGCCCCTCCCCCAGCCTTGGCCCCTGCTTGTGGCTTTGTTCCTGGCCCAGGGCTGAGGCTGGGAGTGGAGCCGCACCCAGCCGTGGGACCAGCTGCCGGCCCCTACTATGGCCTGGCTCCTGTCCCCAAGCTCGACCCCTGGCTACGGCTCTGGCCCTGATGCCAGACCCACCCCCAGCTGCGGCCCCAGCTTTGGCCCTACTCCTGTCTGCGTCCCCCCTCCCCCCCGGAGCCATGGCCCTGCTCCTGGCCCTGGCTCTGACAGGGGGGCAACACAGACAGGGTGAAGGGAGGGGCGGGACACTGTCCTATTGGAAATGGTCTGACATCTTCAGAGTGTGCAGTGAATCACCATGACAATGCACTTCATTATTCTGTTGCGAATATAAGGGGCTAGACTGTGATCACCTTTCCTCACATCACATGCCATCTCACTCCATAAGTAGCCACATTGAGTTCTATGGAGCTCTATTTGGAGTAATGTACTATTCAACATGACTAAAGATATCAGAATCTGGCTTGAAGTAAAGGGTCCTGTATAGTTCAAGTTTCCTTTTAAAAGACTTCTGCCTTGGATTCATTCTTTTATTTTGTAATCTTCTGTCTTTATTTTTAATCAGGTGTGATAGCTGACATCTATCCTATTCAATCATATTGTCTAGATGCCACTGAAACCAAGACAATGTTATTAATTAAAATAACAAGGCCCGGATTATCTCTCACAGTATATCGATAGCTTCCACTGAAGTCAATGGGCATTTCTTGTATCAGCAAATAAACTTTCTTCCCAGCATTCCTGGTGTCACACTATTATTAATCTCAGAGCATGCAGGGAGAGTATGCCAAAAGTTTATATAACTCATTGAAATGCTTCCAATTTAGATATACTACATATTATACTCACCAACATATTTCTCTCTTACTTTCATTCTTATGGGCAAACACACTCGTTTCTATATACTGTTGTAAATACAGTTAAAAGCCACCAGAGAGATGGTAACCCATGGTACATTCCCCTCTCAGAGCAGATATAACTCCCATTAATTTAATGGGAGATAGGCAGCACATTTATAGAAGACTATACCCTTAGGCATCTATTTGAACAAGTGCTGTACTGACAAGGTAAAGGAACAACTCTGTTAGCACTTATCTTCCCCAGGCTAATATTGCAGGCCTGAAGTAAAGAGCTTTGCAGCGACTCTCTGAACTCTTAACCAAGGAATCCTTATACATTTTTGAAAATGTTACCTAATATTTCAGGGATGAGTGAGCAAACATAGTTTAAAAATCCACAACCAAACAATATTGTCCAGCTTTGTCAGGATCACCTGGAGCAAGTTTATATACAGTTAATATAGGAATACTTATTAACAATTTACAAGTAGCCTTCCTGGGCCTCACTAAACTTTAATAAATCAGATTGAAATATTCGGTCCATCTCTCCCATTTCTTCACAGTCTCTTGGATAGCTTTTAGAAGACTCTAAAATTAGAAGGCAATTTTCAGCTTTTAATGGGTTTCATAAAAAAGTTCAGAAAAATATACCAATGCAATTTTTTGTTTGTTTTTTGTTCTTCAGTATGAGGTTCCAAGATGGAAGAACCTGGAAGATGTTGATTAGAAATATTTAGAGATACCTGGCATTGTAGAATATCCAGCCTTGTAGATCTTTTCAAAGGTTTGTTCAAAAACATTTTTTTCAGTGGGAGGTCTTAAAGAGAGAGGGAGAAAATAATGCTTTTAAAGCTAAAAGATTCAGTTATTTACCTTACAAAGTAAAATATTTTTAAAAAAATCTCTTAAACTTTACAGAGGTTCCTATTCATAGTAATATTTAAGCATGTGTTTAAGAGCTCTGATGAATAGGCTGCTTTCCTGAATCATGGGCTTAGAGTATAAAGTCTTCTTGGACTTTGATTATGAACTGTCAATGGGGTTCATGATCCTGAATCCTGCAAGTACTTTTAAAAATCCCCCTAATCCTGCCCTTATTTATTATTTTAAAGAAAATGTTGCTGGAGAAAAGATGAGGTTTGAGATGTGCTTTGAAAATGGTCATTTTGTTAGGCACAGAGACATGGAGGTGCTCTTCTTGATGGTGGGGGTAACATGAGAGAAGCATCTGTGAGAGTCCACTTTACACTATAACTTTGAACTGAGTTAGTAACTAATTAGCAGAATGGATGGCTTTGTGCATAGTCTGTATCCACACAAAACATGGCTAATATTCTGTTAGTAACTGACAGCTCACCATGCTTTTCCCTTGCTAGTAGCCAAGGTTGGTCAATGGTTGTCTTACTCCAGCTTGTTCATCATGCTGCTATTCTACTTTATGGATTTGACCCCCTGTGGTAAAGTGTACTCCTCACACCAGCTAAATGAGGCCAGATGGGCCCAATCAGCCAATTAAGCAGCAAACAGGGGAGAGTTTAGGCTAGGAAGAGACCACTAATTGGAAGTAAGCTCACCTGTGAGGGAAAAAAAGCAAGGGCTTACACAAAGCCAAGGCTGGCAGTTATTCTCCCTGAGGGAAGGAGAGATAGGAATTTCTGGGACCTAGAAAAAAGGGATCTGACTAGGAAGAGTGGAATCAGTCTAGAGGTAAGAACAGTAAGGTTAGGGAAGCTGTAGACCTTGATTGCTTGGTAAAGGGAACGAGACTGGACTGACCCGAACCCAGAGTAGAGGATGGGCCTAGATACCCCTTCCAATAACTGTAGGGTGGTACTGTTTGGTGGCAGTGCAAGAGTGATAGTATTAGGGCAGTGGTTATGAGGACTGCCTGATGCTACTTGAAACAGAAGAGACTTTGAAGGACTTTACCCTGGAAGGGGAAACCACTTGGTGACCTGGCTGGAGGGCTGAGTCACTAAGAGTGCACTACAGCTCCTGGAGTAAGAGAAGGACTGCAGCATGAGTGAAAGACTCAGAAAGTGACAAAGATCACATCCTGCAGTTGCAATCAGCCTGGCAGAGCTAATCCCCAGAACTGCCAGGAGGAGATGCTGTCAAGTGGTGAGTAGGAAACCCTCACTCTGGTCACACCCCCTAATCATGACTGTGTAGTTAGTTTAGTGAGTTCTCCACCCTCTGAGGTCTATGTATGGCAGGACATTTCAAAGTGCATGGCCTTAGTGCTGCTGGTACCATGCTGTGTGCAGGTCCTAAGGACACTATATCTTGTGCTGAGACTATAGAGGACAGCTGAGTCAGACACACCTGCCCCCAATTCATGAGATTTGTTTAAACAATGAGATTCTTTAAGTATAACTGATTTGTTTTTTATTGTATCTGCTACCTTTTTTCTGAGCACTGAGTTCATAGTTTCAGCCCTCTCCTGCAACTTGGAGATCTAAATTTAAGTGGGAGCTGAGATTCTGGTGCATTCACATGGTTTATTAGGAACTGGGGATTTTAAGACCAACACTAAATGGAGTGAGACTCACGATAAGTTAGCAACACTGGTGAGTGTCAAAACCCAGCTGCAAAATCATGGTGTACTTGCAGGGTAGCTGGGCCCAGATGAGGGGAAAGAAAAAGACCTCTGGTACTTGAGGACCGTAAGGAACAGGCTGGGGAACAGAAAGAGATTAGGTTAATGGATCTCTTGTAAACATCAGATCCCTTCTTTTATAAATCTCCCATTTTAAATTTACCTATGTAGCAAGAATAGTAAGATCAAGACTAACAAACATTCCCTCCATAAACCTTGAATATATTGTATGATAAAGCAGCTAAACAAAGGTGCAGACAAATGGCAACAGGTTTTCTTATTTTGACTGACTAATCAGGCTAGAGATAATAAAAATGAGCATCTGATCTTGGATCACTTACATGCTGGAATTACTTCTCTAAGGATTGTGGTCTCATTCTATAAATGCATGAAATACAAACCAAGATTTTGTTTTAGTTAAAGCAGCTGTGATTGTCACAAGTAAACTTTTTATTTTTAAAGTAGTCTAGTCTACTGAACCCAAAGCCTGAATAGGATTGAAAGTAATGGCAAAGCTCCCATTGACTGGACTGGTTCCTTATTTTTTTTTTTTTTTATCTGGCATGTCATTTTGTTGTAAAATGGTTCCCTTGTTTCCCTCAATAACACTAGTTTGGCTTAAGATTAAAACAAATCTTGCAGCTCCCTCTGGAATGCTTCATGCCTTCCCCTGCCCGCTGTACTGCATCTTCCTAGCTTGATGGGAAAACACTGAGTTTTCATCTTTATATCAAGTGCCCCTTAGTAGGTCTCAATCTATACATGGCTCTTGCCAGCAGAGAACAGCCCATAATTCAGAACTAAGGATAAACTATTATATAAAGATGGGTGTGACAGGTAAGAGGGCACCAATGAATAGGGACATATTTCAGGAAAATAAATTGGCCTCCCTGTCCTTAACTCACAACAAATACAAATGACTGCCTTGATGGAATCCTTCATATCCAAAAATAGCACAAAAAAATTGGCACTGCTTGGTCTTCTTCCAATGAATCGCCATTAGAAGGTCACTGCAGCAAAACTGGAACTAAACAGAAATTTATAAATGGATCAACTCGCTCCAGTAAGAACTTTATCACCACCTGAAAGGAAAATGGAGTGAAGAATTGCTCATATCCTCACAGCTAAAGAAAGGGACTAGGAATCTGTCAGTACATCAAGGACACCTCTAGTTTCTTAGCACCCTATTTTGTTCCAGGATAAAATACTCCATACATATTATTGGAGTCCAGACTACTGGTATAAAATATTTGTTACCTTCCAAGGGACTATTAAAACATTTTGTGCATTTGCCATAAAATATGTAATCGCTGGAGCACTATCTTCAAAGGCCCTTCAGTTCTGAACAGACAAACAGGATCACCAAGTCTGGGTACTAGGATTGAAATCCTGGCCCCACTGAAAGCAATGGCAAAAATCTTATTGATTTTTTTTTTTAATGTGGCTAGGATTTCACCATAAGTCTATGGAATAAGCTAACTTATCCAATGGAAGTCAAAAATGGTTTGCAGCACTTCCATTTCATGGGAATGACTCTTTTCGCTAACGGAATGGAAAACAGGATCTCCTCCTTCTGATGCACACTGGCTGAGTAAATTATCCACAATGGTGTAGATGGAAACATGGGGAGGGGGAATGACAATATCTGGGGAACTCCACTCTTATGTTCTTTCATAACCACTAGATGTTGTCCCCTCACTCAGAATCCTTAATTCTCAAGTTTAAAAAAAAAAAAAAGTTTCTTTGATCATTATTTCAAAAACCTTTCCAGTTGTAAGTGAGATCCGGGTCAGGTACCCAGGCCCCAATTCAGCAAAATACTTAAGCACATGACTTTAATGGGACTACTTGTGCTTAAAATTAGGCACAAGCTTAAGTACCTTGCTAAACTGTGGCATGAGGTTCTTAGTGAGTATAGATTAAAATGGATTAAAAACAGGTTTGTTTGAAAACCACTAGATGGGGATATTATACTTTTTTTTTAAAAAAAAAATGAAGTTGGTGGACAGAACAGATATAACTAATAGATTAAGTGATTCAAGGAGGATGTATGCCTTACTTCTGTATTATTCTGTCAAGTAATAAATGAATAAACTTCTTGCAATACAGTCAACACTGATTTTTAGAAAAACAAAATGTTAAACAGTGTCCTCTAGTCAGGAGTGAAAGTAACTTAAAGGACTCAGCAGTACGCCCGGAGTCCTGAGCAGGGGGCATGGCCTCAACCAGAAAAGGCAGACCTTTAAATACCACAGCCCTTTAAATCAAGATTTAAAGGCCCTGGGACTCCAGCTGTGGGTGGAGCACTGGGGGCCTTTAAATCACCCCCAAAGCTACCAGCTGCAGAGGCAGCTGGGAGCCCCGGGGCAATTTAAAGGGCTACTGCATCAGAGCTCTGGACCCTTTAAATCACTGCTGAAACCCTGCTGCTGCTACCCCAGGGCTCCAGCAGCGGGGCTCGGGCGGCGCTTTAAAGGGTTGCTGCAGGGAGCCCCGGGCCCTTTAAATCACCAGCTTGGGGAAGCCAGTCCGGTCCGGCACGACGTACTGGTACGCTGTTCCGGACTGTACTGGCTTACTTTCACCTCTGCCTCTAGTCATAAATATTTGTCCATAAAGCAAAGGTAAAATTCCTGAACTGACAAGCAGTTATTTTCAACTAATAAGTATGACAAAGTAGCTGTAATTTTTTTTGAATCAAAAGGACATTAAGAGTTGGGTAGCATTACTATATATAATTGCTGCAATCACAATATATAATTGCTGGAGAGATTGTGTAACAAAGAATGACTTCACAAATGCCAGATGTTTTGATCTGCAATTGGTGCCTTAGCTGAATGCAGCTACACAATATTTGCATTGATAATGACTGGCTAAGTTTTATGCAGCAAGCTTTATTTACCTGTTTTCATTTTCTCATATGTCAGTTTGAGAACTAGCCAATCACTAAGACAACTTGTTTTTTCAGATCAATATTGTTTAATATTAGATGGAAAATTGGTTCATATACAGTTATTGCTATTGAATGTCCCTGGTTAAAATAGTGTGGGTGGGTTTGTTTTTTTTTTAAAGCAGGTCTTGGAAAAGTCAATATTTTAGAATCCACTAAGGGCCCAGTTCTGCCATCTGCTCTGCTGGCTTGTGCAGTGGCCCCCCTCTTCTCTGCTCTTTCCCCTGTGAGATGTGGGGGCAGGAACTGCAAGTATGACTGGAGAGTGTGTCTGTGTGTACACAAGGGGCTTGCACATCCAGTCACACTGTTCCGTGAAATACCCCAGGCAGCATCTGTGCAGTACTCAAGTGGATATTCATAATTCAGAAAATATATATGCTAATGCTATTTTGGGGATGGCCAAGCATATATGCATTAGTTCTCGTTTATCATTTTAGCCCAATCAAACCCTGCCTCTGGGGGGGTGTCCAGAATGTTATAACATGTCCATCATTTTAAAAAACAATTTGGCTTGCTTCCTACTTGCAGTACTAAGATGATAAACCAATGTGTGTGTTAAAGTTAATGGATTTTCTAATCTGTTTTCACTCTGCTGTTTGAATGAAGACAGACAAGCCCTGTTGATTCTAAAGGAGCATTTGATTTTAAGTCTCACTCAAGATGTAAAGCAAAATGAAGAAGGAGCAGGAATTTGATGCTGCTTGGTTCAGAGGTGACGCAGTTGCTGATTCTTGAAACTAACTTTTTATCTGAAACAAGATTAGAGCCCAATAATAAATCCTAAATTGTAAAATTTAGTTCTGGGATAGTTGGGCCCATGAAAAGTATTGCAATACTAAGGCAGAAAATCTAACTATTCAGACAGTTATAATTTTTTTTTCTCATTCTCTGATTCAGGGCTTAGAACAGCCTAACTGCTGCTGTCAATTATGTCAGCTGCAATGATCTCATGGGGCAGCTGAAAATCAGGTAGAGCACTATAAGCTCTGGTTCCCACTCTCCTGCACATCTTGCCCTTGGTCATGACTCTGGCTTGACTCTATCTGCGACTGATTGCACCCTGTATTTACACCCTATACCACCATTGTAATTGTTGTACAAAATATGCCTTGAGAGGTTCATTTGATTACAAATAACTTGCTGGTCAATCTCATGGTGAAATGTATGTAGCAACATTATATGTAAAGTTATGAATCCCCCCTGAATGACTATGATAGTGCACGTTCAAACCCATGTAGCCCTGATTAAGCAGGAGTGGGTCAAGCAGGTCTACCTTAAACAAAGGAATGTTTGCTTACCTCAATTTTACATACAACTAGTAGACAAGGTCCATGAGAAAGCAAGAAGACAAGACAAATCAGCATACACAGGGAAGGGCTGAGCACGGGGACACCGTCACCCCAAGATTCCTGTTGCCTAATTTACTGTTTGAATAAACTTTGCTTTTTGGAGTAATCTTCAGAAGACTCCACTTCAAAGGGGGACTGGACTATAGAAGTGAGGGGCAAAACCACCCCAGATATTCTTGCTTTCTATCTCTCACTCACTCTTTCACTTAAGACAAATGAAACCAGTCGTTTGGACTTTGGGAACAGATACTGACTTGAGAATTTGGTCAGCAATGTTGCTGGGAATGTGGGGTAAGGACTTCACCTTGAAGCAAGTCTAGTTCAAACTTTATTACTAGAAGGCATTTTAGTGCCTTAGATTTTAAGTGAGGGCAAGTATCTTTGCAGTCAAACTTGTTTTATTTCTTAATCAAAACTAATCCAGTGTTGGGAATTTTTGGTAATGACAATGAAAGTAGCAAACTGTTGTTTGTTATTCCATTATGGGGCAAAGGACCTAAAATATCAGATGGCTGGACAGTGCAGAACACATGTTTTGGGGGGGAAAATTCAGGAGTAAGAGTGTGTTGGGATCACCCTGCAAGTAGTAACTAAAACTGCTGAATGCCAGACTGTGGCTGGTATGCTGCTCGCAGGCTGCTGGGGTCAGAATTGCTGGGCCAGGGTTCTGGCTATGCACACACACACACTCAGGGTGTGACCTGCAAGCTGATTGTGAGCAATTCAAGTTGGAAGCTACAACAGCAAAGCATTGTGAGGCACCTAAGGCTGCAGGGCATGGGTGACATCTCCTCACTGGTCTGGATTGCAACTAGAATGCTATAGCCATCTTCATAGAAGGGGGCAGAAGGTGAGGTGTAGAGCTGTCTATAAAGGGCTTTACACCAACAAGGATACTCCTTCACAGGGGTGATTCTTGGCTGTCCTTTTTAGGGTAGCTTTGTCTGCTCTATACTTCCAGAATAGTGCAGAATGGATGAACTGGAAACCAAGGATTGAGCTCATTGACTGCAAACTTAGTAACATATGAAACAATGAGGAGAATTTCTCGGTCCCTTTTGTCCATGTTAAAACTGATCACTCCAGCTGTGTTACAAATATTTCCATGTTTCCAGTGTTATAGCGTTTTGGGCTCTATAAGTAGCTAATACCAATAGGGAGTTAAAAATATAGATGTAGATACTGTGTCTGGGGTTAAGTTGTAAAAGAATTACATCAAAAAGTATTCTATCAAGCAAACTCAAAAGCAAGCAAGAAAAACGACATGAAAAGCAGTTGAGAGCCATAGTACATTAGTCTATGGCCTCAGTTCAGCAAAGCATTTCAGCATCTGCTTAACTTAAATATTATGCTTTAAGGTCCATCCCTATTCAGCATATTAGTTAAGCACGTGCTTAATTTTAAGATTACTTGCATTCCATTGATTTCACTGACATGTTTTAGTGCTTTGGGGATGGAAAACACATGCTTGGATATACAAGCAGGTGACTATTGAGTGGTTCATGTGGTATTGCCTCTCTATACAGCATGGGCAAAAAAAGTACTTTAATACTGCATCCAATTCTGTTGTTCACACTTCAAAAATGGACGTTAAAAAAACAGAAGAATGATCTAAGGAAACTTGCCCTACAGTAAGATTTAAGAAGCTCTGTATTTTTAATTTATCAAAAGAGAAGGATACAAGATTAAGACTTGATCATAGTATTCTCCCCTCTGTCACAGTTAAGGATTTTGAGCGGCTATACCTCTTGTCTGATCTTTGTATTTTTATGTAAATATTTTACTGTAGTGCTCTGGGTGACTGTTCTTAAATGGATGTAGGTTTTGCTATACTAAAGAGTTCAAAAAGCTAGACAAATTTCCTGAATAGAGATGCACAATTTCTTCTCTTTGAACTTCTAATTCCATTGCTTCCAATCTGCCAGCTGTATGAGAGAAGCATAATTTTAACAGGCCTAAAAGAGGATGCACTGTTTCAAGGGAAAGGATTACTTGTGGCACCTTAGAGACTAACAAATTTATTTGAGCATAAGCTTTCATGAGCTATAGCTCACTTCATCGGATGCATCTGAGTCATGGCACCAAGATGTTAGGGGGCTTATTCCTTCACCCACTTACTTTCCTGGTCCTTCTCGCATGAACAGAGAACAACAATACCCGAAGTCCGAAGGTGCAAACAATTCAATGTTTATTGGGGTGAACTTCCAGCAAGCATGATTCCAGTTTCCTTCCTTAGTGGCCCCCTTCCCAGCTCTGACACCACAGAGCCTTACACCTGTGTCCCTGTTCCCATTCCTGTAGCTCACAAAAGCTTATGCTCTAATAAATTTGTTAGTCTCTAAGGTGCCACAAGTACTCCTTTTCTTTTTGCGAATACAGACTAACACGGCTGATACTCTGAAACCTGTTTTTTGTGTTTCTGCCTTGAACCATTAGAAAGAACATTAAAAAAGTAACACATCTCTTTGCAAGTGACAGCCTTAACAGACTACCCTTGAAATGAAATATATATGTAAACTGTGAGAGGGTGGGTAATCTATTAAATGTTAAAGCAACATATAATTAAACAATTTGCAAATACATGCTGACTGTTAGTTATCACTTTATCTTCTATGTGTTTGCAAATTGCTTAATTATTTGTTCCATAGTATTTCAGTATCTGAGGTTAAAGGTGACAGGTCTGTAACTTCCTGAATTGTCCTTATTTCCCTTGCTATAGAATGGCTCTATATTTGGCCTTTTCCAGTCCTGTGGAATCTCTCCCATCTTCTATTACATTTTTTGAAGATTGAGCCATTAGCAATTATATCGCCTCAGTCAGCTCCTTGAGTATTCTAGGATGTATTTCATCAGGCTGGTGACTTGAATACCTCTAACTTGTCTAAGTAATTTTTAACTTGTTCTTCCCCTATTTTAGCCTCTGATCCTACCTCATTTTCACTGGCATTCACTAGATGTCCAATTGCTACTAACGTTTTTGGTGAAAACAACTGAAACAAAAGTCATTTAGCGCTTCTGGTATTTCTACATTTTCTGTTCTTGTTTGCCCCGCCTTTATTGAGTATGCATCTGTGCTGACCCTGGTCTTCCTCTTGCTTCTAATGTATTTGTAGAATGTTTTTTGTTTTTTGTTATCCTTTATGTCTTTAACTAGTTGAATCTTATTTTTGTCCCCACTTACTTGTGTGTGTTTTTAAATTAGAAAGGATGAATATAGGCATAGCCAGTGTCAAGAGGCGACTATATTAGTATAGACAGTTTTAAAATTTTATTTGTCTGCAAAGTAACTGAGTTTTGATTTAGTAATTTTTTTTTGGGGGGGGGGAGAAGGGGGAGGAAACTAATAATTCCTGAAATTGATGGAATGAGTAAAACTCTCTTTAAACACACACCACAAACTTTAACACACAAGATTCTCAGCACATAAATGGCCAATAAGGATGCCCTTCTCTACCCCTGTGAGCGTGACCCCAGGTAGGGGACTGCTAACATTAACATAATTTGTGTGGCTTTTTTCTTTGCTAGCTTTCTGTCTTGGTTTGGCTGGACAATTCTTCTTTCTCTTCCCTTCTCTTTCCCCTCCTCCCCCCAATCTTTTGTGGTGTCTGGGCTCTACTTCTTGTGGTCACTGGAGTTCCCAATTTAGGAGATTATCTGTAAATAATAATTTTAAACCATAAGTCTAAGCCTTTAACTTCAGTTCACTAGGACATAGGGCTCCTAAGTTGAGTAATGGTCTCAAGTTACAGCGGGGGAGGTTTAGGTTGGATATTAGGAAAAACTTTTTTTCACTATGAGGGTAGTGAAGCACTGGAATGTGTTACCTAGGGAGGTGGTGGAATCTCCTTCCTTTGAGGTTTTTAAGGTCAGGCTTGACAAAGCCCTGCCTGGGATGACTTAGCTGGGGATTGGCCCTGCTTTGAGCAGGGGTTTGAACTAGATGACCTCCTGAGGTCCTTTCCAACCCTGATAAAATATGATTCCAATAAAATGTTAGTATTTTTACTGGCTCTTTTATAATGTGCCCACCATTGTACTGAGCTACTGATTCTGTGGTGAGTGAAATTGTATGTATAATATACATGTAGGCGTGAGGTAATGTGTATTAATATGCAAATTAGAGAACTACTTTCAGGCTCACTAGCTTTGTAAGGGTTGCAAGAGGTACTAAAGAGGAACAAACTTCATGCAAGCAGTACTCAGCATCTCTTCCTTGGTCACTGAAGTAAAACAAACAAACTTCTCTACTATTAAATGTCTGTCGGTTTCAATGATGGGGAAATAGTATCCTGTACTAAAACAACTGCAATTTCCTCAAGATGACAGAGAGAGACTTGTGCTTCCTTTTTTATATCTTATGATTTCCAGAGGCTTCCTGAGGTACTACTTGGCTTTTCTTTTTCTTAGGGTGTGGTTTTTTTTTAATTCTGCTTTTATTTCAGAAATATCAGGTATATTAATTCTTGTCTTTCCTGTTCTTACTGGAGAAATGATTGGGAGGTTTCTCAGCTTTTAACTGAAAATAGATATTGAATCTTGAACAGATTATTTTTTTCTTCCAATTGTTTAAAATGTTTTGGTGCACCTATTTATTTTATTTTTTTTTTATTTTATTTTTTTTACAACTATCTGAATTAAAAAACACTTACCTTTTGAGTCAAGCCTCTGATCCTCCAAAAACACACACAGGCTTAACTTTACACAAGTGAACGGGGAATTCAATGAGACTAGAATGTTAAACTCATGCTTACGCTTTTTGCAGGATTAGAGCCTTAGACAGAATAATGGACTCTACAGAAAACCCAGAGACAGCTAGAATCAGATTTAATTTGCTATGTTGCTTGAATGTTATAAACTTAAGTCCTCCAGTTGTCCATTGAGTCTTCAGGGGAGATCAGGTATAGAAGGCTGGAATTATTAAGATAAAATAATTTTCAAGCTTTTTATTCCTTGGGGAGAAGCAAGAATGACTTCAAAAACTTCAGGTTTCAGAGTAGCAGCCCTGTTAGTCTGTATTCGCAAAAAGAACAGGAGTACTTGTGGCACCTTAGAGACTAACAAATTTATTTATAAACTTTCCTGAGCTACAGCTCACTTCATTGGATGCATTTGCTTCTTTATTGTGGGCTACCTTTAAATATGCAGGGTGCCTTGTGTCCCTGGTATAGACTGAAAGTAAATTAGATTTTGCCAAATGTGTGTTACAAAGCTCTGAACCTCTAACGCTATTTCCTGTAATCCTAATACTATATTAGGAAGGATCAAGTGCTAGTATAATCCACACGCCTTCTGGGTGTGGTGTTCTGTCCCATCTAGTGGCACTGAGACCACTTAGAGAGATTTTAATGAGTTTGCCCTATCGTCTAAGGGCATGGTTACACTGGAAACTTCAAAGTGCTATCGCAGGAGTGCTCCCGCAGCAGCGCTTTGAAGTGCGAGTGTGGTTGCGGGGCAAGTAATCCACCTCCACGAGGGGATTGGCTCCGAGCGCTGGGAGCACAGCTTCTTGCCTGGGAGCCTGTTTACACTAGTGCTTTAAAGCGCTCTGACTTGCTGCATTGGGGGGGGGGGTGATTTTTCACATCCCCAAGCCAGCAAGTTAGTGCTATAAAATTTAAGTGTAGCCAAGCCCTTAGTTAACAGCCTGTTGGCTTTTAGCTCATGCAGTAGAGGCTCATGCACTAAGCTCCGGAGGTTCGATCCTACCCGCCGGGCGCCACGCTAGGTTGTGACATGTATTGTGGGGGCAGGTGCCATTTGTAATGCTTTCCTCACCAGCACCACACCCTTATGAAGTTCTGTAATTGAGTTTGGTGTGTTTATTTTAATAAACATAATGCAAAAAAGCACTAATTTAGTAGTGTTCCCCCCCCCCCAAGTTCTGACGGATGATGGCTCTAGCCTTGTGCATAGAAAGAGTCACTCTAGATGAGCCAAACCATGTAGGAAATGATCCGCTCGACATCTCTCTCTCTCATTCAGCCGGAGCCCTAAAATATTTTGGCCAATCTTGTCCAACGGCCTGTTCCTTGGATCTGGCCCCATGGAGACATGACATACAGACCCGTGCACAAGGGCTATGGGTCATAGAGGGACTTCAACGCAGCGTGCCACCAGCCCCCCCCCCCCCTTCTGTCTTCTGCTCCCTACCTCCGCTCTGCCTCCACAGGGCCTCTAGGGCAGGTATTTTCTTCACCTCTTATCCCTGTGGGCTTCCTAGAAACTGATAACAAGGGCAGGGCATAAGGTGAACCCCGCCGCCCCCGCCCCAGCTGTGTTGACCCTGCGCCGTGTGCGTGCGTTGGAAACGGTCACTCGGGCTCCCGTGGAGCGCGGCTTTCAGCCTTGTCGCCGCGCCGCGCCGGGCGAGGGGGCGCACAAGCCCCGCTCCCGTGCGCCCAGCTCCCAAAGTTTGTCCCCGCCTTGCTCGGGGAGCAGAGGTTCGGGACGGCGGCTGCCCTTGCTACGGAGCATGCTCGGCTCGCCCGAGCGTAGCCAGCGGCGCGGGGAGTGAAGGCGAGAGCGGCCGGAGCCGACACTCTAGCGGGAGCGCAGCGGGGGGGGCTCTCGCCGTCGCTCCAGGACGGACCCGCAGCAGCAGGCGCAGCTAGAGCACGAGGGCCAGGCGAGCCGCAGCGCCCGGCGCTGAGAGCAGGAGGGCCCCCTCCCGCGCTTGTTCAGGGGTGCGCTGAGAGCAGGGCACTGGCAGCGGCGGGGGGCGCTGGTAGAAGCTGGGGGAGAGGCACTGGCAGCGGCGGGGGGCGCTGCGGGGAGAGGCACTGGCAGCGGCGGGGGCACTGGTAGAAGCTGGGGGGAGAGGCACTGGCAGCGGCGGGGGCACTGGTAGAAGCTGGGGGGAGGCACTGGCAGCGGCGGGGGCACTGGTAGAAGCTGGGGGGAGAGGCACTGGCAGCGGCGGGGGGCGCTGGTAGAAGCTGGGGGGGAGGCACAGGCAGCGGCGGGGGGCGCTGGTAGAAGCTGGGGGGGAGGCACAGGCAGCGGCGGGGGCACTGGTAGAAGCTGGGGGGGAGGCACAGGCAGCGGCGGGGGGCACTGGTAGAAGCTGGGGGGGAGGCACAGGCAGCGGCGGGGGGCAGTGGCAGCACCCCGCGCTTCGCTGAGAGACCAAGCAGCGTAGCAGCATTACCGCTCAGGCGCACCGGCTGCAGGAGGGGAGCCCAGCGGCTGCAGCAGCAGCCGCCGCCCCGATGCACCCCGAGTGCAGGGGGCGAACCGGGGGCCGCCGCCTCGGAGCAGGCTGCTAGCAGGAGCGAGCCCGGCCGCGGTCCGCGGCTGCTGCGGTGGCGGTGACTGGCTGGCGGAGTGAGCGCCCCCGGGGGATCCAATGGGGCCAAGCGGCGGGCGCTCGGGAGAAGTGTTAGTAGTGCAGCGCGCTCCCGCTGCCCTGGCCCCGGGGGGAGGGACCCAGCCATGCTCCAGTCTGCAGGGGAGAACCGGGCTCTGCTCTCCCAGCCTCTCCCGCTTTCGCTGCTGTTGCAGCAGCCCGGGCCGCCTGCAGTGGGCGCTGGGGAGGGATCAGGGGAGCCGCCTGTGGCTCCGGGGCCAGCGCAGATGGTGGCTGGCAGCCTACTGTCCCTGCTGATTCTCTGGACGCTGTTTGGCAACGTGCTGGTGTGTGTGGCCATCATCCGCTTCCAGCACCTGAGGAGCAAGGTCACCAACATCTTCATCGTGTCCTTGGCTGTCTCTGACCTCTTGGTGGCCCTGTTGGTGATGCCCTGGAAGGCAGTGGCCGAGGTGGCTGGCTACTGGCCCTTTGGGGCCTTCTGCAATGTCTGGGTGGCCTTTGACATCATGTGCTCCACCGCCTCCATTCTGAACCTCTGTGTGATCAGCATGGACAGGTACTGGGCCATCTCCAGCCCATTCAGGTATGAGAGGAAGATGACCCAGAGGGTGGCTTTGGTGATGATCAGCGTGGCTTGGGCTTTGTCTGTCCTTATTTCCTTCATCCCTGTCCAGCTCAACTGGCACAAAGGTGGGGATGTTGATGGAGGTGGACCTGGCACTACCTCAGCAGCAGGCACTGGCACCACCTGGGCAGAAGGGATTGGCCCTAACTGGACAGTAGTATTGAGACTCTCAGAGGGGACCGCCAGCAACAATGAGACTCTTGAGGGACAGGCTGAGAGCTGTGATTCCAGCCTCAACAGGACCTATGCTATCTCCTCCTCGCTGATCAGCTTTTATATCCCTGTGGCCATCATGCTAGTCACCTACACACGGATCTACCGCATTGCCCAAGTGCAGATCCGCAGGATTTCCTCCCTGGAGAGGGCAGCCGAGCATGCACAGAGTTGTCGGAGCAACCGCGTTGACTGCCGCTACCACCACACCAGCCTCAAGACTTCCATCAGAAAAGAGACCAAGGTCTTGAAGACCCTCTCAGTCATCATGGGAGTCTTTGTCTGCTGCTGGCTTCCCTTCTTCATTCTGAACTGCATAGTCCCCTTCTGTGAGAGCCCCCCTAACAACCCGTATGCTGGCCTTCCCTGTGTCAGCGAGACCACCTTTAATATTTTTGTATGGTTTGGCTGGGCCAACTCATCCCTCAATCCCATCATCTATGCTTTCAATGCTGACTTCAGAAAGGTTTTCTCCAACCTCCTAGGGTGCAGTGAGTTTTGCTCTAGCACTCCAGTGGAGACAGTCAATATAAGCAATGAACTCATCTCCTACAATCAAGACACCCTTTTCCATAAGGAAATAGTGACTGCTTATGTCAACATGATCCCTAATGTGGTTGATTGTGAGGATGATCCTTTTGACAGGATGTCCCAGATCTCCCCAGACCATGAGATTGAGCTGGACTGTGAGGGGGAGATTTCCCTAGACAAAATAACACCTTTCACCCCAAATGGCTTACTTTAAATTGCATCATGTCCTGTCTGCTTTTAATGGATTGTATAACAAATTGCAAACACAGAATGAAAAGACTACTGATCAGTCAATTCACTCCAACTGTGTCTTGCACTTTCAGAGTTTAGAAATTGCCACACAGAGTTGATAAACATCATTATTTCAACATCCCCAAAACTGAGAGAGGACTAGGAAGTTAAATTAGCCCTGGGGTGTGATACTGGGATATGATTAGTTAGTTAGTGTTTGTAAAAAGCTCTGAAGATGGAAAGTGCTCTCAAAGCATAAAGAATCATAACTTCTAAGAACAGGGACAGATGCTGTAATGACATGGTCACTGAAAAGAAAAATTATTAGATTGTCCAATTCTTGTTTTCGTTTGAATTTTATGTGGAGCTAAGGGTTGGGGGAGGGGGGGTGAACTGAGTGATTATTTAAATACTTTTTCTGTTTCTTTCAAAACAGGTTCTCTGTAATTAATATGTTTTCCTAGGCAGCATTATTGCCTTTGATATCTTTGCCTTGTCCTGAAGTTGAAAATAAATGTTATTGATCGAGGAGTTATTTTTCCTTCCTTAGCATGAAGATTTACATTGTGTAAACACTTTAATCATTCAAGTAGAAATGCTAAATTTTAACTTGTTATTTCAAGAGCAAACTAAAGTCTGTGTGGAAATAGAATGTTTGAGTTAAAGCAATGCTCACAGGAGAAATCTGATTTTAAACTAGCTCTTCTTGATACTTCTACTGGGCTAGATTATTGCTTACAGTTTTTGTTCCCTTTGCATTAATTGTCACTGATGTCCTTTATAAGTCATGATTTTCTGTAGCCAAAATATCAAACGTATATTTATAAAATATTAAAAATCATCATCTTAATTCTCAACCTGAATGGACTTTTAAGATGCTAATAGTGAGCAAAGAATAACCTCCTTTGATAGTGTTCACAAAACTGTGTTTTCTATTGTAACTATTTTAGAAAATGATAGCTATAATTTGTCATTTCCAGTGTTGCTAGTAGGTTTTATAGTTTCAGGGAGCTCTCAAATGCCAAAATGCATGACAGTACTGCTGTTGGATTTTAAACTGAAATCTCGTCTTGCTGAATCTTTAATTCAAACTTTTAAAATGTTAAAGGTATTTAATGAGATTTAGGATTTAGAAGATTTTTAATACAGGTTTAGGAAAAACATTACATTGAGGTGTTTTAAAGAAACTTTAATTCTATTAACTCATTCCAAGTACAGTGGAATGATATATTTTTAGAATAGTTAGGCACATTATTTTAGAAACATTCTAAAGCATTTCAGCTCAGAAAATGACAGGTTTCAGAGTAGCAGCCGTGTTAGTCTGTATTCGCAAAAAGAAAAGGAGTACTTGTGGCACCTCGGAGACTAACAAATTTATTTGAGCCTAAGCTTTCGTGAGCTACAGCTCACTTCATCGGATGCATTTGGTGGAAAATTCCACCAAATGCATCCGATGAAGTGAGCTGTAGCTCACGAAAGCTTAGGCTCAAATAAATTTGTTAGTCTCCGAGGTGCCACAAGTACTCCTTTTCTTTCAGCTCAGAAAATGGAAGTGAGAAATTGCCTGGGAAGTAATAAATCAAGGGAGCAAATTAAATATTAAAATGTGATTTTTTTTTTTATTTTTTAAGAGTTGGCTTTGTTTTATGAATAATGTTTGAGTTCTCTTTTTTTTTTTTTAAAGAGTGTCATTGCTCATTTGCTTAAAGTTAGAAGAGCTTAAATAAGACTGAAATCAAATTATAAATGGCTTGATCCCACAGTCCTTATTCAGGCAGCACTTCCGCTGAACACAGTAGGAATTTTGCTTAGTTAGGATTTAGTGATCAGACCTTTTTATGTATGCAGTATTTTTGGTTTTCTATTTGACATTAACTGGTTATGTAGATGTTATATTTTCATTTTTTCCTTTGATCACTGTGGGTGGATCTTCCTATTACTTACAGGTCTCAATTCATATCCTCTTCTGCCTGCCTTTGGATTAGGGTATTGTGGATCTGTTTTAGGAAAGTTTTGGAAAGCAATAGTCTCTTGTACATAGTCAGGGTCAACCAACCACTAGATCCACCTTAGGGATCAAAGAATACAAGCAAACAGGTTCTGTTTGCAAGATAGTATGTACCCAGAGTAAAATTCACTTTCCCTGACTAAGTCAGAGTAACTGGACTTTTTGTGGGTGGAATACCCAGAATATGGTTTGGAGAGAAATATATTCTCAGCTAGGAGCCAGGTCTCCACAGCTTTTCAACTGCTACTCAAGTTTATGGGCTTGCACAGTGTTTGAGGGACATTAGGTCAGCACAGGTTATAGGAAAAACAGGAATGTCTCCTGTGACAGGTTCCCTGGGTTGCAACCTGGAACTGGAGTACCGCTGCGCCCTCCGTCTCACCAACCTGGGCTCCCTCTCACACTGTGATGTTGTGACAAATTGCAAACCCCTCCAGATCCTGAATTTACACAGATATCCACAGGTAGGGACACACACAGCTGAGTTACATGAATGCTTTTGCCAGCCACTTAATAGGCTCCAGACAATTCCCTGTAGATCTCCAGCCTAGGACTCCAGAGCTATACCATCTTGCCCTGGTCAGATGCCTGACAAGTGTAAGTTTTTATTTACCCAGTCTGCCCCTCCCTCAATGTGGAGAGGACATGCACCAGTTTTTGTTCCTGAGCAGGTTCCCCAAGCACTTGGAGCAAAACACTGTTTCCGGTAAAATATAAAGCAGACTTATTAACTACAGAAAGATAAATTTTAAGTGATTATAAGCACTAAGTGACATTTCAAAGCTGATTACTTAAGAAATAAAAGTAAAACCACAATCTGAGTTCTGTAAACTAGACAGGATTTGAATCAAGCAGCGTCTCATCCTGATGGTATTGTTCCTTAATACACAGGCTGGGATTATCCTTCCTAGTTCAATCTTTGTTCTCGACATGTTTCCAGGTGTTGAGTTGCGGAGGAAGTAAGGATAAATGATGATGTCACTTCCACTCCTTTATAGGCTCTTCCAGCAAAGATCTTTTGCTATGATATGGGTCAAGCAGTGTCCATTGTTTACATACTTCTACTGAGAAGCTTTCATTGTACACAGATCCTGCGATAGTCGTTAGTAGCGTGGATTTCCCTTAATGGGCCATCAACACCATCTGGATTCTCTGTTGTTCCAGAAAGACTGGTTGTGGTTGTTTCCAACTTCACAACATATTTCAGTAACGCCCACATAGCAGAACTTCATAACTTCTCTCAAAATGATAGCACATACAATTCAACAGGATATTAAAATTACCTCACAAGGCATACTTTGTACAAAGCATATAATTATATAACAGTGGTGAATATAGGAGTGCCAGGTGGGTGTTTCTTTGGAATACAGTGTCACATCTCCATACCCCCATATAATGATGAGGGGGTCCCCACTCAGGTCTTGCATAAATCAGTCATGATGGGGCAAGTAAAGAGAGGGGCCACAAAATCCTTGTTTATGTGAATCTAATGTAGAGTTTGAATTGTGTGGAGGACCTTGTGCTGGCCCTTAATCCAGGTGAATTTCACTCCAAGGAAATAGCTCTCTCAAGCTTATTTTCACCCATCTCAAGAAGGTATCTCAATAAGACTATTTTCTCCATCAATCTCAAGGTGAACTTCAAAATGTTGGCACACAAAATATGAACCCAAGGAACATAATAGTCTAAAATGCAGTGTAATGTGACAATCTATCTAATTGTATATCCCACTGGTGCCTGCCAGACAGTGTTTGCCCACATCTCCAAATGCCCTTTCATGTGCCACCTGTGCTGGTTCCTCCATCCCTTCAATTTCTGCTTCACAAATAGCCCTGATTTTAGACACCTAAATACCCTAGAAGATCTGGGCCTTAGCCTTGCTGTGCCTCAGCACCTCATTTGTACACTGAGGATAAATATTTAGTTACATCTGAAGAGTGGTATGAGGATAAATACAGTAACAGAAAATTAGAAATCTAAGAATTGCCATTCTGGATCAAACCAATGATTCCTCTAGCCCACTATCCTATCTGCCATCATGACCAGCTACTTCAGAGGAAGAAACCCTGCAGTAAGCAGTTATGGGATAACCCACCCCAGGGAACATGTCCTCTGTGCCCTTGGTAGTTAAAGATAGGTTTATGCATCAAAACTTGAAGGTTTATATCCTTTCCAAAGCTCTTGTGTATTTTTTTAAATTCCTATTATAATTGGATATTCTTATCTGTATAAATCTCTAATCCTTTTGGAATCCTGTTAAACTTTTAGTCTCCGATAACTTGTGGCAATGAGTTCCAAAATCTGAATGTTATGTGAAAATATTTCCTTCTGTCTGTTTTGAATCTGCATCCCTTTTATACCAATGAATATGTTCTTGTGTTATGAGAGAGTGATTGGAAGTTCACAGTCTCTGTGATATTTATTAATATCAGTTGGTTCACCTTTTATCCACTATCTTATTGACCTATTCAAAGAATTCTAACAGATTAGTGAGGCTAGATATTCCGTTGCAGAAACGATGCTGTTTATTCTCTTTCATATCATGATCTTCTAGATATTTTATGTTTGTAAATGATTGCAACCATTTACTGGACTTCTTGGTCTATTAAAAAAAAGGCATTGGGGTGATTAGTGACTTAAACATTTTGTGGGGTGCTATGGTAACGTGGGCCACAAAAATAGTTAATAAAATACTGTCTCCATTTGGCTTTTCAGCAAGGTATCCATTTTTAAAGGGACAGTGCCTTTTAATTTTCATCTGGTCATCTTCATACTAAGGGGAGAATCTTTTTAAATTTTAATACACCTGTCATAAATATAAAGGGGAGGCTAACCACCTTTAAATCCCTCCTGGCCAGAGGAAAAAACCCTTTCACCTATAAAGGGTTAAGAAGCTAAAGATAACCTTGTTGGCAACTGACCAAAATGACTAATGAGGAGACAAGATACTTTCAAAGCTGGGGGGGGGGGAGAACAAAGGATTCTCTCTGTCTGTGTTGCTTTTGTCAGGACCAGAGCAGGAATGCAGGTCAGAACTCCTGTAAAGGACTAATAAGCAATCTAGTTAGATACGTGTTAGATTCTGTTTTTGTTTAAATGGCTGATAAAATAAGTTGTGCTGAATGGAATGTATATTCCTGTTTTTGTGTCTTTTTGTAACTTAAGGTTTTGCCTAGAGGGATCCTCTGTTTTTGAATCTGAATACCCTGTAAAGTATTTACCATCCTGATTTTACAGAGGTGATTCTTTTACTTCAATTAAAATTCTTCTTTTAAGAATCTGATTGACTTTTCATTGTTCTTAAGATCCAAGGGTTTGGGTCTGTGTTCACCTATGCAAATTGGTGAAGATTTTTATCAAGCCTTTCCCAGGAAAGGGGGTGTGGGGTTTGGGAGGATTTTGGGGGGAAAGATGTTTCCAAGCAGGCTCTTTCCCTGTTATATATTTGTTAGACGCTTCATGGTGGCAGCAATAAAGTCCAGGAGCAAAAGGTAAAATAATTTGTATCTTGGGGAAGTTTTAACCTAAGATGGTAAAAATAAGCTTAAGGGGTTTTCATGCAGGTCTCCACATCTGTACCCTAGAGTTCAGAGTGGGGAAGGAACCTTGACAACACCGATATGTGGAACTCTACTGTGATTCTACTTGAAACGTATTGGACCAAGTGTTTGGAACTTGCTCACATGGTTGTATGTTTGGAGTTGACAGAGTTTTGTTTCTGAGATGACCATCTTGCCTGTAACTATATATATATGACAGAGCATTTTGATCAGAAGATTCCAAAAAAGGATTCACTTAATTTAGTTTCTCTCAGATGAACCTGCTACCCTACCTTTTAAGTGGTCTCCCTTTTTAGTATTACCAAGACAATTTTTCATCTATAGCTGTTTTTCCTGTAACGGCAAGTAAGGAGAGTGATCATTATACATCTAATCTCTTAAGACTTCTACCTCCCAGCATCCAAACAGCATGATTATTCCATGAATGCCATCCTACTCCTATCATGTTTTTGTTCCCTAATTAAATATCAGAATACTGTTAGCCTGATTCTTTCTTTTAGCACTTGAAGTGTGGCTTCTATGAAGTAATTTAAATGTATAATACGTTTGGCTTTTGAGTAGTTCTTGTTTAGTAATCCCAGTTCAGCCTAATAGGTGGACTTCAAGATCACAGGCTTATTTTCTGTTTCTAGCTTGTGTTATAGTTCTGTAGAGTGGTAGCAAATCTTACATTGCAATATTTATCACTGTTAAATTTGATTGAAGCTGATGCAGTGGTAATGATCAGGTCTTCAATATGGCCCAAAAGCCTAGTATGAGATTCACTTCAAAGCTGGGAAAGTCCATCAGCCGTTGAATGTTTTCAATTAAATCTCTTTTATGTGAATTAAAAAAGACTATGCACGGATCTCTTTTTTGTTAATTTTTAAACTTGTCTTTATGAGAAGCAATATAGATGTGGAACATTTTATGTAAAAAAGCAGCAAACCGTTATAAATACTGAATAAATTAATATTCAAACCCCAAAAGAGCTATTGCTAATGTCAGCTTTTGTGAGTTATTTTTTCTGAGATAAAGAGACTTAGAAATTTTTCCTTGAGTTGGATACAGATAGAATGTTTGTCAAAAGGGAGGGAAAGTGCTGCAATAAGTTCAGTGCTTTACCCTCACAGCTTTTGTTGTGTTCTTTATTGTTGCTATCAAGCCACTCACCCACATTTTGTGCATTCTTGTACTGAAAACCCTTGTTTAAATTTTTAAAACAGTGCTAAAAATTGCTTGACTCCAAAATGGAGAGAGTCAGTGATCTTTAAATGCCAAGTATTTTATTTTGAGGGGTCAATCGTATATAAGTGCTTCATGCAAAAGGGTGCAGAGCCTTAGTGTGCTGTCCAGAACTCGGTTATCAAGTTGCAGGTGCATAAGGGGAGTAAAATCCTTTCACTGTGTGCATGTACCTGCATTCTCCTTTCCATCCTGGGTGAAATCCTGGCCCTATGGAAGTAAATGGGAGTTTAGCTACTGACTGCAATGGAGCCAGGATTTCAAACCTGCCCCCCAATTTTAAGCTGTGATATGAGTACGTAGCATATGGATATGAAAGGGAGTGATTGTGGGAGGTGTGTGTGTGTGTGTGTGTGTGTGTGTGTGTGTGCGTGCGTGAGTGGTCATTAGTGGGGTGGGGTGCAGGGAGAGGTGTGTGCAGAGGGCCGTTCTGTTACTCCAGTAACTAATTCAGGAGTTTGTGTCTGGCCCAGATTGTGCTGAGCAAGCAAGGTACAGCATGGGGCTGCTAGTTGCTCTGATGCATTTCCCTTGAGCATCTCTCTCCCCTGCTTTTACCCAGGGCAGGACCTGGCCTCTTCTTCAGGGCACTGTAAAATTGTAAGTAATTAATCCTTCTGACAGCCCTGTGAAGTGGGTAAAGGAGAACTGACTTTTTAAATAAATCTCTTTTTTAAATGGGCTGTGGGTCATTGGGAAGAAGATGGTCGAGAAGGGTAACTGGTTGTGGAAGGGAGAGCAGATGGTATCTCATACCTAGTCATGCCCGAATCTGGAGATATACTACACAATTTCTGCCAATCCTTTGGGGCTCTTTTAAGCAAAGTATCAAAACTGACAATTTTTTTTTCTCATTATTTAGGATATTTCACCAGGGACACTAACTTCTTTAGAGGACAAGATTAAATAGTTAATCTCTTTGAGAGCACTTGGGAGTCTTGCCTGCATAAAGATAATGGTACTGGGAACTTATCTGGCACCCAGTTACATTGTAAACCTACTTACTAAGGGCTTAGTCTTAGATTAGATGGGTAAGCACATCAGGGCAAGGGCTATTTTGTACAATGCAGTGGCGCCCTGATCCTGACTGGTGTCGATAGGTTTTATTATTTATTTACTGTATTTGTATTGTGCCTATCTTATTCAAAGGAATTCTGAGGGGAGCAGGCTTATATACTCAAATCTTACAATTTTGCTATTTTTTTTTAGTCGCAGAAATCAAAGACAAGTAGAGTTTCCCAAATACTAAAACCATCCTGTTTTCAGTTAAGGACTGTAAATCTTTGAAAATTCAAAAGTAAATTATTCTACCATGACAGTGAAATGGAATATACAAAATTGTTTTGCCCAATTATTTTCTTCACTGAAAGAATTTTTAGCAAGATTTGCCTATTGATCTTAAACTCTACAAATTATTTTGAGACTTGCAGCAAGGAAGCTAGATCATTTAAAAGCATCTGTGTCTTTGAAAAATAAGTATTAGACGATATCAGCGTCTTTCATTTTCAGTGAAAAGAAGCTGCAACCTGCTAGATAGGGTACAATGAGGTTCTGTTTCATCGACAGACAATGGGAATCTGCATAACCTATTATACAGAGTATCCAATTTAGGAAAAATAAGTCAAGCTTCCTGAATTATAAATTTCACAGTCAGTTGCAAGGAAGAATATTTGCCAAATTAACTATTTTTTTAACCATAAAACGCAAACTGCTTATTTCTGCAAGTAATTTATTAAGGGCAAGATTCTTGATGTTTTTGTGTCACTCTGGTGACCCAAACAGCTGTGATTCCAGTTTAATAGGACAGTCAAAGCGCCAATTATCTGGTATATACTGGTGAATCAGGCTGGAAGTGTAATGTTTCACATAATGATCAGTCCACACAAGCATGCACATGTATATTGTGGTAAAAATGGGAGTGACCTGTAAGAAGTTCTTAATCCTCTGTGTGTGCATGTCTCTAGTATGGTATAATATCATTGATTGATTAAAGGGGATGCGGCAGGCAAAAAGGATATGGCTTAAGATGGTCCCTTGCTCAGCTTCCATTTAAAGGGACACAAAGCCAGAACTATTACTGCTGATGACTCCAGCTTAGTCTTCCAAAAAGCAGGCTGTTGCCCTTCCTGGATGCTAACACATAAAGAAGCCATGTACAGAGACAAAGAATAATACTGTATTGGGAGCTTGGAGAAGGGGGAAACACAGGGACACACTCAAACACTGGAGCCTGTCGGGGAAGGGAAGGTGCCTGAAAAATCTGTCTGGCCTATGTCACCATTAAGGGATGGCAGTACTTGAGGTAAGACAGATATGCATGTAGGCTGGTGTATTTTTATTTATTTATTTTATTTTTTAGCCCTTTAAATTCTGTTTAATTCTCTAATGCCTTGTTCCAAGTGCTAAATAAAAGTAGTTTGAGGCAGCTGGTTACTATATCACAGGTTCCTAAAGGGAGGAAGTGCAGGTGCCCCAAACCTATTCCAGTCTGTAGAATGGTCCATGTGGTAGCCTGACCTGGGTCGCAGTCTGAGTGGAAGAATTGTGAGATTGGCTCCTGACACAGGCAAAAACCAGATGCACAAGTCCTGAGCAGGGGGCACTCAAAGACCAGAAAGGAAACAGAGGTGCACCTAATCCTGCGACTGACATATTCACCATCTAGATATATATCAATAACATCTCCTCTATGCATAGACACTTTCTTCCCCAATGTGGTCAAATATATGTCTGAAGCTGAAGAGCACTACATTTTTTTCATTTTTGCTTTTTAGATGAGTATATTTAAACTATATTTGGATATTAAATATGCTCTGGTAAGTTTTTAATTTTGATTTAACAAAATTTATACACTGTTACAGTATCACTGGCCGATTTCATAAGGTGAAGGTGAATCATTAAATGACAATATTGACTCTGGTCAAGAGGTGAACTCTTGTGGATTTTTGAAGTTATAGGTTAAAAAAAAGTAGAGCTGCAAGATAGTTAAGTCCAAAGCAAAGAGTTACAAAGGGATCTCACAAAACTGGGTGAATGGACAACAAAATGGCAGATGAAATTCAGTGTTGATAAATGCAAAGTAATGCATGTTGGAAAACATAATCTCAACTATACATTAAAATGATGGGATCTAAATTAGCTGTTAGCGCTCAAGAAAGAGATGTTGGAGTCATTGTGGATGGTTCTCTGAAAATATCCACTCAATGTGCCTCGGCAGTCAACAAAGCAAACAGAATGTTGGGAATCATTAAGAAAGGGATAGATAATAAGACCAAAAATATCATGTTGCCGCTATATAAATCCATGGTACGTGCACACCTTGAATACTGTGTGCAGATCTGGTCACCCCATCCCAAAAAAGATGTATTAGAATTGGAAAAGGTACAGAGATGGGCAACTAAAATGATTAGGGGTATGAAACAGGAGGAGAGATTAAAATGACTGGGAATTTTCAGCTTAGAAAAGAAACTACTAAAGGGGGGGGGATATGATAGAGGTCTATAAAATCTTGACTGGTGTGAAGAAAGTGAATAAGGAAATGTTGTTTAATCCTTCACATAACACAAGAACTAGCAGTTATCCAATGAAATTAATGGACAGCAGGTTTTAAAAAAACAAAAGGAAGTACTTCTTCACACAACATAAAGTCAACCCTTTGCCAGGGGATGCTGTGAAGACCAAACTATAATAGGATTAAAAAAACTAGATAAATTCCTGGAGAATGGGTCCATCAGCGGCTATTAGCCAGGATGGGGAGGGATGCAACATCATGCTCTGAGTGTCCCTAGCTTGTTTGCCAGAAGCTGGGAATGGGCAACAGAGGATGGATCACTTGATGATTACCTGTTCATTTCCCTCTGAAGCACCTGGCCTTGACCACCATTGGAAGACAGGATACTGGGCTATATGGGCCATTGGTCTGACCCAGTATGACCATTCTTATATAAAAATTAATTATAATAAGAAAAATGTTTAGTACAGAAACTCCCCAACATAATGACCTCTCAAGATAGCAATGATGTGAGATAACAACTTTGGCAAATAATGCATTTTAAAAATCTTGGCCTACTAGGAAACATATGTATGTTTCCATTCCCAGTCACAAATCTCGCATTCTGGAGCAAAGCCACTAAAATATAGTCCAACAAATAAATGTTTATTTAATGTGCCCCTCACTTTTCCCTCCACCTGACCCCACTCACTAGTGTTGTCCTTGGTCAGTGAAGACTCAGAGTTCAGAAGTGCTTTCACATGAGTTCACCTCTCAGGTGGGGGGCAAGAAGGCACCTTGCTCATTTCTCCAGCTGCTCACAGTTCGCTCTGTCCATTGTTTGTTGTGCCACCGTTTACTCCACTGCTCTTGCCAATGGCCCTGCGCAGTCACCTTCTGCTGCCACCTGCCACTGTGACCTCTGCGAGTTGGTCTCTTGAGGTTCCTCTGGCTCTCGGTGATTTCAGCTGAGATCTCAGTGGGGCAACCTCACTGCTAGTGCAGCCTGGGCCATCTCTTCCACAGAAACGCTGTCCCCATAGGCAGCAGGACTAAGCACTTAGACCTGATTATCAGTGATTTCAGCTGTAGTGATCGCTTAACAAAACATCCGATGAAGTGAGCTGTAGCTCACGAAAGCTTATGCTCTAATAAATTTGTTAGTCTCTAAGGTGCCACAAGTACTCCTTTTCTTTTTGCGAATACAGACTAACACGGCTGCTACTCTGAAAACAAAAGATTATCTATGGAGCCTAATCACCTCTGTCTTTAAACAGTGGAGAGGGGCAGGTCAAATCGTACTTGTGACTCAGACAGACCATCAAGCAAAACACCTGTCCCCACCGTCTCTCTTGATGCCCTCAATCAACACAGGCTAAGTACAGTTCTGCCCTTTACTTGTTCAATAAGAACAACAACATTTCATTCCCCCCCGCGCCCCCTGCACTCAAGTGATTTGTAACCCAACCCCAGCCAAAATCTATCACTTGGGCAACACAGCTCTGTTTGCTGGATACCTAGGTAGATTAGGTGTGAATGTAAATACAGTCTGATGCTGAAGACTTTCCCCCCAGCTCATCGCTAGTTGTCAGGGAGAGCTCATTTAGACTTTGCTTACAAATCACATTTTGAAATTTATTAGGTTGGCCAACATCACCGAAATGAATGCACTGACATTGTCATAAAAAAAACAGCTGCATAAGGAAGCTAGTCTGTTCATACTTTTAAAATCTATTATACTTTTTCAGATACACGTATTTTATCATACAGTTTATATGGTTTTAAAGTGTGTTTTAAAGTTTCAATTTCAATTCAAATTTCCAAATAGTCACTAAATTGGCATGTAACTAGTTCACAAAATTGGGGGGGGGTGTTGGGGAAATTCAAGAGGGGTGTAGGGAAATCACTGCTTACGGGTACAGCGTACTGGAGTGTACCACCATACTTGCATCACTGAATAAGACTACTTGAAAGAGAACCAAGCTTTATTTTAGCAAATAAAGGCTGATGCAGAGGACAATGCACTGTCAGAGTCTTCAGGTGAAAAGGAGATGGAGGGAAATCACTGGTTTAATACAAGCTGTGTTTCCCTGGCCATTTTATGACTTCTATGAAATGCTTTAATTCTTTTAACTGTATGATATGTTTCACATAAAACTTATAAGAGTAACTTAATGCTGGCATGACTGAACATTTCTTTTTAATTTGTGGTTTAGGGCAGTTTATTCTTGTATGTCAGACACATACAGATTTAGAATTGGGGTGACCATAGGTGGTTACTACTTAGCCACAGACAAAGCTCAGCCCTGTACAGATATGGAATAGTAGGCTGTCTCTCCTCCAAGAATCTTGCAATCTAAAAATATGATAGAATCTATTGGTGATGGTCATTCTCAGGACTGAATAATATCCATAGTACTAAAATTATATCAGATGATTAAACCTTGTATAATATATTTTGTTTGTTTTTATAGCAGTAGTAACTTTTGCTTGGTAGGGACTTATTTTTGTCAACAGCTAAAAGGATAGAATGTGTAAGTGTTCCTACTACATGAGCTGGATAACTGCATACCATAACTTCTGTCTAAACCATGTTCTGATGGAGATCACAATAAGAGGGGTTTTTTAAGTTTTAAAAGCATCTTTAGAGAATGTGACTCATTACAATGATTTCTGTTATCTATTTAATGTAGTCCAGGTGTGTGTGTGTGTGTGTGTGTGTGGAGAGTTTACAGTATAATTTATTTCATTCTGCAGTTTTTCTGGAAAAAAGTGTTAAAATGGCACAAGGTGGTCCCATGTATACTGACTCTTAGTGACTCCAGATCAAATCTGCCTAACATTAAAAAAAAATAGGTATTTCCCCCTAAACTGACAGCCCTGTAAACCAGACCTGGAATTTCAAAATAATGGTGTGTTCTTTCTGGCTTATGCATTACCAGTAATAGAAATTCTGCAATCTGAATTTAATGATATTTTGGGATGATGTATAAACTGGAATAGAATCCAGATCACATATCCATAGCTGTTTTAGCTCTGCAGAGGAAGCAGGAGTAAAAAGTAATCACAATGTATATTAAACTCCAACCCTGCACTGGCAGATCCTTGCACCTGCACAGAGCTCTATTCATCAGTAGGACATCATGTGGGTGGCAGGGTCTGCCCATGCAGAGTCAATTGCAGGATCAGGGCCTTTGTTGCTAAAGTGAGCGTTATTACATTACATTCTTCCCATGCCAGTGTAGGTGCACACGGTGAAAACTAGTCTCTTCCATTCCTCTTTGTCATTTGCTGCTGTTTCCATCTGGTCTATAAAAACAACGAGGAGTCCTTGTGGCATCTTGAGACTAACAAATTTATTTGGGCATAAGCTTTCGTGGGCTAAAACCCACTTCATCAAATGCATGGAGTGAAAAATAAAGAAAACAGTATATATATCACAGCACATGAAAAGATGGGAGTTGCCTTATCAAGTTTGGGGCAAGTGCTAACAAGGCCAATTCAGTGAAGGTGGAAGTGGCCTATTCTGAACGGCTGACAAGAAGGCATGAATATCAGCAGAGGGAAAAATTTACTTTTTGTAGTGACCCAGCCCAGTCTTTATTAAGGTCTAATTTGATGGTGTCCAGTTCGCACATTAATTCCAGTTCTGCAGTTCCTTGTTGGAGTCTGTGTTTTGAGGTTTGTTTTTTTTTTGTTGTTGTTGAAGAATGGCCACTTTTAAGTCTGTTGTTGAGTGTCCAGGGAGATTGAAGTGCTCTCCTACTGGTTTTTGAATGTTATAATTCTTGATGTCTGATTTGTGTCCATTTATTCTTTTGCGTAGACTGTGAGGTTTGGCCAGTGTACATGGCAGAGGGGCATTTCTGGCACATGATGGTATATATCACATTGGTAGATGTGCAGGTGAACGAGCTCCTGATGGTGTGGCTCATGTGGTTAGGTCCTATGACGGTGTGCCTTGAATTGATATGCGGACAGAGTTGACAGCGAGGTTTGTTGCAGGGATTGGTTCCTGGGTTTGTTTTTGTTGTGTGGTGTGCAAAACTGGTTGAAAGACCATACTCAAAGAGTAGTTAACAATGGTTCATTGTCAAACTTGGGAGCGGGGAGGGATGTATCCAATGGTGTTGTACAGGGATCTGTCCTGGGTCTGGTACTAATCAATATTTTCACTAATGACTTGGATAATGGAGTTGAGAGTATGTTTATAAAATCTGCAGATGACACCAGCCTCAGAGGGGATGCTAGCTTTCTGGAGGACAGCATTAAAATTCAGAATGACCTTGACAAATTGGAAAATTGGTCTGAATTCATAAAGATAAAATTCAATACACATAAGTGCAAAGTACTTTGCATTTAGGAAGGAAAAGTCAAATGCACGAGTACTAAATGGGGAATAACTGGCTAGGTGCTAGTACTGCTGAAGAGGATCTGGGAGTTATGTAGGATCACAAATTGAATAAGAGTCAATGAGGTGTTGCAGCTGCAAAAAAGTCTGTTATTATTTTGGGGTGTATTATCAGGAGTGTTGTATGTAAGACTTCCAGAGTCAGAAAGGTACAATAGGTGTTTTATAGCTACTTTTGCCCCCATTTACCCTAAGCAGAGAGTTTCATCTAAGGATATTTTGTACACTTTGAACTGGAGATGTGATTCCCGGCTCAAGGATATATACCCGCACTAGCTCTGATTTAGCTAGCGTGCTAAAAATGGAGTGTAGCTGTGATGACATGAGTGGAGGGAGGGACTAGCTGCCCCAAGTACATGCCTAATGCCTGGGATAGGTGGGTACTTAGAGTGGCTAGCTCCTCTATCTACTCATGCCATTGTGGCTATATTTATTTTTAGTGCATTAGTTCAATCGGAGCTAGCATAGGTATGTCTCCTCCAGCTGGGAACTATCTCCCACCTCACCTCAAAGTGTACATGTACCTGAAGAGGCACAGCACAGAAATCAAATCCTATGAAATACTGCTTTAAAATAAATAAATTTTACACAATGTATCTTTTACACAGGGTGTTTCAATAGTTCTAACACTTCAGTGCTTTTGCGAATAAAAACAAAACTGTGATTAATCTGGTGATGACATCAGTATAAACTCATTAACTTTATTGTACCAATACAATTAATTTAATAGAGAAGATAATTTAAAAAGAGAAGAGTTCGTCACTGTAAAGTTGATTTTGATGATGTTGGCTATTCTTTCCTGGTTCCTTTCCATTCATTTTGGATAAAGCATGAGAGAAAATCGTTCACTACAGAAAGATATTTTCTATTTGATTAAACATAATGAACTGTCCTCTGAGAGTCTCCTGAGGGAATTTGTCTTACTCTCTTGCAGAAGGAAGCCCTATAGAGAAGCCACAGTGGAATAGTCTTTTTAATAAAATAGTCCAGAGATTGTGAAGCTGGAACACTCTCTCAGATACTACTACCCAAAATTGACATTGCTTATTCCCTGCTTGATCTCAATCTCACTGCTTCTGCATCCAAACAAGCACTCAGAGGACCAAGATAGTTGCTTGCTCTTTTCCTCTATCTTTAATCTGCTTGGCAGGGTGTGCGGGGGCGGTGGGGGGGGAGGGGATGAGAGCCACTCTATAACACAATTAATCTTTATCTTGTTTCTTTCTCCAGGTCTGTCTGCTATTAAAATCTTAATATCTCCTCAACTATTACATAACAAAATGAAAAACAGTTGGTCATATACATGTGCATGAACACACACGTGTGCGTTATTCAACGTGTGCTGCTTGTATAGCTTTCGTTATCCTATCAGTTTCTGCTTCACAATTGCACGTCTTTGGCAATTTTTCCCCCTGAAGAAAAATTAGATTTTTGGCAGAAATTAAAAACCTGAAATATTTTTCCAATATCCAGCCAAGAAGCCCAGACCATAGAGGAGAATGGGGACTTAAGGCAACTGAACTACACCTCTCATGAGGCACCATGGCAGCATTTCCAAATCAAAATATTTTCAGCCAAAATATTTCATTTTTTCCTATGAAAATAAACTAAAAAAATCAATTTTCTGTGGGAAATAGACAGTTGTTTGGAAAGACTTCACTTAATTGAAAATCCCATTTTCTGTCAAACAATTTCAATGAACATTTTTCAGCCTGTTTTACATCCTGAGTGGATGCCTCATAGCCGTACTATTCATATTAAAACACTTGGATGGCTGAAACCCAATAAAATAACTGATCATAGCTTGGTGACTTATGATGGAAAGCTCAGATTTGGGGTTTTTTTTTTTCCTTTTATTCAGTGGTCTACAATTAATGATTGTACCAAGCTGCAAGATTCTAGCTCAGCTGGAAACAGAAATGAACTGGTCCTGATTATGGGTCAGATTGTCCTAAATGCAGTGCAGGACTGAAGAAGGGATGTGGTAGGAGGGTCATCAAATATGCATTATATCAACTTTATCTTGAGGTATCAATATATATGCATACGACTTGGCTAAGGGCTGATTCAGTGTTGAAATAGCCTCAGTGTTCTAATTCGGAGTATCCAGGAAGACTACTCAAACTCTGGACCGAGCTGTAGGAGACTGCCCATCTACTTGACAGCGTCCTTTTCATTATACTACACCAAATTGGTGACAAAGCTGAGGAACTGTCTGAGACTGAGGTGTCAGTAGAAGAGGCTTTGGAATAAATTGATAAGTCACCGGTTGATGATCACCCAAGAGTTCTAAAGGAACTCAAAAATGAAACTGCAGAATTACTAGCTATGGTACATAATCTATTGCTTAAATTGGCCTCTGTACTGGATGACTGGAGGGTAGCAAATGTGATATAGATTCTTTAAAAAGGCTTCGGGGCAATCCTGGCAATTACAAGCCTAACTTCTGTGCCAGGCAAATTGGTTGAAACTATAGTAAAGAATAGAATTATCAGACACGCCTATGAATATAATTTGTTGGGAAAGAGTGAACACAGTTTTTGTAAAGGGAAATCATGTCTCACCAATCTATTAAAATTCTTTGAGAGCCTCCAGAAGTATGTGGACAAGGGTGATCCAGTCAATATAGCATATTTGGGCTTTCAGAAAGCCTTTGACAAGGTTCTTCACTAAAGGCTCTTAAAGTAAGGAGTCATGGGATAAGAGGAAGGTCTTGAAATACACCGAATAAAGGGTAGGAATAAATGGTCAGTTTTTACACTGGAGAGAGGCAAATAGTGGGATCCCCAATGATCTGTACTGGGACCTGTGCTGATCAACTCTCATAAATGATCTGGAAAAGGAGATGAACAGTCTGGTGACAAAATTTGTAAATGATATAAAATTATTCAAGATAAATCTAAAACTGACTGTGATGAGTTACAAAAGGATCTTACTAGACTGAGTGACAAAATAGCAGATGAAATTCTCTGCTAAGTGCAAAGTAACACACACTGGGAAAAAAAATCCCAAATATACATACAAAATGATGGGGCCTAAATGATCTGTTATCACTCAAGAAAGAAATTTTGGAACCCTCATAGATCTCTAAAAACATCTGCTCAATTTGCAGGGGCTGTCAAAAAAACTAATAATGTTAGGAACCATACAAAAAAAAGAGTGATAATAAAACAAAATATAATGCCATACTCTAAATTCATGGTATGCTTACACCTGGAATATTGTATGCAATTGTGGTCACCCCATCTCCAGATATATTAGAAAAGGGTAATAAAAATGATTAGCGGTATGGAATAACTTCCATATGAAGAGAAATTAAAAGGACTGGGATTTCATCTTAGAAAATATGACTAAGAGGTGGGAGGGAAAGATAAAATAGAGGTCTATAAAGTATGGAGAAAAAGTGAATAAGAATTGTGGGGTTTTTTTTGTTTTTTCTTATCCACATACTACAAGAACTATGAATCATCTGATTAAATTAATGGGCAGCAAGTGTAAAACAAACAAAAGGAAGTACATCTTCACACAATGAACAGTCAATCTGTGGAACTCATTGCCATGGGATGTTGTGAAGTCCAAAAGTATAACTGGATTCAAAAAAAGAATTAGAAAAACTCATAGAGGATAAGTCCATCAATGGCTATTAGCAAAGGGATGTCCCTAAACCTGCCAGAAGCTGGGACTGAACAACAGGGGACAGATCACTCTCTAAATGTCTCTGCTCTGTTTATTCCCTCTGAAGCATCTGGCACTGGCCACCGTCAGAAGACAGGATCCTGGGCTAGATGGACCATTGATCTGAGCCAGTATGGCCGTTCTTATGTTCTTTCCAGTCCTTTCACAACTGTGCAGGCTTCTTGGGATAACTGGATACAGTTTGCTTGGGAACAATTCAAATCACTGAATTTGATCTATAAAGCTTTCTATTATGCCTCTCTTCCCAAGCATCATGACAGCTGTTTAGTAGCAGCTGATTGGCTCAGGGTAACAGTCCCCAGTGAGGACAGTGGCAGAATGTTCTCAGGGCAGAGTTGTCTCTGGAATTCACTTCCCCTGAGGTTTCAACAGATACAAGGTCTGATATTTAGGGCAGGGTAAAAAGCCATGTCTTTTATCAGGCTTTTCTGAATGTGGGGTGATTTGGATTGTCTTTGACTTGCGAGAATTCTTATTTATTTGGTTTTTGCACCCCGAATAAAAAAAAAGATGTTCTATACTTCTGAGCAACTGAAACTGTTCCTTGTTTTGGAAGCTGGTTGTATAAATGCTAGAAAGGATTATATTGCTCAGGGACCTTTTGAAGTAAATTAGAAATACTCATTTCACAATTACTCTTTTTATCTGTCCAAGCAGTCAGTCTATAAATCCACCTGGAATTCACTTTTATAAGAGAGGGAATACAAAGAAATTGCTTTTAAAGATTTTTTAAATGCGACTCTCCTGCTGTAAGGCTTCCTTTTATTGAATGGGCAGTGGAATCAGAACAAGAGCTGTAATGCAACTCTGCTCCAAAATTATGGCACAGAACTTGAGCTTTGGCTGAGGAATGCTACTTGTAGCTCATATGGGGAGGAATGCAGAGGTGACTTTAAGCTGTCTTTGGTCCAGGATTGGAGGAGCACATCTGTCTAGTCCATTGGCGCAACTTATACCAGCCTGAAGGTTATGCTAAGTTGTACTACAACAGCTTCAGGGAGTTTGACAGCCAAGGACTGGTGGAGCTAAAGAAAACCCCAGCCATGACCCCTTCCCTCCATTCATATCCACACACTGGGGGGTGTGATAAATGAGCTGCTATAGCAGATTTATACCACTTGTGGATCCCCCTAAGCAAGGGAATAGATCCCCTGGTTTTAGGGCAGTCCACAGTGTGGCCATATATTTGGGTACAATTTTTTCAGTCACCAGTTATCGGTCGTACCTGTTCAAAGCAGAATAGTAAATACAGAACTATGGGATTACATGTCCTCGAACACATTTATAGCGTGACGCTCCCATGGCCTTCAGGAAAAAACAAGCAAGCTAACCCAACCAGAAGCTCCTGTCTCCCAGGAGCCTATCTGAGAGTGCAGGCAGCAGGAAGGATGCCAGCTCAGCAAGTAGATCCCTCATTCTGGAAGACTACTGGAGGCACAGCGGTATAATAGGTTGTTCTGGCTGGCTAGAAAACCCTAGCAATAAGTGAAGGGAAGCAATGGGAATTGGCAAAGGGATGGCAAAAGAAGATGTGGAGGGGTGAGGGAATGGGGAAGTCATGGAGTGCACTAAAGAGGAATTGGGGAGAATAAGAAATATGTGAGGAGAGGCATGAGGCCAAGTCAAAAAGAACATGAGTAGATAGAGATTTGATTAACCCAGATGCAAGAGGTTTTATATTCCTTCCAATACTTTTTTTTTTTTTTAAAGCTTGACTATAGCAACTCTGAATGTTCTTGATAACAATATAGATATCCAATCCCTCTTTGGATCTTACTAAATTGTGTGTCTCAAAAACATCCTGTGGCCTGGTCTAATCATGTGTGGCATGAGAAAGTATTTTCTTTTATCAGTTTTGAATTTGGCACTTGCCAATTTAATTGAACATTCTCTTGTTCTTGTATTATGGAGCCAGGAGAATAAAAATACCATTCTATCATCTCTTGATTGTTCGTTATTCCGTACCCTTACCATGTCCCCTCATGTCTCTCTTTTTCTAAGATAAACGGTCCCAAGCTTTTCAATCTCTTTTCATATGAGAATTTTTCCGTGCCCATACACGTTCTCCTCTGGATACCCTCTACTTTTGAAATCTCTTTGTGATGGGGTTACCAGTGCTGCACCCATTATTCCAGATTAAACTGTGCCACTGATATATATTATGACACTTTTGGCTCCATTTACCAATGCATTATTTCAGTTTAACTCCGCTGATTTCAATAGAATCATACTGATGTAAAATTGGAGTAACACCGTCGTGAGTCATGTCTGAGTGGCAGAAACAAATGTAAAAGAAATCAAGGAACATTGCTCAGAAAGTGAGTTTCAATAAGATATTGAAATAGCTCTAAAAGCTACACAGTAATCTCTCGGTCATAACATGTCTTCCTCCAGGTATTTTCAGCAAGTGATTGGAAGTTCCTGACCCAGATTAGTTGCCAATTCACATGAAAATTTTGGAACTCGTTGAAACTCTTTTTCAGTTATACAATCTACAGTGTGGCAGGTTGGATAAAGAAAATAACTGAAGTTTCATCTAACATTACTGTATATCATTAACTGACAAGTTACAGCACTGTCACAGATAACATGTCATTGGAAAGATTCCATGAGTCACCATTCTTTCACTACAACCGGTTTCCCCCCCCCCCCCCCCCGCTCTCCTGCTGGTAATAGCTCACCTTAAGTAATCACTCTCGTTACAGTGTGTATGGTAACACCCATTGTTTCATGTTCTCTATGTATATAAATCTCCCCACTGTATTTTCCACTGAATGCATCTGATAAAGTGAGCTGTAGCTCACAAAAGCTTATGCTGAAATAAATGTTAGTCTCTAAGATGCCACAAGTACTCCCATCCTTTCTTACCGTGAAGGATAGTAACAGTTATCACACGTGGGATTTCACAAAAATATTAGGTTGGGTAGCAAATAAAATGCTTTGAAAAGAAAGAAAATGTTATATTACCCCTATTATTATTTTATTATTTTTATTACTGAAGTGCTTAGGAGCCCTAGTCATGGACCAGGACCCCTTGTGCTAGGTTGTACAAAGGCACAAAAAAGTCTCTGCCCCAAGGGGCTTGCAGTTTAAGTATAAAACAAGAGACAACAGATGTCTATAGACCGATCAGAGAGTACAAGTAAACAATAAGACGATATTGGTCAGCATGGTAGGCAGGGGTTGCTACACACTGCCAGCCTGATTGCTGTCAGTTCTGCAATTTGTGATGTGCAGTAGACACTGTGTGCATGTAGATTTCAGAGGGGCTTTGCAGAGGATGCAGTGGTCAGACTGTGTTGAATTGCAGGACCAGGGGCTTAGTTTTCTACCCCACGATTAAAAGGTGGAAATACATTTTAGTTTTAAAGTTTTTGAAAAAAAAATATAGCCACATCCTACACCCATATGAAAAAGAGTGGGATCTAAGTTTTATGAGCTGACTCTGTGGAAGGTGCAATGGTTTTGAAGGGTGTGAATGGGGAAATTTTTTGCTGTGTGTTTCACAGAAGTTGATTTTCATTTGTTCTCTAAATAATTCTGTAGACGGTCACCTATGTTTAACTTTTTGGAAGCACTTCTGCATAATTAGCATAGTACAACTTTTGATTTAATCTGCATGTTTTAATTCAGTCACCATTTTCTAATGAGACCTTATGTATCCCTGGCATTAGTAATGACTTTGAACAAGAATGTTTAGATTTTATTTAGTACTGGAGAAGGTGATTCACTGTGATGGGGTGGGACTCACCCCTGCAGCGCCTCCTGCTGGTCATTCAGGGAATTAGTATTTCCAACCTCCGGAGTGCCCTCTGGAGGCCAGTGTCCTGCTTGCTGCTGGGCCTGAGTCCCTCCTAGACTCCGGTGCCCCTTTCAGGCTGGGGTGCTGCCCCCAGCAATACCCCCACAGATGTGGGTCCCCCCTCCCTGGGGACCCCCACAACCCCCTATCCCACCTCACCTCAGTATATGGCTACTACCCAGTCACCATCTAGCCCCCGTTCACTGGGGCAGACTGCAGTATATAAGCCACTCATCACAGGCAAGAAGGGTTTGGACCTGCTGCCTCTACCTACCCGTGGGCTGCCCCCTGTAACTCCAGTACCCTTTTTGGCTTTACCCTATGGTAAGGGTTTCCAGGCCAGAGCTCCCCAGCTCCTCTGGCCTTCCCCCAGCCCTGCTCCACCTTAGGTACCTAGGTATGCTCCCCAGCAGCCAGGCCCTTCTCCCTCTAAAGGCAGAGAGAGTGTGTCCTCCCTGGCTTCTGGCCCACTGCCCTCTTATAAGGGCCAGCTGGGTCTTAATTAAGATGGCCACCCCTGTAGTCACTCAGCTTCACCAGCTGTTCTTAATCCCCTTATTTCCAGCCACAGCCCTCTCCAGGGCTGCTTTAACCCCTTCAGGGCCAGAGCGGGGTGACCACCCCACTACATTCACACATTCCTGTTAACAGTCAAGAGGTCAACTGCTGGTACTGTTTTCATAGGCAAACCAATTTTCAGTGGATTTCTGGGTAACAGTAGTGTGTTTTTTAAATACCTCTTTCATGTAAACCTTATGGCCAAAAAGCAGCTTTTATTCCCCTAGCCTCTTTTATTACAAAGGCTATTTGTCATAGTTATGGGTAATATTGTTAAGCACTAGGGGAAAACCTTCCTTTGTGGTGTTTTGAGATAGGCTAATCTTGGAGGCCAACCAGGTTTGAAAGCTGGACCATTAATCTGCTCTTGTAGGGAATTCTTACGCCTCTTGTATACCTGACCACTAGGTGGCAGTATGACAATATACATGGCATTCCAGAGGCATCTTCCTAGTTCCACCAAAGGGCAAAGGAAGAACAAGGATAATAATACTCATTCACAAAAAGAACAGGAGTACTTGTGGCACCTTAGAGGCTAACAACTTTATTAGAGCATAAGCTTTCATGGGCTACAGCCCACTTCATCGGATGCCTAGAATGGAACATAGAGTAAGAAGATATATATTTGTTCTCTAAATAATTCTGTAGACGGTCACAGATATAGACAGATTATATATAATCTTCTTACTCCTATGTTCCATTCTAGGCATCCGATGAAGTGGGCTGTAGCCCATGAAAGCTTATGCTCTAATAAAGTTTAGTCTCTAAGGTGCCACAAGTACTCTTGTTCTTTTTGCAGATAGACTAACACGGCTGCTACTCTGAAACCAATACTTATTCATAGATTCAGAGTTTTAGAGCTAGGAGAATCCATTAGATTATCTAGCCTGACCCACTGTCTAACGCAGGCCATTATATTTCACCAAGTTCACCCCTGTATGAATCCAATAACTTGTGCTTGGCTATAGCGTAATATCCAGAAGGGCATCCAGTCTTGATCTGAAGACATTAAGAGACAGAATCCACACTTCTCGTGTCCATTTGTTCCAATGGTGAATCACCCTCACTATTAAGTCTGTGCCTTATTTCCAGTTTCAATTTGTTTGGCTTCAGTGTCCAGCCATTGGTGGTGGTTCCGTCTTTCTCTGCTGGATTAAAAAGCCCGATAGTACCCACTGTATTTTCCCTGTGAAGATACTTAAATCACCTCTCAGTCTTCTTTCTCATAAGGTATACAGATGGAGCTCTTTAAGTCTCTCACTATAAGGCATTTTCTACAGTCCTCAAATCATTTTTGTGGCTCTTTTTTGCAGCCTCTCCAGTTTTTCAATATTCTTTTAAAATTGTTGGCATCAGAACCACATACTTGCTACTCCCTGGTTTATACATCCAAGGACCACACTAGCTCTTTTTGTCAGCATATCACCCTGGGAGCTTGTGTTCAGTTGCTTGTCCATTGTGACCCCTAGATCTTTTTCAGAGTCCCTGCTTTCCAGGATACACTCCTCCATTCTGTACGTACTGCCTGCATTCCTTGTTCCTAGATGTATAACTATGCATTTGACTGCAATAATAATAATACCACTAGCTCTTATATAGCCCTTTTCCTCAATGGATCTCAAAGGAGATCAGTATCATTATCCACACTTTAGAGGTAGGGCAACTAAGGCACAGAGAAGGGACATTTACCTGCCCAAGGTCACAGAGCAGGCAAATGGCTGAGCTGGGAATAGAACCTAACCACTCCCCAAGTCCCGGTCTCTATCCACTAGGCCTTGCTTGAATAGACCCAGGTTACTATAAGATACAGATCTGTTGGTCATCTTCCATCATTTACTACCCTGCTAATCTTTGTTGCACCTGCAAATTTTACCAACAGTGATTTTATATTCAATATAATTGATGAAAATTTTGAATAGCATCAGGCCTAGCACCAATACCTGCAAAATCCCATGAGAGACACACTCATTGAATGACTTCACACTGATGACTGCTTTTGTTGACATCTGTCAGTTAGCCAGTTCATAAACCATATAACGTCTGTTTTATTGATATTGTATAGTACTAATTTTTAAAATCAGAATGTCATAAGCTATACTTGTTTGACTTAATAAGTATATTACATGTACACCGTTACCTTTACAAAGCAAAATTGTGATCTCCTCAAAGAATGAAATCCGCTCTGACAACTATGTTGACTGGTATTAATTATATTTCAATTTTTTGAATTCTTATTAATTTAATCCTCTGGAAGACTAAATCTTGATGATGATGATGATTGATGATGATAGCATGGCCTGAGCAGGTTTTCCTTAATTAGGGGTGTGTCAGGCACAGACACTTCTAGCAGAGGAAAAGAAGGCCAGATAGACCTATCATAAGTCTCTCATTGGATTCCCCCAACTGCCCCCTCCCGCCTGGGATTGACATTAGGATAACCAGCCTATAGTTACCGTGGTCATCCCACTTGCCCTTTTTTTGAATATTGGCACAAAGTTAGCACTCTTTCAGTTTTCTAGAATTTTCTTTCTATTCCAAAAAATTTAAAAACATGAACATCAGCTGGCCAGAGATCTCCTTAACCAGTTCTTTTTGGACTCTTGGGTAGAAGTTATATGGGCCTCGCAATTTTAAATATGTTTATTCCCAGTTGATGTTGCTTAACTTCCTTGGTTACTAATGGACTGTAAAATATTTCATCATCCTCATGTGACAAAAGTATATCATTGTGATTTTCCTCTAGGAATCTCAAAACACTTTAAAAGGAAGAGAATCATTATTATCCTCATTTTACTAGATGGTAAGACAGAGTGAAACCAAGTCTCTTACCCAGGATTACACGTCAAATAAATGGCAGAGTTGGTAATAAAACAAAGGTCTCCCGACTCCCTGTCGGAGGCCCTATCAGCTGGACACTACTACTTATACAAATTAGTGGAAGATGGGAAACTAACTGGAATAATATATTTGGATATTTATAAAACATGCAATAGAGGGTGTCTCAAAATGCTACTTCCAGTCTGATGCCCTACACGCTGAAAAATGCTGCCTCCCTATATGCTACTCCAATTTCACAGGAAAAAAGGTGGGTTCACAGAATGCAGTAGTGAAGTATATGAGATTTCAGAGAAGCAATCTTTAGGAACAAATATTTTCAATAGGGTTGGGTGGGAGTGAAAACAGAGAAACAATACAAAGAGTTCCAGAAAGGTTAAAATTAGGGACTTAGAGGTAATAGACGACAAATTCTTTGATAGACTTACTGGTCTAGTGGATGGGGGAGCGGGGAACAGCAGAGGTGATGTCTTGATTTTTATTAACGCTTTTAGCACAGTCACAGATGACATTCTCGTAAGCAAACTAGGGGAATGTGGTCTATATGAAATTACTAAAAAGGTAGGTGCAAAATTGGTTGAAAGCCTGTACTCGGAGTACTTATCAATAGTTCACTGTCAAACAAGGAGGGCATGTCTATTGGGGTCCTGCAGGGGTCAGTCCTGGGTCTGGTACTATTCAGTATTTTCATTACTGATTTGGATAACTGAGAGGAGAATATGCTTATAAAATCTGTGGATGACTCCAAGCTGGCAGGAATTGTAAGCACTTTGGAGGAAAGGATTAAAATTCAAAACAAGCTTGACAAATTGGAGAATTGGTCTGAATTCAGCTAGGTGAAATTCAATAAAGACAAGTGCAAAGTACTTCACTTCAGAAGGAAAAAAATCAAATACACCAAGTGCTACATGGGGAATAACTGGCTAGGTGGTAGTACTGTACTTCTGAAAAAGAATTGGGGATTATAGTGGATCACAAATTGACTATGAGTCAACAACGTGATGCAACTGAGAAAAAGGCTAATATTCTGGGGTGTATTAGTAGGAGTGTTGTATGTAATAGATGGGAGGTAACTAGCTTGCTCTACTTGGCACTGGTGAGACCTCTGGTGGAATATGTACATGAACATAAAAATCACAGTATATTAGAGAGACAAGGTGGGTGAAGTGTGGTGGTTTTTTTAAATTGGACCAGCTTCTGTTTGAGAAAGACAAGCTTTCGAGCCACACGGAGTGCTTCTTCAAATCTGGGAAAGGTACTCAGTGTCACAGTTAAATACAAGATGGAACAGATTGTTTAACATAAGTAGCTAACACTCATTGTAAGAACCCATTCAAGGTGAAGTGGCCAGTTAATTGTTGTAAGAAATCATAAATCCAGTTTCATTATGAAGACCATGACTTTTAGTGTCTAGCAAAGGGTGGTTGTGGGGTTTTTTTTTTGTTTTTTTGTTTTTTTTTAAAAGGTTTTATGCATGTTTCCTTTGAGGATGAGTACTGAAAAGTCAGTTATGGAGCAATCGCTTTGTGAAAAGTGTTTGTCTATAGGTGATATGTTGTTTTTTGTCTTATAATCATCTTGTGTGAATTCATTTGAGTGCGGAGTGTTTGTCTTGTTTCACCCACATAGTTGTTGTTTGGGCATTTAGTGCACCAGATGAGGTACACCACATGTTGTGATAGGCAGGGGTGGGACTCAGGGATCTTGAAAGGTATGTTGTGGGGGGTATTGATCAGTGTAGATAAGATTTAACGTTTTGCATCTGTTGTTCTGGCAAGGTCTGGTGCCACATTGAGTTGGTGTGTCCTGTTCTGTGGGAAGCTTGCATCTGATGACGACGAGTGTGGTGAGGTTGGTGCTTTGTCTGAAGGCCAGAAAAGGGGATTCGGGAAAGATTTCTTTCAGGAAGTGTTCCCCATCAAGTATGGGTTGTAATTGTTTAATGATACCAACACGAGTTCCAGGATGGGGTGGGAGGTGACAATTAAAGAGGTGTGGTCAGAGAGTATTTTTTCCTCCCTATATTGAAGCAGGTTCTCTCTGTGTATTTGGATGGCCTATTCCATGACATGATCTACCTCTCTGGTAGAGTGTCCTTGTTTGGTGAAGGCAGTTTTAAGTGGTGTTAAGGTGTGTATTCTGAACTTTCTCCTCTGAGTATATTTTGTGGTATCTGAGTGCCTGACTGTGGATAAATGATTTTTTTGTTATGTTTAGGGTGGTTGCTGGACCTGTGGATAAGTGTGGTGATTTGGGCTACTTGTATATTGTTGTTTGAAGGGTTCCATTGTTGAAGCTGATCAGTGTCCAGGAAGTTAATGCTGGTGTGGGAGTGTTCTAGAGAGGAATTTTGATGGATGCACGGTGGTTGTTGAAGTTGTGATGGAAAACTGAGGGAGTTTAAGTCATCTGTACAGAGGATAAAAATATTATCCATGTGTCTCAGGTATATCATTGGTTTCATGGTGCATTTGTCCAGAAATTCTTCCCCAAGGTGGCTCATGAAGAGGCTGGTATATTGGGGAGGCATCTCAGTATCCATGGCTGTTCCCATGGTTTGGACAAAGTGTTGTTGAATATCAGATGGTTTGGGGTGGATATCTGAGTGTCCATTGTCTTGTAGATAGTTGAGACAGGCAGCAATGCCATCATAGTGAGGGATGTTTGTGTATAAATGGAGATTGTTAAAGTTGTGGAGTTTCTAGAGGAAGTCAGTTGTATCCAGCAAGAAGTTGGACCTTTGTGTGGTGAGTGGTTGTGACATTCTCCACCGGTGTTACCTGGACCAGTGATCTACAGGTCACTCCAATCCTTGACTTTGGGAGCCAACCTTACCCTGCTTTGCTGTGAGAACCCCCATTCCTGGGCTGTTCATGCACAGTCGCTAGCATGTAAGCTGCTCCTTGGATTGTGCAACTAAATGACACTAGCCAATATTGCCAGTCCCAGACACAACCCTAGGAACCTCCATCTTGCAGTGTCCAGGTATGCCCACTGGACACTGCAAGCTTATGAGTTTGTCAATTTAACAAAGAAATTGATATGTACCAGGCTTGTTATCCCAAGGAGAGTCTCTGACACGCTTCAAACTAAACACGCTGCTTCAGGTAGAATAAACAAACAGATTTTAAGTCAAATCATAGCAAGTTGAATTTGGTCAAATGAAATAAAAGCAAAACGCTTTCTAAGCCGATCTTAACACTTTCAATGCCCTTACAAACTTAGATGCTTTTCACCACAGGCTGGCTGGTTGCTCTTCAGCCAGGCTCTCCCCTTTGATCAGCACTCCAGTTGCTTGGTGGTAATGTCTGTAGATGGAGGTGGAAGAGAGAGAGGAAGAGCATGGCAAACATCTCTTCTTTTTATCATGTTCTTTCTTCCCTCTTGGCTTTTCCCTGCTCCCTTCAGAGTCAGGTGAGCATTACCTCATCGAAGTTCCAAACTGACCAAAGGAAGGCGGGTGACTCACTCGAGAGTCCAACAGATCCTTTTGTTGCTGCCTAGGCCAGCGTCCTTTGTTCCTGTGAGGCAGGGCTGGGTTGGTCCCATACATGCCCTGATGAGGGGTGAACTGCCTCTCTGCTCTTGGAGAGTTTTTGCCTGGGCTTATTTTAAGTCATGAAGACACATTTTCAGCCTCATAACTATATACATGAAATTACAACCTATAACATTACAATAACATCACTATAACAACGATGCTCAGTGCATCATGAGCCTTCTGAACACGCCCGAAATGACAAACTTTGCATTGGATACCACACAATCATTTTACCAGGATGAACATGGGGGTGCTGGATGTTCCCCCCCGAGATACAGAGCATCACAGTGGTTTGAGGATGGTTTTAGTCCCAATATTCCTTTGGTAAGAGTGCCATGGCCAGATGTGGTGGGTCTGCGTGGATTCCCTTGTTTGTGTATCTTGGAAAGCATGTAGAAAGTCCCTGGGGTGAGTTCTTGGGAGATGAGGTTGTAGAGTTTCTCTTGGAGTTGTTTGGAGAAGGATTTGATGGTAGCCTTAAATTCTGGGGTGAACTGTAGTATGGGGTCATCCCTGAGCTCTTTATAGGAGGTGGTGTCGGAGAGTTGCCAGCTGGCCTTGTTAACATAGTCATCATGGTTGAGAACTATGATGGCATCCCTTTTGCCTGCTGGTTTGATTGCTGTCTTGTGGTTGGATTTCAGGGACTGAATGGCTGTCCTTGCAGCAGTGGATTGTGATGTATGTTGAGGATTTCATAGTCAATTTTTTCCTGAAGCAATATCTTAGCATTTTGGTACATGCTTTGTATTTGTAAGAAGCTTTCATTTAAGCAAACTGAGTTGGGTGAATACCACTAAAATGCAATGATCATCAGGTTCCATTATACTTCTTCTCTAGGTGAAGAGAACTGTAAATGCTTTTCTGTAAAAAAGAGAGCTAATAATGTTTCAAATTCATCTTCCATTCATTGTTGGTTAGGATAAAACAGGAGCGTGACTGATTTAGAAAATGATACAAGTAAAAGTAGGCCATTAAAAAGATTTTTCTCTACAGTGCAAACAGCAGAATGAGAATAAAGATTATTATTTAAGAAATATGTGCATCAGAGATGGGTGCCTTCAGAGAGGCATATATTAGAGTGATGCTGATCTAATATATTTCAAAATCTGTATCTCATATTTTCAACATTCAATTTGCTTATAAAACTTCCTTAAATATGAAAATACTAAGAGAGGACAAAACTCCCATTGATTCACTGGTGCAGAATCAGACCATAGGATTCTAGGTTATGTATCACCAGGGATGTGCCCCTTGTGCTGAATCAGCACACCTTGAGCAGTCTAACTCAGTTAGGTCGGCCCAACCCCCTCTCTGACTGGCCTTTTCTAATTTGTGGGGTGCATTGGCTCTGGAGGAGTAGATCTGTGGGGCAGCTTGCACTACTGTAATGCCTCCGCCATGCACATTAGTCCCAATGACTAGCAGGGGCCTAAGATCTGCTAATGTAGGCATATGCCCCACTTTGGGTTTGTTCTGGTCTGCATGGCTCTCAGGACAGAATATCTGTGGGTTTAGAGAGAAACCTTAATTTCCTGCCAGTTTCACCCCGTGCCCCTGGTGTCACAATGTGCAGGAAACTCGAGTTGAAACTCGGAGAGTTTGTCCCCTGTGTTGGAAAAATCTTGCAGGGAAGAATACAGAGCATTGATGATATTTCTGCATCATCACTGGGAAGGAAGAAATACTTCTCCAGTGTTCACTGTCTGTCTTCATCTCTGGTTCTGTTTTACAAACTCAAGGAAGCATTCTTAATCAGAATTACACTATTGTCTATCTTCTAATGCTCCAGCAGAGCTTCTAAATGAATTTCTGTATTGCTGTGAAAATTAGTTATTTAACAAAAAATTCCTTTTGAATACTGTTATCTTTAATTCCCATTTTTCTCAACATGTGCGGTATAGCCCAGGGTCTTGCATGATGTGATCAATAATTCAAAACATTCCCCAGTTTCTGAATGTCCTGTATAGTTTGAGATTTTCTTGGGAGTCTCCCATAGGCTGCAAAAACTGTTGGCACATCCAAATTTGAACCTTTGCTCGTCTAGCTAAGGCTTCTCAGACTGAACATGATCTGAGTAAAGATTCACTTAAGCAATATTGATCTGGTCCAAGAGCTGCTTATGTTGAGACTAGTTGATTTGAAACAGCTGTATGAACAAATTGTTCATACAGTATATTTCTTCAATTGTAGTTTCTAGGAAAGCTGCAATAAATGGATATGTACATGGGATCTGTAACAGTGCAGGATAGCTGATGCATAATGAACTCATCTTATATGAAATTCTATTTCATAACCACATTAGATTTCTTTTCTCTAGGTTCATCAGTTCCCATTACTTTTAACTTATGATAGATTATTGCTTTGATCTATAATAAATCCATGGAATCATGACAGGATAACTGATACGCATGTGATAGAAAAGCCATGTGACCTTCAATTTAATCCTGATTTTGTGAGACAAGGAGAGAAAGTGGATAAAGCACATGGAAAATGCTGGAAATATGTCATGGCAATTAATGCTTGCTTGAACAGTCCAGTGCCACACCATTTGCTCCTATTTTGCTTCTGGTCAATATGCTCTCTATACATTCAAACTGCACAATGGAGTATAAGCCTAGAAGTAGAAGCTTCAGAGCAGAAGGAGCTCTTTGCTCCTTCTATTCGTGGATTTATAAAAGAGCTGCTGTCAACAGCCTTGACATATCTTACATACCCACAGTTCCACTAGTTACTCTTGGAAGTCACCCTAACTGAACCAGACCTGGTGTTTGGTAGAGAGGTGAAGTCTGAACTCTGAAAGGGAAAGAACTCTGTGCTTATGGTGAACAGCTCATCTCCAGGTAGCAAGGATGCTGACCCAGTGTCCTGGATGCTCTTGTTTTCTTCATGCTAAGAATCCTGTGGTGTATAGAGGACTCCTTGACAGACGATAGCTCAACGAGGCCTTCTCAACAGAAACCAGAGGGGCCATTATAGAGCGGAGGTGACTTCAGTGTGATCCTCCACTACTCAGCACTTAAACTGAGCTGAGTCACAAAATCTGGGTGAGGTGGTGGCACCTCATTGCGCAACTTGGAAAGAAGCTTTAACAGGGCCAAAGCTAAACATGCAGAGCCTGCTGCCCTAAGGTGTCTACTACTATTCACTGACCTGAGCTGTCAGAGGGATTTGTGGTAGGTGGCCTGGGAACTCTGGCCTATTGGGCATTCAGAGAGACTGATGGGGAGGGAGTTGAATGGAGTGCTTTAATCTTAATTTGAATGTATTCCTGCTGATTTTTTTTCCAGCTTCTGTGTCCTTTTTTTCTTTTCTTAATAAAGTTTCCCTTGTTTGTCTAATGAACAGAGTGCCTGGGGCAGGGGAGTTCTGCCTGCACAGGGAACTGGAGTAGGATTTCTTTTTCCCCAGAATTCTCAGTGGGGGCTTGATTTTTTTTTTTTTTCAAGAGACTCCACCTAGACATACTGACCCAACCTTCATTGTTAAGCACCTGGGAGAAAATTACAAGAGTATATTTCTGCATAGACATTTTCAACTGTGTTATCACCTGGTCAGTTACCGTCTATCTCCAGCAGAGCAGACAAGTTGCAGATTTTCCTTTCTTCTTCCTTCTGGAGCTTTTGTTTTGTTGATAAACATTATGAAATGGCTTTGCATGAAAATAACAGTATTGATAGCAGTAAATCCGTTTCTCCTAGATCCAGTGCTTTCACTTCAGGGCATCCGTCATCTGGCTAATCTAAAGACATAAGATGTCTTTTTCCTATTGATCTTATTGTCTTGTGCATGGTTACCAGTACTATGTTGTTTTGGGCATTACAACTACTTTTTATTTCTCTTTTTTTAAAGCAGTCATTTTTTTTTTTCCAGAAACCACTTCAGATTTGTCTGACTTCTGTGCCTTTAGAGGTTACCAGGAAGGTATTTATATGACCCTCATCGCCTCACCTCCCAAACATTAATGAATGTATTCTCTCCCACACAGGGATGCTGAGAGAAGAACTATTATTTCTGTTTTACAGTGTGGCAGAGAGAGATTAAGTCATCCTTTCAAAAGTGTCTAAATGATTTTGTAGCCTTAGTGCCATCTCCAAAAGTGACTTAGGAACTTAAGCCTAAGTGCCAAGTACCAAAGTCACTTAGGTGCGTTTGAAAATTTTAGTCTAAGGCCTGAATGTACAAAAGGAATTAGGTGCTTAAAAAGAGATTTAGGTGCTTAAGTCCCAGTTTAGGACCATTGAGATGCAGAAAATCTCCCACTAAAGTCTGTAGGTGCCTGAATTCACTCAGCACCCATGCTTTTGCAGCAAAGTTCCCTTGGGAACAAATCCCTGTTCAAATCTCTTCTCCCCAGGTGGAGGTGGGACTTGAACTGGGGGGGCCTCACACATTGCAGGTGAGTACCCTAAGCACTGGGCTCAGCATTATGAGGAAGGGATGCCTTCTCCTTCCGAGCTTCTTGCTAAAATGGCACAGGTGCCTAACTCCAGGAGAAAGTTCACAGCTGAGAATCACTAGGTGCCTCCCTGCAGCCTGGCCTTAAGCACCTAACTCCAGCAGCTGGGTGGGGCTTAGTACATACCCCTTTGGTCAATATGCCCTATTGTCTAGCCTTGGTGGCTCCCTGACTAGCCAACTGGCTTTTGTGAATTTCAGTCTAAGGTGCCTATTTCTCCCCATTTATTGTATAGGAGTCTCAGTGCCTAACTCAGGCTTTGCAAATTGCTGAGATTTTCTGAGCACCTAAAAGTTTGGCACTGTGATGCTCTGCATCACATCACCTAACTCCTTTTGTGCATCCAGGCCTAAGTGCCTTGCCCAAGATCACACAGGAAGGTTGTGGCAGTGCCATGACTTGAACCTAGATCCAAATCCCAGACCAACGCTTTAACCACAGGGCCAAGTCTGTTACTACTTCAGTAAATAATTTGTGTTTATATCATAACTTTAATCCCAAAGGCATCCAATGTATATTAAGTTATCCACAGAGGTAGAAATTACCTTGCCACTGAAAGACAGCCAATTCCTGGTGTAGAAAGTAGCAACCAATTGGCAAAGATATCAAGACAGTCTGCCTACACTTAGAAAGCACCATGGGACCTGTAGCTTCCATGGAGAAATGACAGGACCTAAATTCTAAAAGGTTCACCTTGTTGCCTATAGTTCCTGTGTCTGCCATCTCCTTTAGGCCATGGTCCAGCAATCAGATCTGTGCAGCCAGACACTGATGCCTTCACCCCCATTTATGTTTTTAACTGAAACCAGGAAAATCTTGTTCACTTCAGCTGAGTTTTAGACTTACTAGTGTGTCTGAAACTAATTTATTTTTCCACTCTGACTGCTGTCTTACATTCCTAGATTCACAACTGACAGGAATTTAAACTTCCCACACGCTTGTATTGTTACACTAAACCTCTGAGTGTTTTACCTAATCCAGAGTGTTGTACAACGGCCACACTAGTCCTTTTAAACTATTAATTAGTGCCTAAGGGGAAGAATGAAGTTGAATGGAAGCCTTAACTTGAAATGTACTAGCTTTTATCAGCTTGTGTCACAACTTTAATTTAATTTTAACATAGTTTTTCCTTTTCATTTTAGTTTTCTGGAAACAGAATTGTTGGACAGAAATGTTATCTGGGATTGCATTGGAAATAGTTGAAAAATAGCTTCAGAAATAAAGACAAAGTTGCTTTAATAGTTATGTTAGTCAAGCTCTTAAGTGATGGAGTAAAACAATTTTAAAACTTAAACTTAAAACTTTTTAAGACAATAATTGCTATTGTAAATGTCTCAGTGCAGGAGTGAAGATAATACAAACAAAAGACTTAATAATAGACCTTTTGTAATGATCACAGATGGGAGAAAATATTATTTTCGGTGTGATCTATTCTAAAAGTTGAATTTCAGCAGGCACTCCAATCTTGACAGCAAATTTAAATTCTTTAGAATTAACTTTAAGTTGACTTCTCTGTCAGCACAAAAAAAGATAAGACAGAGAGCAACCAAGATTTCATCATCTGATTTTTCCAAGGCAAGTTTACAGGAGTAGAAGGCAGTTTCTCAGTGAGAGTGGGATAATTTTAGAAGTGTTTGTACTGTAAATGGTACACAGTATTCTGGAGTAGCGGTTGCCAATACATGGATAACTGGTTGTTCATTGTTTTAGCATGAGGTTTGAGCCATTCTCAGAGATATGAAAACAAACTTGAAGATTCAGACAAATGAGAGTTGTAACAGGTATAAACGTACCTAATACACTCATTCACAATTATGGGGACAGAAACCCAACTGAAACAAGTGCTTTTAGATTCTGGCTGTAGTTCTTTGGGGCACAAGAAAAGCCTTCAAGGATGACAAGGCTACTGTCACTGGATCTTCATGGGTGGATTCCTAGACCTAATGATGTTTTCAGTCTGGGGTAGCTAGCCTGGCTGAGAGTATAGGCTAGAGTCCATTTTCTACTTTCACTCAAGCTGTTGATTCACCCACTTTGCAGTTAGGTAGGGTTGCCAGTTTTCAACGAGAATGCCCAGTCGAAACAGGACCCTGGCAGCTCTGATCAGCACAGCTGACTAGGCCGCTAAAAGTCTAGTTGGGTGCAGTGCCAGCAGGGCAGGCAGGCTCCGTGCCCAGCTACACGTGGCTCCTGAGAAGTGGCTGGCATGTCCCACTGGCTCTTAGGCGGAGGGGCGGCCAGGGGGGCTCCATGCACTGCCCCCCCCACAGGTGTCACCCCAAGCACCGGCTCCGCAGTTCCCATTGGCTGCAAACCACAACCAATGGGAGTGGTGGGGATGGCGCCTGTAGGTAGGGACAGCGTGCAGAGCCCCCTGGCCGTCCCTCCACGTAGGAGCTGGAAGGGGGACATGCCACTGCTTATGGGGAGCTCCCTGAGGTCAGTGCCACCCGGAGCCTGCACTCTGAACTCCCTCCCATGCCCCAACCACCTGCTCCATCTTGGAACCTCCTCCAGCACCCTGAACCCCTCATCTGCTACCCTCTCCCACACTCCAAACCCCTCATCCCCAGCCCCACCGCAAAGCCCCCCCAACCCCCTCTCCAGCCAGAGCCCTCACCCTCTTCTGCACCCCAACTCCCAGCCTGGAGATCCCTCCCACACTCGGACAGGGCCAGCCCACAACATTTTGGCACCCGAGGTGGGGAGCTCAAATGACGCCCCCATGCCCCCTCGCTTGGGCCAAAACTTTGAAAGGTCTCAATTCTGCCTTCTTCCTGTTCTATTCTTCTCATGGTACTGCTCTGCTCCCTACCCCAAGAAAGAAGAACTAACAACTTGTTCAAAGATTTTAAGTAACACTTAACTTGATGAAATGAGCTGTAGCTCACGAAAGCTTATGCTCAAATAAATTTGTTAGTCTCTAAGGTGCCACAAGTCCTCCTTTTCTTTTTGCTGATACAGACTAACACAGCTGCTACTCTGAAACTTAACTTTCAAACACCTGAACAGCAAATGTAACTTTTCTTGTCTGCATAGTAAACACTGGCATTTTTATCTGTTTGAATAATCAAAGTGGTGCTTTCCGTGCCTTCTTGGTTGCAAAGATTGGAACTGCTTCCTGCTGAAGGTCCACAGTCTGGGCCAACTCATCTCTATTGAGATGGTTGCAAGGCCGAACATCCTCTCCTGTGTCATTGTGGAGCATAGATGTGTTTTTATTAACTTCAGCTTGGAGAAGCTGCGTTCTCCACTGGCAACTGTTACAGGAAGTGTTAGAAGTATGCACAGAGCAACAAAAGCATTTGGAAAGAGGGTGGTCATCTTATTTGTGCACATATATTCCAGAACAGCCTTTGGAGTTGATCCTGCTGAAATGTATCTTGAAAGGGCTTTCAGTTCATCACCTAAATCACTCGCATCAATATCGCGCATGTCATCATGTGTCAACATTGTCTCTAGTGCCCTGCATTGCTGGTGTAGGTCTTCTGCGGGTATAGTGGGGAGTTTTAGAATATCATACAACATCCCAAATATACTGTGGTGTTCCTTGAGCTGCATGAAACGTTCTTCAACTGACTGTATTGCATGATCTAGCACTTGGTTAAAGAATTCGACTTTGAATTGTTGTTTGGGGTCTCTTATGGGATTATCCAGTGCCTTATAATCAAAATATCGTCGTCGTCTTCAGTGACTCTTGAATGGGTGGGAAAATAGCTTCAGTGTGAACTTCCTCTGCCAACTTCTGTGCAGTCTTCAGAATGTTTTGAAATTCCTCATCTGACTGGTAAGACTGTAGGTATGACTTTGCTCTGTCCAGTTCCATTGCTCCAGATATATCAAGGTCAACACCTTGGAATCTCTTGCTTACAACATTTATTTCAAACAGTATGTCATGCCACAACACTAAGCCACACAGAAATTTGAAGTTATGTACATTTCTGGTGATTCCATTTCCCTCTGCCACTTTTCTCCCATGAACAGTTCCTGTCATAGCATTATCCTCCATAATGGCAACTATGGCATCATCTATCTTCCCAATTTGGTGTTTGATAGGCTTTATCGTCTCCACTCGACTTTCCCATCATGTGGCACTCAGTGGTTTCAGTGTCAGAGAGGATGTTCTCAGATGTTGCTTCAAAATTTGCCGTCTGTGAGTTGATGCAGAGAAAAATACATAGATGCTTTGAATTACATTTAAAAAAATTCAGCAGCCTCACTAGAAGCTGATGCTGCATCACTGACCACCAGGCTAGCAGGTTTGTAGAAATTTTGGTGGTGCCCAGAACCTCCCCTCCCCCAAACTCTACCTCCCATCTGCCTAAGGCTCTAGGAGGAAGTTTAGGTGGGGGGAGGAGGTCTGGGGTGCAAGCTCTGGGCTGGGGCAGGGGATTGGGGTTCAGGAGGGGTGCAAGCTCTGGGAGGGAGTTTGGGTGCAAAAAGGGTGCGAGGTTGGGCTCCGGGAGGGAGTTTGATGGGGGAGGGGGTCTGGGTGCAGGTTCTGGGATGGAGTTTGGGTGCAGGCTCCAGACTGGGGCAGGGAGTGGGGGTACAGAGGGCGTGAAGGGTGCAGGCTCTGGGCTGGGAGTGTAGGAGGGGGTGAAAGTTGCAGGGTCCGGGAGGGAGTTAGGGGTTGTAGGGGGTGCAGAGGGAGGGGGTGCAGGGATGAAGGGTTTGGGGTGTGGCTGGGGATGAGGGGTTTGGGGGGAGGGGGCTTAGGGCTAGGACAGAGGGTTGGGGTGAGGGCTTGGGGGTTCATGATGCAGGAAGGGGCTTAGAGCTGGGGCAGAGGGTCAGGGTGTGGGGGGGGGATGAGGGGTTTGAGGTGTGGGAGGGGCTCAGGGCTGGAGCAGAGGGTTGGGGTGTGGGGGGGTGAGGGCTCTGGGGTGGGGCAGGGCTGGGGATGAGTTTGGGGTGCAAGCAAGCTGCCCCAGGGCTGGGGCCAGGGCCAGAGAGGAGGATTCCCCACAGCCTTTTCCCCGTCAGCGGCAATGAGCTCTGGGGGAGGGGCCCCCCATCCCCTCTGGCAGCACACTCTCACCTTGCACCACTGTCACTGCATATGCTCCATGGGCCCCTCTCAGGTCCAGAAAGTCCCCTCGCTTCCCCTGTGGTGGATGCCAGGTTTGGGGGGGGAGAGGGCAGCCATCACATGTGCCCCTCATTGCGGCTGCCCCTCATTGTAGCCTCAATGGGGTGAGGGATGGGGCTGCCCCTTGCCCAGCATAGGGCAGGAGGGGTGACTGCAGGCGGGGGGGGGGGGGGCTCGTGCTGGTAGAGGATCCTGCTGGAAAAGGGAAGGCTCCTAGGCGGAAGGGCAGGTCAGGGGAGCCTGCCCTGCCACTAGTGTATGGGGGCACTAGGACCCTGCGGCAGCAGTTGATGCCAGCAGAGCGGAGGCAGTGTGGAGCTGTGGGGAAAGGTAGGGACACTCCGGAACCCAGGTGAGGTGTGCAGGGGCAGCAAGTGGGTGCAGGGGGGTGGCAGGCGGGGCCAGGGGCGAGACCCAGCCCCAAACATTGGTGGAGCTGGGTCCGCGGACTCTGAATATTGCTGGAGCCTGAGCACAGGCCCATACAACTTGCCGCCCCTGTTGACCACCAACTTCAATGAATGAGACCTGCATGGAACAAAAAAAACTCGAGGGTTTAACTCTCGGATCTGTGTCTGCACTCCTCTGTTCTTTCCTCTCATGTTGGCACCATTATCGTAGCCCTGATCTTCCATGTCAGCTATCACTACTCCCGTATTTTCTAGCTTTTTAAGAAGCACATTTGTCATACCAGCTCCTGTAGTACCATCAATGTCAATAAATTCTAGAAAATGCTCTCTGACAGTCACCATTGCAGGGACATTTTTACTAGGTTCTGTTACAAAATGCACCATTAAAGTCATTTGTTCCATATGGCTGATATCAGGTGTGCAGTCCAGAATAAGAGTAATATCTTGCTGACTTCAGATCTGCCACAATCTTCTGTTTGACTTTTGTTGCCAGTAACTGGGTGATCTCATTTTGAATTGTTTTTCCAAGGTAGTGGTGTGTGTACATTTCTTGGGTGGTGACTCTTCTTAGAGGCTCCTGGAGTACAGCATCAAACTCAGCCATCAGCTTCACAATTTTAAGGAAGTTTCCATTGTTTGGCACATACAGCTGATCTGAGGTGCCACGCAGTGCTAGGTTTTGGGTAGCAAGCATTCTCACAATGGCAATGAGCCTTTTCAGAACATTTTGCCAGTAAAGAGACTCTGATGCAATCTTCTCTTGATGCAGATCATCTCTGGTGGCCTTTTAACCTTAGTCTCATCTCAAGCTCTTTCCACCTATGGAATGTTCTCTGGTGATTTACTGCCTTCTCGTGGCATGCCAGATTTTTAGCCAAATATTTCCAGCCCTTTGTTCCTGTAGAACCCAATGTGGCTGGAACATTAGACTGGAAGAGTTTGCAACAAAAACAGTATGCAGCATTCTGGGTTTTTGAGTACATAATCCATGGCCTCTCCACTTTGTCACCATTGGTGATTTCACACCACTAATGTGTTGGATGGAAACTTCTATTTTCATTGTCTTTGGGAACATGAAGTTTTTCCACTTGCCTTGTCCCTTGCAGTAGAAGGAAGTCCCTCAGGCTACTGCTCAAGTGGGTCTACAGTCCTGGATCATCTAGACTTAAGGAACTAAACTCAGCAGCAGCTCTGATCTACACTTCAGGAATGTGCATGGTTACATCCATTTGAGATGGAGATATGGATGCTGCAGTGGCTGCCAGGTCACCTGCACTCTGACTAACTGAAAGATCAGGCACCTCCTCGCCACTCACATCTTCACTGGGGCTGGAAGGCTCACCATGAACATTTGTGTCTATATGTATCTCAGGAGAACTCCTTCTTGCTTAGATAGAAAAGCTTCCTTTGCTTTCTTTCTTTTTCGAATGCTGCCCCAGAGGGGCGTTTTTCTTCTTTCACTCATGACTGATGTTCTGTGCCAGCTATAGTGGCTCTCAACACGCAATTGAAGGGGACAAATAAGCAGGCTGGTAGCAGGGCCTGAGTGAGGGAAGATATCAGCATCTTAACGGCGTAACTGGCTCCTACTACTTCACTTGACTGCCTGTTCTCCTCAAGTGGAAGCAGCAGGAAACAAAAGCTCCCTGAGAAGCTGGTGTTAATCAGTCCAGGCTCCTGGGGCTGCTAGAGAGGTACATAAAAGGCTGATCCTCCTTTCTCTCTCTCCCTGCAGCTCCTGCTGCTTTCTGTTATTCCCTCTTACCTTTTCTCCTGCCTGCCTGTTTTATGTCTCTTGTGCCCTCCTTCCTCCAGCACAGCACTCCACCACCTCTGTGCATCTAGAGCACAGAGAATATATGCACCAGCAGCAGACACAATTTTCTACACTCTGGGTCCTAGTGACACTCCCCACAGTCTGGCACCTGAGGCGGCTGCCTCAGTTTGCCTCATGGTAAGGCCAGCCCTGCACTCCGAACCCCTCAGCTCCAGCCTGGAGCCCCCTCCTGCACCCCAAACCCCTGCCCCAGCCTGGTGAAAATGAGCAAGTGAGTGAGGGTGGGGAAGAGTGGGGGGTGGGGGAAGGGGTGGGGCAAGGGTGTTCAGTTTTCTGCCGTTTCAAAGTTGGCAACCCTACAGTTAGGACTTGGGCTAAATCACTCAAGTGCTTGTAGTCCTCCAATGCCTTCCCACATTTCCTTCTATGTGCCCAGAAGGACAGCTGAATTCTCCTACAACTCACTGGGAGAAAATGAGCATAAAGAACCACGGGATATGCCCCCAGAACTGCTAGTGACACAGGGAAGAGGGAGTGCAGCACCAGTGAGGACACAGTAAGTTGGGTATGGCTTTGCAGCATGTCTCCTCACACCTGGCCTATGCTAACCCATGCGCTGATTGCCCATGCTAACTTTTCATGGAAGATATACCCCAAGAGAGACCATGCATGACGCTGTGTGCTGCCAGGGACTGATGCTAAATTCAGGAGTGATAAAGCCACAGCTGGGAGATGTGGCTCATCTCAAATTGATGCAGGTAAAAAGGGTTTGTGACTGGTCCCTATGCATAGGTACATGGGAGGCAGAGGATTCAGTGCACTTTTTGCCTGTGCTAGGGCTATTCACATTCGCAGGAGTCTCTTCTAGGAGCAGGGATTGATACTTGCTAGTACCCCTTGTAGTGCAAGCTACTCTAAAGGGGTTGGGAAGGAGGCAGGTCCATGGATCTACTCTCCCTCTTCACCAGCCAGCAAAGCTGACCAGCTCCATAGGAAAAAGAACACTCTAAGTATGTTTCCCATGTGCTTTGGAATACTCTATGGATGTGTCTACGCTGCAATTAAAAACCTGCAGCAGGTCTGTGCCAGCTGACTCGGGCTCGAGGGGCTTGGGCTGTGGGGCTGTTTAATTGGCATGTAGATGTTCAGGCTTGGGCAGCAGCCCAAGTGCCGAGATCCTCCCACCTCACGGTATCACAGAGTTAAAGCTGCAGCCTGAGCTCGAACATTTATGCTGCAATTAAACAGCCCCTTAGCCTGACCCTTTGAGCTGAAGTCATTGGCATGGGCCAGTTGTGGGTTTTTAATTGCAGTGTAGACAAACCCTAAGAGATCACTATGCCTTCTTGAAGTGCCATGCCTCCCACCCCCAACTCAGAGCTAGGAGCCACAAGAGAGTCCAATGCATTTATACCACCACACTCTTTCCCTGTGGGTCACTTCTGGGGCCAGATCCTGTCATTCTCTGTACCACAGTGAGTTTAGACACTCTTGATTCTTTCCTAGTGAAGTGTGGGAGAAACCCATAATATATTCTGAATATCCCATGGATTTCATAGACAAAAATTACAGCAGGTTTTAACAATTCTACCGATACTATTTTTAAATGTCCTTCCAACTATAATATCAATTGTCTTCGTACCATTAATCCAATTGCCTCGGGACTGCTATAATTTACACCAGGCTGCGAAGAGCCACAATGTGGCTGGCCACAACCCCTTTTCCTCCAGCCATCTACTATTTTCCCTGTTACAATGGCAGCAGAGAGGGGGAGTGGAGGAAAGCCCCTGTGTCAGCTCTATTCACTGAAGTGAGGGTAATCACCTCAGACTCCCTGGGCTGCTTAGACTGATTTAGAGCCAGAGTCTGTTGGTACAAAATGGCTGCACCACATCAGGGACTCTGGCTCACTGTGCCTTAAGGTGGCACTGAGCCAGGACTGAATATTGCCTGGCCCATAATCGGGTAGAAAAACAGGGAACGCTTCTGTGTCTGGTGACTTTAAGAGACCAGGTGGCTCTTTGAAAGCAGCTCAGATGTTGGGGATGCAAGACACAGTCTGGTTGGAAGATTGATTAATGGGCAGAGTGCAGGTGGTTCCACCATTTTTCCACATGGATTCCTTAGAGATCTTTTAACCTTATTTAGGATACTAGGGAACACTCATTAATTCCCTCCATTTTTTTTCTTGAGCCTTTTTGTGCTGCCGATATGTCTGCTTCTTTCTCTCTTCTTTAAATGTGAGCATAGCTAATTTTTAGTGCTTTTTTTTTAATTGTTTTGAGTTTCTATTTTTAGAAATACAGCTGCCTATGCTCCAAATGTTACAGATGGTAACAGCACTGCTGCTCTACTTTTTCTCTTTAACCTATCCTTTACATTGCATAACCCTCCAGAAGAATAGTAGAATTTAAGGCCAGAAGTGACCAACAGATCATCAGTTCTGACCTCCTGTATATCACAAGCCACCAAACATCAACTGGCACCTGTACACTAAGCCCAGAAACTAAAATTAAACCATATTAAGCCCTAGGAGACTAAACTATTATGTGTGACAGGCAGAGAATAGTAGGTGCACCATATCAAAGGCCCCTGCAGTGACAGTGAATTGATTAAAATGAGAGAGACTTGGACAAACTCGGCAAGTGACCTGCACCCACATTGCAGAGGAAGGCAAAAAACCCTCAAGGTCACTGCCAATCTGACCCATGGGAAGATTCCTTACTGACCCTACATATGGCGATCAGTTAGACCCTGAGCAAGCAATACCCCCACACAAATTTGTCCAGATCTCTCTTAAAACTAATTACATTTTTTGCTCCCATAATTCCTATTGGAAGGCTGTTCCACACCTCTGATGTTTAGAAACCTTTTTCTAATTTCCAGCCTGAATTTGCTCATGGCCAGTTTATACCCATTTGTCCTTGTGCCAACATTGTCCTTGAGCTGACATAGCTCTTCATCCTCCCTGGTGTTTAACCCCCTGACATATTGATGGAGTGCAGTCATATCCCCTCTATCGTCTTCTTACTAAAATAAACAAGCCAAGCTCTTCCAGTCTCCTCTCATAAAATAGGCCCTCCCTCCATTCCCCGGATCATCCTACAGCTCTTCTCTGCTTCTGTCAAGGTTCCTTCCTGACTCCAAACTCTAGGGTACAGATGTGGGGACCTGCATGAAAGACATCCTAAGCTTATTCTTACCAGCTTAGGTTAAAAACTTCCTCAAGGTACAAACTTTGCCTTGTCTTTTGAACCCTATGCTGCCATGACCAAGCGTGTTAAACAAAACAGGGAAAGAGCCCACTTGGAGATGTCTTCCCCCCAAAAAATATCCCCCCAAGCTCTTCACCCCCTTTCCTGGGGAAGGTTCGATAAAAATCCTCACCAATTTGTACAGGTGAACACAGACCCAAACCCTTTATCTTAAGAACAATGAAAAAGCAATTAGGATCTTAAAAATTTTAATTATAGAAAAAGTAAAAAAATCACCTCTGTAAAATCAGGATGGTAAATATCTTACAGGGTAATCGGATTCAAAACAGAGAGAACCCCTCTAGGCAAAACTTTAAATTACAAAAAGACACAAAAACAGGAATATACATTCCATTCAGCACAACTATTTTACCAGCCATTTAACAAAAGGAAATCTAACACACTTCTAGCTAGATTACTTACTAACTTAACAGAAGTTCTGAAGAGCATTCCTGATCTAGTCCCAGCAAAAGCATCACACAGACAGACAGACCCTTTGTCCCCCCCAGCCTCCAGCTTTGAAAGTATCTTGTCTCCTCATTGGTCATTTTGGTCAGGTACCAGTGAGGTCATCTTAGCTTCTTAACCCTTTACAGGGGAAAGGGTTTTGCCTCTGGCCAGGAGGGATTTTATAGTTCTGTATACAGAAAGATGGTTACCCTTCCCTTTATATTTATGACAGCATCTGTTCAAGTTCATCTTTCTTGAACATGGGTGACCAGAACTGTGCACAGTATTTATTTCTTTATCCAAGATAGAAATGCCTCACCTGATACACCTTAGGACTGCATTTGCCTTTTTCAAGCTGTATCACATTGGTGGCTCATAGTCATCCTCTGACTGAGTAATATACCAGCTCTTTCTTCTCTATTTCTTCCAACTGATGAGCCACCCCAGCTTATAGAAGAAATTCTTATTAGACCCTAAGTGCATGAAAGTGCATGACTACTGAAAGTCATCCCATTTTTGTGACTCCAGCCTTCAAGGTCATTCAGATCTTCCTGAACAATAACCTGATCATTATCCGTACTGACACTGCTTTCCAACTTTGTATCATCACCCAGTTTCATTAGTATCCTCCTCCTTCTCGTGCCAAGGTAATTTAATAACAGTATTGAGTAAGATTGGTCCCGAGACCAATCCTGGAGGAACTCCACTAGTAACCTCCCTCGAGTCTGATAGTTCTCCTTTCAGCACAACCAGCTGCCTTCTCCCTTTTCCCACCTTACAATTCTTGTACTAATCACCATCTTCTCTAAATAAATTAATAATTTCCATGTGGTACTGTGTCAAATGCCTTTACTGAAGTCCAAGTATTAGATCTATTGCATTGCCCTGATCTTAACTGATTTTTTTTTTCCTCAAAGAAGTATCTCAGGTTGATCTGGCACAATCTAGTAAATCCATGTTGCATTATGCCTCCTCTTATGTTTACCTCCATGAATTTAATTATTCTCTTTCAAAATGTGTGTTCTAAAACCTTTCATACTACTGAGATCAGACTAACAAGCTTATAATTGCCCAGATCACTTCCACCCTACCCCACTCCTTTCTTAAATGTAAGTATGTTAGCTATTCTCAATTCATATGGTACTATTCCCAAATAGATATATTTTTATAAAAAAAAATCCTTGCAAATGGACTGGCAGTCTCATGTGACAGTTCTTTCAGTATTCTAGAATGGAAATTATCCCATGTCTCCAACTTGAGCACATTAAGCTACTTAAGTTTTAATTCTGCTTCAGTTGTGGTAATTTTCCATTTTTATAAACTCACTTCTATCAGCCTTCCTCCCTTCATACCCATGTTCCATATTCTCATCTTTATTGAGAAGTGAGGCAAAGTATTCATATTGGTTTTTGGTCAGACCTAGATTATCTTTAATCTCTTCCCTGTCCACAATGCATAGCAGCCTGACCATATCCTTCCTTATTCTCTTTTTATTTATATGGCTTAAAAATCCCTCTTATTATTTTAATTTCCTTGGCAAGATCTAATTCAGCTTGACTGTTATCAATTCTCACTTCATTCCTAAATTTCATGACCTCCAAGATGTAACTTTCTTTGCTTACTCCTAATAACATTTTGAGGTATTATTCGTCCTGTTGGGTATGGACCTTTTCCCTTCAATTTTCTCCCACTTGCTTGGCATGCAAATTGCAGATAGGTGTTTTTTTTTAATAGTTAATTTTAAAGAAAATTCCAAACCTCCTCCATATTTACGTCTTTGATCTCTTCCATCCAGTTGACTTTTCTAACTAATTTCCTTCATGTCCCAAAGTCTGACATCTTGAAATAAAAAACCATAATTGATTACCTGGTTTTGATTATCCTTCCATTTTATTTAAGATGAAGAGTGTGAACCTGTTAGTTGGCTCTCCTTTGTAAATTTAAATCAACTTTATTAAAAAGGGGAAACTTTCCCTATGTTGAAATTAAAGTCAGAGTGCTGAAAAGTGTGGCAAGCTCATGTGAACCTCAGGAGTTTGTGAGATGGCTTCTATAAATGTAGTATTTTAACCAGGGGATCAAGATGGTCATCTGGTTATTCCTTTCATATATTACAAAGTTCCCTTCAACTCCAACTCCAGCAAATCCCACTGTAGCAATCCAGTACTTACAGCTGATGGCAGGCTGTTTAGTGGGAATCAGATTTCCTTCAGTAAATAAGTCAATATTTCCTCTGAATTCTTTCTGCATAACTGATTATTCTACATTCCTTTAAGTAAGGCACTTATCTGAGAGATTCACATTGAAGTCTTATGTAAGCTTTGTTTGGCTTTCAGATTTTTACATCGGAAACTCTCTGACAATAACTGATTTACAAGACCTTCATCCTTAGGGAGAATTACGATACCCAGTGCAAAGCCCAAATAACTGTGCATTGAGGGACCCCCCCCCCCACATTCTCTCTCTCCTTCCTCAGTGAAGGCAAATGATTTGTATGTATTGTCAGCTTCACTGCCCATTGCGTAAGTTACTAAGCTAACCTGTGCTTTGCTGCTCTGGGATAAGCCTTGATACAGCTGGGAATCTGATGAAGTTCTCTTTCCACTCAGCCTTATCAAACTGAAAGTCTTTAGGAGGGATGAACACTGGTATTTTCTTTGCCTCTTGTTTTTGCTGGTTCAAAATGAGTCCCTGCCTGACATGCTGTCATTTGACAGTAATAATGTAATAAAGAAACCTATTTTCTTACAATGAATAAGGAGTATACATGCAGTGTTGCTGTAGCTGTATTGGTCCCATGATATTGGAGAGACCAGATGGGTGAGGTAGTATCCCTTATTGAACCAATTTTCTGGCCAATAAAAAAAAAAGGATATATTACATCATTCCCCTTGTCTCAGTGAATAAGGAACTTTGTTAGGAAAGGAAAAACAGTATTACCCCCAGAGAAGCTTTAAGGTTATGTCTATATTATACTGCACGCTGCTTACAGCGATGTGTAGTGTGTCACGCTGTCTGGAGTGACTCACAACTGTGAGTGCCTATCTCAGGGCAGACTGTCAGAAAATAAGGGCAGACGCCCCAAACTGCTGGCATATTCTATTATTAGATTTCACCAAGTCAGTAACAAATGTAAACTTCTGGATCACAGTACCGGTCTTACCATAGAGTCACACAGTCACCTTAGACTCTCCAGTCTGTCTTGTCACCCAGGCAAACTGAACTTTGCGATTAAAAAGTTACTTAAACCTAAAATCACACTACATCAGTTTTATCCCAATCCCAAGAGACCAGTCATTCATCCTAGATGAACTGGTACTCTATATCTTACACCATAGATAACGCTGGCAGCCAATTCTATGATAAACAAACTACAGGTTTGTTAGCTAAGAAAAAATGAGTTTTCGAGAGGTTAAAGCAGGTCAAATAGAATAGGTAAATCACAGTTTGTAACAGTTTGCCCTATTAGAATTCAAACAGTCCAGAGATGAAGGATCTTTCTTTGAATCCATATTTACGTCTTCTTACAGAAGACAAGTTGACAGTCTCTCTGCCCACATGGGCCTTTTCTTTGATGACAGCGAGTGAGGAAGGCACTTAGACTTTTGACCTCTGACCATATATTTATAATGGCCACTTGCTGTGAAATCAGCATTTTCTGTTAAAGACCTTAAGTCCTTCATTAGCATTTTACAAGATTTCTTTGATGGGTAGTACTTGTGGCACCTTAGAGACTAACAAATTTTATTTGAGCATAAGCTTTCATGAGCTACAGCTCACTTCATCGAATCCGATGAAGTGAGCTGTAGCTCACGAAAGTTTATGCTCAAATAAATTTGTTAGTCTCTAAGGTGCCACAAGTACTCCTTTTCTTTTTGTGAATACAGACTAACATGGCTACTACTCTGAAACTTGATGGGTAGTGTAGTTGCAAAGGTATTTACCAGGTAAATGTTTGCTATTACATTATAACAGGAGTAGATAAGTGAAAACAATACAAGTAATCTTCCATTAGTTTATGAAATTTAAACACCAAAAACACATACACATTTACAATGGCTTTGATCTAATACACAAGTGAATTGACCTGAATACACTCTAGCATGACCAGGTCAGCCAGCATCACATAGTGTACATACTCTGCCCACACCCCCTAGCTCAGGTATAAATAGCAATTTAGATGGAGAGGCATTGGTTAGGCGAGTCAAGTAAAGAAACACCTGAACTCTGTGGACATGTACCCTACATCAGTGGTTCTCAAAGCCGGTCCGCCGCTTGTTCAGTGAAAGCCGCTGAAGCACCGGTCCGGTTTGTTTACCTGCCATGTCCGCAGGTTCGGCCAATCGTGGCTCCCACTGGCCGCGGTTCACTGCTCCAGGCCAATGGGGGCTGCGGGAAGGGCAGCCAGTACATCCCTTGGCCCATGCCACTTCCCACAGCCCCCACTGGCCTTTGAGAACCACTGCCCTACCTGGCTCTCTATGTGTCCAAGCAGTACCTTTCCCATCTACACTGCTATTTTTACCACTGTTGTGTCCTGCTGCTGGAGCATTTTCCCCACTGCCTACTCCCTGTCAGAACCTCTCATTGATGCATGTAGCTACAAGTTATGGTGTGGACGCAGCTGGTTTTTCACTGCAGTGTCTAGTTACACGTATGCTACATGTGGTCGCTTGTGTTGTGCAGTGTAGGTGGATCCTGTCTTGTCTTCAGCTTTACTGGAAAAACTACATCTAGAACCTTACTCAACACTGCCACAGATTTAAAGAAACATGACTGAGGAGACAGTATTTGCGGTCATACATAGGCCCACTACTGCCAGACCTTAGCAAGCTGTTTCCAGTTAAACACAGACACCAAAAAGTGAGAGAACTAAATTGTAACCAAGATGCATTACATCACAACACTCCATCATAACAGAGACAATGTGAACTAAGCAGGAATTGTTCCTGTTCAGGTACAGATATGATCCACATTCGCAGGCACCTAGATTAATCAGCACACCACCAGCAAATACTGCAGAGCGGGAGAATGCTACAGCACTAAGCAATGGCTAGTCACTGATAGCAAAAGAAGACAGGTGCTGTGGATTACACCCAGTGACTAAAGAGAAATTTGATTGAAAGATACAGTTTGGAGACCTTGGGAACTTTATTTCCTTTCTGTTAATATTCATATAACACTAACTGTCCCATAAGCAGTGACATGAAACCAGGAGGGTTCAGTTCCCTACATATCTCAGATTCAAGTACCTACCACCCCAACCGTAGTGGAAATTCCAGCTGAAAAATTTCAATCAGTTCTAATTGGCAACTAGGTTTTGGAACAATACAGTTGCCACAGGAACCAGATCTTCCACTAGAAGTCAGTTAACTGGTTCTAATGGAGCCTGTCAGAATTTCCACTGGGGGGAAACAAAGTCTGACCACCACTAAGGGATGTTCTGAATCCGAGATACACCAAGGGACACACATCACTGGCTGAGCTGCTGCAACAAAGCTTCACTAGTGTCAAACCCCAGCAGAGGGTATATTAAACACATGGCTATTTATTAAGGATTTCTTATGTAATGGCTAAAGTTTTGGTTAGCAACAGGGATTAAACCAGAGTCCTCTAGGGTTTAAAAAGCATGAGCTGCTATTGCATGAGCTAAAGCTCCCAAGCTAAAACATGTAGTAGACTTATTCTCTGTGGATTAGCACAGAGGTGGACCTATAGTACTCACCAATGGGTTCCATTTAACTCACTAACCAACTCACCAATGGGTTCCATTTAACCCAATCTCTCTCATGCAGACCACGTAATGAAGTTGAATTTTGTCCTTTATCAATATAGTGACTTCAGGGATATCCTGGTTGTGATGGTAGATGTATATTTTTGGGAATTGAACTTAAATCCTTTGCGGGTGAGAAGCCATGCAATCTGATGCACATAGGGTTATGTAGCAAAATGTATAATGCTTCTGATACTATATTTTCTATAACTATCCCAGATACTCAGCTGGTGTAACTGACATTTCTCTATTGATGAGAGTGGAGCTATGCTATTTTATACCAGCAGAGAATCCCAAATCTCCATCTATTCAAATATTTACTCATTGTATTGCATTTTTGTCTCTTTATTATTGGTTATCAATTGGGAAAATAATGGAAGGCTAATTGTACTAAGTAGTGAAAGTAACATGCTTGTTTGTCAAATGATCTTAAAAGAACAATTTAATAGTTATTACAAAAAAAAGTAGCAAAAGTATACTCAATACCTCCTAACTAGTCTGGCCCATTTGTGCTAGTTGTTATGGTAATAGGCACTATAATACTAAAGATTCTTTTGGCTCATTATATTACAAATTAGGAGAGAGATCTGGGAACAAAGAAATTAGATTCCCTACAGAGGCTGCAATTACTAGAAGAAGATGTAAGTCATTTTCGTTTGTATTTTATCCAGTGCTTTTCATTCAGAAGGAGCTCCAGGCACTTTATAAATTTAACCAAGTGATCTTCTAAACATGAGCTGTATTCTCCCCCTTGATATTTGCACAGAATGCCCATTAACATCAGAGGAAACTGCATGAGGATTGAGAGCATATGATACCTGGCACTTACACAACATCTCAAATCACTGTACTAACACTAATTAAAGGTGAACTGCAAAGGGAGAAAGATTAGGATTGTGCCCTTTTTTATCTTTATAGAACTCCACACTGTTAGCTGTCCTCATAGGAAATATTTTGGGTAGCAACCTCTAGAATGCCACTCGAGAGTCTGGGGCAGAGCATTCTCACTAGCAGGGACCTTGGCCTTGGAATTTGGTCTCACTAGAATGCATGAGAACTCCAAGACTGATTTGTGTTGAAGACAGGATATAACACATCTGTTTTTATAGTGCCTAGGGACCCCCAACTAGGATTAGGGCTCTGTTATTCTATATTAATCTGTATTTCTGCAAGCTCTCAAGCTCTTCTTACGAGTTTCCTTCCCAGTAGTGTTTAGTCTTTGCAAAGTTGTTTTTTTTTAATTTCACACCTTACCTTTGTGTGAAATTTACATTAAACTTTGTGAATTAGAAAGGATTAGATTCTCATCTCCATTAGACTGGTGTAAATCCAAAACAACTGAATCCACAGTTACATTGAAAATGATCTATCCTTAAAGTCACTTGCCTGAAATTTCATGACAAATGAGCTTAGACACAAAGATCCGCACCCTGCCCCAATAACCACACTGTCTAGGGACTGTCTTCTTTTAGCAAGAAGGAGACCTATTTACTATACTTCACTTGTGTGGGAATCCGTGGGTTTGCAACCCACGTCTACTGGCTCCTGGGTGGCTGCTGTGGTCCAACACTTCTGGTGAAAGGAGGAACAGCAGTTTGAGCCCTGTGGGTCAAGCAACACAGAGGTCCTCAGTGGCAGAGCCTACTGTATTCTCTGATTGCCCAGGCATGTTGTTTAAGAGCTAGTGAAAACAACTTGGAGGCTGCCTGTGTCACCAGGTGGATCTCTGCTTTGCTGATGCAAACATATCCTGCGGCACACTCCTGATATCTTGCCCTGCTCCTGCTATCTGGCCTCACTCCTGGTCCTGAACTCCTGCTCTGCTCCGGTCATCTCACCCTGCCTTTGTTCCACTAGCCTTACTTTGGCTTACTACTTATTTCCTACATGGCACAGCTAACTGACCTCAATTCTGACCTGATCCTATGGTATGACGCTGGTATGGATGGCTGCTTCTGACCTTAACCTTCCAGATTGAATTTGGCCTATGTTCTCGAGCTTTCTCCAACCCAGGCCCTGGCCTCTACCCATGCCCTGTAGGAGGCTCCTGACAACTTATCACCAAAGTATCTGAGCATCTTTTCAACCTTCCTGGAAATTACACCCGTTTCTCAACTATGCAAACTGATCTTGGAATGAATGTGATTAAAAAAATCATTCCAGCAATCATGATATTTCTGACGAGGGAGGCAATGTCAGAGAATAGAGAGGATGATTCAGTTGATGTATGGGGTTCATTTTTTATCTTGTATCTTCTTCTTCTTTTATATATATCTTCTATATCATGTTAATTTGTTTGTAAAGATTAATATTAAGTTAGGTAGAAAGATTCTCATCAGAGAAGAACTGAGTAGTTAAATGGGAATTTCAATGACGTAATCTCAGGTTGAGGCCTTTTAGATAGGATTATTATTGTATTGCAGCACTAACAAGAGCTAGCAGGAATAAGGATAATGGAGGAAAAAGGAAAACAAATCCTATAAGTAAAAGATGCTTAAGTGTGTTATAGATGAAAGCAGCATCCTCTATGGACAGCTTTGATTCAACTCTTAATAGTGCATCTGGCACTTATTAGTGCACCTTCAGTAATGGGTACATTGGCTACAGAGAGTAGATTGTTTGTTTGTTTTGTTTTGTTTTGTTTTTATTATGCCTTTCAACACTCTGATTGCTTTAGAGTGTGGCAGGGGTTTCCATATATATAAAATATCTACATAAATATTACTGAAAATTTTCTGTAGCGTGTCAAATTAACAGCACTCTAAATGTGTAAGTATTTAGAGTAAAAATCACTTAGCTGTTAGAAGTAGATGTAGGATTCTTCAGTGAAAGGGACTACCTTAGCAAGTGAAAGTATGTCCTGCAAACATGCAGCATATGCTTATCATACAGCAGATGTTAGAATTTGGAATATATACATAGAACAGTGTCCAAACTATATTTGTTTTCAGAGTGCTATTTCTTACTTGAATCTATACTACCATGACTTATTTAGGAAGATTAAATTTGTCTATCAAATCACTAGCACACGGTATGATGCTTTCATAATTCTTAGTGGCTGCTGGCTAGATTTCATGCATTCATTTTACCAAGTTGCCCTATTGACTAGCAGATTCACAGCACTGAGTGGTCCAGTTCGTATCAAGGATTTGAAAGTAATTGGAGATATCCATTTAGAAAATCAGCAAGGATTGTTTCTGCCACTACTTGTTAGCTGAGGAAATGCAATTATTCTGCAGCATTTTTTTGCCACTTAGCTTAATAGTATAGTGTAAAGATTTCACTTTCATTGAAGTGCTGTAGATTTCAGATGTAATTACTGTTGGAGTTTCCAAATCCACGTTTAGCTTTTTATATTCTAGATGCTAATTAAGGGCCTGATCAGTTTTGCATTGATTTCCATTGTGATTTTTTTCCACTGAGGTCATTAGCACAGTTGTGACCTATCTCTGTGGAATGAGCAAGTTCCAGTCCAATTATTCACACTCTATGCATCACAAAGTATAAGCAAATGCAACTTGAACAGTTTGTGTTTTCATCGCTTATTTTGTAATGTAAGTTCCAGGTTAAAATAAGTTCTAAAGCCTGTATAAGAATTATCATAATTCACTAGAAAGACAATGGTACATGCTACATCCTCTCGTAGCAGACAGAAATAACTAGATTATTGGAAAAGAGGCATTATCTATGGATAAAGTCATTAAAAATTCAGGAATTTTCTGCTCTATTCTGTCCACAGAGAAAACTGTACCCAAAGGTCTTGATTATTGTTTGAGAAGGGATAAGAGTTTAAGGGAGTTGGAATGCAGGCTGTTCCTTCTGGAGAAAGAATTGTGTGTCTGGTAGGTAGCTGGAGTGTTCTTTGAAATTTTTTTCTCTTCTAGCCAGGGTCATTGAGATTCTGGGGAACTTCAAGGGAACATAGAAAATATTACATTCCACTGCTTGCTACAGAATTCCAGGAACCTTGGCTGTTCATGATTGCATTGCTACAGAGTTGGTTTTATCCTAGCATTCTTCTCTGTGCTCACGGATTTACTCAGGACATTTAAATGTATGCACTGTACCCATGTTATAGATGGGGAAACTGAAACAGTGAGAGGAAGTGACTTGCCCAAGATCACACAACAGTCAGTGGCAAAGCCAGTAACAGAACCAAGGCCTTTTGACAGTCTGTGCAGTGCCTTATCAAGAATTTTACTGCCTCTTAACCGTGTATAAAACTGGCTAACTGATAGGTCCCAAAATGTTAGTTGTAAATTGGGAGTCCTCATCAAGGGGGTATGTTTGTCGTGAGGTCCCTTGGCCCTGGGCTATTTAATGTTTTTATCAATGACCTGGATGAAAACATAAAATCTCACTGATAAAATATGCAGATGACAAAAAGTTGGAGAGTGGTAAATAATGAAGAGTACAGGTCACTGATACAGAGCAATCCGGATCCCTTGGTAAGATGGGTGGAAGCAAACAATGTATATGTTAATATGGCTAAATGTGAATGCATACATCTAGGAACAAAGAATCTATGCCAGTCTTACAGAATGGGGGAGTCTATCCTGGGAAGTAGTGACTCTGAAAGAGACGTGGGTGTCTTGGTGAACAAGTAATTCAACACGAGTTCCTACTGTGATGCAGTGGCCAGAAGGGCGAATGCGATTCTTGGATGCATAAAGGGGGGAATCTCAAGTAGGAGTAGAGAAGTTATTTTACCTCTGTATTTGGCACTGGTGCAACCTTGCTGGAATACTGTGTCCAATTCTGGTGTGCACAGTTCAAGAAGGATGTTGATAAATAGGAGAGGGTTTAGAGAAGAACCATGAGAATTATTAAAGTATTTGCAAACATGCCATACAGTGTTAGTTGGAATGAGTTCAATTTAGCTCAAGAGGCAGGCTATGTGAGTGTCTTGATAAGTCTATAAGTACCTACATGGGGGACAAATATTTCATAATAGAGGGCTCTTCAATCTAGCAATCCAATGGCTTGAAGTTGAAACTAGATAAAGTTAGTCTGGAGATAAGGTGTAATTTTTTAACAATGAAGGTAATTAATCATTGAAACCACTTCCAAGGGTTGTGATAGATTCTCCATCATTGGCAATTTTAAAAATCAAGTTTAGATTAGAAATATACTCTAATTCAAACAAGAATTAATTCAGAGAAGTTCTGTGGCCTTTGTCATACAGTAGGTCAGGCTAGATGATCACAGGCTTTATAATATATGAACATTTCATTATGCAAAAATACTCAGTGTTAAAAGTATATCACAAAGTTCTACTTTAAATACAGCTAGCATGACCTGAAGCTATGATAATCTATCCAGTTCTTGTTAGTCACCTTGCCATTTGATATAATTAAATGGTTCTTATTATGGGGACAAACACTAAGATCAGAATAAATAACCACAAAATCAATATTCACTTTGGACCTATACCCAGGAACCAAACTCAGTTCCCAGAAGGTAAAATTATAGTGAAAATCTATTGTGCCACTTAACCCATCACCCCCACTTTAAAATGTCAACTTATAAAGAACCAAAGCATAATATAAACCTAGTTTAAGATGTCACACTCCAGGTGAAAAAGCTATAAAAAACCTTAGTCTTTAGTGTAGGTTAAACTCCTCTGATGTTCTGAAACAGGCCTTACACGTAGGCTAGAATAATACACTTCATCCGTCTATGCTAGTTCTTGTTAATGGTACTCTTAAGACTGTCTTTGTAGTAATGGGGCTGTTACTCATCTACTCATAGGCAACTGACCAGCCACCAAATAAGAATGACTTTTGGTCATTATAGATCTGGAAGCAGATTCCAACCTGGAAGTGAAAGGCTTTTGGTTTGGAAGACTAGTTTACAAATCCTATTACCATATCTAAGCCATCCAATTGGATAGCTGGAAACTAGTGGTCAGCAACAGAACCCCAACCTGCACATCTGATTGTCCCTGGGTTCCTCCATCGCTAACATAGAGATCTTTATATAAGGTCTTGCTAGTGTATATGAGGAGGTGTTATATAAATGAGAATTCTTTTCCATTCTACTGTCGAAATAAATCAGGTGCACTGCAGAAAGAACTCTGCCAATTTAAATATTGAAGAAACATAAAAATTCATGAGCCATTTAAAGCTGCTAGTGAAGTTCTGTGAGAATATTTGAATATGTTTTATATACAATAATCTAGAGGCTATATAAGCAGATATAAAATAACTCATCTGGAATTCTTTCCAATGCCTTTTTTTATGGTGTTCTAAATTTCAAGTTTTGAATAATTACTCTTCTAGCCTGGACACACAACCCACAATTTTTGGCTGTTTGCTATATGGTCCTTGATTTACGCAAACTGCTTTTGCAGGGACTAAGTGTTATGCAAGTGGATTGAGGATGATTGCATAGTTCTTTGCATCAATAACTTGGAATTGAGGTATAACCACCAAGGAACGATTGAACTCCCTTTCTTCAATCAGGCATAATCATGTTTATATTTCACAGGAAGGAATCAACTGAGAAAAAAGAAGCACGCATTTCTCTACATACATATGAATAATTTAATTTTAATAAACCTGCGGTGGAATAAAGAAAGTGTGTCAGCTTATTAACTTAAATAATAAGGTAACTTCTAACCAAATATGTGAATGAAGGTATAGCTCAGGGTTCTCCAACTGTGGGTCAGGACCCCAAAGTGGGTTACCAGGCCTGGCTTAAGAATTGCTGGGGCCTGGGGCCGAAACTTGAGGGCTTCAGCCCTGGGTGGCAGGGCTCAGGTTACAGGCCCTCTGCCGGGGTAGTGGGGTTCAGACTTTCACTTTGGCCCCGGCCCTCCTACCGAGGGCAGCAGGGCTCTGGCACACTCAGGCTTCACCCTCATGTCACCCTTCCCCCCACACTTCCTGGGGTTGTGTAGTAATTTTTGTTGTCAGAAGGGGGTTGCAGTGCAATGAAGTTTGAGAACCCCTGGCTATAGCTTATTGCTGTCAAGGCTGGCACTACTTTCATATATATTGACTTGTAGAGCGCTGAGGGCCACAGTTTAAAAAAAAAAAATAAAAAAAATTCAGACATGCAATTGCATGTTCAAAATTTGCAAAATTATGTTGTGCAGGTGAGGAAAATGTCCATGGTTGTGAGAGTAACTCGGGTAATTGCATGCACATATCACTGCAACTGGCTATTTCCATATTTCATTTACAGTTTTTGTAGATGCAATTTGCTGCATATGCAAATTGGTCATACATCTGCACCACTAACCCTATTAAAAGCTGGGTTCTTACACTGTATGAGCGCATACTACATATATAAATACAGTAAGCCATCTCTGAAAACAGCACAGCATTAACTTTAATGAAGTTGCACAGTCTCACTTGGTCTGAAGACAATGGATTCTATCAGTCTAACTGAAAGGCCTGATTTGGCCTGCAGAGACTTTTTATTGGTGATACATGGGATGAGATGGACCAGCTTTACTGTCAGATCCCCAAATGTGCATGCGGTGCTGGCAGTTATAACTTTACGCCTGATTCTTTGCTCACATCAGTGCAGACCAGGAATAACTCCACTGGGGTCACAGAGCCATTTTGACAGTTTAGCCTATTAGGATAGAACTATACTTTTAAATATCACATTCAGCAGAGCTCCCACTGTGTTTGAATGACAGTTTAGGACACCTTAGACGTGTGTATGTGCAGGCGTGGTGGGGGGTGGGAGAGATGACAACGGATTGCTCAGGCTTAACTCCCATATTGAGTTTAGCCAACAGACAGACATGTAAAATTGTGTAGGAGCAGAGTATATATTCAGCACAGAATCCTTTCCTACCTTTCTCACAGTACCTTTAAAACATTAGTAAGTCTTTCTGGTAATTTTCCTGCTGTATCTGGGCTACATAATACAGGATGGTTGTTTAGGACAGGCTTCAGATATTTATTATGTTGTTTTTGATAAATACATTGCCAGAAAACCTCATTGAAAAGAGGTAATACCTAGCTTACAAACTCATAGAACTAGATGAGTGAAGAGAAAGTATGTATGTATGTATGTATGTATGTATTTATTTTTACAGAAAATTAACAGTACTATTGAGCCCTCTCACTGCTTTTGGACAAATCCACAATTGTGGAAAAAAAAGTTTAATGTCGAGTCTTTCTGGTCTCTCCAAGACCAGAGAGATTTGTCACTTTTCCAAATTTTCCTGGCAGAAGGCCATTGGCCTCGCTTTCTCTAGCTGTGAGTATGGGAGTCATATTCAGTTTCATCCCTTGACATTTGTTCTCTTTACTCTCTCTCCTCACCATTCCATTTGAAATCTTCTGCGGCCTCTGCCCATTGCATCCTACCAGCATTCTGTATTTAAACCCCACAGGATTCAAAACATCTCCACATAGGATTGCAAGTTTAAAATATTTTAATCAGGTGGGGCTAGATCTCCTTCACTTCTAAAATACAATATAGTAAAAGACCTATGATAAGATAGATATAGCCCAGTCCACCAGCATAGCTGTGAGAGGCTTGTTTAGTTCTTGACCACTAGTAGCGTATCAAAATGACAACACTCAATAAATGTATATGTAATATAGAGCTATAGTTACACTCACACTGCACGTCTGAAGCAACACCATTGAAGTTATTTTGGAATTACTCTATACAACAGCATAAAAGTCAAATTTGGCCTATGGAGTGAAAGTAAGTTATAGTGAAACGTTGTAAAATAAAAATGTTTGACAGCAGGATACTGCATCCAAAAGCTAAGAACATTTTTGCCTACTGGATGTCACTTTTTCAACCCAAGTGACAGTGTATGTTCATATAAGCTGAAAACTCCCAACTATTTTTACTATACCTGTTATGAAAGTTGTTTCACTTTCAGTGTGCTGAAGATTCATTCAAGTTCACAGGGGCATGTTACCTTGTCAGCCAACCACAGGGCAACTGTGTGCCCACCTTAAGAACATAAGAATGGCCATACTGGGTCAGACCAAAGGTCCATCTAGTCCAGTATCCTGTCTTCTGACAGTAGCCTATGCCTGGTGCCCCGGAGGGCATGACAGAACAGGTGGTCAGCAAGTGATCTATGCCCTGTTGCCCATTCCCAGCATCTAGCAAAGCTGATAAGCCTAAGGGCTTGTCTACACTGTGAATGCTTTACCAGTATAGCAATGCCAGCAGAGCCCTATACTGTAAATACAGTTTATGCTGAAAGAGTTTTTCTGTCAGCACAGCTGAACCACCTCCCTGAATGACATTAGCTATGCTAACAGAAGCACTCTTCTGTGGTTTAGTTGTGTCTACATTGGGAGTTTTGCTCACATAGCATAGTTGGCTAGAGGGTGTGTCTTTTTTTCCCACACTACTAGCTATGCTGGTAATACTTTTGTAGTGTGGATTAATCCTAAGTGGGAAAAAATGTGCTAATTTTCTTCACAATTTGGTTCTGCTCTGAACATTGTCGGGGACGTGTTTAAAGTTGGGGGTGAGGGACAATGCCTCCATTCTAGCCATTCCCTGAAAAATCCTTTTCTGAAGTGTTGGAGCAGCCTCCCACTTCTCCCAAGGTCATTCATGTAGGTAAATAGTGGGAGGGCAAGGTGATGTTGAGGGAAGGAGCTCTGGAGGCTGGGGGACAGTAACCATGCTATGCTAGCCCTGCCCATGGTTAGTACTTGTCAGTGAGGAGAAAGTTCCGCCCTCTCTTTCAATAGATAAACTACAGACAAAAACCTCAAGGCATTTAAAGCAAATACTGACTAGTGCTGGGGTCAACAGCATTATAAGGAAAATTGCCCTTGGCAGTAATTAAAGTAAATTAAAAAAGAGCAAGAGCTCTTGCCACACCAGGCAAAAGAGGAGGAGGAACTGTGGGAGAGTACTGTTCCTCAAAGACCTGGGGAGAAGGAGGAGCGCGCTCTCAGATTTCAGTGGAAAAGGGGAAGCTGGCTCCACCTACTGCCTGTTACTTTAGTCCCAGCCCTCAGGTGAAAATAGTTAGCAAAAATATTGACTTCAGTGAAGTTGCATGGCTGTCATTTTGCATAACTGTTGGTAAGGCATTTTGGCAGCCATTTGGGTGGAAGGCACTATATAAATGCAAAATGGGATTAGTATTTTATATTCTTATAATGCAAAAATGTTTTGCCTCCTAGCCAAACATAGGTTAGGAAAAAGACTTAGTGCTAAGAGTGTAGCACAAAAGTAATAGTACTTTACAGACAAATGAACAGTGGGCTGGTTCTCAAGAGCTTACCATCTAAAGAGAAACAAGTGAATAGAAAAAACAAAGGGAATAAGAGAAGATCAAATAGTTGCTTAAGAATTTGATCATGATAAAAAAAGTTACTCACTTTCTCGTAACTGTTGTTCTTTGAGATGTGTTGCTCATGTCCATTCCAATTAGGGGTGTGTGCACCACATGCACAGTCGTCAGAAAATTTTTCCCCTAGTAGCACCCGTCAGGGTGGAGTGGTGCCTTCATGGCACTCAATATATGACGCTGCCGAACCGGTGCCTCCTCAGTTCCTTCTTGCCGATTACTCTGACAAAGGGGAAGGTGGGTGGGTCTGGAATGGACATCAGCAACACATCTCAAAGAACAACAGTTATGAGAAGGTGAGTAACCGTTTTTATTCTTCAAGTGATTGCTCATATTGATTCCAATTAGGTGACTCCCAAGCCTACCTTGGCGGTGGGGTCAGAATTATGGAATCGCTGATTGGAGCACCGCTCTGCCGAAGGCTGCATCATCTCTGGCATGTCAGATGATGGTGTAATGAGAGGTGAATGTGTGCACCGAGGACCAAGTCGCTGCCCTGCAGATTTCTTGGATCAGGACCTGGGCCAGGAATGCCGCCGATGAGGCCCGTGCCCTTGTGGAGTGTGCCATAACTGCCAGGGCTGGTGTCTTGGCCAGCTTGTAGCATGTGCAGATGCAGGATATGATCTAGGAAGATAATCTTTTGAGATGAGACTGGGAGTCCTTTCGTCCGGTCTACCACTGCTGGTTCGACTTCCTGAACAGCTTGGTGCATTCGATGTAGAAAGATAACGTCCGTTGAACATGAAGAGAGTGCAGCCTTTGCTCACAGCTACTGGTATGAGGCTTAAGATAAAAAAACAGGCGGGAGTATGTCTTGGCTAGTATGGAAATGTGACACAACCTTTCATTGTTGTCCTGGAGCCTTTGAGGCTATGCAGCCTGGAGTCAGTCTGTTTGGCAAACAGGCCCACTGCATCAAAGGGTAGGTTATGCATAGTTTGTTGAACCTCGGGCGGGAGCCCCGACGCTTACAGCCATGAACTGCTCCGCATAGCTATCCCTGAGGACAAGGTGCACGCTGCCAAGTCTGCAGCATCCAGTGAGGCCTGTAAGGAGGTCTGTGCCACTGCCTTGCCCTCCTCGACAACTGCCCCAAACTCCTCCCTGGACTCTGCTGGTACCAGATCCCTAAACTTCAGCATTGAGTTCCAGGAGTTAAAACCGTATTCTTTTTTGATACGGTCTCCCACAGCATTCTTGCCAGCAAGCTAAAGTAGCTTGGATTGGATGAATGGAGTATAAGGTGGATAGAAATCTGGCTAGATTGTCGGGTTCAACAGGTAGTGATCAACGGCTCGATGTCTAGTTGGCAGCCAGTATCAAGCGGAGTGCCCCAAGGGTCAGTCCTGGGGCTGTTTTTGTTCAATATCTTTATTAATTATCTGAATGATGGGATAAATTGCACCATCAGCAAGTTCGCAGTTGACACTAAGCTGGGGGGGAGAGGTAGATGCGCTGGAGGGTAGGGATAGGGATTGGAGGATTGGGCCAAAAGAAATCTGATGAGGTGCAACAAGCACTGCACTTAGCCAGTCAGTCCCCAGCCTGTAGTGGTGCATGGGATTCTTCCTTCCTAAGTAGCAGTTCTGCAGAAAGGACCTGGGGATTACAGTGGATGAGAAGCTGGATATGAGTCAGCAGTGTGCCCTCATTGCCAAGAAGGCCAATGGCATATTGAGCTGTATTAGTAGGAGCATTGCCAGCAGATCGAGGGAAGTGATTATTCCCCTCTACTTGGCACTGGTGAGGCCACATCTAGAGTATTGCATCCAGTTTTGGTCCCCCCACTACAGAAGGGATGCCTGCTGGTTGGCAAGCCTGAGTTGCAAGCCCCGCATGGAGTAAACTTTGTGTCCGAATAAATCCAGGTGTTTGGCGTCCTTAGATTTAGCCACTGGGGCTTGCTGACCCTGCCCCTCTCTCATTTACTGCCTACACTACCAATGAGCAAGGCTGTGGATGTGTGAACGGGTAGTTGAACCCTTTGGAGGGTATGAAGTACTTCCCCTCCACACCCTTAGCAGTGGGAGGGATGAAGGCTGGGGTCTGCCAAATGGTCTTCGCATTGGCTTGTATAGTTTTGATGAGGGGTAGAGTGACCCTGGATGGCCAGTTCTGGTGCCTGGATATCCACCATAGGGTCCTCCGACTCCACCACCTCCTCAGCCTGCAGGTTCATATTTTGTGTCACCCTGCTCAGGAGTTCCTGGTGGGCACAGCTATCTATAGGGGGATGGAGGTGCCTGCAACTGCCTCGTCCGCGGAGGATGACGAGGATGCTAGTGTGGGAACTGGATTCTCTGGACCCTCTTGGCCCTCAGGGACTTCCTGCCCCCCTTCTAGCTCTGTGCCAGACACTCCAGGGTCTGGCTTAGGAACTGGGGTGGGTTCCAGAGGAGGTGGCGCCACCGCCAACTCCTCTGCCTCCCTGTGGGTGGGGTGACTGGCCGCTGCCTCAGGCTCCCTACGCTCAGACGCTACCGAGTGTGAGGCCTTGGACTGGGCCCCTGGGCCTGGTGGCATGCTCATGGGGTCCAAAATGGCTACTGCACTGGCCTGTGCCCCTGTGCAGGCCATGGCCCTGCACTGACATCAAGTCTATCCCATGCCGACTTGTGCTGGGGCCACTGCGAATATTTGGAACCCATCTCCGAGTCTGAACACGGGAACTGAGACCGCGAAGGCCATGGCAGTGCTGAGCGCAGTTGAGCTGCGGAGTGGTGCCGCGAGGATGGGGAGCGGTCCCATGAACGGCATCTGCGCATAGAGCCGGATCGAATGGTGTTGAGATCAGGACCTACTGCAAGAAGGGATCTGCGCTGGGAGCAGGAGCGCTGGAGGGATCTGGATCAGTGCTGCAAGTCAGACCTGCTCTGTTGCAACCGGCGCCGGGACTCTGAATGGTGTTGGGATTCCGAGCGGTACCTCCCCTTGCAGGCTGAGTTGGACGGAAGATCATTGTCAGCTTTCCCCGGGATGGTGCCACCTGTGGTGATATCAGAGGCTTAATACGAAGGGCCGGGGACCTCGTCACTGCAATGAGTTGGCAGCCTCAAAAGGTGTCTGGGGTGGAAGGCAGTTCTACCTCCTCTACCACCAGACATGGGGAGTCCAAGTGTACTTGACTCAACAGTCCTCCTTGTGGGGCAGAAGTGAATGGTGCAGGCTCCAAAAGTTTCGGTGCTGGGGACTCCTCCCTGGGACATGCCCCATTGGCCGGCTCCACTGGGGTGGATTCTGAAATAGGGAACCACTCCTCCCTTGCTTCCAGTGCTGCGTCTGCAGCGGTGAATGGGATCGGTACCGGGTTGGTCCCATTGTCTTCAGTGCCGGGGAGTGACGGTGCTGCGGGTCTCTACCAGAGCCCTTCTGCGGTACAGCCTCTGCCACTGTCGCTGGGGCACCACGCACCAAGGAACGCGGCACTGGGTCCAGCGGCGCTGATGTGGGTTGCGGTCTAAGTGCTGCCTCCCTAAGGAGCTGCTTCAATCTAAAGTCCCACTCCTCCTTGGTTTGGGGGTGAAAGCCTTTACAAATCCTGCACTTTTCTGACTGTGCTTCCCCCAGACACTTTAAACAAGTGTCATGAGGGTCGCCTCTTGGCATGGCCTTGTTGCAGGACTTGCAGGGCTTAAACCCCCGGGACTTAGACGTTTAAGTCCCCCAAGGAGAACGCAGTCGGGTTGGAGGGTATACCCCCAGCCCAAGAGCTAAGTAACTAACTGACTAGAACTATAATAACTAAAAACCAACTAAGCACTAATCAACTATAAAATACAAACAGTCTGAAAAAGAAGCTAGGGAAACGTGGAGAGCTTGCAAAGCAAGATGCCACAGTTCCAACAACCGTCACTGGAAGTAAGAAGAACTGAGGAGGTGCCGGATTGGCAGGGTCATATATTGAGCACCATGGAGGTGCCACTCTAGGGGGCTCCATAGCCGACCCATTGGATGCTGCTAGGGGAAAAGCTTTCCGACAACTGTGCATGTGACGCGTACACCCCTCATTGGAATCGATATGAGCAATCACTTGAAGAATGATGGGCTTTTGCTTTATTTGCTATATTAGACTTTTTAAAAAAACAATTATTAAGGGACTAAATGAAACTTTCAATTGTGCTGTTAGGGAAAAGGACAATGAATGATTGTGAGAGTCAGTGAATGAATTTGCAAACAACAGTACCAATATGGAGAGACACAGTTTAACCTAATCAGTCAGAAGGACACATTGGTAGTGTATTGTTTTGAGTTGTAGATGTGGGTCAGAGTGATGTTAATAAGGAAATTAAAGAAATGGAATTCTATAGACAACAGCCTTAGGCAAATCCATGCATTATGCTAATTCCTGTAGAGTGGCTTTCTCAACGTACAAAGGGAACTGTGGAGATGGGGCTAATTTTACATTGCTCAGGTAAGTCTTAACAATGTTCTGGCTATCTTTAAAATAAATAAACTTGATTGACCTCACAAGTACTGTGTAAAAGATTTGCAAAAAGAACAGGAGTACTTGTGGCACCTTAGAGACTAACAAATTTATTTGAGTATAAACTTTCGTGAGCTTCAGCTCACTTCATCGGATGCTGTAGCTCACGAAAGCTTATGCTCAAATAAATTTGTTAGTCTCTAAGGTGTCACAAGTACTCCTTTTCTTTTTGCGACTACAGACTAACACGGCTGCTACTCTGAAACCTGCGTAAAAGATTGCAATTCCAATTTGCTGATTAAGAGCCCAGTCCTGCATACCTTTATCAACTTGATTAGCCCTTACTGACCTGAGTAATCTCATTGGTGTTGATGGGACAACTCGCATGACAGCACGTAGGACTGGAACCTAAAGCTTCCAAGTGAAATCCTGACCTCTCCTGAAACTAATGGCAAAATTTCCCTTGACTTTAATCAGGCTAGGATTTCACTCCATATCATTTCAGTACGATAAAATAAAATGTTTATTTTCACAAGAATAACAAAGATAAATGCAACTGCTACTTAACAGTATAATTTGTGATAAATTTAAGAGGAGGCTGGATTGAAGCTTTTACTTTGTTGTTGGAACATTTTCTCTTATTTTATGACCTGGAGGCAAATCTTCATAGATTCTGAGTCCAGAAGGGTCCATTGTAGTCACCTATCTGATCTCTTTTGTATAAAACAGGCCATAGAAGTTCACCAAAATAATTCCTAGAACATATTTTTTAGAAAAACAGTCAATCTTGATTTTAAAATTGCCAGTGATGGGGAATCCACCATGATCCTTGGTGAGCTGTTGCATATATTTTTAATAATGGGAGTTATTAACTATTGACTTATTTCCTGTCTGAATTTGAATAGCTTCAACTTTCAGACGATGGAACATGTTTTACCTTTCTCTGCTAGATTGAAGAGATGATTATCAAATATTTGTTCCCCATAGGTACCTTATAAATCATCTCTTCCCATTCTTTTTGTTAAAGGAGCTCAGTCTATTTAGCTTATCACTATAAAGCATGTTTTTTAATCCTTTTTGTTCTCGTGACTCTTCTCTGAACCCTTTCCAATTTATCAACTTCCTTCTTGAAAATTGTGGACCTCGGAACTGGACACAGTATTCCATCAGTAGTTGCACCAATGCCAAATGCAGAATTAAAATAATCTCTCTACTCCTACTCAAGATTCCCCTGTTAATGCATCCATGGATCACACTAGCCCTTTCGAGCACAGCATTGCACTGGGAGTTCATTTTCAGCCGATTTACCGCAATCTCCAACCTTTTTCAAAGTTACTGCTTCCCAAGATAGTCTCTGATCCTGTATTTTATGCCCTACATTCTTTGTTTCTAGATGTATACATTTACATTTAGCTCTATTATAACACCTATTGTTTGCTTGTACCCAGTTTACCCAGATCCAGCTCTCTCTGTATCAATGACCTATCCTCTTTGTTATTTACATCCCTCCCTAACTTTTCTGTCATCTGCAAACTTTATCAGTTAACATTTTTATCAAAGACCTGGAAGAAAACATAAAAATTATAAGTAGCATAAGGCCAAAAACCTATCCCGGAGGGACCCCTCTAGAAACAAACACACTTGATGATGATTCCCCTTTTACAATTACATAGAATTGTAGGACTGGAAGGGATCCTGAGAGGTCATCTAGTCCAGTCTCCTGCACTCATAGCAGGAGTGAGTAAGTATAACATATCAGTTATCTTTTAATCCATTTATTTTGTGTGCCATGTTGACTTTATATTATTCTAGTTTATTAATAAAAATGTCAGGTGGTACCAACTTAAATGCCTTACAGAAGTTTAAGTATATTATATCAACAATATTATTTTTATCAATCAAACTTGTAATCTCATACAAAAAGATATTAAGTTAGTTTGACATGACCTATTTTCCATAAACCCTTGTTGATTGGTGGTATATTATTACCTTCCTTTAATTTTTTATTAATCAAGTCCCTACGGCCACTCCATTATCTTGGCTGAGATCAATGTCAGACTGACAGGCCTGTAATTATCTCAGTCATCCTGTTTACCCTTTTAAAATATTCTCCCAAATTAGCTTTCTTCCAGTCTTCTGGAACTTCTCCAGAGTTCCAAGACTTATTGAAAATCAACATTAATGGGCATGTGAGCTCTTCAGCTAGCTCTTTAAAACTCGTGGATGCAAGTTATTGGGAACTGCTGATTTTAAAATGTCTAACTTTAGTACCTGCTGTTTAACATTCTCCTGAGATGCGGAAAGAAAAGAGTGCTACATAAGAACGACCACAGTGGGTCAGACCAAAGGTCCACCTAGCCCAGCATCATGTCTTCTGACAGAGGCCAATGCCAGGTGCTTCCGAGGGAATGAACAGAATAGGTAATCATCAAGTGATCCATCCCCTTTAGCCCATTCCCTGCTTCTGGCAAACAGAGGCTAGGGACACCATCCCTGCCCATCCTGGCTAATAGGTCCATAAATGGCTATCTTCCATGAATTTATCTAGTTCGTTTTTTAACCCTGTTATAGTCTTCCCTTCACAACATCCTTTGGCAAAGACTTTCACAGGTTGTCTGCATGTTGTGTGAAGCAATACTTCCTTTTGTTTGTTTTAAACCTGCTGCCTACTAATTCCATTTGGTGACCACTAGTTCTTGTGTTACGAGGAGGAGTAAATAACACTTCCTTATTTACTTTCTCCACACCAGTCATGATTTTATAGACCTCAATGATACACCCCCACCTCCGTCATCTCAAGCTGAAAAGTCCCAGTCTTATTAATCTCTCCTCATATGGAAGCTGTTCCATGCCCCTAAATCATTTTTTGTGTTATATGACATGACATCATCCATTCCCCCACCCCCATACAGAACAGAAATATTTATTCTGCCTTTTCTGCATTATTATTGACAATTCTATCATTTCCACCTAGTAAGGGACCAATACCATTGCTAGGATTCTTTTTGTTCCTAATATACTTCAAAATGCCTCTTTGACTCTGCTGGCCATAGATTTCTCCTAGTGTCCCTTTCATCCCTTATCAGTGTTCTACAATTCTTAGTTTCTGATGTATATTCATTACTATCAACTTCTCCTTTCTTCCATCTCTTTTATATATTATTTTTAATTTTTTATAGTGTTTTGTTTGTTTGTTTTTTTAGCTAACATAGCCTTCGTCCTCGATTGTGGGATTATTGTTTTTTGGACTTCTAGTAAAATATTCTTAAGCATTTTCTGATTATTATTCACATTTTTCTGGTTAAATTCTTTCTTCCACCTGATTTGGCTCATAATTGTTTTCAGTTTTGTGAAATAGCCCTTTTAAAGCAGTGTGTGTGTGGGGGGGGGGGGTCGGGTCGGGTCTGGTCTGGTTTTTATTCTGTTTTGAACATTACATACACGATCAAGTCATGATCACTTGTACCTAAGCAACCATTTTATTTCTGTGATCAGTTCCTCTTTATCTGTCAAGATGAAGTCTAATATAGAATTCCTCCTATGTTGGATGCAATGCTTGTTGAATTAGAAAATTGTCATCTATAATATTTAGAAATTCCAAGGATACTTTAGTACTGGCAACATAAGACCTCCAGAATATGTCACTCAGATTGAAGTCCCCCATGATCACATAGCTTCCCCCCTCCCCTACACATTATAGATAAAAGTATAAGGGGCCAGTCATCCTGTTTGATAGTGTGATTAGGTGGCCTGTAGCAGACTGCAACTAATACCCCATCTTGTGCTCTATCTGTTAGGAAATTGATCCATAAGTATTCAAGATCATTTTCTTCCACTTTATCAGTGATTCAGAAACAGGTAATATCATTTTTGATATAGAGCGCCACTCCCCCTCCTCTTTTGAACACTCACTCCTTCCTAAATAGGTTATAACTATTGATATTAACATTCCAGTCAAGTGAATCTTTCCACCAGGTTTCAGTAATACCAACTAAATTAAATTTAAATTCCAGTTCCTCTTGTTCCTCCAGGCTTCTAGAATTTGTGTATAGGTTATAACAAAATCTCTTCTCTTCCTGTTCTTTGGTTCCTTAATTAATTTTATTCTCAATCTCTTGATTTTTGTGCTACATGCATGCTCATTCTTTTTTGTACTCTCCTCTTTTATTATTTAATGCCCTCTTGACTATTCTAGCTAGCCTGTTATAGCCAATCTACACAGCACCCCCTTCCCTATAGAAGGTGGGCCAATGTTCCACAAAACCTCCACCCTACACCACTTACCTAGCCAGCAGTTCACTTCTAGACTCTTCTCCTTCTGTCTTCCTTTCTTGTGGGATTGGAAGGATGTCAGTGAAGCTCACTTGACATTATTCTTTTTCTTCAGCATGCTTTCAACTTCCCAGAAGTCATCTATTACCCATGAGATATCCTACGATGCAGTGTCATTAGTACTAATATCAACCATCACCAATGGATCTTTGCCCATCAGCTTCAGAAACCTATCCAATCTTTGAGTGATGTCTTGGCTCCAGGAAGGCAACACACCATATTGTTGGCTGCCTGTCTCTTGCAGAAAGCTTTTTTGATTCTTCATAGTATTGAATCCCCAACACGGATTGTCTGTTTCCCTTGGATGCTTGGAGAACGTTTTGTGGACAAGCTTGATTTTTCTTGAGGTTGGGCTGAGCTGCCCTCCACAGGTGTGTCCTATACATCTTTAGTTTTCTTGGATCAGCTGGCTCTTGAGAGGTACCTTCCACAATTACCACTGTTGAGGACCTGATATCAATTAGCTGTGTGGAATTCCTCCTGACCCTCTTCTCCCTGGTGGCCACATCCTGGCCATCCTTGTCTGTCTCTAGCTACGAAGAATGCTGCCATGACCTCTTGCCTTTGGTGATCCTATACTATTGAAATAGCTGGAGTTACAACAGAGATGAATTTGCCTCATATCTATCTCTATCATAGCTACAATATTTGATAGTAAAGCCTTGCCAAGAACTATAGCCTGTAACTCCAAAGCAACATAGATTTTTATACTTTATTTTCTACAGTAACATTTTCAAATGTATGATGATGAACAGTCTGTGAGACATCTGTATAATTCAGTTCTAGATTGTATCTAGGATCATAGTCAACACCCGACTCCTGAAGCTCAAATACCTGTGCCAGGCCAGAAGCATCTGGAGCATGGAAATCAAGTATATCTTTGAATGTAGCCTTAGTCTATGGGCCTCATACTCTAACATTCTGAACAGAAGAGAATATTGCCAACATTGTCAATTCATAAAAAAATCTAATCTGCCTTTTCATTCAATCTCTTGTTTAAAAAAAATCAAAATTTTGGGTGGCATAATAATATTTAAAGTATCCATGCTGATACAATTTTACATCTCTTCTAAGTGTAAAGAATTCTGCATTCCAAAGATCATATGCTTATCTTTCTGAAACATATGGGTAAGAGGTAGTTCAACAATTCAGATCAAGATCATCTCTTCATTACCACCCACATTCTCAGGTTAAAAATCAACCATTTTTTTTCCATTGACTATTTCTAATTCCCATTACTTTGCTTTGCAAAGCTGCACTCACTTCTGAATATAGTCTGAGACTATCTTAGATACCGCTTAATATAATTTAATTAATATTTATTGTATCCCTTCCAGTATTTTACCTTCTCTAATGTACGTGTGGATGTAGTCATTATTGATATAAACCTCTAATCTTTCCTCTAAATTCGACTAAGCTTTTGACTCAATGATATCTTGGGACAATTAGTTCCACAGGTTGTTTATTATTAATTATTATTATTATCAGTATTACATTTGTCGCCTTCAGTTCATTGCCGTGTTCATTTTAATTAACGGTCTCCAAATCCTCTCTCTTTTTTCCTTTTTGAGATAGGGTGACCAGAATTGAGCCCAGCATGCCATTCACAGAATATCACTGATTTATATAAATGTCATAATAAATATTTTCTGTGCCATTCTTTTTGCATCTTTACATTTTGTTTGCTTTTTTGACTGCTTTGCCACATTGGGCAGCAGTTCCATTGAGTAGCTCACAATGATACCTTTGGTCTTTTTCCTACATGGTTAGTATTAATTTAGATTGAACTCAGCACCATTATGAGTTGCACAAATTATTTATTACAAAAATACCTTGCCTGAATTTGTCAATTACTAATTTCATCTGGCATCATGACGCTCATTGACTTAACTTTAGTAAGTCCTTTTCAAATTCCTCAGTCTTCTTTGGAAGATTTTTAATCACCTAGTTGTTGACACACTTTTCCAAATAACTGATACACATATTAAAACACCTATCCAAGACCAGACTTTGGAATAAGGACCTTTACCATTTTGTCATGTTGAAAATTGTCCATTTATTCCTATTCTTTATTTTCTATTTCCTAGCCAATTTTTAATCCATGACAGCACTTTACCTCTCACCTCATGAACACTCAGTTTCTATAATAGCTTCTTGCGAAGGACTCTGTTAAAGAATTTTTGATAGTCCAAATATGTGTTAACTGGTTCTCTAAGTCTAAAAATTCCATTGCATTGGCATGAATTTCCTTTGCAGAAGCCCTCCTGGTTTGTCCTTTTCATATTACAATCTATTTTAAAATTCTATTTAATTATAATGTCAACTAATTTACTATGTACCAAATTAAGGCTCACTGCTCTGTAGCTCTCCGGATCATGCCCTAGGAACCTTTTTTAAAGATAAGTGCAACATTTGCTACCCAGTCCTCTGCTACAGTAGCTGATTTTAATGAGCAATTGCATATTTTTGTTGGCAGCTCAGCTATTTAATTCTTAAATTGCTTCCAGGGAAAGCTTAGCACTTTGCATAATCAGACTTTTAATGGAAATACACTCATTTTTCACCTCAGGGATGAAAGTTGAAATGTAGTAAGAAGACTACACGTGCTATTCAAGTTTCTCAGAGCATTTTAATTTATTTTTATTTTTGGCCACTTGAACTCTGGTGAAGGGATCAGGGTCTTAAGGCAAAAATTTTCAAAAATGACTGTTATAAATATAAAGGGAAGGGTAACCACCTTTCTGTATACAGTGCTATAAAATCTCCTTTGGCCAGAGGCAACATCCTGTTACCTCTAAAGGGTTAAGAAGCTCAACTAACCTGACTGGCACCTGACCCAAAGGACCAATAAGGCAACAAGATGCTTTTAAATCTTGTGGGGGCGGGGGAAGGGTTTTGTTTGTGCTTTTTTAAAACGTGGTAAATTTCTTTTGGGACTGAGGAGGCCAGACAAAAATCCATTTTCTCCAACCCATCCTAATCCAAGTCTCCAATATTGCAACCAGTATAGGTAAGCCAAGCAAGGCAAATTAGTTTCTTTTGTTTTATGTGAATTTTCCCTGTGTTAAGAGGGAGGTTTATTCCTGTTTTCTGTAACTTTAAGGTTTTGCCCAGAGGGGGATCCTCTGTGTGTTAAATTTGAATACCCTGTAAAGTATTTTCCATCCTAATTTTACAAAAATGATTACCTTTTTTTTTTTAAATAAAATCCTTCTTTTAAAAACCTAACTGATTTTTTCCATTATTCCAAAATCCAGGGGTTTGGGTCTTTAATGATTTTGTAACGTTATTAAGCCTTCCCTAGGAAAGGGGGTGTAGGGCTTGGGGGAATATTTTGGGGGAAGACATCTAAGTGGTCACTTTCCCTGTTCTTTGTTTAAATCACTTGGTGGTGGCAGCATACTGTTCAAGGACAAGGCAAAGTTTGTACCTTGGGGAAGTTTTTAAACTAAGCTGGTAAAAATAAGCTTAGGGGGTCTTTCATGTGGGTCCCCACATCTATACCCTAGAGTTCAGCGTGGGGAAGGAACCCTGACAATTATTGACTAGTAATTTTAGACGCCTCAATTTTTGGGTGCCCAACTTGAGACCCCCTGTAAGACTCATCATTTACAGAAAGTGCTGAGAATCCAGGGCTGGCTCCAGGCACCAACGTTCCAAGCAGGTGCTAGGGGCGGCAGAGTGTCCGCAGTGGCGGCAATTCGGCGGTAGTGTCTCTCTCTCTCTCTCTCCTGCTATTTGCAGTGGAAATTCAGTGGCGACAGATTTTTTCAGTGCTTAGGGCAGACAAACGGTAAAGCTGGCCCTGTAAGGATCACAGCCTCTCTAAAAATCAGGCCCCTCTAACGTCTCAAATTGCGGATCCAAATGTAAATCTGAAGCCAGGTAAGCAAAAATACAGATTTAATATGTCTCTCTTACCCCTCCCACAAGCAAAAGATACTATTAGAGCTCACTCTTCTGATAATAAAGTCTGTTTGACTCCTTGAGCCAAATGTAGTCAAATTACTACCCTAAGGCCTTGTTTACACTACAGAGTTTTGTTGACAAAAGTTAAGCTGACAATCAAAAACTGATATAATTACATCGCTCATGCATGTTCACACTATGCTCCGTCTGTTGGCTGAGCATGTCCATACTTTGGTGCACTAGCATTGACAGTGAGAGCAGTGCACGCTGTGTACCTATCCAACTATGCTACATGCCACCTTCTTCAGCTAGGAGTTGTGGGAAGACAGAGTAGATTGCAGTGCATCATGGGTGTGGGCTCAGTGCCCCATGATGCAGTTCTTTCTGTTCCAACATTCCGTGGGCTTTTGATGGCGTTTTGTGGCATTTTTCAATGGCCCCTTTTTACTGTGTGCCCGCCCTCTCTGTCTGAAAGATTGGATCCTGCACGGTTCTCTACTGTGGTGATTGCCGTTATGAACACATCACGGATGGTCGTGTAGTATATCATGAGCACCAAATCTTAACAGGAATCAGAGTTGCCTGACCTACTGCGTGCCATGGAAAGAAACAACACCTGATTACTTTTGTTATTCACGGAACAGCTGAACACAGTGGACTGTTGCTTTTGGGCTCAGGAAACAAGCACTGCGTGGTGGGATCGCATTGTGACGCAGGTCTGGAAGGATGAACAGTGACTGCAGAACTTTCAGATGAGTGGAGCTTGCCCCAGCGGCACAAGGACACCAAAATGGGAACTGTTCTCTTGGTGGAGAAGCGCATGGTGATCGCTGTGTTGAAACGGGACTTTTACCGGTTGGTCACAAATCAGTTTGGAGTCAGAAAGGTGACTGCTGGGGCTACGTTAATGCAAGTGTGCAGGGCTATTAATCGCATCCTGCTACAAAGGATGGTGTCTATTGGAAATGTGTGTGAAATCGTGGATGGTTTTGCACCAATGAGATTCCCTCACTGCAGAGGGGCAATAGATGGCACACATATCCCAATTTTGGCCCTAGCCCATCTTGTGACAGAGTACATCGATAGAAAGAGGTACTTCTCTATGGTATTGCAGGCACTTGTGGCTCACCTATGGGCCTTTCACTGACATCAACATGGGGTGGTCAGGGAAGGTGCATGATGCATGCATCTTCAGGAACACCGTCTGTACAGAAAGCTTCAAGCAGGGACTTTCTTTTCAGACCAGAAGATTCCAGTGAGGGATGCTAAAATGCCCATAATGATCCTGGGAGACCCAGCATACCCCTTACTCCCATGACTCATGAAACCTCACACGGGAAACCTGGACAGCAGCAAGGAGCACTTCAACAAAAGGCTGAGCAGGTGCAGAATGACCATGGAATGTGCCTTTGGCAGATTAAAGGTGTGCTGCCACTGCCTGTATGGCAGGTTAGACCTAAATGAGGAAAACCTTCCCATGGCCATAGTATTTGTGAGGCTAAGGGTGAAAAGTTTTTTCCCCTGGGGTGGAGCGCAGAAGCTGATGGCCTGGCTGCTGAATTTGAGCAGTCAGATACCAGAGCTATTAGAGGGGCATAACGGGGGGGCTATTTGAATCAGATTCTTTGAGGCTACATTTTGACAATGATTACCAGTAATATGTCTGTCTTCATAGCACTCTGCCATGCTTATCTTGCCGCCTTGCATGAGAATTCTGACTATTCCTGACCAGGATTTGTAGGCAGCAAATGATCAAATTGCCACTGTGTGTTACTACCAGCAGCAACCACCATGTGTAGGAGACAAAGATTTGTTATCTTTCAGAAAATATTATATACCAATTAACAACACATACAAAAGGCTTGGTGGGAAGGGAAATAACAGTGTAGGGCAGTGTATGCTGTCATAGCTGTCTGTATGTCCAGCTATCATTTTGGAAGTTCTATAAAGGGGTGGAGTAAACAGGGTACTGAGACATTCCGGGAAGTTGCAAGGAATGTACGGAAGGAGTTTGGGGAGGGCATGGAAAGTAGTTCTGTATAGGCTGCAGGGGGGAGCAAGCATGCATGTGTTCTGCCTGGAGCGTGATTTGGGACTTCAACATCTCTCTTCGCTCCTTATCATCCGCTCCTGGCCCTTTAAAATGTGCTCCTCACTCTCCTTTCTGTCCTGCCTTTCTAGTCTACGTTTTTGCTGCAGGGTCTCTCCATTTCCTGTGTTCTCTTTTTTAGGCCTCTGAGGATTGGAGTGCCTCTCAGAACATGTCCTCCTTGCTCTGCCTTGGCTGTTTTCTTATCTGGTAGAGGCACTCCACCATTGTGTAGGGGGTTCCCCCTGAAGGCCACATCTGCAGAAGCACGATAATTAGTTCACACAGAGCATTGAATTATTACAGTAAAATACATCTTTTAATGTATTAATCACTTTCTCACTGTCCTTTGGCAAGGGCATATTGTGGCGAACACACTAAACATGGTGAATACAGCTCAGGTGGGGGTTGGATGTTCAAGATGGGGCAAAGGGTCTAGATGGTTGGTTTTGTTTTGTTGAGTATCAGTGCAGGTGACTAGGGCCAAGATTGTAAATTCTGTCACCAATTTCCATGCAGGGGTCATTGAAACCAATCTCTCACTCGTGAGGGTAAGCAAGGATGTAAGGGTGCATCTGCTGCATGCATGTGGCTTTAGACTGGGTCCCTATGCTGCTTGCCTGTGTGCCGCTTTGGTCCCTGCACAAGTCATGGCTGACTGGCACAGGAAAGTTCCCTGAAACTGGGGAAGAAACAAGCAGCTCTGCCAAAGAACCTTCGGCAGAAGATTGGTAAGTACCTCCATGAAAGTTTCCTTCAGATCTCTCTGGAGGATTCCTGTGAAATCTGTGTGCATTAACACACTGTTCTGCTGCACTGCTTTGCTGCACAGGGGAATGTGGAGCAGACTCTAACAAAGCTAGTCTTGTACATTTCTAGCCCTTCACCCACTTCTAGAATACACAGAGCAAAGGACAGCTACACTGCATACGAGTTAACCGAGGAGCATCAGCTCAAAAAGATCACTAAACCAGGGCTCTCCTCTGCTGTATCATGCCCATCAGAGACAGACTGACTGACTGGGACTGGCTAGGCCCCTCCACAGTGGAAAAGAGGTCCTGACTTCCTGTGCTGTCAGACAACCCTGCTGTGTGCTCTGCATCATCCTCCAGCATGACCTCCTCATCCACAATTTTGTTAGGGCCACTGTCCGCTGTCTCCAGCCCGCCGAAGTATTCACAGGGTTCTTGGCAGTGGAGGTGGGGTCTCTGCTGAGGATGGCTCCTTATAGAAGTGGCAGGTCTTCATCACAGTACCAGAGTGAAGGTTTGCCTCCCTTTCCTTCTGGTACGCCTTCCTCAATTCCTTTATCTTCACACTGTGCTGCTACGTGACTCGTTTGTAAACCCTTATCACACAAGCCATGAGATCTGCCCGTAGAAATCTAAGTTCCTACAGCTGGAGCAGAGCTGGGACTGCACAGCCTCCTCTCGCCATACACTCAGCAGATCCACCGGGTCCTGTGTTCTCTAAGCAGGAGAGCATTTGCTGCGTGAACTGCCATGGTCAGCTGGAAAGATGTGAATTGAGCAGTTCACACTGAGCAAAGAGGAAGTGAAATTTCAAAAATTCCTGGACCTTTTAAAGGGGGAGGGCAGAAGCTTGTGTACCTTTGGGCAGAACAGTAGAGTTTGAACAGCTGCCCCAGGGTGATCAGGATGGGCATTGTGGGACACCTCCTGGAGGCCATCTACAGTGATATAATCAAGCCTGTTGTCTACCCTGACACTTCGTTGATATAACTGTCGCAAAAAGCTCTGTCTCTCGATGAGGTGGTTAGATTTTGTCGGCAGAAGTACCATTGTAGTATGCACACCTCCAGTTTTGTCAGCAAAACTGTATAGTGTAGACAAGGCCTGAAACTTTTTGAAAACCATTTTAATGGCTGATTCAGAGGGGCAGTTATCCCTTAGAGAGCAAAATCTGATGGATTTTTCCAATGGTTTTGGATTTAGTCATATCTGTTTTTTACATAGCATCAAACAGCCCTTTTTAATCACTAAAAAGAAGCTGACAAGGCTACCTTAGTTCTATACATATATTTCAATAAGGTTTGGCCTTGAAAGGGATTAATCACTTCCACTAATGCATCATCATAGATGTTAAAGCCTACAAAGGAATTCATTTATCCACTTCTATAGCCTTTCACTTGTTTGTTTCTTCTAGGTAGCTATTTATCATCTTCCTACTTTCAACATGAAAATTTTATAAATTTGGGCAAAGGTGGAACAAATATGAGGTGATGAGCATGGCACATTTCTTGACTGGCCTTTAGGGGAGAGAATAACTTTTTTTTCCCTCTTTACCTTGGCAATTGGCAACTTATATGGCAGCAGGCAATCTGCCCCATTTCCCTTCTTGGAATGCTGTCCTAGCATACCACAGAACATTGTCTGTTTGATCTGACAGGGAAGCATTTAAATTTTCACCATTTTGGGAATTATCTTTGCACAGTTTTACTGACCTCTTCCACTTTGTGTTCTTTCCCTAGTGCAGCAAACTCAGTTTTCACCTTTTTTTAAAATGCCAGAAGCGATGCTTTTTTGCTTGCTCTGGATCACTGCCTTTGTACTCCCTGACAACACACACATTCTCTCTCTTATTCAGCCAAGACAATATTGTTAATTTATTATTTTATCTACTATCTAAAGAGGCTATTACTGGTTCAATACTGAATATAGTCCCTCTCCCTAAAACCCCCCTTCTGATCCTGAGGGCCATACCTCTACTCTCTCTCTCTCCATTTGAAAAATAACAGACTTTCCAGGGCTGACTGTACATAGAAGATTTTAATGATGAATCACATGAAAAACTCAGGTTATACAACTGAAAACTGAGTAATGACACCTTACATTCAACTTTGGATAATCTCACATTTTCCAGAAATGAAACAGAACCTAGCATCTTGTTGGTTTAACTCTTATTACTTCATACATAGATTTCACTGCTCAGTCACACACTTACAATCTGTTTTTAAACCAGTATTAAAAATGAAGACACATACTGCAGCATTTTCACATTAATTCAGATTTTAGAGAAACAGACATGCACAAGCATAACATTCATTGACAAATGTACAGGTTTGGCTGTAGACCCAAATAGAAAAACCAGTGAAGAACTGTCAACATATTACATTCCATCCTTTGATTGTTGCACTTATAACACCCTAAGAAAGGGGGAAATGTTCCTATGCAATACTTGAGAACAATTCAAAACCACCCCTGGAGTTGGAGATGAGGGAGTTCTGCAAATCTTGGGTGTTCCCAGAAACCAAGTTTGACTATACTATAACCACATCCCCTAGGCAGTGAATGGAATGTTTGAACTAATATTCTCTGATGCTGACATTATTTTCTCTGTACTGCTCTCTTACAGAAAGATTTGGAACAAAACAGGTATCTAATTGCACCTCCACAGCTCCCTATCCTACAAGCCCAGAAGGCCCTAAACTCAGCAGAACTGATGTGATACAGCTCATAGGAGACAGGACACAGGGGAGCTACTCAAAGGGACTTTGCACTCCTTATGTGCCATGGAGACTTTTCTATGATGCCTCTCTTTGCAGTAACGCATGCATGCACATCTAGGCTGTGGCAAGAGAGGGGCCAATGGAGCCATATGTCATGGCATCTTCACATAGAGAGGATGTAGGAGCCCTAGTTGCTAGTACTATAAAAGCCCCTTAGTTGTGAAGGGAGCTTTCACCTGACCCTTTTCTGATCCTCTGTCCAAGCTTCATTTATGCATGCTTCGTATGCATGGCAGGAGAGCGGTGAACAACATTTGGGTCTTAGTGAGGTGCTGAAAGAACTTTCATAGCTGATTTCAAAATGATTGCTAGTAGTTGCATTAAATTACTGAAGGGTTAAACCTTGCTTCAGAAGTTCAGCAAAACTGATACAGGATGCCAACAAGTCTTAATTTATCAAAGGTCAACATTATCAAGGATTAATGCCCACCAAGTGCTTAGAAGATGAGCAGCATGAAGTATTAATTTTAATTGTTATTAAAGAGCCCATTTATAACAACCTAACTCAAGTGGAGTAGTACCTTACAAGCCCAGCTTTTGAAGTAAGGTACCCCTCAAGTTGAGTAAAAGGGCTTGATTCTCCCACCATTCTATCAATCAGAAAAGGAAGGCCTCTGTGCTTGAACGGATTTTAAATGTATTGTTCACCAACTCAGCAGCACTGGCTTTGACTTTTTTTTTTTTTTTTTTTTAACTTCAAGAACCTGTGTAGCAAAAACTAAAATAAACCCAAGAAACAAAGACAGACAAAACCACACACAGGCTGCACACAAGAGCTATGCAGTTTCAAGTACTTTCTTTAGGGAAACATCTTTAGGGGGAAAAACTACACCAATATTTGATTAGCCCTAAAAGATTCTCCATTGGCATAATCCTGATTCATTACACTTTTCTTTAGCAGCAGAACAGTCTGATGGTCCATGATATTACCCAAATTATACACTGGAGTAACTCCACTGACGTCAGTAGCTACCCAGTGTAAAATCTGGTATGGAGAACGAGAGCATTCTTTCCTATTACCCAGCAATGAAATTGCTCTGTTGGGTAATTAAGTTCTAGCAATGGTTAATATGGGCAGTATATACACAAATATACAAATCACAGTATATCGCATTTAGAGAAACAAGGTGGGTGAGGTAATATCTTCTATTGGATCAACTTCTATTGGTGAGACAAGTTTTTGAGTTTACACAGAGCTGCTCTTCAAGTCTGGGAAATGTGCTCTGTGTCACAGCTAAATACAAGGTGGAACAGCTTGTTTAGCATAAGTAGTTAATACATATTAACTATGTATTAGGGAGGGGAGGAGAAGGAACGAAGGAGGGACTATAGATTATTGCTCCCTCCCCCCCCCGCTTCTTTCCTTCCCCTATAACTGGACAGGTGGTAACTGGCCACCTCACCTTGAACGGTCCCTTGAAATATGTGTTAACTACTTATGCTAAACAATCTGTTCCACCTTGTATTTAGCAGTGACACTGGGTATGTCTATATTGCAATCAGATAGCTGTGGCTGGCGTGTGCCACCTGACTCCGGCTCACGGGGCTTGGACTAAGAGGCTGTTTAAGTGCGGTGTAGATGTTTGAGCTCAAGTTGTAGTCCAAGCTCTGGGACCCTCTCACCTCACTGGGCCTTAGAGACCAGGCTCCAGCCTGAGCCCAACGTCTACATTGCAATTAACCAGCCCCATAGCCTGAGCCCAAGTCAGCTACCATGGACCAACTGTAGTACCCTCTGAGTACATTTCCCAGACCTGAAGACAAACTCTGTGTAAATTGGAAAGGTCTCTCTCTCCCTGCAACAGAAGTTGGTCTAATAAAAGCCATTTTCTCACTCACTTTGTCTCTCATATACCCTGGATCCAAAATGGCTGCCACAACAACAGCATACAGTATAGATTATTTGGCAATAACTTATTTTAGGTTATGATTAAAAACATTAGGTTAAAACCAAAAAATCCTCACCGAGGCAAACATCTGGAACAATTTTAAAAATAAAATATACATGTCAAATTTACAATTTTAGTATTGTACAAAATGGCTCATAGAGAAACATGGCTCACCCTAAAAGATTGTACATTCTCACTGGGGACTTATCCCCAAGACTGCTAAGTACTTCGTTTTTATATAAAATTATGGGATTTATTTTATTTAGAAAGTGCTTATCCCTATAGTACCTAGGCACTTAAGGAATTCAAGGAAAACAATTGAAAAATATTAAAAAGTGAGCCATAACTTGCCTAAAAAACACTAAGAATCAGGAAGAGTAAACATCACAAACCAGAAACCCCTGCTATTTTCCTATCATGAAATTAAATGGACATTGGGTAACATTTTTAAAAGCATCTAAAAGACTTAGGAGCCTAAGCCCCATTTTCAAAACTGTCTTAGGCACTTCAGGGCATTAGTCCCATAGGCCTTCAATGAGACTTTGGCTCCTAAATCACTTTTGAAAATAGGACTTGTGCTTTTAAAAAATGTTACTATTGTTAAAGTCTGGGCAGCTTAATGTTTATTTTTTCTTCTCCTTTACCTTTCTCCCCAGAGCCCACTATTTCAGAATATGTGGAGTTTTTGTTTTCAGAACAAATGCTTCACTGTTATTTGCTTTAAACAACAGAAACAGAGTGCCAGCAATCTAGCACTCTTGCCAGTATTTGTAGGCTAGAGGGAGGAAGCATGTTAGTAATCATGGAAACAAATTGCAGTTTCCATCTTCTGGAGACAGTGGGAGCAAGAGAGGCTCTTATGAGGAACAGCAGCTAAAATTAAAAATGAAGATGGAAAAAATACCACGATAGTGTCCCTTTCGTTTTGAAGTGCAATTTTAAAAGCCTATTGGGAAAAGCTGAGAAATAACAGTTGCCTCTCCTTCTCTTTGTATCCACTGAGTCGCACCCAATCTCTGCCACTAGCATATAGGTCCACCCATGCAAGCTGGCATGGGGCATGCTGATCAGCCAGTCCTTGCTCAGGATCCCTCCACCCAGTTCCCACTGCTAATCCAGTTTCCCTCTCCTAGTCCTGATCCCATTCCCCTCCATCCACCTGATGATCCACTCCACAGGTTTCCTAGAAACTCTGGGTCTTGTTCCCCCCAGATATCACTGTACCTCATATATCCACTTCCCAGCTGCCACTGATTTACTTTATGCCCATATTCTCCTGGATTAAAAAAAACAAAACAACCCCCCCCCAAATACACAGGGGTATTAATAACACAAATGCTGAACTGTTAGAATGATCACATGCTTTCCAAACCAGCAGAGCATGGGTATTTTTTTTTCCATAAAAAGAACACTGAATGCTTAGAATATTCTGTTTTTAGTTTCACCATTCTCCAGTGTAGAAGAGAAGTTATGTTCTTGTTCTTCACTTGATTTCATTTCTGATGAAAACTGGCTCATCTCCCGCTCTTCTAAAATCACTTTATTCCTTTTGGTAAATGCCTGGCTGATTTCATTAACTGTCTTATTTTTTGTTTCGGGCAGGACAAAAAACAGGTAAGTAGCTCCAGCAAGGCAGACGACGGCAAACACCAGGAAACAAAATGTCTGCAGTCCAGCCTATGAACAGAAAACAAATGAAATCAACATTACAGATATTAGAGAGGCAAGAATCTTATGATTAAAAGTAATTCTTATGAATTGTTTGAAAGTACATTAAACATACAGAACAGCAGCCTGGGTGAATTGCATTTATATTGGAGAGACCTGGAGCAATTTTTTGTACAATAGTAGGCTGCATTAATTGCTAGCCAGCAGAGCAAGTCATTACCAGTTTAAACATGCTAATTTTTCAGTTACTTCATGAGGAAGGGAGGGTACAAAGAGCTTCCTCCAACCTTCTCCAGGTCCCTTACTTAAGGGCCAGATCAGGAGCTCGAGGACCATAGGATTGCAATCAAGGTGCTCCTGAGTCATGTTGCACTCTAAAGCAGGTGATGGAGGAGTCACTCACATGACTTCAATGGGACCTGAGGTTGCTCACCACTTCTGAAAATCAGGCCAGTTACTTAGGTGCCTAAATATGGATTTAAACATCTAGGTTTGAAAATGCTGGCCAATATTTTTAGTAGCACCCCTTTGTACTTAGGTTAGCACAATATTAAGAATCTGTCACAGCCTTCAGGGAGCCGAATGAAAGTTTTGAGATTATAAAGCCAAACACAGATTTTTTTCCCCCACGTTTCTAAAGTTATAGGTGTATATTATACAAGAAAAGATGTTACAATAAGAGCTACCTTTCTCAAGAAAAGAGAGAATTGCAAGGATTAACTATCAGTGATATGAAATACAATCCAAGTTTACATGCTTCAGATTTTACTGCTGAAAATGCTCTACTGTACAGAGTGATAACTAACTTCAATAATTTATCATGAAAACTCTAGCCAGATTGTAGGACTTGCATATTATCAAAATGCCAGTGTTTCTATCCTGCTGGTTGTTAAATGACTCTTGTTAAACTACCCAAGCTTTAATAACACAATTTTTCAAAATGTTCTGTAGTATTTGAGACACAATATTGCAAGGTACAGTTTCTTTAAACTGGGAATGCAGATGGACATTCTGCCCCCACTGAAGTCAATGGTAAAACTGTCATTGACTTCAGTGGAGCCAGGATATCAACTGGAGTTTTGAAATATCTCACTTCTCTGTTTTTATGTAACTTCATACACTCAAACCAGATGTGTATGGTACCCACAACAAATCTTTGATTTATTTTTATTTGCAAGGCAAAGTTTAGAACTAAGCGTTGGTTGCAGACCTAATAAAAGAATAGCTACACACATATTGCAGATTTTCCATGACATCTGACATGCGGTCATGAGTAAAAAATACAAAGGGAACTAGACATTACTCACACACATACACTTTTCTAAGACAGAGGTTGCTAGAAGGCAAGTTGTATAGAAGACAAACAAAGACTGATTGGAGCAGGGGGACTGGCTCCCACCTCCCCCGTTAATACCCTAGTTGCCAAACTTCAGAGTCATTCTCATTTTCCCTGGCCTAGTGATGTATTTAGCCACAGTGGAACAGCTTCAATAGGAGAGATAGAGGGCATCCTGCCTCAGAATATCCCATAGTTCAGTGGTTAGAACACTCTCCTGAGAGGTGGGAGATCCCTGTTCAAATCTTTTTCTCCTCTGCCGAGAGGGTGGAATTAAAGTTGGGTCTCCTGAATACATTCTGGGTGAGTGCTGTAATCACTAGGCTAAAAATTATAAGGTGGGCGCCTCCTTCAGCTGTTTTGTGGGGAGTGAGACAGGTGCCTAACACATTCTCAACAGAGTTGACTTAGATGTCAAAGCCAAGTGACTCCAGGAAGGGGTTCCTGGTTGCAGATAAAGGGCAAAGAGAGACTCTTCCCTGCAAACCTGGTCTTAGGTGCCTATCTCCTTCGGAGGGGTGGGGCTTAGCATGCACCCATCTCATCAACATCTCCCATAGGCTGCCTTGAGCAGCTCCCTGACTACCCTGCTGGCTTCTGTGGATCATATTATACAATATCTATTCCTCCCCATTCATTGTATAGAGAGCCTAGCCTAACTAAGCCTCATGGATCACAGTGTGGTGCCAGTGATTCTTCTATGCACCTAAAAGTTAAGCATTGTGAAGTTCAGTGTCACTTTGCCTAAATCTCATTTGTGCATCTCGGCCTAAGTCACTATCCTTTCCTCATTCAAATTCTGCTGAAAAACTCATCTCTGCTGTGAAGCCTACAAGAATTGAGCTATGATTTGTATGTGTGTATATATATATATATATATTATATATATAGATACATACACACACACACACTTACAATTGCTCACTAAGTGTACAGAAACTGATGAGAATTTCACACAATCTTTATGAAACCCTGACTTTCCCCAACCTTATAATATATTCCTCCCCTCTTTGTTGATCCACATCTACATTCGAGAATGTAAGCTCTTTGAGGCGTGGGGCATGTGTTTGTACTATGCCTAATATTATTTTACATGTCCCATTCAGTTACCATCACCTAAATACTGGGTGTCGCAACTGATGCAAAACAATTTGTTTGCACACGGCCTAGTACAATGGCGCCTTGATCCCTGACTGGAAACATTTTGCATTTCTGCAGCAGTAATAATGAAGTGTACTATCCTCATTGTTATATTTAATCATAATGGTTCTTTAAAACTAGCCGATCCTATATGAAACGGGATATATGAGAGTAATAATGTATCTCTTAAGTCTCATGTAATAGCTTGGTATTTTAAAAAAAAAGTTCTTATTTAAACATCATGACAACAAAAACCATTAAAAGCTCCTCGGATACTGCCAGAAGCTATACTGAGCATATGATAATAGTATATCAAGTGGGAACTGACTCCATTAAAGGGAGTTACACTACTCCTCTCAAGGATAAACCATCTCGAGACTCTGTACTTTCATGGAAAACATTTGGCAGAATATATTTTGCCTATACCATTGTATAAAGGAGGGATCAAATTCTGAAATCTTTACGTAGAAAAACTCCCACTCGGAACTTCAGGACTTGGCCTTAACTTTGTTTAATTAATTTCAAAGTTGTATCACATTGTTGACTCATTCAATTTGTGATCTACTATAAACTCCCACATCCCTTTCAGCAGTACTGCTGCCTTAGCCAGTTATTCCCCACTTTGTAGATTTGCATTTGATTTTTATCTTCCTAAGCGTAGTACTTCGTAATTACCTTTATTGAACTTCATCTTGTTGAATTCAGATAAGTTTTCCAATTTGTCAAGATTATTTTAAATTCTAACACTGTCCTCTAAAGTGCTAGCAACCACCTCAGCTTGGCCTCATCTGCAAATTTATAAGTGGACTCTCCACTCTTACCATTATCTAAGTCATTAATGAAAATATAGACTAGTACCAGACCAAGGACCGACGTCTGTGGGACCTCACTAGATATGTCAGCAAACCACTGATAACTCTTTGAGTATAGTTTTCTCAATCAGTTTAGCACTCACAAAGTTATTTCATCTAGACTACATTTCCCTAGTTCGTGTATAAAAATGTCCCATTGGAATGCATCAAAAGCTTTACTAAAAATCAAGATACATCATGGCTATAGTTTCCCCCCATTATCCTCTAGTTACTTACAAACTGATTGTTTAATAATTAGTTCTAGTATCTTTCCAGGTATCAAAGTTAGGCTTTGATTCCCTAGGTCCTCTTTGTTCCCCTTTTTAAAGACAGGTACTCCATTTCGATGTAAATGCAGTGCAATCAATGTACCCTCTCAACAGGATAAAAGATACAAAAATGTTCCAAGCCTGTGTAGGGTTATTATTGTGTGCAGACACAGAAAGTATAGGCATTACCTTCCCTCCCCACCCAATCAAATGCTGAAAGACACCGAGTATTGATTTTTGCCATTATCAAAAGTCATTTCTTTCAAATTGCAGCATCCACCCACATGGAGCAAGTATTAGAGAGCTCATTTTCAAATCAAGAAAAGTGAAATGAGTTGAAAAAAGATCTAGTATTAAAATAAATGTTGCTATGATTTTTGCTTGTGCTGAAAGATTTTTTTAAACTTAAAGCTTTCAAAAGCTGTTAAAAAGAGGAAAAATCTACACCAGTTTACATTCTGTAAGTACCATAGCCTGGAAAAATGTGGAATTAGTTGAGTACAGTCCCTTGCTGGATCATTTAATAATGTGTCAATTGATTCCTTATTCAGTCCATCTTGCTGTAGGGCTCAGTTACTAAGTGATGGTGTGATAATTGTAAAGAGGATTAAACCACCACTTGGCAGCAGGTACTCTCAGAAACAGAAAGGAGAATGAGTGAATGAATTCATTCTGGAGAGGTGTTGAAGAAACCTGAGCTTTTGAAACAGGCCTTTTAAAATCTTCTCATTTGGAAAAAGAAACTTTAATTATCTTGCTCTGATGGTGACCTGATGTTTTTTTAACTGAACTGTGAGCCTTTTTGAGATTATTCTCTCTGGAAATTTAATCCAAAACCAAACTAAGATGTATTGAGTATTTTTTTTATTTGTACCTGATTTGCCATCTCTAGAATAGCAGCAGCGTTTCATAATGAATTATCTGATTACCCCATTACTTGTTTGGGGAATTTTACCTGGGGACTGTTGCCCTTCTCTTCATTTTCCTAATCTGCTGTTAATTTACAGGGGCAAAATTAATGACATTTAATCAAGAGCCCATGTACTCTGCAACAACTGATTTAAATTTACAAATTCATAGACTCCCAGGCCAAAACAGACCACTCTGATCATCTAATCTAACTTCCTGTATAACATAGGCCTTAGAACTTCTCCACTATGATTCTAAGAGCATCTCTTTTAGGAAAAACATCCAATCTTGATTTAAAAATAGCCAGTGATGGAGAATCTATCATGACACTTGGTAAATTGTTTTAATGGTTAATTACTCTCTCTGTTAAAAATCTACAACTTATTTCTAGTCTGATTTTGTCTAGCTTAAACTTCCAGCCATTGGAACACATTATACCTTTCTCTGCTAGACTGAAGATACCACTATCAAATATTTGTTCCCCATATAGATACTGATCAAGGTAGCCCTTAACCTTCTCCTTTTAAGCTAAATAGATTGAGCTCACTGAGTCTATCATTACTGTATAAGTAAGGCTGCATGTCTGTCAGAGGTCATGGAAGTCACAGATTCCATGACTTTCCGTGACTTTTGCATCAGCCAGTGTGGCAGGCAGCCCCTGGGCCAGCTGCAGTTTGGGTGTGAGAGGGGGCTCAGGGCTGGGGCAGGGGTGTGGGAAGGTGCTTACCTTGAGAGGCGCTCCCTGCAAGTGACCAGCATATCCCTGCAGCTCCTCCTCGGCAGAGGGGTCAAGGGGCTCTGAGCACTGCGGTTCCCGGCCAATGGGAGCTGCAGAGCGGGTGCTCATGACAGGGGCAGCGCTTGGAGCCCCCGATCTTCCCTCCCCCAGGAGCTGCAGGGACATGGTGGCTGCTTCTCGAGAGACGTGGGGAGCTGGGGAGGGAGTCTGCCAGCCCTGGCAACCCTCTTCCCCTAGCACTAGTGGGGGTCCCGGGTTGCGTGCCATTGCCTGGCCCCAGCACCAGTGGAGGTCCTGGGCCACGTGTCCCCCCCACACCCCTGGCACCAGCGGGGGTCCCAGGCTGCCACTCGCAACCCCCCTGCTCCACCAGCAGGGGTCCTGGGCCGCCGCCGCACAGCACCAGCAGGGGTCCACTTCCAGCATGGTCTCAGGCCACCCTTCCCAGCACCCACAGCCCCCCGGCCCAAGTTTTAGTTAGTAGTATATAGTACAAGTAATGGACTGGTTTACTGCTCGTGACCTGTCCATGACTAAAAATATCCATGACTAAAATGTAGCCTTAATTATAAGGCATGCTTTCTAATCCTTAATCATTCTTGTGGCTCATCTCTGAATTCTCTCCAATTTATCAACATCCTTCTTGAATTGTGGACACCGGAACTGGATACAGTATCCAGACGTAATTGCACCAGTGCCAAATACAGGCATAAAACAACCTATTTGAGATTCCCCAGTTTATGCATTCCCAGAATTACATTAGCTCTTTTAGCTACAGTGTCATATTTGAAGCTTATGTTCCTCTGATTATTCATCACAACCCACAAGTCTTTTTCTAAGTCACTGCTTCCCACGAAGTCCCCTATCCTGTAAGTATGATCTTCATTCTTTATTCCTACATGCATACATTTACAATTAGACATATTAAAAATGTCTATTGTTTGCTTGAACCCAATTTACCAACAGATCCAGACTGCTCTGTATCAGTAATTTGCCATCTTCATTACTTACCACTCCCTGAATGTTAGCATCACCTGAAAAGTTTATCAGTCATGATTTTAGGTTTTCATCCAGGTCATTGATACAAATGTTAAATTAGATAGGCCAAGAACCGATCCCCATCAGACCCAACTAGAAACATAAACACTCAATGATTCCCCATTTACAATTACATTTTGAGATTTATCTCCTTCTATCCCTTTGCTTCCCTTCACAATTTTCTAGAATTCCTAGCTTCTGATTTTTATATTCATTACTATCTATCTTCCTTTTGTTATTTTATTTATTATATATATATAAAAATTAAATAAATTCTCCCTTCACTTCCCCTCTAACCCAAGTTAAATTTTTAACCAATATGACCTTCTTCTTTGATTGTGGGTTTTGGATGTTCTTAATCAATTCCCAATTATCATTCTTATTTTTCTGATTAAATTCTGTAGCAAGGCCCTTTGTTTTCTGAAACACCCCCCAGTGGAATACATTAAACATTCTGTATCAGCTCCTGAATTTACTGAATTAAATACGAAAGTGATCATCATCATCAATGCATTTTAGTTTACTCTGCTCCTAAATTTGCAGTTTTCAATGTCACAGATTTTGACATTGCATGTCTGCATTTTAGAAATTGCCATGAGGGCAACTTAGAGGTCATGAGCATTGACTAGGGATGAACTGGAGTTTCTGGCACATGAGAGGATATGTGATGAGAACTGATAAGCACACCGATTAGATGTTTCTATTAAAATGATCAGCAGTGAAATATTTACTCATGACGACATTTGAATTTGTGACAGTGTGTTTCAGAATCAGCCACCAATTGAGATGAATGCATTGTTGAAGAAACCCCATATGACTCCTTGCATCTACTTTAGCTAGCAGTAAAGTGGTAGGTGCAGGAGGTTTAAAATGGATAGTAAGAATGTCACCCTGTCTTGATTTGAAGACATCATGAGATGGAGAATTCACTGCTTCCCCCTGTTGTTTGTTCCAGTGGTTAATCATCTCACTGCTAGACATTTTGCCTAATTTCTAATTTGAATTTGTCTGGCTTCAGGTTCCAGCCATCGGGTCTTGTCCTGCCTTTCTTCACCAGACTAAATAGCCCGCTAGTACCCAGTATTTTCTCTTCAGTCACCCCTCAGTTTTCTTTTTGATAAATTAAACAAACTGAGCTCTTTAAGTCTCTCAAGATAAGGCAATTTCTCCAGGGCAAGGCATTTTGTGGCTCTTTTCTGTACCCACTCCAATTTTCAATATTCTTTAAAAAATGTGGATACCAGACCTGTATGCAGTATTCCAGGAGGAATGGGGAGGAGATTCTGAAAGGCATAAATTGCAGTTAGATGCCTAACTCCCATTCATTTCATATTTCCCCCTTAATACATGATGCAGCATTTTATTCTGTAGGTGTAGTAGAATAGCCCTAATGAGCTTTTCCTTGTCTAACCTTCCCATGAGAAAGTGAAAAGAAATGCTGATTATTTTGGTAAAAGATTATCATTTCTCTAACTACAGGCATAACTATTTTAAAACATCAAATACACTTATAAAAGCATAAAATAACTCGATTAAGATAATACTAATGGTTGGGAAGCCTTGATACTCACTTTGTCAGTACTCCCCATTATACAAATTATTGTACAGCATATATTTTTAATTTTTTTAAAATCATCATTACACATTGGTGGAAATAATCAAAAGGAACCCGACTGGGTAAGTGAATCTCAGGAACTAAACAGGGGACTCTCGAGTGTAGAAAAATGAGGCAGAAACAATATGGAGGTGCATGCAGGGTTCTAATGAAATGTATAATGATGTGGAAGTGCCACTTCACCAGGAGAAATGAAGATACACAGGGGCTGAAAAGGGAAACAGGAGAAAATTAAAACACGTATCAAGCCTCATTGCATCATAATAGCAGGCAGAACAGAATGAGCAGCACTTCATGGCACAGGCAGTTCTTAGTGGACTATGATGAACAAAGCAGATGTTTTAAAAAAGACACTGCAGTGAATATTCTTAAAATTGGATAAAGAAATCAACACGTACCACATTTCTCATACTCCAGCATTCCGACTCATACAGCAGTATCGGCAAGACAGTTATTTCAGCTCCAATGATTTTTGTTTTTAATCAAAATGTCTTAGCCTTCAAGACCTTGCACACTGAGCCCTTACCTAGGTCTTTATGTATTCAAACCACCACACAAATATCATGCAACTTATTGCCTCCCCCCCTCCCCTCCCCTCCCCTCCCCTCCCCCCCCACTGCCTTGGCCTTGCTGCAAGGGTTGGTGCTGGGAAACAATGCGTCTGCCTCCTCCTTGTCCCTTTTGGGATGGTTTGAGTCTCCAGGGAAAGAGAAGGCGGGGGGGGGGGGGGGGAAGGAGGGAAGAGGGGGGAAAGGAAGGAAAATCCCAGCCATCACTGAGGATAGGGATGTACTCAGACCCTGAAAGGTGGAGGGAAGGCTCCTCCCACTCACTAACTGGCCCAAACTAATGAAACTTCATTTTTGGTCCATCAATTTCCTATGCACTTGTAGCAAAAACCTCATTCTTCCTGAGTTTGTATTAGAAATGATATATATCCTCATTATCTAAACTATCAGTTTTTCCATTTACTTTCCATGGTAAAGTACAGTGTGATATTCTCAGGCTAGTTTCCAGCCTATGGCTTAGGACTTGTCTGACTGAGGAGTTCTGTCTTGCCTCCCTGCTTCAGGAATCCCCTTCCTCCATCTCCAGGCCTGCACCTAACAGGCTACTCCTGCCTGATGCTCAGGCAGGAGGGGAACAGGTTATGTGAGGAGGCAAGTGTGAAGAGGAACTGACACGGAAACTTGCAGATGAGACAGTGAGGAAGCAATTGGTCTCTGCAGGGTTGCAAAGGTTAGGTTCTGGCTCTCATTTATGGAGGTCTCGTTTACTGGGAGAGGAAGAGTTGGAAGGGAACCATTTTCAGTATTTTAAGAGTTAAATGGTGCCACTTAGTTAGATTGAAAGGGGTGCCATTGCCAACTAAGGCATTGCTGTTTCGGTCCACCCCACCAAGGGGCATCATTTCCTCTTCTTCTTCCATTGCTTTGCATTTTGACTCTCTCACATTATGGCAGAGTCATGATTAAAGAGAGGTAAGACAGAGCAATCATCTTTTTGAAAACAGGCACAGAACACACAATAATTATGGAACACTCCAGGACAAAAGTGATTAATTCTCTTGCTTTCCTCTACAGGTCACCACTGTTGTTAATGTTACTTAGGCAAAGAAGCAAGCATAAATTAGCACCTCCACACTAAAATCCCAGATTCAATAAAGCTTACACTGATCTGAGTCCTCACTGAAGGTACACTGTGAAGAGTTCTGTGATGTTGTGTGTACCTCCCGACTAGGGTGACCATATTTCCCTATGCTGAACACATGACACCTGGTAAAATTACTCATATTCAAGCAAGGTCAACAGCAATCAATCAGAACTATGCAGTACAAATGTTCAAATTAATATCAAGTTGACTGAGCCCCCATTAAAAAGAAATACTGCATAGCTGGATTCTTTTTATTTACCTTTTTGTCTTTAAGGCTTTAGGTTCACACAGGGAAAGGTGACACACACCTCTATCCCCACACATACAGAGAGGTGACCTCTCCCCCCCATATCCCTCTCTCACACGGGAGGGCGGGGGTGACCGACCGACCAACCTTACCCTCCCTTCCTGGTGCTCTCCGCCCTCCATGCCTGGCGGGACCCTCGGGATGAACCTGCCCTTCCTGGTACCTGGCGCCACGTCTTCTCAAGGCAATGGGGGGCGGGGGATGCAGGATCACACCCCCGTCCCCATCAGATTCCTGCCAGGATTCACACTAGAATGTGGCCAACAACAGCCTTTTGGCCCTGTGCGGGAGGGAAGGGACAGGAGCTGCTTCCAGCCACAGGGAAGGAGGAGTAGGAGAAGAGATAACCTGGCCTATGTCTTTCCAGCTCCTGGTGAGCTGAGTGCTCCGACCAAGGGCTGCTTCTCTGCACAGCACTGCGAACAGGACGTGCCCCATGGGGAGCGGGGAAGGATGTGGAGGAGCAGCGGGGCTGGGCGGGGCGGTGAAGGGGCAAAGCGGGGAGAGGACAGCGAAAGGGGGAGCACGTAAAGGGCTAATGGGTGGGCAGCAGAGGGAACATGTAACCGGCCACAACCTGGAGCACGCAGCCAGTGCAGGCTGTAAATGGAACGGGGCCCTGGTGGTCAAGAGCCAGCATGCAATGGGGGCTGCACTGATGGACCAGCAGGGGGAGTGGCCTGGCCCGGCCCTGCACAGTGCAGCTTTTCCCCGTCACCAGCCTTGCACACCCTCCCCACCCCGCACGCTCACTGCTGGTGGGCAGGCGTCTGGCGAGCAGTGATCCAGACAGCAGCAGGAACCACCAGTACTGATGTGGGGGGAGGAAGACAGAAAATATGGGACAATTTGCCCCTTTTAAAGAAAAAGTCGGGACACTTGCAGAAGGGCTTAAATATGGGACTGTCCCGTTAAAAACGGAACATCTAGTCACCCTACTGATGACTGCCACAGTTAAATGCACTGTACTCACTCTCATACAAAAAGAAATTTCTGTGAAACTGCCAGTTCATCTATCTCACAGCATAAAGTTGCTTTAAAATGTGAGTGTTAATTTAACTTCAATGATCTAAAAGAGCAAATACAAAGTAAGAGTACATCAATGTAACATCTTAAATTGCTAAAGAGATATGAAATTAATTGGAGAGGCAGACTGATAATCATCCATATGTACTATTTATTTAATTCTTTATATTTATCTGGTGCTTTGCAAATATATAAAATACAGTGTACAGTAGTGGTTCTCAAAGCTGGTCCGCCACTTGTTCAGGGAAAGTCCCTGGCTTTGTTTACCTGCGGCGCCACAGGTTTGGCTGATTGCGGCTCCCACTGGCCGCGGTTCGCTGCTCCAGGCCAATGGGGGCTGCAGGAAGTGGCGCGGGCCGAGGGATGTGCTGGCCGCCCTTCCTGCAGCCCCACTGGCCTGGAGCGGCGGACCGTGGCCAGTGGGAGCTGCCATCGGCCAAACTTGCGGACGTAGCAGGTAAACAAACCGGGCCGGCCCGCCAGGGGCTTTCCCTGAACAAGCGGTGGACCGGCTTTGAGAACCACTGGTATACAGGATCTTTGTCCTGAAGAACGTACAATCTAAGGCCCTGATCCTCCTGTCAGACTCAGCCAGTTGCAGGGTTCTGCCTATGCAGACTTTGTCGTTGGGTTGGGGCTTAACATGCATTAACATAAAACTGTTCTACTAAGCAATGATTTGGGACCTGATCCTACCTTCCTTATGCAACCAAAACTCCCAGTATAGCTAGTAGAAATTTTGGCTATGAAAACAGTATCCAATTCTGTGCAGTGCTAAGTGTCCTCAATTCACATGAGGTATTCAGTAGCTGGTATTCATAGATTCATAGATACTAAGGTCAGAAGGGACCACTCTGATCATCTAGTCCGACCTCCTGCACAGCGCAGGCCACAGAATGTCACCCACCCACTCCTATGAAAAACCTCACCCATGTCTGAGCTATTGAAGTCCTCAAATCATGGTTCAAAACTTCAAGGAGCAGAGAAGCCTCCCTCCAGTCAACCATGCCCCATGCTACAGAGGAAGGCAAAAAAACCTCCAGGGCCTCTCCAATCTGCCCTGGAGGAAAACTCCCTCCCGACCCCAAACATGGCAATCAGCCAAACCCTGAGCACATGGGCAAGATTCACCAGCCAGATACCCAGGAAAGAATTTTCTATAGTAAATCAGATCCCATCCATCTAATATCCCATCTCAGGGGATTTGGCCTCTTTACCCTGAATATTTAAAGATCAATTACTTACCAAAATCCCATTATCCCATCATACCATCTCCTCCATAAACTTATCGAGTAGAATCTTAAAACCAGATAGATCTTTTGCCCCCACTGCTTCCCTTGGAAGGTTATTCCAAAACTTCACTCCTCTGATGGTTAGAAACCTTCGTCTGATTTCAAGTTTAAACTTCCTGGTGGCCAGTTTATACCCATTTGTTCTTGTGTCCACATTGGTGCTGAGCTTAAATAATTCCTCTCCCTCTCCTATATTTATCCCTCTGATATATTTATAGAGAGCAATCATATCTCCCCTCAACCTTCTTTTAGTTAGGCTAAACAAGCCAAGCTCCTTAAGTCTCCTTTCATAAGACAAGTTTTCCATTCCTCGGATCATCCTAGTAGCCCTTCTCTGTACCTGCTCCAGTTTGAATTCATCCTTTTTAAACATGGGAGACCAGAACTGCACACAGTATTCTAGGTGAGGTCTCACCAGTGCCTTGTATAACGGTACTAAAACCTCCTTATCCCTACTGGAAATGCCTCTCCTGATGCATCCCAAAACCGCATTAGCTTTTTCACAGCCATATCACATTGGCAGCTCATAGTCATCCTATGATCAACCAATACTCCAAGGTCCTTCTCCTCTTCCGTTACTTCTAATTGATGCGTCCCCAACTTATAACTAAAATTCTTGTTATTAATCCCTAAATGCATAACCTTACACTTCTCACTATTAAATTTCATCCTATTACTATTACTCCAGTTTACAAGGTCATCCAGATCCTCCTGTATAATATCCCGATCCTTCTCCGAATTGGTAATACCTCCCAGCTTTGTATCATCTGCAAACTTTATTAGCACACTCCCACTTTTTGTGCCAAGGTCAGTAACAAAAAGATTAAATAAGATTGGTCCCAAAACCGATCCCTGAGGAACTCCACTGGTAACCTCCCTCCAACCTGACAGTTCGCCTTTCAGTAGGACCCGTTGCAGTCTCCCCTTTAACCAATTCCTTATCCACCTTCTGATGTTCATATTGATCCCCATCTTCTCCAATTTAACTAATAATTCCCCATGTGGCACGGTATCAAATGCCTTACTGAAATCTAGGTAAATTAGATCCACTGCATTTCCTTTATCTAAAAAATCTGTTACTTTTTCAAAAAAGGAGATTAGGTTGGTTTGGCACGATCTACCTTTTGTAAAACCATGTTGTATTTTGTCCCATTTACCATTGACTTCAATGTCCTTAACTAATTTCTCCTTCAAAATTTTTTCCAGGACCTTGCATACTACAGATGTCAAACTAACTGGCCTGTAGTTACCTGGATCACTTTTTTTTCCTTTCTTAAAAATAGGAACTATATTAGCAATTCTCCAATCATTCGGTACTACTCCTGAGTTTACAGATTCATTAAAAATTCTTGCTAATGGGCTTGCAATTTCAGGTGCCAATTCCTTTAATATTCTTGGATGAAAATTATCTGGGCCCCCCGATTTAGTCCCATTAAGCTGTTTCAGTTTCGCTTCTACCTCTGATATGGTAATATCTACCTCTATATCCTCCTTCCCATTTGTCATGCTACCATTATCCCCAAGATCCTCTTTAGCCTTATTAAAGACTGAGGCAAAGTATTTGTTTAGATATTGGGCCATGCCTAGATTATCTTTAACCTCCGCTCCATCCTCACTGTTAAGCGGCCCCACTTCTTCCTTCTTAGTTTTCTTCTTATTTATATGGCTATAGAACCTTTTACTATTGGTTTTAATTCCCTTTGCAAGGTCCAACTCTACTCGACTTTTAGCCTCTCTGACTTTATCCCTACATCTTCTGACCTCAATTAGGTAGCTTTCCTTGCTGATCCCTCCCATCTTCCACTCCCTGTATGCTTTCTGCTTCTTCATAATCACCTCTCTAAGATGCTTGCTCATCCAGCTTGGTCTACAACTCCTTCCTATGAATTTTTTCCCCTTTCTTGGGATACAGGCTTCCGATAGCTTCTGCAGTTTTGATTTAAAGTAATCCCAGGCCTCAACTGCCTTTAGATCCATAAGTTCTTCAGTCCAATCCACTTCCCTAACTAATTGCCTTAATTTTTGAAAGTCAGCCCTTTTGAAATCAAAAACCCTAGTTGCAGATTTATTTTTGTTAATCCTTCCATTTAGTTTGAACTGAATTAGCTCATGATCACTTGAGCCAAGATTGTCCCCTACAACCATTTCTTCTATGAGGTCCTCGCTACTCACCAAAATTAAATCTAAAATGGCATCCCCTCTAGTCGGTTCAGCAACTACTTGATGAAGGAATCCATCAGCTATCGCATCTAGGAAAATCTGAGCCCTATTATTATTACTAGCACTGGTCCTCCAGTCTATATCTGGGAAGTTAAAGTCTCCCATGATCACGCAGTTTCCATTAGTATTTACTTTATTAAAGACATTAAAAAGGGCTCTATCCATAACCAAATTAGATCCCGGAGGTCTATAGCACACCCCAAGCACTATCGCAGGAGAGGCTTTACTAGTTTTCTTCCCCAATGTAATTTTCGCTCAGACAGACTCTGTCTTATCCATTGCATCGCTTCTTATTTCTTTACATTCTAACTCATCGTTGATATACAATGCTACTCCACCCCCTTTACCTTTGTTTCTGTCTTTCCTAAACAGCACATACCCTTCAATACCTGTAGTCCAGTCATGACTACTATTCCACCATGTATACCTGTAGTCCAGTCATGACTACTATTCCACCATGTATTATCCAACCTCAAATGCTAGGCTGGGCCCTTGAAATGTGTATTATAAATACACTGATGTGCTTAAATAGAATCAAAATTGGTCAAGTAACATTTTCTTTCAGCAGCATGGGAGGAACTCAGGCCTGGTCTACACTACACAAAGTTGCTTTGGCATAGCTATGTTATCTAGGAGTGGGAAACATTCACAACCCGAGTGATGTAGCTCTGCTGGCAGAACCCCCAGTATAGATGCAACTAAGCTGACAGAAAAGTGCTTCTGTTGGCCTAGCTAATGTAGTTTAGAAAGGTTTCAGAGAGCAACAAATCCCGGTGCCAACTCTGTCCACATATCTATTCAAGGGACACCATCAAAGGTCCTAACCATATCAGACACAGCATCAGGGGCTTGTTCACCTGCACATCTACCAATGTAATATAAGCCATCATGTGCCAGCAAATGCCTCTCTGCCATGTACATTGGCCAAACCGGACAGTCTCTATGCAAAAGAATAAATGGACACAAATCAGACATCAAGAATTATAACATTCAAAAACCAGTAGGAGAACACTTCAATCTCCCTGGTCACTCAACAACAGACCTAAAAGTGGCAATTCAACAAAAAAACTTCAAAAACAGACTCCAAGGTGAAACTGCAGAACTGGAATTAATTTGCAAACTGGACACCATCAAATTAGGCCTGATAAAGACTGGGCGTGGTTGGGTCATTACAAAACCTAAACCTACTGTTACTCACATGGTCTTGTCAACTGATTGAAATGGGCCACTCTCATTACCACTACAAAAGTTATTTTTCCCTCCCTTGGTATCCTACTGTTAAGATTGACCTCACACTTGGTAAGGCAACTCCGATCTTTTCATGTATTTATACCTGCTCCTGTATTTTCCACTCCATGCAGCTGATGAAGTGGGCGCTAGCCCACGAAAGCTTATGCCCAAATAAATTTGTTAGTCTCTAAGGTGCTACAAGGACTCCTCGTTGTAATTCAGAAAGGTGGTGTTACTATGTTGGCAGAAGAACTCTGTCATCTTAGTTTAATGTATACTGGGGTGTAATGTAGACCTGGCCTAAACACAAAAGAACAGGACAGATATTTCATGGCATTATGGATGGCATTTATATCCATAAATCAGTTATTAAAAAAAACAAAAAAACAAAACAAAACCAAAAAAACCCCCAGTATCACTATGTCATGACGACTGCTTTAAGTAACATGGCAGTCAGACCACAATTCAATAAATATTCTGGTAATTTATAGTCAATTGTAAGGACACGGTTAGATTGAACTCTCACAAATCCTTTAGTTAAATGGCACAGTAAATCACTTAAGGCTGTGTAAAAAGAGAACATTAAAATAGCTATTCCATGTGCGTTCTATTTTGCCAGATTCAATTCTGAGCTTTCCTTGAGCAAATATTTGCAATACTTCTGTGATTAAATTAAAAGAATTACACTACAAGATACTTACTTATCAGCATAATGGAGTGATATAGAAATTCAGAGGAGTGGGTGGAGCTGGTGAACACTGCAAAACAGCGTTTACAATCAGTCATTTGAAGTCTGGCCATTTGGGATATGAATACACTGCAGCAGGGAGTGAGCCTCCCAGCTCGGGTAGACAAGACTTGCGCTAGTGGGGCTCAAGCTAAAAATGGCACTGCACTATAAAGCCCACCTGACCTGGTAAGCTTGAGAGTTTGAGCTGCAGCGTGATCTGCAACATCCACACTGCTATTTTTAGCGTGCTAGTTGAGCCCTTCCTAGTGCAAGTCTGTCTCCCCTGAGCTGGATGGTTCACTCCCACTGCAGTGTAGACATACAAACACATACAAGGGTATCCCTTTGGATTCACAAATACTCACATGAACGAATTTTGGTTCCCATGAATGTTTGGGGAATGGATGGTCTATATGAACACCTACATCTCAGGGTGGATGAGGCTATCCACAGGCAGGCAAGAGTATTTGTTATATGCTATTAGTTATTCATTATTCTCCGGTTTAAAATTTCATTTATCCAATCAAGGAACAGAATTAGTGATCTGAACTATAGATTGTGAATTATGAGCAGTTTATACAAAGAATTTGCAAACAGCACATTGGTTGAAATTTGTTTGTATAAACTTTCCAAACAATTACAAATAAATTAATAAAATCAGTCTGTTCATGAAAAATTAATGAACAAAACAAAAGGTTCAATTAACTAAAAAGATATTTACAACAAGAAAAAGTATCTGATACTCAAGCTTTCTTTAATCAAGCAGACAAACACACAACAAGATCCAAAGGCTGGAAGATGAAGTCAGAAAAGTTCAAGCTGGAAATAAGATGCAAATTTTTAATGGTGAAGGGAACTGATCATTGCAATAGCTTACCAAGGGAAATTCTTCATCCCTTGGAATCTTGAAATCAAGATTACATGTCTTTCTAAAATATATGCTCTTGTTCAACCACAAGATGGGATAGATTACAAAATAATTGAGTGAAATTTGATGGACTGTGTTACGCAGCAGAGTAGATGATCACAAGTTTCTTCTGGCCTTAAAGTCAAAGAAATCTATTAAATGTGATCAGTTTTAGTAGAGAAGGATTATTGAAAAAATGAGGAACTTTCTCCACTGACACAATTCTCTCCCCATCCCTACCCAGCCTATTTTCAAATTCCTGGTGAGAGAAAGTGAAACAAAACGTTGCAAATAATGAGATTTGCAATTTACTGTCCATCTGAAAGTCCAGCCTGGGAACAGGGAGTAACTGAGTTTGTGTGACATCTGAAGAACTGGACAGGTCCATCTCAAGCTTTTACTAATACTAGACAAGAACCTAAGGGTGAGATTATGGCTAGTCCTGCAACAGATGTGCTAGAGGGTGGAAGGGAGAATGGGGAGAAATAAACTGGCTGCAAATTACTAGGAAACAAAGATGTTGAATGGTCAGCCAGTACAGTCAGCATCATTCAAAGCCCAGAAGAGGAATGCCAGGACACAATGCAGTTGCGACCATGGCTCTGCCCCATGCACACTAGTAAGTTTAGACAGCTCTGCATTTGAGTGAGAGCAGGAGACATGATGGCTACACCTTTTAATTCTGCTGCCCAGCCTGATTCCCAAGCCCCAGGGCCACTGCTCTTTACAGAGACATAATGCATTTCCCCCAGTACTCAACCCCATTAATGTACTCCCCTGTTCCACAGCCTTTCAAGAGCCTAAATGTAGGGGTTGCATAAATGCTCATTTGCAAGATCTCATTAAATCAATTTTTCAAAGACGAATCAATTTTATAGACTTCCAAGTCTTTGAGACCTAAAGTCACTCCCACTGGGTTTGTGATCAAGCACTAAACAGAAAGGCCAAAGGGAGCATTTTAAATTCCAGAAGTTTATAAGGGCCCTTGAAGGTAATAGTTACAAAGTACTAGCCTGATTCTATAGTTCTCTGAGTAAGGGTTGCAAAATTTTAATAGCAACAGCTGAAAATAAATTTGAAGAGCTTTTGACTTTCCTGGTTTGCATTCTAATAAGAGTGTGAAGGATTTCATGTTCTGTTTGAACTTCTTCAATTGCACAGCTCCATTTTATTCTAGAGCATCATATCTGTACAACTTAGACAAACTTTTGGGAACACCATAGATAAATAGTTTATTTTATGCTATACCATGTAAGCATATTATATACCAGTAAGCATATTACTATGCTTTAGTAAACATTAATGTAAAGTTAAGCATTATTAGGATATTTCTCCTTTGTGCAGTATAATTTTTCTGTCCCATGAGAATTTGAGATTTTAAAAACATTTTCCATCTTGAACTGGGACAAAAAGTTGAAATCTTCAAAATATTTTTTCAGATTTTTGATTTGTGAAAATTTTTGATTGGATCAATTAAAACATTTTGGTTTAATAATTTCAAAATGTTTCATTTCAATTTTGACCTTTTAAAAAAACTGTATATATTTTTTAAAATAAATTATTTTGATCCAAAAAAACACCCTTTCCCAGGAACAGTTTTGGTTAGATGAATCAGTATTTTTTAAATGAAAACATTTTGTTGAAAATTTTCCAGCCAGTTTCTAGTTTTTAACTTAACCAACAGCACCTGTAGAAGTCAGCAGTGGGAGCTCACAACTTTTGAAAATAAGGCTACATATTTAGTTACTTTGGGTCCGATCCTGTTCCACTGAAGTCAGTGGAACTTTGTCACTGACTTTGATGGGTGCAGGATTAGACGCACAGTACTTAAATATGCATTTAGAAGCCTAACTTTAGGCACACGGGTTTAAAAGTTTTGGCCTAAAGCATTTTACAGATTAAATTCAAAACCTATGTTTAGTTAATTTTTTAATTATGAACACTAAAGGAAAAACTAATGATGAAAAATAGAAGTTTATTTTTGCTGCCTTTACTTCATTGTATACAAATTGATTTTAAGACATAGCGTTAACTGAAATGTGATTGATTTTATTAACCAATGTAGAACAACTGAAAAATTGCAAGCAGCTGTTCTTGAATCACGGATATTCAGTTTTATCACAGCTAAATTGTCATGTATTTTGAGCAACTTCTGCAGCTCCATTAATTGTTCCTGTTGTGTTATGGCCTAAGGCTAAGCCACTATATTAATATTTGTACTACTTTTTCCTGTTATAGGCCATTTCTTATTTACTTTATTGTCTATGTTTTGGTCCTCTGCAATTTTACTATTTTTTTCTGGTAAAAATAAATAGAGCTGCATTCTGTAGTTCTACTAGAATAGAAGACTTGCTAGTGTTTCTGAAGTAAACCCGCATTTCATAATGATGGCTTCTAAACTGAAGCTTGACATAGAAAAGGAGTTGTCTGAAAATCTTACACATACTGATAGGCTAATATAGATCCCTATTGATTTCTGTGCTCCATTCTATTACGTATAAGCATCAAGAAACTCAAAAGAGCAGGGTTTTCAATCAAACTATAATGAAAGGACTGAACAACTTAGGTCAGCCCAGCCTTGGGGGTTGTGACCCCAGAGGCATAGTGAACACATGTCGGGTGGTCACAGACACCATGCCCATTCCATACAGCTAAAATGGAAGAGGGTTCTGGTTAGATGACAGGAGGAATTCTAGCATGGAAAAATTAAGAATGACTAGATTAGGTGACCTGGATACAAAGACTTCAATTTCTACCTTTCCAAGAGTCTGAATACGGCTCATGGTGATAGAGACCGACAGTTATTAATGGCTCTTTAGTCCCTTGAGATAGATAAGATGGTGATCTCTGTCTGGATCCTAGCAGACTGGTATCTACAACAGATGAGTAATCCTTGTTGACACCTTTGGAAGAGAAGCCAAAGAATTGGCAGCACACAGTAGTAGCTAAATGACCCTCAGACTGCTAGAAGTACTTTGATGGGCTTTGATTTAGGCCCTTATAGTGTTTATTCTTATACCTGCTATATATAGAAAGGGGTGCATTTTTGCAGCTTCCAAAGAGGGAAAGCTCTGATCTGATGGGCTCTAAGCATTAGAACATCAGTCAGCAAGCTTAAGTCACATAAGCTATCACCATTAGCTCTGATTAGCCTAACTTTGAAAAGCTTGCAAGACAGACTAGATCAAAAGTCCATTGCTAGAAAGAAAGTATACATAACACAATGAATGGACTCTTAATTTTCTCTTTTATGTTCTCTATACAAACATACTTTTTTTTGCTCCTAATGTAAATGGCTTACTTTTAATATTTAAATCTATTTGTGAGTTTTAGTCAAAGACTAATTCATGTCAGGAATTAAGCTTTTAAGTAACCTGGAGGACTCATATGATACCCACAATCTAATGATTAAAAAGGAAGCTTGTGCAAAGTAATTAACGTGGTGCTCTAATTCCAGGCCAAGTAGCATGAAATGTAATTTAACTTCATAGATGAATAGATTCAGGATATTCAAATATTGTAGAAAAAGATCCCTCACTAAGAATTAGATACATACAAAAATAGGGTTCATTCGGTTTTGTCTTGTCCTCTGCAGATTCTATTGGCTAAAACAATGTGGAGACAATCACTCTGTTGGTGTAATTCCATTGAAGTCAGTGCAATTGCAGAGAATGTGACTCTGGACTTGAAGTACGCTAGCTTGTGCTGGGATCCGTTAGATATCACAGGCTCAGCAAGGTGAGTGTGGATTTGTACTTGGATGGGAACCTGCAACTGAACATGCAGCTCAAATTTATAAAGTGCCTACTGCTGGAGGAGCGAAGCACTGTTCACACAAATATTTAAAGAGAGAGACAGTGGGATTTCCAAAGTGCTCATTGTTGTCACAATTCTGCTCCAGTGACACCTGTAGAACGGCCAATGTTCAATGCTTTTGAGAACCCCACCTGGAAATGATATTAACCCCAGGAACATGGCACATGAACTATTCCTGGCACCATCAAAATGATATGGGCACTCAGGTTGTCAAGAATGAATAAAGAGAGAAAGCAAAAACAATCAAGAAGGGAAACAAATTAATACACCTGGCATCCTGCCTTGAGGGTCACCAAACACAGGCCCCCTAGAAGATTTCCAAAGAGAGAGCATTCCAAAGGAACGAGCACAAAAAGTATTTCCACTGGATCAGAGGCTGTAATGCCAAAAAATGACAGCAAGAGCATCATCCAAACTGACCTTAGCAAATGTAATAAATAGTAAGAGGTGTTCTCTCAGCTAAAGACTGTGGAACTATGCAACGATAAAAAGCAATGAGAATCTTTCATACTGTTCCTTTTATCCTGAAACATTAAAACAGCTTGAGGAAAAAAATCTTTATTAATATCTAGAGATCTGGCTGTTTTACATACCCCATTTTGATTCTTCTTCTACTTAACTGACCTATACAGTCTCCTTTTTTCCCCTCTAAAAAAGAACACATGTTTTGGTGCTTCCCTAACAGAGTGCCCCCTTGCAGTACTGTGCAGTGCAGCTGTCACAATTCAGGGCAACCCTATCCATATTTCCCCTCAGTGGTCGAGCAAGGGCACCCAATCTCAGGCTTCCACCTCCCTAGCTGTTCCTCTCTTGAGTAGAGACCCACACCTCTCCCCCTTCTGAACAGGGTATTTCCAGGCTGCACAATTCCCTGCCTTCACTGTGTATTTCCCAGCACAGACAATTTGCCCATGGACACCTGCTTGCTTTCTCTTGAGAGAGAGTTAACAGTTGTAAGTATCACCACTTCTTTCTATTACAGGAGTGGGTAGGTGAGGTTCCATGGCCTGCAATGTGTGGGAGGTCAGACTAGAGCAGGGGGGTCAAACTTTATTGCACCGCAACCCCCTTCTGACAACAAAAATTACTACATCACCCCTGGTGAGGGGCCAAAACCAAAGCCGAAAGGCTTTAGCCCTAGGCAGGGGGCCTGTAACCTGAGCCCCACTGCCCAGGGCTGAAGTCCTCAGTCTTTGGCTTCAGCCCTGGATCCCAGAAAGTCTAAGTCAGCCCTGGTGACCCTATTAAAACAGAGTCATGACCCACTTTGGGGTCCTGACCCACAGTTTGAGAACCACTGGACTACATGATCATGACAGTCCCTTCTGGCCTTAAATCTACAAGTTTATGCAAGTCTACTTCATTATTAAGGTAAAAAGCATTACAGAGAAAACATATTAAAAGCAATAAAAGAACCTGCACACACGCCAATAAATTTACCTGAATTAATCCCAACCCTAACATGGATCTGGACAGGCTCAGTTCTATGCTGGACCAGGAAGAAGGCCCTAAGCCAGTTTAAAACCAGGTAATTTCTCCAGAATCCCTTGCTTTGTCTATTCGACCCTGGAGAATCTACTTTGAACTAATACAGGCATATGTTTTCAGGGGGATGGTTTCTCTGGAGATGTTACAACCTGAGTGAATTTGCCAAATCACTCCTGATGTTCTCCTATTCACCCTTCCCATGGAAATACACACAATTTCACAATAACACATACCTAATTGCATTTTTAATACAATGGACCCCAAAAGTATTAACTTAATTCAATAAAGTTCATTCAAGATATTGCAGGATATTGTCAGTCTGTCACAGCAGCAGCCACTCACCTCAGTTTCCCAGCAACTCGCCCACTGCTCTGCCCAGCCTCCAACACCTTCTGGGTTGCAGAGATTTAGCCCTCTGGCTGGTCACTTACAGTCCTACTGCTTCTGAAGCACTCAAAGTGCAAACAAGTACAAAGCAACAAACTCTTCCTATTCCTCCAGGAGAGCTGGTAGGCACCGGTCTCTGACCATAGCCAGCCTTCTTGCCCACAGCGAGCACCCCATATCTCTCTGACTATCCTCCTATCCCCCAAGCTGAGCAGGGTTCTTCTTTTTAAGCTCCTCCTTTTAAGACTATTTCCCACTCCAGATGTCCTAATTTGGAGTTGATTGGGCCTCCAGTAGCCCACTAACCCCTTCCTGCCTTGCGTGGAGGTTTTCTGCCCCATTACCTCTCTCTAATTGTACTAGGCTTGAGAGAAAAATTTGCTACAAATGATTTAGCTCACATGAGAACACGGTTTCCTCAAATTTGTTTTACAATTTTTGGTGAGGTTTTTCTTTCCCTCTATAGATTCATCCCGAATACACTACAATTATTAAATACTTAAAAATTAAGGATGGGATTTTCAAAAAAAGCTCAGAGAGGGCTGAACTCTACAGGAATATTAGTCAATGGGAATTTCACCAGTGACTTCCACTGAGTTTAATGGGAGTAGAGTTCAGTCAATGGTGAGCACTTTCAAAAATCCCAGTCTAAAATTTCAGCTGTATTGGTTAGCTGTGATTGATCGCAAAAGACACATGTTATTATCTCTGCTCCCTGACTAGACAGGCATATGACAGCATGAATGCATGATGGCATGTGCAAATTTAAAATTTGCTTTGAATGAGTATTTGCAGATGCCTGTTTCAAATATGCTTTCAGCAAATAATAATGATTAAACTGATTACTTAAATGTTGGGGTAAAGAACAAAAAGGACACTGCACAAGTGAACTCATTTTGAAATGTAAGTAAATACTTGTTGGAATCTTTCTGTTGTATTCACTTAGCTCTGAATAGTACTGTCCAACTCATCATTTATCCAGAAAAGAAAATCACAAAGTAAACCTTTTCATGTTTTATGCATTCCCCAAAAGGAACCTTTAGCAAACATTTGGACTTGGTACATAACAGAGAGGAAAATAGACATAACTGAGTTGAACATTTCAACCTGACAGATTTCTTAGAATGAGCTAAAATCTCTCTCATGGATTTACTAAAAATCCCATTTCTGACCACATGCCTTCTTTAAAATTAATAATGATATCTTATTACGAGGCAATATATCCATCACCCTCTTTCAAGAAAAATTAATTGAAAGGCAATGGCTAAAGACATTTATTCGAGCCTGATCCTATGCATGTGAGCAGTGAGCCTATGAATACTACTTGTATTGATAACCTGATGCTTGGGACATGAAACACATACTTTAGATCTCAAGAAACTATATTCACCAATGTATTATTCATATGGTCCAGGAGAATTACAAGCTTTTACAAGATTTGTTTTGGTCACTTCTTTACTTTTTGAAGTAATTTCACACAGTAGAAAAAAGACTGATGCTGCAGGCCAGGTTTTCAAAGACTTGCTTTGCTTTAACAACGAGGAGTCCTTGTGGCACCTTAGAGACTAACACATTTATTTGGGCATAAGCTTTCGTGGTCTAGAACCCACTTCATCAGCTGCATGGAGTCGAAAATACAGGAGCAGGTATAAATACATGAAAAGATGGGGGTTGCCTTACCAAGTATGAGGTCAGTCTAACGAGACAATTCAATTGACAGCGGGATACCAAGGGAGGAAAAATAACTTTTGTAGTGGTAATGAGAGTGGCCCATTTCAGACAGTTGACAAGAAGGTGTGAGTAACAGTAGGGGGAAATTAGTATTGGGGAAATTAGGTTTAGGTTTTGTAATGACCCAACCACTCCCAAGTTAGAAATACAGAAGGGCAACATTTTTCAACCAGAACTTGTTTCAGTGAAAAATACAGATTTGGTGATAGTACAACATTAGCAAGTTCATGTCAATTTCATGAAACTCAGTTAGAAAACACTCAAAAATTTGTGAAAAAATAGAAAATGTTTTAACAGTTTTGAAATGAAACATTTTACGTTTTTGATTTGAATCAACTTTCTGTTTTGTAATGTCCTTAGATTTTATTAAAAAAATTAAAAAACATTTACAAATGTTTGAAATTCAAATGCATTTAAAAAACTTTTTGATTCCCCCAATATTTAGAAAAAAAATTGTTTTCATTCAATTCACACAGCTCTCTTTAGGACTTTATGTGCCCTTTAAACCCACAAGATGGTTTAATTTGATTTTCAAAGGACATTACCCAAAACATGATTTCCAACACTAAGTGTCAAAATTCTCACGCAGGGCAGAAGCAGGGATTGGCGCAAGCTCATTATCTATAGTAAATGAGTGAAGTTAGTGTCTAAGAAAGAAGTTAGGGCTTGATCCTGTCAGATAGTGAATGTCTCTTATGACATGCTGAACACCCTCAGCTCCCACTGACTTCTGCTGGGTGCCCAGAAAATCAGCCAACTTATTGAGACAGCCAAATATGGATGTAAGAAACTAATTTTAGGAACACATTTTTGAAATTCTTGGCCAGCCAGTATGGAACTGATACAGTAATTACAGTTACATAAAAGACAACATTGCTTGTTCTTAAACTCAAGTCATTTGCTGTTTTTATATTATGCTTATACAGTTTTTGGCAAGTGAAATAATTAAATAATTAGAGCTGAGCTTAAATAAATAAATAACTTTAATATTGAAGACAACAAACCCCCATTACTAAATGATCACATTAATATAGAAATAAACAAATTAGTATTTTAATTTACTTTCAAGAGATTGGGCCAGGATGTTGAGGGTTTTAGGTCCCAGTTCGGGAAGACGGAGGCTTATAATTTTATGGTTGCCAGTAATCCCTCGCTCATGTGTGTAATGTTACACATCTGCATCAATCTTTGCAAGATTAGGACTTTAGTTTGCTCTGTTTAGATAGAACATATTCAGTAAGATTTCCAGCTCTCCAGGCAAATAGTGAATCTCAGTATATTATTTTTAAGATATCTGAAAAAAAATGCCCTTCCTCAAGATGTGAGCAAATAACAGAAAGCAGTGATTTCCTTTATCTGCAATATCCTTAGCTTTAAGTATCAAAGTGGAGTTAGCCCTTAGAAGTTTGAGATTCATGCCCTAATAGAGTGCATTTATTTTAAAAGTATGGATCATCAGAAGTAGGAAGCCTGCCAAACAATCAGTGGGACCATTTGGACAATTGAAGTGCTAAAGGAGTACTCAAGGAAGACTAGGCCATTGTGGAGAAGCTAAATGAAGTCTTTGCATTGGTCTTCACTTCAGAGGTTGTGAGGGAACTTCCCACACTTGTGCCATTCTTTTTAGGTGACTCTCTCAGACTGAGGTGTCAAGAGAGGAGGTTTTGGAACAAATTGATAAATTCAACAGTAATAAGTCACCAGGGCCAGACGGTATTCACCCAAGAGTTCTGAAGAAACTCAAATATGAAACTGAAGAACTACTAACTGTGGTATGTAACCTTTCACTTAAATCAGCTTTATACCAGATGACAGCTAATGACACCAATTTTTAAAAAAGGCTCCAGAGGAGATCATGGCAATTTGCAGGCTGATAAGCCTAACTTCAGAACAAGGCAAATTGGTTGAAACTAGAGTATAGAACAGAATTATTAGACACAAAAATGAACATGATTTGATGGGGGAATAGTCAACATGGCTTTTGTAAAGGGAAATCATGCCTCATCAATCTATTAGAATTATTTGAGGGCATCAACAAACATGTGGATAAGGGTGATCCAATGGATATAGTGTGCTTGGACTTTCAGAAATCCGTGACAAGGTCCCTCACTAAAGGTACTTAAGGAAACTAAGCAGTCATGGGATAAGAGGGTAGGTTCTCTCATGGACTAATAACTAGTTAAAAGATAGGGAAAAAAGGACAGGAATAAATGGTCAGTTTTCACAATAGAGAGAGGTAAATAGGGATCTGTATTGGGATCAGCGCTGTTCAATATATTCAAAAATGATCTGGAAAAAGGGATTAACAGTGATATGGCAAAGCTTGAAGACAATACAAAATTACTCAAGGTAGTTAAATCCACTGCAGACTGCAAAGAGTTACAAAAGGAGCTTATAAAACTGGGTGTCTAGACAACAAAATGGATGAAATACAATGTTGATAAATGCAAAGTAATGTATATTGGAAAACATAATTCCAATTATAAGTACAATATGATGGGGTCTACTTCGCTGTTACCACTCAAAAAAGAGATCTTGGAGTCATTTTGGATAGTTCTCTGAAAACATCTGCTCAATGTGCAGCTACATGCAAAAAAGCTAACAAAAATGTTAGGAATCATTAGGAAAGGGATAAATAATAAGACAGTAAATATCATAATGCCACGATATAAATCCATGGTACGCCCACACCTGGAATACTGCATGCAGTTCTGGTTGCCCCAACTTAGAAAAATGTATTAGAACTGGGAAAGGTCTAGATCGGGGTGGGGGGGAGAAGATTAAGGGTATGGAACAGCTTCCCTATGAAGAGAGATTAAAAAGACTGGAACTGTTCATCCTGGAAAAGAGACGACTGGGGACATGATGAAATCATGAATGGTGTGGAGAAAAAGGTATTTATCCTTTCAAATAACACAAGAACCAGAGGTCACCCAGTGAAATTAACAGGCAGCCGGTTTCAAACAAACAAAAGGAAGTACTTCACATTACGCAGAGTCAACTTGTGGAACTTGTTGGCATGGGGTGTTAAGTCCAAAAGTATAACTGGGTTCAAAAAAGAATAAGTTCATGGAGGATAGGTCCCTCAGTGGCTATTAGCCAAGATGGTGAGGGATGCAATCTCATGCTCTGGGTGTCCCTAGGGCTCTGACTGTCAGATGCTGGGACTGGACAACAGGGGATGGATCATTTGATAATTGTTCTATTCTTTTCATTCCCTTTGAAGCATCTGACATTGTCCACTGTCAGAAAACAAGAGATTGGGCTAGATGGACCTTTGGTCTGTCTCAGTATGGCCATTTTTATGAGGCTAAATCCAAGAATGATAAGAAGATTTTGTCACCACTCTGGACAATGTATTTAAAAATAGAAATAAAGCTTTAAAAATTACTATTGCAGCTGCAGGGATTTTCTCTCAAGAGAACTTTTAAGAAAGTTTCCCTCAAAAATTGTGGTGATTATGTGGGTGGGTCCCGTGGACATTCTTGCCGTTTGTCACCATGCTGCTAAGAGTGCACTTACTCAGCCCCAACTTACATGGCATCAGATTTGTTGGCTGTTTTATGGACTGCTATAAAAATAACCCTCCCAGATACAAGATCCACATGGAAAAATGTATATGTTAGGAAACAGGAACCAACCCTGAAGTGCTAGTTCAGTCCAAATATCCATTTGATGGACATTTTGCTGGAATAAAGGACTTTGAGATTTGGCCTATAAAGCAGACAGCATTACAACAAACAGTCAAATTCTGCCACGCAAAAAAAGATTGTGGGGGAAGGGGCTGCAATATTTTTGTGAGCTGTTTCGTAAATCTGGTCTACAGACTCCCTTCTCTCAGAAGGTCTGTCTTTGTCTTCAGGGCCCAATCCTATGAACTATGGAGTGTCCTCAATGCCCAATGAAATTAGAGGGTGCAGAGAGCATTGAACACCTCTCAGGAGGCAGTCTCCTGAAGTGATGAATAGGAGTTTGAAATGCTTCCAGACTGAGAAATACAATTTTTATTGTGTCTGTATATGAAAAGGTTACAAGATCACATGTGATGAAGACATCACAATTCCTACAATTTTAAGCTAATAAATTTAATGCATAAAACAATGAATGTTTTTGACATCCGTTATTTAAAAGATATTTCGGCTTTGCTTCTTAATTTTCTTGTTGCAAATACTATATGTACCTAAACCTTGCAGCTCAATCTGAGCAGCTGTCCCCACAAACAAAGATATGAGCAGATAAACATAGAATTTTGCCATCTGCCAGTAGAAAAGGACTGCAGGGACATGTTAAAGTTGCAGACTCCTGGAGAAGAGAATAAAAAGTCTTGACTGGACCATAACAGTTTTCAGTTTTTCATGGTAGCAGAATACAGCCAGACAAAAAAAGTTTTAAAAACTTATGTTATTTAGAAATGGGTAGCTAATCCACAATGTTTGTGTAATAAAGAGGGAGCAACAAATAACTGTTTTGAAAACATTAGAGCTACTTTTTTTTGCACTGCAGTGATACGATTATAACGTAGTATTCAGATGGGCACATCAAATACACGTTGAATATTTCCATATAGTGTACTGCTTTCCATTTTAAACTTAATTTTGACTTTCCCTCTAACTTTCAATTTTTAAAATAGTTATCACATTCAAACCAATTTAAGAAATCGATACAAACAAATTACTCTACTTTCAATATTCTACAATGAGGATGGGAACCCAATATTTTCAATTATGTATTTGCTTTAGAATCTTAACTCTACATTTTAGTGCATGGGTCACGCAAATATCTTACTTCACTAAATTTAACTACAGGGATCGATGGAAATTTTGACGTTCAAACTAATTATTAGGTGACATTTTGGAGAACTGACTGCCAGTGTTTCACCCTATCTGTGATTTGGGGGGCGTGTCATAAATGTAAAGGGAAGGGTAACACCTTTCTGCATACAGTGCTATAAAAATCCCTCCTGGCCAGAGGCAAAGTCCTTTTACCTGTAAAGGGTTAAGAAGCTAAGATAACCTCGCTGGCAACTGACCAAAATGACCCACGAGGAGACAAGATGCTTTAAAATCTGGTGGGGGGAAACAAAGGGTCTGTCTGTCTGTGTGATGCTTTTGCCAGGAACAGAAAAGGAATGGAGTCTTAGAACTTAGTAAGTAATCTAGCTAGATATGCGTTAGATTTCTGTTTTGTTTAAATGGCTAGTAAATAAGTTGTGCTGAATGGGATGTATATTCCTGTTTTTGTGTCTTTTTGTAACTTAAGGTTTTGCCTAGAGAGAATCTCTATGCTTTGAATCTAATTACTCTGTAAGGTATTCACCATCCTGATTACAGAAGTGATTCTTTTACGTTTTCTTTAATTAAAATTCTTCTTTTAAGAACCTGATTACCTTTTCATTGTTCTTAAGATCCAAGGGTTTGGGTCTGTGTTCGCCTGTGCAAATTGGTGAGGATTTTTATCAAGCCTTCCCCAGGAAAGGGCTTGGGAGGATATTTTCGGGGGGAAGATGTCTCCAAGTGGGCTCTTTCTCTGTTCTTTGTTTAACACACTTGGTGCTGGCAGCATAAGCTCCAAGGACAAAAGGTAAAAGTTTCTATCTTGGGGAAGTTTTAACCTAAGCTTAGACTTTCATGCAGGTCCCCACATCTGTACCCTAGAGTTGACGCTACCAGCACTCCCAGCTATCTTCGAGACACCACTGACTTCCTGTGGAAACTACAATCCATCGGTGATCTTCCTGAAAACACCATCCTAGCCACTATGGATGTAGAAGCCTTCTACACCAACATTCAACATAAAGATGGACTACAAGCCGTCAGGAACAGTATCCCCGATAATGTCACGGCAAACCTGGTGGCTGAACTTTGTGACTTTGTCCTCACCCATAACTATTTCACATTTGGAGACAATGTATACCTTCAAATCAGCGGCACTGCCATGGGTACCCGCATGGCCCCACAGTATGCCAACATTTTTATGGCTGACTTAGAACAACGCTTCCTCAGCCCTCGTCCCCTAATGCCCTACTCTACTTGTGCTACATTGATGACATCTTCATCATCTGGACCCATGGAAAAGAAGCCCTTGAGGAATTCCACCACAATTTCAACAATTTCCATCCCACCATCAACCTCAGCCTGGATCAGTCCACACTAGAAATCCACTTCCTGGACACTACGGTGCTAATAAGCGATGGTCACATAAACACCACCCTATACTGGAAACCTACTGATTGCTATTCCTACCTACATGCCTCCAGCTTTCATCCAGACCACACCACACAATCCATTGTCTACAGCCAAGCTCTACGATACAACCGCATTTGCTCCAACCCCTCAGACAGAGACAAACACCTACAAGATCTCTCTCAAGCATTCTTTTAACTTAAATACCCACCTGCTGAAGTGAAGAAACAGATTGACAGAGCCAGAAGAGTACCCAGAAGTTACTTCTTACAGGACAGGCCCAACAAAGAAAATAACAGAACGCCACTAGCCATCATCTTCAGCCCCCAACTAAAACCTCTTCAATGCATCATCAAGGATCTACAACCTAACCTGAAGGATGACCATCACTGTCACAGATTTCGGGAGACAGACCAGTCCTTGCTTACAGACAGCCCCCCAACCTGAAGCAAATACTCACCAGCAACCACACACCACACAACAGAACCACTAACCCAGGAACCTACCCTTGCAACAAAGCCCGTTGCCAACTGTGTCCACATATCTATTCAGGGGACACCATCATAGGGCCTAATCACATCAACCACACTATGAGAGGCTCGTTCACCTGCACATCTACCAATATGATATATGCCATCATCTGCCAGCAATGCCCCTCTCATGTACATTGGCCAAACTGGACACTCTATGTAAAAGAATAAATGGACACAAATCAGATGTCAAGAATTATAAAATTCAAAAATCAGATGGAGAACACTTCTATCTCTTTGGTCACTTGATTACAGACCTAAAAGGGGCAATTCTTCAACAAAAAAACCTTCAAAAACAGACTCAGACGAGAGACTGCTGAATTGGAATTCATTTACAAACTGAATACAATTAACTTAGGCTTGAATAGAGACTGGGAGTGGATGGGTCATTACACAAAGTAAAATTATTTCCCCATGTTTATTCCCCTCCACCTCCCCCCCCCCCCCCACTGTTCCTCAGACGTTCTTGTCAATTGCTGGAAATGGCCCACCTTGATCATCACTACAAAAGGTTCCCTCCCACCCCTCTCCCCCGCTCTCCTGTTGGTAATAGCTCACCTTACTCACTCTCGTTACAGTGTGTATGGTAACACCCATTGTTTCATGTTCTCTGTGTATATAAATCTCCCCACTGTATTTTCCACTGAATGCATCTGATGAAATGAGCGGTAGCTCATGAAAGCTTATGCTCAAATAAATTTGTTAGTCTCTAAGGTGCCACAAGTCCTCCTTTTCTCTTTGCGAATACAGACTAACACAGTTGCTACTCTAAAACCAATTAATTTTCAATAGCTATGAATATTTTACACATTTCCCCCCCGAAATTTTAACATAAAACTGTTGTGAAAACTATGTATAAATACCTGCCTCTTCTTGTTGCTTTATAAAACAAATTATTGAAATAATGCATGGAGCAATCATACTAAAACTTAAACAGATTGAATGGATTAATCATTTTGTTACAACGTTTCAAGCATTGATAAGGTTTTTTTAAATCATGCTATAAGAACAAAATTACAACAGCCTTAACCAGGAAATAACTGAGGCTATTGACTCTGTAATGAAGTATGTGACTCAGATGCTATAATTCAGAAAACAAAGCTGACTGAAGGAGCTGGACAAAGAAGAGAAGGTTAAGGAAGACCATTCTTAAATTCCTGATTTATTCTCTCTAGCTTTGTGAATGAGGAAGGCATTACTGGTCAATTTCATGAATAATCTTAGAAGAAAATTAAAACACAAGTAACTCTGTGTTCATGTACATACATCTGATTTCAAATTGTAAGGAAGCTCTATGAACAAAAAACAAACCCACAAAAACAGCAGTACACGTTGCCTTCTGTATAACTGAAGATGTATTTTGTCATGAAAAAGTAGAATTTTTCATGAAGCTAAATTATGTATTTCCCAGGACAACATGAAATCACTAGAAAAATGTTAGTATAAGATGAAAAACCAAAGAATTTCAATAATTTTTTAGCCTGCTGAGACTTACATAGTGCCTTTTTATAGAGTTAACATTCAGGGCATGACCTCTGATGAAGAATTAGCAGAAACACAGGATACATATAATACAATCTAGCAAAGATAATCATGGACACATTAAATGAGAGATGTGCAAATATGGGGCACCTTGAATGTCCTTCAAGAAAAATCTGAAAAAAGTGTCATTTTCAGGAGAAAATTGCCCTGACAAATGTACACAATTATGGTGGGATTTTCAAAATCACAGAGCATTAGCCTAATTACACTGAAGAATATGGGAGCTTTAGTTACTTCAACAGGAGCAGAGTTAGGAAGCACAAAGTACTTTTTGCAAATCCTTACTCTTACTTTATGGGTTGACGCAATGCTCAGTGAAGCCAATGAAAAGACTCCCATTGATTTCACTGAGGATTGGATCAGGCTCTTATGGCTTATTATGGTGAGCAGTCTAACGGAAGTCAATGGCAACAGTGGGCTGGGCAAAAATTTTTGGTGAATGATAAATTTACCAAAAATGAAGTTTTGACCAACGAAAATATGAGGAAGTTGTTTTAAAAAAAGTCAAGAGAGTTCATTTTGACATTTTCAAAATGAGCCATTTTGACATTTAGTTTCAAATTGATCTGTTTCATTTAGAAAATGTCATTTCGAATCAACATTTCATTTTTAAAATGTCTTTTCATTCAACCAAGATCATTTTTTTTCTGTTTTGGTAAGAAAAACCAAAAACACCAAATCAGTTCAGATTTAGTTTTTTTGAATTTTTCAGTTAAGTCCCGAACCAAAACATCAGCTATTCATTCACCTCTAAGGAGTAGAAAAGGTTCAAAGGACTGGGATATTTGCATTCAGTTTACATTTTGAATGTGTTCTTAGTAATCAAAAGGCTAAAGACTTCCAGCCACCCCCTCTTTTAAATGCAAGATTAGATTAGCTGGGTCAGTGTTTATAACAGTTTCCAGATCGCTCACATAAATTATAATCCATGCAGAGAAATTTAACCAATGCTAGTTGGTAAAAGATGTCCTATATGCTTCTTCTCACTGAGAATACATGTCTAGCAGAAACAGTACATGGTTTACATCAAGTATTTTTTCAGTTATGAGTAGACACAAAAAGCGATTTTCAGAAATTAAAAAACAAAACAAAACACTTATTCCAAATCTCATTACCCAGAAAAACTTGTCTAATTAGCCTCAGACTTTCCAGAAAGAAAAGGAGTACTTGTGGCACCTTAGAGACTAACAAATTTATTTGAGCATAAGCTTTCGTGAGCTACTGCTCACTTCATCGGATGCATTCAGTGGAAAATACAGTGGGGAGATTTATATACATAGAAATCTCCCCACTGTATTTTCCACTGAATGCATCCGATGAAGTGAGCTGTAGCTCACGAAAGCTTATGCTCAAATAAATTTGTTAGTCTCTAAGGTGCCACAAGTACTCCTTTTCTTTTTGTGAATACAGGCTAATACAGCTGCTACTCTGAAGACTTTCCAGAACAATTCTCCTCTGGACAACAATTAAATGTGAAAAACATTTTCTGTTTGTGTCCATTTAAAATGGTAACAGGCAATCATGGTGTCACTACTTTGGCTTTGTAATTGTGAATCCCACTTTTATCATGTTATCACAAGGTGGGATGGCCCTTCCAGGTAGCTGGGTTTAGTCCCCACCTGTGATTAATTAGTTGCATCCCAGCTGGTGAGATAAAAGGCCAACAAGCTGCTCACTTACAGGGAGAAGGGATGCTCATGCAGGAGACTCAGGAAATAACCTGGTAAGGAGGGCTTGCCACACCAGCCAGATGAAAGGCCTGGGTGGGGATAACTGCTACGTAGGCAGCAGCAAAAGACCTCTGAGGCAAAGGCTTTAGCAGGGGCCAAGACGTTGTTTAACTCTTTTGATTGGCATTTAGCTGTGTTTGAACAATAAATGCATCCCTAGAGAAAGGGACTGAAATATTGTCATTGGTGGTAGATTCACTGATGCACTGGCCAGTGAACTGGCCCACCAGCTTGCCTGAAAGCGGGGAAACAGAAACAGGGTCCTTTTCCATGTTTGAGACCTTGCTACACACATGTAGCACTGAAATAGGTATATGGCTGACAAAGCAGTCAAAAAGCTTGATGTAAACAAACTGAAGAGAGTCCAGAGGAGAGCACCAGAAATGATAAAAGGTTTAGTAAGCCTCACCTATGAAGAAAGTTTAAGAAAACCTGGCATGCTTAGTCTTGAGAAAAGAAGACTGAGGAGGGACTTTATAAGTCTTCCGGTATCATAAGGAGTGTTATACAGAAGATGTAATTAACTGTTCTCCCTGTTCACTGAAGGTAGGAAAAATAGCAATGGGCTTAATATGCAGTGAGGGAGATTTAGATTAGACATTAGGAAAAGAGCTCTAAGGACAGTTAAATTCTAGAATAGGTTTCCCAAGAGAGGCTGTGGAATCCTGGTCAATGGAGATTTTTTAAGAACAGGTTAGACAAACACCTGTCAGTGATGGTCTTCTAGATATACTTGGTATCTAAGTCCCTTTGAGACCTACACTTCTACATTTCTATGATTCTATCCAAAATCCCATTTGACTGAAGTGAATGGGAATCTTGGTATTGACTTCAACAGGTACTGGATCAAACCTAAAGTCCCAATTTATCGCCCATGTTCATCATTTCTTTGAATGTCATCATTCATTTTTTGGGAGCATAACTCTCTCCTTCTCTAAGTCCCCATTGTGACATTCTATACCTTGGGGGAGCATACTGTAACCCCATATTCCTCATTTTCATATAATCGTGATCTTACATATAAAACATGCCTTGTAAGGTATTAGGGGAAAGGTTATGATCTGCTGAAAGTCATTTCTCTATCCATATATGTATATCATTAATGCATATGAAGTTATGAGAATTGTGTTGTATGGTGGTAACTAAAACACAAATTGGGGAATCAGCCAGATATTACCTCCCCAGAAGCAACAGCAAGGAAAGTAACCAACACCTGGACAGGGTATCAAACAACCCATCAACAGCCATTGTCCAGCAAGAGAGATACAATGCAATGACTCACCTGTATGAGGCCACACCAGGGGAATTGCTCAACCTTGCATGGAGAGACTCAGGGCTAGTCTACACCAGCAGTGCTAAAGTGCTGCCGCGACATATATGGATATGGATATGAGTCAGCAGTGTGCCCTTGTTGCCAAGAAGGCCAATGGCATTTTGGGATGTATAAGTAGGGGCATAGCGAGCAGATCGAGGGACGTGATCGTTCCCCTCTATTCGACACTGGTGAGGCCTCATCTGGAGTACTGTGTCCAGTTTTGGGCCCCACACTACAGGAAGGATGTGGATAAATTGGAAAGAGTACAACGAAGGGCAACGAAAATGATTAGGGGTCTAGAGCACATGACTTATGAGGAGAGGCTGAGGGAGCTGGGATTGTTTAGTCTGCAGAAGAGAAGAATGAGGGGGGATTTGATAGCTGCTTTCAACTACCTGAAAGGGGGTTTCAAAGAGGATGGCTCTAGACTGTTCTCAATGGTAGCAGATGACAGAACGAGGAGTAATGGTCTCAAGTTGCAATGGGGGAGGTTTAGATTGGATATTAGGAAAAACTTTTTCACTAAGAGGGTGGTGAAACACTGGAATGCGTTACCTAGGGAGGTGGTAGAATCTCCTTCCTTAGAGGTTTTTAAGGTCAGGCTTGACAAAGCCCTGGCTGGGATGATTTAACTGGGACTTGGTCCTGCTTTGAGCAGGGGGTTGGACTAGATGACCTTCTGGGGTCCCTTCCAACCCTGATATTCTATGATTCTATGACAGTGCTTCAATGTGCCTTGTGTGGTCATGGCGCAGCGCTGGGAGAGAGTTCTTAAAAAAACCCACCTCCATGAAGGGCATAGCTACCAGCGCTGGGAGCACAGCTGGCACTTTCTGTCTACACTGGCGCTTTACAGCGCTGAAACTTGCTGTGCTCAGGGGTGGTTTTTCATACCCCTGAGTGAGAAAGTTGCAGTGCTGTAAATTGTCAGTGTAGACAAGCCCTCAGCAATGCCCCCCAAACATGCTTGGACTTGTGCTCCCCAAGCACATGGATTGAGGGTATAAAACAGACAGAGTGGACACATACTGGGCCCTTCTCCTGCCCCCACCTATGCTGCAAGCAACCAAGAAACTGAAGACAAGACTCCAACACAGGAGATTGGCCCAGGTTTAAGGAACAAACCTGTATATTAAGGACTGCAATATCCAGTGGGGTGAGAAAAATGGCTTAATCTAGTTGCTGCCCAGTCTAATAGGATTGAGAGTTTAGACTGTGTGTTTATATTTTATTTCTTTTGGCAACTAATTCTGACTTTTTGCCTATCATTTAATATCACTTAAAATCTACCTTTTATAGTCAACACAGTTGTTTAATTGTTTTTTTTTTTATCAGTGAGTTTGTATGAAGAGTGTGGCAAATCTGCTCAGGTTTTCAAAAGGCTGGTGTATGTCCACTTTCCATTGCTGAAGTGGTGAACCAATTAATAAATATGCACTGCCCATCTCGAGCAGTGCAAGATGGTATATTCCTGGAATACAGTGCTGGGAGCTGAGGGGATTTGGCTCTAGTGGCTTTCTCTGTGTGATTCATGAGTGGATCTGGGAGCATTCATACAATCCGGCTGGGTGTGGGGGCTCCACATGCAGTTGTGCTGAGCGATCACAGCGCCTGGAGGGGTTTGCTGCTGGTCACTAGCAAGGCATTGTGAGAGACACCCCAGGATGGGGAGACTTCAGGGGGCATAGTCCCAGAATGCATCCCAGTCCCAGGCTCCACCCTGGGGGGATCCTGTCACACCCACCTTCTCCACCAGAAATAAGCTATTGTTCACAAGCCCACAACATAATAATAATTTCCTCCTCACTTTCCATTAAGTGGAACTTCAGTATAACACACATTTACAATTGACACACTTAAATGTATCAAAAGGAGGTGCAGGTTTCATTCCACTTCACAACAAAGAAAGTTTCACAATGACCCAATTAAACTATTAATTCAACTATCATACAGTTAATTGTGCAGGGTGTGTACCTGAATGAAAGGGAAAAGAAGTCCCACTGAGAAGTTGGAGAGCCAGTTGACTGTCCCAGCTATCATAAATGCGGCAGGCTTTTGAGACTGCTGAAAAAACTCTCCCGTCAAGACAAATGGAATCCCACCTGAAATGTAACAGCCAAGAAATGGTTGGTTTAATAAACTCTGATGCCTAAAGCTATGGTGGCAATCAATATGGAAATGTCAAAAATTCACAAGCACCGAGATCTGCGACATCAATCAATGTCTGGTGCAGCTCTCCATCTCTATTCTGGTGTGAAGTTATAACAGGTAGATCTTGAACACTGCAATTTATTATTCCACATGGTTTATTAAAATTTTAATTTTAAAGGGCTTGGCTTTCCCCTCCTTTATACCAGCTTTACATGAGTATAACTCCTTTGTGGAGTTAGAATGACGTAAAACTGGTAACAGAATGGACAATGGAGCCCAAAGTGTTTACCAATTTAATTTTAAGTTGATAACATGGGAGCAGTTTAACTCCTGTTCTTACTAAAACAGTCAAAATGCTGCAGATTGAGGGATATTCTGTAACAGATTTTATGTTAAACATTAGTATTTGGACAGGTGATTTAGAAATATACTTTAAAAAGAAAGATGATATATTAAATAACTTCATAATTATTCACATTTTTGTAACAGTGAAGCTGGAAATGATGAAAAGGCAAATGGTTACTACTTGTTTGGTATTCTTTCATTGTTATTTATTTTACACACACAGAGAGTTTATATTGAAAATGTTCTTTTAATTCTGATCCCTCTGGAAAATCCATTTTTCCATATTACCCACAAATTTAAAAAACAAACCCTATTGTATGTTATATTCTCTGTGTTGTCTCCCAGTATGTTTCTATCTGATCTCTCTTTGTCCTTTAGATTGTTAGCTCCTTGGGTGGAGACTTTATCTTCATTTGGCTGTTGCATAGCACTGAACACACTTGTCAATGCTTAAAAATGATATATCAATAAACTGCTACAATACATTAACTAGTGCTTAACAGTACAACACTTAAAATACATATAGTATCAACCATACTATGAGCACTAAGACATAACCCTTTGCAGATATATAAAGGGACACATAGAAAAGATAGGCCATGTAGCTTACTAACATGCAGTAGCAAGACCTGTCTCTGCCTCAAAGAACTTAAAGTCTAGTGAAACAATGGACACATGGAAACAGGGGAATGAGATGAACAAAAAGCCATGAGACTGATCAGTAAAGTTCAGCATGCATGATATTAAGTATTATAATTTATTTGTCTTACGACAATGTCTGAAAGCCCCAACTGAAATTGAGGTCCTATTGTGCTAGGTCTGTACATACACACAGTAAAAGACAGTTTCTGACTCAAAGAGCTTACTGTCTAAATAGACAGTACGAAGGGGACAGAAAGGTAGTATTGTTATCCTCATTTTACAGATGGGGAAATGAGGTACCAAGCCACTAAGCGCTATTACCTCAAAGCTATCCATCCTGTCCATACTCTACAACTAAAAAACGGTATTCATCTCTATGGGGAATTAGTAGAGCACTGGCTGTTCTGTACAACACTCTGAAGATGTATAATGAAGTGATATGTAATGGTTCAATAGGAGTCTCTCTCATAGTGTATATTATGAAGCACAGGCAACACACTGTCTCTTAATCCTTGGTGGCCTGCCCAGAGAGATTTCCATACTCCTGGGACCTGGGTTCAACTTTTAGGTTCTGGCAGGCAAGATAACAACTGCATCTGTTATGTCAGCATCTGTTTCAGATCTTGACATGCCATGTGAGGAAGCTGTTTGCCAGAGCATTTGCCCTGTGGAGAGAGGAAGTGAAGCACTGCATACGCAGAAACCATAGAATGAGGATTTATTTATAATTATTTATTCTGTCATGCCTTTGCTGTAGGACAAGCTACAGAGGTGGTGTTGTTCTTGTCAGTATAATCAAAATGTTGTTCTAGATCCACTTGAGAAAATACACATTGCATAAGAGAGGAAAAGAGCCAAAGGCAAAAAGAAAGAACAGAAGGACAGAAACGTATCATAAAGAATAAACGTTATGGAAACAAAAATGTAACAGTGCTACTTGAAAAAAAAATCTCTTAAAAAATCGTGTGTGCTTTCTGGATACATATTCAGCATCAGTAAGCCTACGCTTTACATTAGTCACCAGCATCACAGAGGGCTTGAATGTAGTTAAAAAGAAATCTTAATTAATTTAATTTAAAACCGTGTCCAAGAGATTTTCTAGAAGTCAAGAAAAGGGAGAGTGATGCTGTGGAGGCCTTTCCAAAAGTGTTTTTTTGGGGGTGGCAGGGATATTAGAAATGGCACAAACAAGTTGTTCCACACTTCAGGGGGATATAGCCAATCATTTCTGAAAGGCACTGACTAGCCAACGTAGGGAGGATATGCTACTGCAGTGGGATGATGTCAGAGATTGCGTGAGAGAATGAATCAGTCTCTGAGCGTGTGAAGGAAAGTCTGACTGAGCTGAAGCATAGGGCAGTTCTGAGGAAAACCAGGAGGCTGGGTTAAGACAGATTCTGTGATGCAAAGCTTTAAAATATCACAGGGCTTATGCTGCACTAGGACATGAGGTATGGGATGAAGGTGTCTTCCAGGAGTCAGTACATGGTACATCGAATTGTGGTGAAGGAGCCACTCCAAAACAGAGTGAAATGAAGCAGGGATTGAACCACTGGACAGACCAGTGGGCACCATGAAATAACCTTTGAAAAAAGGGGTCTGGCTCAGGATCCAATTGACTTGCAATATGAAACCTAGAGTAGAGAAATCTAGAGTAAAAGGCATTGAGATACAGGTCGACATCAGAGGAGTGACCAAGCTAAGGTACTGTATGTATAGGTAGGATTTAATGTACGAGTATAGGAATATGAATGGACAAGATACACAATCTAGATATGTACATCATTAAAATCAACTGTTTATTGTTGGCTTGATTTGGCCCTCTAACATTAATGAATCAATTTAGATGAAAATTACACCAACATCTATGACAATTAAACTTTAGAGCAGCATTTCCCAGACTTATGAAAACAGCCTCCCTTCAGGAAAATGAAATCACTTCTCCCCATTAACCTAACCAAGGCCCACCCAAAATAAGTGGTCTGTTGTGATAATTGTGACGCAGAGCAGGCTGTGCAGATTTTCATAATCTTCCTCTCCTTTCTCGCATGCTTTGGTAAACAGTGAAACAGTAAATAATGTTGACATTTAAGCCTCATCTTTGGCATCTGAATCTGCAGAACCCATTGAAGTGAATGGAGCAGCATACACCTCAGATTTAACATTTCAGGCTCTCTGCAAACTCAGGTTGACATCACAGCATTGGCTACACTCAGATGACACTTTCAAGGTTCTCTCCACAGCAACTAGAGATTAAGTCAGATCTTTAAAGGTATTTAAATACTTACGAATGCAGATAGGCACTTCCAAAAATCCCCACTGGGTGCCTATTTGTATCTTTAGACACCTAAATCCTTTAAAAATCTGGCTCTTAATTCTTTTTTGAACAAAAGCAGAGACTCTGGAAAGCCACTAAGATACATGTTCTAGTCCCCCAACTGATCAGTTACACATACAATGGGGCCTGCCTCACACTTTAAGCAACATTTCCTAGGGAATTGCATTCAGTTAAAAACAAGAAAGGAAAAAGAAAGGAAAACACCATTTTCTTTGTTACAATTTATGGTTCTATAAATCTGGGTATTATTCTTGGCTCTCTCATATCCTTGAGAAAGTTGCTTAACCTTGTGTACCTCAGTTCTCCCATCTTAAAATGAAGATGATCCTGAATGTATTGTTTCAGAGTAGCAGCTGTGTTAGTCTGTATTCGCAAAAAGAAAAGGAGTACTTGTGGCACCTTAGAGACTAACAAATTTGAATGTATTGAATGTATTGAATGTATTGTCACATTTTCAGGGTAACTGCACCTTTACTCCCTGCTCCGTGGTCCATGCCAGGAGTGCCCACTCAGGTCTCAAGCCATCACCAGTCTCTGGCAGGGAACTTGGTCCCACTCCCTTCCAAGAGGCGGAGTTTTAAGGCTTCACAACTTCCTGCCTTAGACTGGGATATCCACAGAGAGCTAGTTTGCCTAAAGACCAGTGCTTGTGCTTTGCCTTCCCTCCAAGGGCTATGATCAGCATATTGCCAGCAGTTACAAGCCACCACATAGCTAAACAAGCAGACATGTTCTTAAAAGGCAAAAGCATTACAGAGAAAACATGATAAAAACAATAAACAGATGTAAACACACACTGAACATACCAGGAATCACCCATCAGTCTTAAGGGGCCCTAGTAAGCCAAAGTCTTTCCAACCCTCCCACAAGGATTGGGGCCCTCCTTGGATAGTCCTGTCTGCTTGTCGGAAAGGAAGCCCTGAGTCAGTTCAGTTTTTTTTATAGCAAAAGCTCTTTCTGTCGTGTGACTGGGACCTGGGCAATCATGCCTAGTGGGCAGAGCAGGAATCAGGCCTAATGGCCAGAACAAGATTCAGTACCTAGGAATCAGAGCCTAGGGTCAGCACTGGAGCCAGATGACAGAGCCAAGAGCCACAGTCAGAGTCAGGAGTTGGAGCCCATGGTCAGAACCAGGTTACCCAGTGAGGCAAGGTTGTAACAAGGCAGGAGCTATCACAGCCATGGGCAAATGCTTTTAGCAACCACTCAACTGAACTGCTGCAGATGCTGGGCTTAAGAGCCAGTGTGCTGACTTTTCGAAACCTTCAGGCAGCCCATTACAGGCCAGCTGCAATTGTTAGGTTGCCTGGAGACTGGCTCTGCAACAGCCTTGATTCCTGAAACTTTGTCTGATGGTCTCTGGAAAACTCAGTTTGAACCAGCATATGCAAACCATCCCACAGAGTGATACATTTCTGGAGGTATTTACAACCTAACTGATTCACCTTAATCATCCCCCACACATTGTTTCTGGTTCCTGTAGGAGCTGAGATAACCCTCCCCCCTGGAGTTGCAGACAGTCGCTAGCCCAAAGTGATACATAAACCCAGAGGTGTTGCATGTGGTTACAATATCTGTCACCTGTCCTAGTGGGGGATGTGAAACTTAATCAGTGTCTGTAAAATATGAGATTTTTGGATGGAAGTTGCTATTAAATGCAAATTATTATTATTCCTGTGACATTTGTAACTACACTTCCGTACCAAAAGAGGTTCAGCTTAGATTCAGTATTCAGATTTTGGAAGTTTATACGACTTGAACCTGCCAAACTGAAGGAGGTGCAAATATGGTCTTCACACCAACAAGGTGAATCATCTTGACAAGTATACCATTGAAAGAAAAAATGAGGAATGGACAGTGTAGGCAAACTAAGTTTTAGAATTTCCTTGGATTGTTGTGATAAAGTTTGTCTTTATCAGTCATTCCATACAAATAAGTGACCCTCATTCAAGTGTCCCCTTCCCAATCACTAACGTGAACTGAAAATTTCTGTCCTATGTTCACATACAATTTTTGTTATTGGAAATGATAAATAAAAGCAGTCAGTCTGACCAATTCACAAAGGTGCCACGGTTGTCTTGAAACACATGATTGTGGGATCTTGCAACTTGTGTGTGTGTATACCACTGTGTGTATTTACATGGGCTGGCTTTACGGATTCAGCACACCTCTAAATGATGTACTTTCCCACTGAGAATGAGCCATACCTGAGCATCACCATCAGAAGGTTATACACATGTTTTTCATTAAAATAGCTATTTTTTGGTGCTGATCATTAAAAAAAAAAAAGTACATTAGGAAACTTTCCAGTAGGAGTTTTTCAGCAAGGCAGCTTCTGAACATGAATTTACAGAGCTAGTGCACCGACCATAATTATTGTGGTGATTCCCTTTTATTACTTTATTCTTTTCAGAGTTGCAATGAATATAATAGAAGGAGGAACTCTTAACACACTGTAATGTCTTAATGAAAGACAATATACCTGTTAACCTGCTACCACCATTACAACTTACAAGCCTCTTATTTCAGCTGTAATATATTACGGGTCAGATTTATAAACACCCAAAAATGCGTGTGTGTGTGTATATTTTATATATATATATGTGTGTGTGTGTGTGTGTGTACACACAATTTGGCAAACAACAATATTGGAGTATTTTTGTGCAATATTTATTTGCATACATAACTACCACAATTGCAGTCAATGTAATTCGTTCACAAATGCCCACTTACTCATCCAAATAATCAGTTATGTATGCAACTGATATTACAGCACAAAAATAAATAAATACAAATGGCAATTTCATGAATTTAGGCACACAAATGCACATGAATTTTGCATGTGCAACAGTGTGCATTTTAAAAATATATATAAAATATGAATCTACAATAAAATTGTATTATAAAGATAAAAGCTATGCAGTCTTTAATATTTAGTTAAATGGTACATTTTCAGATAAATGCTGCTTAGTAGGAGTTGATGAATGTAATATAAAATCTAAATCTCTCTTTCAAAGGCTTTTCAATACAGGAACAAATTTTTGATCATAGAAAATATGCAAAGTGAGCAAAATCTTAAGATCCTTACTCTGTTTTTACTCAGTCCTTACTTTAGCATTGAAGTCAGTGGAGTAAAAGTAGGATTTATGGGATGAAATTAAGAAAGGGAATATTTAAACTGAGTATCAAGGAAATTTATCGCTTTGGTGAATAGTCCCAAGGGAAGGGTAGAAATTCTGTCTCTTTTGAATGACCAAAGAGAATGTTATTCCTTGAGAAAAATGTGCTCCGTTTTAGTTATGGTCATGTATAGGGGAGTATGAAATTTCAGGGAGTTATAAATTCTTGCAAATATTTTTCCTGTGTCTGTCTGGACTAAGTGAGACAGTAGAAGGATATATCAAAACTGTAAAGAAACCTCATGACATTGAGTCTCAGAGTCTGAGTCAATTGGCCCTGGCTGTTGGACTAAAATAGATGTTAGGGCTGGTGCTAGACCAGGGATGGGCAATCTTTTTGGCCCCAGGGCCACATCGAGGTTGCAAAACTGTATGGAGGGCCGGATAGGGAAGGCTGTCTCTCTCCAAACAGCCTGGCCCCCGCCCCCTGACTGCCCCCCTCAGAACCTCTGACCCATCCAACCCCCCACCCCCTCCTTGTCCCCTGACAGCCCCCTCCTGGCACCCCCCATCCCTAACCGCCCCCCCGGACTCCCATGCCTATCCAACCCCATCTATTCCCCGTCCCCTGACAACCGCCCCCCCAAACCTCCACCCCATCCAATCTCTCCCTGGTCAGAGCAGCAGGACTGGCTTATTGGAAAGCCTGGCAGGTGGGTAGGGTGCAAGCTGCACTGCCCACGCAATGGCGTAGCTACGGGGGAGGGGGAACAGCAGGGGAGGCCTGGCTAGCCTCCCAGGCCAAGAACTCAAGGGCTGGGCAGGAGGGTCCCGCGAGCTGTAGTTTGCCCACCTCTGTGCTAGACCCACCCCCCTCATGGGGTCTACACTGATTACAAACATCTACATTGCAATTGTACACTCCAGCTGCCCGAATCTCTTGAGCCTGAGTCAACGGAGGTGGGCCAGCTGCGGCTGTGCCATAGGTCTTTTACTGCAGTTAAATGTACCCACAGAGTCTTCCAGCGATGGGAGGCCAACTAGGAGACCACTCAATGTCACTGAAAGACTTCAGAATTTGATGTCAAAACAGTGGAGGACTAGAGAGGACTTAGTAATGGAAATGCATAAAGAATGCTCCATTTGATCAGAAAATCACATGGAGTCAGAGGAAAAGAGATGAAGAGCAGGACAAAGTGGCTGAGGAAAAATTTCTGGATGAATATCTATACTGTGATCTTGAGCAGAGGGAATGAGATATTGAATTTCACAGGGACATGTTCTGGCTCATGAGGTGGAGGGGCAAATCCATAGGGCACATGACTCCTGTGGATTTGCCTCGACATTGCCATACCCTACAACTCATGCCCAAAAATGACAGAGAGCCAGCCAGAAAGCCACTCACCATCCAGCCACTCATGGATCCTCACAATATCCGCAATATCACCTGCACTCTAAACCTTCTCCAGTTTGAATGTCAAAAGGTAAAGAAGAAGGAATCTTTATTTCTTTAATGTGTGCATAAACACTACATTTGATCTCTAGGCAACAGCTCCACGCGCTATACAACACCATTAATCAACCCCAGTGTAAACCTTCTGCAGGTTGTGAATGCAAGCGTACAAGGCACCTATCATGGTTTTTGTTTTTAACAGACCCAGGACCACTAATAGTTGCATTTGGTAGTTGTCTGTAAGCAGACCACAAAGCATCATTGTTGGCAATCCATTCCATCTCATATATAGTGATTGGGATATCTTGTGTGCTTTACATGTGTGGTGATAACTGTCCAAACAAGTGAGTAAGCAGCACCCTCTTGATTTCTGTCAGTCAAAGGCACATTCCCCCATGATTCTGCACATGCTCAGCATATGGTTAAACTGCCTCTTATCCAATCTGGCGCATATCAAGTTAAACATTTATCAACTAGGGCAGCAGTTTACCTAAAAATCACAGCACGACTGTTGGGGGAAACAATGTACCAGCTGGCCTATAGTGACACAAATTTCTGAAATACCCTGGCATCATGCACCATGACACTGCATTCAATGTTGGTGTCCATCAAATATGCCATGGTGGTCCATAAGGCCTGTGCAATGATGGAGTAGCAGCCCTTCCTGTTAATGTACTCGCTTGTTTGAAATGGCATACATAGGCTAGAGATATGCCACAGTCACACCTGCACGGTTCAGGAACATCATCCATTCAAACTGCAATTATTTCAGGAATATTTCCAATTTTTACAACCTGAGGGGGGAACGGGACAGGACAGCACAGCATTAATTGTCTGGCATATCTCCATGATTGCTATGCCACCACAGAATCATATAACTGGAAGGCACCTCACGAGGTCATCTAGTCCAGTCCCCTGTACGATGGCTTTGCTGACCCCAAACTGATTAACAACAGATCTATAACTGTCTAGTGTTGCCAGCTTCCACGGCACAAGAGCAACACACTTCTGGACCATTATAGGCCCTTTCATCTGGGTGTTCTGCCTCTCAAGGGCAGGAGCAAGCTCCTTATACAGCTCATGTGAAAGTCCAGGCCTCACTGCTGGTCTCCCATGTTTGCATCACAATGTGGCCCTAACAATATGTGCTTGTGGTCCTAGTCTAACAGCGTGTGTGTGCGTGCGCACATGTGCATGCAAGTATGCGGAGGGGATCTCCCCTAAAAAGCAGCATTCACTCAATCAGTTCATGATCCTGTTCTTTTGTTGTTGTTCTGCTTGTAAACTGCTTCCTGTGTCTTCTCTGGGCCAAAAGTAATCTCAGAAACATCTGCCATGGTCTCTTGGCAGCAGCTTCAGCAAAGGCATGGAAAAGAAACATTGCCTCCATAAAAAACAGCAGCTGTTGGTTATTAAGATGAGTAGGATTCAGACCTCTGGCACAGAATAGCACATCACCACACCAACTTTGGTCCTGCCAAGAAATGAATTTCCTGGGCCAAGCCAATTTCTTTACACAATCCCGAGAGTGGACAGGCATGTTGCCCCATAACACCCTGCAATTGTGAGGATAGAATGGTGTAGTGAGTTGTGGTGCAATAAATCTCAAGATACATACCCATATAGTTGTATTGTTTATCACAACCAGATACAGTGCTGGTGTGGACATGGGGAATGACAGCAGCATGCTTATATCAACCTATGGTCATGCTGAAGTGGGTTTGGCTACCATATACTGAATAGCCTGCAATTGCTGAACCTGTGGTTAGCATGCAGTGAAGACATGGCCTAAGAGAAAACTGGATCAAGTGCTGAAAAAAGAATATTGTAGGAAATACCCCTGCCCCAGCAGCAGAGGGACTAAATGACCTAATATGTCTTTTCCATCTCTGATTTCTACTAATCTATACATGGAGCAAAATTTTGAAAAATATTTAACTAGAGTTTTGAGATAATCTGACAGGTTACAGATTAGTGGTGTAGCACATTCAAATGCAAAAGTGGTATTGCCTAGCTAATCCTATATAGGGAATTGGGAGCAGAATGTGTGGCAGGGATGTAACACTGCTTGGCTTCATAAACAGAGACACTGTGGTCATCTTTGTGGATTTAACTTGAGATTTTCAGTCTGTACTGCTTGACTTTTTCAGAGTTACGTATCTATCTAAAATATGCCTTGTCAGTATTTCAGTTTAAAGTGGCATATCTATAACAAGTACAAATGATAATTAGGACACAATGTCCAAAAAACAGGGACCCTCCTAAAGCTTTCCCACCACTCCAACCCATCTACTCATCCTGGCCTCTTTCCTCCATTCGTTAGGAGAACAGGAAGGCTTTGTGCCATGACCTGAAGATCAACAAATTCAGGCTCTGATGAACTGCTGGTGGAAGTGAATTCCACACGCCAGGGCCTTGTCTTCAGCCCCTCATCAATATATCAGGGGACAAGTCAACTGATCTTATATGCCACAGATTCAAACAAAACAAAGCATTGGGGCAGACCCTCAACTAGTGTAAATTGATGTAGCTCCACCAACTAATATCAGTTGAGGAGCTGGCCCCCATAGTCTTTATGAACCAGCCCATTTAAAGCTCTCTCAGCTGACGCGATAATATTACCAAGCATCCTGAACTACATAATTACTATTAATCATGTACTGAACTATATTCCAGAAAATGAAATACAGTTAAAGCTGCTACAATTGATAATCTTGCATTATTAGTTTTTATCTGTCACTGGTCTGCTCTTTAACAGGATAACAACGAGGAGTCTGATGGCACCTTAAAGACTAACAGATTTAGTTGGGCATAAGCTTTCGTGGGTAAAAAAGCCACTTCTTCAATGCATGGAGCGAAAATTACAGATACTGGCATAAATATATATTGGCACATGAAGAGAAGGGAGTTACCTTACAAGTGGAGAACCAATGTTGAAGGCCAATTCGGTCAGGGTGAATGTGATCCGCTCCCAATAATTGATGAGGAGGTGTCAATACCAAGAGAGGGAAAACTGTTTTTGTAGTGAGCTAGCCACTCCCAGTCCCTATTAAAGCCCAAATTAATGGTGTTAAGTTTGCAAGTGAATTGTAGCTCTGTGGTTTCTCTTTGAAGTCTGTTTTTGAAGTTTTTTTTGTTGAAGAATAGCTACTTTAAAATCTCTTATGTCCAGAATGTCCAGGGAGATTGAAGCGTTCTCCTACTGGCTTTTGTATATTACCATTCCTGTGTCTGATTTGTGTCCATTTATCCTTTTACATAGGGACTGTCCGATTTGGCCAATGTACATGGCAGAAGGGCATTGCTGGCACATGACGGCATATATCACATTAATAGATGTCCAGGTGAATGAGCCTTCTATGGTATGGTTGGGTCCTATGATGATGTCACTAGAATAGATATGGGGACAGAGAAGGCTACAGGGTTTGTTACAGGGATTGGTTCCTGGGTTAGTGTTTCTGTGGTGTGGTGTGTAGTTGCTGGTGAGTATTTGCTTCAGGTTGGGGGGCTGTCTGTAAGTGAGGACTGACCTGCCTCCCAAGGCCTGTGAGAGGGTGGGATTGTTTTCCAGGATAGGTTGTAGATCGTTGATGATGCACTGGAGAGGTTTAAGCTGGGGGCTGTACATGATGGCCAGTGGTGTTCTGTTATTTTCCTTGTTGGGTCTGTCCTGTAGTAGGTGACTTCTGGGTACCCGTCTGAGTCTGTGAATCTGTTTCCTCACTTCCCCAGGTGAGTACTGTAGTTTTAAGAATGCTTGATAGAGATCTTGTAGGTGTTTGCTTCTGTCTGAGGGATTAGAGCAAATGTGGTTGTATCTTAGAGCTTGGCTGTAGACAATGGATCATGTGGTGTGTCCTGGATGGAAGCTGGAGGCATGTAGGTAAGTATAGCAGTCAGTAGGTTTCCAGTATAGGGTGGTGTTTATGTGACCATCACTTATTTGCACTGTAGTGTCCAGGAAGTGGATCTCTTGTGTGGACTGGTACAGGCTGAGGTTGATAGTGGGGTGGAAATTGTTGAAATCCTGGTGGAATTCTTCAAGGGCCTCCTTTCCATGCATCCAGGATGTTATTTCAGAGGATCTTTTGTTTAACATATATTTTGGTTTGGTACTCAGAAAGTGTATCAATTTAACAGCATGTTGAAAGTCAGCCCTGGGAGCATTATTAACGTTAATGGTGCATAACCCATATTAACAAAACTCATCTCAGAGTAAATAAATAAATTAACCGATGGTGTGAACAAAAGTATAAACTGATATCTGGTGCAATAACTCCATTAGTATAAATTTTAGGTTTTTAATTCTATGTATTTTACTCCTTAGTTGTTTAAATATATAATTAAGTACAGATACAAAACCATTAGATGAGAAAAAAAATAGAATAATCTTTTTATGCCCATTAGGGTAATCTTTAAAAAACAAACAAACACATATTCTTTGTGCTTTCTTTTAATTTGCAAAAATTAAGAATACCATTAATCTGAATCACCTGATGATTTGTTCTCCACTGAACAAAAGTTCGTCCTTCCTTGAATAGTAATTATTGTGTTTTGATATATACTTAGTTCCAAAAGGCAGCACTTTCAAGCAGAATTTTCAGAACCGTAATTTACTGGCTGCATTTTTCTTTCTCCTAATTGTTTTTATAAAAGAAAAGTACACTCTGCAACAAGAGAACCCCAGGAATTTCAACTGGATTAAAATTTCACCTTTCTTGGTGCTTGTAATTCCCTTCTCCCATTAACTACATCTGACCTTCTGGATATCTAAACGTCATTTTAAAAACTTACCATGGTTCCTTATCTTTCCTCCAAGACGTTCTACAGTTTCCTCATCCTCTGTCACTGCTGATAACAATAACTTGCTCATTGTCACCCAGGCTTGTAATGTTTGCAGGGAGGGGTCATCTTTGACTTTCCCTGCTCCCTCACTCAATACTTCTATGCCATGTCCAAATCTTGTTGCTTCTTCCTACATAACATTTAAAAGATCTGTTCTCTTCTCTCTTTCCATACAACTGAAACACTTATCCAAGTCATCATCATTTTTTGTTTTAATTACTGTAAACTTTTTCTCTCTGGTCTCCACAACAACCACATTGCTACCTCTGGTTAATTCAAAAAGCAGCTGGTAAGAGTCATTTTGATCATGTCGCCTACCTACGACATCTATGGATCTTTCTACTAGCTCCACTTTTACCACTGCATCAAATTCTAGCTCCTTGGTCTCACCCTCAATAAGTGGCATAAATCTGCTGTTACCTCCATATCTGTTCATCTCTAACAAGTAATTCAGGATGATGAGTTGAAATAAAATCTATCATCTGCTCTAATGTAGTGACAATCTAACAGTAAATTGTATTTCAGAACCAATTCATGGTGACATGGGAGATATAAATGTTTTGGACAGAGTTCCTCTACACTTTAGACCATGACTTTGGAATAATCAAAGCAAAGACAATATTTGAATAACACAACATATGTTTTACATAAGATCCAGTGAATGCCAAGATAAGACATTCAGCGGCTTAGGCTCATGTCCAACTCCCAAGGAAAACTGGAATCTGCCCTTCAACTTCAGTTTTGCTAGATCAAGCCCTTAGTATTTTGAGACCTGCAGTCTTGCTGCATCAGAAATCTAATCATTCTTCACCAGAATACCCTCAACCCTGAAAATTCCTTATATCGTGGCATGCTAAACACACTAGAATGTGTCTACTTCTATTGCGCATCGAGGGGACTGGGCTATTTCTGAATGTTAGGAGTCAATACAAAAATTAGTACACAGTCAAAAATCCAAATGACCTCAATTAGAATTCTGGATGCATAACCACTATGTGACTGGTTCTTAGAGTAAAATTAAAAGACTCGGTACACAACAGAAGGAGATTAGAAAAGGGGTAACATGATATTTTTAAAGCAACCTATTCTTCTTCTTCTTCTTCAGCATTTGTATTGTCATAGCAATTGGAAGCAAAAGTTATAGAACAGAACCTCATTGTGCTAGGTGCTGTACAAACACAGAACCTAAGTACATGGCTGCATTTTTTAAAAACAAACTGAAAGAATTACAAAACAAACATGCAGCGGCTTAGCCTATTCAGGAATCAATTGTAGTAGTCTTAACAATATCAAAATGAAATGCCTGCAAATTTAACATCAAGATAGTTGGGAAATCTACAGAAAGCTGGATCTAAATGATTATCTATCTTGGTGCTATTAATCAAGTGGAGATATACTGCCTTTTGCTTCACCATTACAATTCTGTACTTCGACTAAGGCATAAGACATTATTCAGATACACACCCTTTTCTTGAACTACATATAAAAACTCTATTTTAACCACCTTAACTGTATTCTCAGACTCCCTGTGCCACATCAAAACCCTAATTATAATCTGTCTTTCCACTCACCTGCTTGAACATACAGCAAATAATTTCTTTATTGAACTACATAACTACAAATCATTATTAAGGTAGAATTACTTTTACACTTTTAAGGTTCAGAATCTGATAATAATTACTTCAGCTAATCCTTAGTTTATTATGAGCAAATGGACTTTAAGGACTAAAGAAGCTTTTTATAGTTACCCCTTTAAACTCTATTAAACAGTTGGATTATCTATTACATTTCTATCTTGCAACAGACTGCAATACCAGGAATTAATGATTTACAGGTGTGACAACTTGTAAATGCACAATATTCTTGTAGTAATATCAGAATCACAACATTTTACAAATCCAGCTAAATTAGGTTTACTATTTCCCTTGATAACATACTTAAATAAAAATCAATCAGGCATGAGTTCCCTGTTATGAATTCATGATAATAGTCCATTAGAAACAAATGTTGCTGGCTGTGAACTACCTCTCATTCGAAACTGTCTTAAAAATTTGATGTGATATCTAAGGCTTCCCTGGTAAAATATTTTAACAATAACAATCATAATAAATAATAATAATAAATTATATTGTCTTATATTTATAATAGCCCCTTTCATCCTAAAGGATCCAAATGGGTTTACAAACTCTAGGCCAAACTATCTGAAGTTGGGATCATAGGATCTGGGTTTTCTGTGTATATTTAAAATAGGCAAGACACTGAGGCTTCCTTGTTAATAGAAAAGGAGTACTTGTGGCACCTTAGAGACTAACAAATTTATTTGAGCGTAAGCTTTCGTGAGCTACAGCTCACTTCATTGGATGCATGTAGCTCACAAAAGCTTATGCTCAAATAAATTTGTTAGTCTCTAAGGTGCCACAAGTACTCCTTTTCTTTTTGCGAATACAGACTAACACGGCTGCTACTCTGAACTCTGTTCCTTGTTAATGACTGCCTGAAGTCATTAAAATTTTGTGGACTCTAGGGCTTCAAACGTGCACCGGGGAGTAAGTAATGTGTGTACTCTGGGGAGTAAGTAATGCGGATGGTTCAGAAAGGCACATGATTTGAGTAGAGCTGGTGCTGTGCCTAATGGCCAGGCTGAACACTGCCACTGGAGGGAGGAAGGAATGAACAGAGAGCTTGAGGCCTTCCCCCCATTCATGAGGATGTCCCATCCAGAAAATGGATATCAGCATCTAAAGCCCAACAGAGGATTTAAGGTTTCCTTCTGATGAAGGGATGAGTGTGCAGGAAAAGGGGAAATCGCAGGTCTTCAGAACAGAGGATATCCTTATACATTTTGTACATTCTGAAAAGGTTTGGATGGCATCTACATTCTGGATATTCATGCAAACTGAATCTTTTACTAGATCCCCGAGGAAATTTTGCTGAATACACGTTCTATTGGAACATGACTGATCCTGATTCTATTCTGAGTGAATATCAGAAGCATGGCCTAACCTAAAGCTAAAACACTTTATAGACATACATAGGTCACAAAGAGTTGGGATGGAGGCTGGGGTGATATGGAAGGTCAATACAACTTGCAGGTCAGTGTGTTGGCTCAGTGTGAGTTTTCTAAGAACTGAGAAGGCTGCACAGACTTTGGTTACTTCAGTGTCTGAGAGGGTAGCTGGTGAGCCAATGTAGCTCTGTTTGCTTTGGGATATCCAGTCATTCCAAAAGTGAAGTGGTCAGCAGGAGCTGGATGTGAATCCTCTAGATCTTAGGAGAGTTATTGATTGCTGGGTCAAACATACTTTGTCAATCAATCCCTTGCCCATGTACTCATATTTCTGATGAGTGCTGGGCCTTCCCACCTGACTGATTCTACCCAGTGTATTTTTTGCCACACAACTCCTCCTGGTGCTTATTTATGTGGTGTTCCTTATAAGAAATAAGTTTGCAAGAAAATACATTCTTGTCCTTAGGGCCATTTAACAATGCATCTTAAAAATCATGACATTTTAACCCTTAAGTTCTAGTGCAGCCTATAGAGATCATGCTTGCTTAAGTTAAAAAGAAATGTGCTGAAAAGTAAGTAAAGAATAGGTTTTTGGGCCAAAATTTTGGCTTGATAACAATAAGGCCTAGTAAAATATGAGTGAAGTGAGATAAGTTAGGAGATAACCTTCAGTTATATGGTAAATATATTTTTATTTTTAACAGGTTAACAAGTGTTGTAGGGGAATTTTTGGATGTTTTGGGATATTGGTAATCACAGAATTTGCACTGACACAAATGATAATTAGACTGATGTTTTATATTAATAGCCAATAAAAAAGATATTTGGGTTTGGGGTACAGAACATTAAATATGGCAGTGGAAATATAGATATGGTAACAGACAGGCTTAATTAACAGGGTGCTATAATTGATTATAAAAAGGTTAGTAATTTTAGATTAGTATGCATCGTTCATTAGAGAAAGAATTATATACACATTCTTCTCATCCAAGGATAGATCACCCCCAGATGCACCATTACACATTGGAATGCGAGTATAAATGCAGTGTATGGTTATATTGTAACATCTGTTTGCTTTACCTAATTATTTTATTTTAAATAAAGCCTTTAATTCAATTACTTGTTGTGTCATTCATAATCCTCCACTAAATTAAATGATCTGTAACTGCCCCAGAGGCTCGAATCTTTAAGAGTTCAGTTTGGTCCTATTAATAATCTTTAAACTATTAATTGGGAACAAATAAATCAAGGTTACACTAGTCGACTGCTTTAAACAAATAGAGGAAGGCTGGTCTTTAGCGAGAGAGAGAGAGAGAGAGAGTGTGTGTGTGCGCGTGCGCAAGGAAGAATTACAGCCTGCTAATGTTATTAGTACAGTAATAATGTTGTGTGGTAACTATAAATACACTGCTTTATTCATAGTGTACAAAAGAAAACTGTTTGTTCACCTTTGCATATAACAGTGTTGTAGGCTGTGATTTGCAAAGCCACCAATCTAATTTGAATACCCAATTCCCAATAGCTGTAATGGGAGTAGGGTGTCCAAACCCCACAGGCAACTTCTGAAAATCTTCACCATAAACTTTTAGGGATATGCAAAATTCTAAAACACCACATGGCTGAATTTTTTCCAACTTAGCAGTGGATTTCTAATGTCTTAGAGCTGTGAGTCATTAACAAGCAATTAACCATCATTCAGGAAAACATGTATTTCAAGACTAACGTTATTTACAAGTGCTGCAGTAATCACAATATGAAAGCTACAATTTTAATTGGAAATGAAGATCATTTTCCACAATCCATTGTTAAAAGGGAAAAGTTCATAAGATTTACTGATGTGGAGGTCCCCAAGCGTCATCTCCAGTAATTCTCCATATCTGACAGATACAGATGATTATAACCTTTCAGTTATTGTAGAACCTCATCTTTCTTTTGAAACCTTTACCAATTGCAAAAGACCAAAACAGCATCCCTAGTGGAACTCTACGGAAATCAACAGGCTTACACTTTAGGCTCAATGTAGATAACTTCCAAATGCATATTCAAACCAAATTAAAAGTGTATTAATTCTGAGATGTCAGTAATAATGTCTTATTTAATACTGCGAGGGGGTCACAGTTTATCTGAATACCTTCCACACTCTGACAGATAAAATGCATCAAAATTCAAACAACCCTGGTATTGTTTCTGCACAGCCCAAACCACCATGGTGTGTCCCTTAGGGCAGTGATTCTCAACCAGGGGGTACATGTACCCCTGCGAGTACGCAGAGGTCTTCCAGGGGGTACAGCTATTCTAGATTAGTTGATATTTTCCTATTTTACAACAGACTACATCAAAAGCACTAGCAAAATCAGTACAAACTAAAATTTCATACAGACAATAACTTGTTTATAGTGCTCTATATACTATACACTGAAATGTAAATACAATATTTATATTCCAATTCATTTATTTTATAATTATATGGTAAAAATCAGAAAGTAAGCAATATTTCTGTAATAGTGTGCTGTGACTCTTGTATTTTTATGTTTGATGTTGTAAGCAAGTAGTTTTTAAGTGAGGTGAAACTTGGGGGTACCTGAGACAAATCAGACTCCTGAAAGGGGTACAGTAAACTGGAAAAGTTGAGAGCCACTGCCCTGGCGAGACAAAACAAATGAGAACCTTTGAACTTTGCTGGTTCAGATCAAATGGAATCTGGACTCAAACCTCGCCTGGTATTTGTTATGCAAAACCAAAACTGGCCACTCCGTCAGCTCATCTCTTTGGGTGTACATGCTGCAAAAATTTACATTACCTGCAATTCCCATTGTGAAGCAAATTGACATAGTTAGATTGTAAGCTCTTATAAAATCTTCAAGCCAGGGACCCTATCCAACATTTGTAACCTATCTCAGACACCATTAGCCCTGTACAATAGATGAATATTAATAAGTAACGGGGCTTTGGAGCCTTAAAAAACACTCCATCCCTCACAATTTTATGGTTTGGTTCATTCATATTTGAATAGCAATTCACTGACTTCAATTATTGTGGGAGTTATCTCTGAACTGGACTAGAACACACTGTAAAATGTTTGGAATATTTTCTGTTTAACTGATTTTGTGTCAGCATATCTTTAGATGTGATGTTTAACCTACAAAAAGGCCCTGTAATTAAAAAAAAAAAGCCCATTTATGTTTTTATTTAATATAAAGTAATATTAAAGGTTACTTCCTCCAAAGAGATCTTAATCTGTCCTCTTATATCATATAAGAATGCCTGCTGCCTGGAAGGATTTCATTAGCTTCTAACTGAAACGATTAAAGTCCCTGTTTGAAAATACACAGGAGTTTTAAAATGAATGGCTTTTTAATTAAAACACATAAAAAACAACATAGGATTTGTTTAGATGGTACAAATTTCTGTTGAAAAGGGAGGCTTATGAATTCAAGCCTGGATCTAACACTTGCTCAGAGTGCACTAAAAAGAGTGCATTGAGATGAGACATGCATGCATCCCTGTAACTAGAGAAACTACAATACCACCACACAATGCTGCTTGTAATTTACATTTCAGGAGGTAACCCTGATATTATATTTTGTGTCAGTACTTTTTCTCTGGCTGCACATGAGCAGATGCATGTAAATGTGAATGGTGCAACTCTTTGCTTTTGTCATGGATTCAGTAGCATTTTTTTTTTTTAAACTGAACTTTCAGGTCGAACAAGCCTCCTGGCTTTCAAAATGACCCTTTTCTCACAACCAGCTTCACCGTCAATACAACTTTGTGTTGAAATTTAGAATACGAGTCCAGACTGATTTAAAATCTAAATACCAACCTCAGGGTGCATCAACCATTTCCTCTGAATTTCCTCCTGTCTACAACATGCCACCAATTTAACACATGCCAAATGTGCAACTACCATAATTTATCATGTATAACTTGTGTCTAAATTCAATCTTGAATCACTTTCCATAAAGTTCCAATAATCTTGGAACTAAATCATTACAAAACCATAAGATAAGTCACAAGCTACGAGAGAGACTAAAGATAAGTAAAATCTCCTTCTGAGACAGTTTAGTTTGCTAGTATGTCTTAGCCCTGTGTATTATTGCAGTCAGCAGTAAAAATAACCATTGGGAAACATTAATCCTGGTATTATAGGATTATTTTTTAAATTAAACTGTTGGGGTTTTTAAATATTGTTTTCTTTTTCTGTGAGCACATTATTAGGGTACATTTTATCTTTCCTACTGCCAGAACCTCTGCTAAATTAGTACTTCTACGGCTGATGACCCTTACTCATGTTGAGTAATACCTTACCGCACAAGTAGTCTTATTGAGCCAGATTCTGATACCCCTGCTGCACATGGAATGATGCCTTATGCTATATGAAGTCCATGGGATTATTTCTGGAGGAAGGCGCTACACAACTGGAAGAAAGTTCACAGAATCTGGGCCACTTGCAACGAAAGTCGCTACTTGTGGAGAAGGATGCTAGAGAACATGAATATAAGGGTGGCAGAGTCAGGACCCTGAAACTACTGTATCAGGACTGCTTAGAGAATTTTTCACCCTTATTAACACTGAATAATCTATACGAGCAGTCCCACTGAGGCACTAGTCAAAGTCAGTAATGATGGCAGAATCTAGTCTTTAAATGAATGAATACAGTGACCAGAAAGGCATCTCCCTACAAAGATGATCACTTTCCAGAAAGTGTACAGGTTTCTTTAGAAGATCACTATTAGAAGATGACTGTTATAGGTAGGGCCCTACCAAATTCATGACCATGAAAATCATATCACGGACTGTGAAATCTGGTCTCCCCCCATGAAATCTGGTCTTGTGTGTGTTTTTACCCTATACAATACAGATTTCACAGGGGAGACCAGTATTTCTCACATTATTCAAATTCTCAAGTTCCTGACCCAAAAGGGAGTTGCACAGGGGGTCACAAGGTTATTTGGGGGGGGTCACAGTACTGTCACCCTTACTTCTTCAGTTTGCACTGCCTTCAGAGCTAGGTAGCTGGAGATCGGTGGTTGTTGGCTGGAAGCCCAGGTCTGAAGGCAGAACCACCACCAGCAACAATGCAGAAGTCAGGGTGGAAATACCATACCATGCCATCCTTACTTCTGTGCTGCTCCGGTGGCAGCTCTGCCTTCAGAGCTGAGTTCCTGGCCAGCCACCACCGCTCTCCAGGTGCCCAGCTCTGAAGGCACTGGCGCGGCCAGCAGCAGCGCAGAAATAAGGGTAGCAGTACTGCAACTCCCCCTACAAAATCCTTGCGACCTCCCCCCACAACTCCTTTTTGGGTCAGGACCTCTACTACAATCACACAACCGAGAAATTTCAGATTTAAATAACTGAGATTTATGATTTTTAAAATCCTATGACCATGAAATTGACCAAAATGGACCTTGAATTTGGTAAGGCCCTAGTTATTGGGTAGCTAGGGAAAAGGGGTATTTAGAGGGTCTATTTTGGTCATGTATTTCTATGAGGAAAAGGGAAGAGAGCCCACTATTATAACTGGCTTAGTCTTTTCTTATTTTGGGGAGAAGCATCCGAGAAAAGGAAGAAAATAACATTTCAAAACTAGAATTGCTGCATGTCCTCAGCTATTTTGGACCCTAACATTCAGAGCTGGGTCTTCTCAACTCAGATTTTCCACATGGCATTACAAAGAGAAAGGGAGTTAGATTCATGAGGATACAAGAAATGCATGAAAATAGCATCCAAGTAAACACAGTTAATTCTCCACAAATAACTGAAGTTAAAGAGATGGATCAGAAAGACAAGTTAAATGCCCATGCAGAAGCTCACCCTCAGACACAAAGTATCCTTTCTTGTTTTCTCTCTCAGTTAGTCAATATTTTAACACCTATCTTATTCTAAGCATACAGTCAACCCAACCGCTTAATATACCCTAGCTTCTTAGACTGGTAGCATACTTTTCAACTGTCTGTAACCCTATGTCATACTCCTAGATATGATTAAGACTATCAAAGGCAAAGTGAGAACTGAAAAAAATATCAATCCCATACTTTAGCTGGATCCAAACTAGTACAATTTCCAGAGCAAAGATGGTTGGGAAAACTTCAAGTAACAGACACAGAACCAACACTTCAGATCTCTGAAGGTTCACTCAACATTATTACTCACTGTTCCTCATTCAGACACAGACAGATTTCCTCTCTACTGTAGCAAACAGCTTCTTGATACCATTCCACAAAACAAGGAATACTAATGTGTCTGTTTTTGTTTATCAAAAGCTTCCTATTTGTCGTCTTAGTTTATATGCCATTTCAGTGATCAAAGGACAAACAGCATGATTGTATCTTCCTGTAGTGGTATTAGGTCAATGCTAGTTGTTTCAGGTAAAAAAATAAGTCTGTTTTTTTTCAGTTTGCTAAAGCTGCAAGATTCTGCTCTAAAAGATATTGCCCTAATTTCATAATTTGGCAGGTGGGGGAGGAGGGGGAATCTTACTAACAGGCTGTATTGGCTATAAGCAGTGGACAAATAGCAACATAATCGCATACAAAATGCTAAACTATTTGGAATACTTAACAAACCTGGTTTCAGAGTAGCAGCCGTGTTAGTCTGTATTCGCAAAAAGAAAAGGAGTACTTGTGGCACCTTAGAGACTAACAAATTTATTAGAGCATAAGCATAAGGCATCCGATGAAGTGAGCTGTAGCTCACGAAAGCTTATGCTCTAATAAATTTGTTAGTCTCTAAGGTGCCACAAGTACTCCTTTTCTTTTAACAAACCTGGATAAAGGAACATTACAATTTAATACAGTCTTGGCTTTTGATTGGATTAAAACATTTATGTGCCAAGTCAATAAATATCTGGCATGATATTTAAACTGGGCATCCATTTTTTCATGGACATTTTTGTACTTGTAATTCATTTATGCGGATTTCTGGTAATTGATTGCAAGCGTTGAATTGCGGGTGCAGTTCCTTGTGGACACTTTCCAGAAGGCCCAGTCTGAAAGCCTGACTGCCTACTGTTTACCTCCTTATGGGCTGACAATACTGAGGTTTGAAATTGTGTTAACTAATTACATTTAATATTCAAATAAGTAGCTAAAGCCAGCACTGGAGCTGGGCACAGGATGACAATTCTGTTTCATAGGAACTTTTGAAATTTGTTTTCCTTCTGCAACACCTTTCCAATGTTTTTGTGAAAGTGGATCCATTTTCAGATCAAAATGAGATTTTTTTGTTTTTAGGAAGTTTCTCTCTCTCTCCCCCTCACATGTTCTTGACAAAAATTAGTCATAACTAACATGTCTTTGTGAAACTTTCTGACTTCAACGGAACATAATCTGACGAAATTTTACTTAGATGGAAGTGTTCCAACCACTCTACTCAGCACTGAGTTTCCACTGAACTCATGAATACATATAATATCTTTGCTTTTTGATCAATTAATCAGAGGTCAATTTTTATTCTATTTTATTTGGACTGTTCTAGCCTATCGAATGAGTATATTGAAAAAAATTATTCAAGAAACAAAGTACAGATCCGCCCCTATGCTGAAGTTGCTTTGGACTGCTCTTCTGGCATAAAGTTGAAAGACATTTTCAATAAAAGTCAATATACTTTCTTCCATGCCTGTGATACCTAACCCAAATGCTCAGAGACTTTGAGTTTTTTTGTTTTTAAAATGTTCTCTTGGCACTTTTTCTTTGGATTTGTGTGATCCCATGAGCCCCTCCATGCCAACTGGCAAAGGGTTTACCGTCATGTAACAGCATCTCTTATCAGGCCTGACAATCTCACTACACCTAATACATTGCTGTCCTAGTATTTATCTATAAAGAATGTTGTATGAGGTATCAAATAAAAGCTGGTCATCCTAAGAATTGTGAGTTGTATCTACAGGTGTCATACAAGAAGTTTGTACCTATATACTAAATATGTTTAAACTATATGTCAAGGTTCCTTCCCCACTCTGAACTCTAGGGTACAGATGTAGGGACCTGCACGAAAACCCCCCTAAGCTTATTTTTACCATCTTAGGTTAAAACTTCCCCAAGGTACAAACTATTTTACCTTTTGCCCTTGGTCTTTATTGCTGCCACCACCAAGCGTTTAACAAATATATAACAGGGAAAGAGCCGGCTTGGAAATGTCTTTCCCCCCCAAAACCTTCCCCAAACCCTACACCCCCTTTTCTGGGGAAGGCTTGATAAAAATCCTCACCAATTTGCATTGGCGAACACAGACCCAAACCCTTGGATCTTAAGAACAATGAAAAAGTAATCAGGTTCTTAAAAGAAGAATTTTAATTGAAGAAAAAGTAAAAAGAATCACCTCTGTAAAATCAGGATGGTAAATACCTTACAGGGTAATCAGATTCAAAACACAGAGAATCCCTCTAGGCAAAACTTTAAGTTACAAAAAGACACAAAAAACAGGAATATACATTCCATTCAGCACAGCTTATTTTATCAGCCATTTAAACATACTAGAATCTAACACATATCTAGCTAGATTACTTACTAAATTCTAAGACTCCATTCCTTTTCTGTTCCTGGCAAAAACATCATACAGACAGAGCGAACCTTTGTTTCTTCCCCCGCCTCCAGCTTTGAAAGTATCTTGTCTTCTCATTGGTCATTTTGGTCAGGTGCCAGTGAGGGTATCCTAGCTTCTTAACCCTTTACAGGTGAAAGGGTTTTTCCTCTGGCCAGGAGGGATTTTAAAGGTGTTTACCCTTCCCTTTATATTTATGACACTATATAACCAGGCAGGGTTGATAGATAAGTTTTTCCCAAACAAAAGAATGTTGATTTACCCATCTGCCTAGCTCTCTGATGTAAAGTAAGCAGGATAAACCAACACAAAGAAAGCCTCATTTGCATATTAATTCAACAGGAAAACAGACTAATGAGGGTATGTGAAATCAGCATGGGAAGACACCAGACTAAAGCCACAGGGTAGCTGTCTGGGGTCAAAACAATGAGTTTTGGGGAAATATAAGGAGAAGCAAAAAGACGTTTTGTTATCCATTTATTGAGGAGATCTCTGATACCGTGTGGGGGAATCATGAAAATCTGGATCCTGATTTGATTGAAAAGAAATGGTTATTTACTGTAACTCTGGTTCTTCGAGATGTGATGCAGACATATTCCACTTAGGCGCATGCATACCCAGCACACTGGAAGCTGGAGAATTTTGCCTAGTACAGGGGTTCCCAAACTTGTTCAGGGTAAGCCCTGGTGGGCCGCAAGACACTTTGTTTACCTGAGCATCCGCAGGTATGGCCGCTCGCAGCTCCCAGTGGCTGCGGTTTGCCGTTCCCGGCCAAAGGGAGCTGCAGGAAGCGGCGCAGGCCTGGCCAAATTTGGGAACATCTACCCTAGTAGTACCTTATATGAAGCAGCACTTCTGCCTTGTGCTCATAGTTCCTCCCCTGGCTATATGACCACTGCCTCAACCCCCCTCATTTTCTTCACACCAAATACCCCGAGACTAGAGACTCTGCTGCAGAGGGGATGGCAAGTGAGTCATGAAATACACGTCTGTATCACATCTCAAAGAGCCACAGTTACACTAAATAACCATTTATTTTCAATCAAATCAGGATCCAGATTCAAGTAGATGCAACTGTGTAGTTCACACAGGTGGAATATTCCACTTGATGCAGGATGTTATCCATTTAGAGAGAGAGAGAGAGAGAGAGAGAGAGAGAGAGACTGTAAAGAGACCAGTTGCCCCTTCATATGATCTACATGTGATATAAACCAGCGAGGCAAAGCATGAAATGGTTAGTCCTGTCCAGACAGAATGCTAGGCATTGCTTGACTTCTAATGCAACGAGATGCTGATTCTCTGGAGATTAATGTGGCTTAAGAAAGAATACAAGCAAATGTACCGTTCAAATACACCAGGCCTCAAAGGTCACTTTGTCCTTGGAGAATTGTGTTTAAGGAGGCTCTATCCTCAGAGCCAGTAACTCACAGACACTCCTTGCAGATGTTATCACTACCAGGAATGCAGTCTTCCAATATGTAAGCAGAAAGGGACAAGATGTCAGGGGCTCAAATGGAGGTCCCATGAAAGGTCCCACATAGGAACCGGCTCTTCGACCGGAGCATGGAGAAGAAGCCCTTTTAAGAATCTTGCTTCCTTGACATTGGAGAAGATTGATATTCTCTGAATGGGGGTCTGAAATGCTGATGTCACTGCCAGATGCATTCTCAGTGACTTTGCATCAAGTATTTCAAGATGTGCTGGATAGAAGCCAGTGTCAGCTGAATTCCACAGCCTAATGACCACACCGAAAACCACTTCCATTTCTCTGAATAGTCCATTCTGGTAGAGGGCTTTCTACTGTCAAATAGGACCTCTCAAACAGCTGCTGATCACTGCACTTCCTGCTAAATTCAGCCACAAAGCAGCCATGCCATGAGATGCAGGGAGCCGAGTGCAGGATGTAAGGTGCAAGTGTGATTCTGTGTCAGTCGTTCAGGAAGGAGAGAAAGCAGTATGGAAGGCTGAATTGACAGTGTGAGAATTTTTTTTTTTTTACCATACATTTGGTAAAAACCTGACAGGCAGAAGAGAGGCCAGAAGCACCATATACTGAAAATGGCACTCCACTACGACGAATCAAAGGAATTTTCTGTGGCTTGGCAAAATCATCAAATGAAAGGTCCGGAGCAACAAACCGGTTGTTCTGAGACAATGGAGGGAGGACAGTCAATAGACTGTCCATTCGGGAGCTCATGTAGCGGATATATTTGTTGAAGCCACAAAGGTTAAGCATAGGTCTTACCCCTCCCTTGGCTTTAGGCACTGGAAAGTACCGGGAAAAGAAGCATAGACCCTGATGTTGATGTTCCAGCAGAACGTCCTGTGCAGTTCCCATAGCCAGTAGAGAGCAAACCTGCTCGAGAAGTAGTCTCTCATGAGGGGGTCCCTGAAGAGGGACGGTGAGGGATGGAAAGGAACTGAATGGCAGAGCCTGATCTGACAGTACTTCACACCCAGCTGTTGGTGGTGATCGAGCCCCAAACATTTTGAAAGTGAGCCAACCTGTCCCCAAACAGAAGGGACGGGGGAAGGGAATGATGATGGAAATACTGCTGTGGACCGAGAAAACAAAAAAGGGTGCTTGGGGGAGGCTGCAAGGGGAAGGTGTGTCACCTGGGCAAACCCTGAACTCGAATGCCGCCACCTCCCCTGAGTTCTATGCCCCTTTCCGGGGTCGCCCCATGATCTCGGGGGGGGGGGGGAGGGAAAGACTGCCAAAATCAGTGCTGCAAATGATGCTGCTGCTACTTGGGCTGCTGTTGACCACTGTAGTGGTGCCTCTGCGTGGCAAGCATATACCCCCACACCAAGAACAACAGGGTAGCCGTAACATCCTTGAAGGAGTGCAGAATCTCATCTATCTTGTCCAAAAAAAAAAAAAAAAAAAAAAAAAAATCACAGCTGTTGAATGGCAAATCCTTTATGGCCTGTTGCACACAGGGGGCAATACCCAACTTCTGCAGCCTGGCTGCCCATCTCATGGTCACCACCAAGGCCACTCTTTGGCCAAAGTATCTGTGACATCCAGGGCAGACTGCAACAGAGCCTTAGCCACCAAGTAGCCGTCAGTGATAAATGCCTGAAATTCCTCCCTTGAGGCTTCGGGCAGCTGGTCTGCAAACTTAGACATAACCAACCAGTTCACAAAGTCATATTTGGACAGCAAAGTCTGCTGGTTAGCAATGCACATCTGCAAGGAAGAGGAGGTGTAAATCTTCCTACCCATCAGGTCCATCTGTTTGGAGTCCTCGTCCTTGGGAATGGACTTAAATCTTCCCTGCTAGGCTCTATCGTTCACAGTGGTTACACCCAGGAAATTTGCGGGTAGGTGGGAGTAAAAACCTTTAAATCCCTGTACCAGGTGCTTTGCAGTAGGCAGTACCAAAGCCAGCGTACTCCAGAGAACCTTAGCAGAGTTTAGGAGTGCACGGTTCATAGGGAGGGTGACTCTCCCGGGGCAGATGGCTGCAGGATAGCCAACAACTTATGTGTATTCTTCTGCAGAAACTCTGCTTGAATAGCCAGTAAAGCAGCCACACATCACAAATGTGCCTGGTATGCCTTGAAATTCTCCAGTACTGAACAGGAAGAAGAGCCAGGCATCATGGAGTTGTCTGGGGATGAAGATGAAGTGGTTAACTGTGCCAGAGCCAGAACCTGCTCCACGACTGATGGACCTGGATGGGAAGACTGCGGAGGCTCAGTGAGAGGAAGGTTAACCAGTGCTTGGGCCTATGGTGGATCAATGGTCACCAGACTTGCCCAGTGATCTCGTCTTAGAGAGAAATGAGAAGTGGGACCTTGGTAACTGAGGAACATTCCAGAGATTCCATGGAGACCAGTAGTATGGATAGAGTATTGGTGGCCAGTGGGCACCGGGCCCCTGTCCCGACCGTGAGATGAGAGACAATGTTGGTACCCATAGGATTCCATGAATGGCCCTGATGTGGGTCAGGTGATGGAGAGCACAAGAGGAAGATCCCAACCTGGATACTGAAGAGTCCCGGGCTTCAGGACATAAAGGTGGAGACAACAACCAGTATGACTCCATAGCCCAGAATGAAGAGGGAACTGGTACCAATAGTGGAAATAGTACTGCTGGCACTGAGTATGCCTCTGTCATTTCTGGTGCCAGAAGCAGTGTTGACCCCAAAGTCAGCAGTGTTACCTATGTGACTGATGGTGCCAAAGTGGAGGGAGGTAAGTGCCACCATAGTAACAATGGCAGCGCCAACAGCATGGGTGCCAAAGAAGTTCCTGGTGCTGGGTAGGTCCCTTGTGCTGAGCCTACCACTGGCTCCACTTCTACTGTCTGTGGAAGGGAAACATTGGTGAGTGGTGCCAACAGACCCAGAGGTTCAACAGCTGCCCAGTCCGGGGCTATAAATGATGCAGCCCTTGCGAAGTCCTGAACTAAGGGAGAGGTTGGGACAGAAAGGCTGGGGAAGAACCAAACAGGCTGCCCTGCTATGCCGCCTAAGTGGAAACAGCTGGTGCTGACATCACCCTCATCAGTACCAGACTCAACGGACACCCTGGGCCTGGAACTAGGGTGGATGGTATTGGATCTCTGACATTCAAGCACAGTATCAGGGAGTGGATGGACAGGACCTGCTCCATCCTGTGCTTTGGTGTTCACAGTGCTGGTCCATGCTCCTCTGGAGGAGACACATGGGTCCTCACATGACTTGGTGCAGACTCCATCATTATGTGACTTTTTCTTCAGCGCACTTGATGGGGAATGGCACCTCCATCTCTTTGGAGATGGAGAGAGAGGTGCTAGCTCCAGAGCAGGAAACAGCAGAACTCTCAGAACCCGAGGGTGAGCTTCGATCCAGTGTAGGCCTTGGTGCCAAATCAGGTTGTGTGGACTGTTGGAGCAGGTGTGGCTTTAGTCAGAGATCCCTCGCCACGAGTCCATTTTGTGAACAATTTGCCAAAGGAACACCATTCCTTGATGTGGGCTTTGCCTAAGCATTGTATGTGTGGATCATTGTTGGAGTTTGCTGCCCACATGATTGACAATGTTTAAACCCCCATGAGGGCATCACCAGGGAAATACTTAAACTAAAGCTAACCAACTAACACTATATAAGGGTACAAATTAACTATATACAACTAGAAAAAGTCACAGACAGCGATAGGTTGTAAGCTTAGGAACCACACAGAGCTCAGACTCTAACTATGGCAGTAAGAAGGAACTGAGGGGGGTAGAGGTGGTACTCCCTCAGATAGCCATGGCAGGGGTTATGAGCACAAGGCGCAAGGGCCGCCTCCTATGGGTACTGCTAAGCAAAATTTTCCAGCTCTGATATACTGGGTGTGCACACGCATAAGTGGAATACACAGCTGCATCTGCTTGAAGAAGAATCAGCAAGCTCTACAGAAAAAAGTTGTGAGAGAAAGAAAACTAGTACATATCTAGTTGTAGTTTGCTAGATATGTTTAGTTTCTTGGAATGTGCTATACTTTTGTTTTATTTGTAACCAATTGAGTTTCTACTTTAAAACTCCATCTTTTGTAATAAAGTTCACTTTGTTTTATCATAAGTAGATCTCAATAGAGTAATATTAGGCAAAGCATGAATTTTTAGTTGAACGAAACAAGCTGGTTTGTACACTGTTTGCAGATTGCAAACTTGATAATTTCTGTGAGTGCCCAGTGATGGGCTGGATACCTCATGGGAACACTCTTCCAGGTGGCCTGCGAACTGGGGTGCACCACGTATTATCTGCAAGGCAAAGTAAGGGCTGGCAGAGTCCTGAGAAATTTGTCTGGGGTGGCTAACAGACTGTGGTGACAGGGAGCTGTCACCCAGGTTAGCACCAGCAAAATCTCTCTCTCACTGATGCAGAGGGGTCACACTGACCTATGGTTTTGAGCATCCCAAGACAGCACCACCATTTGTTTTCTGTTTTGTTTTGTTTCACTCCATAGTAACCAGAACCAATCTCCTTGATTCTGTGTCTATTTTTTAATCACATGAAGCTTCTTTAGATCAAGCATATCAGATATTTCAGCTGAAATGTGTGGGCAAGAGACAATGACTTCCTGAAGCTCCTGCTTCCTGTGTGGACTGCTCTTTAAAAGCCATTTACTAACTTGTGTTTCCTTAACCAGAAATAATCTTGCATCCAGATACTTGTAGTTACATGAGATAACTAAAAAGACTGAAAAGAAATAAGTACCTAGAAGCAGCATTTTTTCCCCAACCTACAGAAGAGTCTTATTTTTCAAAGGATATTTTTCTGTTTTAAGTTCACAAACTACTGTTGAACTCCAGCCTGTGGTCATTTAGAACCTAAATGAACTTTTTGATAGATCACCACTGGAAAATGTTAGGAAATACTATGACACTGCACCCCATATTCTTCATAGTGATATTATGATATTATAGCATAATTATGATGCATTTTATGCAAGTCGGCCATGTGAGGTGTCACTGGAAAAGTTATTATTTGTTGAATATGATTATCCTATTTGTATGCATATATCATTTTTGTATTTGAAGTTATGAATATTGACTATGCATCTATATTTCAAATGTAGTTATACCTGGGTGTATAGCTGCAAGATGCTTTTAGTCTAGATTAGTGGGTGGGGAAGGGCCTATTCAGAGTAATAAGCCATAAGCTATGATTTAGTTGGGGATTGGTCCTGCTTTGAGCAGGGAGTTGGACTAGATGACCTCCTGAGGTCCCTTCCAACCCTGATATTCTATGATTAGGGAAAACATTAGGCCTTAGGAGAAGCTTATCTTCTACCTCGTGAGCCTTTCTGAGAATGCTCAAGACAGCCTACAAGTAATGGCTACTATGACTCTGCAAGGACATAGGACCAGACCACGTCTCTGGACTCCATCTTGGGATGTCAGTATTTTTCCACAAACTGATCTGGGAGCCAAGTTTTGAAACAAAGGGTTCCTGCCATGTGCTAAAGTTATATAAGGCAGGCAATGACATCAACTGGTGTTCTTCACTCTCTACACAAGAATGTTCCTCAGGTATTTTCAGGAATCAAGACTGAACTGGGGGAAGTGCTGGACCCAGGCTAAAGGGATTTCTAGCCTGTGTGTGAAAGACCTGGGGATTCTAAGCTGTAAAGCCAGTGCAGTTTGTCCCTTAAGAATCTGCAGCCTGCTTGTATCATCAGCCAGGGTGAGAATTTGCTAATGCGTATCCTGTCTTTCTAGTGTCTTAGACTTAGTTTGCATTTTTGTTTATTTACTAGGTAATCTGCTTTGATCTGTTTGCTATCACTTAAAAATCTATTTTACATTTTAACCTACCAACAAGTAAATTTGGAGTGAAGTGTGTGGGAATCTTAGCTCAGAGGGGCTTCTGCATATTCCTCTCCACATTTGGGGAGAGGGGGAAGGGACGACTCTATGAGCTTACGCTGTAGAGTTCCCTGTGCAGCGCAAGACAGTATAATTTTGGGTTTATGCTTCAGAGGGGGTGCGGGCCTTATCTTTAACCTTTCTACTGTTCGTTCGTGCAGTGGCTAGTCAGAGATTCTACATGTAACTGCAGCTGATTGTGTCCCTACCTGTGTGAATGCTGGAGGAAGTGTAAGACCAGGAGCATGTCTGAAGCTTGTCTCAGTAGCACAGTGTGAGAGGGAGCCCAGGCTAGTGGGACAGAAGCTGGGCTCAGTGGTACCCCAGTTCCAAGAGGCACCCCAGGGGATCCCATCACAAATACATTTTAGTTTTTTATCTTTTTATTGTAAGCAGAGGGATATCAACAATCACCTACTCCTCAATATACCTGCAGTTAACATTACAGTTTCAATGCTTAGGATTTCTTCCTGGAACACATCTGCAAACTTGCATGCAGAAAAGGGGGGAAAAAACCTGACAAAGTGACAGCTGATTCTAACTGGCGAGGAGCCGATGGGACTCTGCCATATGCTTTTAAAGTGACAGACAGCACACTACCTAGACAACTATCAAGAAATCATCAGATGTTCTAATAGGATAGAAAATACTATTAAATGGGAAGCCACACTGGCACTTTGAGACAATTAAAAATGTTAATTTCTACACATCGTGGGCTGGATCCTCAGCTGGAGTAAACTGGCATAGCTCCACTGAAGCCAATGAAACTATGCTGGATTTATCCCAGCCAAAGATCTGTATCTCTAGACCCACTAGAAGCCACATATAACTCTTGCTGAAGTCAACAGAAAAGCTCCAATTAACTACAAAGGTAGTTAGATCAGATCCCAAAGCTTTAATAATGTCACACTATATCAGTCCCAATTTAGCAAATATAGGTGATACTCATCCTTCCACACCAGGCTAAGAACAGTCACATATTTTATTAAGTTGTAGTTCAATATTATTGTTCATTTTCCTGGGGAAAAACATTCTCACAGATTTATGAAAAAAAAAAAAAGTAAAGATTAAAAATAATTTTCACATCTGTCTAGATAAATTACTATCTGTGTTACAATAAAGCCCTATATATTGCAAGTGTGAAATTGTACTTTTTCTGCTTAACGATCATCATAAAACTACAACTGTCCTCCTTACCATGATCATACCAGACAATCATTAACATTAATATGTCTCTTGTGTTGGTCACATTACAATGTAATAATAACTTCACCCTGACATAGAAGGCTCACACAAGGCCCTTTTCTCCACTTAACCTCTTGACCAGTCTGAAGTCTAGCAGATGGTAATACATAGGCCCTTGATTCTGAGTTGAGTTTTTGGCAATAGGTGTCTCAAACTGGACACCTAAAGACAGAAGAACCCAAATGTAGTGGACGCCATGAAAACCTGGACCATAATGCTGAAGAAATAAAGCAGATTAAAATATCTCATGCACATTTTGCACAAGGAATGTTAGATTTATTAATATTTTACACTATGTAGCCCTATGTATTTTCTTTCTAAAAGTTATTTTAAAAGTTCTCTTATTAAGCAGAAAAACTTTGAGCCTAGTTAGCTACTCTATTTAAAAACATAAAATTAAGATGAAGCAAGGGGCATACAGATTGATTTTTAGAGATCACAATCATCTTCCTATTTGCATAATCAATATTAGTCAACAGCATATCAGGGTAGTGAATTTAAGTTCATATACAGTTACTACTATATATTATTAGTTTTACCCACGAAGATCCAAAAGTATAGATTCCCCTTACAATTCTAAGTTAAGTCACAACTACGAACTACTGGATTTTAATGCTGAAGTAGCCATTTGACCAATGGCTAGTAACTAATTAGGGGCCTGACCCTTTAATTCTTTATTCACATGAGTAGTACCACTGGAGCCAATGGGCATACCCATATAGATATTAATTTAATTTATTATTAATGTAATAATAAATAATAGGTCTATTATTTATGTGTGAGTAAGAGTTGCACGATTCGACTCTAGAATCTTTATGAACTTTTTGGAATTTTATGGGTAAAATTCTGCTTGCCTAACTTCCAGAAAAAGTCCCACTGGGCCTCACAGTCAGAACACTCTAAGAAAACACTTGATGCATTATTGCTCAAGATCCTGCAAAACTGACTACATCTAGGTCTTAGCTTAATTATACTAATGTAGTGTATGACTTGTTCCTTCTGTCTTCATACATCAATTAACTAATATGTGACCGATAGTTAGTTAACTTTTCCTGTCTGTAAGTCCCATCTCAACTCATTTAATAAGGTCCCGTTAGATGGACTAAAATTTAATCTAACCCAATTCACTGATTTTTTTTGTTCCACTAAACTAATTAGATGTCTTATCTGTTCATATAAAATGAACTAAAGCAATTTGGCATGTAATTGTACATGAATAACCAACAACTGAAAAGGAAACACTGTCTCTCTCACTGGGGCAGGGACAAAGTGTGCAGGAGGCCGCTGTTGAATATTACCTATGCAGGAACAGAATAATGGGATACTGTGCGAGGCGTTGAAGTGAGGTCCATGACTAGGGCTCATAGGCACTATGGTAATACATATATATATATATGATATTAACTAATAGAATAACGACTATATGAAGTGTCATGCAAACAAAAGTTATTGAAAATATAGCAGACTGAAATTATATTTGTGCGGGAATTACTATATAACACTTTTATCCTCTTAATAATTATACTGGAAGGAATTACTCCTTCATTTTACTATTCATTTAAACGTCTGCTGAGACCTTATGACAAACTTTGACAAACTTTCTATTAAGAAGTAATTCTCTATCCAACTCTTATTGTTTTCTTCACCTCCATTTTTTAAAGAGACACATGCATAAAGGCAGATCCTCTGTTTTCATGGAGTTCATCTGCTCCTCCTGCTTATTCTCTACCTGAAGAGACAGTCCTCTCTATGATATCATCAAGTCTACAGACACTAAAAAGGATCTCATATAAAAGGGACACAAATGCAATATGAAAACCCAAGAAATATGGACTAGACCATTCAAGGCAAATAACACTGATTCGCTTCCAAATACGCATTATGGGGCAAATCCTGACCTGGCTGGTACTACAAGGTGAACATAGCCACTTTCAGATGAGTCCACGCTTCAGAAATGCTGCCAGTCAGCACAGGATTCCAATGGATGGGCCAGAGTAGATATGCAGTGCGGTCCCCTTTCCTGCTGCTATAAGCATCCTCCACTCCCACCTAGTGCTGCTGACTTTAATATATGTGCTAACAGTCTAGGATTGGACAATCATCCCTAGCCACCAGACCACATGTGTGAACCATCTCTGTACCTTGGTCCCCCTATTTTAATACTTAAAACACTGTTGTTTACATGTGGAGAAGGAGCACTCTTTATAAGCCTTCCCTCCTTGTGTGGGAGCACAGCAAAGGACAGGAAGTTGCCCCATCATTGGTTCTTTCATTATGCTGTTGGATCAAATAATTCAGGGCAATGTGACATACGATTCAGCAAATATAGTGTAGTATAACAGTGTCCTGCTGTTTAACTGCTCTAAGCTTTAAAAGATTAGTAGAAACTTCCTGCTTCCATGGTTAGATTACAAAAAACACGGCTGGCTCCATTTTAAAATAAAAATGCAAAGTGAAAACTCTTCAGGACTTGACTGTGCTACCCTCACTGCCACATAGTACCTTGCTCAGGGAGTAGTCCAGTTGATTTCAATGAGACTACTCACAGAGTTAGGTACTGCTCAGTATCTGGGGTTGTACAATTAGGATATCTGTCGGTTTTTATCCTGTTTTGGCATGCAGGTATAGATTCAGCATCACCCCCCACAAAATCATGTACAACCATCACTGAAGTTAATGGGAGTCTCATATACTTAAACCAGGGATGACTTTGGTAAACAGCAAGCAGTAGAGCTGGATTTGAACTATTAAGGGCTAAATTTTGATTTGGACTACACAGCCAGGGAGGATAGTAAAGGGAGTTGGAACCTCCATTACACCTTTGCAAAGGCTACCCAGACCTTGAAACTGGGCAAGGAGAGAGAAAAGAATGAACTGCTACATGCTTGTTTACCACCTCATAGACTAAGAGAACAGGATCAGGAAATGGGTAGAACCTGGGCTCTATTTTCCAATAGACTAGCCAGCATAGATATGTCAGCGCAGGGGTGTCATAACTTACTGCTGGTACAAACTCGCAGCAAATTGCTAATTTCCACCACCCATGGATAAAGGGAAATCAGGAAGGGAATTGGCTACGGCACAATTCCTCCTGAAGCTTATGTGCCAGCCTGTGCTCAGGCACACTCAAGCCTACATTATGAGAACTGAAACCTCATTATTAGGATTGCAACCACATTTGTCTCTCTCAAAATAGATCTGATAATTGTATTAAAAATTTCAAAGTTATGCCTCTGTCTTTTGATACCAACAGATGTGGATGTTCTACTTTTCAGTTACACTTTTTTTAGGTTAACAATATGCATCCGAGGAAGCGAGCTGTAGCTCATGAAAGCTTATGCTCAAATAAATTTGTTAGTCCCTAAGGTGCCACAAGTATTCCTTTTCTTTCTGCGAATATATTTTAGGTTTTCTTTTATTATAAAATATGGCTAATAATGGAAGCTAATTTCCATTTCTGAAAGAAAAATGGTCCCTGACAGAGACCAAAGCAATACAAAAATTCTGGGCTTGTCTAGATAAATGAAAGGATAGCTGATCTCAGAGGCAGTTTCACTGTGGGTAAATCTGGCCTCATTAAACTCAGCTGAAGTGCTGCCAATGATTTCAATAGGAATATCATATTACTTGGGGCAGGATCCCACCAATTCACTCCCTCCAGAGTGGGAAATTAAGCTGCAAACTTCTGCAATTCACTGTGATTATCTCAGCAAGTTTGACTTTAGTTCAACACTTGCTGCCTTGTTCTCTCAGAAGCAAAGACAGGGTTAACCAACAACCAGTCACTTCTCATGAAGCAAAGTATTATTTGCTCAGATCAAAACCATTACAGAGAAAATATTTTACACAAACAACAAATAGCTTATACACATGTCTAGCTTACCAGGTATCACCCAGCCTCCATCTGGAGACTCTGGATCAAGTGTGAAAATAACCTCCCTCCTCAATCAGGGAGGTCACTTTAGATGGCTTTCAGTTCTTTATTTGCCTGGCCTCTTGAACCATGTCAAACCAGTATATGTAATTTCCCCCCAGGAATGAAACTTCTTCAGACTTATTACTTGCCTTAGGGATGTGCATTAATTGTTCCCCAGTGATTATAGTTCCTGAGGAAACATTTTAACATCCCTATTGAGTCAGGAATACAATCCCTAGCCCATAAAGACACACACACAATTTATAAGGTTGGAATATTCATAGACTATTGTATCATGTGGTGATAGCATCCATCACAGTCACCATATTTTCCCCAGCAATTAGACTATTTGACTATATCGGAATGGTAGATGGGTTGGTTGTAAAGAAAGCACAGTGCCATGTTTTCTTCCTTTAAAAACAGAAACAGAAAACACAACAGCAAGAAGAATGCTGTAATTTTAAAGATTTTCTATAGGAAGCAGTCTGTGATACTGAATAGAAGTTCCAGTCTTGCATACTTATAGATGTACTGCCTCAATACAAGTGCAAAATGCATTAAAAAATCCTGACTGGCAGCAATGAAGGGATAACAGATAAGTGAACAAAAATAGAATCTATCATAGGGAACAAAGAAAAAAAGAGGAAAAAAGAAAAGGAAAAAAAGTGGAGGATTTATTTTAAAAGGTTAAACTGTGATGTACATTTGAAGTTTTGAAAACTAGTGAAATATCTTTTAGGGTTGGCCTAAATTACTCTGCAAATTTGTTTCTATGGGGCTTTTTGGAAGGAAAATAAGTAGAGGTTACAAGTGTTCATACTTACTTACAGGAGTTAAACTATTTTTGCATATTTAAAAGGAGAATTGGCAAGAAGATTAAAGTCACCACTTGATCTCTCAAGACTATCTGGTTGAGAACCAGCTTTGATTTCAAAATGCCTTTTTTTAAAACCCAGCAATCTGTTGCTGAGAATTTTGTTTTAAACATGAGGAACTTGGGCAGAACTGAAATTTGCCCTTGCAAAAACACAAGGGAGTTGCATGATTATTTGCATCATGGGTTTCAGTGCCAGGGTTAGGTGGGGGTAAAAAGAGCCGTCTTCAAGGGACTTCTACTCTCTACTGCTCTGGAACTCCCACACAGATAAAGGGCAGGGCAGGAAATTTTCAGTTTTTTCAAGTTAGTTTGGCTCCATCCATATATCAGCCTGTGAAGTTCAGAGAGTATGGATGGAGACTGGCATAGATTAGTGACACAGTCCTTCCCCCAGGAGCATTAGGACACTAGGGAGGTACTTGAGATTCAGAGTCATAGCTTCCTGGTCTTTTTCTGAGCTCTCATGGATATGCAACACCTCTCTCTCAGAGGGTGGGGGGTGGTGGTTTCAATATTACAGTTTAGTTCTATTTTATTAGAGGATCCCAAAACACAGTATGCTGCCTTTGCCGGCTGTCTTCCCAGTAGCAGTTAAATAATAAACCACCACCAAAGACAAAAGTGGCCTAAGTAAGTAATGATGATGACGACAACAATGATGCACAGGCAAGGAAACAAAACAAAAGAATCACGTTAAATTTCAGCTTCATTAAAAAGAAAAGAAAAAAAATGTTGGATGAAACCATGGCAGAAGTGATGGGGACAGAAATTTTGTTTTCAGATTTATAACAGAACATATATGAAGGAAAACCACAAAAGCAGTTCATTTCACCCCTCCCCACCCCTGCCCGCCTTTTTTGTGAAGAACAGTTTGTTACAGAATCTCTGGGAAAAACCCACACTTCCTTTTAGTTGCACATATTGTACATGAACTATGCTCTGGTTAAATTCCTCTTTCTGCACCTGCAAACATATGCTATCAAAATTAGTTACTTGCTAATTCACAAAGCCAGATTCTGTTCTCTGTTAAATTGATGTAATCCTGGAGTAACAATGTTTAAATGGAGTTGTTCCAAAGTTACACTGATGTAACTGGGTTCCAAATCTAGTTCATTGTGTGTCAGTGTTTCTTAATACTTCTACTGAAACCCCTGCTCCAATGAGTCCTAGAGTTCATTGTAATAAAGACTGCAAACTAAGAATATACAGTACATAAAGTTGTATCTATTGCCATGAAGAAGCCTAATAATCCTGACAGAACCCACACAAGTACACTGAGTACAAATGAGATGTCATTATTGGCACACTATCAACATACTAATCAAAAGGCATCAGATTCAAATTCATGAAGTCTATATAGAGTTGACATGCAATGGGGAACCCCAGAAGCATTATCAACAGGAGACTAACCTTTTTGATCATCTTCTTATACAAGGCACACACACACACACAAACCCCTGCAACACACATAGCGAAGTCTAATGTCATATCACTTCAATGTGCATGTTTTAGTGTTTGGTGCATGGAGAAATGACATACAAAAACATGAAAAAAAATTACTTACCTGGGCCAATGCAAAATGATGCAATTATTGCAAGAATGCAAAATATACTGAGATAGGGGAGCCAGTATGCATGATTCTGGAAAAAACAACAACAAAAAAATAACCCACACTAGCATTACTTATGTCAAATGCCTAATCAATAATAAGAGATCACATGGAATACAAAATATTCTTTACATTCTTTCCATAGATTAAGGTTTATGCCAAGAGTTAGTCTTAGAAATCAGTATTCCTGAAATATTTATTGGACAATTTGTATTAAAATTAACATTTGGAATCTATACAGTGAAATGTCAAGAGGTCTGCTGCATTGAAGAAGCCACAAATATTAAAAAAACTCATAACTTCTTATGCCAAGCTGTGAAAGAGTTTCCTTGGGTTGCACAAATTCTTCTTGGTCACCTTCCCCAGATGTCTCTGCCATATTATTAAAGCCAGTATGGCAGATTTTTTTAAATGACAAAGTTAATTGTGTGAAGAATGGACTAAATACAAGTCTCTCAATGGGACAGGGAGTTCTGTTCACCAGAAGCTAGGACTGGGTAACGTATTGGATTGCTTGATGATTATCTGTTCTGTTAATTCCCTGTGAAGCACCTGGCAAAAGACAGGATACTAGACGGATCTTTAGTCTTATCCCAGTATGGCCTTTCATATGTACTAAGCTTAAAATAATATACAGTGGGTGCGATCAAACAGGTTGGGATATTCAGCCACATCCTGAAATTGTAGACAAACAACCTAATGGATCTGATTTTGCAGTAAAAGTTTTGTGTGAAAAGGACAGCCACAGGATCAAGCCCATAGATCAGTGGTGGGAAACCTGCAGCCCGTGGGCTGCACACAGCCTGTCAGGGGAAGCCGCTGGCAGGCCACCAGACAGTTTGTTTACATTTGCTTGGCCACTTGCAGCTCCCAGTGGCCAGGACCAGTGAACCGCAGCCACTGGGAGCTGCAGGCAGCCGTGCAAATGGTCTGGCAGCCTGCCAGCGGCTTGCCCTGATGGGCTGTAGGTTGCCCACCACTGCCATAGATTGTAGATGGTTTTATAAGTTTTTGGGTATGTCTAAACTTCGAGCTGGAAGTGTCAATTCCAGCTCAAAGAGGCTTACATACACTAGCTCTGATCAAGCTAATGTGCTAAAACAGAATGTAGCCTCAGCAATGTGAGCGGTGAGAGGGTATAGGTGCCCAGGGTACATAACTAGCATCTTGCTTGGGTATGTGCTCAGGGCAACTAGCCCCTCGTGCCATTGCATCTACACTTTATTTTTAATGCTTTAGTTTAATCAGATCTAGTGCAGGTATGTCTCCCTGACCTGGAATTTACATCTCCAGTTTATAGTGTAGACACAGCCAGTGTATTCTTCCAAAGTTCCATACTTCTATTTCTGGTTTCAGAGTAGCAGCCGTGTTAGTCTGTATTCGCAAAAAAGAAAAGGAGGACTTGTGGCACCTTAGAGACTAACATATTTATTTGAGCATAAGCTTTCATGAGCTTTACAGCTCACTTCATCAATTTCTATTACAGATTATGTGGTTTTGTGAGGAGTTCATTTTGTCTATAGAAAACTAAGTGAAGCAACAGCAATACAGGTAAAAAGTAATCTAAAGGAACTGACTAAGATTAAAAAGAAGAGCTTAAAGGAAGGCAACATTTGATTCAATAGGATCTCTAAATTATATGAATTTTCCCTCTCGCTTCAAATACTGAAAGAGAATTCTACTAAATTGCCAGACCACAGTCCCCGATTTATTCATGTAATGCTGAACAACAACTCCTCCCAATTTCCTCCCACAGCCCTGTGGTCTCATCTTATTTCTCAGAAAATTTTGAATAGCAGAATGTTATAGTGAGGTTTAAATAAAATACTTAGTAAAAATACTAATTTTTTGTTATTTTTACAAAATATGAAGATATATTTACTTAGAGTATCTGAAGCATCATCATACCTATATTTGCCAATATAAATGACTGATGTACAGATTCAAACAAAAAAGTACTATACTGGTTTGTTCCTTTTTAACTTGTTTATTCATTTATACATTAACTCTCAAAATATGATAATCTGTGAAGGCTCTTCTTGGCATTAGTGTGAATTCATAAACTCGTATATTTATCAGAGATGAGCTCATGTTGGATCCAAACACAGATTTAAACTTGTTAGCCCCTTATACAGAGATGACACAGGTGCAAATTCAGAACCAGATACAATTTTCCTCTGAGTTCAAGGCTGTTTGCATCCTAGGTTCTTGGTTCAGACTTATATCTAATACTTAATGGACTAGATAGTCAGCTAATGTAAATTGATGTCATTCCACTAAAATCTAACTTACAGTCAATGGAGCATCGCTGATTTACAACAGCTGAAGATCTAGTCTAATTAGTTTAAACATGTCACATTATATATTAAAGGGTTTGGAAATGCCTACTTTTCAGTCAGCTCATAACAAAACTTGCAGCCTTATATCTTATGTGTCTTATGGTTGTGCTAACAACCTTGGTTTTATGACCTCGTCTGTAAAGTACAGTTTTATTGTTTCACACAATCTGTTTTTTTTATTGTTTTGACAATCTGGTAAGTCCTATTCAGAGAGTTCACAGATTCATAGAGTTTAACGCCAGAAGGCACCATTAGATCATCTAGTCTGACCTCCTGCAGAACACAAGCCCTTAAATTGCACCCATTTACCCTTATACTGAGCCCAATAACTTGTCTTCATGTAAAGCACATCTTCCAGAAAGGAATCCAGTCTTTATTTGAAGATATCAAGAGATGAAGAATCCACTGCTTCCTGTGGTACTTTATTCCACTGGTTAATCACCTTCACTGATAAAAATTTGTGCCTTATTTCCAATTTGAATTTGTCTGGCTTCAGTTTCCAGTCACTAGCTCTTGTTATGGTTTTACTACGTTCACATGCTACTCACATTGACTCTGAGAGTATGTCAACATCGCATAGTAAAGTATAATTATAGCCCCAGTGAGCATACCTGTGCTAGCCACAAGCTAGCTAGCGGAGGTACATTAGCGGTGAAGAAACGGGGTAATGGGAAAAGAACCCAAGTATGTACCCGGGATTTTACTGGGATAGGTAGCCTGCTCTGAAGCTTGTGTTGCCACATCGTCACTGCTACTATTACCGTCACTAGCTAGATTAAAGCTAGAGCAGCTATACCTACCCACAGTATAATTACACATTGGTTTGCAATGTAGACATACCATCAGTGGCTCCCTTCATATCAACTCAAGCAAAGAAATAGGATACTGCAGTCAGATAAATAATGAGGCTCATTTTACCTGCTGTTCCAAAGACAGAGAAATCTTGACTATAGCCAGCGGAAGAACAACTTGCTGAAAGATCACTAAAAGCAGGCTGTTTCAACCTATCAGAACTCTACTTTTCAAGCCCCAAGAACAAAAGAAAGCTGTACATGATAATGCATACAAACGGAGGACAAACAAGGCAGACAAACTGATTTCCTTTCAGTGTTATAGTTTGTTTAATAACCTTCTTCCAATCATTTGACATAATCACTTGCGAAGTAAATGCTAACCCTGGCATCTACATGCCAGGTGCTTCCTTACAACAAATAATGAATCTTCACCTTCTGAGTCCAAATAGCTGAACTGAACTTCAAAGCTACAGTCATGCTGGAATGTTTTCTCCCCCGGGAGCCTTCTGTTTGAATTTAACCTTTTTGCTTTTTTTAAAAAAAAAAAAAAAAAAAAAAAAAACCACTAGCAGAAGGCACATAGAGAATGCAAGAAATTTCAAGAAGATATATACTGTTTTACAGCAAAAGTATGAGGTGTTGAACGCAGTGTTTCTCAACCCTGGGCAAAATTATCCTCTCAGATCTGCTTGCATGAAACTCTCACTTGGTAAGAAATGAATGAGACAATCTTTTAGATCACATTATGACTAACAATCACACTCTGAAATAATTAAAAAGAAAAGGAGTACTTGTGGCACCTTAGAGACTAACAAATTTATTAGAGCATAAGCTTTCGTGAGCTACAGCTCACTTCATCGGATGAAGTGAGCTGTAGCTCACGAAAGCTTATGCTCTAATAAATTTGATAGTCTCTAAGGTGCCACAAGTACTCCTTTTCTTTTTGCGAATACAGACTAACACGGCTGCTACTCTGAAACCTGAAATAATTAAGTTTATAATTAAGCAGAAGACAGAACTGCAAATATCCAATTCAGAATAGGCCATCATTTAAACTTAATCAAAAATTGGAATGGTCCACAGAAGTAAGCTGAAGCCAAGAAGTACTATATACCGGACATTTAAAATAGAGAAATGAAAGATAATAGTTATGTAATGAATATACTGTACCTGTAAAGTCAGGGATACTGTAAGTATTGTAAAGAAGATGACCATCAAACCAAAACCTCCGATAAGCAGAGGTCTTCGTCCAAGCCGTTCAACAGCTAAACCCTGAATAAGAAGAAATGGTATTTTACTTTCTTGAAGAGCCAGTAGAGCTTCGTTAATTAACAAAATTCTTACAGCGAAGTGATAGGTGCTATGTAAAAACCATAGATAGTAACAATTAACTTCATTTTGTTAATTCTCAGCTACAGTGTGTTCATAATTACAGTCAGATTACATCATTTGACATATTTTGGAAAACAGGTAATTGTAATATTCGGCATCGTTTATTGAAAATAGAGCAAATAAGTAATATTTGGTTGGGTTAAATTTTTTTCCCTACAGAACCATAATGAGATTATACATGGAAGAATGTGAAACTTGTAATCGATTGTCTTAAAGTGCAATGGTGTAGGTTCAATTTCCATTAGTGCAGTGGATATCAAATCTCATTCAAACGTGGCATAGATACCCCAGAAACCTGTGCCTTTATGCACCTTTTCATTTATTTATGTTGACTACTTTGCAGACAAAGGAACTTAATTAAAAAAATCACATAAAATCAGAGTATGTCTGCGAAAGAGGAATAATAAAAGAGCTCTAAAAAGGGTTAGTATAAAATAATTGATTTTCCTAGATTCATACATTTTATGTAGATGAGATACATTTTAAACCAGACACATCGGAACATTTTCTAACATACTATTCCCACCAGTAATTACTAATTAAAATTGCTTTCTTATGAAGAAAGGGTAACATTACTTTAAATCTAAAAGGTATGTGTCAACTAACTGCTTCAGATGATTTTAAATCGGTAGAATCAAATATTTATTTGCCAGGTAAATAGTTACCTTGGACTAAAAGCCTGAGTTCAAGCATCACCCATGCGAAAGGTGAAATGCAGAAATGAAATGAATTCTAAATTACATGGGGCTCTGTGGTGGTTTGCAGCCATGGAATTCCAGGAAAAGTTTTGTTATAGGCAGGCATGTATCTGTAGATGTGGAGGGAGAGGACAACATTTGTGGAGTGGGTACTCTTTCCAAAAATTTCAGCTCTGCTAGTTGTTATGGAAGAGGCATGGAGGTATGCAGCACTAAGTGAACTTAGTAGGCCAAAGAAGCCAACCCATGTAGATTTTATGGCCAGAAGGGACCACTATAATCACCTAGTCTGACCTCCACAACACAGGCCACAGAACTTCATTAGTAGTGGAGAGAATTATCCTTCCCTATTGTACAAGTAAAACACACTCAAGCCCAGTAATTGTGGGTCAAAACAGAGGCACCCCATTGTAGAGGTAGTTGGAAAATTTTAGCCTAAGAGATTTTCCCAATCTCACAAAGAAAGTCCTTGGCAGAGCTTGGAACCAAAGAGAGATCTCTGTGCTCCAACTAGTAGACCATGCCCTAGGGACTTGATCCTGCAAGGTTCTGAGCACGCGGGCCCTGATCTAGCAAAGCACATGCTTCACAATGGAACTACTCATGTGTTGGAAGTTAAACAGATGTGCAAGTGCTTTGCTGGGCCTGTGCCAGAGCACTCAGCCCCTTGCGTGACTGAGGTCTAGCTCCCTTATGCAGAGAAGCCCGCATAATACAGGTCTGTGGTGACCAAACAGGAGACAGTAAGTTACCTTTATATAATTATTTTCCCCCTCTGGGTAATTCTGATTGCAATAAATGAAGTCATAGAATAACATCAATGCCTGTAGCTAAACAGAACCTGCCAGAAAATTTCACAGAGGGAGTAAAAGAATTTTAAAAGGTAAAGAAATGTATTTCTTTGCTGAATGTCTCCCACACTATGATAGGAATATATTCTGAATGTCCCTGCCTGAGGGTGGCTAGGGAAAGGCCTACCCTAGAAAGTTTTGCTGTTTGAACTATACAGACAATACCAGCGTATTGTAGACAGTATGAAAATGCTTATACCAGTATAATTTATGCCACTTTGGAAACCAGCATAAACTATGCTGGTAGAAAGCACAGTTATACCATCATAACTACCTCTGCACTAGAGCTTTCAGCGACATTGTTATGTTGGGGAAGAAAAAAAACAAAACACACCCCTAACTACACAGCTATACCAGTACAATCTTTTCAGAGTAGACCAAGGCTCAGTTTTCATTTCAGCTTTGCAGTTCACCACAATAAACCTAAACCTAAAAGTAAATCATTATTGCCTTAAAACTAGAACCCAGATGAACTTGTAGGAAGTAAGTCATTAACAGAAATAGAGAGAATGTTATAATTAATTAAGTAGTTTATGGTGCAAGTGAAAAGAAGCGTTATTCATTTGTAAGAGTGAGAACAGGGTCATCTTTTAAAACAGAATTCCCGTAGGATTCTTCTGTTAAACTGTCATACAAACCATGCACAGAGTTTGTCCCTCGGCATAAGGTGGTCATCTATAAAGCACAATGGAAACTGGTGCAAAATAAGACACAAAGACAATTAAAAACTAGCTTCAGTTTTTATATACTACTTTTTCTTTGAAAGCATTTACAAATACTTCTCCTGCCATATATGTCAATCCTGGAGGTGCATTTTTATTTTCAAGTTAAATAAATGTCATGCTACTGTAGTTTCAGCTGTGGACTGTGCTTGGATATGGTCATGCTTCAGAAGTCATGTCTACAGTGCAAGTTATGTTGGATTCCAGCACTATTTTCATCCATTTTACTTTCATCTTTGGATTGTTCTAGTTATTTTAAGTAACAAGATTTTATTATTTTAAATAGCAAAAGAAACTGGTTTGGACATCACCTAAGGATTTATATATATATATATATATATATATATATATATATATATATATATATATATATATATATATATATATATATATATATATATATAGGACTATAATGACATATGAATGACAAGTTACAATTTCATGCTATGTTTTAAACTTTTGTCCCCCTTTTAAATCTAATAAGCCACTCTAAATAAAATTTGACCGTTCTAAAAACTTCCGATAGTTTCAGTGGCTGAGCTTTGGATATATAAGGTGCTGAACACTTCTGTGAGATGTTGTCAGCCCTCAACTACCAGTAAAGAGCCAGTCTTGAAAACACTTATGCACATGGATAACCTTGTTCTGGTAGGAATAGGAATATTTCTCAAACCAGTATAAACTGGTAGAAATCTTTTTGTACCTTAAGCCACTGTATATGGCATAAAAGGAAATACTACGTGTTCACTTATGGTTACAGAAAAAGTGCAGCTGCTTTCTATTATAATGGATTGTGCTACCTGTCAAATATAGCACTTCGTTGTGAGATCATGAGCACACTCACAGGAAGGAGGAGTTGTGGTGGTTTCTGTGATTAACATAACTCTGAAGTACTTGACTTCTGTGCAATTAATAATGCAACTGTAAAATTACACTGATTTAACTTTTTTCAGGTAGCAATACAACTTCATATATCACCAGTCAACAAAGGAATTCGTTCTGTATCAACAGATCACACACAACTACCTTCTGACTGAGAACTCCTTTGAATAAATGCATTAAAAAACCAATCGCCAATCCCTTCCACTTGAGTCAACTGTAGAGACTGGTGTTAACATAATGAAATCAGAGCATATTCAAAAATTCTGGGCATGTTTATGTGGCAAAAATGATTATGTAAGGAAGTGGAATTGCTAACAGGTCCCAATTCTGTAGTTCTTATGGTAGGTTCCTGAATACTTCATTTCAAATTTTCCCCAACCCCCAAGTTTTGTTAAGAAAACTCCCAATTTTACTCTTAATATCTTAAGACCTGCTATTAAATATGCTCTACTACTTTTCAATATTATAATTATCATTACTTATGTTACTTTTTTCTCCTGACATGCTTCTGACTGACTCTATCCTAAATAAGAGCTTCTTTTTAGACTCAGACTCATGTGATTAATGTGACTTGCCAGTTCTGTGCTATTTCCATCTTAAACAGTAGGATTAAGTAGATAATCAAATCTCATGTCTATTCATCATTCAGGGTACGGTCACTTGCATCCAAGAAAAGAGTAATAGACAATCCAGAGAGGTGAATTTATAGTTTTACTTGTAGCCCCTTTATTCACAGCACAGTGATTTCTCCTAGAACATGAACCATGCTGTTGCAAAAAGAAACAAGGAATCAGGTACCTAAATATAGGTTTAGAAGTTTAGCCTGAGCCACCCAGTTTGGGCACATCACACTTTAATAAATATATGTCCTGCTTGGCTCTTGCATCAACTTGGGTGTGTACCTTCTTATGCCCTCATGCAACAACTTGTTGAGCATTTCCTTCATTCAGGGGGCTGTCAGCAACTGATAGCATTGGTCTATAGGTTCAGTCTGATCAATCAAAAGGCCCTCAGTAAGGGAACATCTCCTGAAGGAGGTCCATTGGATTCCCCTTGTTGGATATCTTTTAGGCATGCTGAAGTCCGCATCTGTTTCAGCTGGTCTATCTTTGAGGTTTTGGGGACCTCTCTCTGACTTTCTGACCCTGTATACAAGAACTATTTGTAATGGTAAATGGAGCATGATTCAAGGAAGACTCTGGAGATCTGAATTCTATTCCTGGCTCTGATACTGACAGACCGTATGATCTGGGGGAAGTTGTTTAACCTCCCTTTGTCTCAGTTTCACCATCTGAGAAACTGGGATATGCTGCTTCTCTCCTGTGAGCTCTGCAGATGAAAAACACTGCATAAGAGCTAAGTATTATTATAGTACCCCCCTTCCTCTCATCCCATTAAACTATAGTTTTGGCAAGTGACCCCTTTTGGCGTAGAGGTGGCTGGAGGCAATGCTGGGCTTTGCCCTATACCAAAATTACTTTCTCAGGTTCTGTCTACACTGCATACCTGACAACAGCGCAACTGTGCTGCTGCAGCTGTGCCATTGCAAGGTGCACTGTGTGGTTGCACTTTACTGCTGGGAGAGGGCTCTCCCGGCGACAAAATCCCACCACCTCCTGCGAGGAGCAGCAGCTTCCTTGACGGGAGCACGCTCCTACCGATGAAGCGCTGTCCACACCAGCGCTTTTTGCTGCTAAAAGTTTTGTCGTTCAGAGAGGTGTTTTTTCATACCCGAGTGACAAAAGTTTTAGCAACGAAAGTGCCACTGTAGACAGAGCCTTAGTTAAACTAGAACTTGAACTGGTTGGTTCTTTGTGGTAGATTTCAGTGCTTGTCACAGCCCAGATTACCCTTATTCACATTGAGTAGTATCTTAATCCAGAAATAGTCACACTAACCTCAATATACATCTGGATTAAGGTACTACTAAGGGTGAGTTAGGTGATCATAATTTGGCCCTACATTATTGAGTCCAAATTCCCCATGTAGTAAAAGACAACCACTACACACACATACACATAAAAATATCTAATGCTCTTGAAATTTTCCTGGGACAGTAGCTATTTTCCACTACTATAGCATTGCTAGATTTTACTTTTGTATGTGGTGTGATACTAGTCTAAGTATCTTTCAGCTCACAAATTTGCTTCGTAAGGATCATAGACAGTTGCATTCAAAAACTGCAAAATGAGGATGAGCTCATGAATATAGATTAATTAGTGAATCATTCTTTGTGACCAGAAGAATACAGTGCTTTACACACTGAATAAATCGAGTATTCTTTGGCTACCACTTACCACACATATTTGGGAGAGCTTTCATAGGTTTAAGCAAAACTCATTAAAAGTTTAATCATCTAAAAATTCATGCTATTGAAATGTTATGCGGTCTAAACAAATTAGCATGGAAGTCAATTTAGAAAACCAAATGTTTGCTTTCATGGGCAATTATTTATAGCTGGATAAAATGATAAATGATGTTCTGCATAAACATTGCTCTTGGATAAAATTAACAGTTTTTTGTTCCATGGTTAATTTTATTAAGGGGAAAATGCTGTTTTAAAAGGCTGTAAATCTTTTTATAAGCACTCTACGGGGGAAAAAAGCAATAGAGAATATTTTTAGGGAACTGCTGTAAATTTTTTTAAAAAAAACAGTAATACTGGCAAAGGGTATTTTCTCATTACAGTCTGTATTTACTAGTAAAAAATAATAATTGTAAAAAAGCTACTTAGATTTTATAGTATCTTTCATTCCAAAGATTTCCCAAGTGCTTCACAAACAAACTGAATTCAGCTGGACCGCTCAAGTAAATAAAGTTATTAATGCAAGCATGCATTGCACAACTGGATCTTTGAATTGATAGATAATTAATAGTTCATCAAGTGAAGACTCCCTACCCGACTGAAAACGTAGGGGACATTTAGATAGGGAGAACATGGCAACCAAAGTTTGTATGCGACCAGAAGTCTTGGGTTATCACTCCTACTACTTTATTAAAAATACTATGGGATATTTAATGAGCACACATGGCTAAAACCACAGTTTCTCTACATCTCTCTTTAAAAAAAAAAAGCAGTAACTTCAGCAGCACAGTCCTCCATAACACTGTACTCGGACACTGATTGAGCAATGGCTGAGGAGAAGAGTGAAATCTACTATACTGAATCACTGAGACCACTTCCTGCAGCATTTAAATGTTCCTCTGGTCTTTCATTCAAATACTGACCCAGCATGTGCCCACTGAACTGGTGGAGCACAAAGTGGTATGATTCATGAAAAGTCTACAGACATACTAAACATGAGTTTCATTCTGGGCATGAGCCTGGGAACAGTGGTATTTGCAACAATATTTGCATTTCAATTTTCAAGTTCTTGTTTCTTTATGTGACCATTGGGATTTCTACTCTACAGAAAGAGTGACAGGGCTATAACTGAAGCTTGCTAATAACAAGCAAGCAAATAGATTAATGTAATGGCTATGTATTAATGAGATAATATTTGTAAAATGCTTTGAAGAGACAGTGCTATAAAGGAGTAAATATTATAATTAGGGTTACGATTTTATCCCAGAGATCTGGGAAGTCATGGAATCTGTGACTTACAAAGACCTCCGTGAGTTCACCCCTGCGATAACAAGCAAGCAAATAGATTAATGTAATGGCTATGTATTAATGAGATAATATTTGTAAAATGCTTTGAAGAGACAGTGCTATAAAGGAGTAAATATTATAGTTAGGGTTACGATTTTATCCCAGAGATCTGGGAAGTCACGGAATCTGTGACTTACAAAGACCTCCGTGAGTTCACCCCTGCGATTGGGAGCTGCAGGATCCTGCCGCCTCCCACAGCGGCAGGGAGCTGCGAGATACCCCCTCCACCTGAGGTGGCGGGCCCGCAAGCTGCCAGCAGCCATGGGCAGTGGGGGTACCCACAGGTCCCCACCACCACAGGCAGGGCAGGTACCCCACAGCTCCCCACTGTGGCAGCAGGGCAGAGGGACCCCTGCACCCCTGGCCACCATGGGGGGCAAGGGGCACCTGCTGCTCTCCACTTTAGGCAGTGACAGAGGGACCCCTGTAGCTCCCTGGCCACCGCAGCGGGGCAGGGGGAGCCCCGCAGCTCTCCACTGCGGTGGTGGCAGCAGACTATGGGGAGGGGGACCCCCACAGCTCCCCTCTGCCACGGGGGGAGAGGGAGGAGCAGAGGGACCCTGGATCTCTGAGCCCCCATGGGTGGTGAGGGCCTCAGAACTCCCAGCTACTCACAGCTACCCAGTCCCTTCCAATTTTATCATGGATATTTTTTAGCAAAAAGTCAGGAATAGATCATGGGCTCTGGTGAATTTTTCTTTACTGCCCAGGACCTATCTGTGACTTTTACTAAAAATATCCATGACAAAAATCTTAGCCTTAATTATAATATTTGTATGTTTGTTTTTCCTCAAGGATCACATCAACCTATTATTACTGGGCTATTATTCCCAGAAGATAACTTAAAGGGACACTTTCTATTTGAATTTTATGTTCTTGTATTAAGGATATATTGTGAATTGAATGTTTTTTAGATTCTTTATCAAAAAATATATATTATGGTTTTTCTTCTCTCCTGTCTGTTGGGTAGACCCAAAGCACTACTACCAAACGCTCTGCTGTCTTTTTACACAACAGCGTGCTGCCTGTATAAGCTACTGTCTAATTGCATCATGGATCCTTTAATGGACTAGTCCACAAAGAGGATAAAAGTCTACTGTTGCTATCTGACAATGGAGGTACTGTAATTCATTAACTCACTTGGTAGGGACCTCTGCATTGGTCCTAGGTTCTATTCTTGATGATGACCTGGTTTCAGTTTCATTTTGTTGCTATTGTAAACACCTAATTGCAGATTTCTGGGAAAGAGTGTGCTTATGAACTCCTACCCAGAGCAGTGCAGGAGCGTGATGCAGTTTGCCATCAACTAAACAGTGAAACTGACCATACATAAAATGCTGGCAAATGCACAAAACAAACAAACTTGGGGAAAAAGAAAAAAAAAACAACATACCCCCTTCAATCTCTTGCAACTATAGTAGTCTTAGGAGTTACTTGTAACAAGAGAAGGTATAACATTTTCAAATGGCAATGTAAAATTCAAGTTGGTGTCCCTTGGAACAGGAACAATAAAATGTGCCTGAGGATTCTTGAAATAAAATTAAGTCTATAAAGCAATGTTTCAGTGTATCTCAAAAGAGCATGTTTGAAAAGTTAGAGATTTCCATACATCAGTATTTCCAGAGGCGCAACAAGCCAGACTGAATATAAAAGAAGGAAGGGAATTAAAAATAACCTTGTGGGCATCAGAAACTTACTGAAGAAATCACAGATATCGGGAACTTAGACATATCCATTTCTTGTTAGATATAACAATGTATTCTGAACATGCCCTAAAAACTGACTGTATGGAACCCACTGAAAAGACAACAGACCCTATTTATAGAATAGCTTTTATGCCATCAAACCTTCTCCGTGTAATTTTCAGTGCCAGAAAACAAAGATCATCATCCTCCCCATATAAAAATATCTACCAAATCATTTTTTGTGTTTATCTTAAACAAAGAAATATTAAAATAATGTCCCATTTATTTAAAAGTGTGGCTATGTATCTAAACTGAGATCATCACAAATCTAAATATAGATGTGTGGAAAGGTACAAAACATCAGGAGAAGGCCTTTGTGACATTTAAGATCTCCTTATGTCCCATACAATATGGAAATAATGTTGATAGCTTGGTTTAGTATAACATTTAAGAGGCCACAAAGTACTTGTTATCCTACTAGAATGGATTTTTTGCCAAGATTGTTTCTCTGACATTTAAAACTGCTTTAAATCCCAACATGATTACGTAATATTGTTTTAATAGTATTAGAATATATGCAGATAAAACTTTAATTAAAAAGTATGAAATTTACCTTTGCAGTTAATCTGTTGATTTGCAATGTCACATTCCAAAAACATTTAAAATGTTTTAATTATAATAGTGCAAACAAAAATAAGCTTGCACTAACAGCGAGCAGTTTATTCAACTACTGAAAGTACCTTCGGTTTTATTTTGTCACAATAGCGTATCATGTTGTCTAATCAAGTTTGCTGGTGAGGAAGGGGGGGTAATGAAACTGCATGTGGCTACTACTTCTCCATCAAAAGTTTATGGGGATTTTTTGCATTTGAATTCAGTATACATTCACGGCACATTATAGATTCTGGTGCTAAAGAGCTTTGTATTCACTACCACTGAAGGGGCCAGAAGTGAAATCACGGAACTTTGGTCCTCCACATCATCATCATTGTGGTGGTTTGCTTATCTTCCCATCACTGTTTAAAATGAACGGCTGGTCTATAAACAAACATTTACACGTATGCCATGAAAGGTGAAAAATTTAGCTTGATTTAGCTTACTCATTAATCACTATGGAATAATTGTCACAGCACCACTTTTTGACGGCTTTCTGAAGTCCAAAATGACTTACCTTTTTTACCTAGCCCAACCCTGAATTGGGATCTTGAGGATAAACTTCTCCATGCCCTTCTTTCTGTTCATTTACATGAGCAGTTTCACAGCTCACTATCTGGATAAATTTGATATTAAAGCTGTTGCTATATAGTTTAAATGTCATTCGGGGTTTATACACCCACCATAGTCAAGGCAAGTAGGTCTAGAATTGGACTCAACTATGGTATTTTCAAGCTGTTGAACTTAATCATCAATATATGGCTGCTGATAAAGTTTTAACATGAATAAAGAAGTAATACATCAGTAACATAACATTAAATAAGTAATTTTAAGGGGGTTATTTATCATCAAATATACACATCTCCAATTTATCATTCAACTTACAGAAGAAACAGCAGACAAAATCTCAACAGTGCTGGTGCTCAAGGTAACATAAGGGATCAGTTTTTGACTTATCCCAGCTTCACTGAAGATGCTGTTTGTGTAGTACCAGATCTATATTAAAAAACAAAATAAATGGCTCATTAGCTGTCATAGTTTGAAAAAGGGGACTTTAACGTTTAATTTGAATATATAAATAGAAGACTTTAAAAAAAAGCCAAATAATATTGCCTGAAAATGCTGAAGTGACTATAAATCTTAAATTGGGGCACATGATTGATGTATAATTTTTTTGTTTCTTCACTCACAAATCAAGAACTTTGAGCAAAAAATGGATAAAACCTAAAAGGCAAATTATAAAAGCTGAAATACAATATTGGGTCTAATTCTGTACTGCCTTACGCCTTGTGAGGTGACCTGTAATATTTACACCTGTGCATAATAGACTGAAAAGAGGGAGTAAAACACAACCAAGTCACTAAACTAGTATCTTACACCCACTCTGCACAAGTGGAAATGGCTATACAAGCTGCACGGCAGTACAAAATACCTAGGGCCCAAACCAGCAAGGTACTGATGTGATGGCTGACATCTTGGCCAACACATTGCACACTGAACTGGGGGACCCCCAGAACTAAAAGCCTGAGCTACTACAGCTTGAGATAAAGAGCCTGGCCTCTCTAGTTCAGGGCTATATCAACTCATCTCCCCTATGGATTGGCACAGAGCGGGACTTTAACACATATTCACCAGTGGGTTACACTGAGTGCCCACAACTGGCCCACAAGTCAATCAAAGGCATTCAGTATCTTGCTGAATATGGCCCTTGGCAAGTAAATGATAGCACAGAAACATGGCACATTCTAAAACCTCTACAGGCCAATAGATCTTTGGGAAGGGCTGGATGAAGCTGATTTGTACTTTCTACAGTTAATAAGGACTGCTTTCTACCTAGATGGTCATACACCATATAATGTGCTTGTGCTGTAAATAACGTGTCTGGCAACACTAAAGCATCAGCCACTGTTCAGAGAAGTGAAAACTGTAAACATTTATTTGAAATCGGAGATTCTTGGACAGAAGGAAATGAGACAAAGAAAATCAGCTGCCAAAACATGCAATGTGATTAGCGGTTCTACTGTAAAGCAGAAACAACTGGCAGACAGAGAGAGGGGATGTCTTTGATTACCAGAGAAGGACAAAAATAACAGATTGCTAGAAGGATGTGAAGTCTCTACAATGAAAGCCATAAACAACATCTTAGCACTAAAAAAAAAAAAATCAAAATTTGCTCCACTCAGGTACACTGAATTAGTGTTAGTATTTTTTCCATATACTGTGATTAGCAGCTTGTTTTGGTGCCAAGAGTGAATGGGCTTGGGAGAGACTGACAATCCTCCCACTCCAAACAAGAAGATGCCAGCAGACAACCAAAGCCTCTTCAAAGGGAAGCTAAGTTTAATAAGCCCAGTGGGGCATATGAACCTCACTGAGGGGAAGCCAAGCCTGAGAAGTCCACCAAAGCACATGAGTCTTAATGGATCCTAGTGAGGGTGTCTGAAACCAAGCAGCCCAGAGAGTATGTGATACCACCTTCTGACTTGGTGCCTTGTGTGGGTGGAGCTTAGAAGAGTATTACCAACTTGTTCACCCAATCCTGACCCGTGGACAATATGATTCTATTAAAAAATGGTTCAGCTCAACTAGACAAGGCAGAAACAGAGAGCAAAGGGAGCATTCATGTCCCTGTGCAATTCACACACCAAGGAATAACTGTTTGAGAGAAGAATAACCAGTGCCAATGATTTATTTTAGTAATCTGGATAAAATATTTCAGCATCTTTGCCCTTAAACATAATTTACAGAATAAAGTTAATCTTTGTTGATTGTCTATCGGAAACGTTTTATCCCTCAAAATTCTATCTTAAAGTTGTACATGGTGTATGTTAAGCAGTTTGAAATTAATTATATTAAATATGAAGCAGGAGAGAAAAGGAACAGATCAAATTCACCAGTGATGAGAAATTCTATTCACTTCATTTAGTTTTGTGTGTACTTTAGGGCTGAGATACTTTATTATTAATTTATATTTTGAAGTTAATTCCTTGTCCATGGTATATAGATTTATCATATACAACTTTTTATTGAAACAGTAGAACTAATACAGCTTTCTTTTGAATATTGTGATTGATTGTTTAATGCTTCACCATAATTACATCTACTAGTATGATCATCAATGTCTTCATTATAGTTTCCTGTGCATCTAGAAAATAAATGTGCTTGCTGGAATTAAATGGTGAGAATTTTTATTACAAGATAAAGCCTTAGAAGGGAATAATTGCTAGATATACTCCTCAAGATACCAGCTGGACAATTACAGAAGGCAGCCACTTGGTAATCTCCCCTGGAAATGATCTGAAGCTCTTGGATAAATGTGGAAGGATCAGTCCAATCTTTTTTCTGTGACAACCATCTGGGCAAGACATATGGCAAGCCCTGCCTGGCTAGTAGGCCACCACAGGCCAGCTGGATCTTAGTTTAATATTATGAAGCATTTTCACATTGTAAAGAACTCTCATATGAAATCAGAGGAAAAAAAATGTTAATCCACTTAAAATACTGTGACTGTGTGAGAATGGATTTATTGAGTGCTTGCGACTGTGTAGGCAAAATACTTGCACATGGGCCAAATCCTGATTGCCACATAGTCCCACTGAAACCAGTAGGATTCCTAAGGAAGTTATGTCAAGTCTGTAAGAATAATGGTTGCATGGTTGAGAAATAAAAGGCTATATTTATTTTTTAATTCTCTCTCAAAATTAAAACAACGTTATCTCAAGAAACCTGCACCAGGAGAGGATGGGTGTCTGCATGCGCACAATCTTATTTTCCTGCCAAAAGGACAGTAGCATCTTTCTTTCTCAGTCCCATTGTCCCACCTGGGGGCCTAATCCAAAATCCACTGAAAACAATTGGAGTTATTTGCACTGGCTTCAGTGGGGTTTGGATCAGGCCCAATCTGAGAAAACAGTATACACCATGCAAGACATCATATACTTGCACTGTTCTACTTTTAGATCCTATAAGGAAGAAGGAGAACCTGCTTGCTCTTTGTGCCCTCCTATATGATGAATAATCTGTAGATTCCAGTAGACATTAAAATGGCAATTTCCACTAGATACCGGGATTCCAACATATGCCTAGGTGTGAGGACACTTTCTGTGTACCAAGAGATTTTTTCAGAAATGCTTAGCATTCCCCAAACTAAGTCTCTGATTACGTTTTAAAGATTGCAGTGGATGTTTATACTGGTGAAGAATTCAAAGCTAAGGTATGCACATGTACAGAAGTAAGGTCCTGATTTAGCAAAGTATTTAAGCATGTTCCTAACTTTAAGTAATTAATGGAAGTATTCATGCACTTAAATTTAGGACTGTGCTTAAATACCTTGCTGAATTTAGTCTTAAATAAGGAATTCAAGGAGACGTATTTCCCGAGTAATGAACATACTGGATAAGTTACTGTGAAATATGATTGACGCAAATAGTATAATTAAGTTAAAAAAATAGTTTTGTCCCAACCGTCATTGAACATGTGCATGATTTCCACTTACCTCAATGGGAGCCCAGTAAATATATCAGAGAGCTGAATATGGCTATGATTTGATTTTGCAGGAAAAGAGTAGGGAGAGCTATAAAATTAAAATCAACCAAAGAAAAGCAGCAGCAGGTATGTCCAGGTACCTTACCCTCTTCTTAGAATGTCTTAAGTTCTTAGTAGCATAACAAAGCAAGTGAAACAGTGATTCAGTATGTACTTTAGCCAATTTCTGTTACACAGCATCTTTCTTGCAGGCATCCCAGAAGGTTTTACAATAATACTACTTTAACCAGAAAATCAGTTTCAAATCATAATTCAAAACTCAACTTGTGTAACAAATTTTACATAATTGGCAGAATTATATGGAAAAAAAATGAGATAAAAATACCTAATTCCTAGGACTACAGGGCACTGCCAATTGATACTTCTATATGGAGCTTGATTTCAAAATGTGCCTACCTAAAATAAATGCTGCATTAGTTTTGGAACATGTACAATAGTTTTAAAAAAGTTACACCCCACCAGAAAAGATATGGTGTTTTGCTCTTAAAGCATGTCATATTTCAATGGAGCTGGTCAATTTTAGTCTTTCAAATATGCCAAAAGTCACACATTTCTCCTTATATCCCTGAAAATGTATCTATGGGATTTTTTAAACAATGCAAGCACATAACTTTATTAGTCTGTGTTACTTACTGTAGGTGTCATTTATTTCATTTATAAATTGAGTTGATATATTGTAACAAAGAATGGGTGACAAGATAATTCCATTTCATTTCATCTCAAGATATCCACAACAAGGAACAAAAAACCCTGTCATTAGCACTGAAATCTTGCAGTTAGAAGAAAACAATACCTACTGTACTAGGTTTTTTCTAGTGTACCCTAAAAATTGAAGAAAATCTTTTAGACTTCTTTCTCGTATGTGTTTAAAAGTATTTCTGTTACCTGGGTTACATTTCCAGTTCATTATTCTGCAGTATGATCTTAGACAAATCACTTTAGGTAACATTTTCAGAAGTGCCTATGTGACTTTTAAGGTATGTCTACACTGCAGCTAGGAGTGAGCCTCCCAGTCTGGGTAGACAGACTTGTGCTACCGTGCTAAATACAGCAACGTTGACGTTGCAGCATGAAGGGAGGCTTGGACAAGGCATTTGTGCACATGCCCATCCTGCCCCTTGAATCCTAGCTCAGGTGGCTATCCTGAGCCTATGCCAGGGCTGCAAGAGTCAAACCACTATTTTTTGCACCCTAGCGTGAGCCCTGCTAATATGAGTCTGTCTATCTGGGAAGGTGCCTCATGCCCAGCTGTAGTGTAGATACACCCTTAAAGGATCACTTTTGCAAACTGGGACTTATGCTCCTAAGAGCATGAGTCTCATTGAAAATCAAAGGGACTTAGGCCTCCAAATGCCTAAGTCACTTGTGAAAATGTTACCCCCAGGAGACCCCAATTAGAGCTGGGCAAATAACTGATTTTTCAGTTCGCTGGCAGTTAAAAAAAATTGGGTCGGGTTGAACCAAACCCAAAAATTGTGAATGTGAATGACTGTGAATTGCCACTATGAATGAGAGAGAGAGAGAGAGAGAACAATGCATACACAATGTCAGGTATGCCAGAGGGAATGAACAGAACAGGTAATCCTCAAGTGATCCACCCCTGTCGTCCATTTACAGCTTCTGGCAAACAGAGGTTAGGGACACCATCATGAGGAATAGAAGAGAAATGATAAAATTATGAAAATAGTCAAGTATGAGAACATATAAATACTGATTAGCAAAAGATGTGACCCATTAGCAGGCTGGATACTGAAAAGGAATACTTACAGCATTTAGCCCACATAGCTGGTAGCAGGCCATGGTGATGATCACAGTAATGATCTGCCAGCGTACAGAGCGGTTTCTCAGAAGTTGAAAGACAGACTCTAATTTAACATTTCTCTGTGCTTCACTCTCTTCTAATTCATGAGAGACATCATCTTTCCCAAGGAAGGTCTGGAATGCTGCAAATGGACAATCGGATACCTCAGCAAGAAACCTAATATGCTTTATTTTTAAAAACAGGTGAGTTTCGCAAAGGTTGAATATATTTAAAAACACACAATGTTTTTCACCTCTTTAGTGTAACTATTTTGCTCCCTTTTTATTGGGCGTGGCCTAGCTCACCATCATCACTACAATGGAATGCAATTTTGGGGCCCAGTCCTGCAAGCTGCTGAGCTTGCTCAACTCCAGCTGAAGGCAATGGCCGTCGAGGCCATTCAGCATCTTGCAAGATCGGTCACTTTCTTTTATTTTGTGTCTTTCATACAAATTCTATCTCCAAAATACTTTACCAAGTCAAAACTATACAAAAGACAAAGGAGGATGTAAACTGAAGGAAATTTTAACCAGGATATCACAAGTGGTGCTGAACATCTCATTTGGTCCTGACTACCCATGTAGCCAACCAGTGGAGTACCTGTTGACACTCATCTTCAGAATGGCAATTTTGGGTAGCATAGGCAAGGTTTTAATCAGAAGACCAAAAGCAGAGGGGAAAACTACATTACAATGCATACGAAAGGGAGAAGTCGGACATTTAAAGATGTGATTTAAAAAGAAAACAGTTGTGGAGGCAAAGATATATAGGAAGAGATAATTAATTTCACCTACAGCTACAAAGATTTACATGGTGCTTGACTGATAAATAAAAAGACAGGGTCCTTGCCTCAAGAACCTAATCTCGCTCCCAACAAGTCCCAAATGATTTGGGATTTTAGTGACCTGAAAATCCACCTCTCCAGCTCTGTGATAGTGCAGCAATTTTGATCAGTGGAGGCACTAGAGGCAATTGCCCCCTGCTTTAACAGGGAAGAGCCTTAATGTCCGAATTAAATGAACATTTATTTAGATTAAAATAAATAAGAGGTCATTTTATGTACAGCATATAAACACTCTTAGTTACATAGCGTCTGTATTTGTGTGCCAATACATTCTCCCTCCTCCCCTTCTCTCTGTTTATGTTACAATACAATACAGATTCTTTACATTAAAGATGAGAAAAAACTTAGGAGGAAGTCTGGAATTCATACAGAACTATTTAACGTTGATTGTAACAGAGATCTATGCATCCAATGTACCTATGGTATCTCTATAGCACCCATCACCACAATATCCAGAACAAAGGAGGGATTTTCCAAAGCACTAGCCTAACTCAGTTCCATGAAGGTAAATGGGAGTTTTACCATGGACTTTAAAGAGAGCGGTGTTGGGCCAAGCAAATGGGTGAAAATTCCACCTAAAAAATGCAAGTAGCAATGAGCTCAAGAGACTTTGTTTCTGAAGATGAAACAGACTGAAAAGTAATGAGAAAAAGCAGAAAGGTGCAATTATTATAAGCCAAGAAAGAACATACATTTGGGGCTGAAAGATTTTACCCTTCCTAAAACAATAAACTTCTTCTTTATGTAGACAGATTACAGCCAATGATTCAACTCCTCAGTGTATTAAATGGTTGGAAAGAATTACCCAAAGCAGTTAGTATTTTCCCAGTTCCCATACATAAAAAACTGGGAATCTAATTCACACCACTTTCCGTATGTCAGTGTTTATACCTCATTAACATGCATCAGCCAAAAAAACCCAAATCACCTTGATGCTATAACATAATGGGTGATGATTTACTGCATTAACTTTTCGCTGTGAACAATAAGAGCTTTCTACTGCATTCATGCACAAAGCATTTCCAGAAGCATTAGTCACTTTTCAAAACCCTTAATTTTGAAGTTGTCTTATGGGTGTGCTATAAATTGCTGATATTTTTATTAAAATCTCCAAGAACATATCCTGGGGGTTGGCTTCATAATATATATTTAAATGTTCAACACCTTGGAATTATTTCTGCTACAGAGAATCAATTGCATTATAAAGGCTCCTGTAACCAGGCTGTTCTGAACACTGTAGGAGGCAAGTCTCAAAAACAATTATTTACTCAGCAAGCCACTTAAAAATTCCTCCTTTTAAGGAAATAATAGCAGTTATTATTTTATTAGGAAGGAAAGTGATAGCGTTGCTTTGATTTTCCTGAGAAAGAAAAAAAGTGTACTTTTGGCTTATTCACAGCTTTGCAAAGTATTATCTACAGAGGCATAATGTGCACAGCCACTCTTTTAGACCGCACAAAGGACTTGGCTATCTAATAAAGACAGATACACTAAGTCATGACGATTGAAATGCCCACATTCCATTTAAGGTCTAAAATTCCTGGATTGTAGCATTATCTAGCAAAGAAATAGGCCATACTGTGGAATTTCAATGTTATTAAGAACGTCACCCAAATCAAACAAAAAACCCATAATATCAATGTTCCAGGACCTGCGTTAGCTACCAGTTCAGTTCTCAGTGGAATTAAAAAGGACCTAGCCAAAATCTTCAGAACTGTCTAGCAATTTTGGACACCTCCATTTTTTTCATGCCCAACTTGAGACCTCTTAGGGTCTGTCTACGTTAAACTAAACACCAGCAGATGGCCTGTGTCAACTGCTGTGGGCTTGTGGGTCATAAGCTGTGAGGCTGAAAAACTGTGGTGTAGACATTCTGGCTCAGGGTGGAGTCTGGGCTCTGGGACCTTCTCCTAGTGTAGGATCCCAGATCCCGGAATCCAGCTCGAGCCTGAACATGTACACAGCCCCATGGCTGAGCCCCAGAAGCCTGAACCCCAGAAGCCTGAGTCAGCCGACATGCACCAACCATGGATCTTTAATTGAAGTGCAGACAGACCCTTTAAAGAGCCTAATTTTCAGGGGCGGTTGCTGATCACTTCCTGAAAATATGGTGTGTCAAGCTGGGCACCCAAAACGAAGGCAAACAAAAACAATAGTCACTTTTGAAAATCTTGGGTCATTAACTTCAACCTATAGCAGCCTAACTACTTTGAGAGCTGCATTCTCAAGAGACCTCATCTCTCAATGCTCCATTCTACCATCCCTGGTACCAAGAGAGGCATCCATGCAGGAGCCCCCTTTCCTTCGGAAGAAAGGGGTCTGTTAGCAGAGCATTATACCTAAAGGGCTTTTTCTTCTGCAACTCACAGTTTTCCCTTTGGCGCAACAGACTAGATTATTTTTTAAACCTTCTGGCACACTGCTTAGATTCATCTTATTAGGTCTTTTGAGCAGAGGTAGGTTAATAAACAAATCTTAACTGTTTTGTGGTTGTGTCCTTTTCTCATGGACAAATTATAATGCATTGAATTATACTTTTTAAATGATGTACTTAATTCTTGTTTAAATTATTGTAATGTATGTAGAACTTGGTATAAACTGTAAAAGTAGAAGTAAATCTAGGTATAGTATATTTAATGACCTACCTACCTATCTCCATATTATATTCTTTATTGTTAAGGATGGTAAATATTGAAGAACATCACATAAGGAAGGTAATTAGAAGTACAACACTAAAGAGCTTCACATATTTTTAATGCATCTGTTTTATTTTTTATTGGTGTAAATCAGGTCAGTGAACAATTTTCTTTATTTTTCCTGTTCTCAGAACCCTCAACATCCCTGTAGGGCATGCAGTCCAAATACAGGTGCAGTCAAGTAAAAAGGAAGCAATCTGTCTATTCTGCACAGGGGGTTTGGTATATTTCTAACCAGAGAAGGAAGTCAAAAATCGTTAATACAGAAAATGATTAATCGAGCACAAGGTAGGGAAAAAAAAGTATCTATTTTCCTTTCCCTCTCTGCAGTTCAGAATAGAGATGTAACTGCCAACAGCAAAACATCACAAATAATTGAAACACCAATAAATCAATGAATGCTAACAAACCACTATTTCCCTACATTAATGCAAAGTATAGAGCACACTCATACAACGCTATATCCTTTCCAGCAGATTTAACAAGATTTCGTGTTACTCAACACTTATCCTGAAATTTCCTCCAACTCCCCGCTTCCAATAATGTCAGAAATATAATTTTATAAGTTAATAACATTATTTGTTAGGATTTTTCAAGCCTGCTTGACTAAGGAAGAATATGCCTGGAGAAGTGGTAGAAAACGCATCACTCGCATCATTTAAACTCAGCAAAGTACAAAGATAATAAACTGAAGGAAATAAATCCTGCACTGGCCGGGAGATGGCCAGTGTGCAGTAATGGGGTTTTTCAGTCAGTTATGTCTAATTTTATTAACTTAAATTTTTTTAATTTCAGCTATTGGAATTGCATGCAATGGCAATTTTTGTTCTGGAAAAAAGAAATGATTTGTTTCACTTTTACCCCACCAGGAACAGTTACTTTTCCATCTGTGGCTGGCTGGCTTTTTATCTTTATAGGAAGCCTTTATTTTCACTTTCCTGTTGTGCCATAATGACTCAGGGCTTATTCCTCTGGCATCTCTTAGATTTCTTTCTCCCTGGTCTTTCCTCTGTCTCAGGCAACTATGTGCCAGATACTTTACACTCAAATGCTAGAACCATAATGATTGGTAATAGGACATGGAAACTTTCAACTCTAAACCACTAGCTCAAATTCATCTCAGATTAGCGAAGAAATGAGTTGGTGTCTTAATCTAGTTGTTAGTCTCCAGGTGCACATACCACAAAGCCCATCATCAAATTTACAGCTCTGTTGGCAATCCTAGCCAAGGTTTCCATCTGCACAGAATGGGCACTAGCAGAGGCAAGGGTCAGAGTGGCACAGATATGCTTGCAGTGATGCTGAGCACCCAGCCTCCAACCATCAGACCAGTTTATGGCAGCTCAAGCTAGGCACTCAAACATTGCTAATTGCTTCTGATAATCTTGGCTGTAACATTTCCAAGATTGTGAAGGGGCAAGAATCATTGCTGTAGAGACCAAAGAAAGAAGTGAATTTTGAGAAGGAACTGAAAGGAGGAAAGTGTTATTGTGTTGCATATTGGGGACAATATTACAAACACAGGAGCTGTGTGGAAGAAAGTGCCAAGAGGCTTGAAAGAGAAATACACGAAGGAGACACGAGGGGGAAGTGATAAATAGAGATAGTAGTGGGGATTACAATACTCAGGTCCTCAAAAGGAAACACTGGTATCAATACTATAATGGTCTGCTTCCCAAGGGTATGACTAGGTACAACTCATTAATGTTTATAAAACAGTATGTGTACCTTGGACTAAAGGTGCCACGTAAGTGCAAATTATTAATATTAAATTCATTTTGGATAACATTAGATTTCTCTTCCATGCAGTAGCAGACATACCAGATGTCTCATTCTTTCCTCACTAAGAGCTTTGATTGTATGTCATGTTCCACAGAAGTTTATCCAATTTCACAGACTTTTGAATATGGAATGTAAAGTTATTTCCTCTCCCAGTTATGTGTTACCATTTCGGCTTTGCAGCAAAATATTTGGCAAAGTGAAAATTAGTATTTGCACACAACGCTGACTTTATTAGGGTAGCTAGTAGCCAAAAAGGATAATTCAGATGTGCCTTGGTGACTATATACTTATTAAAATAGGAGCAAGTGATGAAACATTTACTGAGGGCATGGGGGGGCTGTTAGTACGTTTATAAGCAAACTGTGGCAAAGTTTAAGAATAAATCTGGGACTTCCTATTTTGATTTATTAAATATAACTGAAGTTAAAAGCTAAGACAGCCAACTCATTGTGTACTCCTCTCACACACACGGGAGCTGTGCCTGCATGAAACTCCTTGCAGGATCAGGGTCATAGTTCTTGCGCTGAATTTTCTCTTATCATTTGTGGTTCGACCTTCACCTGGTTTTGTCTCCAGTTTCTCATGGTGCGCACACAGAACCATAAGCCTAGCCTAATTCACTTGAAAGTAAACCCAGGAAAGGTTTGCAAAACAGGGTGGTATGGTCTATGGGTTTCATAATGAATTTTCCACACAACACTAAATAGCAGCCATGACAGTATCTATTTTCTGTGAATACAAATTTAGAGTGCCTAAAATGAAATACAAGTAAAGATGAAAGGTGTTATCTCCTTGTGGATGTTTAGTTGTCACTTCAAGCTACATGTGGTTAAAACAGAGCTCGTAATCTAGCCCTCTGGAGTGGCGCCCGCATGGCATGCTATAAGCGGCGCCACTGGCTCCCCCAACCCTCCGTTCCTTCTTGTCGGAAACTCTGACAGTGCAGAAGACAGGCGGGTCTTGGAATGGACATGAGCAGCACATCTCGAAGAACACTAGTTACGGAAAAGGTCATTGTCTTTTCTTCTTAGAGTGCTTGCTCATGCCCATTCCACATTCGGTTACTCCCAGCAGTTCCCGTGGAGGTGGGTAGGAGTTCACGGCTCCGCAGATTGTAATACAGCTCTGCCAAGCCCAGCATCATCTCTGGCCTGCTGAGTGATGGTGTAATGAGACATGAACGTGTGGACTGAGGACTACTTCACAGCTCTACAGATGTGTGCCAAGAAGGCCACCAAAGACGCCTGTTCTTTAGTCAAATGGGCCTTGACGATCAGTGGCGTAGGGACCTTTTCTAGCTTGTAACAGGTCTTTATGCAAGAGGTGATCCAATTGGAAATCCTCTGCAAAGAAATCAGAAGGTCCTTCATCCTATCCACCGTAGCAATGAAGAGCTGGGTCGATTTACGGAAAGGCTTGGTATGATTCAAGTAAAAAGCCAAGGTCCTCTGGACATCCAGTGCATGTAAATGTCTCTCCTCAGCAGTCTTCTGCAGCTTGGAACAGAACACAGGAAGGAATATGTCCTGGCTCGTGTGAAAGGAAGGAAGGCTGGGTGGGGACGCAGCTGGACCTTGTGTTTATAAAACACTGTGTAAGGTGGTTCTGAGGTCAAGGCCTTAATCTCGGAGACTCGTCTCGCCAATGTCACCACCACCAGGAAAGCGACTTTCCAGGACAAGTAGGAAAGGGAGCAGGAGCCCACTGGCTCGAAAGGCAGGCCTGGAGAGGACCAGGTTAAGGTCCCGCTGCAGGACAGGGGCCCATACCTGCGGGTAAAGCCTCTTCAGGCCCTTCAGGAACCTGACAGTCATGTCGTGAGAAAAGACCATCTGACCTTGGATCGGCTGGTGGATGTGGAGATGGCCACAAGGTGCACTCTAATGGAAGAATGCTCCAGACACTGGGTCCTGAATTGCAGTAAGTAGTCCAAGATGGACTGCACTGAAGAACGCGAGGGAGAAATGCCGCACTAGGATGCCCAGCGGGAAAGCCTCATCCACTTGGCCAAGTAAATTAGTCTCGTGGATGGAAGTAACTGGACTTTTTGTGGTTGACCAGTAGTCCCAAGGAGCAACACGTGGCTTGTAGTATAGTGACGTCGCACTGGACCTGAGTCTTACAGCTGCCTTTGACCAGCCAGTCATCGAGGTACAGGTAACATCTGGATGCCCCGACACCTAAGGTAGGCCGTGACAACCGCCACACACTTGGTGAACACCCTTGATGCTGTAGCCAGGCCAGCTGGAAGGACCGCAAAGTGGTAGTGGGCCAAGCCAACCGTAAAATGGAGAAAGCGTCTGTGTCCTGGGAAGATTGCTATGTGAAAGTGTGTCTTTCAGGTTGAGGGTGGCAAGCCAGTGTCCTGGATCCAGGGAGGGGATAATGAAGGCCAGGGAGATCATGTGAAACTTTAGTTTCCTTAGGAGGGAGTTTGCCACAAGGCGCTGGATATCTTCAGTACCCCTTCGTGAAGGGGAAGAGCCATCCTAACAGGGGCTATCGAGAAGAGGACGTCAAACAGGGAGTCCACTTGCTCCTCCAACTCCTCCACCCGCAGGCCAATGTTGGATGCGACCCTCTTTAACAGCTCCTGGTGCACCTTAGCGTCATCTAGTGGAACAGGATGAGGGCGCTCCGTGATGGCCTCGTCCGGTGATGAGGACGAGGAGGCCAGTACTGCAGGTTCCATGACATCCACTGGTGGTCCAGCAGGCTGTTCCCCTTGGTCCACATGGACTTGCGGGGTGAACCCCCAAGGGCTCTAGGTGTACCATGGGCGGGGCCACTGGGCCTAGAGCCTCGGGGCAGGTTTCGGTACCGACAATGCAGGTGACTGCCCTGCTGATGTGGAGCCTGGCTCTGTACTGGAGCCATATCCAGAGCGATTGCTGCCCGGTGATCCGGATCCACTGGAGCAGCGACCCAGTGCCTGGCGATAATCATGGTCACATCTAGAAGAGGACCAGTCCGAGCGGGACGTGCATCTCTGTGGGGACCTTGGTGACCAGTGGCATTCGGAGGATCCACAACAGGAAACTAGCAGTCCACGCCTCGCATTTCGAGACCGGTAACAGGATGAGAAGCGGGATCTGGAAGTATCAGGGGCTGGGCAGATCTCCCCGAATACGGTGACATCTGTCTTGGGGATCATTGGCAGGACCCATGGCT